>NW_028324151.1:7500000-10000000 GCF_054372755.1 Phalangium opilio
CGTGCAAGCACAAATACAAGCACCCGTGCAAGCACAAATACAAGCACCCGTGCAAGCACAAATACAAGCACCCGTGCAATCACAAATACAAGCACCCGCGCAAGCATGCTCTTTAGCAACAAGAGACCAATGAAAGTCATGATAAATTAACAGTAGATGATGTTGTATATACAACAAAATGGGCCGAATCAAGGTTAAGCCCTCAAATTACACGTTAATGATTTGGTAAAATTCTACCAAAATTAACAATCTTGTTTAAGGAGGTTTTGCTACATACTCAATTAATGGAACCTCAACCTGTACATAAAAGGCACGTGTTTGCATGTTATACGAACATTTCTCTCCTCTAGAACATTCTCTAACAAATTCCTTCATCAGAAAGCTAATTTAGGTGTAGACTACATGTGACACGCGAGAACACGGCCAACGTTTAAAATATTTACGAAAAAAAGGTTGGTGGTAGAGAGAGGCTGGGGAAGGTCAGAGCCGCCGCTAAATTTCTCTAATGGTCGATGTAAGTTTTTCGTCTAATTTGAAAAGCAATTGCCTCCCTTGGAGCGAATGACAGAATTGCACGCAACACGCTCCGTGAAATGATAAACGATCTCAGTCCAGTTAAGCGATAGGCTACTAATGATGACTGTTATCATCCGGTCTACCTAGAAGGTATTTACTACTAAAGGCTATGACTAGAAGTGATAGCTGATTTCATGTCATGCGCATAGAGATAAGGTTTCATAGTTGGTTTTGTTTAACTCACATGGAGTTCAGCATAGCCCCTAAATGTCTATCCATACCTACACTTAGGTGAGAACCGTGAGATTAACTAGAAAATATCGTGGGCCATATGCGGCAATGGAAGTCTCCCAGAGTACCTTGCGCACGCCCCTACCTTTAAAAATAGAATATAAATCTCATGAGTTAGCTTCTATTTTTAAGACACAGGGGGCATCGTCGACGTTTAAGTACCCTATCAAAAGGTCGACGATGCTGGGCTTGGAGAACTTCGATTCCGTAGATGGGGGTAAAGAGCTGTGGAGATTTTTACTCCATCTCACCGTTTTTCTCCAAGATTCTTCCACAGTTAAAATGTGCAGAAGTTATATAGCCGCCATTTTGTAACATGGTCGTGGCTTCAAATCAAACACTATACATTCATTGCTTCGAAAGTTAACCACTTTACTAATATCAGTCTACGTCAATCTAAAATCAATCGGTCAATGTTATACCCTTAGGATGATTTGATTACTTTTTTGTTGACAATGCATGGACATTATTCCATAAAACAGGTTTTTACTTTTCGGGGCGCCATTTTGGGAGATAATGGCGAGCCGAAACCCAAAAGACATAAAGACATCTATGGAATATAGGGAACCAGTGTACTAAATATTATTTAAATCGGTTGAAACGCGCTTAAGTTAATCCATAAAGAAGTTTTTTACATTTCTGGCCGCCATTTTCCAAGATGGCGGCGGATATGAATTTTTTTTTCTATTTTAGCGTGCCTACTACTTAATAGTAACGTTCCTGCAAAGGTTTAGCCTTCTAGATAAAGCAGTTTGGGCTGGGCGTTGATAATCAGCCAGTAAGACATTGAGGACTTTGACCTACACAGATATATATAGATAAAAGCTTTGCTTTGAATTCGCGGCCATCTTTATAAATGGAGGCCATATAAATAACCAAAGCACCTTAACGTTTAAAGAAAAACACGTGTAACACAATGCATATATACTTATTAGTAAAAAAAGCTCACGAAACCGACGAATATTCGTCATACAACAAACCTTCATACAAGCAACATTCAAGTATCAATTTCACTTCAAGCGATGAGCTTCCCACATTATTACATAAACTAAACTATTAATTTTATTTCACCCCACTTTGCTTGTAAATGGAGAAGTCCCTCCAGGATCGGAGGCCGAAAGAAGAAAAAGAGTAGTTTATAAAGACGGGAAATACGGCAGACTTTGATGGAGTGCCTCTACTCCGGTTAAATAAAAAGAAATTTCACTGAAAAATATACATAAGCGAGAGAAAATCGAATTTAGCCGAGATGATATCAAGATTATCGAATTTAATTTCACTTCTTCCTTTCATACTTTTAAAAGAAAACTCTTTCGGCTTTATAAAGTTCAAAGGTGATGTTTTAAAAGCCAGTTTTTGGTTTTATACGAAACTAATCGTAATTAATGAGGTTTAAATACTGTTTTTAAAGGAATAAATATGATTGATTTTGAAAGAGGAGTTTTGGCATTTTCGTGGTTTATAATTATTTTAGTTACGGTAATGAGTAATCGTTTTTAGTTTCCATTTTTTTAATTTTTTAAATTTTCGTTAATGAAGTTTGTATAGATCGTTGTAATCTTGGAAAGATGACGTTTCAAACCGTGATACGCTTGAAATATATATTTCCTTTCAAGATTAAATCTATAAGTTTATAGTTCATCTATTGAAAACCGAAACTAAAAATCGATAAAACTAATTAAGATTTAAGGAAGAAGTAAAAAACGATAATTATGACGTATTACTCTGTAAATTAGAAGCTTACATCATTATTATTAATCTGAATATAATTATTAAAATTACATGGATGTCGCATATGTTATGTTATAAATGGCATATATTGAATTACAACATGAATAAGGACAAATGTGCTATGTGACAGGACCACTGCTTTCGAGTTATGATTTGAGTGTTTTAGGGATGACCCCTTAATTAAATTAGTATTTCTTTTCAGTTTCTTAATTAAACTTAACAGGGTGGCCAGTAATTTGTGAGAGCATCTCTGATTGGTTTGTAACTGAATCGAACAGAACTGCAAAGTTTTCAATCTTTCGTACTTAGCGGTTTAATTGCACTAACAAATGAAAGGCAACACTTGTCTGCACACTATAGCTACAAGAAACAACTTCCGGCAAGATTATCAAACTACAGAATCATTAATTATCAAATTTAATCGAATTTGAAAATTAATCGCACCGCATCCTATTTTTTTCCATAAAGATGAAATTCAACCTGTTTTTCAAGCTCATTACACTCTCCTGTAATTTTAACGTGTAGGAAACCGTCAGGTGGTACTAGGCGTCCAACAGTGGTACTTCCCTAAAAGCCTAACGTGTAGGCGCCATTGCGAAAACTTAATTGCTCATATCTCCTTTAATATTGTAAATAGAAACGGTATTCCAACTGATATATTCATTATTTTATACGCTCTTTCAATTACAAAAGAAAATATCAGACCCGAAGTATCCCTTTAAGAAAACACCCACATTACCTAACTTTTTAAAATTATCTCAACTCCTTTCCCAAACACCGGACCACTTCAAACTTTCAAAATAATCTCCAAACTTTAATATAAAGAAATATATGAAATAAAGTGCTAGTATAGACGTACAAGGTCTCGTGTCATTGGCTGCTGCATGCGACTGACCTATATTGGACGGCTCCGAGATATCCTTCTCGCTTTTTCTCCCATAGGATTTATTTCGCCTGAACGCCTTCAGCCTTCGGAGCGTCAGAAATTCCCATTCTTCTTTCAAACTATTGATTTTATATAGAGCACCCTTTCTCGCTTATCCCCTTTGAAGTATTTCAAAGAATTTATTCAATACACCCATGAAAAAAAAAATGGAACCATTTTTAATGTGAGAGGAAAGCGAAACACTCGGGTATCCATGGTTTACAGCACCAAAGAGAATAAAAGGGAGGAGTAGAATCTCCCAGGATCAACAAGCGTAAATGATTAGGCTGCTACTAAATTTAATAACTAGAAGTACGAGAGAGTTTCCAGTTTGCTAGATTTTAATTGGCCTACCGTCACACCTTCTACGCTGCACTATCAACGTGTTTGACGTCACAAACGGAAACTCCTCTGTAATGCGTATTGAAGATGCACGGTAAAAAGGGCAACAGGTTTAGTCTCACTTTCCACTCCCCTCTTTATATTCTCCTTGACAATACGTAATATTTCTTCAGTAGGCTGAGAAATAAGGATTTGTTTTTAAACTGAACATGTGGCCAGTAGAGCCCAAGCATTTTAATTTCAAAAAACTGGACAATGGCCACTAAGTGCGTAACATTGGAACGTTTTTAACTAATTAAGTGGGCACAGGTCAAGAAGACTCCCAAGAATTTAAACTGGCCTATAGCTAATTTTTAAAAGGGACCTTTGTCGAGGGCTACCTCTTTTTTTGCCTGCCTGAAGTAATTGTAGAACTATTCTTATTTATAAGAACGTTTTATGACGTACTGGTTACCAATAGCCTGGTTTGTTGGTTTATATCTATAACCAACAAACCAGGCTATTGGTAACCAGTACGTCATAAAACGTTCTTATAAATAAGAACAGGTCTACAATTACTTCAATATTCATGAAAGACTTGAACAAACGCATAGTGCGTAAAACACTTTAAAAATTTACAGGAAAAACTTTCCTTCGTGGCAGAGACAAAAGAGCGGGGGAAAAAACGAACGAAATGGTTTCGGAAAATTAATGCTTAGAGACAAGAGCTGTAGCGTCTTTGATAAATACAATATCGAAGGAAGATTAAAACGGGAGAAAAGACGCTGAAAGTGGAAGGAGAATTGAGAAAATAAATTGAAATAAAATCGAGCTGCCAAAAGCAGCTGTAACCATGGGAACTTCATCCTCTTTAGGACGGACGGAATGGATCTTAAGGGAGAACTCTTGTATTAATTTTATACCTCGTTGGGTTTTGTATCTTAATCTTAAGGAGTGCTGGTGGAACCCACAGACTAGAATTTATTTAACCATAAAAAGGAAAAAGCATATTTTAACTGATTTTTTGTAATGTATTGTTCAAGTGCACTTGACAAAATTGGGAGAGTTCGAGCGATGTTAAACCACCTTAGACTGAATCTCCTCCCATTGCTCAAAGAGACCATTCACGCAATGCATTTTCGAGTGCTCACGAAGTAGTTGGAGAAGCCCAATTAAAACGGACATTAGTTGTTGTCAAGAGTGGTTGAGCACTAGTTTAGCTGTATTTTATTGACAATATTCGATACCATAACATTAAGAACAATTTGGGGGTAACTTTTTACTTGGTACATGGAGTATATTATACAGGGTGTTTCTAATAAGATTGTCATTAATTAAGGGGAAGTTCATTGGGTGATTTTGAGTCAAAAAGGTTCTATGACATTTTGTCGTCCGGGCCACTGTTTTCAAGTTATGATTTAAGTGTTTTAGGGATAACCCCTTAATTAAATTAGAAACCATTGTCGTTCAGTTTTTTTATTAAATTTAAGGGATCATTCGTATAATACTCCTTACTTGCCTTAATTTATGGCAGACTTATCAGAAACACCCTGTGTACTATATCTGCATCGTTTTACGTTTAAAAAAATCAATTGGTTTCCTTCAGTTAATTGTTATTAGCTTGTAGGTTAAGTTTGATTAACGTTATGAACTTATTAAATTAAAATTAACGTATTCGAAACACGTATCTGTTAATCAGGTTTATTAAAATCTATTCCATAGGTCACACGCCAGATGTTTTGGGTGCTTTCATCACCCTCTTAATGACCGTGGTACTAATAGCCGGGGTCAAGAAGTCGCTCATGTTCAACAATGTTCTGAACGCGGTCAATTTGGCCGTTTGGGTCTTTATTATGACAGCCGGATGTTTCTACGCCGACACGTCAAACTGGTCAGCTGACCACGGCGGCTTTTTACCCATGGGGTGGTCAGGGGTAAGTAAAGAGTGCTCATCTCTATCGTTTATCGATTGGAGGAAAGATAGTAAAAGGGCCGGGGTTTCAACGACAAGATTCAAAAGGAGTGGGATTAGATCTAATCCACTTAATGTACAATCCATAATTGAATATTTTACAGGTCTTGTCGGGAGCCGCCACTTGCTTCTACGCCTTCATAGGGTTCGATATCATAGCAACAACGGGCGAAGAAGCTCGCGATCCGAGATGGTCAATTCCCTTAGCTATCATACTCAGTTTGGTCATTATCTTGACCGCCTACATCTCTTCTAGTGTCATGGTAAGAATGCTTGTTTTCTATAAATGTTTTATTATCTTAGAGATCCCTTTTGTCTTCTAAACTTTGTTTATTTGGAGTTCTTTTGGGTTTAGTTAAACAATCTAAATCGAAGTTTATTATGTTGCCAACATTTTATTGGAACCGAAAGCTGATCTTAGGTTTGCATGAGCATTGCGTCGTCATAATAAGCTGGTTAAATTTGGTTAAGACGCATGAGTGAACCGAGAATAGTGCATGGGAGAGAAAACCTACGGCCAAATTCTATCATTAAAACGCTATCTTTAAAAGCTCGGGTCTTATATGGGTTTTAATTTGGACCCATTTGCAAATGCATGTCCTTTAAGACTCAACTAAAGGGAATTTGGGTGTTTCACTAAACCAACTTAACCAAGGAAAGGCAAACTGACCGACGACGCTACACAACTTGGTCACTTGCATAGCTGAAGCAAACTTTGAACCATCTTTCACATTAACCCAAAACCAAAACTACACATCCAATCGTATTTTTAATTTCAAGGTCATGGTTATTGCACCTGGAGATCAGAAACTCGTGGAAGGGCACTCAAAAAACAGTTTTTGTTATTTTTGGAAATCGATAAGCTAATTTATTTGCAATAAAAGTCAAAAGACTTTCGAGGGATCAGTAACTTAGCGAATGATAATGGATTAAGCGAAATTTTTAAAATCTTTGCACTTGACTTTTCTAAAATGATTGTGCGTAATCCATAATTGGTGTATAGGGAATATTGTCAGTGAATTTTGCGCCCAACTCCTTCAAAAAAGGAATATAATTTAGCTCAATGTTGACCAATATAAACTTCTGTTACAGATGACGTTAGTCCTTCCTTGGGAAGATCTACATGCCGAATCGGCTTTGGTCGAAATGTTCGGCCAACGAGGCGCTCACAAATCCCAAGTCATAGTGGCTGTAGGAGCTTTAGCCGGCTTGACAGTTTCAATGTTCGGTTCCATGTTTCCCATGCCCAGAATAGTTTACGCAATGGCCAAAGACGGCTTAATATTTAGGTTAGTCTCACCTCATCTCGAATGGAGCGTCTTGGCATGCAGTCAAAACTATTCTGGTTGCGTATTTCAGAACGTTATCCAGTATATGGACTTTCGTTGGTACCCCAGCTTTAGCCACGGGTCTTTTAGGTCTCCTAACAGCCATGGTCTCTCTCCTGATTGGCCTCGACGTCTTGGTAGAAATGATGTCCATCGGAACCTTAATGGCTTACACCCTCGTCTCCACGTGTGTTCTCCTGCTACGTTATCAGCCGCTCCAACAAACGACGCTCGTAGATTTACTTCCGGAATCCATACGGTCCGCTTGCCCAACCCCTTCGAGGGAAACGGCTCCCCCTTTACCGAATCTACCATCGTCGGTCCCGGGTCTCGGCGTCCTGGGTTCGACGTCCGCCACAAATCCCTTGGCGACTAATACCATGAACAGGATCACCATACGTGCCAAGACCAGGTATGTATTTTCAAATGAGATTTTAACAGGGAAATGTCGTTCACTTCAGTTGGACTAACAATGTTTCTTTTTTCTTTTCTTTCTTCCTTGCGTTTTCGAGAAGGATGGATTCGTCCGAGAGCGAAGGTTCTCCCACATCGCCTGTGGATACGCAACCACCCTGGGTACCCACAAACGACGCGGGAACCAAAGGAGGGTTCGTACGTAAAATAGTCCATTTTTGAATCATTTTTAAACCCCAAAAATGCATACACCTTCGGGAAGTAAACTGTTACGTAATGTTAAATAAATGGGAAATGGTTTAACGGAAACAGTATACCATTTGCGTTTTTAGAACTCTAGTATCACTAAGAATTGCTGCAAATGCTTTCATGTTGAGTATAGATAAATTTATTTTTGAAGTAATAATTTTTGTTACGTATGACAAGTAAAAACACTAAACACAGATTGTAACGAGAAATATTCAAGTTTGTATTTGTTTGTACTTATACACGGATGTTTATCACAAAAAACATCGCATCGTTCTTCGAACGCGATGAGCTTCCGGTAAAGCCAACAAGTACTTTTTAAAACTAATCATGAAACCTCCGACAAAAACTAGAGCAGCGCCGCAAAAACTGTACACGTCGAGTGCGTCATGAAATAAACCAGCTTGGAAAATGAAGGCCGATAAAATACTGGTAATAGTTTGTGATATATTAACGAGTCCCGCTGTTTCGTAACGCAAGGACATTATGCACAACAATCTCAAAATCAAGGACATGACGCAACGAAGTAACAACAACCACGATTCCCCTAAAGTAGGGATTTTCAAATATCCCGTACTATACGCGATGCCTAAATTAATTATGGCCGAAATGGAGGCCGAGTGGAAGACGGTAACGGTTTCGTGGAAAGCTCGTAGTTTCGTGGCCTTTAGAATCTCAGTGGCAGTAGTGAGTAAAACTTGGACCAGACCGCACAGTACGCCGATGACACGAGACCAATCGCCCAAGTGCAAAGATGGTAGTTTAACCACCAATAATAAACCAGCAATTGTAAATAGCAACGACAAGACAAGCGATAAACTACATGGTTCTGAAAGAAATTATGATAACTACCTTCAACATTCAATGGGTCCATACATGCATCACTTCATTCACTTGCCGAGATTAAACTCAAGGGTTTAACAACTATTGCGAGTAACCGTCGCCATTAAAGGTCAGATACAACAAGGTGGTCAAACACCAACCACGACTTTTGAAAAGGGTATTTTGTCAAGTTAGCTGAGCACTCATTTTGCGAAACACCAATGCCATGAATTTGTGTACTAACATGAATAACAAAAAGGCTTACAATAAGTCGCCTCTTTCCTGGCTTATTAGTGGTATTAGTGGCAGCATAACCAACTCGAATACCACGCTCACGGACGCAAGCTGCTCGGCCTACATATAGAGAGTTTTCAGTTGGCTGAGTCGTACGTCACACCCTGCTAAGTCTTACCAAAGTTCTGGCAGCCATATTGGTGGGTATCAGCTTTCCTTTTGCATTTAAGCTACTAGTATGGCCATGAAAATTATCTCACGAATCTTAGCTCCTCCCTAACAGAAAACTCCCTATAGCACGAGCAAATCGTGAAAAAGAGCGCAATATTCGAGTGGGCTATGCCATCTGCTACAGTCAATCGAAAGACACGCCCAATTACCAGGGTTTGCTTCTTACTGGTTATCCTATCGCTTTTTGGAGAGTGGACTGAAGGGTATTGCTAGACATGTTAGTGAATAAATTCATACCAAAATCTATTGTCCCATTGATTTAGCTTTTACGTGCATGATATGCTCATATTTGTGGGATTAACGTCTTCGGACTTCATGTGGAAACCATGAACAAGATTTCGGCAAAGTGAAAGAGACCTTCTCAGCTCTAAATGTTTACAATACCTTTGATAATACAACGCGCTAAAATTGCAATCATCACTGGAATACAGAAAGAAATGACCGTAAAGTCGGAAATTGGCAACCTCTGCACTGATTCATTACTGGACAAACCACTGAATGCGCAAGCGCAACCGTGAGCCAATAATATTAAATTTGATTTGGCATCGAGAAAAAATATTTTCAGTGATCGAATGATAAACGGAAGAAGGAATAGTGCTATGGTGAAATTACTGAAACCCACGATCTGACCTGAAAATTGTCAAGATCATAGCACCAAAATTCGTTTTTTTTAAACGTTAGAATTTTCCCAACTCATGCTTTGCTGGTGTTGACTGATAACTCTGCCATAAATTAAGGGAGATGTTCTTTGGGAGATCAATTTTGAGTCGAAAATGTTCTATGACATTTTTCCGTCGGGCCACTGTTTTCGAATTAAGATTTGAGCGTTTTAGGGATGATCCCTTAATTAAATTAGCAAACATTGTCTTTCAGTTTCTTAATTAAATTTAAGGGGTCGACTTAAAATTACCCATAATCAGGGCCGGATTAAAGGGGGGGCGAGGGGGCACTGGTCCCCGGGTGCAAGGCTTGTTGGGGGCGCATTGAGTTAAACTATTCCCCCTTAACAACATTTGCTGTTTCTATTTTTCCGACTTAAGGCTAGCGCACACCTAACGTCATCGGACGGACCGCACGGATCGTACGCATCGGATAATTTTCTTCAACTGCGCACACTAAATTCGGAGCATTCGGATTTCCGAACGCGCGTATGAGCAATTGAGCATGCGCGGCGGAATACTCGGGAATTTTCAAAATGCGCGAAATTTCAAACTAGGCTTAACATAGTGGCTATAGTTGTGCGTGTTTTTTTTTCTAGCAAAATACGCATTTTTTCTGATTTTCCCGGATTAAATTACTAACCGGAAACACCTTTCAACTTGGAATAATGTGGTAAACCTAGAAAAGTTTCCTAATCTTAAAAGAGCGCCATTTTATGTTTCATCAACACATAATCTGAGCATTCGTTAAGCAATTTTTGTTTTAGCTCCGTACGGACCATACGGATTGTATGCCCCTATCGGGAATCCTCGTCGGCATTGCCGACATCCGATACGTACGATGCGGACAGATGAGCGCGTTCTCATTTGAAACAATGGTAATAATAATAAAATCCGATGCGTGCGATACGTGCGGTCCGTCCGATGACGATAGGTGTGCGCTTGCCTTTACGGGGGCGCACATTATTTCCGCCCCCGGATGCAAAATTGCTTAATCCGGCCCTGAACATAATTTATGGCAAAAACACCCTCTATATTCTACTAGAGAGAAAAACCTACTTGAAACCAAGTCTACTTTCTTGGAAATAACATTAGAGCTTGACTTGAAGAAACCGGCCGTACCACTCATAAACAAACCCCGATAAACTAGACAATAATGTGGTTTTGTAATTATAACAGTAGTATCGGGCGTTTCATCTAGGGGTTTCAATTCAAAAGCTTCGCTTTCCAGGTTCGCCGTCATTTTAGACCCAACACCAACGCGCGTTTGCGGAACCGGTACAGCTTTCGCTTGTTTAAACATTTTACAACTACATTTTCGTCTCCGTATAATTCAAGTCTAAACCCTGCAGGCGCTTCCAATACTTTCCCTCAGCTGTATTCAACACACAGGTTTCAAACGCGTCATTTCGTAGAACGTTGAACATTATGAGAGATTGAAGAAATTAATAATTATAAAAACATTAGGCTTATCGTGTTGTTGAAATTTTACTGTTAGTGTCTGTTTGTTTACCACGCCTTTCCATAATAAGAATTTCCAATAGCATAATTTCCATTCCACACATAACCATCTTTGTTTTAATATCAAATACATACACCACAAGGTTCACTTCGTATTGAACCTTTCTGTTGATTGAAAAGTTCGATTAACAAATGCTCCATATGGATATGCAAACGTGTATTTATTTAAATTGCATATTCGGCAATAAATACAGCTACCGTATCTCCCATGTTAATTTCTATGTGGATTTTGTGGGCCGGGCTTGAGAACTATCCGTCACGCCTCTTAATTCTGACCTCTTTTTAACTGTGATTTCAATGGTTTGGTAGTAGCAAGAAGCGATATCTAGTTTATTAGGGAGAAGGTATAAAATCGCCACATTTCTAGCTTTATCTCCAGTCCAAACGTAGGTCCGGAGTTAATCCCCGCCTCTAAACTACAACCAGCATCTCATTGGTTCTTGAAAACTCACGTCAGCGTGACGCGAATGACGAAAATTACGTGCTTTCAGACTGAGGAGAGGCGAAATAGCCCTGTCTCCTTTTACTTCCCCCCTGGTATTTTGAAAGGGGGACTGCGACTATGGCGCGCGAATACTTAGGCATCTTATACCTTCTCCCTAGTAAACTAGATATCGCTTATTAGTAGTAGCGAGATAAAATGCGTCATATATTATGATTAGTCTGGATATTCCCACAAAATTCGCATAGACATGGTTCCAATTAGCTGTATATATTACTAGTTAAATCAATAGCGTTGGGGGTATTTTCTCTCGCTCACTTAGGAGTAGTCATGTTCTAATAGGCCTGGGTCTAATGAGCTTGACATTAAATCAATGTTACAATAAACTTCACCCAAATAAAACCATATTTAATTTAAACCGAGATTAAGAAACGCGTTCGAATATTTGTCACGACATTCGTGGTCCAATTGTCAATCGGCTTCTTAAAGCTAATAAGAAACCCACTAATTAGGACCAAAACCGCGCCGGAAATGACGTAACTGTTCGGTGCATCTCCGAAAAACAATAACTGCATCAGAAAGGATGATAAAATACAACTTATAGACCGTACTAAATTCACCACACCAGCCGTTTCATAATTGAACGATTCCAAGTAGAACCATTTGGATAACAAAGACATCACATCCACGGCCATCATACTCCATTGTTGGTACCTCGAAGGATCCGGTAGTACGAACCATCCAGAAAAACCCGTAATGCTTGCAAGAACTATAAAGGACACTGAAGAACCGAAGAAAAGAAGGAGGCTATCCCTGTAGGGTTTCAGTTTTCCCGCCTTAAAGATGGCTATTGGAACAGCAGTCAAAACTGACGCCACTCCGCAACATACTCCCAATACTGGGTCAGTGCCAGACAAGTCGACGGACTGAGAGGACGACGTTTTGACCACCAGTATTAAACCAACCATGGCTAAGAGCAAAGATATGACCAAGACAGAGGAACATGGTTCTGTTCAAAAATAGAAGGTGGTAAAGAAATGTCTTACTGCAAATAACCCTGCTTTCAAAATGAGACCAAATGAATTTGAAAACCATGATAATACACAGTGTGTTTTTGATAAGTCTGCCATAAATTAAAGGGTCTGTGTTCTTTGGCCCAAATTGAGTATAAAGTGTCGAACAACGTGGGGTCTAAAATAATATACCTTTTCGATGTAACAAAGGGGATAGGTAACCCTCAGTATTGGGACATACAAGGTACAAGAGGGTTGACACATTGCATTCTCTGCGCACTCTCATGATACAAAAAGACTACAGCACCAGGCGCCAAAAAGCAAGATGGAAGGCAAAGTTTTACCCCCCATCCCCGTGTCTTCCATCTTAGCTACATCGAAATTGTCTATTAGTTACGGAGATATGGGCACCCAAACTTTTGACCCCTCAAACGAAGAAACAGATACAGATGTGGAGTAAGACACGTCACCCTTCAATACCCTTCAAAAACATTATTGTACCTTTATCTAGCACAATTGTACTATTAAATGAGTCGAAATGTGTACGCTGCTAAAGAAAAGCTAATTACTTCACATGTGTGACCAACTAAAAGACAATGAAAATTCATTTTAAGCGGTCATCCCTAAAACACTCGAATCGCAACTTGAAAACAGTGTCCCTTAGGGCAAAATGTCAGAACATTTTCGTCTCGAAATCGCCCAAAGAACAAGCCCCATAATTTCTTACAGTCCTTTCAGAAACACCCTGTATAAACTTTAGAAGCATTTGGTCGCTTTTTTTCACTGAAACTGAATTTTTTGTTATATTGTATAACCTTTAAGAAAAATCCTGGCTGCCACTGCCACAAAAACGGGTGTACTGTAAACGATGATGATGGCATCAGCTGGAGGAAGTTGCTGATACGTTTCAAATCGAAGATGAACCGTAGCTCCGCCACAAATGGAGAAAATGAATATGTATATCCAATGACTAGGGACTTGCGTTTTAAAAGGGATCTTGCGGAAAATTATGAATGGCAAAAGGAACAGAGCTTGAAACAGACAATTTGTCGTGGCAAAATGACCTATAGTATTCAATGGAAAATATCCTAACTTGACGTTCTTAAAAGGAAACGTTCAAGTAACATAACATTATACCTTAAAAGAACGGCCTTTTTCTAAATATAAAAGGAATTAAATATTAAAAGAAGAACTAAATGAGCTCTCATTACAAAATAATTAGCATTTAATTAGTCTAAAAATTAATCAAGGACTACTGCGCCATCCGCCATTGGTTTAAAGTCGTCTGCTAAACCGAACCTCTCACCCCTACGGGATTGGTTGAATTCTCACAGGCTGATAGAGGTAAGGGTAAGAGAGGTTCGGTTTAGCAGACGGTACTAAACCAATGGCGGATGGCCCAGAAGTCCTTGATTGTTTTAAGACTAATTAAATGCTAATTATTTTGTAATAGCAGATCATTTATTTTGGTTTTAATATTTTTCCTTTTATGTTTAAAATAGGTAGTTCTTTTAAGGCATAATGTTATGTTACTTAAACGTTTCGTTTAACCACCGATAAAAGTGACAAAACATAATAAACGAAACCAGAAAACTAACCTGGATGAATGTTATTTAGTCGTTTTATAATAACGGAGGAAATCACGTCCATTAATCCCGAAAGAGCGCTCAGGGCGATACCCCCGAAACGATTTTTAAATGAAGTAAATTTTGTTATGGAATCAGTTTTGGCAACGTTAACGCTACTGGATGTCCGAGATATCACGGAAATTTTAACTTTTTCTGGAGATTTCGGTAGAAATATAACAGATTGCTCGCTATGATTTGCCAATGCCATGACTGTGATATTCAAAAATAGGCGTCTATGGACGCCGTGTACCTACTATCGAATATCGAGTGAATGTTCTATCAACATCTGGTTTCTACAGGTACAGTACACGATTACACTCGAGTCACTAGTACGAAACTATCTAAATCTAAACGACATTACTACATAAAATATCTATATTACTTTTTATATTACTTTTTATGACAGCTATGCCTACAACGAAGAATATGCACTGTTTAAGACAATACATACGATTTTATATTATTTTTATATTATTTTTATGACAACTACAACGACGAATACGAACAGAAGGGGATAATAGAAGAAGGATGACACTCTGTATCCTCTTAAAACATCAGTTGTGTAACATGATCGATTCTTCCCTATCCGGCCCTTTTTCTTTGCTCTCCTGCATGCTCATCAAACCTCAGATCGGTAACCATCACACCGTGCTAGGGTGAATTGTGTAACTGTTTGAAACTAAATCCTCAGCAATCAACCCATTAACCTTGATTGTCTTAACGTGGGACAGAAACGCACAAGCGCATGCGCCTTAGCAAATAGTTAAGCGCTGATAGAGTAACGATGAGGGACTATTTACATGGCGTATGTTATTCGGTTTAGTAACCTTGCTATAATAAATGTTAAGGGATGTTGGGAAGAATCATGTGTTACAATTACACCACGCTTTGTGGTACACTTTTCTCTCCAAGAGAAGTATTATGTACTTCGTATCCGAAGTATGCTCTCCCATTAATGTCATAATGCTTTAATGTATCTATAGGCTCAATAGTATACTTGTATCCTAGCTCTAACAGTCTCATTTGTGCGAGAAAATAATCGTGGAGAGTAAGATGTAAATTGGTTGAAAAGTTAATTTAAACCGTATATTAAAGTTACGTGCATTCGTAAATCTCTTTACTGTTCTTACAAACAATAATAGTAACGCTTGCAAGTTATGTGACAGATTTATGTTTTTACGCGAATATTATAACGTACATTGTCCAGCAGTCTAATTCGCACAATATTCTTAATTATTCGTGCTTAAATTTTCACTACAAGCTGCTCAATCATAAGAGATTTTAAGCGTTAGGTAGAATGGACATAATATTTAAACTGTAGCTGGTAACTGATCCGCTGGTGCATTGGGTGAGCGCGGCTGCAGGTTCTCGGTTTGAACGCCAATACCATTAAAAATTGCTCTTATTAAATAAGTTATATCATGTTTACCAAGCAAAACGTTGTTGATCAGAGTGTTACTAGTTTAGACACAGAAAAATCAATGGTCTTTCTTATAGTAGCAACTTGAATTTATTAGGATTTTCGTGGTCAGACGTACTCACTTTTAATTGTTCTTGCAAGAAAATAAACCAAAACATTTATTAAATGACCAAAAGTCGAAGTCTTTTACGAGTTGAAGACCCTTCCGGCAAAGTACTTAAATATTTCCCATAAGTAAGCAACACCCCTGACAAGAGAACCAAAATTGATCCAACAACACTCATCACCTCTAAAGACTGTCCAAAAATTGAAAATTGGGCGAGGGCCGATAAGAGAACGCTGATAACCGTACGAGAAGTGGCCCCAATTCCTGGTCGATCGGCTCTGCCACTCCAAATAGAGAAATATAAGCTTACAGCCCAAGAAGCCGCAACAGACAGGTTCAACCAGCTTTCACTCACAGTCATCACGCTCAAGAAAGCGAAACCCGAAACTAAGGTGGTCAAACCAGCTCCCAAGACGCATCCAAAAATGCTATAGTAACAGATGAGAACTTCCACTCGGTAATGTCTTAATATGGAGGTTTGAATAATGATGCCAAGGCTTATGAAGCACATGGAAAGGCATCCGCAAAGAATTCCAATCAAATTATTTAATAAATCGAGCTTCTTAATCGAGTAGACTTGTGGCAACTTGGTCACCAGAATGACGCCACTAGTAGACAGGATCAAAGCCGCCACCAAAGTGAAACTGAATTTTTCTGCATCACAATAAATAAATTTTAAAGTCGTTTCAACTGAAATTATTTCCACCATCCATAAGTTTATATGTTCCATAAGTATGATGCTTCGTAATGCTAGGGACTTACAGCTCGAGCTATAGTTCGAGAACGACAAGAGAGAATCGACTACACTAGGTTTTGCAGACCATCTTCATATTTAGTCTGTACTAAACCATTGACAGCGTCTCCCCGAGAATCTATGACGTTTCAGCTACGTCACTTCATGACAAGCTCTCAATAACTAGTGACACACTTATGGAACGTACCTTATGAACTTACGCTTCCACCAATTAATTCAACTGTTGAAACTTTTCAGTTTTATAAAAGAAAGAACTCGCGTCAAAATCGGGAGAATGATCTGAGGGCTATGACGTGTATGTATTTCATAATAAATCATTTTCAAACGTCGGGAGTAAAGACAGACGAAGTCAACAAATGGTTCAATATTCAGGGCGAGGGCCTAACCACTCGAAGAGCTGCTGTACACAGATTACGGATTACGCGAAATCATTTTAGCACTGTCAAAGGTACAACCGTGTACACCGATTACGCTAAGTGACTGGTTCCTCAATTTAGAAGGGTTGAATTGATTGATTTCATAGCTTTAAGCATACAGAAAGGGAATATCGTTTTGTATTCAAACTATCGGTACATAGCAGATGAATTTATAAATAGTCTACGGAAGAGATTGAATACAAAATGAATTCTCCTTTCGTTACGCTTACTTAAACTGCAATTAAAAACCTTTCATCGTAATCCGGGCGAGAATGTTGACAACAATAGGTGCGCATCCCAAAATCGTGGCACTTTCTTCCAAAGTTAAGCGCTGAATCGCTTCAATAGCGCAGACGTTATAAGAAACCATAACGAAACAATATAAAAACAAGTTTCTTGTGTCATTCCATTGGTACAAGAAGGAGCTATTATAAATTATGACAGGCAGGATGAATATAAAGCGAAACACGAAGCCGACCAAAGCAATTTCACCTGTAACAATTGGAGAAGTAGAAATGTGTATCCTCCTTAAACGATCTCATTGCATAATTTGAGAGACCCATAAATAAGCACGTATAAAGAGGAGACTTTGAGAGACCAAATTTTAAACCAGCCCCTCCGGGGTTTCAAATCTCAAATGCAGTCGTAACTAACTCTTTGAGTTTGAGATCACAACAAACGTCCCTACACAAGTATCTGTGGCATTTTACTTATAGAGTGATTAGTCTAGTAAAACCTAGGCGTCATGCACGTTTGTCCACGAAAGGAATATCACTAGCAAGCTAGGGCCTTGTGTAAAGGATGCAAGAACAAGCATGTATTATGCTGATAGTTGGATCAATAAAAGAAAGTATATCCCTTTGAATCTTGTTCACTACTGCCAACGACGTGACATTCACTTCCGGCACCGAGTGTCACGCCATGAGACTAGACAAATTGTGACGTCGAGAGTACTCTATCTCCCAAAGTCATTCCCCTTTTACAGATCCAGCTATTGCAGGCTTACCGGGATAGATTTTGCGGTCTAAGAACTTCATGGATGACGCACCAATTGCTAAGAATATCCCCGAAACAATACCCAACAAAATACCGCTGAAGTTTCGCCAACTATTTCGTACAGTAGTAACAATTTTGAGTTGATTTTCAATAAACATTTCCTCAACATTAAGATCTTCCATTACAAAATGTAATACACAGTTTTTGTATATTAATTTATATGGTTTAGTTGGAGATTTATAAGTCTAGAAAGAGTAATGTTTCTTGTTAGACAACTAAAATGAATAGGCGAATGTAGAGGCAACTCTAGGCTATGTGGAGGATTACAATAACATAAACCTGGTGGTACAGAACATAAACACGGTGACATTAAACGACAAGTCCTATGAAAAAACAGGAGACCTGCATCAAAAATTCGTAGTAAACAAAATTAAGCCTTGTATTTTCACGAGATTTGTCCTTTAATAAGTAAAACCTGTTGGTTGGTTTAAAAACAACAAGTACATAATTTATATATAATTTCAAGGCTCAAACTCTCGCTTCTATTCAACAGGTCTTCCAACTACGACGGAAAATCCTTGATCATCGACGAAGCCACAGCCAGCCCGGATGGGATCCTGGGAGGCGGAAGTGGAGGGGTTCCCAGTGGTTTCGTGGGCCGAGGTCTCGGGGGTCTCGCGGGAATATGGTCCGAATTGCGGTTACAGATTAGAAGTCACCTAAAAGTGCTTTCCTACCGATGCCCGGGTCTCTTCTTCTGGCACCGTCGGCCCGGTTCCGCCACGGAAGAAACTGGACGTTACGTCATCAAACTCGTGGGCTTCCTCTACTTTTTAATAATAACCTTCGACTTGGTGGCCGTCATAGGATCGACCGCCCTTGCCAACGGAAGCTGGTTTCCGTTGCTTCTTCTATTCTCCTGCCTGGCCGGTATCTTAACCGTTGTCGTTTTGATAGCCAGACAACCGCAAAATAGGTAAGAATATAACTATTTTATACACTCCATTAGCACGCGACGTTTCATTTTAAATTGTGTCTGAATCGAATAATTGCTCATATTGATCAACCATGGCAAGTTTTCCTAGCTTTCAAATTTAAGGTCAAAAGGTCAACGAGAAACCCTTCCTTAAAGGGACTGTAATGTGGCATAGGCGGATGGTTAAAAAATATTTGAAATACGTATTGGCTGAAGTAACAGATATTCAACATTTCAGTTTTAGACAATTTTATAAATCTTATCGGGGGCATTTTAAGTTTAATTTGGGGGGGGGACAGGTGATATTATTCATGGTTTACAACCTTACCTACAACTACTTCAAAGACATCGGTGCGTGATTAAAGATTATTTGAAGTACGTCACAGGCACCATGTGAAGCCAACATGCAAAGACTCCGCATGAAGTGGAAGTGGACACCTAGTCCTTTTTTTGCGAGAATGTATCGCCAATTCCCCTAAGTGGTAGTTTTCTAAATAAAACGAACTATGCTTTTTGAGCCACACCTTTACTCAGTCACGTGACGTGTGTATGACGTATGTTAAATTACTTTTACCCACCCCGCCGCTGTTTGCTTTACAGACCCTTTAAACTCCTCCCCCCCTCTCTCTCTCTCAGCTTTAACTTCAGTGTAGTGTTTAATCAAATAATATATAATTTTTCTCTATAGTTTTACCAAGAAGTGATATCTAATTTATTAGGGAGAAGGTATAAGATGCCGAAGTATTCGCGCGTCATAGTCCCAGTCCCCCTTTCAAAATACAAGGGGGGACGTAAAAGGAGGCCGGCCTACTTCGCCTCTCCTCAGTCGGAAAATAAGTAATTTTCGTCATTCGCGTCGCGCTGACGTGAGTTTTCAAGAACCAATGAGATGCTGGTTGCAATTCAGAGGCGGGGATTAACTCCGGACCTACGTTTGGACTTGATATATAGCTGGAAAGGTGGCGAATTTATACCTTCTCCGTAATAAACTAGATATCACTTCTTGGTTTTACTCTAAGCATTCATAACTTCATTTTAATATATTCCCTATCATTAAATTGTGGGCATTAATTCTTCATTCACTCTGTTTTATCTTTTTAAAAAAGGTGCGATTTAAAATTCAAGGCACCCTACGTGCCGCTGGTTCCAGCCATCGCAGTGCTCGTCAACATATATCTCATTCTAAGGCTCTCCTATCTAACTTTAGTTAGATTTTGCATTTGGATGACTTTCGGTAAGTCGCTTAAAATTTTTTTCTAATCTTCATTTCGTATTCATGAAAAGATAAAGTACTTTTGAAACATTTAAAAAAATCCCCCCTGATGTGGACTGGAATATAGGTAGTGATACTTAAGTTGATTGGTACCCTGGGAACAAAACAAAGACTAACTATACATCGCTAAGAATAGATGACGTGGGGTTTGTGGAGTCCCACTTTTTCACGATGCTCGCGTTCCTCGTAAAAATTGGCCCTCTTCAAATGTTCGGGTTAAAATTAGTACTATATAATATTCGCAACATAATTTACATCGTCATACCGTTGGGTTGAATGAACGCATGAGGACAAAGCTGAAAGTATGACCGTCAGAACTGAAGTAATACTTAGGACTCGGTTTGTGACGTACTATTCGCTCAAATGAAAGTTCTCTTTAGTGGGGGGAAAAACAAAAGCCTAATTCTTAAGGCGCGTTTTCAAAAAATGTTTTTTTGACCAAAATTTAAGCTTTTGCGTCAAAAAAAGCAGCCATAATCCAAAGCGAAAAAAAAAAATGTTCTAAAACCAGCTTCAAATTCAGCTTTTCGACTTTACAGGCTTTAAATCTTTGAGAAGTAGATACCTAAATGAGGTTTATATTTGCTTCTAATTTTTATTTTTTATTTTGAGCTTTTGCCACTCAAAGTAAAAGCAATTGAGTTACGCCATCTTTAGTCAATTTCGAAAGCGCGTCAAAATTTCGAAAATAAAAAGCCACAGCCAAAAGCTTAGGAAAAGTTGATTGAAAACGGACCTTTAGTCCTTATATGGGTTCTTTGTGCTTCCAATTTGAATTATTCGTTATTTAATACGCACTTTAGAATTAAAAAAGAGTATCCCTTTAAGGATAAAAAGTTAATTTAGAAATAAAGACGAGGGTAGAATCCTAATCTATCTCGTTTAAATAAAGCGATATTATTGATCCAAATCTTTTCCACGCTTATTGTAACGCTGACAAGATACAAAGGCAAAACAATTAAATGGTAATGGCTTTATAAACGGCTTATCCCAATTAAGTCTCTCGTCACCAGTGAATATTTGAATATTTGGTCTTGAAGCGTGATGCTTAAATTAATGCTCTGACATTGAAAGATATTCGGGGAAAAAGGCCTAGATGTAATTTTTTCATCAACACAGACGGTAGAAACAAAATATCATCAGAAGTATATAATACTTCTCTTCGAGAGAAGTGTATCAACCACAAAACGGGGTTATTGTAGCATGATTCTTCCCAACATCATTTTACATTTGGAGTGCACAAGGTTGCTAAACCGAATCATATTCGCGATAAATAGATCCCTCATCATTACTATATTAGCGCTTAACTATTTGCCAAGGCGCATGTGCTTGTGCGTTTTTGTCCCACGTCAAGACAATCAAGGTTTGTGCCTGGTTGATTGCTGAGGATTTAGTACCAAACAGTTATAGAATTCACCCTAGCACGGTGCGATACCCATCTGAAGTTTGATGAGCAGGAGAGCAAACAAAAAGGGTGAACCTGGCAAGAATCATGTTACATAACTAAAGTATTAAGAGGATACAGAGTGTCATCCTTCTTCTATTATCCCCTTCTGATATCATTAACAATTCGGAGAAATGGAAATGATTACTTTGGCGTGATAAACTATTGCTATTATGGGGTGGATATCAAGTTAATATTAAAATGGAAGGACATTTGATTGATTACACAATAAAAGTTGATGAAAAAGCTCGACTTACAAACCATCATCACAGTTGTTTAATTAAAATATTACTATTGTGAGCGAATAATAAATTACACGAATTTATTCCATGCGTGCCATTATCAATTAATAATAATTACGGTTAGTGAAACTCGTACCATTTCAGAACTGAATATATAATCGCCAATTTTGTCTATGTAGATTTATCGCCACCCAAAGTCCAAAATCCATATGTAATTATATAATCATTCCAGGAACACTAAGAATACAGCTTATAAGAATCATTGTGTACAGCCAGGGATAGGTTTAATTTTAGAAGTAGGAATGGAGAACAGAGTAATCTGGGCGCGCGTCAAAGTCCCGGACCCCCTTCCACGGGACGGAGGGGTATGAAAGAAGAGGCGGGTCATAGCGACAGAGGTAAAAAGGAATTACGTATTTTTCGCCGTCCCCGTCAGCAACGTCATCAAAACGTAGTTTAAGTGAGCCAATAAGATAATTGAAACTTTTCGTTACGTGTTGGAGCTCTATACTGGGCTATGAGTTGGACTGGCGCAAATACTAACCGTTCCCCATTCCTACTTCTAAAATTAAATCAATCCCTGGTACAGCCATTTTTCTCAACTTATCTAAGCGGATTTTTCATTTTGTGGGAAGAGCTATAGACTAATCATAATGTATGACGAATTTTACCTCGCGAATAATCTATCTCGTCGTACTGTACGACCCTACCTAAACGCTGAGGATGCTGCGAGGACTTCGATGCCGTTCCGTAGGTGTGGGTACAGAGGCAACGTTATAGGTATGGGGATTACCACTCCATCCCTCTTTCCTTCAAGGCGATACAAACTAAAATATATTTGAAGTTCCAAACACTCTAAGAACCCTGACCCCAAAAAAGAGGATTCAACTTGAAAAAAAAAGCCAACTCTATTTATTTGCCTAATGAAAATCGAAGCATTAACGTAATGATATTCGAGGGTCAAGAAGAAAAAAAGTTCGACTTCAACGTACATTCATCAAATACACCCCCCACTTAATAGCACTATATTAAATTGAATTCTGGGATACTGCCACCAAGGCTTAACAGAGATATCTAATAAAAATGCTAGGCCTAATGACCTAGCAAAATTTTTCTAGCACTCTGTGTGAAAATTTCGTAAAAATTGTGAAATAATATTAACTCTTTAATATCAATTTTGTACCTTTGATATTATTATTATTATTTTTAATTTAATTGCTTAACCTCTGGTTCAACTGTACACTTGGGTTGAAATAGGCCCAAGCAGAGGGGAAATAAATTAGGATTTTAGGAAAATTAGGGAAGTAATTTCGAAATGAAGTCGGTACGAGGGAAGGAAACACTGTTTCGAGAAACTTATATTGGATTACATTCTTAGATGATTACATAAAATTAAATTAAAGTGGTTTCTTGCAAAACAGTATACAATATACAGACTTAATTATATAGTAATGTTCTAAAATAAGAGGAAAATAATGTATGCTACTTGAATTAATTCAGTAAATAGTACTATTATAATTAAACATAAAATTAATTCAGTAAATAGCACTGTTATAACAGGAATAGATTTAATTTTAGTAAGTAGGAATGGAGAACAGAGTAATGTGGGCGCGCGTCAAAGTCCCGGACCCCCTTCCACGGGACGGAGGGGTATGAAAGAAGAGGGAGGTCACAGCGACAGAGGTAAAATGGAATTACTTATTTTTCGCCGTCCCCGTCAGCAACGTCATCAAAACGTAGTTCAAGTGAGCCAATAAGATAATTTAAACTTTTCGTTATATGTTGGAGGGAGGGGTTCTATACTGGGCTATGAGTCGGACTGAAGTAAATACTAACCGTTCTCCATTCCTACTTCTAAAATTAAATCAATCCCTGGTTTGGCCGAAAAAATTACTCTATCAACCTCACTCACATTCATTTACTGGTCGCAGATACCATAAATTTATAAGATATGTTCCCATAAGTATGACACTTCCTATTCTTCGTAATGCTAGGGACTTACAGCTCAAGCTAATTCGAGAACGACAAGCGAGAATTGAGGTCCTACACTCAGTTAATTTTGCAGTCCATCTAGGTCCTATTTTGTCTGTACTAAGCCTTTGACAGTACCTCACCAGGCGTCGCTTTACCTCGAATCTATGACCTACGTCACTTCATGACAAGCTCTCAGTAACCAGTGAAAAACTTATGGAACATATATTATGAACTTGCGGTAATACTCATTCAAAGTATTCCTGGGTTTCATTTACTTTTGTTTATAATCCCACCCATGATAAAAGCGAATGAATTAACGAAAAAGACTTAGCGTGCCATTGAAATGAAATGAAAAAGTATCGTAAAAATCCTCAAAGGATTTGGATACAGAAAAAAATATCGTCGTTTGAAGTGCAACTCTAAACGCTAAAACTATTGATTCCTACTAGTTTTATCTCGTGGCCAGGTTATAAAACCTTTTCACCGTTCTGTCGGTAGATTTTAACCCGAATTTGATTTTGATGCTACCAAACATAGTGGGACGAAACCCAAATAGAGAAAGAAAACCAATTTGAACACAGAAAAAAAGGAAACTTTGTCCAACTTTTCCACCATTCATTCATTGGTGCTATGTATCAACTGAAACAGTTTTGCTCTTGAAAGGTTAGGCCTACTAAAAATGGATTTTGTTTGTTTTTACCATCCCTGGAAAAAATATCTGATACAAAAAGAGAAGCTACAGATCTCACCACAGTTATCGAGAGCAAATATTCTACTATACTATATAGTTTTTTCGGCCATTCAGTTTTTAGTGAAAGGTAAAAATAGTTTCTGACAAAAAGTCTATTTCTGTACAAGGCCTTGGTTAGGTTCGAATGCACTGGATGATGGAGCATAGAGTGTGATAATTCCTTTTTATAACTTATCGGACGAACGTGGAAATTGATGCGAAATGCACTAGGACCTAGTACTTGAATTGGGTGTAATCACATGTACTTTGTTTTTGAGTTGTACAGGAAGTTCAGTAATCCCTAACATAAAACATTTCAGTAAACCTTCATATTCGAAATTGTGAACCGATAAAAGTATTTCTTGCATATAACCCAAACTGCTCAGATATATTGAAAATTGCAGCGTTTCAATATATTGGTCGAAATTCACGGTGCCACCAAAAACAGATATGTTCAAAATTGGCGCGCTCTATAGACAGATACGTTGAAAAAATGCAGTGCCCCAAATAAATTCGTCAATAAATTGCTGAAACCCCGGCAGATTTATCGAAACATTTCAGTAAATATTCAAATGTTGTTCCCCAAACTACCAATTCAAAACTCTTTGGATACAAAACTAAGTCCACCAGTACACACAGATAATGAAGCAACCTAAAGGATAATAATAAGCAAACATTTCCGACGTGTCTTTTAGCTGACTTATCCTTGGTTACAAAAGTGGTCGACTGACCAAAAGGGTTTTAACTCACCGAAATAACTGTTAATTCCGTCAAATGATCAACTGATGCAATTTCTTATTAAAATTAAC
Organism: Phalangium opilio; assembly: GCF_054372755.1. NCBI lineage: Eukaryota > Metazoa > Arthropoda > Arachnida > Opiliones > Phalangiidae > Phalangium > Phalangium opilio. The sequence continues at coordinate 7,525,435 of NW_028324151.1, forward strand.
AATTCCAAATCTGAAAGAGAAAGAAAACAATTGAAAATAAGTCCATGTAATTAACAATAATAAAGTTATAGCACATTGGAGAGAAACTTAAAGGGATTCACAGGACTGGAAGTTTTTTTTTTAATCGAAAATAAGATAAAATAATGAATATACTAATTGAAACCATGTTTCTATCTACAATATTAAAGATGATACGAGCAATTAAGTTTCCGTACGCATTACGCTTTCCCGCGAAGCACTGGGAAGTATCCCCATTGGACGACTAGTACCACCTGACGAATTTCTCTCGGTGGTTCGAGGGAAATCCTAACGTGTAGTGTCCATTACATGCCAGTACGGAAACTAAATTGTTTGTATCTTCTTTAATATTGTAGACAGAGACATGGTTCCAATTGATATATTCACTTTTTTATACGCTCAATTAAAAAAGAAAAATTTCTAGCCCGATGTATCCCTTTAAATGAAAATGTCAAATAGTAAAATATGAGATGAACGAGTGGGCTATGGATGAATACCCAAAAGTGAAAATTAATTCTCAATCTCACAAAAATAAAATTTATATCACAATATTCTTCTTGTAATATTTTGTTTAAAACTTTCTAAAGTAGATTACGAGTAATGAAATTCACCAACGTCGAGCCCGGGGCTAAAATACTGTACTTCAACCCTTATGAAAAGTATCAAGTGTAGAAAATGGGATTTTGTCAAGAAACCGTAGTTGCACACCCAAAGAGACGAGAGTAGGTCTACCAAGGCTTAAATGCTAAGCCTTTTTGGTTTAACGGGGTCAAAAAGAAAGTTGAAAGAGTGTCTTCCCGTAAAGTAAGAGCATACACGAAGGGATCAACAGGCTAGCACCTAAAACTTAACTCTACTTTGGAGTGTTTTTCGGGGTTAAGCGAAGATGAGCTCTAAGCCTTTGATGATCTGATACGGTAGAGCAAAACAATCCTGATAAGCTTAGGGCGCTTAGCTACGACCAAACGCTAACTCAGGACTCGAGTGTTCTGGACTCACTGGAGCGTAAATTATTTAGGCCTAGTAAAGTTTCTACTGAGGATAAATTCTACACAGCTTAAAAGTATCAACTCTAAAGTAGAGCTAAGAGTATTGGTGTTAAAGGAAAGGTTAATTTAACGTAGTACCATGAATATAGACCCATTGATTACGTAAGATAATCAATGAAAATATCATTTTGCAAATTGGCTTATTCACTAGACTCCTGATTGGTGCAGCATAAGTTTATAAGATATGCTCCATAAGTATGAAACTACCTATGCTTCGTAATGCTAGAGACCTACTGATAGCTAGTTCGAGAACGACACGCGAGAATTGACTACACTCAGTTTTGCAGTCCATCTTCCTATTTAGTCTGTACTAAGCCTTTGACAGCATCTCACCAGGCGTCGCTTTACGAGAATCTATGACCTACGTCACTTCATGACAAGCTCTCAGTATCCAATGACAAACTTATGGAACATATCTTATGAACTTACGGTTAAAGGAAAGGAATATATACCGATTGATTCGTTTTGCAAAGTTTTTGCTGCATTTCTTATGAAAACAAAGTTCTGACGTTTCTGGTTATTGTAAATTATACACTTATGAAAAGGTATAATTATGTATGGCAAAGGCTTAAGGTACGTGTAAACTCGAGCATAAAGAAAACGCATAATTTTCGTATAAATTAACTTCGCCCAACCTTTAAGGACGATAAAACTATGACGTAACAGTTCCTAAGATACAGTACACTCTTGTTCAAATATAGTACTTTGCTTCTTGAGAAAGAAAAAGCGGAAGTTCTAAAGTTCTTGTATTGTCTATCCATGCTTTCAGCAGGTGCAAAAGAATGATGCTTGTAGCCGATAATTTAGTTTTGGGGGAACTTTCTCAGAATGTAAGTAGTTACAAGCTTTACTGGAAAAAAGTAATTTTGGGGATATTTTTTTTCTTCTTTCCTCCTTTCTCCTTTGGTTTTTCTAGGTTATTCCCTAGTGTTTTTCGAAGCAGTAACTTGATTACGGTGCTTTATTTGCCAGTGAACCCCGAAAACCGGAAAAAATACAGTTCGGATATAAAGCTAGGGGCTACTCACTCCAAGTAATCGGTGTATAACCATGCAACTGTCAATGTGATTAGTCGTAATCTTGTCTAAAATCGAGAGGTCCCGCAGTGTCGTCTGCTCTATATAGGGTTAATACTGAATAACCGGTATGTGAACCCACAGACTAAAGATAGGGCTTCAGCGTTACCAGTCCGCTAAAGTCCATTTGTTTGAAGACATATCTAAGGTTTTTGGGTCGAAACACCGGATGAAAACATAGTATTTGACCTCGATTTTAACCCCGGGTTTTAACCTCTCCAAGTGACGATGACGTCATGTAGAGGTATTACACTGGACGTTTCTGTGTGTCTGTCACACCGCGTTTGCTGTTGGCAAATAGGAGCAAACGTGTTCGCAGAAAGCAATTTTTTTTAAAGAGGCATACGCTTGAATTCAAACGTCAACAATAGCTATGCTTAAATTCATTTTAGGAATAAAGTTTCTTAAAACGATTTAACTAGAATTAAGATAAATTAATGACGATTAAAATAATTAATATCAATTATATTTATTTAATTATCTAAGAAAAACCTCTTAATTGCGTCTCGCCTTGGAGAGGTTTATTCTGGTTTCCCAACTTGTTGTAAATGGTCTAATAGATTAAAGATCAGGTTTTACGTAATTTCTGTACATGGATTCACGGAGTGTGTAGCTCCTCGGTTTATCCGCCTACGGAAAACTCGAGAAACTTCATAAGGCAAGGGCAATATTTTTCGGAAAAGGACGTGATTGAATTTAGCTGCTCTTATTTGGATCACGCTGTTAAATTAAGGCTGAAGGTTTAAAATAGCTGCATCAATTTGGTTTGAAATATGAGTTGGAGTTTATATGAAACTATTCGGGACTAACCATAAGATATGTGTAGCTTGATACTATCCAGGGTATAGGGAGAGGGCGTTTGTCAGGGAGGGAAAGAACATCCGACGTCATTTTATACCTCTACTTAGGGAAGCGTTTGTAGGCGCGATACTGAAATTCCCCCGTTAGGGGGATGGTATCGAGGTAAGAGATATAAGCCTATGACGTGGCAAGTATGGGTTTGCCCTCTCCCTATATGATGTCATTAATTTAAGGCCGTGTTCTTTGGGTCATACTGAATGAAAAGGATCAACGACCATGGTGTCTAATACATTTAGTTTAGGAGGTACGGGCCCCCAAAACGTTGGCCCCAAAAACAAGGAAATTGATACACATGTGGAGTAAGAATTTCAGCCTGACCATCTTGTTTATACAATTTCAATAGAGTAATGTCAGTTCTACTATGCAAACGTCATACCATAGAGTAGTGTTGGTAGAGGGGGGAGTTGACTGTGTATCCCTCAGGGCCTTCGAGAGGTTGAGTCAATTCAGTCAGTCTCCCCGGGGCCCGCACCTTCTTCTTGAGGGGGCCCCGCAATTTGGTCAATTTCCCAGGGCCCACAAACTCTCAGGTATAAAGAAATGAAATCCGAAATTTCATTAAAAAGCAATAACGTTTTGATCACAAAATATACACCAATTTTCTGGCCACGATTAAAATTTTATTGTTAAATAATCTCCCTTTTAGGTCTCATAATGTATTTCTGCTACGGTATCAAACACTCTTCGCTAGAGGATTACTACAGCATGAGCGGGGGAACAGGGGTCATGCCAGGGTCAACATCGGGCGGCCCGTATTACAACGACACGGCCATGGGTATCGAACTACAAATACCCGATAACCGTAAAACAGGCGTCAAAGACGCCAACGAAAGAACCCCGATCAACGGGGACTTGAACCGACTAGGAGTGGGGTCCGGCGGTAGTGGTCAAGGATCCACGGTTCAACCACCGCAATTACCGCAACGTAGCCAACGATCCCCATCAGCAACGACTCCCGCCAGCGTCGGACGCAGATGGGAAACGTTCGAGTGAATAATTTAAAAAAAATTTAAACCAAAAAGAAAAAAACTTTATGCAAACAAAAAGTTAAAATTACTAAGAAAAATAAATATATTTATCGTTTAAATGAAATGGAAATAAAAAAAATGTGAGAAAATTAATAAATTAAACGCGAATTTTTTGATGATGTTATAACAATTTTAAGGGTAATTAAATAAATTACCAAAAATTGTCATCGCGATTGTTGTTGAATAAAAAAATAAATATGAAGACATACCAAAAAAAGCTACTCGGGCCCGGATTAATGCAACGCCGTTCGTTAACATAATAATATTTAGAATTAATTAATTAAATTAACCAAGTGTTTTCCCTGGTGAATAATGTTAATTTTAGGAATAAATTGAAATTTAGTTGTAAATAAAAATAAACCATGTATACTTCGCGGGATCATGAGAGAAGAGGAAAATGGTTATGGTTGGTTGGTTAAACCGTTACCACTCGCTTGTATTTCTAAAGGTAGATGAACCGAAATTTAATTGTGACCAAAATGGAATGGAAGAGGGTAAGCTCAGTAGACGCCTGGTAATTTGGTTCTATTTCAGGACAAGAGACTGTCCCTTGAAATGAAAGTGACAAACTCAAAACCCAGTAGAATAATGGAATAGGCAAAGATAATTCGATGTCAAGGTGTGGATAGTTTGACCCCCTTAACCTTGTCCGAATTGTTCATCCATCAATCTTCAAAGTGTGATCTCACGATTTTCGCTTCAACTTATCTTTAAAAATACTTAATGTGCGAGTATGATTGTAATTAAACGGGTAAAAAGGTCTGGGAATGAAATTCTAAGTTTCTAACGGAATATCAGGTGCCCCAAATATTATCATTATCAAATCTGGGGGTTTAAATTTAGTTTAAAAATGATTAAAATAGTAATCAAATTATAATCATAACACTATAACAGTCTCCATAAGTGTGAGTCGAAGGGATATTGGCTACGAGCATAGATTCATGCTACGAGCACATAACCTTTAGGTGCCACCTGGTTATAGCAACACTAACTACTATTTACAAGTGTTTAAGCTAGTGAAATATTAGCACGGAGAGGTGGCTACACTGAACCAGGAAAAGCATGTTGGGATTTTTAAACAGCAACAGATGGCTCCAACTATGCTACTCAAGAATCAAACTTTCCTTCTCTAAGGTTGAAGGGCGTCATCTGGTGGCGTCTTTTTCGGAAACAGAATCACCGCCTTTACCCTAACTCGACACAAAAGAGGAAGAATCAATCAGGATAATGACAGTAGGCGGTTTCGGTTTGGAGAAGAAACGTTTGAAGGAAGATGGCGCAGTAGTCTCTATTATTTTGTCTCGCTTGGAAAATGCTGATGGGCCCATGCTAATAGGCCCATACTTATAGGGATTATTATAGCGTTATGTTATTACCAAACCTCTATAGGCCATAATAATACGTTTAGAAATTAACATTAATTTGAAGGAGGTATAGAGAAAGCGAAAATGAAAGAAATTAAACTTTAACGTCAATGTTTAAAAGTGCCAACAAAAAAATTAAACATAAACGTACAAGATTAACTTTCACCTCCATAGTTTTTTTTAGGAAACCTTGTTGAAATAGTACGAAAAATTGGGCGTAACAATTTAGGCCCAAAAATTACTATATAGCGATGCTAATTAAAATTTAAGAACAAAAGTGCCTAATTAAATGAATTAAAAAAAAAACAAAAAGAAATATTACAATCAATTTTGCTACAATGCCTTAATCCGGGCCTTTGCTATATTACAACGTGAGCCAAAAAAATAAGTAAAAAATTTCAAAAATTACAAAAAAAACCGGCCCGAACACCGTTTAAAATCTAAGTGGTTAACGATATCAAATGAAATTAATAGAGTTGAATTAATATATCATGGATGATGGAAAGTGTGAGTGAAACGCAAAAAGAAAATGGTTTGTAGATAGTTTTAAGTTCAAATTAGGCTTAACATCCCAACACGAATTTAGCCAATATCTATCAAAATGGCGGTACCACTTATGGTATTTTCCATGCGACCATGAGTTCATAAGATATGTTCTGGTTACTGAGAGATTGTCATAGATTCTCGTAAAGCGACACCTGGTGAGTAGCTGTCAAAGGCTTAGTTCAGATTAAATAGGAAAATGGAAGTCCTGCAAAATTAACCACCGAGTGTAGGACTTCAATTCTCGCTTGTCTTTCTGCTAGAGCTAGCTCGAGCTGTAAGTCTTTAGAATTACGAAGTATAGGTACGGTAAAGGGTTCCAAAATGATAGAAAATACTTTATCTTTGCGTTTCACTTTCCCTTTAAGAAAGAGTAAGACGTGTTAAAGGAGGGTGTGTCAGTGGTTGGTTGTCTACATTGTGATCCTAAATGTGTTCGATATATAATATATTCTTCGCTGTTGTACATTATATCATTACAAAAAAAAACCAAACATCACTTTTAAGGACTTAACTAATATTAACGTGTGAGATATTTAAAAAATTAAGGAAAAAAAAATAATATTTTTCAGTTCCTTTGAAAAAAAAATCTTCCTTTCGGATATATTTACCATTATATACACGGGGTAATAAATTAAAGGTGCATGGATAGAGGGGAATGGGGAATAATAAAAAATTTAGGCCTATGTCTTATTAACAAAAAAAAATAAATAAATAAAAACAAGAGTGAAAACTGAAGTTTAAAAGAAAGAAAAAGAAAAAGCAAAAAAAAAAAAGATGGAAGAAACTTTATGGTATTAAAAATGTCTTTCATTGTTGTTTCAAAAATGTCTTAGTTATTTGATTCGTTTATTACACAAGGAGGCTTATTTCAAGATTATACGAATCTACGTACACCGATAGGAATACTTTCTTTTACTTGGAATCTTTAACAGGTCATTTTCTGGGTTTTTTGAATTAAAGGGGAGGAGGTGTAGCAACATCCAAGGATATTGGGGGTGCATGAATCAGGATAGATGTAATTTTAGAAGTAGGAATGGAGAACAGAGTAATGTGGGTCAAAGTCCCGGACCCCCTTCCACGGGACGGGGGGTATGAAAGTGTAAGACTCTTCACCTTGGACGTCGCAATCCCATGTTTGATTATTCAATTAATAACACCACTATAACTACGTCCACTTCTGAGAGGGACTTAGGTGTCCTTATAGATCCCCTTCTCAAATATACAGCCCATTCCAATAAAATTGCCAAACGTATTAGGAGCTTAACGGGTATAATTCGTCGTAATCTAAATTTTAACTCTATACCTCTCATTAAAACTCTGTACAACTCCTTGGTCCTCCCTATAATTGATTACTGTTCGCCAATTTGGTCCCCCAATTTCTTAACTGATCTACAGGCTTTGCAAAAAGCTCAAAACGCATATTCGAAACTCCCACAAAAAATTAGTAAGCTTCCGGCTCCCCAACGACTCTCCCAATTAAATATTGATTCTATCACTCTACGACGTAAAATTAATAACCTATGCTTAGTTTTTGACATTATACATAACAACCTTGCTTTAGATTTTTCGTTATTTTTCACCCGCCATAATAATGCAAGAACCCGTGGTCACTCACACAAACTAATCAAACCTAAGGTGCTAACTACATTCCGACAAACACACTTTGCGTGTTCTGTTATTGGAATTCGTTGCCCAATGATGTTGTCATTCTCACTAATAAATCCCATTTTCGTCGTAAATTATTAGACATTTTTCGTGCTAACTTGTGAGCTCTCTACTTCTTCAACCCTCCCCCTAATGATTACATAAAAATTACATTATTGTGCAGCGAATTCTAATTTTCTAAATTTTCTGACAATGTTTTAATTGTTATCAGTATTATTATTCACTTGTATAATTACTATTATTATTGTTATACTTATTATTATTATTTCTTTTTTTTATTATATTACATTATTAACCGTTTGTTTGTTCTCATATTATTGTGCTCCCGTAGTGTCTTTCAGTAACATGACTATGTACTCGACTTACGATGTTCACACATCCGTCACACTGTTGACTTTGTGAACAACACATTCAAATAAATAAATAAATAAATAAAGCGACAGAGGTAAAAATAAACTACGTATTTTTCGACGTCCCCGTCAGCAACGTCATCAAAACGTAGTTTAAGTGAGCCAATAAGATAATTTGAACTTTTCGTTACGTTTTGGAGGGAGGGACTCTATACTGGGCTATGAGTCGGAGGGACTCTATACTGGGCTATGAGTCGGACTGAAGAAAATACTAACCGTTCTCCATTACTGCTTCTAAAATTACATCTATCCCTGACACTACCCATTGTTAAATTTTGAAGAAATAATCCCTGACACTACCCATTGTTAAATTTTGAAGAAATAATCATAATATCTTTCCTATCAGTGTATTAAAAACTCCACATTGGATAATATCTTTATAAATAAAGCTTAAATTCCTATCTATAAGAAATGCTTAACCAGTTAACTCTAATCATTAACATAATTTCAGCCTTATAACCTCAAATAGACCAAAAATATCCAAATAAATTTCAATAACTTATGATTAACGATTCACAAATGAACGGTCTGATATTCCCTTTAAAACAAAATAATCACGTTTAGCACTTTTTCAGAGTATGGCCTTGCCATTCTACATATTTGTTATAGGGCCTAAGTTATGGAACGCGTAGCTATTTTGAAATTAACTCGAGGCAGGTTGTTGAAAAAAAAAAAACGTTTATAAATGAGCAACCACGCCTTTGAAGGTGCAGCCAACGCTATTCTTTAAAATCAACAAAAAAAAGGTACGAGATTAATGGGAAGACCTAGCACGGATAAACTCTATAGCTCACAAACAACACCTGCCCTCGCTATTAGTTTTAATTCATAGTAATCTGGGGAAAAAATAAAAATCGATTAGGTATGACCAAAGGCAAATAGACTTAGCAGAAAGTGAGTAATTTAGGCAAGTGATGCTTCTTGACGCACGACCCCTACGCCCTGTAAAGTTCTCTTTACCCGTGTCAGGGATAGATTTTATTTTAGAAGTAGGAATGAAGAACGGTTAGTATTTACTTCAGTCCGACTCATAGCCCAGTGTAGAGCCCCTACCTCCAACACGTAACGAAAAGTTTAAATTGTCTTATTGGTTCACTTAAACTACGTTTTGATGACGGTGCTGACGGGGACGGCGAAAAATACGTAATTCCTTTTTACCTCAGTCGCTATGACTCGCCTCTTCTTTCGTACTCCCCCCCCTCCGTCCCAGTTAAAGGGGGTCCGGGACTTTGACGCGCGCCCACATTACTCTGTTCTCCATCCCTGCTTCTAAAATCACATCTATCCCTGCCCGTGTCTTTAATGGAATGGTCTCTTAGCCTAAAAAACCAAACTTTTTTGCGACGATGAGAGGAAAAACATAATGTAATATTAAATTATGGCGGTGATTGGTCGACCAAAGAAGCTTGAGAGAAAGAGATCAAGACTTGGGAGTATGCGTCACAAACATCATACCGTGAACAACGTCACGCTTTCATTCACTCCGGTGCATAACTATCTATTATCACTATTTGCTTTTGGTTAAACTTCACCAAATTTAATTTTTTAATGGAAATAATCAACCGAACTGTCACAATTTCAAGGTGGTATTTCATATTCACGATAAAGTAATACAAACGTTGAATGTCCCCATAAATAAACTTCACAGCCTGTGACTTAATAGATGATTTGTAAACTAGTTTAAGCACATCACAGCTTGTTCTCTTTTGAAGGGTTTACTGTTTTTTCCAAAGCCACAAATGGGCGTTCAGTGCATATACCAAAGGGATTGGTTATGTAAAATAAGTGTTTTTTGGATTTCCACAGTGAACGCGTCCTAATCTTTCCTTGGATATAGTTGGCCGTCTATTTCCGGAAGCACGATTGAAAATTTCAGAAAGTACAAGCGACAGAAAAAGTTGACCTTTGGGAGGATTTTACAAACCAACTATTCATGAACCTTAAAGGGACTCCGAAGAATCCAGTGCTTGGCGGGTGGGTAAAAATTATTTGAAATATGGCAGAGGCACGTGACCGAGGAGAGGCGTGGTTCAAAGAATGCCAATTCGTTTTATTTCGACAACTGGCACTTCAGGGAATTGGCGCTACAGGGACAAGATGTCCAGTCACACTATTTGGAATCTTGGGATCACGCGTTGTCTCTGACCTATTTCAAATACGTCTTACCCACCCGCCGCCACCTTCATTGGAGTCCCTTTGACAGCAGACAGAAACTGGTCGCTAATGACGCGTAACTTCGACAGAATTGCTAGGACCTGAAGTCCCCAATTCTTTGTGAAAGGTATGTGTTTAAGCAAACAATCAAAATACAGCAATTAAAATCTGGTAAATATTGGTAAATTAATAGAGACAGAAAGACGTTTCGAATGCTTAATATTTTTTGAAAACACCGACACGCTTCTCAAATCCAATCAAGTTCCTTCTTTTCAAAGATTATTAGCCTAATTAAACCAAATAGGTCCATAAACGTAACTACAGCTAGAACTCAAACATCGAGCCTCAAATATTTTTTTTACAACGACGTTCTCGAGGGGTTAATGGCTCCGATAATCCTAATACCACATCGTTTACAACCACTGGAAATAATTTATTTTGGTATTTAATCCCATCAGTAAAGGGATTATTCGGTTGAATCCACGATGAAGCTGTTGAGATAGAAAAACTCCTTTTAGTCGTCGATTAAACATAAGAAGACACTGACCATTGGTGTTAAGGTCGTCGAAAACTACTCAGTTCTTTCACCATTTAAGCTTAAGAATTTGAAACAATAGCGGGAGAGATGTTCTTAAATCTGACCAATTAACGCTTTCGTCAAAAGGCGTCCCATTTGCAATCTACAGTCTGATAAAATAAGAAGCGACATGCCTTTCAAAGAGTCAAATAGAGACACGTGTCTTTAGTTTATCAAGCTGTAGATTGACCTCGGAAGGCCATAGACTAGCGCGGAAATAATTGGTTACTTCCTTAACTTCCGATTTCATTTTTATGATGGACTATCCTATCACCATTTGAAACAACAAAAAATATCAACCAAAACAAAATGTACATGGACACGTGTCCCTGCTGCCATTCTGGGTATGTTTTCTAGCATGGATGAAAGGTAGCGTGACGTTGTATGACGTAGTATTGCAAAGTCCCATAGAACCGACGCGCATCTTTTTCTTTACCAACTTAGAAACTCCGTCCAGTTAGCTATCGCGTCATGTACAGACGATCAAGGACAACATAAGTTCTGATCAAAAGTTGTTTAACGTGGTTTGCTCAGCCAATGGTTTTTAGGGAATTATTACTGTCAAAAATAGATGCTAAGAAGAAGGAATATTTAACCCATGGTGTGAATAGCCTCTCGTTCATACCAGCTTGCCATCCCAATGTCCCATTTCGCTAAAGTGATATCGATTTTTGGCAAGCAGCGTTGCTGAGAGAGCTAGACCTAAAAATCCCTGGTGCATCCGAAAAAAAGCTAGTTGGCAAAAGCCAGACTTAATCCAATTATGTCGGCAATCAATTCTTCCGAAGCCTTAACTGTAAAATTCAAGCGCGCGCTAGCCTAGAGAGAACTAGTCCATCTCGGAGTCCATTAAATCTTATACGTCGAGGTTAATTCCCAATGGATTATCTTTTGCTTGCTTAAAATAACAAGGATTCATTAATAGAGACAGCGCTGTTGTTTAGTTATTTCTATAGATAATTTACTTAGATAATTACAAAGTTGTGGCTCTCGATCCTAAAGGGACAAGTGTGTATCTACGTTTTACATAAAAACTAAATTTGGTGGAGATCAATAGATCATAAAAATGTGACCATGCAGTTACGACAAAATTGGGAAATGATAACATAGTTTTCAGAATTGGAGCAAAAACAAAATGATTCTTTCTACTGTTTACAATACCAAAACCAGAGCGAGGTTTAATTTGGTTTAATTCAAAAGTGAATAATTATTATTTCAGTTTTAAGCGGAATTAGAATTAAAAAAGAGATTAGAGGTAATGTCATTAATTTTTATCCTAAAAAATTTGTAACTTTCTTGTTTATGTTATAATTTCCGTGTCTCATATTAAAGCAATTGAGACCAAATTCAAATTAAAGGTAATTAAATCAAAACCGTGTTTCATTCGACCATGAATCTGTTGTTGTTTAAATTCGCGATTGGACGTTTAAACAGGTTGATTTGCCTGAAATGAATGAAATATGCGACGCAAATGGTTGATAATACTGGCTACAATTCACGTCTCTGAATGCGTCCTGACTTTAACCGTTACTTGCGTCTTACCATGTCTAAATGCGGATCAGGGTCTGATATGGATGTCCATTTGCCTTACTTGGTGGTTACTCTCGGGTCTCACAGTTAATGGCTTTTTTTGGTACGCGGCCAGAAAGGCTGGTATTACCCACCGACTCACAACAGCTTCTCATTGTATGTTAGGTAAGTGTACTTCGATATGAAACTTTGAATTTAAATTTAAATATTTTCCAAAAGAAATGCGTTTGAAGAAAATTTTCATACCTTTGCTAATAACTAAACTCTCATTTTAACCTGAAACAGGCGGAGTACTGTGGCGATTGTACTTGCTCAAAGATATCGTTCCTCACGTTACCCAAGATGATGACGACGAAACACACAAGCGAAACTCTGTCCTACGACTCGAAGTTATCACACTGAAAACCTGTCTTTCGTTCTTACAAACGTATCCGGTGTTATTCATGTGCACGCGCTACTCAACCAGTTCCTACTTTAGCTTGTCAATTGGGTTGCTAATCTCACTGTCCGTGGTTGTGGTGGTATCGTCCACGTGCTTCTGTATAGTTATCTACGTAGGTGATTGCGTAGACGACTTCAAACCTAACTATTTATCCGTATTAGAACCATCCATCACCGCGACGAACTTTGACCCCGCGTCACCGTCAAGGTTGTTAGCCCTAATCAGGTCCCTTTCCATCACCCAATCAACCGCGTTTCAAATTGGACGCCTTGTAACAGCGACTTCATTATCAATGTTGTTAGGAATAACTCTGTTCTTTCCGGTTCTGTTGATTAGATTAGGTTTAGCATTCTATTACTTAGCCAAAGACATGTACGCCGAGCTCGCTTTAACATCCTGGGACTTACGACGTCACCGAACGGCTATTGGTCGTTTAATTTACTTGTCCTACTTGACGCTCTTCGACTGGTACGTCAATAGGGACAACAAACGCGGGACTAGTTTGATTCCCAATGCCAAAACTAAACACGCCGTGGTTTATTACGCCTGGTCAGCCATTGAATCCGTGGTGGTTACCGTTCTATGGTCCCTAACTTCGTGCAGTAATGTTCAGGAAGAACTATGGTTTCAAGGGGCGCATTTCGCGTCCATTGGAATTGGATGTAATTTGGCGTCGGCCATTTTAATTTTGGTTACATTGCTACTCCTGCACTGGGAGAAAACGAGAGTAATTCCGCGCATTGAAACTTGCAACTGCGACGGCAGGCCAACAGAGTTGATGGGAATTTCTAATCCTGCCATGGACTACACCGAAAATGGTAGGGTTTCAACGGGTTTGTTTGCTCATGCCATATTTGGATCACTATTAATAACGTGAAATTAATTTCGATGACAATGACATAGAGTTTTAGAAATTGCCCAAAAAACGTATAGCACCCTAGATGTTCTACACTTCAAATTTGATTGAAGCAAATTTATATCAAACTGGCCTTATAGGAATTTTTTTACGAAATTGATAAATCTATAGTTCAAATGTAGCGTAGAAGTTAAAATTCATAAGTTTCGCAGATTTAAAAAGAAACAAACATTGTCTATTTATTAACAGGAGTAAGACTTGTTCCCGAGCCCAACCCAAAGAACGCAAGTTCCTACGTCGACTTTAAAGACTTGGATGACGACGAAGTGGTTCTTTTCGTAGCGGAACCGAGCTCATCGGGTATTGTTCCATCCGCAGCCAGTTCGATGAAAGAATTACCATCATCTTCGACAAGTCCAAGGCCAAGTCCCAGTCCCATTCCACAACGTTTAATAAAACGTACTCAACCAGCCAAAATCAGTTCGCGTTCCTGCAAGATGGGCCTCCATTCCCTCCTCCTTCGCCGGGACAGTAACTTCCCCAAAATCGTAGCACCAGTCGAAGATAAGAATCAATTGATGGAGAGACGCAAGTCGTTAGACATCATCACCACTATGGTGTCCAGAGAAGAGTTCGGCTTAGTTGAAGAAAGAATGCCTTTCGATGGAAGCTTGTTGTCAGTGGATAGTCTGAACGCGCCTTACGCCAGGAGCATTCGTACAATGAGTTGGCCCATCATCGCGCCGACTGCAACAGTTTTCCCGATTAAATGGGAAGGGGAATCAGTAGAATCGAAAATCGAAGGAAGCTCAGAGAGCCCGAGGTTTGAAATACCACAAATTACGTGCGATGGTACTGAGGATAGTCAGGATGTGTATTATGTTTAATCGACCAAAGAGGTTGCGTTTATACTTAACTATAAACAAGAGTAGGGACCGGCTTCCATGCCAGAAACGGGTGATTGGTTTTATTTCAGAAAGGATGAATGTACCGAGCTTGGCTCCAATTTTTGAACACTATCTCTGATCTGGAACCACCCACTCATCTATGCATTTAACAATGGCGTTGAAGCAACCGCAAAATTGTAAAGTTTTGATGTGACTTCACGAAAACATTTAACTATACCACACAGTGATGCCTATTTTAATACTTAGAGAAGCAAGTATATCGCTACGACTTTCAATAGCTACAAGTATTTTTGGATGTATTGTTCGACCTGTATATAAATAATAATAAAGTTCGTGAGCTGTTGCAAACGTTTTTTTTATGAAAATACTACTATGAAACACCCATACTTTTACATTATAGGGTTATGGCTTAAGTTCTACAGGGTATTTCTGAATAGTCTATCAGAACTTAATGGGATGTTTTTGGGGCGATTTCGAGTCGAAAATGTTCTAGGACATTTTGCCCTGAGGGCCATCGTTTACAAGTTTAAGTTTAGAGTGTTTTACTTATGACCCTTTAATTAAATTAACAATCTTAGTCTTTCAATTTCTTAATTAAATTTAAGGGATTAAATATACAATAATTTAACCAATAATAACTTTAAAACAGCGTCCCGGACGTCAAAATCTCACGGAACATTTACGACTCAAAATCAATCAAAGAACATCCCCCTTAATTTAATCCAGACTTATCAGAAACACCTTGTATGTAAGCGCATCTGAGGCGTATGAACACACAAAGATATATAACATAAGAAAGAAAGTGGTGTCTCTTGGTATAGCGTGTAATGAATTCAATTCTTAAGAACTCCTTTTCGAACCAATATCTCGAAGAAAATCTTTATAATTTTTCTGTCAAATCCCTCGTACCGCTTTCGGAGCAGAAGCCATCAGTGATGTCGAACTATAACAAGCGTATCTGACGCCATTAATTACCGTAATTAACGGCTAAAACCCAAAAAAGGGGGGCGGGAGGTAAAGTAGTAGTGCGTGTAGCCCTAGAGTTTTGTATAGAAACACTATTAAAGTGGAAAGGTGGAAAATGTTCAAAGATCTCATCGATAAAAATTAAATAAAAATAAGGTAGGTAGCTCGGTGATAAATAGCACGAAGTGTACACCCAACGAATTAAATCTTTGCCCCCCTAAAACGTCTTTAACATATTCTCACGATTCAGACACTGGTTAAAAATTCAAGGTGGTGGCCTTTAAATTATTCTCACTATTAGGATGAGAGAGAGATGAAAGCTTTCTCGATTTTTAAAAGCCAAATAGTAGTAAGTCAACTTTATCTACTATCCACCGTCATTGTATAGCACTGACCTCGCGAAGGACGAATTTCTTGTCTCCTATTAATGCACAGGGATTATCGATCCACTCTATTGCCAAGCATATTATCAGAAGGGGATAACAGAAGAAGGATGACACTCTGTATTCTCCTCTTAATACTTATGTAACATGATTCTTCCCAGGCTCACCCGTTTTTGTTTACTCTCCTGCTCATGCTCATCAAACTTCAGATGGGTAAATTCTATAACTGTTTGGTAATAAATCCTCAGCAATCAACCCACAAACCTAGTCTTGACGTGGGACAAAATTCCTCAAGCGCATGTGCCTTGGCAAATAGTTAAGCAGCGCTAATAGAGTAATGATGAGGGAACTATTTATCGCGTATGTCGCTCGATTTAGTAACCTTGCTCCAAATGTTTGCATGTTTGAAAAAATTTGTTTCAATAACCTCGCTTCGTCGTACACCTCTCTCGAAGATAAGTATTATATACTTCTCGTATTATCATCTATAGTTCTCATTTCTCTCAATGCGGAGCTGTAGCTTGCCGAAATGCTTAAGGTCCCCTCCGATATATTTTAGAGCCACAAATGAACTCCAAAAAAAATATGAATATTTTACTTTTTGATAACAAGAGTGAGAGAAGTTTGAATTGGAACTAAATACATAAAAAAACCGCGGCACCAGTGGGTGCTTCATTTGCAAACAGAAAGTAGTTTTCAAATTTTGTGCAAGCGTCGGACTCGGAGATGATCTTGATAGTAGGCGCGATAGGAGAGTGGAAGTTCAGCAACAGAGTCAAGAAATAAAATAGCCTATCACCAACCCTTTGCGAACTAGGTATAAAAATCGGCCGAAATATTCTAACGTAACAAAACTAGCCTCATACCGTTGCTTCTTGATTGCACGTCTAAATCGAGGCATATTAAAATGTATAGAAATTTTGCACTAAAAGGGTCTGAAAAATTGCAACGTTTCTAAACTTTAACTGTCCTTCAGGGTTGCCAATAATTTGTTGTTAGATCATCTCAGGTTTGGAACTGAATGATCACTGAATCGAAGAGAGCTATACAAGGTTAATTTTCAGTCTGTTCCAGATAGCGGTTTAATTTCACACACAAATGACTGGCAACACTTGTCTGCACACAATCTACACATTACAGAAGGGGGTAAGAAAAATCGTTTCTCAAGTGGTCTCTTTCTGTAACGCATCTAATAAAGTGTTAAAATCGTCTTAAAAACGCCATTGCACATCGCATAAAACATTTTCGCTCTCAGTTAGGCGTTAGATACCAACAAGAAGAGAAGCGTAACTCATCAAAGACTAAATACCGGTCAGATTATAAACTTAATTATATAATAGCGTGGCCCTCCCTTCCTATTGCAATTCGCCGTCCGGTTAACAGTTTACTAGTCGTCTTCAGCTCGGAATCCGAAGAGACCACCCAAGACGACCTTTAAAGACTAGAGAGATAGAAACCAAACGGTCGCGTGACCGATCTTCGCGCCCTCGGGTGTCGAACCGGCGAAACGCCGAATTTTTACCCCCTTTTTGAAGAGAGAAAAAAAGCGTCGGGTGTTTTTCTTATTTCAATACCCCAAGAGTCATTTATTATCGCTCTAATCAAAATAATCCGCACGGCGAATTGCTAACAAGACTCGAGACTCGTATCCGAAGGCAACTTTACAGACGAGCTACGCTAGTAGAGGTTAAGGGAACCGATTTTTGAAAGCTGGGAACTTGTCTCTACTTCATTTTAATGATTTGGATGTCCCTATTAAATAAAATTTGAAAGTGTGATCAATCGCTTAATCTCGCAGCTATAATATGAAAAAAAATTGTAGCTCTTAAAAGAAAGGGTCATTTTTATTCAAATGGGCATTTTAATATTTCAAATAGGAACAATGTGTCTATCTACATTGTTAAATAAGATATCAGCATATTCAAAGGGATACTCCGGGAAAGAATTTTTCTTTTTTTAATTGAAAGAGCGTATAAATTAATGAATATATCAATTGTAGCCACTTTTCTATCTACAATATTAATGAAAATACAAGCAATTAAGTTTCCGTAATGGACACTACGCGTTAGGCTTTCCTGCGAAGCACTAGGGACAACCTCTATTGACCATTTCAATATAAATAGGGGGTAGGCAACCCTCAGTATCGGTGCACACAAGAAGGTTGATACATTGTACTCTCATGATACAAAAAGACTACAGAGCAGGCGTCAAAAAGCGAGATGGAAGGCTAAGTTTTTACCCCTGTGCTTTTGTCCTCTTAGTTACATCGAAATGGTCTATTGGACGACTAGTACCGTCTGACGGATTCAACCAATGAGGATAGTCCCCAGTACTTCGCGTTACCGTTAAGTTTTCGTTGAAAAAAAGTTACAAAATTCACTTTTTTTGACAAAACGGTTTCAGCCGACCTTAATCTTTACGGTTCACGAAAACTTTACGGTCAAAATCGCTTACAGAATACTCAAGGGAGGGTCCCAGGTTTGACAAAGCATACATAAACATCTATTTTGGGAAATATTATTTATCTAAACATGACAGGGTTTTCCGCATTAAAAATTTCCTTGGACAAATATACCAAAAGAAGGTATGCCTAGTTGCCTACACACACACGCACCCTGATCGTATTCTCGCTGCTCTCGCACCGTGTTAACTTTGAAGGCCATAAAAGGTTCTAAACAGAAGCGGTGTACCTTTGACCCCAGTACTAAGCTAAATTGACGGAAGCCTGAGAAGGCGTTCGTGCCCGTTCTGAGGGTCGTATCGATATTTTTACAGAAAGAGAAGCGGGATTCCCGATTCACGAATCCTCAAAATGTACAATATCTCACGCTTGACTGATTAAACCGGATAAATAATTGGCTTCTTTTCACGCTCTATCCTACAAGTACAAATCTAGGGATACTTAAACATTTCTTCCATAGTAGCGTCATTGCAAACAGACCATGTCGATGTAACTAAAAGGGAAAGACAGGGGGGTAAACTTTGCATTCAATATCGCTTTCCTGGCGCCTGCGCTGTAGTCTTTTTGTATCATGAGAGCGCACAGAGACGGCACTGTATCAACCACCTTGTACGTCCGAGAACGACGCCAGAATTGACTACAGTCGGTTTTGCAGTCCATCTTCCTATATAGTCTGTACTAAGCATTTGACAGCGCCTCACCAGGCGTCGCTTTACCTCGAATCAATGACCTACGTCACTTCATGACTAGCTCTCAGTAATCATTAACAAACTTATGGAACATATCTTATGTACTCATGGTAAAGCGGTTTGGGCGTTGACCATCAGTCAGTCAGCTAGGACTTGGCTTCGCCTACTTGGTTCAACTACAATATTCTCCATAATAATTCCTTTGCACCAAGATGAAATATTCAAAATTCTAATTAACATAGAAACAGCAATTTTATGAAAAAAATATTATTGGCACATTTAAGTATACTTTAAATAGAGGGAGTATAGCAAGTCGATATCAAAAATAACATACAATAAATAAATACGAAGGCGGTACTCAATATTCCATATCGAGCTAAAGGATTTGCATCAGGTCAATTCATCCATGTTTATTTTCATAACTTTTTCTTTTTTTGTTGTAAAGAATGAAAATTTTTGAAAAATGACGCGAAGAAATGGTATAGAGAAATCGTAGCCGCCGGAATATTTTGTTGCTTGAAGTAATTTATACATTTTTAACGCGTCTAGCCTCATTAAACCCCTATTTTCAGGCGTCCGTCTTTTACACGGAGACTAAATGTAAACCTTGTCCTTGCAAACGTCTGCAACGCCGAAATACAATATGATTTACAGCGTTACACCTGGGTTATTCGTAATAAAGTAGACCGACAAGCTCGAGCAACACGCGATACATTATTCCTTAACTTTTAAATCGATTTAAATGACTAAAGCCAAATTGATTTCTTTACTCAAAAAGAAAAATAGTAGGGACGGTGAAACTATATACTTTCAAATTCAATCAATTCAGTTTTTCAACCTTGGTGAATTCTGTGTAGATTTTGATCGGTTATTATAATTTTTTTTTGATCGATCTAACGTCGAAATTAATTTAATTTAACGTTGTTTTTATCGATAAAGTGTTGTTTTTATCGATATTGGATGTTGTTTTTATCGATAAAATGTTGTTTTTATCGATATTGGATGTTGTTTTTATCGATATTGGATGTTGTTTTTATCGATAAAATGTTGTTTTTATCGATATTGGATGTTGTTTTTATCGATATTGGATGTTGTTTTTATCGATATTGGATGTTGTTTTTATCGATATTGGATGTGGTTTTTATCGATATTGGATGTGGTTTTTATCGATAAAATGTTATTTTTATCTATATCGGATGTTGTTTTTATCGATATTGGATGTTGTTTTTATCGATAAAATGTTATTTTTATCTATATTGGATGTTGTTTTTATCGATAAAATGTTATTTTTATCGATAGAATGTTATTTTAATCGATATTATATGTTGTTCTGATCGATAAAATGTTATTTTTACCGATATTGTATGTTGTTTTTATCGATGAAATGATATTTTTATCGATAGAATGTTATTTTAATCGATATTATATATTGTTCTGATCGATAAAATGTTATTTTTACCGATATTGTATGTTATTTTGATCGACTTTATAGTAAATTATGGTGAAAAATAACTATTTCCAAAGGCTTCAATTCTCAAGACTAATAAAATGAGTGCATTTCAACCCACCTTTGAAAAATCAGACCTCCTTTAGAGGATTAGTTAGTTCTATAATGAAGCAATTTGTATGAAAAGTTGATTTTAGTCGGTGCCGAAAAATTGAACGAAGCGATGGGTTTCCTGGCGATTTCCAACTCCGCCTACCGACGATAAAATGTATCTAATTTATAGCACCTAGCTAAGCCAATCTATCGACCGAAATTAAAAATTACCAATGGGACTAGATAGCTAATAAAAATTATCATATTTATTGGCATATTTATTACAGCGTGTCGGACACGCCCCATTTTCCCAAAAAATTTTCATCAAAAACCTAACAAGCTCCGAACACTTTTTAATCAAGAGCATTATTTATCGCCCGATTTTAATCTGGCCATCATTTAATCCAGCGACACTATTCCCGCACCTGTTTTTCCTTGAACCGAAAACGTTTCAAAATAGTTTTATAGTTTCACGTTATACTCCTGAGAAAATAATCTTTATCCTCTTTCGTTTAAAGGAAGCGTAAAGCTTAAAACTAAGTAAATTTAAATCGATTATTCTAATAAATATACACCCTTTTTGCATTCAGGAACTACTTCTGAATGATGCTAAAAATTAGATTCGGAATTCATCGATGAATTTGAAGTTGCAATAATGAAAAACTCCTTTTTGTGGCATCATGGATATGTATAAATACTACGTAGTATTTATATATATCCATGTTGGGGCACGAGCTATGATGAGTGCAATTTTAGCCTGAGATAAGATTAACATGGCGCGAGACATGGAGCGTGACACGAATATTTTGTACGCTTCAAGGCAAGTTGGAACGCTATAGGTCGGAGGTGCAATTTTTAATTTATTTAATAATTTAAATCTATTTTGATTTTTAAAAATTATTCGGCGGTATTTCCTGAATGTCCAGTACTTCTAATTAGTTCACGCTGTTTGAAGCACCTAAACTGGGTATAAAGTGCTCACAACTCAATGTGGTTTCACACGTTAAAAAATAAATTACTGATAAAACTATAATTTTATTTGTCCAAAAACATGAATCGGTGATTTAGCCAGTTAATTACCATTTTTAAAAATTACGGTAATTTCACATCACTACGTATAATCATTTTAGTAACACCTAAAACCTTTTAACTGACCAGACTAAACCGCTTTACCATTACCAAGCTGCAATTTGTGAAGAACTTATGAAATATTATACGAATGCACTGCCGTCTTGAAAAATGTAAACTACATTTCTTTATGATGTACTATGATGTTTCGTTTGAGTGTTTTGATATTTCACAAACGAAATTGAAAAGCATTTTTAGGGATTTGGTACTTGCACGTTATAACGTTCTAGGTACGTTTCAGTATCCATTTAACTAGCTAAAACAAAATAAATGATTTATTTCACGAACAAGTCATAAAAGGGTTAAGTAGGATACGCTATGGCTAGGCCAATATTTTCATCTAAAATTGGATGGTTTAAATACATTTCCTAATAAGCAGTTGGCAAAACGGTGGGGCGCAACGCCTTCGGGGTCCCATTTCGAAAACATCATTGGCAATTACAGACATACGGTATAAACAGATCGAAGTTTTATGTAAATTATTAACTATAATGTGGATATCAAATATTAAACTCACGTAAAGAGCCTACCATCAATGATTGGTCCATTAACACGAAGCTATACCTCACGTTTCATTGGCTTATGTACACTTATCGAATTACTAGCTCATTAAATAACCCAGCATTCAAAAAATGATTTAGATCCAACAATAAACTGAGTGCAACTCACAATTTAGGCTATACATAAGTTGGAATTGCTTGAATTTATTGTTTATCAGTTTTAAAATGGGGTTTGAGCAATTTTTCACCTTAAAATGGCAATTAGAACAAAATGGTTCATATTTCTTCGCATTATGCAATTTCTCGTGACAACGTGTCCAGTGAATATCTCAGTTTTTATGTTTGACCCAAGATAATTTTAACTGCAACCCACGTAGATGCGCAACTTCTTAATACAGAAACGTATTGGGAATCTTTTTTTCAAAAACTTTCAATATGTTCAACTTAGATGACATTATCATAGTCACAGGAATACGTTTTTACATGCCAAAAATTCGTCGTACATTAAAATGGCCTAACATTTTAAATTGCTCCAACGTTCATATACTCCATGGTTCGGACGAAATTTTTGTATTGACAATCCCTGACTTTTTCAACTTATCCCAGACGAAATTTAGCCAATATCCTTGACCATTTTAAGGTGTTTACCGGAGCCCACAACATCACACCTGTCATAATATATTTAACATTGCTCGAAGCATGGTTTATTATACCAAACTAAATCCCTGATATATCGCTTCATTTTCCAAATCCGTGACTTATCCAGGTTTCGTACGAACCCTGTGAATAGAATTCAAATAAATATGAACCAGGCTGCAGGCCTCTAAAAACAGCCCTGGATTAAGCCTGAAGGGACTGATGCCTATGGCCCCAGACATTTAGGTAACCCCATATTCTAGATTAATCCGTCCGTGATGATAAAGCACTAATAAACCTAAAACACCAGCAACATCTAAGAACAATATCGTTTCGAATCGGCCAAGGTGCAAAACCTAACATTAAATTCTTACTTAATAATAACTTAAGACGCAAAATGTATTCCACCCAGAAAATAGCCTAAAAATGTAAATAACGAAAAAAGCCGTCGAGAAGAGTTCGCAGTTTCACACGATTAGCGAATTGACGGTGAATAGCATTATAGTTGATCACACGCTTGTCCTCGATGTCAGTCGCTAATTAAAGCCGCAGTATATTATTAGATCAAATTAACATCGACGTAGCTACTCAAGAAAAGAAAAAAAAACACAGCAGAATCCTAATCACGACGGATAGAGAATCTCAAGACAATTCTTGAACAACTACGAATTCAATCGGGCGTTGTGTATGCACGTGGATTAAAGAAGGCTGAACAAACTATATATAGGCCTAGGTGACATTAGAAATTTCTATCCTCTTGTCGCCTGTGGTCATAAACGTCTAAGCTCGCCGCGCTGTACAGTCCCCAGTCATTAAGAGAATCCCACTTTCTCGGAGGAAGATTTAAAGAGATGGTAACACCAGACGAACGTTTCTTCTAATTCTAATTCTTCATCCTGTACTTGGTTTTGATAAAATATGCGTAAATCGAAATGAAACTAGCTACTATGTAAAAGGGATAAGAAGAGTTTGTTTTTGACATAATAATTTTATGTTAAAATGCTCATTATTGTAGTTAGAATGAAAGTGGACAATAAGAATTCAAGAAGTCGGAGAGTATTGACTAGTGAGCACGTACAAGGAAGGAGGAAGGTAACTATAACGGCACAGTCTGATATCTCTCTCACGCGCACCTGCCTCAGCGCACAGCCGAGGAGTCAGACGTCACGTGATCCATTAAGGAGGAAATTCCAGAGGGTAAATACGAAAAGACGGCTAGAAGCTCATACCAGAGATCAGCGTGGTTAACTGTAGCCTCGGCCGTAACTGCTGGTCGTAAACAAACTTCTCTGGTTTTTCTCCCTCTCAGTTGCGCCGATTGCACATGTGCGGCACTCTGATACCGAGCAACAGTTGAAAGAGGGGGATGACGGAGAATTTGGCCTCTCCGAGTCTCCTTCTCATAAGTGCTCACGGTATTGACGAATCCTTTAGTGGAACAGTGTGGAAAATTGTTCTAAAGGTGCATGTTGACGAAGGTTTCACAGGGGAATACACTGAAGAACTATTTATGTGGCAGTGGCTGTGTTGACGAATGTTTTCTGGGGCGTACACTGATAAATTGCTCGTGTGACAGAGTTAACAAAAACCCAACATTAAAAAAAAACAACCAATGATTCACTGTCCCTTTTAGATTTAAGCATGGAGAAAAAAATGGCCATTGAAGAAAGATTATAGCCCTGTGGCTATTTCGGTGAAAGACTTCGTTGGAGTTATAAAACACGACCGGTATCAATTATCCCCACTAAATTTTTCTTTTTTAATCTTAGATTTCGCGTCTCTCTCTCTCTATCTCTATCATTAACGATATCAGGCGAGTCTGGCGTGCAAGGGCAGAGTGTTTTGTAAGGTATTAGCTTAGCTTCTTCAAAGAAACGACGCGTAGGTTCGATCCGGGTGGTCCCAAGCTCCGAAACCTCTAAATAGCCGGCCAGAGGATTCATCCTGCCAGATTTACACCCCGCTCCAAACTTCTCCGAGATTTTTCTCGCGCGACCCGCCAAACTACTTCGACACTTTCGATGGAAAACCTTCTTCTAAACACCGGGCTATCATCCACCTCCCTTCTCTCTCCCCTACCATCGTAAATCGTTTTTATAAGACAAAAATGATTCGATTTTAATTCAAGACGAATGGAAATATCTATTGGATAATTTGAGATCGTACTTATTTATGTTAGAGGGTCTATTTGCCCTTTGGAAATCAAATTCTAGATGATTTGTCACGCTTAAAGAGGTGGTGGCTAAATGCTTTTTTTTGATAAGAATTAAGATGACTTCGATCATCATTTAGAAATCGTTTTATCGTGGTTTTTACTTGTATAGTTCAGCGGATTTCTGTTGTAATTTTAGAAATTGGTAATAATTGATCGTACATTTTTGATGATTGCGTTGTTTTCTTTGTAGGTAATATATATCGCGGGTTCATTCAACTATACTTAATTGCGTCAATCAGACTTCTCTACGTTTTGAAAGAAGAGTTTAGTTTTGTATTCTGTATAGGTATACAACGGAAAATAGTGTTTCGTATTTTGTTGTTGAAACAGTAGCCCCTTCATGGAAGATTTTATAAAAATTATTACTGGAGATATTCTTGCATAGACGAATAAATCAACCCAAACCCAAAGACGGATTATAGGTATGACCATATGTTTATAAGATATGTTCCATAAGTATGACACTACCTATTTCATCTTCCTATTTAGTCTGTACTAAGCCTTTGACAGCGCCTCAGCAGGCATCGCTTTCCTCAAATCTATGACCTACCTCACTCACTTCATGACAAACTCCAGTTTGTAACCCGTGACAAACTTATGGAACATATCTTATATACTATTGGTATGACATGACCAGTAAAAAGGGTAGTGAATTAAGGAAAATATATCTCTGCCAAACTTCCTTGACCCAAACGCTCAATGGTGAAACTTTCGAGGGAATAATTGGTCTCATATTAGCATTGTCAACGGAAAAGAAGGGCTTGCACAGATTACATACAATCTCTATAATAGACCAATTCGTTTATTACAAACAGAAAACAACACAAAAGGGCGAGGCCGCCATTGGGTTATCCTCAATCTCACCAAGAAGCTCCGATCATACCGTATGCTGATCCACAGACGTTAGATAGGGCTTCAACGTTTCCAGGCCTGCACCAAAGCCCTTAATAGTTTGAACCCATATCTAACGTCTTTGTCGTCCAATCTTAAGAAACCAAAGTTGTCAAATACCAGACACTATTTTAATCCCGACTTTTTACCTCTGTCGCTATGACCCGCCTCTTCTCTATACCCCCTCGTCCCGTGGAAGGGGGTCCGGGACTTTGACGCGCGCCCAAATTACTCAGTTCTCCATTCCTGCTTCTAAAATTACATCTATCCCTGGTCTTATACAGGAATGTTCTTATACTGAAGCATAAAATTTACCCTAAATAGGAAGGCACATACAATTATATTCCTACACGGCCCCCCTTAATGATCTACCAAGTCTTTGATTAAAATGGTTAAATATCACTCAAGCAAATATTTAACTAAAAGAAAAAAAAAAAAAGGCGTTCCAAAATATCAGGTGAGAATCGTCTTCAGAATATTTACCCTTGGCCTATATGTAAAAATCCAATTATAATTATTAGTCACAAAACACCTGGTACAAATTTATAATTAGTAACGCCTTCTCAAAAGCAGCCATAGACAATGATCTATTTGACAGGTAGAAAAACAAAATATTTATTTTAATTATTGGGTTATCAAAATGCCAATAAATAATTAGAGAAGGATAGTAAAAAGATGTTTTGCATAAATTATAGGAAATCTATAAATATTAAAACTCTTTAAGAAAGACAGCCTAAGTAACGTAACAGTCATAAGTATGAAACTCGATGAGATACGTTAACCGTGAATTTGTACAACAACGAATATACATCGACAATATACCACGTCTAACCTCTGAGTAAGATTTCGGTGGAGCTTAGTTAAAGACGACAGCAGTTACGTTATTCTCAAGTTTGAACAAGAGAGGCTCCTTGGTCAGGGCTCTCTTGGACTTCTACCCATTCTGGACAGTAAGATAATTTTTTAAATGTAGTCCTTGAGACCAGTGATCTATAATCACAAGTTCATGAGATACGTTAAATTAGTTTGTCACTGGTAACTGAGAGCTTGTCATGAAGTTAAGTAGTTCATAGATTCTCGATAAGCGACGCCTGGTGAGGCGCTGTCAAAGGCTTAGTACAGACTAAATAGGAAGATGGACTGCCAAATTAACCGAGTGTAGGACTTCAATTCTCGCTTGTCGTTCTCGAACTAGCTCTCAGTAAGTCTCTAGCATAACCAAATATAAGTAGTGTGACACTTATGGAACATATAAACTTATGATATAAAATAAGAACAAACCCTTCCTTAAAGGAATAGCGACTTGATTTAAAAATTATCTCAAATCTAAAGAAAACCTTACTTTTTTGAGAGTTTAAACTCTTCTGATTCCAAAAATATGCTTGATAAATATTTAAATATGAGGGAAAACACAGAAAAAACACTTCAAACATTTGAAATTTGGGGGGCAAAAGGAAATTTGCGGAGAATATTTTTGGCGGGTTTTTCTCCTTGATACGTCACTCACGGCATCTCGCGGGAAAGCCAAGCGCGAGCGCACGAGACTTCCGAGCCTACTAATGCCGCGCGAATCTGAATAAAATAGGCTTAACAAGGCGCGGAGACACTGGGTGCGTTCAGTAACGCTCAACGGAGACCAAACGCGTTGAGCTCCGTTGATCAACGTGATGTCATGTGACGTATTAGGCTACTGAACGGTTTTTTGCAAACTTTACGTTGTATCGTCTGCTTACTGTTCATGGAAATGGATATGCGAGGGCCTGCTAGCCGAAATAAGAGAAAACTCTGACCAGTAACTTAGCCAAGGCTTAAGCTTTAAAACCCAATAACTTTTTAAGCTTCATAGATATAATCGAAAAAATTTTCATAAAATAATTAACAGACATTATTCATTCGTATTCAGTCGCTGCTACACCGATTTTATAAATAGTTCCGAAATTATCCGTCAAATTAACTTCTCGAAATCATTCAGGGAGATAAGTTTCCTCCATTGCTGCTACGTCACAAATGCGTTGCTCAACGAAGTAATCGGCTCTTACAGCCGATGACTTCGATGCCTCTTCGCTTACAATCGTGACGTCAAACCGGAAGTTCGGAAAATCGTTCAGTGGCGAATGCGCATTCAACGGAGCCTCCGTTGAGCGTTACTGAACGCGCCCAAAAACAGGCGTCACGTGAGCGATATCTAGAGAGAAAATTTCTCCTTACTACGTCATCAAACGAAACAAAATTTTAACTAAGCCTTTTCCAAACACAATACTTTGATTGCAATTTTCTAAATTGCTTCGAAACCAAATAAAAAAGTAAACATATCATAATAAACTAGATTTTTCAAGGATTTTTTTCGCATATTAAGTTTGTGGATGACGAAAATTATGTCACTAACACTTTAAGTAATGTTCAACTTTTTGTTATTAGGTTACGTATGTCCACAGTAACCGCTACCCACTCCTATCTCAGGACCAAGTAAACATAAACACAAAACGAGGGTATCATAATCGTTAGACTATGATTAGACGTTGGCAAACTTTGGGGGAACTCGAGTAAGCCACGCACAAACTGTAAAGATCGTGCAAACTCAGAAATATAACGGATTAAGCAGCCAACAAACTCGAATGCGAACGAAACTTGTTGAATTATGTAAATGTGACCTTTTGGTGCACGCGCATTTTAAAGCGGTTCCTTTAGTATACTGATCCGATTTTGGAATAATTCTGGGCGATGGACATTAGCGAAAATCACAGCAGATTTTGAAATCTTTGGCTGATTTTGATGACAAAGTTAAATTTCGTATAAATTTTCTGATTATTTTGGAGAATTTTTGTGGTTTTTGTTAAATCTGCACATATTTATTGACTTTCTTTAAATTTCCAAAGATTTCTCGCGATTTCGTTTCGCCAGTGATGGGTTTGGACATTGGGAAATTTTAGATTTTGCTTAAAGGCCGACTTCCAGCGAAAAGGGTTCTAGCGAACTGTAAACCGAGCATCAAGACTAACAATGGAGCGACTGTGCCGATTTTCGAATCCCCGCTAGGGCAAAAGTTGGAAAGGTTCTAGCTAACTGAAAGCCGTGCAATGTGGTTCGAGCGAACTGAAGATACAAAATAGAGAATTTCCTTCAGAGGGAAGCAAAAATTCGGAGTAAAGAATTTAAAAGGATTTCTATTGTTTATCTTCAGTTCGCTAGAACCACATAGCACGGCTTTCCGTTAGCTAGAAGACTTCCAACTTTTGACCCAGCGGGGATTCTAAAATCGGCACGGTCGCTTCATTGTTAGTCTCGATGCTCGGTTTTCAGTTCGCTAGAACCCTTTTCGCTGGAAGTCGGCCTTAAAAAGTACTTTTAAAGGTGTGCAATTGTTTTTGAACTCGAATTGAGTTTGTTTCAAATATATTAATTGTATTGAATAGATTATTGTTTTACGAAGAATATCATATCATAACAACGTCGTTTTCTTCAGGATGTCACTAAATATTATATAAACCTCAATTTTTATAATACATATTTCTAAATGTTAATTTACCTACAAATTAGCAAAATATTTCTAGCGACTACAGCTGCAGATATCTTCATTCAAGATTAAAGGTTCTAATGTCCAAACCCTCGGAGTAAATACGAAATCAGTTAAATCTGCACTTGACACGCATTGATATTCCATATAGACGTTCAAAAATAAAAATAAGGTTTTTTTCCTTATTTTTTTTTTCATATATACTTAGAATAAATAAATAAAAATATATAAATATAAACATTTTATGGTAGAATGCATGCAAAGTGGAACTTTAGGCGAAGGGAAACGGCTGTCACCGTCTCGTCACGGCGCGTTTTATTATAAACTTTAATCCGTCTTTGAGCCACTAGAGCAGACCCTATCCGACAAACAAGATTCCGTCATGGGAAATATTGAATTTTTTGTCAGAAATTCTAATCTTCTTTCGCTCTGGCTCGAGTGTGTGTGTATTTACGCCGTCCGTGTGTTGGATAACTGGAGACGATTTTAATCCCTTGGAATTTAGGGAATCTGCGAGCGTTTCGAGACTCGAGAGGGAATTAATTCTATCTGCAGAGCAGTGGGTCCCTTCAAACTAAACGTCTGGAAAAACTCAGTATTGATCCAGAGTATTTATTTTTTCCCCAGGTCGTTTTCGGATCTCAAAGTCATTCATCCGTTTGTTATGCAAGGATGAAAGGGGATGCAGACAAGAGTTTCCCTTCCACGTGTTTTACTTACGTATACGTGCATGAACACGGTGGTATAATTTTTAAAGATCCCCAAGAAATAAGCGAAATATTTTACAGATAATGAGGTGATAGCTTGGAGGAGGTAAGTTTGATACTCAGCGGAGTTGACCGTCCGAATTGCTCCTTGGTATAACCAAGAAATGATATCTAGTTTACTAGGGAGAAGGTATAAATTCGCCATATTTGCCCCAGCTTTATCTCCAGTCCAAACGTAGATCCGGAATTAATCCTCGCCTCTAAATTACAACCAGCATCTCATTGGTTCTTGAAAACTCACGTCAGCGCGACGCGAATGACGAAAATTTATGTATTTTCCGACTGACGAGAGGCGAAATAGCCCGGCCTCCTTTTACGTCCCCCCTTGTATTTTGAAAGGGGGACTGGGACTATGGCGCGCGAATACTTAGGCATCTTAAACTTCTCCCTAGTAAACTAGATATCCCTTCTTGGTATAACCAAAAGTAATATAACTAGCAGCAAAGTAACCCTGCGTTGCCAGTCAGGTCATATTTCGTTAATTTTATGCACAAACAAGAATAATAAATACAAATATTTACGGCAAAACTAATTTCAGCACTATAGTTCAAAGAGTTCCAGAGAGAGTGAATTTCAAATAAAGTCTTTATTTTAAAACACATTAAACTAATCTCCTCTCGATATCTCTATTAAAAAAAACCTAATCACCGATAGCACAGAAACCAATACACATACCTATGCTAGCTCCACCCCTAAACATTAAACTCACCTTTTAAAAAATACCAAACTCCCAATCCCAAATGGGCATCATCCATCCAATTTTGTCAAATACTCACTCGGTCTAAAATTCATCCATTTAATCCCCCCATCCCATGAGACCCAGGTTTGACTGGCGAACATAGCTTTAACTATTGAATAGATATCCCCAAAGGCAAACTTCAATCCCTCCTCCCAGGCCATTTACTAGTTTTTGGCGCGCTTCGACGTCTTGAGAAAACGTTATAAGGAGTGAGCAGTGCCACTACGGGTCCTAAAACCGGAGACCGGGGCTAATAATAAGAAATGTATTAGGTAGATAGATATAAAGGCGTATAGAGCCATAACGCGTGGAATATACTTAAAAGGCGCGTGTTGGTCGCGCGAGCCGGTCATTTAGAGACTCGATACGCCAGGGTGTACTGAGTAATAACGGTTAAATCACGAATTATTACGTGGTATTACAGCTGCGGGAACCTCTAGCAATTTTACTTTTTACGGGAAGTTAGTGTAGATTTGTAATAAACGGAAAGAAAGGCAGGCTAGCGTTGCAGCAAAAGCCGTGTGGAAAAAGGCGGAAAAAGCTGCATGGACGTTTCTATGGTTACCAATTAATAGAGGAGTTCTTGCCAACCGAAAGAAAATCAAACACACGCAAAGAAAGAAAGGGATAAAGGTTGAGGGAGAGTGAAGAAAAAATACTTTTAATGGCAAATGAAAGCTCAACAGCCGCGGCTCAAAGGCGAAGGGTAAATTATATGAGTTTCTCTTTTTTTCTTTAAGTTTTTCTTGCGCTCATACAGGGTGTTTGTGAAAAGTCCATCAATAATGAAAGGGCGTATTTATTGGGCCATTTTGAGTCGAAAATGTTCTATGACATTTAGCCGTCCGAGCCACGGTTTTCGAGTTATGATTTGAATATTTTAGGGATGACCCCTTCATTAAATTAGCGCTGTCTTTCAATTTCTAAATTAAATTTAAGGGGTCATCCGTAAATTACTCCAATCATAACTTGAAAACAGTGGCCCGGACGGAAAAATGTCATAGAACATTTTCGACTCAAAATGGCCCAATAAATACGCCCTTTCATTATTGATGGACCTTTCACAAACACCCTGTATAGATACAAAAAAAAAGAATAGATTGATGAGACTGGCGTTGTTGTTTTCTGCATTAATAAGAATTGTAATTGGGAGATTTGTACTAGCCTAGTTCATTAAGATTATTCGTAGCGTTGAAGTTTCTCTTGGAATTTGGAAAGTAGATTTTCTTTATGAGAAACAATTAAGGTTTGATGTGGAGATTCATGAGCAAAATTATGAGTTTTGATTAATTTCGTGATAGTAGGGGATTTATTGGCGTATGATGATGAAAAATTAGTACATTATGTTCAATAATTTGAGCAAAACGGGATTATCAAAGCGGAACGATTGGTTTTAAAATAAAAATCCAAACCAAAATGAAGCAAAAAATTTAACGCCGTTCTCCATTGGCTACTAGAAATCTTCCCCCATGGAGCAATATTAAATTAGACAGATGCATTTAATGGAATTTCAAAGGGACTTTTGTTCGCACGCATCAGTCCATGTTTAAAATAAATTCCTTCGGATTTAATGTTATGAACTTATTTAGTTAAAATTAACGTGGACGTTCAATATAAGTATGGTGAAAACAGTAAAAACTGTATAGTGCAGAGGTAAAAGCTGATATAGGATATAAAACACGAATTTAGAATCTACACGGCATTGTATAGAGATTTCTAAGAACTAACCACTGACAACGGTTATTCAGTAATTAATTAACATATAAACGGACTGGCACAACAGCAGAGATGAATCTCAATGCGCGATTTAACAATCCAATCCAGTATACTCATTTGCGACTGCCTTGTCTGCAGGTAACAAAGCCTTTGATGGAGAGACGACGTCGGGCCCGAATAAATCGTTGTCTCGCTCAATTACAAGCCTTTCTAGGATCGACAATCGCTCAGCAAGCCCAGAAAGTTAGTTTTCTAAACAATATGACATATTTTTCTTTCCTCTATCCCTATATTGAGACATTACAAAAGCTAATCATTTCCTGTCTGGAATCTATACCATTGCAGCAAGAGCGACAGCGGGGATTCCAACGTCAAACCCGATTAGAGAAAGCGGACATACTCGAAATGACAGTCCGTTACATCCAAGAGGCTCATCAGAAACAATCTCCGACTAGCCCCAGCACTCTAATGGACTTCGATGACCACTCCAGCGGCTCAGACACTTTCAATAACGAGTGCTCCACGGGTGAGTGAAATCTATAACCTTATTATACTCTACACGAGGCCACTCTTTTCAATTTCCTATATTCAATCAATTTTGTTGAAGTATTTTGCTGCAAATAGGCCTAAAACAATGATGGGGAAAATATTTCGGAAGTTTCGATTTATAAGAGATAAGGTTAAATCCTTTGAGTACGTCATATCTCAACTTTTTTCTATTTCCAATGATACTGGGTATACTTGAAGCTATAGGACAATCTGGGCTCGAGTAAATAAGAAAATTATGAAACGATAGGGTTAAATCTCTCCTCAATTCCAATCCTTACTGATACCTCCTTTTTTGAACTAAGGAAAATGATGCAGTTATATTCTTTGAGTGGGAATCGCACCGTTGGGTGAATTCTATAGAGTAATGGCACCACCCTTCCTTTGACTTTATTACGCTCTATGGATATTTAACACGGAGTGCCACTACTCCATCTGTTTGGTACTAAATCCCCAGAGGTCAACCCACAAACCTCGTATTGACCTGGGACAAAAATCCACAAGCGCATGCGCCTTGGCAAATTGTTAAGCGTTAATGATGAGGGAACTATTTATCGCGTCTGCGATTCGGTTTATTAACCCTGCTCCTAATGTTCTGACGTTGGGAAGAATCATATTACAATTACCCCCGCTTTATGGTGGAACATACTTGAAGAGAAGTATTTTATACTTCTGGTGATACCAAATCAATTAAAGATATAACGCTACTACAGATTTAGTTATTCTACTGGCGCCTGTAAATCCCTGTACACATGTAGCATCCCTTCATAACACCTACGCGATAGGACTGTTAGCCCGTATATTTGGGGTTCAAACAATCAAAGCTTGAGAAATAAGTAATTAGACTCCTGATAATGCATCGCAATGGGGATAAGTAATTGTTTAGGGGTCATTAGAATTAACACAAACAATAGGATTACAGTACTAGGCCCCCTACCAGGCGTACTAAAAATTACGCAATTTACTAAACTAAGATTTCTTCTTTGGCAACAACCCAACGAAACTTTGAAATATTTTAACTTTTCTCATTAAATTGTTCTCAGTAAATCTCTCGAATCATTCAAACGTGGATGACAAGACCCAGCGACAAAACAGTCTCCGTTTCCAAGAAGGCTACAAACTCTGCATGTTAGAAGTTGCCAAATTTGTCGGTACACTGGAAAACAGCGCGGAAAACCCAACGCAAAAAACAAACGAAAACCATCCTGGCCTAGATCTATCCATAGACGTCGGGAGTGAAATTCAAGGCGACCGGAACCCGTACACGTCTAACAAGAACAAAGAACCATCGGTCAACGTCCCATTTAACAAACGAAGAGACAACGAAGACTATAAGAACCATTTATCAGTTGTCTCAACTGGAGGAGGAGGAAGGGCCACGGATTTGCTAAAACATTTAAGAAATCGATATCGTAACGTGGAAGCCCTGTCTTGTCCCGAACAAGACGGCAAGCACCAAACACTTCCGGTTGTCGCGGAAAAACAACACGACGAACCGGTGCCTTCGCGGAATATCGGATCTATCACCTCCGGAGAACCACGATTTGGAGTTAGAGGTCAAGCTTCAGATAGGGTCAGAATTTTAAACGGTGTAGAAACTTTAAATTCGAATAATTCGTGGACTGAAAAATTAAGTAGTGATATAGTGACCGCTGGTCATCGATCTAGCGTTCCCTCCCAAAGGGAAGTCGTTAAAGAAGTAATTTGTCAAAATAACAATTACTGGTGGAGGCCCTGGTGACTTTACATATTGCACTAGCTCCCTCAATTAATGTAATTAATTAAAGGGAAGGGACTGACGTTTCTTTATCATCGTTTTAAATCAAAAATTAATGAAGCTCAATATCAAAAAAAATTTCTTGAAATTCTAATCAAAAGTTTTGTACTATTTTTTGTATTGTTAAATTAAAGGGGTACTGCGGGCTAGAATTTTAACTTTTTTAGTCGAAAGTGCGTATAAAATAATGAATGTATCAATTGGAACCATGTCTCTATCTACAATATTAAAGATGATACATGGAATTAAGTTCCCGTAATGGCGCGTAATATAGACTACGGACGACGGATCCGTCCGGTGTTTCGAGTAGAAGCCTAACGTGTAGTGTCCATTAAGCGCCATTACGGAAACTTAACTGCTTGTATCTCCTTTAATATTGTAGATAGAGACATGGTTCCAATTGACATATTCATTATTTTATACTCCCTTTTGATTGAAAGCGAAGAACATTCTAGCCGGAAGTATGCATTTATCATTATATTGTGCCAACTTTTGACTCTAAAAAATACCAATGTTTATCCAATAAAATGTTACTAATTTGATAAATTGTGAAATTATGGTTGAATAAGTTAATGAAGATAGAATGAAGTCTTTTAAACAGTCCTTAAAAATACTTCGAAAAGAGACACCCAAATATTGAACGAAAACTTCCAATGGTGCCAATTTCAATTGTTCCAATTTGGAACATAAACCAATGATAAAGTAAGTTGTTTTTTCTCTCATAAGCAACGCCGATACTATAGACTCTTCCGGCAAACCCATGGAGACTATTCTATGGTTCTGAAAGCCTGTTATATCGTAAAATGGTGTTGTTTACGCTTGTAGTTCCGTTTTCAGGATTACATTCCGAGCACCCGTCGACTAATGTCTCAGACGAAGCTTAGAGTATGTCTCTCCCCCACACCTGCATATAAGAAATCTGGCAATAGTGCATAACTTATTTTGAACATTACCCTCTTGAACCTCGATAACATTCCCCCTTTTACTTAAGGCTTAATCTTTTAAAATGTTCACGAGTTATAAACTTCGTTCATAAGAATCAATGAAGTACCACCAATTTCCGAATCATTAATCGCTGGCGAAAAGTTTGAGAACTTAACAATCCATGAAGTTCACGAACTATGCGGTGACCATTTCACCAAAAGAATATAAATTTAAAAGTGTCCATTCCATTAAGGTGTCGCCCAAAAACGGCGCAAAATGACCGTCGTCCGACCAAAAAAGGGGGAGACCACGCGAAACCTAAAGAATGGTTGTCCCATTTTACACCTTAAGATTTTCGACCACGAAATTGAAAGAAAATTGTTCAAGGTATAACCTTGGGTATAGCTCAATCGTAACCTTAGAAAGGTGCTTCACGCATGTTATTTCGTTAGAACATTATGTCTCTTCCAAGTCTGCAACTAAGTATATAATAAAAGGGAAACGTTTTGCGGGTCATAAAATCCGAGGCAGGATCTTCATCATGTCCGCTGTCGGAAATGGGAGGATGGAGGTGTTTTAACACCTATTTTTCCACCTAAACCTTAAAGGAACACTTAAATGCCAACTGAACAGTATTTTAAATTGTAGAGTAAAAGTGCGTAATTCATTAAAAAGATGTGCTTCACTCAAAAAGATTCTGGCAACCGCAAAACCGCATTTAGAAAACCATGGATAGATTTGATTTTAGAAGTAGGAATGGAGAACAGAGTAATCTGGGCGAGCGTCAAAGTTTCGGACCCCCTTCCTCGGGACGGGCGGGTATGAAAGAAGAGGCGTTTCATATCGACAGAGGTAAAAAGAAATTGGGTATTTTTCGCCGTTCCCGTCAGCAACGTCACCAAAACGTAGTTTAAGTGAGCCAATAAGATAATTTAAACTTTTCGTTACGTGTTGGAGGGAGGGGCTCTATACTGGGCTATGAGTCGGACTGAAGTGAATACTAACTGTTCTCCATTCCTACTTCTAAAACTAAATCTATCCCTGCATGGTGAAACAATGTTTATCTGAACAGAGGGAAAATTTTAAAGCCTCAAAAACTTGAACACTCAAGTAACGTCGAGTAGCTTACGATTGAATTTAGTGGAAAAAAATACAACTGTCTTCTTGATAATATTTTTAGAGGATTTGATAAAAAGAAGAAACGTTTTGGCATCTGCATGTAAGTAACCCTTTAAAAGTCGCTATCAAAACTAGACTAGTCGAGAGATACAACTAACCTTTATGGCCCTATTATGTACACACAAGTATACCTATTGTTAGTCTAGACTCTAGACGGAGCTAGGTGTAGATCTTTTTCCCAGTACAATGGTCACTACTTCAACCAAAAGGTAGCCTGTAGGCCCCAAAAACGTTTTTTGAATCAAAAGTACGCAACAAC
Organism: Phalangium opilio; assembly: GCF_054372755.1. NCBI lineage: Eukaryota > Metazoa > Arthropoda > Arachnida > Opiliones > Phalangiidae > Phalangium > Phalangium opilio. The sequence continues at coordinate 7,562,749 of NW_028324151.1, forward strand.
TCTTTGAAAGTATCCCTATCTTGGTGAACAAAACTCTAAGAGTGAAGTCTAGCTAAAACCCATTTTATCGCCACCCACTAAGTATTTACTAAGAGCAGACCTCTTCAGACTTCTAAATTGAAATCCCTGCCCAATAAAACATTCTGGAAAAAGTGGTTGGTCATTGTGAAACATTTTGGAATACCGTTGCCTGGGGAGTTTTGGGGAAGTTCGGGCTCATAAAAAATAGGCCAAAATAGACCTACACGGCATTCAGTTGCATTGAAACACTCCAAAATATTACCTTTCTCTGTTGGAAGACCTACTTAATATTGATGGCATGACCCCACGTACTGCAGTAGTAAGCAGGGTCACGCCAAAGGTCAACTTTCGTAATCATTTTCGCGAGTTTATAGGTACAGGACTATAATTAAGATGCATCTTACCTCTTTAGAAGCGATTTCTCGATGAACTCCGACCAAAAGGTTGGCTGATGGATGAATACGTAATTCTTTGATGATCGTTCGGTACCAGTGTGAAGGTCAAAGTTCAGCATTAAAACGTGCCTCGATTGATGAAGTTCAAAGTTCACCACAAAACGCGTCGCTATTGATAAAGTTCAAAGTTCACCACAAAACGCGTCGCTATTGATAAAGTTCAATGTTCACCACAAAACGCGTCGCTATTGATTAAGTTCAAAGTTCACCACAAAACGCGCCGATATTGATGTAGTTCAAAGTTCACACTTAAAACGCGTCGCGATTAGTAAAGTTCACGTGTAACACGCGTTTTGATTGACAAAGTTCAAAGTTTACCACCAAACGAGTTCACAAAAAATATAGGGTTACGAGTTACGACAAGGCATGTAGATCCAAAGACATCAACCAAAGTCCTTATTATTTGAAGCCATATCTAACGTCTTTGTTGTCCACATGTCCCATCTTAACACAAGGTGTTCAAACATTAGGCACCATTTTACCTCCACCAATTGAAAAGAGTCTATAGCCTTCAACCCACGCTGTTTAAATTCCGAATAAGCATATTGCAAGTGGAAGAATTTTACCTAAACAGTGGCAATAGACCATTCCATTAATTACGTATAGTGAAACGCTCTCTTTGGTTAGTTCCCTGGCACCAAGAGCCAACGCTAGACGAAACACGAGTTCAATACACGCAGAGGGAGGCTAACCAACTCGCGGTGCCTCTAGCGGAGTTTCTTGGCGCCACGGAAATAACCCAATAAGGCGGCCCCCTCACGCCCCTGTGGTGTTTGCTTCTCTTCTAGAACTAATAGAATAGCCTACACTTTGTACTCAATATTCCGTATTCTTTAGCAATCTTTTCTCATGACGAAAAAAGCAAGAAAAAAACATCAATAAAATAAGTTTATGAAACCTACAAGCGTACAATTTTTCGCACAATACCGAACAATATTTTTCTATCCATCATCTTTTAGATTCATTGAAAAAATATGTCCACTTAAAATATCTCAAAACACCCCGTCTATTTTTCTCAAGCTACTGCTAGCTGGCATCGTCGCGAGTGATTCTACCCTTTGAATCTGTCCCTACCAGAAAAAGGCATGATTTCACGTATAAATCGTTGAATGGTACAACTACAAAAAAACGGGACCAACAAAAAATAAAACGAGACGAAACCAGAGACCTTATTTTTATGCCTACAATTGGCCTACACCAGTATAGAGGTTTTCCCAGTTTGCCCCTCTTTTGTAGTTTTAAGTCTGGTTTCGGCCGATTAAACACGAGCGCTATAGCTAAATCCCATTTCGATCTTATTTTTTCTTCAACCCTCTCTTTAGTTAGAAATTAAACTTCGGAAAAAAGGGGGAAATCGGAGAGCGTGCCGAGTTTTATATAGGATATAAAACATTTTTTTTTCCACTTCTTTAAACATGATCAATAAAATCAAAAACGAGAAAAATCGCGGGAATCGTGAAAAATATTTTTTTTATGTCAGCCCCGTGCCGTTTCATTTGACCCTACTATATTTTACTGTACAGCTACCGCGGGTCAATATCCTATAATATGACAATGTTTAGGGTTCAAAGTTGAAAATCACACCTGAAATTATTAGAATCAAATTGGCTAACTTATTTCCCCTCCCACATTGAACTTAAACTAACCCTAATCTAAACTATCACACCATAAATACAATGCAGGGTTAGATTTCCGTCTTATCAGAAGGGGATAATAGAAGAAGGATGACACTCTATATCCTCTTAATGCTTAAGTTTTGTAACGTCATTCTTCCCTGGCTCACCCTTTTAGTTTGCTTTCCCGCTCATAAAACTACAAATGGGCATCGCACCGTAAGGTGAATTCTATAATTGTTTGGCACTAAATCCCCAGCAATCATCCCACTAACCTCGCCATGACGTGGGAAAGAAATGCACAAGCGCGTTTTGCCAAATATTTAAACGGTAATAGAGTAATGATGAGGGAACTATTTATCGTGTATGTGATTCGGTTTAGTAACCTTGCTCTAAATGTTCCGAAGTTGGGAAGAATGACGTTACACTTACCCCGCTTTGTAGTACACTTCTCTCGAAGTGAAGTATTATATACTTCTGATCTTATCCTTGTAAAATAAATAATAAAATTAGGCTTACCAGGGTTCAAAGTTGAAAATCACACCCGAATTAGAATCAAACTGGCAAACTTACACCCCCCTAACCTTAACTCAAATTATCACAGCATAAATACGAAGTGGGACCAGATTGTCATCCTATTCTTGTAAAATTAATGGTTAAATTAGGCTTACCCAATTTTGGCAACGTTTTCTTACGCGGCCATGATTGATGACTCGCCACCGCCGGGGTCGTGAACCGCCAGTGCAAGGAGAGGGCGGGAAATCTAGTAGTTTCATTCGAAGTGAACGAAGTCATATTTGAAATTCACTTTTTCTTATAATTATGCCGAACATTCCCTGATTTATCCACTTTTAATCGATCATTTACATATTAAAGCATTAATAAATCAGAAAATTAACATTCCCAATTAATAATTTTCACTAATAACTTAATCTTAGATCGAACAAAGAACGTCGCGGCTTCCCAACTGTCACCGCCACCCACACTGATATGAAAAGCTTACGTCACGTGACCTTCAAGCAGAGAAATAAGGTGGTGGCCCTGGACAAAAGTCCATTTTAAAATTTAGCTGGGCAAATTTTATAATTAAATGCTTGGGAGCCTACTGGCCCTGTGGCATCTTGATTAATTATAAACGTTCCAAGGTTAACCATTTTCAGTGGACAATGTCCAGTTTTTTAATTAAAAGTGCTTGGGCTCTACTGGCCACATGGCCAGTTCAAAAAATCCTTATTTCTCAGCCTGGTGGCCTTGTAATAAAATCCAGGTTAATCTCGTGACCTTCAACTGCTTGAAGACTTCCATAATGCCGTTTTACATTGGAATTTTGTATGGAGTAATATTCTGAGATTGAGAACGAAAGTCACTTTTAAAATTGCCTTAAATGCATCTATGTCTAATTTAATACTGCTCCATGGTGGCAGATTGCTAGCAGTCAACGTATAACGGCATAAGAAACGGCACAAAATAGTGGAATATTTCAATAAACAACTATGAGAATTTCAAAATAAATTTTGAATGAGGCAGCTTTTTAACATGTTCAGTTACTTAGTTGAATGACCTCGATTGTGAGGCATACCATAAGTGTTTAAGATATGTTCCATAAGTATGACACTCCTTATACTTCGTAATGCTAGAGACTTACTGAGAGCTAGTTCGAGGACGCGAGAATTGACAGCACTCGGTTTTGCAGTCCATCTTATTATTTAGTCTGTACTAAGCCTTTGACAGCGCCTCACCAGGCGTCGCTTTAGGAGAATCTATGACGTTTCACCTACGTCACTTGACAAGCAACTTGGGCATACCTTGAAGGAGAGAGTAATGGAGTGGAAACCCCCATACCTTAAGCGTTGCCTTTGTACCCCCACCTACGGCACCATAGTCCTCCCATCATCCCCAGCGGTTAGGTAGGGTCGTGCCGGACGAAATTGTAAAGGACGCTCCCTCTATCTCAAAAATAGAAGCTAGTTCTCATTCAAATAAAATGGCGCTACGCGGCAGCACTTAGCAATCGCCTACGGAAGGGTAGGGGCGTGCGCGAGGTACACTGGGAGAGATATGGTGCCGCAGGTCGCCCATCATCATTTCCAATCCATCTGACTCCCTTATCCCTGGGCATACTTTTTTTGAAAATAGACCTAAATTCAACAGTTTTCAGGCTAGGAGGATTCATACCATTTACACAAGGAGTAGAGGCTACTTTTAGGACAATAATGTAGACTAGTTTTTTCCCCCAAATTGCCCGGGATCCTTGTGTAAATGGTATGAATCCTCCTAGCCTGCAAACTATGCATAATTTAATAAAAAAAATAGATAAATGTTTGAAAAACTATTTTATTTCCATGAACTGGGAAATGTTTTCATAAAACTCAAAATAAGGAACATAACGAATCAGATACTACGTATCAAATAAATAAAATAATTCATGAATAATACATTTACTTAAAAACTTTAAACATGTGATTAAAATATTGTTTTAACTAGAGGTGTGCGAGTCCTCATTTTTAGGTTTCGAGTCCGAGTCCGAGTCTTGGGAAACTGGACTCGTCGAGTCCTCGAGTCCAATTTTCTAGGACTCGTCGAGCCCATCGAGTCCTTGAAACATAGTTTCGAGTCCATTTCGAGTCCAAAAATTTCTAATCGAGTCCATTTCGAGTCCAAAATTTCTAATTGAGTCTATTTCGAACCCAAAATTCTTATAGATTCTAATTCGAGCCCTAAATTCTTCTTAGAGTCCAAATTTACTACTTGTTGGCAATAAATTTACTGGTTTCATGTTTCTAAATGTTCAATGCTTGGGATTGAGAATCTTTTAAATTATCATTATTAGCATTACTGTCATCATCACTTGAATAGTCACTCGAAGACAGTGGTGGGCAAAATTCGCGAAGGACGCGAGGGACTTTTGTACTACCAAGCGGGGAAACGTCGCTCCCTCGCCCCCGCTTGGTAGTACAAAAGTCCCTCGCGTCCTTCGCGAATTTTCCCACCACTGCTCGAAGAAGGTATTATTTCCTCGTTCCAAGGCTTGGCACCGGTTATTTTAAGTTTTTTACTCATATCGTCGCAGAACTTAACTAATATAATCAGTTTAATCTATTTACTTTTGGTTTAATGTTAAAATTGACTAGAAAAAAAGTCGAAAAATTACTCTCTTTGCTGCACGATACCACGTTGTTCGATGTAAAAGGCGGTAAAATATTTACGGATATATGAAGTCAGTGTACCCAATGCTATATGATTCCACTACACAAAGGAGCGTGGACTACAATTCGTATTGCGCGCATGACAACTAAGGACAAATCTTAGCCTTTGGTAGTGTTGTATAGCGTATGTACTGACAAGTGACAATGCATCTAATGATAGACCTAGAGTGACGTGTTCACGGCCAACTATGCAGTTAGCCTGCCGTTTTAGTTGGCCCCTTTGCCCCCTCATGAAAAAATGGAATCGTCGAAAAAAAATGGAATCGTCCAAAAAAGTGGACTCGTTGGTGAAGAAAAATGGACTCGTCCAGACCTAAACGGGTAATTTTAGGCCTTGGACAAGGACCCGGGTACCCGTTCGAGTCCTAGAAAAACCAGTTTCGAGTCCGAGTCCGAGTACTCGGACTCGGACTCGAAGTCGAGTACCCGTCATTTTCGAGTACCCGCACAGCCCTAGTTTTAACGTTAAGATAATAAACCAAGTTATTAAAACTAGTTAAAATACACTTCAAATTAAAATTATTACATTTTTAAACCTTAGAAATATGGGATGTGTTATTGTTTTGCACTTTTATAGTTTAAAAACAGTGTTTGTACAAAAGCTCGTAAAACACAAAATAACCAGAGTTGAACTAAATGGAACTACAGAATCAGATACTACGTATCAAATAAATAAAACGAAATAAAATATTAGATGTTCAACAATATTATATATGAATAATATATTTGTTAAAAACTTTAAACACTTAAAATGTGGTTTTTGAAATTAACCAATTACTTAATATTATATTACACATTAAAACATTTTTAAACACGAGTAATATGAAGTTCTTATTTAACTTAAAACGTGTTATACTTTTGTACAGTTATAATATACATTTTAAAAACCATGTTTTGTACAAAAGGAAATATACAGAGTATTGTATTGTAACTCGCGTATCAAATAAAATAATAAACGTACAATAATATTAAATATGAATACTACATTTAGTTAAAAACTTTATACAGGTGGTTAAAATACGATTTTTAAAAATAACCAGGTTATTAAAACCGGCTATATAAACACTTTATAATATATTAAAACCTTTTTAAACTTCTGAAAATGAAATGGCCTTATGCCTTAATTTGTACTATTTTGTAATATACAGTTTAAAAAATGTTGTTTAATGTTAAAACAACAACGAAATACACAACTCCTCTGTTAGATATTTATTTATCTATATTCAACTAAAATAAATAATGTTTAAAACTTTTTAAAGGGACGGATAGGTGTTTAAAACTTTTTAAAGGAACGGATAAGTGTTTAAAACTTTTTAAAGGGACGGATAAGTGTTTAAAACTTTTTAAAGGGACGGATAAGTGTTTAAAAATTTTAAAGGGACGGATAAGTGTTTAAAACTTTTTAAAGGGACGGATAAGTGTTTAAAACTTTTTAAAGGGACGGATAAATGTTTAAAATTGACGCTAAAATTCAAATTAAAGGAGTTGTGAAACTATATGAAAAAGTAAAAGGTACTTAACTTAATCAACCTTTTTATCTTCTTGACTAGACATCTTTTTCTGTTTCGGCTTAAAAACAGGGACGAAAGTTGGTTTCAAAACCTTCTTGGTTGCAGTTGCAGTTACGGTTTTGTTTCCCGCATCTTCTTCATCTATTTCCAACTTCTGTATAATTTTTTCTACAACTTCAACCATTTTCTTGGACCTAAAAACTGGTTTTGCTGCAGCAGATCTGGCTTCAGAATTTTCAGTTGGCTCAATGTTCTTCCTGAATCTCTTGGTGGCATGTTGTTGGACAACAGGGACAACTTTGTCACCTTCTTCGAGGGTTGCCTTTTTCTCAGAGCTAGAAGATCTTTTAGGGTTTGTTGATTTAGAGACCTTTCGTTCTTTCACAGTTTTGGTTGAATTAAGCCCCTTCTTTAAGGTGGTCTTGAGCGAGGAGAGGTCATCTTGAGAACTTGAACTTGCCTGAACTTCCGGTTCATTATTCTTTACAATTTCCAGTGTAGTTTTGGCAAAAGGCGATGGATATTTCTCTGATAAAGGTTGGAGATATTTTTCTGATAATTTTGGTGTATTTTTGACGCTTGGTATCCCAGCTTCGTTTCTTTGGCCATCAACATCAGCCATCTTGGATGGATTCCCCTTTTTCAATGGAATCTGAGCGGAGTTGGAAGGAGACACGGATGACATGTATTTTTGAGCTTCAAGAAGAAGACTGCGACTTTTGAGCAATCCTTGAGATGAATTTTTCGGAGTTTGTGGCAAGGAGCTCGCGTTACTATCCTGGGAATTTTGCGGTGTTGATTTGTTCTGAACTGGAGTCTCCGCCGTCCTCGATGCGTCTCCCATTCCAAGTGTAGTCATGGATGATGCCATACATTTTTGAGCTTCAAGAAGAAGACTGCGACTTTTGAGCAATCCTGGAGATGAATTTTTCGGAGTATGTGGCAAGGAGCTCGCGTTACTATCCTGGGAATTTTGCGGTGTTGATTTGTTCTGAACTGGAGTCTCCGCCGTCCTCGATGCGTCTCCCATTCCAAGTGTAGTCATGGATGATGCCATACATTTTTGAGCTTCAAGAAGAAGACTGCGACTTTTGAGCAATCCTGGAGATGAATTTTTCGGAGTATGTGGCAAGGAGCTCGCGTTACTATCCTGGGAATTATGCGGTGTTGATTTGTTCTGAACTGGAGTCTCCGCCGTCCTCGATGCGTCTCCCATTCCAAGCGTAGTCATGGATGATGCCATATGTTTTTGAGCTTCAAGAAGAAGTTTGCGACTTTTGAGCAATCCTTGAGACGAAGATTCCGGAGTTTGAGGCAAGGATCTCGCGTAACTACTCTGAGAATTTTGCGGTGTTGATTTGGTGGTAAAAGGAGACGGATATTTTTCCGATAAGGGTTGAAGATAAGGTTTCTTGATTGGGGTTTCGAGTAAAGGTTTTTCATTTTTACTAGCAGAAGAAGATGATTTAGTCACTGCAGCCTCCTGAGAATTGATGATTTTAGAAGACTCTTTCATCGTCTTTATAGGTCCTAACTTTTCAGTTTCATCACTTGGATTTTTTCCTATTTAATTAAGGGGTTTTATCTTTTAATTTCGCTAGATATGTGCCTTCAATTGTTGTACAGTAGTTAAAAATTGGTTTTAGCAGGGATAGATTTAATTTTAGAAGTATGAATGGAGAACAGAGTAATCTGGACGCGCGTCAAAGTCCCGGACCCCCTTCCTCGGGACAGGGGGGGGGTGTGAAAGGAGAGGCGGATCATAGCGACAGAGGTAAAAAGGAATAACGTATTTTTCGCCGTCCCCGTCAGCAACGTCATCGATAATTTAAAATTTTCGTTACGTGTTTGAGGGAGGGGCTCTATACTGGGCTATGAGTCGGAATGAAGTAAATACTAACCGTTCTCCATTCCTACTTCTAAAAATACATCTATCCCTGGTTTTAGAGAGTGGTTTGTCAAAATCGCTGGAGGGGGATTCGTAAAAGGGGGAAGAAAATTTTCCTCTCTTCCGAAAGAACTGCAAGAGGTTATAGTTCTCGAGCGAGCGAGGGGGGGGGGGGTCTTTGAAGGTCTATCGGGTTAGTACCAGGCGGCTCCGGGCTTCAACCCCCTTAACCTTTTTGAGACACAGTCACCCTCTCTGGCGCGCAAATTTTGGAGAATGCAAGGTGGCGTAAAAATGTCTTATCTCATAACGTGGTTACTATGTGTAAACCCGAGGGGCCAATCACTTTGCATAATCGGTGTACACAACTGTAGTAGTAACTTTGACTGTACTAAATCGAAAACGATTGCGTCCCAGCCTGTCTTTGATAGTACTAAATGATTACGTGTAAGCAGTAATCGGTGTACATGCAGGGTCTCTCCGAGTGGTTAGCCCCTCGTGTAACCCCATAAACGGCAACGAAGTACTCCCAGGGGTTTTGGTAGGGTCATACCATAAGCTTAAAACATACGTGTGTGTGGACAACGTTTTAAGATACACTTGTCAAGATAAGACAACGCGCAGCGAGATAAATTATTCGTGACGCAAAATTTATCATACGGTAATGATTAATCTAGCTCCTCCCTCAAAGTCCGCCTAGATACGTTAAGAAAACGGCAACACAATGCTTCCTATTGGATCATAAGCATATGATTGGATGTATGCATTCCTGGTCTTAAAAGAAGCTAGTTCTCACAAAAATGAAATGGGAAAACAAAATTCAGCTAGCTAATTGGACCAAGTCATCTTGCGACTTATTGCCACTTATCCAAAAATGGCGCTAGGCGGCAGCACTTTTCAGTGTTAGCAAGGCACTCTGATTAGCGCCAAAATTTTACTCTGTCCTACTCTCTCCTCTAAACATAAAAATTAAGTCTCCAGCAGAAAACACGAAAGGGGGCGCTGTGATCAGAACCAAAAACGGATTTATGGGATAAGAACGTCGGAGTTAGCGAATTCACTCCCCATCCTCGCATACTTTATTGAGAAACTTCGTCTGCTTATATTTTGACTCCACCCACAAATTCGATCTCTAGAAGTAGCTATATACAGAATTTGTGGGTGGAGTCAAAATATAAGCAGACGAAGTTTCTCAATAAAGTATGCGAGGATGGGGAGTGAATTCGCTAACTCCGACGTTCTTATCCCATAAATCCGTTTTTGTCAGAACTAATAAACAAGCGGACGGAGCGGGCAAACATAGATGGTTTTGAACTTTGAGTTTTATACTTCCCATGATAGGAGTAATTAACTTCTGACAGAGGGAATACGCCAACAGTGACGTCAGGAGATAACAAACCGGTTTTTATATGGGAATTTAATTTACGTGTTTTTTTTTAAGAATGCAAGAGAAAAAGGGGTTAATGAAGACTAAGAATAGATAAGGTCAGGTGCGACAAAATTAATAAATTAAAATTATATTTACCAGAAAGAATTCTTTGCGATGATTGTGATGAAACATTGAGACTCGCGTTCTTACTATTCTGAGAATTCTGAGGAGTCGTCATGGCAAAAGGAGATGGATATTTCTCAGATAATGGCTGAAGATAATTCTTTTTGATTGGAGTTTCAATTTCGATTGGCCTTTCAAGATTCTCCTTTTCTCCATAACTAGCTGATGCTGGAATTTCACGCTGGATCATCGGGCTTTCTATTTTCTTAAATTCACCGTAACTTGGTGAAGAAACAGACTTTCGAACATATTTTGCAGAAACCTTGCGCTTGTTTGAAGAGTTTTGGGTGTTTTTTGTTGAAAATTTGGGCTTGTTTGAAGTTTTTTCAGCCTTTTTCGGGTTTTTGTCAGATGTTGTAGCCTTTTCAGTTGAAATTTCAGCATTTTTCATTGATGTTGTAGCCTTTTTAGTTGAAATTTCAGCATTTTTCATTGATGTTGCAGCCTTTTTAGTTGAAATTTCAGCATTTTTCGCGGATGTTGAAGCGTTTTCAGCAGATTTTTCAGTAGTTTTCACTGATTTTTCAGTTTTCTTTGATGAAGTGTTTCCTCTAGTCATAGAAGCATCAGTTTTCTTTGCAGATTTGGTGTTTTTTGCAGTAATTACGTCACTTTTCAAGTTTTCCTTGGAATTTTCCAAACTATCAAAGTTCTTTCGCTGCTTTTTGGCACTTCTTTTTGGAGATGGTTTTGGTTCTGAAATCTCTTCAATGAATTTCGAGTCGCCAATAACTTCTGTAGCTTCATCATCATCATCATCTAAAGTTCATTAGGCAAAAGATTTGAAAACAAATTAATTAATTAAGTTGTCAATTCTTGATAAGAAAAATTCTAATAACTCACCTGGCACTGAAGGCCAAGGTCCCTTGTAGTTATTAACAAAACTGAACTTCTTCAATTTGTTCTAAAATAATTATTAAATTAGATTTGTTAATTAATAAATTGAATTGAATTTGTTAATTAATTGAATTTGCTAATTAATTTAATTGGATTTGCTAATTAATTTAATTGGATTTGCTAATTAATTTAATTGGATTTGCTAATTAATTTAATTGGATTTGTTAATTAATTTAATTGGATTTGTTAATTAATTTAATTGGATTTGCTAATTAATTTAATTGGATTTGCTAATTAATTTAATTGGATTTGCTAATTAATTTAATTGGATTTGTTAATTAATTTAATTGGATTTGTTAATTAATTTAATTGGATTTGTTAATTAATTTAATTGGATTTGTTAATTAATTTAATTGGATTTGCAAATTAATTTAATTGGATTTGCTAATTAATTTAATTGGATTTGCTAATTAATTTAATTGGATTTGTTAATTTAATTGGATTTGTTAATTTAATTGGATTTGTTAATTAATTTAATTGGATTTGTTAATTAATTTAATTGGATTTGCTAATTAATTTAATTGGATTTGCTAATTAATTTAATTGGATTTGCTAATTAATTTAATTGGATTTGTTAATTTAATTGGATTTGTTAATTAATTTAATTGGATTTGTTAATTAATTTAATTGGATTTGTTAATTAATTTAATTGGATTTGCTAATTAATTTAATTGGATTTGTTAATTAATTTAATTGGATTTGCTAATTAATTTAATTGGATTTGCTAATTAATTTAATTGGATTTGTTAATTAATTTAATTGGATTTGTTAATTAATTTAATTGGATTTGCTAATTAATTTAATTGGATTTGCTAATTAATTTAATTGGATTTGTTAATTTAATTGGATTTGTTAATTAAATTGGATTTGTTAATTAAATTGGATTTGTTAATTTAATTGGATTTGTTAATTAATTTAATTGGATTTGTTAATTAATTTAATTGGATTTGCTAATTAATTTAATTGGATTTGCTAATTAATTTAATTGGATTTGTTAATTTAATTGGATTTGTTAATTTAATTGGATTTGTTAATTAATTTAATTGGATTTGTTAATTAATTTAATTGGATTTGTTAATTAATTTAATTGGATTTGCTAATTAATTTAATTGGATTTGCTAATTAATTTAATTGGATTTGCTAATTAATTTAATTGGATTTGCTAATTAATTTAATTGGATTTGCTAATTAATTTAATTGGATTTGCTAATTAATTTAATTGGATTTGTTAATTAATTTAATTGGATTTGCTAATTAATTTAATTGGATTTGTTAATTTAATTGGATTTGTTAATTTAATTGGATTTGTTAATTTAATTGGATTTGCTAATTTAATTGGATTTGTTAATTTAATTGGATTTGTTAATTTAATTGGATTTGTTAATTTAATTGGATTTGTTAATTTAATTGGATTTGTTAATTTAATTGGATTTGTTAATTTAATTGGATTTGTTAATTTAATTGGATTTGTTAATTTAATTGGATTTGTTAATTAATTTAATTGGATTTGTTAATTAATTTAATTGGATTTGTTAATTAATTTAATTGGATTTGTTAATTAATTTAATTGGATTTGCTAATTAATTTAATTGGATTTGCTAATTAATTTAATTGGATTTGCTAATTAATTTAATTGGATTTGTTAATTTAATTGGATTTGTTAATTTAATTGGATTTGTTAATTTAATTGGATTTGTTAATTTAATTGGATTTGTTAATTAATTTAATTGGATTTGTTAATTAATTTAATTGGATTTGTTAATTAATTTAATTGGATTTGCTAATTAATTTAATTGGATTTGCTAATTAATTTAATTGGATTTGCTAATTAATTTAATTGGATTTGCTAATTAATTTAATTGGATTTGCTAATTAATTTAATTGGATTTGCTAATTAATTTAATTGGATTTGTTAATTAATTTAATTGGATTTGCTAATTAATTTAATTGGATTTGTTAATTTAATTGGATTTGTTAATTTAATTGGATTTGTTAATTAATTTAATTGGATTTGTTAATTAATTTAATTGGATTTGTTAATTAATTTAATTGGATTTGTTAATTAATTTAATTGGATTTGCTAATTAATTTAATTGGATTTGTTAATTTAATTGGATTTGTTAATTTAATTGGATTTGTTAATTAATTTAATTGGATTTGTTAATTAATTTAATTGGATTTGTTAATTAATTTAATTGGATTTGTTAATTAATTTAATTGGATTTGCTAATTAATTTAATTGGATTTGCTAATTAATTTAATTGGATTTGCTAATTAATTTAATTGGATTTGCTAATTAATTTAATTGGATTTGCTAATTAATTTAATTGGATTTGCTAATTAATTTAATTGGATTTGCTAATTAATTTAATTGGATTTGCTAATTAATTTAATTGGATTTGTTAATTAATTTAATTGGATTTGCTAATTAATTTAATTGGATTTGCTAATTAATTTAATTGGATTTGCTAATCAATTTAATTGGATTTGCTAATTAATTTAATTGGATTTGTTAATTAATTTAATTGGATTTGTTAATTTAATTGGATTTGCTAATTAATTTAATTGGATTTGTTAATATAATTGGATTTGTTAATTAATTTAATTGGATTTGTAAATTAATTTAATTGGATTTGCTAATTAATTTAATTGGATTTGCTAATTAATTTAATTGGATTTGCTAATTAATTTAATTGGATTTGCTAATTAATTTAATTGGATTTGCTAATTAATTTAATTGGATTTGCTAATTAATTTAATTGGATTTGTTAATTAATTTAATTGGATTTGCTAATTATTTTAATTGGATTTGCTAATTAATTTAATTGGATTTGTTAATTAATTTAATTGGATTTGCTAATTAATTTAATTGGATTTGCTAATTAATTTAATTGGATTTGTTAATTTAATTGGATTTGCTAATTAATTTAATTGGATTTGCTAATTAATTTAATTGGATTTGCTAATTAATTTAATTGGATTTGCTAATTAATTTAATTGGATTTGCTAATTAATTTAATTGGATTTGTTAATTTAATTGGATTTGTTAATTTAATTGGATTTGTTAATTTAATTGGATTTGTTAATTAATTTAATTGGATTTGTTAATTAATTTAATTGGATTTGTTAATTAATTTAATTGGATTTGTTAATTAATTTAATTGGATTTGCTAATTAATTTAATTGGATTTGCTAATTAATTTAATTGGATTTGTTAATTAATTTAATTGGATTTGCTAATTAATTTAATTGGATTTGTTAATTTAATTGGATTTGTTAATTTAATTGGATTTGTTAATTAATTTAATTGGATTTGTTAATTAATTTAATTGGATTTGTTAATTAATTTAATTGGATTTGTTAATTAATTTAATTGGATTTGTTAATTAATTTAATTGGATTTGCTAATTAATTTAATTGGATTTGCTAATTAATTTAATTGGATTTGTTAATTTAATTAGTTGTTAATTAATTTAATTAGAGTTGATAATTAAAATAATTGAATTAGAGTTGTTAAGAGAATATCTGCAGTATACCTCGAGTGTCATTTCCAATCCTAAAACAGCCTTTTTGTAAGCCTGTTTGATTTCACGTTTGTAATTTTTTCCACCAATTATAGTCTGAAAATTATAATTAATTAAATAAGTAAATAATTGCAACAAGTCTAGTTCATTCGTTAATTAATTAATTAAATAAATAAATAAATAAATAAATTAATTAAAAACTATATTTACAGGAAAAACTTGCTCTTTGGTAAATGGCTTGACCCAAGCACACGGAATCCAAGCTCGTTTAACTTTATTATCCAAAAGGACAACGTGGTAGTGAGTCTAACATTAATTAGGAAACGTTAACTTACTCATTAAATTAATTGAAATTAATTAATATTATTTAATATTTACCACTACTCCCGACATGACGTCACTCTCATACCAAAACTGTAATATATCTGGGTCATCATCAACCATAGCGGGCCACCTTTGAATGATACAAATTAAAATTAAGAATTTAATTAAAAACGATTAAGATTAAAAATTTAATTAAAAACGATTAAAATTAAGAATTTGATTAAAAACGATTAAAATTAAGAATTTGATTATAATTAAAATTAAGAATTTAATTAAAAACGATTAAAATTAAGAATTTAATTAAAAACGATTAAAATTAAGAATTTAATTAAAAACGATTAAAATTAAGAATTTAATTATAATTAAAATTAAGAATTTAATTATAATTAAAATTAAGAATTTAATTATAATTAAAATTAAGAATTTAATTATAATTAAAATTAAGAATTTAATTATAATTAAAATTAAGAATTTAATTATAATTAAAATTAAGAATTTAATTATAATTAAAATTAAGAATTTAATTAAAAACGATTAAAATTAAGAATTTAATTAAAAACGATTAAAATTAAAAATTTAATTAAAAAACGATTAAAATTAAAAATTTAATTAAAAAACGATTTAATTAAAAACGATTAAAATTAAAAATTTAATTAAAAAACGATTTAATTAAAAACAATTAAAATTAAAAATTTAATTAAAAACAGTTAAAATTTGGAATTAAATTAAAAACAATTAAAATTTTAATTAAATTAAAAACAATTAAAATTAGGAATTTAATTAAAAACAATTAAAATTTTAATTAAATTAAAAACCAATTAAAATTAATAATTTAATTAAAAACAATTAAAATTTAATTAAAAACAATTAAAATTTAATTAAAAACAATTAAAATTTAATTAAAAACCAATTTAAATTAAGAATTTAATTAAAAAACAATTAAAATTAAGAATTTAATTAAAAACAATTAAAATTTAATTAAAAACCAATTTAAATTAAGAATTTAATTAAAAACAATTAAAATTAATAATAATAATAATTAATTACCATGGATAACCGATCATTTTAGCCCAAACAATGGAACCAGCGGTAAACTTGTTATAAACCATTTCTGGAGTATCACTGTCTTCTTCCGGAGCTTCGCAAGAGTTATGATCTAAATCTGTTATAGTTTGTAAATGGTACAAATTATTATTATGCAAATTATATGCAAATTAATAATAATAATAACTCACCTTTATTCATTTTACAGTACCACTTATCCGGTACTTGGAAAGGTTCTTTAATTTCATCTAAATATCTCCATTTAGCGCAACGGGAGTTACAACATTGTACCCAAGTTCCATCTTGATCTTCAATACGCTTCTTTTGGAGAGCCAGGATTAAATCCTTCGTGGTTTTCTTAGAAGTGACTGCATCTTCGGTTAAAAAGTTAATCGTAAACTTCCAATAAAATAAAATAAAATAAAAATTTAATAGACTAATGGCACCCCATGTTATTTCCCCATTGAGCTTAATACAGTCGAAGGCAGAGGGCTGCCATTACCCTATTTAAAACCTTACTGTTGCTTTTCGTTCGTTTCATAGCAGGTGCTTGGGATTCCTCTTCCATTGAAAGCTTCTTTGGCTTTAACTTGTTTAATTTTTGCACGGATCTTTTGTATTTCTTTGGGGTTTTGACCCTCGGAACGTATTCTTCGAGTTGACCTTGAGCAGCTTCATCTTCGGAGGTTTCTGGAGTTACGCTGTTTTTGGCTTCAATGTCGGCTGACATTGCTCCACTAACTAATTGTTTAAAAATGTCGTCTGAAGGATAACTAGGTTCTTTCGGGTTCGAAAACAAGCTGGGTATCCTAGCTAAGTCTATTAGTTAAATATACAAGCGATTTATAAGATTATTAATTAGTTTAATGAGTCTAACGTCGTAAAAACGCTAAGCCTACTTTCTCCTTCAGGCGGTTCATTACCCCCTGATACCGCCGCATCAAATATCTCGTCGTATATGTTCGACATTTCTTAGCGTTAAACGACCCTAAATTATACGCTCTGTGATAAAATATTAACAAAACTTTGTAATACTTATCTATAATTCATTTAAAATTAATTAATTAATTCAAAACTTACGAAAACTTCGTAAAAGCTTATGGTAAAAGAGACGCTCACAGCCCCGCTGAAAATTCAAGCCAACGGTAACTGTACCGGCTTTCCGCTTCCGCTGCGCTTCGTCACGAGATTCTCGACCGTTGGAGATTTTTGAAATTTTACGTCATATGCGACACCTATAGTGACGTTTTAAGCGGGAAAATTTCAAAATAAACGTCACAACACGTGATCAAGTTTCAAATTCTAGTTTTTATGGATTTGAACCATTTTTATTATAGTTTTTATGAATTTGAACCATTTTTATTATAGTTTTTATGAATTTGAACCATTTTTACGATACTTCTTATTTTTATTTGCTCCTTTTTTTAAATCAGACAATTTCAAAAAAAAGGGGGAAAGTTCTAAATTTTCAACGCAAAATATGACGGTTGTGGTTGATTTTATATTGTAATACTTGGCGGTTATCCCAAGTCTCATGAAGACTTTCTTTGCCAATGTATAACAAATAAATAAATAAACAAAGTAATTAAGTAAATAAACACACACTCCTCTGCCTTGCCACGGTTCTGGCAGCCATATTGGTGGTTTTCAGCTTACCCAACTCACCAATATGACCCTGTAAATTATCTAACGTGTTTTGTCCCTCTCCCAAATGACACCTCTCTATAGAGTGGTACTGAGAGGAGAGTAGCTACGGGACGTGACGTCAATATTGGTAGTGTATGGCCTGGAGCACACGACTTCCAATATGGCCGCCAAAACCGAGATAAGACAGAAAGGAGGGTGTGAAGTGACGTCACGTCAGGAGATAGTTCGTAGTAGCAGACTATAGACGCAGTGGCGGATTTTAAAAGAACTTAAACGCAGATTTGATAGTGGAAAGGGTCTGCAAGGGAGTTATGCAAATCTAACCCTTTAAATCACCTTATTCCCTTTCGCCGGAAATTAGGCTTAGCTCGGGATTCATGGGGGTGAGTAACGGGAAGAAATTCGTCTGTCGTCTGCTACATAAGCCAAAAATATGTACTGTAGCGGACGACAGACCAATTTCTTCCTGTTACTATACTCACCCCCATGAATCCCGAGCTAAGCCTAACTTCGGGCGAAAGGGAATAAGCTGTATTCTCAACTTAAAATCATAAATAAAACACAACTCAATTTTTACTTTAATAATTCAACACTTTAATTGCAAAAACTGGACAAGTGTACAAATAAACCTCGTAACAAAAATTGCAAAAAAATTTGATGATTAATTTAATAATAACCCAATGAAATGTACCAGTTGTTTCTCTCTCAATTTATGAATAGAATGTTTTAATTTCAAGCTATTAAAACATCACACCCCGATTTATTCCGTTTTATCTTTACCCCCATCGCGATGATGTAAAAAGACGCAACTGAATAAGAAAACGCTAATCATCATTGAAAATGCGCTTAAATAATATGGATAAGCCGATTTGATGAAACGCTCGTATTGTGTATGGGTTAAAGGTCGAACGGACACTTGTGTAGTGCTATACAAATGCGTGTAACCCAATTTGTTATAGTCAACTTTGAATTGATATACGCCATAGACATCGGGAACTTTGAAGTTGGTTATGTATTCATTACCTGCATCAAAAATTTAAAGATTTAGTACAAATCAGGGAAATTTTTGAGCTCTGAAGGTGGTGCATCAACTAAAGAAAACCACTCCCATGGTTATTACTCCATATATGGAGGGGGGCAACCTGGAAAACGCGGGGAAATGTATGGGAAAAATCTTGGAAACCGCAGCGAAATACACGTGGAAAATCTTGGAAAACGCGGTGAAATGTATGGGAAAAAGCTTGTAAAACGCGGGGAAATGTATGGGAAGAATCTTGGAAACCGCGGCGAAATACACGTGGAAAAACCCGGAAAAATGGGCGAAATACACGGGGAAGAACACCGAAAAATGGGCGAAATACACGTGGAAAAACCCCGAAAAACCGGCGAAATACACGGGGAAAAACCCGGAAAAATGGGCGAAATACACGGGGAAAAACCCCGAAAAACCGGCGAAATACACGGGGAAAAACCCCGAAAAACCGGCGAAATACACGGGGAAAAACCCCGAAAAACCGGCGAAATACACGGGGAAGAACCCCGAAAAACCGGCGAAATACACGGGGAAAAACCCCGAAAAACCGGCGAAATACACAGGGAAAAACCACGAAAAACCGGCGAAATACACGGGGAAGAACCCCGAAAAACCGGCGAAATACACAGGGAAGAACCCCGAAAAACCGGCGAAATACACAGGGAAGAACCCCGAAAAACCGGCGAAATACACAGGGAAGAACCCCGAAAAACCGGCGAAATACACAGGGAAGAACCCCGAAAAACCGGCGAAATACACAGGGAAAAACCCCGAAAAACCGGCGAAATACACAGGGAAAAACCACGAAAAACCGGCGAAATACACAGGGAAAAACCACGAAAAACCGGCGAAATACACAGGGAAAAACCACGAAAAACCGGCGAAATACACAGGGAAAAACCACGAAAAACCGGCGAAATACACAGGGAAGAACCCCGAAAAACCGGCGAAATACACAGGGAAAAACCACGAAAAACCGGCGAAATACACGTGGAAAAACCGGCGAAATACACGGGGAAGAACCCCGAAAAACCGGCGAAATACACGAGGAAAAACCCCGCAAAACCGGTGAAATACACGGGAAAAAACCCGGAAAAACTCTGGGAAATTGGTTTTCCAAAAGTTGTATAAACCCTGTGACAATCACTAAGTTTAAACTGAAAAGGTAAATGCCAAATTAAATTTACCCTTTTTCTTGAGTGGAGCTCTAACAAAAGGATCAATTCGTACAAATTCAAGTTGCAAGTCTGTGCTGTCATAAGGCACCCATTTTCCATCCTTCAAGATATGAACTTCAATAGAATATACCTAAAAGAAGCAAAAAAAACGTAATTTTTCATGTGATTAAAAAATAGCATACTTAATTAAATTAAATTAAATTAATAATTTACCACATCATCCATAATAGTGTAAGCTTCGGGTGGTGTTTTTTCACCCTTCTTATGATGTTTAACATTACCAGTTTTAAGAACACCCTTTTCCTTAAAGACCCATTGGGTTAAAGCGATAGTTAAGTCCAAATTCCCTGATTTTTCAAACCTGATTAACGTAACCAAATTTAATTCAATTGGATTAATTAATTTAATTTCTTTCTAATCTTGGTTCAGAACTATTACTTCTTTCCTCCGATTGATTTCTGAACTGGAGATTGGAAGAAATGATCACTGAAGAAGTCCAAAGAGCCTGAGAATACAACTCTAGCATTATTACGAGCCTGGAGGGCGGAAATTAACAAAGTGCTACGTCCAACTGAATGAGGGTACTGTTTTAAAAAGAAAGGGTTAATTTAGAAAAAAGGGTTGAATTTGAATTAGAATTAATTTTAATATTTACTTCAGTGATTTTATTATCAGGATTATAGCAATAAGCGGTAGGGGAAGCTCTCAAAACTTCCAAAACTAATGGATTTTCACGATCAGAAATAATTCTATGGAAGTTAAATTGAATTATTTTAACAAAATTTGTGGAAAACTCAGGGAAATAACCTTGGAAAACTCAAGGAAATATATGGGAAAAACCCAATGAATGAAAGGAAATGTATAGGGTCAACCCAGGAAAACTCAAGGAAATATGGAAAAAAACCCCTAGAAAACTCAGGGAAAAATATGGGGAAGGAAACGTGGGAAAACCCATGGAAACCTCAAGAAAACGTGGGAAAACCCATGGAAAGCTCAAGGAAACGTGGGAAAACCCATGGAAAGCTCAAGGAAACGTGGGAAAACCCATGGAAAGCTCAAGGAAACGTGGGAAAACCCATGGAAAGCTCAAGGAAACGTGGGAAAACCCATGGAAATCTCAAGGAAACGTGAGAAAATCCATGGAAACCTCAAGGAAACGTGAGAAAATCCATGGAAACCTCAAGGAAACGTGAGAAAATCCATGGAAACCTCAAGGAAACGTGAGAAAATCCATGGAAACCTCAAGGAAACGTGAGAAAATCCATGGAAACCTCAAGGAAACGTGAGAAAATCCATGGAAACCTCAAGGAAACGTGAGAAAATCCATGGAAACCTCAAGGAAACATGAGAAAATCCATGGAAACCTCAAGGACACATGGAAAAACCCATGGAAAACTCAAGGAAACATGTGAAAACCCATGGAAAACTCAAGGAAATATAGGGGGGGGGAACCCTGGAAAACTCTGGGAAATACATGAAAAAAAAGCCTCAATCTTACCCAACTCCTCTAAAAAGCAATGGATTTATATTCTTGCTACCAATAACAGTAGGAGCATCAATTAAATCAGATGGATCTGCTACAATTAAGGTGTGCTAAAATATAAAACTCTTGTTAAGATAATCCAGAAAGAAATAATAATAATTAATTAAACTTTAAAGAACAAATATAACCTTTCCCTCATCTGAAGTGTCATAGTTCAAGTGATCAATGACTGCCGATCCCTCCTCATCAATTTCAAAACCATTTTCACTAGCTAATTCGCGAATTAAATCACCAACTTCGGAATTAGCGGCAACTAAAACATTGCCACCATTGTCAATGAAGTCTGTAATAGCCTGTACATTTAGACTGCCTCCAAATTCTGAATAATAATAACTTGTCAGCAATTTTTAATTAAAATTTATGAGTTAATTAGGGTTCTACCTTCAACAGAAGGTGAAAATAAAATTAGATGCTCGTAAAGATATTCTCCGTATTTCACCAAACTTAAACCAGGATCATCTGCAGTCTTAAATGTCAGTTTAAAGCCCCTATCTGTTATGAAACATATTAATAAATCAATCTTTTAGCTAAATCCCTTAAAAAACTCCAAGTTTTGACCACTCAAGGGGCGCGGGGCAAGTGACCACTCCGAGGGGTTGGACACTTTGTAATTAAGTTCCCTAAATCATCAGAAATTCCGAAATTTATTAACTTTTACAATAGATTAGACCAAATGAAATTATAAAATCTAACGGGAACTTCCCATCTTTATAATTATTTTTTTTTAAGTATAAGAATTGCACTTCATAGACATGATATGTCCAACCCCTCCCTCGAATTAAAAGCCAACTTCTCACACGCTTTCAATCTATGTTTCAACCAAGGCTTAGAACGAAAAA
The DNA here is from genome assembly GCF_054372755.1 of Phalangium opilio. Taxonomy (NCBI): domain Eukaryota; kingdom Metazoa; phylum Arthropoda; class Arachnida; order Opiliones; family Phalangiidae; genus Phalangium; species Phalangium opilio. The sequence continues at coordinate 7,585,024 of NW_028324151.1, forward strand.
CATAATTTTTACCTTGTAAGGTTTTGAAAAATATGGAATGACTCTCCCTTATTGCTAAACTATCCAGCAAAACCAACGTTTCACCTCCAGCATTAACTAAATTCGAACATAATATCGTAGTTACTGCTAAAAACACGATTTTAATTAGATCTTTCATTTTGAAACGTTGGACGACGTGTTCTTCTTCAATAAGCCGGCAAGTTATCTAATTCAGGGATGCCAGATTGAAAACCTTCAGCCCGCCAAAATCAAATTGGAAACAAGCCCAATAAACCGCCAATCGGTATTTCGAAAAGAAGCCCAAAAACTGACTAAAAGATCTAAACAATCCAGCCCAAAAACAAGCCAAAAATTTATCGTGAAATATGCACCATTTTATTTAATCATAAATTGACGAATTATAAGCTGCTCAAAAGGTTTGAAACTACCATTTTTCAGTTTTTTTGGGCATTCTAATGACCTTGGCCCATTGGCGGTATTTTAAGTACAGAAAGCCAAAGAAAAACCCCGACAAGCCCACAGCCAACCCTTTTATTTCCAGCCAATATTTTAGAGAAGAAGCCCAATTGGCGGCTTTCCAGCCCAATATGGCAACCCTGATCTAATTATCTACTCTCATCTATGGTCTTTGCATGGATAAAGAATGCGCGTGCGGAAATTTGTTTTCACGCTATAGGATCGGCAACTCCCTATCTCGAGCGACAGCTTATTCTGTATATACTCTGTTACAACATCGGTTGTCAGCACGCGTAAACCTAGGTCTCTATGTAATCTAGCCTTGCGCGTGCTGACAAGAGACAAAAAACTTCAGGATATTTTAAACGATTTTAAATCCTGAAGATCCTGAAGTTTTTTGTCTCTTGTCAGCACGCGCAAGGCTAGATTACATAGAGACCTAGGTTTGCGCGTGCTGACAACCGATGTTGTAGCAGAGTATATACAGAATAAGCTGTGGCTCGAGATAGGGAGTTGCCTATCCTATAGCGTGAAAACAAATTTCCGCACGCGCATTCTTTATCCATGGTCTTTGTATCTGTAGAGTAAAATATCATTCAAGTACAAAGACTAAACAATGCTGGACTTGTAAAACTATTTAAGTCTATTTTTGATCTACTAACTTACATTGGAGACATTTGCGCCATCTGCCATTGAGAAGCCGCCACCGGCTGGTTTGGTTTCCGTGTATTTTTTTTTGACAGGTTTCAGTTTTTGAAACAGTTTAAAGGTAACCCTTTGTCAATCAACAAACATGCCTATCAGCGAAGTGCCATTTATTTCCTATATTTCCCTTTATATCGTATCGTTGCAAATATTAAATTGCAATTCAAAATCATCTACACATTGGAAACTGAGACTAGAAGATGGTAAAATATTTGGTCTCGATCCGCAGCCTTCAATAATTAGAGACGACTTAATTAATCGCTATGACGTTACCAGTCCAAGGCTTAACGAATTAGGTCAATTGTATCAAAACGAAGAACATAAAAGATTTCGAGAAAAAGATAATGATAATAACGACAATATTGGAGACACGGTTTTTGATATAGTAGTATCCACAATATTACAAAAAGGGGGTTTATGGTTTAAGAATGGTAGCAATAAAGATGAAGGAACTCAATGCCCCGAGGCTGAGACTCTTCCAGGCTTGGCTTCTAAATCTAAAACTATAGATTCATCTATGACGAAACAGTCTGTATCGCAGGCGGATGGTCAAAAAACAAAGTGCGTTTATCCATTTTAATTAATTAATTTGGGTAGTAGCTCATTTCATTCTTGTGTAGGTGTAATAACTTATACAAACCTTCAACGGCAACGGCAAATAGTCGGATATCTTGTAGTCCAGATGTTAACTTCACAGAGTACGACTCACTTTCCGGTGTTGCCAATAGGCACAATCATCCTAGTCTACCTGAACCAGAAGTCATAAAGTACTTTCAGAAGAAAGGAGGAAACTCCAAACGAGATGTCAACATTAAAGCAGTTGAAAAGCATTTAGAAAAATCTATGAAAGATGTAAAATTTTATAATTATTATCAGAAGTGAGATGAGACTAGAAGTACTGAAGTACTGAGCTAACCAAATTCTTCACTTGGCGAAAGTGAATATTCTTGATAACACACGAACGGTTGGCCCTCTGGTGGCGGTTTCAGAATTTCCCCTCCAAAACGCGAGACGCTCATGTCGGTAGACGACCGAACTAGATTCAAGCACCCGCCTCCTCCGTGTTCCGCGGCTTTAGGTTGAGAGGAAGGGGTTAGGAAATGTTTTTGGAACTCGACCAATTTTTTTCTCTCTAGTGTAGGCGCGATGGAAGCGGCATGATAAAATCCTCAAATTTGTTCGCTAGTGCCAGGATCTATTACCAATGTTAGAGCTCTTTACTTCTAGTCTCATCTCACTTCTGTTATTATTAATTATTTGTTTATAACTAAGTTTTACGCTACTTGCAGAAACCTAATAGCCGCAATACTTTATACCAAATTGGTAATTATTGGAGGATTAAAGGTGATACGAGAAACTCCATCGAATGCTTCCGTAGAATTCTTAAGCAGTATCCTAATGATAAAGATGCGCTACTTAGTTTGGGCAGGATACTTTTCCTATTAGGATATCTGGAAGACGCGGCGTTTTTAATTAGAAAATCATTAGAACAAGCTCAAAATCATCCTGACGATTTTTTTCGTCATTTTACTCTGGGTCAAATATTAAAAAGTTACGGCCACCATTACGAGGCTTCATTGTACATCAAGCAGTCGCTAATTTTGAATCCAGACTATAAGGTAAATGTTGTTATCAGGGTTCGTACAAACCTGGAAAACCAGGAAAACCTCGAAAAATCAGGGAAATAAATAGTTGAGAAAAACCTCAGGGAAATTTCAAATTTTTAGTAAAATTCAGGGAAATCAGGGAAATTTGCGTCAAACAGGGGCCGAGTAATTAAGCAAAATGTTCGTAAACATCCCCTCCATAGGATTAACATTACACTATACTTTGGAGGCTCATAACTCTGATTATATTAGAGATACGGGGATGTCCTTTGAGTATGTTATAGTCCTATTTGTCCCCCATCCAACCATACTAAAAACTTAGGGCTACAACAAATAGGGGCCGAGTAATTGAGCAAAATGTTCGTGAACATACCCCCTCCATAGGAATAGCATTTCACCCATTTTTGGAGGCTCATAAATCTGGTTCTACTAGAGATATGGGGATGTCCTTTGAATATGTAATAGTCGTATTTGCCCCCCATCCAACCATACTAAAAACTTATGGCTACGACAAACAACAGCCGAGTAATTAAGCAAAATGTTCGTGAACATTCCCTCCATAGGATTAACATTACACTATACTTTGGAGGCTCATAACTGTTGTTCTACTAGAGATACGGAGATGTCCTTTGAGTATGTTATAGTCCTATTTGCCCCTCCTTCATCGTTAACATTTGCTCCATGGGATACTACATATAGGGGAAAAACCTGGAAAACTCAGGGAAGTATATGGGGAAAAACCTCCCATAAATCTCAGGGAAATTTGTTTTCCAAAAGTTGTATGAACCCTGTGTTATCTTCAAAGGCGTTATTGGTTTGTTAATTTTGTTTTTCCCCCCATTGTTTTAGCCTGCAATGGATCTCTTAAACGATCTACAATCACTGCCAGAAACTTCTGTCCACGCTTATACCCTTTTCATAATTGCCTTTCTAGTTTTGGCCGTTCTTTTAGGAGTTTTATCCACTATCGAAGTAGTTAGCGGTGTCTCTGATGATAACTTATCGGGAAGCTCTACAGGGAGTGAAGTCAATAAAACACAACGTCATTTTAATAGGGCTATGGCTATGCGTTCCATGAAACTGGCAGTCAATTCTCGACCTTTTAGATTCAGGAAGTAAAATTGATTGTAAATTAATTTAAACTTCCTGATTTTTAATGTAGTTCTCTACGCTTCCTTTTTTTTCTTCCAAAATTAACGCGTTTTCCTCTAAAACCAGTAAACCAACTCGAGTCTCATAGGTTGACGAGTTATTGACAAATAATTCTTGCCATTTTTAAATACAAAAGTTAAAATAAATAATTCCAAATTAAAAACAAATACACTTAAGTTTTTTCCGGTAATTGGATATTAAAATTATCGAAAGTCAAATTATTCTTATTCAAAACACTTCCAAATAAATTTAAAATCGGTTTTAGCAAAAACAGGTATTGATAAGGTTTTAGGGGACATAAACCAAGGGCGATGGGGTGAGGATGTGTAGCCCGCTAACTGTGGAACGACTTGGGTCGGGTGGTACGCTAGAAATGGGGGAGGAATACTCGGAAAAATGGCGGGCGGTCTACGTCAGACGAATCAGGAAGATCGCGCGATTCGCCCGCCAATTTTCCGAGTATTCCTCCCCCATTTTCTATCGTCCCCCCGGACCTGAGTCGTTCCATAGTTAGCGGGCTGAATTCTCTCAGATTACGGGCCGAATTCTCTCAGATTACGCGTCCTCCCAAGGATGATGGGGGGGGGGGTGTAATCGGAGGGAAATCGGCCGGCTAACTGTGGAACGACTAGTGTCTGGTGGGACGCTAGAAATGGGGAAAGAATACTCGGAAAAATGGCGGGCGTTTTACGTCAGACGAATCGGGAAGATCGCGCGATGCGCCCCCCATTTTTCCGAGTATTCCTCCCCCCATTTTCTAGCGTCCCCCCGGACCTGAGTCGTTCCACAGTTAGCGGGCCGAATTCTCTCAGATTACGCGTCCTCCCGCATAAAACCTTGTATAAACCACTTTTTTGATGGGTAACTGTGGAACGACTCAGGTCCGGTGGGACGCTAGAAATGGGGAAAGAATACTCGGAAAAATGGCGGCCGTTCTACGTCAGACGAATCTGGAAGATCGCGCGATGCGCCCGCCATTTTTCCGAGTATTCCTCCCCCCTTTTCTAGCGTCCCCCCGGACTTGAGTCGTTCCACAGCTAGCGGGCCGAATTCTCTCAGATTACGCGTCCTCCCCCAATAAAACCTTGCATAAAAGACCTTTTAAATGCTATTAAACTATATAGTTTAACGTATTTGCCCCCTTGTAAAGTTTTTGGTGACTTAACGATAGCTTCCAACTGGCCTAAACGAAAAATTATGTATATATTATATATCTCTGACAGGATTAAAAAAAATAGCAATATCTTTACATTTTTATCAGGGGCAATCAATGGGGGCCAAAAATTGTAACTCCTATTTATAATTAAACTTCCAAGCACTAACAATCACCATGGGTCTCTAGAAAAAACGTGTTTAATAGGTTACGAGAACCAACCCGAGAAAACAAATCTGGTCATATTATAAAATATTATTTTTAAGTTGTTTTAAAGAAAAAACAAAAAAACTAATCCGAAAATGTTTTGGTTGAAGAAACGTATATAAAGTACTTATTTTTTAAACGAAGGAGATGAAAACTGAAGCCCAATAAATAGTAGCAGTCACAATTTAACCCGTCAAACCTTTTTTCAGAGCAGTTTTGGCTTAATTATTTTTTTGGTTTTAACAGTTAGCTTTGACAAAAATGTTAAGTTGTACATTGTCATTTGATTTTAAGACCTATTTTTAAATTTTTAATCCCTGTGGCGATTTCTTTTAAGAAAAAAAGGAAATACAGCCTTATTTAAAAACCAGTGAAACATGGAAATTGAAAAAAAAAAAACGCAATAAAAGTTTTGCTATAGAGTTGCAAACCATTTGTTTCTATTTTTCATGAGTTTCAATGCTTATTGAGTCCTCAGTAATTGAGGTTGTTACAGGTGGTGACGGAGGGTGGATTTGAAGTTAGTCACCACTTGCCACACGGGGTAGTCGGCACTTATAGGCGAGGATCGCTGACAAGTGACGTTCTTATTTCGTCAAACTTTGTTTGTACCCGTTCGACTCTTAGAAAAACGCGTTCCGAGTCCGAGCCCTGGAAAAGTGGGCTCCTCGAGTCTAATTTGAACTCGTCCAGCCCTCCTCGGGTAATTTTAGACCTTGGCCAAGGACCCGGATACCCGTTCGAGTCTTAGAAAAACGCGTTCCGAGTCCGAGCCCTGGAAAAGTGGACTCGTGGAGTCCTCGAGTCTAATTTGAACTCGTCCAGCCCTCCTCGGGTAATTTTAGACCTTGGCCGAGGACCCGCGGGTACCCGTTCGAGTCTTAGAAAAACGCGTTCCGAGTCCGAGACCTGGAAAAGTGGGCTCGCCAAGTCCTCGAATCTAATTTGGACTCGTCCAGCCCTCCTCGGGTAATTTTAGACCTTGGCCAAGGACCCCGGTACCCGTTCTAGTCTTAGAAAAACGCGTTCAGAGTCAGAGCCCTGGAAAAGTGGGCTCGCCAAGTCCTCGAGTCTAATTTGGACTCGTCCAGCTCTCCTCAGATAATTTTAGACCTTGGCCAAGGACCCCGGGTACCCGTTCGAATCTTATAAAAACGCGTTCCGAGTCCGAGCCCTGGAAAAGTGTACTTGTCGAGTCCTCGAGTCTAATTTGAACTCGTCCAGCTCTCCTCGGGTAATTTTAGACCTTGGCCAAGGACCCGGATACCCGTTCGAGTCTTAAAAAAACGCGTTTCGAGTTCGAGCCCTGGGAAAGTGGACACGTCGAGTCCTCGAGTCTAATTTGAACTCGTCCAGCCCTCCTCGGGTAATTTTAGACCTTGGCCAAGGACCCCGGGTACGCGTTCGAGTCTTAGAAAAACGCGTTCCGAGTCCCGAGTACTCAGACAGGCCTACCCCTAATCATCTCCATAGTTTCAACTAGTAGCATTGGCTCTTGAAACGGAATACACCACTTGCTTCTATTTATAGATAAGCTTGCAAAGCTGCGTACCCCATTCCAAGTGAAAATACTTAAAACTGCAACTATGAAGAGGAGTTTATTTAACGTATAGGTAAAACATTCAACTCCGTAATAAGAATAATAATACTTGTTTCTTGAGATTTTTTTTTAAAAAAAGCTTTTACATGATAGATAACAAACGCAAAAAAAAAAAAAAAAAAAATGGAATGCAAAAAAGTCAAATCACACACTCTCGTAGATACAGAATTTTCAATAATTAAATAGCTATGAAGTACACATAGTAACATTTCAAGCACAAAGTTATTTATAACAAATCTTCAGGAAGGTATAATATAGATAATTGGAAACCTCAAATCTCCTTTTAAGGCTTTAATGTCACGTAACATATATTGAAAGACTGCGCAAAGCTTAATCTTACAGGTTTTCAAGGGGCATTAGCGCAGAAATCATTAAAATTTGGGTCTTAACATTAATTTCGAATCAAATATAAAAAGAAAGGCTTTGATATTATTAACATCTATATAAAAATTTGAGGCCTAAATCAAGGAGGATACGAAATCTGTGAGAAATAGACATGCGCGCTAACTGTGGAACGGGTCGGGTTGGGTGGGACGCCAAAAATGGGGGAGGAATAGTCGGACTCTATAGAGCTATTTCAGTGGGGGAAAAATTTCGTCTGCTACGAAAATTGGGCCTGCCTTTGAGTGTAGGGCGGCCATTTTGTCAGGGTTTTCTCTATGGGCAAATAGCATTGGTGACGTAGCCATTACCCCCTCTGAAATAGCTCTATTGTAATTGGTTCGTCTGTAGCCCTTTGTGACCAATTACCAACGTCCGACTATTCCTCCGCCATTTTTGGCGTCCCACCCAACCCGAGCCGTTCCACACTTAGCGCACATGCCAATTTCTCTCAGATTTCGCATCTCCTTGCCTAAATAATCTTTGACGACATGTTGAAGAAAATAACACCGTTACAACGTTGCTCCGTTGTTTTTGTATGGAGGTTTTTTTTTAAAAAAGATAATAGTTGTTTATTAATTAGTTTTAGAACAAATGGCGTGGGGTCCTGGGTGGCTCATTAAAGGGACTGTAAAGAAGGCATCGGCGGGTGGGTAGAAATTATTTGAAGTACGTCAGAGGCACGTGACCAAGGAGAGGCGTGGTTCAAAGAAACTTAGTTCGTTTTATTTCGAAAACTTCCACTTCATGGAATTGGCGCTGCAATCTCGCAAAAAACAAGGACTAGATGTCCAGTTCTACTCTATGAGGAGCCTTTGTATCTTGGCATCACGTGATGTCTGTGACGTATTTCAAATAATTTTTACCCACCCGCCGATGCCTTCTTTGCAGACCCTTTACCAATTACTAGCAATAGATCATTCCACCAGACGGCAACACAGTTATGACATCACTATCCCTACATATTAAAAAAAAAAATATGACGTCATAATTTTAATGACGTTGCATCTGCTGGATGAAAAAAAAACTATAAAGGATAATTAATAACTCGCTTGTAAAAGAAGTTGAACTTAGTAGTAGTACATCTTCGTTTATGAGTTTGTTTGTCAACACTCGATCTTTTCTCTCAGTATAATTAATATTATTTACTTCTGATAATAACATCAAACATCTTATGATATTTTAACTGGTTAAATTTTGCAAGATTTTTTTTAACAAAGAGATATTTTAGTAACAATAACGTCTTTTGAATCTTTTCTTTCGTTTGGCGAACGTAGTTTCTCGGCAATTATATAGAAAATATTTTTACAACTTATTTTGCGAGAAAGTTAGGAAAATCTTACGTTATATTTGGGTAAACTAACTACCACTACACGGATAACGTGCTTAAAATTAATTTAAACACGTAACGTAAAAAGACTAGCTTAGCTAATAGCGTCTTGTTATTATTAACGGGACTTTTGCAACTATCATAGGAAAGTATTTAAGTTGCTTCTTGTTAAGCCTTTTTTCACATTAAATATATAACCACCTATGAAATAACCTAAGGCACTATTCTACAGTAATTATTTACATTTAATTTGAAAAAACAAAATATATATATATATATATATTTATAAACACCAGATTCTTTGTTACCCTAATTACAATTACACTTTATAATAATTATTAATTAATTAATAACAATTTCAATTTTTTAAATTACTAACGGTATTAATATCAAACACGTTAACTGATATTTTTCATTTAAAAAATAATATTTGTAGAAAGTTACGGGGAAAAATTCAGATAAAATAACATTATACCTTAAAAGAACAGCAATTTTCAAAATATAAAAGAAATTAAATATTAAAAACAATCTTACTATAAAATAATTAGTACATTTAATTAGTCTTAAAAACAATCAAGGACTACTGCGCCAACTGCCATTGGTTTAGTGGCGTCTGCTAAATCAAACCTCTCGGTTTGTCAGAATTCAACCAATCAGGTAAGAGTAACAGGTTCGGTTTAGCAGACGCCACTAAACCAATGGCGGTTGGCGCAGTAGTCCTTAATTGTTTTTAAGACTAATTAAATGCTAATTTTGTTTGTGATAAAATATTATTTATTTTAATTTTGACAAACTCTTATTACAAAATAATTAGCATTTAATTAGTCTTAAAAACAATCAAGGACTACTTCGTCAACCGCCATTGGTTTAGTGGCGTCTGCTAAACCGAACCTCTTACCCCTACCTCTCTGTCTGTCAGAATTCAACCAATCAGGTAAGGGTAAGAGGTTCGGTTTAGCAGACGCCACTAAACCAAACCTCTTACCCCTACCTCTCTGTCTGTCGGAATTCAACCAATCAGGTAAGGGTAAGAGGTTCGGGCTAGCAGACGCCACTAAACCAAACCTCTTACTCCTACCTCTCTGTCTGTCGGAATTCAACCAATCAGGTAGGGGTAATAGGTTCGGTTTAGCAGACGCCACTAAACCAAACCTCTTACCCCTACCTCTCTGTCTGTCGGAATTCAACCAATCATAAGGGTAAGAGGTTAGGTTTAGCAGACGCCACTAAACCACTACCTCTCTGTCTGTCAGAATTCAACCAATCAGGTAAGGGTATGAGGTTCGGTTTAGCAGACGCCACTAAACCAATGGTGGTTGGCGCAGTAGTCCTTGATTATTTTTAAGACTAATTAAATGCTAATTTTAAATTTTGCTTGTAATAAAAGATCATTTAATTTAATTTTAATATTTAATTCCTTTTATATTTAGAAAAAGCAGCCGTTCTTTTAAGGCATAATGTTATGTTACCCGACCTTTTCCTTTAAAGGAACTGTACAGTAGTTAGCAGTTGAGTGGAAATCTTTACCTCTCATTACAAGTACCTTACAGTCCCTTTAATATAGTCAAATTAAAATTAATGACAATAGTTAGGGGAAATGACGATTAAGAAGTTAGTTTACTTTTTTTCTTTTGTAAATCAAAAATATATTACAGGGGATTAAGTGTAGTGTAATTAATCACATAAATACTTTTATAAATTACTAAATCTAGGTTTTCTCCCCAAATTCTAGAAATTATAGTGTCCTTTGGTGGGTTTGAATTTTATTATACTGTTAACTTAAAAAAATGCTTGCGGCTTTAAAAAGAAAACAGACAGAAGCTACTTAATTAATTAATTATACTGCCAAAGTAAGGCAATTTAAGATTAGAAAAAACGAGAACTTAATTAGTGATATTTTGGTTGTAATTAATTTTTTTGGAAGAGAAAGACTACATGACGTGGACTGTATCAATACCTAAAACTGAACCCAATTTTGCGCAGCTGGGGTAGTACTCGATGTTACATTAGAGGAAGCGCTGAAAAGTATTTTCAAATGCAATTAGCGTAGCTTATTCCTGATCAGCGCCACCTACCCATAGCGGCTACTTTGAGAACTACTGTAAGTCGACAAGCCAATCAGATGTCGCTAAAATCTGGTGACGTCATTTTTGGTAAGACCCCCCGAGAGTGCCCGTCAGTGACGTCACCTGATTTTAGCGACATCTGATTGGCTTGACGATTACAGTAGTTCTCAATGTCGCCGCTATGGGTAGGTGGCGCTGATCAGGAATAAGGCTAATTAATTAGTTTATTAAATTAAGCTCAGCAATGCCACACATAAGGCATTTCAAAGCCTTATTGAGCCAACAATGTTAATTACTTTTGTGCTGATGCAAAGTCACCCCATAAATCAACATTTTGACCATTGGTTGATACTCCGGTACTAGCTGGTGTTGCGTTTACAACAGCGGGATCACCAAGCAGGCCTAAAAGATCAACATTACTCTCTTCAGAGGAGGCTGGGGGTGCGGGTAAAATGCCGGTAGAATCTGATCCAGTTGGAGATGGAGCTGGAGGGCTGTTTTTTGCACTAGGAGGTCCGGGTACTTTATGACTACCAGGTGGTGGAGGTAATAATCCAAATCCTAATCCACCAACAGTTCCTGCTCCAGCTTTTTGTTTGGATTTTGAGGATCCACTCTTTTTCTGAGAGAATAAGGGCGCATTTATTTATTTTTAGAGCCGTTTCTAAACTCGGAAAGTGACAGCCAAAAAACTAACAGCTATATTCATATTAATGGTTATAGTTTGCCCTTCTTTGAAACCCAAATCAAGCTGAGGTTGGGATGCTTCGGGTTTTGCTGATTCTTTCTCAATTTCTTCATTCTTTTGTAGCCACCTAGCGTACAAATCCATCAGTTACATTCGGATTTGAGCAGTGACGTAACTACACAGGGTTCATACAACTTTTGGAAAACAAATTTCCCTGAGATTTATGGGAGGTTTTTCCCCCATATACTTCCCTGAGTTTTCCACGTTTTTCCCGTATATGGAGTATCCTATGGAGCAAATGTTAACGAAGGAGGAGGGGTAAATAGGACTATTACATAATCAAAGGACATCCCCGTATCTCTAGTAGAACCAGAGTTATGAGCCTCCAAAGTATAGTGTAATGTTAATCCTATGGAGGTGGTATGTTCACGAACATTTTGCTAAATTACTCGGCCCCTGTTTTTCGTAGCCCTAAGTTTTTAGTATGGTTGGATGGGGGACAAATAGGACTATAACATACTGAAAGGACATCCCCGTATCTCTAGTAGAACCAGAATTATGAGCCTCCAAAGTGTAGTGTAATGTTAATCCTATGGAGGGGATGTTTATGAACATTTTGCTCAATTACTCGGCCCCTGTTTGTCGTAGCCCTAAGTTTTTAGTATGGTTGGATGGGGGACAAATTGGACTATAACATACTCAAAGGACATCCCCGTATCTCTAATAGAAACAGAGTTATGAGCCTCCAAAGTATAGTGTAATGTTAATCCTATGGGGGGGGTGAACATTTTGCTCAATTACTCGGCCCCTGTTTGTCGTAGCCGTAAGTTTTTAGTATGGTTGGATGGGGGGCAAATTGGACTATAACATACTCAAAGGACATCCCCGTATCTCTAGTAGAACCAGAGTTACGAGCCTCCAAAGTTTAGTGTAATGTTAATCCTATGGAGGGGATGTTCACGAACATTTTGCTTAATTACTTGGCCCCTGTTTGACGCAAATTTCCCTGATTTCCCTGAATTTTACTAAAAATTCAAATTTCCCTGATTTCCCTGAATTTTACTAAAAATTCGAAATTTCCCTGATTTCCCTGAATTTTACTAAAAATTCAAAATTTCCCTGAATTTTCCCTGAGGTTTTTGTCAACTATTTATTTCCCCGATTTTTCCAGGTTTGTATGAACCCTGCTACATCCTCCCCAATGAGACTCCTGTTTGGCTCCATGGTATTCAATTATAGTTACGTCACTGGATTTGAGGATATGTCCCAATAAAATAATAATAATACTTGAAATGATCTTGGAGAGCTACATTAACATCAAAAGAGTCTCCTCTATCCGCGAACCCAATACCAATAAATGCTGATCTTCCATCATCATCTTGTAACCTTACAACAAAGTAACGACTTGAGTCTGTAACCGATTCAATTGCTACACCAGGGTACTTGTCAATAGGGCTTTTAGCGAATAGTTCTCCTATAATGATACATTTATATATCCATTCCATGCCTCATGAATAGAGGCTCTATTTTACCAGTCATTTTGTCTTCAAGCTTGATAAAGCATTCTTTTCCTTTAGCTACTAATCTGAGCCGTCCAGTCCAATCAGGACAATCTAACTTCCAATCAGCAGCCCTGAAAATAATAATAACAATTCTGGAATGGTAAAAAACCTATTTTTCTAGCTTTGACACGGTCGTTTGGTTTTCTTTTCAAAGAAAATATGATGTCATCATGTCATTTTCATGACAATGAAGGATGGAGGAAGCCAAATAGCAAGAATACAATAGAATAAAGGGGGCGGAAATATTGAAGCCAAGGCTTAGTAAAATTAATCAAAGGATTAACCTAATTATGGTTACCTTATGCACTGTAGTGTAATTTTTAGACTGAATAAAGTTTTTATGTCAATTATTCTTACCTTACACCACGATTGGTAGTTCTGGGTGGAATTTTGTACACAAAAACTTCTGGCTTGACAAGAAGAACTCGCTCATATTCTTCCGCCATTGCGACTTGCACTGTCTCCGAAATGATCCAAAGGCCTGTTCAGTTACCTTAGTGTCTAACGTCACCGTCCGTGACCGTGAGCGTAAATCGGGTGGGCTATGCATGCACCAACCAATGAGATAGAATATATGTATTTAACCTAGAGTTACAATTCAAAGGGACCTGAAAACGGGATAGAAATAGAACACCTCTTTGTAGCACGTATGCTTTATAAAAAAATATTAATAAACAACCGGGAACAGCCAAGGTCGTTTTTATTTTTTTCAATGACTTTATAAATAATCACAATAACCGAATGACCTTGCCATTCCTTCCCCTGATGCTACTCTAGAAAGGACTCAGTTTGTATAGTGGAAAGCGGGCGTTTTCCAGCCCCATTAGAGATCCAACGTGTTCTAATAATTAATAGTGTTCTAATATCTATGCGTGCAACGTTCAAGCTACTAGCGGTCTCACACAACCGAGCCACTCTACTAGTACCATAAGTTTATAATGCCTCTAAGTAGAGAAATGGCTGCTACTCCTATGGCAATAGTGTTTGTCTGGCTCATTGAGTTCTAATATATTTATTTCTAGAGTTTTTGTTGAATTTCCTCCTCGCGTACTCGATTCGTCGAATTTCATTACTTTATCATTAGTCGTTAGCGCCATCTGTCGCCTTACGTGAGAAACTTAAAAGAATTTCCCACGATTTTGCGGGGCGCTTTCCCGCAAAATCGCCGCAGTTTGAGTTTGAAAATTAGGCTTAGGAAGAAGTACAGCGCGAAATATGAAAGTTAGGTAATTGAAAAACAGTAAGTGGAGCCTAATAAATAAAATTTGGTATTTAGTAAATGGAATATTGATCAATTTCTTATTAAATGCGTGTTTTTACTTGGGAATTATATGTTATAAGTTATTAAAGTAACACATAATGTGACAATTTATTAATTTTAAAATGGGTCGCAAATGCTCAGTAGAAAAGTGTGTCAACACTGGTAGAAATAAAAATGTTTTGTGACATAGAAAATTAATAAATATTTAGATAGTTCAACCTTTTTTGAACTGTACCATTAAGATTCCCTACAAAAAATTCGGAATTACCAAAACAATGTTGTCACTTGTCAGTCCATTAATGGAATTGAATGGAGTAATGGACTCCAAAAAAAGACATTTGCGTTGATAATTTTTGTCAAGTTGACTATCACGAAAGCTCAAAAATACATATACTATCGGTTAATGCAGTTCCTTCTCTGTTTTTACTCGAATCTAGCAATTTACTTCCATTATCATAGCGGTTTCTAAACATTTCCTCTCTATATTAAGAAATTATAGCAGACGCCATAGTAACAAATATGTATTTTTAAGTGAAATAGATGGCGCCACCACCTAATGATAAAGTTATCCGTCCGTCCCATAATTTCAAAAACCATGGTCGCGCGAGCGCGAAAACCCGATATCCAAATATAACTCTAGAAGGATATATGTTCTGAACTCAATGGTCTGGCTCCCTTTAATGAAACCCTATACTCTCTCCTTATCATTTATCACCTCAACTTCAATACAAAATTGTACCGCCTAGCCTAGCGTTTCTTTTATCCCTTTTAGAATGTTTCAGGACTGAAACCGCCTCTATCTCACGAAAGAGAGGGATTTTGGGGTTGCTTAAGTAAAATTCGTCCCCCCCCCAATGCCTGCCTATACGAAACATAAAAATCTCCTTTATTCCATTGGATGATTTTTTTTTCATGAGACCAATTTAGTAATCGTCTCGCACCGCGACAGAAATTTCAAAATTTTCTCTCTCCGGATCTTAGCGCTATACGAGTTCTGACGTCACAGTAGCCTGCAGAAGATGCCCAGTTGTAACCATAGATATAGTAAAACTATAAATGGTTGTAACCCATATTTGTGTACTTAGAGGCATGATAAACTTATGCTAGTACCTACCCAAAACACAAACAGCATTGCTCCGAGTACAGCATGAATGGTTTATCCATATTGAAAAATAGCACAGTTTCACAAGTGGATGTACATTGTCCTCGAGATTAATTTATTAATTTGATACAATTATTGCTTGGAGGTGTGATCTTTGATGACGTGAAGGGTCACTCACCGGTCCCTGCCCCTATTTAAAAATAATTGCTTATTTCCAGGACTGGACTTTTTAGTGAGCACAGAGCAGACGACGCTACTGCTCGTCGTCGATTCGACTCGCCGATTTTGCGAGTACTCAATTGGGAGTTTTAATGTATGTCGGTGGGAACGAGAAATAAACAGATTTAAATAATTATTCTTATTAAATTTAAAAAAAATGGAAAGGGAGAAAAGTAAACTCGGAGCAAAAAGAGGGACTAACAAAGTTAAACGTAAGTTTAATGAAGCTAGTTGACATTTTGTAATGACAAGAATTCTTCGGTATCCCGCGCTAATGAATGTACTTTGTATTTTTAAATCACTTTAATTAGCAACCCTCATTCCATCTGGCGATTTCATTGCATTGGGTAAGTTATTATTTAGGCAATTAATACATATGGTAGTCTAATAATCTAGATTAATTAGGTTCAAAATCGTCAAGAGTACCATCGGAGATACCTGAGCCAAAGTCTCAGAGTAAACCATCCTCTAGTTCAGAAAGAAAAAGGGATGTGTCATCCCCATCAGCCTCAACTGGTTCTTTACCAAAGAAGTCAAAACTCTCAAATAGTCCATCCTCCTCTTTAGGGTCTCCTTTAGTTAGAAGTGGTTCACAAGGGAAAAGGGAAACGGTTAAAAGTGAAGTCTGGGATAGTGTAGCGACTGACGGTAATTAGGAACTGGGATTAATTAATTTACGACTTCCGTTAAAGTAAAACTGAAAAGCTTTCTTTAAAGTTGAACCAGCTGAACTGCTCAATAAAATTATTGAAGCTGAAGACCAAAATGAAGATGAGAAAGTTGAGGCTCTTATCTGCGGCTCTGTCAAATCCCTCAGAAATTCTAGATCCAAACCAGAGCCATCCCAATTCCTAACTCTGATGTTTCTTGCCAAAACACGCCCAAATATCTTTGCCAGCGATCTTGTCGTTGATGCTTTCTGTAGTTTGTTGAAACGAGACGTAGCGGCAAACTTTAAGTCCAAAGGAAACAATTTACTGTCACTTCTGGCTTGTAATATTCTACTGTCCGCCTACCATGAAACTGTAGCCTGGCCAGAAGAGTTTGTCAAAATGTACATTGAAGATTCCTTGGGTGAAAGAATTTGGGTGGACAATGAGGAGTGCAAAGGGTTTATAAACAACCTTTTGACAGCGTTTGGTACTATTTTACCCCCAAAAAGTATAATGGCGCCAGAGTTGACCTTTAAACCCGACGCCTGCCCTAGTCCACCTACTGGACTAATAGAGGATGATGAAGCGTCTTCTTCGAGTTTGAGTTTGGAATGTCGAGAAAGCTTAGAGAATATAACTATAATACCTAGGTTTGGAACATTATTGCGATTGCCTATTTGTAGGCCTGTGCGAGTACTCACATGTGAGTCCGAGTACTCGGGCTCGGATTCTTAACCTATTTTCGGGTACTCGCGTGTACTCACATGCGAGTCCGAGTACTCGGGCTCGGACTCTTGACCTGTTTTCGGGTACTCGATCGCGAGTATTCACACGCGAGTCCGAGTACTCGGGCTCTGACTCGCAACCTGTTTTCGGGTACTCGCGTGTACTCACATGCGAGTCCGAGTACTCGGGCTCGGACTCGCAACCTATTTTCGGGTACTCGCGTGTACTCACATGCGAGTCCGAGTACTCTGGCTCGGACTCTTAACCTGTTTTCGGGTACTCGCGTGTACTCACACGCGAGTCCGAGTACTCGGGCTCTGACTCTTAACCTGTTTTCGGGTACTCGCGAGTATTCACATGCGAGTCCGAGTACTCGGGCTCGGATTCTTAACCTATTTTCGGGTACTAGTGTGTACTCACATGCGAGTCCGAGTACTCGGGCTCGGACTCTTAACCTATTTTCGGGTACTCGCGAGTATTCACATGCGAGTCCGAGTATTCGGGCTCTGACTCGCAGCCTGTTTTCGGGTACTCGCGAGTATTCACACGCGAGTCCGAGTACTCGGGCTCGGACTCTTAACCTGTTTTCGGGTACTCGCGAATATTCACATGCGAGTCCGAGTACTCGGGCTCGGACTCTTAACCTGTTTTCGGGTACTCGCGAATATTCACATGCGAGTCCGAGTACTCGGGCTCTGACTCTTGACCTATTTTCGGGTACTCGCGTACGTACTCACATGCGAGTCCGAGTACTCGGGCTTTAGCAACGCATGATCAAGTAGGCTATGTGACAACACAACGCGGGCGAGGCTGATATAGCTTTCTTTGTCATGCGCGGTAACCGATAACGCATTACATTCAACAGTCGCGAGTACTGGGAAGTTGTACTCGGCGTGTTGAGTTATTCAGTACTCGCAGCCTAAAAATTAGGACTCTCACACCCCTACCTATTAGTAATGTTTTAATTTAGGCAAATTTTCAATCTAGGTACAAGCATAATAGGGACGCCATTGAAAAGTATGTTTTAGATGTTGTTCACGAACATCTGGCTCGAAAACAACCTATGGAAGTCCCGAGAAATATGCTTCGGTTATTGATTTCCACATGTGGACTTAGTGAAATAAGGCTTCTAGTTGCCCAAAAACTAGAAATATGGCTGCAAAACCCTAAGGTTGGTGCATGGATAAAGAATGCGCGCGAGGAAATTTGTTTTCACTCTACAGGATAGGCAACTCCCTATCTCGAGCGACAGCTTATTCTGTATATACTCTGTTACAACATCGGTTGTCAGCACGCGTAAAGCTGGGTCTCTATGTAACGTAGCTTTGTACGTGCTGTCAAGAGACAAAAAACTTCAGGATCTTCAGGATTTAAAATATCCGCGAGTTTTTTAGCTCGAGTGCACGGACCTCTAGGCCTTAGTTTCAAATACGTGTAGTAGGCTGTAGGTAATTTCACACGTATTTGAAACCAAGGCCTAGAGGTCCGTGCACTCGAGCTAAAAAACTCGCGGATATTTCAAATCCTGAAGATCCTGAAGTTTTTTGTCTCTTGACAGCACGTACAAAGCTACGTTACATAGAGAAACAGCTTTGCGCGTGCTGACAACCGATGTTGTAGCAGAGTATATACAGAATAAGCTGTCGTTCGAGATAGGGAGTTGCCGATCCTATAGCGTGAAAACAAATTTCCTCACGCGCATTCTTTGTCCATGGTTGGTGCTTAATTTAAATTACGAAGACCCCATGCAGTCTGGAGTAAATTCCGCTTGATGACGCTAACTTTTTCTTGTAAAGCCATCTTCTAGGCGAAAAATTTGGTTTGGAGCTGCATGGGTCTTTAAGGATAAAATAAAAATTTACCCTAAACTAAAAACAAATTTGTCATTTCAAGCTTACTAGACCAGCGCAAGATCTCCTTTCAGCAATTTGTTTAAATTGCACGCAACATTCTCAACAAGATGTTGAGGTTATTGCTCAACTCATTAGAGTTCGACTCAAATCCAAGCCGGTCATCAATCATTTCCTTCAATGCATGAAGTAACGGAAGACTTTTAATTCTCTCTTATAGTATTGCGAGTCTAACAGTATTTTATCTTAGGGAATTATTGAAAAAACACCCGGAGAATTTGAGCACTGTGCTAAAACACGCAATTTACAATGAGCTTTCCACATCTCGTAACCCAAACAACATGCAATTACTGGCTATAATTTTCCAACATTCTCCTGAAAAATCAGCCAAAGTTTTGGCTGAAGTTTTTCTAGATCTTTTAACCAAAAGGGATGATTATCTAAGGGCTCTTAGAGTTTTGTTTCGGGAAATTGTTCGTACAATACGTCATGATCTGAACTATACCGCCTTTTGTCTAGCATTAATGCAAGAGAGGCGCGATCAGGCTTTTCGCGATTTAGAAGCTCCCCTTAAGGTATGTAGATTTCAGTGGTGTGCGAGTCCCATTTTTTTGAGTTCAAGGCGAGTCCGAGTATCAAAAATTTCATATCGAGTATTGAGCCGAGTATCAAAAATTCTTTCCGAGTATCGAGTATTTAGATTAGGTCAAATTTGGTTTTTTTTTAAAAAAAAATTTTTGAATACTTATCGAGTCCCAAATATTTACTTGTCGAGTTTTAGTCGAGTCCCGAATATTGTCGAGTTTTAGTCGAGTCCCGAATATTGTCGAGTTTTAGTAGAGTCCCGAATATTGTCGAGTATTAGTCGAGTCCCGAATATTGTCGAGTATTAGTCGAGTCCCGAATATTGTCGAGTATTAGTCGAGTCCCGAATATTGTCGAGTATTAGTCGAGTCCCGAATATTGTCGAGTATTAGTCGAGTCCCGAATATTGTCGAGTATTAGTCGAGCCCCGAATATTGTCGAGTATTAGTCGAGTCCCGAATATTGTCGAGTATTAGTCGAGTCCCGAATATTGTCGAGTATTAGTCGAGTCCCGAATATTGTCGAGTATTAGTCGAGTCCCGAATATTGTCGAGTATTAGTCGAGTCCCGAATATTGTCGAGTTTTAGTCGAGTCCCGAATATTGTCGAGTTTTAGTCGAGTCCCGAATATTGTCGAGTATTAGTCGAGTCCCGAATATTGTCGAGTATTAGTCGAGTCCCGAATATTGTCGAGTATTAGTCGAGTCCCGAATATTGTCGAGTATTAGTCGAGTCCCGAATATTGTCGAGTATTAGTCGAGTCCCGAATATTGTCGAGTATTAGTCGAGCCCCGAATATTGTCGAGTATTAGTCGAGCCCCGAATATTGTCGAGTATTAGTCGAGTCCCGAATATTGTCGAGTATTAGTCGAGCCCCGAATATTGTCGAGTATTAGTCGAGCCCCGAATATTGTCGAGTATTAGTCGAGCCCCGAATATTGTCGAGTATTAGCCGAGTCCCGAATATTCACTTGGAGAAGTATTAGCCGAGTCCCGAATATTTACTTGTCGAGTGTTAAATCGAGTCCCGAATATTTACTAGTACGCGGTTCGAGTATCGAGTCGACTACTCGGTTCAAGTATCGAGCCGAGTACTCGGTTCAAGTATCAATCCGAGTACTCGATTCGATTCTATCATATCGAACTAACGAGTACTCACAGACCACTGGTGTATTTGTCTTTTTGCGTCTGCGGTTTTTATAATGGTTTCTATTTACACTTAGGAAAGAATGATGTTTTCAATAGTAGATATCGTTGTATTGGCTATTTTCATGTCTATTAGTCCTTCAGTTCGTGAAGCGGCTTCGTCTTGCTCTCGAGGGGAGAAAAAAGGTGTTCAAAGAGCATTATTTATAATATATTTTATAGTCTCAGAATTCAAATCAGAACCTAATAATAACTTGAAACCCCTTAGATTTAGCTGTTTTACGAAACTTTCACAGTATTGTGACAGTTATTCAACGTGACACTGTATGGTGGTTGCATACCATAGTCCCTAAAATGTATAATCCCGCGAGAAACGAGTTTATTCATTGGTATATATTATATTAAATTAAAGTAATAATTTCGTGTAGACTGAGTAGTTTACATGGTATTATTTCATAGTATGCACAAGGTTCTCTTTATGGAACAATTGGAACATTATTACAACAAGGACAATTGGCCTCCCGAAGGCGATCGACAGTAAATTTTAAATTTAAAATTATAATTAGGTAGTTTTTATTTAACTTTAACTTTGTAGCATATTACTGAGACTCGCTACCGAAATGCCGGCATTAGAGGACACTATCTTCAGAATTTTAGTCATTGGACTTTCACGCGATCATCCATTGACCGCTAACGATTCTCTTGAACTCTCGGATCATTTAATTAAAAGAGCCGCTTCTGTTCATACAGATGGTATTTATTTAACTACTGGTCATTGTTTAAAGTAAATCTCGGCTCCTGATTGGTTTTCTTTTATAATGCAGATATTGTAGTATTAAAGTTCGATAAAGAGGAATTATTTGACCTTATGTTTAAACTTTGCGCGTATCATCACCCCGAAAATATTTCTTTACCCGCCGGTTACAAACCACCTAGTTTGGCCATCGCCGATTTGTATTGGAAGGCTTGGGTCATGTTATTAGTTATTGTGGCTCATAATCCATCAACTCTTGGGTTAATTGCGTGGGAACAATACCCAACGCTTCATAATTTCATGGAAATGTGTGTTACAAAGTGAGTTAATTAAATTTCTTCTAAGTTCTTCTAACATTTGTTCGAAGGAAATAAATTAATCATAGCGGGTTTTTTTTTAAGTCATTTTATGTTTCCACCGGCAACGGTTGCTTCCGGTGAAAAAGCTGATGAAATTAGAAGCCGGGAAATTCAGGTTTAGAATTAAACTAACAGGGTTCATACAAACCTGGAAAAATCAGGGAAATAAATAGTTGACAAAAACCTCCATACCCTCCATAGGATTAACATTACGCTATATTTTGGAGGCTCATAACTCTGGTTATATTAGAGATACGGGGATGTCCTTTGAGTATGTTATAGTCCAATTTGTCCCCCATCCAACCATACTAAAAACTTGTGGCTACGACAAACAAGGGCCGAGTAATTAAGCAAAATGTTCGTGAACATCCCCCTCCATAGGAATAGCATTACACTATACTTTGGAGGCTCATAACTCTGGTTCTACTAGAGATACGGGGATGTCCTTTGAGTATGTTATAGTCCAATTTGTCCCCCATCCAACCATACTAAAAACTTAGGGCTACGACAAACAGAGGCGGAGTAATTTAGCAAAACGTAAACAAACAACCCCTCCATAGGAATAGCATTACACTAAACTTTGGAGGCTCATAACTCTGGTTCTATTAGAGATACGGGGATGTCCTTTGAGTATATTATAGTCCTATTTATCCCCCATCTAACCATACTAAAAACTTAGGGCTACGACAAACAACGGCCGAGTAATTTAGCAAAACGTAAACAAACAACCCCTCCATAGGAATAGCATTACACTAAACTTTGGAGGCTCGTAACTCTGGTTCTACTAGAGATACGGGGATGCCCTTTCAGTATATTATAGTCCTATTTATCCCCCATCTAACCATACTAAAAACGTACGGCTACGACAAACAGAGGCGGAGTAATTAAGCAAAACGTAAACAAACAACCCCCTCCATAGGAATAGCATTACACTAAACTTTGGAGGCTCGTAACTCTGGAAAATTCAGGGAAGTATGGGGGGAAAAACCTGGAAATCTTAGGGAAGTTTGTTTTCCAGAAGTTGTATGAACCCTGACTAATGTCTTTGTTGTGTTGTTGACAAAGTTTAACCAACTTTAGATTGCGCAACTCGAAAAACAAGATATATTAGAGTTTGAAAGCCACTTGGCCGCAGCCTCAACAAAAGTTGCTATAACTGAGAGTAATAGTTTGCTACTTTCCAAGCTAGTTATGATGGATCCCTTGTAAATATCATATTTATTATATATATTTATCATAGTTTATTAGTATTATTACATAATATTATTATTCGCTTTAGGGGTGCCGCTCGTAGACCACCAAACCAAATCTTGGAGCAAGTCAAGTCTTTGAATCAAAACTTCAAATTAGGTCACTTGTTGTGTCGCAGCAGAAAACCTGATTTTCTCTTGGATATTATACAGAGACAAGTATATAGCCTTAAATTCTTATTTTTAATTGCAATTATAAATTGTATTTCAATAGGGAACTTCCCAATCCATGCCTTGGTTGGCTGAATTGGTTGAATCGAGCGAAGGATCGTTCAGTATGCTCCCTGTTCAATGTTTGTGCGAATTTCTATTGAATGATCCACCCGCTGAGTTCGAAAATTTGGGAGAGGCCGATGAGGATATCAAAACGGAAAAAATCAAAGCTAAGGTACTTTTGTCATTAAAGGGAGGGTGAAGTAGAAAATCAAGTGATTTTTTATATCGATTCTTCTACTAATTACAAGACCAGTCTGCATCTGCATAGTGAAACATTCAAGAAATACAGTCTCCGAATGATTTTAAAATTATTTCAAATTAGGTTCAGATTTTAAGGATAATTTTAAACAAGGACTTCCGACCAATCGCGTAACGCCCTGCCTTTTTAGTAACAAAATTCTCGTGGCACGTTCCGTGTCGAATGAAATTTATCACGAGATTTGATAAAATTAGGCGCGCGACGTGATAATCGTGGCGCGAGACACGGAGCGTGCCACGAGAATTTTGTTAATAAAAAGGCATAGCGTTACGCGATTGGTCGGAGGTCCTTGTTTAAAATTATCCTTAAAATCTGAACCTAATTTGAAATAATTTTAAAATCATTCGGAGTCTGTATTTCCTGAATGTTTCACTATGCAGACTGGTCATATAATTAGTAGAAGAATCGATAATAAATCACTTGATTTTCTACTTCACCCTCCCTTAAAAGCAAATTGCATGGGAGCCATTTCATTAATGTTTTAATTTCTTATAGAAACGTGTTAAGCAAGAACAACTTCTTCGCCATCTTCAAAATATGCTACATAATACCGGTAGTTCTCCCGAAGATTCCCAATCAACAAAAGAAGTTTTGGACTACTTTCTTAGAAGACTTAGTTCCCAACAGCTAGCCGCTAGATTATTGTCCATAAAGGGATTAAGGATGGTTCTTTCCCAACCTAATAAGTCACCTGAAATATCTGATGATGAAGATTCGGCTGAAAAGGATAAAGAATCGGAAGAATTTTCATGGTTGTTAAAGTCAATGCCAACCTTAGCTCACTTTGATTCTGTTAGGGCTGCGGCTAGTTTAGCTCTTCGTCAAGCTTGTCAAGTTGAGAATGACCCTGCCGCTGTCTCAGCTTACGTCAAGTTCCTAGCTGAGTTTGCTCCTAATGATAATCTTCAAGATGTCTCGGATTTAGCCTTGGTAATTTGACCCATAATGTTCCAATTTTTCCTTAAAGGGGCTGGCCGGAGCTGTTGGGGTGGAAGGGGGGGGGTAAAACTGTTGGGGCTTGGGGTGGAGGGGGGTCAAACTGTTGGGGTGGAGGGGGGGTAAACTGTTGGGGCTTGGGGTGGAGGGGGTAAAACTGTTGGGGTGGAGGGGGGGTAAAACTGTTGGGGTGGAGGGGGGGTCAAACTGTTGGGGTGGAGGGAGGGTCAAACTGTTGGGGTGGAGGGAGGGTCAAACTGTTGGGGTGGAGGGAGGGTCAAACTGTTGGGGTGGAGGGAGGGTCAAACTGTTGGGGTGGAGGGAGGGTCAAACTGTTGGGGTGGAGGGAGGGTCAAACTGTTGGGGTGGAGGGAGGGTCAAACTGTTGGGGTGGAGGGAGGGTCAAACTGTTGGTTAGCATATTGCTTACCCTCCCACCACGACGGTGGCGCCATTTCTTATGGCCAAAGAGCTGGGTGTTTCCCCCTGAACTAAGGGCGGTCTCCCCCCCAACAGCGCTTGTGAGCCCCTTTAAGGACACGATTCTAGGGAAAATATCTTTGGAACCCAGCAAGCCATTAACCATCTGCTTGCTCACTTTTATCCCACAGGACATGGCGCAACTGATAGTTGAACGTCCAACTATTGTTAATTGTATAGTACCACCCCCTCCTAATCCCTGTACCAAGGAGTGCCCATTTTTGACTGCGGTAACGTCTATCTTCATTCGTTATTTACGTATGGCGAAGATACCATCGAGGGAAGCTTATTCTTGGGTATAGTCTGGAGACCTTTACGTCAAGGGGACAATACTTGATGAAATTTCTTTGTAGTCGGAGTCTCAAGATCATATTTTGGTTCAATGGGCTGGTGGGGAAGCCGCAACAATGAGGATCCTAGTTGTTCATGCTATGGTCATTATACTCACTTACGGACCACCAGTTTCGGATCAAAGTCATTTCAAAGAACTTTTGGATACTTGGTTTCCCATTCATACCCCTCCACCTCAAGCATTTTTAGTCGATACATCCGAAGAAGCCTTGCTTCAACCTGATTGGTTGAAACTGAGAATGATTCGTTCCTCGGTTGAAATACTTGTCGATTCTGGTAAGTATATTACAGGGTTCATACAAACCTGGAAAACCCGGAAAAATCAGGGAAATAAATAGTTGACAAAGACCTCAGGGAAATTTAGAATTTTTAGTAAAATTAAGGGAAATATGCGTCAAACAGGGGCCGAGTAATAAAGCAAAATGTTCATAAAAATATCCTCCATAGGATTAACATTACACTAAACTTTGGAGGCTCGTAACTCTGGTTCTACTAGAGATACGGGGACGCCCTTTGAGTATAGTATAGTCCTATTTATCCCCCATCTAACCATACTAAAAACGTACGGCTACGACAAACAGGGGCCGAGTAATTAAGCAAAATGTTCAAAAACATACCCCCTCCATAGGATTAACATTACACTGAATTTGGAGGCTCATAACTCTGGTTCTACTAGAGATACGGGGATGCCCTTTGAGTATATTATAGTCCTATTTATCCCCCATCTAACCATACTAAAAATGTACGGCTACGACAAACAGGGGCCGAGTAATTAAGCAAAACGTAAACTGAACCCCCTCCATAGGATTAACATTACACTAAACTTTGGAGGCAGGCTCGTAACTCTGGTTATATTAGAGATACGGGGATGCCCTTTGAGTATGTTATAGTCCTATTTATCCCCCATTTAACCATACTAAAAACGTACGGCTACGACAAACAGGGGCCGAGTAATTAAGCAAAATGTTCATTAACATACCCCCCTCCATAGCAATAGTATTACACTAAACTTTGGAGGCTCGTAACTCTGGTTCTACTAGAGATACGGGGATGTCCTTTGAGTATGTTATAGTCCAATTTGTCCCCTTCGTTAACATTTGCTCCATAGGATACTCCATATACGGGAAAAACCTGGAAAACTCAGGGAAGTATATGGGGGAAAAACCTCCCATAAATCTCAGGGAGGGAAATTTGTTTTCCAAAAATTGTATGAACCCTGTATTATTATACTCTTTAACTTTGTAAAGTGTTTGTTTACCACGTTTTTCTTCGCGTAGCGTTGAAAGACTTGGATCCCGGCCAATTAGTTCTGTTTGTCCAATCATTCGGGATACCCGTTTACACAATGAGCAAGCTATTACTTCTTTTGGATCTGGCTGTTCAAATGGACAGTTATTCGGTAGACCAAGCTATCGTTGATAAGAAGTATATGGCGCAGTTGGTTGAGGTTCAACATCAACGAGGCGCCACTGGCGGAGACCAGTTTGCCAGACTTTTGGGGGATTACGAACTAGGTGGAATTCCCGTTATAACTCTATCAGATAGTGTCAACACTACTTCGGTCATTCAAAAAACTCCTGGTAGACCACAACCAGTTAGGTTACCCGTTGCTCAAATCGAACCGCAAATGATTCAAACGGCTCTCATGCAGTTATTCAATTTAACTGATCAGAAGCAGTTAATGGAGTATAACACTCCCCAAGAACTCTTCAAAGTCTTACAGAAATCTTTGTCGCAAGATATATTACTTAAAAGGAATGATCATCCTTATATAACCGCATTCACTGACGCGTGTTACTGCATCACAAGGGGACCAATGAGGGAGAGTTTCGCCTTGTCCGTTTTACGCAAAACTAATTACTCTTCAGTACTTTTCAGACTGTCAACTGCGGCTATGGTATGTTTATTTTTGACTAACAGTTTACACGAATGGAAATTTTTGAAAAACTATTTTTACCGACTCGGTAGTCGAAGAATAAACCAGAAAGAGGTCCTACAACTGAAAAACTTTTGGACGTGTGTCGCAGTATTTGTTTATGCGCTAAAAATGTCAAATCACCCCTGACTACTATTTTGAAGCAGTTTATGAAAGGTTTCGATGATGGTTGCTTTGATTACGCGCATAAAGATCGTTGGCGGTTGCTAATGGAAGACTTGCTATCATCGAAAACCGAATGGAATTCGCAACAAGTAATAGATAGTAAGTTTTTTATTACCTCATTACGGTCGTCAGTGTTAACTTAATTAATTAACTAAAATGAGGTTTAATTCGCAATTAATTAAGTTATTCGAGCAGTGGCTAAAGGTAACAAACACCGACTCGAGGAAGTCACTTTAGAGATAGTTAAAGCTGGCATCCAACAAGGCAAAGTTCAAGATCTCTTGGAAGCACTAACTAATATCGTTATGAATTCCAATTTGACACCGGAGATGTCGCATTATCATCTCTTTGTCGACTTAATATCGCAATTAGATCCTGAAGTAATTGGACAACAAGCTGGGGAAACCCATCGCGAACGTCAACAACAATTACTCTTTGGTAAAGATGGTTCCTTGACCTCCGAAAGTCCATTTCCTTTCCGGCCTTTTCTATTGGCCCTTCTGATACATCAGTCGAACTGGAAAACACTCCAAGAATGTGTGGCTTTGGTCTTACAAAGAAATGAATCTGGAGGAATGTCTAAATACGACGCGTCCTCGGTTCTGGATTTCCTTTGGGCTTGTATTCATATCCCTAAGATATGGCAAGGGAAAGATAAACGAAAGCCAAAGCACCATAAAGAAGAGGATGTTTTAGCTCTTAATAAGGATCAGTTAATCTCTGTTGCGGATTATATCGTTGCCGAAGCTTTGTCAAAGTTAGATACCACGCAACGTGACTCCTCAAATAAGGTGACTCAAATTGATCCCGTGGTTGCCTATCGTCTGCCTCTCTTAGTTCGATGTTGTTGCTTGGTTCAAGATCATGTTTCTGCCATTTCCGATCATTTATTGGAGTTGGCTCTTCCAAAACCTAATAATACCTCGAAGTAAACATTGAAAGACCATATATTTTTGAGACCAAGAAGTGATATCTAGTTTACTAGGAAGAAGTTATAAATTCGCCGCATTTCCAGCTTTATCTCCAGTCCAAATGTATAGTAGGTCCGGAGTTAATCCCCGCCGCCTCTAAATTACAACCAGCATCTGATTGGTTCTTGAATACTCACGTCAACGCGACGCGAATGACGAAAATTACAGTCATATTTTCCAACTGAGGAGAGTGTAGCGAAATAGCCCGGCCATGGATTAACTAACGCTAGGGATTGTTCACTAACTGGGTTTCCCATGTAATTCTATCGCCAACTACATGTTCCGAATTATTCCTTGATTCCCCTCTCATTCCCCCAATTTATTGGACCAAAACGGATGTAGACATAGCGCCATCTCTCGGCAAAATAAATCGTTTTGCCCAATTTAGGCAGTATTTCAATTTTGACGTCATAGACCACGTGATATTTGGTCCAATTTTCTTATAACTTCCTGTTAGGGATATTAGCTGCTGCTAGGGGGCGTTTGGAACATGCATGCGTTATCTTTTTGGGGGAACGAACTATCCCTAGCGTTACTTAATCCATGGCCCGGCCACCTTTTACGTACCCCCCCCCCCTTGTATTTTGAAAGGGGGGACTGGGACTATGGCGCGAGAATACTTAGGCATCTTATACTTTCTTCCTAATAAACTAGATATCACTTCTTGTTGAGACTTACATCCTAAATTCTTATCTAATTTTTCAGCTCGAATCGTGTGTTTATAGTGAAGCAATTATTGCTTCAAATGTATTTGGAAATGCCAAGTATTTTTAGGGTTAATGAAATACTTGACCAAGTTTTGGATCAAGCTGAATCCTTGCGTTTAAATTGCAGCAAGGTATTATGTTTGTAACAACTTTTATTTAACCATTTTATTTCTAACAAACATTTTCGTTCTCGTTAATGTAATGTAAGCTTGACGTAATCTCTCATACGCTGCTAATTTCCATGGCGACAACTGATTCTTCAAAACAATGCACTGAAAGGATGGATGATTTAAATTTAGCACTTCGGAAATTGGCCAGTTGTCATCCCTATTTACTTTTGAGGCAATTACCAATGATTGCCACACTTTTGCAAGGCAGAGTTCAGCTGGATTACGTTGTTTTTCGCGCGCGTAATCATCTCACCTTCTTTATCAACATTCTTGGTTTGCTTGAACTTTTAGCCCCGCAGATTTTGTTAAATGAGTTCAGAGAGGATTTAGCAAACATCTTTAATTGCTACTTGGATCTGTTTCAGGTTAGTCACCCTTAATTCAAAGAGCGGGTCACGTGGTTCCCTACAAGTATAGTCAAGTTAAGTCAACTTGTAGGGGAACCACGTAGTCTTCTTTTAAAGGGAGGGTGAAGTGGAAAATCGAGTGATTTTTTTATCGATTCTTCTACTAATTATAAGACCAGTCTGCATAGTGAACTCTCCGAATGATTTTAAAATTATTTCAAATTAGGTTCCGATTTTAAGGATAATTTTAAAGAAGGACTGCCGACCAATCGCGTAACGCCCTGCCTTTTTGTTAACAAAAATCTCGTGGCACGCTCCATGTCTCGCGTCACCCACGATTGTCACGTCGCGCACCTAATTTTATCAAATCTCGTGATAAATTTCATTCAACACGGAAAGTGCCAGGAGAATTTTGTTAATAAAAAGGCAAGGCGTTACGCGATTGGTCGGAGGTTCTTCTTTAAAATTATCCTTAAAATCTGAACCTAATTTGAATTTTAAAATCATTCGGAAACTGTATTTCCTGAATGTTTGACTATGCAGACTGGCCTTATAATTAGAAGAAGAATCGATTAAAAAAATCACTTGATTTTCCACTTCACCCTCCCTTTAAGAATTGTCTTTGAGTTCATGGATTCTCGGAACTGCAGGACTTTAAAAAAAATTGCATAATTTTTTCAGACTCATTCTTCCCAGACTTCCGATTTGGTCTCTCTGTTTAACCGATTTTTAAATTTCCTAAAATCGTGTATGGCAGTAGCGCCTTCTTGCATCAAACCTTGCATCCAAAAGAATCTTCAGAGCTTACAGTAACGTTTTTATGACACTCTTCAAATGTAGTCGGCACTCAATAGCTAATTTAAAATTTCCTTGGTTATTTTAGGGAACTTCCACAACCTTATCAAGATTTATCAGTTTTTAAAGCGCTTTTAGCGGGAACATCGTGGATGCACAGAACGGAAGAGACTCCTAAGACGCCTGAGAAAAATAGTATCAAACCTGAATCCAACGCTAATACCCCCAAAAAAGCCGCGGAAACGGAACAAACTCCCGACAATATCTCTTCTATTTTGGAAAATTGGTCGTCAGTTCAAAGACCTCCTGGTTGGACCCACTTTCAGTTGGCTCCCTTATCAGCGCGACTCAATCAAGAGGGAAATTTTGAAGGTTCATTAAATTAAATTAAATTAATTTCATTTTCCCCCCAATTTGTTTTAATCTTCTCGTAATTTCTTTAACTGATTTTGAAAATTAATTAATTTTTTTAGACGTTATCGCTGCCCTTCAAGATCTTGAGAATATTGCAAATCGAAAGCCGAATATTTTGGACTACTTTCTGGTATGAGATTGTCATTCCTACAACTCATAATTAAATTCATTATTACTAATTAAATAAATAAATTAAATAATTTAATATATATAATCAGAAGTATATAATACTTCTCTTCGAGAGAAGTGTACAAGCACAAAGCGGGGTGAGTGTAACGTCACTCTTCCCAACATTGGAACATTTAGAGCAAGGTTACTAAACCGAATCACATACGCGATAAATAGTTCCCTCATCATTACTCTATTAGCGCTTAAATATTTGGCAAGGCGCATGCGCTTGCGCATTTTGTCCCACGTCAAGACAATCAAGGTTTGTGGGATGATTGCTGGGGATTTAGTGCCAAACAACTGTAGAATTCACCTTACGGTGCGATGCCCATTTGTAGTTTGATGAGCGGGAAAGCAAACTAAAAGGGGGAGCCTGGGAAGAATGACGTTACATAACTAAAGCATTAGGAGGATACAGAGTGTCATCCTTCTTCTATTATCCCCTTCTGATATAATATAATATATTATAGGATGATTTGAAGATTCTAATACAAAATAGAAATATATTTTGCCGTCAAACTGCTTTTAATCTTTTAATTAAACATCTTAAGAACAAGCCTGGGTAACTAATTTTAATTTAATATAGATGACTATTAAAGATTAAATGAATAATATTAAACAATTTAATTTATTTCAGGAACGCCAGTCTTATTGTGACAGCAGTATTGCAATGCCTTGAAAACTTGGAGCATGACGTCATTCAAACTGCATTGCAGAAATTGCCAGATGTAGTAGTTTTGGCACAAGGTAATACTAATTAATATATAATTTATTTTTACTTCTATTGTAGTAATATTTTGCCCGGCCTAAACTTACAGAGTACGCGCCAATTTTACTACAAAAAGCATTTGCAGTTGGTATATCGACTAACATAAATAGTGCCCCTCAAATATGTGAAACATTATTGCTCTTAAATGTTCAAACTGGGAGCTAATTCTAATTAATTAAATGAATAAATGTATTTCTTTTCAAGTTGTCTGAAATATTACGCTAATTAAAAATATTGTATTTCTAAATGTGTTTCCACTATGTCTGAAGTTAAAGATTATAGAGCTATATCAGTTGAAGGGGGGAAACGTCACAGTTGGGCCTGCCAATAAACGGAGCCGGTTTTCAGTTTCGCCGTGCGGGCCGCTGAAGAACTCTATGCTAAATTTCGCGCACAATATGGCGCCTAGGTGGGGACTGGCGAAACCCCGCCTTAAAAGCTCTACTCCACCCCCCCTCCCGAATTGAAATAGCTCTATAAGTTATTCGCCTGTTGGATGGCTAAAATATGTCGGAAAAGAACTCTGTTTGGGTAGAGGCAGCTGGTATTATCTTTATATAGAGTATCACGCAGTCAATGGCGGGAAACTGCCATTGCACAATAATATAAAAGGGTTGTACAAATCGCTTTCCACGGGCCCATCTTAGTATGGCAAAGTTTATTATTATATTAATCAAATAATCCGCCAGTGCCAATGACTCTAGTGTCAAGAGCATGTATAGTAAGTGGCATCTACTTGGTAGACCAATGGCGTGCGGGTTCTGGCTAGCAGACACCTCTAAACATGGCGAGGCAGTAGTCAAGGTGAAATATAATTTATTTTTTAATATTTTCCTCTCTATAACAGTTTAATATACTTTTAGAAATTTTTATTGAACTAATATCATTGAAAAATTAATTATATAAAAAAAAAATTACAAGAAATTCTCTAAAGGAATCATGAATTTCACATAGGTTAAGTTGCTTATTTCCGTCCCTGGAGACGGGTTTTCGTCTGCTTCTACTTAGTTGCCAAAATTTTGCGGTTTCGTGTCGTAATTTTGTCTCTCACATGATTTAAATGGTAATAATCATAGTTAACCATGGTCATTCGAAGTTTTCGTTGCAGTCGTAAGTAAAGTGATAAAAACATCAGAAGAGTAAGAAAAATATTTGGACAATGACTGCAAGTCTATTAACTCGTGGATTTTTTGGGTAAGCCTTGGTCTACTCTCCACTTAGTTTTCACTAAAGGAAAGTGGATACAGAAAATTCCTCCCCCTCTCTAAGCGTAATTTTCAGTGCATTTAGTTAATTTTTGAGTTAAACTGAACTACTGGCCTTCTCTGCAATCTCTTGACTCCTGGTAACATTGGGGAAACGGTAAAAAAATTAAAAAATCCTTTAGTGGAAACTATGTATGGATATGTGAAATATTGATGATGTGGGGTGACTACCGATGTCCAAGGGGGTGCATACTTGAAACTGCTACCATAAAATTGGTCCTACTTTCAGTTTCCGCATCACTAGCCAATTATCGAAAAGCATAAAGCAAGATATAGTTTCAATAAAGGTCCCTACAAACCAACCACTCATTATCTGGCTTCAATCGGCAAACTACTCAGGCCTCTCAAATGGGTCAAAAGCCACCTATAGACTTCTGTTAACTCCTAATCCACATGGTAGTTTATCAGTCAGACAACTAGGATTACTTGCACGTGTTGTCAAGGGTGTCTTGAAAATTCGATACATTGTTATTGGTTCAGCTGTAGGAGGTGGAGTTCATATGTCAAAGGTATTTCCAATACTACACTTACTTGTATGAAGTACAGAGGCCTTATTGTTAATTTGCGCAGAAATATGAGGAATGGAAAGATAACCTACCAGATTTCTCTTGGATGAAAGATCTCTTACCACCTCAAGAAGATCTTGATAGATATCGAAACAGTTTAATAGAAGCCAAGGAGAAGATTGGACTCCCGGATCAAGGATGGTTAAAGAAAGGCTTGACCAACTTCGCCGATGGAGTTCAAAACTGGGCTGAATGGCTTCAAAGAGACAAAGAAAATGATGCAACTTCCGAAGAAGGTATAATGTGCACACAATTAACACTTAGAATCCATATTATAAATGTTTTGTACCGATACTTTTTATTCTCAAATATTATTATTTCTTTTATGTTTTATTACTCTTAGAACCCTGTTTTCTTTGATTCTTTCTTAGGTTTTCTTGGCCTAGGGAAAGTTTTTCAAGGTGTCATTGGATTAGGTTCGTGACAACCATTTAATTTTATTTTTAACCCAATTTGTGTTAAAAAGTACTTAAAAAAAGGTATCGGTACATACAGGGCCCCCCAGAGGTCCTATAATTCCTATAAAATCCTATATTTTTAAAACTGTCCTATAAAATCCTATAATTTTGGTTAAAATCGCCAAAAATCCTATAAAATCCTATAATTTTGAAATTTGGGCGAATTCTAAGCAAACCATCGGTTGAACCGGGATTCAGGTCTAAAAAATATCATGAAATGGGGATGGTTTCCCTCGTATTGTTAAAAATAGCTCGGTATATTATATTTCTGATAACAGAACGTTCAGTGTGCACCACCATTTATTTTAGTGTCCTATATAATTCTATTATTCTGGAAGCCCGTGTTTGTCACATCCCTAAGTTTTTAATATGGTTGGATGGGGGGCAAATAGGACTATAACATACTCAAAGGGCATCCCCGTATCTCTAATATAACCAGAGTTATGAGCCTCCAAAATATAGTGTAATGTTAATCCTATGGAGGGGAGTATGTTTATGAACATTTTGCTTAATTATTCGGCCCCTGTTTGTCGTAGCCCTAAGTTTTTAGTATGGTTGTATGGGGGGCAAATAGGACTATAACATACACAAAGGAGATCCCCGTATCTCCAGTAGAACCAGAGTTCTGAGCCTCCAAAGTTTAGTGTAATGCTATCCTAAGGAGGGTATGTTTTTGAACATTTTGTTTAATTACTCGGCTTTTGATTGCGGTACTGGTTCTTTAAAAAAAATAAAAATTAATATTTTATTGTCCTATATAATCCTATAATTCTGGAAAAACGTCCTATAAAATCCTATATTTTCACGAAAAAAAGTCCTATAATTCCTATAAATAATTTCAAAATTCGGCTGGGGGCCCTGGTAACATATTATATTCACTTCTAGACTAAATTACCTGGCATCTTGCACAGTCCCTCCAACGGAATATTTTTCTTAATTTAATCTTTAATTTTTAGATGGGAATATGGGCTCGGTAATGCCTGCAATGGCATTTACTAGCTCTAACTCTTCAACAAAATCTGAGAGTGAAAGAATGTCACGAATGCAAGATGAACTCATGCAAGTTCAGGTGTGAATTTTTTCTTTGATATTCAGGGGTGTGCGAGTACTCGTTAAGTTCGAGTACTCGATTCGAGTATCGAGCCGAGTACTCGACTCGATACTCGATAACAACACATTGAGATACTCGAGACAGATTCGAGTAGCTTTTAACATCTTAAATACTCGACAAATACTTGAATCCGAGGCTTACAACTATAGCAGACGATGAGTTCATGATCATTTATTTTGAAAATCACCTGTTTAATGTTTAATTGATCACTAACAATCTTTTTGAACTAGTTAGATATTAGATAATTGAACATCTTCGTTAATATCACGAAATTTACAAAATTACTACTTGACAAGTCAATATTTGAGACTCGATAATTACTCGAAAGAACCAAAATTTGACCTATCTAAATACTCGATACTCGAAAGTATTTTTGAGACTCGGCTCGATACTCGATAAGAAATTACTTTTGATACTCGGACTCGGCTCGAAACCGAAAAAACGGGACTCGCACACCACTGTTGATATTTCAGGTTGTTTTCCACTTTCAACAACCTTTTTCTACTTATATAGTTGAAATATCAAAGAGAAATAGAAAGATTAGAGAAGGAAAATAAAGAATTAAGGAAACAGTTACTTCTCAGGTCCCAAAAGTCCGTTCCAACAAGAAGAATCAAGGTTCACTTACGCTGCAACGCATTGCGTTAAAACTTAAAACATGATTTTAACTAAAAAATAATTTCCAGAAATCTTTAATTGATATGTACTCGGACGTTTTGGATGAACTTAGCGACTATGATTGCAACTATAACGTTCAAGACCATCTGCCCAGAGTAGTTGTAGTCGGAGATCAAAGTGCTGGCAAAACTAGCGTGTTGGAAATGGTTGCCCAAGCTCGAATTTTTCCTAGAGGAGCTGGTGAAATGATGACTCGAGCTCCTGTTAAAGTAACACTGAGTGAAGGACCATATCATGTGGCCAGTTTCAAAGATTCAACTCGGGAGTTCGATTTAACAAAAGAAAGTGAAGTACGTTGAAGTCATGCAGTTTTGACTTTTGACAATTTAGAAGCGTGACTTCTAAATGTTTTTGTACCTTAGCTTGCTGACTTAAGAAGGGAAGTCGAATTGAGAATGAAAAACAGTGTTCGTGATGGTAGAACTGTCAGCACGGAAGTCATCTCCATGACTGTGAAAGGTCCCGGTATCCAAAGAATGGTTTTAGTTGACCTTCCTGGAATAATTAGTGTAGGTTTGAATAATTTTGACGTTGACATTGTTCTATACGTATCATTTAAATGTAATTTTCTTTTTTATAGACTGTTACAACAGAAATGGCTGGTGGTACAAGAGAGGCAATCAAAGAAATGACAAAATCTTACATGAGCAATCCCAATGCTATAATTCTTTGTATACAAGATGGATCCGTTGACGCGGAACGTTCTATGGTGACTGACTTGGTCAGTCAAATGGATCCTACAGGGAAAAGGACGATTTTTGTTTTGACCAAAGTGGACTTGGCGGAACAGAATATGGCCAATCCTAATAGAGTACGCTATTTTCTTTAGAGTTTTAATAGGGCTGAGAAAGTACTCATTCGGCTCAATGTTACGTTTTGATTGATGATCATATATCACAAATGGTTTTTCACAATAATAATTTTTTTTTATTATTTTTTTTTTTTTTTTTTTTTAAGATCAAGAAAATTTTGGAAGGGAAACTTTTTCCAATGAAGGCTTTGGGTTATTTTGCTGTTGTTACTGGAAAGGGTTTGTTGCTTTTTATTCATTAACCATTTTTCTAGAGGTATGCGAATAGCACTTAGTATTCGCGAATAGTTAAGCCTTGTGTTCGCGAATAGTTAAGCCTTGTGTTCGCGAGTAGTTAAGCCTTGTGTTCGCGAGTAGTTAAGCCTTGTGTTCGCGAGTAGTTGGCCCTGATGTTCGCGAGTAGTTGGCCCTGATGTTCGCGAGTAGTTGGCCCTGATGTTCGCCAGTAGTTGGCCTTGATGTTCGCCAGTAGTTGGCCCTGATGTTCGCGAGTAGTTGGCCCTGATGTTCGCGAGTAGTTGGCCCTGATGTTCGCGAGTAGTTGACCCTGATGTTCGCGAGTAGTTGACCCTGATGTTCGCGAGTAGTTGACCCTAATGTTCGCGAGTAGTTGACCCTGATGTTCGCGAGTAGTTGACCCTGATGTTCGCGAGTAGTTGACCCTGATGTTCGCGACTAGTTGACCCTGATGTTCGCGACTAGTTGACCCTGATGTTCGCGACTAGTTGACCCTGATGTTCGCTACTAGTTGACCCTGATGTTCGCGACTAGTTGACCCTGATGTTCGCGACTAGTTGACCCTGATGTTCGCGACTAGTTGACCCTGATGTTCGCGACTAGTTGACCCTGATGTTCGCGACTAGTTGACCCTGATGTTCGCGACTAGTTGACCCTGATGTTCGCGACTAGTTGACCCTGATGTTCGCGACTAGTTGACCCTGATGTTCGCGACTAGTTGACCCTGATGTTCGCGACTAGTTGACCCTGATGTTCGCGACTAGTTGACCCTGATGTTCGCGACTAGTTGACCCTGATGTTCGCGACTAGTTGACCCTGATGTTCGCGACTAGTTGACCCTGATGTTCGCGACTAGTTGACCCCGATGTTCGCGACTAGTTGATCCCGATGTTCGCGACTAGTTGACCCCGATGTTCGCGACTAGTTGACCCCGATGTTCGCGACTAGTTGACCCCGATGTTCGCGAGTAGTTGACCCTGATGTTCGCGAGTAGTTATCATTATACTAAATTAAGCTACACAAAATAATTTTCATTATAGGTAGTAAAGACGATAGCATTCAGTCTATCAAGGAATACGAAGATACTTTCTTTCAGAAATCTAGATTATTTAGGTATCTACTAAGGTTTTATTTCAGGCTCGAGATTGAAACTAACGAGGAGTATTAAATTTGTAGAGAGGGCGTTTTGAGAATGGCACAATGCACTACTCATAATCTTAGTTTAGCAGTTTCTCAATGCTTTTGGAAGATGATCAAAGAATCCGTGGAACAACAGGCTGACGCTTTTAGGGCTGTTAGGTTTAACCTCGAAACTGAATGGAAAAACAGTTTTCCTAGGCAACGTGAGCTAGATAGGGTAATTGAATATTTATACGGGTTTAGTCTGGTATTGTCAGAATCATGTAAACGATGTCCGATTTTAGGACGAGTTGTTTGAGAAAGCCAGAGGTGATATTTTAGATGAAATTGCCAATCTTAGTCAAGTTCCTGCTAAACATTGGTAATAATTGCTTTGATTAAACCTCACTGTATCATAAGTTCATAAACTTATGACTGTACAGATAATAATATAATTATGAAGGTGCAATTAAAATTACTTATAGGGAAGAAGTGTTGAGTCGAAATCTTTGGGAGAGTGTTTGTCATCAAGTTTTTGAAGACGTCTATTATCCCGCTGTTAAAACTGATAACCCAGGGTATGAAACTTTCCTCAGTCAAATATTTAGGTCCTAGTGTACAATTAGGGCATCCATTAGGCACTTAGCCCAGTTTTTAAATTTTTGGGGATTGTTTTAGGGTTTTCAACACGACTGTTGATATAAAATTGAAAGCCTGGGTTGAACAGATTTTGCCCAAGACATCCGTTCAGGTATTCATTGTTAGATTAATATAAGATCTATCAAAATCTCTGTATGAATAAAAGTGTAAAACTAAGAAGCTTTAATTAAAAGGTTGGCTGGGAAACACTACACGATGAATTTTTTCATTTCCTGAAACGATCCAAGCAACAGAAAGGCAATGATCCAGTTTTTGAGAAACTGAAAGAGGCAGCGGTTCAAGAGGCGTTAGAAAAACATACTTGGGAAAATAAGGCTAAGGATGTCCTTGTACGTTAACTTCAAAACCTTAAATTACAATATCTTATTATAATTTTAGATCTCAATTAGCGCCACCTACCTATAGCGGCGACTTTGAGAACTACTGTAATCGGCAAGCCAACCACTCCAGATGTTGCCAAATATCTGGTGACGTCATTTTTGGTAAGACCCCGAGACCGAGAGTGCCCGTCAGTGACGTCACCAGATTTTAGCGACATCTGATTGGCTTGCCGATTACAGTGGTTCTCAAAGTCACCGCTATGGGTAGGTGGCGCTGATCAGGAATAAGGCTAATTATATTTCACATTATTATAGCGGGTGATACAGTTAAATGCTCTAGAAGATCGCGCGGTTCATGATAAGCAACATTGGGACGCCGCTGTTAAGTTTTTGGAATCTTGCTTAAAAGAAAGAATGAATAGAGGTTGATTCATAAATTAATAAATTATGCAAATTAGATCTAATTTATTCAATCTTTATTCTCCATTTCAGCCCAAGAGGAACTTAATGGACTTTTAGGTCCAGGTATGACTGAAAGATGGCTTCATTGGCGATATCGTACAGCAGACCAAGAAATTAGATCGGCAATTAAATCTGAACTGGATAAGTTATTAGAATCAAATAATTTTAACGTAAGAACTAGTTTACTATATTTCCCGTTCAGGACTGTGATCAACCATAGTGTTATATTGAATAGAATCACAGTGCGTCATTAACTTACGATGAAATGACTACAGTCAAGAAAAATTTGGAAACTAGAGATATTGAAGTTACAAGTGATTTGGTAAAACGAAATTCAAATCTATGAGTTTCATTTTATCTGTATTTTTCAGTATTTCGTCTAATTTTTTAGATAAAAGAGGTTTGGACTCCTCAACACGAGTTGTACTTCTTGAAAAAAGCATTAGCAAGAAGCCAAGAGTGCAAGAAAGGGTTTTACCTTTATCAACAAGGCCTAGAATCCGATGTAAATCATTGTTAAGTACTTTTTTAAAGGTTGTACTTGTAAATTAATTTTAAAGTCTTTATTTTGAAGTTGGAATGCGGAGACGTGGTCTTTTTCTGGAGAATTCATCGCATGCTTCAAGCCACATCCAACGCTCTAAGGCAACAATTAATGAATAGTGAAGCGCGGAGATTAGAAAAGGAAATAAAGGATGTTTTAGAAGATATTGGACAAGATAGGGACAAGAAAGTTAAATTGTTAACAGGAAGAAGAGTTGAACTAGCGGAGGAATTGAGTAAGAATAAGCAATTTGTATTAGTAGAATTATTATTTTCGGCCTATATTTGGACTACTAGAGCCCCATGCCATGCTTATAACTAACTACCCGGGATTACTCGAGCGCCGGGCTTATAACTAACTACCCGCGACTACTCGAGCGCCAGGCTTATAACTAACTACCCGGGATTACTCGAGCGCCAGGCTTACTACCCGCGATTACTCGAGCGCCAGGCTTATAACTAACTACCCGCGATTACTCAGGGTTCGTACACGACCTGGAAATCCTGGAAAAGTCAGGGAAATTGAAAATGGGCCTAAAAGGTCAGGGAAAAGTCATAGAAATTGAAAATGGACCTAAAAAGTCAGGGAAATGTCAGGGAAAAATATATTGGAGGGAAATTTAAAGTCTGGATAGCAGTATAAGGGTGGCCCGAAAATGTATTCTCTGAGATTTGACCAGAGCCCCAAATTCGCGGAGCTCGCTTCGCTCGCTCCGGTTATTTATACTTTGCTTGGATAAAGTTAAATTTAAACGAAATAGTTATAAGAATACTCGTGCAAAATTGATTCAAGTGAATTCAGATTGGTTTTCATATGTGTTCACCATGTGCGTTATTGCAAATGGTCAGGGAAATTTGTGAAATTTAGTCAGGGAAAACCTGGAAAAGTCAGGCAATTTCATTTCAAAAATTTTGTAAGAACCCTGTTACTCGAGCGCCAGGCTTATAACTAACTACCCACGACTAACTCGAGCGCCGGACTTATAAATAACTACCCGCGACTACTCGAGCGCCGGACTTATAAATAACTACCCCCGACTACTCGAGTGCCGGGCTTATAACTACCCGCGATTACACGAGCGCCGGGCTTATAACTAACTACGCACGATTACTCGAGCGCCGGACTTATAAATAACTACCCGCCATAACTCGAGCACCGAGCTTATAACTAACTACCCGCGACTACTCGAGCGCCGGGCTTATAAATAACTGCCCGCGACTTCTCGAGCGCCGGGCTTATAACTAACTACCCGCGACTACTCGAGCGCCGGGCTTATAAATAACTGCCCGCGACTACTCGAGCGCCGGGCTTATAACTAACTACCCGCGACTACTCGAGCGCCGGGCTTATAAATAACTGCCCGCGACTTCTCGAGCGCCGGGCTTATAACTAACTACCCGCGACTACTCGAGCGCCGGGCTTATAAATAACTGCCCGCGACTTCTCGAGCGCCGGGCTTATAACTAACTACCCGCGACTACTCGAGCGCCGGGCTTATAAATAACTGCCCGCGACTACTCGAGCGCCGGGCTTATAACTAACTACCCGCGACTACTCGAGCGCCGGGCTTATAAATAACTGCCCGCGACTTCTCGAGCGCCGGGCTTATAACTAACTACCCGCGACTACTCGAGCGCCGGGCTTATAAATAACTGCCCGCGACTTCTCGAGCGCCGGGCTTATAACTAACTACCCGCGACTACTCGAGCGCCGGGCTTATAAATAACTGCCCGCGACTACTCGAGCGCCGGGCTTATAAATAACTACCCGCCATAACTCGAGCACCGAGCTTATAACTAACTACCCGCGACTACTCGAGCGCCGGGCTTATATAACTAACTACCCACGACTACTCGAGCGCCGGGCTTATAACTAACTACCCGCGATTACTCGAGCGCCGGGCTTATAACTAACTACCCGCGATTACTCGAGTGCCGGGCTTATAACTAACTACCCCCGACTACTCGAGCGCCGGGCTTATAACTAACTACCCGCGATTACTCAAGTACTTATCTAAATTCTGAAACTCGACTTTCTTACATATATTAATGCTTTATATTTTCAGAGAGGGTTCGTCAAATTCAAGAAAAACTAGATGAGTTTATAGCATCATTAAATGAGGAAAAATGATTTATCCTATTTTAAATTAGGGATAAAAATATTTAGAACATAGGTTCTCTCTAAATTATTCCATAAGAAGAAAAAACTTGTGTAATTGATGAAATTTAGTAAAATTTTTGTTAATTAATTAATTTAAATTAATGCAATGCTTGTACAGATACAGAGGTTCAATCGAATTTTGTTTAGCTTGTTTTAGAGTTCATTATTATTGAAATTTCCACTATACTAGTCACGCTGTGTGATTGGCCATTAAAAAATAAATAAAAAACAAAGTGACTCAATTGAATTATATTTTTAACTAGCTGTTACCCGCGGCGTCGCTCGCGTGTAATAAGAACTTTCATAAAAAGGATATAAAGAATGGGTATATTTAACCGATGACTAATATTTTTGAAGCAGCCTGGGAGCGAAGGCACTTGGCGTTGCCCGTCAGCCCGTCTGGACATTTTTTATTACTTTTCACGCGGACATTATTCCATAAAGAAGGGTTTTTAAGTTTTTGGCCGCCATTTAAAAAGATAGCGACAAATCGAACCCGAAAGACCATTCAGCCCTTCTATAGGTTAAAGGAAACCAGTGTACTAAATATTTTTGAAATCGGTTGAAACGCGCGGACTTTGTTGCATAGAGAAGCTTTTTTCATTTCTGGGCGCCATTTTTTAAGATGGCGGCGGATTGGAAAAATCTTTCTTAGTACGCGCCTACTACTTATGTGTAACGTTCGTGCAAATTTTCAGCCTTCTAGGGTAAGCGGTTTGGGCTGGGCGTTGATTATCAGTCAGTCTGTCAGTCAGGACTTTGATTTATTAAGAAAATCCCGTCAGGGATTTTCTATTTATACTCAATCCGAAATCGTAATGTTAAACTCTATGGAGCTTAACATTATGAGGTGGAAACATTTTCGCGACCAAGGGGGTACACTTTTTTCACAGCCTAACTTTACAGCACTAGCAAAGGCTGAAAAGGTATAGTATCTCATTTCTCGTAGCGTAAGGTTAACTTGGCCTTTTTGTATAGGTTTTAAAAAAAAAGAAATTTAAACAACGCGCTAGCTCACGCGCCAGCACGCGCTGAATTTCAATAAAAGTTTCAATTCAAATCTCGCGCTTAATTTCACCATTTTGATTCTCTAATTAAGTTCACGTGATTTTTTTTTTTAACTCTTTGGGCCTATTTTTTGTCTTTGTAAGCCTAAGGTTAAATGATCATAAAGAAATAGTTGGAGAATTTTTATAATTTACACATGGTTTCAAAGAATATTTAGCGTAGTGTGTTTTTATACAGTGCATTGTATTATCCGACCATTCCAATTTCCGAATGTAAGTTACGATTTAGTGAAATACTATATAATTAGTCTTAAAAAATTGCACGAATGAGTTTCACTATTCCAGAACTAATTTATTCTGAAATAACGTTTCTCCCCAAAAAGGGACAGATATTATACAAAAACGAGTTTTGCTTCGCAGTCCTTAAAAAACTGCATTTATACACAATCCGCGGCACTTTTTCAAACCCACAAAGGGCCAGAAATTAGAAATTATTTTATGTATTGCAATTTGAAATTAAGTTTAATCGATATGAGAAACTAGCCGTTACCCGCGGCGTCGCTCGCGTGTAATAAGAACTTCCATCTAAAATGATATAAAGAATACCTAGATTTTACTGATGACTAATATTTTTGTAGCACCCTAGGAGCGAATGCACTCGGCGTTGCCCGTCAGCCCGTCGGGATATTTTCTATTACTTTTTATTATTACTATTATTCCATAAAGAAGGGTTTTTAAGTTTTTGGCCGCCATTTAAAAAGATGGCAACAAATCGAACCCAAAATACCATTCAGCCCGTCTATAGGTTAAAGGAAACCATTGTACTA
Source organism: Phalangium opilio (assembly GCF_054372755.1). NCBI lineage: Eukaryota > Metazoa > Arthropoda > Arachnida > Opiliones > Phalangiidae > Phalangium > Phalangium opilio. Next base: position 7,628,745 of record NW_028324151.1, read on the forward strand.
AATATTTGTGTAATCGGTTGAAACGCGCGGACTTTATTGCATAGAGAATATTTTCTTACATTTCTGGACGCCATTTTAAAAGATGGCGAAAAATCGAACCCGAAAGACCATTCAGCCCGTCTTAAGGTTAAAGCAAACCAGTGTACTAAATATTTGTGAAATCGGTTGAAACGCGCGTACTTTATTGCATAGAGAATATTTTTTACATTTCTGGGCGCCATTTTTTAAGATGGCGGCGGATTGGAAAAATCTTTCTTAGTACGCGCCTACTACTTATGAGTAACGTTCCTGCAAATTTTCAGCCTTCTAGGGCAAGCGGTTTGGGCTGGGCGTTGATTATCAGTCAGTCTGTCAGTCAGTCAGTCAGTCAGGACTTTGATTTATATAGATAAAGATTTGGTTTTAATTGCGTAGTTCAAACATTTGTTATGATTAGAAATTTTACAACAAAAACGGGTATAAATGCGGCGTTTCGGAACAAAGAGCTAAATCAAGGACGATTATGACTCGAGTTCGAATTGAAGTTTAAAACTTGTACAAGATGTAACAACACACATATGAACACCTTTTCTGAATGTATGATAAATGTCTGAAATACGACACTGCTTTTAAAGCCACAAGCGACATTTTACTCGAAATAAGTGTTCTTATCTCTTCCACCCTGAAAAATTAAAATGTTAAAAGCTCATTTTCTATTTTTTCGCCTTAATTATTTGACAGGGATAAGTTTTTACGGGAACAGATTCTATATAATTTCATACGTGAAAATCTAAGCTCCCTTTATCTCGAAACGCCGCATTTATACCCGTTTTTGTTGTAAAATTTCTAATCATAACAAATGTTTGAACTACGCAATTAAAACCAAATTTCTCATATCGATTAAACTTAATTTCAAATTGCAATACATAAAATAATTTCTAATTTCTGGCCCTTTGTGGGTTTGAAAAAGTGCCGCGGATTGTGTATAAATGCAGTTTTTTAAGGACTGCGAAGCAAAACTCGTTTTTGTATAATATAGATATAGATACAAAGAAAAAAAACACAATTTGAAATATTTTAATTTAATTTCGATTTTTTAAGTTTTTTCTTTTTTACAGGTTCAGGGGTTATTTCTTCTACACGAAACCCACGTTTTTTGGAATTTTTAATCTTTTTCTTAAAAGCTTCGATATCGATCTTGTCTTCCTTCAATTCCGCTTTAGGTTTGGTCAACTTAGGTAAAGGTTCTTTCGGAGCTTGGAATGCTTTATTCCTTTTTTCTTGACGTTTCTTGTCAGACTCGACTCTCTTCACTTGTTTCTCTCTCATTTTTTTAGCTTGTCTTTCATTCTCCTTCAAGAAAAATTCTCCCGTAGCCAACTGCTGATCAATTTTACTTTCAGGCTGAGCTGGAGGGAATGGGGTATATTCTCCCTTCTTTTTAGCCTTTTTGGGTTTCTTAGTTTGAACATTCTTGGCTTTAAACTTTGGAAGAAACCTTTCCCAGTTTTCATTCTTCAAGTTCTCGTCTTTCGCTAATTCACGCTTTATTAGCAATGCCTTAATGTTGTAGATTGGGTGAATATTTTTCATGGTGTCTTCTACTATTTTCCGAACATGTTGTAAACCTTTATAAGGACCTAGGGCAGCTACGGTGCTTCCTTGAACAAGAATGTAACAGTTTGTCAAAAGTTCGATGGCTTTTAATGTTGAGCCATTAGGACCAACGAGACGTTGCCTTCTTTTAACAAATCTGTCTTTATTTCTAACCAGAGTTCTAATTTTTATAATATCGCAAGCGCAATCGTCTTGCAGGACTTTAATGGCTTGTTCGTAAGGTACGCTTCTGGCTAGAAGTTTTATAACATCTCTAGCTTTGATAATGATGTAAGGGTCAAAGGTTTTCCGAGTTGTGGACACAGTCATGCTTCCTTCAACAACATCCAAATTAGCTTTGACAAAATGATCGTCTAATGCCTTTTTCACCAAAGGCCAGCATTCTCTGATATACTTTTCTCTGTATTTGGGAAATAGTGTAGCGAAACTACTTTCAGCTAGGAGACCATGTGGATTGTCCTCTTTGGTAAAATCAGGGATTTTAATGGACCAAGGATTTTCTACCATTTCAGGATCATCCATTTTGTTAGAAGACGGATTATTCGTTTTATTTTTGTTTGCCATGTTCGTAATTTTAATTAAACATTTAGACGGTAACTAAAGTATACGCAATATACAAATAAGACTGAAAGTTAAATGAAACCTTCACCATGTAGGGTCCCCACGTGTTCACGGTATTCTTACGGTACGGTCGGTGACCCCTGCCTGGCATAGCTCACTCGATCACGCACATGATCATATCTCACAAAAACTTTCTTTACATCAAATAATACGGTAAAAAATAAAACTATAATGTACATAAAATGTTTCCGGCTGGGTTAACTTTGAACCCAAATTTCCGGTACCGTCTCTCCCAGAGTCCCAACTCCTAAGTACTGAAAGTTAAACTACTGACTGAGCGTGAATTCAAAGCGTGATCGAGTGGGCTATAATTTACCAAAGAAAGGTTCGTCTGCTGCTTGTTATGCTACTTGCGCATTTGGTATTTCGCCGGTAATCCTCCGGGAATAATTAATTATTTATGGTTGTTTTAAGTTTTTATTGCAATCGTTAGTGAAGAGATAAATTTATCGGAATAGTAGAAATTGTATTTGCAAAATGGCTGCATCTTCAAGTTGTTTTAGCGGGTAAGTAAGCCTTTGTTGATGGTGCCAGGCAGTGGCGCCAGCCTCCAGGGGCGTTTGTATGTATACTTTGGTTTTAGTTTCAGTTCCTCCTGTTTCATCTGTGGTTTCATTAGCCAAGTTATTCTTAAGCGTAAAACAAGATAAAATATTTTGTTGCTACAGGGAGTTGGGGTCCGGGACCACTCTTCATCTGGCTTCAATTGGCAAACTGTTCAAGCTTCTCAAGTGTTTATTATTTAATTTATGGTGGATTGAATGTCAACTATAGAATCATGTTAACTTCCAATTCCTTTGGAAGTTTATCAGTTAGAAAACTAGGATTACTGGCTCGTGTTGTCATTGCCAAGAATGACTTTAAAATGCCACATATTGTCATCAGTTCAGTATAATTACTATAACCTCTTCTACAACTCCATGGGGGAGGCAATGACTTTTAAAGGAAAGCGCGGCTCCATGATCACCCCTAGCATTCTGGCTAATCTTCTGGACACGAATTTTACCTTGCCAAAGGCAGGAACCAATCAGACCTAATGCACTAGTTCCCATTGGTTCCTGCCTTTGGCTTAACTAGCATTTAGCAAGCTTAGCCACTGTGTAGCAGAAAAGCCATCTATAAGGGGCATCCCCTACAAGATAACTTTCCCCCTGTGCTCCAGTTTTGGCTTGGCAAAGGCTAGTGGGCGGGATTTATAATTGCACTTATAAATCCCGCCCACTAGCCTTTGCCAACCCAAAACTGGAGCACAGGGGGAAAGTCGCCTTTGCTTTAAAGAATGCCATTCTCTTCAATGCAATAATTTTCCATTAATTTCTAGATCGAAATATGGGTCCAGCAGCAGCAACACCGCCTGCTATATCATTTAAAAGCTTTAACTCTTCAACAAACTTTGATAATGAGAGAATAGCACAAATGCAAGATGAACTAATCCATCAAGTCCATGTGTGAATTTATTTGATATTTCAGACTGTTCTTTGGGTTTTTTGGGTTTTTTTTTTTTGTTTATTTCAAAAACTATTTCTTTATACATTTAGTTAAAATATCAACAAGAAATAGAAAGATTAGAAAAGGAAAATAAAGAATTAAGGAAACAGTTATTTCTCAGGTCTCAAAAGTCCTTTCCGAAACTTCCATCTAGAAGAATCGAGGTTTAATTGCTTATGCCATATTTTTTAAAAGTGCGATGAAAACATTTTAAATCAAAAAATGTTTAGAAATCTTTAGTTGATATGTACTCTGATGTTTTGGATGAACTTAGCGACTATGATTGCAACTATAGCGTTCAAGACCATCTACCCAGGGTAGTTGTAGTTGGAGATCAAAGTGCTGGCAAAACTAGCGTGTTGGAAATGGTCGCCCAAGCTCGAATTTTTCCTAGAGGAGCTGGTGAAATGATGACCCGAGCTCCTGTTAAAGTAACACTGAGTGAAGGACCGTATCATGTGGCCAGTTTCAAAGACTCAACTCGGGAGTTCGACTTAACAAAAGAAAGTGAAGTACGTTCATGTCATGTAGTTTTGACTTTTGACAATTTAGAAGCGTGATTTCTAAATGTTTTTGAACCTTAGCTGGCTGACTTAAGAAGGGAAGTCGAATTGAGAATGAGAAACTGTGTTCGTGATGGTAGAACTGTCAGCACGGAAGTCATCTCCATGACTGTGAAAGGTCCAGGTATCCAAAGAATGGTTTTAGTTGACCTTCCTGGAATAATTAGTGTAGGTTTGAATAGTTTTGACATTGTAAGGCTGATTATTATAGTTTAATCAGTGACTTTTTATAGACTGTTACAACTGAAATGGCGGGTGGTACAAGAGAAGCTATCATGGAAATGGCAAAATCTTACATGAGCAATCCCAACACCATTATACTTTGTATACAAGATGGATCCGTGGACCCTGAACGTTCCATTGTAACTGACTTGGTCAGTCAAATGGATCCTACAGGAAAAAGAACAATTTTTGTTTTGACCAAAGTGGACTTGGCGGAACAGAATATGGCCAATCCTAATAGAGTACGGTATTTTAAGTTTTTTTTAGGGCTGGCCAAGTGCACGACTCCACTTGTACTCATGATGATGTAATAGAAATTTGACCCATGCCCTAATACTTAACTTGGCTTAAAATTAATTTGAAATATTAAGTTCTTTACGATGTTCTCAATAGAGCTATCTCAGTTGTGACGTCAGTGCCCAGGTAAAACATCACGGGCTTAGCTTTGGCAGTGGGCGGCCGTGTTTGGTACCACTTTGGTTCTATGGGCAAATAGCATGGGTGACGTCACACAAAAGCTTTTGAGATAGTTCTATAGACCATTTTGGAAATTGGCCATATGTCTAATCAGCGCCACTAGCGGATGGTCTGAAAACTACTCCCATAGAGTCTAGGTATATTTAAGCGGGTTTGCAGAATTTCCGCCAGGTGGCGCGGCGTTCGAGCCACCTGGCTATGATTCTACAAACCCTCTTAAATATACCTAGTTTATGGGAGTAGTTCTCAGACCATCCGCTAGTGGCGCTGATTAGACATATGGCCAATTACATTCTGAGGAACCAACATACAGATGGCGCCCAAGTAAAACAAACGGGGAATGCTTCTTAAAGAGAGGCAGAACACCCCAATGGCGGTGTCGTCCCTGTTTCTTGGCTTCTCTGTATGTAATTTCCGAAAAGATCTATCAGAAAATGTTTTGGTACTTGATACCCTAAAAGTGTTACTCATACAACGTTTTTCTTTCTTTGCTTTCTCAATATTAAGTGACTTCATTTATTTGAATAACAATTAATAATTTTTGTTTTAGATTAAGAAAATTTTGGAAGGGAAACTTCTTCCAATGAAGGCTTTGGGTTATTTTGCTGTTGTTACTGGAAAGGGTTTGTTGCAACTTGCTTGTTATTCATTAACCACTTATCTAGAGATATGCGAATAGTTAAGCCTTGTGTTCGCGAGTAGTTGACCCTGATGTTCGCGAGTAGTTGACTTCTCATTAATAATTTTTATTATAGGTAGTGAAGACGATAGCATTCAGTCCATCAAAGATTACGAAGATATATTTTTTCAAAAATCTAGATTATTTAGGTACCTACTAAGGTTTTATTTCAGGCTCGAGATTGAAACTAACGAGGAGTATTAAATTTGTAGAGAGGGCGTTTTGAGAATGGCGCAATGCACTACTCATAATCTTAGTTTAGCGGTTTCGCAGTGTTTTTGGAAGATGATCAAGGAATCCGTGGAACAACAGGCTGACGCTTTTAGGGCTGTTAGGTTTAACCTCGAAACTGAATGGAAAAATAGTTTTCCTAGGCAACGTGAACTAGATAGGGTAATTGAATATTTATATGGGTTAATTTTAGTCTGGTATTGTCAGAATCATGTAAACGATGTCCGATTTTAGGACGAGTTGTTTGAGAAAGCCAGAGGTGATATTTTAGATGAAATTGCCAATCTTAGTCAAGTTCCTGCTAAACATTGGTAATGATTGCTTTGATTAAACTGTATCGTAAGTTCATAAGATATGCTATCTTATAAACTTGTAGCGGACAGCTACATTAGGACTGTATAGACAATATAATCATGACGGTGCAATTAAAATTACTTATAGGGAGGAAGTGTTGAGTCGCAACCTTTGGGAGAGAGTTTCTCTACAAGTTTTTGAAAACGTCTATTATCCCGCTGTTAAAACTGATAACCTAGGGTATAAAAATTTCACCAGTTAAAGTATAAGTTCACATAATGTAACATTATACCTTAAAAGGACCACCTTTTCTTAAATGTGAAAGGAAAATAATAAAAAATAAATGATCTCTTATAACAAAATAATTGGCATTTAATTAGTCTTAAAAACAATCAAGGACTACTGCGCCATCCGCCAGGACCGCCATTCGTTTAATGGCGTCTGCTAAATCGAACCACTTACCCCTACGTGATTGGTTGAATTCTTACAAGCTGAGACTAAACCAATGGCGGATGACGCAGTAGTCCTCATTTTTAAGACTAATTAAATGTACTAATTATTTTGTAATAAGAGATCGTTTATTTATTATTTAAATATTTTTCCCTTTATATTTAGAAAAAGACCATGTTATGTTACTTGAAACTATTTTCGTTGTTCAACTTGAATGTAAGCCTTTCATTTTGGGAATTCTTTTAGTCTTTTCAACACAACTGTTGATATAAAATTGAAAAACTGGGTTGAACAGACTTTGCCAAACATATCTGTTCAGGTATTCATAGATGTAGATTTAAAAAAAAAAATCTTCATTAAATTAAAATAAGATAATCTTTAATTAAAAGGTTGGTCTGGACACACTACACGATGAATTTTTTCGTGTCTTGGAAAGATCTAAGCAACAGAAGGAAAATAACCCGGTTTTTGATAATCTCAAAGTTGCCGCAGTTCAAGAGGCATTTGAAAAACATACTTGGGAAAATAAGGCTAAGGATGTCCTTGTATGTGACTTTAAACCCTTTTATTCATAATATCTTCTTTAATTATACATTTTGATTTATTTATAGCGAGTGATACAGCTAAATGCTCTGGGAGATCATGTAGTTCCTGATAAGCAACATTGGGATGTTGCTGTTAAGCTTTCAGAGTCTTGCTTAAAAGAAAGAATGAATAGAGGTGATTAGTTAAAGCAAAGCGCGACCCGGGTCCCCTACAAGGCGACGTTCCCCCTTTACTCCAGTTTTGGCTTGTCAAAGCATGGATTAACTAACGCTAGGGATTGTTCACTAACAGTGTTTCCCATGTATTTCTATCGCCAACTACATGTTCCGAATTATTCCTTGATTCCCCTCTTCATTCCCCCAATTTATTGGACCAAAACGGATGTAGGTATAGCGCCATCTCTAGGCAAAATAAATCATTTTTGTACGGATTTTAAAGATGGCGGCGCCCAATTTTAGACGGGATTTCAATTTTTGACGTCATAAGACACGTGACATTTGGTCCAATTTTCTTCTAACTTCCGGTTAGGGATAGTAGCTGCTACTAGGGGGCATTTGGAACATTTACACTTTATATTTTAGGGGGAATGAACAATCCCTAGCGTTAGTTAATCCATGGTCAAAGGCTAGTGGGCGGGATTTATAAGTGCATTTATAAACTCCGCCCACAAATGTCGCCTGCCTTCGCCAAGCCAAAACTGGAGTTCGTAAGGAATGTCAACTTGAAGGGGATCCGCTCCGCTGGACCCGCGCTTTGCTTTAAATTTAAATTGATTCATAAATTATTTAAATTAAAGCTTTATTTCTCGTTTTAGTACAAGAAAAACTTAATGAACTTTTAGGCTCAGAGCTGACTAAATATTGGTTTCATTGGAGGTATCGTCGAACAGCAGATCAGAAAATAAATGTGGCAATTAAATTTGAGTTGGATAAATTATTAGAATCAAATAAGTTCAACGTAAGGGCTATTTTTCTACATTTCCCGTTCAGGACTGTGATTAACCATAGTGTTATATTGAATAGAATCACAGTGCGTCATTAACTTACGATGAAATGACTACAGTCAAGAAAAATTTGGAAACTAAAAATATTGAAGTTACAAGTGATTTGGTAAAACGAAAGAGAAATCTCCGAGTTTCTTTCTTCAGTAATTTTTAATCATTTTATTCTCTAGATAAATGAAGTTTGGAATAACCAACACTTGTTATACTTCTTAAAAAAAGCTTTAGGGAGGATCCAGAAGTGCAAGAAAGAGTTTTATCTTTATCAACAAGGCTTAGAATCCGATGTAAAATCATTGTTAAGTACTTTTTTCTTGGTTGTAAATTAATTTGAAAGTGTTTATTTTGAAGTTGGAATGCGGAGACGTGGTCTTTTTCTGGAGAATTCATCGCATGCTTCAAGCCACATCCAACGCTCTGAGGCAACAATTAATGAATAGTGAAGCGCGGAGACTAGAAAAGGAAATTAAATATGCTTTGGAAGATATTGGACAAGATAGGGACAAGAAAGTTAAATTGTTAACAGGAAGAAGAGTTGAACTAGCGGAGGAATTGAGTAAGAATAGGCCTATAAATTGGCCTAAATAAGTGATTAGATTAACTTCTTATTTTTTCAGAGAGGGTTCGAGAAATTAATGAAAAACTAGACGAGTTTATAACCTCATTAAATGAGGAAAAATGATTTCTCCTATTCATTATTGTTGAAATTTTTTGTATAATAGTCACGTGTTTAATTCCCCATAAAAAATTGTAAAATAACAAAGACTAAATGAAATCAATTGAATTTTTTATTTTTAATACAAAGCCAAAAAAAAAATTACAATAAAATTTTGAATATTTTTCTTCTAGTTTAATTTATTCTTTATTTCTTTTTGACAGGGGTGGTTTTTCTTCAAGGAGCCAGATCCTCACCACCTCCCCGTTTTTGTTTTAAATTTTTAACATTTTTTTAAATTAAATCAAGCCATGATTAAACGCAATGCAAGTATGCAACAAAACTTAACGTTGGGCCGCCCTAGAGCATGCCTTGCCCAATATATTCTATCTCATTGGCCTTGCCTAGAGATACACGTGCGTGTGTTTACGGTGACGGTGACCGCCGCGTAGTGTCGCGACGATCGATTTTGGTCACGTGATAAGTTTAATTCATAAAGCCCGCGATTTTTGTTGTGGATTTGTGGTCGCGCAGAACAGAGCAAAATCAATAAATATTTGGGATTTAATTTTACATTACATCATTAAGTATGCCAAAAAAAATTAAATGTAATGAAATTCAAGTTTTTGGCATTAGTGTTTACAGTTTAGACAAAAGATCATCCAAAATCATGAAGTGAATAACTATAAAGTACTTTTACTTATGTGTTAAACATTAATTTAGTTAAAGGCGGTTACAATTAAGATTTTGAAAGTTTGCGATTATCAAGGGCATGCAGCAGCAACCAGGGCGTGAATAAACACCAGACAATGCTAATAAATAATCAATTAATCGCAATTCCACGTTAAAATGCATGGTTAAATGTGTTTAAATTAAGGGGAAAGCATTGAAGGGGGAGCTAAAAAGCAAATCAAGCCGAGGCGCTGCTGCAAACTGCGACCCACCTTTCTTTCCACCCCTCCTTCTACGGCAGCATACCCCCCTCTCTCTTCTATCTCCCCCTATATTTCGCATAGAAAACTCTCGTTAGGAAAAATCTGCCGAAGAAAGGGAAGAGTCGAAATCGCAGCAGGAGCATTGCGAAGCGGAAGTGCAAATAGGAGAATACAACGCGCTTTAGAGGTGTTGTAGACATTTTATTTTGTTTTTAATCGTTTCTTGAGGGTCGAATTATTCGGGATTTAAGTTTTACGCGATCTAACGGGCTACATTTAGCCGTAAAAGTTCGATATTCTTTCGGCGCGGCCCATCGATTCCTTTCCTTGTCGGCCATTTTATTTACGCCTCAATTGGCCTCCATTTTGATTACGCGTGTACCCGAATCCTAGCCAATCAGGGATAGAGAATATTTTACCCAGAAACCATTGCCATTTCTTCAAAAGTAAACAAATACACGTGCTCTCGAAGCATGCGATTGCGTTTTGACAGCTGATTTTTTTTTGGCCGAAGCCCAGTAAGTATAATATTCCTTTTTTGCCATTAATTAATTTAAACTAAATTTAAAATAATATTGTGAGTTGAAAACTTAAGAGGTAATTTTTTGTAGAAATTAAAAATATGGCTTCAGGAACCTCTGTGGATAATCCAATTAACTTTAAACATGATTCTAACCGCCATAAAGGTCAAATGAAGTTCCAAGTACCAAAAATTTATTCAGACACTCCATTGTCTCGAAATAACCATCACAAAAATGCCCCTAACAATCAGCAAAGGCTTAATCGTAAAAACATTAAAGAAGGTGGAGGTGGTGGAGGAGGTGGAGGTGGTCATAAACGAAGACACACTTATAGTGGTAATCCGCAAGATTATAAAAGCGGCGGATTTAAGCGGAGAAGAAGAGGCGGAATAATTGTACCTCCTACCAAATTCTTATTGGGTGGAAATATAAATGACCCTTTAAACTTATCCAGTTTGGAAGATGAAGAGATTAATCGTAAAATGAACGAAGTCACTCCTTATTCTTCACCGGTACCTCCTCCACCGAGACATCACAGTCAAATTGAAGTCCTAATTCCACAGAATATAAATGATCCTTTAAATTTAAACTCTGGTGAAGAAATTGAATTCAAGACAATATCGCCAAAAAATAAAAAGAAGAAAAAGAATAAACCTAAAAAGAGAAATAGCGGAGAAAAGCTGCTAGAGTCGAATACTACTTTGATTCCTGATGAAAAAACTGAAGGAGAGCGAGCCCCCGTTAGGCCAAATACTTTAGATGGTATAGATTCAATTACAGAAACTTCAGACAAAAAAGAAACTGTATTACCTATCAAGGAAACTGCGAAAGAATCAACACCACCGGGAAAACATCATATTAGAACATTTCACGATCGTTCGATTGATAAAATTGTATCTCCCGTTGTCCCTCAAGGATCCCCTATGAAATTTCGAAGAAATCGTAGTTGGAGTTTCTCCAATTCCGAAGACAGGAAAAAAAGAGAATTAAGTACTGGGGATAGTACCGCTGGAATTAGTGGTAAACCACCTTTTCTCAGAAAAATTGGTGGTGCCAAGCAAAAACAAGCGCCTCAAGTCACGGCGCCGAGTTTTAGAAAGAAGGATGAAAGGTTTCAACACGGGAACTATGACAGATATTACGGATATCGAAATGGACCTCATCAGTTTGATGATCCGAGATTAAAGGCGTTAAAAACTGATTGGTTTAGAGGAATGGACGTTTTGGATATCGGTTGCAATGTGGGACACTTAACTCTCACTATCGCTCGGGATTTTGAACCCAAGAAGATGATTGGACTCGATATTGATGAGAAACTTATTAAAGCGGCTCGAAGAAATGTCAGGCATTATATAAAGTCCAATGTTGACGGGAAGAAGAAGGAGGAGTTCCCCATTTCACTCGCTTTGTGTCATGGTCCCATCGCTACATCTGTCTTGCCAAAGAAATCGGAAGATTGCGTGGAATTTCCAAATAATGTATTTTTTGTGCAGGTATTTAAATTCCTAACTAATTAATTCGAGGGGTCGGACGTTTGTCAAAATCCCGTACACTTCGTTTGAAATCTGTTTAAAATCTATCTCGAAATCCCGAAATCTCACGTCAAAATCTAAAAATCTTAAAATCTCACGTCAAAATCTAAAAATCTTAAAATCTCACGTCAAAATCTGAAAATTTTAAAATCTCACGTCAAAATCTAGAAATCCCAAAATCCCAACCTTAAAATCTGAAAATCCCGAAATCCCTCTTTTAAAATCTGAAAATCCCGAAATCTTTACCTAAAATCCCGAAATCTCACATTAAAATCTAGAAATCCCGAAATCTTAACGTAAAATCCTGAAATCTCATCCTAAAATATCAAAATCAGAAAATCTCCTCGAAATCCAAAAATCTCCTCGAAATCCGAAAATCTCCTTCAAAATCTGAAAATCTTGTTCCAAAGCCCGAAATCTCCTTCAAAATCTGAAAATCCTGAACAAAATCCCGAAATCTTCTTCGAAATCTGAAAATCGCGTTTAAAATCTGAAAATCTCCTTTAAAATCCCGAAATCTTAAAATCTTGGACTAGATTTCCAGATTTCTAAAATCTGAGTCAGAATCTCAAAATCTGGGGCAAAATCTCAAAATCTTTGTCAAAATCTTGAAATCTCAAAATCCCGTACACTAAAATGCCGAACGTCCGACCCCTCGAATTAATTATTAACTTTGTTTAGTTCATTCGAAGTTAATATTTTAATTGGTAACTCAGGGTAACTATGTTCCGGAGTCTGAAGAGTTTTTAGAGATGCAGAGGCCGGAGTTTAACACAATTTTGTGTTTGAGTCTAACAAAGTGGATTCATTTGAATAACGGGGATGAAGGTTTAAAGAGAACTTTCAAGAGAATTTTCGCCCAACTTCGTCCTGGTGGAAAGTTAATTTTAGAGGCTCAGCCTTGGAAGTCGTACGTTAAGAAGAAAAAACTCACTGTAAGTTCTTTCTTTTTTTTTTTTTAACATTTAATTGTAATTAAAATGTGGTTTAACATTGTTTTTATGACGTAGGAAACTATTTTCAATAATTTCAACAAAATTAAATTGAAGCCAGATCAGTTTAATGAATATCTTTTATCTTCTGAAATTGGATTCAGTACTTGCGAAGTAATTGATGCTCCAAAACATCCTTCTAAAGGTAAATCACTAGGTTTCTTTCGTGGTTGTTTTGTTTTTCCTTAATTAGGAGTCTTTGAAAGCGTCTGTAGAAAATGGAACAGTTTGTTCGTTTTATAAGTTAAATTTATTTTCTAATTTCATTTTTCAGGATTTTGTAGGCCAATGTACGTTTTTACGAAATCTGACCTTATCAAAGGACACGGTAATAGTAGTGTTCCGCGTGACGAAGAGAAAAATGTGTAAATTTCAGTGTTGGTGAAGAAAAAAACAAATGAAATGTGTTGAAAAAACAGACGAAATGAGTTAAAAAAACAAACTAAATGAATTGAAAAAAACAATTGAAATGTGTTGAAAAAACAATTGAAATGAATTGAAAAAAACAATTGAAATGAATTGAAAAAAAAACTATTGAAATGAGTTGAAAAAAAAACTATTGAAATGAGTTGAAAAACACTTGAAATGAGTTGAAAAACAATTAGAATGAATTGAAAAACAATTGAAATGAATTGAAAAAAACAATTGAAATGAATTGAAAAAAACAATTGAAATGAGTTGAAAAACAATTGAAATGAATTGAAAAAAACAATTGAAATGAGTTGAAAAACAATTGAAATGGATTGAAAGAACAATTGAAATGCGTTGAAAAACAATTGAAATGTGTTGAAAAAACAGTTGAAATGAGTTAAAAAAATTGAAATGGATTGAAAGAACAATTTAAATGAATTGAAAAACAATTAGAATGAATTGAAAAACTAATGAAATGGGTTTGAAAAAACCTTAACGAATTGTGAATACAGAAAAATGATTTATAATAATGAAATTATTGAAATGAGAATTAGAAAATTTCTAAATATTAGAAAGCAGTTCATCTTTCTTCATCTCTAACTTTTCATTCAGTCATCTTTAATCTCTTCATCCACGATCTTCCATCACTTATAAAGTTTCAAATAAACATAATTCATTGAAATTCAAAACCAAAAAAATGAAATATAAGTTTAAAGGAAAAGCACAACTATCATAACATTATACGTTAAAAGAACAGCCTTTTTCTATTTATAAATGGAAAAAGTAATGATCTCTTACCAAATAATTAGAATTTATTTAGTCTTAAAAACGGTTTAGTGCCGTCTGCTAACCCGAAACCTTTTACCTTTACCCCTCTCTCAGCCTGTGAGAATTCAACCAATCCTGTTACTGTAGGGGTAATAGGTTCTGGCTAGCAGACGCCACTAAACCAAAATGGCGACGCTGTAGTCCGCGTTTTTAAAGACTAATTAGATGCTAATTAATTATTTTGCAATAAGAGAACCTTTATTTTTTCTAATATATTTCCTTAGGCGACTTTTATATTTAGAAAAAGGCCGTTCTTTTAAGGTATAATGTTATGTTGTTGCACTTTTCCTTTAAGATTCTTCTAATTACTCGCACCATCCCGGTTCTTTTATTATTTACATTGCTTTTAATTGAAGCTGAAAATGAAATTCTTCAAGGAAATAATTCCGCAAATCAAAGCTGCACCGCCTGACGCCATCTTTTGTTTTTCCAAAGTTTGAAATTAACTGTAATATGTGGATAAGATAAGAAATAACGAAATATTAAATGTAAAATTGTTTAAAATCTATTTCATGAAGCATTCACGAAATAAAATGAAGCATTTTATCGAAAGCTTTTAAGATTTACGGGTGAAAGTACTTATTTATTATTGTAAAATACATTTTGGAAATATTTATTTGAAAATCGGGCGTGGTAAATCCTAATTTGAATTTAGGGAACTATGTTGACGTCATAATGACGTAACAAAAAGGTTAAGTCGAATTTTCGTTGCTGGGGTCTTCACTAGCGGGCGCCACAGTCGTAGTTTCGTCCGCCGCCGCTTTTGTAGTGACAGTCGCGTTTTCTAAAGTTTCGGTTTCTTTTTCATCATCGTCATCTTGTTCTTGGAATTGTAAATAAATCGTTAATTTTGTGATTAACAACACCCCCGTAAGTTATTTTTAATTACTATTATCATAAACACTTACGATTTAATAAGTTGGGAGCACTTTCGTAACGAGATAATTGGGGCTTGGTTGAAATGGAAGCCCTGCGTTCCACGAATTTAGGCTTAGTTTCCGTGTCAGAAAAATTAGGCCTATTTCGCAGATTTTCGAAGTTATTTTTGACGCTGTTAACGTCTTCTGGTTCGGGACTCCTCGTGGAGATGGGAGGTAAAGGTGGTGGCGGGGAACGAACTAGTACGGCAGCCCTGTTATCGATGTCATCCAAGTAGAAAGTTTCCACGTCCCCGAAATCGTTTTTTAGTTGGGAAAAGCTTAGTACCTATGTCAAAAAGGGGAAAGGATTTTTAAATGCGAACATTTTAGTTTCAATAAATATACACATAGAGCTATTTCAGTGGGGGAAAAATTTCGTCTGCTACGAAAATTGGGCCTGCCTTTGAGTGTAGGGCGGCCATATTATGAGGGTTTTCTCTATGGGCAAATAGCATTGGTGACGTAGCCATTACCCCATCTGAAATAGCTCTATTGTTGCTTGTGCAGAGGCTTATCGTGCGATTTTAACTGATAAATCGGGGTCAAAATGTTGCGACGTTTGCTTCTGAGAATAATTTTGAACTGATTCGTTAGTTATAAATCTCGCTTTAAGCCTTGGCACATGCATCGGGAATAAGTTGGATTTGAGAATTCAATAGAGTAACTTCGGTAGAGAGGGGGAGTGAACTGTATATCCCTGCGTTTGGGGGAAACTTTGTAATAGAGAATACTATTTGCCCCCAGAAGGGGGGGGAGATCGCTAAGTTAAGAGGTAGAGGGTTATAACGTTGAAATGTATGAGAAATAAATTACTCTATGGGGGAAATAGGTCTACGAAAGAACCCCTTTGAAGGGAGTAGAAATCTTGACTATAAGAAGATGTATTATATTCACCTTTCTTAGGCCATGTTAAACAATCTTATTTTCCAATTTCGCTAATAACAAGTTGTCGCTTTTGTTACCTTCGACTTCCTTTCCACTCCCTTTATTGTTTTAGTTATCTTCCCTTATGCAAATTTACTATATATAGTTCGATAGTGAGGACAGATAGTCAATAGAAGACGAGATACTATGACCCTGCGTTTTGAGCACGGCGTGGAAGAGTTAAACTTAGATAAAAACGCGGAGAACTAAATACGTCAATCATTGCCAATAATTTATTGGCATTTATCCGAAAACATTTTTGCCTTTAATAATAATAGTAATAGTATACTAGAGTACTGAGAAAACAAGTCCATTTTTATCGGGTGAATAGTTTTTGTTTGAGACATGACTCGCCACCACGTGACAACCTTCTAGATCGGACCGTTAGACGTCTCTATAAGTTCATAAGATATGTTGCATAAGTTTGTCGCTGGTTACAAACTGGAGCTTGTCATGATGTGACGTAGGTCATAGATTCGAGGTAAAGCGACGCCTGATGAGGCGCTGTTAAAGGCTTAGTACAGACTAAATAGGAAGGTGGAAGTCTTGCAAAATTAACCACCGAGTGTAGGACTTCAATTCTCGCTTGTCGTTCTCAAACTAGCTCTCAGAAACTCTCTAGCATTACGAAGTATAGGAAGTGTCATACTTATGGTACATATCTTATAAACTTATGATATTAATAATAAAAATCGTAGCCGCAAACATTTACTGTAGCTTCTTGGAGAAACAATCATAAAATGACCATCAAGGGCATCTGTATAGCTCAAACTCTAAACCTCAAAAAACGAATTGTTATGTTGGGATAACCCTTTATGTCAAACTCCGTTCTAATTTCATAAAGAATTGAAAACGCCTTATAATCATTTAGAAAGCTCTTTCAAGGACATAGAAGTATCTCCCACGTGGAAAGTCTGCACTCAATTTTATAAAAACTAGGACAAGTTAATAATTTTAACAGAGCCTTTTTGAATAATTAATCATTTGGGGGTACGTTTAATGAAAAAACGTTTCTTCTGTAAAATTTTGAGTAATTTCTTGTGAATGACCTTTAAACTCTGATAGATCGAAAGGAGAAGGTTTAATCAGGGATAGATTTAATTTTAGAAGTAGGAATGGAGAACGGTTAGTGTTTACTTCAGTCCGACTCATAGCCCAGTATAGAGCCCCTCCCACCAACACGTAACGGAAAGTTTAAATTATCTTATTGGCTCACTTAAACTACGTTTTGATGACGTTGCTGACGGGGACGGAGAAAAATGCGTAATTCCTTTTTATATCTGTCGCTATCACCCGCCTCTTCTTTCATACCCCTCCATCCCGTGGAAGGGGGTCCGGAACTTTGACGCGCGCCCAGATTACTCTGTTCTCCATTCCTACTTCTAAAATTAAATCTATCCCTGGTTTAATTTAATGCGTAACCGACCTTGAGGAATTCAACCATACCATTTTTAAAATTCCCATTTGGTGTTACTAATATCAACCGTGCAGTTTGTTGAAATATTAACGAATTATAACTGTGCACAGAAGTAAATGAACCGAAGTTACCGGAGAGGGCAAAATTTGTATAATGCGTTTTCCATAACGTGGGGGTAGTAAAAATCAAGGTAGCTGTACCTCTACCTGAATCGTCTCGAAATTTAACGCTGGCACCAAAGACCATAGTTACAGCTTGGTTACAAATCCGCGCAATATCGTTAGTATGAATAAATAGTCGTTGTTTCAGAAATAGGCGTCTGCTTCTATCTTAGGAGCCTAGGCCCTAGGCTTACGTTTGATAATGGATGAAAACAAAGCGGATGATCTTTTGAAATACCTTTCAAATATTAATCGACAATTTGTGACTTCAAGACGGGAAAGATTTATTGAAATTCTAAAGTCAGACATTGGACAATAGTATGTTAAAAGTCTTCTTAATCTACTCGAAAAGTTGTTCAAAGAGTGTAAACCTCAAATCCCTAAGAAGTCGCCATTTTTAAAAACTCTAACTAATTCCCGGAAAATCCGGTTACTCGAACATTGGCCGCTTGGTGGCGTTTTCAAAATTTTGGTGACTCGAAAGAGTAGAGGAGCGAGACTATCGTCGGGGTTGAAATATGGTGGTTTGTGAGGAACTTGTGCTTAATGAATAAACAATAGGACTCCGGTAACTTCGGTTCATTTACTTCTGCTAAAACACTAATCAAATCATAACTCGAAAACAGCGCCCCGGACGGCAAAATGGAGATAGAACATATTCTATACTCAAAATCTCCCAAAGAACATTCTTTTATCAGAATTGTTGGATCCAAAAGTGCTCTTAAGAAATAATTAATTATTTATTTATTTCTTAACGAAAGTGTCCCTAGGGCCTTTATAGTTTACAGGTACTAGACCGCGTTTTAATATTAATATCCCTGAAATTTGATAATTTGGAATAATACCTATATACATTCTGTTTTATGCTAATATCGACTTGACCGCTATACAGTATATTATAATTTTCAAACGCCCTTTAACCTTAATTAGTTTTTGGGGTGTGTGGACTGGACTGACTATACGCGCGACTGGGAGGGAAGATTTCTATATGTTGTTATTTATGATGAGTCGAGAAATTTGGGTCAAATTGTCGTCGTGGAAAAGGCCAGCCACTGCAGCCTATGAACCTTTACCTTATTAATTATCAGAGCATTTGGACGCCAGACTCGACTCTATAATCTAATAAAACCTTGGCTATAGATATACATATAAACCGCGCGTGGCCCAAAACGCTAAAAGTCAATTATCACTTCTTTCGAATTAAGAAGTATAATTGTTTTTCATTAATAATGGACACGTTTTTTTTATTTGGGTAATTTTTCTTAGCCCTAATTCGATTAATTAGAACTGACTTGTACCGCGGTTACTGGTACAGGCTTTTGTCTCTCTTTTAACAATGGTGGCCAGAGAGAGAGTATAGAAATCTTATTTTATTTGAGGTATACAGGGTGTTTCTGAAAAGTCTGCACACCATAAATTAAGGGGTTATGTTCTTTGGGAAATCAATTTTGAGTCGAAAATGTAACTTCCTTCTATCTCCATTTTGCCACAAGGGACACTGTTTTCAAGTTAATATTGGTCAAAGTATTTTAGGGATGACCCCTTAATTGAATTAGAAATCATTGTCTAAATCAGTTTCTTAATTAAATTTAAGGGGTTATCCGTAAAATACTTTGACCAATCTTAACTCGGAAACAGTGCCCCGGACTGCAAAATGGAGATAGAAGTTACATTTTCGACTCAAAATCGCCCAAAGAACACATTCCCCAAATTTGTTCTGTCGAGGATACGGAGCGGTATATACTGATATGAAATGTCAGCCAATAACTAAGGCACGGCGACGGCTTATGGCGGATCCCGTATAAATGCATCTCGTAATTTAGCCTTTATCGGTCCAGCATGGGTCCAGTTAGAAATACATAGATTTCTTCTACTTGGAATCTTTAACAGGCCATTTTCTGGACATTTCTGCTTGAATTAAAGAAGAAACCGTCACCTGATTTGAGCTTAGAAATCACGTGATATCGATGCAGCTTGCGACCTATGGGCGCCGCAACAGTTTTCAAATAAATATTAAACTTTTCTTTTGCCATGGTAAAAAAATTATATAAAGAAAGACTAATTTTGCGAAGAAAAACTCATGGTAATGATTTAGTAAAGATGTAAAATTTTCTAATAAAATTGGACTGATGAAGACCCTTGGGTCGAAAGCTTTCCGCTTGTTGTATTTATTAGAAAATTTTACATCTAATAAAGTACTAAATCATTACCATGAGTTTTTCTTCGCAAAATTAGTCTTTCTTTATATAGTTATCAAATAACACATAAGTTTATAAGATATGTTCCATAAGTATGTCACTACCTATACTTCGTAATGCTAGAGGCTTAATGAGAGCTAGTTCAAGAACGACGCGAGAACTGACTACACTCGGTTTTGCAGTCCATCCTCCTATTTAGTCTGTACTAAGCCTTTGGCAGCGCCTCACCAGGCGTCGCTTTACGAGAATCTATGACGTTTCACCTACGTCACTTCATGACAAGCTCTCATTAACGAGTGACACACTTATGGAACATATCTTATAAACTTATGATAACATCATATGTGAAAAACCAATGAGATGCGTGGAAGGAGAAGCTGCGGTTTAACGAAGTTTCTAGCCCTTCCTTTTACCTTCAATCAGATGGTGTGGAGTCTATGGTCCCTAAAGCTCCAGTGGATTCCCTACAAGTTGACTTTCCTTACGAATTCCAGTTTTGATTTGGCAAAGCTAGAGGCATTTGTGGGCGGGATTTATACGTGCATGTATAAATCCCGCCCACAAATGCCTTTGCCAAGCCAAACCCGGAGTTCGGGAGGAAAGTCCCCTTGTAGGGGATCCACTGGACCCGCTCTATCCTTTTTAAAGATTCCCAAGTAGAAGAAATCTATATATTCCTCGTCCCTTATATCTAGAGTATAGCTTTGTAGGTTTGTGTGACCTCAATTCCCGGCATGCCTGGCGTACACGTGAAATATTCTGCCGTGTTTATGTTATCAAGCACGTCAAAAGTGGAAAAGAGTTAGTCCCAAAAGCCCTATCCTAAATTGTTTTCTATAATATGTACCCACGCAGGTAGGCTTCACTTTTATAATGTTTGGGATTCCAGAGACTGAAAGCGAAAGACAAAATTTGAGAGGTAAAAACGAGGTTACGTTTATGTGAAGGGGGCGGCAGCATTGGGAATCAAATTACCTAGAAAGTATCTAGGCGAAATTGCGCGACCTCGTCTGGTGTACCTCCGTTTTGGGGTCATCTTCTGATTCTGAATCGGGGTGATTACTGAATTCTATTTTCCAGAAAAAGATCAAGGTGCACGTTTCGCTGTTTCATTTAAACCAAAGTTATGAAAATCACTGTATAGTCAGCAGAATGTTGTATCAGAAGGGGATAATAGAAGAAGGATGGCACTCTGTATCCTCTTAATACTTTAGTTATTATGTAACATGATTCTTCCCAGGCGAGGGATCCCTTTTTGTTCGCTCTCCTGCTTATCAAATTTCAGACGGGCATCACACCGTGCTAGGGTGAATTCTATAACTTTTTGGTAATAAATCCTCAGCAATCAAACCACAAACCTTGACGTGGGACAAAATTCTACAAGCGCATGCGCCTTGGCAAATAGTTAAATGCTAATAGAGTAATGATAAGGGAACTATTTATCGCCTATGATTGATTCGGTTTAGTAACCTTGCTTCAAATGTAAAATGATATTGGGAAGAATCATGTTACAAGTACCCCGCTTTGTGGTGGGACACATCTCTCGAAGATAAGTATTATATACTTCTGGTTGCACTTGCTAAGCTATGAATATTTCCTAATTTTTTGAAATTTCATAATTTCGAGTTATTTTATTTCTGGTGCAGGGAATTGAGAGCCAAAATTAAATTGGAAGGGTAGTATCTAGATCGAGAAACACGCCTCATAAGCCGAAATTTTTGTCTAAAATTCCAAAACTCTTTTTCAATGCACAGTCTGAAATCCGAATCAGGTTGAAATATCATTTGGTACATAGATACAAGCCTGTTTTTCCTCTCTCTTTCTTTCTCTCTCTCAGGAGCTAAGGCTTAGCCTAGATCGAGGGGCTAATCACTCGCAGATTACCTGTAAACCGACACATCAATTTAGCAATGTATTGCTTTTAAAGATTACACGCTATCTTTCTAGTCCAGCGTGTACACTGATCTCGCTAAACGACTGGCCCCTCGGAACGTGGGTAGATTTTACGTGCTGTTATTGCAATTTTATGGTAATATTTTTTTCCATTGGTTGCTTATGCTTTCATTGCGGAATAGGAGAGGAAACTGCCATTTATTGCACTTTTGAAGAATTATTCCTTCTCGCTACATTAAATTATTCCGTTTAAAACGGCATAACTGTAAAAAATAGGTATATTTGGTCTAAATCTCGGAAAAACTGCGATATTTCTTCTAATTTCTTCTTCTATGCAATTTTTAAAACGTTGTTTTGAAAATCGATTTTTTTTTTTCGATTGATACATTTCTAGCGTCATTAGACTCTCCTGTTGTTATAAAGGTGCGTTTTCAAAGGAGCGTGTTGAGGGTATTTTTTAGCGAGGAACGGACCGCGCGATTTTTTTTTTCTCGCCAAGAAATTTTCTTTTTCTCGCTATCGCTTGCGCTAGCGATACTTTTTTTTCAACCGTTTTCATGCGCGCGATAAACGTGCATAGCGAGATCGTTAAGCCTAATTTTTCAATAATTGGTCATTTTTAAAAATGGCGGTTACAAAGAGTCGGCGTCGTTGTTTAATAATCCGTAAGAAAATGCTAATGATGCAGTTATATTATATGCATAATTTTGGAACTGGAAAAAAAGTATACCGCACCAAACGCTGGTGGGTCCATCCTATATGGCGTGCCCGAGATTCTGAAGGGGATTATGGAACACTGGTAAGTGATTTTTGTTAAACGCAGTTGCAGTAATCTTCAAAGAACGCTAAGAAACAGAAATTTGGTTGTCCAATGTACCAAAAATTGGGAAACTTGCAAGTCAAGTCTTACGCCCTAAATTGATTGGATTAATATTTATTTAGATGCATAAAATGAGAAAGTATGATCATGACAAGTTTTCAAATTTCACTCGTATGAGTCCTGAAAACTTTGACAAGTTGCTTGAGTTTGTGAAAGATAAATTAAAAAAATACCCTGTTTCTCGAGAACCCTTAGAACCTGGGTTACGTCTCGCCTTGACATTAAGGTAATATTTCAAATATCTTAAATATATCACATGGAAGAAGGAAAGATTTTATGTACTACAGGTTTTTGGCAACTGGGAATAGTTTGGCTTCGATTTCTTACCAATTTCGAGTTGGAAAGACTACTGCCCATAAGATTATTCGCAAAACATGTGCAGCGCTATGGGAAGTTTTGCAGCCAATTTATCTGAAGGTATGTTAATTTCTTAAACTAAAAACATTTCTCATCTGTATTTAATTTTCAGAAACCTTTACGATCTGACTTTGAGGAAGTTGAAAAAGGTTTCCGCAACAAATGGAATTACCCCAACTGTGCAGGAGCAGTTGACGGGAAACACGTAATGATTCAACAGCCCTCAAAGTCTGGAACTTTATATCACAATTACAAGGTGGTTATTTCAAATGATGCAACAAAATGTAATTAAAATAAAATCTTATTTATTTCAGGGCTTCAACTCCATAGTGTTGATGGCAACTGTTGACGCCCATTATCGTTTCATCGTTGTCGATGTTGGAGGTTTTGGTTCTCATTCTGATGGAGGACTGTTTAAAGGTTCCGCCTTTGGTCAGGCAGTTCAAAATGGAACAGTAGAATTTCCTGAACCTAGGAGGCTTCCAAAAACCAACATAACCACGCCTCACGTTCTCTTGGGAGACGAAGCTTTCCAGCTTCTTCCAAATTTTATGAGACCCTTTTCATCGGATGATCTTGAGAACTCTCACCGCATTTTCAATTATCGTTTAAGCAGAGCAAGGTTACATTTCATTATTTATCTGAATTCGCTGTTTCATTTAAAAAACCACTTCCAGTGACAAAACCTTGGTGTTTCCGTATAGTGAAGTGGAAATTTGCTTGCCCCTTTTTCACCATTAATTTTTTTTTTCACAGAAGATGCAGTGAAAATGCATTTGGAATGCTTGCCACTAGGTGGAGAGTTTTCAGAAAGCCCATCATGTTTAAGCCACAAAATGCAGACAAAATAGTAAAGGCGTGTGTCGTGCTGCACAATTATTTAATTGAAGTAGAAAAAGATCTAGAAGATGAAGACAAGTGTTATTGCCCAGTAGACTTTGCCGATTCTATTAATAAGGATGGATCCCTCAAGGAAGGACTATGGGCGAAAAATTTAGAAGAAAACCCAGCATTTGGTTTTCGTAAGTTGGAACCAACTGCATCCAAAAATTTCAAGTACGAAGCCAACAATGTTCGAAAAACATTTGCCAATTATTTTTCTTCTCCTGCGGGGCAAGTTAGTTGGCAATGGGAAATGAAAGGAGTGAAAAAACCCGACGAACTTTAATACAATTAAAATGATTATAATTTAATAACTCAAAATATGTTTACATAACAATAATTTGCATTAAAAATAACTATGGGTGTCCACACTGATGGGGTTACCTTTGGCAAACGAATTGATTAGTTTCATAACTTCTATTTGGCAATCATTTACGAAGTTTGGTGAAACCTTCCTCATCATCGTGGCAACTAAATCACCAAAAATTGCACTATCATCTTGCGATGTTTGCAGTTCCCTGTATTTGACGATCAGTAATTATAATTTAGAAAGAAGTAAACACACGCACAGTTTCCGAAGTCGTACCTATTTAATTCTGCCATTTGATTCAAGAATATTTCATGTGTAGTACTTCGTTTTTTTAGAGATTGGGGTGCTTTTCTCTCGTCCACCTCAGAGCTGTCCCTTTTACGTTTTTTATCGTTTCGTCTAATTTCTTCACTCTCATTTGATGGACCTTGGTCTTTATCATCGGCAAAACCTTCAAAATCTTTCACCGTAAATTCTTTTCCGCCTGCCTCTATCACCTTATTCACACGAATGAAGTTAGTTTCATTTGTGTAACTGAATGTTTTACTAAAGTTGCGCAAAATACCATTTCATCCACGTCATTTTCTTTATCGTCACATTTTGGGGATGTAGAAACATCATTCTCCCCTTGTTTTTGATTTTCGTCGAAGTTTGAAGAAGTTCTACGTCATTTAAATATATATTTTCATAATTGAAGTTGCGACAATGAGAAATATTTACATACTCTCTTCGCGCAAGCACATCTTTCAAAAAAAGAAGCGGCTTAAAGTAAGCCCACTTTATTCTATCCGCTTGGGTCTCATCAAATTCTTGACCACTTTTTGTTGTGGTTACTGCGTAAAATGTATTACGAAAATGATCCACCAGGTTCTTCCACATTTTTTTACATTCGCTTTCTAAATAATGAACATTTTAGCTGAAGAAAAGCACCTATATCTCAACAAGGCTTACTATTCATCTGCATTTTCGTCGCTACTTCCATCCATTTATTCTCTTTCAAATCAGTGTGGCGATAAGCCACAAGTTTCCTGTTCCATATAACATCTCTTTCTCTAACTAAATCTATTAATTTTTCTTTTTTTTCATCTAATACTCTTTTGTTCTCAGCTCGAATTAGTTTTAAATTTTCGTTTATTAAGGATTTTTTACCCATTTTTATATTCAGTTCTAAAACTGGTAATAATTAGGCTTAAAACGTAGCCTTTCAAATCTCGCGCTGCACTTAAAACACGCGCCAAAGTTTTCGACGCTCCTATTGGCTACGAAAAATATGACATCACAAACATTAAGCGAGAAAGAAAAACGCTTAGCGAGAATATCTAATTGAATCTGATCGGAGCGGGTAGCGATTTTTTTCCTCGCTCGCGGCTTTTACTCGCACCCGCAAAAAATATCGCTTTAATGAAAACGGTTGCTCGCGGAGCGGGTGCGAGAATTTTTAATTTTTTCTCGCACCCGCTCGATTTTTACCCTCAACACGCTCCTTTGAAAACGCACCTTTAGGGTTGGATGTTATCAGAAAGGAGTTCAGCTTATTTGGTATTGGTAATTTCCTTTCGATAAATCTCCTCTGGAGTTATTTAGAAACGACTCTACAAGAAAGCGATTCGTATCCCATTTTATTAAGAGTGGCTTTTGATTATAGGCTCAAATCTAAAGGGGTATTGAAACTATGACTTATTTCGTATACATTTAAGGTTAAATATGGTTAAGGTTAAATCTACCTCTCCAGACGTAAAAATTAGAGACTGTTGTTTTCCATTTCAAGAACGAATCGTTAAAATATCTCTAAAAATCTAAACGGCTTATCAATCAAATATCCAGTTTTCTCAAACGTTATCGTATAATATCCTCTGACCCGTACTTATTTCCGTGCTTACATAACTGCAGCTTTCTGTATATTGCAAGCAGTGTTAGTCTTCTCCGTGAAGCAAGTTCGCCTATTGGACGCCTAGTACCTACCACCTGACAGATTCGTCCAAAAGGGGTACTTCCCAGTGCTTCGTGGGAAAGCCTAACGCGTAGTGTCCATTGGGGAAACTTAATTGCTTGTACCATCTTTAATATTGTAGATAGAAACATGCTTGTAATTAATATATTCATTATTTTATACGGCCTTTCGATTAAAAAATGAAAAATTATATCCATGAGTTTCCCTTAGGCTTTAAGATAAAACTCTTTATACACTTTCTTGACGAAATTACATTTACAAGTTGATGGTCTACAAAACGACCGTATTTAGTCCTAGTTTAGGCTTTTCCCACTCTTTATTTTTGCCATTTTATAGTAATGAAAGAATAGGCCCTTAAAAATTGATTCATAGTTTATTCATTCGACGAAATCCCGATCGTGCAGAACGTGATTTATAGAGACCCTAGAGACCCGTATTTCTCCAAAAAAAATAATAAATAAATAAATAACAATAAAAACTGCATAAAAATCATCGTTATTATGAATATCCGCTATGGGAATATACTCTCCGTTTACGGGTGTGTTTTATAGTCATTGATTGATACATTTTTATTTTTTATATACAGGGTGCTACAAAAAATGGTGGTAGGATCCAAATTTAATGGGTTCTATGGGCAATTTTGAGTCCAAAATGTAGCTTCTATGACATTTTGCCATAAGGGCCATGGTTATTAATGTTTTATGGATGGCACCTTAAATTTAAAGAGATACTATGAGCTAGACTTTTGAGAGTGTAAAATAATGAATATATCAATTGGAACCATGATTCTATTTACAATATTAAAGAAGATACAAGCAATTAAGTTTAAGTAATGGCGCGTAATGGACACTACGCGTTAGGCTTCTCCGAGAAGCACTGGGAGTACCCTGTTGGACGAATCCGTCGTCCAATAGGGGTAGTTCCTAGTGCTTCGCGGAGAAGTCTAGACTACGGAAACTTAATTGCGCGTATCTTCGTTAATATTGTAAA
The DNA here is from genome assembly GCF_054372755.1 of Phalangium opilio. Taxonomy (NCBI): domain Eukaryota; kingdom Metazoa; phylum Arthropoda; class Arachnida; order Opiliones; family Phalangiidae; genus Phalangium; species Phalangium opilio. The sequence continues at coordinate 7,655,669 of NW_028324151.1, forward strand.
TAGAAACATGGTTCCAATTGATATATTCATTATTTTATACGCTCTTTTGATTGAAAAGAGTAAAAAATTCTAGTCCGAAGTATCCCTTAAAGTAAGAAGCGGAAATATAATACTAATTTAATTAAGTGGTTATCCGTAAAATACTCCAATCATAACTCTAAAACAGTGTTATGGCCCTGACCACAAAATGTCTTCGAATATTTTCAACTCGAAATCGTCCATATAAACCCTCTTTACTTCGGTGCTACCACCCTTTTTGGGAACACCCTGTATGCTTTCTCTTCGTCTTTTTGTTAAGAGTGTGTTTACGAAACTAATATTTTTACGTAAGCTCTTTCAAAAGAGCTTTGAAGAATTAGTCACGCGAATTTTTGCGTTCCTTTTTCTTGTACAAGTGTTCTAATATGTTTGGAATTATAGCGTTTCGGGGAAGTTTCCATTTTGGAGTATTTTCTCTCTCTTATTTTCTACCTACGCCTGTAGATATATTTCAACCGCTGTACGTTGTCGTGCGTTGTACCGTTACGTTATAGTTTGTAAGCCAGCTTAAGTTTTAAACCACTACTACATAAAGTAAATAAACACATGGTAATTTAAATTAAAACGTTCTTGGTTCTAAAATGCGAGAAAATATTCTATCTAAACTATATTTCAAAGGTTAATACAAGAATACCATCCATACTTTTGATTATACAGTATTAAAGGTCATAGTTCAACTTCTTACCTCTTGACCCCATGGCGTGTACATTCTAGTTGGATGATCCAATCTTATAGCTTGTCCTAAATCCTTGAGTACTCCTTCGAAGTTTTTAGTTGTCCTCAAATTGAGTAAAACTCTGCTCCTAATTTCATGGTGATTCCCGTTGACCACGGTCAGAATTCTACCCTCTTTGTAAGCGGCTGGATACTCGTTTAAGGAAGCCCTGCTTCTTATTGATAGGTCCGAACCACGACTGTTGTAAACTCCACTCTGGTCCGAGTACCTTCCAATGCGGTTAACCACCGGTCGCCTTAAGTGGACCGGGGTCACGGGACGCAATAGTCTGAGGTCGTCCTCGCGTAAGAGAGTCGGTCTGCCGCCCGTATAAGCTGTCCGCATACGGGCCGATACTCCGTACGCTATGTCCTGAGCAAGGAAGATAAAATTGGATAAGACATTAGAATAAAATTTGACTAGAAAATCATATATTTACAAAACCGGGTATAGATTTAATTTTAAAAGTAGGAATGGAGAACAGAGTATTGTGGGCGCGCATCAAAGTCCCGGACCCCCTTCCACGGGACGGGGGTGTATGAAAGAAGAGGCGGGTCATAGCGACGGAGGTAAAAAGGAATTACGTCTTTTTCGCCGTCCCCGTCAGAAACGTCATCAAAACGTAGTTTAAGTGAGCCAATAAGATAATTTAGACTTTTCGTTACGTGTTGGAGGGAGGGGCTCTATTCTGGGCTATGAGTCGGAATGAAGTAAATACTAACGTTCTCCATTCCTACTACTAAAATTAAATCTATCCCTGACAATACCAAAAAGCAAAGCGGTAGAATACAAAAACTAACCTGGAAGAGTCTGTTGGAAGATACGACGTAGGAATCTCCGTCTTGGAGTTCCTCTAGCCTCTTGATTATCTTTCCACGTAGGTTGAATATGTAACGAACCCCGTACGTGACCTTTAACCTTTGGGTCAAATAATCGCACAAAGCCCCGAACGAGTGAAAGTCCTTCCCTCGTCGAATGGACACTTTGATGCCCGGGAAGAATAGATCGCCGTTGATATAGAAAGTGACCAGTAGGGCCTTGGGGACCCGAAAAGCGGCCGGGTAGAAAGATTGACCTTGCCATCGTAGAGGTCTTCAAGGTTAAATTGCGTTGCAATATATTAGTTACGCTCGCCTACCCCCCTTAAATATGTTTTCCATATAGTAAATGCCGTTAAAGGGGAATTGGAAATACCTTTACTGTTTATTAAATCAATTCTGATGACCTAGGAGTTAACTCTACCATGTCTGTCAACTCTCAACTAAATATTCTATGCACCTTTCTTTTCCCAATCAAATGAACGTAAAATGTTTTGGATCAACTGTACTTTTCCCAATGGTCAACCTCGTGACATAGAGCCATTACGTGTCCTTATTGACTTTTGAGAATATTTCGACCACTTTCTTTGAGAAATCTTATAGTGAATTCCATTGGAGTGCTCCGAGATCGCTCGCGGTTTTCTCTATTTCTCCATCAAATCCGACAAAAAGTGCTCAATAAGATCATTTTCAGTTCGATCTTGAAGAAAAATACGTGTAATTACCGGAGCGGTATTATATAACATCAGTTTTTTTTTTTCGACAAAATGTCTACGCTGATTCACCGAGCAATTCGTACTGATACCGTTTTCCATTGGCTGCTAGCAGTCTGCCACCATTGAGCAATATTACACTAGACATAGATGCACTTAATGCAATTTTAAGGCGACTTTCATTCTCAATCCGATAAAACTACTCAATTAGAAATGCCAATGGAAAACGGTATTATCTGTCTTTTAATACAAATTGGTACCAAGCAGAAATCGGACCGAGCGAGCGACCAATGGATGACGTGAATCCGAGGAGAAGTGACCAAACGATGGAACACAAAACCTTTCAGAGCAATCCGAGGTTGCCCCGAGTAGTCCAATGGAATTCTCTATTAAGTTCGCTTTACACCGGCGTTACTCCGCGAGCCAATTATTAAAAGTTAATCGAAGCTTATTGATTAAGGCTAATGGGACATGGGGCGACCCTACCGTACTTCACCTGTTATAGTAATTGTTGTAAAACATAACGTAATCTTGACTTTGCAAGATGGAGTGTTCCCTCAGGGCCCTAGCCTTTTCTTCCAATTCTTCCTTGTATTGAACTCTTCTCTTATTTCGAGGTAGACTCCTCGATCTGTATTTTCCCGTGCTTCCCTGGTCCATGATTATTTCGGTTTTATCGTCGAATCGTACTCTCTTCATTCATTCAAGTCATATCCGGTAGAAAAAAAAACCAACACGCCGTTTATTCTAAACACAAAAATATAAAGAAAAATATTAAACCTTGCAATATATGGGATATCCCTGTAAACATAAGTTCTTTAAGATATGTTCCAAAAGTTTGTCACTGGCTACAAGCTGGAGCTTGTCATGAAGTGACGTAGGAAGGTCATAGATTCGAGGTAAAGCGATGATTGCCTGGCGAGGCGCTGTTAAAGGCTTAGTAAAGCAAACCAAGAAGCGATATCTAGTTTACTAGGGAGAAGGTAAAAGATGCTTAAGTATTCGCGCGCCATAGTCCCAGTCCCCCTTTCAAAATACAAGGGGGGACGTAAAAGGAGGCCGGGCTATTTCGCCTCTCCTCAGTCGGAAAATGCGTAATTTTCGTCATTCGCATCGCGCTGACGTGAGTTTTCAAGAACAAATGAGATTCTGGTTGTAATTTAGAGGCGGGGATTAACTCCGGACCTACTATACGTTTGGACTGGTGATAAAGCTAGCATAATGTGGCGAATTTATACCTTCTCCCTAATAAACTAGATATCACTTCTTGGTACAGACTAAATAGGAAAATGAAAGTCCAAAATTAACCGAGAGTAGGACTTCAATTCTCTCTTGTCGTTCTCGAGCTGTAAGTCTCTAGCATTACGAAGTGTCATACTTATGGAACATATCTTATAAATTTATGCTGTAAGCTTTATAGTGGTCTCGTGTGTCGCTTTGTAGCGTGTTCGCGCTTACTAAGATCTGGTTGGCTTTTCCCCAACGTTAATATCACACTAGTTTACATTGTGTACATCGATTGAATACGCGAGGTACCTCGTGTACGAGGCTAAGAGCACACCCGTTTTGATAGTTGCGCCTTTCTTTTTCTTCTCTACATTTTTATGCCCGCGTTTGCGTGTCTCTTCCGTTGTACATACTTAGACGCGTATATCCTTCCTTGTTCGAAAGGTCGTTAACTTATCAACGTAAATATGGTTTGATTTTAAATTTTAATGTGTTTTATGGTGTTTACTGTTTAATTAACGTATTATCAGAAGTATATAATACTGCTCTTCGAGAGAAGTGTACTACCACAAAGATGGGTAATTGTAACATGATTCTTCCCAACATTTGGAGCAAGGTTACAAAACCGAATCACCTACGCGATACTCTATTACACCTACGACATTACTCTATTAGCGCTGCTTAACTATTTGCCAAGGCGCATGCATGCGCTTGTGCGTTTTTGTCCCATCCACGTCAAGATAATCGGGGTTTGTGGGTTGATTGCTGACTGGGGATTTAGTACCAAACAGTTATAGAATTCACCCTAGCACGGTACGATGCCCATCTGAAATTTGAAGGGGTAACTCGCCTGAGAAGAATCATGTTACATAACTATTAAGAGGATACAGAGTCTCATCCTTCCACTATTACCCACTTCTGATATTTGATTTTATTATCAAAGCATCCCTTATCTCATCGGAGAGAATATTTATTTAGAGAAGTTGAAAGTAAAGCTTGAGAAAGTGCCTCTCATTTATCGGTTTCTACTTCCGTATAATCATAAAAACTTTTTTTTTATTAAATATTACTTTTCGGTCTGTTTTATCTAACAAATATTAATTTCGGTAACACTATACTTAAAGACCCAGCACTCTTACATCAAAAAGAGACGTCGCGGATAAACAAAAACGTAATTATTTAAAACTGGACAATAGAAACTACAAAATTATTCAAAATTTGGGACATACTTCAATATTTGTGTACCATTGCATACAAAATTAAGAATTCATGAAAATTATTCATATATAGATGGATATTTCAACAATTCCTTCAAAGGAGAGCGATACTGTGTTATAATATTTGGGCCCCAATATCATGCGGTTTAATATTTTTTCATTGGTTAATCCGAAAGGAAGTTTGAGAACATTGCACTTTTGAAGTGGATGTGAGAAGTGTTTCGCAAATTCTCTTGAACAGGATTATATACAGTACATCCGTCCTCCTTCAAATTGTTTGTTTTTTTTTATCTTCGTAATCTCCCAGTTAGTTAATAAACTTAAAATTACTTGCTGTTCATTATGAAATACTTTAAGACGGAAACAAGTTTGTTTCGTGCATTTCTTTCTGGCCCAAATTTATATAAAATTTAACCTAATCTATCAATAAAAGATATTACTTAAAACAATAATATAAAAATATTTGAATAGCGATACTCTTAACTACTTTTCCAAAGGACGTACAGTACCAATCAACTGATAAGGCTATTGATAAAAATACCCGATGTCAATAAAACGTCGTTCAACTCACCACAGTTCCCTGATAGTAACTCGGCAGATGGAAGCTTGAACCGCGAGCACTTTTTTTAACAACTGTCCAGGAGCGAGAAAGTCCCCGTTTTGAACCCCCGTTAATGTCCGTTCCATTATTTTGTCATTTGTAGTTGATGGTGGGTGGGAAAAAAGGAGGGGAGGTAACAATATGCGTTGTCCGAATGGTCACGTGGTCCAACGTAACTGTACCCTATGTCCCTATTTGCTTGTCCAAGTAGTTTGTTCCCCCTTCTTGCATTGTGTTTACGACTTTCCCGCGCAGCTCCGTACAAGCCACGTCCCTATTGATTTTTAACGTAACTCAGGGAAAATGTTTTGGAACGCACGTGGCTTGATTTTAAGGACTCCTTCCTTCTACACCTGACCTGACATGGGCCTTTTTCCAACGAAATTATATCCCATTAATGAATAGAAATTAACAAGAATGATTGCGATTACGTAATATTAATAGCTACTTGTGTTAGAGTAACTCTAAAATAGTGCTTCAGTCTAAACAATACTTTATGAGTTTCAGATTGGTTAGGAAAAGGTGTCGCTTGAACTGTATAAGTGTGACCATCTTTATCTCTATTCGACATAGACCATTTCGATGTAAGATATGTTCCATGTATGACACTTCCTATACTTCGTCATTCTAGAGACTTACTGAGAACTGCTGAGAGCTAGTTCGAGAACGACAAGCGAGAATTGACTACACTCGGTTAATTTTGCAGGACTTAATTTTGCTTTACAAGAATATGACTTTTCACCTATACTCACTTCTTGTCAAGCTCTCAGTAACCAGCGACAAACTTTTAGAACATATCTTATTAACTTATGCTACTATGAATGAGTAAAATGCGAGCCGCATACAATATATCTTTTACTTAAAATTAAAATTAACTGTCAATAAATTAATTTTAACTTTAAATAAACTCTCTGTATAGTTAATAGTAATAGGACAAGCCAGGGATATAGGATGCCTCATGCCTGTGTTGTAAAGGAGTTTTGAAAGATTTTCCTGTGGTAAACGGTTTTGACCGGTTAAACCGGTCAAAAGGTGGGAAAACTAGTTTTTTTCCCACTGTATTGGGAAAAACCCAACCCTGGATCATACTGTCAGGGACACCGACAAATCGTCGTATAAGCAACGTTATGGTTGTATTTAAAACCATACACACGTAGATAAAAAGGAACCTCCAAAAAATGTTAAATTCTGGCTAGGAGGGCCAGCCAATGGGTCTGGTAGGAGGGTTGAACTGTTTACACGTTCTTCGAAGAAGATTATCTAGAAGTTGGTAACTCGCGTTTTCTGCTACTCTTGTCCGTCCCGGAGAACGGTGAACGGCCACTGGTCTGGGAAGACTTAGAATAATCGTAGATATTGAATTTCTGATCCATGGTATTTTAATATTTCGAATGTTGTTTATTTAATAAGAACTGCTACTCCATGAAGTAGCAGTTCTTATTAAATAAACAACATTCGAAACTTAGAATAATCAGGGAACTTAAAATCGGTGTAAACTCTGTACCTTACGATAGGGATTGTTAAAAGCCCAACTTTTGACAGGTCTTAAACGGAATAAACATGATTAGCTAAGTTCTCTTTCGTTGACGGTAGAATAATTGACTGATAACTTCCGGTATAAGTTAAGTTTAATCAAGTTCTGACGTTCTCGATAGACTAGTGCTGACCAAATTAGTGAGAAAAGCGAGAAAACGCCCTGCTGGTGATTCGTACGTTCCTCTATCTAGGTCTTTTAAAGCGAAAAATGAGGCTTCTCTTGAAAAAAAATATATTTGAAACAATGTCGGAGCTCACGAGATGCGTCTGCTGAATTTCTAATTTGTTTGCAATTCCGTAAGCCTAATTTTTGCCCTCGAAAATGACCGGACCCAAAAAAGGGATAGACCCTCGTGGCGTTATAAGCTACCAAAACTGTCCTGTCAACTTTTTTAATTATCATATGGTTTTGGGGTAAGTCCTCAATGGAGTATCATCAGGGCTAGCTGTAATATTTTGTGTGCGAATTGGGGTTAAGTATCTTTAACGGTAAATATTTTTGTTTATTAGTTTTATTTGGTGGGAGTGGGAGTGTGGGATCTTTATATAGGTACTTTATACGGTTGGTCATTATTGGTTGGTTGGTATTTTTAGAGCAAATTTCGGTTTTTGGTCTATTTTTAATTTGGCTTGGTATTGTATGAGAGAGAATGTACGAGTTTTATTTTAGATTTGAACGACTATGTTATTGTACACGCGTTGGCATTGTCTTGTTAAATTTTATCCGAAAAAGAAATTTCTTATGTGGGATTTAATTTATAAACGTTTTAAATTTTTTTTTAAATATTGAATAATTGATAAATACATTTTAATTTTTTTTTTACCATTATCATAATATCTATAAATTTATACATGGTGCTTCTGATAAGTCTGCCATAAATTAAGAGGGATTTTCTATGAGCGATTTTGAGTCGAAAATGTTTTATCACATTTTGCCGTGACTGTTTTCTAGTTATGATTTGATGAGTGTTTTAGGGAGGACCCTTTAATTAAATTAGAAATCATTGTCTTTCAGTTTCTTAAGTAATTTAAAGGGTCATCCGTAAAATACTCCAATCATAACTCGAAAACAGTGGCCCGGACGGAAAAATGTGATAGAAGTTACATTTTCGACTATGATGACTTTTTATTATCTTGACCTAAAATTTCGTCCAGAATTATTAATTTCTTAGTTTTATATTTTATTATTAACTTTCGTATGTCGATTTTTATACTTAATTAACTAGCACTAGCCAAGGTTTTACTGGTGCTTTATAAAAAAAGTACGGTTATTATTATTAGATAATTCCCTTGTGTTATTATCTAGCTATGATTTCTGTACTGTGAAGAAACAATAACTTCCATGCTATTCGCAATAATGACTAACACGGTGAAGCTAAAATTCAGGGTGATAAGCCCACACGTATTTCCTATCCGCGCCTGTAGAAATGTTTATCTTGCCGAGCTCCAGTGTTTTAGGAGAAGCTACCTTACAGGAGGGAAGGGTAGCCACTTTTATTACCCCTCCGAGTGACGATGACGTCATGGAGAGGTATTACATTGGACATACCTGTGTGTCTGTTATCGCGTTCCGCATCGCGTTCGCAGAAAGCAATATTGACTTCTACTCCATTATCATCCTTTTCGGGTTAAGATGTACGTTGCGATTGGGTAGGGTTACAATAAATGTCTAACCTTCCAATGGCAAGGCTTCCACTAAAGGTTCACGTTACGCAAATACACTATTTCTCACGAGGGGTCGGACGTTTAGGAAAAAGTGTACGGGATTTCGAAATCCAATTTGATTTCGTCGGATTTCGTTTGATTTCGTCGGATTTCATCGGATTTCATTTGATTTCATCGGATTTCGTTTGATTTCGTCGGATTTTGTTTGATTTCAGAATTCGATAAAATCCAATGGATTTCATCGAATTTTGAGATTTTTCCCGTGATTCCGTCGGATTTTTCTACTTTTACCGTGATTTCGACTGATTTTGCGATATTTCCCTTGATTTCGTTGGATTTTGAGGTTTTTCGCGTGATTTCCTCGGATTTTAAGATTTTTCCCCGTAATTTCGTCGGATTTTGTGATTTCTTTTGATTTTGGATTTCATGAATCTTGGAATGGATTTCACGATTTCTTTACTGATTTTGCTTCTGATTTTGTGATTTCGCTTCTGATTTCGTGATTTCTATGTTGATTTCGTGATTTCTTTGTTGATTTTGTGATTTCTTTACTGATTTTGTGATTTCGTTGCTGATTTCGGATTTTTTATTTGATTTCGAAATCAGCATTGATTTCGGATTTCTTAAATTGGATTTCACGGGTAGCGTACGGGATTTCATGAATGACCGACCCCTCGATTTCTCATCCCTTATCGGGAATTGAAACGTCAACAATAGTTATGTTTAAAATCATTTTAGGAATAGCGTTTCTTAAAACGACTTAACTAGAATAATTAATATCAATTAAATATATTTAATTCTTTAAGAAAACGTCTTAAGTGGGTAGATAGCCCTCGTCACGACTCGGAAAGGTTTATTTCGGTTTCCCAACTTGTTTTGAATAGCGTTACTAAAGCTTCGAGTTTATTAGTAAGTCTTTCTGGCTACTTTCAATGCTTTGGAAAAAGTACATATAGCAGCTAACATATCAGAATCACCCTAATCTATCAGTATAGGCTTGATATTCCTGCATCCTATAGAGTAGTGTCGGTAGAGGGGGGGAGTAGACTGTGTATCCCTCCCTCTAAGCGCGCTTTTGTAAGAGGGGATACTGTACGCGCTTGGTAGGGGGGATGACACTTAGCTAAGAGATAGAAGGTATGACGTTTGCATACGTAGAACTGACCTTACTCTATTCCTATATATTTAAATGACTGCCAGGTTTTAATTTTAAATTTTGAAACAGCGCCAATTCTCCCTCCCACTCACAATAAGACCTAAAATAGATGATAAATAGTTCAAAAGTCAAAACCTTAAGTAACGGAATGCAGTATATCTTAGAATAAAAATAGACACCAATATTGAAATAATCAATTTTCAATTTTTATTTATTCTACAAGCAATATATGTATGTTTTTTAACAAGTAAACTTTTTTTTTAAAGTTTTTAAGATACATTTTAGTTTTTAAATTATTATTCCCTTTACGTCCTAATAATAATTTACTTAAAACATCTTTTTTACTTTTTAAATTCGTTTCATATTTAATACAAAACCAAAAGAATTTTTATATTTTAAAGTCTACTTTTGTTTATTCTTCTCAAGTTAAGACTTTTTCACGACTCGTCATAACGTAAATATTGTTGACTAAAAGTTTCTAATTCGCTACTTAGATAACCAGCCTTATTTCTGTACCAAAATGGTAAACAATCTTAATTAGAACCCTAATTTGAGAAAACGTATTAAATTAAATCAAAAGTGGATGAGAGGAAAAGTAAGTATGAAAATTGGCCAAAAGTCGCGAGATATCCGAGTTTCGCCGTAGTTGACTGTTTTATTGGCGTAGCTATACTGGGCCTGTTCACTCCCTTAAAATAGGTCTTGTGTTAATTCACGGTTACGCGGTTACCGTCGTCTGCTATTGTGTATGCTAGAACTTCCTCGATTTGTGTTTGTAGTCACGACAGAGTAGCTGGTAATGTTTTAAAAGGTATTTGAAGGTATAATATGGATTTAAGTAAGGTTATCGAAGCAATAGAAGAGCGCGTAAAACTATAGATACGTTTAAAACAAATCTCCGTAATTTAGCTATAGCGCGAGCAGCTTGTGTCGTGATTCGCGTGATCGAGTGGGCTATCTTTAAACCAAGGAGCATCAATAAATGTCTGAACTACTTTCAGTCGCGAGTTTGCAAGTCCATCAGTCACTAGTAAACTAAATAGTTATTGGCGAAACTTTTGATGTCCGCGTCGCGTTTTTTAACACAGGCTCTATGGCCATTGTCATACTTTCCCTCTCATCCACATTTGATTAAATTAATTACCTTAAGATTTTGGCAGTATTAGCCGAAACCTCTAATTTCTCTACTTCCTGATCGAGATTTTTAATATCCCCTTGCATTTCGTTAACAACATCGTCAACCAAATGGCAAAGGCGAGCGTAGGTACTCGAAAGTTCTCTGAAAATTAGTCAATAATTAATATTAGGCTTAAAATAGGCCTAATTTATGAGAAAGGGTTACGCACTGTTGCACTTGATGACTACAATTAGCGCTAGTTAAATCAACAATCAGTCTTAGCTTTCTCGTTGCGTGATCAACGTATTGTCTTTTAAAAGTACGTTCTTTAGCCTTATTTGTCCATGTTAATCTTTCGTACATGTACAAGACTCCGTAAAGCCCAAAGGTGACTGCGATAACTCGCCAACCCACCGTTCTTACCAGCTTATAATATGAATAATACAATTTAGGTATTTCCTCCGCAAATACCTCCCTCTTGGCAAAACTTACGACTCCTCCGATAGTTAATATTCCAATGGCAGTGGAAGAGGAAGGTGATATCATAGACATTTTTTGTACAATGGCTAAGTAATCAGCGGGTGGGAGAGAAACGGGCGCCATTTCGTTGCTGGGTGTTTGAGGGGCGCTTTGCATTGGTCTAGGAATGGATTCTATACCATTTCCAAGAACCATTTTGGAACCTTTGGGTCCTAAAAAGCGCCTAACTAGCGACATTAACCCTAACGAAAACCTGAAATCTAAATCCTCTTGAAAATCAGAGCATAACGAATCGCATTGCAGCCTGTAAAGAACTTCAAAATTGTGTCGAGGCAAGATATTGACCATATGTTGCTTGTGTTCAGATGGTATTAACGCTGACATGCGTTCTGCAATTACAAAGAGAACGGTTTTATTTTTTGGTCTAAATAAATTATTCAAGTACCGACAACTATACTAACCAACCATATCCTTTTGAGCTCTTTCTACAGTTAAAGCTAATGTGCTTGATAATTTCATTCTTAAATTGCTGCCTAATCCTTGCTCGACGTGAGAATGAAGTTCCTGTTTATCATAAATGTCATAAATTTTACTAAATTTTAAAATAATTTTTTCCATATGGACTATGGAGGGAATGTTAACGAACATTTTGCTTAATTACTCGGCCCCTGTTTGCTGTAACCCCAAGCAATAAGTATAGTTGTAAAGGGGGAAAATAGGACTATAACATACTATAAGGACATCCTAGTACCTCTGGTAGAACCAGAGTTATGAGCCTCCAAAGTATAGTGTAACGTTAGTCCTATGGAGGGTATGTTTATGAACATTTTGCGTAATTACTCGGCCCCTGTTTGACGCAAGCCCAAGTTTATGGTATCCTCGGCAATGGGGCAAATAGGACTATAACATACTCAAAGGATATCTCCGTGTCTATAGTAGAACCAGAGTTATGAGCCTCCAAAGTATAGTGTAACGTTAACCCTATGGACGGTATGTTAATGAACATTTTGCTTAATTACTGGGCCCCTGTTTGACGCAAGCCCAAGTTTATAGTATCGTTAGATGGGGGGCAAATAGGACTATAACATACTCAAAGGACATCCCCGTATCTCTAATATAACCAGAGTTTTGAGCCTCCAAAGTATAGTGTAATGTTAACCCTATGGAGGGTATGTTTATGAACATTTTGCTAAATTACTCGGCCCCTGTTTGACGCAAGCCCAAGTTTATAGTATCGTTGGATGGGGGCAAATAGGACTATAACATACTCAAAGGACATCCCCGTATCTCTAATAGAACCAGAGTTATGAGCCTTCAAAGTTGCGTGTAATTAAGCCCAAGTTATTTCCCCGAGGTTTGTTTAATTATTTTCAACTTACTTTCTTATAGACACTCAAGACTAAGCTGTCAGGATGGAAGGGCCTTTCAAAATCATTCACCAAATTGGCCAGTCTTCTAATTTCTTCGCTAAGAGCGGACGCCACCCTGGTCTCAACCTGCTCGACCAACTGACCGATTTTAAGCTTGACTTCTTCGGTAAGTAACTCGAGTTGTTGTTGGGTGAATTCTTGTCTGTCGTGTTGCTCTTTGCGTTGATTGGCTTTATCTTGCCGCAACGACGACGCGGTATTGTAAATAGAATTCATCAGCATCCTAATATCGTTGATGATAGTTTTCCCACGTTGGGCGTGTTGCTCAAATTTAGTTTTGACTGCTGATTTCGATAGACACTCCTCAAACTTTCTTTCAAAGTCTTGAAATTCGAAATAACGATTCTGGAATCCTTCGGCCAAAGCTCCGGCTGTTTAAAATAGAAACATAAAGCGTTTCATTAAATTTAAGTAATTGTAAAAGATGTTAATAAACGAAGTACCATGAGGAGGAAGCCCTTGTTGTTGCTTCAATCTAGCTTGCAACACCTCCTTAGCCGAGACGAAAAATACTCTATCTTCAGCTTGTTGACGAGTTACCACTTTTAATTCATCGGCTAAGAAGGCAATATTGCGATCCATATGTTGTTTCCTAACGCCATCAAGGTATTCCGGTTCCGAGGCCGAAGCGTCCCAGCGATTGTTTAGTATGAATATATTGGGCTTGGATAATCTCTCGCTAACTTTATGGAAAAAATTCTTCTCCTGTGTTGAAGTCGTTACGCGTTAATTAATATAATATAATTAAAACGGAGATAAGTTTAATTTATAGAAACGCACGGTTTGCATAAGAGTTGATTCCGCATTTGCCACTAAGACAAATACATCAGCATCCAAGCAATAACTATCAATCCATTCGTCTAAATTTGGTGATACATCGATACCTGGGCTATTTATCAATGATAATGATAACCAAATGGATTTTTAAAATTAATACTGAACTTTAACGAAGACACTTCTAACGCTTATTTCTAATCAGTCACATTGCTGATTCAATAATACAGGGTTCATACAACTTTTGGAAAACAAATTTCCCTGAGATTTATGGGAGGTTTTTCCCCATATACTTCCCTGAATTTTCCAGGTTTTTCCCGTATATGGAGTATCCTATGGAGCAAATGTTAACGAAGGAGGGGGGGGGGGCAAATAGGACTATAACATACTCAAAGAATACCGCCGTATCTCTAGTAGAACCAGAGTTACGAGCCTCCAAAGTTTAGTGTAATGCTATTCCTATGGAGGGGGGTATGTTTTTGAACATTTTCCTCAATTACTCGGCCCCTGTTTGTCGTAGCCGTACGTTTTTAGTGTGGTTAGATGGGGGATAAATAGGACTATAATATACTCAAAGGGCATCCCCGTACCTCTAGTAGAACCAGAGTTATGAGCCCCCAAAGTATAGTGTAATGTTAATCCTATGGAGGGAATGTTCAAGAACATTTTGCTCAATTACTCGACCCTGTTTGACGCAAATTTCCCTGATTTCCCTGAATTTTACTAAAAATTCTAAACTTCCCTGAGGTTTTTGTCAACTATTTATTTACCTGATTTTTCCAGGTTTTCCCGGTTTGTATGAACCCTGTTCAATTATAAAATAAGGGGTGGGTGGGACCTAATGGGTGGGGTTCTATCTCTGTACCCGGATTAATTGGGGTCACCTAAAAAGGTAACGACTTAAATGACAATGAGAGACAATACACAACAATGCCATTAACGTTTAACAAATTAATAAAAGTGGATTAGTAAGCTCAGGGTTAAACTATTCGAGACAATTTCATTAAAAAAAGGGGGGAACACAGACACAGACTCACCTGTCAACTAGCACCACGTCATCCCTTAATAATGGACACTTTCCTTTTGGCCACATTATTCGAACACGAGCACTTTCCACTAAACTTTCGGCATTTAAGGCGTGGGCTAGTTGAGCAACACTCTGAGAAATAAATAAATGTAGACAACAAAATTTAAACCACTCCCAATAATATATTTCAGTAAATAAAATATCTATCTAGTTTAAAAGTCTATTTATTAACCTTCACGTTCTTGGGGTCTTTAGAGTCATCAGTTAGTAAGTAAGCTTCGTTGGTGTCTGAACCTTCCACTTGTAAAAAGCAGTTAGTTGTATGTCCCAAACCGCTCGGAAGAATTTTGTCTTGAAGCATAGCATTAACCACTGTGCTTTTGCCATTACTTGTCCTATTAAATTAGTAAATGCAAGGATTACGTCAAGTTGCAGTCAATAGTGATCCTTAAAGGAAAAGTTCAGATAACATAACATTATACCTTAAAAGAACAGCCTTTTTCTCAATATAAAAGGAATTAAATATGAAAAAGAAATAAATGATCTCTTATTACAAAATAATTAGTGTTTAATTAGTCTTAAAAACAATCAAGGACTACAGCGCCCCCATTGTTTTAGTGGCGTCTGCTAAATCGAACCTCTTACCCCTACCTCTCTCAGCATTTGAGAATTCAACCAATCCCATAGGAGTAAGTGGTTCAATTTAGCAGACGACACTAAACCAATGGCGTCGCAATAAGACTAATGCTAATTATTTTGTATTAAGAGATTTTTTTATTTATATACAGTTAGAAAAGGGTAGTTTTTTAAGGTATAATCATGGATAAAGAATGCGCGTGCGGAAATTTGTTTTCACGCTACAAGATCGGCAACTCCCTATCTCAAACGACAGCTTATTCTGTATATACTCTGTTACAACATCGGTTGTCAGCTCGCGCAAAGCTGGGTCTCTATGTAATCTAGCCTTGCGCGTGCTGACAAGAGACAAAAAACTTCAGGATCTTCAGGATTTAAAATCAGTTTAAAATATCCTGAAGTTTTTTGTCTCTTGTCAGCACGCGCAAGGCTAGATTACATAGAGACCTAGCTTTGCGCGTGCTGACAACCAATGTTGTAACAGAGTATATACAGAATAAGCTGTCGTTCGAGATAGGGAGTTGCCGATCCTATAGCGTGAAAACAAATTTCCTCACGCGCATTCTTTATCCATGGTATAATGTTATGTTAGCTCCAGTTTTCCTATAAAATATGCCCCAAAATGCATTTACCTGCCGAAGAAGGCAACTTTCATATGATCTCGTTTTAAAACTTCTTCTATTCCTATTATCTTTTTGGTATATCTGCGTAATGCTTGCACTTGCTCTTCCGTTGCCACCTCATTTTCCTCCCCCAAACCTGTATTTTAACGTAAATTTGCATTTATTTGTATTAAGTAGCTACCCTTTCAAGTCAGTAAAGGGTGGTTGGGCTGATAATAACAGCCAGCTGTGTGCAAGCTTAAAATAGAAATTTACTTAGTCAGGGTTACATTAACCCCTACCAAACGCTGTCCCTGCCTATTTATTGATCCAGTACATGTTTGAGAATGGGAAGTACTTGAGAGAGCTTTAGGTGGGCCTGTATGCCTGTCAAGTCTTAATGAATTTAATACCAGATTTAAAGGGATTTAGACTTACCTTCCAGGAACTTATGGCTTTCGTTGACATATTCTTTTATATCAAAGAATATGTCGTTGATTTTTTTCTTGGCGAGGACGAAAATTTTGAGGGGAGATACGGATAAATCGGGTATACGGGAAGAGTTGTTTGTTTTCACGTACGCGGGCATCGAGGGTGGCGAACCTGGCGGGATACCGGCGGGAATCGATCCCGGACCGACCGCCTCAACTGGACTTAAACTAACTGAGCGACTTAAAGAACCCGACATTACTAAAATAATTAAATTCAAATAACGTCGACGTGCCTGAAAATAAAATTAAACCCATCTTATTCGTCTTGATGACGCAATATTTGTTAGCAAATAAAAACAGTGCTAAGCCTGGGCCCAAAAAAAATGGCCGCCACCGCGTAACACTTAAGCCTAGGTCAAACGACGATAAAAACCTATTTTTTATATTCGCCGAACGAATCTGGCGTCAAATCTTTAGCGGACGTTAATAAAAGCGCGATTATTGATAGTCTCAACGCGTTGTTAAAGCGTTAGTTCGGTGCAATTTGTTAATTACTCACTCATTTAGGAGGCACAATCATTTCGCAGTTTAGGGCCTCGGGACATACATAGAAATGATGTACCATGTGACTGAATGCGTCATTATGATGAAATTAGCCTAATTATGTGCTGCCATCTACAATATGTTATGGAGGATAACCTTTCTCTTTTTACATGGAGTAATTTTATTGGAGTGAAAGCAAAAGTTTCCGATAAAATGCATTACATAGAAGCTAGGTCACCTTAAATAATACTCCAAGGTATCAGACGATTTTGAAAAACTGCATTAGTAAACGTTTTTCAACCTAGATGGTGACACAGTCTTCACTAAATTGATCGAAAGGAAGATATAAGGGGCGGCAGCTCTCTGCCTTTTACAGCATTAGACTCTACGGGGATTTAACATTAAGTGCTAACTAGATATTTATTTTGTTTTTGGCGGAAAAGTTCTGTATAGCGCGGGTCAAGGACTCCTAGGACATTTGTTTTCGTAAATAAGCTACGCCAATAAAACATTGCAATGATTGCATAAATTTGCAATTAAATTAACTTCAAAACGCGTTTTGACTGAATTTTGAGTTAGCATAAATATAACATGAGCAATTTATCGGAGAATCTATAAAAGTAAATAGATTCATATTTCCAAACCATTTTGTTCTTTTCTCAAATTCCAACGAAAAATTGCCAATCATTGTACCGTTTTGTAAGAATCACCTAATAATTGTCTTGAACTACAAACCTACTTTTTACCATAAATCGTTTTTCTAAAGTTGATACACCTTCAACACGAGTACATATTATTCTTTCATGAATATGTAACTTTTCCCTTAAAATTTAGAGTAATAAAGGGATATTGAACTGAAATAATTTTTTTCTTTGAAATCGATTAAAGATAAAAAGCTTTCTCGAAATGAATAGATAATAATTTGCAAACTTCGGAGGTTACAAACAGAGAAACCAACACACAGGGCGAGGTTGCCATTGGGGTATTCTCCCTCTCGCCAAGAAGCTCCACCAGAGGCAGTGCGAGTTAATTAGCCTCCCGCGTCTAGTGAACTCGGACTCCGTCTGGTGTTGTTTCTTGGCGCGAGGAAGAATACCCCAATGGCGGCCTTGCCCCCTTGTGTTGGTTTCTGTGTTTTTAATTTCCAAATTGGTCCATACATCTAAAGAGGGAATGCCATTGTTTTAGAGTCAGACATATCAATCAATATTCATGAATATATCGAATAAATTCATTCTTCTAATGGCTTAATTTTCCCGGTTTTATTGCCTTCGTAACCACATAATAATACATTACGTTTCTTAGAACATGGGTCTAAAAAGGAACCGCCGTATTTTAGATCCAGACATATCAATATTCATGAATATATCGAATAAATTCATGCTTCTAATGGCATAATTTCCCCGGTTTATTGCCTTCGTAATCATATTTCATGTGGTTTTTTACAAATTCTGGGCGTTTTGTCTTTTTATGAAATAAAACAGTTTAAAAAACTCAATTTTAAATTTATTTCAATACGCAGGTTGAAACCGAAAGGTTGAAAATATATTATGAAGAAAAAGAAATGACGTTGTAAATATCATTAGGGGATCGGCAAGCAAGTACCACCAAGCAAGTACGCTACGCAGTTGGCGAGTCGCCGCGTAGCGCTGGGTCTATTTTTGGAGGGAGTGTGCAGGACGAGCCCTCTTTCCCTCGAATGAAAATCCTATTCGACCTTGCACGCTGCTTAGGAGGACGCACGCCGCGTAATATTGAAACGTATTCCGACCGAGTCTCTGACGTCATTCAGGTCGGGACTGACTTTTGCCGGTCGTGCTTTGCAGCGAAGTTTCGCTTCACGGAGTCAGGGACGGAGACCCAAGGATTTTCTCATTACAACCGAGAATTACCAACGATGGTTTAAGAGAGAACCAAGCCTAAATTCGATCGTAAATATTCAACCAATCACGTTCCTTTAAACTCCTAACGCGCCTCCGTTAGCCGTATTACGTCATCATTGTGTTATAGCTATATTAACCGCGGGAAAAACACAGAAGTTAACGCCCATTTTGAATAAAAAAAAAACTCGCGCAAGGTGAAACCCTCGAAAGTCACATTTCTCCGCTGATCTATTTTTGGTGTTTATTTTGTGCCCCCTCCCGCGTGCTCTTGCTTGTACTGCAAACCTTCTGCAAAACTTGGAGCTCGACGTCTCTTGCTACGCGCAGCGATTGATCGTAGAAAAAAAGGCGCGCGCCGAAACGACTCCAAACTAAAGGCTAAGCTCATCCCAGAGTTTGCGCCGTTTCCTATTCTATTATTTTATCATATTCCGCTTTTCAAAACGTGTGTTTGTGTCTGAACGAAGAGCTAAGCCTTGTACTGTACCGTGTACCGTTATTTCAAGCCACGGTAACCGGCGGCCACGCTTTTAAGCGATACAGCAGTACGTAACCGGTGCTTTGAGCAAAAATCAAAGACATATAGGCTAGTGAGTGAAGAATAACTAAATTTAACAAGGACGGTATTTGTAAGAAGTCGACTGTGAACAGTGACAGAGGTGCAAGTATTTGTGTGTAACTGTACCAGAACACTCGCGTTTGGATTTTTTTATTGAGGAGTAGGAGCTTCTCTGAGAAGTGAGAAGACCGAGAAAAATCCCGCTAGTCGGCCTGAGAGCTGATTTTGGTAACCGACGGTAACCGCCCCCTTTTATCCTTTAAGACACACTATTTTTAAAGAGAAAGAAGCTACCGTCTTCCGAGGTAGCTTCGACTTTGTAACATTTTCAACCATTGAGCTCAACTTGACAAAAATAATCGGGAAAAGGGAGAAGATGGACAGAATGGAGGACTCTTTCCGGATGAGCGAAATGACTTACTTAAACGTGCCCGATCGGGACCGGGACAAGAGTCCCTCACCGGCTGATTCACTCGCGTCTTCCGCTACTGATATCTCAACTCTACCCATTCACGGAAGATCACACCGCCACGAGGAATACGTAAGTGTTAAATTTAATTATCTTTAACATTTAGGCCTAGTTCTTATCCTCTGTATGAAAAAATATACATATGAATCAAATTCGAAACGTTAATTTGGGTGGCGAGGAGATAACGCGGAGTGAGTTTATTAAGTCAGGTGTGTATGACCTTGGCCGGTTATATTGTATAATATCGTATTAGGAAATGTATGTAGAGAGGCGGCCTTAATTGACTGTGGAAATTAGAGCCGGTTTCTAAAGAAATATAGTTAGTTCATTCATAAAATTACATAGTGTTTAGTACGAGTGCGGTTACCACAGAAAAATATAAAAATCACCGCCTTTTGTGTTTGCAAAGACCCTCAAAGGAGTCGTTTTTGATGGTTATTTTAAATATATTTCATTTGGTTCAGGAGCATTTTTGCCCATTCTCCGAGACTCCGATAGAGAAAGCCTTTAGAGCCTTTGAAAGTTTAATCCCGTTGTTTATGCATGCAACGGTTGTACATACAAAGTCGTCTGCTTATGTTTAGTCTTCATTCCTAAAATGAGCAAACGGGCAGCTGTCTCTCGGCGGAAAATGTCCAATTTAAAGGGTTTATGAAACGTAAAAGAATTTCGTTTTTAATTTGACCGCCGTATTTTTAAATTTCCGGAATTTGGAACAAATACCAAATAAAAGAAAAATTATGATTTTGCAATCTTAGCTGAAGGGCCAAGTAGAGATAACCAAACCTAAACCATATTTCATTTTATGTTGAAATTAAACTTAAGTATGGAAATTATAGATTAACTGAAGTAATTTAAAGAGAAAAATATATGTATATTTTACTTCAAAATTTAAACAGCTTTTTTTAGTCAAAATACTAAATTCCTTAAAAAAATGCCTTTTAGTTAAATATAAAATCATGAGTGAATGATAAAATATAAAACTTTCGCTGTAGATATGGTTTTCAGTTAGTTTTAACTACTAAAAAATGTACAGGAAATAATACCTGATCAATTCAATCATTTACAAAAAATTACTTCCGTAATATATTATCTTCGATTTTTTTCACAATGACCCTTTGTTTTAGAAACGTGTAGTTATTATGTCACGTGTTGACGTAATTTTACTATAAACCTACTGCGCACGCGCCATACAGACACACCTACTAAACTATTACAGACTCCTTTGCAAAGTTAAATACCAGATCAGACTTCAGTAACAAATTTCGCTGACGAATATGACATTTCGATTTATATCTTTCTTTTTATCTATTTAGTTATTATTTTTTTTTTAAATCTGCGTGTTGGATTGCAAACGGAATATAGATTATACAGCACCGGTTCTATTTTTTCCATTCTTGATTAGTAATTGACCGTGACATTGTACTTTAGCGGCCATTTTTAATTCGTTTCTGCTGGTTGTATTCATTTCGAAAGAATTAAGTTTTGATATTGCCCATTCCATCGCGTGCTAAGACTAACAACCTTCGTTTGAATCGAAATAATGACGCAATGTCTGCCGTGTTTTAGTATTTTTATAAATATTATGATTGTTAGGGTACACTGTTGCTGTTTCCTCTTGCCTTAACGTTAACTTACTAGGAGGATTGATACTATTTACACCAGGAGGCCAGGGTCTCTTGGCGGACAAACTGCAGTACCAAGTAGCCTGGCCTTCTGGTGTAAATAGTGTCAATACTCCTAGTCTGAAAACTATGTATAATTAATTAGTTAGACCTACTTTAACAGATTAAATATAAAGTCTCGTAATTCTTTTAGTTTAATTAAAAATTATTCCTTAAAATGCCCCAACATGTGAATTCCAAAAATGGGGCTTCTATAGAATCATCGGAGACGATCCCTTTAAATAGGAATACATATAGCTATTTGGAATCATTGTGTACCTATTTTCTCAACGTGTCTATACTGATTTTGTGGGGGGAGTTCTCAAGACTAACCGTTATGTAGTATGACGAATTTTATCTCGCGAATAATCTATCTCGCTACGCGTAGCACCTTGCGCGGGCGCCTGACCTGGTGTTCCTACCAACCAATGAAATCTCAGTTAGAAAGGCGTCATAATTATGAGGCCCACAAAACCCGCATAGAAATTAGCATGGGAGATATGGGGACGCAAGATTCCTAGTAGCTATATGTATTCCTGCTTTAACGGATAACAAAGCCAATATTTGTGGTGAAGTTTTAAATTTAAGTTAATCATTCGTAACGCAATCACTAATGTTTCGGGAGAAAAAAATTAATTGCAAAAAAATCATTTGAAATTGAAAGGTGTGATCTAATTCCGTAAAATGGTTACGCCTTTTTTAATCGAATAACTGACTAAACTCGCCAGACAAGCACTTAACCATATTTAGGCCGTATTAACGATAATTCAACAACGAAAATCTTACATTCGAGGGGCATACCACTTACAGATTCTCCCATACACTATAATTACTATTTCTGTGTAATATCAAGAAGCGATATTTAGTTTACTTGGGAGAAGGTATAAATTCGCCACATTTATAGCTTTATCTCCAGTCCAAACGTAGGTCCGGAGTTAATCCCCGCCTCTAAATTACAACCAGCATCTCACTGGTTCTTGAAAACTCACGTCACCGCGACGCGAATGACGAAAATTTCGAGAGGCGAAATAGCCCGGCCTCCTTTTACGTCCCCCCTTGTATTTTGAAAGGGGGACCCGGACTATGGCGCGCGAATACTTAGGCATCTTAAACCTTCTCCCTAGTAAACTAGATATCCCTTCTTGGTAATATATTGAGTACTTTTAAAAGTATTATAAGCGCAGTGAATAGCCTCTCGACCTCTATTCTAAATAAATAATTTTAAATAACAAAAAAAAATTATAAGTAAACCTTGGCCTTAATTTGTTAAAATTTGAAAGGCGAATTTGTTTACCTCTTACAATGGTGTTAAAAATGTTTCACGTGACGTCCTTAATATTGCTTTTCACTGTAGCTTAAAACTAATAATAGAAAAGGTAAGAACAAACAAAATCGGTAATGACCTCATCAGGTACTTTTCTCAATGCCTAACTTGACACTACAATTCTCAGCCTGTGACCTTCCCATGGTCAAATTTAGCACGGTATCATCACGTGCCCGACAGGTTTTTGTCCCCTGAAATTTCACACGGGAGGAATATGTTCAAATATATCTTTTCTGAACAACTTCGTATACTTTAAATAGACCCAACCCTTTGGCGTCGATATTGGTTTAAATATTTTTATGGATCCTTTTTCAGTCTTAGCTTGTACTAGGCATTAAGGCGTGAAATTGATAAAATGAAAGTTGTAAGTTCCTTGGAAAACAACTGAAATACCTGTGGTGTTATAGAAAAAAACACCGTTCAATATTTTCTCTCCTTAAGCGTGTCAGTTAGATTTCACGGGTTCCACAATAAAGCCTCTTCGATGTAACTAATAGGGAAAGACAAGGGGATAAAAACTCTGCCTTCCATCTCGCTTTTCCGCGCCTGCGCTCTAGGCATTTTGGGTCCAGAGAGTGCGCATAGACGACTATGGGTCAACCGCACGGTCTCGATCCTGAGGGTTTTTTTTAACAACTGTGAAGGATCAACACCCTCGGGTGGTCCACTGCGATATGACAGATGAGAGCTTAAGGCTGACCATCAGGGGCCCCCCTGAGCCTCTGGGGAATGTCTGGGTACATAGCCTTTAAAGTAATCTCGGCTCGGCCTTGATTAGTTTAAACAAATGCCGCTAGATGCTCCTATAGTCGAGGGGTGGAGTTGACTGACCCTCTAAGCTCAGCAAAGGCTAGTTTTAGCTCCTCCTTCGAAGTTAACGAGTTCTGATTGGCTCCTGCCTTTGGGAAGGTAAAATTTGTGTGTAGAAGATTAGCCAGAATGTTAGGGTACCACGAGAGCCGACAGTTTCTTTAAAGGGAGTCTACAACTCTACTCCAAACGTGATACTTCAGCCACCCTTTGACAGTCACTTGTCTTATTTGTGACAATACATCTCTATCTACTCACCTTTTGCTGTGTCAATTATGCGTAGTGGTTAACTTCGCATTTATCTATTTCTGTCGTTATAGCTAAATATAGTGTCATTTGTAAAACGTTAGCCCTGGCCTTTAGCTTTGTATCATTCTCACGCTGGGAAATTTTCTCAAGTTCATAGTGTAATTCTATAGCTATTGGCTGTTTGGGGTTTATGAATATTTTAACGAGCTGGACAGCTAAAAACCGCTTAGAGGGAATGCGTTGGAAACTTTATCGGGATAAGCTATATCTTTTTTAAAAATGTTCCAGCTTGTGCATGGACAGTACGTGTGCCTTTTATTTGGTCTTGAAAAATCTTGCGGGATGATGTAATTTGGTTTAAACGTTGCTAAATATATCTACTCCTACTTGGATTTATCGGGAAAATATCGGTGTTTTTATATCTCGGAACAGATTATGTTTATGCGTAAATTACTTTTACACGGTCTAGTTATGTGGCGGGCGCGATGTGTCAATTTGTTTAAGCAATTAACTGAGGTAAGATTTAGATTTTTTTTAACAATTTCTGTTGAAGGAATTTAGGAGAAATATGTCTGTTTGTTTGTTGGAAATTAAATTGAAAATTAGTGAGGTTGAATACCCAGAGGTTTTACCCAAGTCCGTTTCTGTCTTTTCATCAAAATAGCACCTTTTCTAACTTGTAAAGTATAAGGATTTTTCAATAATTTTTATCTTGATGGCTATATTAGAAAAAATTAATTAGGTAAATAATCGTGTTGATTAGCCTTAGCCTTAGACCGTAAGCTTTTAATCATCACTTACCATTAGGTTTATTTTTAATTAACTTAACTTAACTTAAACTAAAATTATATCTGTTAAAAACGAGAGAAAATCGAGCGCTTTTGGCTTCGAAAAACAGTTTTTAATCCAAAAACTCATCTGATATAAATAATTTCATTTTATCAAAATTATGGAATATAAATTATTACTCCTACCATTGTTCTTAAATTCTTAAACGCGATTTTCCTTCTAACTCCGCGTTACGCTTTGTTATTTGATTGGTCATTTAAATATCTTAAAATGTTTTTTTCCAAAATAAGAAGAATTAAGCACATTTTCCAAACATCTTAATTTGTTTCCAAAAGATAAAAAAAAATAATTAAGCCCATTTTCCAATTTAAAAAAAATGATTTGATTAATATTGTAACGAATTTGGTACTAATTGGAATGAAGCCCCTGATAAAAAATAACTATATAGACTTGTTTAAAATTTTTTGAAAATTAAAAAAAAGAATTGCATTTCATCTTCCCTTTAAAATTATCCTGTATTTTTCATCCTCATCCCTAAGGATTGTAAGAGGCTGAGCCCCTGTAAGGTAGCTTTCGTGTCGCGCATTACTGCGAAGCGGGTGCAACATTTCTACAGGCGCTTCCTAAGTATTAATAAAGCCCAGTCCAATAACACATTTTCTGAAAGCATCTTTTATACTCTTTTGATTGATATTGATTTTATGGGATTATTTGTAGCTTTGGTAGAATTTGGTATAAACGTGCTCTTGGATTATTTTGCTATGTATCTTTAGGGAATTGAGATATTGGATAAGGGAGTACTTTCGGCCGCTGAACTCTAGCTATTCTCAGACCATAGCTAAGCCTAACCCTACCTTCCAATCCCTGGCGTTACCATGGTTATCTGTCTATACCGTTCAGCTGTCTGCCTTTCGAAGATTAAATTCCGACCCAAGCTAATTTTATCTCCTTTTCTAATTCTTTACCGCTTAAAAATTGCACAACTTTTATAAAACACATTTTAGGTTTGTTTTACCTTGATTTAGTCTAGAGGTGAGTCGGTAATTTAGCGTCCGTAACTTACAGGTAATTTACCAAATACCGGTATAAATTACCGATTTATATCATAAAGTAATTTTACAATCGTAATTTATCCTTAAATTTCCGTTGTAAATTACCTAACAGTGACCAACTTTTGGTACTCACTCAGAGTCAAAGCCTTTTTGAGTAAAACTGAAGGTTCACCTGTACTAAATTGCGTTGCGTCCGACGTTTATGAATTCCACCTTAAGTGGGCTAGACTGCTAGACAATTTGTATGTTTTAAATCGCAGTCCAGTTTTTCCTCAATTTTTGATTAGGTCGCTTTGTTTAAAGCAGCTAAACTACGTATAAAGTGTTCATAGACTATATACTCGTGAAAAAATTTATTTGCGACAGAATGCATGGTAGTTATGTTTCCCAAAATTTGAATGTTTAATTTACCCGTTAAACCTTTTTTACTAAAGATCGGTTAAAATTAACAGACTTTATTCGGTGATGTTGTTTTGGTTAGGTTATATTTTTAAGGGCTCTGCATTTTAAAAGATGGAGGGTATTTTAAAACCCAAAAATCGTAGGAAGGCTTTACATTTCCTGTCCACGCCATTTTGCAAGATGACCGCAAATTGGAAATTAAATTATTCGCGGTCAGTATCGACGGCACAGATATTTATGTTTTAAATAGTTCAAAATTGTTATCTCTAAATCGTAAATAATTTAAAAAATAAACGAATTTACATACAAAAGTGAGATTTAAATAGCTCTCATTAAAAATAAATACACAGTCTTTTAGTGCCACTCTGTTTTATTAGGCTTAGCAAAAAACTATAAAAAAATAAATGGGGTTGGACACAAAAAACCCTTGAGAGTAGACCTGTAGAGCTCTTCTTTAATCGATTACTGTTCCTGGGCAATTTGAGTACTTGCTTTGGAAAGAGATTTGCACTCTAAGCCTGGTATTTATTCCTCAATTGCTTCGTCTTATTTGCATAGTACACCCAGTTAATGAATGCAATCTTAAATAACATGCAATAAATGAAACACTAGCGCTGTAAATATTTTGACTGTACTAAATTTTAGCTTTAATTACGTAGTTTTAATCACACTTCATCATAAAAAATCTTACAAACTGAATCTTATGACTAAATTCTTCCTAAATTTTTAAAATCTTATACAAAAGATGTTACCCAGAATAACTTTGTTAGTATTAACTGTAATATTTAACCATTTATACTTGGTATTTATTATAATGAAATGAAAAGAACATCCCCCATAATTTCTAATATACCTTTCAAAAACACCCTGTATAATTTATGAATATGAACCCGACCTTTATATAATGACGTCATAACATCTACGCCGTGGTTGGTTTTGGCAATCCACTCTGCATGTGGTTGGATCCATGCACCTTTTCTCTAACGCGAGTCGCGATTCTTGATCATTCTTCTCTAAAAATAAACCTTATTCGGTCGGTGCTTCTAACCTTCCAAACCAACGCGTGAGATTTTTGGAAAATGGAGTAGTTAAACTTGGAAGGGGGCCGTGTGTTCGAAATTACTCATTTTATCATCTCGCCACGTTTTATTTTTATATCAAACCAACCTTTTGATGCGTAATTAAGTAGCTATTATTATTATTCATTTTTATTTCAAAGTGAAAGAAAGGGTCTAACCTTTGAGGCGATTGGGAATAACTCCAAGGAATTTAGCAAACCATTTAGTCAAATCTTAATATACGCCTCGATTTGGTTGCCAAAATTCAAATAGAGCGTGCGTGCGCTTCGTTTAGTTTTAATGTCTTGGGGTTATATCCATGTGTGTGTGGCCATGTGACGTCAGAAGGCTTGGCGCTATCTTGTTTGATGTAAATATTTTTATAAATTTAGACCAGTTATCTCATCTGGCAGACTTCTCCGCCATTTTAGTTTTAAAGGTTTCAGCTTAAGTTGATGCATTACGTACTGTGATTTACCTTGGATAGAGATAGAGATCAGTCTGGGAAATAGCAACTTTCTCTGGTCCTAAACCAGTTTATCAAATGCTTAGACTCATTTTAAATTAAGTGGGGGGGGGTATTGGTCCTCACAACAGTTTATTAATTGCGATTCTATTGGAAAACAAACGGGGAACCAGTCCGGACTCCGGACACCAGTTTATTATTTGAGACACTGGGGGGGGGGGTCCCATGAACTAGTTCAAAAAAATTTTGTCATTTCCCAGACTGGTAGGGATGGGCATCATAGACAGTAGTTACGGTCACTCTATTTTGACCCTATATAAAGGTTTACATGAAGTCCTACTATTGTCCTTCAAAATGAAGTAGTACATGGTGTTACGAACTTCGAATTACTGCTCTCAGGCAATGAATAGTTTACAACATTCGTTCCGTGATGTCATTGCACGTGTTATGTACAGTAATTTGTAGGTATTTATCAACACTACACGTAAAAATTTTTTTGCAAACTGATTTTTAATTTTCTCGAGTCTACACGAAGAACTAATTTGGGAGTTCTTCCAAAAATTTGTTCTTGCGTGATAGTGGATTGCTCAAAAAACGCGATATTACGCTTTGCAAACTAATATCCCAAATTCCACGCTATTTCTATGTTATTACCGAAACGTTGCCAGAATTATTTACAATAACTTTTTTTACTACATAAGGACAAACAAAAAACAGATAGTTCTCGGGTGTTTTTCCCCTATTATTCCTCATGAAATGTCTGCCATTTTGACAAGTATAGAACCTTGGAGGAGAGGTGAGATGGAGTAGAAATGTTGGTGGGCCACGTGCCGTAATGAAAATCTCCCAGAGGACCTTGCGCACGTAGCGCCATTTTAAATGGAAGATAGTTCTAGTGAGCTATCTTCTATTTTTAAGACACAGGGAGCATCGTCGACGTTTACGTAGCTGGGAGGATTTCCTTGCCGTAGATGGGGCACAGAAGCAACGTTACTGGTATTGAGATTACTACTCCATCTCACCGCTTTCCTCCAAAATAGAACAACTAAGTGTGTGAAGTGTTAACCTAAGAATTAGCTCATGGAAACGTAAGATTGGTATTTTTACGTTCCGAGGTCTTATTATGGGTTCCTGTAATAACTAATTATTTTGTTTTAAAAGAATAAAATTTCATTGTATTGTTTACAATGCCCGAAAGATGTCGCCAACGCCAACACTTTTATACTTGTTCTCAAAATATTTTAAAGGGGGATTATCATCGCAAAAGAAGATTTTAGAATTAACCAAACTCAAATTAGTGGCCGTTTCTTTAGGCTTCGTCAGAGAGAAAATTCGTTCAAAATTTTTAGCGCCGCCATCGTTAAAAATTGGAACTAGTGCTTGGTGATAGGCGTGGTAATAGAGTAGGCGTTCCCTGTTGAGGGAGGGGGTCGACAAAATTAGACCTTATTTCACGCATAAACTGGTCTCTAAACCAAGAATAATATTGCCTAATTCTTGCCTCGTGAATTTACCCTTGATAAAATTAGCTAAGAGAGTTTAATGCAATAGATGGCAACATATGTTGCCCGGGGGGGGGGGAGCAGAGGTGATGGGCGTCCTTCCCACCTGTGAAAGGAGTTAAGTTTAAATACTAGTCTATAGAGGGATTTCCTTTGGTTGCGTATTGCGTCACACCCTCCTAAGTCCTACCACGGTTTTGGCAGCCATATTGGTGAGTTTTAGCTTTCCTTATGCAATTAATCCACTAATATGGCGGTGTAAATTATCTCACATATCGTAGCTCCTCCCCCAAACGAAAGCTCTCTATTGGCCGAAAAACGTTATCGAAATCGTCTCGCGCCCTAGACGTTACGTTCTTTCCAGTATGGCGTGAGATATATCACGAATGCTCTTCAATTTTCATTTGCAAAATTAGGGTTAACATGTGCGCGTTTTAGCGAAAATGAAGTGGAAAACGTCTAGACGTTTTCTTACAGGTCAATTTCTAAAATCATGTATTATCAACAACGGTGTATATTTACGTGCTAAAACTGAGTTTAAACTAAGTAGCCATTTTTGCTTAAAAGTTACAAAAACTAGACGCTTTTATCAAGACTGTTGAATTTCAACCTTTGAATATTTGAAGATAACGGGTGATTTATCCCCGCCTTCTTAAATTATATTTAAGTTCAAGGATTTTTAGATTCTCTATTTATCGGCGAGTGGCGCCGGCTTGCTTTTAAATCCAAAGATTCCCATTTGAAAAACAAAATATTTGTCGTAATACAATATTGCTCGGGTTTTGCTGTTTATTGTTTTAAATTGTATCCCATTGTTTTCTATTTTAAATCTCCCATTATTTGACAGGGACGGTCTCTGACGTAATATGGGCGTGAACCAATCAAATTTGATTTTGTCTTTGTCAGGATGGGGGATGGTTTGAACAAGGTTTTGAAGAGGTACTTAAACGCGCTAACAAGTATTCTTCATTGTTATTTATACAAAGAACAGATTTCGTGTGTAATTTTCTTATTGAATATCTCTGACCCTTATTGCTTTTCCATTTGGCAAATAGAGTGCAGACAAGTTTTACCAGTCATTTGCGAGTGCAATTCAACCGCTATCTGCAACCAAGGATGCATAATCCAAGGGAAATCGGCCCGATAACTGTGGAACGACTCAGGTCCGGTGGAACGCCACAAATGGGGGAGGAATACACGGAAAAATGGTGGTTGGTCTTCCTGATTCGTCTGACGCAGACCGCCCGCCATTTTTCCGTGTATTCCTCCCCAATTTGTGGCGTCTCACCGGACCTGTCACATGAGCGGTTCCACAGTTAGCGGGCCGATTTCTATCAGATTACAAATCCTACCTCCATCATCCTTGCTGCCACAGACTGAAAAGCTTGTAGTTTTCTGTTCAATTCAGTTCCAAAACGGAGATACTCTAAGAACAATATATTGGCAACCCTGTAGCGCTGTTAAAGTTAAGTAACGGGCCAGGAAATTTCTCTAGCACACCATGATCTAATATCTAAAGGTTTACCGAAAATTGTTCGAACCCTGTAGGCCTAGTTAGAACAATACTTGTTGAAGCGTTTAAGAATCTCTTTGAGGGGGTGTGGTATATTGAACGGATGATCCGACTAAAAATAACTCTACAAATTTCGCGCTCTCTCACTCCGTGGGTGTCTTTATAATGCATTTTATTCCATATGGATTCAACCTTGCAAGACCATTTGAGTTTTGTTTTTTTAAAGAAGGGGGAGTGGAAGGACACACACCATACCATACTTCCATCACCTATAGGCAGTCAGGCCTACATCTGAATCTTCTTCTTCTTCTTCCGTTCCATTGTCAAATATCGTTCCCTGAATCCCTTCCCCTTAGTTCTCTTTGGATTTGTTCCAAAACAGAGTCTGGCTAAATTTCCGCTTAGCTTTGTTAGAACTTAACTTTGAAGTCCTCAGGGTTATTTCTTACGTGGTTATATCGCACCATCATCCTTTCAATTTCGTCGAAAATTACTATCGAATTTAATGTTGAACTAAATCGTTAGAAATGTATTTTGGGATTGAGTATGAAAGATTATTTGGGTTTTACTATATGGCCTTGCCTCCAATGTTCCCAATTGTTTAAATATTTTGAAGTAGCGGCTATAGTCTATTTACAGTTGGAGATATTTGAAATGTATTGTCTCACAAGCTAGAGGGAAAAGCTTAAAATGTATTGACGTATCTAGTATGGATAATATTATAAGTTTATAAGATATGTTCCATAAGTATGACATTGTCTATATTTAGTATGCTAGAGACTTACAGCTCGAGCTAGTTCGAGAACGACAAGCGACACAATTGACTACACTAGGTTAATTTTGCAGTCCATCTTCCTATTTTAAGAATTTCAACAAAGTCAGCGGTTCAACCAGAGGGGCCGGTCACTCGGTGTAATCGGTGTACACGGCTGTACCTTTTAAAGTAATTACGCGCAGTCTTTAAAAGCCCAAACGTTGACAGTGCTAAAATGATTACACTTAATCTGTAATCGGTGTACACTGAATCTGACAGTGGTTATCCCCTCGGTTCAAACATCCAGCTGGGTGACGTTTGAAACGCCATTTTAGCTAGATCACGTTTTGACCAGACACCGAAATCGCGGTGCTCGCTTCGCAATGTTTTACCAAGGAGTGATATCTAGTTTATTAGGGAGAAGGTATAAATTCACCTAATTTCCAGCTTTATCTCCAGTCAAAACGTAGGTCTGGAGTTAATCCCCGCCTCTAAATTACAACCAGCATCTCATTGGTTCTTGAAAACTCACGTCAGCGCAACTCGAATGACGAAAATTACGTATTTTCCGACTGAGGAGAGGCGAAATAGCCCGGCCTCCTTTTACGTGCCCCCTTGTATTTTGAAAGGGGGACTGGGACTATGGCGCGCGAATACAAAGGCATCTTATACCTTCTCCCTAGTAAACTAGATATAGCTTCTTGGTTTGGTGGTTCTTGTGATTGGGATTAAAAAATAAATTTATTTCTGTCTTGTAGCGGTTATTCCATTGAATGAGGAAGCTACTAACGATAAATTTGGCGTTTCAATGCCTTGAATATGAAAACTTCGTGGCAATCCCAAATCCCTCTTCAACTGCCAAACTCTAAAATCCTTGATCAATGTTTCGAAGACCAATGTAAAACCTTCCCAATCCCTTTGAAAATTGATTAACCAATTAAATCAGGCTACTTTGACATCGTCGCGCGGGATTTAAGATTAACGTAATCTCTAAGGCTTCTTCCTTCCAATGATTCCAAGGGAAAAACCTTCTAGCACCCGGGGATATCCAATGCACCCTTTGTGATGACGTCATTAAAGTAGTTCCTTAACAACGGAACTGAACGTTAATTAAAATAAAACAGAAAACAAATCACGTGACCTTAGTTTCCCCCAATTAGAAACGAAAAACGCCTTGTCTATTCCTTTCAAAGGGTTCCCGACATTGAGACTGTAAGACGTCTCCACGTATATGTAACTGAGAAAATTTAAATTAAATTAAATTAATTTAGATTAGAATTTACTTTGATATTAGTTATAAAGTTCTTCTTAACCGTTTAACGAATTCTCGATGGATTAAAGAAACGTTGATAAAACAAACTGTAGTTGTTAAAATTGGAAATTTTCCGCACCATATGTTTTGATTCTAACTCGAGTGTTTCTAGTTTTAGGGTTTAGTAAGATTAGATTGAAAAAAAATATTTTCTCGGGTTATTGTTGGTATTTCGAGAACTGTTACCGCTTGTGGAAAAGTTTTGATTTCGATATTTTTGGATAATATTTTTGAAACTTGAAGAAAAAATAAAAATACAACAAACTTAAGATAAATAAGTAAGAAACGAAAAAACAAAGAAACAAATAATGGTGGTCATCGAAAAGAGCTCTATGGCCGTTTCGGCCGCCGCTTCCTTCGTCTTGCATCGCTCGACATCAAAAGTACTTCTTACAGTTCGAAGGGAAGAAGCCATTGCCAATAAGAAACGAAATTGGTTAAGATTTTGGCTCTTGACTCGAGAGGCCCTTAGATGTCCGAGTCATTGGAATCAATTTGCCAATTATCTTAGTGAAAGACAGGTAATGAATGATAAAGTCTCGTTGTTGTTATCAGTTGTATTAGCTGGAATTTTTATAAGAAATAGGGCCTATTTTACACTTTTTTACAATGCACGCATTAGTATAGGGTTGGTACGGGGACCACAACTCCGAAAACAGGTGCTCAAGATGTGAAATGTGGTCGATGGTTTTTTCGTGCTAGATTTTTGTTTCGGGAAATTATTTTTTGACATCTTCCAAAAACAATCAATCGTCTGATTCGTCTCAAAACGTTCTCCCTTTATAAAAAGCAGAGAGGGTAACAATTTAACAGACTACAGCAAAAGAGACCAAAGTTCACCGTCCTTTTTGTAAAGTTCACAATTCATTATGGCTCCTCCCCCAATAAATCCGCCTACATATGTTGATAAACTTTCTACACAATTATTCCTGTTGGCTCTATGCATTCCTAATGATACATAGTTCCCATGCTAGAAGGATCCATACCATTTTCAATAGGAGGCCTGGCTTTAGCCTCACCTAGTGAGGCAGGCCTCTTTGTGTAACACCTGAAGCCTGGCCTCCCTGTGTAAATGGTATGGATCCTCCTAGCATGGGAACTATGTATACTTTTAATCCACGTAACACTTATCGGCTAAGTGCTAAAACATTCTCGCAAGTCATTTTATTAGCAAAACATAATGTTTAATGATAGACTTGATGGATTTTCAACTCAAAAATGGTCAGATTAGTTGGTATAATAATTTAAATATGCACGTCACATTTGAATTTACGAAAAATATATTTTTTAATATATTATCAACCAGAATGACTTTTAAAATGTTAAGGTTAAAAATAAAAAGTATATAGGAGTAAAAATTAAAATAAATGACAGTTTTAATTCATTTATAAGTCTCTTGATGATTCAATCGAATTAGATTATTATAATAGCCCAATTTTAAAACCCTTTTATACGCATCTGGTAAAGCCATTTGCTGGCACTTCTTGTTTGACAGTTGTAATCTCTATATATATATCTGGTGTCGTAACGTTTTCTCCATCACTTCTAAATAATCGTAAATGAAATCAAACAATCCGTATCGATAATTCTTGTGAGGTGTAGAGAGAATTGATTTCCAAAAGGTGAAACAATGTAGAAATGAAACAAATTACTTGTTGTTTGAAACAGTAATGCATACACCTAATTGGAATCATAATGTATCCATTTTTGCAACGGATCTAATCATTATGTATGACAAATTTTACCTCTCGAATAATCTATCTCACTGCGCCTTGCACCTTGGGCGCGCATAGGAACTCTCGTTGCAACCAACCAAAGAAATCTCAGTTAAAAAGACGTCAGAATTACGAAGCGTGATGGGTAGTGCTCTAGTCTGGCCCACAAAACCCGCATAGAAAGAAATTAACATGGAAGATATGGGGCTCAATGATTCCTAGTACCTATATGTATTCCCAGGAGAGTGAGTGATCCCTTCGTACACAGAGACGGAAGATGTAACGTGTAAATTTCACGAGTAAACCTTCCGCAACCGTAATGTGATAATGACGTCACAGTCATCCTATCATCAGATTTTATGTTTTCTTTTGTTTCATTGTTCCTAGTATTTAAAGGATAACTGGCAAAAGAGGAACTAGTGTGAGAATAATGTTTTAATGGCAAAATAACTATTCACCTTATTTACTACTTGCATGATGTCAGTCTCACTGTTCTTTAAAGTTTTAACCCTATTTCATTTTTATTCATGCAAGTTTAGATATTTACAAATCAGAATTTAACTCTTACTGATCTTATCGTGAGCTAGATTTCACGCAAAATTTGAGTGTATCTAGTTTATACCAGTTGAAGAAGTCGAAAACAAGATGATTTGAAATCTTGTACAATACTAAAAGATTCTTACCCCATTTTCTTGAATTATCTATGGTGTGATTACATATAAGACAGAGGGGGTAACCATTAATTGCGATCGCTGTTCGCCCTTTGATGGTACCAATAATTAGTTGAGCAATGTAAACTTATTAAAAATTAAACTCATTCAATTTAGTGACAATCAATAGACCGTTTTCAATAGTCTAGGGGGGGGTAATATATAGAATGGTGTTTTACCACTTTGTTGTCCGGTATGTCGATCCAACGACATTTTATAAGAGCTTCAAAGAAGGACTCAGGTGGACTTGCAACATTGAAATAATATTTAACGTCTCTAGGTCCATATTCCAGTAGTTATGACTATATAGATAGAAAATCATCCAATATGGCGACGGATGACGTTATCAAGATCGTAGATGGCGATAAATGACGTCATGGCACAACCAAAATGGCGAACTCTGACGACATGACGTCACTATACTTTCAAGATGGTTACCCATTGCTACTTATTCCGTCTTGCGCAGTAACGCTGGTGATACTGTGTCCCCTCACCCTCTTTGAAAGGGTAGATGGTACTTGCAGTGTATCGATTACGCCAAGTGACTGGCCCCTCGGTTAGTCCTAATGTGGGATACTCTTTGAAGGAGCCTGAGAAATATGAAACTTGGTATTTAGAATATTTTATGTCGTTCGACCAGACATCTTGCGATAAACTTCACTTAGTAGATATAAAAAAAAATCGTTTTCCGAATCATATTTCCAAATCTGTGCTGTGGGATTTAGGTCTCGTATTGATTCGATGTAGATAAATATTCTTGGTTTAGTTTATTGATTCCATAAAATTCTTCTTCTAAACATCTTAGGCACGTTTTCAGCACAAAATTCAGCTTGTTTTCTTGATTTTAGGTGACATAACATACCTTAAAAGAATAGCCATTTTCTAAATATAAATGGAAAAATATTAAAAAAATAAATTATCTCTTATTACAAAATAATTAGCATTTAATAAGTCTTAAAAATAACGACTACTGAGCCGCCATTGGTTGAGGGGCGTCTGCTAGCCTCTCAGCCTATGAGAATTCAACCAATCGAGTAGGGGTAAGTGGTTCGATTTAGCAGACACCACTGAACCAATGGTGGATGGCGCAGTAGTCCTCGTTTTAAGGGCTAATTAAATGCTATTTAATTTGTAATAAGAGATAATTTATTTTTGTTAATATTTTTCTTTTATAATCAGAAAATGGACGTTCTTTTAAGGTATA
Source organism: Phalangium opilio (assembly GCF_054372755.1). NCBI lineage: Eukaryota > Metazoa > Arthropoda > Arachnida > Opiliones > Phalangiidae > Phalangium > Phalangium opilio. The sequence continues at coordinate 7,691,831 of NW_028324151.1, forward strand.
ATGTTATCTAAACTTTTCCTTTAAATTGGCAATCAATTCCAAATATTAATTTTTTCCAAAATCGAATTTTAATGTAATTCCAAATATTTAATTGATATGAAATGAATATCCATTACTTGTTACTCTTTTGCTACTCGGAAAGAATCGTACATCGGGTTTCAGACTTTACTTTCTTAAACTCTTATTTAATAATAAATTATTAAATAAATAATAAAATAATTTAAATTTGTTCACTTAATTGGTTTTAGTGCTTACAGGGCCTTGAAATTTTGGGAAATTCTTTGTTGTGATTCGATAAGGCATACCTGAGTAATCTAATCAATACCACGTGCATTTGATAAACGTGTTTCGATTTGTAATGAGAATTTTTTTTTGTTTGTTTGTTCCTTTTTATTAAGGGGAGTGGCGTTTTCATAAAATCGTAATGAATTTGCTTAAGAGTTAAAACTATAATAGTTGTTGAATTTTGAAGGTAAAACAAATTAGTTTAAATAAAAGAAAAAGGTGTTTATCATAAAATCCCAAATGAATTGGACTAATTAGCGTTTGCGTTTCGGTAATTGAAATAAAAAATTTAATAGCTTCAAAATTGAGCAGGTAAATAAGATTAATTAAGTGCGAAACCAACGCTGCATGAAGTCTCACGATTTTAAATCAATACGGTATACAGGGTGTTTCAGATAAGTCTGCATACATAAATTAAGGGGATGTTCTTTGTGCGATTTTGAGTCGAAAATGTTCTATAACATTTTGTCACATGGGCCAATGTTTTCGAGTTATGGTTTTATTGTTTTAGGGAAAACCCCTTAATTGTCTTGGCAATTTCATAATTAAATTTAAGGGGGCATTCGTAAAATACTTTGACCAATCTTAACTTGAAAACAGTTATGATTTAAACAGTGTTTTAGGGATGACCCCTTAATTAAGTTAGAAATCATTATCTAAATCATTTCCTTAATTAAATTTAAGGGGGCATTCGTAAAATACTTTGACCAATCTTAACTTGAAAATAATGTCCCTTGTGGCAAAATGTCATAGATAGAAGTTACATTTTCGACTCGAAATTGATTTCCCAAAGAACATGCCCCTTAATTTATGGTATGCAGACTTATGAGAAACACCCTGTATTTTCTTCATCCAAAAAGCGGTTAGTTTATTGTATAATTTAAATATTGGCACGAAATCGATTTATTGAAAAATTGCTAGCGTTCAACTTTTCCAATTTCTTCTTTAACTATAGAGAGAATTCTCTTAGCTATCTGAGGCGCTGGATATCAGATTGTAGATTGCGTTACGTTACAGCTTCTCTAATTGGTCTAAAAACCACGTGGAGCAAAACATAGGGGGCTTAACAAGATGAAGGTTATAAAAAGACTAACTCTGTTAAAATTCTCCTTTAAAACTAACTAAGGAATTCATCGAAACAGATATATCGTTAACGAACTGGTTTTTGTGTCAGTATAGTGTACTTAACGATTTGTTTAGTTTGTTTTGGAGAGATTGTTTTTGTTTTCCCATAATATTTTGATAAAGACTTAGTTTGTTTTGCCTAATTTGTCGGAAAGATGGGCAAAAAGGACGTTACTGGGATTTTTAAAGTAAGTTTTAGTATTATTGGCATGTTTCAACCGCTGTGCAGAGGCGGACTGCATCGAGCCGTTATCGTATATTTAATTGGAAAGTAGGATTTAAATAACCTCATGCACGGGCTTGGGTTAAGGTGGGAAATAAGTCCTGCAATTTGCGATTTTTGTTTTTATAAAATAAACAAGGGGCGAGGTAAAAAAAATTGGGTAGAAAACGCAGTGGTAATCCCCTTTCGTTTTCTACGTTTTTAGATAAATATAAATTCAATTTTTTTTTTAATTTTAATTAAATCGAAATGTCACAAATTTCTTTTTTTTTAACAAAGTTTTATGTCTTTAGTGATTTTAATATTATTTGTGACGTCATTTATATTGTTGAAGTTACGTAGTTCTACGTAAGAAAATTAAATTTATGGATATTTTACTTTTTAACAAATCCAAGAACGTTTGGCAATGCAAAGATACAGGGCTCCCTTTTTCTACCCTTTTTTGCTCCCACCAGGTTCTTAAAATCCCTGTTTTCCTGCAAGGTCCTTAATCTACCCTAAAATAGGTATTTGGTCATTAAATTGCATTATTTTCCAAAAAGTAACGAAAACTCGTCAGTCTAATCAAAAATAAGTCTAATAAAGTAAGAAATAACTTGCTATTTTGTTGAAAATGGGGAAAAAAGTTATAATGTTTTTAACTGTACTGTTTACTTTAAAACATGTCAGTTTAAGATAATCTTTGCAAAAATAAAGATGCCATTTTTACTTAGTGGTCCCGTTATCCTGAAAAGTCAACTTATTTCCTCTATTTATTTTCGAAATTTTGGTAGAAGCCTGAAAAATAATATAGCTGTCCCATCCATTATTTATATGGATGTTTTAAATTTAGTTGTTTCTCGCGCATGTCTACTTTAAAACGTGATTTTAAACATGTTATGCAATTATAAAAGAGAAGCTACTCGGAAGAACGCAGAACTTCTTGTGGGTTTCCCAGGATTTCAAAGAAATAAATTAGCTTCGAATTGTAATTACTATTGTTATAAAGATTTGCTTCTGTTACGCAATATTTTTCTACGGAACTGAATCCACAAAGAAAATAAACTTTTGTGGTTTTTCTTTGTTTTATTTATCTTTTAAATTCAAATTGAAGACATGGTAATAAAGTAATAAATAAATAAATATGATTATCATTTATTCAATATTTCAAAGAATTATGACAAAACCTTCTTCCTAAAGTTTATTTTCAGAAGGAATTTAAAGAAAGCATCGAAAATTGCAATATTTGTCCGAACGTTTCTTTTCTTTTCTTTTTTATCAAAATCAGCATTTTTAATATTCTCGCAAAATAAGCATATTTTTCAATAATTATTTGGCGTGCTCTCGCATTATTTCAACCCTTCTTTATTTTTTTGAGCTCCTTTCGCATTATTTCTAACTTATTTTAAGTGTATTACTTGACACGTCTCTAAATGTAGGGAGGGAATGAATGAACAAGGACTATAATTGGAATTTAAGAAAAAAAAAACAATTTGAAGTATTTCTTTGCGTTAATATGCTGTTGATTGACGAGCCTTTAAAACGCTATTGCGTAGGTCCAATATTTTCTGAAATTGCTTAATTAAAAAAGTAAAGGGACTGTGAAGTTATAAACGATTTTTTTTTTACTATTTTCTTCAAGGTCATTTTTCACTGGTTTGCCCTTTCAGTTTTTTTTATTTTTATTCTAGTTTGTCTGCTCAGAATATAGGCCTAGGTGACTTAGAATCCATTTTAACTTTTGGGACCAATATCATTAACTTAATAAACTAAAAATAAAATGTATACAAAAACCACAGAAACCTAAAAAGTAGTTTATAATCTGGGACTATGATTGTAATCATAAGCTTATAATCCCCACCAAAGTTCACATTTGAAGCTTCCCCCAGCTCGGCGTTGGCGATGAATATTTCTCTCGTTGCGACTGCAGCGCGCTTATGCGGAATCTTCGATTCTTATCTGCCGAAAAAAAATCCGCTAGTTAAAAGAGGAGTCGTCATTTTTGTGAAATTGTTGGCTGCGTTCAACGAATGAAACCGATCACGCAAAATTATACATAGCCCTGATTTTCGGTATAGTCGGCTACTACAAACTTTCTCGTGACACCACACCCTCCTATCTCTTACCTCGGTTTTGACGACCATATTGGAAGTCTTCAGCTCAGACCATACAATTTAGACTACGAATAATGATGTCACATCTCCGTAGATACTCCCCTCTGAGTAACACTCTGTAGACTCTAATGGGGTTGGCAAACCTCGGTATTGGGACATACAAGGCGTTGATCCCTCGCAGGCTCCGAGCATAAAATGATTACAGCGCAGGCGCAAACAAGTGGGATGGAAGGCAAAGTTTTTACCCCCGTGTCTTTCCCTCTTAGTTACATCAAAATGGTCTGTACATACTGCTGAACGCGTCGATAATAACTGTAAACCGTTCGCAAAAAAACACCAAAAACTCAACTCGCTTGCATTAGACTGGTTACTTAGTTTTTAATTTAAATTTGCACCTTTTACTCTGCCTTTAAAATAATAAATTTCTTAGCGAAATTATTCCATTGAGATGTTTCCCAGCATTCCATTCCGTAACAAAATATTCGTTAGAGATATAACCTTGAAATTTTTTGGGTTTCTTTTCCTATCCGTAAATTTACATCGGACCCGTGGGCAGATTGGAAAGATGTAACTGTATAAATGAAAAATCCGATTTTTAAAAAGATACTAGCCAATTTTTCTCAAATAAAAAAAAAGTTAATTCATTTATTATACTAAATGTTTAATAGTAACCAATCAGAGACCGTGTTTACGTTGCTGTTGGGAATAGCTTCCGTAAAATGTATTAAATTCTCTTCAAGATGAAACTATCAAAATATTATTAAAATGGGAGAAGATGACGTCATTATTAAAGCCCATAATGATGATGTAATTTCTTCCGGGAATATTCTAGTGAATATGCAGCTAGATTTTATTTGAAAGACCCTGTTAAATTTTCAACTGTAAATTTGAGCTATTTATTTCCCATTTTGCCGTCCGGGTCACTGTTTTCAAGTTATAATTTAGTGTTTTAGTGATGACCCCTTAGTTAAAGTAGAAATCATTGGTTTGAATCAGTTTCTTAATTAAATTTAAGGGGCAACCAGTAAAATACTCCAATCTAATCTTAGCTTGAGAACGGTGGCCCTAACAGCAAATGTCATTGAAAATTTATTTTAATGCTCGAGAAACAGAATTAATGCAACTTCAAACTACTTTAAAAAGTATTCATTTTCCTTCTTGTGAAGTAAATACTGTTCATAATAAGTTTTATGAATCCCGCCCCACAAAATAGGCGTTAATTTATTACATGTTTTGAAAATTATTAAAATATTGGGAAAGTAATTTTCCCTCCTTAATCTTAGTTACTTAATTTAAACTCTTTGCATACTAATCTAAGTTAAAACTGGTTTTTAGTGGGTAAAGGTTGAATTTAATTCGGTTAATTAACCTATAAATCTTATTTTCTTAGATAGGTAAGGTTAGACACACTGTGTTTGGATCAAAACGTTTAGTTCTTGCACCGATAAAAGATTTTTTGAAGCAAAATGTTTCGATAAATTTATAGAACTTTTTATACGTCTGAAATCCAACGACTTTTAAGAAAAACATTTTATAAAATGAAGAACGAGTCGAAATTAACCGAATTAGAAATTTTGATTCCCAAACCGAAAGTAGTAAGTAGTTTTCTCAAATTTAATTAACTTCTAAGTTTAGTTTTGTTAGTTTGATAGTTTATCTATGGCATCTTAATTATATCTTTAATTTTATAAGTAGGAATGGAGGACAGAGTAACGTGGGCACGCGTCAAAGTCCCGGACCCGCTTCCACGGGACGGGGGGTATGAAAGAAGAGGCGGGTCATAGCGACAGAGGTAAAAAGGAATTACGTATTTTTCACCGTCCCCGTCAGCAACGTCATTAAAACGTAGTTTAAGTGAGCCAATAAGATAATTTAAACTCTTCGTTACGTGTTGGAGGGAGGTGCTCTATACTGGGCTATGAGCCGGACTGAAGTAAATACTAACCGTTCTCCATTCCTACTTCTAAAATTAAATCTATCCCTGATATTACATTATGTTAATTAAAATGAACCACCCCCATTCCAATATCAAGAATGTCATCAATATCTTGGCGAAAGATTTGTTTTTCCAACTTTTCTTGGCTGAAATTAGGTCTTGTTTATATATAAACTAAATATTAATGTTGAAAACGATTATCTTAAATTAGATCTATGCTCTATAAAACTAATTTCATATTTTTTCTGGACTCGTAATCGCTATGGGATAGTTTTGACTTTTAATTTCGCAAGTTTCTCATCGATATTGCGCTTGGTAGCAAAAAGATAATGTTTCTATTTACGTCAGCATCTATTTGGCGGGATAATCTTGGGTCGTTCATCAATTCACAACCCAATTTTTCCTTTTTCATCTTTCTTTTTACATAAGTTAATAGTTTGACCTATTATTATCTGAGATGTTCGATCCTCTTCAAAACATCTTATTTAGGATTATCGCTCACTCTCTCTCTCTCTCAGCTTTTGAAGATTTCAATTGGTTTCTTATGTTGTATCCAAGGTCCTTTTGGATTTTTTTTTAAAGAATCATTATCGTTTAGTTTAAACGTTTTTAGCCACATCTTAAATACAATGGGATGTTAGTTACTACTTGGCCAAAGATGCTGTTGATGTTGTTGTTGTGTTGAAATGCAGGATTCCTGTTGTTTTGAACACAGAATAATTATGCGGTCTAATCTTTTGAAAGCACTTAATTTCAAGGCTTCTTTATCGCAATACTTTCTAAAGTTCAAAGTTAATTTTTGAATTATCGTTATGGTTGATAGACCATTTCAGTGGTGAAAACGGAATAGGCAACCCCTAGTATCGGGTAATACAAATAAATAGGAATATGTTATAATACTGTGGCTTAAATGGATATGCCGGGCTAGTATATTTTCTTTTTAATCAAAAGAACCTGTAAAGTAATGAATATATCAATTGGATTAGACCATCTTGTTTCATGCTTCTTAAATTGTGCTAATTCCGCGATATGTGTATTGAAGTGGAGATTTGATTGTAGTGGTTGTTATCAATCAGGTCTTCCCTTTAAATTGCAAATTAGTCCATTTTCTATAGAGGACCATATTTACTTTTGAAGAAGTTTGTTCCTGACTTTAATGGCTCTCTTCAAGTCTTGTGATCCATGACTTCAATTTTTATTTATTTAACACTGTTTTTCAAGCTTAGATTGTGTATAGTATTTTACGGATGACCCCTTAAATTTAATTAAGAAATTGATTTAGACAATGATTTCTAATTTAATCCAGGGGTCATCCCTAAAACACTAATCAAATCATAACTCGAAAACAATGACCCTGACGGCAAAATGACATAGATAAGTTGAATTTTCGACTCAAAATCGATTTCCCAAAGAACATCCCCCTTAATTTATACCAGACCCATCAGAAACACCCTGTACATCAGAAAGTACATTTTTAGCCATACATTTCATAAATAATTTGCCGAAAGTTTCATCTAAATCATTTTCAACTTAAAGATTGTAGTAATAAGCAATATTTAAATGTAGAAGCGTTCACTTAGAAAAAATATTCAAATGAGACTGATTTTGTCGCCAAGATCCATCCCAGAAATGAACCAGCTGTTTAATTTTAGGCTTAGCTGCTCCATACAGTGGTGGTATCTTTACCCGCGAAGCCCGGCTTCAAAAACCGCCGTCTCGAACTGAACCTCCTTCTGCCTCTTTGTACAAAAATATATCAAAAAGAAATGAAAAATCGTAATCAGATTTGGCGACAAAACGAAGCGAGCAATTTCACTTTTTATTAAGTCAGGCGCAAGGCGCTTGCGTAATGATTCTCTCATCCAGTGTCTCTTCTCTTCTCTCCTCTCCTCTTCCTTCAGAGAGGTTAGAATCCTTTAAAATATTTTTCCCTGTTTTCCAGAACCCGGGATACCAGGGAGAGAAATAGTACAGTTATAGAGGTATACATGGTGAACCGCTCCCTTTAAAATTGACCAATAGAAGGTAGGGACACACCCCCAAAATAAGTCGTTAAATCCTTTCTAGGTCAATCTTTCTCGCGCCCTTAGCAACCCTAAAGAAAGAGGGTAACTTCTTCTTCCCTGTAGCCTCAAATGCTCCTCTTTTGAACACAAAACGTCATATCTTTTTGATTTTTAAAGCACCATCACACTTGACTTGCCGAGTATTTGAGATTTATTTAATGCTGAGTTTATTAATAAAGTTGCCTTACTGGGTTTTATCAGTTTTCATAAACAGGGTTGCCGCTGTACCTGGAAAACCTGGAAAAGTCAGGGAATTTTGAAATGAAAAATCTGTGGCAACTCTGATAAAGGTTTATTGATATTGTGTTGACAAGTGTTGCCAATCATTTTTGAGTGCAATTCAACCGCTATCCACAACAGACGGAAAAGTTTGTAGTATTCTGCTCGATTTTAGTGATCATTCAGTTGCAACCTGCATTAGATGCTCTAATAACAAATTATTGGTAACCCTGAAGGGCATGCGGTCAAAGCTATGAAACGGAGAAGGAAAATTCTGTAGCCCCTTAAGACATTTCGGGTCTAGACAGGGTTGGCAAGTTTTTGCCAGGGGTGGAAAAAACCGCGGTTTTTACCTGGTAAAAACCGGGTGGCAAAAACTAATTTTTCCGCGGTTTTTACCGCGCGGTTTAAACCAGGTTAAAACCGGTGGCAAAAACCATTTTTCTCCGCGGTTTTTTCCACTTTTTAAGGTTTTTTCCAGTTGCTATGTGAAGTATTTGACTAATTATTCGTTAAATATTCGCGAAAAACCTGGCAAATTTGAATACTAAAAATTTAATAGAGTAATAACCACCTCAAATTTAAAAATTAAAAATACTATTGTTATTTTTCTAACATAACAATTACAAACATCACGAAAATGCACTTAAAACTATCTAGTTTACCACTTTGTAACCATGAATTTAGTTTTTGCCGGTTTTTTCCGTTTTTGCCGGTTTTTACCGGTTTTTTCCACGTGTCCCGGCAAAAACTAGTTTTTTCCGGGTTTTTGCCAACCCTGGGTCTAGAATTTTTTGATACCGAGTGTTGTTATACTGCAACTCATCCAAGAATTTCATTAAAGTCCTAGTCAAATACTATAGTTATTATACGTAATATCAGAAGTAAATAGGAGGAAGTCTCTAACAAAGTGGATATGTCCAGGCGTCGAGTTATCACGTTTTTGGCGGAAGTAGCGGATGAATACACTTCCCCGAAACTGTTTTCTCATCGTCTGTACAGGTTTAACGATTTTAGATAACTTTAGAACCGTTTGGTGTCGCGTTAATTTCTCTCAATAACTTTCCTCTCCTCTCTCTGATTGGGTGAATTAAAATTTTGCGCCACAAACCGTGTTTTTTGTGGGAAAGGAACACCTTATACTATCTTAAGCTTGAGATACGTACTTCCCCCTATTTACTTCTGATAACATACAGGCTCTTACACCACTTGCAGGAAGCTTTTCAATTTAGTCCGTCCCAGTTTGTGAATTCCCAAAATCCTTATCTTTCCGCTATTTTAAATAAATTTCTATCTTGAAGTCTAATGAATTCTTACAATGAAACGAACGAACGTCTGTCTGTCTAAATGTACATGTAATGTTATGATTTTAGTTATACGGGTTTCCATATATTTGAACGCTCCTTTGCTTTTGAAATGTGCTGCGTACCCTAGATCCCGTCGTAATCGTTCCAAAGCGTGGGTGGCTGTATTATATATAGGGAATCAATAAGGACTTTTCTAAAAGGGACACACCCCCGAGGCTTGGCGCGCCTGGATTTTAGCCTAACTAGCCGATATCGATTTTTGTCTTGGATCGTTCGAGGAGCTACAGCTACTAGGCATAGTATTCCTTATAATGAAAAGCCCATCGCGATTGGAAATAGGGTGAAGGTCAAACTCGTGCGCATCTCTATATGTTTATATTTAGGCTAGGTCTATCCATAATCTCTAGCAGAAAGGGTTCAGGTAAAGGCAACTTTTTAGGATCTTAACAGGTGTAAACTTAAGAGCTTATCTAGTAGGAGAGCTCTAAGTGAGATGGAGTAGTAATCTCAATGCTTATAACGAAGCCTGTGTACCCCCATCTATGGAATGGCAACGAAGTTTTCCCAGAATCCTCAGTGGGTGTTTTGGTATGGTCGTAAGGTACAAAGACGTCGACAACTCCCTCTGTGTTTTAAAAATATGAGCTAATTCACAAGGACTAGCTTCTATTTTTAAATGGCGCTAAACGCTGCACTTAACAATCCCCTACCGAAGATAGGGGCGTTCCCGAGGTACTCTGGGAGACTTTTATTGCCGCACATGGTCCATCAACATTCTACTCCATCTTAACACTTTTCTCCAAGTGCTTATCACTCTCAAATTGACTCTACACCGATTAAAAGTTAAATGTAATAATTTTAGCACTGTTAAGTGTAAGCTCGAGGCTCCGGTAAGCTCTATAAATATTAAGTGTAATCCATTTAGGACACCGATTACGCGGAGTGACAGACCCCTCGTAAAATCCAGCGATTAGTGTTTTAAACGTAATTAGTGAGTATATGGCCTCTGTAGGAATCTCGAGGGGGACATCACTTATAATTTCTGTTTAAATATTTGAAGCCTTCACGAGTATGACTTTACTGTATTAAATTTCGAGGTTTTACTTGTATTTAGGTGATTTTTACCGTGATTTCAATTTCGTTGAAAGACTTAAATGACTTTCACTGTTTTGTGTAGTTGATTTTGCTCGTGATTCCGCCTCGAAATATGTTTAAACCGTCTGGCATCCATGGGGCTTCAGGGATTATAGCGAGATTCGCGTCTATGGAGAGCTTTCAGATGGGATAGTAGTACGTCACACCCTCCCAAGTCTTACCGCTGTTCTGGTAGCCATATTGGGTGCATTCCTGCTTTAAACTCACCAATATGGCAGCTAAAATTATGTCACGAGACTCGGCTCCTCCTCCAACCGAAAGCTCTCTATACACAAGGTTCCTACAAACCTGGAAAACTCTGGGAAATAGTTGACAAAAAAATCAGGGAAATTTAGTATTTAAAGTAAAATTCTGGGAAATCGGGGAAATTTCTGAGGTTTGAGTATTTTTTTCTCTGTACGGTTTGCTTCAACTATAAAAACCTCTCCCTTTGTTATTGCTCCATATATGGGGGAAAACCTGGAAAACTCAGGGAAATATACGGGGGGAAAAACCTGGAAATTCAGGGAAATCGGTTTTCCAAAAATTGTATGAACCCTGTATACAGATGTTTTCTTAGAGGATTTTAACTATTCAAGATATTTCAGACGGTGTTCAGTTAATTTTGGAAGAAAAAAAATACAATCAAACTTAAAGGGATGTACACTCCGTTATGTATGGGCGTGTCTATAAGACTCAAGAACTATATTTTTTAGTAGTAGTGTTACTATTTCCTGGAGTAGTGATTTGGCTGTCGTCTGCTTGAACGTCTGTTTCTACAGTAGATGCCCATTCGCAATGCACTGATAATGCTACGAACTTCACGCATGCTCAGTAGAGCTATATTTGATGGAAGATAAGTTTGATATAGGCCCCGCCCATACATAACGGATTGTACGTCCCTTTAATACACCGGTATTAATGGTCGTGAAAGAACTAAATTTATTTTAAACCGTTCAATCATAATTTATAAAGCATGCCATAGTCTCGACATATAAGGGTTTTTTTATTTCATACATTTTATCATAATCGTTGATATCACGGTATATTTGAAACGTCGCCATTTCAAAAACGAAATACAGCCTGAAAGTCTTCGTATGAATTGTTTTCTATAACGCCAAGGTCAATTAAACCATCGATCGTCACTGAGCTTATTTCTGTCACAAAGTATATAAATTTTATCAATTTAATGTCTTGGTAAGGAATGCCTTTAGAAAAAAGATCTGTAACTCTATAATAATACCATGAAATAAATCTCAAATTATGCGTAATTTTAAAACGGTTAAAGTGAGAATTCTGGCCAACAGGGAGCGTTAGTTTTTCGACATAAGACCTAGAAAATCGACCTCAAAACAATTTGAGCGCGGCGTCACGTAGACGTTTGGAGGCTCGTCTCTTACGTTATTTCCAGCTTTACTTCAAGGCCGAGGTACAGCGAAATAGGCGAGCCACTGTTGATGAATCTTAGATTCTGCTCTGGGGCAAATTTTGAGGGGGGGGGGGTTCTATAGCTAACTGAAAGCTATGGTGGATTGTGGTTGTAGAGAACTGAAGATAAGTAATGGTGGATTTTCGTAAGAGGAATGCACAAATTCGGAAGGAAAAATAATGCGTAGTTTTCAGACAAGGAGCATTGATACCATTTACACCAGGAAGCCTAGCTCTTCAGTATTGAACTTTGTCCGCCTATTAGGCTGTACTCCTGATGTAAATGGTATCAACCCTCCTTGTCTGAAAACTATGTATTATTTTATCTTTAATTCGCTAACTTTTGCTCCAAAATCGGCAGAGGTCGCCCCCTTCATTATAGAGTAGTGGCACTCCATGTTAACTACCCATAGAGCTTAATACAGTCAAAGGCAAGTAGGTGCCATTACTCTATTCTCGATGCTTGGTTTTCAGTTCGCTAGAATACTTTTCGATGGAACTCGGCCTTTAAATCTATCCACGAAGACTCGCGGAATACAGCTAAAGGCAGGATCTCTAACGACAGTTATTCTTTATCCCTATTGAACTTTCATTCAGCTTTGAATATTTTGGTACCTTTGGATTACGCACTCTCTCCAAATTGCTGAAATGCTAAATGTGTTTGTATTTCACACTGAGTTTGCGTAATGTATAAGCTACGTTGCTGCAAAATTATCCATGGAGTTTGTTTTAGAGTAGTTATTATGTATATGGGGATAGGGTTTTGAGCGTATGGCATTGTCAGGTTGACGCGAACTTTCTTAGTTTCCCAAAAATAGTTTTTAGTCACGCGCCTTCCAAATTTTCAGACTGCAGGTTTGCCCTTTGCTTTCAAATGCATTAGATAACAATTTGGCTCATTTCCCTAACATCTGAGAAAACAGAATTGTTTGAGAATTTCGTGGACGTTAGTGGCGCTACTGTTGAGATTAAAGTTACTTACCGTAATTTTTAAAAACTGCAATTACTAGTATATTACCGATTCACGGTTTACGACTGTCTAGTAATTTAAATGTAGATTTGTTTTACTATAATCGTAAGAGCATTTAAAATAATGAATATTTCAAATTTGAATGATGTATCTAGTTACAATGTTAAAGAAGATGCAAACATGAGTTTTATTGTAGCCTCCTTAATGATGTTTTTAAATTAAGGAATCTAAAATTTCATTTAGTTCATTATATGCATTATTGTATCGGCTTCAACTTTGACCTCGAAATTAATTATAAACCTTTCTTGCAACCTTGAAACATGCCACAAAAATTGCGTCATTTCTATTCAAATATGTATACTTCTACATTACGAAACAAAAATCATTTTTAATTTCTAGTTTGGCAATCTTTATATCAAAAATTAACATATTTATTGAATGTTATTTAATCAACTTTACTTTGGAAAATATTAATTTTTGAAATTACCATCGTGATGAAGAAAATTGAGATAATCAATCAGAACTTTGAGTATTTCTGCAGGAAATTAAATCAAAAAGCATTTTTAATTGCAATGCTAGTTTGACTATAGCTTTAAATCAACAATAAACATATTTATTGAAATTTTATCTAATCACCTTTCCTTCGAAAAAAATATTCTTTCGCTTTTCAAGTATCAAAACTTACTTTTTAATACTAAATTTTGACATTTTTAGATTATTTAAATCTATCAAAAAATCTTAATTTAATCTCAATTAAACGCGATTATCCCTTTAATGTTTACATATAAATTAGAGCCTTCGGTTTATAATCTATGGAAGTAACAAAGAAGCAGCGTATAAACTAAATTAGGCCGCTATTCCAATGAAGTCACTCCAGTAATAATGTTATATTTTGACAGCTTAGAGTTCTCGAGCAAATATTACGTTTCTCCATCTGTCACCTTTTAATCGAAAGTGCCAGCCAGAGTTAATTCCGGTTCACTGTCAGAGAAATAACTACTTCTCTTATAACTTTGATGAGAACAAACTTATATCGTCACTTATTTTACCCTTACCCTCTCTGACAGATGTCATTTTTTATGACTTTTATTATATATCAAAAATAACATAACTCGAAGTTCGTATTGAATCTTATTTATTAGTTCATTAACTTCTGATTAATTTACTTCTATTATTACCTGATGTTTCAGTAACGTCTAATTTACTTCTGTTATTACCTGATGTTTCATTAACGTCTAATTTACTTCTGTTATTACCTGATGTTTCATTAACGTCTAATTTACTTCTGTTATTATCTGATGTTTCATTAACGTCTGATTAATTTACTTCTGTTATTACCTGATGTTTCATTAACGTCTGATTAATTTACTTTTATTATTACCTGATGTTTCATTAACGTCTAATTTACTTCTATTATTACCTGATGTTTCATTAACGTCTGATTAATTTACTTCTATTATTACCTGATGTTTCAGTAACGTCTAATTTACTTTTATTATTACCTGATGTTTCATTAACGTCTAATTTACTTCTATAATTACCTGATGTTTCATTAACGTCTGATTAATTTACTTCTATTATTACCTGATGTTTGTCTGTTTCAAGCTGTCTACCCTAGATGGCGCCACAGACTTTGTGGAACTGCTTTAATGCTTTTGTCTAGTTTTGAAATAACCTTGAGTCTTTCAATCACTCCTCTCCTCAGGCTCCATTCTCTTCTCCTAAATGTCATCACCATGGCAACGCGCATCCTCTATTCCGTAGCCTTCTTTAAGCTTGACACAGGGAACGCATTCGGTTGGGAGAGTATGTCAATAAAGGGTTAACCCCCCCCCCCCTTGTGTACACACACCCACAAAAAATGTAGGGGTGTGTAAAAATCGAAGGTGATGAGCTGAAATCAAAGATGAATGAATTTCATCTCTTTTATTGGAGCATTTTTAATGGAGGATCAATATATCTTGGCTATATTTGGGATGCGGGATTATGGGATTGGAAGAGGCTGAGACCCTGGATAGTTGCTTCGTCTTGAACACCGGTGTTATGCAAGGCAGTTTCACCATTTCTATTGAAGGGGTTAAATGGAAAATATCGTTATATCTTGGCTGTTTTTGGGATGCGGGATTATGGGATTGGAAGAGGCTGAGCCCCTGGATAGTTGCTTCTCCTGGAACACCGATGTTCTGCAAGGTGGCGTCACCTCTTTTCTATTGGAGCGTTTTAAATTATTATCTTAGCTATTTTTGGGATGCTGGATTATGGGATTGTAAGAGGCTGAGCCCCTGTATGATCGCTTTTTATTGAACATTGGTGTGCGGCGAGGGAAACATTGATACCGTCGCGATTGAATTTCTGAAAAGAAATTTTGTCTAGGCTTTACTTGGAATTTTAAGAGGCTGAGCTCCTGGAACACTTGGGTTGCGTATACAGGGTGTTTCTGAAACATCTGGTCGGTTTTGAGTCGAAAATGTTCTATAACATTTTGCCTTCCGGGGAAATGTTTTGAGTAATTTACGGATGACCCCTTAAAGTGTTAGTGACATAATTTTCGTCACCCACAAACTTAAAATGCTAAAAAAATCCTTGAAAAATCTAGTTTATTATGATATGTTTACTTTTGAATTTGGTTTCGTAGCAATTTGTAAAATTGCAATCAAAGTTACGTGTTTGGAAAAGGCCTAGTTAAAATTTTGTTTCGCTTGATGACGTAGTAAGGAGAAATTTTCACTCTAGATGTCGCTCACGTGACGCGCCTGTTAGTGTCTCAGCACCGCGTTAAGCCTATTTTATTCATATTCGCGCAGAATTAGTAGACTCGGGAGTCTCGGGCGCGCGCGCTTGGCTTTTCCGCGAGATGCCGTGAGTGACGTAGCAAGGAGAAAAACCCGCGAAAAATCTTCTCCGCAAATTTGCTTTTGCCCCCCAAATTTCAAGTTTTCAAAGTGTTTTTTCCGTGTTTTCCTTCATATTTAAATATTAATCAAGCATATTTTTGGAATCAGAAGAGTTTAAACTCTCAAAAAAGTAAGGTTTTCTTTAGATTTGAGATCATTTTTAAATCACGTCGCTATTCCTTTAAATTTAATTAAAAAACTGAAAGACAATACTAATTTAATTAAGGGGTCAGGCGCCATCCCTAAAACACTATTTAAATCATAACTCGAAAACAGTGGTACTTAGGGAAAAATGTCATAGAACACTTTCGACTCAAAATCACCCAAAGAACATATACCATAATTTATGGCTGACTTATCAAAAACACCCTGTATATATAAATAACATCTTTATGATGAATTCTAATTTTTAATGGATTATAATACTAAGAGGCCATAAAATGAAACCCGTTTTAAGACGAATTAAGCATCTTTATAGACTGTTAGAAGCAATGGTTACAACAGTTCTAAAGGCATCGTGTTTGAAGCTGATTAATATTTCGCTGACAAATAAGGATAGATTTGTAATAACAATAAACTTTCTGTTCAACAGTAGCCTTAAACTTGACTCGTGTCGTCTGGTAGGTTTTGAAAGGACTCGAAATAAATTGCTATCACACTACGCTACGCGGTTTGTTTATATTTAGCTCGGAATGAAACGCCGTGCCTCTGTCCTCGTTTGAGGCCTCTTTGTACTTTCTCGAGGCATTTTTGAGTCATAACGAGATTCCTTCTTGCAAAGCTTGCATTTCCCCCGACTCTAGAACAAAGTTTTTATTTTCGGATGCTGCCTGTTAGACTAATCCATTCTTTAAGCCCCGGCCTCCTGCATTTTACTTCACCGAGATTCGGCTCCAATCTCGAAAGAGGGAAGTTTGAAACTGGAGTAAGATAGTTGGGGGGGGCCTTCCGTGGGTTGAGGGAAGTTTGATGCTGGAGTGACATAGTTGAGGACCCATCCGTGGTGGTAAAAACTATTGGCATGCTTAAATTCAATGTTGGGCATCATGGAGTACTGCCACCTCTCGGCTTAGTCACGTGTAAATAGAAGTTATATTGTTGATATAACCAAGTGGCACCTAAAGCTTATGCCCAACCTAAAACAGGGGTACTATGGGTAAAATTTACGGCCATGAGTGGGAAGGGCCCTCTCGTGTAAGCGCTTTATAGAGTATGATGACTACTCCAGAGTAAATTTCTATCCTCCAAGCTCGAACTCAAGAGATTTTTGTTCCGAGAACTCAGAATCCGAAGGTCTCGCAACATCGATCCGGAATCATGGCGCGAAAATAAGGCTGTAGTTAGTTCCATCTGTAGGAATGGATGTAATGGCTTAACTATAATAATAATAATATAATAATAAGTTTATTGACGGGTAAAAAGAAACCCAGAGGCTTATTGTGGCCCTACTCGGGTACAAACAAATTAGAAAAAGTAATAATAATAATAATAATAATAAATAAGAACGGAGCAAATGAGTTAAACAAAAGAAATAAAAAGAAAAAAAAACAAATTAAATTAAAAAACAAAACAAAATTAAAATTAAAATTAAAAAAAAAAAACATAACAAAATTAAAACAAAACAAAACAAAACACACAAAAAAAGCAATGACGCAACTCAGTGGACGAATTTGTCTAACCGAGCCTTGAACGCATGGACGGACGAGTTCCTCTTCACCTCACTAGGGAGACCATTCCACGAGTTAATAACGCGTTGCGTGAAAAAGACACGCCGAGGCAGGGACGTACAGCGGAACTTGGAAATAGTTGAATGTCAATTATATTGTTTTTAAGTTTTTAATACATATAGGTAATCTATTTCTTGAGAAGTGGTTACTTAAGCCTAATTTTAAATCATTTTCATGTATCGAGATGAATGTCATTTCTATATAATCAATAAATGTTAAGACTAATATCAGCCAATGCTTCAAAAATTCAAATCGCAGAGAATTGCCTGTAGAGATGTAATGTAAACAATGTAGCTTTTCCCCGATTTACTTTCTTAATGTTTTGGCCTCTATTTCCGGCTTTTCTCTCTTGATTGAAAGACTTCCCCGGAAATGAGCTAGGAATATTAGCGAAATTACTTTTCTCATCTACAGTTCAGGGTTACCACGAGTCAGGGAAAAGTTAGGGAAATTCAAAATGGGCCCAAAAAAGGGTCATGAAAAAGTCAGAGAATTTGAAGAATTTCAACAAAGTCAGGGAATTTTTTTAAAGTCAGTTGGGTCACGTTTTAAACGAAGTTTTAACGAGATCACGTTTGACCAGACACCGAAATCCCCGAGCTCACTCCGCAATGGCAATATTCCTAAAATGCGATCTAAACTAAATTGGTAACTTATACCAACCCTTCTTTTATTTCGAACAATAACAATTAAGCCTAAAAACGTCATAAAAAATCGTAGAAAAGGTCAATGAAAGTCAGGAAATCAGGAGAAAGCGATCGACCGATCGTCACGTCAGTTTTCAAAATCCCTACGAGAGGGAGTTGGGTGACTGTAATTCCAACTGGAGTCTGAAGAGGCAGTTTCTTCTCGACGCTCCCTAGCCTAACCCACTAAAACTTAAACCCGCTAAGTTTACAAAATTTATTCAGAACAAGAACCTAACATAAATTATCAACCAAAAATAGATATCCGTAGGTAGTTTAAATAAAATAAACATGAACTTCCATGTAACATCCCTCTATTTTTGAAATTGATGACGTATGGAAACTGTATTGGTCGTAATGTTAGACTATTTTAAATGTTGACTCTTCCATAATGGGCTATTGGGCTTTCAAATTTAAAAGACAAACTTTTACCGTAAAATTTTACTTTAACCAAAAACGAACGATTAATATTTTAGTCTTTTAAAATAAGTTGGTGGTTATTTAGCCGAGGAGTCAGAACAGTTTTAGGTTATCAACATACGGTGTTTCAAAGAATCAATGTTAAGGCCTTTTCAGGCGATACAACTTCTTGATTAGTTTAGATGAGTCAACTTGAGTTGAGTAAACTAGTTGGGATGTGTGAACAGAAGTTGGACAAGTTGAACGACCAAAGTTTGACCCATCTAATTGAGTTAAAAGTTGTATCGTGTAAAAAGGCCTTAAAGGTAGCATAACAAAAGAACGGCCTTTTCCTAAATATAAAAAGAAAAATATTAAAATAATAAATGATCTCTTATTACAAAATAATTGCCATTTAGTCTTAAAACAATCAAGGACTACTGCGTCATCCGCCATTGCGTTTTTGTGGCGTCTGCTAGCCCGAACCTCTCACCCCTACCTTACCTTTACCTCTCTCAGCCTGTGAGAATTCAACCAATCATGTAAGGGTAAGAGGTTCGGTTCAATGGCGGATAGCGCAGTAGTCCTCGTTTTTAATACTAATTAAAATGCTAATTCTTTTGTAGTAAAAGATCATTTATTTATTTTTAATATTTTTTTGTTTTTATATTTAGAAAAAGACCGTTCTTTTAAGGTATAATGTAATGTTACTTGTCCTTTCCTTTAACTGATTTTGTCAAATTGTGAGGAAAGTCAAGGAGATCGTAGCTTGAGAATGTCCGATCCCTTGGTTTTGCCGCGCCTTCGAAAACCTTCTCCGTATTGGTGGATAACCTGGCGTAGTTTGAAGTATACTAGAAGAGCTAAAAATTTCAGTTTCCATGGCAACCTGGCGTACGTGATACGTTGCGCATCTTCCCACGATTAACGATTTCTAGTCTCGAGTTCGTTCTTCACTCTCTTTCGTGGTGTTCTTCGCAGTATTTTTGGCGCCCTTCCAAACTCCGAAGATCCTCTCTCTCTCTGGGAGACTCGTCTGGGGGTCGCTTTACTACGATATTATACGTCAATGACTGAAAGTTAACGACAATTTAGGGAGAAAGTGACGGAATACGAGGAAATATCGCTGTAATAACTTGATTAATTCTACCAGGTTATGGTGGGGGAATGGAGGTTTTGATTGAGATATCCTGTAAAGGCACGCTTATGAATTATTTTTTTTTTGTGGCTCGGGTTCATGGCTGTTAGTTTGGACCCTAGCTCAATCTAGTTCTCTTAATGGTATTAATTCACACAGCTGTGTTGAGGGTAAATGTACTGGGGGTCTGCTCTGAATAAAATCAGGGATAGATTTAATTTTAAAAGTAGGAATGGAGAACGGTTAATATTTACTTCAGTCCGACTCATAGACCACCCAGTATAGAGCCCTCCCTCCAACACGTAACGAAAAGTTAAAATTTTCTTATTGGCTCACTTAAACTACGTTTTGATGACGTTGCTGACGGGGACGCCGAAAAATACGCAATTCATTTTTACCTCTGTCGCTATGACCCGCCTCTTCTTTCATACCCCGTCCCGTGGAAGGGATTGACGCGCGTACAGATTACTCTGTTCTCCATTCCTACTTCCAAAATTGAATCTATACCTGATAAAATCTAGTATAAAATCGATTAATATTTGTTAACTTCGAAGATGGCGATATTGTACCGGTATAAGACATTTAATCGAATATTTCTATTTTAAATAGAAACTACTTGTTAAATTATTTTATTAAGGCAATTTTTATTAACTTAATCGTTAATGAGACTGGAAACGATAAGTTTTAATAACAAAATAACCAAAATTTTTAAAAATCAAAAATATCTAAAATGACGTCTTTGTTTTGAAGGAAATCTATATAAACGCGTCATTGGACTTAATGTATTACTATATGTTTCGTAAAGAAATTGAACCGATCCTTTATAACTTAAATTATTATGAAATACGTATTTTCTTTTCAAAGTATAATAATCCACGAAAGAAAGGTCTACAGATCTATCATAGGTGCACTTAGACTTTAACCATACAATGATAACTCAATGGGTACTTAACTTTTGGTAAAACCTTGGATTACTACGAACATAAGTTTATAAGATATGTTCCATAAGTTTGTCATTGGTTACTGAGAGCTTGTCATGAAGTGGCGTAGGTCATAGATTCGAGGTAAAGCGACACCTAGTGAGGTGCTGTCAAAGGCTTAGAACCGACTAAATAGGAAGATGGAAGTACTGCAAAATTAACCACCGAGTGTAGTCAATTCTCGCTTGTCGTTCTCGAACTAGGTCGAGCTGTAAGTCTCTAGTATTACGAAGTATAGGTAGTGTCATGTTTATGGAACACATCTTATAAACTTATGTTACGAAGTAAAGGAAACTCTCTAAGTAAGCGAGGTTCATTTCAAATTAATACAATGGATTATAAATCGTAACAATGTATACGTGAAACGGTGTTTCAATCAAGCTTCTTACCGGCCCTGCAGAATTTGAAACTTGCTACTTGCGACGTATAGTTCGAATTTTCGAAATTGTCCCAGCAGTCTAACCTAATTATACTCTTTTTTGATATTTATTTATGTATGTACGGGTATCGAATGATTTATAGAATTTTAAATTAGTTTTAAGGAAAGTTTTTATTTTCTTGTAAAACCCCGGTTTCAAACTTAAATTTATAAAGAGGTGGTAACACAACACGCGGCGGGAAAACATAGCGTCAGATCAATAATAAAGTAAGGACCAGTTGCGTGTGTGATCTAGGAGGATTAAGCGCAAGGAGTCGAAGTTTCCGTGGAAACCCTTGTTACCTCTTGCAGCTTCCACTCCCATTCGTATGGTTGTTATAGTTTCAACTTCTCTTCCCCATGAACGAAGGTAGGGGGAAGAGAACAAAGCCGTGTTTACACGAGACATTTTGATACCGTTTTCAACCGTTATGGAAAGGCTTAAATCTTTTTTCACGAAAGACCTCAGCAAAATGTTCCATTTCGACCATTCTAAGACTATTGGAAACGCTACTTGTGAGATCAGTGAGAATGAGATAAGATGGGAGTGGAATAAACAATGGGATTGAAAATCTCCCAGTGTACCTCGCGCCCGCGATTGTTAAGTGGTGCCGCCTAGCGCCATTGTATTTGTAAGGGGAGAACTAGCTTCTATTTTTAAGACAGATTACGGTTCCGTAACTGTACGACTCTGCCTAATCGCTGAGGATGCTGGGAGGACTTCGTTGGCGTAGATGGGGGTATAGAGGCAACGGTATGGGGATTACCACTCCATCCCTCTCTTCTTCAAGACGAGATCGCCGAACTTCATGCGCGTTAAAAAAACCTATAGTTCCTCTCTGGTGGATGAGTCCAGATCGTACTACATCCCTGTAAGACCCAACAAACTCCTTGCCTTACGCTTTGTCCTCTTAGATTTAATCTATCCTTGGTCTCTTGGTGTTCTTAAACACCAGATGGAAGGCGTCAAAATCGTCGACACCGTAAGCCCCAACAAGGTCTTTCACGTCAAGAGACCAATGTAAGGCATTTTTTTTTTCAAGGGTAAGGCGTAATTAGCTTATCGCGTACCACCGTACCTTTAAATCAATGGAGAATTTTTAAATGTTCTGTTGGAAATTAACTAGGGCTGGGTTGGAGAGTGTCTCGGTCTCGGTGAAGCGGAATGTGATGATAATCTCGGTGTCCTAAAACCCCTTTGAGACAGATAATCCGGATTTATTCGGTTAAAACTGGTTTCCAAGTTATGCGGTGATAATTTATCTGTTCTCTTACAGGTCTGTACTCTGTAGCTTTAACGTTACGTGTTATGTTAACCCCTTTTTTATATAAAGCATAAGCATTTGAATGAAAAAGAAATATAAGCAATAAAACTAGTTTCGGCGGTAACCATCAACGTTTTAACAGAATTCCAAAAGTTTCCTCTTTAGAAAATTTTATTCACAATTTCAGGTATAAGCCTAATTGGACTGAGTTAATAAACTGTCACTTTTGGGCCACAATGTTGCTCTGAACCCAATTATGTAATTTTTATCGTGAATACCGAATATTCTTAGTTTTCACCATAATTGGATTTATAACCTTATAATGCATCAGTATAGGTCTACCGTAGGGTCTACAGTGTCGGCATTGTCCATCTTCCTTAAAAGTTGATCTTCTAAACCGAAACAGAATAGAAGCATGGCCTATTGTGATTCGTTCATTTTTATTGTGAATATTATTAGTTTTCAACATAACTACGCAAGCAATTTTTATCGTGAATACCGAATATTCATAGTTTTCACCATAACTCTAATTGGATTTATAACCCTATAATGCATAAGTATAGGTCTACCGTGGGGTTTATAGTATCGACATTGTCCATCTATGTTCAAAAGTTGATCTTCTAAACCGAAACAGAAGAAGCATGGCTTATTATGATTCGTTCATTTTTATTGTGAATACCGATTATTATTAGTTTTCAGCATAACTATAAATGGAATCACAATCCCAAAATACATAAGTATAGGTCTGCCGTAGAGTTTATAGTATCGACATTGTTCATCTTCGTTCAGAAGTTTATCTTTGAAACAGAATAGAAGCATGGTGTTATTGTGAGTCTGGTTATAAGGCTAGAGATCGAGATTACAGTAGGTTATCTGCCACAAGGAGCGCCCCTGTACCCTTTTATAAAGGATGAGTTCTCGTAGCAAATATCCTTTCGATCCAAATTTACTGAGAGTATGATAGGCTTATGATGGAACCTTTCTTAAGGCGATTCAAACGCATACAATCAAACCATTAACGATTTTAAGACCGCCCATTCTTTACAGAGATGCTCAGAATTGACCTGACCATTTCTTAACATACTTCTTTAATATAAAGTACATCCCCGTTTGATACCGCAGAAGGTATACGCTCTTTTAAGCGGTTTCGGGAATTTTTACGCATCTAAGAAGTTGCGAAACTTTTGAATTGAAATTAGCATAACAATTTCTAAAGATGTGAACTTATCAAATTTTTTTGGATGTTTTTATCGAGTAATAGCAGATTCTTGCCTTTGATGGTATTAGGTGTTTTATAAAAATTGTCTGGAATGTCGGGACTCTATAAATCAATAGGAACTCGTTTTTTCTCCAATAACCTCTCTCAATGAGAAAATGAAGTTACGTAAATTTTACCGATTTTTTTATCACTTAAAATATATGGCATGTCTGGTGAATTTATCAAGGTAAAGGTAGAAAGAAGTTAGATTAAAAACTACCTTTACTAGCATCAAGTTTTATATATTAATTAACATTAATATATTATTCAAATAAATTCATAGAAAATAAACACAACTACATCTTATTATTAAAATCAAGAAGTGATATCTAGTTTATTAGGGAGAAGGCATAAATTCGCCACAATTCCAGCTTTATCTCCAGTCCAAACGTAGGTCCGGAGGCAGTTAATCCTTGCCTCTAAATTACAACCAGCATCTCATTGGTTCTTGAAAACTTACGTTAGCGCGACGCGAATGACGAAAATTACGTATTTTCCGACTGAGGAGAGGCGAAATAGCCTGGGCTCCTTTTACGTCCCCCCCTTGTATTTTGAAAAAGGGACTGAGACTATGGCGCGCGAATACTCAGGTATCTTATACCTTCACCCTAATAAACTAGATATCACTTCTTGTTAAAATAAAATAATAATAATAATTTCCTTAAGTCCGATCGAAGGTATAAATTTCAATAAAATTACTTTATACCAATTAATTAAAACTCTTTAATTTTTTAACAGCTTATAAATAAAATCCCTCGCGTGAGTCGCGTTGCACTTTTACTATGGGTCACTTTTCCAAGGTTACCTATGGAATAAAACTTTACTTTCAATCTTGCAAATTCGCAACCATCTTACTCTGTAAAAAGCATATTTATTTTTATAAATTATCAATTTAATTTTGCATCGTTAGTGTTACAAAGTTTAATTATATATAACCCTTTAGGCTATAATAATTTTGTACAGGTGGAAAGAGCTATAGGAGTATATATGTACAGGGTATGTTAGCTATTCGAGGAGGGCCATTAATTTCTTAAATTTAGTGGGTATCCCTACGTTCATCTTTAATTAAACTGGTGTTGTAGAATTAACTTTTACATAAGACAAAAATATTGTTTTAGATATAAATTATGCATTCTTAGTTAATTTGGATCCCCTAATCAAAACCACCAGATTATATAAGGTACTAGCAACAAAGGCACCCTTCGGGACGTCATTTTTAAAGATGGCGGGCAAATCCAAACCCAAAAGACCGTCTATTGGAGAAATTGGTAGAAACGCATGGACGTTATTTCAAGAAGTGATATCTAGTTTATTAGGGAGAAGGAATAAATTCGCCACGTTTCCAGTTTTATCTCCAGTCCAAACGTAGGTCCGGAGTTAATCCCCGAATAAATTTACAACCAGCATCCCATTGGTTCTTGAAAACTCACGTCAGCGCGACGAGAATGACGAAAATTACGTATTTTCCGATTGAGGAGAGGCGAAATAGCCCGGCCTCCTTTTACGTCCCCCTTGTATTTTGAAACGGGGACTGGGACTATGGCGCGCGAAAACTTGGGCATCTTATACCTTCTCCCTAATAAAATAGATATCATTTCTTGGCTGGGCACGTTGATTAGTAGTCAGTCAGTCAATCAACACAGATTGGCATCAAATATCTAAGCCAACCTATTTATTAATTATAATATATACCTTTCTTAAGGGTTCTTGGCTCTTTGCATAAAATATTAATCAAAAAGACTTCTTGTTGGTTTCCAACGCGGACTTTCTGGCGCCAGTTCCGACCCCCCAAACCCTAGTTATTAGAATTTTTTCCGTTTCAAATATCGCTACGCCCTTTCTTAACTTTTTTTGTACTTAACTTTGGCATTTTGAAATTTTTAAAAACGTGGTCCACGAAGAAATATGGAAAATCAAATTCAGTCACATTTTTTTTCTTCAAATAAAATTGAATTATTTTTAGATTTTTTTATTATGATTTTTTTTAAAGAGAAATTGGTAAATTTTTGTCAATTGAAAATGATTGATTTAAATTGGGAAGGAATTTTGTCATACGCGTCAGGAGACTTGTTAAATCTTGTGTCTTTATATTGAAATTGACATTTACAATTTTTCTTATAAATTGTCAAAAATATTGACTTGGCTATTCATGCTTCGGATTTTTTTAAGGCAAAATTAACTAGCTGTAACTATATTTGGTTAGAATGTTTATTGCGCCTCAAAATTGGCCTAATTTTGTCAAAATTAATTTTAATCACGACTTTCGGCATTAAAATAGACCTTTTTTTGGTTACTTATTCACTATCACTATATTTAGTTCAAACTTTCAAGCTTAGAAACGACTTAATTTCAATTTAAAAATAAAAGATCCAGTTTTTCGCCGAATTTTGACAACATTAATTGCTTTAAACTCGAAAGACCTCGAATCAAAACTTAATTAAGCTTTTAAGCCTAAATATTTAAATGACACTTTCCCTTTAAAATACCTGTACATTCCAACGAAAACAATTTTGGAGGTTGGGTCCTTTTTTTAGTTTCAAAGAAATTTGGTAGAAGTACTCTTTAAAACATTTCTATAGCAATAATTACCTGTTATTGCGTTTTTTTACCAATAAAAAAAATAAAAACCAGCTGCAGACGAAATTATTCCTACGTACCTGCAGGTATAAACTTTTTTAAAGCTGGAATTTAGCGAAACTTACCCTGATTTGTAGGCTGGTCGGTGACGTAATCGACCCAACCTCCCTCTCGACCAATAAGAGAGCGCCAGGCAGATCCCGCCAAAACGCACCTATTTTTCCGCGACTCCGCGTCGATTCAGCTTCAGTTCTCGGTTTTCACTCAAAACAGTTGTACTCTCGTCGTCTGCAATCCCGCGCTTCTACTCAAAAAGTGCTACTAGAGTTTTTACCGTAATATTTCGATATAATTCTACTAGACATTATTTTAGCGGGATAGTTAGCGATAGAAAGCCGAATAGCTTCGAGTTCTGAAAAACAGTATTGCGTTTAGGAAGATTTTAATATTATCGCGTTTTTTTACCTAAACCTCAAAACTTCGCGTGCCTTTTGCCCCCCAAATTTTAAAAATAAATAAAAATCGAGTGAAATTTTAAATTTAAAACAAACTTTGAATAAAAGTTGAATAAGAAACTGTGATATTTTTAGTATAAACTATAGGACACTCTGAACAATTTTAGTATATTTATACATTTTTAAATAACTATATATATAATCAAAACGGTATATCAAAACTGAGAAAAATTAAGCGTCAAATATGCCGCACGTTCATATTCAGAAAATACGTGTAAGTATATGAAAATTTTATTTTAATATTAGATTTCAATTCAAAGTTTTAATATTAAATATAAATATTTCTGATTGAATTTTAAATGATTATTTGGTATTTTAAACATTGGGAATTAAAATTAACTCGAAACTTAAAAGGGAAAAACACCGCTTGAACAATTAGGAAATTAATTAATAATAAAATAGACCAATTCGGGGCTGAATTTAAACATTAAAAAAAATTAATCTAATATTGGAACTCTGTAAAAGTGCAGGGTGTTTCAGGTAAGTCTGGCGGCATAAGTTAAGGGGGATGTTCTTTGGGTTATTTTGAGTCGAAAATGTTCTATGACATGTTGCCGTCCGGGTCACCGTTTTTATGTTAAGATTGGGCAAAGTATTTTATGGATGACCCCTTAAATTTAATTAAGAAACTGAAAGACAATTATTTCAAATTTAATTACGGGGTCATCCATAAAACACCTATGAAATCATAACTCGAAAACAGTAACGTACCCGGAATGCAAAATGTCATAGAACATTTTGGACTCAAAATTGCCCAAAGAACATCCCCCTTAATTTATGTCAGACTTATCAGAAACACCCTGTATTATAATCGAAATTACAAACTATTAATAACCCTTGCCGAAATTTAAATTGGCCAGTTTGTTTTTACTATCCTTATTACGTCAATGTAATATGAAACCCAGTGGGAGCATTGAGTATCTTCTGGTTGAGCTGGTTGACAAGTATTTTATTTTTAGACGCATGCTTCTGATTGAACTTTAGACGCAATTGCAAGGACCTAGACTTGTTTTATTTTAAATTATACTTAACAAAAATGGGAAAGAATTTCAAATGGAAGCCGACTTTGTACTTTTAATGATAATTCCGCCCGGGCTCAGCTATTGCTTGTTTATAGTTGAAATTTTTATTTTGATGCATGAAGTTTTTGTTAAAAAAATTTTGTTCGAATATGTTTGGGCTACGTGGACAATTAAAAGTTTTCCGCTGTACATAAATGCGGCTAGGGGATTGATTAACAATAGTTTAAATTGAATATTTATTGCAATAATCTGGCCTTTTTTAAAGTTGCGGCTTAATGTGGTTTGGTGCAATATTGCCTTTAATTGCTACTTCTAACGATTTTATTGTAAAAATCGTTGTGAATAAACTGTTTTGCTTTTAAATTCGTATAAATGTAAGTTACAAAGGCGAATTTTGCAATAATCTTGCCCATTTTAAGAGTGCAACTCAATGCAATTAATGCAATATTGCCAATAAGATTGATTATTTCACTTAACGATTTCATTATAAATCGTAGTAAATAAAACGTTTTTGCTTTTAAAGTCATTAAAAAGTAAGTTGCAAAGGCTATATTTAAGCTCGAATTTTGCAATAATCTGGCCCTTTTAAGGTTGCAACGCAATGCAATATGTCTTTAATTAATTGCTACTTCTAACGATTTTATCGTAAATCGTAGTAAATAAACTCTTTTCCCTTTAAATTCGTGTGAATGTAAGTAGTTGCAAACTTGCAAAGGCTATTTTTAACCTCGGAATTTGAATTGCAAATTGGAGCGATTTCAAAAACGTCATGAAATAACTGAATAGCAGTTACGATGTTATCTCTTTGAAGTATTTTAACTCATTCCTCATACTCTATGGGAAACAGTTAACAAATTTCCACAACTCAAACGTTACAATTATTATTCCCAAAATAAAAAAAATCCAGAAATAAATCTAGTTCTTAATTAATATCTTCCCCATATTTTCCCGATACTTTTAATTAACACCATACGTATAAACCCAACGAAAACTTCATTACTGTAAAGAAAGACAATTAACTCGGCATTCCAAAGGAGAACCGTCATTATTATGTTAAAGAGAACGGGACGGTAGCTCAAGTTTGAATTAACGATGTTTTGAAGAAACATCTATCCAGGAAAAACCCGGCGGTTTTAGAAACAAAACTGGCAGCCCTGCAGCTAAGCATGTCTCTTACGGAGTTAGACCCCATGTCACTTGTCAGTAACCCTTATCCCTTTTCCTTATATGGAAAAGTCAAGTATCAACTGTCAAGTCACTTTGTCAATGGTATTTCGGGATCGTAGACCCCTTTTCTTTAGGATAGGAAACACTCAAGGAAGAAGTTAGGCTTAAAAGGGAACTCCACGACGCCACATCGAGTGTGGGGCATGGGTTGGTGGTGGGTTTATTTATACACGCCAACCATTGGCTAATGGTGGAAGGCTCGTTCCATAGACGACGTTATTGCAACATCGATCCGTTCTCGTGTTACGTCACCGCGCACACCCGAAATAAAGACGAACTCTGATTGGTTAAAAGCGGGCGCGTTGGCCCGTTCAGTTCAAAACTGCGTGTCCCAGTGGGATATGACTCTAAATCCTCTCTGTTCTAGAATACCAGAGAAATCTTATTGATTTATTTTTCTTTCAATCCTTTTTCAAAGCGTATGTTACGCAATGAGAAAGAAGTGTACGTAACTACGCTGTTCTTAAGCCACTTTTATTACTAATTCCCTGCCTTGCACTCTATTGGCTTCGTGTCAGTAGACACAGATGGAGTAAAGCGGATGGAATTCAGAAATTTCTATAAAATATGATTTGTGATATGGCTGCTGGAAAAAGGGTTGAAAGAATGACCGGAATAAGTCTTGTTTACTGACCTAAATATCTAGTAAATAACCAAGGTCCAGTTTTTTCCTTCAGTTGCTTAGTTTTAATCTTTTGAAAGGTTTTTCGACGAAAAAACGATGTTTTGGTCAGTTTTTATTGATTAAATTATAGGATTAAGAGAATTTATTTTGTAGAAAGATTACTTAAATAAACAAAAGGATTATTTTAGCTGACAAATTAATTAATTAGAGTAATATTGATTTAGAAATCGATGCAAAATTAACTCGCTTGTTGACAACTGCAAAGTAAATTCAATTTTATTTTTTTAATTTATGCGTAAATGAACCCCTTCGAGCGCGTTTTTAATGGGTCTTATTAATTAGCCTAATTATCTGTTCTTTACGTTTTTCCAAGACGATTTACGTATAGTTTTTAATACCAATAATTGGGCGTATGCGAAATTCAAGGCAGATTCTGGATATGATAAAAAGAACTATTTCATCCCGGGGCACTACCTTAGTACCTTGTCGGTTTTAATATCTTACCTTATTGACGACGTCAAACGAGAAAATTTAAAGTGTTATTTCCTCTATAATTGACGTCGTTTCGTGATCGTAATTTCAATAAGGATAACGATTGACGAATATTGATTTTTGATCGAGAGGAAAGATATCTTAATTGCGGATTAGTTCGATCCGTTCCAGTAGGGAGGAATTGGTATTAACGTAAGTCCATAAGGTATGTTCTCCATAAGTTTTGTCACCGGATACAAACTGGAGCTTGTCATGAAGTGATTGATGTAGGTCATAGATTCGAGGAGGTAAAGCGAGGGAGGCCTGGTGACTGGGGCGCTGTCAAAGGCTTAGTAATGCAGACTAAATAGGACTTGATGGAATTCCTGCAAAATTAACCACCCAGTGTAGGACTTCAATTCTGGCTTGTCGTTCTCGAACTAGCTCGAGCTGTCTGTCTCTAGATAGTATTACCACAAGTAGAATAATCTTACACCAAGTTCCTATGTAAGATTTTTTGCCGTAGCCTCTGTGTCTGAAAGTTCTGACGTTAAGCTTTTTAAAGTTTCCAACGGAGCTCGCGTGAATGAAGAGATAAAATTTCTAAAATATCGGCCACGACCGAAAACGAGCTTTTGAAGCAGCGCTCCACAGCGGTGGAGAGTGAAGTAAAACAGGCGGGGTTAATTTTTTTATCCGAGTAAGTTCAAGCATGGAGGGTTCATCCAAGTGCACTGTGTTTGCGTTTTTTATGGCGTGTGGTGTGCAAACGTTTTTAGAGAAAGCCGACGGAATTATATTTTTCTGGCGCGGAAATACTCTGAGTTTATTTTGAGAGCCTTTTATCCATTTCTATACATTTACACCTAACTTGCTCCGCCATAACGTAAACTCCGATCGCCTTAGATCTACGCGAGCGGATCTACGTCTCTCCATGGATAAATAATGCGCGTGAGGATATTGGTTTTCACTCTACAGGATAGGCAACTCCCTATCTCGGGCGACAGCTTATTCTGTATATACTCTGTTACAATATCGGTTGTCAGCACGCGTCAAGCTAGGTCTCTATGTAACTTAGCTTTGTACGTGCTGTCAAGAGACAAAAAACTTCAGGATCTTCAGGATTTAAAATATCCGCGAGTTTTTTAGCTCGAGTGCACGGACCTCTAGGCCTTAGTTTCAAATGCGTGTAGTAGGCTGTAGGTAATTTCACACGTATTTGAAACTAAGGCCTAGAGGTCCGTGCACTCGAGCTAAAAAACTCGCGGATATTTTAAATCCTGAAGATCCTGAAGTTTTTTGTCTCTTGACAGCACGTACAAAGCTACGTTACATAGAGACCTAGCTTTGCGCGTGCTGACAACCGATATTGTAACAGAGTATATACAGAATAAGCTGTCGTTCGAGATAGGGAGTTGCCGATCCTATAGCGTGAAAACAAATTTCCTCACGCGCATTATTTATCCATGGTCTCTCTATTGGCCGAAAAGCTCATCACAAGCGGACCCAACCTCCCATCGAAAAATTGAAGTTTCGTACACTTTTTAAGGGGGGTGGAATTTTTTTAGCGAGACCCAGCTTTCCGCGGCTGATGTTAGTTGGCGCCGAGAAAAAATGTTAGTAGAGAAAAACTTTGGGTGTTCAACTACCATTTACTCTACAGTAAATACATTCGGCCTAGCCTTGGGATATCACGTTTTAGGAACACTCGAGATGAGACGTTCGTTAGAGAAAACCTGACACACATTACCCTCATTCCTAGGCTGGAAAGCTATGTCCTTTGGATCATCTCCTTTTGGTATTACGAAGTATAGGAAGTGTCATACTTATGGAACGTATCTTATAAACTTATGGTACTAAGTTCTCTCCATTGAGACTCTAACTATAGGGGTTCGTGTTCTCAAGATGTCTTACCTCATTTTGACGCCATGCCAGGTTAAAAATTTGAAGAATAAACGTGTTGTTATTGTTGTCTGCAATGGGAGAGTTAGGCCTAAGTGGTTGGCCCTCAATTTTCAACCTAGTTTTATAAGATTTATGTTTATTTTTATGCTAAGTTTAAATGAAACTTCTAACGGGTCATGGAAACGTGAACATTTAAGGAAATTCGAAGTGTTTGTGTGAAACACTGTTTTCAAAATTAACTTTGTTTCGATTTCTCTTTTAGTCTTCAATTTTAAAGCCTCTTAATTTATTATTGAAATACGAAATATAAGATAATAGCTAAATCGCTAATCTAACGAACGAACAAAAACAAGTCGAATTTCATTCAATTTTAATGCAGAATCAATGTATTATCATTGAACTCAAGGCTCTGTATATATTTGTCTAAGCTAATGACTTCTTTTCGCAAAAATGTGTAAAAACAAGGTACATTGATCGGAACTATAATTTACAGTATGACTAACAGAGTAAAAGTCGTTAACGTCTGGTTCTGGTACAGTCAAAGGTACAGCGTGTACAGCGTGTACAGTGAATGACTCTATCGCAAACTGCATTGACTCAGTTCCATTGCACGCGGTATTTTATGACGACTCCGATTGGGTTACACACGTGTTACACTGTCACGTGTAACTTAATACTCTGAAATTCAGAGTCACAAGCCGAATAGAAAAGAAATTTTTTAATTGTTTTGGCTTTATCATAAGTTCATAAGATATGTTCCTTCCATAAGTTTGTCACTGGTTGCAAACTGGAGCTTGTCATGAAGTGATAGATTCAAGGTAAAGCGACGCCTGGTGAGGCGCTGTCAAAGACTAAATAGGTACTAGATGGAAGTTCTGCAAAATTTAACACAGAGTGTAGGACTTCAATTCTCGCTTGTCGTTCTGCTAGAACCAGGGTTGGCAAAAATCCGGCAAAAACTAGTTTTTGCCGGGACACGTGGCAAAAAGTGGAAAAAACCGGCAAAAACGGAAAAAACCGGCAAAAAGTGGAAAAAACCGGCAAAAAGTGGAAAAAACCGGCAAAAAGTGGAAAAAACCGGCAAAAAGTGGAAAAAACCGGCAAAAAGTGGAAAAAACCGGCAAAAAGTGGAAAAAACCGGCAAAAACGGAAAAAACCGGCAAAAAGTGGCAAAAACCTTTTCCCTATTGAAATGATAATTGGAAATGCTAACTTTGGCTTTGTATTTGTCATTCGTGTAATTATATATCTTCAGACAGCTAATATGTCTCAATCTTAATCAGTTTTATAACATTTATTGTGTTTTAAACGTTCGAGCTAAATTCACTTTAAACTTACAACTTATGAAATTTTGCTCACATTCCAAAGATCCTGGTTGCTTCGCATTTGATAACTAAACAATAATTTTTAAGCAGTTTCTATCTTCAATCTGTTTCGAAAACTCAAAATTAGCGAGTGGAAAAAAATAGTGTTGAGCGAAAAATAAGGACTGATTTTTCATTTATTTGTATAACAAAGCCAAAACGTTCTTTGCCACGCGGTTTTTTCTCCATTTTATACTGAGAATGTAACCCACATCATAAGCCTATACAATTATGGTACAATTTTGGTCGTTTTATTTTCATTTCAAATGCGATTTTTTTTTATTTTTAAAATTTAGTTCGTTATTTCCACATAAAGTGGAAAAAACCGCGGCAGAAAGGTTTTTGCCGCGCGGTTTTTACCTGGAAAAAACCAGGTGGAAAAAACCGCGACAAAAACTAGTTTTTGCCGCCCGGTTTTTTCCAGGTAAAAACCGCGGTTTTTTCCACCCCTGGCAAAAACGTGCCAACCCTGGCTAGAACTAGCTCGAGCTGTAAGTCTCTAGCATTACGAAGTATAGGTAGTGTCATACTTATGGAACATATGTTATATTCATGATTCAATCGTGAATAGCTATAATTTTTTTACAGTTACAAATATTAAATCATCGAGTATAAAAGATGGTAGAATTCCTCAATGGGGTTTTGACCCCCGCCCCTCGCCTTCCTTTTTATTACGGAACATTAAGAAAATTTAATAGAAAGATTAAAATGCAATGATACGGAACGTTTCTTTCTATTGGCAGTGTCATGGAATTCTCGTAAATCACACAGACGTCGTGTGTCGTGGTGGTGGTTGCGACGTCGGTTCCGGCGAGATAAATTTCGAGGTCGCGGCTTAAACTCCTCCACCCCAACCAAGATCTTTTAATTCAACTTTCTTTTAAAAGTGGTATGGCGAGCATTGGGTTATGATAAGTTTTTAGAGAAGTGGCCAGATTTATTGCTTTTATAATAGAGCCACGCTAAACGGAGTAACAGTAACAAAGTTGAAAAAAAAAACATCGTTATTCCATAGAGTAATGGTAGTACTAAGTATGCAAACGTCATACCCTTCTATCTCTTAGCTCAGTGTCATCCCCCAACTGGGCGCATACAGACGGAGGGATACACAGTCCCCTATCACCACTTGTCTATATTAAGAATACGTAGATTTCTTCTGCTTGGAATCTTTAACAGGTTATTTTCTTTCTGCTTGAATTAAAAGGGAGGATGTGTGGAAACAGTCATCAATGACGTCATGTATAATGCATTTGAACTTAGAAACCTCCACGTGATGTTGACGTAGGTAGCGACCTGCGCCTTGATTACGGGTGCCGAACCCGAATGTAAAATGTTCTGAACGAGTAGACCAAGGGTCTACATTGATCTTATATGTGAATAGCCAATTCGAGACGGGTGGAAGGCGTGGGCGGTTTAACGAAGTTTTAAGCCCATCCCCTTACCTTCAATCAGATATTAGTAATGGGGTCTATGGCCTCTTAATGATTCCAAGTGTTTATATCTAAACAAATATTTAAATTTTGCGAATACTGTCGTGTTATTTATAAATAACTAACTAAAATATAAGGGAAAAAGACGAGAGCGATCAGGGTGAATTTATTACACAAAATTTTACTTTTATGACAATACGTCATTAACAATAAGGCTATCACTCAATGTCAATGCCAAGGCGTTTTGAAAACATTTATACCCTAGGCCCTGAACTATTTCCAAGGATTCCGTTCGTACTTGTTGCGTCAATAAAAGTCTCGTTATATAAGCCGCTGTATTGCTCTTTGCGGTGTAATGGCTAATGGGTGGGTATATGTCTGAATTGCGCATTGTTCTTACACAAAAACGTCGCTTTTCATTACATTTACCTGCGTGCCATTGAAAATAAATTGCCGTAATTTCTGATAATTTGAAAAACATTTATCACCCATTTTTTGTCTGTAGAATGGCTTTCGCGAGGTATTGTGGGACGGTTAATTGCCTGCATTAAATTTCAAAAAAAGAATAAATATCTGAAATGCAATGATAGGTTGAAAGCTTTGCGCAAGAAACGAAGAGTTTTTGTAAAATTGTGGCGTCTTGGACATAGTTATTTCAAGGGCGCGATAGAGAACTTCCTATGAATTATGAATTTTAATTTTTAATATTTAAATTAAGGTTAATACGTAAAAGTGCTTGGGAAATTTAAAATTTAATTTTTAATGTGGTCTACACATTGACGTAAATGTTTTTCGGTCAATTTCAGGTAACATAACATTATACCTTAAAAGAAGGGCCTTTTTCTAAATATAAAAAAAAATATTTTAATGATCTCTTATTACAAAATAATTAGCATTTAATTAGCTTAAAACCGAGGGCTATTGCGCCACCACCATTGCTTTAGTGGCGTCTGTTAGATCCTCTTACCTCTACGGGATTGGTTGAATTCTCACAGGCTGAGAAAAGTAAGAGGTTTGGTTTAGTGGCGTCTGCTAAACCGAACCTCTTATCCCCATGGGATTGGTTAATATATTCTTACAGGCTGAGAGGTAAGTGGTTCTATTTAGTAGACGCCACTAAACTAATGGCGGCGCAGTAGTCCTCGTTTTTAAGGCTAATTAAATGCTAATTATTTTGTAATAAGAGACCATTTTTTATTTTATATTTAGAAAAAGGCAGTTATTTTAAGGTATAATGTTATGTTACCTGTACCTTTCCTTTAAACGATTCGTACATTAACATTTTTGAACAAAATATTTATGTAGAATCAAATGTAGCTGTAGTATAAATGTCATCCGATTTCTGGTTGGCCTTGCCCCGGGAGGTACCGTGTGCGTGTAACCACTCCAGAACTGGTTCTTCCAACTGAACACCTTTCTGTCTAACACTCGTCAAGGCTACGTTATACTTAATTTTTTTTTCTCGGAATGTTAATTTTGGTGTGGCGTGGAATTTTACCAGTCTCGTGTTTTGAAAGATGACACTTTTTAGATATTGAGTGTTATCAGGGATAGATTTAATTTTAGAAGTAGGAATGGAGAACGTTTAGTATTTACTTCAGTCCGACTCATAGCCCAGTATAGATCCCCTTCCCTCCAACACGTAATGGAAAGTTTAAATTATCTTATTGGCTCACTTAAACTACGTTTTGATGACGTTGCTGACGCAGACGGCGAAAAATACGTAATTCCTTTTTACCTCTGTCGCTATGACCCGCCTCTTCTTTCATACCCCTCCCCGTCCCGTGGAAGGGGGGTCCGAAACATTGCTCTCCATTCCTACATCTAAAATTAAATCTATCCCTGTACTTAGCCTCTTGGCTTTCACTGCTCGCTCAGAGATCATAATTTACGTAATGTGACGTCATGGTGACGTTTCTTAGAATGGGTTCCTGTAGTATAGGAGTTATTAGATTTTTAAGAAAGTATAAACTGTCAAGAAAATCTATCTGACATCTTGATTATATCTGCTTGACAATTAAAACCCTATTTCCTATACATTCTGCTGAAGTAAAACTGAACATAAGTGAATGTGACACCTTTTGAAACCTAATCCTATTTTGGTTCACCGATCACTGGAAATTGTTTATTCGGTTTCCTCCGCCTTGTTATTTGATATCATTATCAGACCTTCGTTTTTCTTCGGTCTCGCCCAAAGTGTACAATGCGTGCTTAGCATAGGAAGCCCAGATGAGGATTCCTTTATGGAGAAACCGGAAGTAATAGGTGTCTTTCAAGAATGACACTTCATATCGAGGGGGTAGACACTTTGGATCTCTGTGTACACCTGAGTTCAAAAGAGCTCAGCTTTGACAGTACATTGAGTTCAAGACATATTGTACACCCGAGTTCTCAAGTGTCTACCCCCTCGCTTCATATACATCGTAGAATTCTTGTTTGACAACGACAATCCTTAATTGTTATTAAACCTTTGATATCGCGTCATCAACGGTCATCAGGCGCAATTTACGAGAATCCATGACCTTACGCAATCTACGTCAATCAGTTGTCAACATAGATAAAACTCAAAAGTTGTTTATAATGAAACCTCAATATGAATATTGACGCAAAACCACCTTGAAACTATATACACGCTCAAAAAGAATATTATTTCTATTCTTTAGAGGAATACTTCATTAAAATAGGTCAGTCAAATTACGCATTTCCGAGTCTGTCATCACATTAAACATTTTTGGCAAACATCTTGGAAAAGCATTTCTCCCTTACAAAAATCGTTTAAGAATCGTTTTGAGGGGCGCGGCTGGATTAAATGACTTAAGCCTAACCATTTAACGAAGAGAAATCATCTTGGCAATCTCCTCAAGCGAATTAAGAGAAACGTCTCTATGGGAATTTATGCCGGTAGCTAGCTAGCTAGGCTGCATGCTACTGACTTTCAGGTCATTGGGTCAACGGGTACGGGTGTGGGAGAAAGTTAATGGTGCTGTGTACCGTGTACGCGAGGAATTATGGATTGTTGTTCATTCCCTACCGCTAATAATAACATTTGGGTCGAATTTTAACGTTGACTTAACTCTTTAGTCTTGTCCCTTTTTTTTTTTTTATTTGGCCGAAAGTCTCTTAAATGATTGACACTTGGCTATGGCTAAAGAAAGGGTTAAAAGGATACTTAAATGCATGCGGCAAAGAAGTATCTCAATACTTTATCAAGCAGTGATATCTAGTTTATTAGGGAGAAGGTATAAATTCGACACATTTCCAGCTTTATCTCCAGTCCAAACGTAGGTCCGGAGTTAATCTCCGCCTCTAAATTACAATCAGCATCTCATTGGTTCTTGAAAACTCACGTCAGCGCGGCGACGCGAATGACGAAAATTACAGTCATATTTTTTGACTGAGGAGAGGCGAAATAGCGCGGCCTCCGTTTACGTCCCCCCTTGTATTTTGAAAGGGGGACTGGGACTATGGCGCGCGAATACTTAGGCATCTTCTACATCTCCCTAATAAACTAGATATCACTTCTTGACTTTATTTTGTGTCGCTTGAATACTTTTCTTGGAATATGGGTTTAGGTATCCCTTTAAGAAGGAACTCCCTCTTCCACCCTCCCTCAAGAACTTGACAATTGTTTTGCATATGAGATTTAAGAATAAGAATGAATGTTACCATGCACTGGTCTCTCTCTCTAGCTAATCGGTTCGCGTTAACCTAGATTTTTGGTGGTTTTATTGGGTCAATATTGAATACAGACGGGCGTGTTTTTCTTCAAGCAAATTGGGGTGTGATACGCAGTGATATTCAAAGTAAAAATAGACAAAAACTTAATACCTAGGCCTATATTTAAAAAAAGAGTAAATAAATAAAGAGAACCTATTTTGAAATGTCGAATAAACTTGTTTGGTGTTTGAATAGGCTGGGGTATTAGGTCGACACTAAGGCGCCAGCACTTGAAGGACTCTTTGAATTTTAAATTGCATATTAACTTATTAAGTAATACGTTTAAAACCGCCTTCAATTTTGTTTATGCATATTTATTTATTTCGAAGTTCATTGCCAGATGTAAACCAACTCAATCTTTTTGTTATGTTCAGGGCCGTCGACAGAGGGGAAGGGCAATTCGGTCCGTACCTTCTAGGGGGCCCCGGGCCACTTGTAGGGCTGTATTGATGGGGCCCCGCAAACTCTCTCGACAACCCTGGCCATGTTACCTAGGTCAATGTTACAAATTCGAATTAGAACAATGTATCCGCAATAATGACTTATTTGATCCCAATAAGTTTTAATCAGAAGTCTTGCAAGTTAAAGGTTACTTTGAACGATTGAAATAGGTTAAGGATGTCATCAGACCTTGTCATACAACTTAAACTGTCGTATAAGGTTATATTTATATAATGTGAATCTCAATGGGATATTGACTTTTTGGTACAGGTATAGGGAATAAATTGGGTTATGTAATACACCAGACATAAGTAAGTTCTAATTATTTATTTTTTTCTTATTTGTTTATTTCAGGGTTTAACCGGTCATCTGGTCTTTGCTATATTAGCCGGAGCACTTGGGTCATCTTTCCAACATGGTTATAACACTGGTGTCACCAATGCGCCGCAAGATGTAAGTCTGTTTTCTGTAGCCGAAGCTATTATTAGACAAAGTAGCGATAGGGAAATTTAAAAATAATTGAATACACATACGGGTGTAAGGGTAGAAATTAATACTTGATATAAGAGTGTACTTAACATACAAGTAGAAGTACTCTAATTGTTTTGGGTGCTTCCAATTAGGGTTAGAAAATGTACTATATAATCTATTCCACCTTGACTTATCAGCAAGGTCTTTTTCTGTACGGGATTTAATTTGTTGTATGTTGTATCGATTCACCCTTATTCCCTACCTGCTGAAGTTTCAAGGTGTTCTCGGGGTTTATTCGTGTTGGTATAAGTTTATAAGGTATGTTCCATAAGTATGACACTACCTATGCTTCGTAATGTTAGAGACTTGCATCTCGAGCTAGTTCGGAAACGACAAGAGAGAATTGACTACACTCGGTTAATTTTGCAGTCCATCTCCTATTTAGTCTGTACTAAGCCCCAATTTGACATCGCCTCACCAATGTGTCGCATTACGAGAATCAATGACGTTCACATACGTCACTTCATGACAAGCTCTCAGTAATCAGTGACAAACTTATGGAACAATTCTTATGAACTTATGGTGTCTGTATTTTATTTTATCGAGAAAAAGTTTAAACATTGTAGGCAGTATTATTTGATAGTTCCCAGTTTTGGCTTGTTTTCAAATGACACCTCAAGACAATTTAGCAGTTTTAGCCAATTCAATTTATATCAATGTATTTAGTTCATCAAAGAAAACATACAAGCGACACCGGGAATGTGTTGCTTATTGACGTCACCATGACCCATGCCTCGTAAAATTACTAGAATTCATCGCAAAGTTTACATGTGCAGACTGGTAGTGAGGAATTTCCTGTGTCGCTTGTATTTTTTGCTGGTTTAGCATTTCCGTGCTAATTTTCAGCCCAGCATATAATTGTATTAGATAATAACAATTGTGGTTGAATTCCACGATAAAGAGGTTTAGAATACTACCCACGACCTTAAGCCTCTGTTATTTAGGATGCCCTCTTAATACGGGTTCATTGCGGGCAAAACACTTTTACAGGCGCCTTATGGAAACCCCATTAAATCAAATACCCCTTAATGGCATCTATCCTTACGCACAATGACCTTTAATCTTAATTTTCGCAAACAGATGGATAATTTAATATTTGTTGCTCAAACCCATTTCAATATTCTTAAGCTTTCTAACTCACGTAGTCTTGAAAGGGTTGAATACCACCATCTATATTAGAGGCGCTATAAATAGACCTTTCTCAAGCTCTATACTGAATGATCCCGTGTCACGCCATATCTAGGGGCTTGACTTCATATTTAAATATTAAAACAATAACACGTTTGCAAGGCACGGAGTTCAGTTATCGATTCGGTGGATATGGGGGCAAAGCGGACCCCGCCCCATTATACGCCATAGAAGATGATCGACCCATCTGACGTCACGGACACACCCGCCAAGCGCCTTGGAAATTTTCCACGCTTACAATAAGTTTGTCCGTGTTGGAAGCGTGAATGTATTGAAAGCTAGGAACCCGAGTTACATTGTCATATAAATAGATGGGCCTTGGTTCCGCTTCTCAACACGAATAACGTATTCTAGACGACGATCGAAACCAAGTACCTCCCGACATTGAATCTTGAGTAGTATAGCCGGCCGGCCGGCGTCTCCTTGGGTTAGGACACTGCACTTTTATTATGCAACTATTGCGCGCGCATCTTTGCCTATTGTTAAGTATTGATTTTTAGGCTTAAAAAGTGGTAAGGCATACCACGAAGATTTATGGATTAAAGCACTGGAAACTTTACTGGCTTCTGTGGCGGAAGGTTAAGGTCAAACAAAGTTACAAAACAACCCGTCGGTCGACACATTGTAGCAATCTATTGGCATTGATTGTTTTGGGTTTAAAATTTTACGCTTTGTTTTTTGAAAGAGATGTTGGTCTATAAGTTCACGAATAGGGTAGTTTACATTTAGGCACGGTGAAAGAAATCATGATTTCATGAGATGGTCACTTTGAAGTTCAAAGGAATCTTTCCTTTTCGATTATTTTGGTTAATGATTTTTCACAATAGGTTAGCTAATAGAGTTTTCAGATGGGATGGTAGTACGTCACACCCTCCCAAGTCTTACCGCTGTTCTGGTAGACATATTGGTTGGTCTCAGCTTCATTCCTACTTTAAACCGACCAATATGGCAGCGTAAATTACGTCACGAGACTCTGCTCCTCCTACAACTGAAAACTCTCTACGGAGTGTAACGAATTAAGGTGCCTTAATTTTCAGAGGCCCTTTGTGGATCCATAAGATCCACTATGAAATGGTCGTTACCCCAACTTCAATAATATAGTTTGTTAATTGCAATTAATTTTAGGAAATTGTCATTTTCCAAAAATTTAATGACAAATAATTAAAATTTAATATAGTAGCTTTATCTTGATGGTAGTAGTTCACAGTTCAGTGAGAGAGTAGATTAAGCCAATTAGTACCTTAACTGGTGATGTATAAAATAAGAGATCAAGGAAATTTCTTCCTTTTCTTTTGCATTTTTAAAGATTAAATTTCTAATTAAACTTGTAGTTCAAAAGCCATTACAAAGTATTTAACATTAGCAAGATACAATTATATCAGTTACAATTGCGTAAAAAAATAAAGGCGATTTTGTTTTTAATATCTGGCGATTTCCTTTGCTCCATTGACAGAGCATGATGGGAAAGTTTTTTGCCCATTTTAATTCGAATGTATCCAATTTATCACGGCGGGGTACGTCGAGTTTCGTAGTGTATAGGTAGAGATTGCTTGTTTTTAGTTAACACTTACCTGTCGTTTTCGCTACGGTTGTCTAACTCTAGCTTATTCCAACGAAAAACATAGGCGTAGACGTATGTACCTATACCAGGAATACATTATAGATTTCTTCTACTTGGAATCATTAACAGACATTTTTCTTTAATCCTTTCTGCTTTAATTAAAGGGGCGGAGTTATAGTAGATTTCACCCCTGACGTCATACATAATTTATTCGAACTTAAAATCTCGTGACATTAACAAAGAATTACCCAAAACATCAGAATCTATTTGCAAAGGCTATGGGTTGAAAAAAAATGTCATATTTACTTGAAATTATAAGAACATTTGTTTTCAATATTACGAGATACTTGAACGTCAAAATCATGACTTATTTAACAGTTTCTAAAACAGAGCTATCTCAGTTCAGTTGTGACGTCAGTACCCAGGTAAAACGTCACGGGCTTAGCTTTGACAGTTGGCGGCCATGTTAGGTACCACTTTGGTTGGTTCTATGGGCAAAAAGCATGGGTGGCGTCACACTAAGGCTTCTGAGATAGCTCTACTGCACAAACCTCATAAGGTGAAGCAGACGGCGAGAAAGGTCATGAACTCGACGACGGTTGTCCTATACATTGAAACAAGGAACATGGAGATATTCCTTGATTGAAACTCGAGGAAGGCGGAGATGGCGGTTTAAAAAGGTTTTAAGCCCATCCCCTTATACCTTCAATCGGATATTAGTATGGTGTCTATGGTATTCCAAGTGGAAGAAATCTATGTATTCCTATATTAGGTCTAAATACAGGTGTTTTTTTTTCCTGCATCATATTACTACTATTATTTGAACCAAGGCCAAAAACCTACTAGCCTTTATAGTATAAAAACTACTAGAGAAATACCAGAATACGTAATAACTTTGAACAATATTTACAATCATGAATACTTAATTTTTTGTTGCTCCTGGAATAAGTGGCCTACTGTCAAAAATTTGCTACTAGTTTATATTTAGTTGCCTAAAATATAGTTCTTTGTCTACTTGGAGTGTCGCCTGATCATCCGGGGTTGTCAAATGACGTCAATGACATTTTTTTCTGGTGGGAG
The DNA here is from genome assembly GCF_054372755.1 of Phalangium opilio. Taxonomy (NCBI): domain Eukaryota; kingdom Metazoa; phylum Arthropoda; class Arachnida; order Opiliones; family Phalangiidae; genus Phalangium; species Phalangium opilio. The sequence continues at coordinate 7,735,036 of NW_028324151.1, forward strand.
AGAGTGCTTACCGGATCTTACTAGATCCATCCTATAGGCGACTTAGAGATGAGGGATCATTAGAGGCTGAGAGGAGGAAACTAAGGAAAAAACTTTTTCATCCAAGTAGCGACCCAAAAAAAATGCTCCGGCACCGGTTCTAACTGGCACCGAGCAAATACCGCCGAATTGCCCAAAATAAATTTAGTGTTATTTCAGAGAGTAAAGAATTTTCACGTGCTTTTGAAGACACGAGGTGAAAGTGAAACATACAAAGTAGCAGCTTAAGTTAAAAGTTAAAGGAAATGGGTTTCTAATTGTTGAAAACAAAGCACAACGTGTTTCTGTAGGCCTACATTCTTGGGGAATTAAGTACCACGAGGTTCGACTTGGACTATAATCACCATACACAATATTTACATTTAAATTATACAGTTTCATCAGGGATAGATGTAATTTTAGAAGCAGGAATGGAGAACGGAACGCTTATTATTTACTTCAGTCCGACTCATAGCCCAGTATAGAGCCCCTCCCTCCAACACGTAACGAAAAGTTTAAATTATCTCATTGGCTCACTTAAACTACGTTGCTGACGGAGACGGCGATAAATACGTAATTCCTATTTACCTCTGTCGCTATGACCCGCCTTATCTTTCATACCCCCCTCCGTCCTTGGTAAGGGGGTCCGGGACTTTGACGCGCGCCCAGATTACTCTGTTCTCCATTCCTACTTCTAAAGCTAAATCTATCCCTGGTTTCATAATCAATATTTTAATTGCGGAATGTTTTCAAAAGAAAATGTGTATAAATTGATTAGTACACGTAACCTATTAACTTCATTATTAAAAATAAGAAGAACGCTTGTGGGCACTTGGACAGTATCTAATAGATGGGTACGTCATGGTTTGATTGCAGCTCGTCCAAGCGTTTATCAACGAGACATACACGGACAGATTCGACGAACCACCCGGAGAACAAACCGTCACTATGATCTTTTCGATCGCCGTGTCGATCTTCTGCGTGGGCGGAATGGCGGGAGCTTTAACCACTGCTTACGTAGCCGAAAAATTTGGCCGTAAAGGTGGTCTCCTTTACAACAACATTCTAGTCTTCATCGCCGCGGCCATGATGGGATTCAGTAAGATGGCCCGATCGTACGAACTCCTGATCATCGGTAGATTCGTCATCGGTCTAAACTGCGGACTTAACGCTGGTCTGGCCCCGATGTATCTCAACGAAATCTCCCCAACACACATGAGAGGGGCTGTTGGAACCATCTACCAGTTGGTCATTGTCATATCTATTCTCGTCTCCAACGTACTGGGACTTCCTCAAGTATTGGGCACTTACGATCACTGGCCTTGGGTTTTTGGTAATTATCTTTTACTCGAGGACCATTTACACGGTGCTCAAAGGGGTTTAACGCGACATTTATTCTTGTTTCACCATAGCCATGACCGCCATTCCTTCCTTCTTCATGCTGGCCACTCTTCCACTTTGCCCCGAATCTCCCAAGTTCTTGCTGATTACTCAAGGCCGCGAAGTTGCCGCTCAAAAGGCCTTGACTTGGCTACGGGGCACCATCGAAGTTCACGATGAGATGGACGACATGAGAGCCGAGTACGAATCCATGAAACTTGTCCCAAAAGTTACCCTTCACGAAATCTGGCATAATCCCATTTTGAAACAACCACTCATTATTGCCGTCGTTGTCATGTTGTCTCAACAATTATCGGGTATCAACGCTGTAAGTATAGGCGATTTGTTTTCTAAACAAGCTATAGTTGACCACTTGACCAGGGCTTAAATATAACATTTTTTTTTTTCTTTTCTGAACTCTTTAGGCTATCTTCTTCTCCACGAGTATTTTTGAAGGCGCTGGTTTGACTAAAGAAGTAGCTCTATACGCCACTTTAGGTATGGGTGTCATCAATGTCATGATGACGCTGATTTCCTTGGTGCTGGTTGAAAGGTGTGGTAGGAGAACTTTACATTTGACCGGTTTGGCTGGAATGGCGACTCTGACCGTTTTCCTCACCATCTGTTTGGCTCTTAAGGTACGTAGTTGACCTTACGTTTGACCTTAACGGTACCATGGTAGAAATAGCGGGTACCAGAGATGCCTAAAAGTCCATTTTTGTAATTTTGCAGGGGGATATAGCTTGGATATCCTATTTGAGTATCATATGCGTCATTGGTTTCGTTGTCATGTTCGCCATTGGACCCGGTTCTATTCCGTGGTTTTTGGTAACTGAACTCTTTGGGCAAGGCGCGAGACCCATTGCCACCAGTATCGCCGTCGCTATTAACTGGAGTGCCAATTTCGCCGTTGGTCTAGCATTCTTACCCCTAACCGTAAGTAGACCTTTTATTTATACTAAGTTAAGCCAAATTGCATTTGAAATAATAGTCTACAATGTAGTAGCAAACGTTAATAGATATAGAAACAAAAAGTACACTTCATCAACAATTCCCTCCCTGCCTTTGGCTATAGACATGTAAACTGAGTAGCAAACTACCTCCTCTTAATTAACCAATCAGGGAAGAGCTTCAATTAACCCCCTACACGAATTAACCAATCAGGGAAGAGCTTCAATTAACCCCCTACACGAATTAACCAATCAGGGAAGAGCTTCAATTAACCCCCTACACGAATTAACCAATCAGGGAAGAGCTTCTTGACGTCATAGGTTTATAGTAAGTAGACTTACGTGATACTGGCGATCCAAACGTTATTTTCTTGGTACTAGAGCTAGCATCTGCTACTTTACGAGCTGGCCTATTCATGGCTTGTTCCCTGCAGGGCCAGAAATAAGCACACGAGTCCACTGGACATTGTCCAATAAAGTTTTAAAATGACCTATAATTTTTTAAAAACTACGGGGTCACTGGACGTTTTGACCAATAAATTTTCCGAAGTTTTGATAGCTTGACTATGATGATGGGACACTGTTTTTGGACACTCCAGTGGACATTGTCCTATAAATTTTCCAATCAAAGGGGATCACTGGACACATGTCCCTACAATTTTTTTCTCTTATGTTCCGCCCTGTGTTCCCTGTGCCACGATTGGGATGGTAATCGTACACAAAGGGGGGGGGCACTATTCTGGGGGATAAAGGAATTAGGACTTCTCATATTAAACGAAGTGCACTTCTTGTTTTTATATCAATATACTTTTGGTAAGTAGCGTGATATTATAACATTCCTTCTAAATTTTTTTCCCGAAACAGATTGTCTGTGGCAACTACGTGTTCCTAATTTTCACCGTTTTACTAGTCGGCTTTTGGTTATTCACGTACAAATGCGTACCGGAAACGAAAGGCAGAACCGTTGATGAAATTGCCGCCATTTTCAGGCAACAAGCTTACGCATAATAACAGCCCCCCCGGAATATTTATTTCGGTTTTGGTTTCATCACACGTGTTACTACGCTCATGATTATAAAATTATAATTATAAACACTCGCGGGACTAATTTAAAACGTTAGAAGAAAAATCAGTCGAAAAAACAACGTAGAATGCACGTACGATTAGGACCATCTTTAGAAGAAAACAATTAAGTTTGAATCTTTTTCGTAGACTGAGTTCGATAAAAAAATACATATTTTAGTCCTAATGAGTCAGCATTTTTTTTTAAAAAAAAAAAAGTCATAATATGGACCTCCCTAGGACGCGATAGGTCAAATTACGTCATCATACGCTGGCAATAGAGACATTTTTCGGCTGGTTCCGCGCCTGTTAACAAAAAGAGCCCGGCCCCCCCTCCTTGGATTGGATAAACGGCAAAAGTTGGAATAAGAACAAATATATTATAGCAATATAGCGTATAATAATTATGGAATTAAAAAAAAATATATCGGAATTTCGCGCCCAAAGACATTTTGAAAAAAGGTATAATTGTGAATGACGCACACATGGGTACGCGTAACCTCTGACCTGACCATCTGGTAATGTTTTTTTATAGGTAAGATGGGTTTTTTTTTTTGAATCGTGTAGTGATTCCAAAAAAATATTGACCAACGCGTAGATCGCCTTGGTTTTATTTTAAAATAAGATAAGTGTTTTTGGGAAATATTTGGAGTTGTTTTGGAGTTAGGCCTTGGTTTGCTATGAGAAAATAATGAAAAACGACTCGAGACATAAACAACAACATAAATACGCAATAAAATCAACTGATGAAGTCGTATCTTCGCCGTTTTATGTAGGAGAACACTTTAAAAAAAAAAACGAAAATATCATTCATTTAAAAAATCGAAATTTCTCACTTTTTCTCAAAACTTAAGGAAAAAAAAAATCTCAAAAAAAAAAATATTTTTTTCATTGTTTCTCTTAAACTATCTTAACTATTTGTTTTTTTGCTTTCGAATCAGATATATTTTATTTATACGATTCTTCAATTTATAATAGGAAATTTAACAATATATTACTTCGTTTCTTTTTTTAGCTTTTTTTTTCTTAGTTTATTTACTTCGTTAATTTTTACATACTGTTTAAAAAACTCGTTTTAGATTGATTAATTAATTATAGTTCTCTATATTAAAAATAAATACGCGTAATTAGAGGGAGGATGTTAAAAAAAAATTCAAGCCAAATCCGTGTTAAAATAAAATAATAAACATAATTTATAATAATAATAAAAACATACTTTCAATTAAAAACTTATTTTCACGCATCTTTACTCAAAGATTAAGTTATAAATAATTTACCGCTAGATGGCGATACTTTGAGAACGGTGCTACCATCTAGTGGTAATTATAATTTAACGAAAATTATAGAGCTATCTCAGTTGTGACGGTTAGTGCCTAGGTAAAACGTCACGGGCTTTAATTAGCTTTGGATATGGGCGGCCATGTTTGGTACCGTTTTGGGAAAATAGCATGGGTGGCGTCATACTATGGCGGCCATGTTTGGTACCGTTTTTGGGATTATAGCATGGGTGACGTCATACTATGGCGGCCATGTTTGGTACCGTTTTTGGGATTATAGCATGGGTGACGTCATACTATGGCGGCCATGTTTGGTACCGTTTTTGGGATTATAGCATGGGTGACGTCATACTATGGCGGCCATGTTTGGTACCGTTTTAGGCAAATAGCATGGGGTGACGTCATACTATGGCGGCCATGTTTAGTACCGTTTTTGGGAAAATAGCATGGGTGACGTCATACTATGGCGGCCATGTTTGGTACCTTTTTGGGAAAATAGCATGGGTGACGTCATACTATGGCGGCCATGTTTGGTACCTTTTTGGGAAAATAGCATGGGTGACGTCATACTATGGCGGCCATGTTTGGTACCTTTTTGGGAAAATAGCATGGGTGATGTCATACTATGGCGGCCATGTTTGGTACCGTTTTTGGGAAAATAGCATGGGTGACGTCATACTATGGCGGCCATGTTTGGTACCGCTGTGGTTCATGGTTTATTGGAAATAGAATGGGGTGACGTCATCACTAAGGCTTCTATTTCCCAGAAGCCTTAGTGTGACGTCACCAATGCTATTTGCCCCTAGAACTAACGCGGTACCAAACATGGCCGCCCAATTCCAAAGCTAAGCCTGTGACGTTTTACCTAGGCACTGACGTCACAAATGAAATAGCTATATTACCGACTTAGATATTTTATCAATCAATGTTATGCGCAGCTTTATCCCTTTCTTTAGCGTTATCGGAATAAATTAACAACTTATTATAATTTTAATTAATTAAATAATAAAAATCAACTAACCTTAAATTAAGGTTAGTTTATTTTGAAATATAAACGAAAAAAAAAAAAAGACATATTTAGGATATTAAAAAGCATAGAAAAATAATAAAACCCTTTCCCTCCCATCCTTCAGAAGGTAAACAAAAACAAACAACACCAACACACCAAGACACCAACCAAAGTATGAGTTATGTAAATTATTTCTGTGACTATTTTCTTAAAAAAAGTTTAAATAAAAAATCAAATTGTATATAAAATAGCGTCGCGAGTTTAAAAGAGAAATGACTAAATAAATAAATAAATAAAGCCCTTGTGTGTATAAAAGATATAAATATATATATTATATTATATTATAAAAATGAAAATGATTATTTGAGAGAAAAGTAATATTAAATAGACGTAACTGAAAAAATCATGAAATAACCAATAGGGGCTCTAATGTTTTAAATATATCATTCCATAGGCGTTTATTTTAGTCAATATATTTTTTGAAAAGCGAGTTTTTTTGGAAATAACATAACCAAAATAACAATTAATTAACGTACCCTAATCTTAAATTAATTACTTAATTAATCTTTTCCGCCGTGCTTTAATTACCCCTCTTTTTAAATGAGTTGCTTATTTTGAAACAATTAATTAAACCATTGAGATTAAAATACTGTAGAGTACAAAATGCTTTTAGTAGTTATTTAGAATTGTTCTACGCCGATCTGCCTTTATTACTGCTTGTATCGTAAGTTTATAATAATATATGTTCCATAAGTTTGTCACTGGTTATTAACTGGAGCTTGTTATGAAGTGATTGAAGTAGGTCATAGATTCGAGGCAAGAAGGGATATCTAGTTCACTAGGGAGAAGGTATAAGATGCCTAAGTATTTTCGCGCGCCATAGTCCCAGTTGCCCTTTCAAAATACAAGGGGGGGGGGAAGAAAAAGGAGCCCGGGCTATTTCGCCTCGATCTCCTCAGTCGGAAAATATGACTGCAATTTTCGTCACTCGCGTCGCGCTGACGTGAGTTTTCAAGAACCGATGAGATGCTGGTTGTAATTTAGAGGCGGCGGGGATTAACTCCGGACCTACTATACGTTTGAACTGGAGATAAAGCTAGAAATGTGGGTAGAATTTATACCTTCTCCCTAGTAAACTAGATATCACTTCTTGTTCGAGGTAAAGCGACGCCTGGTGAGTGGGGCGCTGTCAAAGGCTTAGTACAGACTAAATAGGAAGATGGACATTGCAAAACCGACTGTAGTCGTTCTCGAACTAGCTCGAGCTGTAAGTCTCTAGCATTACGAAGTATATGTAGTGTCATACTTATGGAAGGAACATATCACCTTATAAACTTATGCATGTATGATATCATTTAAGTTTATAATAAATTAATAATGTTCCAAAAAGCTTTATAACAGACTGGAAATTGATTTGTAATCAAATCAGTCGTAAACTTCTCATTAATGCTTTAAACATTACAAAGTATAACAAGATGTTACTTAAAGAACATACGTTATTCACATTATAAACTTAAATTAAATACTTTAGCCTATTATTTTATATGAAGTTATCAAACGAAGCCTTTCGGACGAAAAACAGCTAGAAAAACACGTAATTGCTGATTAAAACATAAAATAAACGTAGTGTCTTCCTACAAAATATAACTATTAATTGTTACGCGTTTAACTACTACGGAAGATCTGGAAAAATTTATCATTTGACTTGTATAAGTTTCTCATGCAAATTTGTTCTTTTTTATGATAAACAAATGTGGTTTGGACATATCAAGCCTGTAATGTAATGTAATAACATAAACGTATGTTACTCTTCATAAGTATGGGTATTTGCAAGAAGCACGCGTCCTTTATAATTATAACTATAGGGGCGTGTCCTAGTGATGACGGATTTGCGGGAAACAGAAACCCATCGCCTACTGTGATCTATATATTTAACCATACCTCGAAAATCACAGTAAGCCATGCCTTTATTCTGTTCTGGAGAAACATAAGATGGCGCTGCAGTCTCTTTAATTTTGAATCGCGTGGCGAGGGGCGCCTATGGCAGACCCATACTAATGCATGCATTATAGGATTATGGTAATAAAAATTTATAAAAAAAAATGTGCTATTTATGATCGTGAACTATGGAATTAATATTTCAACTCCCTGAAGTGAAATTACAACAACTAAACTGTTTCTTTAAATTCAACTATGTTAACTAGCTATAAGTTGTTTTGGTTATATACCGTGGTTTACCCAACTATTGTTTTGAATTTGGTTCTTTATTTTTTTTTTCTTTTCCAAAAATATTGCGTTAAGCAGATGAGTCCTAGATTGCATTGTACAGTTGTAAATTAATAATAAAATGTTTTGTTTGAATTTTTAAATTAAATATTTTCATATTATTTTAAGTATATAAATATATAAAAAATTCATTCCAGGAATATTTTATCTAAAACCAGGGATAGATTTAATTTTAGAAGTAGGAATGGAGAACAGAGTAATCTGGGCGCGCGTCAAAGTCCCGGACCCCCTTCCTCGGGACGGAGGGGTATGAAAGAAGAGGCGGGTTATAGCGACAGAGATATAAAGGAATTGCGTATTTTTCGCCGTCCCCGTCAGCAACGTCATCAAAACGTAGTGTAAGTGAGCCAATAAAATAATTTAAAATTTTCATTACGTATTGGAGGGAGGGGCTCTATACTGGGATATGAGTCGGACTGAAGTAAATACTAGCCGTTCTTCATTCCTACTTCTAAAATTAAATCTATCCCTGCTAAAACTTTATAATATAAAAAAAATATTTTTATCGCTTTCATTGCCCCTTTATTACGTAATATCCCACGTGTTAGAACTTATTGATGGTTATATAAAAAATTATTTCCAGGTATATTTTATCTAAAACTTTATAAAAAATTATTTTTATCGCTTTCATTGCCCCTTTATTACGCAATATCCCTCGTGTTAAGAACTTATTAATCTTTAAGAACATATGAGGGTAACATTATCATATGGTAGCATTGAACCGCTTGAACATTAGCGCGGCCCTCTTTGGAATGGATGTTAGTTTCATTTGACAATTGACAGAGCTGACGTTGAATGGCAGCCTGACAAATTTGTGGGTTTATATGGCGTGAAATGTAAGAGCAGACTTTGTTTGTTCTCGGACGTAAGTATGTTCTTGTCTTACAGGTGTTTTTTATTTGTTTAGCCGTCAGAAATGACTGATAAGGATAAATGATTTGCATGAACTTTGCTCATGGGCGTGGTCACAGATTTACGATATTTATAAAACTAGTTGAAGTAGTCGGTAAATTAAATTACCAGTGTCTCGTTTATTAAGTAATTAAGTTATAAGAAGGTAAAATTGAAGATGGATTTTGAACAAGCCACGGAAGCTTTCGAAGACCTGATTAAAAACTTGGACAGCAATAACACCATGGGGAATTTTTTTCGATGGATTGAAAAGCGTTGTTCAATTGGCGGTAATAAATTAAAATTAACCTTCATAAATATCCTGATAAACTACATAAACAAATTGTTCTTTTAAAGGTTGCCGTGGTGATCGGCCAACAAAAGCACATAATCCTGAGGCGAAACTAAGAGAGATAGCCGCTGATTTAAAGGCTATACTTCCAATCAAGGCAATAATGCCTAGCGAAAAACTTAATCGAATAACGAAAGGAGAGGTGAGTACGTAAAATTAATCAAAAACGTTAATCAATGTTTATAATTATAAACCTAAAAATATTCAGGATTCAGATTGCTGTCTTCGTCATACAGTTCACGTTGATAGATTCCTATTTGACGATTATGATGTTGACGAGTTAGTTAAGATAGGAGAGCTTCAAAGAAATTATTGCAGAAACTGTCACTCGCACAATACGGCCCCCATAAGTAATTAATGACAATAATTATCAATTTTGCAAGATTATGTTAATTAAGGGGTAATTTATTTGGCAGATTTTATCACTCATTCAGTGTCAAGAAGTTGGTTAAGCTTTATTTTTACTTCATTACTTCCATGGATTGAAGGAAAGACAGTACTTGATGTGGGATCAAGACTGGGAGCTATGCTTTATGGGGTAATTAATAATTTCTAATTATTTAAAAAAATTCACCTTAAAGGGAGGGTGAAGTAGAAAATCAAGTGATTTTTTTATCGATTCTTCTACTAATTATAAGACCAGTCTGCGTAGTGAAACATTCAGGAAATACTTTCGAATGATTTTAAAATTCAAATTAGGTTCAAATTTTAAGGATAATTTTAAACAAGTACTGCCGACCAATCGCGTAACGCCCTGCCTTTTTATTAACAAAATTCTCGTGGCACGTTCCGTGTTGAATGAAATTTATCACGAGATTTGATAAAATTAGGCGCGCGACGTGACAATCGTGGTGCGAGACATGGAGCGTGCCACGAGAATTTTGTTAACAAAAAGGCAGGACGTTACGCGATTGGTCGGCAGTCCTTGTTTAAAATTATCCTTAAAATCTGAACCTAATTTGAATTTTAAAATCATTCGGAAGTATTTCCTGAATGTTTTTCTATGTAGACTAGTCTTAAAATTAGTAGATGAATCGATAAAAAAATCACTTGATTTTCTACTTCACCCTCCCTTTAAAGGGAGAATAAAATGATTAGACAACAATTCTGTAGGTTTTTTAAGACATTTAAAATCATGCTCAAATTAGTAATCATTATCTATCTGTTAACCAAAACGTTATCACTTATTTTAAAGGTGCTTAGCATAGAGCAACTTTAATTGTTGATCTTCAGTTTTTAATTTATAAAAAAACAATAAAAAATGGGTTCACTGGCAATTTTATAGATAGTTTTCACACATGGAGGATTCATACCATATACACCAGGAGGCCGGCCTATCTGGCGGACAAAAACCCGTCTGCTTTTGTCCACCAGATATCCCGGCTTCCTGGTGTAAATGGTATGAATCCTCCATGTGTGGAAACTATCTATTCGCACTTAACTTAATCAATTTTTGACAGGCGCATATATACACTCCAGCACCTAAAATAATCGGGGTTGAATTTAACCCTGAGCTTTGCGAAATTCAAGAGATAATGATTGAGAAACATGGATTTTCTGATCGAATAGAGGTAAATATGGCGTATTTTTGTTTTAATTATAAGGAAATTTTATTTTGTTATTTCTTAGGTTATTTGTGATGATATTAGAAATGTGCCTGACATTGTTGATAGCGCCGATGTTGTTATTTTAAACAATGTCTTTGAGTTCTTCATGACCAAAGAAGAACAAATAGAGTGTTGGAAATTTTTAAAGGAGAATATCAAGAAGGGGACCATCCTAATTACAATCCCTCGATTGGAAAATAGTTTGAAGAATTTAGACGTAAGGAAATTAAATTTTTAATTAATAGTTAATTTGTCATAACCTCAGAAAAATAATAGCAGACAGCAAATCAAAGAAATGCTTCCACGTGTGAATGGGCCTTAAAGAAAAGCGCGGGTCCAGCGGATCCCCTACAAGTTGACTTTCCTTACGAACTCCAGTTTTGGCTTAGCGAAGGCAGGAGACATTTGTGGGCGTGATTTATAAGTGCACTTATAAATCCCGCCTACTAGCCTTTGCCAGCCAAAACTGGAGTTCAGGGGGAAAGTCGCCTTGTAGGGGGTCCGCTGGAACGGCGCTTTGCTATAAAGGGAGACTGAAATAGCCCAACAACCATTTTTAGTTTAATAAATTAACAAATTACATCAGAATTGGAATAATTACCAAACCTTCTTAACAGGAGATTTTGTAAACTTCTTCAATTTATCAATGTAAATTGATAAAACAAATTGTTGTCATACCACTTCAGTCTCCCTTTAATTTATCAATTAACACGAATACAAATTGAACGTTTTATAGTTATAATTTTGATATTTAATTTAGACTGGTATAAGCGTTTCATCGTGGGTCAAAGAACGAAGATTTGATGACCCTTTAACCGCTTTTTGTGCCCAAAATCAGGATGAAAATACTGAAGCGGTTAGTTATGATGTCATAAGCACAGGAGCCCGGGATTTCATTGTACAATTGTAAATTATTAATAAAAATGTTTTGTTCGCGTTTTCTAATTTAATATATTCATATTATTTCAAATATAATCAGTTTTCTTTTCAGAAATATTATATTTTACCTAAAAATATTTTTATAATATCTTTCATTGCCCCTTTATTACGTACTACCCCACGTGTTAGGAACTTATTTACGTTTAAGAAGATAAGAGGGATGTTCCTGAAATGTCAGTTTCTTTCCCACCCACCGATAACCGTTCCCTTTTCACCCTGCCAGACCACCAAGAGTCTAGTCATTTGTCCGAGCTGCCTATAAGAGTAAGGTCAGTACCACGTATGCAAACGTCATACCCTTCTATCTCTTACATCAGTGTCATCCCCCATTACAAGAGCGCACCGGCCGCGCCTAGAGGGAGAGTCTACACCCCTCCCTAACGACTCAAGGCTATAGAGTAGTGTCGGTAGAGGGGGGAGTGGACTGTGTATCCCTCCCTCTAGGCACGCTTTTGTAAGAGGGGATACTGTACGCGCCTGGTAGGGGGGATGACACTGAGCTAAGAGATAGAATACAGTTCTACGTATGCAAACGTCATACCCTTCTATCTCTTAGCTAAGTGTCATCCCCCCTACCAGGCGCGTACAGTATCCCCTCTTACAAAAGCGCGCCTAGAGGGAGGGATAAACAGTCCACTCCCCCCTCTACCGACACTACTCTATGGTATGACGTTTGCATAGCAGAACTGACATTACTCTATGGCTGCTCCGGCAAAAGTGCAAAACAAATACAAAGCGCGGGCTTATATGGTGCGAAGTGTTATCATGAGACTGATTGTTCTCAGACGTACGTAAATGTGTTCTAGTCTCGCACGTGTCGTTCAAATAATTTAAAGGGCCGAAGTCCAAGGCTTTACCTTTCAGTCAAAAATACGCCGACTGATAATGAATAATTGATTTACGTGTGTTCATAGGTGTAGTCACAAATTTACAACCATTACAAAACTAGTTGAAATAGGCGAGAAATTAACAGTGTCACATAAATTAATCGTAGTTAAAATAGAGTAAAGTAATTAAGATGGAATTTGAACAAGCAACCGAAGCTTTCGAAGAGCTGGTTAAAAATTTGGCCAGCAATAACACCATGGGTGATTTTTTTCGATGGATAGAAAGGCGTTATTTGGTAGCGAGTAAGTAAATTAAAAACTTTAAACAATAATTAAGGCTACTAATTAACCAGAAATCTATCTTTTTAAGATTGTCGCGGTGATCAGCCAGCGATAGCGCACATGAAACTAAGAGATATAGCAGCCGATTTAAAGGCTATACTCCCAACTGAGGCAATAATGCCTACCGAAAAACTTACTCCACCAACAGAAGGAGAGGTAAATATATAAAATTAATCAGTAAAGGTCAAATTGTATAACTCTAATTCTAAATTAAGAATTCAGATTGCGATCCTCGTCATACAGTTCACGTTGATAGCTTCCTATTTGACGATTGTGATGTTGACGAGTTAGTCGAGGAAGGAAAGCTTCAAAGAAATTATTGCAAAGACTGTCACTCGCACAATACAGCCCCCATAAGTAATTAATGACGATAATTAACAATTTTTCAAGATTATGTTAATTGAGGGGTCATTTATTAATTTTCCGGCAGATTATATCACTCATTCAGTTTCAAGAGGACGACTAGACTTTATTTTTACTTCATTACTTCCATGGATTGAAGGAAAGACAGTACTTGATGTGGGATCGAGACTGGGAGCTATGCTTTATGGGGTAATTAATAATTTCTAATTATATATAAAAAAATCGCCTTAAAGGGAGACTGAAATGATCAGTCAACCATTTATTTTGTAGATACTAGATTGAATAATAATTATCTAACTGGTAACTAAAACCTTAATAAATTGTTTTGACAGGCGCATCTTTACACCCCAGCACCTAAAATAATCGGGGTTGAAATTAACCCTGAGCTTTGCGAAATTCAAAAGAAAATGATTGAGAAACATGGATTTTCCGATCGAATTGAGGTAGATATTGTAGTTTTTTGGATTAATTATATATTAATAGATTTAATTTTGTTAATTATTTTTTAGGTTATTTGTGATGATATTAGAAATGTGCCTGACATTGTTGATAGCGCCGATGTTGTTATTTTAAACAATGTCTTTGAGTTCTTCATGACCAAAGAAGAACAAATAGAGTGTTGGAAATTTTTAAAGAAGAATATCAAGAAGGGGACCATCCTAATCACAATCCCTCGATTGGAAAATAGTTTGAAGAATTTAGACGTAAGGAAATTTAATTATTGGTCAATAATTAATTTGTCATGTCAAGGGAAAATGAAATGACAAGACAACCATATTTTTTTAAATGATTTATATTGATCAAAATTATTACCAAAGCCTTGCCAAAGCTAATCAAAATAGCTTCCGTTTATTCTAATTGTTTCAAAAAGTGGGGTGCTAAGCCTAACGCTCATTTATGATAAAGGAACTTAAGGAAGTATGTATTGCCATAGGGCATGCTAACTAATTAGTGAGTGTGCTTTGTAATTTGTCATTGTGTGAATCAAAAATGAGTTAGGTTTATACTTATAGCTCTTCAAATTTGAATATTTTTGGAAATTGGTTTATTTTGTTCATAATTTATTGAGTTAAATTGATTAAGATAGATTGTTGTCTTGCTACTGCCATTTCATTCTCCCTTTAACTTATCACTAATCAAAATTGACAGTTGGAATGTGTTATTTTAATCTGGCTATTTCTTATTTTAATTATTTAGACTGGTATAAATGTTAACTCATGGGTCAAAGAAAGAAGATTTGATGACCCTTTAACCTCTTATTATGCCCAAGATCAGGATGAAATGTCTGAAGCTGTTAGCTATGATGTTATTGGGTAAATCACTTATTTTAAAAGTGGTCTGTGAAAACCGTCTAAGCTTTTAAATTACTTTGTGTAAATTTATGTTAATCGTAGAAATTTATGTCACAAAATCTATATTTTGCTACGCAGTTACAGTTACGCAAATAAAAAAAAGTAATTTTTAATAACCAAGGCTTAAAAATTGATTTCTTTTTAAGGGGCCTTGGCGCGCTATTTGCAAAATTTAAACCGCACAAACCTTAAAGCGCCGAGATATGTATTGTTAATAAAATAAATAAGATGTTACAAAATGCTTACCTTATTACATAATTAGAACTATTCCAAAGTATTGGTCCATTTGAGCTTCACAGTTGCAGACTTTCAGTTCTCAAGAACTGAAGAATCTCCCGGCGTTTTCCGCGGGAAAAATATGATCACGTGATCGCCATCATTTATGGAGAGAGGTGGGATCATGGATAAAGAAGGCGCGTGAGGAAATTTGGTTTCACGCTATAGGATAGGCAACTCCAACGACAGCTCGTAATGTTAAGTTCCATAGAGATTAACATTACGAGGTCAATAATTTTTTGTGAGTTAGACCCAAGGTTTGTTACCAAAGAGTACACGTTTTTTCCAACCTAACTTTACAGCACTGGCGAAGGCTGAAAAGATATAGTAACTCATTTCTAGTAGTGTAAAGTTAAGTTGAATCTTTTTGGATATGGTTCAAAAAATTATTTTTAAACCACGAGCTACATTTCATTGGAAGTTTCATTTCAAATCTCGCGCTTAAATTCACCATTTTATATTCTCAAATTAAGGTTAGGTTAGGTTTGTTTGTTTTGTTTAATTTTGATAACCATCTAAAGAGACGGGACCCGCGGTTTGGATGCTTCTCTTCATCCCCCCCCCATCCTCTTTACATCATGAAAGGTAAGAGACTCGATTTACATATTCTCAACTCTACATAAGCTTTATTGGAAAATTTTGATTTGTTTGTTTAATGAAATCTTTCATGTTGCCGATTCAAGGAAATTAATTGAATATTGCCGTTTAGTTCTATCATGGAAGAACTACTTTATACACATCCGTGCTAAAGCATAGCGCGGCTCCTGTCGATCCCCTACATGTTGTTTTCCTTACGAACTCCAGTTTTGGCTTGGCGAAGCTAGAGGCATTTGTGGGCGGGCTTTATACGTGCATAATGCCCACTAGCCTTTGCCAAGCCACACCCGGAGTTCAGGAGGAAAGTCCCCTTGCAGGGGATCCACTGGAGCCGCGCTATGCTTTAATTAAGCTATAAATGCTTATGTTTTGAGCCCTACCATGGCCAACTTAGATTACCAGTGGTAGAAGGCCTGCCAGCTTCAACCGAGCCCCATGTTAAAAAACGACTAGCAAAATCACCCCTAGTTCCGACTTTTGCCGTTAGGTGCGCTACCAGCCCAGTTTACCTCGTAATGCTTTTTCTATGGGAAAACAAATTCGGAAGTGGAGTAGTGGACTCGGTTTTAGAGCATTTTTAATTTTTTATTATATTTACCGATTTTTTTCTTGGCCCAGTTTTAGTTTACCTTCGCCGCGTGTAGGTGCGCCACCAGTCTTTCACCCCATCACACATGCAAAGGGGCGAATCGGAATGCCTTTCCGTCACAAAACTGACTCTCAACTGTTCCTCTTGTACTCATGACGCATTTATTTTCAGCCAATAAAAACGTTGCGCACCATTTTCGAAAAAGAAGTTACAACGTTTTCCTATACGTCATACCATAAGTTTATAAGGTATGTTCCATAAGTGTGCCACTCGTTAATGAGAGCTTGTCATGAAGTGACGTAGGTGAAACGTCATAGATTCTCGTAAAGCGACGCCTAGTGAGGCGCTGTCAAAGGCTTAGTACAGACTAAATAGGAGGATGGACTGCAAAACCGAGTGTAGTCAATTCTCACGTCGTTCTTGAACTAGCTCTCATTAAGCCTCTAACATTAAGAAGTATGGGTAGTGACATACTTATGGAACATATCTTATAAACTTATGGTCATACAAAACACCTAAACGAAATACGCCTAATATGTATTTTATTAATAGTTATTGTATTTCTAATGCAGTTTATTATTATTAGTTAGCGCGTTTCTTACGTAGATTATAATTAGATAAGGTGTTTCTTGTGTAGCTTATTTTTAATTATTTTATTATTGTTTTATTTGTTGATTTATTGTGTTTTATTATTGTTTTATTGCATTTTTATAAAGTAGCTTAATATAATAATGGGCGGAAATTGTATCATATTCCAAAATTAAAACAAAATGTGAAAGAACCGATATTTTATTACATTAACCATAAGTTTATAAGATATGTTCCATAAGTATGACACTGCCAATACTTCTTAACGCTAGAGACTTACTGAGAGCTAGAATTATCTAATGAATTTTTTTCAAACACAAAGTTATAATGAATGATAACACATTTTCGAAAAGTATTTTAATTATTAATCAATCTGAATGTATCAAATGGAATGTATTTGGAAATAAAATATTGCATTAATATTTATAAGTCTACCTGATAATTTTATTTTTACTTGAAAGCTTACTAATTATAATTAGCGGCTGAGGTATAGAAACTTGTTTCACACACTCTGAATTAGTATGATGAAAGTGCTTTCTCAACATAATAGAGTCGAATATGTTGACATGACACACTCTTAAAGGGGCTGGCCGTAGCTGTTGGGGTGAAGGGGGGGTCAAACTGTTGGTTAGCATATTGCTTACCCGCCCACCCGCGACGGTGGCGCCATTCCTTATGGCCAAAGAGCTAGGTGTTTTCCCCCTGAACTAAGGGCGGACTTCACCCCAACAGCGCCGGTTAGCCCCTTTAATAGACAGAATAAATGACTTTATCCAATGAAAATTTTGAATACAGTATCAATGATATAATGAATGATTTTATTCGAAGTGATTTGGACTGATGCGTGACATAGCAGCCACGCAAAACGGTACAAACTAATGTTTAATTAGCTAGTGCTGGTTACATAAAAGTCTGTTTGTTTATGTGTGTAGTAGTGAACGGATTAACCATACCCGGTCACGTGACTTATGACGTCAGATCACGTCACTCATGACGTCAGTTCACGTCACTCATGACGTCATAGGTCACGTGACCTATGACGTCAGTTCACGTCACTCATGACGTCATAGGTCACGTGACCTATGACGTCATATCACGTGACCTATGGCGTCATATCACGTGACCTATGACGTCATATCACGTGACCTATGACGTCATATCACGTGACTTATGACGTCATGAGTGGCGTGAACTGACGTCATAAGTGACGTGATCTGACGTCACGTCACAGAGGTTATTGACTTGTGACGTCACGATAGATGTTAATAATAGGTGATGATTATCCATTCAATTATCATTCATTTAGGCCTAGCGTTCATTAATGTAGGCCTAGCGGTGTTCAGCTATTTGAATTTCGTGCCTTGGACACGGCCCATCCAGTCCGCGCATCGGCGCTTGTAGCGCCCCCCGACAAATTTACTTCGTAGTTGAAAGTTGGAAAGTTGGAAACCGCCGAGGAGATCACTTTGGAAAATCTTTCCCACTCTGCTGATCGTGACCCCGGTTTGCGGTCGGTTCTTGATAGCTCCGTCATTTCGCTGATCGGTTTTCCCGAGGACGCATGCTGAATTCGAAGCTCTTTAACTTAGCGGCCATTTGGAAGTTGCAACCGAGTTGATTCTTTGCCTGGAAGCCGTCGAGGAGGTCGATTGGAAAAACCTTTCCCGCTCAGCTGATCGTGATCCCGGCTTTTGAGGTCGATTCTTGATGAACCGCCATTTCGCTGATCGTTTTTGCCGAGAACGCAAGCTGAATTCGAAGCTCTTCAACATACTTGGCGGCCATTGCTTCACCTCGTGGTGCTTTAACAGTCCGTAAGCCTAACCTTTACAATAATCCAAACTCATCTAGCTCCCCTTAAATTATTTATTTTATTTCAAGTATTTAAATTAATTAGGTAGTGTTAAATGTTAGTGAATTTTATTTATTTATTAAAAATCAAGTACCATAAATAAAATTTTACAACGAGATGTTGGACAAGAGAGAATCCCTTAATAATTCGTTTAGGGGCTATTATTACAAGCTATTAAACGGGATACGTAATTAATTTGGAGATAACGCGACAGATTTTCGGAATTAAAGTCCTGCCGAGATAATTTAAAGACACGAGGTTGCCCTAAGCCTAAGTTTAAGCCTTGTCCCATTCAAACCCTAGTTATTTACGGGGTCTGTCTGTGGGAATAGTTCCAAAATAAAGCAGGTTTTTCTAAAATTAGTCAAAGGGATATTTTAAATTAATTTAGAGATAAAGCGACAGATTTTCGAAAATCAAGTCTCGAAGAGATAATTTTAAGACACTAGGTTAGAGATAACGCGACAGATTTTCGGAAATCAAGTCCTGCCGAGGTAATTTTAAGACACGAGGTTGCCCTAAGCCTTAGTTATTTACGGGGTCTGTCTGTGGGAATAGTTAAGCAGGTTAGAAAAGTAGGTTTTCCTAAAATTAGTCAAGGGGATATTTTAAATTATTAAGCTATTAAAGGGGCACGATATTTAATTTCAATAAATGGCAAGTTTTAGTAAAATTAATTTCGGGGATATTTTAAATTATTTTCATTGTGAAGCTAAGTAATTTAAAATAAATTAATAGCTGGTTTTTCTAAAATTAGTTTAGGGTATGTGTTAAATTATTAAGGTAATAAAAGGGTGCATAATTTAACTTAAAATGAATGGTAGGTTTTTCTAAAATTATTTTCTATGCAATTTTGGGAAATAATTAGCTAGCCAGATTATTATTTAAGGGTGCCAATCGCGGTAGTCATTTCAAGCCTTTCTTTAATATGGGTAGTTGGTCTTTCTCTCTAAATTTGGTAGGCTATTTTTTTAATTAATGACACGTTTTTCTTAAATTATTTAAATCTAAGAGATTATTTCGTTCTGCCCAAAAATAGGCAATAGTTTAAGATGTGTTATTAATGTTTTCATTTATAGATGCAGCTGATGTTCTTGGATTTTTCTGTTGCTTGTCATTCCGAGACGTATCATTCCCGATGACTTCCGATGTTCTGGACTTGCTATGTATCATTCCTGATGACATGCTTCGTTGGATTCACGTTACATGATGTCTTCTGGACTGGCTCTTTCTCTCAGCGCTGACTTAAAGATATGGAGGAAATCGTCGAAGCTAGAAGACACAAAATACATCTTTTTTACTTGCAAATTTTTCATGTAACCACTTAACTTAATTTTTTTGCTTGCAAATTTTATTTGTAACTACTTATTATTTTTTTTTGCGTTCAAACTTTAACTTACCAACCTCTTTAATATTTTTTTGTTCGAAATTTTTGTAAACACTTTGGTTTTTTTGTTTTTCATTGAATAAATTTTGCCTTAAACCTCGTTCTTTCTTTTCTTGAATTTTTAATATACTAGACTTGGTTTGAGTTTTTTTACCTCTGGACTTAGGGTGATATTTTTGACTCCTTTTTTAAGCTTTTTACTTAATAAAAACATAAAAAAATATTTTTTATACAAAAAAATTAAAATTTTATTAAAAATTTATAAAAATATCATAAAAATATGCAAAAAAAGGTCAAAAAAATGATTATAAGTAAATCGATTGTTTTTTTTGGCCCTAGTATAATAACGAAACTTTTTATTGAACACAAGTTACCAGACCTAACGTCAGGCCTGCGGGCCCAATTTAAATTTAACAAGTCCCTGTTCTACTCGGGAATTATTAAATTTAAACTAAAGCCCGCTGTGGAGCCCCCAAAACCAGGAAACTTCGTCCTTAGCATGGGATTTCCAATGAAAGTCCACTCGCTGACGTCCAATTGTTTCTGCACAAGAAAAACTCAAATTATTACTTGGAAAAAGGCACATGAATAACTTGAAATTAATTACCTTAATACGAAAATCCACTTGAATAATCTTGCATGATGTAACGAAAAATGTTCAGGAGTAAAACAAATTACTATTATTTGACAAATGGCAAACTCTTAACATTAAACTAAATACCTTAGTATGGGGAAGTAAAATAATACCATAAAAAGCTAAGCCTCGCCTTAAACCCGCTTAAAATCGTGTATACTTTTAAGGGACAAAGCGTATAAGCAACCTTCTACCTTGAACCTAAATCAGAAATTTATTTAGATCCTACAAAACTCCCTCAACGAGTTGCCAAACGCTTTTCCCCTAAAAACATTTATAATTAAAATCATAAACTAGATGCCTTAATACCGCAAAGGGAATCTCACCCTTAAAATCCTGATTACGTTCATTATCCTTAAAAGGGAGGACTAGGACCAGTGTTCACCTATTCCATAATTAAGCATTTTATTTATATCCTGGCGCAAAAAATCCCTAAGAAAAAGGACACAAGCGCTTCCCTTCTAAAAATAAATATAATAATAAATAATAAAACTAAGTACCTTAATAATTACATAGGGGTAATATATTTTTAATAATAAGATTTAATTATTTCTACGCACAAAGCGCCTAAAATATTGCACACGCTGTCTAAATAGTTTTCCTAATGAGATTCCCTTTCAACGGATAAAATAAAAGTGTAGACCTGAATTAAGAATGGAATTGTAATGGGTTCATTGACCTGATTTATATTGCGTGCCATTGTCAAATAATAGATATTCATTCTAGAATCCAACATAAATTTCTCCTTTGGAAACAGATGATAGCTAAAATAAAATCAGTTCAATTCAAATAATCTAATAGAAACTAAAATTATTATCAGCTTAAATGGCACAAGTATTTTGAATAACATTAAACAAATAATCACTTTGAATTAATTTTAAACCGACTAAAAACATTGAATAATAAAACCAGGAATAAATGCAATGCGCAATTAGAAAAATTTAAAAAGATTAATTTCAAATATTTAGATTAAGTACGACCAGAAGTGGATAATAGAAGGATGACACTGTATCCTCTTAATACTTCAGTTATGTAACGTCATTCTTCCCAGAATCACCCTTTAAGTTTGCTTTCCCGCTCATCAAACTACAAATGGGCATTGTTTGGCATTAAATCTCCAGCAATCATCCCACAAACCTCGCCTTGACGAGGGACAAAAATCCACAAGCGCGTCTTGCCAAATATTTAAACGCTAATAGAGTAATGATGAGGGAACTATTTATCGTGTATGTGATTCGGTTTAGTAACCTTGCTCTAAATGTTCCGATGTTGGGAAGAATGACGTTACACTTACCCCGCTTTGTGGTACACTTCTCTAAATTATATACTTCTAGTACGACATACTCTGTGCCATTTAACCACAACTCCCCAAAATAAACTTCCAAATTCGATAGTGTTAAAACAGAACTAACTACACAAATGAGACCGTCCATAAACTACGTCACACTCTTATGGGGAAGGGGATTTCTAAATTTGTGATGGTCCGTGACAAGGGGGAGGGAGGGGTTCTTCGATAGCTTTTGTTTTGTTACGAAGTCAGTAAGAGGCCGATTGGCTCTCTTATGTTATAGAAGAAGAAACAACATTCTAAAGTCCACCGTTACAATAATTTACCAAAATTGTTATTCAATCACCGCTTAAATAGTAGAAAATTTAAGCAATTATCTACTATCTACACCTTTGTATAGCCAATTTAAATAGCGCATTTAAAATAAACAGCTTAAACTCTCTTACGTCTCTGTTTATTCGCCCCATCTTATTAGTGAGGATGAATCAAATCCCCCTGCCGATTGAAATAGTTTCGTATCTTTGGCAAATTTTCTAAATCTCAAGTTCGATTAGTCTGTTTTCGGTGACAGTGTCAAAAACCTATAAAGTGTGCCCCTTTAACTAAGGTTTATGGAATTATATTATTTTACTTTTTTGGAAGCTTATAAAAAGCACATCCAGACAAGGTCAATCAGAGGGGAAAAGTTTAAAACGGAAGAGAACTTCGAATTTTCAGCCGAGCAAAATATTTCTGAGTGGGGCGGCATACCACTCAAGAAATTAATCAAATTAAATTTGTAAATTAAGAGAAATCATAGTTTTTAAAGAATTGTGATGTGGTGTTTAGGGGAGGGGTCTGAGAAAACGTGACGAAGCGTGATCTGGGGGGACGGGATCAGAAAATGCTTTTTTGGCGTGACGTAGTTTATGGACGGTCCCAATAGTGCTGTTAATGTGACACAAACTGGCCTGACACCCATATTTACACCAATAGATTATTTATAGGTGTCATCAAAACCTTGCTAAGCAAATAAAGTCCAAAATTAAGCATGGAATTACACAAGGGTCCATGTATTAATGACATGATTTCCAATTGACATCCGCCATTATACCAATAATAGTTACAAAACTAAATACTTGGGATATTCGCCCAAAAGTCAAATTCTAAGGCCTAAATGGGATGGCAATAAAAATCATCCATGGGTTTCAACTTCTAAAAGTATCTCAATACGACCATCAACTTTACTAACTGCCATTAAAAACTATCCGTGGACCCCCAACCGTTATCATCCATTTATTTATTAGCTAAAATTAATAGAGGAAAAGTCTATCAAACTTACTAAAAATTCCAAGGTAAAGTACTAAGCTATGCAACTTGTGCCAACGGTTCACTTGAAATTATAGCCAAGTTTTACGCTCAAAATACCGCAACATCCAATTCTACCTAGATAACTTCACTTTCACACCCCAAGGCTGTAATTTGTACGGCTTGACTAATAAACTTGTAACCCTTACACTCTTGACATTGACAAAATTTGGAATTTTAAAATTGAAAACTTGAAATAGAAAGTTAGTTCGTACATACTACCACATAAGCCTTGGCCTTCGACACGGCTAAGCCTAACCTCGTGGAGGCAATTTACGAACTCGGAGTTTAGGGTGATTTTCGCAGATAATTAATTTTAAAATTAATTATTATAACTTTTCACTTGAAATACCATTTAAAATTACAATAAAAACGTTAATAAATTACCAAATCCTGGGTATTTTAGCCAGCCTCGAAGAGAATCCTGAAGTCCCGAACCGTCCTTGAGCTGACGAGTCACATTCTGACGACGGTTTCATAGCCTACTCGATCACGCGCTCAACGATGCGGATCGAGTAAGCTATGAACGCATGCAGCATTGTTCCACCATAGAGCAATATTATATAAGGCATTAATATATTTAAGGGAATTTAATTAAACTTGTGTTTTACTCCATTAAAACTACTCCACGGAAATTGGGAAATATTGCTTTGCTTGCAACTTGCGTGATCGAGTGGGCTCAGTGCTCATACCTATGATATAGCATTTAGCAATTCCCAGTAGCCCGACACTAGGTTTACGAAATTACCACCTAAAAATAAGTTCAGCAAAACAAATATTTATTATATTATAAATTATCATTAAAGGGTCATTTCTCATTCCATTGTACCTTCGTTGGCAGTAATGGAAATAGTAAAATTATACAATTAATTTTTCTGTATTAACAATAAAAAAATGAGCATAACTGACCAAGAACTAGAAGAACGCCTTAAGAAACTAAAAGAAAGTAGTGGAGGAATATGCGCCAGTAATATCCCGTCAGAAGATGAAATTGGTAGGAGATTAGCCCAATTAAAGAATGTCCCTGATAGCCACTATGTACGACCAAAACCAACACACACTGTGATTTACACACCACCGGACAATCGATCTGATGCTGAGAAAGCCGCGGACTTATTCACGCAATACCAACGTGAAGCGGAGTTATCCAGTCGATATCCTAAACCTGAAGATGAAATTGCCGAGAGATTGGCCAAGTTAAAGACCGAAACTGAGAGTCTAAAACCTGGACATTCATCAAAAGAACCTGGGGAAAAAATGGAAACAGATTTGGTTGAAATTGAAAGCGAGGATGAAGCCACGCAAGTTAAGAAACTCGTGGGAAAATTTCTAGCAGAAGCAGAGTTAGATGAGACATTAGCCAGTGATAATATCGAACTTCCCATTCCTAAGAAGGGAGTTTCAAAAGAGGATGTCGAAGAAGAACTTCCTTGGTGCGTTATTTGCAACGAGGACGCATCTGTCCGATGTCCAAGTTGTAGCAACGATCTATATTGTACGTCTTGCTTCAGGGAATTCCACGAAGATGAAGATGATGATCACAAAGCTGTCAAAATTTAATATTTATTCTGCAATTTAAACTTAATAAAGATGATAATATAATTACGCATTATATTAAATTAAATTAGTTCAGTTAATGTAAATAATAATTGTTTTTGAGCTTTTATTGAAAAATTGCTTGAAGTATTCTTATTTAATACCCGAGATTTTTTGTTTATAAAATTGTATAATAATTGAAAAGCGGATGTATAGTTGTATACATATACATTTATTATATTACTCAACAATACCTAAAGAATAAAAATTTTACAGCCATTTTTCAAATTTAATACAGTCTTTGTTTATCCCTAAGCTTAATAGTATTGATTCCATATCTTCAATCATCGATGTTGGGCCACAAATATAGCACAAAAGATTTTTGTAATCAAAGCCTTGCAGAGCCTTTTCAATTACATTCTTGTCAATTCTCCCGCCTAGAATTTAGAGAGAGATTTTTTTAGACCAGTATTGTATGAATTTGTAACAGGGTTCATACAACTTTTGGAAAACCGATTTTCCAGAGTTTTATCCTACATATTTGCCCAAGTTTTCCAGGTTTTATCTTACATATTTGCCCGAGTTTTCCAGGTTTTATCCTACATATTTGCCCGATTTTTCCAGGTTTTATCCTACATATTTGCCCGATTTTTCCAGGTTTTATCCTACATATTTGCCCGAGTTTTCCAGGTTTTATCCTACATATTTGCCCGAGTTTTCCAGGTTTTATCCTACATATTTGCCCGAGTTTTCCAGGTTTTATCCTACATATTTGCCCTAGTTTTCCAGGTTTTATCCTACATATTTCCCCAATTTTTCCAGGTTTTATCCTACATATTTCCCAGAGTTTTCCAGGTTTTATCCTACATATTTCCCCAATTTTTCCAGGTTTTATCCTACATATTTCCCAGAGTTTTCCAGGTTTTATCCTACATATTTGCCCGATTTTTCCAGGTTTTATCCTATACCTTTCCCTAAAATTTCCAGGTTTTATCCTATATATTTCCCTAAATTTTCCAGGTTTTATCCTATATATTTCCCTAAAATTTCCAGGTTTTATCCTATATATTTCCCCCGACTTTTCCAGGTTTTATCCTATATATTTCCCCGAGTTTTCCAGGTTTAATCCTACATATTTCCCCGATTTTTCCAGGTTTGTATGAACCCTGTATAACATCTACGAATAAAGTTTGTCATTAAATTTACTGAAAGTATTTGGAAGAAGATGCGTAGGTTCTTCTTTTGTTACGTAGAAGTGACAAGACATGGCAGGAATTTTGGATTCTAGCTTCTCAAATGTTTCCTGCAAATGTATAGGAAATTAATTAAATACTAAGCAATAAGCATTTAATTAAGTTTTGGTGAGTAACAGCTAATAAACTAAAATTAAGGCGCATATTTTAGTACCCTGAAAACTAAATCTTTACAAGTCTTTGCGCAATAAAACAGCTTCATCCTTCCAGGTAATAATTTATCAATTGTGTTTTCCCTCATTAATCGGCTATAATGATTTGCAATGGAGACCATAGGGTTGATACCGACTCCCCCTCCAATACATAACAAATCCGCAGTAGCTTCTTTTGTATTAGGTTGAGGATCGTAAAAGAATTCCCCTCCAACTCTTATTGTAACTTCCGAACCCAATTTGCACTAAATTCAACAAAAAATTTCATTAAATTAAGGTTAATTTATTTAATTAAACTAGTTCAGGGTTCATACAACTTTTGGAAAACAAATTTCCCTGAGATTTATGGGAGGTTTTTCCCCATATACTTCCCTGAAATATCCAGGTTT
Source organism: Phalangium opilio (assembly GCF_054372755.1). NCBI lineage: Eukaryota > Metazoa > Arthropoda > Arachnida > Opiliones > Phalangiidae > Phalangium > Phalangium opilio. Next base: position 7,761,579 of record NW_028324151.1, read on the forward strand.
TTCCCGTATATGGAGTATCCTATGGAGCAAATGTTAACGAAGGAGGCAAAGGGGGTAGGGGCAAATAGGACTATTACATAACCGAAGGGCATCCCCGTATCTTTAATATAACCAGAGTTATGAGCCTCCAAAGTATAGTGTAATGTTAATCCTAAGGAGGGTGGTATGCTTCTGAACATTTTGCTTAATTACTCGGCCCCTGTTTGACGCAAATTTCCCTGATTTCCCTGAATTTTACTAAAAATTCGAAATTCCCCTGAATTTTCCATGAGGTATTTGTCAACTATTTATTTCCCTGATTTTTCCAGGTTTTCCCGGTTTTCCAGGTTTGTATGAACCCTGTAGTTATTAAGTACCTCTTTATGTATCCAATGTGTAGGCGGATAACTACTGTATTTGACAGCCAAATCTAAAATACTGTGTTTCTCCGCTAAATAAGGAGCCGATGTCATACTATACCCTGATATTATTTCCACAGTGGGAATAAAAAAATCCACCCTGAAATTGTAAACTTTGAATGAACCAATAATTTAACCTTTCATATTTAAAGTTGTTTTAATTATTTAAGTTTCACTATTAGCAAGAAAAACTTACCAGAACATACCATTGTCCAGCTTTGAACGTTAAACCAGGTTCATCCACTTTTAAAGTTAACGTTCTAACTTTATCAGATGCATCTTTAATTTGATGGACTTTGGCTTTGTATAAATGCTGTTTAATTAAAATAAATGAAAAGTTATATATTTAATTTAGATCTAATCTAGGAATATATAGAGTAGTGGCACTCCATGTTAACTACCCATAGAGTTTAATACAGTCAAAGGGAGGGTGGTGCCATTACTCTATTAAATAAAGTACATTATTAACCATTTGTCTAAATTGATTTGCAGTTCTTTCTAAATGAGTTGGTCTAGGTGGTTTTGGAGCTATTTCACTATAATTCCTAATTCATGAAAAATAACTTTGAAGTAGGCAAAAGTTTGCAAAAACTTTGCAAAAAAATGAAATATGTTACCTAAAATGATAGATAAGGGGTAAGATGTTTAACTGCTGTTTAGTCTGGGATTTTATGAGCGAAGACGTCAATGCAGTCAGGCTTAGAAGGCTACAATTTTGCGGTAATATCAGCATCCTTGGGCTGACTTTGAGCAATTTATTCAGTACTTTATAGGCACTGATGAAATTGAGAAAGTTTTAGAAAATATAAGATTGTCTATATATAAAAGTAGGAGGAAAGATAAACTCAGTCAAAAGATAAGATTAAAAGTTTGAAGTGGATTAGCCTATAAATTTTTTTGCTTAAATTTATTTTATACGATAGTTGTCATGGGTTATATAACATTTCAAGCAAAGTGCACCACCCATGGCACGCCGGGTCACTTTGAGTTTGAATGTCAAAGGTCAAAAACAAAACAAAACGTGGCCTTACAGACCAGTAGGGTAATTTAAATAAATTCAGTATATTTACCAGTAAAGAAACAGCTTTTAACTAGTAATATAACTTTAATTCAAAACCAAATAAGTACATAAGATGGCACCCCTCTAATAAATAAACTTAACCTGAAATATTACCAGACGATTATTCATCTAAGCCTTGGCAATTCTTCACTCAGCCTCCGGCGTAAATGGGGCATTTAAAAGACAGTCACGTGGTCGGTGTCCCGTGCTTGTTTTTGTCCCCTTTTGAGTTTTGACTCCCCTATGTGGCTAGACAGGCAAAGAGCCTTATACACCCTCTTCCAATGAATAGAGATAAAACTTGAAGCCATTTACGTTTTTGGCTTCATTCTTTCTTTCGCTTTATTCACGGATTTAACGCGTATATATTTTAGGCCAAAGAGCTGTAGGGAGGGGAAAGTGACGTCTTCTTGTCTACTCTTTCAAATACCGCTGTATTCTGCGACAGGCCCGAGACGATTAGAGGCGAGGAGATTTCTTTCACATCGCGTCAAAGGGAGAGCTTGTTGTAACTGTTGACGTTGTCAATCCTAACGAATTTAAGTCAGAAAATGTCGGTTAATATTCGGAAAGTTTTAATTAGCGAAAAGGTTGACAGTGCTTGCGTAAAAATACTTGAAAATGCGGGAATTAAAGTAGATCTGAAGCCAGGTTTGGCAGTGGAACAACTGAAAAGCGAACTGAAAGTAATTAAAATCGATATAAAATTCCTTTAGGCGGCATTGAAATCGAATTCCTTGGGAGGATTGGTTATGAAAACTGTATAAATTGAGCCTTTTTTTAATTTAATTGCAGAATTACAATGCCTTAGTGGTTAGATCAGCCACCAAAGTTAATGCAGAGTTAATTTCCGCTGGTGGCAATAATCTCCAAGTCATAGGTAGAGCTGGAACTGGAGTTGATAATATTGATTGTGACTCTGCTACCAGAAATGGTGTCCTAGTCATCAAGTAAAACAATTTTTTAGACTTTGATCTCAATTTGGAAAAGAAGTATTTTCAATACTAAAAGCATGGATGAAGGATGCGCGTGAGGAAATTTGTTTTCACTCTACAGGATCGGCAACTCCCTATCTCGAACGACAGAATATTCTGTATACACTCTGTTACAACGTCGGTTGTCAGTACGCGCAAAGCTAGGTCTCTATGTAACGTAGCTTTGTACGTGCTGTCAAGAGACAAAAAACTTCAGGATCTTCAGGATTTAAAATATCCGCGAGTTTTTTAGCTGGAGTGCACGGACCTCTAGGCCTTGTTTCAAATACGTGTGAAATTGCATACAGTCTACTACACCACGCATTTGAAACTAAGGTCTAGAGGTCCGTGCACTCGAGCTAAAAAACTCGCGGATATTTTAAATCCTGAAGATCCTGAAGTTTTTTGTCTCTTGACAGCACGTACAAAGCTACGTTACATAGAGAAATATATTTGCGCGTGCTGACAACCGACGTTGTAACAGAGTATATACAGAATATTCTGTCGTTCGAGATAGGGAGTTGCCTATCCTATAGCGTGAAAACAAATTTCCTCACGCGCATCCTTCATCCATGGCACCTACTTGCCTTTGACTGTATTAAGCTCTATGGGTAGTTAACATGGAGTGCCATTACTCTGTACTTATATATAAATATGTTTTTAGTGCACCTGGTGGCAACACAATGAGCGCTGCTGAGCTAACATGCTCCATGATTTTATCAGTTGCAAGGTACATGAAACATGTTAAAATGTACAGATGAATAGTAATCAGAATGTAATAAATGTTTCTAGAAACATTCCTCAAGGAAGTGCTTCTCTGAAAGCCGGTAAATGGGAGCGTGCTCTTTTTATGGGTCAAGAAGTTCAAAATAAAACCTTAGCCATTGTCGGTTTGGGTAGAATTGGGCGGGAGGTTGCCCATCGTATGCAATCATTTGGAATGAAGACAATTGGTTACGATCCCTTGGTTCCGGCTGAAGTTAGCAGAGAATTTGGAGTAGAAAGCTACAGTTTGGAAGAACTATGGCCCAAAGCTGACTTCATTACAGTTCACGTCCCGCTTATTCCTCAAACCAAGAGTAAATTTTGAACTATAAAAGCGTAAAACGTAAAACAACGAAAACTAATTCAAATGACCGTGAAAATATAGATCTTTTGAATGACGAAACATTCCAAAAATGCAAAAAAGGTGTTATCATCATTAATTGCGCCAGGGGTGGTATTATAGATGAAGATGCTCTGCTTCGAGCTTTAGAATCTGGACAATGCGGCGGTGCTGGTATCGATGTCTTCTTAACAGAACCACCGCAAAATACCAAATTGGTTCAACATCCTAAGGTTGTTGGAACCCCTCATTTGGGTGCTAGCACTAAAGAGGCGCAAATTAGAGTTGCCGAAGAAATTGCCGAGCAATTTGTGGCTCTAAATGAAGGCAAATCAGTCCCTGGAGTTGTAAGTATCGTTTAATAGACACAATTTTATGAAAAGGAGAGTGAAAAAGAATTTAAAACATCTTTAGGTGAATGCTCCGACTCTACAAGCCGTTTTGAGCCCAGAAAATCGACCTTTAATTAATTTGTGCGAAAGTTTGGCTAAAATTGCCAGCGCTATCTTGAACCCTCAACCTTTGGTGAAAGTTCAATTGGTCACAAAAGGCAGTGAGATGGAAAAAAAGGGTCGTTTTCTAACCAACGCCATCACAGTTGGTTTATTACGCGGTCAAGGACAAGAGGCTAATTTTGTTAGCGCTCCAGTTCTCGCTAAAGACGCCGGTATTCAAGTAGAACATAGTCACGATTCCGTTATCAATGAGGGAGCTTGTTGCTTTGGTGAAACCATCACCATCTCGGCTTCGAGTCAAGGAGGAAAGAGTATTAACTTGCAAGGAGCGGTCCAAGGAAAAACCCCGGTTCTATGCAGCGTAAATGGAGCTTCATTTACCCCACCTGTGGCTGTACTTGGCGATGTTTTGTTATGCCAATTGAAATCTACTAAAGATTCAACAGTTCAGCTCATAAGTATGATAATGAATAGTTTTGTAGATATTTGGACCAGGGGTGTGCGAGTACTCGTTAAGTTCGAGTATCGAGCCGAGTACTCGACTCGATACTCGATAACAACACATTGAGATACTCGAGACAGATTCGAGTAGCTTTTTAACATCTTAAATACTCGACAAATACTCGAATCCGAGGCTTATAACTAAAGCAGACGATGAGTTCATGAGCATTTATTTTGAAAATCACCTGTTCAATGTTTAATTGATCACTAACAATCTTTTTGAGCTAGTTCGATATTAGATAATTGAACATCTTCGTTATTTTCAAGAAATTTACAAAATTGCTACTCGACAAGTCAATATTTGAGACTCGATAATTAGTACTCGAAAGAACCAAAATTTGACCTATCTAAATGCTCGATACTCGAAAGTATTTTTGAGACTCGGCTCGATACTCGATAAAAAATTAGTTTTGATACTCGAACTCAGCTCGAAAACGAACAAACGGGACTCGCACACCACTGATTTGGACCCCATCTCTCTAAACGTGACTTTTAAATCTATTTTCAGCCAATTTAAGCAATCAAGGAGTAGAAGTTAACTCTATTTCTTTGTCCGGTGTTGTCGGGGGCCAACAATGGAGTGTAGTTAACCTTCACGTTGGAGCTAATCCTCCTTCAAATATCGCTGAAACTTGGGCTTTAGTTTCTCTCTAATTAATATTTTAATTAATAAAAAAACTAGGCCTAATTCCGGTAACAAATTGCTTAAAGAATACAATTCAATCTATCCTAAAGGGGCTTTGAAACACGTACGCCTAAAAAAAAAGAAATAGCTTGAAATAATGAATGAAATTTAATATTTTTTTTAACTGCCTTTTTATATGTTTTATTTACTTGGATTTTAAATTAAATTGACTATTAAAGTATACCGGTAGAACTAAAATTAGCGGCCATATTTTTTGTTTGTTTTATATTTTACTACTTTTCAGTTCACACATTCCAATTACTGCCAAATATTTTTTTTACCTTAGCGGTATATTTTTAAATTAAAACGTTTTTCTATGCATTTGTGAATGACAAAACAAAAATTCAATTATTATAATACCTAATAAAAAAGAAATGTAATAAAACATTTGAAACTATTAAAATAATAAATTGTTGCAAGCTGTTATCAAAAAAAAAAATAATAAAAAGTTTCCATCTTTTTTATCTAAGCTTATCTATAAAGGGATAAATAAATTTTTTTTTCTTTTAAGTTTGTAACTAAGCAAAAATTGTGCTTTGACAAAAGCTGGGTTGCTCTAAGCAGAAGGGGAAAAAAGGGAGGGAAGGAATTTTTATCTCTCTCTCGATTCTAGCCAACGCGCACGCGCGAGTGGCGTCGTTTACTACTACACTTCCAGTTCAAAGCGGTTTTTAAATTTGACGCATGCGCGCGGACACCGCGGCGTTGACTGAGCCAGCGCCTGAGAGAGACGAGTTCAGCCACGAAACCAACCAACCCGCCTATTCACATTATTATTCCCTCTCACTCAAGTCTCACCTCCCTGATTTGATGCCTTAGATTGTAAATCAGGGAACTTACAGGAATACCTAAAGAATAGTTTTGCTACTAACAAATGAAATCACAGTTGACGCCAGAATTATGAGGCGTGTCGAAGTTCTCAAGAGTCAAGACTGGCCCACAAAACCCGCGTAGAAAATAATTAACCTGGGATATATTGGGGCACAATTATTCCTAATATCTATATCAATTTCTGTCTAAAATTGAGAGACCGTGAATGACACAAGGAGACACAAAAATCAGAATTTTTCACTATTTTACGAGAGTTATAACATTTTTATTCAACTTCAAAATGGAACAGATTTAATTCTCCCTTTGAAATAAACTGAGGTTATTTCGTAAGAAATCCTAAGTTTCGGTTGCTGACGCGGAATCTGCTGATATTTGCTCAACAGAATGTGCGTCATTGACATTGATAGCGTTTTTTATCTTGTCGTCTAGAAACCGCGCGTGTTTTTTTCCTTGTTCAATAGCGGCCTTGATTACCAATTCATCTTCGCTGGAATCCCTGCACCAATGATAAAACCAAAAACCCACCCCGAATCCCCTCTCAAATACCTCTCAATAACCTTGACCTAGATTGTAATAAATTAAGTCCTTACACGACTTCGCTAATATCCGAGTAATCCCCGTATTCCAAAGGACTCATGCATGCCGTGCATTGATTATTTAAGCCGTCAAAACACGATCGACAGTAAATGGCTTAAAAGATATGTTAAATCAATTGAGGCGGGATAAAAACCCGCCAAAACTGGATGGCGCCGCCATATTTGAAATTACCGTGGCAACGTGGCAGGGTGCAACGAACCGAATCGTCGCTACCGTCAATTTCAACTGTTATTCCGCAGGCTAAACAAAACGTTTTACGATAGCCAAACCACGCGAATATAGGTTTTAGAAACGTTAATCTAAATTAGGTATGAATTAATTAAAGAGAGGCTAAGGCGAACACAGTCAACAATATTGAACTTTTGGGACTTGGTTAGAACAAAGACACTTGTAACACTAAAATAAGGCGAAAAAGGGGTAATTTATTCCCGATGGAACTAAGAGGGACAATGGACAAGCACGGTAGTAAATATCCGCCGTCTATCTCGCTTTTTTAGCGCCTATGCTGCAAGCTTTTTGTATCATGAGCGGACGCAGGGACACCGATGTATCACATGACGTTTATGAACCTCCTTATAAGGTTGCCTAGCTACCCCCTTGTTCACCGCCGAAATGTCTATAGACCATTTCGATGAAACTAAGAGGGAAAGACAGGAGGGTAAAATTTTGCCTTCCATCTCGCTTTTTAGCGCTGTAGTCTTTTTTATCGTGAGAGTGCGCAGAGACGGCAATGTATGAACTCCCTTGTATGCCCCGATACTGAGTGTTGCCTACCCCCCTTTGTACATCGAAAAGATATATTGTCGACTAGAGTAAGATGGGTGCATAAAGAGATACAAGTGTCCTTGATTTTTAAAGGTCAATAAAGATCGAAGCCATGTCTTACTTTCGAAGGAAGAAATCTAGTAAGGTTTGATCACCAGTGACGTGAGTTTCTTCCCAATCCTTATATTTTAGCTTAACCAAGCGTCTAAGTCGCGTCAAATAGTTTCCTTTAGTACTTAAAATGTGACGATAAAGCCATTCGGCTCTTTGCTTTTTTCGTTCCGGATAGTACAAACCACATATCGCGTGTCGTAACCTCAAACCGTATACCTCGGTCACGGATAACAAGAGGCAAACCAATAACATCACGCCTAAATAAGTCTCTCATTATCTCATAAGTTAATATTGTCACTTTAAATAAAAAGAACTGTAAAGACCGGGGCGGCAGGGTTGCAACAAATTTTGAAATTCGTCATTGCAAGTACCACCTCAAACCGGTTTTAACCTCTCCCCTCGCATACCACGTGCAGCCTGTGACGTATTTCAAATATTTAACCCCGCCCCGCAACTACTTCGCAGCCCTTTCAAGTTACTTACCTATCACTTCGTAAGTGTCATAATCAGGAGGATTGGCATTGGGGAGGCAATTTCTAGTGTCCACTTCCGGGACGTATTTCAAAATGGGGTTGAAGACGTTAACCATATCCTGATACATGTCCGACAAGTAACTGGTGCCTTGAACTTTCAACTCGACGTTAAAGGGAACTGGGTATACGTTTAAAGACGCCCTAATCTTATTGGACTAGCATAACCTTTGACCTACCTAAATAAGGTCTCGTTGCCAAAAACTTACGCGGTACTTTAAAATTGACGCGTCCGTGATAATTAATGACGTCAATCAACCAGTATAGGATATGGTCCATGAAGAGATACGTTCCAATTTGCAGGCTACCCATGACGAAGATGGTGAAGGAAAACATGGCGCGTATTCTTTCGCCTTTAGTCAGTTTTAGCGACCAAGGCTTAATGTATTTCCGTTTTTCCATAAAGGTCAAAGGAAAGATTGATTCCTCGCCTCGTTTGACGCGTTCACTGTCCATGTCCTCTATATCCCACGTCAAGTAAACGTTGTCGTAGCGGTCACGGTGAAGATATTTGTACCGGTACAACAAAGACCTTTAGGATTAACGAAAATGTCCTTGAACTTTGACCTTACGAACGCACCGTCGCGCTTATACCTAAAGACTAATAAGGCGAGACCCACGAAAGCGAGAAAACTGATGTATTTAAATATGATTAAGACGCTGTACTTTTCCTCGAGTTCTTTCATGACTGCGTCTTTAATGTCACTGGCGGTTTGACTTTCGTGGGTTCGGTAATCGTAGAAGTTGTATGTCGTTATGTTGACGTAAAATTCGTCGTATATCTTGTTACAATAGTCGTCAATCTCTGAAGGTTCGAATAAGCGTACCATCGTTAATTTTTTTAATTGAGCATTCCTGGATCGATTCGAATAGGCCTACTTTTTTCCAAAGGGTCGATGACTGCGTCTTTGAACTCTTGCAGCTTCTGGCAGGCTAACTTGGCCACTATTATACAGAATATGATTGAAGCATTGATAAAGCTAATAGTATCTAATATTATATTTACGGCCAAGTAGAGGACAAACGATAGCGGCAAATCCTCTAACCAGGAGACACAAGAAACCGAAGATAAACATGATTTCGTAACATTTCATCTCCTTTTCTCGAAGCATGTTGTAGCAATATTCCTCAGGCGCAGACATCAATTTAGGACATACGCGCATGATCTTGGCGAACCACTTATAAACTCTCTTGACACCCTCCACTTTAAACAAATTAATTATAATTAGTTTTATCAGGAACTGATAAGTGAATAGGACTAATTGTGCAGCCATTTTCTCATTTGTCTGCTTGAACTTTGAAGGAGGAGCTAGACTAATTGCGCATGACGAACATAACATCGCGAAATGTCACGTAACGTATCAAGCGACGCCTTGAACACTCACACCGTGCGCATGATTACGAATAATACAGCTACAGCCAATTAAATACGTTAAAATTGTGACGCGTGAGGGTAATATCCAAGCCCGGCCCACAAACTTCAACCAGATATTAAAATGGGGCACAATGTTTATTATCTGCTTCTAATTTAAAGAGAATCCAAAGGGGAGTCAAAATTATTTCAAAAACATCACAGGCACCACGTAACGCCAACAATATCCAAAGAATGGGACTGGACATCTAGTCCTTGTTTTCGCGAGATTGCAGCGAAAATTCCCTGAAGTGCTAGTTTTCGAAATAAAACGAACTAACCACGCCTCTACTCAGTCACAGACTTACATGTCTCTGAAGTATTTCAAATAATTTATACCGACCCGCTGCTGTCTTCTTTCGAGTCCCTTTAGAGCAAGTAATAAAGATGGCTTACATATTTCTTTGATTAACTCCGCGAAAGCTCTGAAAGCCTCTTGAACTATCTTTGAAAACTTCACCACAGCGTCCAAAGCTTTCTTGATAGCGTCAATGTGTTCTAGATGTTAAATCAACAATACTAAGTTAAGCCTAAATTCAAGGTTAACAACCATACTTAAAACAGGAGAAAAGGCTTCTTTCAAATCTTCTTTAGTTTTGTTTTTGATGGTTTCCATTTGACACGACACGCTCTTTGAAAGTATGTCCATGTTGTTGGTCATATTTACGAATGGACCAGAAAGAACCATGAAGTACGCATAGGCCAACAGTATCGATCGTCCACGTGCTAAGCAATTCTGCACACTTTAGTTTTGAGGGTAATTGGGTTACGATTAAAAACAATTACTGCTGAAGAGTTCTGGAAACACGAGAAACGCGATGCATCTGAAGTTCTTCGAGAAAGCCAGACCGTATGACGTGACGCAACCAATTATAGCGCAAGTGACTGAAGCCTTGGTCAAGGAAACGTGCATAATCCTTACGAGGAACACGAAAAACATTAGGCCAAAGATGGTACCGAAAACGAAACCCATGATGGCTTTTAGTAGCTTATTTTCCAAAGTGTTGTCGATGAATATTCGCCTATTCACAAGAATTATTAGGCTTAAAGCGGAAGTCTGCTTGGTTGGCGCCCCTTTACTATCTGGGGTAAATTGCTAAGCCTAATTTTAAAACACTCTTACGCAAGTATTCTTCTACCAGTAGTAGTGTATCCTTTAACGTTTTGAGGTTCTTCATAGTTGTGTAGGCAGCACGGTAAAAATGGCGCCAAGATATATCTTTTGAAGCCATTGATTATCCGTCGAACAAGGCCGAAGTTCATAAGCCTTGGCCCATCAGATTTTCCATTGTTTTCCTCTGTATTTAACTCTTGTAATTCTTCTTCATTAACTTTCTGATATTTATTTTTATTCCTGGCGGCTTTGAGAAAAAAACTAAACGGAGGTGGAACCAAAAGTAACAAAACGTTACCCATGTTTGAAGTTTTGAACGCGATCTATTTAGTCCCAAAAATGGCGGGAAGAATCACGTGATGTCCTAAAGCGCGCGCGCAACCATGGATCCATGGATCTGTATAGTTCCAAAAATGGCGGGAAGAATCACGTGATGTCCTAAAGCGCGCGCGCAACCATGGATCCATGGATCTGTATAGTTCCAAAAATGGCGGGAAGAATCACGTGATGTCCTAAAGCGCGCGGCAACCATGAATCTGTATAGTTCCAAAAATGGCGGGAAGAATCACGTAATGTCCTAAAGCGCGCGCGCGCCACTTTCAAAGACGAGAACGCCACGTGCAAAATTCTTACAAAAGTAACCAAATATAATCTTTTAAATTTATTTTTCATTGCTTAAATTACAATGGCTAATTTTCCCCAAAACAAAAATTAGCAATTTTAGTTTTTTCAAAATGTCGAAAAAAATAATAATAATATATTCAATTTAAGTTAACACGAAATTCTTGATAAAACATTAAAATTATTTTTAACCCTAGAATAGCATAAACAATAATTAAAAATAAGTGATTTCTTAACTACTAATTAATTACTTCATAGTAACAGAGACGCGTAATTTCGCTTCACCCTGTTTAAAAGGAAATACTAAATATTATAAATCACAGAGGAATTAAATTTTACAATCATATCTCTCTTCAAAATTAAAGTAACCCTAATTAATATTTTTTATAGTCTTGTAATAGTGAAATTATTATTATTAATATTTAATTAAAAGCTTTTTAATATATTACAAAATATTCTTTTTAATTATACCCTCATAATTGTACTAAATTAAGGTCAAGGTGGGGTCACAAAGAAAGTGTTACGATTTCGGAGTCTGAAAATTAAGTTTGCGCTGCGTTTTTTTTCTTCATGTTTTTAAACGTTAAATCGCATTATTCATTCAGATCACACGAAAATTTAAATACTAAATTACTAAGCAAATATACTTAATTAAACAAAATTATGATTTTTATTGACACAAACCTAGGTTGTGGAAGATAACGTTTTTGCAGAAACATAATTCTTCTCAACAATTCGATTCCCTCAATAACGAACCTTTTAGACTTTTATCGACTGTTGGGAGAAATAAAATAATTATTAGATTAAATCTGCTGAAATGTAGGTTACTAAATTGAAAAATTAAAAGATATCAAAACCCAATTCACAATTAAATTTAAAGTATTTTTTACTCAGAGCAACTTTATCATAGTTTCAACATAAGTTCATATGTTCCATAAGTTTGTCACTGGTTACTGAGAGCTTGTCATGAAGTGACGTTGGTGAAACGTCATAGATTCTCGTAAAGCCACGTTTGGTGAGGAGCTGTCAAAGGCTTAGTACAGACAACAAGGGATATCTAGTTTACAAGGGAGAAGGTAAAAGATGCTTGAGTATTCGCGCGCCATAGTCCCAGTCCCCTTTTCAAAATACAAGGGGGGGGGGGACGTAAAAGGAGGCCGGGCATTTCGCCTCTCTTCAGTCGTAAAACACGTAATTTTCGTCATTCGCGTCGCGCTGACGTGAGTTTTCAAGAACCAATGAGATGCTGGTTGTCATTTAGAGGCGGGGATTAACTCCGGACCTACGTTCGGACTGGAGATAAAGCTAGAAATGTGGCGAATTATACCTTCTCCCTAGCAAACTAGATATCCCTTCTTGATGACAATACCATTTTTGCATTTAAGTTACCCTTTTAATTGTGAAATTTGGGGTTTGAGATATTTTGAAATTACACCGCATGCGAGAAATAATTAGAAAAAGGTAATTAATGACTGTGTTAAGCATTAAAGGAAAAGTTAAGCTAATCTCAATCTCTCAAATTGAATTTTTTGTCAAGGTGTGCAACGAATGCTTTAACGTCCAATTGGCGCTTGACTTTTCCTTTAAAACTAAATATACATTTAACCTCAACTTTGAAAGGGGAAAATACTTTGAAAAATTAACTCCTACACAACCTTAATACTCAAGAAAATTGAAAAAAAAAAAAAAAAACTGCTATTAAAAACCATGCAATGTGGACACCATTTATAAAATAAATTGTAAAAAAGAAAACCAATCAAAGACAACAATGAAGAAAAATAGAATAAAAATAAAAATAAAAATTGAAAAATCCAAACCAATAATAAATATATAAAAAAATACGAAATGCAACCAATTGAAACTAACCTGTTTCTTAATCTGATAAAATTTTCCAATACCTTATAAAATACTTTTTGTTTTGTTTTGTTTTTAAAGTCGAAATCTTCGAGGCATAACGGCCTATATAAATATATTTTTAAACTCTGCGTATGCTAATTTTAAGAAACTTTGATACAATTTGAAAGAATAAATAAATAAATAAATAAATTTTTAAATATTAAAATATTATCGGAGGACGAAGGTAAAAATAATCTTAATAGAAACCATTTTATATATTTATTTTACAGGATACATTTTGTACTTCTTGAAAAGATTCTCATACACCTCCAGGCTTAATTTAATTTTATTTTATTTCTTTTTAATTATTAAATTTTTAAATTTAATTAAACTAAGATTCAATACCATTTTTATTATTATTATTAAATTTTTAAACAGCTTTTATTTAACCTCTCGTTCGAGTTATTTATTTTTAAAATTAACGCTTAAGACCAAAAAAGAAATAAAGTATATTTTAATAATATTATAAACTTTTCAAATAATGAGTAAAAAAAATTGTATCACTCTTTGAAAAAAAAATTGATTTAATTAAATGCAATTAAGAACTTAAATTTATTTTTAAGGAATTGCACCATGTTTAAATTATGTTATTATTTTGGCTCGCCTATATTGAATTAAGCTTTAAAATTTTCACTAAATCAAAAATTTGTGATGAATTTCCATGTTTGATGTATGGGAATTAGTGTGTTTGAAAAAAAAAAAAAAAAAATCTAACTGTAAATTATTCTAATGAAATGACACCATCTGTGTCTGAGAAGGGTTTTTGGTATGTTAACATACTATTTGAAATTATATTTAACGTGCTATGACAAATATGAAGGATCTGAAATATTATTATGCTCAAAAATGTGACGTTTAGCTTATTTGTAGTTAATATGTGGCGATATCTGTCATTTTATGCTCAAAATTAAAGTATATGACAATGGTTTGCTATGGTATAATCAAAAAATGTTAGACGTATGTAATGCTTAAAATGGTAAAATATGCGTAAAATTTGATATGTTATATGCTCAAAAACGTAACACTGTTCGAATATTTGAGATGTATGTTCAAAAACGTAACTGTTCGAATATTTGAGATGTATGTTCAAAAACGTGACACTTTTCGAAAATCTGAGATGTCAAGCTCAAAAACGTGACAATGTTCTAATATCTGAGATGTCAAGCTCAAACACGTGACAATGTTCTAATATCTGAGATGTCAAGCTCAAAAACGTGACACTGTTCTAATATCTGAAATGTCAAGCTCAAAAACGTGACAATGTTCTAATATCTGAGATGTCAAGCTCAAAAACGTGACAATGTTCTAATATCTGAGATGTCAAGCTCAAAAACGTGACAATGTTCTAATATCTGAGATGTCAAGCTCAAAAACGTGACACTGTTCGAAAATCTGAGATTTTAGTTATGATCTTATGATCAAAAAGTGGCAATGTCTAAGCTGTTACGCTAAAATATTGTACTATGTGAATAATATTAACTATATCTGGGGTCTTGCCATCAAAATAAAACTGTATGTTTTTGAAAAATACGCGCATTAAGTAATAATCGCAACTTAATCACAAAATAGAAACAATGCGCAAAAATGTATTCAAAATTTCGAAGAAACCATAGAAATTCACCACAAGTTTAAGCTTAGCGAAAGTCTAAAGCGTATTCCGTAGGTTTTGCGCGTCAAAACCTTTATGTAACTTAATTAATATTTCGCGTTTCCCATAAGGCAAGCAAACTTAAAAGGTTTCAATCAACTAAACACCTTAACAGCACCTTTTAGTAATTGAATATCGCCAACCGTTAACTTAAATTAAATTAAGAGCGATAAATTTAGGGGTATTTTTTTGTATTCGTTAGTCCATCACAATAAAGCAGTTTTTGTGTATCTTAATATTTCGACGTTCAAAAGTGTTCGTTCGTTTCCATTAAAATTGTAAAACGCGATCATTTTGTGTGTTTTGACTAGCAGTCGTTCGTAAAACGTTTCGCGACGAGTCTCTTAATTATTTCACGTAAATTTTAATTATTTTTACATTCTTAAATTTGTTTCATCGTTCTTTCTACGAAGGTTAATTAATTTTTTATTTATCAATATACAAGCTCAGTGGGAAATAATCTAACTAATTCGGCCCATTCTCGCCATATTTATTTATATTTATATATATCTCCAAAAAAATAAACAGTCGTGTAAACAATTGAAAGAAAGGCGGGGATTAGAATTAAATTAAAATAAACCATCGTGAAAATGAATAAAAACAATTAACCTTCACGAATGATAAATAATTAAAAAATGTAATGTACGTAAGTATTGTACGATAGACAAATGTTAATTGTGTGTAATAACATTTTCTTATGTCTGTTTAGAGATAAACGATGTATTATGATACCATTGTACGGAAACATTTGCTTAGAACATCAAATGATTGATATTTATATTGTATACTTTAGCCAAAGTGTATTAATTTCTGTCGAAGAATTTAAAATTTGGGGTTACGATTGTATAAATTCACTTATAAAATATTCTTCGTAGTAACTCGATCCAATTATTCTTTCAAATTAAATCAAATTTTATAAATCTTGAGCTGAATAATTTATTCCTTTCTTAGTGTTTTTAATTAAGAAATATTGATGATATCCGGAGATATTTTATAATCAATTAGCCTTATTCCTGATCAGCGCCACCTAATCATAGCGGCGGCTTTGAGAACTACTGTAATCGGCAAGCCAATCAGATGTCGCTAAAATCAGGTGACGTCATTGACGGGCACTCTCGGAGTCTTACCAAAAATGACGTCACCAGATTTTATCGACATCTGGTTGGTTTGCCAATTACAGTAGTTCTCAAAGTCGCCGCTATGGTTAGGTGGCGCTGATCAGGAATAAGACTAATTGGGGCATCGAAACGTAAGGTTTAGTATAGGCCTAATTTTCAAATAAATAATTATTCTAGCTACGAAACATTACTGCTTAAACCTTGAACATAATTTTAAGAAAATTTCTATCAAACAGTCTGAAGCAGACCCTAAAGCATCAGAAATTTATAAAAAATGCCTGAATGCGTAATTAAACAACTTAATATTTTTGTAAGTGAATTTAACAATCGCATCGTGGGAACCCCAACAGGAACAACAATTTATATTATTTCATTTTTATTTCGGGGGAAGATTAACAATTAAAGTTTTTTGGCAACTTAGTTTATATATACGTATAATAAAGTGTTATCCTTCAAAATATGGTTTTATATTGTTTTTAAAACCATTGACCAAAAATGATTCAAAAAGAGTTTCCAGAGAGAGATAGAGAAGTTACGTTAGAGTTTATACCACCTTTACTACAAAATGTTTTTGTTTGTTTTCTTTTAATATATTTCGTTTAATTTATGCTAGCATTGAGAAATGGCCGAATCATTATACATCTTATAATCAAGTTGTATATGAAGCAACCTGACTGATTGAGAATTGTTCGAGTTATTTCCAAACGAAGCGGTTGGTGGGGGAGGTGGAGGGTTGCGTTGTCTGCTCCCTATACGCAGGCGTCAAGATATTATTCAGGGACAATTGTCGAGGAGAGCGAAAAATTAGCAACGTAATACTATAAGTTCGTAAGATATGTTCCGTGATAAGTTTGTCACTGGTTACAAACTGGAGCTTGCCATGAAGTGACAACGTAGGTCATAGATTAGAGGTTAAAATACGCGTGGTCAGGACCTGTCAAAGGCTTAGTACAGACTAAATAGGACCTAGATGGACTGCAAAATTACCCAGTGTAGTCAATCCACCTTATAGAGGGTTACTGAGAGGGGAGGAGCTACGGGGATGTGACGTCATTAATAGTCTAAATTGTATGGCCTGAGCTGACGACTTCCAATATGGTCGCCAAAACCGAGGTTCGAGATAGGAGGGTGTGACGTCACGAGAAAGTTCCTGGTAGCAGACTATTCCCTATCGCCAGAAGTTAGGCTTATCTCGGGATTCGTAGAGGTGAGCCGAGTAACGGGAAGAAATTAGCCTGTCGTCTGCTACAGTACATATTTCTGGCCTTTGTAGCAGACGACAGACAAATTTCTTCCCGTTGCTCACGTCGGTACGATAGTTCTATATTTTCTTTGCTCACGTCCACGAATCCCGAGATAAGCCTAATTTCCGGCGATATGAAATAAGGTGGATTCTCGCATGTCGCTCTCGAACTAGCTCTGAGTAAGTCTCTAACATTACCAGTATACTTAGTGTCAAACTTATGGAAGGAACATATCTTATAAACTTATGGTAATACCAACACCCAAATACCAATACAAATGTAATCATACTCTTAAATTATCTATCTACTTTGTAATTTACTTTTTATCGAAATTACTTAAGTGTCACCACAATGCATGTCAAACTATCGGACTACTGTATACCACTACCACAACACTAACCGCGTGTCACCATATCAAACACCATATTCTTTATCGCGCAAATAAAAGCTTGTCTACAATTCTACACCGTTTGTTAGTACGAAAATCGAAAAGATCTTACCTTTACTAGGATATGCTTTTTGTATCGCTCCAAACTGAGGGGGTCTTGGTAATTCGTCAACCGAAGGAAATTTGTCAGCAAATTTCGCTTCAAAGGGGTCTAAATCTGAATAAAAAAGATGGAAATTAATAATTAAGTTAATTACATCAGGGTTGCCACGGAATTTTCAGAACCAAATTCCCTGACTTTTCTAGGTTTTCCCCGACCTTTTTCTGAGATTTTCCCCCGACCTTTTTCTGAGATTTTCCCCCGACCTTTTTCTGAGATTTTCCCCCGACCTTTTTCTGAGATTTTCCCCCGACCTTTTTCTGAGATTTTCCCCCGACCTTTTTCTGAGATTTTCCCCCGACCTTTTTCTGAGATTTTCCCCCGACCTTTTTCTGAGATTTTCCCCCGACCTTTTTCTGAGATTTTCCCCCGACCTTTTTCTGAGATTTTCCCCCGACCTTTTTCTGAGATTTTCCCCCGACCTTTTTCTGAGATTTTCCCCCGACCTTTTTCTGAGATTTTCCCCCGACCTTTTTCTGAGATTTTCCCCCGACCTTTTTCTGAGATTTTCCCCCGACCTTTTTCTGAGATTTTCCCCCGACCTTTTTCTGAGATTTTCCCCCGACCTTTTTCTGAGATTTTCCCCCGACCTTTTTCTGAGATTTTCCCCCGACCTTTTTCTGAGATTTTCCCCCGACCTTTTTCTGAGATTTTCCCCCGACCTTTTTCTGAGATTTTCCCCCGACCTTTTTCTGAGATTTTCCCCCGACCTTTTTCTGAGATTTTCCCCCGACCTTTTTCTGAAATTTTTCCCCGACCTTTTTCTGAAATTTTCCCCGACCTTTTTCTGAAATTTTCCCCGACCTTTTTCTGAAATTTTCCCCGACCTTTTTCTGAAATTTTCCCCGACCTTTTTCTGAAATTTTCCCCGACCTTTTTCTGAAATTTTCCCCGACCTTTTTCTGAAACTTTCCCCGACCTTTTTCTGAAACTTTCCCCGACCTTTTTCTGAAACTTTCCCCGACCTTTTTCTGAAACTTTCCCCGACCTTTTTCTGAGATTTTCCCCCGACCTTTTTCTGAGATTTTCCCCCGACCTTTTTCTGAGATTTTCCCCCGACCTTTTTCTGAGATTTTCCCCCGACCTTTTTCTGAAATTTTCCCCCGACCTTTTTCTGAAATTTTCCCCCGACCTTTTTCTGAAATTTTCCCCGACCTTTTTCTGAAATTTTCCCCGACCTTTTTCTGAAATTTTCCCCGACCTTTTTCTGAAATTTTCCCCGACCTTTTTCTGAAATTTTCCCCGACCTTTTTCTGAAATTTTCCCCGACCTTTTTCTGAAATTTTCCCCGACCTTTTTCTGAAACTTTCCCCGACCTTTTTCTGAAACTTTCCCCGACCTTTTTCTGAGATTTTCCCCGACCTTTTTCTGAGATTTTCCCTGACTTTTTAGGCCGATTGTGTGAATGTTTACGGCACGTTTTTAAAGTGCTTATAATTAAATAAACTCGATCTACATTAAGTTTCCCAATGTATTTGTTGCACCAAAATGAATAAGAAACATCTTAACTATAAATAACAGACTAAGAGATTTTTTTAAAGGCAATTACTTTATAAAAACAATTCTAGACATTTTTAAAGATTGCTCTAGAGTTTTCTGTGTTAAGAGATTAGGATGAGGAGAAACTTTCATTACTCTTTCAATAAAGACTTTATCCCCAGAAATTTTACCAACTAAAATCAAATTCCCTGACTTTGCTGAAATTTTTAAAATTCCCTGACTTTTGGGCCCATTTTTGACTTCCCTGACTTTTCCAGGTTTTCCCTGACCCGTGGCAACCCTGTACTTTCTATCTTAGTACATCGCCTTGGGGTTGTAATGGATCGTATATATTTACCTTCAGAAGGAAATTTTGTAGAGAAGTTGCCGCCAGTAGCTCTTGAAAGAGTGGCGTTCCTCGATGGTGGCGGAGGCGGAGCCCCGTTACTAAGTCCGATTTGATTGGGCGTCATTGGAGCTTGATGCTTGGTAGAATTGTTCAAACCCGGTTGATAGGCCATCTTGTGATGGGGCGGTGGTGGTGGAGGCGCGGACGTAGGCGGTCCGATATTTGGCGACGACCTAGCGGGTGGTGGAGGCGGTCGCACACTAGGGGGTTTCAAAGGAGGCGCGGGAGCCAGATTGGGCATAGAGCGTCCTGGGAGCATACCTTGCGGTACATTCATTTTGGCGGAAGAAGGGGGAGGGGGTGGAGGAGGCATAGTCGGAGCCGGTGGCGGAACCCGGTGTTGTTGTTGTTGCTGCTGATGCTGCTGCTGTTCTTGCAAATTATTCAAACTGTCTGGCACTGAAATATTGCGAGGTGGAGGGGGCGGTCCTCCCGATTTTCCGTACCCCGAGTGATAATGAGACGGCGTTTGTCTACTACTACTACTATTTTGCTGATTCGGCTGATTATGTAGAAAAGACATTCCGTTTCGCAAATCGGGCCCGCCGAAACTTTTGCGTCGCGATAAATTAGGAGGTTTACTGGGCAAAGCCGGTGGTCCACCTCCGATAGTAACGTTCTGTTTCGGAGGAGGTGGTGGCCTCGTCGTTGGGGCCGGCCTTTGAACTGGCCTATTAGCTATCACTCCGTTTAAACTCGTTTGCGAAGCGGATCTAGTCACGCTGGGCGGTTTACTAGGGGGTGGCGGTTTATTACTACTGTCCAGTTGTTGCTGCGAAGAACCACCACCACCACCGCCATTTGTAAAGGAGTTGACCAATTGGGGTTTTTGACTGGCGGAAGGGGGAGGGGGTGGTGGACCCCGGTTGTTGTTGGTGTTGTTGTTCGCGCTCGAATTGGTATTATTCGGCGCAATATCATTAGGAAAAGGAAGTCTTCTTTGAGAGGCGTAAGACCCGTTAGTATTATTACCGATAGAGTTTGATTCAGTCCTCTGAACGACGTTATTCTTTCCCGATAGCGTGTTAAAGTTCCTAACAGACGATGTGGGACCATTTCGAATAGTAGATATTGGACTAGGAGGGTGAGAGCGACTATGTTGGTCTTGACTGTTGCTCGAGGATGAGCTTAACTGGTTACGGCCATTGCTCGCAGCTACAATGTAACAAAGAAACGAAAAAATTGAATCGGATGCATAGGACAGTGTTGGGAAAATTGTCTGATTAAAGCGACGAATTCGTGTAGAAAAAGTGACCATAGAGAGCTTTCAGTTGGAGAAGGAGCTGAGTCTCGTGACATAATTTACGATGCCATATTGGTGGGTTTAAAGCAGGAATGAAGCTGAGACCACCCAACCAATATGGCTACCAGAACAACGGTAAGACTTGGGAGGGTGTGACGTACTACTATCCTATCTGAAAGCTCTCTATTAGGGAATTAAAACACTTCGCTCGGATAGGGGTCAGCAATAAATGTATGTCCTCTGTTGTCTCTTTTGCCTTTATTTCATCCCCCCTCCCATAAAGAGCATTCATCAATTGCGTTAATTGTTGGATGGTCAGTTACAAAAGGGGCATATTCTCCGCTCCGGCAACAGCAAAACTATTTATAATAAAATCTGTTTGCCAGTCCCTGCAAATCCGAATAATATACTGCGAGAGATGGGTAACTATAATAATAATGTTTATAAGATATGTTCACCATAAGTTTGTCACCGGTTACAAACTGGAGCTTGTCATGAAGTGACGTACGTCATAAATTCGAGGTAAACCGACGCCTGGTGAGGCGCTGTCAAAGGCTTAGTACAAACTAATTAGGAAGATGGACTACCGAGTGTAGTACTCAATTCTCGTGTCGTTCTCGAACTTAGTACAGACTAAATAGGACCTACATGGACTGCAAAATTAACCTAGTGTAGTCAATTCTCGAACCAGCTCGAGCTGTAAGTCTCTAACATTACGAAGTATAGGTAGTGTCATACTTATGGAAGGAACATATCTTATAAACTTACGGTATAATTAACATTCCTATATAACAAAAGTTGGACGAAACTACGTAACAAACAATTATATATTTGATTGTTCAATTTGATTTTAATCTGTTTAAATATTTATAGATAATAAATAAAATTTCATAGTGTAGCTAGTGCTATATTTCTCTTCAATAAAAAACAAACTAATTAGGCTAAAGGTTCATAAACTATTTGTTAGTATTTTTTAACACCAATAATTAAAATGTATATTCCTTTGCCATTGTAAATATAATTATGAAACTTTGATTACGAAAGTGCACGATCACACAACAGAACCAGGGAAGAAAGCAAGCTCGAAGGAAGTCAAAATATCATTAGTCATTTACACTACGTAAACCTCCAAGCCCTTCGCAATTAAAATTCCAAAGCCATTAAAGAAAGGCCAAGATTACATTCACATCTGGCAGGGCTGAATCTATTTCTTTTTTAAGTTTAAAAATAATAAAAAAATAACGCCTTTGGGCTAAGTGGAGAGACGATCCTATAAGGATATCTGAACGATACTTTTATAAATTAATGCCAAAAAAGGAGGCAATAACTCGAAGTTAATCATAACGACAGCTCATTCAAAATTGTAATAATGGGTTACAAACTGATGGGTATAACCAGAAGGGGATAATAGAAGGATGACACTCTGTACGCATCCTAATACCAAGAAGTGATATCTAGTTTATTAGGGAGAAGGTATAAATTCGCCGCATTTCCAGCTTTATCTCCAGTCCAAACGTATAGTAGGTCCGGAGTTAATCCCCGCCGCCTCTAAATTACAACCAGCATCTCATTGGTTCTTGAAAACTCACGTCAGCGCGACGCGAATGACGAAAATGACGTATTTTCCAACTGAGGAGAGGCTGCGAAATAGCCCGGCCTCCTTTTACGTCCCCCCCCTTGTATTTTGAAAGGGGGACTGGGACTATGGCGCGCGAATACTTAGGCATCTTAAACCTGCTCCCTAATAAACTAGATATCACTTCTTGATGACACTATGTATCCTCTTAATACTTTAGTTACGTAATATGATTCTTCCCAGGTTCACCCTCCCTTTTTGTTTGCTCTCCCGCTCATCAAACTTCAGATGGCTAACCATCGCACCGTGGGGGGTGAATTCTAAAACTGTTTGGTATTTACTAAATCCTCAGCAATCAACCCTACACAAACTTTCATTGTCTTGACGTAGTGGGACAAAAACGCACAAGCGCATGCACCTTGGCAAATAGAGTAACGATGAGGGAACTATTTATCGCGTATGTGATTCGGTTTAGTATAACCTTGCTATAATAAATGTAAAATGATGTTGGGGAAAATCATGTTACAATAGAGTAATGTCAGTTCTACGTATGCAAACGTCATAGCCTTCTATCTCTTAGCTCAGTGTCATCCCCCCTACCAGGCGCGTACAGTATCCCCTCTTACAAGAGCGCGCCTAGAGGGAGGGATAAACAGTCTACTGCCCTCTCTACCGACACTACTCTATTACCTACTCCGCTCTGCGGTTGGTACACTTCTCTCGAAGAGAAGTATTATATACTTCTGGTAGGAATATAACTAGGACATAATCTTATTGTTTTGATAACTTTGAGTTAATATTTTTAAAATTTCCACGATAAAGAAATAAAAAAAATAATTTAAAACTGGCTTTGAAAAAAAGAGAAGGAAGAGAAATAAAGAAAAAACAAGAATTAAGGTAAGGTAAGGGAGAGAGGGAGAAAAAATGATGACTATTTTATACCTGTTCTGGCTCCCGTGGGCCTCAGTTTTGGCATCCCTTGAGCAAACAACCCACCTAAGGCCAAAGGAGGACCATTGGAGGGGCCATTGGCCTTGCTAGCTCCCATTGGAGATGCGGAACCTCCTACTCCTCCCCCTAGACTATTTCCACTGGAAGACTTCTTGCCTGTTTTGGTGGAAATAATTTAAAATATATTATAGACTTAATTAAAATAACGTCGTCTTTCATCAAACGCCGCATTTGCATAAAATTAATAGAATTCCCAAGAAAAAAAAGGAAAGTTTCTTATGAAATTTTGGATAATATCATAAGTTCATAAATGTTTCATAAGTTTGTTACTGGTTAGTGAGAGCTTGTCATGAAGTGACGTAGATGAAACGTCATAGATTCGAGGTAAAGCGACGCCTGGTGAGGCGCTGTCAAAGGCTTAGTACAGACTAAATAGGGCCTAGATGGACTGAAAAATTAACCGAGTGTAGTCAATTCTCGTTTATTGTTCTCGAACTAGCTCTCAATAAGTCTATCATTACGAAGTATAGGCAGTGTCATACTTATGGAACATAGCTTATAAACCTATGATAATATGTTGCTTTGAAGAGTGGTACAAATTTTCTAGAGCCTAATTTGTTCAAAATTTAAAAAAAATATTTTCACTCTCCGAAGAAAAATATTCTAAGTGAAGAAAAATATTCTGAGTGAACTAAAAAATGAGCAATGATGGCCGGCTGGGAAAGGGGTCTTTACAGAATCATATTTGAAGTTCTTCAGTTTGCCTAGAAGAACCTTTTCTGTGTTTTCAGATAGCTTAGAACCAACCGTCTTTATTGACCTTTGTGTAAAAAATATGGTACTAAGGAACTCCCTTGACAAAAAACCATATTTGAAGAGGTCTCCCAAAATTCTTTAGCTAGCAGGCCTTTAGTAAATAAACCCCTTAAATGTCTACAAGATCTTAACGTATCTCGAAGATACTCGAAACACCCATCTCCTTGAAGGTGTGAAAGACTTCCGTACAACCATAAGTTTATAAGATATGTTCCGTTCCATAAGTATGACACTTAATATATTTCGTAATGCAAGAGACTTACAGCTCGAGCTAGTTCAAGAACGACAAGCCAGAACTGACTACACTCGGTGGTTAATTTTGCAGGACTTCCATCTAGGTCCTATTTAGTCTGCATTACTAAGCCTTTGACAGCGCCTCACCAGGCGTCTTCGCTTTACCTCGAATCTATGACCTACCTCATTCACTTCATGACAAGCTCCAGTTTGTAACCAGTGACAAACTTATGGATGAACATATCTTATGAACTTATGGTACAACTTAAGGGAAAGAATGCGCAACCTCGCCTATTGTAGCACACGTTTTTAGTTTTTATGTTTGGTTAAAATTCTTTTATCTGTACTTCAATTTCAGGACTATTCCGAATGTTCCCGACTTTGACAATATTTTTCTTAATTACCCCATACCCTCTAATTAAGGTACGGTTACCAAGGGACAAAACAACATCGCTTTCATGGACTATTAAATTTTGCACTCCCCACAAATTCAGCCAAACACTACAAACAAGACTATAAGAATTCATTTTGTGCCCCATTAACTTTCTATTCATATTTGTACACTTATCAATTCAAGCACACCTTATTCCAGTGTGAAATTAGCTACCTTCTACACTTTTAACACTTGAGTCACACACCGCAATGGCGGATCATAAATAATAAAAGGTTCCAAAAGTTTCTGGCGCACCCGGCCCTTTGTATACTCTCCCTACTGGCCGACCTGCCTGCTACAACAGGGTTTGTACGAAACTTTCATATGGAAAATCCCCGACTTTTATTAGACTATCCCTAATAATTTTTAGGCGTTTAGAACACCCTACTTGATCACTTCAAGTACAAATTTAGCACTGGTCGAAGCATGGCTATTAATATGCCAAACAAAATCCTTGACTTATCCCTGATATGTTAGGAAAAATATTTAAATCCCCGACTTCTCCAAGTTATCCAGGTTCCGTACTAACCCTGTAGAAGCAATAGTACCTTCACCACGGGCAAATACATAGTATTCAGACTAGGAGGATTGATACAATTCAGGGTTCATACAAAATCTGGAAAATCAATTTCCCTGATATTTCCAGGCTTTTTCATAGGTTTTTCCCTGATATTTCCAGGTGTAAGAGCCCCTAATTTTATAGAGTATGCTAATAACACTACAAACATGGCCTTGAGAGAACTCAGAGCCTCAGAGGGAACGCGAGTACCGCTGGAGCCATCTCTATGGCTGGAAATTATTATTATTAAATTATACGAAAATTATTTTTCTTTCGGCTACCTCGATCGAAAATAAACTGGATTCGGCGAAAAGTACACTATCCTCGTAAATTTCCCTGACATTTACCATTTATTTGAAATTTCCCTGATTTTTCCCTGACGTTTGACGCAAAAATCAATTTCCCCGATATTTCCCCGTTTTCCAGGTTTGTATGAACCCTGAAATTTACACCAGGAGGCCAGGCTACTCAGTGGACAAAGTGCAGTACCAAGTAGCTTCGCCTCCTGTTGTAAAAAGTATCAATTGTCCTAGTACAATGCAATTTGAACAATGGCTAGCAATTTGAGGAAACCTTGAACTTGAGAGTTCTACTAAAAAACTCCTCGTAAACTCCTTGAGAAAAATTAAAACTGAAATCAGATCACTAATGAACAGTTTCCCTGATTTCACACCTATTTATTTCTAAAATTAACGAGACAAAGAAACTTGAACATACCATCGATAATGGGTGCACTCCGATCGTTAACGGCTTCGACTTTCTTTAATCGAGCACCACTTCTAATTTCTCCGAGCAGCGCGCTTCGATCAACAGGTTTGGCCGCTGCAGGTGTAGCCGTCAAACCTCCGCCAAACATAGGAGGCGGGGGCGGTGCCGGAGGTGGTGGCGGAGGCGGCGGTGGCATCTTACCAGAGTTCAACAATACCCCCTCTTAAATATTAAACTACTCGAGTCATTCCGGTCTCAGTCTCGTATTTTTCATTAATACGTAACTTAAAGACATCTGTGAGGAGAGAAAAATGCAAGACAAGTACTATTAGGTTAGGACTTGACTAAGTAAAATCAAGGACTTCACGTGTTTACAGTAACGTTAAAAAGACATAAGAACTGATAGAAATATCACAGCGGCACGTTATCTGTTTTGATAGGAGTATGGGAACAACGAAGCCGTTTAAACTAGAAAACAGAATTTTTTCAAAAAAAATATCTACTGATAATGAATGATATCGTATATAGTGATTGGATAACTATTTCTAGATAAAGGGTCAGTGCATTGGGACCTAGGGTTTTTGTGAGACGCAAAAGCGGAAAAAACTGTCTTTTACGTTTCCCCAATAGTAAATTCTAGTGGCAGGGCGAACAATTTCACCATCTCTCACACACGTAGCAATCCTATGATGTTATTCAAAACTTGACCGTCAAGAGTACAGTGACCATTTAATTAGACAAAAACAAGCTAGGGTAGTAAGGTTTACCCGCAGTAATTGAAACTATTTCACTTTTGTTAAAAAATATAGGTTTTGTGTAAATTAGCCTGAACCCTGGACCCCCAATACTTTAAATGTTTTTAGGTTTAAAAAATCTTGTCTTTCATTTCCGATCACCCTGATCAACGTTAAAACGTACGCAACCATCTTGTTTGTCAATTTTAAAACGTACGCGACCACCTTGTTTGTCAATTTTAAAACGTACGCGACCACCTTGTTTGTCAATTTTAAAACGTACGCGACCACCTTGTTTGTCAATTTTAAAACGTACGCGACCACCTTGTTTGTCAATTTTAAAACGTACGCGACCACCTTGTTTGTCAATTTTAAAACGTACGCGACCACCTTGTTTGTCAATTTTAAAACGTACGCGACCACCTTGTTTGTCAATTTTAAAACGTACGCGACCACCTTGTTTGTCAATTTTAAAACGTACGCGACCACCTTGTTTGTCAATTTTAAAACGTACGCGACCACCTTGTTTGTCAATTTTAAAACGTACGCGACCACCTTGTTTGTAAAGAAAACAATTTTGATAAAATGTTTTCATCTTATTTCTCAATAATATTATGCCTTTCTTGCTATAAACCTTAAGATTAATAAAATCTTTTTAAATTGAACTAATATTTTTATCATATTTTAACAATAAAAATAAACAACAGATAAAATAATTTAATACTAATTTCTATAGCCTAAACTGTAACGCAAATCACTTAATTAAAAAAGAAGAACCGGGAAATGAAAACACCCCTCAAGGTTACCATCATTTTCACCTCACCTTCCTGCCGCACAAAAATTACTCATTTTAACTACGAAGTATTGCCCTACCTGTATGACCTCATGCGTGTTAACACAATTTTTATAACACAACTAAAGTAAAGGTATAGATAGACACGTATCTACCGTTAAAAACACCTTAAATAATTTAACAAGTTCCACCAATTTCACCTTCTTTTGTCTTAGATACAAAAATAAACCATTTATTTGACTAATCATTTGCCCATAGATTTAACAGTTGATTACTAATGCAGAAAAATTGTAGCAGTAATACAAGTTGGGAAAACCAAAATATTACCTCTCCGAGTCAAGACGACTACTTACCAACTTATTTACCCAGATATGGAAATGTTTCTTAAGTTAAAATTTATGAAATATTAAAGCAGTGTACAAAGCATAGCAAATATACTGTAAATCAGACGACATTTTACATCCAATAATGATATACTTGTACACATTAAAATCATCCGATGGGGGAAAAACGGGAAATGAAGAGATAAAACTTTGGAGGGATATTACCTTTACGTGTTTGTAAAGGCCCAATTTTCTACTCCTTAAAGGAATGGTTCACCCATAAACTTTTTTTGTCTCTTAGCGTCAATAGTACTTTTATAAATATAGTGGCACTACTGAAATTAAATTATTAGAGATAGTTTTCATTTTATAATTAAAAAAAAATTTTATATGGACAAAACCCTTAACCCCTATCTCTAAACTTCACTGTCGTGCTTTTCCAGACCTGCCAGATGACTGGCTGGTTTAAATAGCGTTTAGCCAATGAGATTTTAACACTCCAAGCAGAAGAATTTAGGTCGGGTTTTTTTTTAAGTCTGACAATTTCGTCTTCAAGTATGTTTAGCTCTCGTTAGTCGTTTCGTTGATCAATTTGAATCAAAATTAATTGCCGAAATGCCGAGTTGTATTATAAAAGACTGTCAGATTGTTAACTCTAGGTGTGCGGTTAGTTTTTATACTGTTCCCGATCACTGTAAGTACCCTTATAGTGCATCAAAATCACGATTCGCTAGCGTACTAGCTAGGCCTTTGCTACGGCGGTCTCTACGGGCAGGCTTGACTACGGCTCTACCGGCGCTACCAAAGTACCTTGTCGCCGGTCTAGCGCTCAACCGCGTAATAGTCGAGTTTACTTTTTAGTAGAAGCTTGTCCTATAGATACCTCGGCCAATAAGATGGAGGACTGAATTAATATATGAGAGTGACGTATCGCAGTCTCTCTGGCTTTGCGGAAAAGCACCATACAGGCGCTATAAGGTCCTCAATGCAATTAGTTTTTCTGATTTAATTTAAAATATACTTTATGGAAAATTTTTTCAACTCTCGAAATCTTAGTTTTGGGTGTAATTAAAGGGATTACAGCAAAAAAAGTTTATGGGTGAACCATTCCTTTAACTGTATGCCCTCTATGTTCAAAGCCATATTCACAACAGGGTTGCCATGTAAACACTATCCTCTCGTTTCATCTCAACGATTTTCTTAGCTTGTCAACATGACTGTTAACGTTACATAACACCAAAGCTTATTTGTGGCTACACACACTGAAAGTAAATGCGTACCATAAAAAGCATGAAAACATGAAGCTATTATCCGATTACGATCAGACCTTTCACTGGTCTGGGCTGCGTTCAGCAGAGCTCACCAAAAAAGACAGCGGATTTTGGAAATGTTTACCGGTGAGGTCTGTCGTCATAGCTTTTCTCCGGTCATCGGCGATTTATAAATGACGCTAGCGCAATAAAGCGTGCAAGGTACCAAGGTTTAACAAAAATTGTATGATAACATATTTATAGAGATAGATAACAACTTTTATAATTAAAATTAGAAACTAACATATCTCTTAAAATTCTCGCGTGATCAACTGGTTTCACGCCAATTAAATAGCTATAGTCCCATAGAGCTATTTGAATTAATTCCTCCATGGTTTTTTCGCCAAGCTGAGAACTACGCGTTTTACGTCACGTTATTCAAAAAGCCGACTATTTTCTTTGAAGACCGCGCTAGCTCAGCGCGAACCACCGTGACGTCAAAATGTAGGACACTGCTATCAGCGCTGGGCTCTGCTGAACGCGGCCCACATTTCCACCATGATTATAAAATCTAAGCCTAATTATTTAAAAGTGTATTTAACTTTCGGCTCACTCTGAACCGTTAATGTTTCTGCATTACAGAAACGAAAACCATACCCAAGCGTTTACTTTTTGGTTCACTAGGCCTATTGACAAATAAAAGTTCATTCGACCAACATAGTAGCGTTGTGCTTGTATTCACTTTAGAAAGGATTATGCTATAAAGAGATGTAGTATAGCTTAAGTAATATATAAACATCCATTTTAAATAATAATATTAAAAACAATCTTAGGAATATCAAAATGAAATAGAGCTTTAAAGCTACAAAAGTACTAAATGCATCATAATTACGAAAAATATTTCCACATATTCACTTTATATTAAGGATAAAGGGAATATTATGGTTCTGTAGGATTTCTTTACACATCAAAACAAAACGAACTTCTAACGCAGCGCACTACTGTAACAACGGACGGACACACACAGACAAAAACATAGACTGCTTTTTAACTCTTTCCGTATTAATTTTGAATTGAGAAACAAGATTATCTTAAATATTAAAATAAATATAATTAATATTTAATATTTTCTTCGTTAGTTATTCGCCTTATTGAACGTTACATCGTTTTTAAAAAGAACAATTAAACATTCTTGAGAGACTTGACTAATATTGGCGTTTGAAATGAAGCATACGCCAGTTGCTTCGCTTTACTCAAATAGGTAGTATATAAGGGTGTCGAACTACAGCTAAAAGCAAGAATAACCGCAATTGCGAAAACCTATCGTGGACAACCCACCCTAGGGAGGCTAGACGTTTCTCGTAACCCTAGCTGATCGCCGCGAATGTCTTAAACCCAACGATGACGATGGAGTAGAAGCCAGGTGTGCAGACTGGTGTCCATGTGGGATGGACAAAAACAAAGACCAGAAGATGGTGGTGTAGAAGCCAGGTGTACAGACTGGTGTCCATGTGGGATGGACAAAAACAAAGACCAGAAGATGGTGGTGTAGAAGCCAGATGTACAGACTGGTGTCCATGTGGGATGGACAATGACCAGAAGATGGTGGTGTTAGAAGCCAGTATGTACAGACTGGTGTCCAAGTGGAATGGACCAAAACAAAGACCAGAAGATGGTGGTGATTAGAAGCCAGTATGTACAGACTGGTGTCCAAGTGGGATGGACAAAGACCAGAAGATGGTGGTGATTAGAAGCCAGTATGTACAGACTGGTGTCCAAGTGGAATGGACGTTGAGCAGAAGATGGTGGTGATTAGAAGCCAGTAAGTACAGACTGGTGTCCGTGTGGGATGGACAAAGACCAGAAGATGGTGGTGTGAGAACTCAAGTAGAGGAGCCATTTCCGAACCTGTGAAAGCAGTTCGGAAATGGCGAACACGTTTGCTCCGATTTGGAAACTGCGAACGCGGTCACGTGGGTCTAACAACAGACACACACACAAACACACACACACAAACAGACACACACACAAACACACACACACAAACAGACACACACGATCGTTACAGAACCTCTCCGTGACATACGTCACTCGGAGAGGTAAAAAGTAAACGACAGAATCTTATATCTTAACTGTCGCGAAAATTGACAGACCCGTTAATATACTAGCCTAATTATTTTTTATAGCGAACTTCCTGTATGTTTTTTTCTTTATTTTACTACACTTTACTACGAAGTCAGATTTATGCCCTCTTGAAATTACCAGCCAGCGACTCTTAATTCAATAACATTAATTGTTTTATAAATTATAACCCTGAAGCTCTAGCATTCAGGGATTGCTTAATTTAAAAGTAAAAAGTTTCGGTAAAATATTTGTTTGAAATACTTGTAAATTAAAAATTGCGATCATAAACTATTTTTTAAAGGGTTACAGTCACACCAAATTACTTAGCTAATTTACTGTTGAAAGTGGTTTATTTTATGTATTTACTATTTTGATACGTGAAATTTTAATATACACTTTTGGTTACTCGTAAAAATGTCCCATTACGTCATACAAAAACCCTGCCTTCCCACGAAATTTAAAATCTATAGACATTGAATGATCAGTATTAACTTGAGTTTGCTCAATTACTGGACGACCTTCTTTTGAAAAAATACAATCGTATCGATTTTAAGAGACCCTAAGGTAAGTTTCTACAAAGTAAGAAAAAAAAGAACTGCTTTTTACTTTTCGTGTCTGTATTCCTTTAAATGAGTCAAACTGCGTTATGTAGTAAATCCAAAATTAAAAAAAATTATTAACTAGTGCCAAAAAATAAGTTATCTTCTTTAATGTGTTTCACAAGTCGTTAATTGCGCAAACCAGTGCTTCAGTAATGGCGCAAAAGACTCATGGAACCCTTTAAAGTGCCAATGAAATTGACAAAAATCAGTTTTTTAATACTGATAAAATAACGACAACCTCAAAACTTGACAAGATTTTCCGTTCATTAGGTAAAATTTTCCGTTTTTCTAAAGCTGGTGTGGTAATACTAATGCTCATTTTTTGATAAAGGAGCCGTCTACAGTTTCATATGCAAGTCTAGCTAAGTACAGCACGTGGGTTTTTAAGAACAACCGCTGGTTGAGGGAAGGTGCTAACCAAACAACAGACTTTGTTTACCGAAAATCAGCTTAAGGCTTAGCACGATAACTTTAGAAACTATGATAATTTGTGTATTTAGTAAGCCTTCAAAATTATTTTGATGTTATTTTATTTATCTAAACACAAAACCAAAAGTCGTGATTTTTCCATTTTATTATCCCTTTTATCATGGGAAAGTTTTCACCAACTAATAGTGGGCAAGAGTGACTGACATGATTGGGCGAAAAGCCCAGGTGGTCAATATTTGAAAAAAAAAAAAAAAAAAAAAAAACACGTCAATGATAGTGAGATGTCACAAACAGCTATTGAAGAATGAAGAATCGCACTGCGCCACAAGATTACAAAAGAAAAATGCATTCTGACACATAAATCTACTGTCACTTGAAGACTGTTTCAAAGGGACTTGCAACTTAGAAAAATAACAGCACGTATTTTTTGGCAGTGATAACACAAAAAGCAACAACCCTGGCAACCCTACCCTAAGCATGCTGTGTTTGATAGTTTGTTAAAATAGACACTGGTTTGGCGATTGTAAGCCCTTTAAATAACATACTAGGTTGAAACTTCCCAGGATACTGTTTACTGAAGGAAAATATTATCATTCTCACTATGTTGTGAATAATTCTTAAACCGTTTCAAACTGAACTATAAATTCTCAAATTTATTTAAACCAGGGATAGATTTAATTTTAGAAGCAGGAATGGAGAACGGTTAGTATTTACTTCAGTCCGATTCATAGCCCAGTATAGAGCCCCTCCCTACAACACGTAACGAAAAGTTTTAAGTATCTCATTGGCTCAATTAAACTACGTTTTGATGACGTTGCCGACGGGGACGGCTAAAAACACGTAATTCCTTTTTACCTCTGTCGCTATGACCCGCCTCTTCTTTCATACCCCCCCCCCGTCCCGTGGAAGGGGAGGGGGGTCCGGGACTTTGACGCGCGCCCAGATTACTCTGTTCTCCATTCCTACTTCTAAAATTAAATCTATCCCTGTTTAAACCTAGCAGAGAAATGAAAAGGAAATTTCTGTCAACCTCCTTTCTAAACGTTACACTTATCCTTTAAATTCGAACTACGTGGGAGATTTATGTATAAATTCTCATTCAATACATATATATTTGTCTATGATATAAAACAGATATGAAATTTGATAAAAACAAATTGTATATTTCCTCTAACTATAACATTTATGTACCGACCGTGTAAGGCCTTTTGTGTATAGATAATAAAGAGGTAAAGGTAAAAATTGGCCAGCTCATGTAAAACCTACCACAGGAAAAACTATCGCAAAAACATTTATTCTGATAAAGGATGAATAAGTGTAGATTTCTTTTCTAGCTTTACCCTCTACATGTTTTGTATAAAAGGTTCCGCGACTTGTACTGCTTAGGAAACGAATATGTTGTTGTACAATGTTCCTAACCTAAAATGCATGCACTAGGGTGTAATAAGGATTTCCTGATGTTTTGAAAATATCTGATAAGGGCCTCGTAATAGGGGGAGGTTTTGTAGTTTTGCTAATTTGTTTAGAAAATGTATTAAAAAGCTAGTTACTTACTTTTCTTTTTTTTTTAATAATCTAATAAATTAATTAATTAAATTTATTTACCAAGGTATTTTAAACCTTGGGGCTGAGGTTATGTAACTAGCACTCCACTGATATAAAAAACCACAGGAAGAAAGTGTCACAACATTTCAAAAACATTTATGAGAAATTCCAGATAAAAATTGAGGTCTTAAGCTGCCTGACTACATAATTTACGCATAGAGGAGTAGTCTACCAATTTTCAAACTTCTTACGTTGATTTGTAATAAGATACTAAGAATTTTTGGAGTTATTTTTGTAGGAGTCTTTATCAGAATTGAAGGGAGTAATTGAGTTTATTTTCAAACTAAGATGGTTAACTTAGGTAACTAAAGTAAAGATATACTTGGTTGTGATTGAAAATTTACAGTTTTAAGCTTTTGATTGATTTAATTAATGTCTAAAGGGCAATTCTCAAGACTGTTTACGCAAATTATTTCCACCACCAAAATATAGTACTCAACTTTATGATTAATAAACAAAATGAGATGTGTTTCTAAAGTTGTATCATTTCCCAATCATATCCTTCTTTAACTTTAAGTGTAAATAGATTGTGTGTAAACATGTGGTGCCAATTATTTGTGAGTGAAATTCAACCGCTATTTACAACAGATTGAAAAGCTTGTAGTTTGATTCAGATCATTCAGTCCAAACCTGACATGCTCTCACAAATTACTGGCCACACTGAAGCACAGTTAAAGTTAAGAAATGTGGGAGGAAATTTCTTTACCACCTTTAGTACACACTATAATATTACGATTTGGCTACGGTTTTTTGAAAAAGGTCATCAACTTATCATGGTTGGCGCGTAAAAGACATGTGTTTAAGCTATTAGAGGTAGTGAAATATCTTGGCATTCAGAAAATATTGTGAAATAACCTTCTACCAGCTTAATAACTAAACAAAGAGGTAGGAAAGGCGCTGTTTCAATAATTTTAGATTATACGAGCTAAATGGTGATGTTTCAATAATCTTTAAGGTCTAATTAGCCAGTGACTAAAGTTTAACAAACTTACCAAAAGCCCAAAGGCACAAAAAACATACTTCTATATATATATCACTTGTTCAGTGGTAAATTATACTTTCCTAAAACTTTCTACAACGTAAATATCACCCTAGGTCTACTATACAATCACAAAATCCGCTAATTTATTGACATAATTAGCTCAAACGTTTATTAGGCTTAGGTCTACTATAAGATCCGCCTAGTGTTTTCATTTCGTTTATTATAACTAACTAACCAAGGCTTAAAATGAGGTTTGGCATAAACGGATTCAACTCATTTGGTTCAAATCTCGTGAATAAATATAAATAAGAGAAAACATACTTACAATTAACCCGTAACCATATTCCTTTGGGAGAAGAAATTATAAATACTCATTAAATTTAACTAAACTAATTCGAAGTAAATACAACGCGCATCGCATTCCCCACGTAAAAAAGGGTCACACGGAACCGATTTTTAGGCTTACATCATTGTACTCTAAAACGCCGATAGAGGGATGCTAGAGATAGCTTTACGTCATTACGCCACCTGTCCCGGAAATATTCAAACACATGGCGCGAAAAACTAAAACTGTTCGAAATTTAAAGTTTTTATTATTACAAATTTACAGAATGGGAAGACAATACAATTTTAATTGGTAGTTTTTCTTTTTTTCTTGCTAGGACCTGCCACAGCGACAGTACTTGTGTCTTCCTTCTCAGCAGTGTAAGATTTCTCTTTGTTACTTATGTATTGGTGCTAAACATAATATTATGTTCTTAAAATTTATCATAAACCATAGAACATATGGTCATGGTTAAATACCAATTCAGGACTTTTTCTAACCAACATTTTAACGTCATCAGATTTAATCACAGATCTTTTGGCGTGGCTATTTAGAAATTAACAAGTCAATTATTAAGACTAGGAGGATTCATACCATTTACACAAGGAGGTCTAGCTTTTCACTCCACCAGGGAGTATGGCCTCCTTGTGTAAATGGTATGAATCCTCCTAGTCTGAAAACGATGTTTACCTTGCAAAATCTTCCAATGAACCTGCAAACAATTTAATTTGATGAAAGGCTAACTCAGCCACAGCTCCAGAGAACCGTCTTTCAAAAGTAACATCTTTATTTTCAGCGACTGAGTCACAAATTTTGCCGACAGTGTAATGTAAAGCAGCTTTAAGCCTCTTACAGATTAAATTTGAAAAATCATTATAAACAATTAAAATTACGTTGAAACATAGAACGTTTTCGAAAAATATCATACTTTACTGGTTGCTTCTTCGTCCTCAATATCTTCTAAATCACTCATTGTAAGATTTTGAATAGATTATAATTTTTAAATGGGGTAAAAATAACACATTCGCGGAAGGTAAATTTTCAATTTTTCATTTCCCGCACTTTTATAGCAGACGACAAAGGAGGGCGAGGGAGTAGCATGGGAGTAGGGAGGAAAAAAATAAATAAACGAAAGGTCTAACACTTGCCACTAAAATTCAAATTATTCGCTCCGAATTTAGAAAATGATAATTAATCATTATATAGGGCCTACTAAATAAAGTTTTAAATTTCACTAATATTTTTAAAAGCAAAATTTTCGAAGAAATTATTGGAGAAATATAAGATATTGAAACAAATGTCCCACCCCTTGATCAATCAGAGAAAAAAACTTACTTTTTATTCTGAGACGGTGCTGCCATCTATCGCAACAAAATATAAATATTAACTTAAAAATTTTTCCTTTTGGTAATTTCCTTATTAAAAAAATCAAAACAAGACTTTCCACTTATATTGCTTTAAAAGCGATAATTTTATTAATCTTTCTAAAGTCTTTTTGAAGAAAATATTAACAATTGCTTGTTGCACTTAAATAAAAAAAAAAAAAGGTTTACAATCATTAAAACCAAGAATGTCTGGCATCATATTTTCCAACACTAAATTGAATTCCATCGGCAATTTGCTCCGCTGTTTTATTTTGCCCATAATAATCCACAAATTCTCCCTCGGGGTTAACCAAATAAATAATAATGGTGTGATCAACCTAATTTAAGAAAATTAAAAATGAAGATCATTTAAATTAATCTTAAAATCAAAAAACAAATTCACGTTAATGAAAAAACATTTACAATATAATCAGCTTGTTCATCTTTAGGTCCGGCACTGAAATAAACCCTAAATGCTTTCGTAGCTTGACTTATTTGTTCCGTGTTTCCAGTTAAACCAATTAATTTAGGAGAAAACTCTTTAACGTAAGCCTTAACAGCGGCAACTGTATCTCTGGCAGGATCCACCGTGATGAAAATTGGTTGAACCTCTAACCCTTTCTTTTCTAAACAATAAAAATTTATTTAAATAATTAATTAATTAATTATCATTAAAGTAATGATGATTAATTAATTTACCCATGATATCAACTGCTTTAACCATCTTCTCCATCTCATCAGGACAAATATCGGGGCAATGAGTGAAGCCAAAGTAAATCATAACCCATTTCCCGAGAAAGTCTTCCGTTTTACAGGGTTTTCCATCCTGATCAATTAAATCAAATCTTCCACCAATTTTGGCTTTGCCTAAAGTCTTTCTCCGTTCAGCGTCTAGCACTAAATTTAAAACAAGCGCTTGAATACTTGGCACACATTTAAAATGGCGGTTTAATCATTATCTACTTTTTTGTTTCTTGTTTTTAACGTACAACATGCCAAGTAAGAAACTCCCCCCAATTGCAAAGGTTATTCCAAGAGTTTTCCACGTAACTGGCTATGAAAAATGCTTGGAATTGTAGTAAGAATTAGAAAGAATTAACCCTAGCTCTTTAAAGACTTACTCCTTTTCCTTTGCCTTTTGCCGCTTTCTTTGGAGGCATTTCATTTGCCTCGTTAGGGTTGGATGAAGGTGGGGTTGTGTAATTTCTATGTGCATTTTTCCAAAGGGTGGAATATATATGTTGACATCTGACGCATGATAAAGATGTGCCTAAATGAGCATCAAAGTTATTTTTCATGAATTTTACTATCGCTAATTACATAATGTTAATAAACATAAAAAAAATTTTACTAAAAGTCTTGGTTGTAACTTACTTTTTGAGATTTGGTTATTTGCTATGCATTTATTAATGAATTCCGATTTAAACACGTTAGGTTTAAAACTTTCGTATACATTTTTAATTAACCGGCCTCTGTAAATAGCAAATGCCATATTTTTAATTAAATTATAAGTACCAAAATGACAAACAATCCGTTTACACCCGGGCAGTTTGCAGCAGACAAACTGACAAACGTAAATTACGTAATTCTAAAACTGTTTCACATTGGTATTTTCCATAGAGTAGTTTTACTGGAGTGATAACTAAATTTTCTTTAAAGTTGAGTTACACCATAGGTTAATCTCCCCAAATATTTCTCCATGGTGCTAGATTTGTAACTTCCATAGACATTAGAATACTATTAAGAACCTAGACAAACTATTGCGAGGGGGGTCTCGCGACATTCTGTTACGAAAATTTCCATCCCACCCCTTCGCGTGTGTGATAGGGTTTTTGATACGTGGCGCCCCTATCGGCGAGCGAAGGAGCTATTCAATTTGAACAAAAAATAAATACCGTAATGGTTCATCTTGCAAATGTTTTAATTCTCTGTTAATAAACATCTCTTTATTTTACAAACACTTTTCCTTCCATTAATTAATACGGAAATTAATAAAAATTAATTAAATACAAAACGTCCCCGGCGGGATTCGAACCCGCGTTGTCTCCCTCCCAAGTACTGACAGCGCTCGAAGCTGCTTAACTTCGAGTGTTAACATGGGGTTAGTAATATTTTAGTTTACCTCGCCGCATGTAGATGGCGGTACAAGCAACTCACCCTATCACACACGCGAAGGGGCGCTTCCATTGAACCCGAATCAAAGCTGAAAATTCAACTGTTCCTCTTGTATCTCTATGGTAACTTCCAAAATTCCAATGGAAAATGTCATTAGTTCAGTTCTGTTCAGCTAATTGACAAGGGTTCACGTTGTGAACCCATGGAGCCAATGGAGCCATTGAAGTGAAAGTTACGCGCTTGTGGCGCCATCCCAGTGCAACCAAGGGAACTAAAAGAAAAGGCGGGAAGACCCAATTAGGGCTGTGCGAATAGTACTTTTTAAGGTATTCGTCGAATACCAAATAGCAGTGTTTTTGGGAGCCATCTCTCGGCTCGGAATAGGAAAATGACCAAATAATTTGACCAAATAGTGTGAAGTTCAAAAATTCGACCAAATTTAAATTTCTATAAAACTATTCTACCAAATTTCAAATTTATAAATAATGGGACACGGAAAGGTACTTTTGAACAGCTGAAAACTTATTTTTGAACGAATCAAAGGTTTTATTTTAATCAAAATTAGGTTAGTTGTCAATATATCCCTACTCGCTTTGCAATGTATGACCTCTTCCATGATACTATATTTTTAATAGGTATACTATAGTGGCATATTATGAGGAAGTTCAATATAGTTAGCTCCGCAGCGAGTAGTTGATAATAACCAGTACCCTTTAAGTTAAAACCTTTAACATGAGTTAATAATATGTTAGCTCCCTATAAGTTACTCAGGCTCCATAGGCGTAATGTATCCAGCGATTTCTTCTCATTTCGCCCGCGCGGGAAAAAATCCGAATGTTGCGCTCTCTCTTGTCGAAAAAAAATCCCGCTCGTACCTTATCCCTGCTCGTACTCCTCGACCTCGAGTCGTCGGCTGCTTTTTCACCAAGGGAGTGTTTCAGTCATGAATGTTTATGTTTTAACAATTTAACATTAAATCGTGGCGTTTGTGTCAGTAATGAGAAAAAAAATGCAGGAACTCAATGCAATTTGCCGATATTGATAAAGAATGCTAAAGATAAGAGTTGTTGTTGTGACTTGAAACCAGAATATTATACAACTGAGATAAATCAAATCCATTGATCTCTTAACTGCTTTCTTAACCGAGGCTACTGAGCGAAATATTCGGCTGCTTAAATAGTTCCGATATCATTGGCTAGCTTCCACTACACGCGCATCCGGGAAAAACCGGAAAGAAAAGTAAATAAGATTTTCGTTCACGTGGCGGCCGCAGAGCGTCGCATATAATTGGGAAGCCGGCGGCGCGGGAGAAAACGCTGGAGTATAAAAATGAATTGCCTGAGTAACTTATAGGGAGCTAACATATTATTAACTCATGCTTTTAATGATTTATCCTTGTCTATGAACTTCTAAAGACCGAGTGGCTGATTCCAGCTATAGCCTCCTAGATCACGTGACTCGGTGAACGCGGGTAATACTTAACAGTAGCCACGTCAGACTTTTAAGGGTGTGTCTGCCCAGTCGCGTCATCTATTAGGCCACGGTCCAGCGGACATTATCACAGCGCCCATAGGGATAGGAGCATAACATTTATGTTTCTATCTCTATGACAGCGCCCTCAAATTCACAAAATCAACAGAAAAATTCAAAAACTGGTTGCGAATACCAAATAATTTGGTCAATAGACTGTTAAAAACATTCACTTTCAAATTGTTTTATCTGCTATAGAATAGTCGGTTTTTCGAAGCTCATTATTTGGTATTCTAGAATTTTGAAAATCATTATTCGATTCGTCGGTGCGAATAGTAAACGTCAATTTTGACCAAATTATTTGGTCCGACCAAATAGTAACGAATAGTCTGCACGGCCCTAGACCCAATAAACTATATCACGCGCTTGTGGCGTCATCCCGGTGCAATCAAGGGAACTAAAAGAAAAGGCGGGAAATTTGACTGATTTAAACAATACATGTATTTGTACATTTCTTATCTAAGCTTCTAGATGGCAACACCATCTCGTGATAAACAGGGTAGCTGTCCGTCCGTCCAAATGTTTTCAAAAGTGTCCCACGTACCCCAATAGGCAGGTTAACGCAAAGGCCACTCTAGTGGTAAGTTTCTCAACTCAATGCATGGAGCCATAAAAAAGGGAGAAGTATCGTCTAGTAACGTTAAGGCTTGTTTTATGCACTGACAATCTCTTGTTTTT
Source organism: Phalangium opilio (assembly GCF_054372755.1). Classification (NCBI taxonomy): domain Eukaryota; kingdom Metazoa; phylum Arthropoda; class Arachnida; order Opiliones; family Phalangiidae; genus Phalangium; species Phalangium opilio. The sequence continues at coordinate 7,802,456 of NW_028324151.1, forward strand.
ATTGCTCCATGGGAGTGCCCCATGAGAACCCAATCCTATTGGTCTCAATTGTGCGTCGTCTGCATGTTGCAATTTCGTGCATTATTTTGAAAATAGTTTGAAAGCATGGCTTCCGCAGATTCCAAAGAAAGTTCTAACGAAAGTGATGATGAAGTTAAAGAAACTCGCTTTTGGGAACTACCTAAGTAAGTCAAGCAATTTTAATTTTTATTAGTTATCTACAATTTAGATGTTTACTTATCATAGAAAGGATATTTACATTGATCCTAAGGCTCCATTTTTAACTAAACAATCAATTGAGAGACATAACATAACATATTTAAAAGCATTGGCGGATTTTTACGATATAGAACGTCCAGATGACTCTGAAGCGTAAAATTATATTTAATTTTTTACGTTTGTTTAATGATTAATTTGATAAGAAAATTCATAGGTCAAAACTTGCACTTATTAAGGATGATAGATTGGATGAAAATAATGCACCAATATCATTTGATCAATTTACCAGCATTTCAGCTAATGATCAGAAAACGTACTTGCAGTTATTTCAGAAATATTCACAACATAAAGTTGATGTAAATGAAATCACTCCTGAAAGAATGCTTGAAGTGGAAAAATTAGCGGTAATGTGATATTATCTTTGGTTTTTAGCAGGCAGTTACAGGGTTCATACAAACCTGGAAAAATCAGGGAGATAAATAGTTGACAAATACCTCATGGAAAATTCAGGGAAATTTCGAATTTTTAGTAAAATTCAGGGAAATCAGGGAAATTTGCGTCAAACAGGGGCCGAGTAATTAAGCAAAATGTTCGTGAACATACCCCCCTCCATAGGATTAACATTACACTGTACTTTGGAGGCTCTTAACTCTGGTTCTACTAGAGATACGGGGATGTCCTTTGAGTATGTTATAGTCCAATTTGTCCCCCATCCAACCATACTAAAAACTTAGGTCTATGACAAACAACGGCCGAGTAATTGAGCAAAATGTTCACCCCCTCCATAGGATTAACATTACACTATACTTTGGAGGCTCGTAACTCTGATTCTACTAGAGATACGGGGATGTCCTTTGAGTATGTTATAGTCCAATTTGTCCCCCATCTAACCATACTAAAAACTTAGGGCTACGACAAACAGGGGCGGAGTAATTAAGCAAAACCTAAACTGAACCCCCTCCATAGGAATAGCATTACACTAAACTTTGGAGGCTCGTAACTCTGGAAAATTCAGGGAAGTATGTGGTTAAAGACCTGGAAATCTCAGGGAAATTTGTTTTCCAAAAGTTGTATGAACCCTGAGTTAGGGCCTTTACTTTAATTAATTGTAATTAAATTAAACGATTTTAGGACTTGCATGGTAAAGTTACGATAGAACAAGAACTGTTTGTTAAGTATATGAAGGAAAATTACGCAAATAGAATTGATATATATGACAATCTTCAATTCTCCGCGAGAAAATACATTAAAGTATGCCTTGCTCTTAATTTTTTTTAATTAATTAAGTTTTCAGGGGGAGATGTTCATTATTCATTTGATATCTAATTGTTCTTATAGGAGTTATGTGTTTCAAAATTAAGGTTATCGCTAAAATATCCTTGTTGGTATAAATATGACGAAATCATACAATTTTGGACTCAAGAAAAAATTTTGAAAGAAACACCAATGAGTTTTAATTTGGATAAAGTTCTCCTAACCTTAGTAATTAAATTAATCTTTGTTAATGTGCTTTTCATTTTAAAGGGAGGGTGAAGTAGAAAATCAAGTGATTTTTTATCGATTCTTCTTCTAATTATAAGACCAGTCTGCATAGTGAAACATTCAGGAAATACCAACTCCGAATGATTTTAAAATTATTTCAAATTAGGTTCAGATTTTAAGGATAATTTTAAACAAGGACTTCCGACCAATCGCGTAACACTGTGCCTTTTTGTTAACAAAATTCTCGTGGCACGTTCCATGTCTCGCGTCACGATTATCACATCGCGCGCGCATTTTATCAAATCTCGTGATAAATTTCATTCGACACGGAACGTGCCACGAGAATTTTGTTAACAAAAAGGCAGGGCATTACGTGATTGGTCGGAAGTCCTTGTTTAAAATTATCCTAAAAATCTGAACCTAATTTGAATTTTAAAATCCTTCGGAGAGAGATATTTCCTGAATGTTTGACTATGCAGACTGGTCTTACAATTAGTAGAAGAATCGATAAAAAATCACTTGATTTTCTACTTCACCCTCCCTTTAATAGCGATTCATAATTTTTTTTCTGATAAATTTTAAAGGGAATAGTACATAGTTTGGTTGTACCAAATCCAAAATTAAAATCCCAGATTTTACCCAGGGATTATTACAGAATTACTAAAGTATTTCCAATAGGGTCTACTGAGATTGATGCAGACGTACATCCCAGCAAAATGGTAATAGGGGTCCGTCGATTCGATTTCATGTTGCCACTGAAAACTATAGCCTTTATTTCTTTAAATATCTACGTTATTAGGTTTCTAGCCGAGATACAATTGCTCTTTCGTTAGCTGAGAAATATAAAGCCGATGTTATCTTAACTTTAAGTTCATTTAAGACATTATTACTATTACCTCCTTATGAAAATAACTGGGAACTTATCGTAACCGTCAAAGAAAATGGTGTGTTGCATATGCTTACTTTTCAGCGTTAAAGGGACAATGAAATGTCCTGACAACCAATTTTTAGTTGTTTTAAATTGATAAAATCGTTAACAAAACTTACCAAACACTTCTGTTAATTTTTTACTAAGCCTAACACCAAAAGTGAATGAGAGGAAAAGTATGAAAATGGCCAAAAGTCGCGAGTCATCAGAGTTTCGCCGTAGTTGACCGTTTTATTGGCGTAGCTACACTGGGCCTGTTCACTGCCTTAAAATAGGTCTTGTGTTAATTCGCGGTTACGCGGTTACCGTCGTCTGCTATTGCGTATGCTAGAACTTCTCCGATTTGTGTTTATAGTCAGGATAGAGTAGTTAGTAATGTTTTAAAAGGTACTTGAAGGTATAATATGGATTTAAGTAAGGTTATCGAAGCAATAGAAGAGCGCATAAAACTAGATACGTTTAAAACAAATCTCGGTAATTTAGCTATAGTGCGAGCAGCTTGCGTCGTGATTCGCGTGATCAAGTGGGCTATGGTTAAACCAAGGAGCATAAATGTCTGAACTACTTTCAGTCGCGAGTTTGCAAGTCCATCAGTCACTAGTAAACTAAATAGTTATTGGCGAAACTTTCATGTCCGCCTGCGTTTTTTAACACAGGCTCTATGGCCATTGTCATACTTTCCCTCTCATCCACTTTTGCTAACACTTATTTTTGATAAGAGAAGTGTGTATTTTAATTTCAAATACCTCTAACCATGCAATTACAGCTTTTTTGGATATATAAAATATGCGCGCTGTATTAAAAATTCATGTGGTCGTTATAAAAATACTAAATTGTTTATTTAATTTAACGTCTACGTAGCACGTCAACTTTTAAGCTCTATATTTTAATTATTTTATTCTTTTTTCATCCTAAATCGATTAAAAAACATCCTAAATCGATTAAAAAATGGCTGTCTGGCCATTTCATTCTCCCTTTAAAATGTTGTCTTGCTACAATTTATATCATTTTATCTTAGATGATGGTAAAAAAATGGTTATTATTGACAAACCCTTGTGTTCGGGTCCAACACGCGTTCGTGAACAAACTTATCGCTACTTCAAATACGCCGCACGTGTTAAATACACGAATTTTTTTCCCGAATGTCCTGAAGAAACTGAAATTATTCAGAAACGTAAAGTCGTGGTTCATGATGAGGATGAGCTTTTCAATGATGGAAATACAGATCTTGATACGTTAGAAGGATTGTCTCCCCCTAAAAAACTAACCAAAATCGAACTAGTGAAGCCTAAAATTAAGAAAGAAGAACAACTAAAAGAAATGGAAAAGGGAAAAGATATTGAACAAGGGAAGGAACGAGAGTCTGAAAGTATTGTCGATGTCGAATGTGCCGAAATGGTTAATGATATAGTTGACAAAATCGAGGAGGGAAATATTGAGGAATCTCTACATAAATCTGTACTTGAGGGGAAAATGGAACAACCCGCGGTGGATGGGGAAACGGAACAATCCGCGGTGGAGGGGGAAATTGAACAATCCGCGGTGGAGGTGGAAATGGAACAATCAGCGGTGGAGGGGGAAATGGAACAGCCGGCAGTGGATGGGGAAACAGAACAACTCGCGCTGGAGGGGGAAACGGAACAGTCCGCGGTCGAGGGTAAAACGGAACAGTCCGCGGTGGAGGGGGAAACGGAACAATCCGCACTGGAGGAGGAAACGGAACCATCCGCGGTGGAGGGGAAAACGGAACAATCGGCGGTGGAGGGGAAAACGGAACAACCCGCGGTCGAGGGGGAAACTGAACAGTCCGCATTGGAGGGGGAAATGGAACAATCTGCATTGGAACAAAGTCAAGAAACTGCTAAGGATATTATTAGTAAACCCGAAAAATGTGAAACTGAAAATGTGGATGGTAGCATTCTGACTGGAGCGCAGAATTCTTCGGAATCTGAACCGGAAGACCTTGTCATTGATCTAGAACAAACTCCAATGATGGTTGAATCCGATAGCGAAGAGGAGAAAAACTCCAATGATGACGATTCAATTGTTGAAAGCAATGTGGAACGCGAAGATGATTCCCAATCAAAATATATAGAAAAGAAATCTGATTTTTTACCCATCATTACCAGGTCAAGAGCAAAGTTATGTCGCGCTCTAAACATAACCGATAACACCTTGTCCACCCCGGTTACTGAAATCTCACCTTCAAGTCCTACTTCTTCGAACTGCGGGGAAGGTGATGAAATCAAATCCCCTAGTAAGTTTAGTTTGGTCAAGAAGTGATATCTAGTTTATTAGGGAGAAGGCATAAATTCGCAACATTTCCAGCTTTATCTCCAGTCCAAACGTAGACGTGTCCGGAGTTAAAGGGGCTGTCCGACCCCCTCTCCTTTTTTACCCACCCGCTATGTTAAGCTCTATGAGGAAGATCGTCGTTTGTCCCACTGTCCGAACAGCCCCTTTAATCCCCGCCTCTAAATTACAACCAGCGTATATCTCATTGGTTTTTGAAAACTCACGTCAGCGCGTCGCGAATGACGAAAATTACAGTCATATTTTCCGACTGAGGAGAGGCGAAATAGCCCGGTGGCCTCCTTTTACACCCCCCCCCTTATATTTTGAAAGGGGGGACTGGGACTATGGCGCGCGAATACTTATGGGCATCTTATACCTTCTCCCTAATAAACTAGATATAGCTTCTTGGTTTGGTGGTTATTGTGATTGGGATTAAAAAGCAAATTTCTATCGGGTAGCGGTTATTCCATTGAATGAGGAACCTACTAATGATAAACTTGGCGTTTCAATGCCTTTGGAGCCGGAAACGGCCTATCCTCCTGTTGGTTGCACTGAAAATGTTCAATATAGTCTATTCTCACTATCAAATTTAAAGATTTTGTTTCGAGGCAAGACTCATGCTCTAAAAGCTCCGCTATCTAAACCTGTAAACATTTTCTAACCCTTTTTTATGCCATCGTTAAACAATTAATTTAAATAATTTTAATTGCTTTTTTTTTCTTTCTAGTTTATGATTTATCCGAAGTTGGAATTCTTTGCAGAATATTCTGCGGAGGAAAATTCACCCAGAGAAATTTGTAATCAATGGGCTACCTTGCTTACTCATCCTGGCTGTCAACTTTTAAGAGGCTAGTTGAAATTTTTTTTTTATTTTTTATTGAAATTGTTTAATGGAATTTTTTTCTCTTCATTTGTATTATAGTTGGAATAAATGCTAAAACGTCCGAAAATATTATGATGGAAGAATTAACGATGGATGATTTATTGCAAAGTACAGATGTCCTTAAACTCAGGTTTGATAAAGAAAAATTAAGTTAAGTTTGACTTTAAAAGTTTTAAATAATTAATATTTTTTTTGGAAATTTCTAGATTAAAGCCTACAAACACTTTGAACCAGATGCATTCTCTTTTGGAGAGGTTTTTAAGGTTCGTTTTTCAATTTAACTTTATTTACTTGTGTTTGTTTATTTATTTAGGTAAAATTTGTTTACTTATTTATGTATGAAATATTTGTTTACTTATTTATGTATGTAATTTTTGTTTATTTATTTATGTATGAAATATTTGTTTACTTATTTATGTATGTAATTTTTGTTTATTTATGTATTAATGTTTTTGTTAATTTATGTAATTCTTAATTGTTATTTTTAGGTTAATATATGGAATTTTTTTGTTAATTTATGTAATTTTTTGTTAATTTGTGTAATTTTTTTGTTAATTTATGTAATTTTTTGTTAATTTATGTAATTTTTTGTTAATTTATGTAAATTTTTTGTTAATTTATGTAAATTTTTTGTTAATATATGTAAATATTTTGTTAATTTATGTAAATTTTTGGTTAATATGTGTAAATTTTTTGTTAATATATGTAAATTTTTTGTTAATTTATGTAATTTTTTTGTTAATTTATGTAATTTTTTGTTAATTTATGTAATTTATTTAACTTATGTAATTCTTTTTGCTAATTTATGTATGTTCGTTATTATTATTTATATATTTAATATTTCTTTGTTTTTAATTTATTTATTTATTTAATTTTGCAGTTTAACTCCTGGCAGTTATTATTTATGCCATAATCAAAACGAAACTGTTGCCACTTTGTACAAAGAAAGCGATACGAAGTATGTGCTAGCTTTTATTTATTTGCTTTTTAAGTAGATAAAATTAATTAATATATTGACATTAATAAAAAAAAATCCTATTAAATAGGAGTTTTGATCTTCATTCGTTAATTGAGTCAAGACTAGAAGATATTGAGGATGACAATCTCTATACCAAGGATAGCAATTGGGTCAATTTGAATCCTGGCATCTTATTACCACCTCTAATCAAATTGAATAAAGTTCCTGCATTATTTCCACTGGGTAAGCCAAAAAATGTTTTAATTATTCTTATTTAAATTAAGGGGTTAAAAAACAACGTTACAATATTTATTACTAAATCCCTATTTCAATTTAAAAACGCGTGTAGTTCTGAATCTTAGTTGCAAATTTCCGGGTGTCATTTCATACTCCCTTTCGACAAAAGTCTATAGATATAAAAACTCAAAGTAGGCCTACACTTTGTTGAAACTTGCTGGCGCGGTGTAACATTAGAAGCCCTCCTTTATCCCAAATCCACCTTATTCCCTATCGCCGGAAATTAGGCTTATCTCGGGATTCGTGGAGGGGAGTAACGGGAAGAAATTCGTCTGTCGTCTGCTACAAAGACCAACAATATGTACTGTAGCAGACGACAGACTATATTCTTCCCGTTACAACCCTCCACGAATCCCGAGATAAGCCTAACTTCCGGCGATAGGGAATAAGGTGGATTAGTGTCGACCCCCTTCTGAATATGATTACCTTCCCGACCAAGCACAGGGAACAAGCCGTGAATAGGCTCATAAAGTAGCAGTTGTTAGCTCTAGTACCAAAAATGAACGTTTGGATCGCCATCATCACGTAATTCTACTTTCTATGAACCTATGACGTCAAGAAGCTCTTCCCTGATTGGTTAATTCGTGTAGGGGGTAATTGAAAGGAGGGGGTAGTTTGCTTCTCAGTTTACGTGTCGTCTACAGCCAAAGGCAGGCAGGGAATTGTTGATGAAGTGTACTTTTTGTTTTTATATCTATATACTTTTGCTTCCGATTGGTTAGATGTTAAATGGCAGATAATCATTTATTAATCGCTTTAAATTGTTTAAGGAAGATCAAAATCATTAACGAAGCTTACCGTAAATGGTTTATAAATTTAACAGAGTTTACATTCTAAGCCTAATATTTGAACTTTCGAAATGTTCAGGGAGAGTTGTAGAGCTGTAAATAGAAAGTCAAAGAAATACACTCATTGTTTATCAAAACTGAGCTTTAGGCATGGTTCTTAAACTCGCATCCTCTTATATAATTGGTTGGCTTATAATGGGGTATTTTGTAAGGGACAGGTCGCGGGGGGGGGCACGACACCTATGTATTCCAAAACAGGTTGACCGCGTGTTACATGTCCACAATGAATTATGCCCCTAAAATCCACCCTACGTCACTCACCTAATGTGGTAAATTCCGAAGAAAGCTCAAATTTTGAGAGAGATAGTCCCATCTTGAAGCTTTGATAACTTATTCAAAATTAACAGAAATTTTTTGATCATTTTTCAATGATTATGTCGTTATTTTAAAAATTTAAATCGATTAAAAAATTAGTCTTGCCATTTCAGTTTCCCTTTAAACCAAATTGCTTTCGTTCATTGTTAATAGAGAGCGCCACAAGTCCTATTCTCAAACTTTTTTTTATAATAACCGTATTTTTTCCCGCCATATTTTTACGAAAATAATTTAACAATATTTAAAAAAATATTAAAATACGGAAATAATTAACCGCTATGAAATGCTAATTAAGAAATTTGTATAAGATTTCAAGTAAATAATTTGCATGAGAGGAAATATTTTAATTTATCCTAAGGCTAAATTAATAAATTAGTTAAGTTCATTAGGGGTTTTTTAATTTTTTAAATTGCTGTAAGAATCGTATTAAATATGATTAACGGTACCATTTACTGTCAAACAAGCCTTACGAATCAGATAACAAGCTAATTGAGGCAATTTCAGGGTAGAATTAAAGAAATAATTTGACATTAAATTTGATCTGAAGGTCGTTTTAAGAACACCCAAAAACTTAAATGTTTAATATTTCGTTATCTCTGAAAACCAAGGGCTATTTTTGAAAGATAGTTGCAGCTCTTAAGGTCTTTATATAAGTCATACCCACAAACAAAATTCTTTCAATTTATTTAATTGTTATCTGATTTATCACATGAATATTAAACTGCTATTTGCTAGCGGCAGCTTTATGCCTTTGACAATAAGTTCATAAGATATGTTCCATAAGTTTGTCACTGGTTACAAACTGGAGCTTGTCATGAAGTGACGTAGGTCAGATTCTCGTAAAGCGACGCCTGGTGAGGCGCTGTCAATGGCTAGTACAGACTAAATAGGAAGATGGACTGCAAAATTAACCAAGTGTAGTCAATTCTCGCTTGTCGTTCTCGAACTAGCTAGAGCTGTAAGTCTCTAGCATTACGAAGTGTAGGTAGTGTCATACTTATGGATCATCTTAAAAACTTATGCTTAAGAATCTGCGCAAAGATAACATGGCGTGTGAAGTTAATCGCTATCCTCCTTGCCTTTGAAATCTGATTTAAAACTCGTTTTATTGTTCTTTTGGTGCAAAAAACCATGATTCGAAATGGAAAAAAGGCAGAAGCCTTTTGTTTGGTGATTGGCTCATAGTGTTGGCTAACTATGTTCAGTCAGAGTATAGAGTGCTGTCAGTTGTGACGTCAGATCCAAGGTTAAACGTCACGAGTCTGCCTTTAGCAATGGGCGGCCATGACAGTTACCGTTTTTTCTTTATGGGAAAACAGCATGGGTGACGTCACACCGGCGCTTCTGACAGCACTCTATAGAGATATCTCAGTTGTGACGTCAGTGCCTAGGTAAAACGTCACGAGCTTAGCTTTGGCAGTGAGTGGCCATGTTTGGTGCCTCTTTGATTCTATGAGCTAACAACTATCTCAGAAGCCTTAGTGTGACGTCACCCATGTTATTTGCCCATAGAACCAAAGCGGTACCAAACATGGCCGCTCACTGCCAAAGCTAAGCCCCTGACGTTCTACCTAGGCACTGACGTCACAATTAAGATTGCTCTATTGGCCTCTTTGGGTTCCCAAGGGGGCCAGTGACTTAGTTCAATCGGTGTAGCGCTTCGAAAGCCCTATGTACCCTTAAAAGTCCTGAACTCGTTACACGTAATCCGTTATCAGTGTACAGGAACTATTTAGAGTGATTAGCTCCTTGAATAAGGTGCCATACGTTGGCTTCTCTGCAAAGTAATTTGCTGCATGGAACGGTCTATTCTTGGTGTAGAAACAACCACTCGATTTTGTTTTTTTGAAATTAAAAACACTTTAGTTAGTTTAAAAAAAAATAAGAAAACCACTCGTTCTCCTTGAAGTGTGGGCTGTGTTTAAAAAATCGGAAATTGCGATCGAATTTCCGCGTTTAAATAAGTGATGTGGATAATGTCCATAAAAGCGATCAAAACTTTTCCAAAATAAGACCTATACAGGGTGTTTCTGATAAGTCTGCATACCATAAATTAAGGGGGATGTTCTTTGGGAAATCGATTTTGAGTCGAAAATGTAACTTCTATCTCCATTTGCCATAAGAGACACTGTTTTCGAGTTAAGATTGGTCAAAGTATTTCAGGGGTGGCCCCTTAAGCATAATTAAGAAACTGATATAGACAATGATTTCTAATTTAATTAAGGGATCATCCCTAAAACACTCAAATCTTAACTCGAAAACATTGTCCCTTGTGGCAAAATGTGATAGAAGTTTCATTTTCAGGGTTCATACAAACCTAGAAAACCTGGAAAAATCAGGGAAATAAATAGATGACAAAAACATCAGGGAAAATTCAGGGCTATTTAGAATTTTTAGTAAAATTCAGGGAAATTTGCGTCAAACAGGGGCCGAGTAATTAAGCAAAATGTTCGTGAACATACCCCTCTCCAAGGGATTAACATTACAACCAACTTTGGAGGCTCATAACTCTGGTTATATTTGAGATACGGGGATGTGCTTTGAGTATGTTATAGTCCAATTTGCCCCCCATCCAACCATACTTTAAACGTAGGGCTACGACAAACAGGGGCCGAGTAATTAAGCAAAACATAAACAAACAACCCCCTCCATAGGAATAGCATTAGACTAAACTTTGGAGGCTCGTAACTCTGGAAAATTCAAGAAGTATGTGGGGAAAAACCTGGAAATCTCAGTGAAATTTGTTTTCCAAAAGTGGTATGAACCCTGATTTTCGACTCAAAATCGATTTTCCAATGAACATCCCCTTATTTTATGGCAGACTTATTAGAAACACCCTGTATACTCACTCACTCCACTTTGTTGTCAAGTGTCATTCTGTATTACGCTCCGTAGACCCTGTCTTATTGTCAAAGCTAAAGAGCTGCTACTACTCGATTTCCAAGGAGCTGTTAAAAAATTCTATACCACTCCCAACCCCGAAGGGAATTAAGAAAAGTCTTTACATTATTACTTTTCTTCATCAATTACTCTGCACATTCTACCCTTCCCCCTTCTTAAATTGAAGTTTTATATAATCTTTTATATAAACGAGGGTTGGGATTCTTTACGTATGACCTGACTGGATGCTTTAAGGGTTGGATAGGGATCACGTGGAAGGCGCGGTTTTCTCGTTAGAACCTAGTCCGACCCGAACCTTCTTGGAGACGCTCAATCTTCTTGACTTTCACCAAACTTTTCGGACAGGGTTTTTTTGAGAAATTAGTGGAGTGGGGCCCCCAGGACGTTTTTTATTTAGGCTTAATAATTTTGAAAGTGGTAGTCGGGTTATAATTTGGTGAAGTTTGAGTTGGGATCAAACGGTAACACGATATATTCACAAGTTACCTCAGAAAGATTTCTTTCACTTTGAGAGGTCACTTCAAAAAGCTTGGTCACTCAAATCAGAAGTATATAATTCTTCTCTTCAACAGAAGTGTACCACCACAAAGCAGGAAGGGTAATCGTAACATGATTCTTCCCAACATCAAGGTTACATTTGGAGCAAAGTTATTAACCCTAATCAGATACGCGATAAATAGTTCCCTCATCATTACTCTATTAGCGCTTAAGTATTTGCCATGGCGCATGCGCTTGTGGATTTTTGTTCCACGCCAAGACAATCCAGGTTTGTGGGTTCATTGCTGAGGATTTAGTACTGGTCAGTTATAGAATTCACCCTATCACGGTGCGATGCCCATTATAAGTTTGATGAGCGGGAGAGCAAACAAAAAGGGTTAACCAGGGAAGAATCATGTTACTTAACTAAAGTTCGGGCTAGAAGGACTTGCAACTATCCCTTTAATCACCTTCTTTCGTGATTTCTGCAGTATGAAACTTAGTAAATTTTTTCCGGAGTCTAGGAATGGTATTTAGACTTCAAATGTCAGTTAGTATTATCATGAATTCTTAAGTCCTTCTCGTAATCTTTATGACTCTTCTAAATGAACATAAATATTCTGTATCAATAAAAACGTCTTGACTGATAACAATTAATCAACGTCCAGCCCAAACCGCTTTACCTAGAAAACTGAAATTTTGCTGAAATGTTACTCTTAATTAGTTGGTATTTACTGGGAAATATTTTTTCAATCAATACTTCGACCATCTTGGAAAATGCTGGCCAGAAATGTGTACCTTCCTTGAGGAATGTTCATCATACTATGTGGCTGAAAAGGTTTTTCTCGACGAAATAGCGTTCTTACAGACTTACATTTTAAGATTAACCTGAGCAAAGCCGATCCCCTTTACTAGTTAAGGATGATAACTTATAATTGAAAATGTGGTTTTTTCTAGTATACAGGGTGTTTCTGATAAGTCTGGCGTTAACTAAAGGGGCATGTTCTTTGGGGAGTCGAAAATGTAACTTCTATCTCCATTTTGCCACAAGGGACACTGTTTTCGAGTTAAGATTGTCCAGCATTTTACGGATGACCCCTTAAATTTAATTAAGAAACTGATAGACAATGACTTCTAGTTTAGTTAAGGGGTCATCTCTAAAACACTCAAATCATAACTCGAAAACAGTGTCCATTAAAGCAAAATGTCATAGAACATTTTCGACTCAAATTCACCCAAAGAACATCCTCTTTAATTTATGGCAGACTTATCAGAAACACCCTGTAAAAATCGAAAACTTTTTAGGGGAGTTTACTAGGTCTTCTTTTTTACATAAGTCCAATGACTTAGGCCTAATTATTTTAAATGAAAGCCAGGCCATTTATTTTCCAAAACTAAAACCTCTCTCTTAGCACTTGACTCTTTTAGTGAATTTTTCTTTAGAAAGTTGAAAATGAAGTCTTCAAAATACTAATTTGGGGTTTCTTCTTTCTGTTTCTAAGAAAAAAAGTGATTATAACTCATTTTAAATTGTACGAAACACGAGTAATTACATGGCTAAAACCGAACCCCCTATAACTAAGTTATTTTTCCATGTAACCTGCGTACTTTTTGAAAGGGTTTCGGAGTATGTATTATTTTCAAGGACCTGCCGAGTTTTAGAGCAATTACATTCACAATTACAAGATGTTATAGTCTGTCAAACGAAAGAAGAGCCCTGAGAAATTTGTCCAAATTGGTGTCGCCACCATCGACCCCATATTACTTTATCAACTTGTTTTGTTTTGTCAATAGTCGTCTGTAATATAGTCTGCTATAAACAGATAGGCTTAATCGCTATAGAACCAATAAATTTTGCTATATTTATTTAATATGATTATGTTTCATGGTTTTGTACGATCATCGAGTATTAAAGAATAAAAAACAAAATTAACGACAAGACACCAGTTTTATCTTTATTGAACTAGCATTGCAATATATTTTAATGGCATAAGTTAAAGTACTTGTCCATAAGTCTAAGTAGTTCAGCATCAAAGAGTCTTCAGTCCACGTCTTCATCAGAGTCTTCGCTGTCTTCTTGCATATTAATTTTAAGAGGTTCAATTGTGGTTTCGATGATGGAATCTTGTTCCCAATACTCATGCATTATATTCTCGACGTGAACTTTATGAAATAATAAAGCGTCACAAGTCCAGAGCCCTGAAGTACGAAATTGACGAGGTTGCTAAAAGTAGAGGTCACACGGTAGTGAGGATTCCACCGTACCTTTGCCAGTTTAACCCGATTGAACTAATATGGGCACAAGTGAAGAACGGCTTTGCGAAGCAGAATTCTGGTTTCAAACTCTCGACGGTCAAAGATGCAACATTGAGGGCCATTGAACGTGTGACACCAGAGAATTGGCGTAAGGCAATAGAGCACCTCGAGAATATAATGCATGAGTATTGGGAAAAGGATCCCATCATCGAAACCACAATTGAACCTCTTAAAATTAATATGCAAGAAGACAGCGAAGACTCTGATGAAAACGTGGACTGAAGACGCTTTGATGCTGAACTACTTATGGACAAGTACTTTAACTTATGTCATTAAAATATATTGCAATGCTAGTTCAACAAAGATAAAACTGGTGTCTTGTCGTTAATTTTGTTTTTTATTCTTTAATATTCGATGATCGTAAAAAATCATGAAACATAAACATATTAAATATATTTAGCAAAATTTATTGGTTCTATTGCGATTAAGCCTATCTGTTTATAGCAGACTATATTACAGACGAATATTGACAAAACAAAACAAGTTGATAAAGTACTATGGGGTCGATGGTGGCGACACCAATTTGGACAAATTTCTCAGGGCTCTTCTTTCGTTTGACAGACTATAGTTTAGAGCGATGTTATATAAGTAATTTATTTCCAAAATCTACTCCATAGAGAACAAATTTCCCCTTTTTACATAATTTTGTAAAGTGGCAGAATTTTGACTTGCAGTCTTTAAAATATTTGTTGTGTTAGGATGGGAAATGACAAGTTATTTAGCTCACAAATTAGGATGGGAAAATGAGGAGATATTTAGCTCAAAAAATTAGTGAAAATATAAGATATTTAGCTCAAAAAGTCATGAAAATGACAAAATATTTGGCTCAAAAATACACGAAAATGACAAAATATTTGACTCAAAAATACACGAAAGTGACAAAATATTTGGCTCAAAAATACATGAAAATGACAAAATATTTAGCTCAAAAATACATGAAAATGACAAAATATTTGTCTCAAAAATACATGAAAATGACAAAATATTTGTTTCAAAAATACATGAAAATGACAAAATATTTGTTTCAAAAATACATGAAAATGACAAAATATTTGTCTCAAAAATACATGAAAATGACAAAATATTTGTCTCAAAAATACATGAAAATGACAAAATATTTGTCTCAAAAAT
This sequence comes from Phalangium opilio, assembly GCF_054372755.1. Classification (NCBI taxonomy): domain Eukaryota; kingdom Metazoa; phylum Arthropoda; class Arachnida; order Opiliones; family Phalangiidae; genus Phalangium; species Phalangium opilio. Next base: position 7,817,506 of record NW_028324151.1, read on the forward strand.
ACATGAAAATGACAAAATATTTAGCTAAAAAATACATGAAAATGACAAGATATTTAGCGAAAAAATACATGAAAATGACTAGATATTTAGCTGAAAATGAATAAAAATGACAAGATATTTAGCTCATATCCAAAGTATAGTACTTTTCTTCGAAAAACATGTACGAAAACACGAAGCTCCATAGACGTTCTGCACTTTAAATTCTTCAAGTCGGTCGAAATTTCACAAGAACTTTTATGTACGTGTTATGCTTCTACTAATTTGAAAATAAATATTGAAAAGTACCTTTAATTTGTTTTTATCGGCGCTAAACTTCAAAGAGTGCAAGGATAGACCTCAGTATATTATGCAATAACCCCATAACGTTCCCAAAGATAATTTTTTTAAAAATACGAGTAAATCAAGAAAAGTTTAACCTTGCGAATGTGTTATAACTCAATCTTCTCCTTTCTTTAAATTCTGACATAAAATGTAAATTTTAAAATTGGATTTTTTTTTCTTTCTTTCTTTTTTATTTTGCCTTTCATCTCGTAATTTTATATTTCGAAACTTTCTTTTAAAATTTTTAACTTTATTGAATAGCAGGCAGCTGCCTTGTCCTTGTTACGAACGTTATTCTAGCTTATTTTCCTCTATTGTTCGAGTGTGAATAAACGGCCCTTCCCGATAATTAACTTAATACCCTGTCTAATAATTATTTTACAAAATGAATTTCACTTCCATTAATACAATGGGCTACAGTAGCGTTTTTTATCTCTTCCTATTTTTGCCACCCTTGTCCTTCAAGATTTATACAATTTTTAGATAATTTCTTACGTTTTTATCGTTCGGTGTTTAATTCTGTTCCGTCTAGCCCTTTTTGGTCAAGGATTTCGCTTAGAGTATATCAAAGTTTTTAATCTTAACTATACGTGGGGATTGGGCAAGTTTGAGTTTAAAAATGTTTTTATGAAAGGAGGAAATAATTAGGACCCCAAGATCAGAGAATTTTTAGTGGTTAGTTATATGGACCATATTAAATAATCGTCTCCAGTTGACTGGTAAATAATTTTTACACGCAACTCAAGGGATGGACTTTCATGTTACATTTAATTTGTGATATTTAAAAATTAAAATTATCAAATTTATTAATATTTTAATTTGCGAAAGAAATGTTTAAACATCTATCTTGATGAAGAAAATTTGAGATGACTAGTTGGATCAATTCGATATGACCAATCAGCGATATTTGATTTTACCTTTGACCAATCAGAGAAACTTGATATATGACCTTTGACCAATCGTAACAATTTGATATATGACCTTTGACCAATCGTAACAATTTGATATATGACCTTTGACCAATCGGCGCAGTTTGATATAAGACCATTGACCAATCGGAGAAATTTTATATAAGATCATTCACCAATCGGAGCAATTTTATATGAGACCATTGACCAATCGAAGTCATTTTATATAAGACCTTTGACCAATCAGAGCAATTTGATCTAAGACCTTTGACCAATCGGAGCAATTTGATCTAAGACCTTGACTAATCGGAGCAATTTGATCTAAGACCTTGACCAATCGGAGCAATTTCATCTAAGACCTTGACCAATCGGAGCAATTTCATCTAAGACCTTGACCAATCGGAGCAATTTGATCTAAGACCTTTGACATGCAATCGGAGCAATTTGATCTAAGACCTTTGACATGCAATCGGAGCAATTCCATCTAAAACCTTTGACCAATCGGAGTAATGAGCCATGTATGTTCAATCGGAGAAATTTGATATTTCACGATATTACAATGGCTCACGATATATGTAGAGGTGCTTTATGACTTTGGTTTGAATATTGTGACATCTGTTAAAACGCATCCAGAGAAGTAAGCGAAACATTTTGACTGGTAGCGTCTCTACAATTATAGCTTCACGCGATTCACACTGGTGCCCTTTACTAGTTTAAACTATAGTTCAATATTTTTCATCTGTTTCTCCTCCATTAATGCAGAAAGAATCCCAAATTCACGATAATTATTTTGACATAATCTTTTTTTTTTGTATCTTCTTTTTTAATTTTACTCTCAATTTTATTTCTTATAGAAATATTTTTGCAGGAGCACCAAAATTCTTAACATTTTTCATTTATTTATTTATTGCATAATAATTTGCTTTTTATGACAGTTTCAATGGTCTTTACATACGATCGTGTTTAAAACCATTTTGTTGTTGAAAATCCAAGGTTGCTTTGATCTATTGAAATTACGCCAGGGTTTTATTTGAGCCTACCGTGCTATTATAATTTATTCATGAGTTTTCGCTAATAATAGGTGTTTTTCAAGCCAAACCAAAAGCGCATTCAAAATAATTGAAGCTCTGTTTGTTTGCCTTCAAAAGAGAGAAAAACTTTAAAAAAAAACCTTGATAAATTGATATAATAAACAGAAGTTATTAATGGATACTTAAACGCTTCTACAATTAGGCCTAGATTTTGTACTAAATGTTAGCTACTTTTAAAAATGGTAAAAACGTATGGAAATTATCCCCTTATGATGTTTTGGACTGCTTTTTCTGTACACATTGGCCAAGATTACCGCGGATTCAAACCAAAAACCATACTTGAATCGTAGATATTGTTAACCAGTTTACTAAATAACAGTCAAAAACGAAATATCGGTCAAAGCGTTTAAAATGTATCTACTAACAGAAGGATATAATATTTCTCTTCGAGAGAAGTGTACCACAAAGCGGGGTATTTGTAACATGATTCTTCTTAACATCCCTTAACATATGGAGCAAGGTTGCAAAACCGAATCACATACGCGATAAATAGTTCCCTCATCATTACTCTATTAGCGCTTAACTATTGCCAAGGCGCATGTATGCGCTTGTGCGGTTTTGTCCCCCCACGTCAAGACCATCAAGGTTTGTGCAGGGTGGATTGCTGAGGATTTAGTACTGCAAACAGTTATAGAATTCACCCTTCCATGGTGCAATGCCCATTTGAAGTTTGATGAGCAGAAGAGCAAACAAAAAGGATTATAAGCATTTTAAGAATCATGTTATATAACTAAAGTGTTAAGAGGATACAGAGTGTCATCCTTCTTCTATTATCCCCTTCTGTTGGTAGTTAAGAGAATCGTCCCTTCAGGTTTTCTGCTTTCAAGGTGAAGGGATTTAGGGTGGGCGTCTCTCTTATGAATTTGTTGGTTCTTTTATAAAGTGTATCGAAATTATCACCTTCACTCTCCCTTTAAAACATTTTATTCCAAAATTAAATTAACAATCTTCTTGAAATCTTTTTAGGTTCCGCAACTTCGCCAAGTAAGAAACCTAAGAAAAAAACTAAAGGTAAAAATGGTAAGAAAAAACAATGTAAAAAATAATTGAAATTTATATGTAATTAAAACTGCGTTTAATAGTTAATATTAATTGATCATTTTTTAATAAGATTATTACAGAAAGTTGCGCGTACAATTTTAGTTAAAACGATTATCTCGCAAGGTCATTTACCCACCACCTTTTTTAATAGATTTTTATATAAAAAAGGGTAGATTTTAACTAATAATTACGTAGTAACGAGCCTTGAAAAAAGTTTTGCGGTTGAAACTTGAAATGAAGCCGAACCCCGGTTACCGTTTACTACCACTACGCCACGAGTTTTATGACGTCAGTGAATTAAGAGTTAATGGACCCCTTCTATACTATCTCTACAAATGGTCATCTTTTTTTACGATCCACTTAATGATCTAGAGGCGTTTTTGTCTTAACCCTTTTGACTCCCCGTCTCGCGGGAACCTAGTTTCTGGTTAGAAATAATAATTCTTAATAATGTACCATGACGTCAGAACCATACCATGCGGATTCCATCGGAATCTCGAAATTATATATACCATTTTAGCGGGTTTTTTCGCCCACGATCTAATCAGAAGTGAATTATATCCCAAAGTTCTCATAGTAATTTATTTACTTTCAGTAGAGGTGATAAAACTAGTGTTTCAAGCTCTATTGGTGTTTCTTCCTTATCCGCCATTTTCAGGGCTATGCATTCCCTTTCAATAGTTTAGTGGCAAGAGAGGGTAAGACAACGAGTATGATGTAACGATTTCACTTAGCTCACCATTTAAAGGTGAGATGAAGTAGAAATCTCCATAATCTCCGTAGCCCCATCCTTGAAGGAGAGAGGAATGAAGTGGAAACCCCCATACCTATAGAGTTGCCTCTGTACCCCCACCTACGGCACCGTAGTCTCCCAGGATCCTCAGCGGTTAGGTAGGGTCGTAAAGGACACCCCCTCTGTTTGAAAAATAGAAGCTAGTTCTCTTACAAATAAAATGGCGCTACGCGGTAGCACTTAGCAATCGCCTACCAAAGGTTAGGGACGTGAGCGAGGTACACTGGGAGAGATGAGGTGCCGCAGGTCGCCCATCATCATTTCCAATCCATCTCACCTCCCTTATCCCTGCCCCATCCACGGCAACGAAGTCCTTCTAGCATCCTCGGCGTATAGACCATTTCTATGTAAATAAGAGGGAAAGACTCGGGGGGTAAAACTTTGCCTTCCACCTCGCTTTTTGGCGCCTGCGCTGTAATCTTTTTGTATCTTAAAAATCCGCAGAGACGGCAATGTATCAACCCCCCTTCCATGTATCGATACTGATTGTTGCCTACCCTATTGGTAGGGTCGTATGGTATGGAAACGTCAAAGATGACCATAGTGTCTTAAAAATAGAAGCTAATTCATGAGAACTAGCTGCTATTTTGGAATGGCGCTATGCGGCATCACTTAATCTCTGGGAGACTTTCATTGCCGCACATGCCCCACCAACATTACTTCTGCACTTCACCTCGTCCAATTCGTACCTCCTACTCATGGCCTTCCTTCTGTAATTTGCTTATGTTTTTTCGAGACAATATGCTTTGTTGATGTCCTTTTCAACCAAACCAATGTGGTGCCATATCTCTTGGGTGAAACCACTTTTTTCTCTTCATGGTGTGGTTAGTACTTTCGCCATCGCATGGGGGTAATTGTCGTGGTGCCTCGATGATTCTTAGAGCTGTAGGAGGACCTTGTATCATATCCTTTTATTGACATCACCATGACAAAAGCGTCGAAGTGAAGGCGTGGAGATAAAGATTCCGTGTGTCGTTTAATTTTTTTCCCTAGTCACAAGGTCCTTTGTTATTCCTGCCTCCCAAGTACATATCTCCTTCTACTCGGTTCAGACTCGATAACTTCGGGTTTATCTACATTAAATTTAATATTTAATGTAAGTAGGAGGAGAGCTTCATTGTTGTATCTACCACAATATTTTCTTATTTTTATCAAACTTTGAAAATCTTTTGTGAATGAAAAATCTTCAAAGTTGATTGAGACTTAGGCAAAGTACTTAAAAGTTGGACGAGTGTTGTGTATTTAATGATAGGCTTTCAAGAGCTTATTATTTATTTAAACTCGTCTGAACCAAGGCTAAACTTCCAACTTTATTGGGACTAGAATTATACTTAACACCATCATAAAATGATATCACGAATATTTCTAGACAACCGTATTTGGAACTTTACGATTTTAAATATTTTATATAAAAAGGAATATACTGTTGTGTGGGTTTTATTGTATTAAATGTAGAAAATAGCCAGTGGCTATGGGGCATCCTTACAACCTTGAATGACATTAGTACTGTGCGTTGTAATTTTCATTTCGTGATTTCGAGAAATTTTAAAAGCAGGAATCGCATGTTTAACGTCCTTTGAATGCTTTTAGTTACATTTTAAGTTTGGTATGCCTAAGGCTGTAATTGAAATGACATCTTTATGTAGAGGAAAGAAAACTTTACAGTATACCTAGTAAGATGACGGTTCTTTTTTTTTCTTAAGTGCTTTAAGTTAAAACCATTCTGATAGTTTCTACATTCTGGACATTGTTTAAGAATTTTGTGCAATAGTCTATTTATATTAATACGCGATACAGAATTATTTAGTTTACTAATTGTACTTGAACAAGCCTGCGCTCTAGGAGTTTTGGATACTTAGAGTACGCAGAGACGGCAATGTATCAACCCCTTTTTTACATAGAAGAGGCTAATTATAGAGACTTGATGGGAGTCTTGAAAAAGTGTCATCACGATCATGACCTTAACAAATGCCCCAGGCCAACAAAACTAAGGGCTCTCCACCTTCGTTACATATCCTGCTAAAGCTTATTGGTGTCCACCTTGGGTACGTATCCTGCTAAAGCTTATTGGTGTCCACCTTGGGTACGTATCCTGCTAAAGCTTATTGGTGTCCACCTATGGTACCTATCCTGCTAAAGCTTATTGGTGTCCACCTATGGTACCTATCCTGCTAAAGCCTATTGGTGTCCACCTTGGGTACCTATCCTGCTAAAGCCTATTGGTGTCCACCTTGGGTACCTATCCTGCTAAAGCTTATTGGTGTACACCTTGGGTACCTATCCTGCTAAAGCTTATTGGTGTCCACCTATGGTACCTATCCTGCTAAAGTTTATTGGTATCAACCTATGGTACCTATCCTGCTAAAGCTTATTGGTGACCACCTATGGTACCTATCCTGCTAAAGCCTATTGGTGTCCACCTTGGGTACCTATCCTGCTAAAGCTTATTGGTGTACACCTTGGGTACCTATCCTGCTAAAGCTTATTGGTGTCCACCTATGGTACCTATCCTGCTAAAGTTTATTGGTGTCAACCTATGGTACCTATCCTGCTAAAGCTTATTGGTGTCCACCTTGGGTACCTATCCTGCTAAAGCTTATTGGTGTCAACCTATAGTACCTATCCTGCTAAAGCTTATTGGTGTCCACCTTGGGTACCTATCCTGCTAAAGCTTATTGGTGTCCACCTTGGGTACCTATCCTGCTAAAGCTTATTGGTGTCCACCTTGGGTACCTATCCTACTAAAGCTTATTGGTGTCCACCTTGGGTACCTATCCTACTAAAGCTTATTGGTGTCCACCTTGGGTACCTATCCTGCTAAAGCTTATTGGTGTCCACCTTGGGTACCTATCCTACTAAAGCTTATTGGTGTCCACCTTGGGTACCTATCCTACTAAAGCTTATTGGTGTCCACCTTGGGTACCTATCCTACTAAAGCTTATTGGTGTCCACCTATGGTACCTATCCTGCTAAAGTTTATTGGTGTCAACCTATGGTACCTATCCTACTAAAGCTTATTGGTGTCCACCTTGGGTACCTATCCTACTAAAGCTTATTGGTGTCCACCTTGGGTACCTATCCTGCTAAAGCTTATTGGTGTCCACCTTGGGTACCTATCCTACTAAAGCTTATTGGTGTCCACCTATGGTACCTATCCTGCTAAAGTTTATTGGTGTCAACCTATGGTACCTATCCTGCTAAAGCTTATTGGTGTCCACCTTGGGTACCTATCCTACTAAAGCTTATTGGTGTCCACCTTGGGTACCTATCCTGCCAAAGGCCTTTGGTGTCTACATTGGGTACCTATCCTGCCAAAGGCCTTTGGTGTCTACATTGGGTACCTATCCCGCTAAAGCTTATTGGTGCACTACCTCCTATATAAGATTCTTATATAGGAGGTAGTGCGCGGACAGAAATTGTTCAGCCAATGAGAGGTCCTAGAACCAAAATAAAAAATCTAGAACGTTATCGCCATCTATGGTGTTATACCGTTTGATTGGTCTACGCGGGAAATACAAACGCACAAAACTGTCGTGGCTATTTGCTAAGACGTATACAAGTAGATTCTATCATTAAATAAACTAACAACATTCGGAATTAATTTCAAAATATAATTTTTTATTAGGAATGTAATGACAATTGAATAAAATTTTATGTGGAACAGAAAAATTTAGTGAAAATAACAAAAAAAAAAAAACATAGCACTTTCTCTTAAGGCTTAGGAATAATTTTTTAAGGACACTTTTTGGCTTAAGGCTTAAAATTTTTTATGTTTGAAGATGAATCTATTAAGTAATGAATAAATTCATCGTTTGAGAGAGACTTTCTTAATAGAAGTCTAACGTATCCATCCCATGATCCGAATCTTGACGTGAACTCTCATGATGCATTGCAGAGGGCCTTGCCCAATCATCACGATTTCCACGATAGATTGCTACATTGCGATGCACTTGGTCAGCATCACGTACACCTCGACCTGCATAACGAATAGCTCGGCCCTCATCACGAATAGCTCGGCCCTCATAACGCATATCTAGGCTAGCAACACGTTGTCGTAGTGCTTGAAACCGTACGGTCTGAAGTTGAGCTGTATCAAATCGAGCTTGACTCGCAATACATTGGGTCTCCGCAGCATTACGCTGGGCCTGAGTCGCATTACTCTGGGTCTGCGTCGCATCACGTTGGGTCGGCATCCCATAACGCTGGGCCTGAGTCGCATTACTCTGGGTCAGCGTCGCATCACGTTGGGTCGGCATCGCATAACGCTGGGCCTGCGCTGCATTGCGTTGAGGTTGACCCGCCCGACGTAGCGGCAGGTTAAACACTTGTTCCCAGGCATTTGGTTGAGTAGGCACTTGTTTTTCGGCGGCAACCTGCGTCTTTGGCTTCAAATTATTTCTGGCAGCAAGAACTTGCTCTCTTTGATCCTTGACATCTATGGCCAAATAATCCACAATCTTCGTGATAAATTGATCAATGGTAGGTGATTTTACTTGACTTTTGATTTCCATACGACATAAGGGACAATCCTTTTTATTTTTGTTCCTCCACGATGTAATGCAGTGATCGCAAAAGGTGTGGCTACACCCCAATATTGTGGCCTCGATGAAAAACTCTGAACATATGGGGCAATTCAATTCAGTTTCTATGATTTCCCTAATGTGACTCTGCATGTCTTTTAAGACTTGGTCTTGGCCATTATTTTGAATTGATTTCTCAACTTCCAAAATGGCCGACATTTCATCTATTTTTTCAGATAATGTGACTAGATCTTCTTCCAAGTTGGTGTTGGTTATTGACAAATCCTGGTTCCTTTTCTGCAATGTCTCGTACTCCGATTGTAGTTTGATGTTTTTGTCCTGCAGTTCCTTGAATTGGTCTTCGTTATATGATTTGTCCAACTTTTTCTCCAATATCTCGCACTGCAATTGTTGTTTGCTGTACTTGTCCTGCAGTTCCTTGAATTGGGCTTCATTGTACGATTTGGCCAACTTTTTCTCCAAATCGGCGATCTTCTTATTCTTATCCTTGTTCTGATTTTCCAAACTTTCGAGTTTCTTCACTTTTTGATCCAGAACTTCGCGAACTGTTTCACCCTTAGCTTTCAAATTACTAACTTCGGTCTTTAGTTTAGTAATTTCAGTAGACAATTTAGCAATTGTGCCATTAGCTGCGGAAATTTTGTCGTTCATTTCACGACTTTCCAACAAAAACTGTGAACGAGCACGGTCCATTTTACGAATTCCTTCTTCTATCACCTCTGTCTTTTCCATAGCCTTGCTTAACTCTAAAACTTTACGTAGATTTTCAGTTAGTTCAATGGTATCAATTTTATGGTTTTCAAGCTTATTAGCCCGCGTCATTTCAGTCTTTAGTGAAATTAATTTCGCTTTAAGTTCCTTCTCCAACTTTTCATTGCGTTCCGTCAAAACCGAGATAACCTCATCTTTCTCCTTGGATAATTTTTCTAAATTCTCCGTCTTCTTTACCACCTTCTCTGACGCTAATTCCATTTTAACCGTTTCCATTTCGGCTTTCAATGCCTCAATTTGGTTCAAATGTACCATTTGAAAAGCATTTTCATCCGGTACCATATCCTCAATTTCACTGTTGTTGTTATCTTTAGACCTTGGACCAGCTTCACCGGGACAAGACAGTCCATGAAAAACGCAGCTCACAAAAGCCATTGGTGATCCCAGCGCACCTAGCGGGAACAAATGAAAGATGGCGGACAAACAAGATTGCACGTGTATTATTTTGTTATACATCGCGCGTGCGCGCATTATTCGAAACGATTTTTGACAATCAAACTTGGTCAAAGGCTTAGGAAAAGGAACAAATTTAACGCCTTTCACATAAGTGGGGTCAAAGCATCGAGAATCATTTTTGCATTTTGGGTAAATACAGTGTTTAACCGTTATTACATACCTAATTCATGGATGAAGGATGCGCGTGCAAAACTTTCGACGCTCGCGGGTCTACAGGATGTGCAACTCCCTATACTAAAAAGTAGACAAGTCGATACTAGCGCCGCCTGGCTACCAGCCCTGGAAACCCTCGCGTGAAAAAAAAAATACTGGACATAAGAAAAAAAACCACTGTTTTGCTTCTAGCAGACGACGCTAAGGAAAAAAATAGACGGTACGCGTGTTTTTTTCTTATGTCCAGAATTTTTTATTTTTCCATCGAGGGTTTCCAGCGCTGGTAGCCAGGCGGCGCTAGTATCGACTTGTCTACTTTTTAGCATAGGGAGTTGCACATCCTGTTGAGCGTCGAAAGTTTTGCACGCGCATCCTTCATCCATGCCTAATTTCTTAAATGAAAACTTAAATTTCCGTTTATCCAGCCCGCTTCTTCGAAATTAGTCGCCCCGTTAAATGTCCTAACCGCCCGTTTACAAATCTCACTTGTGAAGGGTCCTGATTTGTTGAAAAGTCGCGCATGCGCCGTGTAAACCGGATGTGTAACAAATTTACGGGAAACGAGGGAAAGTAGTCTTTTCTTCGCCCCTTATTTCAATGGCTTTTATGAGCCAAACTGGATTGCCTTACCAAAGGCTAGAGTGTCTAGTCCCGGTAACTGTTCCGTCTTAAGCAGACAACGCTTCGCCCCTCTCCATTTTGAAAACCGCCTATTTTTCTACCTTACAGCCTACAGGGTTTGAAACAAATCGTCTCAGCAATAATAAGAATCCGAAAGGACAGACCTATGAAAAACATTAACATGTACAAAAATGGGCCAAGCCTCGCTTCGTGCCCTCTCCGCCGTAAAACGTTCTGAGATCCCATGTAGAGCCAAGTCTGCCTTTAGTTCTCATTCAATCGCCAATTGAACAATTATGTTATAAATTAAGTCCTTTTCCTAATTAATAACCAATATTCTTTGACTCTATCATTATTATACATCTTTGTTCGTATCAAAAATATCGTGACTTGGCAATCGCCAATAAGTAATATTAAAAGGAAGTCGAGGGGATATTCACTAAATCGTTGCCGATTTTAAAATAATCGAAGGGATATTCACTAAATCGTTTATGGTCGAGGGGATATGTACAAGTTTATAAGATGAGTCATGCACAACCCTATGTACAAATTATATGGTGAGTTATGCATAACCCTATTTACAAGTTTATAAGGCGATTTATGCATAACCTTATGTACACGTTGCGCAGTGATTGGTGTCCACCTTGGGTACGTATCCTGCTAAAGCTTATTGGTGTCCACCTTGGGTACGTATCCTGCTAAAGCTTATTTTCTAGGTTTTTAAGCTCTCAAAAGAAAAGTCAAGTTAAGGAGAAGAGAAAGGAACTTTATTTATTTCTGCGAAATTTACAAATTGTTCAAACAAATAAAAGCCAAGAATGTTTAAGGTCAATTGTTATTTCGAGTAGTTAATGCAATTCCTTAATTTTGCGATCCACTTCGTCAGCGCGGTCTTTAATTTTATTCCATTGCTCCACGTTGAAGGCGATTCCTTTTCGTCCTGGTTTCAGTTCTCCATCAGACTTGTAGTATTCTCGCATATCAATCAGTGGTTTTCCTTTGAACATTCTGACGCTGATGAACCGGTTATCGGAGATGGCAATCAGGTCCGAAGTTTCGCTATCACCACCCGATGATTTCGACTTGGACTTCTTAGGGTCAGCCTTGACCTTCTTGTCCTCCTCGGATTCCGATGACGCTGCCTTCTTACCCTTCTTCTTTGTATCTGGCTTGGATTTAGACTTGGGCGCAGGTTTGCTGGCTATTTTCTTGTCAAAGTCCGAATCAGAATTGGACTCCGCGTCCTTCTTCTTGGCAGCAGCTGCAGCTGCAGCTTCGGCAATCTTCTTTGATTTAGGCTTAGGAGCGGACTTAACAGGGGAAGAGTCGGAATTGGAATCCTCCTTTTTCTTACTTTCAGCTACCTTCTTAGATTTTGGTTTAGGGCCCTGCGCTGGCTTCTTGTCTGAATCCGAATTTGAGTCATTTTTCTTACTCTCAGCGCTTTTTTTCGGAATAGGCTTAGCAGTTCCAGAATCGGAGCTACTGCTTTCATCTTTGCTATCTTGCTTGGGTTTCTTGTCCACTCTCGTTTCTTCTTCCGATGAGGATTCCGAGCTATTCTTACGTTTGCTGGCCATTTTAATGAATAAAGTCTCAAAATTAATAAATTGCTTTTACTATTTTCTTGGCCTTTACACCGCAATAATGGCAATACAATTGTTTCCGTTGAAACACAGCCTTCCGAAAAAATTGGCTATGAATACCGCCTAGCGTCTTCCAAATGAAAAATTCCGTTGGAGGCTTGGGGTCAAATTGAACCAATAACCGGCCGCTTTTAGGGAGCATGCGCGATGATCATTTAACCTTGCTCCCTTTTTTTTTTTTTTTACTTTTTAGGCCAAAAAAGTCGCAGAGTTGGCGCGTCTACGTTTTTAGTGTTTTACATCCTATTTATGTAAAATTTAATGGTGAATTATATCGATGTTGCGTGTTTAAAATGTGAATTAAATTTGTCTTTTACATCAGTGGATTCCCCAAAATAATGTAAGTACATTTATGAGTAATTATTTGTTAGGTTTATTAGGATTGCAGAAACGGTACTGACGACACCCAAAATAAAAAATACTAAGCCTTGGCTTCACTGAGTGATATTATTAACTGTGTTTTAGAATGTTGGTAAAATTGGTTACTAAATGTGTAGCTTAAGGGTAGGATTGTACTTTAGTGAGCCACACATTCCTGCAATTTTTATTAAAATCGAATAGAATCAAATCCCCATGAATAAAAGGAAATATTGAGAGAGGACTCAAAATTTAACAAACTTTTAATAGACCCCATTGCCGACACTCTTATATCAAAAACATCTATGACGTGTGTTAATATTCAACTCAAATATAAGCCAGACTAGTTCAATATTAGATTCCTAAGTAAACCTAACTGTCCCTGAACTCAATCACGATTCAAAAATTGAAAATTCTAACGTAATTAAAATATTTTTCATAGAGTATGCAAATAAGTGATATCATTCAAAGTATTGACGGCTGAAAAAAAAAATTGGGTTATAATAAACAATATTATCTTAATAATTAAATAAATTAGAATTTCCGTCTGTATCTTTACAGAGAAGATAATCATTCTTTTTAAGCTATGGTATTTTTTTATTTTTATTGCATGTACTCTTAAATATACTAGTTTTTGGATCGAGGTTGAGAGTTCGGGATTGTATTTAATAATGGTATTCAAACCCCCATCATTTCGGATATAAAGCTATATGATAAATTTCATCTAGCTGGACGTCCCTGACTCGATACAGAGTAATGACACCCAGTTTTAGCATTTCTTAAGGTTTATTGTGATCAAAAACATAAAGCTGCCACTTGACTATTGTTTATACAGTTGGTACCAAGTATATTTGGCCCAGATTATTCTTTTGTACGTTCCGGTTAGCTTAAATTTTGATTGAACTGATAACAACACTTACAAATAACAACAAAGTTTTAATTTTTTGATTGGATGGATGAAAAATTTTGTTTATTTTATCATTATTTTAATGAACCAAAGTTATGATTATGATTGGGGTTTTCCAGAAGAATTTATAAGTTTTACGCAATTAGATTTAATAATTTCGAATACCCTGATATACCGGATATGGATTTAATTGCAAAATTAAACGTCAACCACTAATCTTGGTGACGACGACCTGCAAGGCGTCTTTAGGGCTAGATTCAATAGCAATGCAGAGTCAGAGCTATTTATTGCGTTTTTCTTTGAAATAGAGTACAGTGTCTCATTGTTGCGATTAGGATTAGTATCATAAAGTTAAATAATAGTAAAGATGGCCCTAGTTACCTTGAAAGAAGTTGTTCTTGGGTAATATCCCACAATTTATTTTTAAGGGAGGGTTTGAAGGGGTTCGCAACGAATTTCTGTTGACGTAGAACACGCAATCAAGTACGTTTTTAAACCGGATGTGTCTGTTGTTAAGTTCACTGCACCACAAAGATCCAACACAAATAGTAGTTGGATCACCTTAAACCTGGAAATAGTTTAATACAAAACCAAAAATTTTGTTGACCATATGTTTCCCGTAGCAGATAAATTTTAATTAAAGAAAACATAACCTCCAATTAGGCGTTCTGGCAAAATTGAAAGGACCATAGCTAGGGGTTAAAGGTGACAAATATTTAAACTACCCTAACCCTGCTGTTATACTCCCTTTAATTAGTGAAAGGAGTTAGATTTCTCTTGGTATATTTGTAGAAGTTCATAAGATATGTTCCATACGTTTGTGACCGGTAACTAAGAGCTTGTCATAAAGTGACGTAGGTAAAACGTCATAGTTTCTCGTAAAGCGACGCCTGGTGAGGCGCTGTCAAAGGCTTAGTAATGCAGACTAAATAGGAAGATGGAAGTCCTTCAAAATTAACCACCGAGTGTAGGACTTCAATTCTCGCTTGTCGTTCTCTAACTAGTTATCTCGAGCTGTAAGTCTCTAGCATTACGAAGTATAGTTAGTGTCATACTTATAGAAGGAACATATCTTATAAACTTATGGTAACATTAATTCAACATAGCTCGCCTTGATAACTCAATCACGTTTCAGTCTGTTTTTATTTTTAATTTTGATGTTCATTATTTTCGATCGAAGCGAAAGCATTTCCCAAAACGTCAAGGGATTAAGGATTAATGATTGAGATAGTAGCTGCTAGAGTAAATGCCTTTAAACAAGGCACACGTTGAACTTCAAAACGACGCTCCGTTGATTTTAATAGGGGAAAAAATAAAACTTTTTCTTGAAGAGGGCCCCACTATGAAGGACGTATTTGTGCCCCTTTCATCTTATTTTTTCTTTTTAAAGAAAACCTTTACCTATGGGCCCCAGTTCATGGTTGATCTGGCTTTAAAGTGATAGTGACACGTTGGTTTATGTAGTAAGATTTTTGCTGTTGTTTTCTTTCTTGAAATAGAGAGGGAGTTAATGTCGGTTATTAGTGGCTTAGCAATGGCCACCATCAGTTTCAATCCTGTAATTTGATGAATCTGGTCCTATGAAAGGGTTAGCGACTTGAGGTTAAATGTAATGCATTTTAGTATAGTCAAATGAACAACAGGTACACTTATTACGCTGAGTGGTTCTGATCTTCTGAATGTTCACCTCAAAGTTGAAGAAAAACGTTAGTGCTCATCTCTAGCTTTATGAAAATGTCTTAGTGCTAGAGGTCAGCACTGAAAGTTTCTTAGTGCTGACCTCTAGGTTTATGAAATTTTCTTAGTGTTGACCTCTAGGTTTATGAAATTTTCTTAGTGCTGACCTCTAGGTTTATGAAATTTTCTTAGTGCTGACCTCTAGGTTTATGAAATTTTCTTAGTGCTGACCTCTAGGTTTATGAAATTTTCTTAGTGCTGACCTCTAGGTTTATGAAATTTTCTTAGTGCTGACCTCTAGGTTTATGAAATTTTCTTAGTGCTGACCTCTAGGTTTATGAAAATTTCTTAGTGTTCATCTCTAATTAGGTTTAAAAAAATTTCTTAGTGTTCATCTCTAACTAGGTTTATGAAAATTTCTTAGTGTTCATCTCTAATTAGGTTTAAAAAAATTTCTTAGTGTTCATCTCTAACTAGGTTTGTGAAAATTTCTTAGCGCGTACTCCTATGTTTATGAAAATTTCTCAGTGCCCATCATAGGTTTATGAAAATTTCTTAATAATAAAATCTAGGTTTATGAGTTTTTTCGAAGTATACCAAATGATTTATGTAAAACAATCTTAATGGTGTCTTTTTTTTTCATTTTTCTAAAATCATTCTTCAAATATTTAACACTCAAACGTTTTAAGTTGTAAAATATTTGCTGTCACTATCTCTTTGCAATTTAACGGTTATTTTCATCGTAATTAATTATTTGACATGTCCTTGGAGGGGCTCCTTAAAGTTCTATAAACCAAGTTTGCAGACCACTCCGTTTTCCGTTTTTATCCGTATAATCTTTCGGAATTTTCACCACCGTCAATGCGAAACAACTTTATTCTTAACGGTTCAAGCAGTTTCAGAAAAACATGAATTAATATTTTTCAATTAAATATTATTTCTTGGAATCTAAATAAATGTGTCGTGTATCAATTAAACTAACAATTTAATTATATATTACCTTAAATTCATTCCATTCTTAAAAATAACTAAATTATATTTTAAAAATAATGCCCTTTGGCTATATTAGAATCAAGGCTAAATATGGTACCGCCTTTCAAAATATTTAAAGAAAAAAAAATTAAATTACAAGTACGTCATATTAATATCTACGTGTGCCTTAGTGTGACACCAAGAAGCGATATCTAGTTTATTAGGGAGAAGGTATAAATTCGCCACATTTCCAGCTTTATCTCCAGTCCAAACGTAGGTAGGTCCGGAGTTAATCCCCGCCTCTAAATTACAGCCAGCATCTCATTGGTTCTTGAAAACTCACGTCAGCGCGACGTGATTGACGAAAATTACGTATTTTCCGACTGAGGAGAGGAGGCGAAATAGCCCGGGCTCCTTTTACGTCCCCACTTGTATTTTGAAAGGGGGACTGGGACTATGGCGCGCGAATACTTCGGCATCTTATAACTTCTCCCTAGTAAACTAGATATCGCCTCTTGATATTTTCCGGAGATTTTTCTACATAGATTAAGCCAAAATAATTTTTTATATGAGCATGTATTTTTATTCCTCTATATTTTTCTATAAAACCCACTTTTTTCTCCTATAAAATCCTGTTATTCCAAAAAAATTCCTGCCTTTCCGATAAGGAATTTTACATGCACCTTGACCAATTAGTAACCCTAAAATTAAATTAAAATGTAGAGAAAGAAGAGAAAATTCCTCTAATTAGAACTGTATATAATTTTCACTATTAATTTACCTTCTCTAGACTCTTAGTCAAGTTTCTCAATATCAAATTCTTTCTAAGCACACCATCATTTTTTAAGGGCGTGGTGAATTCGTGGTAGTGGATCGAGAAAGTTATGTCTCCGAGATAATCCTCTCTCTTAACTCTATTAAAACATTATGAGGTCAAACTATTTGTTGGGTTAAAAGTCCCTGAGGCGTTCACCGCTTGTAGCAGAAGTAGTATGAGACTAGAAGTATCTAGGTAACCAAATTCTTCACTTGACGAAAGTGAATATTCTTGATAACACACCAACGGTTTGCCCTCTGGTAGCTGTTTCTGAATTTTCCCTCCAAAACGTGAGACGCTCGTGGCGGTAGACGGCCGAACTAGATTCAAGCACCCGCGTCCGTGTTCCGCGGCTTTAGGTTGAGGGGAAGGGGGTAGGAAATTCTTTTTGGAACTAGACCTATTTTTTTCTCTGTAGTGTAGGCGCGACGGAAGCGGCATAAAATCCTCAAATTTGTTCACTAGTGCCAGGATCTACTACCAATGCTAGAGCTCTTTACTTCTAGTCTCATCTTACTTCTGCTTGTAGTTATGTCATAGAAGCGCGTGCCAACACGAACTGGCGTCTGCGTACTCCCCGTGTTAATTGTTTTTAACTGATAAGTAACTTTGTAGTTTTAGAAAAAAGAGAAATTAGCCCTGCAGTGTAAAGGGAGACACATTGGATATTGTAGACTCGTTTCTGTTCTATCTCTATGTAGTTTAAGTATTTATTATACCTACTTAATTTAATTTCTCAAGTTTCATAATATTTTAGGTAATAAAAATTAATAGTGCTTGTCAAATATGTTATCGCCGGAGACTTACAGTCTATGCTATAATATGAAACCTGAAGAAAGATTAGGTTAATATGTATGTAGGTTTAAGTGTGATCATAAATTTATTGGGGAGAAAATCGAAGATTATTTTGCAAAATGGAGAGAAACGAAGGTCTGATGAAAATACATGATAATAATTTAAATTAAGGGAAAATATCCATGGAAATGTTTGAAATTATGGGGAAATATTCAAGGTAATTATGAAAATAAGGGGATAAATTCAAGGTAATGATGAAAATAAGGGGATAAATTCGAGGTAATGATGAAAATAAGGGGATAAATTCGAGGTAATGATGAAAATAAGGGGATAAATTCGAGGTAATGATGAAAATAAGGGGATAAATTCGAGGTAATGATGAAAATAAGGGGATAAATTCGAGGTAATGATGAAAATAAGGGGATAAATTCGAGGTCATGATGAAAATAAGGGGATAAATTCGAGGTCATGATGAAAATGAGGGGATAAATTCGAGGTCATGATGAAAATGAGGGGATAAATTCGAGGTCATGATGAAAATGAGGGGATAAATTCGAGGTCATGATGAAAATGAGGGGATAAATTCGAGGTAATGATGAAAATGAGGGGATAAATTCGAGGTAATGATTGAAAAAGGCTGAAAATTCAAGATTGTGATTGAAATTTGTGTATGTATCAAAGCTTTATAGTAGAGGACTTGAACAAAAATTTAATGAAATCCTTGTGGTGTTCGAAATGTTGGTATTTAGCTTGTAATTCGGCAATTACACGAAATTATGTTTTAAACTTACATTTATTTAAATTTATCCATCTTTACAAATTAAAAATTTCCTTATTATGTACAATATAAGATCATATTTTCGGTGAAGATAATTATTTAAATTCTTAGACGTTGCAAATATTAGCCCCTTCTTGAAATAAACCTTCGATTTTGCTCGCACTGAATCCTTCTCGTCTCCCTCTCACAAATTTCTCGAAATTTATGTAAATCCTGTAAAAAATATATACACGTTTAAATGTTAAAACCCCGGCAATATTATCAAGTAGATAGTTCAAAATCTTACCTCAGTCACTGATGACACGCTAGCCATTTCATTGGTAATCTTGATTTTCTTAATTACTGTTACTTGTAAATTATTGTTGACAAATAACGGGTCACATTTAATGTCCCGTTTTCTTGACATTTCTACTTCTCGCGGAAAAATATTATGGACTGCACAGAAATTTGTCTTAAACGAGAACGAACGACCAAAGTGAAGTTATTTTTGAAGTTTAAAAAATTGGGAAGATAAGAATTTATCTGAACATTGCAATCTTATCTCGGCTGGGCGAAAGTCAAGATCAGTTGCTTGTTAGTTCATAGTGATGTTATAAACGACTGGTTTCGAATTACTGGGGTTCGATTGATAAAGAGCTTTATAATATACTGGGTGTTTCTGATAAGTCTGCGATAAATTAAGGGGAATGTTCTTTTGGGGGATTTTGAGTCGAAAATGTAACTTCTATGATATTTTGCCGTCTGGGCCACCGTTTTCGAGTTATGATTTAAGTATATCCCCCTTAATTTATAGCAGACTTATCAGCCCCTGACGTCATTTCGTTTAGATAGAGACCTAACACGTCAACTTAATTACTCTTACTTTGATTTAAATCTTAGTGCCTCCAGTGCCTCCACTGGAAATAACCACGTGATCCCTCGAAACATAATTCACATACTAGGCATAATTCGAACATGAAATTCAAGTTATCTTACTCGTTCATATCCACATTAAATTGTTGACTAGCTAAGGACATCCCATAATGTTCTTAACTTCACTTATAGTTAAAAAATTTTCAGTTTAGGACATTTTTTTGTCATTTTGTTTTACCAGTGGTCGTACTCGTACCTTTTTGGTTTCTACTTTCAAAATATTGGTCCCAATTTTACCCTATTTTTTGTCGTGAAAAGTGACAGTCCCTTTTTAACCTATTTATTTTTGAGATTTGATGGGAGCCCCGTTAGAACACTAGCACCTTAAAACAGAGAATTTGCATCAGAAAATTTCGTGGCAACCCTGTTTAACACCCACCTACACATAACATCTGAATAAAAGCTTTCTTTTTAAACAAATTATCCATCATTTTTGCTCGGTGGGGAGGTCGTTCACTGCTGAGATAAAGAATCAAAAATAAAGTCTCTCCTCGTGCGACCTCGACCAATATTTTTACGTATTTGTGCTTATAATCATTTTGTAGGTAAAAAATAGCGGGAGAATGATTGGAAAGTACCTTACGTAATCTAAGTGAATTTTAAATTCTAAATTTGTCAACCGATTCTCGCTCGTTAAGTATAAGACGAGGTCCCCTTTTTATTTAATAATATTTTCTTTTCTATCTTGGTGATTTTGCAAGTGGGTCGTCTTTATTATTATGTTATGACTTGAAGGTTGATTTCGGTATAGTGCAGGGTTAATTTTTCTCAGCTGGTTCGGAGGTCAACCGAGACGTTATTCGGCTGTGAAGATTCGTAATTAGATAATAAAGAACGATGGGATTAAGTAATTTTTGGGTTTTTTTAAGAAATATTGATTGACTTGTTATTAACACGAATTTTTAATATATTGAGGCTAAATGAGGATTCATTGCCAAGTCTCGCAACGTGTTGTGGTAATCAGTCAGGACTTTGTTAGATATACATAGACTAGCCTTTCCTCGGCGTCGCTCGCGTGTAATAAGAAATTCCATCAAAATGATATAAAGAATGGGTAGATTTAACTGATGACTAATATTTTTGTAGCACCCTAGGTGCTAAGGCACTCGGCGTCGCCCGTCGGGACATTTTTCATTACTTTTCATGCGGACATTGTTCCATAAAGAAGGTTTTTTAAGTTTCTGGCCGCCATTTATAAAGATGGAAACAAATTTAACCCAAAAGACCATTCAGCCCCTCTATAGGTTAAAGGAAACCAGAGTACTAAATATTTGCGAAATCGGTTGAAACGCGCGGACTTTGTTGCATAGAGAAGGTTTTTTTTCATTTCTGGTCGCCATTTTTTAAGATGGCGGCGGATTGGAAAAATCTTTCTTAGTACGCGCCTACTACTTATGAGTAACGTTCCTGTAAATTTTCAGCCTTCTAGGGAAGGTGGTTTGGGCTGGGCGTTGATTATCAGTCAGTCAGGACTTTGATTAATATAGACAAGAAGTTATATCTAGTATCTCAGAGAGAAGGTATAAATTCGCCAGATTTCCAGCTTTATCTCCAGTCCAAACGTAGGTCCGGAGTCAATCCCCGTCTCTAAATTACAACCAGCATCTCATTGGTTCTTGAAAACTCACGTCAGCGCGACGACGCGAGTGACGAAAATTACAGTCATATTTTCCGACTGAGGAGAGGCGAAATAGCCCGGCGCCTCCTTTTACTTCCCCCCTTGTATTTTGAAAGGGTTAATGGGACTATGGCGCGCGAATACAAAGGCATCTTATACCTTCTCTCTGAGATACTGATATAACTTCTTGATATAGACATGTACATAGATTATCCAAAAATATAAAATACTTCATTTGGAAGCAAACTTTCTAGAGACTGAAATCTCTAGGACCAATGGTCCATTTTAAATATTGTGTGTCAAGCGTCCATAGTGATTAACATACTAATCATAGCCAAAAATTAAAATAATAATTTTGATGCTAAATTTCGCTAAATTCGAGAATAAATAGTATTAAAATTAGAAACTATTGTTTTTTCTTTATTCTAAAAATTATTATGACCAATCGAGTGAAACATTCCCCAAAAATAAATAGTAGAATCAATTCAGGTTTAACAATGCTAAATTAATGGCCACGTTTCCCCTCCATGATTCACGAGGAAAATATATAAAATGATATTAATATTGCTTCACACTCGACACCATCACTATAGCAGCAAATTCCTGTAACGTCCACCATGACCCTTTTTAGACAGGAATAGGAAGCCTCTCTCTTTTTTTAGGTCAAGAATGTTTCGGTTATAAATTTCGCGATAATAATAATATAAAGAACGCTATGAGACCGCCACTAAAAGAAGAATGAAATTATGAAGAAATTTCGTCACTTTCACTCGTGCCGAGCTTAGGCTTTTATCATTTCATTTAATCACGCTGTTTTCCCTGTCAGAAGTTTATCAACACGAAATGTGTGGTATTTTCTTAGTGGTCTTTTTAAACCTTTTTTATCATTAATGTTATAATGATTACATACATTCTGCTTGCTTTAAAAGCAGGGACCCTACTAGTGGTCTAACAGCAAATAGATCGGATATTTACCAGTTGTTAGGAACATTTTATTGCCTTTTCAGGCCGCCATTTTAAAAGATGGCGGAAAATTAAACCCCTAAAGAGCATTAAATCCCATCTATACGATATAACGAATCATTATTTTAAATTTTGGTGAAATCAACTGAAAATCGCAAGAGGTGTTGCATTAAGATGTTTTTAAATTTTTGGTCCCCATTTTTCAAGATGGCGGCGGATTGGTGAAATATTTCATAGACCTTGCATTCTATTTAAGATTATCGTCACAGCAAATTTTCAGCGGTTTGGGCAAGGTGTTGTTTATCAGTCAGAACTTTAATATTGATATAGATTGTTGAATAATTTGATAAAATATCCTTTAAAATTATATATATTTTTATATATTTTACCAAGTTTTAACTTTGCAATATCATTGTGTAGTTCAGTAGAAAAATTAAACATGGCATGGGGGAAGATTTTTCTAGGTAACAAGTACAATTGCGATTACAGGGTGACCACTCTTCCTATATTTCCTATTTTTTCCTATATTTTTAAGTCCTTCCTATTTTCTCCTATAATTTTATGATAATTCCTATATTCTCCTATAATTGGAAAATTCTAATGCATACGACGAGACTATCGGCGTTTTAATAGGCAGCTACTCAAAATTGAAAACAAAAAACACCATATGCTCCTAAATTTAACCAGCCCTAAAGGTGTTGAACCAGCTCCTAAAAAAACCAAAAATAAATAGTTGTGATAGTAACAGTATGTGATAATTTATCGCTCATATATGTGAGGTGATATGTTCTGTTTGCAATAAAAATATGGTTCCTACTTTTTAATATATGAATATCATTTTTCTAAAAGAAATGCACCCCATTTATCTTATATTTTTCAGTAATTTCCTCCTATATTTTACGCCAATTTCCTCCTATATTTTCCTATATTTCCAGGATAAATTTCCTATATTTCCTTTAAAGGAATTTACAATTTTGAGTGGTCACCCTGCGATTAGCTACGAACGGGAAATTGATAATTTCCAGTTAACATACTTCTGTCAGTGAATGTCCAACTCTAAAAGTTCCTTTATTCTATCTTTTTTTCTTTTAAATTTGAATTAAATGTTATTGCGCTTGCTTTATAAATTCCTAATCTACCCTTGAAGTAGATCGGGGTTTTTTGTTTTGGTTATAGAAAAGAAGTAATCTAGAAATCGTTAAAATTTTATAAACTAAACTAGAAATATCTGTCAAGGCTAAAAAACATTGTTTGTTAAAATTACATTTTAAAAATATTTTTGTAGCCTGTTTTTTATGTACCGTAGTTTTGTATTGACCCCAAATTCGTTGTAATTTAGAATTTCCGTGTACGTTTTAGTGGGGGTTTTCCATGTTAAATTATTCCGCTTTACCATAGCGCTGTTTAACCCTTTCCTGAAATGTTTTTTCCGGAGAAATGACCCCAGGGTTGGAGTTCAATGATCTCCCGATTAGCTTGAGGATATCAAAGATAAATATGGCTTATTTAATTCCTGCGCTTTTACACTGGGATGTTTGATATTATATAATGAATGTATAGTTATATTTAAACGATCATATGTTTTCGCCTTGATGGGGCCGATTTAAGTATAATAATATGATATCAATATCAATGAACTTAATGTGAAATTAACCCAATCAATTAATTCGCTTTTGAGGATTGAGTTTAGAATATTTTGATTCCGATTTGGGTCGCGTCTTCATATTATTAGTATTCTGGATTTTTTTATTAGTTTTCTGGCCGCCATTTTAAAAGATGGCGGAAAAATAGAAGCCATAAAGCCCTCTATAGGATATAGGGAAGCAGTGTACAATATAATAAATAAATCTGTTGAATAGCGCGTAACTTATTCCATAAAGAAAGATTTTTACATTTCGGGTGGCCATTTTTGTAACCTTGCTCCAAATGTAAAATGATGTTGGGAAGAATAATGTTACAATAACCCTGCTTTGTGGTCGGTACACTTCTCTTGAAGGGAAGTATTATATACTTCTGCTAATAGGAAGTTGTCATAAAAGGCGCCCGGCCATAACCTATTGTACGAAAAGAGAATTCAAATATTATTTTTTCGAAACACCTTCGAGCGTTTAACTTTCGTAATTGAATTACGTAAAAAGGAAATCTTTCGCTTATGGCTTTGATGATTGTGTTTGGTTCTTTGACCTTTCATTACAACTCTCTCTCTTATTACCTCTCCGAGTGACGTATGTCACGGAGAGGTTCTGTAACGATCGTGTCTGTCTGTCTGTCTGTCTGTCTGTCTGTCTGTCTGTCTGTCTGTCTGTCTGTCTGTCTGTCTGTCTGTCTGTCTGTTGTTACACCCACGTGACCGCGTTCGCAGTTTCCAAATCGGAGCAAACGTGTTCGCCATTTCCGAACTGCTTTCACAGTCACGGAAATGGCTCCTCTACTTGAGTTCTCACACCACCATATTCTGGTCTTTGTCCATCCCACACGGACACCAGTCTGTACTTACTGGCTTCTAATCACCACCATCTTTTGACCTTCGTCCATCCCACATGGACACCAGTCTGTACATACTGGCTTCTAATCACCACCATCTTCTGGTCTTCGTCCATTCCACTTGGACGCCAGTCTGTACATTCTGGCTTCTAAACACCACCATCTACTGGTCTTCCGTCTATTCCACATAGACACCAATCTGTCTCATTGGCATCTACTCCATTATCATCGTTTGGTTTTAGGATATACGCGGCGATCAGCTAGGGTTACGAGAAACGTCTAGCCTCCCTAAGGTGGGATCGCCACCAAAGGTTTTCGCAATTGCGCTTTTTCCTTACTATTATAATGGAAACGAATCGTATATATACCCCAAAATTTGAAGAAAGCGGGCAAGAGGGGTAACCTTCACGTTAAACGTCAATATTAGCAAAGTTTGAGATGATAATAGGTATAACTTTATTTTAAACGATTTAACTATTATTAATGTTAATTATTGAAGATTAAAATAATTAAAAATAATTATATTTATTTAAATATTAAAGATAATCTTGTTTCTCAACTCAAAATTAATACGGAAAGAGTTAAAAAGCAGTCTATGTTTTTGTCTGTGTGTGTCCGTCCATTGTTACACTAGTGCGTCGCGTTAGCAGTTAGCCTTGTGTTGATGTGTTAAGAAATCATACAGAACCTTAATATTCCCTTTTTCCATAATATAAAGTGAATATGTGGAAGTATTTTTCGTAATTATGATGCATTTAGTACTTTTGTAGCTTTAAAGCTCTGTTTCATTTTGATATTCCAAAGATTTTTTTTAATATTGTTATTTGAAATGGCTGTTTATATATTACTTAAGCTATACTACATCTGTATATAGAATAATCCTTGGTTTAGCGATTTCATGAAGAAAACTAAGACCTAGACTCCGGCGGGTAAAATAAGTATCATCCGTTTTAGGCTTAGTGAAACGAAGAGTAAATAATTGAGGCCTGAGGTGAAGTAAACTTTGGGCTTTGATTTTCGTGTCTGAAATGAAGAGGCATCAACGGATCAGAGTTGTGAATGTAGCTATCAGAATATACGGTAAACAGCTGAAGCGCAGACTTCATTTCCTGATCTTTTCCCCATTGACTGATATCCATGTGTCCAAGATTTATCCTTATTGGATGTAAAATGTCGTCTGCTTTACTGTATTATTCGCTATGCTTGGAATACTGCTTCAATATTTCGAAAATTTTTACTTCAAAAAAGAGAAATAATTCCATATCTAGGTAAATAAGTTTGTAGTAGTAGACCTCTTGACTCGGAGAGGTAATATTTTGGTTTTCCCAACTTGTTTTTTATTATATAAGCAACCTCATCAACCAATAAACGAACAGAGTCCTAAAGGAAACACTCCCGGTTTAGCTTTCTGGGCTTAATTATTAAGCGTGTCCTCTTTCAAGTATTTCCCATCAAATGTCTCAAATTTTAGATTTGCCCATTTTCCATTCTATGCCATACAGACAAGTTTATTTGACCCCTATCTTCTTGACCCCTATGATATTTTCTAAGTGATTAATTTGGTCTTGTAGAGATATATTAATTTATAAGCCTGAAAGTGAATGGTCAGAAGTTAATTTCTTGGCGTGGTTAACCTCTCCATGCCCAAATTTGGTTTAATTGCAATGAACTTCATACAATAAACAAAGCGACTTAATTTAACTTGCCCTAATCTAACTGAACTTAAAGGATGGGTTCAAGCCATCCATCATGGCTTAAGATTCTAGAACATATAACTAATAATTCTCAAATTTGCGTTTGTAATTAGTTATTAGACTTTAATTAACAAACCCTGAACTCAGATATTACCCCTGGTAGATTTCTTCATTGTTATACAAACAAGGCTGCCAGTAATAGAGCTATCTCAGTTGTGACGTCAGTGCCTAGGTAAAACGTCACGGGCTTAGCTTTGGCAGTGGGCGGCCATGTTTGGTACCACTTTGGTTCTATGGGCAAATAGCATAGGTGACGTCACACTAAGGCTTCAGATTTAGCTCTATTAATTTGTTTACTTGCCTAACAGTTATGGAATCTACCAGGGATAATATCTGTACCCAGGTTTTACCTAATAGATATGCAAATTTGATAATTCTTATTTACCGATCCTAGCATTTTAGCAGTAATGAATGATTTAAGTCCGAGAAAAATTTTACTTCAATCTTTCCAACTAATCTAATCTATTCAGACTGTACCTGTTATAGTTTGGGGCTATTATTGAGAATGGTCTATCTGCAACCTTCCACTTCATACATTTTTTTAGTGTCATAAAATTTTACTTCATTTAATGGGTTTCTTAGATGTTTATTTTGCGAAAAAAAAATTTAGTTTTTAACTCATCTTTAGAGATGTGCAGCCTAATTTAAGACAGTTTTACCTTGACACACTCGAGATAGTGTGTAAGGTAAAATTAAAACCCACACACACACAAAACGGTTGTGTAACCGTAACGAGGGCTGAAAATATTATGCCGAACAAAAGCCCAATTAAAATTTAACACAGATTTTTATCCGGCGATAACAGACTATAATTTGGACTGTGAAGTCATTGTGTTTTTTGCCTTGGACACACGTGTATTTTTACTATACGAAACTTGTTTCGATATCCGTTCTAGAGAAAGTTTGTTTAATTTATGTCTGTTTGTAATTAGACTAAATTAGTACTGTCTCAAGAACGGGTTTGGTTTCATTTTACTTCTCAATAGAAAACAATTAAACGTACTATAAGTTTACCAAGATTATTTTAATTCACGTTCCCACAGTTTGTTGTTGTTGTGATTGTAAAGTAAAGGGTTACGCAAGTAGTTTGCCAGGAGTAGATGTTCATTAGTGACAAGAAGGGATATCTAGTTTACTAGGGAGAAGTTATTAGATGCCTAAGTATTCGCGCGCCATAGTCCCAGTCCCCCTTTCAAAATACAAGGGGGGACATAAAAGAAGGCCGGGCTATTTCTCCTCTCCTCAGTCGGAAAATACGTAATTTTCGTCATTCGCGTCGCGCTAACGTGAGTTTTCAAGAGCCAATGAGATGCTGGTTGCAATTTAGAGGCGGGGATTAACTCCGGACCTACCTACGTTTGGACTGGAGATAAAGCTGGAAATGTGGCGAATTTATACCTTCACCCTAATAAACTAGATATTACTTCTTGTTCTTTAGGCATAAAAGAGGAACATTTTAAAATGACTGTCTATATAGCAGACATGTTTTATCTAACTAGAAAGGCTACCCCTTAATGGCGGCTATGTAATGTACAAGGTGAAAGAAAGGTTACATACAGAGTTAGGTTCATATTTAGGTATTTAATACATTCTTGTAAAACCTATGATTTGTTTGATATCGTCTGTTGATCTGTCTGAGACTTTGAGAGGGAGAATGTTTATGAGTTTTTAATACACCCATAATGTGACCCACAAATTCACTTAACCGTTTCTCTTTAGAAGAGAGAGTGGTTTCTTTTATTATACTTTTTTTTGAAGTCATGTTTACCGTGACCCTGCGCCTAACAAAGCCCCCTTTTTTATTTCGTACCGGTAGATAATATAATAAGGGTTACCGGTGTTATTGCTTATAAGCCTGCTTTGAACCTGTTTTTGTTTTTGGGGACGATATATTTATAATTAGTTTATTAGATTTGATTTTTTTCCAAAAACTACTTTTATAAGAATTTTGTTGATATTATTTGAAATTCGCGCGTAAAACTTTATATTTTGATGCTTATAGATGGCGCTACATGTCCGAGGTCATTAAGAAAGGTCATATGTAAGGATGGGGTCGGGAGTTGCGTTTGTTACGTCATTAGCTGCCGGTAGACTGACTCTCGTCTCCCCGATAGGGCGGTGGGACGACACTGATTATGAAATCAATATGATTTTTGATTAATTTATCGTTTAATTACACTTTTATTTGATAATTACGCTATTCTACTTATAAATATCGCAAAAATGAACAACCTTGGTGAGTAAATGATGTAAAACATGATGCTCTTGGAAGATAATTGTTAGCCTACTTCGGGCCTAATTTCACACTATTTGACATCGTGTCCTTTGAAATGGGGGAGAATAGCTGTGCTAATTGGGAAACCACTCTAAACTTTAATACATTTGATAATTAGTTAAACCTTTATGTAATATTTAATCCTATTTATGGTATATTTATAGGAATGATTATCATTAATTGAACTGAAGTTTCAAAACCATAATAAGAAAAACTATGAGTTTTGGAAAGTCATGGAGCAAAAACGACGTTATTCTGAACTTTACAATCTTGATGATAACAAAATGCTTTATCATCGATGTTATCTCAAGCCAGTTGATGGAACTGATAATTTTTCTCATTGAAATGTGAACAAACTTTGTGGTCTCTGATAACACATGGCTTCTGAAGTTCTGAACTCAGGAATTTTAAAGAGGACTAATTAAAATCAATGTCATCTTAGCCTGAACTACAATTTAGGTAAGTGGTAAACCCATATCCGCTCATTAGTTCTTAAGATGTAACAATGAATTCATCTACGTAAACAGATGAGTTTTGATTAATGATGATACTCATAAAACCACTAATTGTTTCAAAATCTCATATATCGTGCTCCACCCTTAAGTTTTATTAAGCATGCAACATGATATTCCTTTCACAATCCTAATAGTCATAGATATGACAAATAACCGTCCACTCCCATCCAAAAATGATTCGTAATGTCTATGGTTTAGTCACGATTAACCGTGGCAATGATAAAAATGGAGGTTATTGATACAAAGTCATTGGGTTTTTATACAGCAATTAGCCCTAATTCTTGCTAATTAGAACTTGTCAAAAATTGTTCAAAACTGCCAAGTTCAACCCTCTAAATTTACTACTAATTTAATTCCAAATCTAGTAGTATGTGAGACAACTATTTGTCCCGTGAAGCGTGAAAGCTACCAAAGCGTGTGATGAAATTAGGAGAAAATGGGTTTTTGTTTGTCTATAAGTGTCGGCACTTTAAATTGAAATTAATCTTAACAGGGTCAAGTGATAAATATCATAATGGATGACGTAATTTGTAACCAATTTTGGGCATTATTGTAGACTACTTTAACTTATAGTGTAATAATTTGACTTCCATTGCAATACTTTGCCTTTCACTGCAATACTTTGACTTCCACTGCAATACTTTGACTTCCACTGCAATACTTTGGCTTCCACTGCAATACTTTGGCTTCCACTGCAATACTTTGGCTTCCACTGCAATACTTTGGCTTCCACTGCAATACTTTGGCTTCCACTGCAATACTTTGGCTTCCACTGCAATACTTTGGCTTCCACTGCAATACTTTGGCTTCCACTGCAATACTTTGGCTTCCACTGCAATACTTTGGCTTTCACTGCGATACTCTGCTACCTTCCACTGCAATACTCTGCTACCTTCCCACTGCAATACTCTGCTACCTTCCACTGCAATACTCTGCTACCTTCCACTGCAATACTCTGCTACCTTCCACTGCAATACTCTGCTACCTTCCACTGCAATACTCTGCTACCTTCCACTGCAATGCTCCGGCCTTTCCACTGCAATACTCCGGCCTTTCCACTGCAATACTCCGGCTTCCACTGCAATACTTTGGCTTCCACTGCAATACTTTGGCTTCCACTGCAATACTTTGGCTTCCACTGCAATACTTTGGCTTCCACTGCAATACTTTGGCTTCCACTGCAATACTTTGGCTTCCACTGCAATACTTTGGCTTCCACTGCAATACTTTGGCTTCCACTGCAATACTTTGGCTTCCACTGCGATACTCTGCTACCTTCCACTGCAATACTCTGCTACCTTCCCACTGCAATACTCTGCTACCTTCCACTGCAATACTCTGCTACCTTCCACTGCAATACTCTGCTACCTTCCACTGCAATACTCTGCTACCTTCCACTGCAATACTCTGCTACCTTCCACTGCAATACTCCGGCCTTTCCACTGCAATACTCCGGCCTTTCCACTGCAATACTCCGGCCTTTCCACTGCAATACTCCGGCCTTTCCACTGCAATACTCCGGCCTTTCCACTGCAATACTCCGGCCTTTCCACTGCAATACTCCGGCCTTTCCACTGCAATACTCCGGCCTTTCACTGCAATACTCCGGCCTTTCACTGCAATACTTTTGCCTTCTACTACTTTTGCTTCGACTACAATATTACAAATATATACAGACTTAAAAGTAAACTTGTCGAATGATAACAATTTCTTAGAAGACACCAAATTAATCATTTTGATTACACTCATTTTCTTCAATAGAAACTGAAAGTATTTGAACTATTTTAACGTAGCTTAAGGGTCTAAGACTCCGTTTTACTTTTTGTTTTATGAATGGTTAAACCCAAATTGTGAGAATTTACTGATTTTTGTTTTTGAACATTATCATTATCTGGTCGTTAGTTAGGACCCAACTTTACCAGGCCATGTGTTGTACTTTTAACCTTAATGTTTCTACATGGTTGTCACGAATTTTCCATGAAATGTAACGGTTTTGACCGTATATAGGCAAGATATAATGATTTTGAAAAATGCCTCGGGGTTCCTCTTGATGATGATTCAAGCCCGGTGGCAATGCTCTCAAAATCTCCCGATTTAATGACAATCGTGAGGTCATTTCTTTAGTTTTTCTATAATCCAAGGCGACTCTTAAGAATGTACATTAGCTTCGAAAAGGAATGTGA
This sequence comes from Phalangium opilio, assembly GCF_054372755.1. Lineage (NCBI taxonomy): Eukaryota > Metazoa > Arthropoda > Arachnida > Opiliones > Phalangiidae > Phalangium > Phalangium opilio. The sequence continues at coordinate 7,848,855 of NW_028324151.1, forward strand.
TATGGTATTGGTAGTTCGCTTGTTTTAAAGGTCTGTTGAAGTTCAGATCTTGTTTTTTCACGTAATGGAAAGTGATGGAGAACTGGGAATTAAATGGAAATCGTAGTATTTGGGAAAATGACCAGTGAAAATAGGATGATTCCATAAAATTCAGAAGAATGTTTTTATAATTAGAAATTCGTAATTGTGAGATAGAAACTATGGTTCTCAATTTCATGTACAACTTCAAAAATAGTCTGTGAAAAGATGGAAATATTTTTTGGGATATTTTTAATATTCCATGTTTTTGAACATTTCCCAAAGCTACTTATAGATTTTTGAACATTTTTCGGAGCTCCTTATTGGTTTTTGAACATTTTTCGAAGCTCCTTATTGGTTTTTGAACATTTTTCGAAGCTCCTTATTGGTTTTTGAACATTTTTCGAAGCTCCTTATTGGTTTTTGAACATTTTTCGAAGCTCCTTATTGGTTTTTGAACATTTTTCGAGGCTCCTTATTGGTTTTTTGAACATTTTCCAAAAGTCCTTATAGGTTTTTGAACATTTTTCGAAGCTCCTTATTGGTTTTTTGAACATTTTCCAAAAGTCCTTATAGGTTTTTGAACATTTTTCGAAGCTCCTTTTAGTTTTTTTGAACAATTTCTCAACCTTCTTTTAGGTTTTTGATACCGGTATAGTACCAGTACAATAATTTTTTTCAATTCAAACCATAAAGAACTATAATCGTTAAAAATTCATTTTATAGTCCGCAAGGTCAGTTAACTATAAAGTATATCTAGAAACGGTAACCACACCCGTTTGAATATCAGACAGGGTATCCTATAATCTTCCAAAACTATAGCTGGATTATAAAAAAAAATTTACATTAGCTTTTTTTCAAATTCAAGTAAATTTATTTTTTTCAATTTTAATACGAGTTGGGATGGTATTATACATACATTTTTTTACCAAACCCATTGTTATCGGAAAACCGTACTGTGATATAAATCCTACATTAAGCCTCGTATTAAACCAAAAAAGCTCGAAAATATTTCTCGTACCAAAAGAAAAATGGGTAAAATGTATGCAGTTCAACCATCCAGCTGGGTGACGTTTTAAACGCTGTTTTAGCGATATCACCTCTGATCGGACACCGAAAATGTTTTACTTTAAATATTCAGAAGTGCGATTTAAAGGCGAGTGTCTAGTTATATTTAGAACAATGACGATTGGGCCTAAAAAAGTCAAGGAAAACCTGGAAAAGTCAGGGAATTTGAATCTGTACCGTGTATTAGATCTACTAATATTCTCAAACCAGCTTCAACCGTTATGGTTTCAAAAAGCGTTGTTTTTAATTCAAATAATCCGCCGATGTTCGTCATACCTGATATTACGCTGGACATGGCTTCACGCGGTCTCTTGCACGTGAAATATTGGTTTTCACGCGCCTTAACTCGTTTTTTCAAGTCATTTTTTTAATTAGTTTCATTTATGGGACAATTCACAATTTCAATCGTGTTGAATTTTTGATAGTGAGGTAAAGCTAAAAATGTACACATTAGGCCTTCACCTTAAATACCCATTGTTTAAGAAAATAAATATTTTTCCATTTAAAATTCTTTAAAATTGCCAAATATTTCTCGACAAAAATGGCAAAACTTAACGGGAATATTTGTATAATATTATTTTTCTTTGAAATCCTTGGGAGTTTATGATACGATCAATACTTCTATCACATTCCAATAGGTTTTCGTTAAAAATCCAAGGCCAAGTAACACCTTGTCAAATAGTGTAATAGTGGTGAAATTGTATGGGTGAAATAAGCCACTTAATTTGAGATTGAATCTTAATATACTTTAACCGTTTACCCTAATGTTGATTTCGGATAAATTTCGAAATTTTTACGAGTGTTTGTGAAACTTATCCTTCGATTGAAGCCGTTTTTTTTATTCATCTTAAGATTAAATTTGCCTTAAATTTGATGGAAGGTCTATGGCCTTATTAAGAGCTTAGATAAATATTTACTTGGAAAAGCCGAGCGCTACTAACGTGCCTTGATCGTATAAAATGTGAAAGTGATAATTTTTGCAGGTTATTTATTAACTTAGCTTTTGGGACTGGGAGGTTAATTTAAATTTACAAACAATACTAACTAGTAGAACCGAAGTACAGTAGGTTCTGTGGGTGATTTTGAGTCAAAATGTAACTTCTATGACATTTTGCATAAATGGTCACACTTTACGAGTTACGATGTGTTTTAAGGATGATTCCTTAATTAAATTAGCATTATCAGGGTTCACACCTGGAAAACTCAGGGAAATAAATAGTTGATAAAGTTTCAGGGAAATTTAGAATTGTAAGTAAAATTCACGGAAACCAGGGAAATTTGTGAGGTTTGAGTAAGTTTTAAAATATTTTATTATGTGGCCTGGAAATGTCACGGAAGAATATGGTAAAAAAACCTTTAAATTCAGGGGAAACACATGGGGAAAAAACCTGGAAAATTCTTGAAAATCAATTTTCCAAAAAATGTCTAAACTCTGATTAAATTTAAGGTGTCATGTATCAAAGACTTTAATAACTTTGAAACGGTGGCCCTTAGTGTAAAGCGTCATAGAATATTTTCGACTCCGAATCTCCCGTAACACCACCACCCTTATTGGAATTTTAAACAAACCACTTAAAGGGAGGGTGAAGTAGAAAATCAAGTGATTTTTTATCGATTCTTCTACTAATTATAAGACCAGCCTGCATAGTGAAACATTCAGGAAATACTTCCGAATGATTTAAAAATTCAAATTAGGTTCAGATTTTAAGGATAATTTTAAACAAGGACTGCCGACCAATAGCGTAACGTCCTGCCTTTTTGTTAACAAAATTCTCGTGGCACGTTCCATGTCTCGCGCCACTATTGTCACGTAGCGCGCGAATTTTATCAAATCTCGTGATAAATTTCTTTAGGCATGGCGCGTGCCACGAGAATTTTGTTAACAAAAAGGCAGGGCGTTACGCGATTGGTCGGCAGTCCTTGTTTAAAATTATCCTTAAAATCTGAACCTAATTTGAATTTTAAAATCATTCGGAAGTATTTCCTGAATGTTTCACTATGCAGGCTGGTCTTATAATTAGTAGAAGAATCGATAAAAAATCACTTGATTTTCTACTTCACCCTCCCTTTAAATACAGCACCGCATCTCATACTTGTATTGCTAGGCAGCACGAAACTAGTTTTAGGCGTTTTTTTTTTAAGTTGAAAACATGGGAAAACCCGTTAAACTCTGCCATTGAACTTGAATTACCCATATTCTTTGTTTCTCAGACGTCGTTTATTATTATTATCATATCGGTAAACGATTTTTTTTGGGGTCTCACTCGTCCTACGCCTATTTTGCTTAAATGGTTTCGGTTCTTCAAAACACCTACGTTGAATCCAAGTCCATTATCCTTCTAATTGACCTATTTGACAGGTCTTGTTTAAACAAATTAAAGGTTACCTCGAACCCAATAGAGTTTAAAGAACCCGAGTCACACCCACACTAATATTTTACTACCTACTTGATATTATTGTCTTGAAAGGATAACGTAAATATATCTGCGTAATTTTTCTCATGAGGGTTTTATAATTTACGATAATTTGCACCGTTACGCCAGAATTAAGTCCACTCGCGTGGTTTTTGAATAATTTTAAAGGGAATGCGAAATGCATTAATATTTTGGTGTTGTTTTCTATGCGAAAACACTAATTAACCAACTCACCAATTCAGTAGAAATTGGAATTCGTAGGTTATCTAGGTTTTATTATGTTTTTTAGAAATGGCTTTTAAACTGGTCTTGGAAGTTCAATTTAAGGAACCTGATAGGGGAAACTGATAAGAGGTTAATGATGTGTCGGATGAATTTAATGGAATTTTATATGGATGGTTATTTAATTAATTAAAATGGGTGATTTGTTATCAATGACGTGTTCTGTAACTGATCTTAGAAATTTAGGTAGTTTCATGATCAGGGATGTTAATAGCAGCGTTAGGATATTATGTGATCCGCCAAATTAAGGGACAATGATCAAGGGGGTGTTAGGAAATTATATGATTAGCCAAATTAAGGGACAATGATCAAGGCAGTGTAAGGAAATTATTTGATCAGCTATGTTTTGGGACACTGATCAAGGCAGTGTAAGGAAATTATTTGATCAGCTATGTTTTGGGACACTGATCAAGGGAGCGTTAGGAAATTATATGAACAGAAGTTTAGGGACACTAATCAAGCTACCGTTAGGAAATTATATGAACAGAAGTTTAGGGACACTAATCAAGCTACCGTTAGGAAGTTGTGATCAGCTAAGTTTAGGGACAAGGATCAAGTTACCGTTAGGAAGTTGTGATCAGCTAAGTTTAGGGACAAGGATCAAGTTACCGTTAGGAAGTTGTGATCAGCTAAGTTTAGAGACACTGATCTAGGGAGAGCTAGAAAATTCTACGTACAGCTAAGCTTAGAGACGCTGATCAAGGTAGCTCTAGGAAATTATACAAACAGCTAAATTTAGGGACACTGATCGAAGGAGCGTTAGGATATTTAGGGACACTGATCGAAGGAGCGTTAGGATATTTAGGGACACTGATCGAAGGAGCGTTAGGGTATTTAGGGACACTGATCGAAGGAGCGTTAGGGTTTTTAGGGACACCGATCGAAGGAGCGTTAGGGTATTTAGGGACACTGATCGAAGGAGCGTTAGGATATTTAGGGACACTGATCGAAGGAGCGTTAGGATATTTAGGGACACTGATCGAAGGAGCGTTAGGGTATTTAGGGACACCGATCGAAGGAGCGTTAGGGTATTTAGGGACACCGATCGAAGGAGCGTTAGGGTATTTAGGGACACTGATCGAAGGAGCGTTAGGATATTTAGGGACACTGATGGAAGGAGCGTTAGGATATTTAGGGACACTGATGGAAGGAGCGTTAGCGTATTTAGGGACACTGATCGAAGGAGCGTTAGGGTTTTTAGGGACACTGATCGAAGGAGCGTTAGGGTTTTTAGGGACACTGATCGAAGGAGCGTTAGGGTATTTAGGGACACTGATCGAAGGAGCATTAGGGTATTTAGGGACACTGATCGAAGGAGCGTTAGGGTATTTAGGGACACTGGTCGAAGGAGCGTTAGGGTATTTAGGGACACTGGTCGAAGGAGCGTTAGGGTATTTAGGGACACTGATCGAAGGAGTGCAAGGAAATTATGTGATTATTTAAGTTTAGGGACACTCATCAAAGGAGCGTTAGGAAATTCGATCAAACTGATGGGGTATTTGGAATGAAATTGATTACCAAAATCGGAGTTTTAGGGGGAGGGTTATTGATTATAGTGATAAAAATTCAAACTTATCACATTTTTAATCAAATAACTGATGAAATAGCCGATATCTGCGTTTCACTGACTCTTTGAATGCGCCAACTCTAAAGCCGAAAAGGGAAGGGGTGTAGGAGGTTGTTTAGAATGAAAATGATGTCAAATTTGGTAGTATTTCGCTCTCGTTGTTCCTTCCGAAAATGGCGAAAGTCACGCTTTTAAGTCCAAGGTCCGTAGTTGGTCACGCTTTTCTTACTTTTATTAGTGTAATACCACCACCAGTGTTTCTTGGCCATTAAGAGAGGCTCGCCTTTTAATTTTGACCCACATTACTCCAATCGTGCATATCCGCCGCAGCCCTTGCGAAATAATCCCTTTCTTCCGAAATTTGTTGGAAATTATTAAATGAGTGTGTGTGTGTCTACAGCCATTGATAAAAAATAAATATCGGAGATTTTTCGATTTGATTAACGTGAGGAACACTTTGGTGCTTTAATAATATGTTTATCTTATGGCGCTTGCCCCTTTTGTCATATTTATTTGGAAATTTGATCGGTATCGATATCCCAAATTTTAAATTTAATGGGTTTGTAATTTAAGTAGTCTCTATTGAACATTATTTCGTGATATTGTATTTGAGGGAACGTGAAAACACTACTTCACGAGGGGCCAGTAATTCTAGAGATTCACGTACTCAGGCCGATTACGGGTCACGTGTTATGATTTTAGGGCTGTGAAGGGTAGGGGCCATTTAAGGTTAGGTTTAGAGTTAGCAAATACCAGTCGCGACCTGCAGACCTTTTCTCCAGGGTGGCCCAGTCAAATTGTCTATTTTATTTTAGATTTTCAAATAACAATTTTAACAAACTTTTTGCGCTTAATTTTCCACATTTTAAAGTATTTAAATTTACCAGAGCCTTTTTGTATACAAAGTCAAAATTATACCAAAGGTATAATAGAAAAAACCCCATAAAGTATACTTCGTTGAAGTTTGCTCGCGCCGTGTAATATGAGAAACCCCCCATTGCCTTTCTGAATAGTGTCGACCCCCTATCTGACGACCTTCACGACCGTGGCATAGGGAACACACGTGAATAGGCTGAATATAGTAGGCAATGCTAGCAATAGTACCAAGCATTAACGTTTCGATCGCCACCATAGGCTACTATTTTCCATTAACCTTTGACCTAAAAATCTTCCTTGATTGATTTGTTTGTTCGTGTAGGGGTTGCGAGGAGGATCCTTTGCTTCTCATTTTACATTGCTTCTACAGCCAATGGCTGGGAACAGTGATCGAAGTATACTTTTAGTTTAACCTATGAACTTTTGATTATAAGCTACGGTCCTTTTAAAAAAGCAAGCAAAGGCTATGATTTCTTAATCCATTTTAGTTCAGAAAAATATTTTTATTGCATAAAATTTTGCAATCTACGTGTTTTGAATCGTGAAAGTTTATGTACCATTAATTCGAGAGAGAAACAAGAAAGCCACAATAGTGAACTTCCAGCGAACCAGAATTGGAAAAAATCATCCATTTGCTCCATTGACAACATAGTTTGCTTTCGAGTCTCACTGTCTCGATAAACGCAAAAAGACGGGAAATGCATTGTCGCTGACACCCAATAATGAATAAGCGCTGCCTCTGTCATAGTCATCACCCTTAAGAAGTTAAAAAAATGACACAATTAATTGAAGGAAACGATTATGCTACATTTGTTTGCTTTTTTTAATCTTTAGTCGAAAGAGCATTTAAAATAATGAACATCGTAGTAAGTCTATATCACGGAGCTAAGCTGTCCTATGATTCCTATAAAATTCTATATATTTGAACCTGTCCTATATTATCCTATAATTTTATAAAATGTCCTAAAATCTATATCTATAAAAGTCCTGACTGACTGATAATCAACGCCCAGCCCAAACCGCTTGCCCTAGAAGGCTGAAAATTTGCAGGAACGTTACTCATAAGTAGTACGCATGTACTAAGAAAGGTTTTTCCAATCCGCCGCCATCTTAAAAAATGGCGCCCAGAAATGTAAACAATATTCTCTATGCAACAAAGTCCGCGCGTTTCAACCGATTTCACAAATATTTAGTACACTGGTTTCCTTTAACCTATAGACGGGCTGAATGGTCTTTCGGGTTCGATTTGTTGCCATCTTTTTAAATGGCGGCCAGAAATTTAAAAACTGTCCGCGTGAAAAGTAATAAAAAATGTCCCGACGGGCTGACGGGTAACGCCGAGTGCCTTCGCTCCTAGGGTGCTACAAAAATATTAGTCATCGGTAAAATCTACCCATTCTTTATATCATTTTGATGGAAGTTCTTATTACACGTGCGCGACTCCTCGGATTAACAGCTAGTATCCTATATTTTTGACTTGGTTGAAGTTTTCGTATAGTTTCCAGAAAAATAGACACTGAATGAACATACCCCTTATTTATCTTCTCCTTGAATTTCCTTTTGAGCGATCTTCTCAAGCCAATGGCAAAGTCCATAGTTACCCCAGTATCTGTGCCGTAGTAGTATCCACACGATTTTGTCTTGTAATTATACTTATTCGCAACTGACATCATCGTGACCCCAAATTCTACTATGGCAATGTTCCCGAGCCACATATCCGCCATAGTGGAATCCGTAAATTGATCGTCGAAATTTGACGCTTTCTTTAAAATTTTTCGCGTGCGTTCCAGTGGCGAAAGCTATCAAAAGCGCCAAAGTTAGACGGTTTTTGTTTTTCATTTATATTTGGAAAAATCGTATAAAATGAAGGATCTTTAGTAGAAAATATATATTGGACGACTAGGGACCATAGTACTGTACACGCTTGCGAAGTTTTGCCATGTCGCCAATAGAGGTGGACACTAAAAAGCTATCAGGCTCGAAGAAGAATTTAAATTTCTGTATCTTCTTAATTCAATGTTGTAGATGAAGACATATATAGCTCCATTTTAATTTAACATGATTATTCCCAGGCTGATTGTCTTGACGTGGGACAAAACTCCACAAGCGCATGCGCCTTGGCAAATAGTTAAACGCTAATAGAGTAATGACGAGGGAACTATTTATCGAGTATGTGATTCGGTTTAGTAACCTTTCTCCAAATGTAAAGGGATGTTGGGAGGGAAGAATCATGTTACAACTACCCTTCTTTGTAATACACTTCTCTCAAAGAGAAGTATTATATACTTCTGATACTATTTATTTTACACGCTCATTATGGAATAAAAAACAAAAATTGACCAAGAAAGTGTACCAAGACGACACAAGTTTTTGACTCATTAAGATGAGTCAACTTGAGTTGACTAAATTAGTTGAGACGTGTGATCAGAAGTTGGACCAGTTGAATCACAAAATTAAAAAATGATCACTGACAAATTTGTGCTGACTCAAACTTTTGACCCATATGGTTGAGTCAAAGATTGTATCGTCTGAAAAGAGCTTTATTTACCTTGAAAAATCTTTCTATAAAGCCTCCTTCGTTAATACAGGGTCTGACTCGATCCTGGTTTAGCAGATCATCGAAATTGTTGATTCGCTTGTGCTGATTAACGCTTAGTTTAGATACTGAGTTACTGATAAAACCCGGTAGTATGGCCAAGACTGCGGATAGCCACCATGTTCCTAGTATGATACGTTGACTTATGTGTCCGATTTTAGTTGGAATCGCTACGGTTTTTAAGTTCAAGAAGTGCATGGTAAAGCAAACAGTATGGTTGAAAAAATAGCCAAAGTATCCCTTTAAGTTACCTTGTGAAAACAGAGGCCTGTAGGTAATTGTCATATATTTTATCATCGTTTGTACGTAGTTAATTCTTGCTGTAGGTTTCGACATTATCCCTTCATAAACCACACCGATAATTACGATCAGGACGTATGATATCGCCAAGCAAGTACTCCATTTCTAAATTGCGTGCGTCTTATTTTTAAAATTTGGGTTATTTTTTCTCTGGTAATTGCGAGTATTTTACCCAACTTCCAAATACAGTCCGCCATTCGTAGGGCGATGTATCGGTGAAGGCAGCGCTTATGATACCCAAAGGGTCCGAGTAAAGTACGGCGCTGAAGTCTATGGCTTCGTATCTTTCTAAGGTAATCGCTAATGGTCCAATTGCGAGATCACTTTCCTTAGAATCGATTAAGATCAGGTGGACAGTTGGAGGGGAGTTGGCTTAATTGTAATCTATCTCGCCTTTACTCTGGATTAACTACAGTATAGGCTTGCGATGGGACCCGTCTCGAAATTTTAAAATCAAATAGTACACCGTTAACTAATCCAAGAATAACTAAAAATAATCTGAATTCTGACGTCATCTTTCACTCTCATCCCTGGTAAAATCAGTGAGCAAGTATAGAAATGAGAGTCAAAGAGGGAATGGAACTGTAACGGCACAGCCCGATCTTTCTCTCTCATACCATAGAGGATAGACAAAAGAGGAGTAGACACTTTAGCCTAGCCTTGACCAATAATACATAAGGGAATATCTCGCCAAATGTTTACTATTGATTTCCGGGTTTTTTTACCCCCATTACCTTCTGTCTGTCCTTATGTCGTCCCCTTTACTGTATATCCTCCATGGAGGCGGAGAGTGATATTTAGACAAAGGTAACCACGTGTCTAGAGATGTGAGTCGGTAATTTACCAAATACCGCGTAAATTACCGATTTATATCTTACCGTAATTTTAAAATGGTAATTTAGCGGTAAATTACGTAAATTACCGCTTTAATAAGCCTGTGAAAGTATAAAATACCATAGATTACGGTTATTCCAAAATTTCAATCGGTAATTTACCGGTAAATTACGTAAATTACCGCGGTAATAAGCCTGTGAAAGTATAAAATACCATAAATTACGGTTATTCCAAAATTTCAATCGGTAATTTACCGGTAATTTCACATCTCTACACGTGTCTACCAATAAACCGCTCAGAGTCTTATTCTTATACGTTTTCACTGGTAAAATGTAGTAGACTTCTTTTTTACGATGTAGTCATACATTTCGATGAAGAGACGCTACAATCCCAGTCCAAGTACCGTTTGTAAGACGCGTACCCCATTTCTTGTCAGGTGGGTAAACGTAGCGAAACCTGGCGGATACGGTAGACAATGTATCAAAATCTCGTTAACTCGAGATTAAACCTTCGAACCACAACTTACTTGGCGTTCATGTACTGAAATACAAATTTAATCACCTCGCCCATGATTCCGCTGACAAGAGGGTTTCCCTTACCATCATCCTTAATTTCGGTCCACGGTGACCACTGTAGTATGACAACATATAGTTTTGAGTTATCGCTACAGACGTTATACAGGGTGCTTCTGATAAGTCTGTCATAAATAAAGGGGGATGTTCTCTGGGCGATGAGTCGAAAATGTCCTATGACATTTTGCCGTCCGGCCCACTCTTTTGGAGTTATGGCTTGAGTGTTTTGACGATGACCCCTTACATTAATGTAAATAAACTGACACACAATGCTAATTTAATTAAGGGGTCATCCCTAAAATAATCAAATCATAAATCGAAAACGGTCGCCCTTGTGGCAAAAAGTCATAGAACATTTTCGTCTCAAAATCACCCAAAGAACACCCCCTAAATTTGTGACAGACATCGGAATCTACACCCTATATACGTTACAACACGCTTACGTTTGCAACGACCACATCAAAAACGAGAGAATCGTTGCTCATGTTAATTTTTGCTCAGTTTGGTTAGAAATGTGTGTTGCGTTTGAGCGTTGTTAAATTAAATTTCCAAGCAAAGCTCAATTCGATTTGCACGAACGCGGAACAAGTTGAATCTAATTACATTTATCGAGCTTTCTCTCATAAGTTTTTAAATTCTAAGGCTAGTTCCTTCTTTGCGAAAAATCGCGGAAACAATGTGCGCTTGAAGGAAATAGGTGAGATGGAGTAGCCTCTGTACCCACGTCTATGTCAGCGAAGTTCTCCCAGCATCCTCGGCTTGGAGGGTCGTGCGCAAGGTACTCTGGAAGACTTTCATTGACCATGGGCTAGGCAACCCTTAGTAGCGGGACATACAAGGGAGCCGTCTCTCCGCTCTCTCATGATACAAAAAGACTACAGCGCGTGCGCCAAAAAGCGAGATGGAAGGGCAAAGTTTGACCCCCGTGTCTTTCCCTCTTATGGTCTGTTGCCACACATGGTGCACATATCTATTCCATCACACCTCTTTGATCCAATGCGTTCTTCAGTATAAATCTGAATTTTTGCATAGTTCACCGAATTGACCAAAAATTTATAAATACCCATAATTACCAGCGATAGGAGAGTTGAAATCCACTTGATTATTTCTAACTGTCGTAGTTATTTCTTGGTAAGGTAGCCTTGCATTATGTCAACAGTGGTTAAGCGTTGCTAATTATGAGGAATGAAGACTTATGGTGATAGGCTTACGTTTTTCTAAAATAAAATCCACGTAACTAAGGGTATAGTTTGTTTTGGCTTTTCGTTGCTACCCGAAGTTTATGTCTTCAATTACTTCCTTGCTTCGTTTACCTAATACGATGTTACCCCGTGATGCGTGGAATTTATATAACTACAGAAAGAGATTACGCATAACATTGGGACTTTTCAGAGTGTTATTGGATTTGTTTAAATTTGGTAGTTTCGTGAATGCTAATAATTATCATTGAAAAGTCACGGCTTAAAAGCAAATCTTAAAATGTTTTATAGAAAATAGTAAATATTATTAAATAATACTTTCGAAGTTGAAACCATAAATATCTTAAATTATATTTCAAATGAAAATATTTCAGTAATTAAAAACGTTTTCCACTCCTCCGCCATCTTCAAAAATGGCGGTCAAAATGTAAAAATCTTCTTTAAGGATTAACATTAGTGCATTTCAACAGATTTCTTTAATATTTTGTAAACGGGCTTTATGGCTTTTGAGGTACGATTTGCCCCGCCATCTTTCAAAATGGCGGCCCAAAAACTAACAAAAATTATGTTCCGATTTGCTATACTTACTATACGATAGTGCAACTTATAAATTTGAACATTCTATTTTAACGGGCGACCCAGAATATGAAACGATTATCACGGTTTACCTTTCGCAATATGTTTTTATCCTAATCTTCTTTCCTCTTCGCGAGAATACTAATTCATTTTTCCTCGCATTACACTGTCCCCCCCCTTCTATGTTTCTCTATTTCTCGGTGTCAAGGTTGAATGGTATAGCGTAGTAGAGGGTGCTCTTATGGGGTGCGTTACCCGTTTTTTCTTTCCTTATCGGCGCCCATAACAGTGAAAGTTGTTGTAGTTTCACTTTCATTTGCCCTCGAACTAAATTCACTCGAATCTCTTTTCGCTCTCCCTTCCCCTCTTTCTCTACCCCCCCCCTTTCCCATCTTAGCCCTGGTTAAATTATAGAAATTTTTTTTTTTGGTTCTATCCTCGTCATGGTGCATTGAAGATAACGAAAATTAATACGAAATTTTTGTGATGCTTGTTTGTTTTTCGGGAGACTTTCTAGGACATGTTTAGGACTGACTAATTCGGGTGGTGTTTTTTATTTATCTTACTCATGGTAATGGAATTAATTTATATGTATATTGGGGAATTTTTTATTTGAATTTGAAGAATTTCGTAGCTTGATCTCAGACGTGGTTTTTTTATTTCAGTAGTCAAGAAGTGATATCTAGTTTACTAGGGAGAAGATGTAAATTCGCCACATTTCCAGCTTTATCTTCAGTCCAAACGTAGGCCCGGAGTTAATCCCCGCCTCTAAATTACAGCAAGTATTTCATTGGTTCTCGAAAACGCACGTCAGTGCGACGCAAATCCTGAAAATTACACATTTTCCGACTGAGGAGAGGCGAAATAGCCCGGCCTCCTTTTACCTCCCCCCCTTGTATTTTGAAAGGGGGGCTAGGACTATGGTGCCCGAAAACTCAGGCATCTTATACCTTCTCCCTAATAAAATAGATATTACTTCTTGTTTTGACATAAAAGGTTGAAAGTCTCATGTTTTGTCTTGCACTGAAAAATTTAGGAATATTTGATGAAAAAGATCACTTCCTTTCTGTACGTTTGATCAAATTGATTTCAGGAATTCAATTTTGAGTTGACGAGGATTTAGAGAAATGATTTCACGATTTCAGTTGACGTTTTTTTACAACTTTGTAAGGACTCTAATGAAATTAAGTGACTCCCTCACAACGCCGTCATATTGGTAGATAAACCAGTCAAGGTGGCCACAGGTCAGGGGGAGCCTGGGAAAGTCAGGGAATTTCAAAATGGGCCAAAAAGATCACGGAATTTTAAGAATTTCAACAAAGTCAGGGAAAATTCAGTGAAATATCTTCAGTTCGACCATCCAGCTGGGTGACGTTTTAAACGCCGTTTTAGCGAGATCATGTTTGAACAGACACCGAAATCGGGGAGCTCCCTCCAATTTTAAATATTCAAAAATGCGATTTAAACGCAATTGTTTAGTTTTATTTAGAACAATGGCAATTGGGCCTAAAAAGTCAGGGAAAATCGTTAAAAATGTCAGGGAATTTGAAGCTGAAAAAACTGAGCTCAAGGAAGCCGAAGATTTCTGTTCATTCTTTCTTGGGTTATTAGGTTCTTGGTTACACTTGACCAATATTGTCAGTTGTAAAATAATATTATCTTTAAAATCGATTTGAGTAAATTTCCTTGGAGATAATACTGATTAAGTCGAATATTAGTTAGACAGTTTAGAATTACTTAACATTCACGGTAAAATAATAAATTACGTTAATTCTGACATATAGACACGTGACCATGGGAAAGGAAGTATCTTGAAACGAAGCGGAGATCAGACCTTAGCGATTAGCTTCTAAATGGATGCAATTCCTACGCAATTTCGGTAAAGGGAATAGTATATGGCATTGGTTTTGTAATCAATTTACTTAACGCGTGATAAACCCGCCAGATTATCCTTTCAATGGCGCCCCTGATGTCACTTTTGCTGGTAACACCATTTTTCACGGGGTTTTATTTTGTTAGAAGTAGTAAGCAATGCCTTGTTTACCTGAATAAACAAAAGTAGAATAAGCTGACGTTATCGTTAGATTGTCGCCGTATGAAGTTCGTTAAATATTTATGTAGTGGGTGTTTATGATAAGTCTGGCATCAAGAAGCGATATCTAGTTTACTAGGGAGAAGGTATAAGATGCCTAAGTATTCGCTCGCCATAGTCCCAGTCCCCCTTCCAAAATACAAAGGGGACGTAAACGGAGGCCGGGATATTTCGCCTCTCCTCAGTCGAAAAATATGTAATTTTCGTCATTCGCGTCGCGCTGACGTGAGTTTTCAAGAACCAATGAGATGCTGGTTGTAATTTAGAGGTGGGGATTAACTCCGGACCTACGTTTGGACTGGAGATGTGGCGAATTTATACCTTCTCCCTAGTTAACTAGATATCGCTTCTTAGTCTGGCATAAGTTAAGGTCCAGGAATGTTCTTTGGGCGATTTTATGTCGAAAATGTTCTATGACATTTTGCCGTCCGGGTCACTGTTATGATTTGAGCGTTTTAGGGATGACCCCTTAATTAAATTAGAAATCATCTTAATTAAATTCAAGGGGTTATCCGTAAAATACTCCATCTTAATTCGAAAGCAGTCGCCCGGACGGCGAAATGTCAAAGAATATTTTTGACTCAAAATCGCCCAAAGAACATCCTTCTTAATTTTTGCCAGACTTATCATCATAATTCAAGGACTGTCATATGACGGGCAAACTTACTAGAGCTATTATAGCATTTTATAACTCTGTGTTCGTATACTTCTTAAATTTTGGGAAATATATATATTTTTTATGCATCTGCCCACATGTTTGTGGTATTTCTCCTTAAAGTATTTAATCTTTGTGGGTCAAGTCACCCGAGATGTAGAATTGAAGTTTTCAACCTTTTCCGTTTATGACATTTGTGACAAAGGTTTGATCGGATTATTTCCTTTTAATCCGAATAATTTCACTCGTGGAAAGCAATACCTCGAATTTCGAAATAAATTATACGTAATATCAAAAGTTCATAGATAATTACAAAAAGTATACTTCTTTCACAGTTCCCATCCTTTGGCTGTTGACGCCATGTAAAAATGAGAAGTAAGCAACCCTCCTCTCAAACCTCTACACGAACAAACCAATCAGAGAAGAGGTGTTTGGGGGTCGAAGGTTTATAGAAAATAGTACTCCATTGTGGCGATCCAAACGTTAATTCTTGGTAGTTTAGGAGCCTATTCAAGCGTGTTCCCTGTGCTATGGCTGTGAAGAGGGGGTTGACACTATTCTTGAGAGGTAAAGGGGGTGTATCTCATATTACACGGTACGAGCAAGCTTCAATGAAGTACACTTTTTGTTTTAGTGTATGAACCTTTGGTAATATACGCGACTGTTGCTCTATTAAATCTCAACTTGAATACTGCCTATATTTTACTTAAAAACAAAATTCGATATTTCAAAATCGACCCGCAGTATTTCATGCTAAATATCAAACCGTTTCTTTAATTTTCTTATCGACTCAGAGTCGTAGAATTAAATCTCTCTAATTTGTCGAGTTTCAGATTGAGAGAAACGATAAATTTTTATAGAAAGCTTTTATACTTAATTTGATATCCGAAGATATTTTTTCTCAAATAAACAAGGTTGCATTTCGTTTTTTTAAAGGGTGTATGAAATGTAGATCATTCTTATCCTTTATTTTTATAATTATGTTTCCAGGTTTGTCTCTGTCAGGGAAAACCTGGAAATATAGGTCTTCAGTTCATGGAATTTTAAAATTAACATTAAAATAAACCTGAAAGATGAACTTAAGAATTTTGTGGCAACCATTTAAAGTTAAGTAACTGTATAGCAAATAAATATTAGCACTAACAGCAAAGTGACCCGTCATTTCCCGTCGGTATATTTTTATTCGTTTTGGGTCCGCCATTTTTAAAGATGGTGGTAAATCGAAGCCCAAAAGCCATATATTATTATAGGCTATATTATGTAAGGAATCATTGTATTTAATATTAATGAAACTCTTTAAAACGTACTTACATTATTCCATATAGATGGTTTTATACATTTCTGGCCGCCATTTTTCAAGATGGTGGCAGATTTTAAAAATCTTTCTTAACTCTTTATTAATACTTTAAAGTAAGGTCCCTACAGAATTTCAGTCTTTTAGGTAATGCGGTTTAGACTGGGCGTTTATTATCAGTCAGTCAAAACTTCAAGATTAAATAAAAAAAGGAATGTATTTCATCGAGTTTTTTTCTCCTGTTTAAATTAAATCATTTAAATGTTATTATTTAAACCATAGCCTTCTGGTATTATGCAATCACTTCACCAAAATAGAGGAGACAAATTTCGAACTGTTTTTCACTGCCTCATTAGATATTTGTCCGTTACGTTTCACGGACCCGGTTCACCCATTTATGCAAATTTTGTCCCGAAATTGTCAGCAATTAAAATGAAATTGCACAAAATGAGAAAGTGATGAATTTAGTCTTATTTATTATTATTTCTTTACTCTTTAACTGGTCATCTTTCTTCTTGAACATAGTTATTAACGCTTGGCGCATTATTTAGTTTTATGGGTCACATCTTAGCTCTAGTATTAAGCTGGCCTCTTGTAGTCCCTGACTGCTTAGTTTAGTAGTAATGTATTTCCACCGGTTCCCCCCTTTTGTGTTTTAAAAGGGTTTTTTATCTTGAGGGGGGGGGGCAGAACAGACGTTAAGCTATTGCATGTAAATAAATAACAAAATAAAAAGTTAACAGTCGAGGCTGTCGACCTAGATACTTGAATTTTTCAATCGGTGCTCTTTAGAAAGGTCCTCTTTGTTTTATCGTTTTAAAGTTCGTCTATGGTTTTAACAAGGTTTATTATTTATAATATTTCAAGTTGCGTATCGATGGACTCTTTGTCTGGAAGACTTAGACCTACTTTATGTCAAAAGACAACTGACTGCTTGGTTAGTTTTGATTTTGACGAATTGCTTTACTCCCATTCGATTTAATTGTTATTAAGCCGAAATTAATTTATATTAAAATAACTGATGAACATACACTGGTGGTATGATGGTGCTATTACTGTACGATTTTCCTGTATTGTTTTTGTAACAGATTTAAACAACCATCTACTGCAAATGAAACCTTTGGGTTTCTTTTTTGTAAGAGTTTTAAAGAAGGCACCAAATCACACCCATATTTATAAGGTCAATCCCAAATATCGGCACCCTGAAATTCACGAAATTTGTTTTATTTAATTGCAATTTAGAATTAGTATTTTTAACAAGTTGGGAAAACCAAAATATTACCTCTCCGTGTCGAGAAGATTATATAAACTAAAGTATCCAATGAAAACGTCGACCTTTTTGCCCTAATCCTTTCCCGCGCTTTGCCCTTCCGCATTTCATCCTTACTCTCAACATTATCTTCCTCCATTTTACATACAAAAATCAAATACTCACTAAAAGAAGTGGCAAAAACTTTCTGGCTCTTTACAACCACTTAATTTGACTTAATATCCAATTTCCAACAACAATAATATACCGGTAGTTTAACTGACAACCTACTAGCATCGAAATTCTCATTAAGAATGGCTCCCGCGGATAAAAAAGGGCAATTTTCAACTAGGTGGGCGTTATCTCATTAGATTTGAAAAATATCATCATGCCTAACCGTTTGGATTTTTTAAAGCAATCTTAGCACCAAAAAATATTTTTTGATACAAAATAAATGTTTTATATTCTTATTAAGAATAAATCAAGAGGATAAAAAAGGTCTGTCCTCTCGTAATTTTTTAAGCTTTTATCATGATTACTCTATACTACAGTAACAAGGAGTATAAACCCATTAGTGGAAGCAGTATTTTTTTTCCGAAACAATCTCGCTTATGTTTATCCTCTCTAGACTTCGCTAAAAACGTATTACTCCTACGTAAAATATTAATAGACAGGCAAGGATTCATACCATTAAAGGAGCGCAATATTATCCATATTTTCATTTCATATACAGAGAAAAGAAATTATTATGTTTCTGCGAGGAGCTTCCCATTTTTGTTGTTGTTTTGAAAAATATATCGCAATGCACGGGCCTTGATAGATATAGGAGGCAATGAATGAAATATATCACAATGCACGTGCCTTGATAGATATAGGAGGCAATGAAGGAAATATATCGCATGCACGGGCCTTGGTAGATATAGGAGGTAGTGATAATCTCTCTCTTTGCACGAGAGGTTTATCTTTAATATTTAAATAAATATAATTATTTTTAATTATTTTAATCTTCAATAATTAACATTAATAATAGTTAAATCGTTTAAAATAAAGTTATACCTATTATCTTCTCAAACTTTGCTAATATTGACGTTTAAAGTGAAGGATACCCCTCTTACCCGCTTTCTTCAAATTTTGGGGTATATATACGATTCGTTTCCATTATAATAGTAAGGATAAAGCGCAATTGCGAAAACCTTTGGTGGCCGATCCCACCTTAGGGAGGCTAGACGTTTCTCGTAACCCTAGCTGATCGCCGCGTATATCCTAAAACCAAACGATGATAATGGAGTAGAAGTTTGTTGTCTATGTGGAATAGACGGAAGACCAGTGGATGGTGGTGTTAGAAGCCAGTGTAAGTGCAGACTGGTGTCAATGTGGGATTGACAAAGAACAGAAGATGGTGGTGATTAGAAGCCAGTATGTACAGACTGGTGTCCAAGTGGAATGGACGAAGACCAGAAGATGGTGGTGATTAGAATCCAAGATGGTGGTGATTAGAAGCCAGTAAGAACTCAACACAGGTGGTGTGAGAACTCAAGTAGAGGAGCCATTTCCGAGACTGTGGAAGCAGTTCGGAAATGGCGAACACGTTTGCTCCGATACGCAAACTGCGAACGCGGTCACGTGGGTGTAACAACAGACACACACACACACAGACAGACAGACAGACACACAGACAGACAGACACGGCCGTTACAGAACCTCTCCTGGACTACGTCACACGGAGAGGTAAAAATAACTTACCAAGCTATTACATTACCTCATTGGTAAAACATTTCATATGTGAACAGGCCTAATAATGGACTACCTATCATGCCGTATACGCTTAAGGCAGCCTAAAAAATAAGTTTAATCATTTTAACTATTGATTAATAAATTTACCTGTAAGACATTTCCTAGTTGTTGAGCTACTAAAACTAATACGATCGCTATGAAAACTTACTAAACGGCTGGAAAATGATATTTAAAATTAAATAAATTAATAATCTAGGCTTAATTACGTTTTAATTAGCTTAATTACCGAGTAATTTGGTAATTCTAGTGACACAACGTTCGAGATTTCTTTAGTGTACAACGTTTTAACCTCATCTTCAAAAGTTTACCCCAGCCTTCTAATTTACTGCAGATGAAACTGTGCAAACTAATCGAAATTACAGTCTTAATTGATTTTGATTCATACTAATTTTAAATACGTCAAATCAAAAGCGCCGTTAAAAAATCCTGTAACGAACAAAAAGGGTTGTCCATTAAGTTGGAAACTTTAAATTAGTGTTCGGGCATTTTTGTGTAGAAAGAATTGGATATTTTTGAACCACAGTTTGATTAACGCCATAAATGTCCACCTGCGAAAATAACTCCAATAATAGTGGAATTTTCTTCAATTTCAGGTCGTTATTTGACCGAATGACGTCATGGATTCATGGTTTGAATTTCTTCGATGGGCCACGTTTGGCCATCAGCGAGGGATCAAGATTTTGGCCGTCCAGTGCACGACCGAGCTGCACGGAGGATCGCGGGAACCAATCATAGAGATAGGAACATATATACCTCTAGAGTCACAACGTATATCCCGAGACAGGCCGCACTTTTTAAAACCATGTAAACTTTATCATTCGACACCAGCGCCACTATCGGCGATATTCTTAACTAAAATATTATTCGAGCTACAAATAGATGGCGTTGCTAAAAAAGGTTTTCGCGCTAAAAATGACTTTTTGGCGGGAAAAATGAACTTTTCGCGGTAAATCTGTAACTTTTTCAAACTTTTTTCAGTTGACGGACCTTATATTATTTTATTTGTTCTTAACTATCTAAATAAATGTTTCCAAAGTATATTTAAGTGTTTTATTTTATTTCTGTTCAAAATTTAACAAAATGGGTAGAAAATGCGCTGTTTCCTCTTGTAAAAATACTGGAAGAAACAAAAAGGTTTAATGGCATAGGTGAAAACCCAATAAATTAAACGTTCACATTATTAATTTATTAAACTAAGTTGTTATCACAATAAGCCATAGGAAAAACGGACTGGGTTCCAACCAGGCTGGGAAATAGCACACTTCCTCTGGTCCAAAACCAGTTTATTAATTGCTTGGACTAGTTTTTTAATTCAAGAAGTGGGGGTTACTGGTCCTCGGGACCAGTTTATTAATTGCAAATCTATTGGAAGGCTGGGACCAGTCCGGAGACCAGTAAATAATTTCAGACACTAGGGGGTAACTGGTCCAAAGGACTAGTTTAAAAAATATCCTTATTTCCCAGCCTGGTTCCAACTGCAAATGACGCGATTTGCGGAGATAATTTGAGGCAAATGCCTTTCGGGAAAATGCTTCCATTATTAAAGTACTGACAACTTGGACTAATAATAGAAACTTAGCTTTACTTAGTCCAGGCTGACAAGAACTGCGATTCCTTCTTTATTTTTACCGGAATCAAATGAGGATCTCCTAAATTCTAATTTTAGAGCTGGCATTGTACTGTTTTGCAAAATAACTTTTGGTGCTTATTTAACTTGTTAATACAATTTACAGAAAACATACGCTAGAACAATCCCAAATGAAACCTTTCCCCAAACCACTCACGCGTCGGTAAATGAAACGGTTGAAAATAGGCCTACCTTATTGACAACTATTCAAGCGGCGGTCAATATCACACTCCAAACTAGCCTATACCTTTGGCAAGTTACATTGAGGTCAATGAACCCGCTTAGCATAATCTAGACGAAAATGCAATAGAGGATATCGCGCATTAACTGTAGAAGTTGGAACATCTTCCCAACGCACAGAAATGTATGACATCCCAATGGACATTGAAGAACACGATAGCCCTCTGTTTGTTGTATGTACAGAGCTACAGGCTATATCATTGTAATTTTAGGGGCTTTGTCAAACATTAGCGTATTTCCACAGACAATATCCATCTAAGGATATTGTCAAAATCATTGATCTTACTGAAAAATGCCTTAGAAGTCTTAAATCTTGAAAAATGTCGTGGTTGCATTAAAAACATTCCACTCAAAATAGAAACTCTTGTTGACGATGCTTAATTCATGAAAACATATTTCCCACTCTAACGGAGCACATATATGACCAAGAGTTCGGATGGAACCACGATTTAAATCACATTGTTAAAAAGGCAATAAACATCTACACAGATATCAGGCTGAGGAAAATAGCAAAGAATATGAACGAGAAAATGAAAAGAGAATATTAGAAAACGACTGACCAAACTGATTTTATTCCAAGGACAATAGTAGTCTATTTATAATTTGAATTTATTTATTAGTTGATACGTACATTTTACATTCAGCATTCATGATTCGTTCATTCACTCCAAAAAAAATAATGTTTGTTTAATTAACTTGTCAAATCATCATCAATTTGTTTAATTAATTCATTATCATTTCCCTCGAATTTGCTAGAATACAATACACGCATAGACACAGTAGCAGACTACGCCGTTGAAAATATATCAAAATAGTTCTTCCGTTTTTGCACAGATGGCGCTGGGTGTATTTGATAAAGTATACTGTTTTTAACGTTGTATATTCACTAATGATAAGGTTAAAGTCTATGGGGACGCCTCCATGTTGTGACTCTAGAGGTATATATGTTCCTATCTCTATGGAACCAATCACGTTCTGGCCGACTAAAATGACGTCACGATGGTTTCCGAACGCGTAGTTTTTTCGTGATATTTTTAAATCGGGTTACTTGAACAAACTTTGAACTTTTGTGTGAACTTTACGGTTTTCTACGGATTCATCGGGATAGCAAATCAAACGAGTGAGTACCAAATCTCTGTTTTGCGCGCGCATTAATAAGCATACAAGTCAGAGCACTGCGTCCCATAGTCCCTTACCCTAATCTGGAAATCTGGAGGTTACCTGATCACCGAAGGGCCACGTTTGGCTATCAGCGAGGGATTATCTACGTCGAAATTAGTGTGAACTTTCAGTTTCGCGAGTTACGGTTATTTACTTCGAAGATTATGTGAACTTTCAGTTTCGCGAGTTTACGGTTATTTACTTCGAAGATTATGTGAACTTTCAGTTTCGCGAGTTTACGGTTATTTACTTCGAAGATTCTGTGAACTTTCAGTTTCGCGAGTTTACGGTTATTTACTTCGAAGATTCTGTGAACTTTCAGTTTCGCGAGTTACGGTTATTTACTTCGAATATTGTGCAAACTTCACGCGAGTTACGGACGGTTATCTACGAGTTCATCAGGATACCAAAAATTTAGTAAGTATCATAAGTGAATAATCGTCTTGAAGTGACCATCATTAAATCTTTGGTCAAAGGTCTACTGCCCTCTTTCGGGCCCCAAAAATACAAGGCATTGTTTTTTCCCTGGTAGCTAAGAGAAGTATATATGGGGTGGTTATTTTAGTTTAGGGTGTCCCTCTATATTGTAGGCTTTTTCTCTTTCACTCTATTATGTCTTACTGGCAGATGATCGATAGATCTATGCTTTATCAAACGGATATCTGAAAAGTTTTTTGATTCTTGGTGGTATTTGTCCATTTTGTTTCGGCTATTTTTAGTATAGAAACGTTTCGGGGTCAAAAATTACCATAAAAGTGTATCATTTAAGTCGTCTGCTCTCTCTTCTGATATGAACGTACCGACTTAAACGCAGGTTGGGAAATAATTATTTTTTTCTTAAACTGGACATTAGGCCAGCGACCCTCCCCCCGGGCCTGGAATAAATAAACTGCTCCATGACCCCTGACCAGGGCGCGTCGTCTGCTAAACTGAAGAACTGGATACTTAAAATATTTAAGTGCATGTCTGGACTCTGGTTAACCTTGAGTTTTCTTAGTGGTCTCGTGGACCACTGACCCACCTCCGATTTAATTTTTAAACGGGTCATTTGCTCAGTGCCACCGGCCACCGCCTTATTTCCCACGCTGCTTAAACGTAAGATTTTAGTCTAGTTTGAATGGACCTTCAAACTCTTCACGTGAATTTGATATTCATGACCGTTTGAATGTAATCAAACGCACTGTAAAAAAGAGGGTATTTTTAGGGTGTAAATTTGCACCTAAAAAGGTATTTTTGGTCAAAAAACTCCTTTAGGTGCGTTTTAGCACCTCCTGAGGTGTTAATGAAAACCCTTTCAATATTTGATGGTGTATTATCATACCCTTAGTAGATGTTTAATGCATGAAGGGTGTTTTATGTAGGAAAAGGGTGTATTTTTATACCCCAAACAACAGCGCACGCGCTGTTGCACTCTTTTATTTAGCTCGCGAACGCAGATTCACGAGGCGCGATGATTTTCAAATTCAAAATAGGCTTAACGGTCGGTGTACTTGCGTCTGTGTTTCACTGTTATCAAACCACTTAAGAAAGGTAATTATTTTAACTAAACTTTTTGTATGTTTAACTTCTATTTATGAAAATGTTCCAACCTTTTTAACAGCTTGGACCGGGATACGTTCACAACTATCCATAGTAATCACGGTTTGTTAAATTAGGTTAGAGTTAGGTTCGATTGGTTAGGTTTACGTTTTGGCTAGGTTTTTTAAGTTTGGGTTCATTTTGCTGTGGTTTAGGTTGCCTACTTCTAATCGCGTGGACATTTGAAGAAAACCGTAGCCCTGATGCCAATGCGAATGTGAACCATTTTAATTCTTGACTTAAGTTTTCTTCGAGAAGTTTCAACGTCTCAATAAAAGCCGTGAGCCCATGAATAATAAATCAGACTAATTTATGATTAAAAGATTAAATCAAATAACGAACTACTAATTTTTAATTCTTTTTGCGTGTAGATTTAGGCATGGCTATTCATTAATTCCTTATAAACATAGTGGTGGATTTATGAGAATTATAATACAACTTCTGTGGATAATATTTCAGTATGGATAGAGATACAAATGGCGTAGATAATGGATAGTAAGTGCCAAGCAAGGTTTTTAAGACTTGTCACCATTTTGTCACAGAACAGCTATAGAACGGGTGATTAATAAAGCCGATGGTGAACGTAACTTTCCTCTGAGAAGTACTCCATTGCAGATAACGAAGAAACCGAAAAATTGCGAAGTGACGTTCTGATTGTATACTAGTTTTGTTGCATTTTTAAATGATTTAAAGTTTTTGGTTTTGAATTTCGCGGTCTAAGTCATTTCACTATTTTTAATGAATTATAACACTGTTGTCTCTGAACCTCGAATTAAAGACTTAATGTAAAAGTTAATTTATTACTTCTTGTGTAATATAAATTACGTAGCGATTTAGGCACACAAAAGTGCCAAAGTTTTTCACACCAGTGAACAACATTTTTCTACTATAAGAAAGAACCATGTATGATAATAATTAAACCTTTCACAGCAAATTTTATATTTGTTAGTACCCGTAAATGGCCGAAATGCCATTTCTTGCACCAGGGGGGAATTTTTCAGGTACAGGTCAATGCATTTGGTTTCAATTTCCATCCCATAACAGAATTCACCAGGTACATTTAAATACCATAAATGGTTTCAATTCACACCCCAATAATTGAAAGGGTATTTTTTCGAACCCACCAACCGAGTTTATCAGGTACAGGTAAATACCATATTTGGTTTCGATTCGCACCCTTAAAAGATGAAAGGGTATTTTTTCACACCCTAAGCAGAATTTCTGAGGTCCAGTTAAATTCCTTTAAGGGTTCTATTAAGCACCTTAGGGTATTTAAAAACACCCCATATACTAGGGTATTTATAAACACCCTATATATGGGGTGCGAATTTGTACCTAAAAGGGTGCGTCTCCTGTGGGGGAAGAAAACGCCTTTAAAGGTGCGTTTCCGACCCCTTTTTCTTTACAGTGCGGGAATCGGATACCATTTATAAAACGTGTTGTAAAATTCATATCTCATGATCGCTAATTTGTCAGTAAAATGAAAAGCATTCGCCTCGCCCACTTAGAAATATTTTTTGCAGGTAATTTAAAAATTTGTCATAAATTTTTCTCCGCTACCTTTCAATCGCCAAGTAAAGAGTCAATGTATGTAATTTTAAAATTCAAAGATAATACCGATAACGTCGTCTTATTGCGTAACGGTAGCCTTTTAATATCCATTAAATTAAATGTAATTTCTTTTAATAATTTCACGCTTTTTTAAGTCGTGAATTATATAAAACCCATTAATAATTAGAAAGGGAAAAATTTAACCCCCGAGCAATTTCATCATTTAATCTTAATTTATTCTAAGTTCACGCCTTTAACATCGTGGTTTACTATCAAATTTTTGCAAAGGCCGGCATGAAATAATTTATCTTTTTCACTTTTAAAATTTCATTGATTTTTTTTAAACTTAAATTTATTCCAATACTTTATTGTTGTAGCTGTCCGTTGTGGCGCAATCAATGTTTGTAAGGGATTTTGATGAACTTTTATTATTGCGTATTGGGCATGCATACTCGGCCCCATTACGCCATTTTATATAATATTGCCAAGCAAATAATAGATTGACTTGGGCGACTTGACCCCTATTGAATTTTTATTATTTTTTCTAAACTGGTCTATGGTTTGCAAAGTGGCGAAATATTCTTTATAGTATTATTATAATTTTTTTTATTACACACTCTTTAAAACAGGCTGGTGGATTTTACATTCTGTGGAGTTTTGAAAAAATTATCTCGTCTAGTTTTATACGTAAAAATTTAAATCCTGAATTGAATAGATTTTGAAATATCTTACTTAGTTTGATAAAGGTTCTTCACTTTTCATAGGGAATGCTTGTATTTTAGTATTTAGTATCTAATTTATGCAGGGTGGTTCGGATGAGTTTGTCATAGATTAAGGGGGCTGTTCTTTGGACGATTTTGAGTCGAAAATGTTCCATGATATTTTGCCATCTAGGCCACTGTTTTCGAGATATGATTTTAGTGTTTTTGGGATGATCCCTTAATTAAATTTAAGGGGTCATCCGTAAAATACGTCAATCTCAGTTAACTCGCTCTAAAACCATTCATTTATCAATAATATAGCCTTAACAGAACAATTATCACACAAAATAATTACGATTGGGCAGATACCAAATAAATCGCAACTCAGCGAAACTTCACTTGGGAAAGTTGCTTCTCTCAGCCAATTAGAACTAGCTGCTACTGACGTTAGGTTATCTATTTTTTGGCACATTTAAAAGACTTCAGTGGAATGAGACGATAGACGCAATCTTTAAATACTGACCAATAACTTAAGTCACCAACCAAAATAAGGTCGTTAACTCAACCACTACTATTCTAAGATTTATCTTAACCCTTTAGGTCTATCCTCCAAATATTTCAACAGTTTCTCACGTTTCTAACCTGGTTTTCAACCCCTTTAAATGTTAGTTAACAAAAATTTATTAAAATAAAATTAGCGATACAATCCCTCGCTCCGTTTCAAAAATTTGGTTTTCTTTTTTTATTCTCCTGAAATTATTCTGCTTCTCATTTATCAAGAATGAACTTTTAGCCTGGCAGATCTCAAGCACCCACCACAGTGTTGTTTCCATTTTTCTAAAAGAGAAATAAGAATTTAGAACGGTATTTTTAATTTCGAAAGAGATTTATTAAACAATATAATGAGAAATTTCTCGAGAAAAAGCGATTAAAAACTAAGGCAAGGTTAAAGATCCCACGGATATCGTCAACATAATCTATCAGACATTTTTCTCTTCAAATATTCTAATCTTTTTTATTAGAAGTTAATTTTTTGAAGTAAAAAGTCATGGTAATCATGATCAGTCTTTGGGTTTTTCCTTGGCCGATGTATTAATCCGCGATACAAGAGGTTGGAATGGTATTATCGATGTCTCGGGTCAGATAATAAAAAATTATCAAAAGGTGGACAGTGCTCAAAAGATACGAACAATATGTTTTGTTTTAGGATCTTATATTGATATTGTTCCATTATTTTTAAAGGGAGGATGAAAAGGAAAATCAAAAGGGGTTTTTTTTTTTCGATTATTCTACTAATTTTAAGACCTATCTGCCTAGTGAAAAATCCAGGAAATATCTCCGAATGATTTTAAAATTCAAATTAGTTCTGGGGAGATTTCACAGTAAATTTGATCAATTGCCTAACGTCCTAAATTGTTGTTATCCATATTCTCGTGGCACCCTCCATGTCGAGGCAAAAATGTTACTAGTATAGCATAGGACGTACTGTACCTTAACTTGCTTAACGGCTGGGGATTCTCAGGCAAAACCTTGAGGAACTCAACCACCAAACCACTTCAAATGAACCTTCGTCCGGTGTTACTGGTATCAACCATGTGCAGTTTGGTCAAATTATGTAACTAATTGTGACTGTGTACGCTTACGAACAAACCCACAAGGCTTTAATGAAAGCATAAGTTTATAAGATATGTTCCAAAAGTTTGTCACTGATTACCGAGAGCTTGTCATGAAGTGACGTAGGTGAAACGTCATAGATTCTGGTAAAGCGACACCTGGGGAGGCGCTGTTAAAGGCTTAGTACAAACTAAATAGGAAGATAGACTGCAAAACCGAGTGTAGTCAATTCTCGCTTGTCGTTCTCGAACTAGCTCGAGCTGTAAGTATCTAGTATTTCGAAGTGCCATACTTATAGAACATAAACTATGAACTTATGATAATAAGCACTTGGATGGGTGATGTTAGTCATGATTCTGTTGCCTGCCATGAACTTCGAATGGACTTCGATAGATAGCGCATGAAAGTGACAAACGTGTTTGGGAAATTTTGACAACTTACTTCAAGATTACGTTCTTCTGTTGGGGTACTTTGATATTAAATTTATTTCTCTATAAAAGGAATCTGATTATTAATGATTGTGCATTGTTTCGGCCGCCGTTATGTTTTGGGTGGAGTTTAGTGGTTAGTCGCAGTTCACAGCTTAGCGAGTTCAAGGAGATTTTAAAATAATCGAAAGAAAAGTTATAAAAAACTCTCGAGATTTTAATAATAGAGCGGTTTTATTTATTATCCAAAAATCGGAACTGGGTTAGAATTGCCGCAATCTTCAATCTTTTTTCATTATGTCTATGCAAAGTTAAAACTTTAACTGACCAAAAAGGGGTATAATTTAATTTTTTATTTTTCACGTTTTTTGCCGTATAATAGGGTTTCATTGTATTTCAATTAAAGGGCGTGTAATGTGAATTAACTCCTCGATTTCTTTTACACGCTTAGGCCAACTAAATTTTCTCAGGTTTTAATGAAAAAATGTATGTTGAAAAATGATTATATGTTATGAAATCGATATAAATATTATATATTTATAATATATAGGTGCTCAAGTTCAAGCTAATGTGATAAGGAATTAATCAAGTCGTGTATGAATAGGTTATTATTTAATATCGTGAAATTAAGTAGGGCTTAGCGTGAACATCAATTAATTTTTACATTTTAGCACCTTTGAAAGCAAAGGGTAAAGTACACTCTTTGTTTTTAAATCAGTCAAGCAAAGTGTTTTAAATGATTACTGGGTTTAGACAAGTAGTGATATCTAGTTTATTAGGGAGAAGGTATAAATTCGCCACATTTCCAGCTTTTTCTCCAGTCCAAACGTAGGTCCGGAGTTAATCCCCGCCTCTAAATTACAACCAGCATCTCATTGGTTCGTGAAAACTCACGTCAGCGCGACGCGAATGACGAAAATTACGTATTTTCCGACAGAGGAGAGGCGAAATAGCCCAGCCTACTTTTACTCCCCCCCCCCTTGTATTTCGAAAGGGGGACTGGGACTATGGCGTGCAAATACTTAGGCATCTTATACCTTCTCCCTAATAAACTAGATATCGCTTCTTGATTATACCTTAAAAGAACCGCTTTTTTTCTAAATATAAAAGGAAAAATATTAAAAAAAAAATAAATGATCTATTATTACAAAATAATTAGCATTTAATTAGTCTTAAAACGAGGACTACTACGCCATCCGCCATTGGTTTACGTTCGAAAGTTGTTTTTTCTTTCTTTTTTGAGTGGCCTTATGTGCCACACTTTATAACCTATTAATTTACCCAAATTTTACCACATATTTCCACATTTTCCACTAATACGATTGTGATCTTGATAATATAAATTATTTCTCCGTGGTTTTGTAACTTTCAGTCTTAAGATGTCATAATATCGTACTTATCCATTCTTAGACGCGAATTTAATTTGACCTTTTTATAAATTTGGCCATCTTGACAACTTTACGACCCAGACTTGATATAATTTTAACGAATCTCTGAATTTCATTTTTTAAGGCTTAAAGGGATAGTATCCATCATTATAACTGACATTTTAATTTTTACTGAACGTTCTAAATTGGATTTTTGAACTTCTGACGTAATTTCATCCGTCCTCTTGGTTACGAGTCACGAGCCTCGTTTTTGGCGAATTAGCACGCTTTTATATTTACACAGACGCTGATTGGTTAAACCAAACCAGACCTAAAACACATATTCCATCTAGCAGGTTGAGAAATAAGGGTTTATTTTTTTAATTGACCAATAGAGCCCAAGCACTTGAATTATAGTGGGCATTGGCCACTTAAGTCTGAACTAACCTTAGAACGTTTTTAAATAATTAAATGGCCACAAGACCAGTAGACCCCCAAGCATTTCATTTTTAAAGTACCTGGTCTAACTAATTTTAAAGTAGATATTTGTCCAGGGCAACTTCACGTTCACCCATTGGCTATTTACAATTGCTGCCCCGCCCCACCGAACCTTTGACATCACTTCTACCGAAAACCCAACTTCCGGAAAGATTCGGGAGCTTGTAAAATTGTAATATAACTACTACTCCGAATAGCACCCCAGTCAATAGCAAGGGACTAGGTTTGAGGACTATACCTTTAAAAACTTTTAAATCTGATTTAAAAACTTCACTAAACTCGTCAGGCGCCACGAGTTTAGTTGTAGATAAGGCGAAATTTGACGATTTAAAGTGTAACTCACGCTTTTAAAACCTGATCCACTTATCGTGCAAATATTTAAAGTTTTTTTCTCTTTTTTTTTTAATTTTATTTTTTGGGAGTTAATCTGTGAAGCGGTATCTTTATTTGAACCTTTTTTAATGAACCGAAACACGTACAATTCGGCTATGGGATGTCCCGACGAGGTTAAGAGATCCATCTTAAAGGACAGGTGACAGAATATTATCTAGAAAATGAGTGAACTAAATTTCGCTAAACAGAATTTCTAAGACCAAAACAAATAGGCTGGATTTTGGTAAAATAAAATCGGGCTTAGTATTCAATCAGGGATAGATTTAATTTTAGAAGTAGGAATGGAGACTCCGACTCATAGCCTAGTATAGAGCCCCTCCCTCCAACACGAAACGAAAAGTTTAAATTATCTTATTGGCTCACTTAAACTACGTTTTGATGACGTTGCTGATGGGGACGGCGAAAAATACGTAATTCCTTTTTTACCTCTGTCGCTATGACCCGCCTCTTCTTTCATACTCCCCCCGTCCCGTGGAGGGGGGTCCGGGACTTTGACGCGCGCCCAGATTACTCTGTTCTCCATTCCTACTTCTAAAATTAAATCTATTCCTGGCAACAATAACAATGAAATAGACTTGTTCCTGGTAAAATAAAAATAGGTTTAGCAACAAACGAAGAAATAGGCTTGTTGTTAACGAAATAAAAATAGGCTTAATTAGTAACATAAACACAGAAAGTTCTTCTTTTTTCAAGTTATTTAATCAATCACAATTCGGTTTTACATAACAAAACACATAGTAATGAAAGAGATAGCTTTTAGAAGGGCTAATTATAATTAACCTAGTTAATAACTTAACCCTACCATATTTAATCTAATTTTAAATTATTTTTCCCCAATTTTTAGAAATTTTGATAATTTGTTTTTTTCATTATTTTAATTCGAATTTCTGATTTTTTTTTTTCTTAAAATTAAATTTTAAATTCTCGACTAGTTAAAATTATACACACGTAACGGAATATTAATTAATTAATGTGGGAAAGAATTTTTAAGGGGACAAGTTTTTTATAATTATTATAAATTACACAATCACATACTTTACGGCTTTTTTAAACAAAAATGGTCTTAAAAATAATTAAAAGAAAAAAAAGCTCGAAAAGTCTTTAGCTACTGTAATTAACGCTTTAATTCAGTTAAAATTAACTCAATTAACCCTCATTCACAGCAGAGGGATGAAGGAAGGCTTAAAAATGGCAGTTCTATAAAATTATTACAAGCAGTTCATAAAATTAACATTTCTAGTTTAATACGCGAGTCTTTCAATTCGAAAGTTCAATTAAAAGTTCAATCACAGTTCATTATAGTTTGATTATTTATTATTTTTATCCACCATTATTGTTGTCACGTTTTCTTCACACACAATCTTCAAAATTAATTATTTTTTATTTTTTTTAATTAATTAAAATGTGTTCTTAATTCTTTAAAATTCACATACTTTCAATTCTTTGGCGTTTTATGGGTTTGTTTTGAAAACTTTTCACACGTTCACATAAAGCGGCAGTGTTTGGGTTTTTCATAAATTAATAATAATTAAAAATAAGTTCGTAGGAAAAAAAGTTAATCATGGACTTTTTGAATTGGTTTTCTTTTTTGGCAGTTTGTGTAATTTTTCTTTTTTTGACGCGGTTTATTCACGATTAATTTTTGTTTTTAAACACGACTTTAATACGAGATCGACGTTAATTTATTTAACAATTCATTCCACCTTGAATTTGCTATACCGTCAAAGCTATTATCTAACTTAATAGTTAGATCTAGACTTTGTTATAGCGTCGCATATTTAGCTTGGAATGAACTGTCCTTTAAAGGTGTTGTTGCAGTACGCCATTGGAACGCGTACTTACATGGTTGTTTTTGGAGACATTTGTCGACCCGATCACGTCGTTATGTTTCAAACGAAATTATTAATGTGTTCACCACGAAGAAAATTATTTCTTTTTATTCTTTTTTAGCGTTGAATTATACGCTATTTATACTAATTACGTTCACCATAATGCCGCCGAATGAATGTCTATGTTAACTTCTTTCGAATACGTGCCCGAATGACTTGGCATGACTGGTGACCTTCTGTAATTAATATTAATTATGATTAGTTTAATTTTTCAAGTTTCAAAATTTGTAGTCCCTATGCGAAGGAGATAATAGAATTTAAAGGGATATGGCTTTCAGGGAAACTTGGAATTACTTAATGTACACTGACAGGGAGCGGGACTACGTACTGACCAATTTAAAGATCGCGACACATTTCTTGTTGTGAAATTTTCGGACCATTTTTTTAAATATGTTTCATCAAGGATAGATTTAATTTTAGAAGTAGGAATGGAGAACAGAGTAATCTGGGCGCGTTCATAGACCCGGACCCCCTTCCACGGGACGGAGGGGTATGAAAGAAGAGGCGGGTCATAGCGACAGATGTAAAAAGGAATTGCGTATTTTTCGCCGTCACCGTCAGCAACGTCATCAAAACTTACTTTAAGTGAGCCAATAAGATAATCACTAACTTTTCGTGAAGGGAGGGGCTCTATACTGGGCTATGAGTCGGACTGAAGTAAATACCAACCGTTTTCCATTCCTACTTCTAAAATTAAATCTATCCCTGGTTTCATATTACCGTGAAAATTGTATGCCACATAATTGGCCAACAAATAACTATTCTAACTATCTCTAGGAGGCTAAGCCAGCGTTGTGCAATATCGTAACTTAAATATTTGTCAAAAATGTACTCACCGATTAACGTTAAACATGGCAGCTGATGTTTTTCTTTGCGCTTCCTTTTGCGTGTATTTCTCGAAATGTTGCAAACTGACCGCCCGTTTACCATCGACGATGGTACTTCCATCGTCGCTAAGCCTATCCTCCTCAAAGGCTTGGTTCTCGATGCCTTTAGCCCCGATATCGTTCGTTGTTTCTGAACTATTATCCGAGCCCGTTGTCGTTGTCGTCGTTTTGGGCTCTGTGTTACTACTACTGTCGTTATTACTCTCTTCTTGTCTGTGGGCTTCCACTAATTCCTCGATGGACGTCGCCTTGGCGCGTGATCTCCGACACGTTGTTTGGTATATTTGAGGGGTAACGTGTGATTGTAACGAACTGCTGCTCGTACTGGCGCTACTGTTTGAGTGTGGCATTTGCTTTAGTTGGTCTTGACCCACGAAGTACCTATAAGGCGTGTCGTAGTCAACTTCTAAGATGGTTGAGAAGGTGTTGGGGTATAGTGTATCCAATATGGCCACCGCTGCTCCTACCACGAACGCTATAATACCTGGGAAATAGATTAAGGGGTCAAAGGTTAGTTCAAGTACGCTAATTTGATATTTATAGGGTGGAATTCAAAAACTATAAATGTAGAACAATGAACGAAAAACTGTAATACTAAGTATTTGGGCAATAATTTTTCTGACTTTAAATATCAATTTATCCAAAATATTTTAAATGTTAAAAAATTTAATATGTTATTTATTATTGTTTATTGATGAATATTTTAATATAATATAATAGGCATTTTAGGTTAGTTAACTTAAAATTGTTTTGAGAATCAAGCCCATTTAATTATTGATATTTTCGATTTAAACATTGAAAATTTCCCATAATTTAAGTAATTTTTTAAACATTTTAGGTATCATAAAGTCAGCTTAATTAGCGTAAAAATTCGTCGAACTTAATATTAAAGTTGGAGGCTTTCGAAATTTGCACCTCTCAAATTAACAATTAATTCATTATTCATATATATCAGTCAATGTCAGTAGGTTATGTAACTAACCATGCCTAACCATTACATGACCGTCGAATAGTTTTAATTGGCTATTAAGGGTTTTTTTATAGACTTTTTGTCACACTCCACCCAGAAAGTATGGTTGTAAATTTTTTTGGTAAACCTTGATGTATGACCTACACAAAGAGCCCAACCTCTTTTTTTTTTTTAATTTTGAAAATTGTTGAATTTTACACTCTCTGTCGATTATGGGGAATTATAATTCGAAAACCCCTTTCAAATTAAACAATCCATGCCTATTTTAATTTAATGGAAAATCGAGAGTTCGGCCATGCGAAACTTCTGGGTCCCCAGACAAGTTTCCGTCGATTTTTTTGTTAAGTTTTTTCTAGGACGGGTTCAAAATAAATAAAAAGCCTTTATTTATTTATTTATTTGGTAATTGTTTATTTACAAATAAACATTAAGGTCTGGAGTGGAATAAACTTATTATGGTGGCGAATATTTTTTTACGTGTTTTGGTGCAATATCTCCATTAAACTTCATAAAAATATTTATGTAATATATATATATATATCAACACCGAATGATTTATATCAAAGGAAATTCACTGTTTCCGCACGAAAGTGTGCGGTGTTAAAAAGTGTTGTTTAGTCTAGGTTTTTATTAAGTTTATGGGCATATCGTGTCGTTGTACCGTTTCTAAAGGGACTCTTAATCTCTCCCAAGAACGTTGAGCTAACTATTAAGAACCCATATAAGACCTTAGAACCTTTAAATATATAATCAGGGATAGATTTAATTATAGAAGTAGGAATGGAGAACAGAGTAATGTGGGCACGCGTCAAAGTCCCGTACCCCCTTCCCCGGGACAGAGGGGATGAAAGAAAAGGCGGGTCATAGCGACAGAGGTAAAAAGGAATTGCCTATTTATCGCCGTCCCCCTTCAGCAACGTCATCAAAACGTAGTTTAAGTGAGCCAATAAGATAATTTAAACTTTTCGTTACGTGTTGGAAGGAGGGGCTCTATACTGGGATATGAGTCGGACTTAAGTAAATACTAACCTTCTCCATTCCTACTTCTAAAATTAAATCTATCCCTGATATAATTAAACTGTAGTTTTACTCCCAAATAATCAAGCTATAAGTTTAATTTTAGACAAGTAAAAGTTATTTGATGAAAATACTTAATTTGGTTGTTTAAGTATTCCTTTAAGATGATATATTGCTCAGTACGTAATTTTAAGTTAAATATCTGTTGCATCAGGAATGCATACAGCCAATAGGAATTCTTGTGTAACCATCTTCTCAACGTATCTAGGTGGATTTTGTATGAAGAGATAGACTAATCATTATATCATCTTGCACCTTGGGCGCGCGCCTGACCTGAAGTTACTACCAACCAAAGAAATCAGGTCAGAATTAAGAGGCGTGACTTTTAGTAAGTTCTCAAGCACGGTCCACAAAACCCGCATAGAAATGAATATGGAATATATATATGGGGTCACAATGATTCCTGTTATCTGTATGTATCCCTGTGGTTCCATTATATTTAAGTTGTAAATATTCGAAGGTAAGAGTTAAAGCAAGTTTGAGAAGAAAAACATGGCCTAGATTGAACTTCTTTGACTGTGGCACGTGTTGAGTACGTGGATTGAATTTAAAGATGGAAGATTTTAGTTTATTTTTAAGCTCCTTTTTGTTGATTTTTCTTAATTTAATTTGTCAAGTTTGATTAAAATTGTTTTTGTTTGATCAAAAACTAGTTAGTCGGCATACCGATGTATATTCTCAATTGTGAATCGTGATTGTCACAATATCCAACACTTTTTTTTCAAAGGGGGTGTGAAAGTATATTCTAAAAATAATTTTTGTTCACTAGTTTTGTAATATATATTTAAATTTTTGAAAAAATTACACAAATTGGTTAGGTCAGTGAGCTTTAAATTTAAAGTAGAATTGCAACCTGATATATTATTGAGTAAAATTTTGAACGACACCGTAATATCTTTGTACAGGGAATTCGAGAGTGAATAGCTCCTCTTTTTGACATCAGTATACAGGGTGTTTCTGATGAGTTTGCCAGAAATTAAAGGGTGCTTTCTTTTGGTCAAACTGAGTGGAAAGTGCATCAAAGAACATGGGGTCTACAACATTTAGTTGCGGAGATATTCGCTTCCAAACATTTTTGGCCCCTAAAACGTGGAAATTGTGACTCATGTGAAGTCATAACAACCTTCAATTGTCTTCAATTTAAGCTCGTTATTAAACCTTTATCTAGATTGTATACTTGTTTATTTTAACCCTAAACATCACCTCAGAATTAAAATAAATGTATTTCATTTCAACAAAACTTAAAAAAATCCTTGACCCTAAAAAATCAGACTTGTAATTTCGAAATTTAATCTTTTTGAAGACCTTATCATTAAAGAGACCCATTAACCCAAAGCAACATTATGGAATTTCCTTAAACACTTCGCAATTAAAATTTATCGTTAGGTAGTAGCTATGATTTAATTAATTTTCTAATCTTAATTTTTAGAATCCAAGTATAAATTAAGGGGGATATTCTTTGGGAAATCGATTTTTGAGTCGAAAATGTAACTTCTATCTCCATTTTACCACAAGGGACACTGTTTTCGAGTTATGATTTGACTTTATTTTAGGGATGACCCCTTAATTAATTAAATTTAAGGGGTCACCCCTAAAATACTTTGACCAATCTTAACTCGAAAAGAGTGGCCCTAAGGAGAAATTTTCATAGAACTTCGACTCAAAATCGCCCAAAGAACATCCCCTTAACCATGCTATCCCTTTTTCTTCTCAGTTTTTAACCTTCTTAAAAATGCAACTGAAAACTTTCCCTCTCATCTCATCTCGACTCTTTTAAAAACATTGTTTTAAACCCTAAGCCACGATTCAACTTAACTAACCCAATAGCAGACGACACAGACTAGTATATTGTTACATCCCAATAGAGAGTTAGGAAATTGGCACGCTTAATTACGCTAGATGAACCGATAGAAATAAAAGTAAGGCATTAGCTGGCCTTTTTGAAACTGGTCATTATTGTACAGATACAGTAGTTAAAAAATCTTTTAAGGGAGATAGAGAGAGGTTTATGGGTCAAACCATCCTCTATTGATTTAAACGAACAATGTAATCGAAGTAAAGTTAACCATCTATACTACATACTCGACCTTAGAATGGACCAAATTTTGGGAAGCAAAACCGGATTTTTACTATCGAAAAATAACCCATCTGAAAGTGTTTAAACTATCCTAGTAAAGAGTTAGCGTCAGGGCTTAGGATTTCGGAAATTATCTAGGTATGTTCCCTATACTGTTTGGGATGATTTAGGAAAACGGGATTTTATTATAACTATTGGTATTAAATCTTTTCGAGATTCATTCTCAATTTCGTCGCATTCTTCGTGAGTAAAATGATTGTCGGAAAGTAGATTAACCAATAAGTAATAATAAAGATATCTAGATTTGTAATTACAGGGTGTTTTTGAAAGGTCTGTTAGATATTAAGGGTGGAGTGGATGTTCTTAAGGCGATTTCGAGTCCAAAATGTTCTACAACATTTTGCATTAAGGGACACCGTTTTCAGGTTACGTTTGGAATGTTTTAGGGATGACTCCTTAATAATTAAGTTAGAAATCATTGTCTTAATCAGTTTCTTAATTAAATGTAAGGGGTTATCCATAAAATACTGCAAACATAACTTGAAAACGGTGACCCAGATGACAAAATGTCATAGAAAACTTTCGACTCGAATTTGTCTGAATTCCCAAAGAAGATCCCCTTAATTTCTGACAGACCCTTCAGAAACATATGAGTAGCTGACCATAAGATAAAATAACCCTTCTTTGCTAAAATATCTCGTTTTAGCCCTAGTATTTAAGAGTTTTTGCAAAATGTAACGATATTATTCAAGATTGGCATATAATAAATAAGTGACCTTTATCCATCTGACCCAACGTTCCAAGCTAACTAAATATTAAGCTGAAATTGCATGTTTCACTTATTAAGGCACTGTTCAACTTCAAATTAATCTACTTCTTAGTGACCGGTAAAATGAAACCCATTGAAAAAAATAAAGAAAAAAGGATTCACGTCTTACAGAATTTGCAAAGGGTGATACTTTATAGCTTTTTAGTATTATTTCAACGCCCTGTTTTTTTAAGAGGTTGATATTCATTTGCACGACGTTGTTATATAACTAGGCATTTCTAACTGAAAGAGAAGGGTCAATTCTTTTTGTAATTATTATCGAAACTAGACTGACAACTGGCTGGCTATATTACCTCGCATATCTATGGGCGTTAACTAGTTGTTACATTGAAGCGAGTTAGCTAGCTTAGGGTGTCTTTTTTAAATAGCGTAATTGGGCTAACCCCAAAGGGTCTTCTTATACATAACATGCTTTATAATGGTCGGGTGTTAATGTATGACCATTGGGGTTTCTTTTTTCTATCTTTTTTAGTGCGATTTTTCACGCCATTGTTGATTTATTTATTTCAAATAGGTGGGATTGACTATCATCTGTGTTTCCAATAAGTTAAATTATAATTACATGTTTAACTTTAAAGAATGAATAGGGTTTTGAGAATCTGTTAAGTTAAGTATATATAAACTGCACCCAAACCTGAGAGGCGTTGATTATTCAATATTTTAAAATTTTGGTAATGAGGTATACCATAGAAAATGGTTATGTGTAGATAAATATTCATGAATTATAAGTAAATTTAGAAAATTCTAGTCTCATAATTTTCATACTTAAATATGCCATTGGCGTTCCAACGTTACCGAATATTAGGAAAAAGCTATGAAATTATAAGCTAAAATTGGAAAGAAGAGTGATACAATGTTATTTACTTCACTTAATATTTAAAAATGTGTCAGTTTAAGGCTTTTTTATGTATTAAAGATGTCCTTTTCTTTGAGGTCCCTGCTTTCTAAATTTCGGTGCCTATTACCCTGTGTTTATCCCTTTTTCCCTTATTTATTTTTGAAATTTGGTGGAAGCCCTGATTACTACCGCTCCCTTTTGAATTATTTTAAAATTTGTCGAATACCAAGTTAATTTTTTAATTAGTTTCAAAAAAGCATGGGAATCTGGTATTTCTTAACCTAACCCTTGCGCCGTTTGGCAAGATTTTCAAATTATTAATTCCATTGAGTGTAAAATTCTTATTTCGTAACATTTTTTGTTTGACCTTAATACCTAACCAAAAACTTTCAATTTCGAAATGAAGAAAATGAACTTTGAACTTACCAGCTGCCAGCAGCAACCAATAGCACCATCCATATCTGAAAGTGACTGTTCCACCTTCGAATTGTATGGCTAGAGGTTTTCTGGGTAATAGCACCGCGTACAGGGCGTTGGTCATTACCATAACCGCGCCGGTCAGTTGCATGATGTAGGCCCCGTACCTCGGCACTGAACACAGTAGAACGTTCATCAGTAACCACAATGCGAACGCCGTCCTGTCAAAGACATTAAAATAAACAATCGAGTTAAAAGAAATATTCAGGTCATATTGTCAATTTCGTGATGACATTCGCTACTGAAAAATAAAGTTGAAGGCTTTTTTCATTTCTTTTTGTAACCCCTAATTGAAATTTTATGCGGGTATGGTGATAGTCCAAGCTTTCTTTACTCGCATGGCCTCGTGTAAAATAGAAAGTGTTTAGAAATGGAATGAATTGGCACCTGTTCGTACCGTAGGCCTATACTGTTTGAAAAATGGCTGATAGATCAGGAAGAATGTACCATAGCAAAATTTGTGGTGTTGAAAATAAACCCACCAGCACACAAGTGTGCAAAGATATTTTGATACTACACTTAAATTCTCATAATGAAGTAACCAAACCCTGTTTTTCTTGTCCTCCGTTTATGACGTGTTTAACTATAAATTCATTAGAGATGTTCCATAAGTTTGTCACTGGTTAATGAGAGCTTGTCATGAAGTGACGTAGGTCATAGATTCGAGGTAAAGCGACGCCTAGTGAGGGCTGTCAAAGGCTTACTACAGACTAAATAGGAAGATGGAAGTCCTGCAAAATTAACCACCGAGTGTAGGACTTCAATTCTGGTTTGTCGTTCTCGAACTAGCTCGAGCTGTAAGTCTCCAGCATTACCATGTATAGGAAGCGTCATACTTATGGAACATATCTTATAAAATTATGGTGTTTAACTTATAGAGATTGGAATTTATTACGTTGGATGGACCCAAATAAGACAATTTCTAAACATTCTCCTTTTACTTATTTCATTGAAAAGTGCATGACGTAGTAAATGGTGGTATACTCGTATCTTTGAAAAGTCGTGATGTTTTTATGTAATAGTGAAAGAATTAAGGATTTGGAATTTTGTAGTTTTTGTTGATAGCTAGCCGTATCAGACACGATTATTATTACTTAGGAAGCTCGATTTGTGTAAAACGACCGACCGACCGACCGAGCTACCTGTTAGGTAGTCGGTATTAAATTTCGATTGTAATCGTACGTTACATCATACTTCTTTTATGTACGTTGATTATGAAGGTGTACTCTATGTGTGCCGCGTTGAAAATTTTTTCTAATCTTTTTATTTTGGACAATACTAGTGTTCTTCGTGTAATCTCACGTTTGCGTTGGTTTGTCTAGATGCGGGGTTTTTTTCTTTATTTTTATTCAATGGTGATTGTTTTATGAATTTAAAGGCTGGGTGAAGTTTGTTATTAAAATTTACTCCATTTTTTATCGTGATATTTGCTTTACAAATGAAATTATTTAGAATAAGTATCAATTTTGTTTTTGGCTTATTTGTGGTGAGAATAGAACTTTACTTTAAACTTTGAAATAATTATCACTTTATAGCCTCATTTTAATTAAAATAAAAAACATTTACAATCTGGGCCTTTCTTTTAAAAATATTAAAGTGCTAAAAGTTCGAAATATAATTGAAATTTATACTTTTTCTAAGAATTAATCATCGATTTAAAAATTAACTTCATCTTCCCTTTATAAAAAAATATGGGAAAAACCACTCTAAGCCGCAATATCTCGATTCTCTAGTCAAAACAAAAGATTCTACAATAGAATTTTGTAAATAACGTGAACGCCTATTTTTTTTAAATTAATATTAAGTAGGACAAAATCATAATCCTCTTTTCGTTTTCTTCCAAACTTTTTTATTACATCAAAATAAAAGAACCCTTTACCTAATTTTGATTAATAGACCTGTGTGAATCGAATTAGTTAAATAATATTAATTTTCTAAGAAAGCAGCTCTTTAGCAGTTAGCCTTAAAAACGATTTAAAGCCCATAGTTCATAAATCGATTTCTCACGTTGATCAATTAGTTTTGTTATCTATTGAATTTATTTAAACATATTTGATTATTGAGACATTTTAATAATAAGTATCGCAACTTTGAACGGATCTATTTGGTCACTATTACTGTGTGTTTCTGATAGGTCTGCTATAAATTAAGGTCGATGTTATTTGGGCGATTTTGAGTCAGAAATGTTCAATGACATTTTGATGTTCGGGCCACTGTTTTCAATTTAAAATTGGAGTATTTTACGGATGACCCCTGGAAGATTATGCTAATTTAATGAAACACTCCAGTCTTAACTTGAAAACAGTGGCCTGGACGGCAAAATATCATAAAACATTTTCGACTCGAAATTGATTTGCCAAAGAACATCCTCCTTAATTTATGCCAGACTTATCAGAAACATAACAAAAAAAAAACTGCCCCATATTTAAGGTATTTACATGTGCCCGACAAGCTTAACTCTATCTTATGCAAGATTCCATGATTGTAAAACGACGTTACTTAAATCGAAAGAAATAATTTATCTCGTAAAAATTTTAAAATTTAGACTAAAAAAATCTAAGGGGAAGAAATCGACTTTCACTTTTCGTTATGGGGAGGCAAGAAATCTTAATTTTTTTGAAGGTATTCGTCAAGCATGGACGGATATCTGGGCTTCTTCGTTCTGGAGTTTCTTAATTTTTATTCTTTTTTTCTTTTCCCAATGGAAAATATGCTTAGGCCTAATCTAGCGAATGCGAAGGAGGGTGTTTAGCGTCAGCGTGTACACGTCGTTTGTAATTATTTCACCCGTTTATGTCATTGATTGCGTTCATGGCAACTCCGTTTTCACTTTTATTTACTGCGTCGTATTTTTTTCTTGACTCTTCCGCGTGATTGGCGAGATGTGTCAGGGTTGTCATATTACTAAGCCTAATTTAGATGAAATTCCCGTTACTAATTTCTAAATTGGAAGTGTTGAAATTATTTTGAGGACATCGTAATGAAATAGACAAAAATATTCATGAAGGACTTTGGCTTAATTTTAGTTTCTTAAGCCATGTTCACACGCACACAGGTTGGAAACCGGTTGAGAGCGATTCAAAACGCTTCCATAGATAAGGATATTTCACCTGGGATCAAACTTGTTTTCAGGGATATTACTTGCCTTAGCCAGGGAGAGAAAGGGAGAAGCCGCCTAATGCTAACAGAACTCGTATCTAGCGGGTAGGGGTTGAAAACGGGGGTATGAAATACTATGTTCTCTCTCTCTCTACCTTGGGTCATTCGGTGGATCATTGAGCATGCGCGAATAGTCGCTACATGAGATAAAAACTTTGGATTTTGCGCAGTAGCGCTCGCGGTGGCCCGGGCGATACTACCCCCGTTGGCTGGGAAATTTACTTCCCCCACCCAAAAGAGAGACACCTCGCGCTATTCACGCGGCATCTCCCTTTCTCTCCCTGCCTTAGCAGACAACACCAAATGAAGTCCTAGCAGACAGCACTAATAGAGGCGTATTCATGTGGTGGGAACCGAGTCTGTTGTATACAGGGCCGGAAATAAGGAAAATCTCTTATAAGACATGTGTCTAGTGACGCCCCCCCCTTTTTGACTGGAAACATTATAGGACATGTGTCCAGTGACGTCCCCCCCTTTTTGACTGGAAACATTAGACATTGTCCACTGGAGTGTGTAAAAATAGTGTCGCATCTTCATAGTCAAACTATGAAAACCTCGGAAAATTTATTGGTCAAAATGTCCAGTAAATTTTTAGAAAAATTATGGGACATTTTAAAATTTTATTGGACAATGTCCAGTGTTCTGTGCTTATTTCCGGCCATGGTTGTATATGAACGATATATATTTAGATAAATTGAAATGTTTGCTATACTTATGTTGAAAAATTGCTCACAATATATGTCTTGTAAATACCTTAAAAATCTTCTAAGCTTTGTTTGCCATTTAATGGTTTCAAAAAATACTTAAAAACTTTCACTTTCAATTGGCAATATTTACAAATTTTCCTAGGGACGCGCGAAGGTACGCGTCTTACACCACGTGACTGGTTTTCAATCAGTCTAGCTAACGAAAGTGTTGACCCACATTCCTACCATCCGCCGAGTAGCTAGCTATCTAGCTAGTCCACACGTTTTTCCCGTTTAAAACATTTTCGCCATGCA
Organism: Phalangium opilio; assembly: GCF_054372755.1. Classification (NCBI taxonomy): domain Eukaryota; kingdom Metazoa; phylum Arthropoda; class Arachnida; order Opiliones; family Phalangiidae; genus Phalangium; species Phalangium opilio. The sequence goes on from NW_028324151.1 coordinate 7,892,603, forward strand.
CAGCGTGTGCCGTAAGGGGAATCTCGAACTCAATCCATTCAAAATACGATAGGGGGTGCATGCGCAGTTAAAGAAACCCCTCTCTATTTAATTGTACTTAAAGTTTAGATAATAATAATAAAAAAATTCCCCCAATTCTTTTAGGACCCTGAGGCCAAGACGGGTTTTTTTTCTTTAAGGATAAGTAAAAAAAAGACATTACGGACTCTGGGAAGATCACTTAGATCACCAATAAGAGGAAAAAAATTATGAGTTATAGAGAATTTGTCAAAAGGAAAATGATCGTGATTATGATTTTTTTTTTTTTTTTTGAGGAAATGAATATCATAACGGCTTATATTTTAGGAGGAACTTGACATTCGGTTTCTGCTTGTCGATAATGAATTTGGGATTTTCTTTATCAATTAAAGGCACCCTTTCCGGCAAAGAACTTTTTAACTGACTAAACTGACTGACTGATTGGAGGTTAGGCTTTTTAATTGAGGAAACTTTTGTCTGGGAAATATTACAGTTCTGTTACAACGGGCCGCGATTTTGTGTAAGGTCCGTTTTGTTACGTTATTAAATGTGTATTAGAGAGGATTAGTGATACTCGGAGATGTTTTTTTTTTCTTAATATAGTGATGATTTAATAACTAATTTATATGTTTATTAAAATGTGTTGTGATTAGGTTAGGTTTTAAGTAGCTTAAGATGCAGTTTTCTCAAATGAATTTAGCTCTATCCCTTTTCGATTTGCTCTTGCTAATACAAAATTGTGTAGAACAGGGTTCATACAAAACTGGAAAACCTGGAAAACTCAGGGAAATAAATTGTTGACTAAAAATTTATGGAAAACTCAGGGAAATAAATTGTTGACTAAAAATTTATGGAAAACTCAGGGAAATAAATTGTTGACTAAAAATTTATGGAAAACTCAGGGAAATAAATTGTTCACTCTAAAATGCAGGCAAAACTGAGGATAATTAATAATTATTAGTCAAATTCAGGGAAAACCTTTAAAGTTGTGAGGATTGAAAGGGTTGCCCCAACTAAATATAAACAAATATGGACTTGCACCTGGAAATATATGGGGAAATTCTCAGAAATCTCAGGGAAATCGGTTTCCCAAAAGTTGTATGAATCCTGGTAGAAACAAACCGATGGTTTTGTTTAACTAAATATTAACATCAGTTAAAATTAAGTCTTAAGACCTTGAAACGTAAATATAGTAATTCAACCAAAATGATTTTGTAACGATCGAAGCTTGATATTTCCTATGTAATGATTGACGTATCGTTATAACTTCCAAATTAAACACTATTATTTAACTGCTATGTTACCGTGAGAAACAACACGCACACGGAGCAGTTGATAAAATATTGCGAGAAATAATTAAGATTCTTAGGCCTAGCTTTCATTGGATAAAACATATAGAAATTTATCTAGAAAGATCGCAGCGTACAAATTTGCTTCTGAAACAATATAAAACTTTGTATAGTCTATTCAATCAAAGCATGAAAGATATATTTCACAATTATTAAATTTAACGAGCTGGTTATAAGGAGGAAGTAATGACGCAGATGAGCTAAATGATATATTAGTGCCACCACAAAAATTATTATCTACTACTAAGTGACATAAGTAAACATAAATTATTCATAGGGTTTGTTTTACGGAAGTAACATCGCAGATAAGTCAATTGATATTAAATTATTAGTCCACGAAAATTAATATTTATTGGTATTGGTATTAGAGCCAAGTTGACATGATATAATATTCGTTACTTATCTGGTTTTCTATGGAATAAATTTCAAACTGTATACAGGGTGTTTCTTGTACGTCTGGCATGAATTAAGGGGGTTGCTATTTGGGAATTTTGAGTCAAAAATGCTCTGTGACATTTTGCGCTGAGGGCCACTATTTTTGAGTTATGATTGTCCGGAGTATTTTACCGATGACCCCTTAAATCTAATTAAGAATAGGAAGGACAATGATTTCTAATTTAATTAAGGGGTCATCCCTAAAACAGTCCAATCATAACTCAAAAACAGTATTATAGAACATTTTCGACTCAAAATCAATTACCCTAGAACATCCCCCTTAATTTATGCTGGCCAGACTTATCATAAACACCCTGTATAAACTTTGAAAAGACCCACATATGTCATTATAGACTAGATTTAAATCATTTACTAAAAAACCCCCTCCTTGTCTTAAATTTTAAAGTCTTTTTGAATCGTTATCTTATATTTCATTTCTCTGAAAAATTCGTCTCTCGCAATTTGATATATAAAATATAATATAATATATAACCAAATGGAGCACTAAAATAATACTAAGTTTTAATTTAATGAAACTCTATACCAGGGCTGGTGCAAATGGAAACTCCCTTAGGCATGCATCCCCGACAAAACTTGGCCCAGACACGCAAAGTTATCTAACTCGTAAGCAATTTAACGTTTTTAATCTTGATTCTTGAAATGAAACAAACCTTCCATTTTAAAACGGGTTAAAGCCTTTACTAATCGGTCCGTTTCTAAGGTTGAAATTTTAACTACACGTTTAGACTACTTTGTTCGCGATTTTAACACTAATTAACCTTAAAAAGACGAGCCGCTAGTTTAACCGCGGGCAATTTGACATTAAGCGCGAGAACTAAAGACACACCACCTTTTTTTGCACCCTTAGGTATTGAGAGACAGAAGTAAATTCAATCGACGTTGTCGTTTTTTTTTTTTAATTTTTGGGAGTTTGATTAATTAAAATTGACTTACTGACTTTGAGGAGGAAACTGGTTAGGGAAATGTACTAACTAGTATGAAAATAGAGAATTTATTAAATGGTCAGGGTAAATTAATTCCAGATATTTGAGTACCTTTAAGTTTAAGGATAATTAATTCAGGAAATTAAGAGTTCCTTTAAGTTTAAGGATAATTAAGGAAATTAAGAGTGACTTTAAGTTTAAGGATAATTAATTAAGGAAATTAAGAGTGACTTTAAGTTTAAGGATAATTAATTAAGGAAATTAAGAGTGCCTTTAAGTTTAAGGATAATTAATCCAGGAAATTAAGAGTGCCTTTAAGTTTAAGGATAATTAATTCAGGAAATTAAGAGTGCCTTTAAGTTTAAGGATAATTAATTCAGGAAATTAAGAGTGCCTTTTAGTTTAAGGATAATTAATTCAGGAAATTAAGAGTGCCTTTTAGTTTAAGGATAATTAATTCAGGAAATTAAGAGTGCCTTTAAGTTTAAGGATAATTAATTCAGGAAATTAAGAGTGCCTTTAAGTTTAAGGATAATTAATTCAGGAAATTAAGAGTGCCTTTAAGTTTAAGGATAATTAATTCAGGAAATTAAGAGTGCCTTTAAGTTTAAGGATAATTAATTCAGGAAATTAAGAGTGCCTTTAAGTTTAAGGATAATTAATTCAGGAAATTAAGAGTGCCTTTAAGTTTAAGGATAATTAATTTAGGAAAGTACCTTTTAGTTTAGGGACAATTAATTTAGGAAAGTACCTTTTAGTTTAGGGACAATTAATTTAGGAAAGTACCTTTTAGTTTAGGGACAATTAATTTAGGAAAGTACCTTTTAGTTTAGGGACAATTAATTTAGGAAAGTACCTTTTAGTTTAGGGACAATTAATTTAGGAAAGTACCTTTTAGTTTAGGGACAATTAATTTAGGAAAGTACCTTTTAGTTTAGGGACAATTAATTTAGGAAAGTACCTTTTAGTTTAGGGACAATTAATTTCGGAATAATGGAAAATTAATTCAGTTTTAAGTTCAGGGACAATTAATTTCGGAATAATGGAAAATTAATTCAGTTTTAAGTTCAGGGACAATTAATTTCGGAATAATGGAAAATTAATTCAGTTTTAAGTTCAGGGAGAATTAATTCGGGCAATCAACCTGGCTACAAATATCCAAAATATTATAGCGACATTGAATTTTCGGAAAAGTAGGGCGATTATACCAAAACAAAAAGACACATATATATAACTTCGATTTCATTTTTTTCTGATAACGCTTAAAGGTATATTTTAAGCGCAAAATTGGGGGAGACCTACAAATCGACACCGGAAGAGTTTTTGTTATCATTTTTTAATTTCATCGTCGTTTCTTTAAAGTTTTAGGGCGTTAACTCGCATTAAAAAAAGCGAAACATTTCATCCAAGGGTCTTTCTTTATGATTCAAAGCCTCGGGTACATTTCGCGAAACCAAAAACTAGTCTAGATTGATTAACTCTCTTACTACAGTATCTCTAGTTGCATTTTCTTAAGAGATATTTTGCATAAATATTTAATCAAATGTAGTAAATTAAAGAAATATCCAGAACGGATATATTGTATTTCTTATCAGTGTAATATATTAATTGTGAATTTGACTTGGTTCATAGGATATGCTCCATAAGTTTGCCACTGGTTAATGAAAGCTCGTCATGAAATGACTTAGTGTAACCAAGAAGCGATATCTAGTTTATTAGGGAGAAGGTATAAGATGCCTAAGTATTCGCGCGCCATAGTCCCAGTCCCCCTTTCAAAATACAAGGGGGGGGGACGTAAAAGGAGGCCGGGCTATTTCGCCTCTCCTCAGAAGGAAAATACGTAGTTTTCATCATTCAATCTCGCTGACGTGAGTTTTCAAGAACTAATGAGATGCTGGTTGTAATTTAGAGGCGGGATTAACTCCGGACCTACGTTTTTACTGGAGATAAAGCTGGAAATGTGGCGAATTTATATCTTCTCCCTAGTAAACTAGATAACACTTCTTGGCGCTGTAAAATGCCTACAGACTAAATAGGAAGATGGACTACAAAACGGATTGTAGTCAATTCTGGCGTCGTTCTCCAACTATCTCCCACCCAGTAAGTCTCTAGCATTAGTGTCATACTTATGGAAAAATATCTCATAAACTTATGGTTTACCTTTAAATCTTTTTTCATAGTAAACAGCGTCTCAACTTTTTACTTTTAATTAGGGGTGCTTGAATATAAATTATGAATTTAATCATTTTCGATTTAAATGCGTGGGAAAGACTAGATCTTTGACGATGGTTAATGGTTTTGCGCTTACTATTGTGAAGAAATGACACGTCATTATCTTAGTAGTAAAATATGATCGTTAAAGGCATTTAAAAAAACCGCATTTTTGTACAATTTACTGAAGATAATTAAGAACTTGATTGCGTAAAAACGTGTGGGTTTCTATCAATGATAGTTTTAATGAGGACATGACCGATCCTAAGACCGACGGCTAAGACATTGAAGGAACCCATTGAAAGATTTGTTTACTTGAATTGTGGGTTATATAGGCTTAACCAAAGACGATATGAGGTTAAATACAGTTCTTATAATGTAGACACGCTTAAAGGCCGACTTCCACCGAAAAGGGTTCTTACGAACTGAAAACCGTGCATCGATTCTTAACAATAGAGCGACCGTGCCAATTTTCGAGTCCCCACTGGGGCAAAATTTGGAGGGGTTCTTACGAACTGAAAACCTTGCTATGCGGGTTCTTACGAACTGAAGATAAACAATAGAAAGTCTCTTAAATATTTTATTCCCGATTTTTACGACCCTCTGAAGGAAAATATCTATTGTTTATCTTCAGTTCGTAAGAACCCCCGTATCAAGGTTTTCAGTTCGTAAGAACCCCTCAAAATTTTGTCCAGCGGGGATTCGAAAATCGGCACGGTCGCTCCATTGTTACTCTCGATGCACGGTTTTCAGTTCGTAAGAACCCTTTTCGATGGAAGTCGGCCTTTAATGATATACAGTGAAGAAAAAGTAATTTGTTTTTAATTATTTGAAAGAGATTGAGCAATATATTTTGAAAGGTTTTGTCAACCCCGGTCAAACCTTATAGGATGTCAGAGACAATGTTCTGTGATATCGTATTTTTTCCTATCATTTTGAATTTAGTGATGTCCGCTATCGTAAATTAGGTTAACTAATGTCGATATCGAAGTTTTATTAAAACCGACACCGGTTTTAACCGATTATTTAAACTCGACGAGATAACCGATTATTTAATTCAATGAAATCGATATCGAACGATTTTTACCGATTATTAACCGATAAATCTGTAAATTAACCTAGAACCGACGATTAATCGGTAAAATTTGTAAATTAACCTCCAACCGATTAATCGGTAATAATTGGTTAATAAAGCTTGTACTGATTGATTGGTAAAAAATCTATAATTTATGCTCGAACCAATTAATCGGTAAGTTAACCTTGAACCAATATATCGATTAAAGTGCCATATCGGTCACCGATACCGATATCATATCGATTTGTACCTATCACTAATTTTGATTAACAAACTCAAATTGCACCATTGAGTTTAACGCTACGTTCCACATTGAAATTTCAGCTGGTAAGAAACTGTAGTGGAGGGATACTATCTAGTAAATTCTAATAGAGAAAATAGTAATCGCTGATAATTCAAGATGGGAACGAATGTTTAGGTTTGACTTAATTGATTCTAACATATATTGCTCAATCTCTTTAAAGATTCATTAAAATAAAGCAAAATCTGACTTACCACAAGAGTATATACGTATAATAACCGGCTAATCGATACCGCCTCCCCCAAGAAAATCCTTCAATATCTTGGCTGAGGTATTCGGCTATTGTGAGAATGGGGAAAGGTAATCCTTTCACTAAAGCTTTTCTGTATTCGTCTTTAACTTGAGTAGCTAAATATCCGAAAAAAGATCAAAACAAACAAAGAATTCATTAACCTCTAGTTTAATAAGATTAATTTTGTTCTGAGGTCAAGAAAGGTCACATACCTCCTACCCAGTAGAATCTCTCGTTATAATTAATTTCTTCATTATGCCTATGAACAGGAGTGGCTAGAAGATAAAAGGATGTAATCAAAATTAGATTTTGGAATGTTAATTGTTTAAATTAAGTGTTGGGGTTAGGGTTAGTTTGAGGCTTACGCTTACCTTTGAGCGTAATGTTGACACTGTTAAGACCAATATGGACTCCTATATCTGCCGAAATTTTCTCTGTTGAGAAAGCGCGGTAGGGACTAGATATGGTGGCCACTCCGACTCGCCAATCCGAGCCAAAATTGGTAACTGTAATGGACAAAAATAGAAATATGGTTAATTGCCTGTTTTCTGCAGGGTTAATGTGATTTTAATATAGGCATATGCGTATCATTAAATATATTTAAATTAAGCGTGGAAACGGATGTTTTCTATATTGCGTCCTCTGGGATTATTTAAGTTAGTAATTATTTCATTAATTGATATAATTATTAACTTCAGCTATTTATGTTTCCAGGTCTTATATAGGACCATAGACAGGGTACATTGTACGATAATGTTATGGTTTGATATTGAAATTAGTTCCGTTTAAATCCGGTAAAGACTACAAAAGGCAAGACCCTAACAAAATTTTGTACTCTAATTTAGCCATATTAAATGCACCAAAAGTACATACTGGCTTCTTTTAAATTTCAAATGTTTTCTTTAATGTTGCAAGATTTTTTTACTTTTGTCTTTCGTTGTACATATTTAGAGATTAACAGCACAAAAATACGAAAACGGGAAATTTTCTAAGTTGATTAAAGAATTTTTCCCGGAAAATATGAATTTTGAAAAATATCAGAATTCCCAAGCAACATTTTAACATTTGTTTTGGAATTTTTTAGTTTATAATATATTAACCTCTGACTTTTCTAAAACAAACTCAATATTTAATCTTTGATATTTAATAAAGGCGTGCCATTTTAATTGCTTTAGTATTTGTTTAAACATTAAGTTAACTCGACTTAAGGTCAAAATACACGAAAACATTCAAACGAAGCGTCTATCGCTGACGTTTCTGAACACCCATCCCAGTCCCAGATTGTAAAAATATTTTTGATTTAGTCGACCTCGTTATACCAGGACAGTCTGGGTTAGTTTTTACAAGACTTACAGTAAAATAAACTTAAGTTTCAAGAACTTTCGACTCTGGAGATGAATCTGGAACCGTTATGATCTATCTACTCAATGATTCATGGTGAATTTATTCCCAACAAGATGTTTTTGTTTATGTCACAAAGAAGCGAGGACATGAATACCTAGCATCTTTGTTGTCACGCTAGGATAGGTACTCTCGATCTGGGGCTACGATCTAAACTTTCAAAGTTCTAAACTCACGGTCCAAGAACCCTAGGAAGTATTTGATTACGGAATAAGGAGGTTGATATGGTATTTTACAACGCATTAATCATTCATGCCTTGTTAGGGAAGTCATCCGAAGATGTTTTTATGTTGTTATTATTATTCATAATTGTTAAATTTGACACATTCCGTTCAGAATATATAGCAGGGCTCCTACGGAACCTGGATAAGTCAGGGATTTGGATAATGAGGCGGAAATGTTAGTGATATGTCAGGGATTTAAAATAATTTCCTAAAAAAAGTCAGGGGTTTTGTTTGATGTATAAAAGCATGTTTCGGGTAATGCTAAATATGGACCAGGTGTGATCAAGTGGGCTTAGAATGGTCGTTGATATTGGCAAAATTTGATCGGGTATATTGGCAAAATTTGATCGGGTATATTGGCAAAATTTGATCGGGTATATTGGCAAAATTTGATCGGGTATATTGGCAAAATTTGATCGGGTATATTGGCAAAATTTGATCGGGTATATTGGCAAAATTTGATCGGGTATATTGGCAAAATTTGATCGGGTATATTGGCAAAATTTGATCGGGTATATTGGCAAAATTTGATCGGGTATATTGGCAAAATTTGATCGGGTATATTGGCAAAATTTGATCGGGTATATTGGCAAAATTTGATCGGGTATATTGGCAAAATTTGATCGGGTATATTGGCAAAATTTGATCGGGTATATTGGCAAAATTTGGTTAGGAATGAACCAGTTTAGGACGGTTTTATTTCCACCTAAAACCATAGTTTTGCTTTTGTAATAACATATTAAAGTTTAACCAGTTTCAAAAGGGTCTGACTCAAATAAATTAACCCTTTTTCTAGCATAAATCACCTACCACTTGGTCTAGTCTAAGAAACGGAATTACAAGACCGAGAACATAATATTGAAATTTAATGTTGCAATAAATTAAAACCGAGCTCTTTTAAATTATTACCTAAACGTTACGGTTCATATAACATCTGGTCTTTTACACTTGAAAATATAAGTAAATTCAATAAAAATCGGTTTTATTATGAAAAACTTTGGGTATTAGATAAACTTTTTTTATAGATATTTAACTTATTGGAAAACCCCCTTAATTTGTAAATAAGGTCAAATTAAAATTACGAAAGGAGAAAGTGAAATTTAATTCGATGCTAGGGAATTTTAATATTTAATTTACGCGGTGTTTCTGTCTATATATAGACGTACATATATTACAAGAACATTATTTGGAAACTTATTTGGGAGTGTGTGTACTCGATGAACGAGACTTTAGACCTAGTTCCCTGGTTTTTCTTCATTTATTCCAATATGGAGAAAGTGATCAGCATAAGTTTAAGGACTTGCCTTGAGCCAGAGAAATTTTAGTACATTTATAGCGAAATAATTTATTTGGAAATTTTGAATTTTTGAAAAAGGAATTTGAATGTTTATATTCGATAGGGAAATATTTAAAGTAGCTTTGTATTTACTTTTTTTTTCAACATGTGAAGAAATTCAGATAGATGCATAAACCAGGTCATAATGTTAGTAGAACTTTGATTAATTTTAATTACCCTGATTTTAATTATTTTTCATGGAATTAATTTGTTTTAATCATATTAAAAGATAAGTTATATTTTTAAATTAGTATACTTGTTGTAGGTAACTAGCGCCACTTTTAATACTTTTAAGGCTATCATAGTGGCGACTAAGGGTATTAATTGATCCGCCTATAATTAGAACCTTCATACTCCTCAGTTTTGTATTATTAAATAATAAAAATAATTAAATTCGGAGTGAGAAGTTTCAAAATACAAAATTTTATTTATTTATTATCAGGAATGCATATAGCTAATTGGAATAAGTGTGCTGCCATTTTTCTCAACGTATCTAGTCGGGTTTTGTGGGAAGTTTTCAAGTGCTAGAATAACAATATGTTTGAAGAATTTTAGCTCGCGAATACTCTATCTCGCTGCGCCTTGCACCTCGCCTGACTTCGCTTTGCTGCTAACCAACCAATGAAATTAGAGTTTGAATGAGGTCATAATCTTTCAAACTCTAATTTCATTGGTTGGTTACAAAACCGCATAGAAATTAACGTTCGAGACATTTTGCACAATGATTCTTATTAGATGTATGTATTCCTGTTATTATTAATTATTTTAAGATAAAATTTATAAATATTAATATCCTTATATATAATATTATTTTATACCTACCCTTAAACCCCTAAAATTTCCAAAGGAAACCCATACCTTTAGGCTAAACTCCTGATATTGTTAAGTATAATTTATAACTCAAACAATTAATAAACATTGAAACAGTAGGGCGAGGTATTTGCACGATTTTTACCGCAAAACCTAGTATATATTGTATTAACATTAAGGGTAGATTAAATTTAAAGTCAAGTATTTTTTAAACTAATTTAGATATATACAAAAGCAAAAGTAAAAGATAATTTTTCCATTTTTCACAATATATTAACGTAAAATATATAAATTTTAAGTGAATTTTTCGAAATATTTCTCCAATAAAAAGCTGTCTGACTAGTTAAAAAAGACAGGCGGAAATTTTTGGGGGTTGATACTTGATAAACAGTTTTTTTTTCTTAAGGTATATAATACACCCATCTGTTAATATGATTTATGCATACTAATTTAGTGATCTTTAGGTGTTGACTTTTGGGCCATTTTTTTATTATTATTTTTTTAACGTATGCCATTTTGCTTAACAGCCTCTATTTGTAATACATTGCCAATTACGTTTTTTTTTCTTATTTTTTGAAGGGGAACCTAATGTTATTGATGTTATCAGAAGGGGATAATAGAAGAAGGATGACACCGTGTATTCTCTTAATACTTTAGTTATGTAACATGATTCTTCCCAGGCTCATGTATATCTTTTTGTTTGCTCTCCTGCTCATCAAACTTCTTTCAGATGGGCATCGCACCGTGCTGGGGTGAATTCTATAACTATTTGGTGGTACTAATTTCCCCAGCAATCAACCCTGCACAAACCTTGATTGTCTTGACGCTGGACAAAAACGCACAAGCGCATGCGTGTGCCTTGGCAAATAGTTAAGCGCCAATAGAGTAATGATGTGGGAACTATTTATCGCGTAACCTTGCTCCAAATGTTAAAGGATGTTGGGAAGAATCATGTTACAATTACCCCTCCCACTTTATGGTGGTACACCTCTCTGGAATGGAAGTATTATATACTTCTGATGTTATTTAGAATGCTTGTAATTTGGTCGGCGAGTGAGGTGTGGGAAAATAATTTTTTAAAAATTGTTTACGTGGACTTGTGGTTGGTAAATAATTTCAGAGCTCTAAATGCACCCTTGAGCTACGTCGTGATTTTATAAAGAAGGCCTTTAGGGAAGATATTAATTATTATTAAGTTGTCAAATGTTAACCATATTTAATTTATTTTCCTTATACAGGGAGTGGGATTTTAGAAATAAGTGTACTAAATATAAACATTCAAGAGAATTGACGTTTAATTTAGTGTAATTTAATTGTAATTATGTATATTGCGAGCAATTAGGTTTTATTACTGAAGCCCACGCTTTTAAGCCTCTCTATGAAGTAATGGCAACGAGGCTCGGATCTCCTTTAATCTTAGAGGACAGAGGTGAAATGGAGTGGTAATCTTATTACTTATAACCTGGCTAGCTAGTTCCTGAAATTTAGCTTCTATTTTTAAATGGCGCTACGCGGCAGCACTCAACAATCCCTTACCAAAGGTATGAGCATGCGCAAGTTACTCTGGGAGACTTTCATGGCCCACGAACAATTCTACTCCATCTCGCATCTCTCCTCTAAGCTTTAATATTGTTTGAAACATTAAATTATTTGAAATACTATTTAGTCACAAATTAAATACAGTTAATTTAAATTAAGGGTTTTTTTTCTTTAGAACAGATATTAGTCAAAAACTAAATACAGCTAGTTTAAATTAAAGAGGTTTTCTTTAACTGATCCAAATTCCAATTAAAATTTATTTCATTTTGCAAATTATGCAAATTATTTACTCGATATTTAAATTTTAAATTTTTTACTTCCATCCACTTATTAATTAAAATTCTTTCTTTAATTAAAGAATATCAAAACTAGAAACCCACTCATTACATTAAGAGTAAATCTAAATAGTTGTTTATGATTGCATTCGGAATGAATATTACGAATCTAGTTTAATTAATGTATGTACTAGATCAACAAAGACTCTGATGTCTTGTCTTGCCTTGGAATGCGAGACCTTTTTTAGTTTTTATGTCGAGCCAAAGGCAACTTTCGTTTTCATTTCAAATGAATCTCGAGAGAGAAAATATTATCATAGCACGCGGAGAAAAGAGGACAACTAGGCGCCCGATTAAAACGAATCTTGAAAAAATAAATAAAGAAAATTTCAAATCAAGAGATACTTAAACTCGTCGATAAATATTTTGATTGTTTATAGGTTAGGTTTCAATCTATGAAATGACGTATTTTCTTGGTGTAATTTCTATGCTATTTTAAGGACTGTTTTATTGTAAAATTTTTGTGAGTATTTATGAAGAATGTTTTGGATAAATATTCATGTAACTGGGATTTGGAAATTCTGTTGTGTCGTCATTTTTATACGCATATTTTGCAGTTAATATTTATTAAATTTTTTAAATATTTTGCAGCCCTACCTGAACCCCTTCTTATGATATGTTTTCTAGCATTCCTTTGTACCACTAACAGTGTATGAAGTTTTACTTTAAAATTTTCCTAAAGTTAAACCCGATACACTATTTGAAAAAAAAACGTATTTGTGGTTTTTGGAACGTTTCTGTAGCTCTTTGAAAATAATTCTGCCATACTTTTTGATGATTTAATATGTTTTGTAAGGCCGATTTACAAGCACAAATTACGATGTTATTACGACTGACTATACAAATTACTTTCACTCGAATTTCTTCATATGAAATGTAAATTACGACAAATATTTTTGAGATTTTTTTTTTCTTTCCGGCCTAGGCCTACAATCTTTTCTCATGTTTTTTTTATCGAAAGAGCTTATAATACAATGAATATATGAATTGGAACCATGTTTCTATCTGCAATATTAAAGAAGGTACGAGCAATTAAGTTTCCCTAATGGAAATGGACACTACGCGTTAGGCTACTCCGCGAACTGGGAAGTACCTCTATTGGATGAATCTGTCAGGTGGTACTAGGCATCTAGTATAGGAGAGGTCTAACGCGTAGTGTCCAAAACTGTCCATTGCCCACCATTACGGAAACTTCAATTGCTTGCTTGTATCTTCGTTAATATTGAAGATAGAGACATGGTTCCAATTGAGATATTCATTATTTTGTACGCTACTCAGATTAAAAATGAAAAAATTCTAGCCCTTTAAGTGTTTGTGTGGTCGAAATAATTCACTTTTTGAGGTTTTATAATGGGATATTATGTAACGAATTATTCGAGATTATTGCTAGCGTGATAAGTAGAGAATTTATCCGCGGATAATCTAGTTTGAAGATGATTGATCGTGTTCAAAGGGTAAAAAATACCGAAGTATTTTTTTTTTCATGTTACTTAACTTCTTATAATGAACTTTCACTGAAATTTTTCGTTTGTAATGAACGTGATATGCGCTCTGTTATTACCTTGATAAGTTATAGGGTGAGCCTTTTCATTGGAAACTAGTTTTATACAGGGTGTTTCTGATAAGGCAGACTTGAAAGAAACACCCTGCATTGTTTATAGTTGGTTGAAAGGTTTGTACATGAATATTTGTACAATATTTTGCAAATCGCATCATAATCTCCATTTTCCCTCTACTCACACCCTAAGAACACACCCTTTAATTTATGTCAGACTTATCAGAAACACCCTGTATTTTTCAATGAATGGATATAGAGTTTTAAACCTTAGTGATGTAACAGATAGAATTATAATAATATACATACATCTGTGACTGCTCGTATATTTAATTATCTTTAAAATAAACAAAAGCCTTAAATTAGAAATTCAAGCTACATGCATGCAGAAATTCCCATTGTATAATATATTTGTATAATATATATGTATATAAATAACTCCATCCGGTTTTTAGGGAAGGGAACCGCCTTATTTCTTATAATAATTTAAATTTTATTTTTAGCTTATTTCCGAATACCAAACGGAACTTAAAAATTTTATGCGGAAACTCTTGGCGCGTGATTTAAGATTCCGTCAAGTTGTAAGTTATTCAAAGGGATAGTAGCATTATAATTTTGACTATAACGTAACCTTTAAATTATGCGAAAATTGAGCCTGTTTGGAAATAGAAAATATTTTTAGTACCGAAAATAAATATGACACAGCCCTCAGTGTATCTTACTAATGACGTCATAACTAGAGGTGTGAGTTGGTAATTTACCATCCTCCGTAACTTACCAGTAATTTACCAAATACCGCCATAAATTACATATTCTATTAAATATCATACCGTAATTTTACAATGGTAATTTACCAAAACGTTTTGAAGTTTTCCCAATTTCAAATTACGGTAATTTCACATCTCTAGCTATGTCACTCTTTGGTGGAAAATAATTGTAACCCTATTTAGCGCACCGTGCGTGACGTCATAAACGTGCCTTTTGTTTTAAGACTTCATCCAATATTTTTTATAAAGAGTAAATTTTAAAATTTAAATTTCTCAAATTATAATAAGGAAAGAGAAATTTTTGAATTCAAAATTTTCAATGGTTCATTTATGTAGGTACTACTATCCATTTAAGTTAAAAGATATTTCTGATACATACACAGTAGTGTCTTGGGAATAAATTAACAAACTTAATAGTATGCCTTTTGCCTTTGAAGGAAGTGTCAAGTGACTTTGGTTTAAATTTAAACGAATACTTGAAACCCATAAGCGCGCGTTCGCATTTTTATAGGACAACCACGCCATAATTGAACTTAAATATATTTTTTTTATTTGCCAAAGTACTTAAATTCTTAATATTATCATTGGAATTCTGTTGGCCCTTTCACCTCCTACAAGGGTATTAAAGACAAACTGTTCAGAAACCCCTTGTTCATCCATGCGTGTAAATTCAATATATATATTTTTGACTTTTCAATTTTATTTTTATTATTTTTTTTTTGCTACAGATCTGACAGTTTTTGTCTTTTTTGCCCCATAGCTATAGATCACTAAATTATTCCCACCCTTAAAAATCCGCTTAAACGCGCGGCCCTTATGCCTTTTAATTCGAAAAACAATGGGATTGGGGATAAGCGCTGATTACGTAATGTGGTAATGGTTAATAATGACGTGTACCACGAAAATTAATGATCATTCCATAATTTGAGCTATCGTACGGCGCAGGAAAAATTAGCAGTTTGTTGGTACGTTTTTGGAGATAATTTACGTTATGGGGACGTTTAAAAGGTATGTTGTTCATATTTGTCTTGAACAACAACTAATAATTTTTGGAAATATAAGAGTTTGTTTTAGGTGAATTTTGACAGCCTTAAGTTCTTGCTTCTAAGTGTATTTTCGGTATTTATATATCAAGAACCCATTTAATGCCTGAGAAATTTGTTGTTATATTCTTGCCAGTAATAGGCATTATATTCGTTTTGTCTCTCAACTTGTTGAAGTGAGTCAGGGGAAAAACAGAGATGGAAGGTCTACGTGAGGGTCGTGAGCTCCCCTGGTGGAAACTTCTTTATAATATCTATTGTGGGTGGAAATGCGCGGGATATCAGAAGTGGTAAAAGCCTGTGATTACGGCGCTACAGCCCGTTCTTTTTTGAACGTTCTCATATATTATAAGGGTTCTTTTTATATTCAAATCTTATAGTTTTCGCTGTTGGGGCTAGAGAAAATTCCCCCCCTTTCTCTTAGCTTTAACTACTTCAGAGAAGTGTTGTCAGGCCCTCTGTAAGCCAAGTTCTAACTCAAACTGAACTGCTATCATTTTTATCTACAATATCCGGGCTCACCAACGGTGTGGCAGCAACACTTGGGTGAAAACAATGTCCATAGAAAAGCAATTGCCAATATAACATATTGTTAATTATAAATTGTAACCTGGTGTATTTCGCTATCCCTTTTCAAATTCATACACTTAAACGGTAAACCTCATTCCTCCATATTTTGAAACAAAAATTTAATTCGTTACATTAAATAAATTGCAATTAAGAACTCCCCAAATATTTTGCACTAGAAAATTTAGGCCGGCTTGGGATTAACTTAATTCTTTTTTCTTTCATTTTTAAAAAATCTTAATTATATTATTTTTTTATTATGTGGGCGATTGTGTACGACGTTTTACCACTTAACTTGACACTGATATCCTGTTAAACACAAACCAACCCTTAGCTACTGATAACGCTGAAAGGTAACGTTAGTGACGAGGTTCATATAGAATTTTAATTTATTCGGGTCTTGTTTGTAACGCGAGTTAGTCTGCCTGGCGGGCTCGAGGCTTGCGCGCGAATATCGGCCAATATGTTAAAAAAACTATAGGGGAATTCGACAAATTAACCCGAATGCGACTAACCCATCTAGTCTATCATTATGGTTTATTTTAATTGCGCTGCCACGTTAACCTGACGGTTTATTAACATTTTTTCTTTCTTTCTTTCTCTCTAGGGATGTCGATGGCCCGAACGACCTTCTAAACGGCCTTCCCTTTTTGCCAGGTAAGAAGTGGTATTTTTTAATGTCTTATAAAACAACTAGGGCCTCAATACCGTTATCTACATTGGAGTTACAGCGTCAGGCGGAGAATACTTTATAGTTAATAAGTTAACGTTTAAAGGGTCCCCGATGTTCAGGTCCTGTTATTACCTCTCCGAGTGACGTATGTCACGGAGAGGTTCTAATTTCGACGTGTCTGTGTGTCTGTCTGTCTGTGTGTGTGTCTGTCTGTCCGTTGTTACACCCACGTGACCGCGTTCGCAGTTTGCAAATCGGAGCAAACGTGTATTCAATTTCCAGACTGCATTTACAGTCCCGGAAATTGTATTCCACTTACAGGCTATTACTCCATTGCCTGTCTAACAACTCTGTTCATTTGTCCACCCCACATGGACACCAATCTGAACTTACTAACTTCTAAACACCACCATCTTCTAGTCTTTCGCCCATTCCACATCGACACCAGTTTGTACTTACTGGCTTCTAAACACCACCACCTTCTCGTCTTTGTCCATTCCACATGGACACCAGTCTGTACACCTGGCTTCTAACACCACCATCTTCTGGTCTTTGTTTTTGTCCATCCCACATGGACACCAGTCTGTACACCTAGCTTCTAACACCACCATCTTCTGGTCTTTGTTTTTGTCCATCCCACATGGACACCAGTCTGTACACCTGGCTTCTAACACCACTATCTTCTGGTCTTTGTTTTTGTCCACCCCACATGGACACCAGTCTGTACACCTGGCTTCTAACACCACCATCTTCTGGTCTTTGTTTTTGTCCATCCCACATGGACACCAGTCTGTACACCTGGCTTCTAACACCACCATCTTCTGGTCTTTGTTTTTGTCCATCCCACATGGACACCAGTCTGTACACCTGGCTTCTAACACCACCATCTTCTGGTCTTTGTTTTTGTCCATCCCACATGGACACCAGTCTGTACACCTGGCTTCTAACACCACCATCTTCTGGTCTTTGTTTTTGTCCATCCCACATGGACACCAGTCTGTACACCTGGCTTCTAACACCACCGTCATCCTTAAGGTTAAGACATACGCGGCGATCGGCTAGGGTTACGAGAAACGTCTAGCCTTCCAATGGAGGGGTCTTCCTCCAAGGTTCACGCAATTGCGATGTTCTTATCTACAGCTGCGATTCGAATCCTTTATATACTACCTATTTGAGTAAGTCGAAACAACAGTCATATTAGGGTTGTAAGTCGGAAAATTTTCCGCGGAAAATTTTCCGCTCGGAAAATTTTCCGGAAAATGACCGAGCTATATTTTTCCGGAAAATTTTCCGTATTTTTCCGCTACCGGTTTTTCAATTAAAAAGTTAAAACTTTAAAATTTTTCAATTGCCTTTCTTTTCAAAACATTCATTATTTGGTTTTAGGTGAATTCGGAGGGGTAAAAAATTGTCCAAGGGAACAGAGTCTAGTGACCCCTATTCTCTATAGGAAAAGCTCACTCATATGCTATCGCTTGCATGCATAGGGTTACTTTTTGCTCTTATGACGGTATAAGGCGTTAGAGAGTCGAGACCTAACCGTTAAAAGACCTAAGTGAAACTAAAATTATCAGGCGTAAAGGATAGTGATGGTCTGCGTCATTGTAAGGGAAACGAGGTGTTATGTTGTTAATGAAGTTTGTTAACCCTGTTTAAAGTCACAAATTATGGGAAAATCAACCACTAATATTTGGTGACACTTTAATAAATCTACTAAAGATGGCAAAATAACTGGAGAATGTTTTAAATCTTTAAAAGTTGGATAAATTGACTCAAAGCTCACATAATTGCTAGTTTTATATTTTTCCGATTAGCGGAAAATTTTCCTCTTCGCGGAAAATTTTCCGGAAAAGTTTCCGGAAAATTTTCCGCGTTTTATTTTTCCGGAAAATTTACAACCCTAAGTCATATCCTTCAATTCAAACGTCAATATTAGTCAAGTCTCTCAAGGTTGTTTAATTATTCTTTTTTAAAACGATGTAACGCTCAATAAGGCGAACAACTAACGAAGAAAATATTACATATTAATTATATTTATTTTAATATTTAAGATAATCTCTTTTCTCAATTCAAAATTAATACGGAAAGAGTTAAAAAGCAGTCTATTTTTTGTCTGTGTGTGTCCGTCCGTTATCACACTAGTATAGTGCGCCGAGTTAGCGGTTCGCTTTGTTTTGATGTGTTAAGAAATCCTACAGAACCTTAATATTCACTTTTTCCATAATATAAAGTGAATATGTGGAAATCTTTTTCGTAATTACGATGCATTTAGTACATTTGTAGCTTTAAAGCTCTGTTTCATTTTGATATTCCAAGGATGTTTTTTAATATTATTATTTGAAATGGATGTTTATATATTACTTAAGCTATACTACATCTGTATATAGAATAATCCTTGGTTTAGGTATTTCAAGACGAAAGCTATGGCCTCGATTCTATCGGGTAAATCAAGATTGATCCGCAATAGGCTTAGTGAACCAAAGAGTAAATAATTGAGACCTGAGGTGGAGTAAACTCTGGGTTTTGATTATCGTGTCTGTAATGAAGGGACATTAACGGTTCAGAGTGAACCGAAAGTTAAATACACGTTTAAATAATCAAATTTAGATTTTATAATAGAAGAAAGCATCATGGTAGCAATTAGATCAGTGAAAGGGCTAATCGTTATCGGATCATAGATTTGAAGTTTTCATTCTTGTTTCAAAGTTAATATAGAACGAGTATTGATACTGTTAGTTATTTAAAACAGAATTGTATATTTGATTTGCGATAAATGATAAAATGAAGTTTCAAGTGTGTGACTCTCTGAAATACGGTAGGGGGTAGAGACGAGTGCTTTTTATTGATATCGTTAGTTACTAAATTCAATGTAGTGAAGTTAATTTTGGGATAAATGACAAGCGCAGGCTCTCTTTCAAATGACCGTAAACGGTTGGTCTTTCATAATACGGGAAATCAACGACAAAATGTATAATGCAATACAATGCAAAAAGGTCAAAGGTTATATTCTTCCGTCCATACTCCGTGATTGTTACCTCTCCGAGTGACGTATGTCACGGAGAGGTTCTAAAATCGACAGGCATGTCTGTGTGTGTGTGTGTGTGTGTGTGTGTCAGGCTGTTGTTATTGACTTACACCCCAGGGGACCGCGTTCGCAGTTTCCGAATCGAAGCAAATGTGTTCGCCATTTCCGGACCGCATTCACAGTTCCCGGAAAATTCAAAACTTGAGGCTATCCACAATTCAACTGGCCACTACTATTTCATCTGACTAGTCAATTGTCCATTCCACATGAACACCAATCTGTATTCACTGGCTTCTAACACCACCATCTTCTGGTCTTTGTTTTTGTCCATCCCACTTGGACACCAGTCTGTACACCTGGCTTCTACACCACCATCTTCTCGTCTTTGTTTTTGTCCATCCCACATGGACACCAGTCTGTACACCTGGCTTCTACACCACCATCTTCTGGTCATTGTTTTTGTCCATCCCACATGGACACCAGTCTGTACACCTGGCTTCTACACCACCATCTTCTGGTCATCGTTTTTGTCCATCCCACATGGACACCAGTCTGTACACCTGGCTTCTACACCACCATCTTCTGGTCATTGTTTTTGTCCATCCCACATGGACACCAGTCTGTACACCTGGCTTCTACACCACCATCTTCTGGTCATAGTTTTTGTCCATCCCACATGGACACCAGTCTGTACACCTGGCTTCTACTCCATCATCATCGTTAAGGTTAAGACATACGCGGCGATCGGCCAGGGTTACGAGAAACGTCCGGCCTCCCAATGGCGGGGCTTCCACCAAAGGTTCACGCAATTGCGCTGTTCTTATCCATAGCTGCGATTCGAAATCGTTATATACTACCTATTAGAATAAGGTGAAGCAACCGGCGTATGCTTCATTTTAAACGCCAATATTAGTCAAGTCTCTCAAGAATGTTTAATTGTTCTTTATCAAGACGATGTAACGCTCAATAAGGCGAACAACTAACGAAGAAAATATTTAATATTAATTATATTTATTTTAATATTTAAGATAATCTTGTTTCTAAACTCAAAATTAAAACGGAAAGAGTTAAAATGCAGTCTATTTTTTTGTCTGTGTGTGTCTGTCCGTTGTCACACTAGTGCGCCGAGTTAGCAGTTCGCTTTGTTTTGATGTGTTAAGAAATCCTACAGAACCTTAATATTCACTTTTTCATAATATAAAGTGAATATGTGGAAATCTTTTTCGTAATTACGATGCATTTAGTACTTTTGTAGCTTTAAAGCTCTGTTTCATTTTGATATTCCGAGAATGTTTTTTAATATTGTTATTTGAAATGGATGTTTATATATTACTTAAGCTATACTACATCTGTTTATAGCATAATCCTTTCTATAGTGATTTCAAAACGAACGCAACGATATTGGTCAAATGTACTTTTATTTGTCAATAGGCCTAGTGAACCAAAAAGTAAACGCTTGGGTTTGGTTTTCGTTTCTGTAATGCAGAGACATTAACGGTTCAGAGTGAGCCGAAAGTTAAATACACTGTTAAATAATTAGGCTTAGAGTTTATAATCATGGTGGATATCTGGCCCGCGTTCAGCAGAGCTCAGCGCTGTTAGCAGTGTCGTACAGGACGGGATTTTGCTCTTGAATTTGACGTCACGGTGCTCAGCGCTGAGCCAGCGCGGTCTTCAAAGAAAATAGTCGGGTTTTGGGAAAACGTGACGTATAACGCGTAGTTCTCAGCTTGGCGAAAAAACATGGAGGAATTAATACAAATAGCTCTTGCTGATTCTGATGGGACTATAGCTATTTAATTGGCGTGAAAGCATTTGATGACGCGAGAATTTTAAGAGACATGTTACTTTCTAATTTTAATTATAAAAGACGTTGTTATCTATCTCTTTAAATATGTTATCATACAATTTTTGTTAAGCCTTGGTACCTTGCACGCTTTATTGTGCTAGCGTCATTTTTAAAACACCGATGACCGGAAAAAAGCTATGACGACAGATCTCACCGGTAACCGTTTTCCAAAATCCGCTGTCATTTTGGGGAGCTCTGCTGGACGCAGCCCAGACCAGTGAAAGGTCTGATCGTAATCGGATTATAGCTTCGTGTTTTCATGCTATTTATGGTGCGCATTTACTTCCAGTGTGTGTAGCCACAAATAAGCTTTGATGTTATGTAACGTTAACAGTCATGTTGACAGACTAAGAAAATTGTTGAGGTGAAACGAGAGGATAGTGTTTACATGGCAACCCTGTTGTGAATATGGCTTTGAACATAGAGGGTATACAGTTGAGGAGTAGAAAATTCGGCCTTTACAAAAACGTAAAGGTAATATCCCTCCAAAGGTTTAGCTCTTCATTTCCCGTTTTTCCCCCATCGGATGATTTTAATGTGTACAAGTATATCCTTATTGGATGTAAAATGCCGTCTGATTTACAGTATATTTGCTATGCTTTGTATACTGCTTTAATATTTCATAAATTTTAACTTCAGTATTTGTTCTTAAAAAAAGAAACATTTCCATATCTGGGTAAGTAAGTTTGTAAGTAGTCCTCCTCGGAGAGGTAATATTTTGGTTTTCCCAACTTGTATTGTATTGTCGCGAAAAATTATTATGATTTTTTTAAATGTTTTATGCGAATTTAGTCTCAAGGTTAAATGACAATTTTTGGCCAATTTTCCATTAAATTGAACTCTTATGATATGCGAGAGGCTAATCACTATTAGATTCCTTGTACACAGATAATAGGTTACGTATATACGTGTAATAATTCTGAGCATTAAAATGGAATCAGTTTATAGTACAGCGAAAGATAAAGTGTGTTTTACACCAATTACATTGGGGCTAATCAATATTAAAATTCCTGTAATTGGTTTTAGCTTTTATAAGTTATGTACAGCGAAAGGTACAGCGTTTATGCTGTCGCCTATTATACTGTGTGACTGGCCCCTCGGTACACGAAAACTCACGATATAACCCCCATAATCTGAAGTTTTTGGTGTACTGTACAATTTTTTGAGGCATATACCATCAGATATTATTAATTTTTTTCTTTAAACATGTACTTTCCATCTAAACATTTAAGGACTTGTCTTCTCTACTTAGTTA
The DNA here is from genome assembly GCF_054372755.1 of Phalangium opilio. Lineage (NCBI taxonomy): Eukaryota > Metazoa > Arthropoda > Arachnida > Opiliones > Phalangiidae > Phalangium > Phalangium opilio. The sequence goes on from NW_028324151.1 coordinate 7,915,547, forward strand.
TTTGAGCAAACTCCAGGTGAACCCATAGTCAAGTTTTCGTAGAAGTTATATTAAGAGCTCCTATAACTTTAGAGGCACCGTAACAAATTTTCTGCATTTTTTAAAACTTTTTGACTAATTTTGATTTTTCTATTGTATGCATTTGTTTTTAATTTTTTTTCTTTTTGTAATATAAGAAATGTCAAAGTTTTTGGGCGGTATATTTTGACTTCTCGAAGCGGGTTATATTATATCGCCCCGTTATATTTGGCTAATGCGGGCTAATGGTATTTTAAATATACAGTAAGTAATACACTATACTTGTAATTATTTTGTACGTTACATGCAAATCTACATTTCATTACATTCAAATAGATATAGGGTAGTTAAACCAAGGAATATATGAAATATTTTAGTTTACTGTCCGTGTAGACAACAAACATTAAGTTGTCTTTGGGCCCACTAATATGAAACATCTGCATTTTTATTTATTAATTTATTATTTTTTTTTTGCCAATTTTAAAATTTAATACTATTATTCAATTATGCTTAATTAGGGGTTAATAAGTAAGCTAAAATGTTACGGGTGAAGAACTGAACCAAACCAGTTCTAATGAACCTTCACCTCGTGCAATTTCGTCAAATTCGGGAACTAATTTACCAATATTGACTGTGTTTATAGAACAGACGAGCATACATACAAATAAATAAACAAAAATGAACTTACTGAGTATGACGGCTCCTACGAATAAACTTATCGTTACACAAATAAATGTCGATAGTTTCTGAAAATAAAAAAGAAAACGAAAACATCGATTAGAAATCTTAATAGCAATTAACCTTATATTTATCTAATATATTAAATTATTTCCTAACTGGGCCCCAAAAAAAAAGGCGGAGAGAAAAAAATTCCAACTTATTTCAAAATCTTAATGAAACGATAAATCAGTCACTTTAAAACTAATAAATACTTTATCCTTTAGTGAAAGGGGCAAGTAATTAATCGTCAATGTTGGGTTTTCACAGGGCGATTTTTTGTTTAAGGGAAAGAATTTCGCGAAAAATTATACGAAAGAAGGTAATTTTCGCTGTTATGGTTAATTTTTTCAACCACGTTTTCAATTAAAGGGATACTGTGGCTAGAAATTTTACATTTTTAATCGAAAGAGCACGTAAAATAATGAATGATATCAATTGGAACCATGTTTCTATCTATAATATTAAAGAAGATACGAGAAATTAAGTTTCTTTAATGGACACTACGCGTTTGGATTTCCTGCGAAGCACTGTGAGCTACCCCTATTGGACGACTAGTACCACATGAGGGATTTGTCCAATGGGGATACTTCCCAGTACTTCGCGGGAAAAGCCTAGTGTCCATTACCATCCATTACGGAAACTTAATTGCTCGTATATTCTTTAATATTGTAGAGAGAAACATGGTTCCAATTGCTATATTCATTATGTTATACACTCTTTCGATTAAAAAAGAAAACAAAACCATCCCGACGTATCCCTTTAAGAAAATAAATAAAGAAAGAAAAAAATGCAAAATGCCAAAATGGTAATTTCGCAAGATAAAAAGAAGAGTTAAAAAAATTATCTTTTCGCAAAATTTTGCGAAAAACGCTCAGAAATCTCCCAGTGAAAACAGAGCATCTGTAATCTCAAACTAGCTCGGTATCTCACTTTCACTGTTCTATCAAACAAATCCAAAATCCCCAGGAGTGCAAAGATAAATCGTTTTGTTGTTTTTTTTTCCTAAAAAAATCGTACTTTTTTTTCCTGAGTCTGACCTTTACCGTATAGCATATATATTGGATCTTCGCGGTCGTTAGCTCTGGGGCTTCCTCAAAGATTAAGAAAAAAAAATTCTTAACTTTCACTTTCTTCCTCACTCATTTAAAAACACAGCGAGCCTTTGCTGTGTTTGATGATGTTACGTAAGATTTAGGTTTCCCGGGTTTGGAACTATACCTTTCTAGACTAAAGGATTTTGCGTTCAAGTTAATTACTTGTGTGTTTTAATTGCTCTTTCGGGCGCTCAAAATTATTTGGTGCAATTAAGTTTTGTGTGATAGGGTTAGATGATTGCTTGAGAGGGAAAACAGTGCACTTAAATTCTGATTTAAATGATTTGATAGTTAGTTATTGCATTAATTTAGACTTAACGATATTTATTAATGCAAATTATTCTTAGTTATAATCTGGTTAAAATAGTGGAACAGTTACATAAGGAATGCATATATGTATTCCTATTATCTATATATAGATAATAGGAATTATTGTGTCCCCATATATCCTAACGTTAATTTCTATGCGGGTTTCGTGGGCCGGGCTCGAGTACTATACGTCACATCTCTTATATCTAATGTTTTTCTGAGGCATGACATACTCAGCTTCTAAGCCTGCAATAACAGTCATTTAGGTTTAGGTACTCTGCATTTAAAATAATACAATAAGGCTTAACTACTCTTCATAAAAATAAGCCAATTAGACTTAACTACTCTATTTACAATATATATCATTTAGACAGTTAAACTCTGCTTCTTTGGCTGCAACAATGAGCCATTTAAGCTTAGCTACTCTGCATATAAAATAATCCAATAAGGCTTAACTACTCTACATAAAAAATGCAATTAGGCTTAACTACTCTATATAAAAATAAGCCCACTAAGCTTAACTACTCTCCTTATAAAATAAATCATTAGGCTTAACCATTCTCCTTACAAAGTAAGTCATTTAGGCTTAGCTACTGAACAATTTGGACGCCTAGCTACTGAACAATTTGGACGCCTAGCTAGTTTGCTTGCAAAACATCAGAAAATATTCAAATTAGATTTATTAACTTAGACCACAATATATGTTGAATTTAACGAAGAAAACTCAATTAGGCTTAGTTACTTAGGCCATAAAGTATTCCAATTAGGCTTAAAAATATACAACCCTAACTCAAGGTAATGATGACGTTGCCTCACTTTTACTCTTTGAGAAATGAAACCAACTTTCAAAAACAAAAACAAAAAAATATAATTTAAAACTAGGGTAAATATTTGCGAGATTAGTAATTTTAAAAATGTTTTGTAGGTTAAATGACTTCATCATTAGTCTAGCCAAAGGAAGAGTTAATTTTCCGCGAACCCACCCATGTGTAAATTACTCAGCGTGTTTTTTTATATTTTTATAATAGGGGAGACCTTTCCTTCTTAATAAGTTGCAAATTACCCGATCTTATTAACGTACCGGTATTTAAAACACTAGACCCCATAGGGTAGGATCATATCGCTTTTAACCTAATTCGTTATGTAATTAACTGGGCCAAATGCGGTAGTCTCTTTAGAAAAAACTTATGTCCTCCATAGAAGGGTGAAGTTTATAGATCGTGCTAAAACGTATGCACGTATACTAGAATTATCTTATATAATTTGGTCATTATATTTAAATGCCGCAAAATCATCTTCCAAAGGGGCATGTTTATTTATGTTAAGCTCGAGTGACCAATACCTATTATATGCTTTTAAATTGTTAGGTTTAATTTGGTCTTAGTTAGAAACGCGAAAAGCAGTTGCTGTATACTTTTTCTGCCAGCTTTGATTTGATATTAATTAGCTTAAATAATATATAATTCATTAAATGTTTTAATTAACGTGGGTTTATCACAAATTATTTTTTGGTAAATTAAATTATAACTATTAAACATCAAAGTAAGCAATAAATGAAATATTCCAACTGCTCGTCTCTTGACAACCGATTTTTAAGGATTATCAACTATTTTTTCCTATTATTAATCGATCTTTACCGATTAATAACCGATCTTTACCGATTAATAACCGATCTTTACCGATTAATAACCGATCTTTACCGATTAATAACCGATCTTTACCGATTAATAACCGATCTTTACCGATTTTCACTGATTACCAACCGATATATCAGTAAATTAATCTCTAGCCGATTAATCGGTTAAAATCGCTTAATTGACCTCTAACCAAAATATCGGTTAAAGCGCCCATCACTAGCATATATACCAAATAATTTGTGGTAAAACAACTAAGTAATGTATAATTACAACAAAATCCATCCTAAATATGCAAATAAGAATACAAAAAAACATTTATTTTTGTTTCAGGGGCTCCCAAAACTTAACATAGATCGATTTAAGAGAATCTGTCAGAAACCGTTATTTGCGAGTGTATTCGAATGTGAAATTGTTTTACGTTTTTGACCGAAGTTCCGCTGTATAACTTTCTACGTATATTATTTCTTTATTTAAAATCGGCTTCGAATATACACAGACAGTTAACCCTCAACTACTTGTACTGAAAAAAAATGCCTCCCCAACAAGCAAGCAAGCAAAGAGTTGTTTCTTTGCCTTTCTTGTTTTAAATCTATCCTCAACATAAATGTTCAACGAGTAAAAAAATTAGGTTGTCTCGCTTCGTTAGAGACGTGTCTCATTTAAGTCTTGTCGGTCGGATGTGTATATAAATATTCTTTATGTCATTGAATTTCGAAATTATACGCTTTTTAAGGAGAATTTAAATAGGGGGAAAGTGTTTGCTATGGTTTTGGGGAGGGGAGTATCAAAAAATATTGTTGAAAAGGATACTAAAGAAACTTACTAAAAGGTCTACGTATACTTATTTTTGGTGTAGTATTTGAGAAATAATTAAAAATATATAAGTTATAATTTTCACGCTAAAGGACACTTAATCTTGCCACATTAATGTTCTGAATTAACTATTAATTAAAATTGGAAGTTCACGTGCTAATTTACGAAAAATTAACTTAAGAAATTTCGCAAATGAAGGATGGTAAACTAGATGCAGGGCTCCCACAGAAATTTCTTAAAATAATAGTGAAAAAAGAGACCTTTCACGGTAAAAATAGGCTAAAATAAGGACCAAATTCTTGGAAATAGGAACCAAATAGAGACCAATTCAAAATCAAAATTAGATCTTTATTTGTACGGAAGTATCACAAAAAAGTTGGGAAACCAAAATAAACCTCTCCGAGCCAAGACGAATTTACTTTCTAAACACAGTTCCACCAGCCAATGAGAAAAACCAGAAACACATAGTTCAAATTGGCGAGATATTGCCAAGGTCATTTGTAAAGGTTAAAGCGTTTAATAATTCCCTGTGGATCGGAGTGAGAAGAGTTTTACTGTTGCAAAAAATTTTAGATGGAATATTAAAAACGGGAATTTTTGAAAATAGGGTGGTTTAGAGACCAAATGGCGATTTTAGGGTGGTTTAGAGACCTACCCAAAAAGTAGAGACTTTTAGGTATTTTAGAGACCAGATGGGAGCCCTGTAGATGCGAAATCAAAATGCTAATTTACGACAAATTAACATTGGAAATTTCGCAAATAAAGGAAACTAAAATTAAATGCGAAATTAAGATGCTAATTTACAAAAAAATTAAAATTCGAAATTTCGTTAATAAAGGATTCTAAAACTACGCAAAATTAACACGCTAATTTGGGACAAATTATCATTAGAAAATTTTGCAGATAAAGGATGCTAAAATTATTCCGCGAAATTCATAAGCCTAAAACCATATTTAATTCCTTGTTTTAAATTAAAGTATAACGAGTTGATTTCCGACAACCCCTGAAAGTTATCCTCTCTAATATAACCTTCCAAATATCTAGCTGAATTTCAACGTTTAAAATGCCCTTGAAATTGAACTTTACTAGACACTCCCCATTGGAGTGAAGTTCAATTGTTAAATTAACAGAACTCTTCGTTATCAATCCCTTTTTTATGGATAATTGACACCCAAATAATTAAATAAATGTCTTAGCCCTAAAATATCACCATAATAAATTAATAACCAAATAAATAAATAAATAAATGAAAGATCAATACTCACTTCTTTTCTAATTCCGGGGAATACGATGAGAAAGGCTACGAATAGAGTTGAGAAGGAAATGTAAACGAGAATATTCCTTATGTCTTCGACAACCGGCGTCCTGTTAGAAGCGTGGTATAAAGTCGGACCACCGTCGTTACGAAAAGCGTCGAACCAACCGGTCAGCATCTTGAAATATCCGAGAACTGAGAAGATCCGATTTCAACGCTATCTGTATCAATGTGAACAAATCAAACGGAAGGAACCACTTTATAATCAAATACCGCAAGAAAAATTTAAAATATCGCGCACAATAATTCACAGCGCACACTCGTTGCCGTTCGCGCAATAAATTCCGTAAGCAAACCCCTTTCCAAATTTATTTATAACTAAATATCCACTTTGGAAAGTAGTAGGTAACCACCGAGTATGAACGGATCGCGAATTGCAACTGATACGTCTTTACAGACTGTCAGTCGTATTATAAACGTTTGACGCGACTGGTCCGCAAGGTCTATACCGCAGTTAAAAATGGTATATTTTGCGAAGGTCGATGGACGTGGATGTGTTGTATACGTTATCGTAATTAGCATTCGCCGGAGACGCGATTCTGACGTGACCCATCGCGGGCACCGTCGGGGTGCCGAATGCCGTTGAAAGAACCGTTATGCCAACGTAAAAGGGAAAGTGATTATAGGCCAGTGTCGAGGCCTTCATAAGACGCTAGCTTGTTTCTCTCCCTCTTTCTCTCTCTCTTTCTCCCAATCTTATCCTCCTCCTCTCTCTCATTTCTCTGGAAAACTCTTACTCTCTAAGTTTATCCCCGCTCCCACCAGAGAAAATGTGTTTTTTTTTTCTTTTTCTTAGTATACCCGCGACTATACGCGTCTTAGCGGCCGTTCGAGCAACTCGTGCCCCATATTCGTTGGATACGTAAGAAAAACGCTGCTCTTTTCGGGTCAAGGGCTACGAGCAATGCGAATGCGCGGCACTTCTCGCGCGAGACTATACTATTTCGAAATATTTTTAACCAAATATCACGCATGATAGGATTCCTGAAGTTTGTAAAAAAGAAGTATATAGTCATGCCTAATTCTGACTGGAATTTCATCAATTATTGCAAGAGTTTTTGTTTGAAAAACCTTCAATCATAACTCTGATGGACATAGCTTCGAGACTAGAATCCCAAAGTCCTTAATGTATACGACCTTTGAGCTTGAACCCCTGAGTACCAAGCTTCAAAGCTTGAACCATAGTGGACCAAGCTTGGAGCCTTGATCCCCCAATGTACCAAGCTTCCAGCCTTGATCCCCAATGGACCAAGCTTCCAGCCTTGATCCCCAATGGACCAAGCTTCCAGCCTTGATCCCCATGGACCAAGCTTCCAGCCTTGATCCCCATGGACCAAGCTTCCAGCCTTGATCCCCATGGACCAAGCTTCCAGCCTTGATCCCCATGGACCAAGCATGGATAAGCCTTCGACCCTCAACCCCCAATATATAACCTTCAACCCATGATCCTTCACCAAGAAACTCATAGTGGCATTTATAAGTTCATGATATTCCTTACACCAAGGGTTAGTGAGCATTGAAGAGAAGAGTACCTTAAGTTTGTAGGCATTGAATATTAACAGTGGGATGGAACGTGGGGGAATTTAAGGGAGAAATTTCATGATTAGGGGGAAAATTGCTTTCTCTCTTCTCTCTAGTTCTCTCCTCTGCAGCCTCTATCCCATATTGCATCTTCATCAATTTATCATTATCAGCGGCTTTCGTTTGAAAATCGTGATTTTTATTTTGTTTTTAAATGAGGGACATTGTGGGATTATGGCTTGTAGGTGGGGTTTTTCCCATAGTGGGCAGCTTATGATGGGCATTAGACTGTAGCTACTAGATGGGAGAAATCTGTATTTGGGGTGAAAGTATTTTTAGAAATTCTCGTAGGATGGGGCCCCATTTTTCTCCGATTCCATTTGAAATTTTATACTTTGGAATGTGTGGGTTTTAGACGTTGAAATTGTCTGAAGTGTTTGAAGTTCATTAACTTGTAGTGTTTTTGTCAAAAATGGCCTTGATTTTTTTTCTTTTTTTTTTTTTTAATAAGATTATGGTTTCGTGTTGTTTATTCAAATATCCGAATTGTAGATTAGAATTTAACTTCAATGGAAAAGTCACCACGCTGTGATTGTGATGCAACTTATTCTAATTGACTTGTCTAATTTGATTATTAGACAAGCATTGCTTTTAGTGCATTACTTAGGCTTAAGAGTTTATTAATTAAACTTGGCGGCTGAAGACTTCAAATTGTTTTTAGAGGTCAAATTTTCACACCGCAATCTCAATGGTTTGTTGAGAAAATATTAAATGCCCCCAAAAAAGACGTAGGCTATTTCAAAATTTAAATATTACCCCTTTTTAACTGTTTAATTTAAAATTGAAAGCAGATTCTTTTTAGGTTTGAAACCTGTTTATTTACTGTTATTATTTTATTATTTATATATTTATTTGAGATTTAACACCACACCCCAGTAATGCATAATCCCTCATCACACCAGGCAGCGCCTAATCTAGCCATTACCATTGTTTTAGGGATGGCACCGTGATAAAATTAGCGTTGTCTTCCAGTTTTTTTAAATTAAATTGAATGGGGTCATCCGTAAAATACTCCAATCATAACTTTGAAAACAATGGCCCTTACAGCAAAATGCCATAGAACATTTTCGACTCAAATTCGCCCCCCCCCCAAAAAGAACACACTCCTTAATTTCTGGCAAACCTCAAATAAATAAATAAATATGTAAGCTTTTCAACAGTTATGAAAACCTTGCTAATAACATAAACAATAATACAAGACCACCCCAAAACCAATCCACTTTATACCGACGAAATATTGTGAAACCAACTTTCAATCAATAACGTATCAATAGCTCAAAGGATTAGGTTTAGCACACAGTACCAGTAGGAGATCATATTAATTTTTGGGCAGTAATTCTACGACGAATCGTGAACCAATTTAAAACCCCGCGTGGTGATCTAGTATTCTAGTTCGAAACGTTACTAAACTATTGTTAAATCAACCCCCTTTTTCCCAAGTTCTATCTCGGTTCCTCCCTCAAAGAAAAGTTTTTTTTTAAAAAAAAAATATCGTTATCGAACTATTACGTAGTTACGTCTCGAGATAGAGTGATGAAAAATTCATATCCAAAACATATACTATGAGAAATAAAAAAGAAAAGAACTGTTTTTATATGATTGAAGAATCGGGCCTCGCCTTAAGACGTTTTAAACTTTATATACTACTAACTTTGAAGAGAAGAAAATTTGGAAGAAAGAAAAAAAAAGAAAAGAAACAAGGTTCTCCCGGGAAACCCTCGCTATAACCTACTTTATTTCGTTTTCTGTTATGACTTACAAATAATAAATTCCGTTAAAGGGATACTTTAAGTATTTGTTTTGGTTATGAATATGTCTAACAAATATAAATCACCCTTGATTTCGACAATACGAATTTTGCCATGTTCACGAGAATATTTTAAATCTGACGCGTGAACTGTGAAGTAATGAATGTGTAGCTTTATCTCGTGTTATTTATATTTCTGTTCGTAGAGATGAAAAAATAAATCAAACTCTCATTCTCAAAATTATGGAGATTAAGGATCAAACTTATGAGAATTTAATGTTCTTACGGTGACCCTCAACCGAGCCTTGACCCCAAATACCCAGGACCCCGGACTTATTTCCCAAACCCCCTGTACCTAAGATCTAAAATGTAGAACTTAGGGTTTTTGCAGGGTTAGATTTTGGTACAAGGGAATTATTTTTTTTTTTGGCCTATTCCAAAAACAATCGTCTGATTAGTCTCAAATGAGTTCTCATTTATAAAAAGCAGAGAGGGTAACAAATAAACAGAAACCAAAGTTCACCATCCTCCTTGGCGTCCCTCGACCCCTTCTTTTCCATTTGACCCTTCGCTTGAATCGCCGCTGCACATAGCTCAGAATTCAGTGTGCTTTTAATAGTTAGTAGACTGATACTAGCAGAGGTGTATCAAATAATCCTCCTTATTAATAAATAAGCTAATTTCCAAATACCAAGAAATTTTAACGCTTTTCGATAATTTTTCTATTCAATTCTGAAACCAATATTGTCTTACCCCGACGTGAGCAACCACGACCCCAACCACTACTTGGTTTTTTTTTCGGAGATACCTTGACCCCGATTAATATTTTATCCCATACGAACTTTACCTGAAATAAACAAAACTCGCCTGTCACTCAAATGTATCTACGTTCAGTTATCAAAGAAGTATAAACCATTCCATTAATTACTCGCGGTGAAAACCAACGCAAAGGGACGGGAACGCCACAATCTTAGATTATTTCTCTCCTACCAAAAGACACCGCTAGAGGCAGTGCAAGTTGGCTATACATAGTTGTCACTCAGACTGCAGGCAGGATTGATACCATTTAAACCAGGAGACCAGGCTACTTGGTAAGTTCTTCACTTTGCCCGCAAAGTAGCCTGGCTCCTTGTGTAAATGGTATCAATCCTCCTAGTCTGAAAACTATGTACAGAGAGCTTTCAATTGGAGGAGCTGAGTCTGGTGACATAATTTACGCTGCCATATTGGTGGGTTTAAAGCAGGAATGAAGCTGAGACCACGTGACCCAATATGGCTACCAGAACAGCGGTAAGACTTGAGTGTGACGTACTACTACCCCATCTGGAAGCTCTCTATACGCGCGTTTTAAGTATATCTTTACGCAGAAAAAATGTAAACTTCGGCATAATGTATAGTATAGTTGTTAATGGTCGGGGGCCGCCGTTATCCCTTAAAGAGAAACCGGACTATCCGTTTTGGGTGGTAGCTTTTGAAGTGACTATAGTATCGGCTGGCTCTGCCGCTGGCCCTCTTTAAAATTTTCTAGTACTTGAGCTAGCTTAGGCTGCTCTTAACTCCAATGTCCTCTTTTTTCCCATGCTGCTCTAACAACAACTCACTCACTCCTCCTTGATTTTTTAAAGAATTCCTTTGACTGTTGCTTTCCCCCATTGGCTATTTTACACCCACCCTTCTGATTCCTACCTCAGCTATCTATAATTTAAAGGGCGAGTGATGGTATCTTTAATGTTACATAATTATACAAGGAGAAAATTTAAAATTTACATATATTTGAACCCCATAACTCATGACTGCTGGAGGAGTTGGTGAAACAACAATGGTTTTAAAGTATCAACTTATCAAGTCTCCAAATGAAGCATTTTATAGGGAGAGGCCAGAGGGGTGTAGTTTAATATGGCTCCTCCCCTTTCCACCAAAATGGCGGCAAACTTTACAGAGTGGAAGGCTTGTGGGGGGGGGCTATGCGGTTTTTTCCACCCCTGGCAAAAACGTGCCAACCCTGTATTTGTGTCAACACTACCGCACGAGTTTGTTTATGGGATATAATAACAATAACTTGAATTGACAAAATCTTACGGTCGAGTGCTTACCGCTAAGGGTTAAAATAACAATTGGTAAAATGCCTGGAAGTTATTATTGGTCTCTAAGATATGCTGATATAAGGATTAAACAAATAAGCTATTTTAATAAGTCAAAATAAGCTGGTGACAGTTCCAATCCCTTAATTACACAATTATGAACCGATGGAAATAATAATTTAGATTTATTTCTGTATCTCCCATAATTTAAGGTTGTTCTCCAAGCTGCTCAAATACTACTAGACAACCTAGAAAGTCGTTTGTTATTCGAAATTATTTATGAATATCGGACTTGACAATTTAAACATGATATCAAAATTAGACCAACCCCGATTTCACCTCAAATATCCCTAATTTGATAAAGCCTATATAAAGGTCAAAAAAAGGTCGTAAATCTTTTTACACTCTCTTAACATTTAAATCTTCAGATTAAACAAAATATTTCAAATAAATTTTTCTTAGTAGATTTGCATAAATTTAAAATCTACCCCGTTTCTCTTAATCAAATTTAAATACAATCTAGATTAAACTCGCAATTAAGTTAGTGTAATCTTAATTTTTTAAGCTCTCAATCGCTGGCCATTTCCATATAGATAAGATTTTTTAGTTATTTAAACTTAAAAATTAAAAAGAAAAACTTTTAATTTTTTAAATAGGTTAAGAAAAAAAAACGTAGAAACCGCGTCGTAAAACTCGCCACCCCAAAAAGTCTTAACACATAGAACCGTCCTAAATAAGAATACCTGGCGGATTACCTTTTCGCAAATAAAATATAATGAAAATTTCGCTTACCGGAGTCACCCATTTTTAAGTATTTAATTTAAATCACTTCATTAAATTTTGTATGATAATTAACGCGATAATTAAACAATACGAAATATGATAAAACTAATTTGAATAATAAGAGAATTCCCTTAAACGGTTAAACGTCTGGTCTCGCGTTGAGAGAGAGGCTCAGCATCCAGTTTTGCCGCCTTAGAAAAACTTTTAAGCAGACGACGGTTAGGCTTAGCGGAAACTAGTTGTTAACGTATGGTAAGAACAGCCGGTCCGGTTCCAAAGGAAGGAAATTTGTTTCTTTTTCGAATCTGAAAGGAAGGAGGCTCGCTTTGATGATGTCACCGGTACCGTTCTGATTTAGTTTAAAAGCTAAAGTCACGTATCTTTGGCACGTGGGTTAACCGATAACTACATGTTTTTTGCTTTTAAAGTAGAGCGATTATTTTCTACGCATTTGCTGAATTAGTTTGAAGGGAGGATAATGTGAAAGGAATAGTATTAATTATTTATTTATTTTGAATACAGTAAAGCTTGCCCGATATCTTAATTAACCGATGTCGATACCGATATCGAAGTTTGACTGTAACCAATACCGATTTTAACCCATTTATTTAATCTCGGCGAGATAACCGATTATTTAACCCAACGAAAGCGATATCGATCGACTTTTTTACTGATTATTAACCAATTTTCACCGATTATCAACCTATTCTTACCGATTATCAACCTATTCTTACCGATTATCAACCTATTCTTACCGATTATCAACCTATTCTTACCGATTATCAACCTATTCTTACCGATTATCAACCTATTCTTACCGATTATCAACCTATTCTTACCGATTATCAACCTATTCTTACCGATTATCAACCTATTCTTACCGATTATCAACCTATTCTTACCGATTATCAACCTATTCTTACCGATTATCAACCTATTCTTACCGATTATCAACCTATTCTTACCGATTATCAACCTATTCTTACCGATTATCAACCTATTCTTACCGATTATCAACCTATTCTTACCGATTATCAACCTATTCTTACCGATTATCAACCTATTCTTACCGATTATCAACCTATTCTTACCGATTATCAACCTATTCTTACCGATTATCAACCGATTCTTACCGATTATCAACCGATTCTTACCGATTATCAACCGATTATCAACCGATTCTTACCGATTATCAACCGATTCTTACCGATTATCAACCGATTCTTACCGATTATCAACCGATTCTTACCGATTATCAACCGATTCTTACCGATTATCAACCGATTCTTACCGATTATCAACCGATTCTTACCGATTATCAACCGATTCTTACCGATTATCAACCGATTCTTACCGATTATCAACCGATTCTTACCGATTATCAACCGATTCTTACCGATTATCAACCGATTCTTACCGATTATCAACCGATTTTTACCGATTATCAACCGATTTTTACCGATTATAAACCGATTTTTACCGATTATCAACCGATTTTTACCGATTATCAACCGATATTTACCGATTATCAACCGATATATTGGTAAATTAACGCCTAACCATTGTTTACTCTTAAGTCATAACAAAAGAAATAGAAGTCGCTAAAAATACTCGAAAACACAATTTCTATCCCAAAAATTAATGACTCAGTTATATTATACCATCCCTTTAAGGGTCCTTGTTTTTTATGCAAAATAAGACTGTAGTGAAAGTTGTTTGTGTTTGCGTTTTCAGTGGCGTTCCAGTTTTGGGGTAACTTATGCTCTGCGTAATTTAATTGTATTGCATAAATATAACCTTAATTTAAATTATGTAATGTTTCTTATTAAAATAATTTGAAATTTAGGCCATGTTACACTATTTGATAACTTTAAATTTTCAAGCTGAAAAAACCGGGTGACCAAGCCGCTTAAACACTACAAATACATGATTAAATTACGTGAAAATACTTGTTTTAAAACGTTTCTAACACAAATCTATTTTTAAATTTTGAATAGAGACTTCATAACTTGGTTCTGAATATTTTACCGTAATTTTTGAGTAATATTTCTTCTTAGGGAAGTGTGCTAGAAGGATTTTAAAACTGGTTTCAATTTTGTGAAACCAATGTTGTAAGCGCCATCTATGTTAGATTTAATGAAAGAATGAATTTGTTTCGGTTTAGTTCACCGTTTCGCTTCCAAGGAGCGCCACTGTAAAGGGGGTATTTAAGAAAGTTACTAGGCCATGGGAAAGGAACTTTATTTCCTTTCTAGGAGGGATGTTTATTCTGGAGTTGAATTCTCTAGAGCGCTAACACAAGAGGGCCCTTGCTATGCATTTAAGTGAAATTTACCCATAGTACCCAAGGTTTATGTTGGTCATAAGCCTTTTGTGACACCTGGTTATAGCAATAAGAACTATTAGTTACACGTGAATAAACTAGTAAAATATTTCCACCGATAGGTGTCAACTCTCAATGATGCCCAACCTTGAATTTAAGCCTGCTGGGATGGCCCACAGCAATTCTACTCCAGAATCAAACTTTCCTCCTTTAAGCTAGGTATATCATAAGCTAGGCTGCTCTGTATTGCGGATCTTCACGCGTGTAGAACACCTTTACAGGGGCTCGGTGATGCTTACTACTCTAGAAATTGTTTTTGATCGAATTTGATTTAAAAGATATTTGACTGATCATGGGTGTTTTTTTAATTGTATCAAAAGGGTCTATTAATTTAATTAGTGTATCATTTGAAAATTTAGGAATTTAATATTTTTAACTTTAAAATTACAAAAAATAATAATAATTAAATTGGAACAGAATTCTTTATTTATATTTAAACTTTTTATATTAAGCTGCACATTTCAAATGAATCAATTGTATTTTGCCATAGGCTGACCTTTGAACTTAAATATCTCAGGGAACAGATTGATTTTTTAAAAGATCGATCAAGTCATCGATAACAAACATTAATTAACCTCATTTATCACCAAAAAAATCGTTTCTTAATTAGCTTTAAGTAGCCCTTTAATATACGTAAAATATTAATATACATAAATAATAATCCGGGACTATAGTAATCATTGTTTCCGCTTCGGGCAATACTGAACTGTAACTTCAAACCTTATTTATGGTTAATACGGTGTGTACCTGCCTAAAACTTGATTCTTTGGTATTTTAATAGCTCATACACGTTTCTACATAGATATTCATAAAAAAGAATAATTTACCATCAAGGTTAAGAAAACTATAAAAAACAAAAAACCCAAAAATAATAATTATATCATGGTAAGTAAAATGAATCGAATTTATGTTCGATAGTTAAACGCCACTCGCATACGAATTTGCCTAATTATTATTGTTTATTATTGTAACCTATAGGCCTAATATAACGGTAAATAAATAAATATTTACTGGTATTTCTTAAGTTACAATAGACTAGACAATTTTTCCCCTAAATCAATTTGTGGTTGTCAGTTAAGAAAAACGAAACCCCCATATATATAAACTGGTTCTTTTCTTATTGAGTATAATTTGATACGCCTTTATGAAGCCAATGACAAATTCGATATAAAAACATTGGATATTTTAGACTAGGGAAATTATAATATGACTGCTAATGTGCATGCCCGCATTTCGCCTGTGCTGTGAAAGACAGTTGTCATTTACCTACAAAAATGTTTTTTTATTTCCAATTTTAAATATATAAAAAAATTTATATCGAATTTTATCGAAGCAGGTGTTGAATTTTATTCAAGGCTAGAGATTAATTTAATTCACTGATTTCACGAACTGTTAATGAAGGATTTCTATTTCGTATCAAATCAGGTGGTCGTTAATTATTCTACATTTTTGCGTGCTGATTAGCTTATGCCTCTGCACGAATTGAATTGTTTGCTAATTAAATATTTATGCAGGGAGGCCAGCAGTGCTATAATTCCAATAGAGTCCTATATTTATTTATTTATTTATTTATTTATTTCGAACTGAGGGATCGGGTCGCTAAGCCAAGTCGGCTAGTGTGCAACCCCCCAAATATTTTTGAACCTGCCCTATATCACCCTATAATTTCATGAAAGGTCCTATAATATCCTATATTTTTGACTTAGTCGAAGTTTTCGTAGCTTAGAATCCAATTTTTCAAAATTTAGCTCTCTTATCGAGATCACATTTGCTCAGGATTTTTTTATGATTATTTAAAAAAAATTGTATCTTTGGTGAAATGTGAACTGATTTTAACGAAATTTGTTTTATTTTAAAGAGAAAAACACCCGCTACCCCATTAAATTGGATTTAAAAATTAAAACTTTCCTTTTAATTAAGTGTGAACTCCCCCAAAAATGACCTTTTCTAAACATTCTGTTTAGTTATAGATACTTTTCATACTAGGACTAAGGATTATTGATACCATTTACACCAGGAGGCGAGGCTTCTTGGTACTGCTCTTTGTCCGCCAAGTAACCAGACCTCCTGGTGTAAATGGTATTAATCCTCTTAGTCTGAAAACTATGTATACTTAATTAAAACGGTATCTCTGCATCCCTACCTCATCTTTTTGTTTCATAAATAACATTATTAGTCATAAGTATCACACAGACAATACCGAAAGTGAGTTATCAGGTTAAAAATTACGTGACCCTCAATCCAGAAAACCAAGTAACATTATTTCTATCAAATGATGTATGCAAATGACATACGGTCACTGAATAAAATGTCACCTACCCTTACGAGAAACTATATCATCACTTCATTATGATTAAAATCTCGTGTAAACGAAAACGAGACTCTTAAAGCATGCATGCATGGACGGGGCTACTCGAAAACGAGGCTATTTGCCGCTATTAATTGACGTCACGCCTTGACGCATTGTTTGTAGGGTGTAACCACCGACCACCACTCCGAGAGGGAATGAAGGAAAGGCATTTTTATTATTATTAAATTTTTCTTCTTTTCCAAGCCTTTGAGATTGAATGATATATATATATTTTAAAGGCGGTAATTGGAGTGAGCTCGCGCTATATAAAAGTGTTACAAGGTCAATCAAAAACTTCAGGTAGGGCTGGCTGCGTCGTGGACTTAAGTGTTGCTTTGCTGCCATAAACGGCTCGCCGCCACACTGTAGTCTTATATGAGAAATTTTGAAGGCAAACTGGATACACTAAGCTAGACTTTTAGTTTTTTTAGTTTAGTTTAGGATAAGAATTATATATTTTTTAACACCGTTTTAATTTTAGAGGTTAACGTTTCGGTTTTCAAGTTTGCGATCACGTGATGTCTATTCTTAGTTTTCTTGGGGTTTTCCGCATGTTTTACTTGATACGCTCTTTTGAAGTCGGAAATTGGACTAAATATTGTTAAGATTATACTGTATTTTTTAATTTAAAAGCTATTTATATCATAGTAGATCTTTTTAAAAAGGGGGCGGGGGAAGCAGTGTCGTCTGCGTCATGTATGGTTAAGGCTGAACATTGTGGATTCGAAGACCTTAGATAGGGCTTCAAAGTTGCCAGTCCATGTACCAAATTTGGTCCGTATATTTTGAACTTGAAGCCATATTTAACGTCTTTGTTTGTTCACACACTGATGTACCGTCTTTAGAAAACACTGTAGTCTATTTTACCACCAACTTTTGAAAAGTGTCTATTTGAAGGCTCGAAAAATCAACTTCAAAAGAAGCCTTGTGTCTTACTTAAAATTGTTGTTGCCGTTTTTGGTTAGTAGTTAGCAATCAAAGATTACTAAAATTCGTGTCTTGACAATATAATAATTCTATTTTTGACTGATAAGGTCGTAACGTCATAGCATTTCCGCCGTAAATTTCCGTTGAATTTGGTAGAACTAATTCATTCATGTTTTGCTAAGTATATTCCATATATGACTATAAGAGCTCTAGTTTTCTTAGCAAAAACAAATATTTAATATCAAAATTCAAGAGTGCGCTATGTAGATGAGAAAGAAGTCCTCCCAGCTTGCTCAACGTTAGGTAGGGTCGTACGGTAAACGTAAAGAACGCCCTCTCTGTTTTAAAAATAGAAGCTAGTTCTCATATAAATACAATGGCGCTACGCGGCAGCACTTATCAATCGCCTCTTACGAAGGGTAGGGGCGTTCCCAAGGTACGCTGGGGGAGTTTCAGTACCTCCGGTTGCCCATCACCTACCACTCCATCTCACCTCTTTTCTTCCTCAAACGTTTTACCATCGATTAAATCCTAAAATTTCATCTTCCCTTTGAAATCCCCAAAATTTGACGTTTAAAATTACATAGAAACGTAACGGTTGTTAAGTTTATACTTCCCATAGTAAAAAATATCGCTTATATTCTCTTAAATGTCTCGTTTGAGGGCCTCCGTTATTTCCAAGGCTATTTTATTCCATTCCTTGCCTCCCAAGTTCCTGCCCTGTGGCACAGTACCGTACGTGTGGCCTAGAGCTTTAGCTTGTCTTAATCATTATTAACACTAAATACGATAGCTCTTTCCGAATTTAGCAGATCTTTGATAATAAATTGAGTCAATTTTTCTTTGTTCAAAAATTCGTCATACCCATTTATTCCCGATAAAATTTCAAGTTAATTATTTAAAATAAAAATCGATTCATATCGTTCCTAAGTTCTAAAGCGAATGGAAGCGGTTTAGAATTAATTAACGTCGTTTATACCTAATAGATACTATACAGGGTGTTACAGTTAGTAGAAAATGTAACTTCTATCTCCATTTTGCTACAAGGGATACACGCTAAAACAAGTTACGATTTGAGTGTTTTAGGGATGACCCCTTATTTATATTAGCATTGTCTCTAACTTAAATTAAGGGCGATGTTCTTTGGGAAATCGGTTTTGAGTCGAAAATGTAACTTCTATCCATGACATTTTGCCACAAGGGACACTGTTTTCGAGTTAAGATTGGTCAAAGTATTTTACGGATGGCCCCTTAAATTTTAATTACGAAACTGATTGAGACAATGAATTCTAATTTAATAAAGGGGTCATCCCTAAAACACTCAAATCATAAAAATATCATAGAACATTTTAGAGCACCCTGTATTGGAGGAATTATGCAGCTTTGAAAGCAGGAAAATACCTCGTAAAATTCAACTCGCGTTTTCAAATTTCCTTTTCATTTTAAATGTTGATTAATTTCTTTTTTCCGAATTTCACCTGTGATACCAATTCAATTTAATGAACGAAATTATTCCTCATATCCCGGCTAATAGGAATATAATAAAATAAAACGTTGATCAAATATTAATTTCATTTTTTCTTTGACAACTTTTTAAAACTTTGACCTCGAACACGCGTTTTATAAGACGTTTTATATTTTTAATTATGCTTTAATGTATCGAAGGGTATACTTATTTCCTTTCCCGCCTTTTATGGATTTTAAATTGATGGTCTTATGGGTTCTTTATAGCCCTACCTCTTTTTTTTTAAGAAGTAGTAATTCGAAAAAGGGTTCTTATGTAAAGACCGCGTTGACAATTTTTTTTTCATAAAAAATATGAAATTTTGCACGTGCAATTGAAAGGGATGACATAACTCAGACAGAATTATATAAATGTGAGGGAACGTTCTCGGCTCTAAAATAGGTGTCGATATCGAAGTTTTACTGGTACTGGTACCGATACCGATTATTTAAACTCAATGAGATAACTGTATATTAACCAGATGACCGATTTCTAACCGATCTTTACCGATAATTAACCGATTTATTGCCGATAAAAAACCGATTTTTGCCGACAACTAACCGATTTCTTGCCGATAATTAAACGATTTTTTGCCGATAATTAAGCGATTTTTGCCGATAATTAAGCGATTTTTGCCGATAATTAAGCGATTTTTGCCGATAATTAACCGATCTATTGCCGATAATTAACCGATCTATTGCCGATAGCTAACCAAATTTAATGCCGATAATTAAGCGATTTTTTGCCGATAATTAAGCGATTTTTTGCCGATAATTAACCGATCTATTGCCGATAACTAACCAAATTTAATGCCGATAATTAACCGATTTATTGCCGATAATTAACCGATTTTTTGCCGATAATTAACCGATTTTTTGCCGATAGCTAACCGATTTATGGCCGATAATTAACCGATTTATTGCCGATAATTAATCCAATTAAACCGATAACTACCGATAATTTATCGATTTATTACCGATAATTAATCTAATTAAACCGATAACTACCGATCATTAGCCGTTTAATTGGTAAATTAAGCTTGAATCTGGTAATCCTAAAAAATACCGATACCAATCTGAGATCGATTTGGGCTCATCACTATAGCTAAAACCAAACTCATAGTAACCAACCGTGGTGCAGACTTGATCCCATTTTATCTCTTAATCGTAAATTAAAAACTAACATCAGAAAGAGAGAGAGAGAGAGCGAGAGAGAATCTTTTCCCCAAAAATGTACCTAGGCACAGACCGGTAAAATAATCACCTTATCCGTCGAATTAATTTTACAATAAATATTTAAAATTTTACAACGTTGATGTATATTTTTTATCCTGCCTAGTTAAAACTAAAAATTTAAACAGAGCTCACGATTTTAACAAGTCTATTACCAGGTTTTTAACACATAATTTATTGTACCATGATACCGGTATCGAGCACGTACATCGATTAAACAAAAAACCGAAATTTCCGTATTTATTTATTTACTTAATTTTGGGGATAAAAAACTTCGAAACATTTAACCCTAAACAGTCGAAAGTTACACTTCCCTATATAGTTTCTACCTATTAAAAGTTTTAAACTAGTAAATAAATAAATATATGTTAAACCCTTTTTACTACATTCTAAACCGGTCTGTCAATAATTTAAAAAATAAATAAAACAAACATTTTATAAATTGTAGTTTAATTCCGAAAGAATTTTGAAAAATTAAAAAAAGGCATGCAAATATTTTATAAAACTTTAAAATTTCTTTGAAAAGACTTACATTTTCGTTATTTGGTCAACTCTTCGTAGGTCTCCCCTTTTTTTACGAGCCGTCTGCTCTAGTTTCGCTCCAAAACCACTCTAAAGATAACGGCGAGCGATCTTCGCACCAAATCGACGTTAAAAACCTTCAAACCGTTAGAAAAACGAGCACAAGGTTATGATTTTCTAAGTGAAAACCGTCAGAAACAATTTTATTTTCTTTTTTTTTCTTTCTATCTATTAAGCGGGATTAAATTGGGGGTTAGCCGCTTTTGGCGATATCCGGCGTGAACTTGACCGTGTGTATATAAAATCACTATGAAAGCCTTCCATGTTCTATCTTTCCTATTTATTCTGCCATTCCCCGCCATTTTTTCGTACCACCCTGCCCATGCCTTACGTACGTCACTTTATCCTTCAACCAATTGGGAAAGACTCGGTTCCGATAGTTGACTAGTTTCAGGGCCAAAATGCTGTAACTACAAATTTTTCTTTTTCTTGTTTTTTATGAATTTTTAACTGTCATTTTCTCAAATTGTTACAAAATGTCATTTAAATTGATGATTTATTCTTATTAGTTAAGATCTAAATTGGAAACAAATATTTAAAAACAATGTAATCTATTTTTTTCCAATTTGTCCGAGTTTTCTCATTAACACTTCCATCGAGAATGATATCTCGAGAAGTGGATGAACGACCTAAAATAGTTGAAATTCCCCATTGGTGTTATGTATCTCTGTTTTTTTCAGAAATATAGGGCTTTAATTTTGATATCTATCATTGCTAATTAATGTTAACCAAATTTTGTAGAAACTTGATGGTGTTTGGTTGAATTTTGTCTTAATGTGTGATAAATTTTCACTGATGTTTAACATTTCGCTATTGATATTGAAGGTTTATTCTATTTTGCAAGTTGTCCAACATGCTTATTGTGAAAAGACATTGGGAAAAAGCGGTTTCGAGTATTTTAACATGGTGAAGTTGAACTAAGAATTAGATTAACAACTTCATCAATGAGTTGGAAAATCGGATATTTTGAATCTCCTAAAAAAGTGAAACACGATATCAGCTTCCGCATTTTGCTAATTACACTACAATTAAAAAAAATTCATTAAACAAATCATAATCTCAAGAAAAGCTTGCTTCTCTGCTAATCCTTAGGTTCTTACTCCTTAGCAAACGGAATTTCTTTGTAATCTTGAACTTTCAAAGTTACGACAATTTACCTCCAAGTATTTCAAACTCGAATATAGTCAGTCAAATCCGGCTGCTTAGGTTATAAGATAGTGAAAGTCTGATAGCGTTTTCCTTTGGGTACTCGCGGAGCGCTCCCAAGGAGCAATAAAAATGGTAGTAGTAGTTTCCAGCTTCGTTAAAGACTGTTTTTGAAGAATAGGATCTCCTAGTTTTATTCCTCCATGGGAGCGCTCCGCGAGGAACCAAAGGAAAACGCTATGAGAGAGAAAGAAGTGACGTGTGACGTCAGGAGTTTCTCTAAAAAAGTATTTTCCCAAATTATAAAACGTGTTCCAGGTTTTTTGTTTAGTAGCAGCATAGCCAGTTGAATTATATACTGCCGGGCCTTACGATGATGGGTTTTTCTAGGGAGGGCAGTTTTTGTGTTAGTCGGTGATGATAATTTTTCGGGGTAAAAAGGGTTCATCTCGTGTCTCTTACGTTGTTGGGCAACAACTCTTTAACGATGAGGATGCGCCAGGTAACTTATTGGGGGGAATTTTTGGACAAGGAAACACGGGATAAATCTTTGGCACGTGTTTCGACGATGAACGTGTATTAGAATTCTGGAGTAAGATTATGCCATAGCGGAAGTATTTTTAGTGGGTTTTTGCTTGTTGCGGACGGTGTAATGGTAACGAACAAGTCACTTCTGACGTCATTCATATGGGAGATAAGACGTAATAGTTGATCTTGAAAATCCGTGCCTGCCTGAGTGGGTGGTCCATGCTTGCATTCATTGTTTATGTGATAGGAATTTTGCTTACATAGTTTGATCACGTGATCAGGATGAAAATCTTTAATATATTTATTGTTCAAGTGTTTTGACAGAAAAGCACTACAGGTGTTAATAGATGGAAACGTGTATAGTTACTTGGCGCCTTAGTATGAGCAGAATTGTACGTTTTGTTAAAACGAAGTGTGAGTAAGAAAAATGCCTGAATTTGGTTGAAGAAATCAATATACTGTGCGAAAGGACTACATTTTATTTCTACTAAAGGTGCTAAGAGACTATAGGAAATATTTCAGATCTAAAAATTAGCGATTGAATTTTAGTGTTTTTTACTAAAGTTTTGAGATGCAAACAAATTTTGAGATTTTTATTGAATAGTTGCTTTGCTGTTTTGACGTTTTAAACGGTGGCATTACCAATGCACTATCTTATCAAAACTAAGGGGGATGTTCTTTGGACGATTTGAGTTGAAAATGTTCTATGACATTTTGCCATAAGGGACACTGTTTTCTAGTTATGATTTGAGTGTTTTAGGGATGACCCCTTAATTAAATTAGAGATCATTGTCTAAATCAGTTTCTTAATAAAATTTAAGGGGTCATCCGTAAAATACTTCGACCAATCATAACTCGAAAACAGTGGCCCGGATGGAAAAATGGAGATAGAAGTTGCATTTTCGGCTCAAAATGGATTTCCCAAAGAACATTCCCCTTAACTTATGCCAGACTTATCAGAAACACCCTGTACATAATGAATTAAAGCCAGAACCTAATATTCCCTAACGAGTTTTCTTGAAGAATTGTATGTACAATAGGTCAAAACTGCATAATTCATTTATATGTTTGAATGTACAATATCTTTAAATTAAAAATAACTTTTAAAAGACCCTGAATTGAACAAAAAACAATTAACTTCGCCACCGCAATCGAGTCATTAAAAGGCTTAAACTGCAGCTCTTAAACAGTAATTACACCTTTTAAAGAAAAACTAACGTTAAAAACAATTATAAATGTTTTTATCTCGATCTTTAAAGGAGAGAAAAATGAATGAAATTTTAATCATTCTAGTTTTTTTTTATATATTAAATTTGAGGCAAGTTTGAAAAATAATATTTTACGCGAAGGTCTTTAACGAATCTATAAGCGAGGTCTTCCGGATAACGGATAAAAGATAATCCGTCATTAAAAATTTAAATAAAATAAAGTCCTTTTTCTACGAATTGAAAAAAAGAACAACAAAAAACACTTTAAAGCATTAGCTTAGAAGTTTGAAAATAACGGCCTTTAAAAATGTCTTAAAGCGATAAATGCAACATTAAATATTCTCTGTCGACATTAAATATTCTCTGTCGACATTAAATATTCTCTGTCGACATTAAATATTCTCTGTCGACATTAAATATTCTCTGTCGACATTAAATATTCTCTGTCGACATTAAATATTCTCTTTCGACATTAAATATTCTCTGTCGACATTAAATATTCTCTGTCGACATTAAATATTCTCTGTCGACATTAAATATTCTCTGTCGACATTAAATATTCTCTGTCGACATTAAATATTCTCTGTCGACTTGAAATAATCTTTGGCGACTTGAAATAATCATATAATCTTTGGCAATATTAAATAACCTTTGGCAACATCTTCAAGAAAACGGCAACGTTATGATGACACAATGTTGACATAGTTCCTGAACTTCCTGTGTAACACTAGGAACTCTAAAGAGCAAAGACCAGTCGTGAGCTACAGACCTTGTCCACTAGAGGGCGACCAGTTATAACGTCATCAGCCATTCATACTTCGGCTGTGTGCCTTTATTTATATTTCATGTTCGATTTTAGGCCTAATTATCACATTTCAGGTATTTAAAGTACCAAAACCTTGGTATACGTCGAAATTAAACGCAGCTATCCCTTTAAATTAAAATGAGGTTGAAAATGAATGTGTTTTGACAAATTTTTCATCGAATTACCACGTGATGGCCTTAATCTAATTGTTAAAGAAAAAACAATTTAAACATCCGTCGCCTTTTATTTGGAATCTCTGTAAGGTCAAATGACAAAGACGGATTTCGAAAGGAAATATTTTAACTTTCTGGGGAATCTACCATAGTCAACTAAGCGAGGTGAAGTTGTTGGAAAACTTAGTTACTCATTTTTAACCGATTCTCTCTCTCCCTCTGGTGATGACAAATCGTCCAAAGTATTATGGGTAAAATAACCTTTCTGGTAGTCGTAGCGTAATACCTAGCTACTATTCTAGTAGTAATTATACCCTATGAAAGGAGATAATGAACACTAATTAGCGGCACGTTGATTGAGAAAGCTTTATCTCCTTCATCTCATTATATGAATTATTACAACTTTAAAAAAAATGTTTAAGCCTTGTTTTGAATTTTTGAAGTTTTGCGAGCTTGAACAATTAGTATTGTCACGTGTTTTGTCAGTACATTCTTTTCTATTGTAATTTTTGTCAGTAATATGTATAATTCGAGGTATTATCACAATCCTATAATGCATAAGTATGGGACTACCGGTGAGGGCTGAATAAAAATAATGAGACTGCTGCGCCATCTTCGTTTAAACTTTAAAAGAATATAGTATTGGGATATTTTTTTCCTTGGGCAAGTCGGGTTATGAGAAGAGGTAAATATCACAGTAGGCTATGATTTCTGGCGCCACTTTTCTACCAAAAATACTGTTTATCTCCATGAGACTCTACACTACTATTTTATAATAGGACTAGTAGCAAAGGCACCTGGCGTTGCCCGTCGTAACATGTTCACTAGTTTTCTGATTGCCGTGTTTAAAGATGGCGGAAAATCGAAGCGCAAAAGCCCTATAGGATATAGGGAACCTTTACACTAAATATTAATAAAATTTGTTGGAAGGCTTGGACCGTATATCATAAAGAATGTTTTTATATTTCTGGCTGCCATTTTTCAAGATGGCGGCGGATTGATAAAATATTTCTTGGTGCGTGCCTAAATAACGTCGCTGCAAAATTTCACATCCTTCTAGGTAAAGCCAGTGAGCACAAAAATAGGATTTGTGCTCCCTGGTAAAGCTGTTTGGACTGGGCTTTAGACTTCTACTATTTTATTCACATACTTATAAAGAATATGATAATCTTATAGTATGTAATTTAAACACTATTTTAACTTAAATATTTATTTCAGTTTTTAATTTTCTTCATTTCGTACGCTCTTTATGTTGTCTTAAAAAATCCCCGTATGTTTTGTTAATCCTTAACCTAGGTTATCAATAATCCACTCGTTATCCTTTGTTGCAACTCGAGGGATCATCGTTCTGATAGATTTCAATATGATATGGCGGCCTTGAAGCTTAAAATGTTTGAGTGATTGGCATTATCGTATTTTGGGGATTGTGTAAAAATCCCGTTTGAATAATTTATAGAGCCTGTCGTCTTTCTTTCACTGGTTTCCGTGATGTGATCCGTCAAAACTGATAATGAAGAAAGATCTTCATAATGAATCATAAGTTAAAATAACTACCTCCTATTATGAACCAAGTGTAGGCAATGTTCTTAAATACCACCAAATCGTGGAGAATCCGAAGCTTTTGTTTGATTTACGAATTGATAGGAATTTTTTCCAAGATTAGACGCAATTTTGCCTATCCTATTTTGCTTTCAAAATTGTAATGAAGTTAAGTCATCGCCAGAAAATAATTTATGTTCTTTGCCAGTCTGTTGAAGAAGCCAATATTATATTAATCAAAAATGTCTTGATTAGAATCAAGACCTAAAAAGTATCGATAAGACTGAGGTTATCACTTGTCTGAAGGATCAGATATTAATTTTTCTTTTTAATTGAAACTTAAATGCATGCTTAAGAAAAAACAACGTTCCATTACCGTTTTCCGTTGAAATAAATTATTTTACTGGTAATCAATTTCAAAAATTTACTTATCTCGGCTTTTCGACCACAATTCCATTCCCCGAAAACATTTTATCATTACATTAATTACTTTTGGGAGAGTACGTGTATGGTTTTTGCGTTTTAAAAGGTTCCTAAAGACGTTACATCTCCATTCGTGACCAGCACGCTTGGCAGTGGAACATTTTAATTATTCTAAAACCAATGGCGCCAAATTCAATAGGGACAGTAACATTTTTACTCGCGGTTTTGCAAAATGATGTAATATCAAGTGTACTTTAGTGAACCGTCGTATTGTTCTTTCTCATAGTTCAGGGCATGATCAGTGTTACTGCCCAATTTCTCTCTCTAGTTTCTAACAATGGTTAGAGACTATTTGATAAGGCGCGGCACAACGTTATATTCTAAGTAGCACAAAAGGAAAATGAATCCATTTTTTTATATTTTGGTTTGAAATTAATAAACTCATGATAGTAGTTATAACGAACAGAAAGTCAAGGGAATGGCACTGGTAATGAGCAGCAAAAAGAGAGGAAATTTTGCTTCAAGGTAGCAGAGGGACATGGTAGTGAAAATAGTAATCTAGAATTTTGTTCGTTCAAACCTTAATATATCATGAAATATTCAAGTGAGGAGGCGGCACTACCTAGAAAGATTGATTTTGGCAGATAACAGCGAAAAAAATTATGTTCTACACACACTGGGACTATGGGAGAGTTTCTGGGCCACAGGTCGCACATGATGAAATTTCAACTCCAGTTTACATCTGTTCGTACTAGTAGCAGGTTAAGCTATTGTTTGCTCAGGTCCTGTTAGTCTCGAAAGGGTTATATAGTCCTCGTAACCAGTGGCGTCGCTAGGCCTTTTTTTGGGGGGGGGGGCTATAGCCCCCCCAAATTCCAAACTTAACCCCCCCCAAAAATAATCAGTAAACCCTACCAAAAAATTGCTGTTAGCAACCTAAAATTCTGTAGCAATATATAAAAAAATTTCAATATCAAACAGTAAAATTTTGAAGAAAAAAACAGATGGAAACAAGTAAAATGTTTCATGTTCTTTCGAAGGGAGTCCCAATAGTATGGACTAAAAGCTAACCAAAACTAAAAATAAACCTAAGACGAGTGAAAATCCTGGCGCAGCAGTAAGACACGCTACCACTGTGGGGTCGGACATTTCTGATTTTTTGTTTAGGGTCTTTGAATTTTTTTCTTTTTATTCATGTGCTAATTAAATAGATAACGATGTGGCTACTATTAAGTCCCAGCCCTTGGGCCATCTTGTTTATATTAAGTTCTTATAATAACTTTAAAATAGTTTGCCCAGATTTAGCCCCCCCAAATTTCAAACCCTAGCGACGCTACTGCTTGTAACTTTTAAAAGGTTGTTATCATGGCTTAACAGACCGCTATTACAGTTTTTTATTGTTTTATAGTTTATTTTGACACGTTATCTCCCAAATGTAATTAATGTAATGATAAAATGTTTTCGGGGAATGGAATTGTGGTCGAAAAGCCGAGATAAGTAAATTTTTGAAATTGATTACCAGTAAAATAATTTATTTCAACGGAAAACGGTAATGGAACGTTGTTTTTTCTTAAGCATGCATTTAAGTTTCAATTAAAAAGAAAAATTAATATCTGATCCTTCAGACAAGTGATAACCTCAGTCTTATCGATACTTTTTAGGTCTTGATTCTAATCAAGACATTTTTGATTAATATCTGTTCCTTCAGTCTTCATTTTAATTAAGAATGTTAAGAAACTGTTTAACATTTTCAAAATCTGCACTAAGCTGAAACAAATATATATAGGGGACCATAACTTTCGCTCAATCAGACATTTATTTATTATGATACTTCAAAAAAACGTAAATCAATAAAAGTTTGTATTCTTATTGTAATTAACATCATACAATTTTTTACAATCATTCATTGAAACGCGAGGCGCCCCCTAAAAATTCAAGAAATAGGACCAAATTGACAATTTTACAAAATTTTTAAAAATGCTGATTATGTCCGTTTATCATTTAGCTCAAAATTGTCATAAGCCAAATATGAAATTCGGATATCCTTAAAACTTCATAAAGACGATCCGAGATTTTCAATTTCACACTTTTTTTGTAGCATAAACTAACGTCTGTTTGATATGAAGCTTAAAACCTTAAACAAAATATAGTCAGGGCTACCCTAAAAGTTCACCAAGATGATCCAAGATTGTTAATACGCCTAAAAAGTGCCATCTTCAAAATATGTAGCCGGGGAAAAGAGAGCGTGATCGAGTGGGCTATGCTAGTGGTTGGAAGTCGCGGGGGTTGGGACAGTGATAACGAAGTTGAGATGGATTGGAAATAATGATGGGCGACCTGCGGCACCGTATCTCTCCCTATGTACCTCGCGCACGCCCCTACCCTTCGGTAGGCGATTGCTAAGTGCTGCCGCGGAGCGCCATTTTATTTGTATGAGAACTAGCTTCTATTTTGAAGATAGAGGGAGCGCCTTTTACAATTTAGTCCAGTACGACCCTACCTAACCGCTGAGGATGCTGAGAGGACTATGTTGCCGTAGGTGGGGGTACACAGGCAACGCTATAGGTGTGGGGGTTTCTACTCCATTCCTCTCTCCTTCAAGGTTGGGACTCCAGGCATAGCCAACTCCATCACGCACTCGACAACGCAAAACAACTGGGAAATAAGGCGGTGACACAGGGCAAATGACCAGTTTAAAAATTCCCTGGTCCAGTTCAAAAATTAAATCGGAGGGGGGTCAGTGGTCCACGAGACTACTAAGAAAGTTCAAGGGTAATCAGACACCACACATTAAAATTCTCATATTTTAATTATCCAATTCTTTAGTTTAGCAGACGACGTGCTCTGGTCAATGGTAACGGACCAGTTTATTTTTTCCAAGTCAGGAAAGTCACTGGCCTAATGTCCAGTTTAAAAAATGCTTATTTGGTCACGGACCAGAAAACTCACGTAAACGCGACGCGAATGACGAAAACTACGTATTTTCCGACTGCCGAGAGGCGAAATAGCCCGGCCTCCTTTTACGTCCCCCCTTGTATTTTGAAAGTGGGACTGGGACTATGGGGCGCGAATACTTATTCATCTAATACCTTCTCTCTAGTAAACTAGATATCGCTTCTTGGTAAAACTTTATATAACTAAAACCATGAGTTTATAACATATGTTCCAAAACAAGCTTCATACAACTTTTCGAAAACAAATTTCCCTGAGATTTCCAGGCTTTTCCCCATATACTTCCCTGAGTTTTCCATGTTTTTCCCGTATATGGAGTATCCCATGGAGCAAATGTTAACAAAGGAGGGAAGGGGAAAATAGGACTATTACATAATCAAAAGATATCCCTGTATCTCTAATAAAACCAGAGTTACGAGCTTCCAAAATTTAGTGTAATGTTAATCCTATGGAGGAGGCAAAGTACCTACAAGTACCCGGGGCAAGTACCTACAAGCACCCGGGGCAAGTACCAACAAGCACCCGGGTCAAGTACCTACAAGCACCCGGGTCAAGTACCTACAAGCACGCGGATCAAGTACCTACAATCACCCGGAGCAAGTAGCTACAATCACCCGGAGCAAGTACCTACAAGCACCTGGGGCAAGTACCTACAAGCACCTGGGGCAAGTACCTACAAGCACCCGGGGTAAGTACCTACAAGCACCCGGGGTAAGCACCCAGGAGCACCCGGGGCAAGTACCTGCAAGCACCCGGGGCAAGTACCTGCAAGCACCCAGAGGCACCCGTGGAAAGTAACCACAAGTAACCACAAGCACCCACAAGTACCTAAAAGTACCTTCAAGCACCCACAAGTAACCACAAGCACCCAGAAGTACCTACAAGTACCTTCAAGCACCCACAAGTAACCACAAGCACCCACAAGTACCTACAAGAACCTACAAGCACCCACAAGTACCTACAAGTACCTTCAATCACCCACAAGTAACCACAAGCACCCACAAGTACCTACAAGTACCTACAAGTACCCAGAAGCACCTACAAGTATCCGCAAGCACCTACAAGCACCCACAAGTACCTACAAACACCCACAAGTACCCGGGGCAAGTACCCACAAGTACCTTCAAGCACCCACTAGAACCCACAAGAACCCACAAGCACCCACAAGAACTCACAAGTACCTTCAAGCACCCACAAGTACCCACAAGTACCTACAAGCACCCATAAGCACCCACAAGTACCTACAAGTACCTACAAGCACCCACAAGTACCTACAAGTACCTACAAGCACCCACAAGTACCTACAAGTACCCACAAGCACGCACAAGTACCCACAAGCACGCACAAGTACCCACAAGAACCCAAAAGTACCTATAAGTACCCACAAGTACCTACAAGTACCCAAAAGTACCTACAAGTACCCAAAAGTACCTACAAGTACCCACAAGTACCCACAAGTGCCTACAAGTACCCACAAGTACGCACAAGTACCCCCAAGTACCTACAAGTACCCACAAGTACC
This sequence comes from Phalangium opilio, assembly GCF_054372755.1. NCBI lineage: Eukaryota > Metazoa > Arthropoda > Arachnida > Opiliones > Phalangiidae > Phalangium > Phalangium opilio. Next base: position 7,946,919 of record NW_028324151.1, read on the forward strand.
TACAAGTACCCACAAGTACCTACAAGTACCCACAAGTACCTACTAGTACCCACAAGTACCCACAAGTACCAACAAGTACCCACAAGTACCCGCAAGTACCCACAAGTACCCGCAAATAGCCACAAGTACCCATAAGTTCCTACAAGCACCCACAAGTACCTACAAGCACCCACAAGTACCTACAAGCACCCACAAGTACCCAAAAGCACCCACAAGTACCCACAAGCGCCTACAAGTACCCACAAGTACCTACAAGTACTCACAAGTACCTACAAGTACTCACAAGTACCTACAAGTACCTACAAGTACCTACAAGTACCCACAAGTACCTACAAGTACCCACAAGTACCTACAAGCACCCATAAGTACCTACAAGCACCCATAAGTACCTACAAGTACCTACAAGTACCCACAAGTACCTACAAGTACCTTCAAGCACCCACAAGTAACCACAAGCACCCACAAGTACCTACAAGAACCTACAAGCACCCACAAGTACCTACAAGTACCTTCAATCACCCACAAGTAACCACAAGCACCCACAAGTACCTACAAGTACCTACAAGTACCCAGAAGCACCTACAAGTATCCGCAAGCACCTACAAGCACCCACAAGTACCTACAAACACCCACAAGTACCCGGGGCAAGTACCCACAAGTACCTTCAAGCACCCACTAGAACCCACAAGCACCCACAAGAACTCACAAGTACCTTCAAGCACCCACAAGTACCCACAAGTACCTACAAGCACCCATAAGCACCCACAAGTACCTACAAGTACCTACAAGCACCCACAAGTACCTACAAGTACCTACAAGTACCTACAAGCACCCACAAGTACCCACAAGTACCTACTAGTACCCACAAGTACCCACAAGTACCAACAAGTACCCACAAGTACCCGCAAGTACCCACAAGTACCCGCAAATAGCCACAAGTACCCATAAGTTCCTACAAGCACCCACAAGTACCTACAAGCACCCACAAGTACCTACAAGCACCCACAAGTACCTACAAGCACCCACAAGTACCCAAAAGCACCCACAAGTACCCACAAGCGCCTACAAGTACCCACAAGTACCTACAAGTACTCACAAGTACCTACAAGTACTCACAAGTACCTACAAGTACCTACAAGTACCTACAAGTACCCACAAGTACCTACAAGTACCCACAAGTACCTACAAGCACCCATAAGTACCTACAAGCACCCATAAGTACCTACAAGTACCTACAAGTACCCACAAGTACCTACAAGTACCCACAAGTACCTACAAGTACCCACAAGTACCTACAAGCACCCATAAGTACCTACAAGCACCCATAAGTACCTACAAGCACCCATAAGTACCTACAAGCACCCACAAGTACCTACAAGCACCCACAAGTACCCACAAGCACCCACAAGTACCCACAAGAACCCACAAGTACCCACAAGTATCTACAAGTACCCACAAGAACCCACAAGTACCTACAAGTAACTACAAGCACCCACAAGAACCCACAAGTACCTACAAGTACCCACAAGAACCCACAAGTACACAAAGAACCCACAAGTACACACAAGAACCCACAAGTACCCACAAGAACCCACAAGTACCTACAAGTACCTACAAGCACCCACAAGAACCCACAAGTACCAACAAGTACCCACAAGAACCCACAGGTACCCACAAGAACCCACAAGTACCCACAACAACCCACAAGTACCCACAAGAATCCACAAGTACCTACAAGCACCCACAAGTACCTACAAGCACCCACAAGTACCTACAAGCACCCACAAGCACCCACAAGTACCCACAAGTACCTACAAGCACCCACAAGTACCCACAAGCACCCACAAGCACCCACAAGTACCCACAAGTACCCACAAGTACCTACAAGCACCCACAAGCACCCACAAGCACCCACAAGTACCCACAAGTACCTACAAGCACCCACAAGTACCCACAAGAACCCACAAGTACCTACAAGTACCTAAAGCACCCACAAGAACCCACAAGTACCTACAAGTACCCACAAGAACCCACAAGTACCCACAAGTACCCACAACAACCCACGAGTACCCACAAGAACCCACAAGTACCTACAAGCACCCACAAGTACCTACAAGCACCCACAAGTACCCACAAGAACCCACAAGTACCTACAAGTACCTACAAGCACCCACAAGAACCCACAAGTACCAACAAGTACCCACAAGAACCCACAGGTACCCACAAGAACCCACAAGTACCCACAACAACCCACAAGTACCCACAAGAATCCACAAGTACCTACAAGCACCCACAAGTACCTACAAGCACCCACAAGTACCTACAAGCACCCACAAGCACCCACAAGTACCTACAAGCACCCACAAGCACCCACAAGTACCTACAAGCACCCACAAGCACCCACAAGTACCCACAAGTACCTACAAGCACCCACAAGTACCCACAAGCACCCACAAGTACCCACAAGTACCCACAAGTACCTAAAAGCACAAACAAGTACCCACAAGAACCCGGGCAAAGCACCTACAAGAGCTCAAACGCAATGTTTTTCTTGCTTAAAATCCCTCTAAAGGCGTGAATCACGACAAAAACGCCGTAAGTCCAATATAAAAAATTAGGGCTAAAATGCGTGTCTCTAACAGTGGTAAAACGCCGTAATTCCAATACCCAAAACAACGTAAGTCAAAGTATGTGTTAATAATGATAAAAATCGATACTTAAACTTAATTGATCTTAATGAAACTAAGAAAAGGCACATCTATGGACTGTTATCTTTCATTTAAGATGGTTCCCAAACGTAACGAATGATTAGTTTTCTTTATACACGATCCCAATTAAGGTCATTTTTCAAAAAAATCCCATGTTATGTCTATGGAAGAATATTGTATCTTTCACCAAATGTCTGATTAATTTTATGGATTCTAAAACCACCCTTAACAACTTTTTTCTTTATAGAACTAACTATTAGTTGGATCTCTTTGAAATTTTAACCACATATTTAGGGCCCAAATTTTAGTTCACTGGCAAAATTTCAAAGCAGCAAACACAATACGAAAAAAGTTATGGCCAATCAGAGAACCCTCCTTTAGCATTAGAGGCAGTATCAAGTCTTATCTAAGAGAGCGACCGCTCTCCTAGAATTAAAAGTGTGTGATTGACTAAAAGAACGATAAAATGGATTTAACTTGACTTTTAATTTAATCTTTCATTTAAGAAAGTTAATGGTATGGCCCGGATACTAGAATTATTGATTTTTTTACACTCTTTATCAGGGATAGATGTAACGTTTTAAACATAAGTTTATAAGATATATGTCCCATAAGTATGACACTTCGTAATGCTAGAGACGTACAGCTCGAGCTTGTTCGAGAACGACAAGCGAGAATTGACTACACTCGGTTAGTTTTGCAGGACTTCCCATTTAGTCTGTACAGGGATTGATTTAATTTTAGAAGTAGGAATGGTGAACGGTTAGTATATACTTCAGTCCGATTCATAGCCCAGTGTAGAGCCCCTCCCTCCAACACGTAACGAAAATTTTAAATTATCTTATTGGCTCACTTAAACTACGTTTTGATGACGTTGCTGACGGGGACGGCGAAAAATACGTAATTCCTTTTTTATCTCTGTCGCAATGACCCGCCTCTGCTTTCATAGGGGTCCGGGACTTTGACGCGCCCAGATTACTCTGTTCTCCATTCCTACTTCTAAAATTACATCTATCCCTGTCTTTATTTTAATTTGACATCTCTCTCTGTCTGGGTCAAAACTTGTAACCCATTTTTTGAGCCACTTGTACTGGACCGATTTCTCCCAAATTTGATGACAATTAACATAAATCATTAATAATTCTGACAATTTAAAGCTTCTAAAAATTAAACGTAGCACTATATCCGCTCTTATAGCGAATTCCACTTACTGCTCTCGGAGCGCTCCCATGGAGCAATAAATATAGGAGACCCTGATTTAGCAAAAACAGTCTTTAACGAAGCCGAGAACTACTTCTCCCATTTATATGGCTCCATGGGAGCGCTCCGCGAGCAGTCAGTGGAAATCGCTATTAGTAATAGCGTCTACCTTTCTGTCGTAGTTTTTTTAAAAATAAATTTCTTACCACAGAAAGTTAATAATTCAAGATTTTCCAAAGTCAATCGCGATAATATTTAAAAACTCCGGAACAAATTTTAATAATTTAAAGGTTAATTTATTCAATCAAATATATTAATCTGAAATTCCACCTAAAGTCGCCCTAGACCAGGCCAAGAATAGTTCAAAATTTGCTTCTGTAGAACCTGATCAATTAATTCAACCACTTAAGATTAATTACTAAATTAATTTGCTTTTCTATATGAAACTGAAAATTAATTTAACTGAGCCCCTACAGTAAAAAAGAAGCAAAAACGAAAACATTACACCCAACCCAAAAGACCGAACAACATTTTCACCCCACTCAAAATCAAAGCTTTTAAGTCCCTATTTAAAGACAAACCCATTAGATTTTTGTTTTACATAAAATTCCATGCCAATTTAATTTTTCTAGTTTTTTAATTTTTGGAAAATATAAAAATCAAAACTAAAGGCTTTTGAAGGTAGTCCCCTAAATTTTTGGCAAAGTTTGTTCGTAAGAGGGGCTGGACATATTTTTTTAATTACTTCAATACATAAGTTATACTATTTAAAATAATAATGAGTCTCACAAAACCTTCAAAATTTCAAATATCCCACCCCTTAATTTTTTATGTCTTCTTATTGTATTTCAATTTACATCCTCGAGTGTCTGGCGCGAGTTGTAAAAATACACGTTTTGAAAATTACGTAAAAAAAATATTTAAAACATTTTAAGGGAAAGTGAAGGTTAGTAGGTCAAGGGCGAATGTAATGTATTAAATTTTCCCCAATCGAGAAATTTTATTTGGCCACGTGCTTGGGTTGACTCGTTTCTTGTAAGGGCGTTTTCGTATCGTTTCATTCTTTTTACTTCACCTTCATCCTTAAAGGGAGGGTAAAAAGGAAAATCAAATGATTTCTTTTCTTTGTGGTAGATTTTTCTACTAATTATAATAACACTCTGGATAGTCAAACATGCATGAAACACCTACGAATTATTTTAAAATGTTGCACCTCCAACCAATCGCGTAACGCCCTGCCTTTCATTTAACAAAATTCATGTGGCATGCTCTATATCTCGCACCTGATAGTCATAACGCGCGCAATTTTTATCAAATCTCGTGCTAAAATTCCTTCGACATGGAGAATGCCACGGGAATTTTGTTAACAAGATGGCAGGGCGTTAGCCATTGGTCGGAGGTGCTAATCTCAAATTATATATGAAATCTTGAACTAATTTGATTTTTAAAATAAGAGTGTTTCTTTTAACCCTTTATACTTAATTTTTTTATTGAATATTTATATATTTATATATTTATTTTATTTTTTAATTTTAATTTTAACTTCTAGATTAAACTACATAACTAAATATGGTAGATAGCGCTTGAGACATTCAAGTAGCTCTTTAAGTGAGAAAAACTCGTAACTCACATAATTAATTACAAAAATAATGTTCCCCCCACAAATAATTAGATGTAATTGCATGTGAAAATTTTCAACCTTGATAATTTTACATAAACGTTTTTATGTAAAATTCCAGGGGTTTCCATAGTGTCGTCGTTAGAGAGAAGCTAATTATAAAATTATTTTGATTATAATTAAAAAATTTTGTGTTGTCTAAATTCCTAAAATAATAAAATTTAAATTAAATCATTAAATTAACGCGTTTAAAGTTTGCCGATCATAATTTTTACCTTAATTCTACCTCGTTTAGGAATTCCGATATAAAGTCACGTAGGTGTTTTGGTATTACTAGTTTATTATATTTAAATGCTAATGGTTTTAATAAGCAATTAAGAAAATAAAAGATTCGGGTCTCTAACCTTGAGTTAGGGAATGATTAGGGGATTCCCCGTTGAGAATTAAGTCGCTTCTCTCGCCGACATAGACTATTTAAAATGTGTAGGAATACAGCATGTTTCTGAAAGGTCTGCCAGACATTAAGGAGGTGTTCTTTGGGCGATTTTGAGTCGAAAATGTTCTATCACATTTTGCCGTCCGGGCCACTGTTTTCGAGTTAAGATTAAATTAGTATTTTACGGATGACCCCTTAAATTTAATTAAGAAACTGATTCAAGACATTGATTTCTAATTTAACTAAGGGGCCATCCCTAAAAACTCTCCAAATATAACTTGAAAATGGTAGCCCGGACGACAAAATATCATAGAACATGTCGACTCAAAATCTCCCAAAGAACACACCTCTTAATTGCTGACAGACCTTTCAGAAACACGTTGTAATAAGGAAAGCAACTTCGAATGGGTTTTTATATAGTAAATAAATAAAATACGGCCTTAACATGTTTAATATGTTTCAAAACACATTGTTAAAAAGGTATAGTGTTTTAAGGGTAACTTGATACTTGATCCATCTTGTACTAGATAATTTTGTCTTTCAACATTGTAGCATTCACTTGAAAATAACGTGTTTAATCGTAAACATTTCTTTCATCCTGCGCTTATAAAACTAGGGAATTGAAGACAATGAAAGTTTTGTGTGTGAATGTAGAAATACGCTGTTATCCAAGGTCGGGACCGCGGGCGTAGGTAGAACTCTCAATCAAATCAGCTTCAATCCAATATTTGTTTTTACCGTAATTTCTATTTCCCTTAGACTGTTAGAAATGACTTAACCCGAAGTTAACAGTAATTTATTCACCTTCTACGAGATATTAAAGGATATGTCAGAAATTGAACAATTGTTCGTGGTGTAAGGAGTAAAATACCATGTTCAGTTCATGGTGTTGATTTTCTGTTTTACCCCAAAAATTAGAGCACAACTTGGTTATTTCACAACTCGTGTAAAGTTTTATTTCGTTTGACAATCACATAGCTCCCATCAGGTTCCTTAAAGTCCCTATGTTCCTGAAAGGTCCTTAATCTACCCTAAAATCGGTATTTTGTGCCCTAATTTCCAAAAACCGCAGAGAAAAGCATGCATTTAGTAGATAGTCAAGGGGAGATGTATTTAAGATATTTTGATTTACCAGTGGTCACCCCTTTTTGGTTACCAAAATTTTAGTCCCAATTTTTATCATGAAAAGTCTATTCTTCCCCCATTTATTTTTGATATTTTGATGAAGCTCTGCGGTCAAAATGAACTGATCTAAACTGAACAGCTTCCTTCCGAGAAGAACATTGTCTGCTTATTTCTTATCATTTGCAAGGTGGTCCTTTGAACAGAATTACCCGAAAACTAGCAGGGAGTAAAACTTGTGTCATTATGAATATGAAGTATGATTTACTAGGGTGTGGAACACTTTGAGTTAATCAACTTCTCCAGTTAATAATAATGTTAAATGTAAAAGGAAAGAATATTTTGAAAGGCGTATCCCGGCACGATCTCGTACTTGGACGGTGCTTGGCCTTTTAATTTTTTTCTTTTAATGTTTTAATAACACCTTTGCTATACCTGTATTCAATATTTGAAAAAGGCGAAATTTAAATTTAAAAAACAATAAAAATATTAAAACGTCGTGAGACGCATTCCTAACTGATTTCTTGGCACGCAATGTCAAGTTGTATGTTTTGATTTTCTTTTGGCGAACAGCATCCAGCTGATGATCACGACTATATTTAAAACTTTCACTTCCTTTGCCAGCTGCAATATGTTAATTTCAAGCACGATTACCTGTAGCGAGATTATAGCTCTCCTATGGAGGTGTCACACGACACCCAGCACCATGTCTGTTAGGATGCTAAATACCATGTACTCTTCTTTTTTTATTCTCTTCATCAAACATTTATGAGTGATGTGATGTAATGTAAAAAACGTGTTGTCCTTCGCATTGAACACTGTGGAAACACTTGTAGTAGAGTGTGTGAGTAGAGGAAACATGGGGGTTCTGAAGTGATTTGCGATAATATTGTACAGTGGCAGCTATTTATGTACTGTACAAACCTTTCAACCAATTATAAACAACCATGTCGTAGAGACCATGTACTTGGACACTTTCCACTCGGTTTGACGCTAAGAACACATTCCCCTTATCAGAAACACTTTGCATCAGGGATCCATGTAATTTTAGAAGCAGGAATAGAGAACTTCTAGACTTTACCTCAGTCCGACTTATAGCCCAGTATAGAGCCCCTCCCTTCAATCCGTAACGAAAATTTTAAATTATCTTATTGGCTCACTTAAACTATACGTTTTGATGACGTTGCTCACTGCGACGGCTAAAAATACGTAATTTCCTTTTACCTCTGTTGCTATGACCCGCCTCTTCTTTCATGCTTCCCCCCCCGTCCCGTGGAAGGGAGTCGTGGACTTACCAAAATTACCCTGTTCTCTATTCCTGCTTCTACATTTACACGGATCCCTGAACAGATTAAATGAAGTTACATTATTAAAAATTATTCTGACTTAGATATTGAGTTAAGAATAATAAAAACTATTTTAATCGCTATGAGAAGGTTTGAACTATAAGTGAGTAATATTTTATCCATGTGGGGCTATTATTTTGAACACTGGACTCGAACTAAAACTAGCCATTTTGGTTCGTCTTCAGTGGTCTTCCCCCTTAAGCATTGGGTGCCTTATAGAAAAAGGAATGTATTCACCTTTTATATAACTGTATACAGTTCAATTTATTAATTTGGCGTTTTAACTCCAACCTTGGCCCATATTAAATGGTTAATGTACAAAGGTATAGTTTTGCATTTGCGTGTTTTGGATGGTAATTTCTTATTTTATTCCCAATAGAAATCGTGCATAATTTAATGAGTCTCGTGTGTGTGTCTGAGATTGAATAGGGATGAGTACGTTATTTGAAATTGAATTAGGAGCTGGTCACGTGAGAAATTGGTGATTACTTTATTAAAAGGGTTCGTGGGCAAGCAAGGTCATTCTTTCTTTCTCTTTCATGTTACGCCTGAAATTTCTCGAGATTTACGTTCGTGGCATTCGGACCTAGACAAAAAAAATTAAATAAATATTAAATAAACTTTTCCAACGATCATTTATTCGTAAGTTTATTTGAATGTTTGCGATGGTAAGAAATTGACCGAAACGTTTGTACAGATCTGTTACGGATGAGAGGTCCAATAGACCTAAATCAACTGCCTATGCTTGGGTAATTTATGGGTTCTTAGTTGAGTTTATTTGCAGTTGACAGGTGACACTTGAGGGAGAGAGGAATGGAGTGGACACTCCCATACCTATAACGTTGCCTCTACGCGACCCAAAGTCCTCCCAGCATCCTCAGCGTTTAGGTAGGGTCGTACAGTACGGTATCGTAAAGGATGCCCCGTCTGTCTTAAAAATAGAAGCTAGTTCTCTTACAAATACAATGGCGCAACGTGGCAGCACTTAACAATCGCCTACCAAAGGGTAGGGGCGTTCTCAAGGTACGCTGGGAGAGTTTCGGTGCCGCAGGTCGCCCATCATCATTCCACTCCATCTCGCCTCTTTTCTCATTACCTACGCGATTGAAACGAAATTAACGTGTGACCGATGGAAACGTAAGATATCTGAATGGACCTTTAGAACTGACCATTTGAACAACGATGGTATTAATCTGAACAGTCTTCGAACTGCGACTCAGATAATACAAGAGAAACACGAGAGAGATATACCTAAACACTTAGCTTTAGAATTTTATTTTCTCTTGATCTTTGGTACTTTCTTCTGAAGTGAAATATCAATCTTGGGAACCCTCGCTGTTTAACGGTGTTAAAACATATCCTTAGTTTCGTAATATTAGTTAGTTGTCTATATAAATTATTATAAATTTATTATCAATATCCATTCCATTTCCAAACTTATCCGGGTTGCGTATTATTGCGCAAATTTTGAATTTCATTTATCAAATACCGGCAAACGTCATACCTGTCCATAACTCTTGAATATATTAATAATTTCCGCCGTTTGACCGCGCCGCTACCTTTGACATTTTTAACACGATGATCTCATGATCTTACCGAAACTTGGGAATTTTTAACTGGCAAAGAATAACCTTTAACGTTCTGAGTAAAAAACTATCCACCGGAACCTTCCTTCGTAAGTCAAAGACTCAAAAACCCACGATTCTGAGAAACATTTCCTGGTTGGTTGGAAAACACCTGGATGCTACAAAAAATGGTAGTATGGCACGCAATCATTTAGGCATCGAAGAAATTTACCTAAACATTTATCAATAGGATGCGATTGTCATATTTGAGTTAATTCAAGTAGGGTTACTACCTATTACTAAATAAATATTGTCGTTTTGGGAAACAGTATGGTAATTTTTCTTCGAATTTCAAGCATCTTTCGCCAAAAGTATACTAGGGGTTTAAACAGCAAGGCGATAATCACCCTCTTAAAAAAACTTAATTGAATTTGGCGAACTTAAATTTTCTCATTTCTCGACACTCAACAACTTCTATTTAGTTTAGAAAACCTAGGATTTTTCAAGTAGAATTTAGCTGTATCCACGAACAGACATACTTATTCATCTCCTTAGCCATTTCGATTTGTTAGTTAAGAAAAATTTCCTGTCTCCAAGGCTGCATTTTCGAAAATTCAATTTTGTTTCAGATTTCATAGATGGATTTTGGACCTCCGCCTGATCACGTTAACAAATCTCACGTGACGTACTCTACATCTCGTGCCATGATTCTCACACCGCCCGCTAAATTTCATTCGACACGGAGTGTACCACGTGAATCTCTTAACAAGAAGGCAGGGCGGTTTGTGATTGGTCGGAGGTGCAAATTTCAAAATATCTATGAAATCTTCCCAAACTAATTTGAATATTTTAAAATCATTCGGAGGTATTTTCTGGATGTTTCACTATGCAGATTGGTCTTATAATTAGTAAAAGAATCGATAGAAAAACAGTCACTTTATCTTCCTTTTCACCCTCCCTTTAAATAAAAAATTAATCACAATAAGTTAGCTTTGTTATTTGAAAATTAAGTTAGGCCTAGCATCCTGGTATGTATAGATATTCCATCTTATTTAACCTTTTGAATTTAATGGGGGGATTCCCAGGCTACCAAACCCGTCTCACTTCTTGGTAAAGGTGAAACAACTTTCCTCACTTCTTCAGGGTCTATATCTTTTATTCGATACCACCTCACCAACGCCCGATAATTTTTAAACTTATATGTAGCACTGGTCTTGAAAAAATCAAAAAGTCCGTTGTAATGTTATGATTTTAACACCAACTCGATAGGGGATTTCCCTATGTGTAAAAAATAAAGGCGCCAAAAAATCTCGAAAGACGCACACCTGTCAAGTGACTCAAAAAATAACTCTAAGGGTTTTTAAACCGTTCACGCGACTTTGAGAAGCAAGAAGGAAGCGGGAATTTTTATACCAAAACAATGTTTCTAATTTTTTTTAAAAAAACTGATATGAAAAGGGCATGGGCTTCAAAATATTTGACTTGTAAATCTTACAAGGACGTCTTCGAGTTTGTAATACACCCTTATTGAAGTGTAATGCGTAGTTTTAGGACTGACTGTATATCTCTGATTAAATCGTTCGACGCTACATTCCTAACTAAACTCGGAACTGGATTGGGGTTTTTTGTACAAATTATTTAATTATGGGTGGAGTGATTTTGATATTGTATAACGTACGCGGTTAGACTCTGATACGGTTGTCGCCAAAGTTATGATTTATGCCTTTTTTCATGCATTTAGGCCTAATTTTGAAATATTGGTTATGTTTAAGATAAGACTACCTTGGTTTTATTTGACTGTAATGGGACAGAAGTAATTTATTTTAGTTTTTACGTTTTATGTAATTGAAATATCATTTGTTGATAGTGGTATTGGCACTGCACGTCTTTGGGTTCTTATACCGGACCTTAACCCTGTATCAGACGATACTGCAACGTACCTTTGTAAGACTACGAAATGGTCGTCAACGTGTCACACGTCATATTCGTTTAGTTTATGCAGGGATAGATTTAATTTTAGAAGCAGGAATGGAGAACAGAGTAATTTGGGCGCGCGTTAAAGTCCCGGACCCCCTTCACCGGGACGGGGGGTATGAAAGAATAGGCGGGTCATAGCGACAGAGGTAAAAAGGAATTACCTATTTTTCGCCGTCCCCGTCAGCAACGTCATCAAAATGTAGTTTAAGTGAGCCAATAAGATAATTTAAACTTTTCGTTACATGTTGGAGGGAGGGGCTATGAGTCGGACTCAAGTAAATACTAACAGTAGCTCATATATTTCTGATACTAACCGGTCCCCATTCCTGCTTCTAAAATTACATCTATCCCTGGTTTACGTTTATCAAATAATTGTGCGTGTTAAGCCTAATTTCAATTTGAAAGTGAAACTGCACGTGGGCTTTTTCCCGCCAAGTTCTTAAGTCCAGTAACGTTTTCGTTCGCGGTTTTTTGGCATTTTATTAAACTTTGTCGTATTCTTGTGGGAAACCCGTGGAAAATAATTCATCTATTGTTGTTAACTGAAAATCTTTTTGGCAATCAACCTTTACCTAGTTTATTCGATTTAAAAATATTGTGTTGAAAGCTTTAAGTTTATTTCTAAATATATTTTCTAAAGGATTATTGTTATTATTATTATTATTATTATTATTGAATTTTTATATTTATTCTGTATACATTAGAAACGCTTTAAGGCCTAACATTAAATTAAGCATAGCCTCAATGACCTCTAATTTTTTTTAAAATGAAAGCGAAAGTCTCATCTTTTGAAGGCGTGAAGTTTGAATAAAATTATATATTCAAATTTATTCAACTAACACTTGATTAAAAAGATCCATTGTCGAGATACAGAATGGAAATAGATTTTTTTAAAAAAGACTAGATATTTAGATTTATCTCTTGAAAGGGAATTTTTGCACGAACTTGAGTTTGAGTCTCGATAAAATTCATTCCGCCGTTTAAAAAAGGTATTAAAAAGAAAAAAAACCGCTTAAATTGGGTAAAATCCCGAAACTTCCCAATTATATTTTTCTTTTCTTAGCTCCAGCGTGGGTCAACGCTTCACAATGGTCAATATTTCTTACCCGCTGTCTTTAAAAAAAGAAACGTTCCTACTCTTATCATTAAACGTTATTTTCCATATAGTTTGGGAAATTCCCATTTTTGTTAATTTAATTGTTCATTAGCGGATTTCTTTCGGGCGGCTTTAAATTAGAGTTCATAATATATTAACCGGATCATTTTTTCTTTAACTAGTTTCACGCGTACGGAAGCTTAATTAAAGGTTATAGGTCAATTGTTTCTTAACAAGTTAATTTTTTGGCAAGGTGTTGAATAGTTGCTGTTTTTGGTAGATATTGAGTTTAGGGTTTTGGAGAAGATTTGAGATTAAACATTCTCTACTAAAAGGGGATTTCATAGAGAGTTTTTCTCAGAGAATATTTATATTCTGATTAAAAACATTTCACAGAGAATATTTAAATATTCTGATTTAAAAAATTTCCCTGAGTATTTTTAGATATTCTGATTAAAAATATTTCACAGAGAATATTTAGATATTCTGATTAAAAATATTTCACAGAGAATATTTAGATATTCTGATTAAAAATATTTCACAGAGAATATTTAGATATTCTGATTAAAAATATTTCACAGAGAATATTTAGATATTCTGATTAAAAATATTTCACAGAGAATATTTAGATATTCTGATTAAAAATATTTCACAGAGAATATTTAGATATTCTGATTAAAAATATTTCACAGAGAATATTTAGATATTCTGATTAAAAATATTTCACAGAGAATATTTAGATATTCTGATTAAAAATATTTCACAGAGAATATTTAGATATTCAGATTTAAAAAATGCACAGAGAATATTTAGGTATTCAGATTAAAAAAAATTCACCACAAAGAATATTTATATATTCAGATTAAAAAAAATTCACCACAAAGAATATTTATATATTCAGATTAAAAAAAATTCACCACAGAGAATATTTAGGTATTCAGATTAAAAGAATCACCACAGAGAATATTTAGATATTCAGATTAAAAAATTCACCACAGAGAATATTTAGATATTCAGATAAATTCACATATAATATCCAGATTAAAAAAATGCACAGAGAATATTTAGACATTATGTAATATTTTGCAAAAACAACATCAGATTCATAATTGCCTAGTTACTGTGGACGAAGGAGGTGCCCCTTGGCCATATTAAATTTTATTTATCACCTCAATTTACGGCAATTATAACTAATACCTTCTTAATGAATTAGAGAACGAGGAAAATGTGTTAAACACCAACGCCACATCAACCTTCACATTTTCTATTTGACTTATCGTTTTTCGATACTTTCAAGTTTTCCCAAACCATATCAAGGTTATCTCTAATTAAAATCAAATGTTTTTTTAACAAAATCTATTTATTCGAAAGTGATACCTTGCACACACCCACACTTACGTATCTTAAAAGTTTTGCCAAAAATTCAAAAAACTGGTGAGATAAATTTGAGAAGATTGCAAGTATAATTAGCTTGACAAATTCCACTGGGGGAGTTGTTCCGACGTACTTTCCCTCGTAAAGTTACCTATCAATTTTGAATCCCATTGATTGAAATTTGATTATGATTTGGAGGTTTGTCACTCTTCAAGAGATACTTAAATACGCCTAGAACTGAATGTTTCGTCATATCATAGTAATTTTCAAATATATGAAATTTTAAAACTTTATTTTTCATTATTAAAATTTGAGAATAACATGGTTTTGATTTTTCAAGCGGTAGTACGTAGTCTGAAACACCTAAACTATACAGGGTGTTTCTTGAAGTTCTGACAGAAATTAATGGGAATGTTCTTTGGACGAAGTATTTTGAGTCTAAAATGTTCTATGACATTTTGCCCGCAGGAACACCGTTTTCAAGTTAAGATTAAATTATTTTAATTAAGAAACTGAAAGGCAATGATTACTAATTTAATTAAGGGGTAATCCATAAAACACTCCAATCATAACTTGAAAACGGTGTCCATTAGAACATAGAGCTTAATTTCTGATAAACCTATCCTAAACACTTTGCATAATTCAGTACCATAAAAAATTGACTGCACAATAGGGTGTAAAACACGGTGTTTTAGTACAAATTTAAAAAAAAAAATTAATTATTTCCAAATTAGCCTGGACTATCTCGCGAAATAAACCGGCGCTTCATCTGAAATTGTAGTAAAAACATTAATTCCAAAAATTAACTGAGATTTCATGAAACGTTGAAGTGTTAAGTATCGCTTTACTAACTTTTACAACGTTCTGATAGAATTTTAATCTCGGGGTTCGCAATTCCCATATATAATTATTTCGAGGGAGTATTTACTACAACATCGTAATTGCGTGGCACACCCATTATCTTCACCATTCACACAATTACCTACGTTATTAGCCCCTCGAGTTAAAACTCCTTCGGGTCCCACACATTCTTTTCTAATTCACTCGTGCCATAGTATTTATTCAATGCGATATTGAAGACTCGAATTCAAACGGCCTTGTTTAACTATTTCAAATTGCTTCTATCGATTTTTAAATTAACGGCTGCTAACTGGTTTATTTGGTTTTGGGAACACCCACTTCTAGCGAAGGTAATATTATTGACCCCAAAAATCATTTGGTTCTATTATATTACTTGAAAACGAAACATTGCTATTACTCCTTGACCATATTGTTTCTTTGATATTAAGGCTTATCTAAATTAAGCCCGGAAGGTTTGAAATAAATTTAAAAACCATTAAATGTTAATTTTAATTAATCTGGATCGTATGAAAAGTTTTGGAATTTTTAATTCGAGCGGGAGCGGGATTTCCCTGGCTTCAATCTTTTTGTATGATCGCGCGTTTGACCTTGCTAAAATCTGAAATTGTCAACGAGGTAATTAGATATTTTTTTTAATTAAGGAACAGTCTCGCGAAAAACACTTTTTTTGTTGGTATTGATGTGAAATGACACTGACAGCTTTAATGTGACGAATCTCACACCAAAATCGGTGTTGATAAAAGAAAGTTACAAGCTAGTTTTCAAACATGATTAGTGTTGACATTTGGTTCTCATCTTTTGTAGATACGTAAACCAGATTCTTTCAAAATTTAAGCTCATAAAGCAGTACAAAGAAGCGCGATTTGATACATTGGTCAGAAATTAGTTACGTCAGAATTGTAACATAAAATGGAGCTTGAAGATTCTGATGTTTAAAAGTTATTCTTTTCCAAATCTTTCATGAACATTTTCGAAATTGTTGAATTGTTTTAGTGTTGATGATTTTATAGCGTACATTCTTTATAAAAATGTTGTCTCATGGACAATTGCGATACTATAATCCACTATATGGTATGGGAACACGACAACTGTGTGAAAGAAATTTGGGTGACAACGACTGGGTGTTGACGCTCTGTCGGTTTCGTTGCCACCCAATTGTCGCCTCACCCAATTTTAATTTCTCCCAGTTGTCGGACACCCAAATTGTTGTGCTCCAAATTGTTGGACACCCAGTCGTCATCACCCAAATTTCTTTCACCCAGGGCCAGATTAAGCAATTTGCACCAGGGGGGCGAGATAGTGTGCGCCCCCTTAAGTCGGAAAAAAGGAACAGCAAATGTCCCTAAGGGGGAATAGTTTAACTAAATGCGCCCCCAACAAGCCTTGCGCCCGGGGGCCAGTGCCCCCTCGCCCCCCCCCTTTAATCCGGCCGTGCCCATTTGGCTTACTGAGGCTCATACTTACACATTATAGGGCTATAGTGTTTTTGAACTCATCTTGAAGCTCTCATATTATCTGGTGCCAATTTCAACTCAAGAAATTACATGTATTTATTTCACGAGTCTTGTCCTTAAAAGTAGACGGTCGTTAAGAACCTTTTCTTAACCTCAAATATGGTATATCACCCTTAATATATCTACACTCCTTCTTGCTTACACCCATGGGTGTGGTACTTAGTATCATTCTCCAAGTGGTATATTAGTGGTTAGGCCTAATTCAAATTTCAAACCCAGCCACTAAAAGGGATTTTTACCTTTATTACGTTTTAAACAACTTTCGTTCGGTCAGTTACCTTGACTTCAATTTCTTTTTCTCTTTTTTTCTTCAAATAATTGTTGTGGTAAATGTCAGACTTCTACATGATAAACCTGATCTCGTTTTGAGTGGGTAATTCTATTTCCTATTATGTAAATATTTTCAAGGGTGGTTAGATTTAGGTGCCGCTTTTTAAGGGATACTGTAAGATTAATTTTAATTATACTGGTTAAGGTTGCCCGTGTGTTTTGAGGGAGTGGAAACCAGGAAGTGGTTCCTGTCTATGTATCCTACGTCACCTTCCATTTCTGTAAGTCACTTGACCAGTGGTCTCTCAAAGAAATTCAATAGAATGTTCGATTTTAGAGTGAAAATATAAACATTATTGTTTATTTTCTATACGGAATGAAGAATAGAGGCACTTCTTACACTGATCAAATTTCGTACACTTTTATTAAGTATTTGAAGTCTCAATTATTTGTCGATTGATCGTGCCCTATGTTCCCAAGGCCGCGTTTATACCGTTGTTGTATTTTTTTCGGTAAAATTCAATACCTAAACTAATTTCTAATGTCTACAGAAGTGGTATAAATTTTAATTTCTGGTCCTTTTGTGGGTTTGACAGAAAGTTCTCGATTTGCTAGCGACTGAATATAAAATTAGTTTTAAGGACCGTGAAGCACAAAATCGTTTCTGTATAACAGATGAAACTGAAATAAGAAATCAACAATCAACAATTTTAGTTTCACAACAGAAATTTTTGTTGTTATGAAGGGAAATTTTCCATAATATGCATAGATTGTCTATAAGTTGAGTACGTCTTTAGCATGGAATCCGAATCTGGATCAATTAGTCAATAAATTGCAACGAAGTAATAATGAAAACATTTTGTCACTTTTACTATGTCAAGAAAAAAAAAATAAAATAAAATAAATATACAGTTGGTTCCCGAACAGGGACTCTCCATGTATAAAAGGATTAAAATGATAATAGCATCTCCAACGTCACCTTATATTTCTTCAATACAACCCCATTTAGTTCCATCTGCATAATACGCTCTCCAACCTCATTACAGTACCATTCAGTTATAAACTCACTGATACGGTTGAAATTAGCCTGATACACGATTTAATTAGGAAAACACGGTAAAGGTGGGCTACTTTCATTTTTCTTCATCACGCGATTCACCTAAACGTAAATAGGAATAACACGGGGTATCATTATCTCTCTGTGTACATATGAAACTACAAGATGTGAATGGTGGGGGCCTGCGATCTGGTAAACAAACCACGCTTATACAAAAGTGACGACAATGAAGGAATATAATATTATCAAAAACGGATTTATGGGATAAGAACGTCGGATCGTAGCTTTAGCCTCTAGTACCATCCTCGCATACTTTATTGAGAAACTTCGTCTGCTTATATTTTGACTCCACCCACAAATTCGATCTCTAGAAGTAGCTATATACAGAATTTGTGGGTGGAGTCAAAATATAAGCAGACGAAGTTTCTCAATAAAGTATGCGAGGATGGGGAGTGAATTCGCTAACTCCGACGTTCTTATCCCATAAATCCGTTTTTGATATTATTATATTGTTTTCTTCGTATTTAGGACTAGTATTGACTAAGTCGAGAATCAACTTAGCTCTTGACGAGATAGGGTTACTGTTGTTGTACCGCGTTAGTTTTAGGGACGGGTTAAGCGTCTTGACGCTGGTATAATTTGCTAAAAAGATAAAGTACTGGATATCTTTGTTCGAAGTAGTTTTTGTGTAATAAATTGTGTCGCAAAGAAGTAGGTCTAATACATTTCGTTCTCGAAAACGGGTCTTGAATTGAGATCAGTCATGAATTGTGGCAATGTGTTCGGAGCAAATATCGTTAAACTTAATAATAGTGAGGGTCGCTTCTACAAATACAGGTAATTAAAGTTATTTAATGAATAAATTAGGCAGTGTATTAATTCCTTATTTTTTTCAGGGCTGCAAATCTCGCGACTATTCCAGTTGCGGCATGCGAGGTATTTTGTAAAATCGTATAAGCTCGATCAAGGAGCATGCAGAGCACGTTAAAATGTATTGAAATTTCTATTAGGAACTTTTATCTGTAGAGTCAATATTGGCATTATTCAAAATAATGGACGAGATTTACCTCAAAGTGTTTAATATGAAGTAAGGTTTGGTTACTGACTTTGAATAATTGAAAATACCGCACATTTATTTTAGTGTTCTGAGCTTTTCATAATAGCAGAAGCATATGATACTTATCTTCTAGAGAAGTGTACCACAAAGCGGGGTAGTTGTAACATGATTCTGCCCAACATCATTTTAAATTTGTAGCAAGGTTACTAAACAAAATCACATACGTGATAAATAGTTCCCCTCATCATTACTCTATTAGCGCTTAACTATTTGCCAAGGCACATGCTCTTGTGGTTTTTTTTTTGTCCCACGTCAAGACAATCAAGGTCTGTGGGTTGTTTGCTGAATATTTAGTACCACAAAACAGTTATATAATTCACTCTGCACGGTGCGATGCCCATCTGAAGTTTGATGAGCGGGAGAGCCAGCAGAAAGGGAAGTGAGCCTGGGAAGAATCGTGTTAATAATTGAAGTATTAGAAGGGATACAGAGTGTCATCCTTCTTCTATAATCCCCTTCTGATAATAGTAATAAAATAATAGTTTACGTTCCAAATGTATGCTCAGATTGGATTACAATTCCTTTCCATATGCCGAGTTGACTACAAATATAAGCTCCATTGCGCATATACAGGTAAAATTTCGAAGGCATTTACCTAAGAAATAATCAGAAATGAGACGAATTTTAATTGGTTACTATAGAATGTGTACGGCGCCCTATTTCCTATGGAACTTTCAGGCATTGCGCTAGATAACTTTTGGTATCATACGCCGGTATTCTTTACTTCGGAACTCCTCTTAATCACGGGACCACCGACTGAAGTTGGAAAATATTCCATGTCCTTCTTGACCTTCGACAATAGGGTACGACAGACACCAAAAGCTTAGGCTCTATAAAATAATGGTTATTTATCAGGTTCCATGCCTGCTGCTTTTGTGTATCTTTGCTCTACCACTCTTGGCTAAGCTTTCTGAATTTGTTTCGAACATGGGTAAGGGTGGACGACTAGATAAAACATCATTTCGTCAGAAAGTTGAAATATATTTGAATTTCTCATGGCAATTCGTTTGCATATTTTTCTTCGAACGTGAGTACTTGCCCTTTTTACACAAAACTCCCTCGCAATAACGTTGCCTCTGTACCCCCACCGACGGCATCGAAGTCTTCCCAGCATCCTTAGCTTTTAGGTAGGGTCGTACAGTAACAAATCGTATGAACATTTCAGCCTTTCTTCGGGTTCATAAATGTATTTCATGGAGAATCACTGTCGGTTCATGGTTAATCGTTATTTTAATTATATCAATATTCATGGGATCCGCCTTGAAGACGGAACTGTACTCAACCGATCACGTCTTGATCGACAGTCTAGAAAGTCTCAGTAAATACACCGCGACAAAAATTCAATTTAGCCAAACAGATAACGCAGCCTCGTATTTTGAAGAATGGGTAAGCTTTTATTGGTTTGGGAGATCATCGTGTTTTGATCGAGGTGTTGCATTAGGAAACGTCTATCATGCAAAACCAACCGGAATTGTCCCTGGCTTCGAGAGTCGAATACGCGACTATAGATGACGCCTTAGACCCTGATAATTACCGGAACGTGTATTTGGGGAAAATTGCGCTATTTGTTTCAAACTTGTACATGGACAATTTAATGTCAATAATTCTGGAAGGCGATGCTGATTTGAGAAAATTAACTTTTTACTTCAACGCAAAGCGAATCAAAAATCTCCTTTTCGTCTTTCCTATCAGTAGCGAATTGAAAAAATGTCCCGAGTTGATTGAACAAATAAATCTTGTGTAAGAAATGTTTGACTTTGTTAAATTGTACCAGAAGTAGGTTAAGGGACTAGAAATATTAAGGTAACCAAACTCTTGACTTGGCGAAAGTGAATATTCTTGATAACACACCAACGGTTTGCCCTCTGGTAGCGGTTTCTGAATTTTCCCTCCAAAACGTGAGACGCTCGTGGCGGTAGACGGCCGAATAGATTCAAGCACCCGCGTCCGTGTTCCGCGGCTTTATGTTGAGGGGAAGGGGATAGGAAATATTTTTGGAACTCGACCAATTTTTTTCTCTCAATTTGATCCTCAAATTTGTTTACTAGTGCCAGGATCTATTACCAATGCTAGAGCTCTTTACTTCTAGTCTCATCCTACTTCTGATTGTACAAATAATCGCCCAGTTTTCTTATTTCTCCGATTTTAGAACTTACGTGACCACGGAGACGAAACTTTTGGATTACTTGTTTTTCAAAAACAATTTCTACATTTCGAGAATAGTTTGGAAGAAGCCCGAGAAAACAATTTCAGCGCTGACCATTAACGAAACATACGGAGCATTTTTGTTATTTGCCTACTGTATGGCAATTGCAACAGCAACCTTGATTGCCGAAGTTATTATAAAATTGACATCTAGCTTCAACTGTCAACGCCATTTTTAAATATACCTTGGTTAAATACTCTTTCAGTGGAAACGACTCGGATAATATTTTTCGAATGAATAAAATTCAATACACCTAAAAATAAATTCATTCAAAATTTACAACGGCCATACGAGTTTCTAAACCGGGCTTTCACGAAT
The DNA here is from genome assembly GCF_054372755.1 of Phalangium opilio. Taxonomy (NCBI): domain Eukaryota; kingdom Metazoa; phylum Arthropoda; class Arachnida; order Opiliones; family Phalangiidae; genus Phalangium; species Phalangium opilio. The sequence continues at coordinate 7,968,704 of NW_028324151.1, forward strand.
GAGGGGTGATCTTATTGGTTCGCTTAGAAATGCGCAGAAGCAGAATTTTAGTGTCAGCCAATGAAAAAATGTCACCTTTGAGTTTGTATTTCTGTTCACTAGATGGCGCTTGCTTCATTTTCAATTTGCCCCTTAACGGGCGTAAATATATGGCCAGCTTGTTTATTTTATTTTTAGGTCTATTGACACTAACGGTCCAAGTTATTGGAGAAAAAAAGCGGCACCATGCAGTTGTTGTACTTTATCTTTATTAAAACGATATTGCAAATTTTTGGTTTACCACGTTTTGAACTAAGTCTAGAAGCCATATCATAGAATAGGTCGGATCAATTTAAGTTGAAGATATTTTTAGGGGTTAAGCGTGGAAATCGGCAACGTAAATTATTCATTAAGTTGGGGAGAAAAAAATAATGAAAAGGTCAACAAAACAGTATACGCTATGAGGGACTCTCTATTTACAAAAGAACTGTTTATGATTCTTGTCCTCACTTTTTATATGACTCAAATTAAATTAGACAGGGACTTTCCATGCATAAAAGGATTGAAATTATTCTTGTCCGGGCCGCATAATGAGCTCTAACCTTATTTCATCTGTTTCTACTATTATTAGTAAGAAACATTCTCTGCTACCATTAAAATTACCCTGATGCACAATTTAATTACGAAAACATAAAAAAGGTTTCCATCTTTTTTGATTATATCACGCGATTCCACTGATTTTAGGTAACTTCAAATGTGTAAATATCAAAGTCTCTCTTGATATTTACTCCGTGCAGAAGTGGTATGATACTAGAAGTATTGAGCTAACCAAATTCTTCACTCGGCATTAGTGAAAAGACTTGATAAAACACAAACGGTTGGCCCTCTAGTGGCGGTTTCAGAATTTTTCCCTCCAAAACGTGAGACGCTCGCGGTGGTAGACGGCCGAACTAGATTCAAGGAGCCGGGTCCGTGTTCTGCGGCTTTAGGTTGAGGGGAAAGGGGTAGGAAATGTTTTTGGAACTCGACCAATTTTTCTCTCTCTAGTTTTAGCGCGTGGGAAGCGGCATAAAATCCTCAAATTTGTTCACTAGTGCCAGGATCTATTACCAATGCTAGAGCCCTTCACTTCTAGTCTCATACCACTTCTGCTCCGTGTGATAAGTAGGTTTGAGCTATTCGCAGAGTTATACAACATAAGTCAAACACAAGTTGGGAAAACCAAAATATTACCTCGTAGAGTCAACTGGTTTATTATCTCCACTTATAAGCCAATACGTACAGATTGGTGTCTATGTGGGGAAGACCAGATAAGGGTGTTAGAAGTCAATAAGTACAGATTGGTTCTATGTGGGATAGACGAAGACAAAGGCCAAATGATGGTGGTGTGATTAGCCAATAAGTACAGATTGGTGTCTATGTGGGATAGACAAAGACCAGATGATGGTGATGTTAGAAGCCATTAAGTACAGATTGGTGTCTATGTGGGATAGACAAAGACCAGATGATGGTGGTGTTAGAAGTCAATAAGTACAGAATGGTTCTATGTGGGATAGACAGAGGCAAAGACCAGATGATTGTGGTATTAGAACCCATTAAGTACAGTTTGGTGTCTAGGCGGGATAGACGAAGACAAAGGCCAAATGATGGTGGTGTGAGTAGTCAATAAGTACAGATTGGTGTCTATGTGGGATAGACAAAGACGAAGACCAGATGATTGTGGTATTAGAAGCCATTTAGTACAGACATAATTCCGTTGTGGTACAGTTGTTCAATTGTTGTCTCTATGGGAGAGGCAATGACTAGATGATGGTGGTGTTAGAAGCCAATAAGTACAGATTGGTGTCTATGTGGGACAGAGAAACAGCTGAAGACACACACATACACACAGACAGACCATCGTGAATAGAACCTCTCTCAGTAACTTACGTCACTCGGAGAGAGGTAAGAAACATCTGATATATAAATATAAATTTAATATTTAACGCAGTTTAAAATAGACATATGTTTTACTGTCACGTTTAACGTAATCTGTAAAGGGTAGTTGAAACCATAATAAGTAACCAATCAAGGAATATGCATTTTTGTCTAATTGAATAGATTTTTAATTCTTATACTATCTCTTTGAAATCAGCATACATATTAAACAAAGGTGTAATACGCCGTAAAAACCTGTCTTTTAGGAGGTTGACCTCTAAATAATTTTGTTTATTGCAATGTGCGAATCCAATTTGTTAGTAATGATTTTAGTATATATTTTTTTTGTACAGGGTGTGGTCCTTAAGCCCCCCCCCCCGGCCACTTTTAACTACTTAATCGAAAAGTTTGAATAAATTAAAAATTAAGCCCTTGATAATGAATAAACCGGGGAAAAGATCAAAAATCAATAATTAAACTGCTTTCCTTTATTTTTTAAACCGTTTTCTGAGAAATTACGGTTCTTTTATTCAAACGTTTTTACGTTAAAACGCTTAAACTATAAACCCCTTTAATGTATCGCTTGTTATATTCATGAAGCGAATGATTTCCATATTGTGAAAGCTGCCAAATAACGAAATAATTTAATTTTTAATACCGGTATTAACGGTTTAAGCCTTGACCTCGAAAGGTTTGTTTGGCACTAGTCTGGTATTCTAATGTGTACATTAAGAAAAAAATGTCCATTAAAGGAAGTAAATATTATGTCTAAATTAATTAATAGTCCCTTTTTATAAGGGAAAGAGAGTTAATAAATTAATTACCAGAGTTCATAAGATATGTTCCATAAGTTTGTCACTGGTTACAAACTGGAGCTTGTAATGAAGTGACGTAGGTCATAGATTCACCTTCGTAAAGCGACGCCTGATGAGGCACTGTCATTGTGTAGCCGTGCGCGTGGTTAACTGTCGCGGACATGGGGGTTATAGGTACTAACTACAAAAAATGAATCCTCGTTTGTAAAATAAAACAAAACTTAAGTTTATTGGCAAAAGATTGAATTTAAAGTATCTCCATTGAGGAGTTAAAGTAGAAGCGAACTACACTGCTTCTTTACTAAACAAGAACTGCCTTCTCAAGCGAGAAAAACCATCCCCTCTCTTTTTAGGGGATTTACCTTTTAACAAAGAAGTTGGGGTCTCTTGGCCACCAACAGCGCCAGCATAGAGGCTTGGTCGAAAAGTAAAAAGGGGTACAGCAAGGATAAATATGTGGTAAATAGGTTGACCGAGAATGGACCACATCTGGCCGTTACACTTCCCCCCACCAAGGTTGGTTATGTAAAGACATAACAAACTTTTTTTTTTTTCTTACAAGACAATGAAAATGAGAACATGTTAAAATGTACAAGTAAAGTGAAAACGCGTACAGTTTGTTTTTTTTTGTTTATATAAAACGCGTACATTTGATCATAAAGAAAATAACTAAAAAAATAATATCATTGTAATGTAATGAAATTTTAAGAAATACGCGTACAAGCAGTCGGGAAAAACGCGTAAAAAAATTTGATTTTATAAAAGAAATATACGCGTGTACAAATTGAAGTTAAGATAACGCGTACAGTATTATTATTATTTAGGGTACCGCTTAGGAGCATTTCGATTAGTTCTTAGATTATAAGGGGACTTTCCTGGGATGGTACTAGTTTGTTGACATGTACTGGCATTTTTAACCTTATTGTTTTTTAAGGGTTTACTAATTGCTGTAGGGTCTACCTCAGGAATGGTTAAAGCGGGGTCCCTTTCATGGTACTTTTTAAGATTGGTGACGTGGTGGGTACCGCGGTCTAGAATTTTGCCGTTGCTTTTTTCCACTAAAACATAATTAAGATCTGAGTGTTTGGCACTAATGGTATAGGGGCCATCAAATTTAGGGCAAAATTTCTTAGCAATCCCATCCTCTTTGCTTGATAATGGGTGAGTTTTTAGTAAAACTAAATCGCCTATTTCGTAAGTGACATCTAGATGTGACTTATCGTATTGAGCTTTCTGCTTTTCATGGGCCTGACTACGCGCTGCTAGAACATTTTCGTTGAGGGTTTGAGTTTTGGACCGAAGATCCTCAACGTATTGAGATATAGTGCTAGGTTCTGAAGAATCATCTTTCGCGAGCACCCTTTCCAGTGGTAGATGCATATCGCGACCGGTCAGCATGAAATGTGGGCTCATACCCGTGGAGCTATTAATCGCTGAACGCATAGCCATTGCTAATTGGGGAAGGTTCTGGTCCCACTTTCCGTGTTTATCGTCGACGTACGAGGCTATCATTGTTTTTATTGTGCGATTTTCGCGTTCAGTTGGGTTAGCTTGCGGGTGGTATGTGGTCGTGTTGTTGATTTTTACACCCCAATCTGCGCATATAGATTTAAATAAACGCGAATTAAACTGTTTGCCATTGTCCACAATAAGACAACGCGGAACGCCGTAACGGGAAAATACTTCTTCCGTCATTTTTCGGGCTATAATAGGAGATGTACCCAGGCGGATAGCAAACATTTCAACGTATTTTGAAAAATTATCCGTAAATACGAGAAGGAAGGTGTTCCGTTTAGTGCTTGGCACAAGGGGTCCCATGAGATCCGCTGATATAACTTCCCATGGTTCTGTGGGAGTGATAGTTCCTAAAAGTCCGGCAGGTTTGTGATTGGCGCTCTTATATTTTTGACATTCTATGCAAGAAGCCACGTAACTCTTGACATCGGCTCCCATGTTATCCCAGTAAACTGACTTTTTAAGACGCCACAACGTCTTTTCCACGCCGAAATGACCGGCTGTAGGGTGGTCGTGTAATTCGTATAGAATCTGCGCGCGCATGGCGCTAGGAATTACGGGTTGCCAGGAGATTGGATTCGACAGCTTTTGGGTGTGTTGGCAGGAGCGAGTTTCGGTCAAGAAATAGAGAATACCGTTATCAGCTACGCAGTACTTCGGGGCTTTACGTTTTAATTTTCTTGATAAACGGTAATTATTTGGCAAATCACCTCGAGTGATGTACTTCTTGAGTGGTCCCAGGTTAGGATCCATGTCTTGAGCGTCGGCCAAAGCCTTGGGGTCTCGGATTGGAGTGAAAGTTGAACCGTTACTGGTGAAGTTTGCTGAGATAGTAGAAACGTTTAGCTTGTAGTTTCGGTTATCAGCAAAACTTAGGATGTCTTCGAATCTTTCTGATTCGGAATGGTCGTCGCAATCATTAATTGGGTTTCGGGAGAGAGCGTCAGCAACGACATTCTCTTTGCCTTTGCGGTGTTCAATTTTGAAGTTGAACTCTTGGAGTTCCACGGCCCATCTTGTTAATTTCGAAGCGGAATTTTTCATCTTGTTTAGCCATTGTAATGCGCTATTATCCGTGATTAGCGTGAACGGTACGCAATCTATATAGTGGCGGTACTTGTTAACGCTCCAAATAATGGCTAAAAGCTCTCGCTCCGTGGCGTGGTAACGCGTCTCCGCATCCTTTAGCTTTTTACTCCCAAAACATATGACCTTTTCTTTACCGTCAGGGGTCTTCTGGTATAGAACTGCACCAAGGCCTAAGAGGCTTGCATCAGTGCGTAACACGAATGGCAGGGAGTAGTCTGGGTAACTGAGAACGGGTGGTTGAATCAGTTTAGTTTTCAGGGCTTGAAAGCTTTCTTCGCAATGACTATCCCATTTAATAGCAGTCGACTTGGTACCCTTGGTAAGATTAGTTAATGGTAAGGCCGTCTCAGCGAAATCACTTATAAAATCTCTGTACCAGCCTACTAATCCGAGAAAGGATCGAACTTCCTTTAAATTAGTAGGTCTTGGGTAGTTCTGAATGGCGAGGGTTTTTGATTCGTCGGTGGAAATTCCCTCGTTGCTAACCATATGGCCCAAATACTTAATCTTGCGCTTTAAGAAATTGCATTTTGATATTTTACAAGTAAGACCTGTCTCTCGCATACGCTGAAGAATTTTTTCTAAGAATTCTAGGTGTTGCGGAATGGTGGCGGATTTGACTAGTAAATCATCGAAGTAAACTTCGGTCTCCTTTTGCAAGAAATCTTCAAAGATGGTTTCCATACATCTTTGGAAAGTAGCCGGAGCGTTGATTAGGCCGAACGGTAAGACGTTAAACTCGAATAGGCCTTTATGGGTGACGAACGCTGTGTAGGCTTTGCTTTCTTCGCTAAGGGAAATTTGCCAAAAACCGTCTTTAAGGTCCAGTGCAGTAAAATATTTGTGACCTATCAAGCGGTCTAGTTGGGCTCTGATGTGTGGTATAGGGTATACATCCGGTACAGTGATTTGATTTAATTTTCTAAAATCGCCTACGAATCTGTAACTTCCATCCTTTTTCCCAATCAACAAAATAGGTGAAGAGTACGGAGAGTGACTTTTTCTAATTATTCCGTCTTTCAACATTTGCTCTAATTGTTGATCTACTAGCTCTTTCTTCTGAGGAGAGAGAGGATATGGCCGGGATTTAAAAGGAATGGGCGTGGTGAGTTTGATCACGTGTTCTACCGCGTCAGTGTGACCGGCCTTTCCGGAAAAAACATCGGAGTATTGTAATATCAGGTCGTTGATCTTTTTAAGCCCTTCTTCTTCTTCGAGATTAAGATTAATTTCGGAACTTTCAGACTCGGCTGTTATGTCAACTGAATTAGTAGCTTTAATTTCGTCAGAAAATTCAATTTGATTTGGGAAAGGTTCATCAACAGCTCCGCAATAGGTATTTCCAAAACCCGTATCATAGGGATGAAGTGGAAATTCAGCCCCCTCGTCTCTAAAGGCAAACGTAAGGCGATGGGGTTTTACGTGTATATCCGTATGTAATTCGAAATCCCATCCCAAAAGTAGGTCTGTCTCTAGTTCGGCAGCTACCAAAATTTTCCATTTCCACGAGCGACCTTCAATTTTTATGGTAAAAATTCCATGGCCTTTTATTTCTAGCCCAGTTTTGTTGGCTGCACCTAGCTTTGGAACTTCTGAAAGGGGTTCTAGCTTGTCCTTTTCAGCTTTAGCCATATTGTATACTCGTTCTGACATGATTGTAACATCAGACCCACTGTCAAGTATGGCTGTACCTTGCCAATTTCCAACCCTTATCGGAATCTTTGGGCGTGCATGATTCTTGGCACTACAGCAACTTATACGTGGTGTCATTGTATCCAAAGGGGATTGACAGGTGGAATCTGGGTCTAAAGGAGTGAGCTCCGACCACAGGGGTTCTTGAAAATTTTTTGATGAAAGGGGAGAGTTCACAATAGAGTTTTTCGAAAGTTCGATCTCTGGCGATACGTTAGGGGCATTTTCCACAATTCTAATGAAAGAAACGCTAGGCTCTGGCTCTATAGAAATAGCAGAAGAGGCCCCACGCGGAGTATTGGCGACGGGTTGACTTTGGTCGCGCTTTAGCTTCCTACAAAATTCTACGGTGTGCCATTTCTTGTTGCAATAAGTGCATTTTGGTATTTTCTTAGAATTTCCCTTGTTTTCGTTCCCAGAGTTGTTATTCGTGTTGTTAGAAGGAGCTTTTTGGTTAGGGTTATTTGATGTTTTGGGCTGATTTTCGAATGAATTTCGGGGTGGAATATTCCAGTTTGAATGTTTGGAATTTTTGAAATCTCTCGTATAATTACGGTCGTAGAGATCACATTGTTCTTGCAAATGTTGAGCCTCTTGAGCCGCGTTTTGAACCTCTGAGAGAGATGGTTCACCCGATAAATGCATGTTGCGAATTAGATGTGGATTTAGACCGTTGACAACTCGCCTAGCAATTTCGTAGGTATCCATAAGCGGATCTAATTGCTTGCATAATTGTTCCATGGTTAGGACAAAGTCGAGAACTTTTTCATTCGGCTTTTGTCGTAGTGAATTGATTTTAGCATCTATTTGCCTTTTATAATCACGACCCATGAAAGCTTGAAAAAATCTAATTCTAAAAGTCTCCCAATCTCTAACAACCTCACGCTCACGTTCCCACCAAAGACACTTGTTTCCTTCCAACATTAGGGGTATACAATCTAAGATATCTGTATTACTGACTCTTTTGATTCTCATATAACGTTCTACCTCATCAATAAAAGCCATGGGATCACTATTTGAGGTCCCGAACTGGGGTAAAGGAACTTTTACCTCTCTTAATGAGCTAGAGTACGTTTCGGATGGGGGAGGATTTGGATTAAAATTATTTCCGAGTCCCTCTAATAGATCTCTACGATTAGTTCGGTTACTAACATTAGCGCCTGCAGATAAATTTGATTGTGGGGATGCTCCACGCGACGCGAGTATTTGATCTATTTGATTTTGTTGCACCTTCTGTGCCTCCATAAACAATTTCATATTTTGAGCTAACATGCCAAGCTGCTCCTTAAGGGAGGGACTATCATCTTCGCTTTCCGACATTTTAAAATCAAATAAAGGAAAAACAAACAAATATTGTGACCTTACTGATACTGGAGTTAAGTTGAGATGACGTTGGAAGGCAAAAGAGTTTATAAAGTTCACTATCGTGCACGGTAAAGTCCAAATGAACCTGAAGCGTCGTGTTTCTACGATGTTTAACGTTATTAACTGTTGTCTTCTTCCAAGGAGTGCTCCCTCGTTGTTTGTTGTTTTCTTCAGGTCTCCGAACTTTTTCTGGTTTCCTGGGGTTCCTTCCGGTCTCCGAACTTTTTCTGGTTACCCGGGGTTCATCAGTTAAAAATCTGGACTGGTTCTTCAGATTTGTTGACTGGATAGCTTCATCTGGTCCTGTTGATTTTACGCTTGACTAGAGACTATTGCATCAGTTTGTACATTTAATTCCAAACTGGATCTCCGTATGATTACGTTGAATCGCAGGAACAGGTACTGGATCGGGTTGACTATTTTAAATGTTTAGCCTGCCCGGCGCCTCCACCATTTTGTAGCCGTGCGCGTGGTTAACTGTCGCGGACATGGGGGTTATAGGTACTAACTACAAAAAATGAATCCTCGTTTGTAAAATAAAACAAAACTTAAGTTTATTGGCAAAAGATTGAATTTAAAGTATCTCCATTGAGGAGTTAAAGTAGAAGCGAACTACACTGCTTCTTTACTAAACAAGAACTGCCTTCTCAAGCGAGAAAAACCATCCCCTCTCTTTTTAGGGGATTTACCTTTTAACAAAGAAGTTGGGGTCTCTTGGCCACCAACAGCGCCAGCATAGAGGCTTGGTCGAAAAGTAAAAAGGGGTACAGCAAGGATAAATATGTGGTAAATAGGTTGACCGAGAATGGACCACATCTGGCCGTTACACTTGGCCTAGTACAGTAGGAATATAGGAAGATTGAAGTCCTGAAAAATTAACCGAGTGTAGGACTTCAATTCTCGCTTGTCGTTCTCGAACTAGCTCGAACTGTAAGTCTCTAGCATTACGAAGTATAGGTTGTGTCATACTTATGGAACATATCATATAAACTTATGTTACCAGTAAAATAAGTTTATTCAATTTAATACGGTAATGGGACGTTGTTTTTCTTAAGCATGTCTATAAGTTTTAATTAAAAAAATCAATATCTGGGCCTTCAGTCAAGTGATAACCTCATTCTTTTCGATACTTTTTAAGTCTTGGGTCTATCAACACAGTTTTGATTAATTTTATTCAGGCGTAATAAACTACATTCAAAAATAAACTGAATTGCAGAGCTAAGTTTAATCTTACTACAAAGAAATAGTGCTATAATCATGCTTTTACTTCTACTAATAGACTTTTCTAAAACGGTTTTTGAAATGCCTTAATATAATCGCGACTATAAAATTAAAAATTCCAGAATTTTAAACAAACCGTAAATATTGTCACGCGTTGAAAAGTATTACGTGGGTGTTGTCGACTCGCGAAAGCAATTACGAAAGAAGATTCTACCTTTCTTTTTTTGTGTTTATGTGAAAACCAAAAAGCACCGTTTTTAAGGTGAATGCCAAGGTTATTTTGACGTGTTTTATAGAATAACGGGAAACCACCCAGTGTGTTTCGGTTGGTAATCTACGCTATCACGATGCTATTTAATATGTTTAATGATCAGCAGAAGATTTGAATTTATTGGAATGTTTAAAAAAATGTGGATAGAATATTTTATTTTAGGGAAAATTTCATAAATGCGGAATTAGTATTACTTGATTTAATATTGAAGTTTCGTAATTGTGGAATAGTTTTCAGGGATGCTTTTAAGAATGTGCGTGGATTAATTAGTGGAAGGCTTAGACCAAATTATGAATGGAATAAACGGGGAATTATTTTGTTGAATGTTTCACGAACCATTTTTGAGAAATAAGCAATGTTATGTTAAATCTAAACTAATTTCTATGATGTGTTGAAATGGTGTAGGTCCTTAATGTAGAATAGTCGATCGATGGAAAGGTTGAAATTTTCAATGTAGAATCGATGGAAAGGTTGAAATTTTCAATGTAGAATCGATGGAAAGGTTGAAATTTTCAATGTAGAATCGATGGAAAGGTTGAAATTTTCGATGTAGAATCGATGGGAAGGTTGAAATGTTCAATGTAGAATAGTTGATCGATGAAAAGGTTGAAATTTTTAATGTAGAATCGAAGGAAGGTTGAAATGTTCAATGTAGAATAGTCGATGAAATAAGTATCTGTGAGACAGTAGATGGAAGACTCGATAAAGATGTAGAATGGTCGATGGAAGACTTGATAAACATGTAGAATAGTCGATGGAAGGCTTGAAAAACATGTAGAATAGTCGATGGAAGGCTTGAAAAACATGTAGAATAGTCTATGGGAGGCTTGAAAAACGTGTAGAATAGTCGATGGAAGGCTTGAAAAACATGTAGAATAGTCGATGTAAGACTTGATAAACATGTAGAAGAGTCGATGTAAGACTTGATAAACATGTAGAATAGTCGATGTAAGACTTGATAAACATGTAGAATAGTCGATGTAAGACTTGATAAACATGTAGAATAGTCGATGTAAGACTTGATAAACATGTAGAATAGTCGATGTAAGACTTGATAAACATCTAGAATAGTCGTAGGCTTTGAAAAGTTCGCAATTATTTTTGGAAGCCTTTCATAAACATAGAATTATTGTTAGATTTGATAAATGTGGAATAATTGGGAAGAGATTTTTGGCTTTTGATATTGGGAATGACTGTACTGGAAGATGTAAAATTAAATAATCGAGGGAAGGCTTGGCAATTTGATGAAGTATCGAAGGCGGAGAAAAAGCCTCGATTATCATACGCCCTTTAAATTTTTTAAAATAATTAGAGACTTCCGAGGTTTTGCATTACTGCTTCCAACACAAAACTGCAAAAATTTAATATTTATTGATAAACATTTAAATATTTCGTAATTTTAAAATTATGATACGTAACGAACACTACCATTAAATTTAATTATTTTTTCTATTGAATAACCTTTCCACGGTTAGTTGAGTACGGTGCGGGAAAACCAAATTTTTAGTTTTGAAATGTGCATTTTCGGATTATCACCGAAATCGAGACGAAATGTGACATTCCATTGCAATAGGCCTATCTATCTCTTCCCATTTAAATGTAGTAATTTAGTAGAAAACCTTGAATTTTTTAAAGTTTCTGCAAAAATACCAAAACGATAAGAATTCGTTTTTCTGTCTAAATGCGCGTCTACTTAAAAGACACCAAAAGAATTAATTTAAAAAAGTGTTAATTACGAATCTCAAGAAAGAAAAGGGCATTGTTTATTATATGAAAAATGTTGTTGCTTACAAGTTTTTATGGTTTTCTAGAATTGGGCGAGGTCCATGTCGGGTAGTGTAATCTCCTTTGTGGTAGGATTTAAGTTGACCTTGGCAACTGTCAGTCTGTTGCTTAATACAAGTGGGAAATGAACGGTGACCTTATTAGCTTTTTCCTATTTTTTTGCCAAAAATTACTAATTAGAAACGTGGCACTTGACATTGTGATGTCGAAATCAGAAATTTTACTTAATTTGTAGATACCTTGGTTTAAGACTAGGATCATTTGAGAAAGTACTTAAAAAGATAATTTTAAGTTATAATTATTGTACATATAGTTTGTTAAGATTTTGCAATGTCAAAAATCTATTATAGGCCCCAGTATGGAAACGCGACCAAATTATCATCACTTTAGTTCAGAATGTACCACCATAAGTTCATATGATATATTCCTTAAGTTTTCACTGGTTACTGAGAGTTTGTCATGAAGTGACGTAGGTCATAGATTCTCTCTTGAAAAGCGACGCCTGGTGAGGCGCTGTCAAAGGCTTAATACAGGCTAAATGGGAAGATGGACTGCAAAACCGAGTGTAGTCAATTCTCGCTTGTCGTTCTCGAACTGTTAGTCTCTAGCATTAGGAAGTAAAGGATGTGTCATACATATTTTATAAACTTATGGTATCACTTACTAATTGAGGGAAGAAAGGGTTGTAATGTTCCCCTCCATGTTTTGGCTGAGACACAAACTTGAAGGAAGCATTTTAGGACTTTAATCTTCTAAATGGTTTCACTGATTATAACTTAATTAGGCTTATGAATAATGAAACGTTAATTAACGACCAACGTTTTAATAATAATAATTAATTAATAATAATAATAATATAAAATTGCAATTGTCGATGTATACAAAAAAGCTCTCGGAGCTTATCACTGGAGAAAATTATAAAATCCTTAAAAATTATACATTTCAATTACAAAAATGACGCGAGAAGAAAAAAAATTACAAAAAAAACTAAATTGTACAGAATATTGTACGAACAAAATCACTGGAGAAGTTATAATAACAACAATGAAATTAATTTCAATTCATTGAGTCCACAATTGCAAGCCTTTATCACAACGAACTCCTAAAAAAACGCATTATTTCGAAATTAAAACTAATGAGCGATTTAATTGCGATTAAACTTAATAGTTATTTCATTATCATTAACATTATGGCTTATTTTGAAACCCAAAATTGAGCTTTTTCTTATTTATTTATCGAAATGTTCAAATCCGTAGAAAAAAAAAAATTAATTTATTCACTTAGAAGCAAATCAGTCGATCGGCTTAAAATAAAGTCTGTGTTAAAAGACGCGAGTTATTGTTTTAGACCGTAGCATTGTAAAAATGTTTGTATATTTATAAAACCTATGCTATTGCTAATTAGACACAAATCTAAAAAGAGAAAGACAAACTTAAAGGACTCGTACAAACACGTGTACAAAACTTGACTTAAAAATACTGTCACTGCAGTGGAATTTTTTTTTATTATTTTTTCTTTTTTGTTGACGTTTTTAGTCGATTTTTTTAATCTAATTTTTATTTTTTTATCTTCTTGTTCATGACCCTCATGACTCACTCGGGTTTTTTTGTGTTCTTGCCATCTCGCGCAACGTTGCATTTTTTATGTTCAGCTTTGGCATTCAGTTTAAGTTTCGCGATACCGTTTTCTTTTTTATTATTTTAATTGATTTTAAACTAAATTTAGAAGTTTTCGTAGTGATGTACGTAGTAGGGCAACTTGCGGTTATTATTGACTGTTTCGCAAGCGTGGCTGATACTTTTGGTAAGCGCCGACGGACCGCACGAAAAGACGCCGACTTTGCTAACCTGAAAATTAAAATAAAGGATTAGAATTTAGACCTAGTCTAAGTTTGGTTAGACTCGGGTTTGGGTTTGGCTAGACTCGGGTTTGGGTTTGGCTAGACTCGCGTTTGGGTTTGGCTAGACTCGGGTTTGGGTTTGGTTAGACTAGGGTTTGGGTTCGGTTAGACTAGGGTTTGGGTTCGGTTAGACTAGGGTTTGGGTTCGGTTAGACTAGGGTTTGGGTTCGGTTAGACTAGGGTTTGGGTTCGGTTAGACTAGGGTTTGGGTTCGGTTAGACTAGGGTTTGGGTTCGGTTAGACTCGGGTTTGGGTTCGGTTAGACTCGGGTTTGGGTTCGGTTAGACTCGGGTTTGGGTTCGGTTAGACTCGGGTTTGGGTTCGGTTAGACTCGGGTTTGGGTTCGGTTAGACTCGGATTTGGGTTCGGTTAGACTCGGATTTGGGTTCGGTTAGACTCGGATTTGGGTTCGGTTAGACTTTGGTTTAGGTTAGTAGTTATGACTGTACAGATAAACAGTCATCCAAGATGGCGGCCATGTTGGACGACTCTATCTGTGTAGTTATAACTTAACGCCAATGGGGGACTACGTCTTCTATAGCTGGCAGAAGTATTGACTTATACCTCATTAGCAATATGGGTTTTTCATATGAGAGACTGGAAAAGACACTTACGTATGAGTGTTGTTGTTGAACAAACTTGAGGAATGAAATCATATCGGGTCGACCAAAATGGTTAACCGCTTTAAGACCAGTAAACATACTGCGGTTCGAAATTCTTTGGAAATGATTTTCGCAAATATACTACGGAATAAACAGAGATGTTTGTTAACGCTGAGCTAGTTTAAAACTTTAAAACTTAAGTCTTCTAGAGATTATTCAGAAATTGAGCCTTACCAACATAGTAGTTCTTAAATCGAACTTGTGGAAGAATTGGGTTATAAAAATATGATGCTCCAGGACATTGGTAACGTCCTTTCTTTCAACATCCCTTAGGACATCGATAAACCATTCGAAATGCCGGTGGGATGGACAAATCCATAGGAAATACACCTAGTTTAGAAATAAATAATTACTAATTTTCCCTAGTTATTTTTGACCAAAGTATTTTGAATCTTAATTGACAACTTACCTTCTTGCAGGCTACTCCGGAATACCTATTGGTGGACGTCCCGAAGACCAAGTCGTTTAAGATGGAGGCGTAAGGAGTGACGCCAATTCCACCACCGACCATTATGGCAACTTCAAATTTGTACCAGTCCTGGTTACCTCCGCCGTACGGACCTTCCAGGCGTATTTGAGAGGATAACTGTTGAATGGTAAGTCGTACAAATTTAGTGTTCTGGGGGTTCAAAAAGAGTCATTGGGATCTTACCCTGGGTATAAGGTTATCTCTGTTATTATTGGGATCGAAGAAGTTTCTTAGCTTCCACGTCCATGGCCCTTGGGCCTTAACGTGCACCGATAAATAATTTTCGTGGGGTGCCGACGTTAAAGTGAAAGAATGAAGCTCGTTCGTTCTGAAACCCGTACAGGCCAATCTGACCCATTGACCAGACAGGTACTTGAAATTTGGGGGTCGCGCGAATTTCACCTTGGTTACGTCCGACGGTAGTAGTTCAGTCTCGATTATCTCCAACTCCATGTATTTAGTTTGGAGACTGACTACCTTGTCCAGGACAAAGACGATCGCTGGACCGACGAAGTACATCCAAAATCTTGGGGACTGTCAAAGTTAAATCGTGTTAATTATATTTTAAACTGATTTTAGAGGTTTATGATGACTTACCCCCGTTAATTTGGCGAGGCCGTGAATAAGACTTAATAAATAGATCAACACGTAGAGGCTGTGCGTTGACCAGAAGTAACTGTACGCTTTTTGACGGATTCTTGGGTGGGCAAATACGAACATAATGCAGACCAATGTAAATAGCATAATCCCCGTTATTCCTGCGCAAGAAGGAGGTTATTAGTATTGATTAGAGTAATATATTAAGCAACGGCTTCTACTAAAGCAGCGTTCTTGTCACATGGTTTGGGGGACATAAATAATATAATGAAATCTAGCTTTATCCATATGGAGCATTGACATTGTAAAAAGTCCTCCTTGTTCTGCTAACTTTTGCAACCTTATGTTGTCCTTGATTAAGCTTTATAAGATCTTTGTTCAACTTACCCGTTACTGTCTGGAAAAGCCAGAACGATATCGTTGGCTTGAAATCCGACTCGAAAGCCATTTCTTGAGTAAGACACCTTAAGTGATCCAATGGTTGAGTAGAAACGTGGTAAAAATTGATGCAATGTCCCACAGAATGTATAACTAGAAACGCAAAGTTTTAATATATTGGTCATATGTTAAAAACGCTCGCGAGCGTGTTGATTGCGTCATCAAACTCTGAACATACTTGTAAAGAAGAGAGCCGTTAGTGCAACAATCTTGTGAAACTGTATGGCGGAATCCAATGGAATGTATTGATGTAAAGGTAGTTCTCGAAGTTTCGTGGTCAAGTTTCGACACATGGTTAGCAGTAGTAACGAGTAACAGAAGGACATTGAAGCGGCCGAACCACGAGTGATAGCGATACCCATTCCCATGACGTGTCTCAAGTCCATGTGTTCAGCGAAGAATGTGTAGTCTGTAGATTTGAATTTTATGTTCGGGTTATTTAGGTGATTAGATAGGGTATCGAGATTAACTCGAGTGGACTTACATATAAATCTTTCCAAGAATAAAACAGTTGTTATGACGTAAAAGACGAAAATGTAGAAAATGTGTTGTCGGTATTCCTCTAAGAATGTTATCAAATAGTTCCATTTGCTTCGAATCCAAGTTGGAGTTTCTTCTCTGTTTTGACTGAGTTGGAAACTGGTCATTCTAAATCGTTTAAAATGGTATGTTAATTGTTTGCAGCAATTCCAGAGATGTGTTTTGTCGTAGCGTTTATGTGTAGAAACTATACAGAGTGTTTCTGATAAGTCTGCCATAAATTGAGGGGATGTTCTTTGGGTGATTTTGAGTCGAAAATGTAACTTCTACGATAATTTGCCGTCCGGGCCACTGTTTTCGAGTTAAGATTGTAAGAAGTATTTTACGAATGACCCCTTAAGTTTAATTAAGAAACTGAAAGACAATGATTTCTTATAAATTAAGGGGTCATTTTTAAAACACTCAAATTATAACTCGAAAACAGTGGCATGGACGAGGGCCTGGACGTCAAAATGTCTGCAGTACGATGGCTATACTTAAACTAGATGTATGTTTTATTTCTGAAAGAAAAACGCATTACCTTGCTACATTATTAGAAGTATCCAAGAAATTCTGATTAGCTCCTTTGCAGTCGAGTCCAATAGCGATCAAGTCTCCTTTATACTCGCTCATCATAACTTTGAAATCATCGTAAGTCAACTCATCCTTATTTTCCAATCCAGCTGAGGCGAACATCTCTCGAATTAAATCCATAACTTGTCCTTCCGTCATCGAGTTAGTCTTAGCAATGTCCACTAATGACCTTAGCATCTTGGTCAACTCCTGTTTATGAATGACACCGCTTCCATCGTGGTCGCACATGTCAAAAACGATCCTTAACTTATCTTCACTCTTTCCTGCAAATTAATTATATTAAAACACTATTATACCATTGTTTAAAATTTTGACACGAAAATTATGGGGTAATTAGATTAAAACATGTCAGGATACGTGAAAAGGGCGGGATCGTTTAGCGCCAATTTAGTTCGACTAAATAGCTGTCAGTGTCACGTTTGCCGCGCCTGGTAGTTAATTCTTTCGTAACCTTAGCGAGATACAGGAAACTGTACAATTCGGTAGAAACTAGACCGTTTGCAATGGTTTTGATACGGCAGCGGAGTGATACCCAATGTAAACTATCATAATCAAACGGTAAAGTTTGTCCAGAACAAAGTATGCACCTGGAAGTATGGGTTAACGCACCCCATTCTAAGTCTAATAACTTCACCGTATAAGTCTCGCAACACCCACGCCTGCGTTTTATTAGTGTGTATATACGGACACGTGAGATCATGGTGAGATAATAGCAGACGCTTGGGAAATAGGGGAACACATAATTTCAATCGTGACATCTCAATGACCTATTCTTAAACACAATTTCTGTATGCTTTCTATGCCTAGTGGGATTCCTTAATTGCTCTACCTAGTTTTATAAATTAATTTAAGAAAAGGAAATCATTGTTTTGTCCGTCGTGGTTCCCTTGTTTGTTTTATTTACCCACCCATACGTTCATTGACTTTGGTGTAGCATTACGTCAGGATTTCTTTTGTTATAAATTCTCTACAATATTTGGGAACTTGGAATAGAACAATTTGGAAGATAATTGTCCGTCTTAATCCATCATGAATGTAGTTAGAAATACTGATTTTTCTAAAGGATAACCCTGAACCACTTGAACTGTGTTTTTAAAAGGAAATTGGTAGTAACTCATTAAGGAGGGTATTTGAATCAGTTTAGTTTAACCAAGAAGTGATATCTAGTTTATTAGGAAGAAGGGATAAGTTACCTAAGTATTCGCGCGCCATAGTACCAGCCCCCCGGGGGTTTCAAAATACAAGGGGGGGACGTAAAAGGAGGCCGGGCTATTTCGCCTCACCTCAGTCGGAAAATACGTAATTTTCGTCATTCGCGTCGCGCTCATGTGAGTTTTCAAGAGCCTATGAGATGCTGGTTGTAATTTAGAGGCGGGGATTAACTTCGGACCTACGTTTGGACTGGAGATAAAGCTGGAAATGTGGCAAATTTATACCTTCTCCCTAATAAACTAGATATCACTTCTTGGTTTAACTGAAAGTTAGAATATCTCAAAATGGGAAGTACGTGGTATAAGACTATCAATGAATTCACAAAAGATTGGGACCTTACTCTGTCGAGAAACTATCTTTGTGGGACGTAAGAGAAACGCGAAAGTTTAGATTTTATATTAAAGATACCTCCAGACGCTTCAGGTTGGATTTCTAAATAAATTTGAATCTTTTCGTAGTTAAGACGTTTTGTCATTCAACGAACAATGGAAAATTACATAACTCCATTGGTGGCTTAAAATTATATCAAGAAGAGTTAGTTGTTAAAGGGAGACTCCGTCAACGGTAATTGCCGGTTTTCATTTCACAACGTGGGTGTTCCACATTCGTACTGTCGTGTTTTATTTGCCTATTGTTTGGTAGCGACCGACGGGGTAGGTTATAGAAATCTACTAAAATCCAGGGAGGGGGAAGCAAAGGGGTGTCTATAATTCCTTTCCCGGGGGGCAGACTAGACAATATGGTTTTATATCTTCGAAAAGTAAATTGGTAGTTACCTCTGGAAAACATAACGACCGTGTCCAGAAACTCTTGAAAACTGATTCGACCATCCTTATCCTTGTCGACGCAACTGAACATTTGTTTGACGAATAGAGAATCCGGTTTCATGCCCAACGCTTCCGCGAACTCTTTCTTGGAGAGTGACGTTCTCATGACCATGATGACGTCATTGCCGGCGTCTTCGATCTTGCGTTTCTCGCCAGGTTTCAAACCGAATGTCTGTTTGGTATATGGTAGGTTCGTTAGCTTATGAACCAGTTGAACTTGAACTGCGAAGTTTTTTCGTTTGACTTACCAAAGCGTAAGCTTCTCTAAAGAAATGTTCCAATCGCTTTTGTCGTTTTTCTTTCGTTTCGGCATTGGCTAACATGGCGTCCCTGTATGTTGAGATGGTTTCGAGCGTCTTCTTCTTGCCTACTAGGAAAGCTTCCAACTTATTCAGGAACTTTTTGCGTAGACCTATGCTCTCGAATTGCAGAACCTGAAAATTATTTTTAATTTATTATTGATAGGGATGTACAGGATTGGGGTTAAAGGATTCCAACAGTGACCACAGTTTTTGGGGAAATGGACATTGGGGTATCCCTCTATATGGTCATTACGAAAGGGGCTGTTGTTTCAGGAGGTTGGGTGAAAGGTTTTGTAACTGCCAACTGCGTGTCACTGTTTGTAAACTTTAGGACTAAAGTATGGTAAATCATTCTATGTGCCTCTCGTGAAACTTACCAGGTCATGGTCTCTGGGTGACCTGACTAGAACCATTGGTTTCTTTAAATTGTCCTCTGTGATTTCAACCACGATGGAGTTGACGGACTTGAATTCAATCTTTCTAAGTACCTCTCCTTTTCGATTGACTGTCGAGATGGATTCGTCCGGTCCAATTTTGACTTTGACGAATCTCTTGTGGTTTTGATGAAGCCATTCTTTTACGTCTAGCAGGATGTGGGTTGGATCTTCCTTAGTATCTGCGCGTTTTTGACACGTGGCCAAATGAAAAAAGCACCGACCCCATAGAGGGTTTTGTACGGTTTGACATATTATAGTATCGTTCTCCAATCAATGCGAAATTCAGTTATAGAATAAATTAGATGGTTCAATTTCAATTTGAATTAAGGCCTTTTCAGACGGTACAACTTTTCGACTGATTGATTTGAGTAAACTAGATGGGTCGTGTGAACAGAAGTTTGTGAAGTTGAATAGCCAAATAAAAAATTTATCGCTGACCAATTTTTTGACCCATCTAGTTGAGTCAAAAGTTTTATCGTCTGAAAAGGCTTTCAGTTATATATTAAATTTAAGTGTGATTAGTATTGTTTGTTAAAAACAAAGAAATTTTTTAGTTAAATACGTCATATCAATTGGGGATATGAAAACCATACAATTAAGGGTATAGAGGAAAATAGATAAACCCACAGATTTTGAAGAGGTTACTTACATTGTTTATCGTAATTTTTGCCGTTATTCGCATCGTTTCTCGCTTTGATCATTCGACGCCTCTTATTAGCTAGTTTAACAACTCCATAGCCCAATCCAGCGCAAACTACAAATACAATAAGTTAAATTTAAATATAGATATTTTGATGTTTACACGAACAACTACAAGGGTTCATCAAACCACGATATATAAAAAGTAACCAATAACTTATATGACAAAGCAGAAATTCATAAGATTTGTTCCATAAGTTTGTCAACTTGTCATGAAGTGACGTAGGTGAAACGTCATAGATTCTCGTAAAGCGACTCCTTTTGAGGAGCTGTTAAAGGCTTAGTACAGACTTAATAGGAAGGTGGACTGCAAAACCGAGCATAGTCAATTCTTGCTCTCAGTAAATCTTTAGCATTACGAAGTATAGTTAGTGTCATACTTAGTGAACATATCTTATAAACTTATGGACAAAGTAAATAAAATTTCGTCATATTAATCGAGGATTAAGATTATGTGGTTTTGCGAAATACCCTTCATTGTTCAATTAGTCAGTTATATATTGCTTACTTATTGGAATGAAACACAGCGTAACGCATGAATAGATATAAGCCACTTCGTTACCGTGGAAGTAATCAAAACCGCTAAGTTGGAGACACGGTTCCAACAATGAACTTTTCAATTGCATCGGTTGTGGACAAGGGTCACCTGAAAAGGTTAAAAACAAAATTCAAATGTAAATAATCAACCTTATGAACCGGTATAACGCCAATACCGATGGGGCTATACATTATATAATGTATTGTAAATCAAATTAATATAATTTTATAAATCCGGTGTCGCCTTTTTAAATGCGGAAGGATTTAATTGCTGCCTTGCAACACGTCATTAAAAAGCTATCGAATTTGAAAATTGTTTGAGATATTAAATTACGTCATTGTGATTAAGGGTACGTGTTTTAAGAAACTTTAATTGAATTTCAATCGGAGCTATAAGAGTTAATAGACCACGAAATGGAATATTATTCATTTTAATTGATATTCCTATGGCGGCGGCGCCTTTTACTCGATAGTTTTTACAATCCGGTTCTGTTTTTTAATTTTTTTTTTAAGTTAAATTTCTATTAATATCGCCTCAAAATTTTTATTTAATTAATTTAAGAGACGATGAAATTTAGCCATGAGGGTGCCGTAATACACCGGTATTGCGCTGTGTTGTGTTTGAAATATTTTGCCCTATAAACTGTTTAGTAAACAGACGTCAAATTCATATTACGTTGAAATTGTTATGGTAACGATTTTTACTTAAAAAAATCATTATTTCTGTATTGCTATTTGCTTCATATTTAAATTAAAGGGGCTTATGTCCAATGGTCCCATTTTGGTTCCTACCAAGAAGTGATATCTTGTTTACTAGGGAGAAGTTATAAGATGCCTAAGTATTCGAGCGCCATAATCCCAGTCCCCTTTTAAAATACAAGGGGGGACGTAAAACGAGGCTGGGCTATTTCGCCTCTTCTCAGTCGGAAAATACGTAATTTTCGTCATTCGAGTTGCGCTGACGTGAGTTTTCAAGAACCAATGAGATGCTGGTTGTAATTTAGAGGCGGGGATTATCTCCGGACCTACGTTAGGACTGGAGATAAAGCTAGATGTTTGGCGAATTTGTATCTTCTCCCTAGTAAACTAGATATCGCTTCTTGTTCCTACTTTAAAAATTTTTGGCCCTATTTTACCCTATTTTTCTCCTATTTATTTTTGGAGATTTTGGTAGGATCCCTGTATTTGCACCTATGGCAATGTTATTTGCTTCATATTAACCAAAATCCTGTAAACCATTATTTGGTAAGGCGAGGGGGAGCGGAGCCAGGCTGCTGACAGCAAAGAATTCCCTAAACGTGAACCATTTATTCATTTCTTTAAATTCTTTGGTATCAAAAAATAATAATCCAATACGTATTTTTTTAATTTATTTTTCTAACAAAGTGAAAATTTAATTTTTCACTTTCTCCCTATCTTTTGATCTGGTATGGTATAAGTTGTAGTAAATTGATTTGTTTTAAGGTATTTAAGTCCATTAGTAGAAAAATTCAGAGAATTTTGTGGAAAATCCAAAAAATCTGGATCATATCGTTTAACAATGGATCCAACAAGACTCAACTTCAATGACTAAAATTTCAAGTTATATTCCGAATATCTTGGGAGTGGTTTTTTTAACAAAAAAAAAACCCCTTCCCTCGCCTTCGGTTGCACCTTTTAATTCTCACGTGAATTTATTTTTCATGGTCGTTTAGCTCGACCACAAAAATCCCCAATTTTTTTTAATATTATTGAAGGTTATTTCATTTAACTTGTTAATGACGTCATTTGATAATCTTCAAATGAATGAAGCCGCGTGCGTTTAAAATAGATATTGGGTTTTTTATAATTTTATACCTGATTAATGAGGGTTAAATTGTTGTAAATTTAGGCTAAGGTCGACTCTTAATCTCAGTTTTGCTATAATTAATTCAATTCAAGGGGGAATGATTTTTAGAGGAAAAGATAATTGGGTGGATTTTGGGTTAGGTCAGTTATATAAGTATATAAAAATTTTCTAGCCCTCTAAAAATTCATCTCCCTTGGGCGTTAGTGAGATGGTGGAATTTTTAATATTATTATTTTATAATTTGTTCAGAAATTTCTCCGAATTTCTCTTAAATTTGTTAGAATAATAAAATGGATGCTTGCTCTGCAACGTTACGTCATTCATATTGAGAAAAGGATGGGTGTTTTAATATAGTGGAAACCTGGAAGATTTGTATGTCCATGTAGACACTAAACAGTAAGCACTAAATGGTCTTTGTGTGAACCCATATCAAATATTGTTCGACATGGAGCGGGCCACGAGAATTTTGTTAACATGAAGGCATGGCGTTACGCTATTGGTCAAAGGTGCGAATTTCAAATAGATCTATCTCAGAAGTCTTGGTGTGACGTCACCCATGCATGCTATTTGGCCATAGAACCAAAGCGGTACCAAACATGGCCGTCCACAGCTAACGTTTTACCTATTCATTGACGTCACAATTGAGATAGCACTATTATCCATGAAATCTCCTTAAACTAATTTGAATTTTAAAATAATTCAGAAGTATCCTAGGTATATCCTGGATGTTTCAGTTTCACTATGCAGATAGGTCTTATAATTAGTATAGAAGAAAGAATTTAAGAAATTACTTTATGTTCCCTTTTTACGCTCTCCTTAATCAAGTTAGAAATCATGCTGGTACGATATTATTTCGATTTAAATTAAGGTTATTTTATCTGTTACAAACCTCGCGCACTCCTTAAGAAAATTGCATATAGCGTCTTTCTACAATGTTTCCATTGGAATTAGTAACTTTATATTTTATTCAAAATGAAAGAAACGAGACTTTATGTAACCAGATGAATTGAGCGTTTTAAGTTATATAAACGGGATTTCAGCGGTCTTATTAATACTGTCTTATGATATTGGAGTTGAAGTCCGTACTCTTTCTAAGCTTAGATTTACGAATCATTGGACAAAGTACTTATTGTAGGACAACGTCCATTGAAAGAACTTGTTACTAAGATGACTTTAGAAATTGTATTCAATCCTCTGGAAGGCTCATGGAGTGACTAAGTGACATTATTACGCAATTCTCACATGTCACTCCCTGACTTACTAAACCTTCCAGGATTTGCAATGAAATTGAATTGAACTGAACCATACGTGGATCCATATAAAACATGAGAACTTAAAGGGTTATTCTCGTACCAAATTTTTTTCTTTGGTTGTTGTAAGCTTGTCAATAGGGTCTTGTCTTAACTGTAAAACCTCGTTCAGTCGATTAATCTTAATTGAGTTAATAAAATTAAGTGAATTGCTTGGATACAATGAGGGAAACTACCGCGAGTAGCAGAAGATCAATAATAGCCTTGATCTTCAACCTTGGTAACACTGTTTCAGGGTTTTGCCGGGTACATCTTGTTTTATCACACAATTCTATGGCTAATGATATACGAGATCCTGGTTTTTAAATAACGTTCATTCATTTTCACATAATACAGGCACATCAAAATCGCATTAAAGTCACCTTGTATTTTTTATATATTTTATATATTTATAAATATATCTTTCAAATCTAGTTATCCGTAGAAATATTAACGGGTTAGGATGTCATACCGGTTAACTTTTAACATATTCCTTCGTTTTGCACAAAAAGGTCGTCAGTCTTAAAATGCATATATAGTCTGCGAGAAAAGACTTATGTAAGGCGCCTTCAAAATGCTCTTTGTGTATAATTGTACCGTGGGCGGAATTTTTAAATATTTTCTCGAATAATAATAAAAAAAAGGTTTACAATTTTTCTTAGAGATGATACACGTGCTGGCTAATTTAAAGGAAAAGTATTGTGAAAACTTCTCTTTTTATTGGTGCACCACAATTAGTTATAATTATCGTTTTGGTTTTAATTGCTTAGTTCCCAATATTAGTTATAATTCGAAATTTTATCGAAAACCGTTATAAATGCGGCATTTCAGAAGAAAACAGCAAATAGTTTAATAAAGGATGATTATTAGTTCAAATTAAAGTTGTTGAGGGGTTTGATTAAATTATTTACAATCTTTGTTTTATCGAAAACAAGCGTACCTTTGCAAAGGAGAGACGAATGACGTCAACAGGTTTAAGTTACGTAAGATGAAGGAGACACTGCGATTGGCTTACGAATGTTATTAACCATAAATGTTAGTTAATCTAAATGTGTTTAAATAAAGCGAAATAAAAACCGATTTAAAATCTTAAGTATACAACGTTTCAAAAACTACGAGAAAAACATTTGACAAAATCGGCTTTAGTCACGACAATGTCTAATGATAATGTTAATGGTATTAAGTACTCGTACAACATAATCTCACATTCGAAATTTAATTAAGCTAAGAGCAAGCGCAAAATGAGAAGTGCTTTAATTTGCTTTTTCCCTTTGGCTGGATTAGGGTTAGTTCTAACTTATCCAACATTGATCTACAAGAGTAAATCCAAATGCCAAGAATTGATAAATTATTTTTGCGGGCCTAAAGGTAAGAGTGATTTAATGTGAAACGGTACAAAATGTAATCTTTGATAAAGATGGTTTCGATAAACAATATTTCATTCATATACTAAGGTGAGGATTGGGAAACAAATCGAACCGCGTCTTATTCCAAAGAATGCAAGAAGGTAATGTTGAATTCTTCCCAACAAAGAATATGACCATGTTAAACTGGTAACATAGACAATGTCGCTGTATACGCCGATAGACAGATAAGGATAGTATAGTTTAAATAATAAGATATGTTCCATAAGTTTGTTACTGGTTACAAACTGGAGCTTGTCATGAAGTAGATCATAGATAGAGTAGGTCATAGATTTGAGGTAAAGTGACGCCTGGTGAGGCGCTGTCAAAGGGATAGTACAGAATAAATAGGAAGATGGACTACAAAATTAACCGAGTGTAGTCAATTCTCGCTTGTCGTTCTCGAACTAGCTCGAGTACTGTAAGTCTCTAGTATTACAAAGTGTCATACTTATAGGACATATATCTTATAAACGTATGTTTAAATAAAACGTTAAAATACTTTAAATTTAAAACAGAGACATGATAGAATCAAGGATGAAATAGATGCAGTATTTGCCAGGACGTGCGCGGTAAGTTTATATCGCGTTACTATGAACTACACTTAATCTCGATTAAATCAAATTTTAATGACAGGATAAATTGGGATTTAGTAAGGTGACCAAAAATTTTGTTGTTTTGATGGTAGTCAACCTAATATTAACATTAATGTAATTAAACTTTCTCCAGAAATGCGACCATTTAATTATTGTGAGAATATTAACTAAATTTTATACGAGGGGCTAATTACTATCGGATTACGCCAAGTGACTGGCCCCTCGATTTGTTTCAAAATCAAATGATATCGCGTACAATTGATATTATTATTAATATTCAATAAATTAGATCTACAAAGCGTATTATAAAAACATGGAGGGCGTAAGTAACGTATATTAATTTGGATTTTTTAATCAGTTTAATTCTGAGATCCAACGAAAAGGGTTCTCGACGAACCAAGTACCGAATTAACAATGTGCGACATTGTCACGGTGCAAAGTGGTTCTGTAACAACTGAAGATAAACAGTAGAGCGTCGCTTAAATTTTCATCTTCTGTTATCTTGGTATTTCTCAAAATATTAACAGATATCGGCACGGTCGCCTATTGTAGGAAGCCCATGTGTCCTATAATTCCTATAAAATCCTATATTTTTTAATATTATCCTATAATTTCTTGAAATTTCCTTTAAGATCCTATATTTTCATACAAAAACGCATTTTTTTGTCCTAATAAAATCCTATATTTTCCTATAAAAACACATTTTTTGTCCTATAAAATCCTATATTTTCCCATAAAAACGCATTTTTTGTCTTATAAAAGCCTATATTTTCCTATAAAAACACAGTTTTTGTCCTATAAAATACTATATTTTCCTACAAGAACACCTTGTTTGTCCTATATTTTCCTATAAAAATACATTTTTTGTCCTATAAAATCCTATATTTTCCTATAAAAACACTTTTTTTGGCCCTATAAAATCCTATATTTTCCTATAAAAACACATTTTTTTGGTCCTATAAAATCCTATAATTCCGGAAAAAACACATTTTTTTGTCCTATAAAATCCTATAATTCCGGAAAAAACACATTTTTTTGTCCTATAAAATCCTATAATTCCGGAAAAAACACATTTTTTTGTCCTATAAAATCTTATAATTCCGGAAAAAACTCCTCTTTCTCCTATAAGGAATTTAAATTTTTGGCTGGGCTCCCTGCATTGTTATTGTCGATGCTTGGTTTCCAGTTCGACTATACCCCTTATCATAAGTTTATAATAATAGGCATGATAAACTTATGCCCTTATCTATCGTTGGATCTCGGCCTTTAATGCGTAACTTATTATACCCGTTCACAACTATTAGCCGAAATGCCTAGAATTGTACTTTTGCAATGACTACGTGAAAGAAAGCTGCGTACCGCAACTTAGTAATTTCAAACTTCATTACGAAAAATAATTAACTTGTATTGGGCTAAAAAAACTAAAACTGTATTTATAGGTGACGTAGCATACGTAAAGTTCCTCTTCCTATATCTTGTAAATACTGAGGCGTGTAAAAAGGTATTAATTTAAACACACATTAAGCGTTGAATTTCGATACTTCAGAGAACCTTTCTATTTAACTTCTGGCACTTGTCGAACAGAAAATTTTAGAATCACGCCCTGCATATTTGAAAACACAGGGAGAGTCCTGCCGGGTAAAATTTACTCTTAAGTGTATATTTGAAAACTTAAATTAATTATTTCAATTTCATAGGATAAAGCTAACGTTGGCCAAGTCAGTAAAATTAGTAAATAATAAATATTATATCTTTGTGATATAATTTCATTTACGTCTTTATTTTTCACATTTCAAAATTTTAGACATGCACACGTTTAATTGGGGTAATTTACCTACGAAACGTTTAATTAATTTTCTGCCTTATTTAAAATTTGAAAATTTTTCTTTGACAGGCAAATGCCCAATTTTGGAATAATCTGAGTGTAAGTGTATACAACCAGGGACAGGTTTAATTTTAGAAGTAGGAATGGAGAACAGGGTATATTGGGTGTGCCTCAAAGTCCCGGACCCCCTTCCACGGGACTAGGGGGGGTATGAAAGAAGAGGCGGATCATAGCGACAGACAGACAGAGGTAAAAAGGAATTACGTATTTTTCGCCGTCCCCGTCTGCAACGTCATCAAAACGTAGTTTAAGTGAGCCAATAAGATAATTTAAACTTTTCGTTACGTGTTGGAGGGAGGGGCTCTATACCGGGCTGAGTCTGACTGAAGTAAATACTAACCGTTCTCCATTCCTACTTCTAAAATTATTTCTATCCCTGATACCACCAATGGAAATTAAAATAACAGAAAGTGACGAAGTAGACAGAGCCTCGCAGGCAAGGAGAACAATATTTACTGTCCCTGTAGTTTACTTGAGGAGAAGTCTAGAGCTAATACACGGGCAAACCAATTTATAATTAATTTACATGTTTACACGATGAAATCTGTGATCTCTAAGAACCAAAAATATTCTAATGCCTCAAACGTCGACGTATTTTGAATTTTCGTTTGAGACAGGAAAGTTTTAACGTAATATTAAAGTAGCGCGCTGATTGGTCAACCAAATAACCTTGAGATAAAGCGAGGCTTGGTTTTTAATCTAATAGGTGTCCATTAATTTCAGACTGCCTGCAAGGAAAAAATCTAGTGGAACTAAAGTTAATTATGAAGATCAATTAATGTTCCTATTATACGATATAACATTAATAATCTATATATATATAAATCAAAGTCCTGACTGACTGACAGACTGACTGATAATCAACGCCCAGCCCAAACTGCTTGCCCTAGAAGGCTGAAAATTTGCAGGAACGTTACTCATAAGTAGTAGGCGCGTACTAAGAAAGATTTTTCCAATCCGCCGCCATCTTAAAAAATGGCGCCCAGAAATGTAAAAAATATTCTCTATGCAATTAAGTACGCGCTTTTCAACCGATTTCACAAATATTTAGTACACTGGTTTGCTTTAACCTTAAGACGGGCTGAATGGTCTTTCGGGTTAGATTTTTCGCTATCTTTTAAAATGGCGCCCAGAAATGTAAGAAAATATTCTCTTTGCAATAAAGTCCGCGCGTTTCAACCGATTTCACAAATATTTAGTACAATGGTTTCCTTTTACCTATAGACGGGCTGAATGGTATTTTGGGTTCGATTTTTTGCCATCTTTTTAAATGGCGGCCAAAAAAACCCTTCTTTATGGAATAATGTCCGCGTGAAAAGTAATAAAAAATATCCCGACGGGCTGACGGACTGTGCCGAGTGCCTTCGCTCCTAGGGTGCTACAAAAATATTAGTCATCAGTAAAATCTACACATTCTTTATATCATTTTAGATGGAAGTTCTTATTACACGCGAGCGACGCCGCGGGTAACGGCTAGTTATATATTATGTGCAAATAATAAACCAAAATACAAAATGTTTTCTACCAATACTTCAACCAATATTCGATTATTTGCTGTGACTGATTCATGTTTGGTAGTTGCGGAAATTGTCGAAGGGTTTTATTAAATGGTTTACAATCGTTTTATCGAAAACGGGCATTCCTATAGCGAATGAGAGACGAATGACGTCAACAGGTTTAAGTTACGCAAGATGAAGGATCACGGTGATTGGTTGACCGACGAGAAATTAGAAATTTCTATAGGTATTAATATTTGAAATTAGGTTTAATGGATATGATATATGCCTATTTGGTTTTAATCGAGTAGTTCAAACATTTGTTATGATTCGAAACAAGTAAAAGTACAGCATTTTGGAACAAAACAGACAAATTTAAATCAAGGACGATTATGAGCTCAAATTGAAGTTTAATAAGCTCATACAGAGTGTAACAACACATTATTGTGAATGTATGATAAACCCCAGACCTACGACACGGCTTTTAAAGCCACAAATTAGAACGACGGATATTATTTCACGAGTAGTAAAGCGACATCTGTAAAACTTCGAATAATAACAAATGTTTCAACTACGCAATTAAAACCAAATTCCTCATATCGATTAAACTTCATATGAAATATCAATACCTATATTAAGTTCTAATTTCAGGCTCTTTGTGGGTTTGAAAGAGAGTCAGGAGATGTGTATAAATGCAGTTTTTTTAGGACTTCGAAGCAAAACTCGTTTTTGTATGATTCTTCTAATTTTAAAGATGAAATTGAGCGGAAAATTATTCACGAGACTTTGCCTTTAAAGGGGCAAAAGTTTAAAATAAAAATAGCGAAAAAAAAAAAACCTTATTGGCAAAACCGGTTTTGTTCGGCGTTGTATATACCGTTTTTTTGAAACCGTTTTTCGTCGCTTTTTATTTGGTGATAAGTGATTGAATTAAGCCGTTTACGTGGTGGTGTTTGAAAGAAACATTATATAGTGTCGTGGGACGCCCGAGAAAGAATTGAAAGAAACACTTACCCTCTTTGAATGTTAAAACGTCTCTTTGAATTTCGCTCGCTCTGATTCCGGTTGCGTTGACAATGACGTCATATAATTTAATGTTGCGAATGAATTCAATTTCTTCCGGAGAGAATTGACTATTAATTAGAAATTGACACAAAATTTGTGAAATTAGTTATTATTACGATCCTCTATTTAATAAAAAAATTAAAAAAGAAGAATTTGTTGATCAAATGGTTACTCCGGGCTTTAATATTTGTTTTTTTAATCAAAAGAGCGTATAAAATAATGAATATATTAATTGGAACCATGTTTCTATCTATAATAGTAAAGAAGATACGAGTAATTAAGTTTCCGACGCGTTATGCTTCTCCGCGAGGCACTGGGAAGTCCCCTTATTGGATTCCCAGAACCACCTGACGGATTCGTCCAATAGTGGTGCTCCCCAGTGCCTTGCGGGAAAGCCTAACGCATAGTGCTCATTACATAAACTTAATTGCTCGTATCTTCTTTAATACTGTAGATAGAAACATAGTTCCAATTGATATATTCATTATTTTATAAGCTCTTTCGATTAAAAAGGAATAATTGTAGCTCAGAGTATCAATTTAATATTATAAGGACTAATATTTAAGTAAATACAAAGTTAAATCTTTTGTAATTTCTTACCCATTATGAATGTTCTCGAACCAAAACCTGTCAGCGTCTCTTAACAGCGTAAACTGTTGTTTTATGATCGCTCTGAATAGTGGTCCGGGTCTTCCGTCCGCCTCTGTCTCCAGCATACCGCCAACGTACAAATCAACGTTGTTTAAATCACCTTTATATAAATCTCTCATTTGCCCAATAATCTACGAAAAAAATAATAATTATATTTTAACAATTAAAATGTTTAATTTAAATCATTGGTATATGTCCTGGACGGCAAAATGGAGATAGAAGTTACATTTTCTGCTCAAAAATCACCCAAAGAACACCCCCCCCCCTTAATTTATATAAGACAGACTTATCAGAAACACACTGTATGTTCTTTCGAAAAGGATTGATTCAGTTTGATCAAGAAGTTATATCTAGTATCTCAGAGAGAAGGTTTAAATTCGCCACATTTCTAGCTTTATCTCCAGTCAAAACGTAGGTCCGGAGTTAATCCCCGTCTCTAAATCACAACCAGCATCTCATTGGTTCTTGAAAACTCACGTCAGCGCGACGACGCGAGTGACGAAAATTAGTCTTATTTTCCGACTGAGGAGAGGCGAAATAGCCCGGCGCCTCCTTTTACGTCCCCCCTTGTATTTTGAAAGGGGACTGGGACTATGGTGCGCGAATACAAAGGCATCTTATACCTTCTCTCTGAGATACTGATATAACTTCTTGGTTTGATAGAGACCTTTCATTTAAAAAGTTATATCTCTTACCTCTGGACTTTCTTCGGTTAAGCTGGGGTTGATATTGGACCAATTAGAAATTGGTGGTAATCCAAAGTATACCCTAACTGTGTTATAATCGGGTAAACCGTTATCTCTACCCCTCATAATGTTCAAGGCTCCTAAATCACGTCTCGTGAACTCCATGGGACCAAAGAGTTTATCTGTTAAAAGAAAAACAAACCTTTAAAAACATGTTAAAAAATGTCGTTTTAGTAAAAATATTCACGTAGACCCTGATTTTCTTTTCACCCCATGTTTTATTGCGATATTTTAACTGATTTCGTAACTCAAAAACTTATCAAAGGGTGTTTTTCTAAATCCCCAAAAACGTTTTGGTAAAAGAAAAGAAAAGAAAAACTTAATAGGATTAAATAATTTCGGAATTTTTTGGGGACAGTTTTAATTAGATTAAATTTCTGATTTAATTCTCGTGACATGTTGTCTAAGATTTTAATATTATTAATATATAAGTTTCTTAACTGGCACGAATTTTTTGATAAAAATTAGTCTGTTGGCACCTTCGAAAGCCGAATAATTTTCTTTAATCCAAACCATGAAGGTTTTGAAACTTTTCATCAAATAGTTATTTCAAAATAATAATAATTCTTTCAAAATTGAAAGTTGTACTCGATGAGAAACATTTTAGTCTGCATTGTAATACATTTTGTTCCAAAAACCCTTCTAGAATCGAAGTACAATAGATTAAATGGACGATTTTGAGTCGAAAATGTTCTATGACATTTTGTCGTCCGGGCCAACGTTTACAAGTTATAATTAGAGGGTTAGGGGGGGGGGTGTTTTCATATTACACGGCACGAGCAAGCTTCAGTGAAGTACACTTTTGGTTTTAATCTATGAACTTTTTCTATAAAAGACAATACTAATGCATTCAGGGGTCGTCCATAAAACACATTTTCGACTCAAAATCGCTCATAGAACCCAATTGTACTTCGTTGCTATAATTTCACTTTTTGGAACACCTTGCATTGTCGTTACTCCATTGCCATTCGTTTTCGATTGTACTAAGGTGCTAAGGGACTATATACTAAGCCGAGAAAACGTATTAAGATATCGTTTTTAATTCAGCGTGAAGTTGATAAGCTCTTTATAATCTTTGGGTGTGGGACAGCACCCCGTTTCAAAATCAGACGTCCTTATCCAATAATACGTTTCGTCTCTTTTAGGGTTACAGAGTCTAGTTCTCACTATCTTGTTTACTTCAAACAGTAGTTGATAGAGCGTAGGCATACAGTTAATAATTTAAATTCACGCATTTTGACAGATGTTGATGTGGTTTTTCCTGCTGTAGTAATTGGATAAAATGAATAATTTACTTTAAATAAGTCAAGTTTAGTTTTAAATGAACTAGCGATGGTTCGAGGCACTAATTACCGTAATTTCTAAAACTATAATTAATCGATTAAAATTTGTAAAAACATTATTTACTATTTTATGTGTATTTTTTAGTAATTTGAGGGTTCGAACGCCTTAAATACTAAATAATTAGTGATGGCCGATATAGTAAATTAACCGATACCGATATCGAAGTTTTACTGGAACCGATGCTGATTTTAATCGACTATTTAAACTCGGCGAGATAACCGATTATTTAGCCTATTGAAACCAATATCGATCGATTTTTACCAGTAAAATCTTTGAATTGCATGATCTTGAACTTGTTAATTGTAAATTAATCTCGAACCAATTAATTGAAAATTAATCTCTAGCCAATTAATTGGTAAAAATCTGTAGATTAACATTGAACCGATATATCATTTAAAGTGTAATTTCGGTCACTTACACCGATATCATATCGATTTTAATTTTCTTTGTAAATTTATTATCATTGTGATATATTATCAAAAACGGATTTATGGGATAAGAACGTCGGAGTTAGCGAATTCACTCCCCATCCTGGCATACTTTATTGAGAAACTTCGTCTGCTTATATTTTGACTCCACCCACAAATTCTGTATATAGCTACTTCTAGAGATCGAATTTGTGGGTGGAGTCAAAATATAAGCAGACGAAGTTTCTCAATAAAGTATGCGAGGATGGTACTAGAGGCTAAAGCTATGATCCGACGTTCTTATCCCATAAATCCGTTTTTGATATTATCAAATATTCACAGCGGTATTTAGTAAATTCCATGTAACTTATATACGTTAATTAAATTACCGACTCATAGTAGTTAACTCAACTGCTTAGTGTTCAAAATCAAATTTAACATTAAGAAATATAAAATACACGAAAAATAAAGTTCCCATGAAGGCTGTTAAGTGCGATCAAAACTCTAAGAGATTCGTGCAAGTTTTAAAAGGGCTCATTCTTTCGTCTTAATAAAAAATGTACTTCATTAGTTAGACGGAAGCCCTATATACGTTTCAGAGATATCACCTCCCATTTCGTGATTCCAGAATAAATCAAGAAAAAAGGATTTGTTCGTTAACCATAGGCGACAAGTTATTAATGTCAAACACCCCTTTTTTTGAATAATTAATATTTTCAAAGGAAATTGACTCTACACGTCTTTAAACGTTTGCAAACCTACTGTTTATAGTTTGACAGTGATGAATTGCTATTTTAAAAATTAAAGAGGTGGTATATTATTGTTATTTCATTATTGGTTATAGACTGTGCTAATTACTGGGCGCTATTAGATTGTAAATAACATAACAATTATAAGTAATGCACACTTGTTTTTATCAGGTTAAAAACAAGCCAACAAAAGTAATACATATTTGTGAAATACATTTACTCACTGACTGATCATTGTATCTCCAAGAAGCGATATCTAGTTTACTAGGGAGAAGATATAAGATGCCTAAGTATTCGCTCGCCATAGTCCCAGTCCCACTTACAAAATAAAAGGGGGACGTAAAAGGAGGCCGGGCTATTTCGCCTCTCCTCAGTCGGAAAATACGGAATTTGCGTCATTCGCTTCGCGATGACGTGAGTTTTCAAGAACCAATGAGATGCTGGTTGTAATTTAGAGGCGGGGATTAACTCTGGACCTACGTTTGGACTGGAGATAAAGCTGGAAATGTGGCGAATTTATATCTTCTCCCTAGTAAACTTGATATCGCTTCTTGGTATCTCCTAAACTCATTGCCCTATAATGCCACCATAGGTTTTACTGGGAAATTATCTTAAGGACTATACTAAAATACTATTTAATTCGCGGCCATCTTCGAAGATGGCGGCCACAGATAAGTTACTTAATATTCCTGACATTTCTTTACACGGTGGTTTGAACATGAAATGCATGGACTATATTTTGAAATGTATTGTATTTGCTTAAATTATGTTAGAGATAAGTTACATTGGTCGTAATTTCAGACCTAAATTACAGTTCTTAGGCTGGTAATTGCAATCGTAAGTTACCGTGCACGGTAATTTACCTCATATTTAAAAAAATGAAACGCTAATCACTGATTTTTCCTTTTAATATAAATGTTGGTTTATTTACCTCTGACATCGGAGCATAATATGTGATCTTCTCTTTCAGCAATTTGGGACGCCATTCCCATTAACATCTCTTCGACTCCGTATTCCGGCAACACTTCCTGCGAATCCCACCACGTGGAACACAATCTCATAGCTGGGAAATCACGTGATGTTTTTCGAAAGTTGCATTGACCGTCTCTATAAGGTGTTAAAAGAAATGGGTGAGTTTAATTTTTATATTTTTTAACACAATGGTGACCTAAATGGTTAACCTCTTAAAAGATTTAACGCGTACTGGTCATTTCTTTATTCTTTTAAATACGCAGTAAGAGTCCATAATGAATAGCCACTATAACTAAAGACAGAGACCGTGTTTTTCAGTTGATATTTTATAACCATAGATATTGCTTCATCTTGGGGTATTTTTACGATGGTGGATTTAAGCCTTTGAAACGTGTATGTTATCTGAGTGTCGTGGTACGTTTATAAAAGGGGGGCATTGGCTATACCTCGTGTTGAATCGAAATATCCCATTTATGTCGTATCAAAAACACCCCATTCACTATTTAATTAGTCATTATGCTTGTCACGTAAAAACTTTTGATAATTCCTTTTTTATTATTTTTAATTTTGCTTCGTCGTGTATAGCACCAATTTAATTTAAGTACTTAGGAGTGTGAGGGGGATATGGCTTATGCAGGGACAGATTTGAGTGGTCAGATTATGTGTTAACACGAACGGGGGGGGGTAAGAGTGTAAATGGGAAGCCTTGTTTCGCACCAAGTTTTTAATATGACCCTTAACTGCATTACGTAAACAAAACACGTCCGAGTTCCTAACAATTTAAAAACAATTTTCCAAAAACTCTTTCTTAAAGATCTTTTAAAAAATATTTAATTCACACTTCTTTAGATTCTATTAGATGTAATCAGAAGGGGATAATGGAAGAAGGATGACACTCTGTATCCTCGTAATACATTAGTTATGCAACATATGATTCTTCCCAAGCTATAGAGATCATTTTTTGTTTGCTCTCCTGCTCATCAAACTTATTTCAGATGGGCATCGCACCGTGGAAGGGTGAATTCTATAACTGTTTGGTACTAAATCCCCAGCAATCAACTCACAAATCTTGATTGTCTTGACGTGGGACAAAAACGCACAAGCGCATGCGCCTTGGCAAATAGTTAAGCGCTAATAGAGTAATGATGAAGGAACTATGTGATTCGGTTTAGTAACCTTGCTGCAAATGTTGGGAAGATTCATGTTACAATTACTAACTTCGCTTTGTGGTTGATACACTTCTCTCGAAGAGAAGTGTTATAAACTTCTGATGTAATGTAGAATATTCTTTTTAACTTGGAATCAAGTAGTGATTATAATTATAAACCGCGTATAATTTTTGGGTGTTTTGCAGTTAAACGTTTCGTGGTATAAACGTGGTGTTGTTAATCGAATTAGCGAACAACTTGTAAATTTATATTTGAATTTAACCCGTTCACTGACCCATCATAAATAATTCTTGTCTTCAAAGATGAAGTTTCTGTTTTTTCATTTTCTATAAAGAATATGTCAAATTTTGCTTCTAGGGATTTTAAAGTTAATTATTGTGATTTTGAAATTGGAATTTTTGAAAACACGCCAGTGAATAATTGAATTCTACAGAATATATATATTTACTTCCTTTTTTTGAAAATCCTAGTTGCAATTCGAACGTTTTCACCACAGAAAATCCCGATTGGCTCGCGCTCGCAAAGTACTTGGTCACGATATTAAATAGTTTAAAAGGATTTTTTCTTGCCTCTGGGAGCTTCCGAAATATTACCGAAACTTTATCGATGTCGTAAAAAAGTGCCTGTTTATTTTCTGAATTAACTTTTTAAGTAAAGAAGTAAGAATGTTTAGGAAAATCGTTACACGATGAAATTTTAAGGGCAAGTGTAAAATATCCGACTTCAATAACGTTTTATCACCACCAATCATGGAACCGTTAATTTAATTAATTTCCAAGAAGCTGTCAATTAAAACCTCTCAGGAAGTTTACGGTCTGTCAAAAATTAGAGGGTGTGTTCATTGGGTCAAACTGATTGGAAAGTGCCAAAGAACATGCACGGATGGTGCCAACAACATTTAGTTAGGAAGGTATGGGCTCCCAAACATTGATTGGAACCCTAAAACAAGGAAATAGTCATACTTGGGGAGTAGGAAATATCAGCCTGCTTAGCTTGTTTTAGAGTGTAAGACAATTTCAATAGCTTTCATTTCAATCTAAGAGAATTATTGAACCATTATCTGGCAGAAATGTATTTACTTACTTTTGGAGTAAGACATATCAGCGTGATCTGCTTGTTTTGGAGAAATAGACAATATCAATAGCTTTCAATCTAAAAGAACTTACTATTAAATGGGTAGAAGTGTGCAAACATTTGTAAATTAATGCTTATTCAAAGTGTCACTTCTACCCATTTAATAGTACTGTACACTTCTGCTAGATAAAGCTGGTTCATTAACATTCTTAGATTGAAAGCTATTAAAATTGTCTAATACTTCTAAACAAGATGGTATGGCTGATATGTCTTAAACACATATGGGACTACCTTGTTTTTGGGGCCAACTTGCGTTACTAGATGTTGTATACGTCATGCATGTTCTTTGACACTTTAAACTCAAGAACGCATCTTTTAATTTAAGGCAGACGTAACAGAAACACCCTGTATATGACTGTTTTGTCACAACCAAAAGGGTAGTCGGTTAGTGTTTAAAATTAAATGGAAAAGAAAAATATTTAAAATCTCAGACTTTGAAAGAGAAAGTGACTGACATTACTTGTCTAGTCGCTTAAATTAAAAATAAATATTGTGGGAAATAGGTCCCTGACTTAAACGTCTTATATATGCAAATATAGTGAGAAAATATTTTTAAAATATTGAAATTGCAACCTAATTTGCATATCTTTAGAATACCTGGGAAATTGGTCGATAAATTGCTTTACAAATTTTGCCACTATGACTACATTCTCTGCTCGGGAGTAGGTGATGTAACAAAAATGTCATATTTAAATTTTAAAGAAAAAAACACCGAAAATTTAAAATTTTGGGAATTATGAAAGGAAAATATGAATGAATTTGAATTTGAATTGATTTTAATTTTGATATGAATATTTAAGTGATAACTAATTACGTTATCTAGCAGAAGAGGTGCAGGTCACTCTTCATTAATTTAGTCCAATTAATCAGGTTGTGTAATTTTAATCACTAAATTTATCGGTTAAAATATTGATTGGTGATTTTGCGTGACTTTAGTTTATTTTGATTGTACTAATCAATCCAATTAAAGTGGATGAACTTAATTAAGTGAGGGATGTGTCCATTCCCTCGCCCGTAAGTGACTAAAGTCTTGTAACCAGAGTTGACGAGTTGAATTTTAATGGGAAAATAGAACAAGCGCTTTAGCAGAAACGTTTAATTTAAATAATATATTTTTTTCGTAAGAGGTTTTTTATTTATTCTTTTTTATTTATTGAAAGTGTGGGAATAGTAATTTCACCTTTAGAGGGTAATTCACCAAATTGTCTTGTAAAGTGGTATTTTATCTAAAGGAACCTAGCATAGTAGCATTCCAAAAAGCTGTTAAGATCGTGTTTCCTAAATTCCTATACCTACATTTCTGATTTCAAAGTATATAAAATTTTTACATCATCTTTTATTGGATTTCCAATTTCCTTATCTGTATCTTATAACTTAGGGAAATGGGTTCGCGAACTGATTGCTTCACATACTCGGGTCAGCCGTTTATTGAGGGTGAAATACTTTTTAAAAAACATTTGGGGTGATTGAGAATTATTGCTCAAGTTCAGGACGTTGCTTCACTTTAAATTTTCTTAATCTCCCACAGTTAAGTTTTAAAGCGAAGATTTTATTCCGTAGTCATCCGTGAATTTTATTAGTGCCAAATTTTTAGGGTTATCTGCTTTAATGTGTGATTCTAAGAGGGTCAGAGCATTTTTCGTAAAACTCTACTCCATTTTTGTACGCCTTAATATGACCACAGACCACTATAATAATCTGCTACGTTAATTAAGAAGCTAGGCCTAATTAGTCGATTATTTTAAAAGTAAAGTACTTTTATATTAATATTAGCAGGAAGGAAGAGATTTAATTTTAGAAGTAGGAATGGAGAACAGAGTAATGTGGGCGCGCGTCAAAGTCCCGGAGCCCCTTCCACGGGTCGGGGGGTATGAAAGAAGAGGCGGGCCATAGCGACAGAGGTAAAACGGAATTACGTATTTTTCTCCGTCAACGTCAACAACGTCATCAAAACGTAGTTTAACCGAGCCAATAAGATAATTTAAACTTTTCGTTACGTGTTGGAGGGAGGGGCTCTATACTGGGCTATGTATGAGTCGGACTGAAGTAAATATTAACCGTTCTCCATTCCTACTTCTAAAATTAAATCTATCCCTGATATTAGTAAATTTTTGATAAAGTTTTTTTCACTCACCGTCTATAAATTCCAGGCGGTATTTGCGTGTGTCCAAAACGAAACGCGGCAGATTGAAACACGTGACTAATACCAGGGTGACTGTCAGCCTTGTAACCTGAATTTTAAAACAAAACGAAAAATATATATAATAAATTTGTCACTTTTATCCGAAAAATCCTGAAAAATCGTTATTTTTCACCCTAAATTCTCCCAGTTTTTGTGTCTGTATATACAGAGTGGAACAGATCGAACCGACACTTATTTTGTTTGGACTGCTGACGGAGTAAATCGTTACGCTAAATTGTAGATCTATGAAACTATTGGTGTCAATTTAGAAATAAGCGAGACTATTTAGTAGTTAAAAATTATGGTCTAATTGAATAATGGGTAATTAAGGATAATATTAAATTAACGTATCTGTTATTATACCCATTTCAAGTTAGATAACTACTGTTGAAATCGACGGAATGTAAAATTGCTTATTTTACATAGGTCTGCTATTTGCTATCGTTCTATTGAATCGAAATCCCACATTGGACCGCCTTCCTATTCGGAAAAATATTTCAAATATGGATTTCGGTCCAATGGGACTCGGTTCTGCTAGACGTAAGGTAGAAAAACCGCACATTTTGGCTATTTTCGATCCAATTGGATGGAAGCATAATTTCCGAAAACTCATTTTTTTGTTGCCTGTTCGGTCCAATTCAGGCTTCTGATTAGGCAAGGTTTAGGTTAGGTTGGGTTAGATTCTGTCCAATGGGAATCGATTTAATGGGATTGGATCCACTGGGATGCGATTCAATTGGATTGGATCCACTGGGATTCGATTCAATGGGACCAAGAAGTTATATCAGTATCTCAGAGAGAAGGTATAAGATGCCTTTGTATTCGCGCGCCATAGTCCCA
This sequence comes from Phalangium opilio, assembly GCF_054372755.1. Taxonomy (NCBI): domain Eukaryota; kingdom Metazoa; phylum Arthropoda; class Arachnida; order Opiliones; family Phalangiidae; genus Phalangium; species Phalangium opilio. Next base: position 8,009,302 of record NW_028324151.1, read on the forward strand.
GTCCCCCCTTTCAAAATACAAGGGGGGACGGAAAAGGAGGCGCAGGGCTATTTCGCCTCTCCTCAGTCGGAAAATACGTAATTTTTGTCGTCGCGCTGACGTGAGTTTTCAAGAACCAATGAGATGCTGGTTGTAATTTAGAGACGGAGATTGACTCCGGACCTACGTTTGGACTGGAGATAAAGCTGGAAATCTGGCGAATTTATACCTTCTCTCTGAGATACTAGATATAACTTCTTGATGGGACGGAAAGCAAGAAAACCTCACATTTTGGCTGCATTCGATCCAATGGGCTGAAGCCTGCAATTTAGCATACCTATTTCTTTCGTCGGCAGTCTCGCTATTTTCAAACATAGAAATAAGTGTTTGGGTCTGATCTCTTCCTCACTGTATCATTTGACACTACGAATAAATCAAATATACCCTTGTCTAACGCTATACGCCAACTTTCTTGCTAGCCAAGTCACTAGATTAGTTAATAAAGATAAGAATTCTCGTAACCCAGAGCTGCCAAAACATACTCTATATTAGTTGCATTTAAACCACTCTTTAAAAACTTAAAAATCCCTTTGGCATTTTTTTTCTTCTTTTCGTGTTTACACCCCAAAGGCACTCTTATACTTTAGTATTAGCGGAGTTTATATCTTCGAAAAAACGCGATAATCTCGTCTCGATTTTTCATTTTTTTCTTTTTTCTTCTTTTAAATTTATTTAAGTTTTTCCCTCAAAATATTTTTTCTTGTACATTTTATAAATTTTGGGCGTTAGATGTTTTAATTCGATTAAACTCAAGTGGCGCGTGCGCTACAAGTCTTGTTGAACATGTAACTTGATACCTTACATTTTTTTTACTAGCCTTCGATCAGACTACAATAACTGACTTTGGGATCGTGTTTTTAAGATGATTATCGCCTTAACCCTTGTTATAAACTCTGCCATTATAGATTTAAAACCGATTTCAAATAAAAAGGTACTTAGCTATAATTTAGGTTTTTTTATTTGCAAAAGCACGATGTTTTTAATTTCTTAATTTATATTTAAGTTCAGGTTTTAATGATGAATTTAGTGATTTAGTTAAATCAAGAAGCGATATCTACTAGGGAGAAGGTATAAATTCGCCACATTTCTAGCTTTATCTGCAGTCCAAACGTAGGTCCGGAGTTAATCCCCGCCTCTAAATTACAATGAGCATCTCATTGGTTCTTGAAAACTCACGTCAGCTCGACGCGAATGACGAAAATTACGTATTTTCCGACTGAGGAGAGGCAGCGCAATAGCCCGGCCTCCTTTTACGTCCCCCCTTGTATTTTGAAAGGGGGACTGGGACTATGGCGTGCGAATACTTAGGCATCTTACCTTCTCCTTAATAAACTAGATATCACTTCTTGCTTAAATATAGTGTATAGCCAGAAACACACAATTCAGATGAATTTAAATATAAATATTTTTAATTGAAGTGTTATGCCTTTTAATTATATTCCAATCAGATTGTTTCTCTAATTATGATACCTAATGGGAAAGAAAATAACCCTGGTCCATTTTTAATATCACAATCGATTTATTGGGTGAACCTAATTTTTAAATTATTTATAAAATTTATATCTTGGTGCCTTATTTTTAAACTATTTATAAAATTTATATCTTGGTGATGTACGAACCGATTTTAATGAATCTTTATCTAGTTATATTTAGAACAATGACAAATGGGCCTAAAATGTAAGGGAAAATCGTAAAAAAAAAGGTCAGGGAAAACCTGGTAAAATCAGGGAAGTTAAATATGAAAATTTTGTGGCAACCCTGTTTTTCAAATTAAAAAAATGCTAGCTTTGAAAATAAAATGTAATTAAAAAATGACACCAACCTGTATACGTATCTATTGGTTCTTGAAGCAAAGTTGGTAGATATTCGTACATAATTATATTCTGAAAATAAACATAAAAGAAAATAACGGAAATTAAAACAATGGTACATGTATTTCACCCCCAAAATATGCTTAATTCCAACACCCAAGGTTGTATAGTCCGAATAAATTTGCATAGAAATATATAAAGAATTGTTTTAAGGAAAGCCAGTTGTAATAAACTAGATATGGTTTACGCCGAAAGCATTTAGCGCCAAAGGATATTCTAAATTCTCCTCCCCATTTATTTTATAATTTATTCATCGACCTTAACCTCATTAATGGGCGCGAACAACAATGAGATTAGGAACGAGAAAGAGTTCAAAGACATTGCCCTAATAACCAATTACGCGTTTGTTATTAATAATCGCTTTAAAACCAGGGTGAAATTATCTTCAAGTATATATGCTTAATTTGCTCGTGAATTAGTCTTAAGGTTTCCTATATCGCGTCATAAGGGGTTGGACATTCGCGATATCAATAGACCTTCTGTACTTCTCATTTCGAACATTTATGAGAATTTTAGAGAGCCCAGCAAAAATTTAAATTTCTTATAGGAAAAACAGGGTTTTTTTCTGTAATTATAGGATTTCATAGGAAAATATTGGACTAAAATTCTCATACATTTTTGTTTTAAACTATGTAGAAAAATCTCAACAAAAAAAAATAATAAATAACAAATTGGATTTTAGTTTGAAAAAGAGGAGCTTAATTAAAATATAATATGTAAGCAATCCAGAGGGAATCCGCAATTTCGTTGTCTAGACAAAGTTATCTCGGTAAAAGAGCTAAATTTTGATGAATTTGATGCTAAACTATACGAAAACTTCGACTAAATCAAAAATATAGGATATTATAGGACGTTTCATGAAATTATAGGACAGGTTCAAAAACATTGGATTTCATAGGAGTTCACGGTGCTTCTGAACTGTCGGAATTTACGCAAATATTATAATGTTCATCTTTAATTGAGGTGTTGCTTTTAACTGTGAAATTTTAGAATTAGCTTAAAGGTTTTCTTGTACTTTTGACAGTAGATATCGAAACTGATATCTAAACTTACCCTACTGATCATATAGAAAACTAAGAGAAATTTGTTATCTGTTATAAAGCTTTCTGAAAGACTATCTGGAAGAAATAAATTTCACTGATTTACATTTGATAATTATTTTTCCTGTAATCTAAAATGGTGCTTTTTATTTCAATTGTGCAGGCATCTGACATGATCCAAGTTAACGAATCAAAGAAAACAATCATAATCTAATTTAATTTAATTTAATTATTTAGAACTACAGATCATTAAATCTTATCAGCTAGTGGGCGACGGTCCTAAAGGTTACATTCTGACGCGTATCGAAAATAGGAAGTACACTACCTCTCTGTATACCTTGCAAATTAGTTTACTTGTTAAAATCGAACTCCACCCTAAATTCGTTTCAGATAGAACATTCAGTTCATGGTGTTTAATAGTAGGTAATCAGGGTTTTTAATGGGAAATTAAATAGAATTTCAAATAAATGTTATAGCCTTTCTTTCAGTGTAGTTTCATTATGAAAAAGTAATGTTTTTCATTCAGTTTTGTTTCTGTTACCGGTACGGAAGGTTTATTAATATATGGGGTTTAGTTTTGTCGTCATAATTTGGGCTGGGGGAAGCGTATTCCGTCCGTGGTGTTTCCCGATAGTTTTGGGTGTGAACTGGTTGAGCCATGGGTATCGTGGCCTCGTTGCCCTTGAATTTATAATTATTTAACTTCAGGGCGTTTTGTTTGCCTCACAGGAAAATTTATTTACCGGTATTTATATTGGGTATATGTATTAATTTACGGATTTTGTTTTGTTATTTAGTTAGAAATGTGAATCATTTTTATTCCGCGTAGGTGTCTTGAAATTGAAATAGGTTATTTTAAAATTATATTTTACGAGATGCCCTGATGCGCGCGCAGAAATGCGGGCGGGAATTTCTTTTCACATAACTGCGCTTATTTCACCCCCCCCCCCCACGCTACATATTTTATATTGGGGAATCAAAACATTAAGGGAATATCTCCGAATAATTTTAAAAATCAAAATACATTCACAAGGTTCGTAAAGAACCTGGATAACTTAATAGTTAAATAATATGCTTCGAGCAAAGCTAAATATGAGGCCAGTTGTGATGAAGTGGACTCTGGTAAACACCTTGAAATGGTCAGGGGTATTGGCAAAATTTGGTCAGGGATAAGCTGGAATTTTCAATATAAAACTTTTGTCAGCTTAAGCGATAAACTATAAGCTATACCTCCGACCAATCGCTTCAGCTATACAAGTGACGCGACATTTCGCCTTAAACTTTGCTCGATATCGAGAAAACTAAGCTCGAAAATGATTTATTTGTGTAAATCGTTCATGTTATGTTTTTCTCTAAAGGTTGTTTCGTGATTGGTCGTAGGTGCAGTTTTAAATTCATCAATGAATTCTGAATCAATTTTTATTAGCCCATATCTCCGTAACTAAATGTTGTAGACCCCATACACCGAGCACTCAGTTTGACCCTAAGAAGAACCCATCTAATTATTAGATGGCAGAATTATCAGAAACACCCTGTATTTTGTTATAATGGGAGATTACACCATATATCCATTGCGCTTAGCTGGCTATTATATGAGCCCTGTTTGTTATTTCTTAACAATTTAGCGCTCGAATGATTTCAAATATCCTTTTTTTATATTCAAGTTTATTGTTAAATCAGCGAAGTTTTTATGCAATATGAATTTCATAGTTTTGAAGGAAGAAACCCGATCCCACGCCTTCTTATACCTTGTTAAGAATTTATTTGTTAAAACGACACATGGCGCCAAATTTTTTTTTATATAAAGAGGAAAGGACCTAGACCTCTTTCCAATTCGATTTCTCTGTAGATTGTTAATAAAATTCGAGACACGCGTTCCAATAGATTGACCCATAAACGGCACGCATCCGCCACTACCACTCAGATTAACCGTAAAAAAACGTTTTAACACTTGTCTAAACCAATTTTTTTTCTTTTCGAGTCTGATTTGTCACTCAAAATTTTAAATTATACCGATTATGTTCTTGTGTCAGCGGTTAAAAAAAACACGCGTTTTTAACCCTTTTACGAGATGTAATTGTTTACGTATTTTTCAAGTGTTTGGGTTTGAAAAAGGTAACGTTATGGAATTCCGCTAAACAACTTTGTATGAAAATTTAAACTTTTGATTTGATTCTTTTCCTCTTTTATTGAATTCAAGCAATTAAGTTTAAACGTTACTTTTCAAAGTTTTTAAATACGAAACTGCAGCCCTATTATGGAAGTAAAATTAGAAATAAGAAAAACATTTCTAATTTTAATTACCAAAGTTATCTAATTATATAATGAATAATTGTAAATAATACAAAATTAATACTAAGGGGGCAACGAGAGTCATGGAACTTAGACCAAGTTTTGCAGTTCAATATAGCAATAGTGTTGCGATTTACAGACAGTATAAGAGTTCATCTAATCTCTTTCTCGCAATAGATAAGCGTATGGATAATATAGATAAGTTGGATTATAGGTCTAAATTGTATTTTAGAGGTAAATTAGTTGGGAATAGAGTTAGCTTATAGAGGGGTTTTTGAAATTACAAATAAATTCATTAGCGGCTCAATTAAGAGTCAAATTTGCCTAAAAGGAGTCTAACCAATAATAGAGAAGTTGGACATTAGGTCTAAAGTGTTATTTAGATGTAAATTAGTTGGGAATAGAGCTAGCTTATGACATTATAAATAACTTCATTAGCGGCTCAATTAAGAATCAAATTTGCCTAAAAGGAGTCTAACCAATAATAGGTACGTTGGATATTAGGTCTAAAATGTTATTTAGATGTAAATTAGTTGGGAATAGAGCTAGCTTATAAAGGTGTTTTTATGAAATTACAAATAACTTCATTAGCGGTTCAACAGTCAAATTTTACCTATAACTAGTTATTATCTCCATATATTTTGGTGTAGTTTTGAAAATACGCTGATTTAATTAACTTATATGAGAAAAATAAATCTATAACTAAATAACTCGCGTAGGAAAATACCATGCAGCTCTCAGGCTTTTGAACCGACGACAATAAAGTAAACAATGGTGTACTATACCGTAATTCAATCCCATTTTCTTAAAGTAATTTATAAACTGGAATAAATAAACTTTCAAATGATATAATTAAAGTGGTATTCTTTACCACGAATTATCTCGTTTCCTCGATCGGGTTAACCAAAATCCCACCGCGTGCAAATTGGAATTTTTCTCTTCAAAGTTCAATCTCGTAATAAGTTTCTGGTCAACCCAATTACACTCGTAATGTTCGCTTACCGAAGCTAATACGCCTAATGCCAGACGGGCTTTTTCTTTCAGTGTAGTTTATTCTAAGTCTCCCCCCTTTAATTGCATTGTTTTAGAAAGTTTTAACGAGGGAAAGTTAGTATTAGGTCCGTAGCCTAGTGACACAGAAAGTCACTTGAGCCTGCGTTTAAAGGGTCATTATTCCGCTCTGTCTACTTCGGCGACGAAGTCCTGCTTGATTGCGATGAAAACCTTTTTTCTTGTTTTTTTTTTAAAATCCTTTCTTTTTTTCAAAGGAGAAAATGTTTAAAGGACAAGCCTAACGACGTATTTGGTTGCTATTAGGCTTAGGACTTGAAATAGTTTTCATTGAGAGCTTGAAAATGAGACAAGTTACTCTAAACACAGTCGATAAACAAAGTTTCCAATGGTCAAAAAGTCCTAGAACACTTTTGACTGAAAATTGACATTCCCAAATTATTCTAGCTCTATAAATAATATTCTAATCGCTCAGGTTGATTTTACTAGCTGAAATATTTCGTTATTGAAAAACGTTTAAATTTGGGCGAGACTTGTTCTTTAAGGCTTTTCAAATGGTGTATGGTATGGACTAGAAATTGTCTTTTTAAATAATTTTGCCCGCCCTCCCTCATTGAATTCATTGTATTTGTACAGTTTGTGTTGTGTGTGTATGACCTTTCCCGAGGTTCTTCTATCTTTTCTGAAAAGATGTTATAATCTCTGTATTGCTTAACGACCTTTAAGGACGTATATTACGTATTTTTACGCTGAGTTATATACAGGTTGGGTAAAAAGGGTGAGGGAATAATGTTTATTTGTTTGGTATAGCCTGTGAGATTAGCTAGGATGACGGTAGAGCCATTGAGTTGTATTGACAGTAAGAAATGCATTTTTTGTAAGATAGTAATTGAGTATAGTTGTGAAGATGTCTATTCCAACAATTAGTTCATGATATTACGTCATTGGTGTCACTGTCGTCCTAGCATTTTTCACAGCCTATATTAATATAAATCTAGTTTAGATACAGGATTGAAACTTTTGCAATAAACGTTTTCTTTGACGAAAGAGCGAAATCTTTGAGTAAATTTCTATAATTTTGAGCAAATTGCGATAATTTTGAGCAAATTGCGATAATTTTGAGTAAATTTCTATAATTTTGAGCAAATTCCGATAATTCTGAGTAAATTGCGGTAATTCTGACCTAATCGCGATAATTCTGACCTAATCGCGATAATTCTGACCTAATCGCGATAATTCTGACCTAATCGCGATAATTCTGACCTAATCGCGATTACTTTGAGCAAATCGCGATTACTTTGAGCAAATCGCGATAATTCTGAGCGAATCGCGATTACTTTGAGCAAATCGCGATAATTCTGAGCGAATCGTGATTACTTTGAGCAAATCGCGATAATTCTGAGCGAATCGCGATTACTTTGAGCAAATCGCGATAATTCTGAGCAAATCGCAAAATTTCGGAGCAATTCACAAAGAAAATTTCTATGTACGATATTGGAATTATCCCCGAATAATTTTTTTAAATTACTCTCTTCCTGCAATCAGCTGTTCTTTTTATAGTTTTTTAATCATTTCCTCATTCTTTTCATTTGTAAAGTTTATTGGCGTGAAGAGGTTTTAATGTCGTTAATTCGCGTGACTTGTAAATCGAATGTAAAAGGTAGTTTCTTTTCGTTTACCTGCATTGTTGCGATGACCCATCTCCTGGCACGATGAAAAATGTCTTCATCCGTCCAATCAGGATGTTGAGCTTGTATGCGTTCGGCCAAGATATTGTGCCAACGGAAAAGCAAAATCCCGAAGGATAGCAACGCTGGGTTTTGGTTGCTTCGGGGGTCACCCAATACTGTAATTAATGGTCAAAGGTTAAATAATCAATGTGGTACCATCCAATGAATCAGTGCTTAATTAGTGCATAGTTTTGAACCTCGCTTTGGAAATGTCGGAAAATTTGCAACGTTTAATCAATAACCGATTAAGACTACTACTACTTAGTTGATTGACTTGAAATACATTTGCATATTGCGCTTAATTGAGGCCTAACTTTATGATAACGAGTATAAGAATTTGAATTGAACGTTCAGGATGTACAAGTAGAAACTTGCACTTTACAAGACTTCAATCTTTGGGTTATTAATTTCTTTCCCTAATAAATCTCTTATAATTAAAGCGATTTTCATAATACTTGGAGCAGGTACTCAATGGAGTACGCTCTTTCTGATGTTACTTCTTATATACTCTATCTACTCTAGATACGAATTTATGGGAATGTACATGTACAAAATTGCACTTCAGAAGTTAAATCTTTTGGTTAACCTTTTCTTTCGCTAATATCTCCTTTATCAACGCAACGAATTTCAAAAAACTTTGAGCGAGTACTCTAAGGAGTACGCTCTTTATGGTGGTACTTCCAAATATGCTCTATCTACTCTAGATACGAAGTTATGGGAATTTACATGTAGAAACTTGCGCGTCAGAAGTTAAATCTTTAGGTTAATATTTTCCTTCGCTAATATCTCCTTTATCAACGCAACGAATTTCAAAATACTTTGAGCGAGTACTCTATGGAGTACGCTCTTTATGGTGGTACTTCCAAATATCCTCTATCTACACTAGATAATAAGTTATGGTCAATAAAAGACATTTTAAAAAGTCCAAACATTGAACTACATCTATGCATAGCTACAAACAAATGTTTATAGTAGGTTCAAAATGGACGCAAAACAATTTAAATAAACTTTTAGGAATAGAAACTTACGGAACATTCGCTCGGGACTGAGCATGCCCAAATATTTGGCAGGCGGAGAATTAATCAGTGGTACCCTTTCTCTATTTCTGGGCGGAAATTTCCCTTCAAATTCGGATTTAAAGGTACCATTCTGGTAACTTCTCATACTGCTCATCCAGACTTCACTTGTACTGTAGACGAAACTCCCGTCTATCCAACTAGTCATTAAATTCATCTGAAAAAAAGATTTATATCCGTTTTATTTTTTCAATTAAGGGTGTAATTCTTTATTGAATTACGTGTAAATATACAATTCCCAATTAACTTGACTCTAAGATATAATTAAACTAATATCCGTATTTACTTTGGTATCATTGCACAGTTGTTTGGTAGCTTAGTATACACGAGACCGTGAAATTTTAACAGAACGGTAGTCACGGATGGTGTTTAAAGACGTGATTTAACTGACCCTCGCCCATAAGCACGTTTTTTCTTATGTAACTTTTATTTATTACTTTAAATATTAGCTATAACCACAACAGTGCTAACACATGATTTTTATGTTAGTTTATGTTTAACATTTTTACTTCATAAATATTTAAAAAAAAAACTTATCTATTAAAATATTTGTGTTTTTAAAGGGTTTCTTAAAACACCAGACATGTTAAGCACTAAATCTCTTAAATCTTCCTTTAAGTATCCCTTAAACTACTTGAGGAATTAAATTTATTGAATCATGGAGGAAAGAGGTAAGATGGAGCGCTAATGTTGATGGGCGAGCTGCTGCAATTAAAGTTTCCCAGTGTACCTTGCGGACGCCCCTACCCTACGGTGGGAAATTGTTTAGTGCTGCCACGTAGCGCCATTGTATTTGTATCAGAACTAGCTTCGTTTATTAATAAATAGGGGGCATCCTCGACGTTTCCGTACCGAACGACAATACCGAAACGCCGGGGATGCTGGGAGGACTTCGTTGCCGTAGATGGGGGTATAAAGGCTACGTTCCAGGTATTTAGATTCGGCTCCATCCCTCTCTTCTTCAAGATTGAATTATAAATTATTCGCTCTGGCGTTTGGTTAGTAACTAATCAATCTCAAACCATTCGAGCTAGTTCGTTAATTTGTTGATTTACGTTGTAGTTGTAGTTGTTGTTGTTATTTCTTACCTGTTCTCTGGGACTGTTTGGCGACTGGCCTGTGGTGGGATCGTATATGGCGCGATGAAATGGCATGTACTTATCGCCTTTGCAGTTTTTATCGTACATTTCGTCGCATTTTTCTATGGCTATTTTATGGAACTCTATGGGACAACCCGTCTCGCTGGCCATTAGGATCTCCGAGGAAACCATCTGACCTGTGAATTCATTGAAAAATATATATGGTTTAGTTTAGTTGTAAGGTATAGTCTACTGTTAAGGGCTGTTTTCTCAGGTAGAATATCTTAAACTACGCTGGAATTTCCCGATAAACAGCGCCATCTAGGTTAAACAACCTCAAGTAACCCCTAAAAATATCACCATGCACTGTCCTTGATTAGATTAAGGAGACAATGGACACACAGTTTATTTTTGCTCATTTGTTTTCCAATCAAAATTAATTGAACTTTAAGCTATTTATATTATTATTGAAAGCTAATTAATTATAACCTAATAATTCAACATAGTAATGACACAGAAAAATATTTCCAACACATTTTTTTCCCCTATTGTTTCATTGTGTGAAAGGAAAAATTGTTGAATTTGTAATAAACTTTTAAAAGAGTTTTGGGATCATAGTTGGGGGATAGCAATTAACATTTTTTTCGAATTAACTTTCCATATTTCAGCGTTAAGAAAAAGTATAGAAGAAAAAAACAAGTTGGGAGACGAAAATAAACCTCTCCGAGTCGAGAACAAATTAAGAGGTTTTTCTTAAATAATTAAATAAATATAATTGATGTTATTTATTTTAGTTAGATCTTTTTAAGAAACTTAATTCCTAAAATAATTTTAAATATAGCTATTGTTTACGTTTGAATTCAAGCGTATGCCTCTTTAACAATTCTTGGAAATTTAGGGTATATAAGGCGATTGATTCACCATAAGTGATAAAAAACCCGCAATTCCGTAAACCGTTGGTGGAAGCCCTGACATTGTGAAGCTAGACGTTTCTCGTAACCCTAGCCGATCGCCGCATTATGCGATCGGCATGCTTTCCTAATCAATAGCCTGCTCTATCCGCGGACGCTGCGCTTCAGCTTGCGTCGTGATGCGCATGATCGAGTGGGCTATGTCTAATCCTAACGATAGGAGTAGAAGCCAAAAATTGCTTTCCGCGAACAACACGTTTGCTCCGATTTGTCAACTACAAACGCGGTGACAGACACACAGACAAGTACGTCCAGTGTAATACCTATCCGTGATTTCATCGTCACTCGGAGAGGTAAAATGAAGGCACGATAATGATACTTTTCCCTATACGTAATATGTCCAACCCCCTTAGGTTTTTAAAAATGACCCTTTGCCGTCGAATAAATTCCTGAAGCTATGGCATCGTATTATGCTCGACGCGATCTTCTTTCTCTTCTTCTTCTTATGCGTTACGAGCTGGAGGTATATCATTTCCTCAAACGTTTCTTAGTTCCGTTTTGACCTATTTTCTAGTTTGAACTCGCGCGTTGATCTTTGCCAGTTTGTTTTTAATAAAAGTAAGAAACCAGCGGTGAAAACTCAAGGTTGGCTTGGTTTGGATTTACCTTAGCTTCGCTTCAACGCGACCAATATTTTATTTTCACAACTTTCTCATCTTTCCCCTTCACGTCATGATCATTTTTAATCTAGTAGAGGATGTATACTAAAACACCCTGGAGTGGTTCTAAGGCAGTCTTATTTTTGTAAGAATGCGTAGTTGTTTTCTTCGCTAATTACGCTACCTTATTACTGTAACACTGCTAATGAGTTCCAAATTTAGGCTAAAATGTTTTGCGTGCACAATAATCTAAGTTATCAAGTCTTGACTGACTGATAATGGCCGGCTGTTTTTGAAAGGTTTGTCAGAAATTAAGGGGGATGTTCTTTGGGCCATTTAGAGAGTCAAGAATTTTCTATAACATTTTGCCCTAAGGGGCCACTGTTTTTGAGTTATGAAATTAAGTGTTTTAGGGGTGACCCCTTAATTAAATTAGCATTGTCTTTCAGTCTCTCGTGTTAATTTTAAGGGGCCATCCTTAAAACACTCCAAACATATCTTGACCAATGTCAAGAACATTTTCAACTCGAAATATTTAAAAGAACATCACCCTTAACGTCTGACAGATCTTTCATAAACACCCTGAATAATAATGTAAACCCTGGTGAAGAGTAAAGGCCTTTTCAGACGATACAAAGTTTTGACTGATTTAGATGAGTCAACTTGAGTTGAGTAAACTGAACAGAAGTTGGACAAGTTGAATCACCAAATTTAAAACTGTCAACTGACCCTTTTGACCCATCTAGTTGATTCAAGAGTTGTATCGTCTGAAAAGGCTTAAAGTATTTTGTTATTCTGCTGTAACGAAAACATTCGCTTGTTGAATTTCATAATATCATCTTGCAAAATTCCACGAACCTAATACTGACCAAAACGATACCGTTTCTTTCACTACCATTCACTTCGACGAAAAAAAGAACTAAAAAATTCAATGGAAAACTAGTCTAAGCGTATCGCTTAATTCACCTTTCAACTAAAACTGATCCTACAAAAAACCACTCCATGTCACTTTAGTATCAATCATCCTTGTTTTAATCCCACATAAACAACGGCTTTTTTTCAAGCGTCATTTCATCCTTTCCCCCTTATTTTGTGTCTTGCTGCGCCGTGAAACCTGTTTTATAATATGGCAGCAGAAGAAGCGGGAGAAAGAACAGAAATTAAAAAAAAAAAATCATTTATATCCCTTTCATTTCCGGGTTCCTACGCGCCAAAACATCTCTTTGGCTGGCTCCCTCGCCATGCTAACTAAAGTCCAGGAAGTTTATTTGGAGACTGGAAGATGGGACGCCATGGGATCATCTATACAGGGTGTTTCTCATACGGGGTGTACCTTAAATTAAAGGGTGTGATCTTAGGGTCAAGCTAAGTTGAAAGTTTCATAGAACATGATGATGGGGTCTGCAACATTTAATTACGTAGATATGGGCCCCAAAGGCCCAAATATTGATTGGCCAAAACAAGGGAATGGTCACACATGTGCTATAACCATCTATAAAAAAGGCTTATAGTGTGGATTAATTAATAATAACATAAGTTCATAAGATATGTTCCATAAGTGTGTTACTGAGAGTTTGTCATGAAGTGACGTAGGTGAAACGTCATAGATTATTATGGTGAGGCGCTGTCAAAGGCTTAGTGCGGACTAATTATTAAGATGGACTACAAAAACGAGTGCAGTCAATTCTCGCGCCATTTTTGAACTAGCTCTCAGTAAGTCTCTTGCATTACGAAGTATAAGTAGTGTCATACTAATGGAACATATCACTTATAAACTTATGCTTTACTTTACTAGCATACGCATACTTCTACACATTTAATTGTACTTTTCTGCTAGATAAAGGTTCAATAACGTTCTTAGATTGAAGACTCTTGAATTATCTCATACGTCTCACTCCACATGTTTGACTATTTCCTTGTTTTCGGAGCCTATCAATGTTTGGGAGTACCCATATCGTCGTCATAACTAAATATTGTAAATCACGTGTTCTGTGACACTTTCCACTCAATTTGACCTTAAGAAAACACCCTTTAATTTATATCAGAATTATCAGAAACACCCTGTATATTTAGGCTTTGGACCCCAGATTGTGACGTGTTTATTAAGGTTAAAGGTTACAAAAGGTGAACGTGACTTACCAAAGAAGGCGAATAGTGCCGTTAAGTTCCTAGAAGATGGTTTACCATCTTCACCCTTGAGCAAGGCTTGACTAAGAGCTCTCGGGCTGGGCCGGTCACCTCCGGCCATCATATAGACGCCATCCGCGTATGATGGAGGCGTTTTACGCGTTAATTGGGTTTCTGAAAGGAAAAGATTACATTAGGTCTTATTCTTATTTGGTTAAAATAATTTCTCATGCAGTTTATGTCGGTGAAGGTTTCATTTTGAAAGGGTTAGCTTATGAACGTGTGGGAGTTTTATGGAATCTTCGGATGAGTAGGAGCTGGTTCAAGAGCGAGGTTTTGTGTTGGTTTATTTATTCGATTACAACAAGGTGACCTTAAGGCAATGATGTCATACTTAAAAATTATATAAGAAACTAGATATCTCTCCTTAATTAACTACTAAATAAATGCTTTATTGCCAGCGATTTTCGGGAAAATGCTGGGGTGATTTAAAGACCAAATACTGGTTTTAGAGTAAATTAAGGACCATTCGGGAAAATAGGGACTCTTCGGGGACCAGGTTAGAGCCTTGCAATAAGGAATGCAAACAAATATCAAGCAAGAACCGTCCTGAATCTTTAGGGACACAATTTGAGGAATTAAAATTATGATTTTGTTTTGGGTCAAAAACGGATTTATGCACTAAGAACGTGGGATCATAGCTTTAGCCTCTGGTACCATCCTCGCATACTTTATTGAGAAACTTCGTCTGCTTATATTTTGACTCCACCCACAAATTCGATCTCTAGAAGTAGTTATATACAGAATTTGTGGGTGGAGTCAAAATATAAGCAGACGAAGTTTCTCAATAAAGTATGCGAGGATGGGTAGTGAATTTGCTACCTTCAACGTTCTTCTCACATTAATCCGTTTTTGTTTGGGTCGACATCTTAAAATCGCGGTGTTTACTGTTTTAAAACTTCAGTAACGTTGTGAAGCTTCGATTAATTCCAATTTCCAATTACCTACTTTAGATAACATCCCTTTTGGATGACTGTGCACAAAGTGAAATAAGCCTAAATCCTCATTATGATTTTTGATTAATTTATGCAAATAATAGCGTCTGGTTTATATATTTCTGATACTGTTTTTTTCTTGAGGAAAAACCTTCCAACTTTAGGAAAACTAGTCTTCAATTAAAGGATCAAACGTTTTAATCTTACAAATATTTAATAATTGCATCGGAATTTCAATTTAATTAAGAAGACGCCCAAGAAACCTTTAGCCTTTTTCAAAATTAATCATCCTCGAGTTATAATAGGATAATTTTACCATTATATCCCCAAGGTAAAATAATCTTTGATCAATTTCTCGCAGAAATATAATTTCTTCCTAAATAATTAGTAGAAAATTATTAGATGACGATGAATTTTTGGAATCTCTAATGGGCCATCTAGCCTTGAATAATAAATTCATATATTATATATCAAAATTTCAAAGGGTTGTAGACAGGATGACAGTATTGCAATGGCATTTTTATTATTTACTCTTTAATTGGATTGGACAATTTAGAGGATTCCAATTAATAAATTTTATTAGTTTGCAACATTAACTCTCAGGAAACAGAAACGGACTTTATGGCGCTGTTGTTAATAGCATCAAATGCTGTTATTGATAATAACAAGAAATGCTGTTAAATAAGCAGAAATGTTGCTAAATAACAACACTTCTTGTTATTAAACATCATTTCTTGTTATTTAACAGCATTTATTGTTATTCAACAGAATTTTTTGTCATTTAACAACATTTGTGGTCATTTAACAACATTTCTTGTCATTTAACAACATTTATTGTCATTTAACAACATTTATTGTCATTTAACAACATTTATTGTCATTTAACAACACTTATTGTCATTTAACAACACTTATTGTCATTTAACAACACTTATTGTCATTTAACAACACTAATTGTCATTTAACAACACTTATTGTCATTTAACAACACTTATTGTCATTTAACAACACTAATTGTCATTTAACAACACTAATTGTCATTTAACAACACTAATTGTCATTTAACAACACTTATTGTCATTTAACAACACTAATTGTCATTTAACAACACTTATTGTCATTTAACAACACTAATTGTCATTTAACAACACTTATTGTCATTTAACAACACTTATTGTCATTTAACAACACTTATTGTCATTTAACAACATTCATTGTCATTTAACAACATTCAAAGCACAATTTATCTCATAGAATCACATATTTTGAGCTGAGAAAAAGGCTTAACGCCATAATTCTGTTAATTAACTATATATTGCTATTATAATAGATCTTTAACCTTACAATAAACCTTCATAAGTAACTGTTAGTGTGTTATAAAGCGGGCCACCCTTGGCCCAATATATATCTAATACCTTTTCTCAAAGTTACATTGTTCAACTTCAAGAGAAAAAAATAAATAATATAAACGGTAGCCGAGCCGGCAAAGTCGGAAGCTATATGTATATTTCACATACCCGCATATTTTTGCTAGTTTCCTGTGTTATTACGATTACAAAAACACACCCCGTTGTAAGCAAATTACCTCTTTTACTCCCCGCTAGAAGGTTAAATGAGTAATAACGTTGTTTTTACTAACGTTTTTTCTACCCAACTATCGTAAGAGTTGCCCTAGATTTTATATCATTTCCCTCTCTCTCAATTTTTTTCTTTGATAATTCTCAAGGTATTTTGCTAAAAATCTTCTCTGCAAATTCTTGAGTCATTCTTAACTTGTTACAAATGTTTCTAGTTAGTTTTGGAATTCTTAACTGGAGGCTGTGCATACAGCATTGGGCTAGAAAACGGCAAGCTAACCCTGTAAATTTTACCTAATCTAATCAAACCCAATATAACCCTTAACCCTAAACTAACCCTAGCAAAACCCAAGCCAAACCTAATTTAAACGCTAACCAAAAACTGGAGGCTGTACATACAGCATTGGACTAGAAAACGGCAAGCTGACCCTATAAATTGAACCTAATCCAATCAAACCCAATATAAGTCTTAACCCTAAACCAACCCTAACAAAAGCCAAGCCAAACCTAATTTAATCTCTAACTAAAAGTAAACGCAACCTAAACTGTAACACACTATCCTTAACATGAGAGGTCAAGTTGATAATCGAGGACTAATCAGTTCCAAAATGTATCCCTCTCTTATTGGGCGGAATTTAACTTGAATTAAAGGAAATTAGGCCTAAGGTTTAAGCAAAAGTTCATAGTTAAAAAACAAAAAGTATACTATTTCTTTGAAGCTTGATCTTGCCTTGTAATTGAGAAAACACCCCCTTTATATTTAGAATTTTGTCGACCCCCTCTGCGGCTGATTACCTTGAACTTGAATAGGCTCAAATTAGGAGCAGATGCTAGCTCTAGTACCAATAATTAACGTTAGGATCGCACCCATAGAGTACTATTTTCGTTAAAACTTTGACCCCCTGCTTGGTTGCTTCGTGCAGAGATTGAGGAGGAGGGTCCTTTCCCTCTCATTTTACCTGGCGTCTACACGTAGTACACTTTTTTGTTTGTATCTATAAACTTTTGCTTTAAGTCAGCTCTAAACCTAATTTAGTCCTTTTGGTCAGTTCTGCTAATTACCAAGTTATACTAGGTCAAATTTTTTCAAATAAATTTTTACAATTAACTTACCAATTGAACCCCATGAAGGGTGTGCTAAATTATTATACCATCCATCGAACCTTTGTATTTCGTTCAATGTGAACATGCGACTAGGTCGTTTACTGTTTCTACCTGCAAAAGAAAAGAAAAATTGAAGAAAAAAATTGTTAGTAAAATTACATAGTCGAATAAGTCATGGTAAATTAATATAAACACTATAAAGTCTATAGTTAAGCATTTTAAAATGCGTTTTATTCTATACAACGCCTTGGTTACGCTCTCTTACATACGTCTATAAAAATAGAATCACAAGTTTTTATTATACCACTAATAATAGCAATTCACATTTATCCTTGGGAATTTTGACACATGCAAATTAGATAGACTTTTTTCTTTAAAAAAAAAAACCGGCTCGACACCGTAAAAATTGATTGCCGCAACGTTATTTAATTAAACAATCTAATTTGGAGTTTAAATTCCCCCAAAAATAAACTCATTTTAATTTCTATAGACAGGTTTATTTGAAAATTTAAAAATGCATTTTTTTTGAAATAATGGTTGTTTCGAGAACAGCTTAGGGTGTAGAAAATATTTAGCGTTAATGTATTTTAGGAACATGAGTTTGACCTTTATAAAGAAGGGGTCAATGGTATTAAATTATAGATATGAGGATCGATTTAAAAGCGTAATAATATAGATTTACCCCTTTTTTTTGAATTTTTATTTTTTAATATTTTTCCTTGCCGATAGTAAAACGGGATTTTTTATTTTTTTTATTTTTATTATTATATACCTAAAGAGATAGTGAATGAAATTAGTGAATATATTTTACATTAATTATGATAATAAGGTACTAGTACGTTTAGGAATGTGGCCCCAGAATGACCTTTCGGAAATTGTATTAATAAAATTTTTCTTGAAATTCAAAGGTCGGGGGAAAATAGAGTCTGGTGTTTAATCACCTTGTTTTCTTAAGACGGTACATTGATAGGTATGTGGATAACAAAGACGCTAGATATGGCTTCGAACCAAAGGACTGGTAACGATGAGGCCCTAACTAACGTCTGTGGATCCACAAACCGGATGGTCCGTCTTAATTCAATATCGAGCGGCCGATACTTCTACCCACCCCCCATTTAAAAGGGTTTATTAGGAACGTGACCCCACAGTGACCTTTTGGAAACGGTAAAAATGTGAAATTTTTCGTACAGTAACAATTTCACTCCACCGTTAAAGTATTAAAATTTTAAACCAAGGCTTAACGAACATAAAAAGGGCCTAGGAACTTGACCCCACAATGACCCTTTGGAAACTATAAAAATGTGGAATTTTTCTTATCGGTAACAATTTCACTCCACCTTTAAAATATTAAAAATTTAAACCAAGGCTTAACGAAGGGTCTCTTAGGAATGTGACCCTATCATAACCTTTCGAAAACGAACGGTAAAATGTGGAATTTCTCTTAATACAGTAACAATTTCACCCCACCTTTAAAATATTAAAAAAAATTTAAACCAAGGCTTAAAGAAAATGCTAGGGCCCTTTGCATAAGCCACGGTTTTATTAGAATTTAAGCTGCTTAAAATAAAGACGTATTGAGATCGAGTGACACCCTTTAATACTCAATTAGAGAGACGAAAAAATAGAGACCCTTCTCGGTGCTGGTTAATTATACATTGCGTG
The DNA here is from genome assembly GCF_054372755.1 of Phalangium opilio. Taxonomy (NCBI): domain Eukaryota; kingdom Metazoa; phylum Arthropoda; class Arachnida; order Opiliones; family Phalangiidae; genus Phalangium; species Phalangium opilio. Next base: position 8,028,475 of record NW_028324151.1, read on the forward strand.
CGTTATAAATTTGTAGTTAATTCCTGTAGAGCACAAACCCCGGTAGCTGCGTGCTACCTGATGCTAAAATATTCCTTATACATATTATAAGAAACAAAAAAAGAAAATAACTAAAAATGAGGAATTCACGCTAGCATCAGTCCTAGATACAGAGACTCCTTTATAGAAATATTTTTAATAAGCTAATATTTAACGTATCCGTGTCACTGACTGACTATACTGTATATATTCGTAACGAGCCTGTTAATACGATGGAAAGTTTATTAGTATTAAATATATTTCTGACTTTTCACCCTTTCTTTACTATAGCGTTTATTAAAACTTCATTCGCGTATAAAGTACTATATTATTTTTTCATATTACTAAATATTGGTTGTCCATTTTGTTTGACTGAATAAGGTGAAAGGTAGGAATGGGTATATTACGTTTGTGGGGTCGGATAGTTACCGAAATGCGGTTCTTTTTATATCTGATAAAGGGTTTGAAATACTGAAAAGTTATAAATTTTTATGGTTTTACCGCAAAATACTCTAAAATATCTCAGCAGTTTTTCAAGCATTTTTTGGTTTGTTAAAAGTTATGCTAGGTCGTGGGATCTTCATCAGTTTAGTAAAACATTGTTGAGAATAAGTTTTATTTGTCTTTCAAACTTCCGATTTTATTATTTTTCGAATAGAATATTTTTAAAAACATTTGGAACAACAAAGTGGCTTTAGTATTGTTACCAACACAGACTTCTCCTACACCACGTGAGATCAAAAATATATTTCGATTTCATGCAAATTTTAGGAGGATATATTAGCAAAATAACGAAAGCTAAAATAAAGCGTTAAAATTAGTCGTTCCTTCGCTAGAGGTATGTCGGTAATTTACCTTAATTTTACCCTGTTAATTGACCCAGTAGAGCAACAACGTTTGTGTCATTTGATTTTAAAATTTTTGGATATCAGAACCGTTGGTAATGAAACCATATACTATACATAAACTAGGCTTAATATAAATTAATTTTTATTACTCTAATTTGTTTTCCCCAAAATTTTAATGCCTAATTCATCTTATAATTTATAAATTAATTAATGTCTAATGTCTAACCTATGCGCATTATTAGTAAACCTCGGTCGATTTAATAGCAACATCTCTACCAAAGTTTTAAGAAATTATTCGAAGTGAAAAATGCACGACCTCTCGATTGATTCTAATGTCATCTTTAATCCCTTCTATTGGTATCTATTCAACTTAGTTCCTTGAACGGGGTTCAACTCTCATACTAGTGGTCTTAGCTTTTTAACCCCCACGAATTCGAAATACCTATCTTCCCATCCCTCTTCGGCTTCAAATGAATGTACAGAAACTTCTTCCTCGTTTCCTCGTGTTGAAAAATTCATCTCCGTAATTACGTAAGTTCATAAGATATGTTCCATAAGTTTGTCACTGGTTACAAACTAGAGCTTGTCATGAAGTGAGGGAGGTAGGTCATAGATTCGAGGTAAAGCGACGCCTGGTGAGGCGCTGTCAAAGGCTTAGTACAGGCTAAATAGGAAGATGGACTAGCTGCAAAATTAACCACCGAATGTAACCATGCAATTCTCGCTTGTCGTTCTCGAACTAGTTATCTCGAGCTGTAAGTCTCTAACATTACGAAGTAGAGGTAGTGTCATACTTATGGAACATATCTTATGGTAATTATGATACAAAAGCTGGAAATTGTAAATTGTATTTTTCGAAATATTTCCCCCTTTATAAAAGTTCACTTCCCCCGTCTTTTTTACGACGACCTTTTGTCAATTTAACTAAATACTAAACACTTGAAATCGTACAGTAACCGGTATCCAACGTATAGTGTTTATTGTAGTTATATAACGGTTGTTTAATTGCGGGAGAAGATGTATACTTTCGCTTCTGACCCGTTATGTAACAGAAACTCTCGCTTCATTAAAATGGAGATTCCTTTCAGTATTTGGGGTCTAGTTATATAAGAATCTAAACTTTGATTTACGTGAATAAATTAAAAATTATAAAACGCGAAACTAGATATTCGAAAGTGCACAAATAATTTCTGGATTGTAAAGATGCAGATTTATTGTTTGAAATTAATATCGAAAAACCATTGGCCCAAATTTTTATTTTGTTATTATTATTAAGTTGGTTCATAGTATGAAACAACAAATTAGTGCTGATTTAGTTGAATTTCACCCTTTTCTCTCTGGTTTTGTACACACATTTCTATAGAAAATAATGCTTGGAAATTGATTAGTTTACATAGTTTCGACTGAAATATAATTGTATTCTATATGCCCTCTCTTCAAAATGGTTAATAGTACACAATCTGCGCTATGAGTTCATGGGGATGTCAACAACAATATTTTGCAGGCTTTAACAAATTTTCGGGTCAGAGATCCGCGTCCTAATCTGCAAATCTGGAGGTCACATATCATCTTACATACATAGTATTTGGGCCTATACCAATCAGTGGTCGACAATGATATGGCTTTTAAAAAGAAAATTAGGCAAACTTTATTATGTCAGAACTGTGGCAATTGAAATGGAAACGGAAGGATTGAGGGTGTTATAGATAAAACTGATACTTCTGTAGAGGGTGTTTCTGAAACGTCTGGCATAAATTAAGGGGATGTTCTTTGGGCGATTTGGAGTCGATAATGTCCTATGACATTTTGCTATAAGGGCCACTGTTTTCGAGTTGCGATTTGAGTGTTTTAGGGATGACCCCTTAATTAAATTAGAAATCATTGTCTAAATCCTCGTCTAAATCAGTTTCTTAATTAAATTTAAGGGGTCATCCGTAAAATACTCAAATCATAACTCGAAAACAGTGGCCCTTAGGGCAAAATGCCATAGAAGTTACATTTTCAACTCAAAATCACCCAAAGATCATCCCCAATATTTAACGGCAGACTTACCAGAAACACCCTGTATAACAATAATAATATCCTAGCGTTTCTATGTGGCACTGAAGCAGTTGACGTACTATACTATGGTATAAAATCATCAGAGCGGTGAAAACGTAATTAGAAATATAGGTTCGTAATGAATCAGACTTTCTGACAATTGAAATGCCTCCTCTGAACATACAATGAATGAGTGGTCTTAATTTAAGATAGGGTTTATTGGGATTTATGTCGTTGCTGTTGGCTGTTGTTTAAGCGGATTTGTATTTGAAATTAAGTTATAAATTATATTACCAGCTGTGGTCCAAATTATTCGGCCGGAACGACCGGTACGGCCTTGAAATGTCACGCTTGTTTTTAATTTTTTTTCGAAAGAATATGAACCACAATGCAATCTTACCACTATATGATTTTGATATTTAGTTGCATTTTGAAAAGCATAAGGAATGAATGCTTATACTAAGTTCAATCTGCTACCATAATAGTGTCTTCTCTTTAAAACTGTTGATCCGCAATTTTCAACAAAAATTGCATTGATTATGCCGTAAACCATAAGCTTATAAGATATGTTCCATAAGTATGACACTAACTATACTTCGTAATGCTAGAAACTTACTGAGAGCTAGTTCGAGAATGAGAGGGGAGAATTGCAGTCCATCTTCCTATTTAGTCTGTACAAAGCCTTTGACAGCGCCACAACAGGCGTCACTTTACGAGAATCAATGACCTACTTCAATCACTTCATGACAAGCTCCAGTTTGTAACCAGTAACAAACTTATGGAACATATCTTATTAACTTATGCTTAAAGGCCGACTTCCATCTAAAAGAGTTCTGAAAACCGAGCATGAAGACCAACAATGCAGCGACCGTGCCGATTTTCGACTCCCCGCTGTGGTGAAAGTTAGAAGGGTTCTAGCTAATTGAAAGCCGTGCAATGTGGTTCTAGCGAACTTTGCTAGAACTCTTTTCGATGGAAGTCGGCCTTTAAACTGTAATGAGAATTTATACGTAAAAACACACCGTTCGTCTGCTCGATTTCAAACTTACGTTTTTATTAAGTATTATAGTATAAATTACACATCTATAATTAAGTCTTATCTGCATAACCAAAATCTATTGAAAGATTCGTTCTTTAACAATATTTAAAGCTAAAAAGTATACGGTAATTAACGCGTCACAAATAATTGGGTACTGAGTGACACGTAAGAGGTTTGTCATACACCCATACGAAAACCAAAACATAACAAACAAAATAAATAAATAAACAAACAAAACTTCTGACGCTTGCATTTTGGCCGCTCACTTTGGATTTGGATGAAGGCGTTTCCGAATAAAAAGCATCAGCAGTTGCCTTCGTCGGTGAAAAGGGTTTTGAAAATATTTTCTTAAGTAAGAGACCCTTAAAGATATATTAACGTATTTTAGGCGCAGACAGCCGGTTTAAGTTTTAAAAACTTCAAAATCAATATGGCCCAAAGCGAAAGCGCATGCACTTTTGAAAAGTCTCTTCTCCATCCGATACGCCTGAGTAAATACGGCCGATGCTCTTCCTATATTCGATCGCTAAACTTATACGTATCGTTTTTAAAAATAAATATCTGACAAAGTGATGAATTAAATTAAATTTCACCTCTACGGTTTGCAAAAGAAGTACGCAGCTGCACGTGTTTTGTAAAGGGGAATGTTGCCTTTTGGTACCGTCTCATTTTGGACCCCCATTAAAGCTATTAGCTCCATTAAACATCATATCATAGCTTATGAGTATGGGTTCGCCATAGTCTGAAGGATAGCTTTTTGATTCTTAACTCTTTATTGCTTCAAGAATAACACAGAGCTAAACGGAAACATTACGGCCTCGTATCTCCCAAGTTAATTTCTATGCGGGTTTTGTGGGCCGGGCTTGGGGACTCATAATTCTGACGTCTTAGATTTTGTCTACTTTGAATCTCTAACAGATCATTTTCATTACCTTTCTGCTTGAACTAAAGTGAAGGATTTGTAGAAACCTTCACCCCTGACATCATGCATAGTGCATTTGAATCTAGAAACCACGTGTCATTGATGTAGCTTGCGACCTGCGTCATAACTCCCGTGACCTATGAGCATCGAACTCGAATGTTGTGTGTTTGTCTGTTTGAACGAGTAGTCGACGTTGATCCAATATATGTGAATAGCCAATGAAACGCAAAGTAGGTGGAGCAAGCAGTTTAAGAAATTTTGGTTCAATATATGTTAATAGCCAATGGAACACAAGGAAGGTGGAGCGGGCAGTTTAACAAAATTTTAAGCCCCTCCTCTTACCTTCAATCAGATATGGGATCTATGGCCTCTTAAAGATTCCAAGTGGAAGAAAGAATTCTATGTATTTCTGGTTGTATACTTAGAGGTTTTCTTTTTTAAGATGAGAGACCAAATAGAACTACAAATTAACATTCTTCTTTGCATGTAAAAGAGTATATTGTGAGTGAAGCTCAAAGTACGTGTGATACAATCTTGTTTAAAAATCACTCGAAAGTCGCGGCTGTGATGACCCACTCTTAAGATTTCGCTACTCATTCAACCCATCTGTAAACAATCGCTTATATAATATTTTTAAAAGTTTCTTTTTGAATGAACTCTTGTGTAAAGTTCAATTTGTACATAATACCAAGAAAGAGAGGCTGCTTCTTTCCTATTTCAACCTAACCCTAGCCGCCGTAGAATGATGACTATCTTTTTGAAGTTTCCCCAACCGTGCATCTATAGATAGACGTGAAACCAAAACAATGAAGTATAGTACACGTAACGAATTTTAAACAAACAATATATGGAATTTTATAGTGTGGTTTGTTCTTTGTTTACTAGTTACGTTGTCACGAATATGTGATGTCCGTAATTGGCGCTTCGTAACGCGGTTTCATATGCTATGTAATTTTCACCATGTGTGAACATAAGTTTATAAGATATGCTCCATAAGTATGACCCTTCCTTTACTTCGTAATGCTAGATACTTACAGCAACGAGCTAGTTCGAGAACGACATGCGAGAATTGACTACACTCGGTTAATTTTGCAGTCCATCTTCCTATTTAGTCTGTACTAAGCCTTAGACAGCGTCTCACCTCGAATCGTAAACGTTTTAACTATGTCACTTCATGATAAGCTCTCATTAACCAGTGAGAAACTTATGGAACATATCGTATGAACTTGTGATAGCATTAACGAAGCACGGGTATTTCGCTAGTAACTTTATAACATCGTCGCATTTTTTCATCATGCATTGCTCATACGCATAATTACCATCATTCACAAACAAAATACAGACGTAGAGACTCCCCACCAATAATCTTAACCTAATGAAATTCATTTGGAATCCGAATTAACGGTCGCGTCAATCATTGAAATATTAGATTTCGTAACTTACTATGTACATACACGGTTTCCTAGTTCGTAAAAGCATAAGTTCATAAGATATGTTCCATAAGTTTGTCACTGGTTACAATAAACTGGAGCTTGTCATGAAGTGACTTAGGTCATAGATTCGAGGTAAAGCGACGTCTGGTGAGGCGCTGTCAAAGGCTTAGTACAGACTAAATAGGAAGATGGAAGTCCTGCAAAATTAACCACCGAGTGTAGGACTTCAATTCTCGCTTGTCGTTCTCGAACTAGCTCGAGCTGTAAGTCTCAATCTTTACAAAATTCAGGTAGTTTCATACTTATGGAACATACTTTATAAACTTATGGTATAAGTCATATTTCACTTCATCAGTAAATAAAAAATTAGAAACTCTGAATCTAAACGTAAATTTTTTCGCAGAGTCAAGAACAAAATCTAAAAAACCGCCTACTTTTTTGTGCCCTTTGCGAAAATTTTAAATTTTTTGCAAATGGTTTTTAAAAAAATCCAATTAATTTTTGTATACCAATTTTTTATGAAATGTAAAAAAAAAGGGTTATATAGTTTCGAAGCCGCATTTATTATAGCGAAAGCGTAGGCCGGTCGTGGCTCTCTGGCTTCTTGCTGGCTGGCCATTTTGGCATAACGACCTTTATAATTAACCAACTGTGAAATTTTGCTTTCTATTACAATGGACTTGATTTAACTTCCAGAAGAGAGATACTTGTGCTAACAGAAATTGCGAGTTATAAATCTTTGAAATGTTGAGAGTAAAAAAAGAGTAAATTATCGAAGGTTTTTTATTTTTACTTTTACCACTATACCACCCCTCGAGTCTAAGGGTAAATTAGATTCAATTATATTTTTTGGTTTGCCCATACGGCACCGTAACCACATGCATTGAAATTTTGTAGCTATTAGAATATTGCATTGTAGACTATTTCAATGCATTGACCGCTGTTTTCTGATATTTATGTAGCAGAAAAATGTAATGATTTTCAATTTTGGTGGTAATTATTAATTTTATGCGTATTAGACGAAATATAAATTGAGTATTGAGATGAGAGGTTAAAGGTTAATCATTTTCATTGTATATAGAAGAATTACACATGGAATATCACACTTGTTCTTTAAAATATAGTTTTGTTTTAAAAACTTAAAAAAAAACTTAAAACAACGTATTTCCTAGGTATGTCATTAAGAATACATAGCTTTCTACCATTTGGAATATTTAAAATGCCATTTTCTGCGCCTTTCTGCTTGAATTAAAGGGGAGGAGTTGTTGAAACCTTTACCCCTGACGTCATTCATAATGTAATCGAGCTTAGAAGCCACGTGACATTGAGAATATAGAGACCTACGCGCTCCAAACCCTATTGTAAACAATAGCGCTCTGCGTGTTCTGCACAGTGAACAAGTTGATCTAGGGTCGACCGTTGTATGATCTAGGGTCGACCGTTGTACTAGATATGTGAATAACCAATGAAACACGAGGGAGGAGGAGCTAACGGTTTGAAGTCCTTCCCTTTTCCTTCAATCAGATATTATTATGGAGTTTATTGCCGCTTAAAGATTCCAAGCATAAGAAATCTATGTACGTTGTGTAGTGATACTAAACCATCGATATTTAAAAATTCTACGATTACTATGCCAAAAAAAAATTCTTATTTTAAGCTTTTAAAATTCAAATTTTCGCAAACATTTTATGGATAAAAATCACAAAATGAACAAATATAAATCTTTCAAATTTGTTCTAATTTTTGTTTTGTTTTTATTATTCAACGTATAAAAATTCCAAATATGGATAAAAAATTCTTATGATTAAAAGCTTTTAAAATTCAAATTTTCGCAGACATTTCTTGGATAAAAATCATAGAAATGCCACGCAAGTATATATATGCTACGTAGGATGTATTATTTAATCTTGATAACGTATTAACCAGCCAGCAGCTTATTACGAAAAATATATCCCATGCAGCCAGGTCATTTTATGTACGTAATTTACTTTAATCTTTAAACAATCTAAGGCTATATAAAAGGCCAAAAACTTTTAACTTTTCACGCGAATTTTGGGAAAGAAATTAACTAAACCAGGGCCAAAAAAAAAAACAGTTTGTATCTACGATAAAATTTGCAATTTTTCAACTCAAATGAAAGTAAAGAATACCTTATATAATAATTTTTTTCTTTTTTTTTTTAGTAGGGGGGCCTTTTTTTTTGTTTTTTTGGCATCCTTATAGAATTTTTTGAATCTTATCAGCTGATATAAAACGTGATTTGCCGTGGTGGTTGGTAAAACGAGAGAATAGTTGCCACACCTTTACGGGAATCGTAATTGCATCGCGCCAACTAAATCTCTAGGTTCAAATATTTTACAATGTAATCAAATGCGCTGGTTGGTTGCTTGGTTTGTTCAAACCATTTTTGTACCTAACCCTAACCTATTATCAAAAATACGTGGTATGTGGTGAATTTTTCAACTATAATACACTATTATCACATTTTTTTTCTTTGGTGTGAAGTATATATTATTTATGTATAAAAAATATATATGTGTGTATAGTTATTATTGGGCCACACATGAAGAGATTGTTTTTGGATTCTTTAAAGGGTTACCGAAAGAAATATGTATTTGTATTGCGTTCAACAAATTTCCAGGAACTTGGTGTATATTACATTTCTTCTTTGGAGTTTTCTACATTTGCTAAGTGCATCATTTATTTGATTTTTTTAAGATTAGTGTCATCATAAGGACATTATTATGATGTCTTTATGGTGTCATGTTTTAAGTAGTTTTTCGAGTTTTTAGTGTAAAAAAATTCTTTAAACCATGGCCATTTTGTAAAATGGCGGATGGATAAGTTACTACATAGTTCTGACATAATGAGTTTCAAAATTACATTTCCCATATACTTTTGCTTGCAATTTGAAATTCAAGAACTAATCCTCCGGGTATGGACTGCTTTTAATTGCAATATATAGTGGTTTATGGACACTTTAAGTCATCGTCTTTCTTAATATATTAGACAATCACTAAATATGAAAACATTTGACTTCTTGTTTAGTTTATTGCATTAGGAAGTCGCCTTTTATAATTTTTGTTACTAGTCAAGTAGCTTCTTTTGTTGATGTGTTCATTGGGAATTTCGAATTTTGATTGCTTGAAAGCGACTCAAATTTTTAATCCTTTCAAATACGTTTCATACTGAATTTCATAGCCCCTTTAATATTTTATAAAATATAAAAACACGATTGATAACAAGCTGATATTAGTAATTCGAAAGGTATTATTACCAGCTAGTTCAAAATTTTGATATGTAAGTTCTTTATCTCGGGTGTCGAACCTAAGTTTCAACACCTGATTTTATAGATAGTTTATTTGTTTCAAGCAAATACTTAGAAATGGGAGGAGGTAATCTTATGGTTAATATCAGAGGTCAATAAGAATACCCCTTACTCGAAGTTAAGTTGCCAACTCATGCTTTTATTTAGTGAAACTTGAAGTTGGCAACGTTAGAAAATAAACAATAATAGAGTTTATTTATGGCAAAAATAGTTCATAAGATGAAATCGTATCTTTGGTCCTTAAGTTTGGTAACTTTCTGGTGGACTGGTACATCATTGCGTCGTCTGCTCTATCAACTTCGTGTTTTAAAGATGAACTGAAGGGATTTTTCCCACGAATCTGTTTAATGAAACTCAGCCCGCAAAGATATAAAGAAATTTCGCTCTTATTCCGTATTATTTGTTATTTAGTGTGAGGGCCACTGAAACGTACGTGTGAACCTATTCTACCCCGTTAAAACCATATTCTGTTTTTTTGTTATAAAGTTACCAAAAATACTCTTCAAATACGATTCCTTTTATGTTAAAGAGAATGAATATATCTTAGTACAGTTCCTTTTGTATTGAAAATTACCTATTTGAGGTATAAATTATAGCTTTATGCAAAACAGTATTTCGTATCTCCGATTTCTATCTTTTTCTTAAATTACCAAAACAAGCGATCTACTTTGAAATACGTTTTGACGTTTTGATTTGAATGTATATTGTAATCTTTTTTTATTTATGGCTATCAAGGGAATGTGGAACGCAATTTAGCTGGTATTTGATGTATTCATTTTGCTAAAATGAAATGATTAGCCAATAAATTGTTATAAAGCCCCAATGACCAATCGTAAACGGTTTCAATTTTCCATCGACCAATCGTAAGTGGTTTCAATTTCTCAATGACCAATCGTAAGTGGTTTCAATTTCCCAATGAATAATATTAAGTTGTTTCAATTTCAAAATGACCAATCGTAAGTGGTTTCAATTTCCCATTGACCAATCGTAAGTGGTTTCAATTTCCCATTGACCAATCGTAAGTGGTTTCAATTTCCCATTGACCAATCGTAAGTGGTTTCAATTTCCCATTGACCAATCGTAAGTGGTTCCAACTTCCCAATGACCAATCGTAAGTGGTTTCAATTTTGAAAAGCTCTATTAATTAAGAGAATCGTCCCTACAAATCTTTTGCTTTTTCCTTATTTTCATCGCAATTTTTTTATAATTTATTCATATATTTTATTTTTTTTAATTAAAATTTAAACATTTTATCACGAAATTAATGCATTTCAAATCAAACCCCACTGATAACGAATATACTACTGAACCTGCACTTTAAACAGTGATGTTAGTTCATGGTTGTTTATTATTTCTTAAGTTAATATAGGTTTAGTATTTTTAATTATTAATTAATTAAATAAATAAATGAAATTAATTTAGTCAAGAGCGTCTCTCTATTAGTTATTAGTTCAAATGATTTATTATATTTCATCCTTCCTTTAAGTAAGTCAAATTAAAAAGAGTTTTTACAACCTTCCCGTATTGATATTGGTAATTTAAATTGTACATTGGAATGAAAGTATACGCTTCATTGGAATCTAGGTCATTATTGTCATTATTCTAGTTGCTTCTTCCCAATATCCCATAAAGAATGTACCTATACACCCTATAAAGAACGCTATTATTTTATTATACCCAATTCTCCCCGGAAATAAGTGCATATATATATTAAATATATCGGATATAATAAGTCTTTGTTTTGCCATTTCTTTAAATTTATAGCAAATAGCTATTGTGGAATTGAATTATTTCGTTTTTCATTATATTCAAATTAGGCTTAATACCTACACGGGGATAGATTTAATTTAAGAAGTTAAATTTAAATCTATCCCTGACGTACACAAGAAACGACAAGGTGGTTGTTCTTTTGGTCTATTTTGAGTCGAAAATGCTCTATGACATTTTGCCCTAAGGTAAGATTGTCAGAGTATTTTACGGATGACCCCTTAACTTTAATTAAGAAACTGAAAGACAATGATTACTAATTTAATTAAGGGGTCATCCCTAAAACACTGAAATCTTAACTCGAAAACAGTGGCCCGGAAGGCAAAATGTTATAGAACATTTTCGACTCAAAATGGATTTCCCAAAGAACATCTCCCCTTAATATACGGCAGACTTATCAAAAGTGGGTACATTTTAGTATCACTTTACAACACCCAAGAGTTGGAAAAGAAATCGACTTGGGTGTTTGCTAGTTTGTGACTTTTGATTCATGCTACAATTCATTATAAAAGAAATGAAGAGGATTACTTATAAAGGCAAGGTAACTGAGACAAGGTGGTAATAAAGTGAAATTGATGCCTTTTTTTCGGACTGGTTATGGGTGTGTTTTTTTTACTTTTTGTTTTATCGAAATTCCTTTGCTATTGTTTGGCGAGCGACGCAATCTGACGTCTGCTCGTTACAAAGCACGACTTCTCGTGATTAATAACCTTAACTCTGCCTCCTCAAGATTCGATTGTGTCCCTCCACTTAAAACAAAAACTCGAATGAAAAACTTATCCTTTTCTTCGCCGGTATGGGCTTGTCTTCCATCAAAGACATGTCTTTTTGAATTATGATTTAGAGGGACCCATATTAAGGGAGCCTTATCGGTTGAAACAATGTGGTATCTTTCGCTTTAGAATGGCCCAAAGCGCAGCGAAACGTTTGGGTTGATTTTAAACCTATTTTAGAACTTTAAACCAGGTATAGATTTAATTTTAGAAGTAGGAATGGAGAACAGAGTAATCTGGGCTCGCGTGAAAGTCCCGGACCCCCTTCCACGGGACGGAGGGGTATGAAAGAAGAGGCGGGTTATAGCGACAGAGGTAAAAAGGAATTACGTATTTATCGCCGTCCCCGTCAGCAACGTCATCAAAACGTAGTTCACGTGAGCCAATAAGATAATTTAAACATTTCGTTACGTGTTGGAGGGATTGGCTCTATACTGTGCTATGAGTCGGACTGAAGTAAATACTAACCATTCTCCATTCCTACTTCTAAAATTAAATCTATCCCTGGTGTGATTAAATGTAATTAGAACACTAGCAATATCGCGTATTCTTCACTACGCGTTAGGGTTCCCGCCAGGGATGTACCTTTATTGGGCCCCTAGTACCACCTGACATTTAGAAAATTTGCTATCTTAATAACGAGTACATTATTGTTCTATATGAAAGCCTCTACAGTATAATTCTTGTACGATGAGAGGTAGATAATTTTCTCAATTTCAACGCGGCTTTTATTAAACGAATGAAATATATTATTGGACATGGCGGTTCACTCGTGCACTAATCTCTCTCGCACCACGAATCCACGATCCTCCGTTATTATATGGGAGAGAGAGAGAGATTGTTTCATCCCGATAAACTCTTTTTGCCACTATTTCTCGTGATTCAGACATTTTTAATGTCTAAACCCCTATAGACGCATTCATTGTGCACCTAGATTTAGATTTGTACCGAAAAAGTACACTAATCCGAAGTTTCCAAATGAGTTTAATATTAAGGGTCATTCGAAATTTTTAACGTATTTTATTCGAAAGAACCTGTACGGTTAGACCCAATCTTTGAAATAGCACAGTCTTCAGGTACACAAACCAGTTTATGAATTGTTTGGAGCAGTTTATCTTAATTGTTTGGAGCAGATTATTTTAATTGTTTCGAGCAGTTTATTTTAATTGTTCGGAGCAGTTTATTTTAATTGTATGAAGCAGTTTATCTTAATCTTTTGAAGCAGTTTATTTTAATTGTATGAAGCAGTTTATCTTAATCTTTTGAAGCAGTTTATCTTAGTTGTTTGAAGCAGTTTATCTTAATCTTTTGAAGCAGTTTATCTTAGTTGTTTGAAGCAGTTTATCTTAATCTTTTGAAGCAGTTTATCTTAGTTGTTTGGAGCAGTTTATCTTAATCGTTTGGAGCAGTTTATTTTAATTGCTTGGAGCAGATTATTTTAATTGTTTGGAGCAGTTTATTTTAATTGCTTGGAGCAGATTATTTTAATTGTTTGGAGCAGATTATTTTAATTGTATGGATCAGTTTATTTTAATTGTATGGATCAGTTTATTTTAATTGTTTGGAGCAGATTATTTTAATTGTTTGGAGCAGTTTATCATAATTGATTGGAGCAGTTTATCTTAATTGATTGGAGCAGTTTGTCTTAATTGATTGGAGCAGTTTATCTTAATTGTTTGGAGCAGTTTATCTTAATCGTTTGGAGCAGTTTATCTTAATCGTTTGGAGCAGTTAATCTTAATCGTTTGGAGCAGTTTATCTTAATCGTTTGGAGCAGTTTATCTTAATCGTTTGGAGCAGTTTATCTTAATCGTTTGGAGCAGTTTATCTTAATCGTTTGGAGCAGTTTATCTTAATCGTTTGGAGCAGTTTATCTTAATCGTTTGGAGCAGTTTATCTTAATCGTTTGGAGCAGTTTATCTTAATCGTTTGGAGCAGTTTATCTTAATCGTTTGGAGCAGTTTATCTTAATCGTTTGGAGCAGTTTATCTTAATCGTTTGGAGCAGTTTATCTTAATCGTTTGGAGCAGTTTATCTTAATCGTTTGGAGCAGTTTATCTTAATCGTTTGGAGCAGTTTATTTTAATCGTTTGGAGCAGTTTATTTTAATCGTTTGGAGCAGTTTATCTTAATCGTTTGGAGCAGTTTATCTTAATCGTTTGGAGCAGTTTATCTTAATCGTTTGGAGCAGTTTATCTTAATCGTTTGGAGCAGTTTATTTTAATCGTTTGGAGCAGTTTATTTTAATCGCTTGGAGCAGTTTATTTTAATCGCTTGGAGCAGTTTATTTTAATTGCTTGGAGCAATTAAATATTCATTTTTTTAAGTATTGTAGACAGACAATTTGATATATTCATTATTTAAAAGTTTGTTTTTCAAAAAAAATAATATAGAAATGACAAATCCATCTTCCTCTTTCCTTCAATCAACATTATGACTTCATACTCCCTTTAAAAAAGGGGTAAATCTTAAAATACCGCGTGCAAAGGTTTAGGCGCTATTATTCAAAGTACTTACATAAATATGTAATTATTTATAAGTATATATTTGTACAAGTCGGTGAGTGGGGCACCTCAATACAAACATACATACGTACAATAACTAAACCAGCCAGCATATTATCTGTAAACTAAGGGTTGTCAAATTTTTGGGACCCTAATATTTCATACAGTCGTTTATTTTCCATAGTATACTGTATACAAAACAGTTTACACAAAAATCTCTGACAAAATGAATATAAACGATCAGAAAAAAAAACTTAACTCTTTACACGGCCGACTGCTTCCAAATTTCACGCGCTGCGTGGCTCAATTATGTATTGGTTGTTTTCTCCGAAAAAATTGGGAATAATATTTCCGAAAAATTTCGTCAAAAAATGTAATTTTTTTATTTTTTGCGTAATAGTTTTTAAACGAAGGGGCAGTTTCTAACGCCTATATTTTAACTGGGCAGCTGAAAGTTTTGTTTTACTGTCATTAGTAGAGATATTGGTTAACGTCATCTTTAAACAGATCATGCAATTAATGTTGGATATTTCAACTCTTATTTTAAGTTTTATGTTTTAAGCTGTTGACATTTATTTAAGTTTCGTGTTGAAGCGGTTGACAATTATCTATGGTCGTGTTGAAGCGGTTGACAATTATCTATGTTCGTATTGAAGTGGTTGTTCGTGTTGAAGCGTTTGACAATTATTTATGTTCGTGTTGAACTGGTTGACATTTATGTTCGAGTCGAAAGGGTTGACTCTTATTTTAAGTCCATGTTTGAAGCAGTTGAATATTTGAAGCGTTGACCCTTATTTATTGTCAATTTTTTGAAGCGTTGACAATTATCTTATGTCAATATTTGAAGTGTTGACCCTTAAAACGGTTATATTTTGAATCCATATCGAAAAAGTTTCAAATATGGAAATGTTTCTATTTATTAAGCCTTTCGCATTCCCTTTAAACTATTTATCGCTTTATCAGTTTCACGGGAACTGAATTTAACTTAATTTCGGGTTAAATTCGATTTATAACAAAACAAATCGTTATCCTAACTATATACATTAATGAAATATATCGAGATTAATGGTTTTTGAAATGTTTATATTGAACCGTTAACGGACTTTTCCAATCGCTCTTACGAGAAGCAAATTCTTTGACAGTCAAAAGCAAAAAGCAAAAATTAAGGTTATTATTAAGCAACATTTACTCTAAATCATGGAGGAAAAACAGGAGTGGAAAAGAAGGTGCTCTTTCTCTACCCATGGCTCCCTAGATAAAATTATATATTTTATCTAGGGAGCCCTGCTCAACCCATCCGACCGTCCTTCCACCCACAAGTGGGAGCGTATCCCTGTAAACATTGGGGGTGGGGTGCTGCGAGGTTCGTTTATCACGTGACTACCTTTTACCAGGGCTGCGAACAATACATTTCCATCCCACCCTATCCTCCCGCTGAGTGCTGAGTGAAGTTGGCATCAAAAGCAAGCCTGGTTGAGTCGGTCCTATCTTTTCTTCTCCTCTCTATTTTACTCCATTTTATTTTGTTTCTCTAGAGACGGAAAAGATAAAATTTAAACCACACGAAGTTCGCGATTAAAATCAAAAGCTCCAACCATAAATTAAAAGCATTATTATTATTATCTGGAACTAAACGCCTTTATGTCTGTACCCCCGTTCTATAGCAAATCTATTGATCATAACGTCAATCAAATTGTCACGTTAAGAGATCAATACTTCTTGGCAAAGAAAGAAACGTAGGTACGTTAAAAAATCTATACCGCATCTAGCCCCAGATTACGAAACTTAAGAATTGAACACCTATACGATAAATTTAAACTTCCTGATTTTTTAGCAACTCTCTACTGGTCGTGAAGAATTTCTAGCGCTTGTTGCACTTAGGCCGAACGGTGAAACAATGAAACACCATTCCTGATAAGGGATACACCTTGCTATAATATTTTCTTTTTTAATCGAAAAAGCGTATAAAATAATGAATATATTAGTTGGAACCAAGTTTCTATCTGCAATATTAAAGAAGATACAAGCAATTAAGTTTCCGTAATAGCGCGTGATGGATACTGTTCAGCAGGCTTTCTCGCGAAGCACTGGGAAGTACCCCTATTGGTCGAATCCGTCAGGTGGTACTAGGCGTCCAATAGAGGTACTCCCCAGTGCTTCGCGGAGAAGCATAACGCGTAATGTCCATTACGGAAACTTAATTGCTCGTATCTTCTTTAATATTGCAGCTAGAAACATGGTTCCAAGTGATATATTCATTATTCTATACGCTCTTTTGATCAAAAAAGAGAACATTATAGTCCGATGTATCCTTTAAATGAACTTGGGTGAGAATTTCTTCGTTCCCTTGTTTTCCCATGCTGCTTGAAAACGGAACTTTGAGAATCATGAACTTTAGTTTACAAATGAAACTTCTTTTTTTGGTATTTCATCTAAAGCTTTTATCTTTGTTTAATCTAGATCGGGGGGGGGGGTGATTTTTGAATCAAGCAAAGCATGCATATCCGCAAAAAACATTTCAAATGGATTGGGTGAAGGTATATCTATTCTATACCCTTTTAGTTTGGCCGAATATTTTGGGTGTGGTTTAATTCTCAAACAATATCCCAGTAATATTCTTTTAAAGCGCGATGCATTTGGCTTATACAGTATTCGAGTTATTGAAATTCCTTAGGTTTTAACTTAAGTTATAGTCCTAGCTTTATAAGCTTATACTATCAGTTTTAAATCGCTATGTTTTTAAATTTATAAATCTTGATTATATTTCTTCCGCACATATTTTTATGATTGATAGAGTTCACGTATTATTTATTTCTTTCCGAGTTATTATTCGGTAGAAAAACTTCGTGATTTACACGAACCGATGAATGTTTTTTTCGTAATATTACATACCAGGAGTTTCCGAGTTAGTAGTAGAGGAGTGTTTACCATTAATCTAAACATGCTAAGAAGTAATTTTTGCCTGGCAACGATATCACAAAATCATTACAATTTTTTTTTGTTGCATCTTTTGAAAAAAAAAAAAAAATTAAATATACAGCCCTTGTTTCTGATAAGTCTGGGTGTCTGGCTTAAATAAAGGGGGATGTTCTTTGAGCGATTTTGAGTCGAAAATGTTCTATGATATTTTTTGCCTTAAGGGACACTGTTTTCAAGTTAAGATTGGTCAAAGTATTTTACGGATGACCCCTTAAATTTAATCAAGAAACTGAAAGACAATGATTTCTAATTTAACTAAGGGGTCATCCCTAAAACACTCAAATCATTTTATCTAGGCCGGAGTATTCTTTTAATATGTATCGGTGTTTACCATCGTTTTGAATTAAGTTTTCTCGTGAAAATTGCTGACTACCTTTGTGTGAATTACTGAATTTTATAATAGTTAAAAGAAATATGGGTTATGATTTTCAATTTCCACTAATATTTTTGAGTATGAATAGATTTAACCATGAAATTTTGAAGTTCTAAGTATAAACGAAATTTATTTATATCGAAAAATTGCAATATTATTTTGGTTTTACTTGGAATTATACTTAACATTTCAAAGGACGTTTCTTGAAAAAATAATTAACTATACTTCATATTTTCCCCTCAAAAAAAAAATTAACTTAAGTCTTACAAATTAAAAAATAAAATACGGTTATTTAATTTCAACAAGGCAGGCGTTATTACGTGTTTTCTCCTTAGAATTTTCGATGCTAGTCTATGTAGCCTTCTGCCGTCCCGTTAATCCCCCTTCATCAATTAAAGACACGAATGCCCCCGAGACAGACATCAAAAACATTAAATTTAAGCCTTATTAAAATTCAATATAAAAATTTTATTTTTTTCTATGATACCTCTTGCCTTCTACATTTAATACTATACAGGGTGTTTCTGATAAGTATGTCTTAAATTAAAGCTTGAGTTCTTAGGGTCAATCAATATTTGGTAGCCCATATCTCTGACACTAAATGTTGTAGACCCCAGCATGTTCTTTAACATTTCCCCTCAGTTTGACCAGAAGGGAATAATAGAAGAAGGGTGACACTCCGTATCCTCTTAATACTTAAGTTTTGTAACATGATTCTTCCCAGGCTCACTTCCCTTTTTGTTTGCTTTCCTGCCCATCAAACTTATTTCATATGGGCATCGCACCGTGCTGGGTGAATTCTATAACTGTTTGGTATTTACTAAATCCCCAGTCAGCAATCATCCCATCACAAACCTTGATTGTCTTGACGTGGAGGGACAAAAACGTACAAACGCATGCGCCTTGGCAAATAGTTAAGCAGCGCTAATAGAGTAATGATGAGGGAACTATTTTTCGCGTATGTGATTCGGTTTAGTAACCTTGCTATAATAAAAGTAAAAGGGATGTTGGGAAGATTCATGTTACAATTACCTACTCCGCTTTCTGGTGGTACACTTCCCTCGAAGAGAAGTATTATATACTTCTGGTTTGACCCAACGAACACACCTTAGTTTATGGCAGTCTTTTAATCAGATACACCCTGTATGCCTAACTAGTACGCTATGGAATTCATTAGATACTAATGAACTTTATAGTCTCATAAATCCTTGGGCCGGGCTCTAATTCAGAATCAAGCCAAAATTATTATTGCATTGACGATAAACGTGTAAGAAACTTAATACCACCGAGGATGTGAGTATAATGAAAAGCTCTAGGATGAGATCTATTTAGCCTAGTTATTATCTTCTGGCCCAATTTAATTTTTTTTTATAACGGGTAATTTGAGTCAATCAAATTTCAAAGGATTACCTTGAAATATCGAAATATATACGGCAATTTTCTTATTGAATCGTTCGATTAAATCCAATTGATTCATACGTTGTTGGTTGCCTAAGCTTTAGTTAGAATTAAATTCCATTCGAATTGCTGACGTATACGTTAAAGGGAGTATGAATTGTTCAAACGATAAAGAAAAATCTCGCCATAACATTTGCGTTGATTTTGATAATTATTATCAAACATTCCGTAATTACAGTCTTTCTTTAGTTAACCTAAAATTTAAGCCAATGAGCGTACAATCCAATGTTGGTGGCAAAATTCGGAAAATACGGAGTATTATTGGTCAAAATTCAATTCTTATCTATTTTGAAATCAACGCAAATGTTTTAGTTAGTTTTATTAAGTTTCTCGAGCCTGTTTTATCATCAACTTATTTTCAAACATTCATGCTCCCTTTACAAAGCATTCGCAAGGATTGAAGATGCATAATGCAACATATATAATTCTTGCATCATTGAAGTTGGGTCACTCAAGTACTTATGGTTTGTAATCGTAAGCTTCCGTCGTCTGCTTACTATTACTATCGATGCCAGGGCTGTACATAAGCATATTCTTTTAGTGCATGGTCAAGTTTTACTAGCGAGCCTACGGATTTCGAATTATCTAGTAGTCAAATGCGACTACAGGGCACCACATAAGCATATTCTTTAAGTGGTCAAGATGACCAGTGAGCCCCGGGATTTCAATTTAGAAGTGGGGCATTTTTTCGACTAGTGCCTTATGTACAGCCCTGATCGATGAAGTCACTTGGTTTCCAATTAAGTAACGTGGCTGTTGACAATTGAATTAAAAGCTATTTCATTATTAATCAGACGTCAGAATTACTCCATTTAAAGGTGTTCTATGGAGTATTTCACGTTAAATTATGGTCTTCGCGACTTTCATTAAAGTATTGCAGCACCAAAGCTAGCTGGAGCCTGGAAGATAAGAAATTCCGTGTGGAATTATACTTATCTGACCCGTTAAAGGGCGCTTGGGGGCTAGGATCTTTTAAATCATTTTTTTTCTCTTACTAATTTTCGTCTTTTTAGCCATATCGTAGTATACGATAGGCTCTTAGTTTGACCCGAGCCGTCCGTAGTAGTAGTAGTGGCCGGGGTTGTCGCTTCGTTATCGTCAGATTTTAGCTTAAAAGGAACTTTATATTACCACAACCCACCCATAGGGGTTACAGGGCTCGGTTAGAGATTTAATTTTAATTAAAAATTTTTCAGGTCAGACCCGGGAATCGAACCCGGGTCGCTGGCGTAGTAAACATCCACTCTACCAACGAACCATAGAGACTTGATAGAAACTCCGAGTTTTTTATTATTTATTCTTATCTCTAAAATGTCGGGGTGATGTGGGGTGGGGTACCTCTTAATCTGTGGGGTCGGAAACTTTTGAATTTTTAACTGTGGAGTCGGATACTTATGAATTTGTATGTTTGGGGTTTTTATATTTATTTTCTTTTTATGTATGTGCTAATTAAATAGATAACGATTTTCCCCGTTTTTCGTTCTCGTTCGGTAGCTATCGTCATCTATGTTATGTTTGACTGGAACGTTTTGGCGGTTAATTCAAAAATGGGTTTAGATAGAGCTAACATAGTGTTAAATGAGCGTTATGCGTTTGATCATTTTAGCATTGCTAAAGGTAATTCGAGGGGATAATCACTAAAATGCGTAATCACTATAACTAAACTTTCTCTTTCAAACGTTTCTGGGCATAAGTCCTTGTTAGAAACTTATAAGATGCGATAAGTGTGCATCGGCATAAGTCTATGTCGTAAACTCATCGAGGGGATTATCACTAAAAACTATCTGTTCTTCGATTCGCCGGAATATTAGAATTACAGCATAAGTAAATTTATACGGTTATAATTTAATCACTGTTTAGAGTAGGGAATCGAGGGGCTATTCACTCTGATTTTATGCACGGTAAATCATTTAAGCATTGAAAAAGATAGCGCTATTCACTCATTAGGGTAACGTATAGAGGGGTTATCTACTCATTAGGGTAGGGTATAGAGGGGCTATTCACTCGTACGATATGGCTACTATTACGAGCCCTTGGGCCGTCTTGTTTTCTTCTTCTTGAAAGTTTTTAAAAAATTGAGTGGAAAAACGGCTTTTGGGAAGAGTTTTATATCTCTCAAGATTCGCTATGGTTCATTAATTATAGTCCACGCTGCTGCTGAACCCGGTTTCTTCTATTTGTCAGGAAAAGTTTTTAAAGACTCTAAGAAAATTCTCCGCTGTATCATAAGTTTATAAGATGTGTTCCATAAGTATGACCCTACCTATACTTCGTAATGCTAGAGACTTACTAAGAGCTAGTTCGAGAACGACAAGCGAGAACTGATTAACTACACTCGGTTAAATTGCAGTTCATCTTCCTATTTAGTCTGCATTACCAGGGATAAATTTAATTTTAGAAGTAGGAATGGAGAAGGTTAGTATTTACTTCAGTCCGACCAAAAACGGATTTATGTGAGAAGAACGTTGAGGGTAGCAAATTCACTACCCATCCTCGCATACTTTATTGAGAAACGTCGTCTGCTTATATTTTGACTCCACCCACAAATTCTGTATATCTCTATTTTCGTGGTTAAATATATAAAGAAAGAAAAACTAGATGCTTAAAAAAGAAACATCAATTATTTATATTCTTAACTTTAAAACTTAATTCCACTAAATCGGGAGTTATATAGCATTGTTGTCCACTTTGCTTTTTTACCACTGGCGCAATTTCGGAAAAAATATTTAACCACAAAAATAGAGAAGTCTCTATACACAGAATTTGTGGGTGGAGTCAAAATGTAAGCAGACGAAGTTTCTCAATAAAGTATGCGAGGATGGTACCAGAGGCTAAAGCTATGATCCCACGTTCTTAGTGCATAAATCCGTTTTTGGTCCGACTCATAGCCCAGTATAGAGGCCCTCTCTCCAACACGTACCGAAAAGTTTAAATTATTTCGTTGGCTCACTTAAACTACATTTTGATGACCTTGCTGACTTAGACGGTGAAAAATACGCAATTCTTTTTTACCTCTGTCGCTATGACCCACCTCCTCTTTCATACCCCCCATCCCGAGGAAGGGGGTCCGGGACTTTGACGCGTGCCCAGATTACTCTATTCTCCATTCCTACTTCTAAAATTAAATCTATCCCTGGCATTACTTAGCCTTTGACAGCATCGCCTCACCTACGTCGCTTCATGACAGGCTCTCACTGAGTAACCAGTGACAAACTTATGGAAAATATCTCATGAACTTACGCTGTATTAAATAACGTCATTAAAAATGGAACCTCAAAATGTTTTTGGGGGGCTTTAGGAGACTAGTATCGACGGAGATCTCACCGAGATATCAAAGTCCCCAGACCGTTTTAATGGCTAAATTGAAATTAAGAAATTTAAAGAGAATTAAAAAAAAACTGTAAAAGATATTTAGCTAATATCCAGAAAGTTGCTTAAAATTATTACTCAATCACTTCGACACTTTTTCAAGAAAAACACACTGAGGTAGTTTGTGTACCTGTACCCCGATTATACCACTAATTTTGATTCAAGTTTTGATTATGGACTTTCTAAATGGGTAAATAAAGCGCTAAACTACCAGTGCTGTAATTGTTTTTCTGTAGTAATTTTAAAGGTATAATTTTAATTACCACGAAAAACTATCTTGAATTAACAAATGGCAAAAGAAAAAACATACGGAGAGATAACAAGTTGGGAAACCATAATAAACCTCTCCGAGTCTGTGTGTGATTCTGAATCACACGCATGTGCAGTGTAATACCTCTCCGTGACGTAATCGTCACTCGGAGAGGTAAAAAGAACTGAAGTAAAGACATTAGAAATTGAAAATTAAAGTATTGATTTACGGTGCCTAAAAATACGCTAAAGACCGTATTAAGAATTTTCAATTAATCTTACTACTTCTCTCATAAACTTCATGACCCCAATTCTTGGTTATTCAACCTTCATTTAAATCGTAAAAACAGTCGCAAGGTCACGTAAATCTCATCGCCGCAGTTAAAATAAATTGATTTGGGCAATCCCATTGCAAAAATGCACCAAGGGTGAAGGTGTGGCGGAATTACACGTAATATTAGCAACCGCAGAGGGAAACTTTGTGGAGCATTCTCAAGGTGGCGCGTATAGACACCATCCGGATAAGCTTCGCCCTCGTAGAAAAATACCTATTAACCTTGAGTCATTTTGTACTCCTAAATACTAAATTACTTCAAAGGGAGGGGACCCTAGTTTGGAAACAAAACCCGTTAAACGGTAATTGAAGCCAAGTTTACCGAATAGTGACAAAATGCATGCGTGTACATTTCAATTGGCAAAAGTGATTGTTGACTTAATACAGAAAATGTTTAGTGCTGTAGGCCTGGTAGACGTAATATATTTCAAGTTTGCGCTGACCTATTTATCGTCTAAAATAATTGAGCAGACGATCTAAATTTACTATAAAGGATAAGATGACGTGGTCTGTATTAGCCAATGATTAAATAAATAGCTAGTTAATCGGCATTTACAGTCAGTTGTCTGCACACGTGGGATAGTTTATAACATTGGTCTTTCCAGATCATGTGTCTATTATTAACTACCCAATCGCACAGCCACGTTTCATGAACTAAATAATGTCATTTTTCGAGTTATGGTATTCTTCAAATTTTTTGAATTATTAGATAAATAAATATAAATAACAATTTCTATTTATTTTTGCTAATAATTAATTTAATTTTTAATCAAGATCGTAATTAGTACTTCTATAATACAACACGAGAATTGTAAAAATGGTTAAGGCATTTCTTATTAACCAGGGTGGTATGTTTTACTCTTGAATGATAGACAGTTTGACACTTGTTTTTCCAATTCGAGTTCATGGTTTCAAACTTTGAATATCGTCAATTGCAACCTTGATTTTTTTCTAGTTTTAGTTTTTTTTTCGCGCCTTGATGTTTGTAAAAATACGTAGTATTCTTTGTTTCATGGCAAGGATACACATTTGGTTTGTAAAACAATAGAACTAATCCCGGATACCCAGCAACTTTTACGTTGACTTGTTTTTTACTTCAAAGTCAAGTCACTTGAAAAGAATAAACTTTGAAGCCTCACTCCGTAGGTAGCGCCGATTCTTTCAAAAAAGGTGAAACACCTTGAACCTCTATTTTATTTTGTTTAAATTTATTTTAAAGAACTGCTTAAACGCACCAAAGTAGATTCGTTAGATATTAATTGTAAACTTTCATTTTGATGACAAAAATTTTAAAATATAAATTTTTATGACAATAAGATCACTTTCCTATACTTTTCGAAAGAACACTATATTTCTCTTAAAGGGAGGGTGAAGTGGAAAATCAAGTGATTTTTTATCGATTCTTTCACTAATAATGCATTTTGAAACATTCAAGAAATACCTCCGAATGATTTTAAAATTCAAATTAGGATCTGATTTTAAGGATAATTAGAAATAAGAACCTCTGACCAATCGCGTAACGTCCTGCCTTCCTGTTAACAAAATTCCAAACATTCAAGAAATACCTCCGAATGATTTTAAAATTCAAGTTGGGTTCAGATTTTAAGGATAATTAGAAATAAGGACCTCTGACCAATCGCGTAACGTCCGCCTTCCTGTTAACAAAATTCCAGTTGCACGCACTACATCTCGCGCCACGATTATCATCACATCACGCTCAAATTTTATCAAATCTCGCGATAAATTTCATTTGGCATGGAGCGCGCCACGAGTTTTTTGTTAACAAGAAGGCGGGGCGTTACGCGATTGGTCAGAGGTTCTTATTTCAAATTATCCATAAAATCTCAACCTAATTTTAATTTTTAAATCACTCGGAGATATTTCCTGGATGTTTCACTATGCAGGCTGGGCTTAAAATATGTAGAAGAATCGATAAAAAAATCACTTAATTTTCCATTTCACCCTCCCTTGCTTGTAAATTATCGAAACATTCTAATTGGAAGTTTTGAAACTCGTGAATATTTTATCTCAAAATAAAACCTTACTTCTCGAAACATTCAAGTACCCCTTTAAAAAGCACTTTTTCGCTACAACTTATCGAATAAGACGATTGTTAAATAAAAAGGTGGAATTGAAATATGCAAGGTCAACTACCAAATTATACAAAAATTACTAAAAGGGAAATTTTTTAACCTCGATGAATTCAAGTTCAGTCCACTCCTAATCCTCGGGAATCTAAAAATTTAAAATTTCCCTCTTCAATTGATGGCGGGAATTTTTTGGGCTTTAGAGATGACGTACGTACATTTTTCTACGTAAGGTACATAAATGTGCGTCATACCGAACATCCGAACACTCTTTATTTTATGAAAAGGTCCAGTCTTGAAATGGGTTCGGCGTTTTATGCTAATTGCACCAAGAAAAATAAGAGTTAAAAAAGGCTAAGTTTCGCTAATTATTTTAATGACTGACATCTTTTCTTTATGTCACGGATTTAATAAGGCTTGCAAAGCGTAATTATATTTATATCCATCTCCAATTACGGATATAACTAAATTAACTTCCCAAAAGGCGTTAACGAAAACATCATATATAACGCAATTACATTTAACAAAGCAATTTAAGCAAAAATAAAATATAAATAATAATTTTGAATAAACATTATGAACCTTTCTATAATCACTACCTCCTTTATCTGTCAAGGCCCGTGCATTGTTAAAATTGGCATTCTAGTTCGCCACTGTTTCCCGCTAGAGGGCGCGTTCTGTTGATCAGAAATTTGGACGCCATTTCTCGCGAAATGACGTCACTTTTCAAATTTTGACAATTCCACCGTCGCTGTTAAATCGCACCTAATTCAGCGAAAATTTGCTGATAAACAGCGCCATCTAGGTTAAAAGATAGCTCCCCCTGAAAATACCATCATGTACTGGCCTTGATAGATATAGGAGGCAGTGCTATAATACGGGCTTGTAAATTTACGTAAAGAAAACTATATAAAGGCCCCCTTTATAAACGACTTAATCGAGTTGTAAGAATAAAAATGGAAAGATTAAGAATTTTGCTATATAAGAAAAGCTATCCTAGTAATTTAATCGTTACTTTGCTTTTTGCCTCGCGGCCTACAGAAGTCGATTAACTATAGGTTCTTAAAACGCCCTGAGCGACAACAAAGAATCATAGACTTTAAAGATGACCCCTTAATGCATAATGTATTCGAAAATGCGTCTGAACCTTAAAGGAGAGAGGGATGGAGTGGTAATCCTCATACCTAAAACGTTGCCTCTGTACCCCCACCCACGGAACGGCACCGAAGACCTCCCAGCATCCTCAGCGTTTAGGTAGGGTCGTACAGTACGAAAACGCAAAGAACGCCCCCTCTGTCTTAAAAATAGAAGCTAGTTCTCATACAAATACAATGTCGCTACGTGGCAGCACTTAACAACCGCGTACCGAAGGTAGGGGCATGCGCGAGGTACACTGGGAGAGTTTCCGTGCCATAGGTCGCCCATCATCATACAACTCCATCTCACCTCTTTTCTCTCTGTCTGAAGCCTGAAATTTTTAAACTAAGGCAAAAGTAGCTCTAGAACGATCTGAACCATAGAACGCATGACATATCAGCCTGTTGTTAAACCACGGTACAACTTCAATTTAATTTTCTTTGGCTTGGAAGGGGTTGACCATTAAAAGTGTGTTGGCTTCTTCTCGCTTCTAACTACCCTTATATAATACCCTTCTTATTTACTACTAAATTGCACGCTTTTTTTCATTTCTTATTTAAAAAGAAAGAAAAAACTAAATGAAATAATAACTGGAATAGAAAATGCGCAGACTCTAGTTGCGTTGTGTTGTGTTTCCCGTACCATTATGAAATATAACGTAAGGTGTAGATATTATTTGAGGATTGAGGGAAAAGGTCTTCACGGATTTTTGATGATATCGTGATGTTGCTATAAAAATTTCTCTCTCCTACTCTATTATATCGTTATTATTTTCTGTGGTGGATTAAAGGATTTAATATCGCGTTTTTTTTTCTTCTTTCTTCTTAAATGTGTACGGTGAAAGACCGACAGAGGCATAATTAGGTGCTTTGCATCGAGCTTAACCACAATTTACCGTTAAAGCATGGGATAGTGAAATGGGAAAGCCAGTGTTTGTTATTCTACTAATTATAAGACCAATCTGCATATAGTGAAACATCCAGGAAATACAAATACCTTCTTCCGAATTATTTTAAAATTCTATTCTAAAATTAGTTCAATGAGATTTCATATAGGCCTAGATAATTTGAACTTTTTGCACCTCCGACCAATCACGTAACGCCATGCCTTGTTGTGAATGAAATTTACGTGGCAAACTCTACATCTCGCGTCATTATTGTCACATGGTGCGCAATTTTCATCAAATCTCGCGCACTAACGTTCGTTCGACACGGACTGAGCTTGCCACTATAATTTTGTTAACAAGAAGGGGCATGCATAGCGTTACGCGATTGGTTGGAGGTGCAAATTTCAAATTATCTATGAAATCTCATGAGCAAACAGTCAGAAATCGTAAAGTTATTTTAAAAACTTAACATATCGCGTTCAAACCTCTACTTAAACCTAACGAACTATTATTATTTATGGACAAAATTAAACTAAATCACCGAAATCCAATGTCAAATGCATAAAATGTTGTATTTTGCTGAACCAAAAACTTCATATAACTAAACGTGAACAATTGTTACAGAGGTTATAGGCACCACTATAATCGAACAAATGGGATTAAAACCAAAGTGTAATTGTATTAGCGTTAGGTAAACATCTAAATTTTCTCGTCCTCGCAATCTTCACCTCACCTTTTCAAGGGGTTAGATAAAATATCAAGTTTTTTATGTAGGATCATGCACGATCCGTTTTCAGCGTGGGTTTAGTATCGATAGCGAACCATTTAGGGTTGTTTCATTATCTACCGTTATGAAATATATATATATATAGTTTTAGTTTTTCAATAACAAAATATTTTTTTTATTGCAAGGTTTTTATGCCATTTTTCCAAAAAATAGTTTCAAATGTTCAAATGAAGTCCTTGTCCTTAGCGAGCGAACGCAACTGTTTTTACTTTTACTTGAAATGCAGTTTTTTTGTTTTTTGAGGATGACGTATGAGGTACTTAAAATGAAGAAACAGCTGCTCCTTCTGATGATAAAGGGTCGAATCATGATCCCGTATGAACTTTAATAGCACCACTCAATTACCTTTAAGGTTTCAGGAATTTAGGGAAATGGGGCTTTATTTACCAGCTACGGATTATAAAGTTCTAATTTGCACTCGTCTTTTTTTTCGAAAGGATTTATTACCATCTAATTTTCGCATTTATTTCCTTACTTAGTTTTAAGCTATTGTTAAAGTTAATTTTACGCAATTTATTTTGTGCTCTTCTTGTTGCTCAAATTTAGCTTAAATTTGCTTTAGTTTTCTATTTTCTAAATACAACCAATTCGAATACAGCCTTTTCGAAGTTTTTCATTTTATTCGAATAGTTTAGTTTCCCGCATTTTCCTCAAGTATTTGCGTACTCTACAGCATTCTTAATTTCCGCATTTTTCAGTATTTGCACATCTACAACAGTTTAATTGTCCGTCTTTCTGAAATTCTTTCAGTTTCCAATAGTATAATTTCCTGCATTTTTCAGTTTTTTGCAGGAAACTAAACTATTGTAACGAGATGAAAAACTTAAAAAACACTTGATATTGGATTATTGGAAACTAAGATAGCGAAAAAAAAATGTGTAACATTATTGTACTATGACAATAGAATTAACCAATTAAAATTTAAGCAAAATTTGAGCAAACGAAGTACATAAACCTATTGAATTTTGAGATTTTATTTAACTCAATATACAATATACAATATACAATATACAATCTTCCAAATTTGATGGCGCAATTTGATATAGGCCCTAGTACTTACATTTTCCGAAAACATTTTATCATGAAATTAATTGTTCTTGAAAAAGCGTAGATATGTAATTTTTTCAATTAATTTAGAGGGACTAGATCGATTAACAGTAAAATCAGTTGATTGAATTAAATATTGATTAAGGATTGAGTGGATAAAAATAACTAGAAAAAATTTTCAATATCTGAACTTCAGTCAATTGATAAACCTCACACATATCGTTTGTTTTTTCGGCCTTGGTCCAAACCAAGACGTTTTTATATAATATCTGTCACTTCAGTCTTAATGTAATTAAATTTTGAATAATTATGTTTGCTTTACCGTCATACATTTGCACTCTAAAATATAATGGTGCATTCAAACACCATATATGCTGTTTTTTCCAGTGCCAAAAAAGACATCATTTAGGGTGTACTTTAACCCCATTTCTATGATCAATTCACGCCATTTACTAATATTATTTGGAAGTATTAAGGAAATATTAGGCATTTAAGCACCATTTACAGTGGCTTTTAACATCTTTTTTGACAATCTGTTGAACTTCTAATATTACTTAGTTTAATGGTTTTAAAAGTAGGGAAAAAGTATGCTACCTATGTCACATTATTAAACCAAGTGAAGTGAAATAATTGTTAAATATTTATTATAACCACTACACCACAGACACGTGGTAAGTCTAAGTTTTCCAAGAGATCTAACTAATTATTATGACCAATCACGATGGTTAAAACATGTATCTACCTGGGCTCGAACCTGGGACTTTCCGTGTGTGAAGCGGACGTGATAACCACTACACCATAGATACGTGGTAATACTGAGTTTTCCAAGAGGTCTAGGCTAGCTAATTCAAGCGCCCAATCACGATGGTCAAAACATGTGTCTACCAGGGCATGAACCTGGGATCTTCCGCGTGTGAAGCGGACGTGATAACCACTGCACCATAGATACGTGGTAGCACTGAGTTTTCCAAGAGATCTAGCTAATTCTTATGTCCAGTCACGATGGTCAATACATGTATCTACCAGGGCTCGAACCTGGGACCTTCCGCGTGTGAAGCGGACGTGATAACCACCACACTACAGATACGTAATAACACTGAGTTTTCCAAGAGATCTAGCTAATTATTATGTCCAATCACGATGGTCAAAGCCGTACTTCTGTAATTAACTAAAATTAACATACTTAGACTTAATTGTTTTGATCAAACTGGCTGATAGCACACCCTGAATACTTAGTTGTTAATTTAAGATAATTCCGAAAAGTATCTTCGCTGTAGTTTTTAAGTTATCGGTGGGGAAAAATCACGAAAAACCCATGTTAATCTCCATAGGAAATTAGCAAAAGCGGGTGAATATTACTTTAACGTTACAAAACGGTATCAAGTCATATCTGCAAGGGCCTACCGGCCCTGTAGAATTAAATGAATTGCGATAAAAACTTAGCTGGTTCCTGGCGCGGCTTGTAACATTTTTCAATGAAACAAAGCTAGCTCTCAATCAACAAGAAAAAGAAATCAAGGGCATCTTTAATTTTATATATCATGTCAAAAAAATAAAACCATTCTATTTATAAATAGTTACAATTTAACCCCCAAATTGATACTTTAATTTCATTTATACAATCGGGCGGCCGACATTGACCCAATAACAAAAAATACTATCTCTTAATACACCCTTAATCACCGCCTTAAAATACCTATAATTTAATCCACTCACACATAAATCCGTGAGTGTTCAATGACACTCTGAGAGCTTTTATTAAAGAAAATCGCGTATTTTAAACAATCAATTGAAAGCCTACCCTTAACCAGTAGGTACCACTAATAAACATGTTAAATTCGGTAAAATTGAAAACACCCTTTCTTCAAAAAACCCAGTTGAAAGAAAAACTAACGTTTTAACCTTGATTATACGCAAAATTTATATTTTATCATAAAAAGTATACGTGAGTAATTCAAAAGTGTATTGTCCAAAAAAGTTTTAAATCAACCTTGATCAAATAAATAAATTCGGAAGAAGCTCGTTATTGTTACGTTATCAAAAGGAGACAAGTGACCCTGAATTTACGCGGCCATAATCAAATATTTGACTGAATCTTTGTTTGCAGCGGAGTTAAAGTTAATGCTACCAGCATAAGTTTATAAGTTATGTTCCATAAGTATGACACTTCCTATACAAGTTCGTAATGCTAAAGGCTTACTGAGAGCTAGTTCGAGAACGACAAGAGAGAATTGAGTAACTACACTCGGTTGCTTTTGCACTATCCATCTTCCTATTTAGTCTGTACTAAGCCTTGGACAGCGCTTCATCAGACGTCGCTTTAACGAGAATCTATGACGGTTCACATACGTCACTTCATGACAAGCTCTCAGTAACCAGCGAGAAACTTATGGAACATATCTTATGAACTTGAGGTTGTTGAGTTTTCCAAAAATATACATATTCTACTATAACATTTGCAAATTAAAAAATATACTATTTAAACTTTTCATATTAAGCCTGATTAATTAATATAACAAATCAAACCTACTAAGGAAAGCAATCAATAAGTCTACAATAATTTTAATTTAAATTAGTAGTTTTGAGACAACTTAGACTGGAATCATGAATGCCAATTGCCAAGTTATGGCAGGCGAGTTTACGGAATTTGATCAAGGCATCGAATCGAGTATTAGTGTCGTGCGTTTTACATTTTCCCTTTGAAATTTAACTGGATGTTTAACACTGTGAAAGGTGGGTTTTATCCCGTATTGAACGGGAACTTTCAACTGTAATGCACTATGATAATGGAACTTACAAAGCACATTAAGTATTTATTCATACCGTCATCATTAAATCGTCAGACATTGGAAGTTTTTAATATCTTTTTAAGTCACGATTCTTTCTGATCGATATTTACTTATTGGTTATCGCGGCTCGAAGTAAGGCGCTATTATATTAAATAAATATAGGAACATATTGAGTTTTATTAATTTTTAATTTTTTTCTTGATTATTTTTGACATAACAATAATATCACGTATACCAAGTATACGCGTTACCTGAAAGAGAAGGGGTTTACGTATTTACACGCGAAGGTTCAAGATCACTTTTGAGAGGTATTCTGTCAGCTTTGGATATTTTTTTCTTTTTTTGACAAGGAAGTGGATGTGTTTTTCGAAATTATTATTTTTGTTAGTTTAAACTTGAATTTGTATAATACTTCGCATTATTATTCGAAACCTACTTCGATCATCAATTGAATAAATTGTAATATATCAAAAGGATGTACAAATGATCAAATGGGAATGTAAGGCGATGATCTAAACGATTATCGGGAATATAATTGAACGATTGTAAATCGATGGAATTGGCATCTAATAAATCGAATCGTCGATACTAACTAACTGATCTAGGGTTTAAATGATTGAGTCTAATCTTCATCGATCAAGCGATCATGGTCCTTAGCTATTGATTGGGGTCTATGTGATTGGTTTTTAATCTGTGGAAAGTGGGTCTATGTGATCAGTTCTTAATCTGTGGAAAGTGGGTCTATGTGATCAGTTCTTAATCTGTGGAAAGTGGGTCTATGTGATCAGTTCTTAAGAAGTGGAAAGTGGGTCTATGTGATCAGTTCTTAAGAAGTAGAACGGGATTTGTGTGATCACTTGTTAAGAAGTAGAACGGGGTTTGTGTGATCACTTCTTAACAAGTAGAACGGGGTCCATGTGATCGGTTTTTAATCCGTAGAACGAGACTCTTTGATCCATTCTCAACATGTGTGGTGGAGTCTCAACTTGTGGAAAGGGGGTCTGTGTGATCGATTCTTAACCTTTAGAATGGGCTCTGTGTGATCGATTCTTAACCTTTAGAACGGGCTCTGTGTGATCGATTCTTAACCAGTGGAAAGTGAGTCTTTTTGATCGATTGTTATCTAATATTTGTTTTTTCATAACGGCTGATGTTTTCTTGGGAGCATTAGATACATTCTTTATTGTGTTTATTTAAAGGGGGTTATGTGTTTTTGAATGAAGCAAGCTGTTTACTCGGATTACTGGGGATTGCGTGGAACAATTATTATCTAGGCCTAATGTCAGTTATGCATATGAGAGATTAATCTCGAGAAATCATGACCTAAGTAAACTACCAGCTGTCCATTTCTGATGGACAGCCAACTCATTGAGAGTCTCAAAGTGAGATCCTTGCACTACATAAGGTCCGAGCTAAAACCCATTATTGCGTTTCATCATTTTTAAAGTTTTTCCGCTCTTCAGTTATTACAAAAGCCTTTTGATACATACATCTAAATGTATGTGTATTATTTTTGAGGTATTTTAAAATTCTGAAATATTATTTTGAGCTATTTTAAAGACGTAGTTATGATTTTGAGCCATTTAAACCATTTTAAAGGACTTAAATATTATTTTGAGCTATTTTTAAGGTTGAAAAAATTATTTTAAATGTCGAACATATTATTTTAAGATATTTTGAAGGTTTGAAATATTATATTGAGCTATTTTAAAGGTCTTAAATATTATTTTGAGCTATTTTAAAGGTCTTAAATATTATTTTGAGCTATTTTAAAGGTCTTAAATATTATTTTGAGCTATTTTAAAGGTCTTAAATATTATTTTGAGCTATTTTAAAGGTCTTAAATATTATTTTGAGCTATTTTAAAGGTCTTAAATATTATTTTGAGCTATTTTAAAGGTCTTAAATATTATTTTGAGCTATTTTAATAAAGCTCTTAAATATTATTTTGAGCTATTTTAAAGCTCTTAAATATTATTTTGAGCTATTTTAATAAAGCTCTTAAATATTATTTTGAGCTATTTTAAAGCTCTTAAATATTATTTTGAGCTATTTTAAAGCTCTTATATATTATTTTGAGCTATTTTAAAGCTCTTAAATATTATTTTGAGCTATGTTAAAGCTCTTAAATATTATTTTGAGCTATTTTAAAGCTCTTAAATATTATTTTGAGCCTTATTAGGCCTTAAAAGTGCATATTCACACCTAACATAATGCCGCAATACATTTTTTTTTAAAACCTAAATAGTATTTCCGGATATTTTACAAACAGCCACTAGTTTTCGAAGTAAATACCAAATAACAAATTAATTTATTTTTTCTTTTTAGTTCCCCTTATAAAATTGTGGTATTTACAATTTTGCAAAATATCTACACACCAGTAAAGGAAATATTAAATTTTGAAATTCTTTCAAGAAAAAGATGAAAAGATTACCAAAATATTTTTATTTTATATTTTTAAGGGATAAAAATCATGAATTCCTGTCTTTATTTGGTGTCCCATAAAACGCCATGAAAGATTACACTGTGTGTGAGCGCGCGCGTTTTTCGTATTTATTTTAATATTTTCTTTATAAACTTTCAAACTTTAAAAATTTTTTCCCACCTATTTTTTTTAATAAACTTAAGAAATGGGGAAACGAAATTTTTGAATATAATATTTGGCAAGATAAAACTAACATAAAATTGTCAAATTTTCATGTCAACGTTTATTTCAAATCTGATTTAAAACCGTTAATCTTTTTTCCGAGATTTTATTATGGGTGTTTTTTGACCTGGGACCGCCCAAAATTCGGACATATTTTAAACCAAATATTTAGGTTATTTAAATCGATTGAAATTTTTAGTATAATTAACCCACGTTTAAATGACTCTTTAAAGCTCTTTGAATAGTCGCTAAATCATATCATAAACGAGAATTAGGTTTAAACTTAATGACAGTTTTTGAAATTTTGTTTTAGGCTTAACGATTTTGTTGTGGGATTTCAGTATTTGAAGTTAAAAAAATTCTGAGTACTTTAAGCTACAAGCAAGAGTTCATAGATACAATCAAAAAGTGTTCTTCATTCACTTTGGCTGTAGACGCCATGTGAAATGAGAAGCAAACGACCCTCCTCTCAACCCCTACACAAACGAACCAATCAGAAAAGAGTTTTTTTGAGGTTTTACTACATTTTCTGTAAGGGTAAATTTTGATTGGGTTAATGAAATTAATTAATAATTAAGATTAATTGTGGAAACATGGAAGTTTCAGATAGGCCCTTTTGGGAATTGGAGAAAACACGAGTTATAGTTTATCAACAGTAGGAACCGCCCCAAAACGTCAAACTAGCTAAGCATAAATCACTATCACCACCATTGAAGCGTAGTTTTAATGTAAGAATCCTCCCTACAAATCAAAATCAAATGGAAATTCACGCTTTTCACATTAAATTCCAATAATTCTTCTTGTAAATTTACATTTCCTCAATCTGCTCAAAGTAGTACATACAAGTAACTCCGCAGTGGGAAATAAATTATTTAAATCAGACTCCCACTCGCTAATATACAAATAAATATCTAAATAAAAAAAATTACCTCTCCGAGTGACGATGACGTCACGGAGAGGTATTACACTGGACGTTTCTGTGTGTGTCTGTCACCTTGTTCGAATCTTAGCATAAAGAAGTACGCAGCGATCATCTAGGGTTACGAGAAACGTCTGGTCCCCAATGGCAGGGCTTCCACCAAAGATTCACGCAATTGCGGGTTTTCTTATCATTTATTGTGAATCAATCGCCTTATATACCCTAAGTTTCCAAAAATTGTTAAAGAGGCATACGCTTGATTTCAAACGTCTACAATTGCTATGTTTAAAATGATTTTAGGAAGAAAGTTTCTTAAAAAATTTAACTAGAATTAAGGTAAATTTATGACGATTAAAATAATTAATATCAATTATATTTATTTAATTATTATTTAAGAAAAATCTCTTAATTAAGTCTCGACTAGGAGAGGTTTATTTTGGTTTCCCAACTTGTTTTTTAAATATTTCAAACATTAAAATAATATCATACCATTCTGTGTA
Organism: Phalangium opilio; assembly: GCF_054372755.1. Classification (NCBI taxonomy): domain Eukaryota; kingdom Metazoa; phylum Arthropoda; class Arachnida; order Opiliones; family Phalangiidae; genus Phalangium; species Phalangium opilio. Next base: position 8,064,708 of record NW_028324151.1, read on the forward strand.
CAGTTAAGATTCTACCTTCATTTTGAAAATTTATTTCGTAATGTTTTTCGATTTCTTCCCCCCCCCCTTTTAAGCTCGCCCTAATATAAACCTATTCGACCGAATCGGAGAAATTATTTTTCTTCTAAAAAAAATAAAAACTATAATAGAACGATACGAGGCCCTCATTTCTTTGATAATACATATACTTTCACCCACAATATAATTATTTTAACCAAAAAACTTCTAAAAACCGTTTAAAGCGACGGTTTAAAGAGTTATTGAAATTCCTCGGGTTTTTACATTTTCCGTTTTTCTACTTGAAAAAAGGTTTAATTACTTTAAATTTTAAAATGAGGACTCATTTTTAGACAGGAACAACCAGCCAAATTATGCATTCCACAAAGGGTCTTGGTTAATGTGCAATTTCCAAGCGTTAATGCCAGGGTTAAAACGGAACATCAGGAGGGTATAAGGACCTAAAGACGTTAGAAAGGGCTTCAAAGCTACCAGTCCTGCGCCAAAATAACTTTGTTTGAAGAGATATCTCAGCTGTGACGTCAGTGCATGCCTAAGTAAAACGTCACGGACTTAGATTTGGCAGTTGGCGGCCATGTTTCATACCTCTTAGGTTCTATGGGAAAATAGCGTGTGTGACGTCACACTTGAACTTTTGAGGTAGCTCTATTTAATGTCCACATACGAAACAATGTCCAAAGAGGTCAAACAACAGACACTACTTACTAACATTACTAAGCAATGACTCGGCCGGTTGCATAATTAACAACGGCCAATTAGTCTTCTCTAGGCGCTGATTGGCCGTTTTAAAGTCTGTCCAAGGCTTAATGTTCAAGAATGCTTTCCAGATATAATACATTTTATAACTAATCAGTCTAGGTATGTTACTGATTATTTAAGAGCCAGTGAAGATTGGATGCTAGTTCTATTTACTTTATAAATCATTTCACAATACCTTTAACATAAATACTTAAATCTCATTTATTTTATATTTTTTTTGGGTAAATTTCTTCACAATTTAACGCTGAATTTTTTTTAATAAAAACTGATTAAAATCTGTGGTTTTTATTTTATTCTAGATTTAAAAATCGGTTTTTCTTTTACTTAAAAAAAAATTCTCTACAAATCTCTTTTGGGGCCAAAAATTCTTAAGAGCGAACTGTTTTTTTCTCTCTTTATCGAGTTTGAAAATAACCAAGTTGTGCCATTGTTTTAGAAGAACATAATTGGGTTCTTTCGGGTCGTGACGAAAAAGCTTTTAACTCTTTTTTTTATAAAAGTGCTGATAATAATAAAAAAGAAATAACGTCGAGCTTTCACACAAATTTTTTCGTGTTCTCCTCCGATTAGCCGTTTCGATATAATTCAGTAATTAAAAGGGAGAAAAGAAAGATAGTTGTAGTGGTTGAGTGGACAATTGCAAAGGTTCTCGAAGAGTTTGCTTTTCTTGGCTAAAAAAGATCAAAATCGAACTCACTTCGAAACTCAATTGTTCCTTACAGTAATCTTAAACGAATCTCATTGTTGAATTTCGAGACATGTTTCGTTTCATTTTCTTAGTAATCCTCGTGATTTATCATTAAAGCCAAGCATTTATTATGAATTTGGTTTGTTAGCCCATGCATAATTAAGTTCTGCTCTATAGTTGTATCATACGTTCATGAGATATGTTCCGTAAGTTTGTCATTGGTTACAAACTGGAGCTTATCATGAAGTGACGTAGGTCATAGATTCGAGGTAAAGCGACGCCTGGTGAGGCGCTGTCAAAGGCTTAGTAATGCAGACTAAATAATAATATGGACTAGCTGCAAAACCACGTGTAGTCGTTCTCGAACTAGCTCGAGCTGTAAGTCTCTAGCATTACGAAGTATAGGTTGTGTCATACTAATGGAACATATCTTATAAACTTATGGTTGTATTGGTAATATTCTTGGGTATATTATATTGATTCCTAAAAAATTTATTATATAAGATTTAGGTCCCTGGCCTGGGTGCTTAAACCTAAATTTCTGGATCATAAACTTGACATAAATTAACGAGTCATGAATAAAATTACAAAGGGTACAAAACAATTTTTATTTGCATACTGGGTTATACGATAAACCATAACCATTTTTTTCCGTCATTTGTTCAGCTTTACGTGGCAATATATCAGCATTACTATAAGTATATAAGATATGTTCCAGAAGTATGACACTTCCTATACTTCGTAATGCTAGAGACTTACAGTTCGAGCTAGTTCGAGAACGACAAGCGAGGATTGAAGTCCTACACTCGGTGGTTAATTTTGCAACTAGTCCATCTTCCTATTTAGTCTGTACTAAGCCTTTGACAGCAGTGCCTCACCAGGCGTCGTTCGCTTTACCTCGAATCTATGACCTACGCCACTTCATGACAAGCTCTCTAAAACCAGTGACAAACTTACATTATTACCTTACTTCATAGCATTAACCTTCGCTGATAATTTTTAACTACCTTGTTAAGCATTTAAATACTAGTTTTTCTTTTTACTTCAACTTTGACCTCTAAACTTATATTGGCATATGAGATAATTTTCTTAATAATTCGGGCGTGTCTAAAACTGTAATCTTTGTTTATCGATGTTGTCATATCGTGTTTTCGTTTGGTTCAATCAGAACTGTCACGCCTGTTATCTTTTCTAACGCGTGAAGGTTATGTTTAAACTGTTTGTATACTTTCCAAATACTATGGCGTCATTTCAATTTGAATATTGAAGGATACCCAGGTAGTTCATCGTGTTAAATAATAATATGATTGGTAACGTAAATGCAACGTTGGAAGTGTTTTTCTACTTCCGTTTTTCATTACCGCGTTTACTAGGAAGTGATGTTTGAATTTAATATTTTAATTTAGCGTGGGGTTTACTTTAATTAAGAGTTTAGGGGGCGTTTAATTACCACGTGATTACGGTGGCCAGCTAAGTCTGGTGGTATTTTACCGGAATTACTCAGTTGCTTGTCTGACCTGAAGTGTTAAGTAGTAAATAAGACCAAAAAGGTTTGGTTTAATATCAAAGTGAGTTATTGATCTTACACTTTATCATAAATCAGTAATTTCGTGATTAATCGTGTAATAATTTGATAGCGACTTTAGTAAAAATTTGAGATCAAATGATCTTCATTTCATCCCATTTTCTGTTAATTTAATTGCATTTTATTTGTTTTTAAATTTATTTCCTAGTCTTGGATAAATTCTCAAATATGCTATTAAATTGAAGCTTGATCAATTTTGAAACCACATACAATAAATTCTAATACGTAGACCTCAGATTTCCTGCAGTATTTCTGTAACCCCGCAATTTCTCCATGTTCTAGGAATCTAGGTTCACTATCGTGAGAATTTCCCTAAGCCTTGTCCCCATTTTTAAGTTAAAATTGGCTAGAAATAGCTAATTTTTCAAATCGAATAAAAACACTCAAGTACAGTTTTTAAAGACGTTTCCTTCCTTAACATTTACAAAGTTATAAATCAAAAAACATTTGTTAAAATTCCTTACTTTTAGAAACACTAGAAAAAACTTTAGGCCCCATGTACATACTTTTAACGAAATATTTAAAGAAATAAAAAAAATATATAATTTCTTTTTTTAAACATATCTTCCAACAAGTAGTTGTTAAGCTAGGCGTAGTAAAAATTCGTAGACGAAGTGAACTGGTGGTGGAGGGGTACTACAGGTACCTTTTACCTGTAGTCTTTACCCGTAAAGACCTTGGAAAAATTCCAAGGACACTCTACATTTATTTAAGTTTTATAAGTTATTCGAAAATGCTCGCCTCCCAAAAAAAATAAGAAAAAAGTGGATGGCTAAGAAGTATGCACGCTAGACTTTTATATCATAAAAATACCCCTCCCTATTATCACGCTAACACCCACCACGTGCTCTTATGTCTCAAAACTCCTTAAATCTTGAAGAAAAACCATCATTTGCAATTTTTAATACACGTTTTAATTCTTTGCTTTTTCCCATGGTAAGAGCTCGGTTTAAAACATATAGTTCTCGAATCAAAATTCTTTTTCATACAATGTTTTTAAGGTGTGAAATAAATAAATTTGACATTTACTTGACGAATATTAAATAGCTAAGGTAAAGAAAATTAATATAATTATTGTTTGTTTAAAACCTTGTATGCAAATTTATTTTTTGTTCTAAGCTGTTCATAACGAATTTAGAACTTCCGCGGAACAAAATATTTTTTTATCTAATTGGTTCAATTGCTTGATTGAGGATTTTTTTTTCTTCAAAAATTGCATGTAATATCAGACTTTGACAGTTCCACAAATTTTAAATTCCATATAACTGCAAGATACTCCACATAACTGCCAAATTTTTGGTTATAACTGCCAAATATTCCACATAACTTCTAAATATACAAATAACTGCTAAATATTCCTCATAACTGCAACATATTCCACATAACTTCCAAATATACAAATAACTGCCAAATATTCCACGTAACTGCCAAATATTCCACGTAACTGCCAAATATTCCACATAACTGCCAAATATTCCACGTAACTGCCAAATATTCCACGTAACTGCCAAATATTCCACGTAACTGCCAAATATTCCACGTAACTGCCAAATATTCCACATAACTGCCAAATATTCCACATAACTGCCAAATATTCCACATAACTGCCAAATATTCCACATAACTACCAAATTTTGCACATAACTGCCAAATATTCCACATAACTGCCAAATATTCCACATAACTGCAACATATTCCACATAACTGCAACATATTCCTCATAACTGCCAAATATTCCACATAACTGCAACATATTCCTCATAACTGCCAAATATTCCACATAACTGCCAAAATATTCCACATAACTGCCAAAATATTCCACATAACTGCCAAATATTCCACATAACTGCCAAAATATTCCACATAACTGCCAAATATTCTACATAACTGCCAAAATATTCCACATAACTGCCAAATATTCCACATCACTGCCAAATATTCCACATCACTGCCAAATATTCCACATAACTGCCAAATATTCCACATAAATACCAAATATTCCACATATTACATTTCACCTCTTTTCATTAAATTGTTGGAAAGGAAATAATACGAATTGATTTTGATAGTGTCCCTTTAAGGGATGGGATAGAAGAATGAGTTTAGCTCCTTTGGTTACGTGTCTAAGAGAAAATATTAAGTCTGAGATTTTAATAAAAGAAAAATATTAAATTCCTCGTCTCGTGCACGATGGCGCGTTTTTTCGTCTCTTTTTATTAAATTTTTTTTTTTTTTTATTCAATGGGTTTTTAATTTCGAAGAAAATTCTTTTTCGCCAAGAAAAAAAGAAATCGCGCGATGTTTTAGAGCCTTGAGGGATCCGTTGGACTTCTTTGATAAAAAAAAATATGAAAGGGAAATACACATCGCGTCCAAAATCTTCCGGTTTCGAATCGGGTGTAATTATATTGGCAGAGGGTATCTGACGACTTCTTTATTTTCATTTGGTTTCTTTGCCAGTAACGGTAAAAAGAGGATATATTTCTAATTAGAAGGATTATGGTTACCATATCGACAGAAGGGAATAATAGAAGAAGGATGACACTCTGTACATCCTCTTCTTTATACTTTAGTTATTATGTAACATGATTCTTGCCAGGCAGGGATTTACCCTTTTTGTTTGCTCTCCCGCTCATCAAACTTATTTCAGATGGGCATCGCACCGTGCTAGGGGGGTGAATTCTATAACTGTTTGGTTCTAAATCCTCAGCAATCAACCTTGATTGTCTTGACGTGGAGGGACAGAAACGTATAAGCAATAGTTAAGCGCCAATAGAGTAGTGATGAAGGAACTATTTATCGCGTACATTATTCGGTTTAGTAACCTTGCTGCAAATGTTAAGGGATAATGTTACAATTACCCTGCTTTGTGGTACACTTCTCTCGAGGAGAATTATTATATACTTCTGGTATCGAGGACTTTTTCTGATGAGGATTATAAATGTATAATAGCTTCGTGTCCTTGCCCATCTTTCTGAATAGCGTGAACAAATCCGTATCGGTTTTGGTTGCGACATAATTTTGGAGATTTGTGAGACCTTAATGTGATCAACGGAAACTGAAAATGCCCAAGCTGTTAAGTATCTGTCAGAATGTCATTTGGTGATTGCCAAAGGCTTAATCATTATGGGCTACGTGTATAATCATTTTGGAGGTTTTTTTTTTGGCAATGTTATGGATAGGGTTTTTATAGATTATATACACGTGCAGGGTGTTTCTGATAAGTCTGGCATAAGTGAAAGGTTTCAATGGGTGAAACCGATTGAAAAGTGTAGAAGAACATGCTGGGTCGACCTACAAAATTTAGTCACGAAAAAGGTATGGGCCCCTAAAACAAAGTTATCGTAAACATTTCTGCCAGATTCGCGGTTTAGTTTGAAATTTTCAATTTTGTGGGGCAATGTCGAGATGGCACCACCTCGTTAGCGCCTTAGCACACTCGATCATGCCTTACTGACGCGTGATTGAGTGGGCTACGCTTTAGCAGACGATATATGAAACGTTTTAGGTTTTCTTTCGATATTTGACGTCATTTTCGATTCGTCTAGTCTTCAAAAGTCTTTGCTCAAAAATCACCATATACGCGACTCGTTTTAAGTCGTCTGCTCTGACTTCTGAACAGTGAAAGAAACATACCGACAGTCCGAGTATACCGACAAGAACGTAAGATTTTACTCTAATCTGAATATGCCATAAGTGGTATGGATGTTAGGTGCAATGATGAATTCTGAAGGTCAGTTAATTCTTTTGTGCCTGGCATTTATATAGCTTCATTATCTCTTTAAAATACCATCTAGTTATTAATTTTGGGGAAAAATCGTTTGGTTAAGTAGTTAGCTCAAGAATGATAGGCGTACGTAGGACATAAGGGAAATAAATTTTATATTTTTTTTACTTCATTCCAAACGTTAACTAGAATAACGGGAAATTAATAGTTTAAAAAGAATTGGTTTTTATCAAGGACGTCCAGAACAGGTATATATATAATAATATTAAATTAGAGTCGACGACGACGACGTTTATAGAGGCAATTACTAACATTTTTTATCTTCTTTCTAATATACTTATGATTTAGATTCCAATAAAAAAAAATAGTAAGCACCCAAAGTTTTAGTTAGATCTAGTTTTTCCTAAATAAATTTTTTTTAAATCACAAAAATTTTTCGAATCTGAACTCATTAACGTTTCTCAATTGATAACCGCAAAATATTATATTCGACCATGAAACTATATGTAATTATAATTAAACCGTCATGAAATATGATAAACTAGGCAAGACTACTTTTAAAATTTGAATAAATTAAAATTAATGAAATATATTACGACGCGTTTTGTAATAATTAATAAAATATTTAGTATTTAGTATTTTTAATTTTTTTTTTTTTTTCAAAATATCGTACGTCAGAAAAAGCTCAGTCAAATATTGAGAAATGGCATTTAATCACCTTTTATTGAGGGAAGGGTTTATGGAAGATAAGATGGGGTGCCACGACTTTATTTAGTTTATATATCTTCCGGCGATTCTCTTTTTAATGGCGCCAAATTCGACTAACCTATAAACCTCGTATATTTTGGTCATGTGCAGAAAAAGTTTAATTTTGTTTTTTTTTATTTTAAAAAGACACATCTCCCGAAATTTTTTTAAACGTTCCACCTTTGATTTGTACCACGTGTATTTTTCTTATTGATAATGTTCTTAGAGAGAGAGAGAGAAAGAGAGAGAGAGAGAGAGAGAGAGAGAGAGAGAGAGAGAGAGAGAGAGAGAGAGAGAGAGAGAGAGAGAGAGAGAGAGAGAGAGAGAGAGAGAGAGAGAGAGAGAGAGAGAGAGAGAGAGAGAGAGAGAGAGGGTTACTAAGCCTTTTACAAAATTTTCTCGCTTGGTTAAACACGCTCGCCTGTCGTAATTAAACTTAAAAAGAAAAGGAAAGGGGGCCAAAAACCCATAGTAAATTTTCACCCGTTGTTTGCAATGCTTGAAATAGCAACTTAAACGTTATTTTTTTAATATGGATTGTAACATTGAACGTGTTGTATTTTCGAGTTGAAATGGTTTGTACTAATTCTACTCTAGGTGAAACCGCTGTTATTTTGCGTATAAACTAGTTAATTTGGAAAATTCTATAGGCAAACAACTAGCACTTTTATTGGAATATGGTGTGCAAATTAGTGAAATATGTCGAAATTCTTGAGACGGCTAATTCTTTTATGTGTTTGTTCACAATGGAAGTATAGAAAGAGACAACTTCAATTATTAAATTCATAAAAAGAGTTGACTTATTATTCTAAAACGTGGTTCAGTAACTCGAGAGCTATGCCTAGTTTTTGGGGCCAATTAAAGATTTAATAATTTAAATTCAGCTGGTTCTATAATAAGAACAACTGAATTTTATTGTCGACGAAAAATTGATTGTAAACTCATAATTGAACTGTCGTAGAAATTTAAATTGCATAATTAGAGCAATTGTTTTTCATTTGCCTTTTTATTTAAATCAAAAACCAACCTCAAAATTTAAAATAATAATTTTGATCAGGTCATAGATATAATTATCACTATTTTTTATTACGAACATTTTCTTGCAAAAGTTTCTAATCATAATTTTAAAATTTACTAAATAAATAAGGACGTTATGTAACAAAATCAACAACAATACGGAAGATACGAAACAACCATTATTTACCTCTAACAATAAACGCAATAAAAATAAAACTTATAATAATAATAATAAAAAATAATAGATATTTGAAAGAAGATAAAACATAAAAAACAAAAACTTACTATCTCCATCGAGTCCTTTATATCCCAGTGTATCTATTGAGAGCGCGAACTGTGACGTTGTCATCCATACCGTTATAAACAACGCCAAATAATATCTGTTCTTCCTCCACAATGGTACGGATATTAATCCGTCCATCAAGTTTTTCATATTTCAAAATATTTTAAAACTCCCTTAATAATCCAATCGCGAATTGATTGGGAGTTATTTCACCAGCAAAATTACACGGCGACTTAAGTATAATGACGCGAACTTTAACCTAATCCGATTCCACGCATTACGTTTTAATTAATCCGAGATAATGTAATATTAATATTATTATTTTAATTAAAATACGCGAATTGATTTTGTATAAAAACACACTGGTTACTTAATGAAACAAAATATATAGGGAAACTTCTATTTAAAAAAAAGAATGTTTCTCCTGTATCTGAAGCTATCTTATATTTCCTGTTCTGCCAGATCTGGCTGGCGTAGTAGCTTGGTTGAGTGGCAAAAACGTTCTGATCAAGAGTTAGTTACTCGATGGAAGAACCGCTATGGGGGTAAAAAAAGGCGATCAGAGAAAAATATCTTTTCCGGGCTTCCTACAGCTTTCTTATATCTATCTTGAACGGATAGTCGACGTTCGCCAACTGCCGCCGGTTTTCCGTGGCGTATTTACTAGGATAGTCTGTCTGTCTGTCGAGAAGGAAGGGGCAAACGCGGCGGGGTGACCTACACTGCCTCTCAGCCCTGTCTTGAACATTTTCTTCGCATATTTTTCTTTTTTAACATTTTTTTTATCATGAAAACCCACTAGCGCGACTCGCTGCGGGGTGGGATGACACTAAAGTCTTAAGGAACTTAAAGATCGAGTTGGTTACTGCTGCTAATGGTGATGGTGATGGTGGTGGTAAGACTTGGAAACCCGTGACGTCATCAACTACGTAAGACCATACCATGGATGGCTTTCGGGGATAATTTTAAAGGCGGGGATTTTATCTTTAGATTCTGAGATTTTTCTTGGAAGATGGGTATGGTTATGGGTTCACTTCAGCCATTTTTTTTTGTTCTATGAGGATAGGATTCAGTCTCCGAGGGATGGGATACTTACTTCGAGGTTTGGTATTTAAGTTACGGACCCCATTCTTGAAGAGTGACACTTTAACTTCAAAACGTCTAGTGCCATCGAACATGATGGTGTATGACTAGTGTCGCGCGACAACGGAGTAGGGGGTGACAAAATTTACGTTGACATTGAGGATTGGTACGGAACGTAGACAATATTGATTGATATGAAATTTACGAAAACATTTTGTATGACATTACTAATCAACTCAAAGGAAAATATTGCACGAAGGCGACTAGAGTGTAAAAATCGAAGGCTTCGTTTTGAGTCCCATTTAAGTATTTAAATCACTAAGTGGTAATGTTTCAAACCTCTAAAACTGAGCTGTCGTGTGCCTGTTGACAAACATATTCTATTGGTATGCGCATTAAGAATTGTTCCAACACACTAGTAACAAGAGTACCATATAGAAAAGTCTTTTTCTTCTATCGACTTTGTCTTTTTGTACCATTCTGACTTTGGTACCTGGCATATAAATTCAAGTTACTTCATGTGCAACTCTGCCATAGCTGTACTCATACATAAGCTAAGCGTACAAAATGTATTCTTACATTTTAATGGTGACACATTCGTTGATTGGTAGTTTTTCTCGACCATGAATTACCTTTGATAAGGTGTCGTAACTATGACTTCACAAATGTGACAATGTCAATATCACATACGAACCGGACGACACCCAAAATAAAAAACTTCCAGGCTATAATTTTTAACTTTTATTGGAAAGATCATGTAAAATAAAACTATTCCAAATTCGAACAATGTATCCATCTATAACAACGTGCGAAATAAGGCGGTAGCACAGGGCAAATGACCAGTTTAAAAATTAAATCTGAGGGGGTCAGTGGTCCCCGGGACCACTAAGAAACCGCAAAGGTAACCAGAGTCATTAACTCGAATATTTTAATTATCGACTTGTTTAGTTTAGCAGACGACATGCCCTGGTCAATTTATTTATTCCAGACCAGGGGGATCGCTGGCCCAATGTCCAGTTTAAAAAAGGCTATAGAACGCTACTGGACGGAATCCGTCAGGTGGTACTAGTCACCCAATAGAATTTTACCGCACTTAGAGAAGCCTATCACGAATGGTCCTGTACTCAGTCCTTTATTAGCTTATTGATGTAGATTTTTGAGTACTTAAAAATCTTCATCGACCGCCAAGTGTCCGACCCCCTGAATTTAATAGATCCTCTTTTTATTTATTACCTGACTCACCTGTTGCTATGCAAATTGGAAAACCAGATGAAAATCATACGCCTAGCTTTGGCCATGCTTTTCTTTTATTTTTTTTCTTTCTTTCTTCTTTCTCAAGTGATGATTAGGGGGTTATAAGGAAATTTGTTGAACGGGGTTTTTCTCTAATTTATATTCCTAGTACACCGTCTCTACCTGGTGGCGATTACGTGAATTAAAGGAGGCTTTTACGCAATGAAGATCAATGAGGAAAGACAGGAAACTTACGTTATTGCTTATGTTGATCCGGGGTATTGGGAAAGGATTTTCTTTATCGGTACTTTACGTTTGATTTCAATTCTGTGATTTATATCGAAAGATATATAGGCCTACAGTGGTGTGATTTATTATAGTTTTATAGATGTTAAGTTAGGGAAATTTATAAATTAACCTTTTAAATTTACAACTTGGATTTAGTCTTTTTTATTAAAACTGCTCTCAAGTCTCTCCTCCCTGCTGCTATTTTATCCTTATGTTGGGTTAAATTCGCTTATCATTCAAAAGGCCCAATCATCTCACGCTTAGCCTTTTTCTATAGGTCATATATTTTGGCTGACCTGAAGTGCGCTTCACCATTTGTTTTTGTAAAATATTAAGAATGTCACATTACCGAAATTTCTATTATAACTCAGATTGCTACTTTATGTCTATCTACAATATTAACTTTCTTGACCCTAACCGTGACCCTTTCGGTGAAGAAGACAGGGTAAAATCCGTCACGTGATATTAAACGTCCGATAGAATTTTATACCCAATTAAAGTCATCTTGAGTGTTTTAGGGATGACCACTTAATTAAATTAGCATTATCTTTCAGTTTCTCATGTTGAATTTAAGGGGTCATCCAATCTTGAAAAGTTTCAAGTAGCGACAAAATGTCATAGAACATTTTCGACTCAAAATCGCCCAAATAACATCCCCCTTAATTTATGGCACACTTATTAGAAACACCATTAGTTTCAGTCGGAAGTGTTTTCGCAGTCCTGTAAGCCAAGCTTCTGGGTGACAAACTTTGAGGGAATACGACATGTCGGCGATCCTAACCTACAAGTGCCGACAACCCCATGTCCGCCGGAAGTGACTGGACCCCAAACATCCCTTCGTGACCTCTCATGAAAACCTAATTCCTTCCCTTATAAATCACGGCATGAAACCTAACTAATCGCATCCTTGCCTAGGACCCTTATAGGAAGGGACACAATTTTCATTGAAACCCTTATTTAAATATTTTTATTTAGTTTCATTTTAATATAGTTTTTAATATTGTAAATAGACTCATAATTTTCATTATAAATATTAATAATTTTCATTATAAGTATTAATAATTTTCATTATAAATATTAATAATTTTGATTTGCTAAAAGATAATGAAAACTTTCCCTTTTCATATAAAAACTTAACTACAAATCAAGAGCCAAGACCAAAAGTATATAGATATAAAAACAAAAAGTACACTTCGTTGAAACTTTCTCGTGCCGTGTAATGTGAGAGGACCCCCTTTATCCCAGAATAGTGTCGACCCCTTTGCGTGTGATTACCTTCCCGACCGTGGCACAGGGAATAAGCCGTGAATAGGTTCATAAAGAACCAGATGTTAGCTCTAGTACCAAAAATTAACGTTTGGTTCGTCAGAATCATGTACTATTTTCTATAAATCTATGACGCCAAGAAGCTCTTCCCTGATTGGTTAGTTACTGTAGGGGGTTGAGAGGAGGGTAGTTTGCCTCTCATTTTACATGTCGTCTACAGCCAAGGGCAGGGAATTGTTAATGAAGTGTACTTTTTGTTTTTAAACCTATAGACTTTTGCCAATACTATGGAAAACAGTGAAGGAGAAACCAGTAATCAAATCATTTCTGTCGTATTTTACTCCCTGCTTTAACTTTTGTAGGCTCAAGCTGAGTGAACAGTTGATTCCATCAAACGTTTTGCTCGCTTTAATCCTTTTAAATGTTAAAGGGTGTTTGTGCTTCTAACTCCCAGAAGAAAAAGGAATTTGAATGTGGTTTTTGATATATTTGGGTTTTACCCTTTTTTTACAAGGTGACTGACTACAAGAAGGGTATGTTACGGATAGGGAGTGGTCGCTTGTCGCTGTGTTTAGACCATATATTATACCAGATTATTTTTATACCAAGTCCCAACTAAGAAAAGGTCGAATAGAGCACCATTGTTAAATCACCCTAGGGGGTGCGATACACACCAACACTACTTTGATTAAAACCTGAGATATAAATGTCGCGTATTTAGTTTTCCGTTTTTATTTAGCCTTGGAGAGATATTTAAATTAAAGGGTTAGAGTTACTTATTTTCAAAATTTATGTTTATTTTTTTTATTATTATTATTGAAATATTAATTTTTTCGTTATGAGTCAGCTTCAGAGATTTGATATTTTCAGAAATTTATGAAGAAATTCGGTTTTTTATGGGTTTGTTTCTCTGATGCCATGTTTGTTTAAAGTCAAGATATACATGATGTTTCTGATAAGTCTACCATAAATTAAAATAGTGTGTTCTTTGGGTCAGACTAAGTGAAATGTGTCGAAGAACATGGGGTCTAAGGCATTTAGTATCGAAGGTACGGGGCCCTAAACATTGGTCTCTAAAAAAGGAATTGGAACACATGTTTAACAAAACATATCAGAGTAACATCTTGTTTAGACAATTTCACTAGCCTAAAATAAAAGAATATAAGCAGAAGTGTACGTTTATAGGCAGAAGTGTGCCTAAGATTGTCATGTAAAAGTAGTTCAAAGTGTTGAACATGGTGAGAGAAAAGTGAAATCAGGCTCTCTCTAAAGCAACTTTCTTTAATGGAAATTGACCCTAGGTAGCGAACGATTTTCCAATTTGTTTTCTATACTAAATTTAATAAAGAGCGTAATTTTTTGAATGCAAAACATTTGCCAGAACAGTTCTATAAGCGATGACGTCATTAATAAGCTCTTTTAGTTTAAAATTAATACCAACTCAACCCCAAAATAATTGAGTTATATTTAAATTATTCGTGGAAAATGTTATATTATTAAAACATATTTTAGAACTGGTAAAATAAAAAGTATAGTGTTGGGATACTAACCCTTTAATTTAATTTAATATTTTCTTTTACTCATTTCCTGTAAATGTATTAAATTTCTGCTAATGAAAGGAGTCATTTTAAATGGGAAGAAAACAAATCGAAGGTGTGTGAGTCCCAACCCATTTTTCTACAATGATTTTCGTTAATACTAGGTCAATGTTGATCAAACATTTATACGTTTTTGCCTTAATTATTCGAGCAATTAGTCGTAGCTCGTTTCTTATCGAATTTATGTCATATGTACGCTAAAGATCCCATTAACCAACCTTGGGTGATTCTATCGAGAGTTTCGTCATTTTGTCTTTCGTTCCAGTCGTTTTCACCGGAATTTAAATGTCGTTCTGCGCTAAACGGCCGGAATCGGCCTAATTTTCTTATCGGGAAAGATTAGTTAGGCTTAGCTGACACGAGTTGTAGTTGCGGTATGATTCTCTGAATATGGTTTTTTGGGTGAAATAAACAATTTAACTTCCTCTTTTTTGTCCAAGGTGTAACTTGTCCTTGAGAAAGTTTTTTGGTGCTTCTGTTTCATCGAGTACCCCAGAATTTTGCAGTGAAATTATAAATATGTAACATTTGTTATCATTTCTATGAACTTTCGAACAAATTAAGTAGATAAATATCAAGAAGTCATATCTAGTTTATTAGGGAGAATTAGGTATAAGATGCCTAAGTATTCGCGCGCCATAGTCCCAGTCCCCCTTTCAAAATACAAAGGGGCACGTAAAAGGAGGCCGGGCTATTTCGCCTCTCCTCAGTCGGAAAATACGTTATTTTCGTCATTCGCGTCGCGCTGACGTGGGTTTTCAAGAACCAATGAGATGCTGGTTGTAATTTAGAGGCGGGGATTAACTCCGGACCTACGTTTGGACTGGAGATAAAGCTGGAAATGTGGAGGATTTATACCTTCTCCCTAGTAAACTATATATCACTTTTTGAAAATATATATTACTATACAAGTTTTTCTGATAAGTTTGGCATAAATGAAGTTATGGTTCTTTAAGCGATTTTGAGTCGAAAATGTTCTATGACATTTTTCATTCCGGGCTACTGTTTTCAAGTTAAGATTGGAGGGTTTTAGAGATGACCCCCTTATTAAATTAGAAATCATTGACTTTCAGTTTATTAATTAAATACTCCAAACTCAACTTAAAACGATGGCCCGGACGTCAAAATGGAGATAGAACGTTTTCGACTCAAAATTGCCCAAAGAACATCCCCCTTAATTTATCCCAGACTGTATTGATATAGGTTTGACCTCGAGGTCACGAGAGTCACTAAACCATCATGGAAACACACGTGATTTTCAATCGCAATTCAAATATCGTATCCTTTGCTTATGAATTAAATTGTAAACTTGAATTAACTACTTAATTAACTAATTATAACACATATTTATTTAAAAAATTGCTTGACGCTAGAAGCATAATATATTTCAATAGTAATTTTTCGTATGACGTTTTCCATGCACGATATAGTATGTATATTGTGTTTTGAAACCGTTTGAAGAAATATTTGACACTTCACAAGCAGTTGAGTATAGTAATAAGGCCAATTCCTGTCCGATTAGTGTTTACGCTATGAAACGTTGTACCTAAGATTTACGATCGAATCGGATATGATTCGCAGAATTAACTATGAACATTTCTCTATCGCATTCGTCTTTTCTTAATTTATGGAAGGTGGATTTATATTGTCAGGTGTACGGGGGTATCCCGTCGACTTTACAAATTCCCATAATTTTCTATAAGCTTATCGTATCTTCGAATAGTAGGACATGCTGCTCACAGACGAACTGGGGAATGAATGCTTTAGTATCTTATTCAAATTGCGATACACCAAGTAAAGCCCCAAATTCTCGACCTGGATTGTGAAATATCTTTTTAGGGATTGTCGATTTACATTGTTTAGTTTAGTTTGGTAAGAGCAAAGACAAATATGAGTGACAGAAAGTGAGGCGGAAAAGTGATTCGTCTTGCTATTATCTTTACCCTGCGATGTACTTTTGAAAATTGCCAATGAATATTAGCTCGAGTACATACAGCTAAAGGCCTTTTCAGATGATATAATTTTTGACTCAACTAGATCGGTCAAAAGTTGAGTCAACATAAATAGTCTGGTATAATTTTGTGATTCAACATATCGTATGAAAAGGCCGTTTCCCAACGTATCTAGTCGGATTTTATTTAATTTTTATCTTGGCTAAAAATTATTTTGTAACTTAAATAATAAGTTTAGACATTTAAATATTCCTCTAACCCTTAAAATTATTGTATTGAAAGTTCAATCAAGTGTTAAACATTTTTTACCAATTCTTTTTTGGATAAGACCTCAATTTGGATTTAACTTTAATGATTCAGTCATTATTGGTTATACCTGGCAATTAGGAACACAAAACAAGTGATCTAAAGCCATGTCCAAAAGCATCCTATAGTTAAATTTGTTACCCATGGAAGATATCCATAGCAATAGACCTTTTCGATGTGAAACGGGGGTAGGCAACCCTCAGTATTGGGTCATACAAGGGGGTTGATACATTGCCTTCTCTGCGCACTCTCATGATACAAAAAGACTACAGCGCAGGCGCGAAAAAGTGAGATAGAAGGCAAAGTTCTACCCCCTTGCCTTTCCCTCTTAGTTAGACTTTTCCTCCTAGTGGTTAGACTTGAAATTAAAATTAAAAGAAAAAACAATCAACGTTTGAATTTGGATCTATTAGTTCATTTGGTTCTCGATCTGATGAATTCAGGCTTAAAACCGATTTCTTTGGCCTCTCTAATACATACTCGTAAAAGAAAAAGAGAAAGTTTTTAATGATTTCGAAATTGTACAAACTTAACTGATCGGACAGATCACGTTTATAGGAACAATTGTTATCCAGATGTTGGATTAAGAAAAGGCTTTTAAAAATTTGATAAAGTTTACCATGCAGGGAATGAAAATGCAGCCTGTTCTTTATTATGTTACAGACAGACAGACTGCTGGCTGGCTGGCTTATTTCTTATTCATTTTAATGTTTATTGAAATCTTGCCTTTTTTAGGGAAATTAGGTTATTCACGATAAATATAAAATTAAATGGGAATTTCAAATCAAATTAGGACGGAAAATAAGTTCTTTGTTTTTTGTTTTTGTTTAATATTCCGAATAAAAGTCTCCTAAAATGGGCGAGGGAATGGCTAGTGCATTTAATAAAGGGATACTAAATGCAATTTACGATATACACCTCGGTCTACTCTACTTCTTGTACTAAGTATGGTGCCAATTAGTTTTCGACTGGGTTTGATACCTATTCGTTTTTTGATTGACTGGGTTTGATACCTATTAGTTTTTGATTGACTGGGTTTGATACCTATTCGTTTTTGATTGACTGGGTTTGATACCTATTAGTTTTTGATTGACTGGGTTTGATACCTATTCGTTTTTGATTGACTGGGTTTGATACCTTCGTTTTTGTTCGACTGGGTTTGATACCTATTCGTTTTTGATCGACTGGGTTTGATACCTATTCGTTTTTGATTGACTGGGTTTGATACCTATTCGTTTTTGATTGACTGGGTTTGATACCTATTCGTTTTTGATTGACTGGGTTTGATACCTATTCGTTTTTGATTGACTGGGTTTGATACCTATTCGTTTTTGACTGACTGGGTTTGATACCCATTGTTTTTTACTGTCTTTGATACCTATTGTTTTTTACTGTCTTTGATACCTATTGTTTTTTAACTGTCTTTGATACCCATTTTTTTTTACTGTCTTTGATACCCATTGCTTTTTACTGTCTTTGATACCCATTGCTTTTTACTGGGTTTGATACCCATTGTTTTTTTACTGGGTTTGATACCCATTGTTTTTTACTGTCTTTGATACCCATTGTTTTTTTACTGTCTTTGATACCCATTGTTTTTTACTGTCTTTGATACCCATTGTTTTTTACTGTCTTTGATACCCATTGTTTTTTTACTGGGTTTGATACCTTCCTACAGAAAACCTTAAAGGGATGTATGGACGTGTCAAGAACTATGTTTTGAAGTAGTAGTGTTACTATTTCAGAGAGAAGTGATTGAGATAAGTCACGTGACTGTAAGCGTGTAACGACTCGGCGGATAGATTCAACGGGTAAGCCGATGCCCCATTCCCAATGCACTGATAACACTACGAAATTGACGCATGCCCACTAGAGCTCTTTTTTTATGGAAAATAAGCTTATTATATGCCCCGCCCCTTTAAAGAGACTGCTGCGCCATCTACGTTAAAATATTTCTACTTCTAACAGTAGTCAATAGAAGGATGACCCATTATGATTTTTCCTTATTCGTGCTGGGGTACTTGTAGAGCTGGAGATCATAGTAGGTGATGGTTTCTATTTGTGGAAAATCTGCCACCAGGAGACGCCTATCTTCATAAGACTTATTCGTACCCTTTTATGAAGGATGCGAGCTCGTAGCAAATATCCTTTCGACCCATACTTATGATTATGACACTAGTAAAATCCTTTTCATTTTACAATCCCTATCAGGATAAAAATTAAAGCAAATTTGTTTGTTATTTTAGTTCGCATTTTACGGATATCCGCTTCTATTTTAAAAGCCTATCGTAAGTTTTGTTCACGGAGGATGTGTTGTTTAAAATAGAATAATTCTTCCACTAAAAATATGATAGGCGTAGACAAACTTATTCGCCAGCAGTAGCTTGACTTACTGGAGTCCTGATCAAACAATAAATATTCTACACCAGCTCGACATGAATTATCGTAGTTTTCGTTCATTTGACGTTATTCGCTATTCGTTTGAGGATCGTTAACTGTGTGCCTTAATGGTTTGTTTACACTCGTCATATATAAATCAAAACCAAATCTCACAAACAAACAAATGCTCGATGAAAAAAATTAACACTAATAACAAATTAACGAGGGACCTTAGAAATTGTTAAGGACTCCTCAACATGTTGGGCGAACTATTTTGTGACGTCATTAGAGCTATGGACTGCAGAATATATTCGTGTATAGTACTAGATGAAGACCAATGGAGATAAACTTATGATATTGGCATCTACTCCTTAAGTTAAGTGTGTTATTTTCTCAACATGTCGGGCGAACAGCGAACTATTTTGTGACGTCATTAGAACCAGGCTGCAGAGCGCAGATTCTATTCGTGTACTTCTTGATGACCTATAGAGATAAACTTATGATAAATATTAAAAATAAAGAAATTTAATATCAAGTTTTTAACCGAAAAACAAACTTGGACCTTGATTATCACCACCAAACAACAAAATTGGTCGAATCTAGACGAAAGTCAAATCAAATTTCGCCTTTTTAAAATTCAAAAATTCAAACCACCTTCGTTTAAGTAGCCTTGTTCTCTAAATGGACATTTCGTGGCTGATAACTTTTTTTATAAAAATATTAATAAAAAAGAAATCTTGAAATTTTGCTTCTATACATCCAGTTTGAAACAAATAATTTGAAAAGAGTATATCGCCGATAGCACCCGTTATTTAAATTTTAAGCATTTCGTGAATAAACGTATATGATTTTTTTTTATATAAATAAAAATTTAATTCAAGGCTTTTCGGTAAGATAAAGAAAAAACAATTTAGCAAACCTCGGCGTGTGTTGTTTTAAATTATAATACTTATATACAATATAATTTTATATACCATCCGACACGCAAATCCTTGCGTCGAATCCATTTACATTTTGATTAATAGATCAAGTTTTCGGAAACATTTTCAATTTGCTCTTTCCGGGTATTTACCGTTTCATGTGGTTTTGAGGGTTTTCTTTATTTTGGAATTCGAGAATTAATTTCTAACTTTAATGTATATGAAAACGTATACACGTCAATAATGTGTCCAAGGAATTTTAAGAACTACTCGAATTCAAAATTAAATACTACTTCAAGATAAACCATCTATTTACAAAAGTTCGCAAATTACAGAACGAAACAAATTGCTAATTTTCGACATATCTTTACATTATGTACGAGATGTACCCTACATCTCGTACATAATGTAAAGATATGCCAATTATCAAATGATAGATGTTCAGCTAGCTAATTGTACCAAGTCATCTTGCGACTTATTGCCACTTATCTAACGCCTTTACAATGCATAGAGGGGTGGTGGCTAGCCCCTATAACGTTAAAAACAGCGATTATTTGAATTAATTTGTGAATTGAATCTTTCAAAAATGGCTCTATACTGTGCTATGAGCCGGGCTGAAGTAAATACTAACAGTTCTCCATGCAGTCCTACTTCTAAAATTAAATCTATCCCTGATGGCTTCAATTTAATTCAATCACTATAAAATATGTGATATATTACGTAGCATTTTCATTATCTTCTCTCTTTAACAATTAGTAGTAGGTAGAAAATGGCTGTTGAAATTCACATGTTATCGACGCCATTTTTATTTATCATAAATTTTGCCGGAAATTTGAAAATGTTAAGCCTTGCCGGGCTTCAATCATTTGCTGATTTCCCGCCAAACGTTCTGATAAATTTAAAAAAAAAATGGCGTCGATACCGTCTGAGTTAGAACCGCTATTAACTACCTACTAATAGTAAACCTATGGAAACCCTCCATCCTTGGAATTCATTTATTTACAGATTAATATACCCGAATTTTACTACCTAGGGTTTGGTGATAAACTTGCGATATCCGCCGCCACAGCCCTAGTGTCAGGCGTTGCTCTAAGCAAACCTTGCCCCCTATTCAGTTGCCTGTCCATGGTTAGGTGGTCTATTTCATTATAGGAACATTGAACAAAACAGGCACGTGATTTAAAACTAAACAAGACAGAATGGATCAATCAAATTGAGAACCTAATATATTCTTAACATAACCTAAACTTCGAATATAACGTGATAATTTTAGGTCCAAGGCTTATTCATTGAAATTCAAGGGTGTCTCTAAAAGTCTAAATTAGGCCTAGTAGTAACATTTCCAAATATAATCCCGGTAAAACGCCTTCATAATTTTATCAAGCCAACAGATACGATCAAATAAACCCTTTTAATCTTTAGCTTAGAAAACCACAATCAATGTTTATCGTCATAAAAAAAATCCATCATATTTTTAAATAATCTCTATACCGTACCCTTTAATCCCGAATTTCCGTTAAGTTTTTCTTTGAACGTAACGTGTTGAAAGCTGATTTTTATCAGTGATCTAACGTTTAGGTAAGCTAAACTTCAAAAACTTTGAGATTTCATTGTCGCCAAAAGGCTTGTTGTAAATCTTAAAACATTTCACGGCTCACGATACATATTTCGACAGCTCAATCTATTCACTCGTAATCCCTATATGAAAAAACCTTTTACAATATTGCAGATCTAGAAGTGAGTGGTTGACCTTATACCGTAAAACAGATGTAAATACTTTAAAATAAAAAATATATACTCATATTTATAAATGATTTATTGATATTTTGGTTAAACAAATACAGTACTACTGTCATCTCGTTTAAATTTATAATTTTTAAAAAAGGGGTAGGAGGCGGGGTTTGACAAGATAGTAATTTTAACGAAGAATTTATGTTTGTTGTTTTTTTACATGAGGTATTAAAGGGTTATTTTATTTGGTTACGTGGTTCAAATTGTATAGTGGCATGCACCCTGTACAGGGTGTTTCTGATAAGTCTGCTATAAATTAAGGAGGATGTTCTTTATACGATTTTGAGTCGAAAATATAACTTCTATCTATGACATTTTGCCACAAGGGACACTGTTTTCGAGTTAAGATTGGATTCAGTGTTTTACGGATGACCCCTTAAATTTAATTTAGGGGTCATCCCTAAAACACTCAAATCATAACTCAAAAACATTGGCCCGGACGGCAAAATGGAGATAGATGCAGGGGTAGATTTAATTTTGGAAGTAGGAATGGTGAACAGAGTAATCTGGGCGCGCGTCAAAGTCCCGGACCCCCTTCCTCTGGACAGAGGGGTATGAAGGAAGAGGCGGGTCATAGCGACAGAGGTAAAAAGGAATTATGTATTTTTTGCCGTCCCCGTCAGCAACGTCTTCAAAACGTAGTTTAAGTGAGCCAATAAGACAGTTTCAACTTTTCGTTACGTGTTGGAGGGAGGGGCTCTATACTGGGCTATGAGTCGCACTGAAGTAAATACTAACCGTTCTCCATTCCTACTTCTAAAATTAAATCTATCCATGATAGAAGTTACATTTTCGTCCAAAAAACATGTCCTTTGTCACAAACACCCTGTATAGGGTAATTATACGGGCGAGTTATGGTTTGTTTTATTTGCAATTTGAAACCGAAACCACAGTGTAATATCCAAAACTAAAGAGATAGTTGAAAGTTTATGAATTAATTAGATCCATGATATTTTTTATTGAGGAAGGATTATACCAGAAGTGAGATGAGACTAGATGTGAAGAGCTCTAGCATTGGTAGTAGATCCTGGCACTAGTGAAGAAATTTGAGGATTTTATGCCGCTTCCCGTACGAGCCTACACTACTGAGAAAAAAATTGGTCGAGTTCCAAAAAAATTTCCTACCCCCTTCCCCTCAACCTAAAGCCGAGGAACACGGACGCGGGTGCTTGAATCTAGTTCGGCCGTCTACCGCCGCTAGCGTCTCACGTTTTGGAGAGAAAATTCAGAAACCGCTACTAGAGGGCCAACCGCTCTTGTGTTATCAAGAATATTCACCTTCGCCGAGTGAAGAATTTGGTTAGCTCAGTACTTCTAGTCTCATCTCACTTCTGATTATACCCAATAATTTTACAATACTGCATAATCTCCAATTACATTTGCTAAGCCCAAAAGGGTCAAATATTTTTAAGTTTAAAAGCCGTTAGATAGATCCCATTCTGCACCTCTTCCTGATCGCTTTCCTAATCCGTAATTATCTTTAAAGTCGTGATTTTTTTCGTGAGAAACGTTCACCCTACCTTTAAAGGGAATGGTTCGAAGATTTAACCTTAATTATCCATCCAACTTGGAAAAAGATTTTGATATCTCGTTCGAATTTCTTCCTGTTTACGAATGTTATTTTCTTACGGGTTTAGCGCGGCACCCATAAACTGTTTATTTAACCTAATTAAAAGATGTGAAACATTGCGATCATGATTTCAACTTTAAAAAACAGTCAAAGAAAGCTATTGTATTCTCAAATTTAACATTTTAATTTTCTTGGAATACTTATGTTTCGCTTGTTTTTGTTTTGATAATATTTTGTAATTCCGATTAGGTTGTTTATTAGCCCTTCTCAAGGGTTTTTTTAATGTTCAAGTAAAGAGCTAAGTTAATTTATCATTTAACATGGTCCCTACCAGGAATACATACTTCTTCTTGAAACCACATACTAATATTTGATTGAAGATAAGGGGAGGGGCTTAAAACTTTGTTAAACTGCTTCCTCGCGTTTCATTGTCTATTTACATATGTTGGTCAACCGTCAACCCTAGGCCTACTCGTTCACACGACGCAAATTAGAGAACTTGTTTACATTCAGGTTCGGCTGGGATTGGTCGATATCTACCTCAATGTTACTTCAATAAGCTAGTTCATTAAGCGTGACGTCAGAGATGGCGGTTTCTACATCTCCTCCCCTTTAGTTCAAGCAGAAAGACCCAGAAAATGGCAAGATATAGATTCCAAGTAAAAGAAAACTATGTATTCCTGGCTCTACATAAAATGTTTTTGGAGGATTCATACCATTTACACCAGGAAACCGGGCTACCTGGAGGACAAAAGCTATGTCATTTACACCAGAAGTCCGCGCTACCTGGAGGACAAAAACTCGTCTGATTTTGTCCTCCAGGTAGCCTGGCCTCCCATGATGAATCCTCCACGTGTGTAAACTATCTAATCTATTAACTTGTAGAACTTGACACTCTGAACAGAATGATAAAATATGTTTCAAATTATGTAATTACAGGTATTGACCCTGTAGACGATGCAACAATCTTCAGGGGCGGAGAGGTCAAATTCTTGGGTTATTGACCTCGTACCAAGAAGAACCGCTAGAGGCGTGTTGTAAACTCGGGCTCCGTCTGGCGTTGCCTCTTGGTGCGAGCAAAATAACCTCGTCCCGCCCGTTTGTTGGTTTAGCTGCAAGTATTTAATGGAATTGCCTATTGTTGGAACCTTTCTGCAAGCTCATGGATCTGATTAAGTAAGTGAGATGTTCCTGATTGGGTAAGTTAAATTCATTCAAGTACTGTGAGTCCATGCCGTTGGGACTTGAATCATCTCAGGCAAGTAAACGCTGGCTGTGGCAAATATACTTTCTTCTCATACCTGTATAATGGAAATATTGGTAACCCCTGTAAAAGCAACTCATCTTTTGAAAGAGGGTCTATTCTCATCGTCATTAGGTTTTCAAGTTAAGAGTTACACACACCATCGTGTTCAGAGCGAGAGTCCAAAAATGACCATAAATTACCATTCTCCTTTGTTAAGGTGTAATTAGTATATTATGAGAAGCGAGGGAATAATCCTGGGAAATTTATAATTAGGGTATATATTCAGTTTGCTAGTAAATAAAAACCTTTGTTTTGCGCCGCGTTGTATAACGAACGGGGTTAGGATTTCCAAGATCACGTTAATTTGTGTGAAAAAAAGCCTCGTTTTCCGAGTGATCTCAAACAATGCATTTTCTATAGATAAGCTAACTCGGAATTATTATGTAAGATTTTTGTGATGAATTTTTTTACTTCTAATTTGCAGGCCTATTAGCGCCTAGCAAATTCTTATCAACTTTATATCTTTACGCTAAGCCGCTTTATGAGGTGAGCCTTGTTCAAATCAACAAATGTTCTTAGACAAGGGCTAAACTAGCTATCGAGAGCAGAAGCTTATAATCCACACCGAAGTTCACATCAGAAGCTTCTCCCAACTCGGCGTTGGCGATGAGGAATTTTCCATTTTTGTCTGCCGAAAAACCGAAAATAGATATAATGAAGTTAGACTAGCTAAAGGGGGGCGTCATTTTTGTGAGAGCCAATGAGAGAACACTCGGGACGGAAGAAAACATCGTTCTGGTAAAAAATAGATACAGGCAAAGGCTTGTGAATGTTTTTAGATTCGAAATTTGATGGGATATAGACAGTTATGGTGACGTCAATACACTTTAAAAAATGTTCCCTTCTCGAGGAAAAAGGGGAAACAATTTTCAACCCCATGTGTACTAAAAGAGGGAGCTTTCAGAAAATTTTCATCGCCAACGCCGGCCACAGTATAAAGTATTGCTCTTATAGTAACTCCCATATAATTAACTCCTGACGAGAGTCATTGCTCTTGGGTCTTGTGAGGTTAAAGGTGGACTTTATTTATATCGTGTTGCCCGAGGGGTTCCTGATGATGTCACCAAGTGAGGTTAAATTTGGATTTTGCTCAGTACAGTAGAGCTCACGTTGGGGCCCGTCTTGAATTTTAAACGTCAAGCTTAAAATGCAGCCTGCGTATTCTCTTCCCATGCATATTCTTGTCAATGTTTCTACCAAATATCAGTTTTAAGTGTTCAACACTTAAAAGTAGACATTATCAATTTAAAATAGACCATTTTCAAAAGTCGTGGGTAAAATAGAGTTCGATGTTTGACCACCTTATTGTCTTAAGATCCGTTATGTGAACAACAAAGACGTTCTAAAGATATTATTTCAAACAATGAGGTGTTTGGTGCAGGACTGGTAACTTCGAAGTCCTTTCTAACGTCTTTGTATCCACTAAACCCTATATCAAGCGGGCCACTTTGGAAAACAACCTACTCCTAAAGGTTTTAGCCATTTTATGAATTTTCATTGTAAAATTTTAATTTTTCCAAAAATAAACTTTGGAGGGAAGCGAAATACGTATCTATGACGTAACATAAGTTCTTAAGATATGTTCCATAAATTTGTCAATCGTTACTGAGAGCTTGTCATGAAGTGACGTAGGTGAAAAGTCATAGATTCTTGTACAGCGACGCCTGGTGAGGTGCTGTCAAAGGCTTAGTACAAACTAAATAGGAAGATGGACTGCAAAATTAACCGAGTGTAGGACTTCAAATTCTCGCTTGTCGTTCTCGAACTAGCTCCAGCTGTAAGTCTCTAGCATTACGAAGTGTCATACTTATGCAACATATCTTATAAACCTATGATGATAACAAATTAAAAGCTTTCGATATAGGCCTGGCTTTGGCTACCCAATTTTGAAGTTTGGAAAAACCTCACTAAATAAGAAGGCGTTTAATGCGAATAAAACCCGATCTAAACAATGCCGTTCTTTTGTTTTTCTTGGCATACACACTAAAAAATCGTGAATTCCTCGCTCAGCCAATCTTAAAACAAAAATAATTTAAAAGCAAGCTGTGTTTTACTTTTATATTTGCTAGGTCCGTTAAAAATTAGTGAAGAAAGAAATAGGCCTAAGTTAATGAAAAACCTTTTTAAGTCAGCCAATTTAGTTTTAATAGTAGTAGCCTTTTCTATTGGGACGACTAAACCTTGCCCCGCATGACGAAATAAATAAATATCAAAACCTTAAACATAAATAATAAATATGTAATAAAATATGTATTTTATTTAAGAAAGTGGATGGGGAAACCTTTGCCTAATGCTATTAGTCATTACTGCGAAGTTAAATTAGGTGGTTCGACATTGAAGAGTCCGGTATATACAGATACGTTTCGTTATAATTTGGAATAAAAATTGGATACTTCGCCTTAAGCTACAACACATTCATCGTGGGTTTCGGATAAAGAGAAGGGATCGTGTGAGTCGAGGGGGTATTCGCTCTATATATTTTCTATTCGATTTCTATTTGGTATGAATGGGTATTTATTGATAAAACTGAAAATAATTTAAAAATAGCACTAGACTAATACAAATAAATTTAAGTCGGGACTAAAATCTTTCAAATAGCCTTATCCGCTTTTGTTAAAATTTACAGCTTTTTTTTTTTATAAATTACCTAACATTTCTACTCGTGAAATATTAAACATTTAGTTTTGTATTATTAAACCTTTAATCCACACTTCCTCGTTTAACGATATTTAAAATTATCGATGGGCATAAATCGATATGATATCGGTATCGGTATGGCACTTTAACCGATATATCAGTTCGATTTTAATTTACCGAAAATCGGTTTAAGGTTAATTTATCTATTAATCGTTCCGAGGTTAATTTATCGATTTATCAGTCAGAGGTTATTTTATCGGTTTGAGCTTCATTTACCGATTAATTGGTTTGAGGTTAATTTATCGATTAATCGGTCAGAGGCTAATTTATCGATTAATCTGTCTGAGGCTAATTTATCGATTAATCGGTTTGAGGGTTAATTTATCGATTAATCGGTTTGAGGGTTAATTTACTGATTTATCGGTTAATAAACGGTCGATATCGTTTAATAATCGCTAAAAATCGCTCGATATTGTTTAATAATCGGTAAAAATCGCTCGATATCGTTTATTAATCGGTAAAAATAGGTCGATATCGTTTAATAATCGGTAAAAATAGGTCGATATCGTTTAATAATCGGTAAAAATAGGTCTATATCGTTTAATAATCGGTAAAAATAGGTCGATATCGTTTAATAATCGGTAATAATAGGTCGATATCGTTTAATAATCGGTAAAAATAGGTCGATATCGTTTAATAATCGGTAAAAATCGCTCGATATCGTTTAATAATTCGTAAAAATCGGTCGATATCGGTTTAATTCGGTTTAAATAATAATTTACCTCTCCGAGTTTTGGTATCGTTTCCAGTAAAAGTACATATCGACATCGGCCATTACTATAAATTAAAATCTTTTACATAATATTTGTAACAGAGATAGAGTGAGGAGCCCCTCGAAAGTGTCGAGACCTCATTAGAAAATAGGTTTTTTATACTCGGTCCGTTATCAGTTTTATATAGTCAGACGACCATGATGTTCCCCTCCAAAGTTATCGAGTTTTTAAACAGAAAGGGAAAGGTTTTTCAATGATACTTGCTATAATTACATTATTTTTCTTCTAAAATCCATTTTCGCGTTACCTTCATCCGTTAAATACGTTTTATATAAGATACTTAGGGGGTTACAATGAAGAAATCTATACGTCTAGTAAATCTATCCGAGGGGGAACCGCCCTAATTCGTTTTAATATTGCGATATTAAGATTAATTAAGGACCTTTTAGAGGTATATTTGGTGGTGGTGGTGTGGCAAAAACTATTATTTTACTGTCGATTTACTTTTAAAATTTGATCGATTATTTAGTCCCGTCTCGTACGATAAGTAAAGGACAAATATCGCGATACTTTCATTTTTGAATGTAGATCGATTAGCTTTAATACGAGACATTTGTTTCAAACTTAAGTTAATATACATGGTGTTTCTGATAAGTCGTCCATAAATTAAGGGGGAATTTGAGTCGAAAATGTTCTATGAGTTTTTCCGTCCGGGCCATCGTTTTCTTGGGCAAAGTATTTTACGGATGACCCCCTTAAATTTATTTAAGAAATTGATTTAGACAATGATTTCTAATTTAACTAAGATGTCATCTTTAAATACTCGAAAACATTGGCCCTTAGGGAAAAATGTCATTGAACATTTTTGACTCATAATCGCCAATAAAACATCGCCCTCAATTTATGTCATACTTATCAGACATATAGGTGAATTTTAAAGTGACGTGCTATATCATATTCGAATTTAACGCGAAAACAATATCGAAATAAATACTTAATTGTCCTTTTTCAAGACCATTGGACAATTAATCAGTTTGGAAAATAACTACATTTTTTCCTCTTTTATTTGTATATCGTCAAAAATATGTAAAAATTGTGCCTGTTTTAATTTAGTATCAGAAAAACTGGTTTATTTACTTTGGCCTATTTTCATATTATTGGTTTCATTTCGTAGCTTCTATTAATCCTTTTAACTATAATCGGCTGAAACTGTGATTTTCGTGAGTTTTGCCCTTTAAATATTCAAAATGTTTGTGGTAGATTGTTTTTAAAATAACCATGAAACGTTAAATTTTGCCTTGAGTTTATGGAGTAGGAGTGAGACAGTGTTTCGTAGGAAATTGGAGAAAGTGATAACGCCTTTTGATGGGGTAACGCGTATTGATTGAGCATTGCTTTAATAATGGTGATTGAATTTTTGAAATACGTGACAGGCTATGATGATATTATCATTGTCATTATTAAAAGTACACCTGCAGTGTTTTCTTCGGATTATAAAATATTACCATGACAAAATTGATACCATACTTAAAATTCACAATTTTAAGAACGCGTGTTCAAAAGAATGAAAATGTCATCAAAATTTAAACCAGTTACGTCACTATTAACAGGTTGAATTATTTTAACTTTAAAAACTTGAACGAATTATTTAAATCTTTCAACAAGATAGTTTGACTCGGTTTGACATCAAACTGGGGTGATATAGGCCTAATTAATTTAACGTTTCTTCTATGTCTTATCTCGGTAGTGTAAACGAAGGGGGATGTTCTTTGAGCGATTTTGAGTCGAAAATGTTTTATGAAATTTTGCCGTCCGGGCCATTGTTTTCAAGTTAAGATTGGGCAAAGTATTTTACGGATTACCCCTTAAATTTAATCAAGAAACTGAAAGAATGATTTCTAATTTTATTAAGGGGTCATCCCTAAAACACTCATCAAATCATAACTCGAAAACAGTGTCCCTTGTGGCAAAATGAACATAGACATTGGCGTGCCAACGTGAGCCAAAATTTTCAACTTGAGCGGGGGCAAAATCGAGCAAAATGGCTGCCTAATGTTAAAGTCTCATAGAGTTGAAAATTTGAGCGGGGGCCTTCGCCCACGCTGCCCCCGTAGTTGGCACGCCCTTGACATAGAACTTACATTTTCCACTCAAAATCGAATTCCCAAAGAACATCCCCCTTGATTTATGAGAGACTTATTTGAAACACCCTGTATATAAAAAATAGATATTTTTCTATTTAATTTGTTCGAAAGTTCATAGAATAATTTTACTTATAGACATTCTTCCAAGCGTAACCTTGCATTTTTCGTTCTAGTCAAAAATTATGCTGTTATATGCAAAAAAATATCTAAACTCCCTGTAGAAAAATCACCCAAAAATTCGCCCTTTTGTTACGTGATTCAAAGGCTCCGGTTAAAATCCTCGACTGGCACTTGTCAGAGATGGAGAAAATTCCGAAAAACTTTCTCTTATTTTTTATTGCGTGATTCGTTTCCGTCTGGTTTTTCTCTCGACGAAACATGGAGACGCATTGTTCCTTGACCAGGATGGTGAACAAGAAACAAAATTACGATTACGTAATATTAAAATCTACGTGTGAAGCAAAAGACGCCTCGTGAAATGAATTGAATATTGATGAAATTTCATATTAAATTTAAATAGAAAATCGCCTTGGCGACAATATTAAGAAAGGTAATCTAGTTTACAAAAATTTGGTTTCAGTTTGGTCAGGGATAAATTTAATTTTAGAAGTAGGAATGGAGAACAGAGTAATCTGGGCACGCGTCAAAGTCCCGGACCTCCTTCCCCGGGATAGGGGGGGGGAGTATGAAAGAAGAGGCGGGGTCATAGCGACAGAGGTAAAATGGAATTACGTATTTTTCGCCGTCCCCGTCAGCAACGTCATCAAAACGTAGTTTAAGTGAGTCAATAAGATAATTTAAACTTTTCGTTACGTGTTGGAGGGAGGGGCTCTATACTTGGCTATCAGTCGGACTGAAGTAAATACTAACCGTTCTCCATTCCTGCTTCTAAAATTAAGTCTATCACTGGTTATGTATTATCAGGAATACATAGATTTCATCTACTTGGAGTCTTTAATATCGCCAACTACACGTTCCTAAGTATTCCTTGATTCCCCTCTTCATTCCCTTTACTTTTGTAGATATAGCGCCATCTGTAGGCAAAATAAATAGTTTTGGCGTGTTTTAAAGATGGCGTCGCCCAATTTAGGCGGGATTTAAATTTCGAGACTATTTGTGATTAAGAACTTAATTCATGCTTAATAAGTGAGGAAATCTTTAATTGTTGGGTATATATTAAAGACCTCTTAAGTATTCATCGGTTGTGCAGTACTAATAACTAAACTCTGTTCAAGCTGAGATTAGTTGTATAATATCACCACTTTCAAACCCGCACGTCTATAACAAACACACTGGAGACCACACAAAACTTCATTCCCATAAGCTACGTTGTGAATAAATAAGGTAGATAAAAACGTATGTAGTTATATTATTTTAACATTTCGCCTTTGGGAAGGTTTTTTGACTCGTGGCTTTTATAATGGCTCCTGAATTTTCTAATGGGAAATCCCAAGGTTATTTCTCTTATAAGCATTTTTTTCAAACTTAAGGTTTAATTTGTTTTTATCACGCTTCTCTTTCAATTCTATCACTGCATCCGCAAATTGCTCGTTTGTTAGTAATGATGTTTCAAACTATTTAGTTACGCGCCTCCCACGTAAAATCGTAAATAATGAAATACTGGTCCGGGATTGACGCTTTATTTAAATTATATAGGAAACGTTTAGTGATTGAAAACAATGGTGGTAGTGGTGGTACCGTGCGGTGTATTGTAAGTGTAGATGGTAATTAATTCTTTAAATAGAAATTACGATTGGTCATGCGCTCTCAAAGTTGATTCTGAAAAAACAGGAGTTTAAAGGACAACCCACAGAAACAGAATAAAATCAGGGAGACTCTCTAGGGCAGATAGTTAGAAGACTATACTCTGTTAGAATAGACCATTTCGATGTAACTAGAAGGGAAAGACACGGTTGTAAAACTTTGCCTTCCATCTCTATTTGGCGCCTGCGCTGTAGTCTTTTTTATCATGAGAGTGCGCAGAGACGGATGGCAATCAACCGTTCTGATGCTGTAGAGAACGTGTCACGTGATGTTTACTGAAATAGTTAGTGACTTACAAAGTTATAAACACAATTGAAAGACTGATTCGCAGAACGATGATTTATGAGAGAAAATATAGGATTCTAAATGAAGTGGACACCATGAACTACTTGCCTTTTGCCCCTCAACATGACTCCACCAATTGAGTTTCCCTGGTTTGACACATCCGGAGTTGAACTTAGTTACTTAAAATTTAAGTTTCAGAGTTATGTCTGAATTCAAAAAGGATTTGGCCTATCAGCGGCGTTGATCATATATTGCCCTACGACATTTGTAGCTCAGTTGGACTGTTCATGGCGATTGTGAACCTATGTAAGTGGCCAGTGTTGTGGTTAAAACACTTCTTGGCGGTTTCAGAATTATAATTCATTTAGTTAAACCAGGGATAGATTTAATTTTAGAAGTAGGAATGGAGAACAGAGTAATCTGGGCGCGCTTCAAAGTCCCGGACCCCCTTCCCCGGGACGGGGGGTTTGAAAGAAGAGGCGGGTTACAGCGAAGGAATTAGGAATTAGGTATTTTTCGCCGTCCCCGTGGGTGTACCTCGTATGAGCAGTTCCCGGTAGAGCAGTTCTCGAAATAGCAGCCGCGATTCCAAAAAAACAGCGGCGTTCTTCAAAACTGCTGTTTTAGAAATAGCGGCTGCTGTTTTAGAAATAGCGGCCGCTGTTTTAGAAATAGCGGCTGCTATTTTGGGAAATAGCAGTGTTTGTCTTCAGTTTCGAGTATTTCTTAACTATACAGTTATATTCGTTGTTTTTGAAAACTACCTTTTTCTGTGATCATTTAGTCAGTAATATGACCTACTAACGGATCGTGTTTTTAAAGTACACTTAAATATTACACTATTCTTCAGGCTGTATCAGTTTACAATTCTAATGCCAGAATAGAAAATATTTCAAGAAAGCTTATTTTATTTCGGAAGTAGATAATTGTTAAGAGTAATTTTTTGGAAAAGGCATATTATTATTTGGGAAGTGAAAGATGACAAACAACAATATTTTGGAAAAGGCGTAACATTGTTACACCTTTTCCAAAATATTACTAACCTAAGTCTAACCAATCAAAACAAAACCTAAAAAACCCAACCGAACCGAACCCAACCTAACCTAACCTAACCTAAACTAACCTAACCAAACCTAACCAAATCTAACCAAACCAAACCTAACCTAACCTAACCTAACCTAACCAAACCAAACCTAACCTAACCTAACAAAACCTAACCTAACCTAACCAAACCTAACCTAACCTAACCTAACCATACCTAACCTAACCTAACCTAACACTATTGGGGGTTCAAATAATCAACTTGAAGCTAACCATATCAGACCTAGTTCTATTTAAGTTCATATAACACAGCGTACACCATAAAAAAGAACAGTCGTTTTTCGCATTCCTGTTTTTCTGCTCTTTAGAGAACTGCTGTAATGGTACGCCGCGTTTACGAGAACCGCTGTAATGGTACGCCGCGTTTACGAGAACCGCAGTATCGGTAACTGTTGTAACGGGTAAACTGCCATTTCGGGAAACCGCTATTTAGGGAACTGCTGATATGAGGACCGCTATTATGGAATCCGCTCATACGGGAACCGCTCATCTGAGGGCTTCCCATAAATCCAATGCTTAAACTAACAATTATTATTTCCTTCCTTTTAAAATACACGAACGAAATATATCACCTCACCCCAATTCTCTCCCATTCACTCTCCCTTCAATGACGACCGAAAAATTTTATACTGTCTAAGGCAGTTCTCTTTCACGACGCCCCCACCACTACTGGGGGTTCAAATAATCAACTTGAAGCTAACCATATCAGACCTAGTTCTATTTAAGTTCATATAACACAGCGTACACCATAAAAAAGAACAGTCGTTTTTCGCATTCCTGTTTTTCTGCTCTTTAGAGAACTGCTGTAATGGTACGCCGCGTTTACGAGAACCGCTGTAATGGTACGCCGCGTTTACGAGAACCGCAGTATCGGTAACTGTTGTAACGGGTAAACTGCCATTTCGGGAAACCGCTATTTAGGGAACTGCTGATATGAGGACCGCTATTATGGAATCCGCTCATACGGGAACCGCTCATCTGAGGGCTTCCCGTCCCCATCAGCAACGTCATCATAACGTAGTTTAAGTGAGCCAATCAGGTAATTTAAACTTTTCGTTACGTGTTGGAGGGGGGCTCTATACTGGGCTATGAGTCGGACTGAAGTAAATACTAACCGTTCTCTATTCCTACTTCTAAAATTAAATCTATCCCTGTTAAGGGGAGAAGCAAATGGTCCGAATTTCTTTTTTATTATTGATTGAGACTAATAAAAGAAAATCAAAATCATTAAGAAAACTAATTGTAAATTATCTTCTATGATTTTATATAAAATTTACAATGCTGAATTAATAAAGTAGGGAAAGGATACCTAATGTTATATCTCTTAAGAATGAAATTACTGTTTTTGAACTGCACTTGCACTTTATATTTCGCACAAACGTTCCTCGCGTCTATGTTAATTTATATTTCACTTTCCTTAAATCGAATCAGTGGCGTCATCAATTGAGGTTTTCCTGAACCGCAGTATTAATTCTCCTTTTATGCAATTAAATTTAATCTTTTAAAATTTTTACAAAATAATATATTTTATTTTATTAAATTTCCATAATATACAAGACCATATTAAACCCAATTATATAAATTTTTGTTCGAACGGCGAATGGTGTTAAATACGTTATTATGTGAAATATCATTTGAAATTGTAAAGAAGTGCGAATATTTTGAACTTTTCAAGTCGCTATTTGGCATGCCATGGCTGTTTTGAAATAATTCCCCATAACTGTGCCTTGGCTACATGATCATCCATATTCATTTGATTTTGTTCGAAAGCTTTTGCGCAAACATAATCTGGAATTTCTTTCAGTTTTCGACCAGTTTTCATAGCTTTAATCTACGGGGAAAATTCTCGCAGTTTAAGTTTCTTAAACTCAAAGCGAAGAGATCAAACAAGTTGACTTTAAAACATTTATAACGTTGATTTTCTAGATTTTTCCTGGAAAATCCGCCTGGCGATTTTATTGGTCAAAGTATCAGCCAATCAAAGAACGAACGCGAAAAGAGTAATCTCGTGCCGGGCCGAAAATAAGAAAAATTTCTTATACGACTAGTGTCCAGTGACCCCCCTATTTGACTGGAAAATTTATTGGACATTGTCCACAAGAGTGTGCAAATAATAGCGTCGCATCTTCATAGTCAAGCTATCAAAACTTCGAAAGATTTATTGGTCAAAATGTCCAGTGACCCCCTTAGTTTAAAAAAAATTATGGGACATTTTAAAATTTTATTGGACAATGTCCAGTGTCCTGTGCTTATTTCCGGCCCTGATCTCGTGGTACCTTTGCACAACTAATTTCGGAAGCGTTTGGTTATTTTTGCGTTCCGTTCTTTGATTGGCCACGAATCGGATTCTGTTGGCCTTTTGAAAATGAGGAACATTTTGCTGAATTTTATCATTCTTAATCGAAAAAAATCACATTGTTTGAACATTTGTTGCCCCTAAATATCTGTAATTACTTGATTCTTGGCGCTTAACTCCAAGATGAGAGTGTCGTTATAAGCGTCCCAGACATTGTTACCAACAACAACAGATCCGTGATTCTGTTGAATAATCACGTCTTTGTCCGGGCCTAGAAGCTTTCCAACATTTTTACCGTCTTCCAATCCGGTAAATCCACCATAATCGTTATCGTATGCAATACGGTTGTACAGAGGTATAGCTGTTTGTTCCAACATCAGCAATGTAGTGTCTTCCAAACTCGCTATGTAGGGCGAAACCATATATATGAGCACTGAGGAATGCATAGATATATTATGCTTGAAATATTTATGAGGCTATAGACTCCATACTAATATCTGATTGGAGGTAAGAAATTGGCCACTTCACCTTCCTCGCGGTTCATTGGCTATTCACAAATACAGTACAAGCGTTGACCCTATAGTTCTACTCGTATAGGTCACATGACGCGTAGAGTGAATAAAAAGGTATTTGAAGTCTTACCAAGCACTTTTATATAAGGTGAATGCGTATGCACGGCGCATACGGTCTCGGGTCTTGCCAGGTAAATCCCACGGTGAAGCTCTGCTCCAGGGTTGTAAATTGCAATTTCACCATGTTCAACAAGTTCTCCCGTATTGATGAGCACGCCTAGTATATTCTTAGGTGTGACCTAGATACGTTCAATTGTAGTTTCATCAACCTTTCTTTTTAATTATAGTATTACTTAATTTTTAATGGGAGTATCACCTAATTATCACTAGACCTTGAGTTCATGTATTTAATCAAGATCAGGATGTGATGAATTAGGTGAAGGAAGTGAGGTGACGGAAGGAGTGTTGGGGTCAAGTCAACTCCGGCGGACATAGGCAATCGGCACCTCTTTTAGGGTAGGAGTACACTTTGGCGCCAAGAAGATTGGCTTACATTTATAGCGTCTCACGCTTCCCACTCGTGGTTAAAGACTTACTTCATCAAACTGCACAAAAGGTGGCGTTATTAGAATCATTTCTCCTGGTTTTCCGTCTGCTCTTGGTGCTCTGACGCTAATATGGTTAAAGATTCGGTCTTGAAACCCCAACTGGGCCAATCCGCGATGGGCAGCGGCCAACTGTATTCTCAATCCATAGTTTATCTCCTTCGCTGTGCTTCCTTCGCCACCGTCCTTATTGATTACAGCGTGCTTTGATCCGTTGACTTGAATTAAGTTAATTGTTAAATTAAGTTTGGAACATGAAGAAAGTGTTAAATTTAAGTTTGGAACATGAAGAAAGTGTTAAATTTAAGTTTGGAACATGAAGAAAGTGTTAAATTTAAGTTTGGAACATGAAGAAAGTGTTAAATTTAAGTTTGGAACATGAAGAAAGTGTTAAATTTAAGTTTGGAACATGAAGAAAGTGATAAATTTAAGTTTGGAACATGAAGAAAGTGTTAAATTTAAGTTTGGAAACTTTTTCAGTCGATTACGGTGCACTTAACGTCCATTTTATTAGCTAATCTATATTTGCAAATAAAAATGCCGGCAAAGCTTTATCTAGCGAACTGAAATGTTCCTGGTAAATTACCTAGAGGTAATTCGTAGCGTAATGCTGTACTTTTCACTGAGCTAAGGCATTACGTGTGATTTTTAAAAAGCCCTACCCTATACATGTTTTAAATAGTGGCACATAACCCGTAATCTCTGTCGTCTTATCTGTCGTTACTCTTAAGTTGAAGGTACTAAGAAAGATTTTTCCAATCCGTGGCCATCATGGAAAATGGCGGAAAGATACGCGATAAATTTTTTATTTATATTTGTGATTTAAATCTTTATCTATTTAAGTCAAAGTTGTGACTGACTGGCTGATAATCAACGCCCAGCCCAAACCGCATTGCCTAGAAGCTTCAAAATTTCCTGGGACGTTAAGCGTAAGTAGTAGGGACGCACTAAGGAAGTTTTTTGCAAATCAGCCACCATCTTGAAAAATGGTGCGCAAAAATGTAATATATATGTATCAGTCTATTAATCGGTTATATATATATAACCGATTAATAGACCGATTCATTATTTCCCATATATGGGCTGTTTGACTTTTGGGGTTCGATTTGCTCTGCCATCTTTTAAATTGGTGACCCAAAAATGAATAAAAATCAGCTAAGGGTTTTAATATGCTGCCATCTTTTCAAATGGTGACCCAAAAATGAATAAAAATCAACTAAGGGTTTTAATATGCTGCCATCTTTTCAAATGGTGACCCAAAAATATAATAATTATCAGCTGACGCTTTTATATTTTTGGTTTAAATTAATAATAAAATTGAAGTTAAAATTCTTTTTATCCGAGATAATTTCACTAAATTACGGCTCCTAATTTAATGTAATCATTTCAACGCTTCACTAATCCTGCAAGTCTTAATTACTATTTAATTTTTTGGGAAAATAACAAATAAGCACTTACCCAAAATCCTACTCATACTCGAAAGTTATTCGGTAGTGTTTCGCGGTTAACAACTCGCGACGTTCTAAATCACCTACTTGCGAGCTTTACTGTTATGTACAGTGTGAAGTATGAACGTGCCTGTACACTAGATTATTCTACATCTAGTTAAACTGTTG
Source organism: Phalangium opilio (assembly GCF_054372755.1). Lineage (NCBI taxonomy): Eukaryota > Metazoa > Arthropoda > Arachnida > Opiliones > Phalangiidae > Phalangium > Phalangium opilio. Next base: position 8,102,957 of record NW_028324151.1, read on the forward strand.
ACAAAATAAAATTGCTTAACGAGTTGGAGAAATATGCATATGTTAAGGGAACTTTGAATTATTTGAAAAACTCCGAACTTTATCATCATTAATATAAAAGAGTACTTTGAGATATATTTGAACACGACTCTTCCAATAATTATAACATTAACCCTTATCTATTTGATAATACGTGAGTGTTCATATTCTATTCATGCCCAGTATTATAAGTTTATAAGATATGTTCCATAAGTATGATACTTCCTATACTTCGTGATGCTAGAGACTGAGAGCTAGTTCGAGAACGACAAGCAAAAATTGACTACACTCGCTTTTGCAGTCCATCTTCCTATTTAGTCTGCATTACTAAACACTATAGTCTTTGAGTCCACCCTTATTTTTTTAAGAAAGTAAATTTTTATACAACTTTGAAATTCAATAAAAAAAAAATGCTTAATCATAATGCTAAAATTGTAAGGGTCTAGAATATTACGTTCTTTACAGACTTCCATAGCGGAAAAATAAGATATTTTTTCTGATTTATAAGATTTTATAGAACAAATAATTAGGTTGTGTTAGATCATAAGTGAATCATATATGATCTCCTCACACTGTAGAACTATGTAAGGAACGGAACTAGGGAGGTAACAAATTTAATTCAATTGGACGCGTGTGGTCAGTAGAGACCAAGTACCCAGTTAGCTGAGTTGTCTTCGTAGCTAGAATAGTCGTTGAATGTGGTACTATCAGAAGCTTATAACCCCAGCAAAGTTCATATCTAAAGCCTTTCCCAACTCTGCGAATAATTTTTATATCGCTTTTCCGAGCCCTATTGGACGAATCCGTCTGGTGCTATACTAGGCGTCTTATAGGGGTACTGCCTAGTACACAGCGGGAAAGCTTGGTGTAGTGTCCAGCCATTACGGAAACTTAATTGCTTTTATCTTCTTTAAATTGTAGATAGAAACATGGTTCCAAATGATATATTCATTAATTTACAGGCTCTTTCGATTAACAAATAAATCAGAGAGTATAATTCGATTGAAAATAACTGATTCTCATTGTTCACTCTATTATAGAAGCATTCACCATGAATAATATTAACAAATATACACTTTTTATTAAAAATAATTTCGGTATAATTTCAAGAAATTTTGGTATAATCATTTTACAATCTGAATTCAGGGTCAACTTGGCCCAATTTCTTTACGTAAGTAGCTAGATGAGCGTCGATCAACGGGGTTTGCGCCAAGAACATAAATTGATTCATTGCTTTTTCGCAAATTTCCTTAGGAACTTCTATCAATTTGGCTCCCGTTTGCATAGCTTGAACCTGAGATGATTAAAGAAATAAAAATGCATGTAGTTGAGATTTAAAACAATTAACAAATTAATTAATTATTATTAGTGTCCAATTAATTGTTCTTAATAATTAAGAAGTGCAATCGCGCCATTTTATGCATCACGACGTGACAAAATGGCACACAAGTAGTGATTTGCCCAAATGGCTAGCTTATTGTAAAGTTCGATTTCTCTAGCAGATGAAGCTTGTTTTCTTGTTCCATCTTCATATTGCTGAGTCAAATGTTCTAAGTTGCGTAATCATCCATTAAAAACGGAATTAATTTATAATTTTAATGTTACAAAAACATTCTTCGACTATGGATGGGATTTAGGATAATTACATATCAGTTTGTACTTTAGTACATAGTCTATTTTTAATGAGTCTATTTTTGTTCAATGGTCTAATAAATGGCAGAAAGAGTTAGGGCGATGGGGAAAAATGCTAGGCCTCGGCTTCATCCCATAGCATAATCAAATAGCGTCGTCTGCTATAGAAACCTAGCTTTGAAATTCGCGAGACATTTGGACCAATAATGACGTGTGTTCCATGGTATTTGAAAAGTATTCTATAGACCTCTTCCACGTAAAAAAAGGGGCTAGGCAACCCTCAGTATTGGGACATACAAGGGGGTTGATACATTGCCATCCGTCTCTGTTCATTCTCATGACAGAAAAATACTACAGCGCAGGCGCCAAAAAGCGAGATAGAAGGCAAAGTTTCACCCCCGTGTCTTTCCCTCTTAGTTGCATCAAAATGGTCTATTGAGTTTCTAGATGTTTTCTAAAAGAGGCCTCTTGTGCATGTAGAAGGTATTTCTTTTAATTCTTTTTTTAGGAACTTTACTTGTGTATGGGCGCTGATTTCCAAGGCGACCTGAAACATGAATGCCATGGATATGGAGTCACCAACAGAGACGGAACCGTGATGTCTTAAAATCAGATTAGTATATTTGTCGCCCAATAAGCTGCCGACTCTTTGTCCTTCCTCCAGATCGTCCACTATTCCGCCGTAATCCAAGTCGTAGCCGATTTGTTTGTACAGTTGCAATGCCGTTTGATTTAGCATCAAAACGGTAGGGTCTTCCAAACTAGCTGTTATTTAAGTAGATAAATATTACTTGTTAAAACGTTTTGTACCTAAAACTTTGTGCTATTTACCTAAGGCGCAGACGAAAGGTGAATGGGTGTGCATCATGCATTTGGTTTGGGGTCTAGCTAGGTAAACACCTCGGTGAAATGATCCCGCAATTTGGTGCAAAGAACCATCTCCTTCAACTACGTCACCTTCTTTTAGTTCGATTCCAAGTAAACTGGATGGTGTCACCTATATATTTATTAATTATTGTCATAAGTTTTGTAAAATGGGGTTTGGAACTCGACCAATTTTTTTCTCTCTAGTGTAGGCGCGATGGAAGCGGCATAAAATCCTCAAATTTGTTCACTAGTGCCTGGATCTACTACCAATGCTAGAGCTCTTTACTTCTAGTCTCATCTTACTTCTGACTTTACCATAGTCTTTTAATATATATATTACTATCAAATTTCCTATCATTAATTTATAAAACTGAAATTTTTGCTCAGTAGGAAAGATTTTTTTTCTAAATATGACCAAAACGTCCTGACGGGCTACTTGGTAACAAGTTACTTAAATTGTCTGCGTGAGCGAATTAAAATAATGATAAGATTCCAGTTGTTACCTCACTGAATCCAATTGGGAATGGAGTGATAAGCATGACATCTCCTTGTCCATTAGCAGCTGGTGCGATAACACTCAAATGGTTGAATACTCTATCGCTAATTCCATATTCGGCCAGACCCCGATGGGCAGCGGCTAACTGAATTCTCAAGGATCGGTTAGCTTCCTTGGGCCCTAAACCTTCGATTGACAGGCTTAGGTATCGTCGGAATGATTGGAGTACTGGTCTTAATTTATGAAGCCGCATTTTCTACGAAAAGTCGCAATGCATTATGCGTCCACAAATCAAACAGTAAAAAGTTATATGCGTCAAGTGCGTTGGTATAAGCAGAAGGGGATAATAGAAGAAGGATGACACTCTGTATCCTATTAATACTAGTTAGTAATGTAACATGATTCTTCCCAGGTTCACCCTTTATGTTTGCTCTCATGCTCATCAAACTTCAGATGGGCATCGCACCGTGCTAGGGTGAATTCTATAACTGTTTTGTATTTACTAAATCCTCAGCCATCAACCAACCCACAAACCTTGATTGTCTTGACGTGGGACAAAAACGCACAAGCGCGTGCGCTTTGGCAAATATTTAAGCGCTAATAGAGTAATGATGAGGGAACTATTTATCGCGTATGTGATTCGGTTTAGTAACCTTGCTATAATAAATTTTAAGGGATGTTGAGAAGAATCATGTTTTTGTGGTACTCTTCTCCCGAAGAGAAGTATTATATACTTCTGGTATAAGCCATTATTTTGGTTTGCCAGGTGGTTTGAGATTTTTTATTAAACGTTATCGTGAAAACGCAAATTATGCTTTCGCCTCGACAATTCAAATTAAAATAAAGGTACAGGTAATACAATTGAAATAATACGCAAAAATTGGTACTGTTTGCGTTTAGGGATATAAAATACTGTATTTGAAAAAAAAACTGTAATTTAGAAGTCAGGCTTCTTGGCGGACAAAGTCCAGCACCAATTAGCTTGGCCTCCTGTTGTAAATGGTATAAATCCTCCTAGTCTGACAACTAGGAGGCTTGATACCATTAACACCTGGTGGCCAGGCTACTTGGGGGACACAAGTCCAGCACCAATTAGCTTGGCCTCCTGGTGTAAATGGTATAAATCCTCCTAGTCTGAAAACTATGTATGGTCAAATTATCAATGCGTGAACTCAAAACTTATCAAAACTGGTCTTAAAATATTTCGCCGTTCGACACTAATAACAAGGAATTTTTTTATAATTTTATTATTATAACCCAAAATAAAACGATATTCATATTAGAATAATCTGCTAATTTGTGAACCTAAACGCGACTGCATTTTGTAACGTTTTATCAATGGCGAACCGCGAGTTGACTGAACTAACGGCTGGAATTCTTTCTCTCTAAAAATGACCTTGATTATTATTCTAAATATATGTAATTTATTTTTTTACTACAGATATTTTTGGGACAATGAACAGAAATTTTGAAAGCCAAAACGCCTACTTCAAGATAATCGTTATCAAGTAGTAGTATGCGTTTATTCACTAACATCATAAGTTTATAAGATATGTTCCCTAAGTATGACCCTACCTATACTTCGTAATGCTAGAGACTTACTGAGAGGTTGTTCGAGAATGAGAAAAGAGAATTGACTACACTCTGTTTTGCAGGACTTCCTATTTAGTCTGTACTAAGCCAGGCAGTACGAGAAACTATGACGTTTCAACTACATCACTTCATGACTCTCAGTAACCAGTGACTAACTTAAGGAACATATATTATGAACTTGTGATAGCATTAACGAAGCACGGGTATTTCGCTAGTAACTTTATAACCTCGCATTTATATCGAATTTTTTCACCACGCACTGCTCATACGCACAATTACACAGCTTACCAACACAGCCCTTAACCATCTAATCATAATTAAACAGTTTAAATAAATTACGTTCTAGTTTCAACGCCGGTCCCTTATTTTCGGAAACTTTCATGTTAAAAATAGGTAAACTTACCAAAATTAGTAACTAGAGCCTAGTAACTTCAATTTCGCATTTTATCTGTGTATTTTCATTAAACCAGTCTACTGCGGGCCGCCTATTTTGATAAAAGTTTCCTTATCAGTGGCCTACTTTTTTGTATCATATTTACTCTGTACCTACTAGAAGCAAAGGTGGAACCCATATTTTTTAAACCTGGGCGCGTTTTAAACGACGTGTAGCTGGCGCTTCGGTAAAGACTTTCATGTTCATAATGAAACATTTTAACGCCATCTATACATATGACTTTATTTAGTAAAACTATGATTAGCAATTAAAACTAAGTTCGAATTTAATAATTTTTATCGATGTAGGCCTTCTCTGGAATTTTTAAGCTGCAAATTAATTTAATTTGTATTTGAAATATTGTTTTTAATTTGTTTAGTATACCCTAGATGGCGACTTAAAGAAAGTAAATGCCTGAAACCTTTATATTCAACCGCGTATTTTAAACGTCCTATTGAAATTCAACATAAATCTTACACGTGATCAGTAAAAAACTTCAGTAAATTAGTTTCAAAATTTTGATGCTAGAGTCGAAACTTTTTTGAGTAAAATTAAATGTACTAGATTTCCAGAGACTATAAAAATTAGCCTATTTTACTTCGTAGTCCGGTAGATCTTAGCCGGAACCAACGAAGCGCTCCCAACCGCTTTTGTGACGTCAGGCGTCAAGAAGGAAATCAGCCGTTCAGGCGAATCCACTAATCCGATTACTATCCGCGTCCAATGGCGCCCCAAACTCCTCCTTTTTCCTCTGACAAGCCACACCCATTTTCTTAAGAGGAGTTTGCGCGTGACGTCAAAATGGGGTCGGGGGAGAGACAATGTTGGCCTATTTCCTCGCTTCGTGGCTTGGAAAATGATTACGATGGAGAAGAGGGGATTTCTGCTCTTCGGAGTCGATTTTTCTATCGACTTTTTGGGGGCCCCGTGCCCAATCTTTGGGAGTTAATAGTACGTGCCAGACGGAACAAATTTCAATTGGGTGTATACACCCTCCTCCCCCTCCGACGTGGTTGGGGGCCAAGGGGGAGAGGAAGAAATAGCGGTCAAGCAAAGAGTGGGGGTTCCTAACGCCCCTATTGTTTACGTAATGCTTACCAGTGACTCGACCCGAACTACCTACCGTCTTTAGGAAGCAAAAGGGTGGAAAAATGATGCCAATCATTCAAAGGGGTTAATCCCCTTGACTCACTTCAAAACCCCTAACCCCACTTCATTGCAGCCCCGTTAAAAAATAACCGATAATTCTTACGCCCCCTTGAAAATCCATTTGTATTAAGTAGTTATCATTTTGACACCTTACTTCAGTCTTAAACAATTATATTCTTCTGTTAAGATTTCTTCATAAATTAACATTTGACAACAACACTAATTAAAAAAATCAAAACAGACCTAATTAAAATAATTAGTTTTTATAAGCAACATTATTTATTTTCTTTAATTTCTGTTTAAACCCGAAAACCTTTACTAAAAATATTCATTGATGTTTAATGGTTAAATTTAGCGGTCGATTTTGCCTCCAAATCTAGATCCTAAAAATATGGCGCCATGGCACGACCAAAATTGCCCCAAAATGTTTTAGCGCTAAATTCAAAAATTCGAGTGTTTCAAAATTTCCCAATAGATTTAGTTAGCTTGGGCGAAACCTTGGTAAACGTTAAGTCACTCAGTTAAAACCTTATAACGGAAAGTACTTAAGTACTTACCCAAAAAAGAGTAGTCTTTGGCCATAACTCCGAGTCCCGACACGACGCATGCGCTGTGACCGAATCTAGTATACTTCATAGATCCAACATTTTCCCATTGGTTCTTGTCTTCATCGTAGCGTTCCACAGGCGCGATAATATTGTAGGATTTAATTCCACCGATGACGTAGATTCGATCCTCAAGGACAACAGTGGCGAAATTGCTTCTACAATGATTCATGGTCTCTATTGGGGACCATATTTTGGTGCTTGGATCGTATCGGATACAACTTCTGAGTCTGTGATGGCCATCGAAGCCCCCGAATACGTAGATCTTGTTTCTGTAGGCGATGACACCTAAACCACTTCGAGCTCCACCCATTGGGGGCATTGGACTCCATTCATTGGTCTCGGGGTCGTAAACTTCGCCCGATTGGAGGACATGGGCCCCCGTAGTGAGACCCCCGACGATGTAAATCTTATCTGTTTACGTTTTTTTCAAAACCGATAAATTTTTGGATTTTGTACAACTTACTTTCGTGAACCGTGGCATTAGCATCACTCCGAGGGGAATTCATTTCGGCAATTAGGGACCATTGATTGTTTTTGGGATCGTATCTTTCGCAGGTATTTGTTCTAACTCGCCCGTCAAAGCCACCCATGACGTAGATGTAACCGTTCAATTTGACAACGCTGGGGTAACGTCTCGGTATAGACATGCACCCTTTCTCAGTCCAAATACGCGTCACAGGGTCAAATACTCTCAAGGAATTGCAGTAAATAGTACAATCATAACCACCGACACAGTATATCAAACCATTCAGTTCGACAGCTCCATGGTTAGCTCTAGGCATACTGTCGGTGTAAGGGAACCATAGCCATCGGTTTGATCGTACGTCGTAGGTCTCTATGACTGATGACGGGTTGTCTGAAAACCATCCTCCGATAACGAAGATTATCTCGCGAGGGATTCTAGGACGAGCGTGGTAGATGGTGACGTCTAATATCTCGTCCAGGTCGCGTTTTCGGGACACGTACTCCTTGGCCTGCATGACCAAAGGATTTCGGAGGACGACATTTCGCAAATACTCCGGAGGACACAGACAGAATCTAACTTGGTCCAATAAGAGTGGAAGACTTCCACGTCTAGTTTCAAGGTCATGATTGACCCATTTCATTATCGCCTCGAAAACTTCTTGTTCTTGTTTGGCGTTCAAGGCGTCCGATTTCAAGAAATCCAACATGTCATCGCGAGAAAGGTTGAGAAATGATGGACTCTGACTTACAATCTACAAAACAATTAGTACCCATACTCATATGGACTTATTATCTTTGGGCGTACCACGAAAAACTTATCCAGTATGAAATCTGTAGCCTTCTCTCGTAACCAATCGCAGTTGTACCTTCCGGCTAAGGCCCTATAGTTAATGGCCGTTTCGGCAGTCAAATCTCTTAGCATGAATTGAAAACATTTCTCTACGATCGCCGGAATCTCTAAATTGACGGAGGCCCTAAGTAGATCCTCTAAGTTAGTTCCGCTAACATTCAGGTAGTCGTGGTAAACGAATTCTAGGATGTCTCGTAACGTTTGCGATGACACATCGACTTGATGGATCTCGGCGCCAAGGTTCTTGTTGAACAAGCGTCTTAAGAATGGACTAAACAAGGCCAAAATTAATCTGGAAATGTTTTCAACCATGAATTTCAGATATTCAACTTCTGTAAAGATCGGTTAGTCTACCTGTGTATGTTATATTGTTGACCATCGATACTTTCAAGCTTAGCGTCACATAAATGATCGCCTGTCATAACTACAGCTTCGCGTAGACTAATGGGTAAGGACATTAAAGGTGATGGGGATTCTTGTCCATCATGCGGAGGGCATGCTCCGCAAGAATTCATGGTTTAAACTTTATTTTCAAGGTTAACGCTTTTAATACTAAACGATGCTAAGCCTTAAATTGAGATAGTTTTAAAAGTTTAAAACTCACGCGAAGAAATAAAACAACAAAATACAGCTTTAAAAAATGCGCGTGAATTTCTCTCATAATAAAATGAGCTGAACATATCCAAACTAAATCGCCTACATTATTTATACTCCAGCACAATATTTGTATATCCTCTAAATTATTGTCTAAAAAGGTATTATGCCGTTTTCCATTGGCATTTTCAATTTAGTTATTATCTTACTGGGGTAAAAACGGAAATTACTTTAAAATTTCACTTAATCTGTTTATGTCTCCTTTAATATTGCTCTATGGTTACTGCTAGCCTAGTGGCTAGCAAGCAGCCAATGGAAAACGGCATGAGAGAGCAGACAGCACTGTCACAGCAGACTATTATAATTTTTGGCGGGACGCGGGAGAGTTCTGATTTTTCTGAAAGTCGAGAAGCCGCCGGGAGTGTGGCGCACTCCTGTAAGCCAAGCTTCTGGGCGGCAAAGTTTGAGGGAATACGACACATGTCGGCGTTCCTACCCTATAGGTGCCGACTGTCCCGTGTCCGCCGGAGGTGACTTACCCCAATGCCACCTTCCGTCGCCTCCCAAGTAAACCTCATTTCCTTCCCTGCTTACACACATACGACCTAGCGGCCCCCGTCAGTGCTGGGCCGCGTAGGGTCTCCCGCTCAATTCTTCCTGGTGCTCAAGGCCTAACGGCTAAGCACTAGTGCTAGTAGGTGGAAAAAAAAAAAAAAAAAAAAAAAAAAAGTCGAGAAGCCACGTATTCTGTCTTTGCTCTTGGGCAATTATTAATTACTTCTAAAATTATTGAATGAAATTAGTTTTTTTTTTATAAATATTAAATCGATAGCTATAATCTCGACTAGTTTAAGTAAGCGGATTTAGGCCTAATCAAAGAAATGTTTCCTAAACGTAAAACCTATGAGAAATCTAATGGTAACTCAAGTACCACCACCAAAAAACCATACCCCGAAAGTAAGAAGCCGCCAAAAATATCAGTGGACGAGGAAGATGACGATTTTGAAAGCGGTAACTTCGAAGATGATCTTGCCATGATGACTGAAACAGTTGAAAGTCAAGAAGGTGAAGGTCCAGAGAATCAAGTCACCCGCAGCGTCAAGTGGGGTCCCGTCCAAACCCTCCAACATTAAATCCTTCGAAAGATACCTTCACTTTTCAACAACTTGATTTGGATCATTATATTACCGGCTTTGCCATGGAAGGTATGTCAGGCCCTCAGAAAGGATCAGCACCAATAATGAGGATGTTTGAGATTTATGGTTGATACCAATGTAGTTGGTTGTAGTTGGGTTGAACTTCCACCAGGATCTTACAAAATCCGCGATAAAGATCTTTCCCGGCCAATATCCCCATGTCAAATTGAAATTGACGTTGCTTGGAGTCGATTTATTTCTCACCCTCCTGAAGGGGAATGGTCAAGAATTTCCCCCTTACGCATTTTAAGCTTTGATATTGAATGTGCTGGACGTCAAGGCATTTTCCCTGAATCTGAGAAAGACCCGATAATTCAAATTGCCAATATGCTCCTTAGACAAGGGGAACGAGATCCTTTCATTAGAAATATCTTTACATTGGATACTTGCTCGGCAATTATTGGATCTCAAGTCATGTCCTTCAAAAATGAGCGAGAATTGTTAGAGGTAGTTATTTAAATTGTTTAATTATGTATTTTTAAAGGGAAAGTGAAGATAACATAACATTATAGCTTAAAAGAACGGCCTTTTTCTAAATATAGAAGGAATTAAATATTAAAAAATAAATAAATGATCTCTTATTACTAAATAATTAGGATTTAATTAGTCTTAAAAACAATCAAGGACTACAGCACCAACCGCATTGGTTTAGTGGCGTCTGCTAATCTGAACCTCTTACTCCTACGTGATTGGTTGAATTCTCACAGACTTTAGGGAGGTAAGAGTAAGAGGTTTGGTTTAGTGGCGTCTGCTAATCTTAACCTCTTACTCCTACGTGATTGGTTGAATTCTCACAGACTTTAGGGAGGTAAGAGTAAGAGGTTTGGTTTAGTTGCGTCTGCTAATCTGAACCTCTTACTCCTACGTGATTGGTTGAATTCTCACAGACTTTAGGGAGGTAAGAGTAAGAGGTTCAATTTTGCAGACGCCACTAAACCAATGGCGGATGGCGCAGTAGTCCTCGTTTTTAAGACTAGTTAATTGCTAATTATTTTGCAATAAGAAATGATCATGAATGCAACTGGAGGTACGACTATATTGTTCAAGATCAATAGATCTTGGCCACGGCCCATTGGTGTCGCTAGGTACATTTCACGACTACACAAAACGGAAGAAAGAAACAGTGGTGGCATGCTTTGGAACCCGCTGTCAGAAAGGCTCCCCCTCCCGCTTCCTTGGGGTGCCCCCCCCCCCCTTGGAAGCAGAGCAAAAGGCCTTGTCGTGGCGGAGGGGGCCCGAGTTCGGTGTGCCGGTTAGGATGGTTCCTTGGGCTTGCCCTTGGTTCGGACCTTTCCCTGCCCCGTTCCGCGAACGTTTTGCTCGGCCGCCTCGCCCCCGCCCAGGTGTTGCTATGGATCATTCCCAGCTCTTGGCAACCCTCTGGGGGCCGCGGATACATTTTTTGGACCGTATGGCACTGCTGTGCTCGGAGGGCGATCCCCCGGCCCCTCGAGCCTTCTGCTGCCTTAGTCCGAGCCCTGTCACTGACCACCTCCTGGCTGGGCTCACCGCTGACGGTGTCCCGCCTCTGTCACCTGCTTAAGGGGCGTTGCCGGGCCCGCTGGCCGATCGCGTATGCCTTGACGGCGGTTCCGCAGGTACCATTTTGGGCACAGGGATGAAGGCAGGAGGGTGGCGCTGTAGATGCCCCCGTGCGCAGGAGCAGCGCCTAATCAAATGCATTCTGAGTGTCAGAAAGGCTAGACTGACTGACAAAGAAGAAGCCAACACAAATACCAAGAACATTCCCTTAAAGGCTTAAAAATTGCCCACCTTAACGTCAGAAGTTTAAAACGTCACATAACCGACATTATATATGTACTAAATAATCTTACCATTGATATCATTGGCTTATCAGAAATGTGGTTATCTGATTGAGTTCATGACACAACTCTTACTATACCCAATTATACTCTCATTAGAAAGGTCCGCCGAAATAAAGCAGGGGGGTGGTCTGTGCATTTACTATAGTAAGACGCTACAAGTATCACTATTATCAGAAGTATATAATACTTCTCTTCGAGAGAAGTGTACAAGCACAAAGCGGGGTAAGTGTAACGTCATTCTTCCCAACATCGGAACATTTAGAGCAAGGTTACTAAACCGAATCACATACGCGATAAATAGTTCCCTCATCATTACTCTATTAGCGTTTAAATATTTGGCAAGGCGCATGCGCTTGTGCATTTTTGTCCCACGTCAAGACAATCAAGGTTTGTGGGTTGGTTGATGGGGATTTAGTGCCAAACAATTATAGAATTCACCTTACGGTGCGATGCCCATTTGTAGTTTGATGAGCGGGAAAGCAAACTAAAAGGGTGAGCCTGGGAAGAATGACGTTACATAACTAAAGCATTAAGAGGATACAGAGTGTCATCCTTCTTCCATTATCCCCTTCTGCTATTATCAACCACAACGGAAACAGTCAATTCTAACCTAGAATCCCTGTGGTGTAGACTCCACGAAAAGAATTGTAAACCGAGTGTGATTGGAATATGCTATCGTCCGCCAAATGGAAGCTGCGCTAGTAGCTACTCAGATCTGAAATTACAACTAGAGTTACTATCTGAGGATCCCCAAACCAAAGAGATTTTGTTCCTCGGGGACTTAAATACAAACTTGCTTGGACCCCTAGATTCAAACGTTCGTAATCGTAATCTTAAATCAGCCACCTATGGATTTCAGCAGTTAGTGTTGCAACCGACCAGAGTTACTCTGACAACAAGCACTCCTAACAAACTAGCTGTTACCCGCGGCGTCGCACGCGTGTAATAAGAACTTCCATCAAAATGATATAAAGAATGGGTAGATTTTACTGATGACTAATATTTTTGTAGCACCCTAGGAGCGAAGGACTCGGCGTTGCCCGTCAGCCCGTCGGGACATTTTTTATTACTTTTCACGCGGACATTATTCCATAAAGAAGGGTTTTTAAATTTCTGGCCGCCATTTAAAAAGATGGCAACAAATCGAACCCGAAAGACCATTCAGCCCGTCTATAGGTTAAAGGAAACCAGTGTACTAAATATTTGCGAAATCGGTTGAAACGCGCGGACTTTGTTGCATAAAGAAGATTTTTTACATTTCTGGGCGCCATTTTTTAAGATGGCGGCGGATTGGAAAAATATTTCTTAGTACGCGCCTACTGTTTATGAGTAACGTTCCTGCAAATTTTCAGCCTTCTAGGGCAAGCGGTTTGGGCTGGGCATTGATTATCAGTCAGTCAGTCAATCAGTCAGTCAGGACTCTGATTTATATAGATATAGATATTCCAACAAAAATCATACAGGCAACTACCATCCCACTGGGTATCTCAGATCATGACCTAATCCTATGTTTTCGGAAAACCAAATGTCCAAACAAAAATCATAAGAAAAGTTACGCGAGTTAGGAATTATCGCAACGCTAATGCAGACTCCTTTGTTTCTGATGTTCGTTACAAACTTAGCATGGAAATAGGAAGCGTAACAAATGTGGATACTGCAGTTGAAAAATTATGTTCCACGATAACTGACACGCTGAACGTTCATGCACCCTTTATAAACAAATGAATCACAGTAGCAGACCCGCCTTGGTTGTGTCACTCGTTAATGAGAGCTTGTCATGAAGTGACGTAGGTGAAACATCATAGATTCTCGTAAAGCGACGCCTGGTGAGGCGCTGTCAAAGGCTTAGTACAGACTAAATAGGAGGATGGACTGCAAAACCGAGTGTAGTCAATTCTCGCGTCGTTCTTGAACTAGCTCTCATTAAGCCTCTAGCATTACGAAGTATAGGTAGTGACATACTTATGGAACATATCTTATAAACTTATGGTTAAACTGAGAGGTAAAACACCTCATGCACTTACGCGATGTCTGCCACAGAAAAAGTAGACTCCCTGGACTAAGTCTAAGATACTACGAGGTCATATACAAAATATACAGGAACCAAGTCACCGAAAAATATTCGCACTGAGAAGAGAGACTACTTTGATAAAAATATCAATATTAAAGACAAGGGAACTTAACTAGCGGCGCTTGGAAAACTCTGAAGCCTTTCCTAAAAGCTAAAAACTCAAGCATCAACATAATTGACTCAAACGGTAGCACAATAACGACCTTGAAAGAAATAGCGTCAGTATTTAGTAAATTTTTTTGCCGTAGAAGTACCTGCAACACCTGCACCTAAATACATACCACAATCAAAGAAACACTTCGCTTCCACTCTTAAAATGTCGTCTGCTTTACTATATTTTCTCTATGCTTGGAATGCTGCTTTAATAATTCGTAAATTTTTACTTAAAAAAAAAGAGAAATAATTCCATATCTAGGTAAATAGGTTTGTAGTAGTAGACCTCTTGACTCGGAGAGGTAATATTTCGGTTTTCCCAACTTGTTTACCTCTCCGAGTGACGTATGTCACGGAGAGGTTCTGTAACGATCGTGTGTGTCTGTGTGTCTGTTGTTACACCCACGTGACCGCGTTCGCAGTTTCCAAATCGGAGCAAACGTGTTCGCCATTTCCGAACTGCTTTCACAGTCACGGAAAAGGCTCCTCTACTTGAGTTCTCACACCACGATCTTCTGGTCTTTGTCCATCCCCCACGGACACCAGTCTGTACTTACTGGCTTCTAATCACCACCATCTTTTTGTCTTCGTCCATCCCACATGGACACCAGTCTGTACATACTGGCTTCTAATCACCACCATCTTCTGGTCTTCGTCCATTCCACTTGGACACCAGTCTGTACATACTGGCTTCTAATCACCACCATCTTCTGGTCTTTGTTCATTCCACTTGGACACCAGTCTGTACATACTGGCTTCTAAACACCACCATCTATTGGTCTTCCGTCTTTTCCACATAGACACCAATCTGTCTCATTGGCTTCTAACTCCATCGTCATCGTTTGGTTTAAGACATTCGCGGCGATCAGCTAGGGTTACGAGAAACGTCTAGCCTCCCTAGGGTGGGTTGTCCACCAAAGGTTTTCGCAATTGCGGTTGTTCTTGCTTTTAACTGTAGTTCGACACCCTTATATACTACCTATTTGAGTAAGGCGAAGCAACCGGCGTATGCTTCATTTCAAACGCCAATATTAGTCAAGTCTCTCAAGAATGTTTAATTGTTCTTTATCAAAACGATGTAACGCTCAATAAGGCAAACAACTAACGAAGAAAATATTTAGTATTAATTACATTTATTTTAATATTAAAGATAATCTTGTTTCTCAACTCAAAATTAATACGGAAAGAGTTAAAAAGCAGTCTATGTTTTTACCTCTCCGAGTGACGTATGTCACGGAGAGGTTCTGTAACGATCGTGTGTGTGTGTGTGTGTCTGTCTGTTGTTACACCCACGTGACCGCGTTCGCAGTTTCCAAATCGGAGCAAACGTGTTCGCCATTTCCGAACTGCTTTCACAGTCACGGAAATGGCTCCTCTACTTGAGTTCTCACACCACCATCTTCTGGTCTTTGTCCATCCCACACGGACACCAGTATGTACTTACTGCCTTCTAATCACCACCATCTTCTGGTCTTCGTCCATTCCACTTGGACACCAGTCTGTACATACTGGCTTCTAATCACCACCATCTTCTGGTCTTTGTCCATCCCACTTGGACACCAGTCTGTACATACTGGCTTCTAAACACCACCATCTTCTGGTCTTTGTCCATCCCACTTGGACACCAGTCTGTACATACTGGCTTCTAAACACCACCATCTACTGGTCTTCCGTCTATTCCACATAGACACCAATCTGTCTCATTGGCTTCTAACTCCATCGTCATCGTTAAGTTTAAGACATTCGCGGCGATCAGTTAGGGTTACGAGAAACGTCTAGCCTCCCTAGGGTGGGTTGTCCACCAAAGGTTTTCGCAATTGCGGTTGTTCTTGCTTTAAAGTGTAGTTCGACACCCTTATATACTACCTATTTGAGTAAGGCGAAGCAACCGGCGTATGCTTCATTTCAAACGCCAATATTAGTCAAGTCTCTCAAGAATGTTTAATTGTTCTTTATCAAAACGATGTAACGCTCAATAAGGCAAACAACTGACGAAGAAAATATTTAGTATTAATTACATTTATTTTAATATTAAAGATAATCTTGTTTCTCAACTCAAAATTAATACGGAAAGAGTTAAATAGCAGTCTATGTTTTTGTCTGTGTGTGTCCGTCCATTGTTACACCAGTGCGTCGCGTTAGCAGTTAGCCTTGTGTTTATGTGTTAAGAAATCATACAGAACCTTAATATTCCCTTTTTCCATAATATAAAGTGAATATGTGGTACAAGTATTTTTCGTAATTATGATGCATTTAGTACTTTTGTAGCTTTAAAGCTCTATTTCATTTTGATATTCCAAAGATTTTTTTTAATATTGTTATTTGAAATGGCTGTTTATATATTACTTAAGCCATACTACATCTGTATGTAGAATAATCCAGGAAATTGGAATTGTTGTTGAAAAATCTGATAAGTAATTTTTCATTTCAATTCATTTATAGGAAACTAATCCATTATCAGTAAAATCAGGTGATTGAATTAAATTCTAAAGAGTAGTAAAATACGGATTGTCTTTAAAATTCAATAGAAAAAATAATATCCGCGCTTCAGTCAACTGGAAAAACTCTTATCGTTTTGTTTTTAAGGCTTGGGCAAACCAAGTCTCTTTTATATAATATCTGTTCCTTCAGCCTTAATTTGTATTAATCTATTATAAAAATAATAATATGCTTGTCAAACGTCATTAATTCGATGTTCCAGTAAGATGTTCGTGAGCATATTGGCTCACTCCGAGTGCCTCTCATTATTTTATGGGAAAGATTAAAATTTTAAATCATTTGGCAGGGGAGTGGTAAATTAATTCACAATTGGTAGGCGGGTGGTAAATTAATTCACCATAGATAGGCGGGTGGTAACTTATTTCATGAAAAAAAGGCGGTTGGTAACTCAATTTACGATTGGTTGGCGGTTGGTAACTCAATTAAAGGGATAGTTCCATGTTTAGCCAAGAAGTACAAATTATTAACGGTTTTATATAGAAAATTACCCGTTAAAACATGAGGAAAAACTAAAATTTAAAAAAACAACGTTTAAAAAGAGATAATTGGGTTTAAATATTTGAATCTCTAACGGCTAACTTTAAACCGTCCGCCATATTTTACCCGTATCTACGTCGATGCGGTACATAAATTTCATTGGTGCTCTTAGAAACAATAGGTTTTATTTATAGTATGATACTAAACTACTAAGAGGGAATCTTGTCGTCTGCTACATTGGGAGAAATTAATAAAAAATGTCAAGCTCAGGTTTTATTTTTAGCTTACCCGTATTTAGCGGCTCAATATTAACAAATAGTTAACCGAATGAAAGGCTACTAATACAATTATCGCTATTAATCCGTTTAGAAAAACGCTTAAAAACGAAGTCTTAGGAAACTAGCACAGAAAGTGTTATGTTTGTAAAACTAAAGTATAGATGGCGCCAGCCTCTCCATAGGAAGGGTCTTTAATCTAGCTCTTTTTACCTCTCCGAGTGACGTATGTCACGGAGAGGTTCTGTAACGATCGTGTGTGTCTGTCTGTCTGTCTGTCTGTCTGTCTGTCTGTCTGTTGTTACACCCACGTGACCGCGTTCGCAGTTTCCAAATCGGAGCAAACGTGTTCGCCATTTCCGAACTGCTTTCACAGTCACGGAAATGGCTACTCTACTCGAGTTCTCACACCACCATCTTCTGGTCTTTGTCCATCCCACAACGACACCAGTCTGTACTTACTGGCTTCTAATCACCACCATCTTCTGGTCTTCGTCCAATCCACTTGGACACCAGTCTGTACATACTGGCTTCTAATCACCACCATCTTCTGGTCTTCGTCCAATCCACTTGGACACCAGTCTGTACATACTGGCTTCTAATCACCACCATCTTCTGGTCTTCGTCCAATCCACTTGGACACCAGTCTCTACATACTGGCTTCTAATCACCACCATCTTCTGGTCTTTGTCCATCCCACTTGGACACCAGTCAGTACATTCTGGCTTCTAAACACCACCATCTTCTGGTCTTTGTCCATCCCACTTGGACACCAGTCTGTACATACTGGCTTCTAAACACCACCATCTACTGGTCTTCCGTCTATTCCACATAGACACCAATCTGTCTCATTGGCTTCTACTCCATTTTCATCGTTTGGTTTTAGGATATACGCGGCGATCAGCTAGGGTTACGAGAAACGTCTAGCCTCCCTAAGGTGGGATCGCCACCAAAGGTTTTCGCAATTGCGCTTTTTCCTTACTATTATAATGGAAACGAATCGTATATATACCCCAAAATTTGAAGAAAGCGGGCAAGAGGGGTACCCTTCACTTTAAACGTCAATATTAGCAAAGTTTGAGATGATAATAGGTATAACTTTATTTTAAACGATTTAACTATTATTAATGTTAATTATTGAAGATTAAAATAATTAAAAATAATTATATTTATTTAAATATTAAAGATAATCTTGTTTCTCAACTCAAAATTAATACGGAAAGAGTTAAAAAGCAGTCTTATGTTTTTGTCTGTGTGTGTCCGTCCATTGTTACACTAGTGCGTCGCGTTAGCAGTTAGCCTTGTGTTGATGTGTTAAGAAATCATACAGAACCTTAATATTCCCTTTTTCCATAATATAAAGTGAATATGTGGAAGTATTTTTCGTAATTATGATGCATTTAGTACTTTTGTAGCTTTAAAACTCTGTTTCATTTTGATATTCCAAAGATTTCTTTTAATATTGTTATTTGAAATGGCTGTTTATATATTACTTAAGCTATACTACATCTGTATATAGAATAATCCTTGGTTTAATGATTTCATGAAGAAAACTAAGACCTAGACTCCGGCGGGTATATTAAGTATTATCCGCAATAGGCTTAGTGAAACAAAGAGTAAATAATTGAGGCCTGAGGTGAAGTAAACTTTGGGCTTTGATTTTCGTGTCTGAAATGAAGAGACATCAACGGTTCAGAGTGAGCCGAAAGTTAAATACACTATTAAATAATCAGGTTAAGTTTTATAATAGAAGAAAAGATCATGGTGGCAATTAGAATAGTAATAGGGCTAATGGTAAACGGGTAGTAGCTACAGACGTTTTATTCTCTTTATGGTGCGCATTGACTATTAGTGCGTCTAGCTACAATTTAACTTTGGTGTTATTAAACGTTAACATTCATGTTGGCAAACTAAGAATATTATTGAGGCGAGACGAGACGATAGTGTTTACACTGCAAACCAGTTGTGAATGTAGCTTTCAGAATATACGGTAAACAGCTGAAGCGTAGACTTCATTTCCTGATCTTTTCCCTATTGACTTATTTCCATGTGTCCAAGATTTATCCTTATTGGATGTAAAATGTCGTCTGCTTTACTGTATTATTCGCTATGCTTGGAATACTGCTTCAATATTTCGTTTATTTTTACTTCAAAAAAGAGAAATAATTCCATAACTAGGTAAATAAGTTTGTAGTAGTAGACCTCTTGACTCGGAGAGGTAATATTTTGGTTTTCCCAACTTGTTATGTTCTCTGACTGAGAAGCCATTATGTTCAAATGATAGTCTAAAATATGGAGGCTACTGTAGTAGGGAAACCCCTCGTATAAGAAGAGAAGAGAAGGAAGGTAGGGGCTTGGCTCAAAATAAAAACGTCAAAATGACGTAAAACACTAGTTCGGCGATATTCCGCTTGGGGATCCACGATCTCTTAAATTTGAACTTCGTTTGCGATTAATGAGGTAAAATATTATAAAATATATTTTAATATGTATATTTTTGAAATCCTTATTTGTTGTTCTATCCAAATTAATAAACCTTATTGACATACAATGCTATGAATATACATGGAAATATCTCTTTAAGTTTAGTTGACCTTTTTGTATAGGTTTAAAAAAAAGTTATTTCTAAACCACGCGCCAGCACGCGCACATTTCATTGAAAGTTTGTTATTTAAGAATTTTGCCTTCTATATACTAATATTCTTCATCAAAAATAGACAACGAGCTTTCCAAGACTCGAACCTGCAATGTTTTGCCTCGACTGCAAACGCGTTATCCATTAAGCCACCTGCCCGTACTGCGTAACAAAAACAATTATCCAAACATTGTGTTTATAAGATTATTTCATTTATGTTGAATAAAAGATCTGTAAAAATAAACACCGAGCTTGCCAGGATTCGAACCTGCAATCTTCTGCTCCGTAGGCAGACGCGTTATCCTATGCGCCACAAACCCGATGGAGGCTAAACAAAATGTTACGCAAACATTGTAATATATGTAACGGTTTTACCATGATTTATAAATTAATTAAAATATAATACTTAGACTTAATTGTTCTTAATCAAACTTCAGAAGTTCAACATTCAATAGTTGCTTGATAATTCAAAAGTGTTCCGAACCTTAACTGATTTCCATGTGTCCAAGATTTATCCTTATTGGATGTAAAATGTCGCCTGCTTTACTGTATATTCGCTATGCTTGGAATACTGCTTCAATATTTCTTAAATTTTTACTTCAAAAAGTGAAATAATTCCATATCGAGGTAAATATGTTTGTAGTAGTAGACCTCTTGACTCGGAGAGGTAATATTTTGGTTTTCCCAACTTGTTTTATAAACGCAATTGAATTTCTAAGAAATAGTAGGGCCACTGTGCAGATATAACATTTCTTCTAACTAAATGTGAAATTAACAATACAAAACGCATTTCATAAAATTAATTATCGCGAAATCTTTTATATAATTACAAAATCAAAACAGGAAATCAATAAGAAAATCCGGAAATGGAAAAGAAAATTTCGAAATATTTTTGATGAAGTCGGATATTAGTGAAATATTTGTTTGTTGTGGATTCAAAAACGTTAGATGGAGCTTAAACGTTAGCCGTCCATCAATGCCCATTTGTTTGAAGTCATGTCTAACGTCTTTGGTGTTCGTCTGAAGAAATCATGGTGTTCAAACACCAGACCCTATTTTAGCTCCTACTTTTCCAAAGGGTCTTTACAGAAAGAATTAGAGTACATTGGTGCTACCGTTGCTTTAGCAATCCTAAAACCACAGAGAAATGGAAAATATACTTGACGTAGTAGTAGGAGAAGGCACTCCAGGATGAACTTGATCAGGTGGATCACGATTGTAATGAAAAAAAAAAAATGAAAAAGAAAAACTTTCCATGCCACTGATTTTTCAATTTCCGGTTACGGAGGTAGTGGTTCCGGTTTTTGTTCCTACTTTCCTCTCATAGCTTTTATGATTTTACTTCCTCTATTTCTGCCGCCTGTCTTTTTTCATGTTTTTTAATAGGATTTTTCTGCTATCATTTCATATCTTTTTTTTTTCATTCCCGATCTCTGAAATTTCAAAACGAAATGAGTTTCGACGAGGAACTCTTTAGAATTTTCTTTTTAGAGCACATCCAAAAAGTTCTTGTAATTTGGATGAATAGTAAAGTTTGTTAGAAAGGTTTGAATGCGTAAACATGATTAGTAACTTCAGTAAACCTAATAACATTGGCGAAGGGAGGATACGAACTGGGCAACTTCGGGGCATGCTATGACTAGCAGCAGAAGTGAGATGAGACTAGAAGTGAAGGGCTCTAGCATTGGTAATAGATCCTGGCACTAGTGAACAAATTTGAGGATTTTATGCCGCTTCCCACGCGCCTACACTAGTGAGAAAAAAATTGGTCGAGTTCCAAAAACATTTCCTACCCCCTTCCCCTCAACCTAAAGCGGCCGAACACGGACGCGGCTCCTTGAATCTAGTTCGGTCGTCTACCACCGCGAGCGTCTCACGTTTTGGAGGGAAAATTCAGAAACCGCTACTAGAGGGCCAACCGTTGGTGTGTTATCAAGAATATTCACTTTCGCCGAGTGAAGAATTTGGTTACCTCGATACTTCTAGTCTCATCTCACTTCTGCTACTGACTAGGCGGGTCATAGCGACAGAGGTAAAAAGGAACTACGTATTTTTCGCCGTCCCGGTCAGCAACGTCATCAAAACGTAGTTTAAGAGAGCCAATAAGATAATTTAAAATTTTCTTTACGCGTTGGAGGGAGGGGCTCTATACTGGGCTATGAGTCGGACTGAAATAAAGCCTAACCGTTCTCTATTCCTGCTTCTAAAATAATATGAATCCCTAGGACAACTAAATCATAGTATAGAGAAAATAATTTGCCTTACTAAAAATGAACAGGCACGCCGATATAACGAAGCCCTGCGGTCACATTATAGGTTTGGAGACGCAACAAAATAAAGAACCAATGTCTATTTCACTCCATCTTATTATGCACTTGTTGTTAATTACGGAAGTTGTTGCTAAAGGAAGTCTTATTAATTTTATCAAGATTTGTAAACAAAAATCTTAAGTACCGCTATACTGTACTGTGTTTCTGAAAGGTCTGGCATAAATTAAGGGATATGTTATTTGGGTGATTTTCAGTGGAAAATATAACTTCTATCTCCATTTTGCCACAAGGGACACTGTTTTCAAGTTATGATTTGAGTGTTTTAGGGATGACCCCTTAATTAAATTAGAAATCACTGTCTTTCAGTTTCTTTATTAAATTTAAGGGGTCATTCGTAAATATACTTCGGCCAATTTTAACTTGAAAACAGTAACCCAGACGGAAAAATGGAGATAGATAGAAGTTACATTTTCGACTCAAAATCGATTTCCCTAAGAACATCCCTTTAATTTCTGACAAACTTATCAGAAACACATTTTATTAGGAATACATACTGCTAATAGCAATATGTAAATATGTACATCATCAGATTTTTACACCAACTTTAAAAACTCGTAGTGTAGTTTCTGTGTAATTAATGATTTGATGGAAAACTTAATGGGTTCGGTAATTTCTATCTTCATAATAATAATAATACTATCTTTGCTGAGTGTTGAAGTATGGAATTAATATTGTCTGGCGACATCATTTCGTATAAATTAATATGAAAAGGGCTCTATGGTTTTCCCAATGATCCAATTCCTTTCTTTGTCACCTCTGCTCAGTTGTCTCTTCTTAATTCCCGGATATTTTCAATTCCTTCACCTCTGCAGTTTCGGTTGTACAAGCGTCCTTATTTTGGAGGAGTGAGAGAGAGGGGGGAATTTATATCTCGGTGTTGTTGGGCTACCGCCCACCCACCGAGGGTATGACGCTTGAGGGCGCCAGATGACTGATCCCTTGACACCCAAAGCGCGTATATTACGCCCACTTCAGAATCTCTCTCTATTCCAGTCACAGTTATGGCAACGTATTCCAGCTTGGAGTAGAGAAGAGGAGATGGAGCAAAAATGTTCGTGGGCCATGTGCCGCAATGAAAGCAAGGAAGATGGAGATAGGGAAGTTTCGTGTAACGCTATAACTCCGGTCGCCCAAAAATCCCGTTTTCGGCGTGGATATGCGCACGCGCCGCACTTTTCTCGCGCATCGTGCTGAGGATAGGCCGTCTGGCGACCACGTAGGGAAATGAGGTCTTGCGCTTCGATCCTGCGCAGTTCAAACTAACACCGAATATAAGTCATGTGACCTGCTACATTTCGTGAAGAGAGATTCCTATACTGACCAAACTTCCCTATCTTCATCTTCCTTGATGAAAGCCTCCCAGAGTACCTTGCGCACGACCCTACCTTTGGTAGGTGATTGTTAAGTGCTGCCACGTAGCGCCATTCTATTTGTATGAGAACTAACTTCTATCTTTAAGACTTAGGGGCATCATCGACGTTTACGTACCGTACAATGATACCAAAGAGCTGAGGATGCTGGAAGGATTTTGTTGCAGGTCCGTAGATGGGGGTACAGAAGATATATTTTAGCAGTGAGTACAAATAGAAAGGAGAGTCAAAGAGAGAAGGGGGAAGGTAACTATAACGGCAGGCCAACATGGCTCTCACGCGCACCTATACCTCGGCGGTCAGCCGAGGAGTAAGACGTCACGTGATCCGTTGAGAAGGAAACTCAAAAAGGGTAAGCACGAAAATACGGTTAGAGGCTCACACCAGAGATTGGCTTCTCTGATTTTTCCTCTCCGTTGCGCCGATTGCGCATGTGCGGCACGCTCTTAGAGAGCCACAGCACTGGTAACGTTTTTGAAAGGAGGGCTGACGGAGAATTTGGTCTCTCCGACTCTCCTTTCTATTTGTGCTCACTGATTTTAGGTATGGGAATATTTCTCCATCTCCCCTCCGTTCTCCAAGATTCCAGGAAATAGATAAATAGAAGAACAGACGGATGTCCCGTTAAAAGCCACGTCTTTCTCTTCGGATAGAATAATTTAATAGAATTTTCACTTCCATTCTCTAATAAAGGCCAAAATTATTAAAATCAATGGCAAAAATTGTCAGTGATTTACCTGGTAAGGTTAAATTACGGTACTTTACATCGGCATTGGGTAAGTTACCTGTATAGCCACATAACATCTCTTGTGGGGTATGACTCGATCGGAGCGAGATTGTGATGGAGTTAAACTAAGTGGTCCATGTACGATTTGGATTCTGTTTGGCTTGCCATTCCTTTAGTTTAGTGTTCCCTGATATCGCTATCTTCGCGTCTTATCTCATCTACTGATCTATTATTTATGAAAAGTTATTTCTCGCGTTCCTTAAGCTAGGCAAGTTACATCTTTGAGAATTATACGACACCACATCGGAATTGATACTGTGGATAATTTATTTCCATTTCGAGAGTTGTTTCAGATGAAATTTTTAGATCCTTGAGACAAACACTGCAGCGTTGGTTTTAGCTATGAAATTTATTGATACACTTCTTCAGACCGCTAGGAATTCGTAGGTTCTCAGCGATTTTTTTGCTTCCGTGGGGTATGTCGGGCTAGGGTTTATAAGAAAACCTTACAACTCCGAAGAACACAGAGGCACATACGAGGCATTATAGTTTGAGGTACTGCGTACTGTTTCAGTGCCGACTTAAATTGGGAAATAGATTTTAATGATACAATCTCAGGGGGAAGTGAATTCCAAATGGGAACCGATCTACGAAAAAGGAGTGCTTAAGCTTGTTTTTACCGGCATTTCGGTGGAATTATTTTTTACCATGACGCCTTGAAAAAAAATTATTGCTAAAATTACGGTATATGAATCGGTAATTATCATAGGTATTTGGTAAAATATTGGTAATTTATAGTTGTATTTGGTAAAATATTGGTAATTTATAGTTGTATTTGGTACATTATTGGTAATTTGTTGAGGTATTTGGATACAAAAAAATCTTTGCTATATTTGCAGCGCTATTGGAAAATTGTCATTAATTTACGTGTTTGGGAAAAGTATCATTAATTTATACCTGTTTTTGGGAAAATCAAAATTATCATTAATTTATAAATGTTTTTGAAATTTACAGCGGTATTTCGTAAATTATGGGTATTTTAAGCAGTATTTGCTAAATTATCGATATTTTAAGCTTTCTTTCGATAAAATATCAGAAATTAACCATACATAAATTACCTCTTCTCATTTCTACCAATAACATTCCATATCAGTTCTGAAACAAAATTTCCCAGAAGTTTCAATTTCGCCTAGGAATAATCCACATCTATTTCATTTTAATTGGAATTCGTTTGAGAACTCAGAGGTTGTAGCCTTGAACCTTGACTAGAAAACTGTATCTCTTTCTTTATAACAAGTCGTTCATCTTGGAAGTATTGTTATTCATTGACGAGAACCAATAAAACAAAAAAGGTGGTAACACACATCGCAAAAATGGATACGCTAGAGTAACTTCCAAACTATAGTGCATCCGAACTCGCGTATTTCAAGAAAAGCCAATGGAAACATGGCGCGAAGGCCACGAGTATTATATGACGTCATTACTCATTTTTCTTACTTCCCCTTCTTTCCCTCTATTGGCTCTGTTCCAACAGAAGACCAGGATATAGGAAGATGCTCAGAAATCCACCTGTTTTCTCTCTGAAGGGATGGTTACCATGGAAACCGAAATGTGATATCCGTGTCGAAGGGATCTTCTCTCTCTCTCTCTTGCATCATATCACGTTCAGACCATCGGTTTCAAATTGTAAAAAAACAAGATATGTATTCAATTTTGGGGCTACGTGGAATGGACTTAATTTCATCGAAGCCTTAAACCCTACGTGTTCGTCTTTTCAGAGATAGTCTTAGAGATGTGAGTCGGTAATTTAGCGTTCGTAAATTAAGTTACCGGTAATTTACCAAACACCGCTGTAAATTTACAATGGTAATATACTGTTTTAAATTTAGAAATATATTCTTAATTTTAACCAGAGTTAAAACCTTTTTGAGTAAAATTAAAGTCTACTGGACTGCCATAGACCATACAAATTAGTGTATTTTACTTCGTAGTCTAGTTTTTAGTCAATTTACCACTAGTTTGTGCTCACAATTCAACGTGTTTAAATAGACTGAACAGGGTGTTTCTGAAAAGTCTGGAATAAATTAAGGGCGATGTTCTTTGGGAGATTTTGAGTCGAGAATGTTCTATGACAGAACTGTAATTCTATTATTCCTAATATTTGAATCGGTAAAATACCGATTTTAAAAATCACGGTAGTTTC
Source organism: Phalangium opilio (assembly GCF_054372755.1). Lineage (NCBI taxonomy): Eukaryota > Metazoa > Arthropoda > Arachnida > Opiliones > Phalangiidae > Phalangium > Phalangium opilio. Next base: position 8,129,424 of record NW_028324151.1, read on the forward strand.
ACATCTCTAGATACATCTCTGTACATTTTTCAGTACAGCAATCATTATAGGATAGTTTTGAAAGTACTCAAGAAATTATAAATTTTAGATCTACGGTTTATATTATAAGTATAATTATTTATTTAATTATAAAAGGGACAAATTAAAAAGCCACTTAACATCAACCAGGGAGCATAAGGGTTCTTACAAGTTGAATTTATTTCAACAAGAAGTTCTAAAATACTCTGGAAAACGTTAATAAAAGTCATGAAGATGTGGCGATGATTTGAACTAATTTTTGAAGTCACCGATGTTATGCCTAAAAGGCCCGAATTAATAGGACTATTTTTTATATTCATTTAAAAATTCTACACAAAATCGGGAATACTCTCTCATGGGGCTGTAACTTCCAATTTACTCAAATGATGTGTCAAGTTAAAAAATAATGATGAAAAAAATCGTATTTTAGTATTTAATTTTTGCCCTACTGAAGAGAAACGATCCCGTTCTATTGTTTTTAATTCGATTATTTGGGTTGGGAGTATTTAACTATTTACACAAATCTCAATTTTAGGGTTGTTTATGGTAGTGAGGCTAAAGGAATAAATCTAGTTTAGGAACGTCTAGAGACATTTATTGGACAGTTGGGTATAGAGTAGATTTGTTGCTATTTTTAGATTAAATGCGAGGGAAATCGTATGAAAACAAAGTTGTTTTCCCGTTTGGATCCATTTAGATTCGAGGTCTTTTAGCCACACCGTATACCACGAGGGTTCTATAGTTTCACCCACGATGTCGTTGAAGAAGTTGTAGTTGCAAGTGGCTTTGAAATACGGTAAACTTACCCGAGTTTGCCCAAGAAATGTTCAGTGAACTCTAATTTCAAAGCATTGTTAGGGACTCTCCGATTTGTCGTGTTTGGCGTTACGCCGGTGTCTCAGCCAATGAAATTAATCGGACTAACAACGTACCTAAAAATATCTATGGTGAAACTCAAAATTCTGTCGTAAGTTCAAATTTCTACCGTTGGCTGCGTGATTTCCGTCGACGGTATTTTTCGGTCGAGTGGGAATGTAGCTTTAAGTGTTAAGATGTAGTTCAGTGAATTTTAATGACCGTTCACTGAAATAGATTCTATTTTTAAGACACAGGTGACATTGTCGACGTTCACGGAGATTTCAACTCCGTATCACCTCTCTCCTTCAAGCAGAAAGTATACTGTGAAGTTTCGTGAGTGAATTGTAAAAGGGATAGATTTAATTTTAGAAGTAGGAATGGAGAACGGTTAGTCCGACTCAAAGCCCAGTATAGCGCTCCTCCCTCCAACACGTAACTGTCGCTATGACCCGCCTCTTATTACATACCCCTCCGTCCCATGGAAGGGGGTCCGGAACTTTGACGCCCACCCACATTACTCTGTTCTCCATTCCTACTTCTAGAATTAAATCTATCCCTGATTTTAATTAAAATCTTCGTTGCCTAAGCCTTGGCTTTCCTTAATTCAAATTGAATTCTCACCCTGAGGCAGAGTTGATAAACTGTAGTTTTTATCATCTCTATGTATTTGATAATCTATATCTTAATTTGCCTCTATAATTGAGGCTTCCATTCGGAATCTTTTAGTTTTAGCTAATGTGCCGTAGAGGTTTTGACGCCTCAGTTGAAATGTAACAAAAAAAAGTAAAAAGTCATTAGTTGGAAATGCTTTCAATCACTTAACCGCGTCTCGTTAAGTATTGCTGTGGCATTTCAGCAAAATAGAAGCCACTTTAGATTTAAATATTTCTATCTTTAATTGACACTGGGGTGACATTATAGCTGTTGGTTTTGTCTTGACCTCGGGGTCACGGGGGCAACAAACGATCGAAACTCGTGAGTTTTCATTGTTTGCTTATGTACCACTTCACATTTACCTTGATTTGGTCAAATGAGTTGGCTATATGAAAACTTTCTTCACAAGGGCGACATGAATATGTTGAATTTTTGTCCTTGGGATCACACAGTTCAACAAAACATTTGGAATGCAACAGCTGTAATTTAATGAAATTGAATGATAACGAAAGCAATTACCAGTTTATATATGACTACCTCTGGCCTATATCGTAAATTAACCCATGTCGATACCGATATCGAAGTTTTACTGGAATCGATACCGATTATTTAAACTCTTAGAGTTAACCGACTATTTAACCCCATGAAATCCATTTTTATCGATAATTAACCGATTATTCGGAAAATTAACATGCAATTTTAGAAGCAGGGATGGAGAACGGTTAGTATTTACTTCAGTCCCCCCTCCAACATTTAACGAAAAGTTTAAATTATCTTATTGGTTCACTTAAACTACGTTTTGATGACGACGTAAAATACGTATTCCTTTTTACCTTTGTCGCTATGACCCGCCTCTTCTTTCATACCCCTCCGTCCCGTGGAAGGGGGTCCGGGATTTTGACGCCCGTCGCCCATTCCTACTTCTAAAATAACATCTATCCCTGCTTTAACCGACTAATCGGTAATTTAACTTTGAACCGATTAACCTTCAAATTAACCTCTAACCGATTAATCGGTAAATTAAGTTGTAACAGATATAATATATAAGCCGATGTCTCCTTTACAGACCCTTTTATGTAACTCATTAATGCAAAATCTTGCGTCTGCCAGTTTTCTAGCTAACGAATTAGCATGTACTGAAATCCAGCCGTACTTCTTACCCATTTTTAAAATCCTGGATTTTCTTAGGTTTCCCGGGATTTCCTGGTATTGGAGGAAGCCTGTACCTATAATCCCTTATGAATGGTCCCTTCATTAAAGTTTTAGGCCATACAGCGGCTTTCTTCGCGTAGATGGAAGAGGTCACTGACATGATATTTATTTTACTCTTTTATAAAACAGAAGAATAGAGCCTGATTTTCTATTGAAAAGTTTATATTAAATGGTAAAGTCTCCGAGTGCCCTAATCAAAAATGTCTAAGATATGGTGCACTGCCGCTTGGAAATAGGGTTAGTATGCTCTGACTCCTTCTATTCAACGAAGAGGTAATACAGATTGACCTTTCGTAGCGAAGAATATATGTATACATGTATATTAAACATTATGCAATATTATGTAAATATTATCACAAGTTTATAAGCTATGTTCCATAAGTATGACACTTAATATACTTCGTAATGGTATGGACTTACTAAGAGCTAGTTCGAGAACGACAAGCGAGAATTGGCTACACTCGGTTAATTTTGCAGGCAGTCTATCTTCTCCTATTTTGTCTGTACTAAGTCTTTGACATTGCCTCACTAGGCCACGTCACTTTTCGAGAATCTATGACGTTTCATCTACGTCACTTCATGACAAGTTCTCAGTAACCAGTGAGTGACAAGCTTATGGAACATATCTTTTGAACTTATGATATAATGTAGCATATTTGTGTACATGCATGGTGTTTCTGATAAGTCTGTCATAAATTAAGGTTGATGTTTTTTGGGTGATTTTGAGTCGAAAATGTTCTACAAAATTTTGTCGTCCGGCCCACAGTTTTCAAGTTAAGATTGTGGTCTTTTACGGATGACCCCTTAATTAAATTAGCATGGTCTTTTACTTTCTTAATTAAATATACGTGTAAGAGAAGCTATTTTAGAGCGAGAATGACGAACTTTTTGTGCGTAGTTCAATGAACTTTTGATTGCTATTAGTTATCTAAAGTTTTAACCATTTAAAACATCTTAAAGTGTTGCAGTTTCATTTGGGATCAACTAAAAACATTGATCGCCTTACGGTTCTTTTTTTATACAGTAAAAAAAAATTGAGTTTTTTTACTTTCTTTTACAAAATTCAACGCGTAGGTAAAAGGTATTTCTCCTTTATTCCTCTTTTCTCAAGTTCCGTTTTATTGTTTTTCAGCGTGAAAGTTTTCTGGAGTCAAAGCTTGATGTAATGCGATTTAAATCGCGGGTCAAAATGGTGAGTGCATAGCCATAGGTTAAGGTAGTTTTTTGAGCGTGGAATATCGGTTCGTGGGTTTACTGTTTGAAAAGGAGGAATGTGTGAAGAGATAGATGAAATAACGGATGACGAAGAAAATCCTTTATTCCAATCGACCCTTTACTTTCTTGGCCTATTTTCACTGATGTTTCAAATTCGGAAAGTTCTATTTTTGGGATATTTTGGTATTTCAGATCGAGTTTCTGCCCAGACATAAGTTTATGTTCTATGAGTAATGCTAGAGATTTACAGCTCGAGCTAAGTTAGAGAACGACAAGCCAGAATTGAAGTCGTACACTCGATAAATTTTGCAGTACATCTTCCTATTTAGTCTGTGTCTGTACTAAGCCTTTGACAGCGAATCACCAGGCGTCGCTTTACCTCGAATTTATGACGTTTCACCTAAGCTCTCAGTAACCAGTGACAAACTTATGAAACATATCTTATAAACTTATGGTAATAGAAATGCGAACATTTTAATTATGGGCTAGACAATCTGGTAAAATCTTGTATAATCTAATACTTTCTAAAAGGCATGTTTTGTACAAGGAGGATGGGGTTGGGTTTTTTATCTTGGGGACTTGGAAAACAAATACAAGCACCAATGCCAGTACAAATACAAGCACCAATGCCAGTACAAATGCAAGCACCAATGCCAGTACAAATACAAGCACCAATGCCATTACAAATGCAAGGACCAATGCCAGTACAAATGCAAGGACCAATGCCAGTACAAATACAAGCACCAATGCCAGTACAAATACAAGCACCAATGAGAGTACAAATACAAGCACCAATGAGAGTATAAATACAAGCACCAGTGCAAGTACAAATACAAGCACCAGTACAAGTACAAATACAAATACAAATACAAGCACCAGTGCAAGTACAAATACAAATACAAATACAAATACAAGCACCAGTGCAAGTACAATTACAAATACAAGCACCAGTGCAAGTACAAATACAAATACAAGCACCAGTGCAAGTATAAATACAAATACAAGCACCAGTGCAAGTACAAATACAAATACAAATACAAGCACCAGTGCAAGTACAAATACAAATACAAGCACCAGTGCAAGTACAAATACAAATACAAATACAAGCACCAGTGCAAGTATAAATACAAGTACAAATACATGCACCAGGTCAAGTACAAATACATGCACCAGGTCAAGTACAAATACATGCACCAGGTCAAGTACAAATACATGCACCAGGTCAAGTACAAATACATGCACCAGGTCAAGTACAAATACATGCACCAGGTCAAGTACAAATACATGCACCAGGTCAAGTACAAATACATGCACCAGGTCAAGTACAAATACAAGCACAAGTGCAAGTATAAATACAAGCACAAGTGCAAGTATAAATACAAGCACCAATGCCAGTACAAATGCAAGGACCAATGCCAGTACAAATGCAAGCACCAATGCCAGTACAAATACAAGCACCAGTGCGAGTACAAATACAAGCACCAATGAGAGTACAAATACAAGCACCAATGAGAGTATAAATACAAGCACCAGTACAAGTACAAATACAAATACAAATACAAGCACCAGTGCAAGTACAAATACAAATACAAATACAAATACAAGCACCAGTGCAAGTACAATTACAAATACAAGCACCAGTGCAAGTACAAATACAAATACAAGCACCAGTGCAAGTATAAATACAAATACAAGCACCAGTGCAAGTACAAATACAAATACAAATACAAGCACCAGTGCAAGTACAAATACAAATACAAATACAAGCACCAGTGCAAGTACAAATACAAATACAAATACAAGCACCAGTGCAAGTACAAATACAAATACAAATACAAGCACCAGTGCAAGTATAAATACAAGTACAAATACATGCACCAGGTCAAGTACAAATACATGCACCAGGTCAAGTACAAATACATGCACCAGGTCAAGTACAAATACATGCACCAGGTCAAGTACAAATACAAGCACCAGTGCAAGTATAAATACAAGCACAAGTGCAAGTATAAATACAAGCACAAGTGCAAGTACAAATAGAAGTACCAGTGTAGAATACCCCTCAAAACTAGAAACTACCCTACAAAGCCGCTTCAAATTGGTTCGCGAAGCAACTTGAAGAAACCCAGTTTGTAATTAGCTTCTCGAGTATCAATTTTGTTCATACTTAAAGCATGGTTTTCACTTGACGTAAATCACGACTTTTCGCCCGACGTCAAGCGGCAACCGAAAAAAAAAATAGTTACGCTGGACAGAAATTACGTTGACTGTGGCGATAATAGCTTTCTATTTTTTCGGCCGCGTTCAACGTTAACGCTCTGCGCGAGCCAATCAGCAATAAGCTAGAGTCGTGACGTAATTTTCGCCCATGCGTGTTCGGAAGAGGCCGTCCGCGGTCTGCCATCTTTTAATTTATTTCGATCCTAATCGAGTCAGTTACTTGTACAAATCCCTGAAAATACCGAAGTTCAATGCTGAAAGGTTTATTGAAGAGGTTAGGAACAATACAAATCTGTATGATATTAGAAACGAAGATTGCAAAAAAAAAAAAAATACAATAGATGGACCGCAATTAGTGCAGTGTTCAGTTTATCTGTTAAGCCTTGGTTCGATTATTTGCGGGAACTACGCTATAACGCTGGGCGACAACGTAAAAAGAAAATCTGACGTTTGACGTCCAGCTGCAAAGTAGTTTTTTTCGGTCAAGTGAAAACCATGCTTAACTTTGGAAGCGTTTTGTATCGCTTCGAACCGGTTTCCATGTAAGTGTGAACGTGGCTTTAGTAACTTCAGAGTAATAGTCCATTTTTAAATGGTTGTCGTCTACTTAAGTTTATATAGGGTTAAAACGGAACAAGAGTAAAACTAGGCTATTAAGTTAGAAAATATTTCTTATTTGTAAACCTCCGTTCTGATTTCGTCTCCAATTTAATACCTCCATTCATCTGATTATGAAGCCTCATAAGAATAATTATATATTTCGCCAAATTGCCTTTGTATAAAAATTACGTGTGTTTCGTTGATAAAAGGATTTGGTATTTAATTAGGGAAGAAATTTGAAAAAATACGGGTAAACTAGAAACTAAAATATAATCAACTTCGTTTCCTGTAAAAACAAAACCCCTTACCTCCTATCCCCTCCTTATTCGATCAGTAAGTGTAAAAAAGAGAAGCTTTTTTATATTCGATAAATGAATTATCGCTTAAGTTTGTGGGAGTAGGCAAATAACGTCAAAACAAGGCCTTTCATTTCAGTAACCTCCTGTCCTTTGCCCCCTCCCCTCCCCCGGTATCCTTATGCCGTCATAGAAACGTCACCTTACAGCTGTAAAGTTTCGCAACAGCGCCTGCGTCGATATTTCCCCTTTTGTTAGCCCCCTGGCATTTCCTCCGACCCCGTGTTCTTCCGTGCCTTGCCGTGAAGCTCTCTCGCGCGCTTCCGATCAGGGCCTTCTAAGCCTCGCGTCAGAGAAAACCAACCGCTTTTTGGGCAAAGTAAAAGCCGGCCGAAAAATACACACGTGAAATTTTAAAACCCTTTCGACGTGTTAACCCAAGGCCCTTAACGCCTGGGGGGTCGTATTTCTATCCGTTTTAACAATGGAATAAAAAGAACGTTGATTTCTAGAAACGGTGGTTAATTTCGTTTCATCTAAATTTATCAGCTAACAAAAACGCGACGGTCAAGAATCAAGACATGTTCGCGATCGGCGCCGTTCTCCTGCTAAGCCTTGGTCCTTGGATAACTATAGTTCGCAGCGCCGGTAATGTGGGTAAGTGTAAAAATATCGTACCGTTACTACAACTAAAATCTCGCGCGTAAGATGCGGGTCCCCTATGGTTTTAAAAGTTAGGCTTAGCTTGGAGCTTAAGAAGTCGTTACCTTAACCCGTTAGGCCTACTAGGAATCTTCAAGTACCAGTAGAAACTGTTGAAAATTGTAGCTGAACAATAGCTACGTCACGATCAATCGTAATTCGTCTGTTATATAACATCTTCAACGATTACAATGTACCAATCGCTAAGCCTAACTGTCACGACATATTGTAAACACGTTCGGGTTATGTTTGATTTATCCGTAACGGTGGGAGGACTTTTCCGCGGGATAAAAGTGTCTGTGAAATAGTGTAGGGGAAGCGACTGTTAGATTTTTGGTTTCATTAATCACTTGTAATATTGGGGTCCTCGGTTGAGAGGTTGCGAAATTTTTAATCCGCGTGTTTGTTCTCGACTTTAAGTGAAAGTGACAAATAATAAATCAGTCTTGCCTACTTGAATTAAGATCATAGTTATTGTTTGTTTTAATTTGCGTGTTTGTACATATGCCTACATGACCTCGAAGTTTGTCCGTGTAGTGCAACAGAGTGGTGATAAATTAGTGAACGAATAACAACCAAGAATGTTTAACTAACAATGGTTATTATTAGGAGTTGGTATTTTCTGCGAAATTACTTTGAGATCCTTTACAATAATTTTGTATACATACAGGGGGGGGGGGTTGGACTTCTGATAGAAATGGGTATTTGACATAATTTCTACGTCCTGTGTTTTAAAATTTGCTAACAAATAATTTTTCTGAGGTGTGGTTCTATGTTAGAACAATTTATGCAGAATTTGAATCACGCGTTTTATTCATAATAAATTAAGAGAATGCAGGGTGTACCGAAGTACAGTTGGTTCTATGGACGATTTTGAGTCGAACATTTTTTATGACATTTTGCCCAAATGACCACCTTTTAACATAATTAAAATTATATTTGTAGGCCAAATATTTGATTAAAATTTCCCAAAATTTTTTAAGCAGTCATTTTTTACGAGTATGACCACGGCTGTTGCGCAGAGCCAGATAAAATCCACGCGGTATTAATAGACTTTAAATAGACAAAGCCAGTTTTTTATGTGAAACAATCTGTACTCGGGTTCTTTGCCTAAATTAACAACTATATAAGCTGTAAAACGTACGAATTCTTACTGTCTTCGTCTCCTGTTGTAATAGCTTATCTAAGTAATTACGAGGGGCTAATCACTGTTAAAGCTTCCGTACACCAATTCCGAATTACTTGTAATCATGTTATCACTGTCAAGGGTAGGGCTTCAAAGATTTTGCGTAATCAATTTAGTACACTCAAAGGTACACCGGTTATACTGAGTGACCGGACTCGGACCGGGCCCTATACATGATCTAGTAGAAGTCTTGTATTTTAAGGTATAATGTTATGTTACCTGACTCTTCAGAAAAACCCTTTCAAAAAAGATGGCAAAATTTTAATCCAAATGAATATTAATTTTTTCTAACCAAAGTATATAAGGAAAATTAAATTTTAATTTATTTTAGTTTGCGGCTTCCCACTTTTTTTTCTGTGACATGTTTATGATGGATTTGTCAAGATTCAAAACCGCTTATATTTAATTACGTAGAATTAAGAAATTCAATGCCAAGTTTTATTATAATTTATTCATAATTCAGTTTTTTGATAGGAATAACGAAACTAATTTTTCACATACAGTTTGGAGTCTCGTTAAAGGAAAAGCTCGGGTAACGTAACATTATACCTTAAAAGATCGGCCTTTTTCTAAATATAAAAGGAATTACCTAAATATTAAAAGAAAAATCTTTTATTACAAAATAATAAGCATTTAATTAGTCCTTGTTTTCAAGACTAATTGGATGCTTATTATTTTGTAATAAGAGATAGCTTATTTTTGGTTTAATATTTAATTCCTTTTATATTTAGAAAAAGACCGTTCTTTTAAGGTATAATGTTATGTTACCTGAACTTTTCTTTTAACATAGGTAATCCCTGTATAGTATGTCTATAAAAGAGTATATAAAGGACAGGTTTAGTATAATGTAATTTTGAACTCGTTAAACCAATGTAACTTTTCCAGCAGTGAAGATATGTTTTTAATTTATATTACAGTTAATTTACTACTGTAATCTACTCGGTAAACTTAACTGGAAATTACCAACAAAATAATAATTTAACCCTTCAACTTCGAAAATTTTTAATCGATAATTCAACACCTCTAAAAACATTTCCATAAGGTTATAAAACCGAAGTACAATGGGTTCTGTGAGTGATTTTGAGTCGAAAATGTTCTATGACATTTTGTCCTAAGGAACAGCCTCAACAATTAAGTTGTGATAGCAATATTTTATGGATGACCCCTTAAATTTAAATAAACTGAAAGACAATATACTAATTTATTTAAGGGGTCATATTTTTGACTCAAAATGACCCATAGAACTTATTAAAATTTTTTTGGGCGGGGGCAGGTGGGACCCTGTAATTCTTAGTTAAAAACTGATGAAGTCTTATTGGTAATTCCAATTTAGTAATTCCACTAAAATCATATAATGCGTAAAAAGTCAATGCCCCCTATTGAGAAATGATGCTGATTTTAATTTTGTAATTTGCATATTAAATATATCTCTCCAGACATTAAAACATACTCTCTTCAGTACCGTTGCCATTGCTATTAATGATTGAGCCTAAACAACCTACGTTACTAGAATACATACACCTACTAGGAATAATAGTGTAGCCTTTTTCTCAACTTATCTAGACGGATTTCGTTTGTAAAGCTAGATTAATCACATTATGTATGACCAGGGATAGATTTAATTTTAGAAGTAGGAATGGAGAACAGAGTAATCTGGGCGCGCGTCAAAGTCCCGAACCCCCGTCCCCAGGGAGGGGTGTATGAAAGAAGAGGCGGGTCATAGAGACGGAGGTAAAAAGGAATTACGTATTTTTCGTGTTTTTCGTCGAGTGGGAATCTAGCTTAAGTGAGCCAATAAGATAATTTAAGCTCTATACTTGGCTACGAGTCGGACTGAAGTAAATACTAACTTTTCTCCATTCCTACTTCTAAAATTAAATCTATCCCTGGTATGACCAAATTTACCTCGCCAATAATCTATCTCGCTGCCTGTTGCACCTTGCAACCAACCAATGAAATAGCGGTTAGAAAGTCGTCAGAATTAGGAGGCGTGACTTATATTACTCAACCCACAAAGAAATTAATATGGGAGACACGGGGGGCACGATCATTCCAATAAGCTGAATGTATTCCTGGTAGATTATTGTTGTATTTCATTATGTAAATTTCTCTTCTTGATTCTTGGGCTCGTACCAGCACGTTTGCTCCATCGCATGATACTATTTCTATAGTCTCTTTTTCTGTCCCGGCGGCTGCCTTCTCTCTCTCTTCGAGCTAGAAGTTCAATCCATAAATCAGGAAAGCAGCTGCTTATGAGTGAAGTAGTAGTGTATGGTGTATTGCGGAAGCTAATAATATCTCCTAAGGAAGTAATTTACTCGCTGTCTTCTCCAAAATAAACGAGATTTGACTTTGAGAAAGGGCGTGGACCCAAGTACAATGGGTTCTATGGGTGATTTCAGAAATACATAGATTCTTTCTTCTGCTTGGAATCTTTAAGCGGCCATATACACCGTATTAATATCTGATTGAAGGTAAAGGGAAGGGCTTAAACCTTTGTTGAACCAGCCGCTCCTCCTTCCTCGCTTTTGATTGGCTATTGACATAAGATCCTGGTTCACAAGGAGGACATTTTACATTTCGGGTTTGGCTCGGATTGGTCAATAGCTACCTCAATCACTACCGACGCTATATACAAGGCCCATACGGGCTCCCAAAACTAGTAAAAAAACTGGCAGTTTTAATTCGCCATGAATTGCCACTAGAGGCGCTTATATGTCTCAAAAAGATGATCACGTGAGCATGTAGCAGCCGTCTGCTTAGGCTCCTGAGAGGGCGATTGAGAAAGGATGTTCTTTGGGTTTTTGATTGTTTGTAACTTGTAAGTGTTGTTTAATTATTGACAAATGTATATAATTTTACAAGGGAATTATTTGTGAATTTAGAAATGTATTTTCGTAGTTTTAAAGTTATAGTCCGTCAAATTAATTTCAAATTAGTGGGATAAGTGAAAGTGCTATCCAAGGCTTAGGAGGGTTCAATTTCAAATGTTTATACTTTTAAATTATCGACTATTTGCATTATTACCTAAATAATTAGTCATTAAACCCTATCTTTAGGGTTTTATTTTCAATTTGTTAGACCTCTGCTCTACAACTATGCGAGAGATGAAACTGACTGTAAGGCAAAGTTTAAAAAATTATATTCAAAACCTCAAAATAGAAAAGTTATCAAAGTTTAGAAGACTGTATATCAGTATTTGTTTTGTGGATTTAGCTACAAAATAGTTAAATTTTTAGGTCTAAAGTTCCTTTAAAACTAAACGTGATATTAGCTAAAACCGAAAGTGATATTAAGTGATAACTAAACAAACAAAATGTGACTATTTTCTTTTAAAATAAACTGATTCATACAACAACGTGATAATAATTCAAAAATCCTTCATAATTAAAATTAATATTTCAAAAAAATTCCTTGGAAAATATCTTTGGTTGACTTATTAACTTTATTAAATAAAAACCATACCCTAACAACCTTTCTTTAGAAACGACCCCCGATTTAAAGAGACGAATAAGCGCCATCTATCAACCACACAAGTCAAATATATATGGGTGAGGGACCCCCCCTTCGAAGTGAGCCTGTATGGGCCTTGTATATAGCGTCGGTAGTGCCTCAATGTTTCTTGACTTCTACCTTGAAGGAGAGAGGAATGGAGTGGAAACCCGCATACCTATAGCGTTGCCTCTGTACCACCACCTACGGCACCGTAGTCTTCCCAGCATCCTCAGCGGTTAGGTAGGGGACGAAATTGTAAAGGGCGCTCTCTCTATTTTAAAAATAGAAGCTAGTTCTCATACAGATTAAATGGCGCTACGCGGCAGCACTTAACAATAGCCTACCGAAGGGTAGGGGTGTGCGCGAGGTACACTGGGAGAGATACGGTGCCACAGGTCGCCCGCCATCATTTCCAATCCATCTCACCTCCCTCATCCCTGCTTCTACCTTCAAATGCATTAGGTATGACGTCAGGGGTGATGCTTTCTACATCTCCTCCCCTTTATTTCAAGAAGCAAAGACCCCAGAAAATGGCAAGTTATAGGTAACAACCGTAACAAGAAAAAGAAATCTATGGATACCTGTTATTGTAAATATTATTATAAAGGTTTTTAGGAGAAGGTTTAACTAAAATATTGCGGTGTTATTTGGTAACGTTGGACATGGAAAATATTTAATTTATATACTTCTCAGGTAAATTATATTAGCTTCTGTTAATAGTAAAAAGTCTCAAGAAGAAGGGCCTTATCTCCCGATAGGAAGGCAGCCCTTTTCTCTAGCCAGTAAACCTCTGTCGTATAACGCCGGTGAAAGGTCAAATGTTGAATACGTCACTCTCTCTCGTCTCTTCCCCCGCATATTGAATGCAGCTACAATTTGGATCCAACGCAAATCTGATTTATAAATTTGAAAGCTTGACTATTTTGGGGGGTCTCGTACCGTCATTGATTTGTATCTGTTCAAGCGTTAACTACTACATATAATTAGTATTTATATTGTCAACTTTCTTAATTAAATTATTTTTGTTACGCAACCTGGTGGTAATGTGTAGAGTTTAGTTTGAAATGGAGTTAATGTTGTTGGACTATATTTTAACAGAACATTACGCCTTAAAAGAACTGCCTTTTTAAATATAAGAGGAAAATTATTAAAATAAATATAAATGATCTCTTCTTATAAAATGATTAGCATTTAATTATCCTTTAAAACCTTTGGAATAAGAGAACATTTATTTTTTTTAATATTTTTCCTTTTAGGTAGTTCTTTTAAGGTATAATGATTTATTAGCTAACCTTTTCCTTTTACATTTAAAATACCACCATTATTGAAAACCTCTTTAAACAAGTAAAAATACGAAAATATTAGCGAAACAAGCTGGTCCAGCAACCAGGACATTTTTGCACACCCAATCAATGTTTAGGACATTGGTCCAGTCAGGCAGTGACCCCTATAAGTGTCTCAAAGTTACCTTATTTCCGTTCCTGCTAAAAAGAAAACCGACATAATAGGCAGGGTTCATAAAACTTTGGAAAACAAATTTCCCTGAGATTTCAGGTTTTTCCCCATATACTTCCCTGAGTTTCCCAGATTTTTCCCGTATATGGAGCATCCTATGGAGCAAATGTTAACAAAGGAGGAAGGGTAAATAGGACAATTACATAATCAATGGGCATCCCCGTATCTCTAATATAATCAGAGTTATGAGCCTCCAAAGTATACTGTAATGTTAATCCTATGGAGGGAATATTCACGAACATTTTGCTTAATTACTCGGCCCCTGTTTGACGCAAAGTTCCCTGATTTCCCTGAATTTTACTAAAAATTCTAAATTTCCCTGAGGTTTTTGTCAACTATTTATTTCCCTGATTTTTCCAGGTTTGTATGAACCCTGATAACTCACAGCAAGACTAGGTTCAAAAGGGGCGAAAATAAGTGAAATACTTTCAGCCTCCAGGAAATTCGCGAGAGCGGAAATAAGAAAAACACTTCAAAAGTATCCAGGGACACTATTCTCTAAAAATTTAAATGATTAGAAACCCAAATCTAAATCTAATCAATAGGGTTGGAGTGGGTACTTAAAACCGTATTCTCTTATTTTTCTAACCCAAATCCAAATCGACATTTGAATCTCCCGCCAAACATTTACCCATCCCATATGTACGTCACTTCCTCTTTCATTGCGGTATTTTTATTTCAGCATAGATTATACTAAGGTAATAAATTAATTATGTACGATAAATTAATTATGTACGATAAGTTAATTATGTACGATAAGTTAATTATGTACGATAAGTTAATTATCTTCGATAAATTAATTATCTACGATAAATTATCTACGACAAATTAATTATTTACGATAAATAAATTTAAAATTAGAATTTTACATTAGAATTTTACTCATTATAAAACTAAGCTTATCCTAAAGGTTTTGAACCGTTTAATTGAAATTATTTAAACTATTAGTGATGATCAATTGGCCAATTTCGTAAATTAACCGATGTCAGAAACAATTTATTTAAAATCAATGAAACTAAAATATCAATATCAAACAATTTTCTACTGGAAAAGATATCAAGCTATTCTTTATTTTTAATATATCATGTTAAATTTAAAAGAATATAAAATTTATTATTTTCTGACACAAATATTTCCAGCTTCTTTGCTTAATTCTTAATTTTCAGCTCTAAAATAGAAGTTTAACGTTTTTTGATATTAAAAGAGAAATATATAATTTTCGTTTTATTTGAACTAGTTTTTATATAGGAACTTAAATCAATTGCCCATTTGTATGAGTACACTTACCGACAATTGATTTTACTAATCGAGACAATTACTGCGTCTTTTAATTAATATTTCATAATATACTACCTGAATATTTTTTAAATATTAAAGATTATATTGTTATTTTAGATTCATTGAGTTAAAATATTGGTTAAGCTTTGATATTGACATCCGTTAATTTACAATATTGGCTCGGCTAATGATGCTAATCTGTTTATAAAATTATATCGGAACTTCAAGTAGTAAATAAACAACACTTGAGCTATTAGTAAAAGAATATATTACGAACAAAAATGGTCTCACTTAGATCACAAAAATTATACTTAGCTTAAAAAAATAATATTTAAATCAAAGTAGAAAATTCAGTTAAGCAAAGGCTTAGAGCTGCCGACTGAAAATATTAGCTTCCCGCGTACATTACTATAGACTCCCGTCTGTCTCCCGATAAAGCTGAGGCGCCCCTAACAGCGCGCGGTAGCCGCGGTTCTTCACAGCTGCAATCTCCACTCAGTATCATCTTAAGCTTAAAATACGAGGTTACCTACGTACATAATATCGAATCGCCGTGATAGCGAGGCTCCTAGGCGACCCTCGCGAGCCCCGAACATCGCTCGAAAGAGTCGAAAAGCGAACAACCTCGTCCGAGGGATCAGCCACTGGCGTATTCCCCCGGTATTACCTCTTTGGAAGTATTAATGCCGTAAATTCGGGCGATATGCCTTTAATCCGTTCTAATATTGAAATAAAAACTGTAAAAAGTAATCCGGAGTGTATTTCCGCGTTAAACGGCGTAATACCCTTCCCATCTTACACCCTCAGAAAGACTTTATTGCCGAGTGGCTTTCCCCTCGTCAATTGTCCCGTATAGAGACTAAAATTTTTGTTAACGCCATCTGGCGTGTGCAAAAATAAAAAATTTGTCTTTAACTATTTATATTATTGTTTTTAATATACCTAGTAATCTATTCAGTTCACCGCATTTTTCTGTGATGTCGTATGTGTACCGCGTTTGGATTGGCTGGCACTACGTCCAATGAGAAATCTATTTATTTCTGACTAACTCTTATCGCCTACCACTTCTTTTTGTTATTGACGTGTGTAGCATATATTTATGATCAAGGGCATATATGTTAGTTAGTCAAAATGCATTTTATTATTTCGGAAAATTTTAGACACTATTTTTTCAGCCAAACGATTTTTATTAATGCGCTGAGTGTACAGTAATTACAACTCAAATATTGAATTTCTTAAGGAAGATTTATTTAAAGAAAAGTCTCTCGGTATTTTCTAAATTTTTTAATTATTCGAGGGACGTGTTCTTAAATATCGTTTTATAAAGTATCTTATGAATAAATATAACAAAAACAGAACAAATGAAATTCCCAAAATGGACACTATCATCGAATTTTTACATTTGTTACCAATAAAATTGGCCCTCAGCGTGTAGGAAGCCACCACAAGATAGGCCACCATTTGAACAATCTGGGCGCTGGTCATAATCATAGAAACATTAATGGGAACATTTACTTTCGCCGCTTTCAATGCAAAATAGGTGTACATGAAAGAGTGCACCGAATAGTTAATGATAACAACCCAACGCCATGCAGCGGGCAATTCAGATGCAGAGAACCAGGAAAATACCATTGTTAGAACGTGATGGGATGGGCCACGTGTAAAATTGTCAATTGGGGTTTCTTCATTACCACAAAGACAGAGTCCAATAATTCAAACGCTTTCGAAATTGAAAATGCAAATGCCCAAAACATAGACACCGAATTGGCCGTGTTGTCACAAACTGAAAACTCCATGCCAAAGTTCTTTATGACGTAAGTCAACTCTGGTATCCCTCGTAGCATGCCACAGGTACTAAAGACAGCCACGGACATGTTCCATATCAAAAGTGATTTGCGAACATTGAAGGGTTTTCGCGTTTTCATGTACTCTTGTAAAGAGAAGATTAGAAGCAAGTAGGCTCCAGCGATGTACAGACTCAGATGCCAGTTATTTTTAGAGATGGGCCGATACCAGTTTAAACCGATACCGATATGAACCGATACTTGGGAAACCGATACGTACCGATACCGATATTTTACCCGATCCTTCGATTAAACCGATATCAAACCGATACCGATATGGTATCGGTATCGGCCCATCTCTATAAGATGATTCTCGATCCAATTTCGGTACTTGAAACTATAAAACTGGCTTTTCATTCGAAAAACCCATTTTAGACACTAGTTACGTTATCCAAAAATAGATGAAAAACTGTGCTGTCTCAGAGTTTAGGTCTTATGGCGCCATCTACTCTCAACATAAGTATTTATTTTCTTCAAAAATATCGGGTAGAAATATCGGTTCATTTTTAACCGATACCGATATATCGGTTAAAGCCAAATATCGGTACCGATACCGATATGGTATCGGTATCGGCCCATCTCTAGTTATTTTTGAACCATAAACTCATGTATTGAACATCGAATCCCGACTCAAAATCTTGCACGAAAGAGTAATGCGGATATCCTTTGTAAATAGGTATCGATGAAGTCGGATTTGAAGACATAATGAATCTGAACTTTCTAGAAGCGACCGAGGCCTTAGATAGCGATTTGTTAAATGATAAGATAAAATCGAGAAATATCATGGTTTGAATTTTACTAAAACACCTGTTGATGACGTGCATGATATTCAAATTTTAAGTGTGTAGAGATTTATACCTTTCACTTTCTTGAAAGCCGTTAATTGTTAGCTTAATTACCTTTTAATAGTTACGAGGAAATTGTCTGTTAGACCTAGTTCTTTATATTATTTATTTTTATGTATTTGAACAACATCCAACTTGATTCAGTGACGAAATGCGATGACATTCATTCAATTTTATAAAACGTTTCGAAGGGTTGATACATTTTTTCATCCATTGATAGTGAATATTAATTGGACTGCTCTGAGATCGGTTCCGAGCGCGCCACCTTGGGAAGAAACGAATCCGACAGGGAATTGATCTCGATTTACAAATTGAACACAAAAACGTTTACAGAGCAGTCGAATGGAATTCTCTATTAACGTTTGAATGATGGAAGTTTCTTCTATTTGCATCTTTTTACACAATACTTTCTCCATAGACCTTCGTTAGCTCGATTTACATATATATTTACATATAAAATATATCAAGGAAAATTATTATTATATAGGCCTATATATTATAATTTTTGCAATCTATGCTTTTAGGCTATTAAATTTGTAATCGGATAACCGGCAGTACATATTTTAAAAATGCGCATCGTGACTAAAATACTATGGTTTTTTCCTTGTAAACAGATGATGAGCAATGAAAGTGATATAAAGGCTAGAATGCATTTTGCTTCTTTTAATATTTCTTATTGAGAAAACACTACTTGCTAAGAGTTCCACAAAATGTTCAACTTCTTATGTAAAAGGTTTTGCTCTGGCCGTTGATGAATTAGTCAGTCAGGATTTTTATGAACATCAATTTTTAGTAGCATAGGAACCCGGCCCCGGCGTTGCACAAACGAACCCAACCAGTATCAGTTACAAAGAACCTAATCGAAATTAAAAAGGTTCAGGTAACATAAAATTATACATTAAAAGAACTACCTTTTTCAATATACAAAAGGATAAAGTTAAAAAATATATATGATCTCTTACAAATTAATTAGCATTTAATTAGTCTTAAGAACGAGGGCTACTGCGACATCCGCCATTGGTTTAGTGGCGTCAAGAAGCGATATTTAGTTTATTAGGGAGAAGGTATAAATTCGCCACATTTCCAGCTTTATCTCCAGACCAAACGTATAAGTCCGGAGTTAATCTCCGCCTCTAAATTACAACCAGCATCTCATTGGTTCTTGAAAACGCACGTCAGCGCGACTCAAATGACGAAAATTACAGTCATATTTTCCGACTGAGGATAGGCGAAATAACCCGGCCTCCTTTTATGTCCCCCCCTTGTATTTTGAAAGGGGGACTGGGACTATGACGCGCGAATACTTGGGCATCTTATACCTTCTCCCTAATAAACTAGGTATAGCTTCTTGGTGGCGTATGCTAGCCAGAACCTCTTACTTTTACGATGAATTCTCACAGGCTGAGACAGGCAAGGGTAAGATATATTGTTCAACTCGACTAAACCAATGGCAACACAGTAGGCCTCGTTTTGAAAACTAATTAAATGGTAATAATTATGTAGTAAGAGAATTTTTTTATATTTTTTTAAATTTTATCCTTTAATATATAGGAAAATTCCGTTCTTTAAAGGTATAATGTTATGTTACCTAAACTGTTCCTATCATACAATACAAGGGTGTTAAAACTGGCCCTGTTGCTTCGAGAAAAGTGTGTCCGGAGTGCTTATGCGATTGAATGGTATGCTTAACTTGGAGCGTGAACTGCCTTTAACTCATTTACATTTGACGTTGCTTAAGAACGCATTTTTTAGTTACGAGAATCTCTTCTATTTATACTCAATCCGGAATGTCATCATAATCTCTACGGAGTTTAACATTACGAGGTCGCCATTTTTTGCGAGTTAGACCCACCAATTGGGGACACTTTTGTTCCAACCTAACCGCATAGAACCAAGCAAAAGCTGAAAAAAAATACTCTCATAGTGTGAATTTAAGTTGACCAATTTGTGTCCAAATTTTTTCTTTTTATATCAGGCACCAGCTCACGAGCAAACATGCGCTGCGTTTCATTAAAAGTCTCAATTCAAATCTCGCACATATTTTCGGTTCTCAAATTAAGGTTTCGTGATTTTTTTCTAAAACCTTTTTGGACCTTCTTTTTGTCTTGCTAAACCTAAAGTTAAATGATGTCAATTAAATACCTAGAGAACTATTATAATTATCTGATAGCTATATATACATGTTTTATATATTACACTCACTTTTCTCTTTTGATGGTGCGACTCTTTGGAAATGCTAAACCAAACCATATACCACTTTTTGCTTTTACGTGTGATATTTTTATGAATAAGAACATACGAGTTAGTTTGCCAAAATGCACTTTATTCCTTTGGATATTTAAGACATTTACAGTATATTAAGAATTTTTCAGTCAAACATTATAGGATAATTGGTTTGTTTATATAATATTTACTATTAAAACACAGCCAACAATTTCTTACAGAAACTGTTCAACCTTTCTAAATTTTCTTATCGTTCGAGGGACTCGTTGTTAAATATCGTTTTATAAAGAAACTTACAAATAAGTATAACAAAAAAAGACCAAATGAGGTCCCCAAAATGGCCAATGGTAACGAAGTATTACACTTACTACCAATCAGATTGGCCATTACCGTGTAGGAACCCGCCACGGTGAAGGCTACCATCTGTATAATCTGGGCGCTGGTCATAATCATAGAAACATTAATGGGAACGTTTACTTTCGCCGCTTTCAATGAAAAATAGGTGTACATGAAAGAATGCACCGAATAGTTAATTGAAACAAACCAACGCTCTAAAGCGGGCAATACAGATGCACAGTACCAGGCAATTACCATCGTTAAAACGTGATGGACCACGTGCAAAAATGTCAATGGTTGTTTCTTCGTGACCATAAAGACGGTGTCCATTAACTCGAACGCCTTCGAAATTGTAAATGCAAATACCCAAAACGTGGAGACCGAATTGGCCGTGTTGTCGCAAACTGACCTCTCAATGCCAAAGTTCTTTATGACGTAAGTAATCTCTGGTACCGCTCGTAGCATGCCGCAGGTACTAAAGACAGCCACGGACATGTTCCATATCAAAAGTGCTTTGCGAACATTGAAGGCTTTTCGCGTTTTCATGTACTCTTGTAAAGAGAAGATTAGAAGCAAGTAGGCTCCAGCGATGTACAGACTCAGATGCCAGTTATTTTTGAACCATAAACTCATGTATTGAACATCGAATCCCGACTCGAAATCTTGCACGAAAAAGTGATGCGGATATCCTTTGTAATTAGATATCGATGAAGTCTGATTTGAAGACATTATGAATCTGATCTTTCTAGAAGCGGCCGAGACCTTTGAAAGCGATTTGTTAAATGATAAGATAAAATCGAGAAATATCATTGTTCGAATTTTACTAAAACACCTGTTAATGACGTGCATGATATTAAAATTTTTAGTCAGTGTTTAGTTATTTATACCTTTCACTTTTTTCAAAGTCGTCGTTAGCTTAATTACATTTTAATAGTTAAGAGGAAATTGTCTGTTAGAACTAGGTCTTTATATCATTTATTTTTTACGTGTTTGAACAACCACCAACTTGATTCAGTGACTATGGTTTTCCTTGTACGACGTTGTTTTAAAATAAATGAAAGTTAAGTTTGTGAATATCCAATTCTGGGGGAATAAAAGTGCCTCACCTATTAAGTATCAATAGATCATCATACCCTAACCTCACCTATTTTTTACTATTCTAATGCCATTGATGTTCAAATAACCTAACCTAACCTCATACTTTTAAGGTTAAGATGATTACCCGTAACATATGCCTAACCTTAAAAGACGTACAGAATAATTTGAGTGAATAGCCTCTCGATGCTCAATCTTTACTTTTTCTAAAATGATTACCCACGATCTTTGCTTCAATAAATTAACTATATAGTGTTATAATTGTAATAGTGCGACACAAACAGAAAACGTAAGAGAGAAGCTCCTCGAAGCGAAGCTTTCAACAGTACTAAAATCATTACCCGTAATCCTTACTACAATAATTGTAATAGTATGACGCGAACAGAAAACTTGAGTGAGTAGCCTCACGATGCGCAGCATTTAATTGTGGTAAAAGGATTAATGAAAACGCCTACTTAACCCTTAATAGAAGTACAGAAAATCAGAGCGCGTCATTGTTTACAGTGCTAAAATGATTATTCGTAAAGAAAATCTGAGTTAATAGCCCCTCGATGCCCTGCCCTAGAAATGATTACCCACAATCCTTCCTTCAATAAATTTACTTCCGTTTAAATTGTAATATCCCGGGCCAAAAGCTATACTTTCTGGAAAAATACACGTAACTTCTAGTAATAATATGGCTTCAAGGATTGTATATATAAATGCAATCAAGGACTGCGAAGCAAAACTAGTTTATGTATAATACTATAATTTTATATATTACACTCATTTTTCTCTGTTGATGGTGTGACCCTTTGAAATTGTTAAATCAAACCTTACACCATTTTTTGCTTTTACGTGTGATATTTTTATGAATAACTTAACACATACGAGTTAGTTTGCCAAAAATCCACTTTATTTCTTTGGATATTTAAGACATTTGCAATATATTAAGAATTTTTCAGTCAAACATTATAGGATAATTGGTTTGTTTGTACAATATTTAATACACCCGCACATTTATTATAGAAACAGTCCAACCTTTCTAAATTTTCTTGTCATGCGAGGGTGGTGTTTTTATATATCTTTTAAAAAAAAAAACTCGCAAATAAATATAACATAAAAAGACCAAATGTGATCCCCAAAATGGCCATTGGTATCGTAGTACTACACTCGTTGCCATTTAGATTGGCCCTAAGCGCGTAGAAACCCGCCACGAGATAGGCGACCATTTGAACAATCTGGGTGCTGGTCATAATCATAGAAACATTAATGGGAACATTTACTTTCGCCGCTTTCAATGCAAAATAGGTGTACATGAAGGAGTGCACCGAATAGTTAATTGCAACAACCCAACGCCCTAAAGCGGGAATTTCATGTGAAGCGTACCAAAAAATTACCATCGTTAAAACGTGATGGGTCACGTGCAAAAATGTCAATTGCTGCTTCTTCATGACCACGAAGACAGTGTCCATTAACTCGAACGCTTTTGAAATTGCAAATGCAAATACCCAAAACCAAGAGACCGAATTTGCACTGTTGTCACAAACTGACCGCTCAATGCCAAAGTTCTTCAGGACGTAAGTCATCTCTGGTACCGTTCTTAGCATGCCATAGGTACTAAAGACAGCCACGGACATGTTCCATATCAAAAGTGCTTTGCGAACATTGAAGGCTTTTCGCGTTTTCATGTACTCTTGTAAAGAGAAGATTAGAAGCAAGTAGGCTCCAGCGATGTACAGACTCAGATGCCAGTTATTTTTGAACCATAAACTCATGTATTGAACATCGAATCCCGACTCAAAATCTTGCACGAAAGAGTAATGCGGATATCCTTTGTAAATAGGTATCGATGAAGTCGGATTTGAAGACATAATGAATCTGATCTTTCTAGAAGCGACCGAGGCCTTAGATAGCGATTTGTTAAATGATAAGATAAAATCGAGAAATATAATTGTTCGAATTTTACTAAAATACCTGTTGTTGACGTGCATGATATTCAAATTTTTAATAAGTGTTTTGATATTTATCCCCTTTACTTTCTTGAAAACCGTCGTTAGCTTAATTATCTTTTAATAGTTACGAGGAAATTGTCTGTTAGATCTAGTTCTTTATATTATTTATTATTTATTTTTTAATTTTTTATGTAATTGAATAACCACCAACTTGATTCAGTGACTATGGTTTTCCTTGTACGACGGTGTTATAAAATAAATGAAAGTTAAGTTTGTGAATATCCAATAGTGGGGAATAAAAGTTCCTTACCTATTATTAAGTACGAATAGATCATATTACCCTAACCTCGCCTATTTTTTACTATTCTCATGCCATTGAGGTTCAAATAAGTAAACATTACCTAACCTTACCTTTATTGGTAGGACTAAGGTTCTAAAAGCCAAAATATACCGAATACTGTTGTGGTTGAAAAACAAAAATTGCCCTTACTCTTGGTGTTTAAATAACCGAAACCCAACTTAACACTATTTGGTTTGGTTGGAAATAACCAAACTTTATCTGACCTAATACTTTTGTGCGATACAAACAGAAAAGTTAAGAGAGTAGCTCCTCGAAACGAAGCCTTCAACAGTACTAAAATGATTACCCGTAATTCTTACTACAATAATTGCAATAGTATGATACGAACAGAAAACTTGAGTGAGTAGCCCCACGATGCGCTGCCTTTAATTGTGGTAAAACGATTAACTAAAACGCCTACCTAAACTAAGTACAGAAAATCAGAGCGCGCTATTGTTTACAGTGCTGATTATTCGTAGAGAAAATCTGAGTTATTAGCCCCTCGATATCCTGCCCTAGTAACGATTACCCGAAATCCTTCCTTCAATAAATTTACTTCAATAATTTATTGGTAGGACTAAGGTTCTAAAAGCCAAAATATACCGAATACTGTTGTGGTTGAAAAACAAAAATTGCCCTTACTCTTGGTGTTTAAATAACCGAAACCCAACTTAACACTATTTGGTTTGGTTGGAAATAACCAAACTTTATCTGACCTAATACTTTTGTGCGATACAAACAGAAAAGTTAAGAGAGTAGCTCCTCGAAACGAAGCCTTCAACAGTACTAAAATGATTACCCGTAATTCTTACTACAATAATTGCAATAGTATGATACGAACAGAAAACTTGAGTGAGTAGCCCCACGATGCGCAGCCTTTAATTGTGGTAAAACGATTAACTAAAACGCCTACCTAAACTAAGTACAGAAAATCAGAGCGCGCTATTGTTTACAGTGCTGATTATTCGTAGAGAAAATCTGAGTTATTAGCCCCTCGATATCCTGCCCTAGTAACGATTACCCGAAATCCTTCCTTCAATAAATTTACTTCTGTTTAAATTGTAATATCCTGGGCCAAAAGTTAGTATATACTTTCTGGAGAAATATACGTAACTTCTAGTAATAAACTCCGCCTTAAGACCATTCTAAACATAATGTCAGTATATATTTGCTTTTGCTTTCAAAATTCCTCTCGATTTCGTTGAATGTTGATATAGGGGAGCGGGATTGAAAGCGTGAAAGCGTGAAATCCTTATTGTTAACCGTGACAGAAATTTCAAAGAGAGGAGGAAACCTCCCATTTCAATTAAGGCAAT
Source organism: Phalangium opilio (assembly GCF_054372755.1). Lineage (NCBI taxonomy): Eukaryota > Metazoa > Arthropoda > Arachnida > Opiliones > Phalangiidae > Phalangium > Phalangium opilio. The sequence continues at coordinate 8,154,606 of NW_028324151.1, forward strand.
ATTATAATCGTTTCTCTCGCTTTAAATATATCGACCAAACGTAAGACACAATTCACAATGCGTAACCTCACCGGTGCAATTAAATCTAATACTTAAACTTACTATTATAATTCCCTTCCTTTCAAAATACACGAACGAAAAATATCACCTCAACACAATCCTTTTCATTCACCCTCCCTTCAATGCCGAACGAAAAATTTTATACTGTCAAAGGTGAAAGTCTGGCACGACGGGGACGCCTACAGGTCAGGTCAAACTAAGAGCCTCATCGTAGATGTACATCATACGATATGGCTGCAAGGATTGTGTGTAAAGGCAGTATTTTAAGGCCTGCGAAGCAAAAACTAGTTTATGTATAATTTTATATATTACACTCACTTTTCTCTGTTGATGGTGTGACCCTTTGGAATTGTTAAACCAAACCTTACAGCATAACTTAACACATACGAGTTAGTTTGCCAAAATGCACTTTATTTCTCTGGATATTTGAGACATTTACAGTATATTAAGAATTTTTCAGTCAAACATTATAGGATAATTGGTTTGTTTGTACAATATTTAATACTAAAATACACCCCGCACATTTATTATAGAAACAGTCCAACCTTTCTAAATTTTCTTGTCATGCGAGGGTGGTGTGTTTATATATCTTTTCAAAAAGAAACTCACAAATAAATATAACATAAAAAGACCAAATATGATCCCCAAAATGGCCATTGGTATCGTAGTACTACACTCGTTGCCATTCAGATTGGCCCTAAGCGCGTAGAAACCCGCCACAAGATAGGCGACCATTTGAACAATCTGGGTGCTGGTCATAATCATAGAAACATTAATGGGGACATTTACTTTCGCCGCTTTCAATGCATAATAGGTGTACATGAAAGAATGCACCGAATAGTTAATTACAAAAACCCAACGCCCAAAAGCGGGCAATTCAGATACAGAGTACCAAAAAATTACCATCGTTAGAACGTGATGGGTCACGTGCAAAAATGTCAATTGCTGTTTCTTCATGACCACGAAGACAGTGTCCAATAACTCGAACGCTTTCGAGATTGCAAATGCAAATACCCAAAACATAGTGACCGAATTTGCCCTGTTGTCACAAACTGACCTCTCAATGCCAAAGTTCTTCATTATGTAAAACATCTCTGGTATCCCTCTTAGCATCCCACAGATACTAAAGACAGCCACGAACATGTTCCATATCAAAAGTGCTTTGCGAACATTGAAGGCTTTTCGCGTTTTCATGTACTGTTGTAAAGAGAAGATTAGAAGCAGGTAGGCTCCGGCGATGTACAGACTCAGATGCCAGTTATTTTCGAACCATGATCTCATGAATTCAACATCGAATTCCAACTCAAAATCTTGCACCAAGGAGAAATACAGATATCCTTTGTAATCAGATTTCGCTAAGTTCGGATTGGAAGACATTATGAACGCGACCGAGACGTCTGAAAGCGATTTATTAAACGATAAGATAAAATCGAGAAATATCAATGTTCGAATTTTACTAAAGTATCTGTTGATGACGTGAATGATATTCAAATTTTTATTGACTGTTTTGTTATTTATGCCCTTTACTTTCTTGAAAGCCGCCGTTGATTAATTAAGTTTTAATAGTTACGAGGAAATTGTTTATTAGGTTTAGTTCTTTATATCATTTCTTTTTTATGTATTTGAACAACCACCAACTTCAACTTGATTAGGTGGCGGTGGTTTTCCTTGTACGACGGTGTTATAAAATAAATTATAATCAAGTTTATGACTATCCGATACAGGGGGATTAAACGTACCTTGCCTATCAAGGACGAATAGATCTGTGGCAGCGCGTACTGAATATCTAAAGGTTTTGTATGTCTGATTCGATAACTTGTATCCGCGTTTAAGTTAAAGTAAAACGACTGAAGTTTAGTAACGAGTAAAAAAACAAAGTTTATGTTTATTGGCAAAACAAGATTCCCGCTACCAATAAGCAAAGGCATGGAAAAGTTTAGGAAAAATATCGATAGCTAAACAACAATCGTAGTGGCGCAGATGTTAAGTATCCGCATCCCACACCAGCAACGTCAGTTCGATTCCCGCTACCTCCGAGAGTCCGCATTTTCTCGTCGAATATATGATCGAATTTAGTATAAATGTCGCTAGTGCGGTGGAGAATCAAATTCCGGCGAGCTCTGCCGCGTAATTTAAATTTACGAAAATGTACGCGAACGCGAAACAGCCAGCCAGCCTGCTTCCAGGGGTCTCCGTATAAAGCTTTTGCTATGCGCAAAAAGCTTAAAAAGACTGGTTGATACGAAAAACGTTAAAGTTTCAAAAGGGTAAAAAATTACTATCTAAAAAATGGCTAAGTCCTTGCGATTTAGCGGTCAGTCGATTTTAAGGGTCAGCGTTAGGCCAGAAATTTGTTAGTATTTCGTCGCGCAAAAACTGCCCAAAAAACGGGTTGCGACGCACAGACAATAACATAGACTGCTTTTTAACTCTTTCCGTATTAATTTTGAATTGAGAAACAAGATTATCTTAAATATTAAAATAAATATAATTAATATTTAATATTTTCTTCGTTAGTTATTCGCCTTATTGAACGTTACATCGTTTTAAAAAAGAACAATTAAACATTCTTGAGAGACTTGACTAATATTGGCGTTTGAAATGAAGCATACGCCGGTTGCTTTGCCTTACTAAAATAGGTAGTATATAAGGGTTTCGAATCGCAGCTATGGATAAGAACAGCGCAATTGCGTGAACCTTTGGTGGAAGCCCCACCTTAGGGAGGCCGGACGTTTCTCGTAACCCTGGCCGATCGCCGCGTATGTCTTAACCTTAAGGATGATGATGGAGTAGAAGCCAGGTGTGCAGACTGGTGTCCATGTGGGATGGACAAAGACTAGAAGATGGTGGGGATTAGAAGCCAGTGTTTACAGACTGGTGTTCCATGTGGGATGGACAAAGACCAGAAGATGGTGGTGTGTAGAAGCCAGTGTTTACAGACTGGTGTTCCATGTGGGATGGACAAAGACCAGAAGATGGTGGTGTGTAGAAGCCAGTGTTTACAGACTGGTGTTCCATGTGGGATGGACAAAGACCAGAAGATGGTGGTGTGTAGAAGCCAGTGTTTACAGACTGGTGTTCCATGTGGGATGGACAAAGACCAGAAGATGGTGGTGTGTAGAAGCCAGTGTTTACAGACTGGTGTTCCATGTGGGATGGACAAAGACCAGAAGATGGTGGTGTGTAGAAGCCAGTGTGTACAGACTGGTGTCCAAGTGGGATGGACAAAGACCAGAAAATGGTGGTGTGTAGAAGCCAGTGTGTACAGACTGGTGTCAATGTGGCATGGAAAAAGAGCCAAAATGATGGTGGATTATAGAAGCCAGTGTGTACAGACTGGTGTCAATGTGGCATGGAAAAAGAGCCAAAATGATGGTGGATTATAGAAGCCAGTGGGTAAAGACTGGTGTCCATATGAGATGGACAAATGGCCAGAGGATGGTGGTGTTAGACAGGTGATGGATAATAGCTATGGTAAGTGGAATACAATTTTCCAAATTTCCGGGAACTGTAAATGCGGTCCGGAATCTGGGAAAACGTTTGCTCGATTTGAAAACTGCGAACGTGGTCCCCTGGGGTGTAAGTCAATAACAACAGACAGACACACACACAGACACACAGACAGACAGACACACATACAGACAGACAGACACGTCGAAATTAGAACCTCTCCGTGACATACGTCACTCGGAGAGGTAAAAAAACCCCAACGCAGAGAGTTCGCGATTGCCCATTGTTAAAAAAAGGGTTAAGAGTTCTCGGTATTATTTGCTATGTATAGATATTTGGCGCTTGTAAAGCTTATGCTAACAGAAGCACATAATTTGAAGTATACCGGATTTTTAAGTGTTGTTTTGATATTTAAATAAGGTTAACTAAGTATTTACACTTTAAACTATGTTAATGATTTGAGGATTCAACAAGATCATCATGCAAGTGTCCAATAACTCAAACGCTTTTATAATTGAGAATGCAAAGACCCAAGAGACCTAATAGGCCTAGTTATGGCAAACTGAAAACTCGATGCCAAAGTTCTTCAGGACGTATGTCATCTCTGGTACCCCTCAGAGTATGCCGTAGGTTCAAATGACAGTCACTGATATGTTCAATATCAAAAGTGATTTGCGAACGTTGAACAGTTTTCGGGTTTTCATGTGCTCGTGTAAAGAGGAAGATTAGAAGCAGGTAGGCGGCGGCGATGTACAGACTCAGATGCCTGTTATTTTCGAACCATGATCTCATGAATTCAACATCGAATTCCGACTTTGGACATACTTAACCTAGATATAAAGAGTATGTCTGTTTAAAGGATAATTATAGGTGATTATTAGGGTGTCTCTTGTAAGAGCAGTTCCCGAATAAGTACCGCGGCTCCCAAAAAAACCGCAATATTCAAAACTGCGGTTTTCGAAATAGTGGCTGCTGTTTTGGGAAATAGCAATGCTTAAGTAGAGCTTTGAAGAATTGTTGACATTACAGTTTGACAACAGAAGTTTATAAGATTTGTTCCACCTATGACGTTTCACCTACGTCACTTCATGACAAGCTCTCAATAACCAGTGACAATCTTATGCGTCATATCTTATTAGATCATCTTACCGTAACCTTACCTTACTTCGCCTAATTTTTGCTACAGAGGTGCAAAAAAAAAAAAAACTAAACCAAACCTACCCTTATCTTACCTGAACTAATAATATTGAGTTTCTAATAACAAAAAAAAACCAAACCTAACCTTAACTTATACTATTGAGGTTCTATTAACCAAGACTAACTTCATATGGCCTAATACTATTGGGCTTCAAATAACCCAACCTATACCATAATAAACAACTATCGTTTTTCACATCCCGGTTATACTGCTCTTTAGGGATCTGCTGAAACGCTATACAGCAATTACGAGAACCGTTGTACAGGGAACTACCGTAACTGGTAAACTGCGTTTTCGGATAACCACGCCACGGTCACGAGAACCGTTATTATGGGGTCCACTCATTTGAGGTCTTCCCATTTTAGAATATATGCCACTCTTTGCTATTGATGCAAAATGCATATTTATTCATTAGGAAATTTAACACAATTACAATATATCAAGAATTTTCCCGTCAAACATATGATAATTTGTTTGTGTGTACAGTATTTACCACTAAAATACAACCATATTTATTAAAGAGACTGTCCAATCTTTCTAAATTTTCTTATCATTTGACGGACTCGTTGGTAAATATCGTTTTATAAAGAAACTTACAAATAAATATAGCAAAAAAAAAGACCAAATGAAATCCCCAAAATGGCCAATGGTAACGAAGTTTTACACTCTTTCCCAATCAGATTGGCCCTTAGTGCGTAGGAAGCCCCCACGAGACACGCGATCATTTGTATAATTTGGGCGCTGTTTCAAGTAACCAAAAAAACCCTAACCTTACCTGATCTAATAATATTGAGTATCAAACAACCAAACCCACCCTTACCCTACCTGATCTAATAATAATGAGTTTCAAATAACCAAACCCACCCTACCCTACCTTACCTTACCCGATCTAATAATATTGAGTTTCAAATAACCAAACCCACCCTACCTTACCTTACCCGACCTAATAATATTGAGTTTCAAATAACCAAACCCACCCTACCTTACCTTACCCGATCTAATAATATTGAGTTTCAAATAACCAAACCCACCCTACCTTACCTTACCCGACCTAATAATATTGAGTTTCAAATAACCAAACCCACCCTACCTTACCTTACCCGATCTAATAATATTGAGTTTCAAATAAATAAACCCACCCTACCTTACCTTACCCGATCTAATAATATTGAGTTTCAAATAAATAAACCCACCCTACCTTACCTTACCCGATCTAATAATATTGAGTTTCAAATAAATAAACCCACCCCTACCTTACCTGATCTAATAATATTGAGTTTCAAATAAATAAACCCACCCCTACCTTACCTGATCTAATAATATTGAGTTTCAAATAAATAAACCCACCCCTACCTTACCTGACCTAATAATATTGAGTTTCAAGTAACCAAAAAAACCCTAACCTTACCTGATGTCATAATATTGAGTATCAAACAACCAAACCCACATTTACCGTACCTGATCTAATAATATGGAGTTTCAAATAACCAAACCCACATTTACCGTACCTGATCTAATAATATTGAGTTTCAAATAACCAAACCCACCCTTACCGTACCTGATCTAATAATATTGAGTTTCAAATAACCAAACCCACCCTTACCGTACCTGATCTAATAATATTGAGTTTCAAATAACCAAACCCACCCTTACCGTACCTGATCTAATAATATTGAGTTTCAAATAACCAAACCCACCCTTACCGTACCTGATCTAATAATATTGAGTTTTGTAATAACCAAACCCACCCTTACCGTACCTGATCTAATAATATTGAGTTTTGTAATAACCAAACCCACCCTTACCGTACCTGATCTAATAATATTGAGTTTTCTAAAAACCAAACCCACCCTTACCGTACCTGATCTAATAATATTGAGTTTTCTAAAAACCAAACCCACCCTTACCGTACCTGATCTAATAATATTGAGTTTTCTAAAAACCAAACCCACCCTTACCGTACCTGATCTAATAATATTGAGTTTTCAAAAAACCAAACCCACCCTTACCGTACCTGATCTAATAATATTGAGTTTTCAAAAAACCAAACCCACCCTTACCTTACCTGATCTAATAATATTGAGTTTTCAAAAAACCAAACCCACCCTTACCGTACCTGATCTAATAATATTGAGTTTTCAAAAAACCAAACCCACCCTTACCGTACCTGATCTAATAATATTGAGTTTTCTAAAAACCAAACCCACCCTTACCGTACCTGATCTAATAATATTGAGTTTTCTAAAAGCCAAACCCACCCTTACCGTACCTGATCTAATAATATTGAGTTTTCTAAAAGCCAAACCCACCCTTACCGTACCTGATCTAATAATATTGAGTTTTCTAAAAGCCAAACCCACCCTTACCGTACCTGATCTAATAATATTGAGTTTTCTAAAAGCCAAACCCACCCTTACCGTACCTGATCTAATAATATTGAGTTTTCTAAAAGCCAAACCCACCCTTACCGTACCTGATCTAATAATATTGAGTTTTCTACAAGCCAAACCCACCCTTACCGTGCCTGATCTAATAATATTGAGTTTTCTAAAAACCAAACCCACCCTTACCGTGCCTGATCTAATAATATTGAGTTTTCTAAAAACCAAACCCACCCTTACCGTACCTGATCTAATAATATTGAGTTTTCTAAAAACCAAACCCACCCTTACCGTACCTGATCTAATAATATTGAGTTTTCTAAAAACCAAACCCACCCTTACCGTACCTGATCTAATAATATTGAGTTTTCAAAAAACCAAACCCACCCTTACCGTACCTGATCTAATAATATTGAGTTTTCAAAAAACCAAACCCACCCTTACCGTACCTGATCTAATAATATTGAGTTTTCAAAAAACCAAACCCACCCTTACCGTACCTGATCTAAAAATATTGAGTTTTCAAAAAACCAAACCCACCCTTACCGTACCTGATCTAATAATATTGAGTTTTCAAAAAACCAAACCCACCCTTACCGTACCTGATCTAATAATATTGAGTTTTCTAAAAACCAAACCCACCCTTACCGTACCTGATCTAATAATATTGAGTTTTCTAAAAGCCAAACCCACCCTTACCGTACCTGATCTAATAATATTGAGTTTTCTAAAAGCCAAACCCACCCTTACCGTACCTGATCTAATAATATTGAGTTTTCTAAAAGCCAAACCCACCCTTACCGTACCTGATCTAATAATATTGAGTTTTCTAAAAGCCAAACCCACCCTTACCGTACCTGATCTAATAATATTGAGTTTTCTAAAAACCAAACCCACCCTTACCGTGCCTGATCTAATAATATTGAGTTTTCTAAAAACCAAACCCACCCTTACCGTGCCTGATCTAATAATATTGAGTTTTCTAAAAACCAAACCCACCCTTACCGTACCTGATCTAATAATATTGAGTTTTCAAAAAACCAAACCCACCCTTACCGTACCTGATCTAATAATATTGAGTTTTCAAAAAACCAAACCCACCCTTACCGTACCTGATCTAATAATATTGAGTTTTCAAAAAACCAAACCCACCCTTACCGTACCTGATCTAATAATATTGAGTTTTCAAAAAACCAAACCCACCCTTACCTTACCTGATCTAATAATATTGAGTTTTCAAAAAACCAAACCCACCCTTACCTTACCTGATCTAATAATATTGAGTTTTCAGAAAACCAAACCCACCCTTACCTTACCTGATCTAATAATATTGAGTTTTCAAAAAACCAAACCCACCCTTACCTTACCTGATCTAATAATATTGAGTTTTCAAAAAACCAAACCCACCCTTACCTTACCTGATCTAATAATATTGAGTTTTCAAAAAACCAAACCCACCCTTACCTTACCTGATCTAATAATATTGAGTTTTCAAAAAACCAAACCCACCCTTACCTTACCTGATCTAATAATATTGAGTTTTCAAAAAACCAAACCCACCCTTACCTTACCTGATCTAATAATATTGAGTTTTCAAAAAACCAAACCCACCCTTACCTTACCTGATCTAATAATATTGAGTTTTCAAAAAACCAAACCCACCCTTACCTTACCTGATCTAATAATATTGAGTTTTCAAAAAACCAAACCCACCCTTACCTTACCTGATCTAATAATATTGAGTTTTCAAAAAACCAAACCCACCCTTACCTTACCTGATCTAATAATATTGAGTTTTCAAAAAACCAAACCCACCCTTACCTTACCTGATCTAATAATATTGAGTTTTCAAAAAACCAAACCCACCCTTACCTTACCTGATCTAATAATATTGAGTTTTCAAAAAACCAAACCCACCCTTACCTTACCTGATCTAATAATATTGAGTTTTCAAAAAACCAAACCCACCCTTACCTTACCTGATCTAATAATATTGAGTTTTCAAAAAACCAAACCCACCCTTACCTTACCTGATCTAATAATATTGAGTTTTCAAAAAACCAAACCCACCCTTACCTTACCTGATCTAATAATATTGAGTTTTCAAAAAACCAAACCCACCCTTACCTTACCTGATCTAATAATATTGAGTTTTCAAAAAACCAAACCCACCCTTACCTTACCTGATCTAATAATATTGAGTTTTCAAAAAACCAAACCCACCCTTACCTTACCTGATCTAATAATATTGAGTTTTCAAAAAACCAAACCCACCCTTACCTTACCTGATCTAATAATATTGAGTTTTCAAAAAACCAAACCCACCCTTACCTTACCTGATCTAATAATATTGAGTTTTCAAAAAACCAAACCCACCCTTACCTTACCTGATCTAATAATATTGAGTTTTCAAAAAACCAAACCCACCCTTACCTTACCTGATCTAATAATATTGAGTTTTCAAAAAACCAAACCCACCCTTACCTTACCTGATCTAATAATATTGAGTTTTCAAAAAACCAAACCCACCCTTACCTTACCTGATCTAATAATATTGAGTTTTCAAAAAACCAAACCCACCCTTACCTTACCTGATCTAATAATATTGAGTTTTCAAAAAACCAAACCCACCCTTACCTTACCTAATCCAATAATATTGAGGTTCTAATAACCAAGACTTACTTCATATGGCCTAATACTGTTGGGCTTCAAATAACCCAACCTACACCATCATAAACATATATCGTTTTTCACAATTCCCGGTTGTACTGCTCTCTAGGGATCTGCTGTAACGCTGTACCGCGATTACGAGAACCGCTGTTTAGGGAACTACGGTAACTGGTAAACTGCGTTTTCGGGTAACCACGCCACGGTCATGAGAACCGTTATTATGGGGTCCACTCATTTGAGGTCTTCCCATTATAGGATATATGCCACTCTTTGCTATTTATGCGTTATATTTCTAGGAATTAGAAGATTTAAGTTAGTTTGCCAAAATGCATATTTATTCAGTAGGACATTATATTAAGAATTTGTCAGTCAAACATTATAGGATAATTGTTTTGTGAGTACAGTATTTACGACGAAAACACAGCTAAACATTTATTACAGAAACTAACCAACCTTTCTAAATTTTCTTATCATTCGAGGGACTCGTTGTTAAATATCGTTTTATAAAGAAACTTACAAATAAATATAACAAAAATAGACCAAATGAAATCCCCAAAATGGCCATTGGTATCGTAGTATTACACTTGTTACCATTCAGATTGGCCCTAAGCGCGTAGGAACCCCCCACGAGACACGCGACTATTTGTATAATTTGGGCGCTGGTCATAATCATAGAAAAATTAATGGGAACATTTACTTTCGCTGCTTTCAATGAAAAATAGGTGTACATGAAAGAGTGCACCGAATAGTTAATTACAACAATCCAACGCCCTGCAGCGGGCAATTCAGTTACACCGTACCAAAACATTACCATCGTTAGAACGTGATGGGCCACGTGCAAAAATGTCAATTGCTGTTTCTTCATGACCACAAAGACAGTGTCCATTAATTCGAACGCCTTCGAAATTGCAAATGCAAATACCCAAAACATAGAGACCGAATTTGCCCTGTTGTCACAAACTGACCTCTCAATGCCAAAGTTCTTTATGATGTATGCAATCTCTGGTACCGCTCGTAGCATGCCACAGGTACTAAAGACAGCCACGGACATGTTCCATATCAAAAGTGCTTTGCGAACATTGAAGGGTCTTCGCGTTTTCATGTACTCTTGTAAAGAGAAGATTAGAAGCAGGTAGGCTCCGGCGATGTACAGACTCAGATGCCAGTTATTTTCGAACCATAATCTCATGGATTCAACATCGAATTCGGACTCAAAATCTTGCACGAAAGCGTAATGCGGATATCCTTTGTAATTAGATATCGATAAATTCGGATTTGATGACATTATTAATCTGAACTTCCTAGAAACAACCGAGACTTTTGAAAGCGATTTGTTAAATGAATATCTAGATTCGAAATGCGATGACGTTTAATTTCTTCAATTTTATAAAAATTCCCTGTGGGTTGATGAGGTTTCAAGCATTCATAGTGAATTTCCAATGGAATTCTCAATTAATGTTTGAATGATGAAACTGTTTTCTCATTTACATGTTTTTACACAATACTTACTACATAGTCTTTCGTTAGCTTGATTTACATATCGAAATATATCAAGGAAATACGAAATTGTTGGTTTAGATATTATAATTTTTGCAATCTGTCCTTTTTGACTAACCTTGCATCACCTGACCTAACAGTACTGAGGTTCAAATAACCAAACCAAACCTGACCTAATAATACTAAAGTTCAAATAACCAAACCAAACCGGACCTTGTAATACAGAGGTTAAAATAACCAATCCAAAACTGACCTTATAATACCGAGGCTCAAATGACATAGAAGGGTTTTCACGTTTTCCTGTGCTCTTGTAAAGAGAAGATCAAAAGCAGGTACGCTCCGGCGATGTACAGACTCAGATGCCAGTTGTTTTCGAACCATAATCTCTTGAATTCAACATCGAATCCCGACTCAAAATCTTGCACGAAGGAGTAATGCGGATATCCTTTGTAATTAGATATCGATAAATTCGGATTTGAAGACATTATTAATCTGAACTTTCTAGAAGCGACCGAGACCTTTGAAAGCGATTTGTTAAATGAAAACCTAAACTCGAAATGCGTTAACATTTAATTCTTTCAATTTATAAAACATTTAAGGTTTGATGACGTTTTATCATTCATTTATAGTGAATTTCCATTGGACTGCTCTGGGATTGGTTCCGAGCTCGCCACCTATGTAAAACACTAATCCGAGGGGGAAGTGATCTTTATTTACAAGTGGAACACAAAAACCTTTTCAGAGCACCCCACTTTATAGACCTTCGTTAGCTTGATTTACATATCAAAATATATCAAGGAAAATTCAAAATTGTTGGTTTAGCTATTATAATTTTTTTTAATCGGCGCTTTTTGGCTGTAAAATTTGTAATGGGATAACCGATATATATTTTGAAAAATAAGCATCGTGACTGAATTACAATAATTTTTCCTTGTAAATGGAAGTTGAGTAACGAAAGTAATTTAAAGGGTGGAATTCATTTGCCTATCTAATATTTATTATTGAGTACGCACTACTTACTAATTTTAGAAGGTTAACTTTCCAGAAAATTTAAACTTCCTATGTAGAGCAATTAATTTGACCTGGGCGTTGATAAATTAGTATAAATTTTTAGCCGAGGGGCTAGTCATTCGCCAAAATTTTGTACACCTGATTTCTGAATTTTTATGTGAATTCCGATGATTACTGAACGAATTCCTTGATTTCCGTGATATTACGATTATTTTCAATGATTTCCATAATCTTTACACTGATTTCCCGTTATTGCCGCAGATTACTTGTGATTCCTATTTGTATTCCGATGAATTCCGGTGATTTTTTGGTGAATTCCGTGATTATTGTTGGTTTCTTCGTGAATTTCGATGAATGCAGTGATTATTTCTATTTCAATTGATTATGATTTTTATTGTGGATTTTCGAATTCCTCCATTGATTATGTGTGATTATTTCACGAAATGTGTGATTATCGAGGTGATGACAAAAGATTGCTAGTAAATCATGCTATTATTTCTGATTTTTCTCAAATTTTCACGTGATTTACAGTGATTATCGGATATTTCTGATTACCTTTGATTACCCGCAAGAGTGATTTTGATTACTGATGATTTTCTAACAATTCTAGAAATCAAGTAATCGATTTCTGCGGTTTTGTACATCTCATTATTCTAGTGACTAACCCCTCGTTTTTAGCAGCAAAGGAATCCGGCTCGGCGTTGCGCAAAAGAACTTTACCTAAATATGAATTAAAATTTAGGTTATGAATATCCAATACAAGGGGATTAAAAGTGCCTTAATTGCTTCGAGAAAAGTGTTCGGAGTGCTTTTGGCCAGTGAATGGAGGGCTTAACCCTGCGGGTGCACTGCCATAACCCGCCTATTTATACTCAATCCGAAATATCATCAAATCTCTATGGAGTTTTACATTACGAGGACAATTTTTATTTATTTATTTATTTGTTTGTTTGTTTGTTTGTTTGTTTGTTTGTTTGTTTTTTGCGAGTTAGATGCGAGGTTTTCCAACCAATTGGGTACACGTTTGTTCCAACCTAACTGCATAGTACTAGCAAGGTTGATAAGATTAGGATATCCCGATTCTCATATTGTGAATTTAAGTTGACTAATTTTTACAGGTTATAAAACATTTTCTTTTCAAACCAAGCGCTAGCTCACAAGTCGGCACGCGTTGCATCTCATTAGAAGTGTCCATAGACATTTTTAACATGCTATTAAAGCCTAGACAAACTATTGGGGAAAGCGGCGCTTCAACATTTTTGTGATGGATTTTTCGCTTTTCCTCTTTCGCATGTGTGATAGGTGAATGACTGGTGGCGCGTTTCTATCGACGAGCGAAGGAGTTGTTAAATAAAAAACTAAAGCGCGGGAAATCCAAGTTTTAACGCCAGAAATCAGAATGGCGGATCTGATTTCACTAGTAGTAAAGCAAATTTTACTTAAAATAAGTGTTCATCAAATCTGTTCGACTGTGAATAATTAAAATGCTAAAAGCTCATTTTGTATTTGCTCGCCTTAAATATTTGGCATACATAAGTTTTTACGAAAAAATACTATATGATTTTCTGCATGAAAATCTAAGCTTTTTCGAAATGCCACCTTTGTCCTTGTTTCGACCAAATGCAGTTTTTTAAGGACTGCGAAGCGAAACTCAATGCACAACTTTTTGTATTACATGCACTTTTCTGTTTGTGATGTGTCTCTTTGGAATAAGAACATAAAAGTTAGTTTGCCAAAATGCACTTTATTCATAAGGATATTTAAGATATTGACAGTATATTAAGAATTTTCCAGTCAAACATAGGATAATTGGTTTGTTTGTACAATATTTACTACTAAAATACAGTCTATATTTATTTTTATTTCTATAGAATCATTTATAACAGAAACTGCCCGATCTTTCTAAATTTTCTTATTTTTCGAGGGACGTGTTGTTAAATATCGTTTTATAAAGAAACTTACAAATAAATATAACAAAAAAAGACCAAATGAAATCACCAAAATGGCCATTGGTAACGAAGTATTACACTTGTTACCAATCAGATTAGCCCTTAGCGCGTAGAAACCCGCCAAGAGACACGCGACCATTTGTATAATTTGGGCACTGGTCATAATCATAGAAACATTAATGGGAACATTTACTTTTGCCGCTTTCAATGAAAAATAGGTGTACATGAAAGAGTGCACCGAATAGTTAATTATAATAACCCAACGCCCTGCAGCGGGCAATTCAGATGCAGAGTACCAGGAAAGTACCATCGTTAGAACGTGATGGGCCACGTGCAAAAATGTCAATTGCTGTTTCTTCGTGACCACAAAGACAGTGTCCAATAATTCAAACGCTTTCGAAATTGCAAATGCAAATACCCAAAACATAGACACCGAATTGGCCGTGTTGTCACAAACTGACCACTCAATGCCAAAGTTCTTCAGGACGTAAGTCATCTCTGGTACCCCTCGTAGCATGCCACAGGTACTAAAGACAGCCACGGACATGTTCCATATCAAAAGTGCTTTGCGAACATTGAAGGGTTTTCGCGTTTTCATGTACTCTTGTAAAGAGAAGATTAGAAGCAGGTAGGCTCCGGCGATGTACAGACTCAGATGCCAGTTATTTTCGAACCAGAATCTCATGGATTCAGTGTCGAATCTCTACTCAAAATCTTGCACGAAAGCGTAATGCGGATATCCTTTGTAATTAGATATCGATAAAGTTGGATTTGAAAACATTATGAATCTACACTTTCTAGAAGCGACCGAGACCTTTGAAGACGATTTGTTAAATGATAAGAGAAAATCAAGAAATGTGTGTTCGAATTTTACTAAAACACCTGTTGATGACGTGCAAGATATTAAAATTTTTAATGACTTTGTTTGACATTTATAATGTTCACTATCTTCAAAGCCATCGTTAGCTTAATTACATTTTTATAATTACGAGGAAATTGTTCGTTAAATATACTTCTTTTTATCATTACCTTTTCTTTGTAATTGGATACCAGCTTGATGCTGTAACGATTGTTTTCCTTGTACAACGGTGTTATAAAATAAATTAAATTTGAGTTTATGATGAAAAGGTTCTAAGTTGCTTGGTGGAAAAGAGTGTTCAAGGTGCTTTGGGCGTGTGAACGGAGTGCTTAACTTGGTGGGTGCACTGTCGTACATCCAGATACATTTTTCATCACTTACTGAAGACCGTATTTTTTTTTAGTTTATTTTATAATATCCGCAGTTTTCTCTGTTTATGGTGTGGCTCTATGGAAATGCTTAAACTTGATATACAGAATAATGTCTGCAAAAGGATAATCGTAGATGATTTTAGGGGGTGTGCCTTGTAAGAGCAACCGCGGTTCCAAAAAACAGCGGATAGTTCGGAACTGCGGTTTTAGAAACAGTGGCGGCTGTTTTGGGAAATAGCAGTGCTTAACTAGAGTTTTGAACAATGTTTTACCATGCAGTTTGCTTTACCTATCAAGCACCTATAGATCATCATACCCTAACCTTACCAAATCTCACCTAATTTTAACTATTCTAATATTATTGAGGTTGATATAGCCTGAAAAAACCAAATGTTACCTTGCCTGACCTAATAATAGTGTGGGTCAAATAACCAAAACAAACCTAACCTTCCCCGACCTAATAATACGGAGGTTCAAATAACCAAAACAAACCTAACCTCGCCTGACTTAATTCAAAAAACCTTGAACCTAATATAACCCGAAATGACCGAATACTATTTTGACTCAGAAAACCAAACCTAACCTAACGTGTTCTCACCCGTCCCAACTAAACCTTGCCTGTCCCAATTCTATTGGGGTTCAAATAACCAAACTTAGACCATCTTAAACGACAATCGTTTTTCACATCCGTATTCTATTTCTCCCCAGTGAACTGCTGTAACGGTACAACCGGGATTACGAGAAGTACTGTATAGGGAACTGCCGTAAGGGGTAAAATGTGTTTTCCAGAAACCGTTATTTAGGGAACTGCCGTAAGGGATAAAATGTGTTTTCGAGAAACCGCTATTTAGGGAACTGCTGTTACGAGAACCTCTATTATGGGGTCCGCTCAAACGCGTAACGCTTATGAGGGCTTCCATTTTAGGATATATACAACTCTTGTTATTGACGTGAGGTGATATTTTTTAGAATTAAGAGCGTATAAGTTAAATTGAAAAAATTCACTTTATTCAGTTGGAAATTTTAGACATTTACAATACATTAAGAATTTATTAGTCAAACATTATAGGAGAGTTGGTTTGTGTCCACAGTATTTACCACTAAAATACAGCCATGTTTATCTTAATTTCTGTAGAAACATTTATTGCAGAAACTATCCAGCCTTTCTAAATTTTCTTTTCATGCGAGGGTGGTGTTGTTATATATCTTTTCAAAAAGAAACTCACAAATAAATATAACAAAAAAAGACCAAATGCGATCCCTAAAATGGCCATTGGTATCGAAGTATTGCACTTGTTACCAATCAGATTAGCCCTTAGCGCGTAGAAACCCGCCAAGAGACACGCGACCATTTGTATAATTTGGGCACTGGTCATAATCATAGAAACATTAATGGGAACATTTACTTTCGCCGCTTTCAATGAAAAATAGGTGTACATGAAAGAATGCACCGAATAGTTAATTATAATAACCCAACGCCCTGCAGCGGGTAATTCAGATGCAGAGTACCAGGAAAGTACCATCGTTAGAACGTGATGGGCCACGTGCAAAAATGTCAATTGCTGTTTCTTCATGACCACAAAGACAGTGTCCATTAATTCGAACGCTTTTGAAATTGGAAATGCAAAGGCCCAAAACATAGAGACCGAATTGGCCGTGTTATCACAAACTGACCGTTCAATGCCAAAGTTCTTCAGGACGTAAGTCATCTCTGGTACCCCTCGTAGCATGCCACAGGTACTAAAGACAGCCACGGACATGTTCCATATCAAAAGTGCTTTGCGAACATTGAAGGGTTGTCGGGTTTTAATGTACTCTTGTAAAGAGAAGATTAGAAGCAAGTAGGCTCCGGCGATGAACAGACTCAGATGCCAGTTATTTTCGAACCATAATCTCATGAATTCAGTGTCGAATCCCAACTCAAAATCTTGCACGAAGGAGTAATGCGGATATCCTTTGTAAATAGATGTCGATAAATTTGAATTTGAAGACATTATGAACCTAAACTTTCTAGAAGCGACCGAGACCTTTGAAAGCAATTTGTTAAATGATAAGAGAAAATCGAGAAAAGTTCATGTTCAAATTTTAGGAATATATCTTCAAGCTATCTAAGTTTTTAATGATGACTGTTTTGTCATTTATACCTTTCACTTATTTCAATGCCGTCGTTAGCTTAATTACTTTTTTATAGTTAGTAGGAAATTGTTGGTTAGACCAGGGATCCATGTAATTAAAATACATGGATCCTTGGTTAGATACAATTCTTTAAATCATTTCATTACTTTTTTAATCGGATAACCTTCGTATATTGTGAAAAACGCCAAAATGATACAGTGACGATGGTTTTCCTTGTACGACGCTCTTATATAATAACTTCAATTAACATTTAGTTTATGAATATCCAATACAGGGGCTTAAAAGTGCTTAAGTCGCGCTTTTTTGTCTATTTCATTATATTCGCGGTTTTCTCTGTTGATGGTATGGATGCTAGGAAATATTAAACCTTTATATTGACAATTTTGTCTGTGAAAAGGATAATCGTAAGAAAGTGTGCCTTATAAGAGAAGTTCCCTGAATAAGTGTTCCTGAAATAGCAACAGCGGTTTCATTGGACTGCTTTGAGATCCGTACTGTTTTCTCATTTACATCTTTTTATACGAACACGATATTAACTCCATAGACATTCCTTAACTTGATTTACATATCAGTATTTATCAAGGAAAATTATTGGTTTAGACATTATCATTTTCGCAATCGATAAATTTTTGGCTATTAAATTTGTAATCGGATAACTATTACATACTTCAAAATAAGGAGCGTGACTAAATTACTATGATTTTTCCTTGTAAATGGTAAGTGGTCAACGAAAGTGATTTAAAGGCTGCAAAGCATTTGGCCTATCTTATATTTCTTATTGAGTACCCACTACTTACTACTTGTTACTTAAGAAAATTAGCTTTCCAGAAAAAATTTAAACTTCCTATCTTGAGCGGCTTGACCTGGGCGTTGATGAATTAGTCACCCTTGACTTCTATAAGTATAAACTTTTAACAGCAAAGGAACCCGGCCCGGCGTTGCCCATAAGAACCTAACCTAACCAGTGATAATGGGACGGGGTGCATAATATTTGTGGTACGGCTCATATTGGGTGGGACGTCATAAATTGGGGAGAAATAGACAAACTAAATTGTAATTGGTTCATCTGTTTCCCTTTTTGACCAATTACCAAGTGCGTCCGACTATTCCTCCCTCATTTTTGTCGTCCCACCCAACTTGAGCCGTTCTACAGTAAGCTCGCCTTTTTCGCACTTATTTCGCATCTTCCCACTATCATCCTTGACCTAACCTTACCTTAACGATAAATTAAAATTAAGGTTATGAATATCCAATACAGAAGGTTTAAAAGTGCCTAAGTTGCTTTGAGAAAAAGTGTGTCCGGAGTACTTAACTTGGCGGGTGCACTGCCGGACACTCAGATCCATTTGAAACCACTGAAGATCGCATTTAGAAAATCCGTCTATTTATACTCAATCCGAAATATCATCAAAATCTCTACCGATGACCAATTGCACTAGCAAAGGTTGAAATGATGTAGGATAACTCGATTCTTATAATGTGAATTTAAAGGAATAGCGACGTGATTTAAAAATTATCTCAAATCTAAAGAAAACCTTACTTTTTTGAGAGTTTAAACTCTTCTGATTCCAAAAATATGCTTGAATAATATTTAATTATGAAGGAAAACACAGAAAAAACACCTTGAAAACTTGAAATTTGGGGGACAAAGGCAAATTTGCGGAGAAGATTTTTGGCGGGGTTTTCTCCTTGATACGTCACTCACGGCATCTCGCGGAAAAGCCAAGCGCGAGACTCCCGAGTCTACTAATGCGGCGCGCGCGCGAATCTGAATAAAATAGGCTTAACACGGGGACACTACACTAACAGGCGTCACGTGAGCGACATCTAGAGTGAAAATTTCTCCTTACTACGTCATCAAACGAAAGAAAATCTCAACTAGGCCTTTTCCAAACACAAAACTTTGATTGCAATTTAATAAATTGCTACGAAACCAAATAAAAAAGTAAACATATCATAATAAACTAGATTTTTCAAGGATTTTTTTAGCATTTTAAGTTTGAGGATGACGAAAATTATGTCACTAACACTTTAAGTTGACCAATTTTTATAGGTATCAAAAAAAAAATTCATTTTTAACCGTGCACGTGCTAGCTCACGAACCAGCGCGGGCTGCATTTCATTAAGAGTTTCAATTCAAATCTTGACTTCCAGTTCACCATTTTGCTTCTCAAATTAGGGTCTCGTGATTTTTAAAAAACCTTTTGGTCCTAATTCTTTTCTTCCTAAACCTGAATTTCAATTATGACAATATTTTTTTTTTTTTTTTTTTGCTCCGTTTTTATTGTCGAGCTAGGACCAAAGAAAAGGTCTTACAGCTCCGAAACGTTTTGAAAACACAATACATACAATACAAGCCATAGGGAATATCATAGAAAAGTAACATTAATTAAAATTAAATTAAACAAATTAAACAATATGAAATATAATAACAGGAAATTGGGGCAAAGTTTAAATTTATATATTTAGGAATAATTTTAAATGACTCTTAAATTGGGGCGAAATTTAAATTTATATATTTAGGAATAATTTTAAATATCTGGAGAATTATCATAATTTTCCGCATTTTCTGCGGTTTCAATGCATCACTAGCATAGTGTGCTTTTATACAGTGCGTTGTACTTTCCGACCATTCCAACTATAAGTTGCGCTTTAGTGAAATACCATATCATTAACATCAAAAAGGAACGATTTAGTTTGACAATTCCAGAACTAGTTTATTTCTTGAATACCGTTTCTCCCCAAAAAGGAGATGATATTATACAAAACCGAGCAGGGCCGGATTAACCACTAGGCAAGTTAGGCAATTGCCTAGGGCCCGGATATCTGAGGGGCCCGTAATCAGCTAGTTTTCAAAAATTGAGAAAATGAAAAACCAAAAAATATATTTCCCCCTCTTTCTCTACCAAAACATAACGTCACTGACACCACGGAAAAGTCATGTCAGATGTAACGGCAGCCTAATGTTGAAAAACCCGTTACCAAAAACTTTATGGCAATTTATTAAGGAAGAAAGAAAAAGACGAAAAGAAACTTGAAAATTCAATGGAAATGTATTTTCAGAAGTCGCAATCCTCGGAGAAAGAAATATCATTTTGAATCCGTGTTGTTACTGACCGTCATTAAACACTGGAGTTGCATTGTATGATTCCTTGATAAGCTTTATTCAGGGCGTTCGTGATAATTTGAAATATTTTAAATAATTGCTCAGCTCACAAAATAGATAATTTACAAAAGTAACGAAGAAAGGGGGGATAATACGTAAACGGTTCTTTGATGAAGGCGCAGGAAAGAACAAGGCGACCCAAGGGTTGGTTTCGTAATAGTAGCCACATCGTACCGTACTTGACAGGCGTACAGAAAATTTGAGTGAAGAGCTCTCGATGCGTTACCTTAACTGTTTTAAAATGATAACTTCAGTTTTTTTTACTTCTGTTATAATTATAATAGTGTGACACGAACGGAAAACGTGAGTATCCCCACTATGAGCATCCTTTAACAGTGGTACAGAAAATGAGAGTGAATAACCCCTCGATGCCCTAACAAAATTAATTACCATTAATCCTTACTTCAATAAATTTACTTATGTTATAATTGTAATATCCAGGGCCAGAACCTATTACTTTCTTTTAAAATTCTTCTCGATTAGTGGAGAAATACACGTAACTTCTAATAATAAACATCTCCTCAAGACCATTCTAAATATAACGTCGGAATATACTTTCTTTTGCTTTTTAAAAATTCCCCTCGATTTCTTTGGATTTTGAAATAGGGGAGCGGGATTGAAAGCGTGAAACCCTTATTGTCGACGGGTGACAGGAATTTTAAAGGTAGTATTAAACCTTCCATTTCAATAAGGGTAACACCATAATCCATATCTCACTTCAAATACGTCGAGCAATCGTAAAACACAATTTAAAATTCTTTACCTTACTGGTACAATTAAATGCAAATGCTTAAAGTTAGTATTATAATCCCCATCCTCTTAAAATACAAGAACGTAAAAATCACCTCACCACAATTCTCTCCCATTCACTCTCCCTTAAATGACGAACGAAAAATTCTATACTGCCAAACGCGCTACTCTTTCACGTCTACTGGTATTAGTACTAGTATGAGTACGAACACAACAGGGCAGGCCAAACTAGGAGCCTCATCGTAGATGCACATCATTCGATGTGGCTAGAAACGATGATAACACACTGAGTGGACGGGACGCTTTCAAAACAAAAGTGTTTTACGTCTTATGTGACAATCTAATGACAAATACTAAAAAACAATCTGAAGTTAACAAGGACACTGATGAAAAGTTCAAACCTATTTTTAACATTAATGCCCCCGATGAATCTTTTTCTGGAGCTTGAAATGATTTAAATTTTGAAGAGCTTGAAAACGAACTACTACATTTCAAGCATTTCGTGAAGAATGAAGAAAGCAAAAACCTAGAATTTTTTCATTCCTTCATTCGTACCAATAATTTTATTTCAACTTTTCCAAACTTAGAAATTATTTTGAGAAATTACTTGTTTGCAATGCAAGTGGCGAAAGATACTTTTCAGCTTTAAAAAGAGTGAAAAACTACTTAAGAACCACATTAGCCCAGGATAAATTAAGTTCTTTATCTTTGATATATATTGAAAAGGATTTACTAAACGACTTCATAGACTATTATAGATAATTGATAAATGTTTTGAGTTAGAAAGAAAGAAATTTAACTAAAGAGTTCAAAAAGAAATTTAAATATGCAGTTAAGTGTTAAGTCAATTAAAGATATGAAAAATAATATGTCTCTTAGATTCTCTTTAACTGTGGTCTGTGGGGGGCTAGGGCCCGGAACTAAAGCCTTGCCTAGGGCCCAAAAAATTGTTAATCCGGCCCTGAAACCGAGCTTTACTTCGCAGTCCTTAATTAACTGCTTTTATACACAATCCTTGGCGAAACAAGGACACTTTTTCAAACACGCAAAGGGCCAGAAATTAGAAATTAATATATGTATTGCAATGTGACATCAAGTTTAATCTATATGAGGAATTTGATTTTAATTGCCTGGTTTAAACATTTGCTTTGGTTCGTAAACAAACCTATTGCGAATGAGGAATTTCGGAACAAAATAGTCGTAATTTAAATCAACTGCCCGTATAAGGGCTTCCATTTTCGGATATATGTCACTTTTTGCTATTGACGTGTGATATTTTTTAAGTTAGTTTGCCAAAATGCACTTTATTCAGAAGGAAATTTAAGACGTTTACAGTGCATTGAGAATTTGTGAGTCAAACATCATAGGATAGTTGGTTTGTGTGCACAGTATTTACTTCTAATGTAAGAACCATATAAATTTTAATTTCAATACGAACATTTAATGCAACTGTCCAACGTTTCTAAATTTTCTTATCTTTGGATTGTGGTGTTGTTATATATCTTTTCATAAAGAAACTCCCAAATAAATATATCAAAAAAAGACCAAATAAAATCCCCAAAATGGCCATTGGTATCGACGTTTTGCACTTGTTACCATTCAGATTGGCCCTAAGCGCGTAGGAACCCGCCAAGAGACACGCGACCATTTGTATAATCTGGGCACTGGTCATAATCATGGAAACCTTAATGGGAACATTTACTTTCGCCGCTTTCAATGAAAAATAGGTGTACATGAAAGAGTGGACCGAATAGTTAATTGCAACAACCCAACGCCCAAAAGCGGGAATTTCAGTTGAAGCGTACCAAAAAATTACAATCGTTAGAACGTGATGGGCTACGTGCAAAAATGTCAATTGCTGCTTCTTCATGACCACAAAGACAGTGTCCAATAACTCGAACGCTTTCGAAATTGCAAATGCAAATACCCAAAACATAGAGACTGAATTTCCCCTGTTGTCACAAACTGACCACTCGATGCCAAAGTTCTTTATGATGTAAGTCATCTCTGGTACCGTTCTTAGCATGCCACAGGTACTAAAGACAGCCACGGACATGTTCCATATCAAAAGTGCTTTGCGAACGTTGATGGGTTTTCGCGTTTTCATGTACTCTTGTAAAGAGAAGATTAGAAGCAGGTAGGCTCCGGCGATGTACAGACTCAGATGCCAGTTATTTTCGAACCATAATCTCATGGATTCAGTGTCGAATCCCGACTCAAAATCTTGCACGTAAGAGTAATGCGGATATCCTTTGTAATTAGATTTCGATAAATTTGGATTTGAAGACATTATGAACCTAAACTTTCTAGAAGCGACCTAGTTCTTTGAAAGCGACTTGTTAAATGATGTGCTAAAATTTTGTAGAATAGTCTGTGGTTGGTGAAGTGTGATCCATTTATATTTTGAATGATGAAACAATATATCATCAGATCGTTTTGTCATTTTTATTTCGTAACCATTCTTTAGTTCTATATAAAAATTTCAATTTTCGAGGAAAGTGTTCGGGATTGTGGAAATAACAATTTGGCAATTTGTAAAGTTCTTTAGAGGAAAAGTTATTTATTTGTAAACTTTGATTGTGGCTTATTTGAGATTAGTTGTCCTGTACACGGGAGCAGAAGAAACACGTTGGGAAACCAAAATAAACCTCTCCTTGTCGAGACGTATTTAAAAGGTTTTTCTTAAATAATTAAATAAATATAATTGATATTAATTATTTTAATCGTAATTAATTTACTTTAATTCTAGTTAAATGGTTTCAAGAAACTTCATTCCTAAAATCATTTTCAACATGACTATTGTTGACGTTTCAATTCTAGCGTATGCCTCTTCCACAATTTTTCTAAATTTAGGTTATATGTAAGGCAATTGATTAACAATAAATGATGAGAAATTCCGCAATTGCGTGAATTTTTGGTGGCAGCCCCACCATTGGGAGGCTAGACATTTCTCGTAACCTTAGCCGATCGCCGCGTACATCTTAATCCTAACGATGGGAGTAGAAGCCCAAAATTGCTTTCTGCGAACACGTTTGCTCTGATTTGCCAACTGCGAACACGTTTGCTCTGATTTGCCAACTGCGAACACGTTTGCTCTGATTTGCCAACTGCGAACACGTTTGCTCTGATTTGCCAACTGCGAACACGTTTGCTCTGATTTGCCAACTGCGAACTCGTTTGCTCTGATTTGCCAACTGCGAACACGTTTGCTCTGATTTGCCAACTGCGAACACGTTTGCTCTGATTTGCCAACTGCGAACACGTTTGCTCTGATTTGCCAACTGCGAACACGTTTGCTCTGATTTGCCAACTGCGAACACGTTTGCTCTGATTTGCCAACTGCGAACACGTTTGCTCTGATTTGCCAACTGCGAGCTCGTTTGCTCTGATTTGCCAACTGCGAGCTCGTTTGCTCTGATTTGCCAACTGCGAGCTCGTTTGCTCTGATTTGCCAACTGCGAGCTCGTTTGCTCTGATTTGCCAACTGCGAACTCGTTTGCTCTGATTTGCCAACTGCGAGCTCGTTTGCTCTGATTTGCCAACTGCGAACTCGTTTGCTCCGATTTGCCAACTGCGAACTCGTTTGCTCCAATTTGCCAACTGCGAACTCGGTGACAGATACACACACACACAGATACGTCCAGTGTAATACCTCTCCGTGTCGGCATCGACACTCGGGAGGTAAAATTTACATTTTTCTGCTTTTAAATGTTAATAATAATTCAATGATGACACATATAAAACAGTAATGGTTTTCCTAGTGTTAACTATCTGAAGATGCGAAACTTTTATTCAAAAGAAAAGGTCCTAGTTTTCTGCACATTTTACCTTAAAAGAACGAATTTTTTCTAAATATTAAAGGGAAAATATTAAAAAAAAAGAAATAAATGATCTCATATTGGAAAATTTTTATCATTTAATTAGTCTTAAAAAGGAGGACCACTGTCCCAATTAGTACTCAAAACCCTTATTCCTACGGGATTGGTTGAACCAATCACCGTGCGAGTTCTGGCTAGCAGATACCTCTAAACATGGCGAGGCAGTAGTCAGCGTTTCTTAAACCAATTAAAGGGAGGGTGAAGTAGAAAATCAAGTGATTTTTTATCGATTCTTCTACCAATTTTAAGACCAGTCCGCATAGTGAAACATTCAGGAAATGCTTCCGAATGATTTTAAAATTCAAATTAGGTTCAGATTTAAAGGATAAGTGGCAATAAGTCGCAAGATGACTTGGTCCAATTAGCTAGCTGAACTTACTTATAAACAAGGACTTCCGACCAATCGCGTAACGCCCTGTCTTTTTTGTTAACAAAATTCTCGTGTCACGCTCCGTGTCTCGCGCCACGATTGTCACGTCGCGCGCCTAATTTTATCAAATCTCGTGATAAATTTCATTCAACGCAGAACGTGCCACGAGAATTTTGTTAACAAAAAGGCAGGGCGTTACGCTATTGGTCGGCACTCCTTGTTTAAAATTATACTTAAAATCTGAACCTAATTTGAATTTTAAAATCATTCGGAAGTATTTCCTGAATGTTTCACTATGCAGACTGGTCTTATAATTAGTAGAAGAATCGATAAAAAATCACTTGATTTTCTACTTCACCCTCCCTTTAAATGGTAATTACTTCTAAATAAAGGATCATCTACTTTTTTAATATTTTCCCTAATATTATTTGAAAAGAGACCTTAATTCTTTTAAGGTATAATTTGGGATAGATGTAATTTCATAAGCAGGAATGGAGAAAGGTTAGTATTTACTTCAGTCCGACTCATAGCCCAGTATAGAGCCCCTCCCTCCAACACGTAACGAAGATTTTAAATTATCTTATTGGCTCACTTGATTTTGATGAAGTTCCTGACGGGGACGGCGAAAATAACGTAATTCATTTTTACATCTGTCGCTATGACCCGCCTCTTCTTTTATACCCCACCGTCCCGGGGAAGGGGTCCGGGACTTTGACGCGCGTGCAGATTACTCTGTTCTCCATTCCTGCTTCTAAAATTACATCTACCCCTGGTATAATTTCATGTTGTCTGAACCTTTCCTTAAAAATTTTAAAATATTTAGAAAACAGTAAATTAATAAGGCACATTTCCCTGATCACGCCATTACTGTATCTCGCGACTGATGTTTCCAAGTATCATATTGCACATATCGTCTTCTGTCTCTATAAATTGCCCCCAAAAATTACCACGTATCCATTTTGTATTCTTCGCCTTTAAACTAATACAATATACAAAAGATTGAAAAATTAAGGTCATCATTTCTAATTACCTTTTTCCGTTTTTGGTACGTAAACCTTTCGGGCTATTCTAACCTTCTTGCCTTTTTGGGGTTACAGCCCCAGTTTCGAAACAAGAGGTCTTAAGGGCGGGCGAAGGATCTATATTTCGAATTTTATTGATTCTCGATGGTTTTCAACCGTTCTTTCTTTGTCTTGTTTCCAAAGATCTCTTTTATCAAGGAGATACTTAAGCTCACCTACTAAGAAACTACGAAATTCACATTTAAAAGTAGTTTGAGCTACTAGAATATCTGTCATAGACTTGAAATGGTTTAAGTGTCCCTTTAAGATCTTGAAGCTATAGGTTGACCTTTACAGACAAACTTTTGTAAGAAGAAGAACGTCTAGCCAAGAGCTATTCAAGAAGGAGTGAGACTCTAATTTAAACCATCTCGGCTAATACCGTGTAGGGCTGTCCTTGACTTTTGTTTGAGCTGCTCGTTTTCAGCGAAGTTTTTCAAATGTGAAACCTAGCGATAAGTGACACCTTCCTCCGAAAACACCCTCTTGCGTCTGACATGCTTGGGACCCAATTTTCAGAAGTCGTAGGTATATACCATTTACAAAAATCGGTTACAAAGTAGGGTCTGGTGTTATCACAACAAAGACGTTAGAACCGACTTCAAACGAAGGGACTTTGGGGCACGTACAGGTAACGTTAAAGTCCTATCCAACGTCTTTGGGTTAACATAAATGATGTTCCGTCGTAAGTCTCTTTTAACCAGACTACACTGCGTCATCCCCCCTTTTGAAACTGGTTTATTTTATCTCTATACTCTCTTGCACCACGAATCGGCTCAGTATAAACCTTTTCGATGCAAATGAAGGGGGTAAGCAACCCCCAGTATCGGGACATACAAGGGGGTTGATACATTGCCATCCGTCTCTGCGCACTCTCATGTTACAAAATGACTGCAGCGCAGGCGCCAAAAAGCGAGATGGTTGGCAGAGTTTTACCCCCGCGTCTTTACCTCTTAGTTAAATCGAAATATTATTGCGCGCCCTAGACAGGATAGCTCTCATGGACGCCGGTGCGTTCGAATGGCTGAGTACTACTGTACATGATATACTCTTGGTCCAACTGCAATGCGTTGCATAAAATAAGACTCCTTTAATAAGAAATCTTATTTAAATTGCGCACCTTTTTTTATTCTCTCAAAGAAGTAAAGAATAAAAATTTTAATCTGGGATAGATTCTTTTTTTCTTTTCAAAAATAAACCGTATTGTAGATAAAATACTCAAATCTTGCTGTTTGAATGTTTTTAGAAAATCCGTATAGCCTTTTTCATGTAAATTTCAGAATCACGGAAAATCTGAGAAAGCTCTTTTCTTTGATTGTCTGTTTTGGGAATCTGCATTCAATCCGAATCGGTCTGATATTTTAGCCAGTCCTAGGCTCGGTTTTCCTCTTATCCGAGCTTAGACGTATGAGGGTAGTCTAGCCTTGTACGTGCTGAAATTTCAAAGTGTTTCTCACTCCAGAATCAGTATATCTCTAAATATTCCAGAGATACGGCCTGCAATTTCCAAGGGCGCCTTTATCAGAGAATATATCAAAAGGACTGGAAAGTTACCATTTGCCAAGGCTTAACAAAATGACAATTTAGTTTGTATAACTACCCTAGAACTTTGAGTAGCCAATAGGGAGCTTAGATATTGTGTTTTTTGAAAGTAGTGCTGCTTAAGGGATTCTGGGAGAGGGAGACGCTCCTCCTCCTCCTCCTCTAATCGCGTAGTCTGCTAATTCTGACTGACTTTCGTCTCGTTAGTCGGATAATGATTTGAATTAACTTCTATTCATTATTATAAATCAAAATTTAACTATGCCGTCGATAAAACATAAAAGCATTGTGTATAAGCCAATGTCCAAAAATTATGTTACACAGTGTAACGTTTTTTGAAACGATTTATTCATAAAGGTATTTAAACCGATTGTTTTTACCAAGGCTTAACAAAGCGTTTAAAGGAAAAGTTTGCTAAAACTAAAATATTTCGACAGTTAGTACCCCAATTTGTGTGGAATAATTTGAATGCATTTGAAGGCCACGATTGTAAGGAAAACGTAAGCGAGATATTGGAACTTCTACCGATGAAATCCAATGACTTGTAGAGGGCTTTAAACTGGATTTTCCGGAAACTATTTTTTTCTCTCTCTCTAAAAGCCGAGGCACTAGTCTTTCGCCAAAATTTTTGTACATCTGATTACTGATTTCTGAATTTTTATGTGAATTACTGAACGAATTCCTTGACTTCTGTGATTACCATTATTTTCGGTGATTTCCATAATCTTTACACTGATTTCCCGTTATTGCCGCAGATTACTTGTGATTTCTGTTTGAATGCCAATAAATTCCGGTGATTTTTTTGGTGAATGCCGTGATTACCACTGAATTCTTCGTGAATTTCGATGTTATGCAGTGATTATTTCTATTTCAACTAATTACGATTTTTATTTTGAATTTTCCAATTCCTCGACTGATTATGTGTGATTACTGAGGTGATTGCAAAAGATTACTGGTAAATCATGTGATTATTTCAGATTTTCTCAAGATTTCTCGTGATTTCCAGATTTCTGATTAATACCTTTGATTACCCACAAGAATTTTTTGATTACTGATGATTGTCTAAGATTTCTAGAAATCAAGTAATCGATTTCTGCGGTTTTGTACACCTGATTATTCAAGTGACTAACCCCTCGCTAAAAGCTGTGATTAGGCTATCCTGGGGTGACGTAATGTTAGAGCCGTAGAAATCAAGAAGCGATATCTAGTTTATTAGGGAGAAGGTATAAGATGCCTAAGTATTCGCGCGCCATAGTCCCAGTCCGGGCCCCTTTCAAAATACAAGGGGGGGACGTAAAAGGAGGCCGGGCTATTTCGCCTCTCCTCAGTCGTAAAATACGTAATTTTCGTCATTTGCATCGCCCTGACGTGGGTTTTCAAGAACCAATGAAATGCTGCTTGTAATTTAGAGGCGGGGATCAACTCCGGACCTACGTTTGGACTGGAGATGAAGTTGGAAAAGTGGCGAATTTATACCTTCTCCATAGTTAACTAGATATCGCTTCTTGTAGAAATCTAAACCCCCTCAAACGGGATGCAGAAATATTCTCTTCTATTTCCTCTTGCTTATACACGACTACTTTTTTGGTTTAAATATATTATCTACTCCTCTTGCTATACATTCTCTGCCGCCAAAAGATATTGGTAGCTTTCTTAGTAGCTGGCATTACCTGTCGTCACTCCGTAGCCCTAACAATAACGAGGCCCTGAAAGTGAGAGCTAACTACGTAGGTTTAAAACGCACTATATCTTTTCATCAAGTTCCTTCAGAACCTGATATGAAATTCTTTACTTTTGTTAGAGTACAGTTTTTCAAGGACTTCTTATATCATTATGTAATAATTCGCTAAAACTTCCCGTAGTTGGCAGCGCTCGAAATCCAATTTAAAATTATATTTATACTGAATATTGGCAAATTTTTCTCGAAAAATTGTCCTCGAAACTTTAATTATGGTGGTGTTATATAGAAAAGGCGTAGTTGGACCTAGTTATTAATTTAAACTAAAATGACAGGTAACATAACATTATACCTTAAAAGAACCGCCTCCTTCTAAATATAAAAGGAAAAATATTAAAAAAATTCAAATAAATTATCTCTTATTACGATATAATTAGCATTTAATTAATCTTTAAACGCTGACTACTGTGCCAAAATTGCTTTAGGAGCGTCTGCTAGCCAGAAAAAAAAAGCAATATTTAAGTTAACCAATCTAAACATTCTAAACGATTTAATTGAATTTAAACATACACGTTTTATTCGAAATTAATTAAACATTCTAAACAAGATTTAATCTGTACAGACCTAATTTAATCACTCTAATCGTGATTAAATCTAATTAACTGGATGCATTGTTCAAAACCATATTTAACTTCCTCTCGCTATTTGCTAATTAATAGATTATTTACAAACTTTTAAATGAATAATGAAGTATTTGTTTGTTATAGTGAATTGTTGAAACCCTCGAAAAAACCTGCTTTTTATTATTTTCTCTTTCATAAAAATAGAAAAGAGGATATTTTTCTTCCTGGAATGTATTTTTGTAAATCTTATTGAAATGCCACTGAGTTTTTCCGAGATGCTCTATATATAGAAACGCGAGGATGCCGAGGGAATATTTTTTCAATTTGTAGATCGCGTTTCTATATTTTCGTTCATTTTCTGCCCCTTTCCTTATATTTTTCGACCATAATCAATATGAGGTACTCCTTTTTACTTATTTCCGGAATTTTTGGTTCGTAAGATGCCATTTTAGGCGTAAAAAGATATTTTATGACTAAGGGTATGATAGATGCTGAGATTAGGTATACTTTAGTATGATAAAAATGCGCTGCTTCCCATAAATTACAAGTTGTGTGTATTGAATATTGATGGGTTTTGTTTTTCAGCTGATGTTTTTTATACAGTTGAAACTTTAGTTTCTGATTTGATAAATCTACAATAAATAAATGACAAAGAAGTTTAACGCGTGTTAGTAAGTTATTCATGTTTAGAATTATCTTAAGAAAAACCTTGATATGTCTTTTTGTTCATGTGTTAGTAAGGAATAAATCTTGTTCATGTATTAGTAAGGGATAAATCTTCTTGTTCATGTATTAGTAAGGGATATAAATCTTTTTGTTCATGTGTTAATAAGAGATATAAATCTTCCCGCTCATCTGTTAAGCATGGACTGAAATATGAAACTAAAATTCGTTTTATGACTGGCTAACTTTACTAGTCAACACCAAAATAACAAATATCCAATCTCTCATTTATACAATAACGAAAGTACCGAATTTCATTACAATAATAACCGAGAATCCCAAATAAAATATTTCATTAATAATATGTTTCTACAGAAATAGGTCTATTTTTATCCACTTTCCATTAGCATACCAAAATTACCCTAAATCTACCGCTTTTTTCAGTATATATATAAAACTCCCTAAACAAATGCTGGCGTAAGCACTTCTCTTTTCCGCTTCACCTTCTCGTTTTTTAGCCAATGAGAGCGCTCGGTTGATTCGCGTAGGAAGGGGTGGGTTGGTCGCTGTGTGTGCATTAACGAACTCTACGCGTGGGCGACTCAATGACTTCATCGTAGAAATCTTGCCCTCCCACGCTAAATCTGCCCACGTTGAAATCTACCTTGGGTACCTTTATAGGTAACTAGAACGGAGAGATTTTGGAAAATGATATCCCTATCGAGAGGCTAATCACTAGGGGTGTGCGAATACCACTTTTAGGGTATCGAACCGGTTATCGAGTACTAAAAAATTTTCCTTATCAAATACCGAATCGAATAGTTTATTCCAAATCTAATACCGAATAGTTAGGCCTTGGTAAATATTTTACTAACCGATTAATCGCGACTAGTTAAGCCTAATACTCGCGAATACTAGGCTTAACTATTCGCGATTTATCGGGTGGTTACCCTTATATTCGCAAATAGTTAATACAAAGCAAGGAGAAAAACATTTAGAAGCTCCTAGATTTCAAAATACCTCTCCTCATTGGTGGCCAAGTGTTTTTTAAACTTTTCCTAGGCACTTGAAGTTGATGGTAGTTTTTGGCGGAGGACAAATAAAATCGGGATGATATTTTTTAAAATAAGGTGGGTCTCTATAGTGCCAAGGACCTAAATTTATGTTAGTCGAACTTCAATCGAATAGTCAGTTCGGTATTCGATATTCGTATCGAATAGTGAAAATGGGCTTATCGAATAATTCACACCTCTACTAATCACACTTGAGTTCCCCGCACACTGATTACTAGTTAGGGGTACGTGGAACAAAAAATGCGGGCCAGCTTACCACGGAAATATACTTTCTGAATATTTCATAATATACACTATATCTATATAGATCTTTTAATAGTAGTAAAATCGATGAAAAAAAGCTAAGATTATTCCATTTCACCCTCTCTTTAATCGCCGTGTTAATTAGGTGGAATGAAAAGAAAAATGAAACGTAATTAGGACTTCTAAAGTAACGGATAATTATTTCCTTTGAAACTATTTTTAAATTCAAGTTCAGCTATTCTACGCGCAATTAGCTGGTATAATTATAATATTGTGGTTTCTCTCTATTAGTGAAAAGTATAGTAGATGGCTATTTCGACCAAGATTTTGTAAACGTGTTAAAAGTTAGAAAATTTTAATACGAAAGGTCAGGTAATCTGAAATTTAACGAACGAACAACCGCAGTGCGAAAGTTTACGTTCAAGGACCATTCAGACTAAAATGTTTCGTTCACGTCGGTGTAGTCAACAACCACGTTAAATATTCGTGGCTTTAGTTAAAAAATTTCACTTTCGTCGGGCAGTTTCGAGATGGCAGCACCTCGTTAGCACCTAGCCATAGCTCACTCGATCATGCCAAACTGATACATTGTATGATCGAGTGAGCTATGCTTTAACAGACGATATGTGATAAGTTTTGGGATACTTTTCGTTATTTTTCATTTTGGATTCGGCAAAAGTCTTGGTTCAAAAATCACCATAAACGCGGCTCATTTTAAGTTGACCACACTTACGTCTGAACAGGGAAATGAATGTACCAACGCGACCGACGGGAAAGTAAATTTTTTTTTCTCTATAGTCTGAATGGGCCTTTAGATGGCTCAAGCATAATATGTCTTTGTATATACATCTATACTCTGGAGTATGTTAATAGTACGGCGATAGAGTCCCTAGGTTGTCTTTAAAATCGACAGAGAGAACCTCTGAAACCTTCTTTGGCAAACTCAAACAATGCCGGAGGATTCGAAAAGGCCCCGAGGAAGAAAATATTCGCCAAATGGTTTAGATAGATTTCGAGTTATCCGGACCTATGTACTGATTCCTTCTAAATTTTCACTGAGAAAAGTTAGCGCTATAGTTAGCTAGACAGTCAGTACCTTAAGCCAATATATTTCGTTTTCCCTGCCTAAGTACACAGAAGTCGTGCTTGGAGGAGGAAGGAGTATATACATACGTCCCGACATTGGAAACTATCTGGGGTTGACAATCCTATTAGGCTTAAAACAACAAATCAATATATATATTAATAAAAACTGTCATTGTAGACAAAGACGGGAAAGTGTAAAAGATAAGTGTAGAAAATGAATTGCCTGAAGTAACAGATATTAAAATTTTCACTTTTGAAGACATGATCATAAAACATCGATTATTTGAAAAAATTCTTATCTTAGTTTTTTTCACCAAAATTAGTCAAAATATTTTGTCATGAAACATGAGCATCATTTTAAAAGTAGTACGCGTGAACATTTTATTTTATATCCAAAATTTGCAATTAGTTTTGAGTATTCGGTCCCATAAGGAGAATTAAATAGTCAGAAAATGGTTCAACAAAAAACTGTGTGAAATCTTGAAAAATCGTAGTCGTTAATTTGAAAGTTTTAAAAATATCAAAATTAACGTGATGTATAGCTCCCAAAATATCTTTTGAACATTAATAACTACATCACAGTAGAACGGCCTTTGTAATTTGTAACCTAGTATCATGCCAGTATCCCTCAAAAAACTTGAAGATACCATTTTTTCTTGACTACTATTTAGAGCAAAATACTTGTGTAAATAATGTAGAAAAACACTTTGAGTTTAATGAAAATTTAGTGAAAAAACTAAGATAAGAATTTTTTCAAATAATCGATGTTTTATGATCATGTCTTCAAAAGTGAAAATTTTAATATCTGTTACTTCAGGCAATTCATTTTCTACACTTATCTTTTACACTTTCCCGTCTTTGTCTACAATGACAGTTTTTATTAATATCTGTCACTTCAGTCTTAATATTAATTCAAATTGTTCAGAAACCTTAGGAGAGTAAAAGTATTAGGGCATTTTGCATATATTAGTTAACTCGTTTGAACTAACCAACCATCTATTATAAAACTGTCATTCCTGACTTGACAATGAACGTCCGGTCAAACTCAAATTGCTTTCCCGTCATTTTCACATGCAAATACAGAGGAAGCTGTACATAGTTATACCACAAAAAGATTCCGTATACCTGAGCACCAACACATGTCATATACTTATCAAGTTCAATTACCAGTCGTCGGTACTCTGGCTTAATTACCAGTCGTCGGTAATCTAGCTAGATTACTGACGACTGGTAATTAAGCTTAATTACCAGTCGTCGGTAATGTAGCTTAATTACCAGTCGTCGGTAATGTAGCTTAATTACCAGTCGTCGGTAATGTAGCTTAATTACCAGTCGTCGGTAATGTAGCTTAATAACCAGTCGTCGGTAATGTAGCTTAATTACCAGTCGTCGGTAATGTAGCTTAATTACCAGTCGTCGGTAATCTAGCTTAATTACCAGTCGTCGGTAATCTAGCTTAATTACCAGTCGTCGGTAATCTAGCTTAATTACCAGTCGTCGGTAATATAGCTTAATTACCAGTCGTCGGTAATATAGCTTAATTACCAGTCGTCGGTAATCTAGCTTAATTACCAGTCGTCCGTAATCTAGCTTAATTACCAGTCGTCGGTAATCTAGCTAAATTACCAGTCGTCGCCAATCTAGCTTAATTACCAGTCGTAGGTAATCTAGCTTAATTACCAGTCGTCGGTAATCTAGCTTAATTACCAGTCGTCGCTAATCTAGCTTAATTACCAGTCGTCGCTAATCTAGCTTAATTACCAGTCGTCGCTAATCTAGCTTAATTACCAGTCGTCGCTGATCTAGCTTAATTACCAGTCGTCGCTAATCTAGCTTAATTACCAGTCGTCGGTAATCTAGCTAAATTACCAGTCGTCGCCAATCTAGCTTAATTACCAGTCGTAGGTAATCTAGCTTAATTACCAGTCGTCGGTAATCTAGCTTAATTACCAGTCGTCGCTAATCTAGCTTAATTACCAGTCGTCGCTAATCTAGCTTAATTACCAGTCGTCGCTAATCTAGCTTAATTACCAGTCGTCGCTGATCTAGCTTAATTACCAGTCGTAGGTAATCTAGCTTATTTACCTGTCGTCGGTAATCTAGCTTAATTTCCAGTCGTAGGTAATCTAGCTTAATTACCAGTCGTAGGTAATCTTGTTAAATCACCTTTGTTGTTACTGTCTCTAAGGCAGTTGGTAACTTAATATATATGTGTGGGGTCCTTTTCCAACTTAACTTGTTAGCTATTACAAGCTTAGGTTCTCTGGTTTTTTACCACTACGAAAAATTGGACCAAATAGCCTTAACCGTGCTAACATCATAAACTGACTCTTATCCATGGTAAAATATCGCATATTGGAATGGTTTTGAAAATGTGAAATTAAACATACTTTAACTTAAATCTAATTAATGAAAATTGGAAAGCACAAAAGCTAAATACCAGGCTTTCGTTTAAAACCGGTTTCAAGTCAAACAGCCGAATAGTTATTGCATTACGGCTGCCACAAAATGGTTATTTGTAAAATATTTTCCCATGTTATTTCTATGGGAAAATTTTATGTTTTTCATCAAAATATCGTAAAAGTTTTATGGAAATGAAAACCACCCTTAGCAACTTTATTTTTTATAAAATAAACTATTAAATGAATCTTTTTGAAATTTTAACCACATATTGAGGGTCCGAATTGTAGTTCTGTGGAATTTTTTCAAAACAGTTAATACAATACAAATAAAGTTATATCCAATCAAAAAACCATCCTTATACATTAAAGTCAGTATGAAGTCTTATCTAAGAGAGCTACCGCTCTCCTAGAATATTTTAGTTTTTGTTTGAATATCCTCACCAGCCTTAATATACCCACCTCTCCATCATGGCTTTTACTGGCTGGGGTTATGCGGGCGGGCTTCTCTTAGAAGGCTTCGTTGGTTTTAAAATGTGTTTACCGTATATTGGTGCAAGTATGTGGTAACTTCATCACTTACGTTTAGGCTGGAATTGTGCAAGTATGTGCATGGTAACTCCATCACTTACGTTTAGGCTGGAATTGTGCAAGTATGTGCATGGTAACTCCATCACTTACGTTTAGGCTGGAATTGTGCAAGTATGTGCATGGTAACTCCATCACTTAGGTTTAGGCTGAAATTGTGCAAGTACGTGGTAACTTAATCACTTACGTTTAGGCTGAGTATGTGGTAACTTATCCACTTACGTTTAAGCTGAGTATGTGGTAACTTATCCACTTACGTTTAAGCTGAGTATGTGGTAACTTATCCACTTACGTTTAGGCTGAGTATGTGGTAACTTATCCACTTACATTTAGGCTGAGTATGTGGTAACTTATCCACTTACGTTTAAGCTGAGTATGTGGTAACTTATCCACTTACGTTTAGGCTGAGTATGTGGTAACTTATCCACTTACGTTTAGGCTGAGTATGTGGTAACTTATCCACTTACGTTTAGGCTGAGTATGTGGTAACTTATCCATTTACGTTTAGGCTGAGTATGTGGTAACTTATCCATTTACGTTTAGGCTGAGTATGTGGTAACTTATCCTTTTACGTTTAGGCTGAAATTGTGCAAGTATGTGGTAACTTCATCACTTGCGTTTAGGCTGAAGTTGTGCATGCACGTGGTAACTTTGTCACTTACGTTTAGGCTGAAGTCTTTCTTCTCTTTTCTGTTTTATAATTTATAGTACGAAAGATTTATAAAGTATTATAGGTTGAAGTAAGTAGTTTTTATTCGAAGTATAATGATAAAATACACTCCAAAAATCAAACAACTGATTTTTAAAGTTTGCCGGAATACATTCAAAATGAATTCCAAGATTTTTAATTTGTATTTTTAATTATTTTTTTTATTTATTTTCGTTGGCAAACTTTTCAAACAACCAAAGGAGGGAACGCGAAAAGCTTAAATTTTTTGTTCTTTTGACCTAAGGCCTAAGCGAGTTTGCACATCTGCTTCTGAACCCTTTTCCCGCTCTTTTATTTAATAATAGAAGATAGTGAGAATATTTTTAATTAATATTATGAAGGTTTATTTTATAAAGGGTTAAAGTTACCGGGAATTAGCTCTCCATAATATTTATTCAAATTAAAATATTACGCTATTTTACGACTCCAAGCTAGCAGGTTCTTTATCCGATTTTATGATTTAATTTTATAATCTTAAACTCAACTGTTAGACCGAGGAAGTCGAAGATTTATTAAAAAGAAAAAATTTATCACTTATCTTTTCTCTTGAATTTTTCTTTGTTTAACCTTTCAATTTTGTGTATTTCGCGTTAACAACATATAGGGGTAAATTATCACATGTTATTCCTATACGCGCCTGTAAAAATGTTTACCCTGCCTTTCTTTGGTGTTAATATGAAAGATAACTTAAAGTTGCTAGAAACGTTTCTCAGATCAACATAGGGAGTTTGAGTAAAAAATTTAATTTAATTGTAGAATAATAAATATTAATGGCTATATAATAAATTAATAGTAATAATAATAATGCATTAAAATTCAGTTACAATCTTATTGCATTCAGGTAGGGTGATATGTTAGCCTCTTTGGAGTCTAGCGGTTCCAGGAGTAAATCAACTGGACGGAAGTTATTCTTCTGCCATAACCTGAGAGTACTAGTTTCGGTGTGAAAAATTGATTTTAAATTTAGAGAAGATAGTTCTCAAGAATGATAGCAATGATATGCATAAATACTACGTATTATCAGAAGGGGACAATAGAAGAAGGATGACACTCTGTATCCTCTTAATACTTTAGTTATGTAACGTTATCCTTCCCAGGCTCATCACCCTTTTTGTTTGCTCTCTCGCTCATCACACTTCACATAGGCATCGCACCGTGCTAGGGTGAATTCTATAACTGCACAAGCTTTGATTGTCTTGACGTGGATGGGACAAAAACACACAAGCGCATGCGCCTTAGCAAATAGTTAAGCAGCGCTAATGGAGTAATGATGAGGGAACTATTTATGGCGTATGTGATTCGGTTTAGTAACCTTGCTATAATAAATGTAATAGAATGTTGGGAAGAATCATGTTACAATTACCTACTCCGCTTTGTGATGGTACACTTCTCTCGAAGAGAAGTATATATTACATACTTCTGGTACTATGGATTCCCATCTCTTGCCTCTCTTTTGTGATTTTGGTGGGAGCCCTGAAACCTATCCACACCTTTACTCTTAGTTGATTTACTCCTGATGATCTTTCTTTTCTCTAAAGTAAGGGTTGGGATAGGGGATCTGTAAACTCTCTAAATGTCAACCCCGAGGACATCTCTCTCTTTCTCTGTCGACCGGCACCCAATTTTCTGGCGCATTCTGCGAAGTTATTAGAAGGCCGCGTGCACCTTATAACCTATACATGTTGGAAGCATGGGGAACGATGGTACACATACTCTAAAATTTTTCCAGCTCTCTTACGCTCCCGGATCCTTTCTCTCTTTTCTTTAGTAACTTTATTGGCGGCTGGCGCCTGTCTGTCCAAGATGACCCCTTTTAAAGGATTTTTCTAGGGCTTAAAGCTCTTTTTTATGTATGGGCTCTAGGAATTTTGGGAAAACCCCCAAAAATTCTAATACCTAGCCTAAGCCTTGATCTAATCCCAACTAATATATTGGTTTTCAGTGTATTTTATATCCAAATGGGATATTTTAGCTGGATTGAGATCTTTTAAAAATTTATGGGTAGAACATAACTTACCTTTTAGATATTAGAATTTAGTTCTTCGTGAGTTACACGAGAATTTCTATCTTTGCATGTACTTGGAAGTAAGTCTTATTAGAGTTGGTAAATGTCCTGTACACAAATTTCCAGGTTTGATTTTAAATACGCTGATTATCAACGTTTTCACTGTTATTTGATCAATTTTGGCTCCAAACTATTGAAACACTATTTAGAACAAAAAAATCAAACTTTGTGAAATCCCCCTAAAAAGTTGTTTTGTTTAAATGTTTTAAAGTTTTCGGTTTGCTCCATAATTTTCAGACTAGGTGGGTTCATACCATTTACACCAGGAGTCGAGGCTACTTGGTACTGCACTTTGTAGTTTGTACTTGGTATCCAGGTGTAAATGGTATCAATCGTTCTAGTCTCAAAACTATGTATAATATACTGTATAATTTGAGAGTGCACACATTTTATAATGTAAATCGGTGTGAATTTCTGCGCACCATTTGATTGCCTGAGAAATTTGGTGTAAACGACGTTGCGAAAGTGGGACTCGAACGAATGTTAATTTTCTGAACATGTTTACTGTGAAGTATTTTTAATCATTTATAACGAAAAAGACAAGAGTTGAAAATATCAACGTGTATCGCCAGGAATAAATACGGCTAATTGGAATCATTGTGTAGCTTCCCGAATAATTTGCCAACAAATGAAATCACA
The DNA here is from genome assembly GCF_054372755.1 of Phalangium opilio. NCBI lineage: Eukaryota > Metazoa > Arthropoda > Arachnida > Opiliones > Phalangiidae > Phalangium > Phalangium opilio. The sequence continues at coordinate 8,194,721 of NW_028324151.1, forward strand.
GTTAGAAAGACGTCAGAATTATGATAGTATGTTCTCAAGTCCGGCCTACAAAACCCCCATAGAAATTAACATTAGAGATATGGTAGCACAACTATTCCTATTAACTGCATGCATCCCTTATATTACATATTAATGGGAAAGTAGAAAATTCAAACACAAAATAAATCCCTTATGTAGTATACCGTTAATTTTTTATTTTTACAAGCTTGACCTTTAGATTCAATTGATATAAATAAAGATTTCAAAGAAATATCTTAGTTTTTCTCGCACTTTAACTGTGAGTTACGGCTATCTGCACTGGCCTTTTCGAATGAAAAGGTCAAATGTGCCTACACTAAATTAATTTAGTCTCTTTGAAAGTTTACATTAATCGTGGGAAGAATTTATCTTTATCTTTAAAGATAATTTATCGAAGTGTTCCTTCTATAAAAATCATCTTTTTTTTTCGTTCTCTCTCGCGTCTCAAACAACCATGAGAAGAAACATTTTTTCCAACAAAATTGATAATATAAGAGGAAACGCTATGTGAAACCGTGGAAGACTTATAGCATTGAAGCATGGACGCTAAATCTCTGAAGGGACCGGAAAACGCCCGCCTTCCACTTTAGAAACCTAGTCCTCTCTAGCATAGCATGGGGGAAGGGAAGGTGGCTGTAAATTTGGGAACACTCAAGGCCTTTTTGTCTTTTGTCATTCTTCATAAACCTATTGAAAAAAAATTAAACGACGTTGGCCGTACCCGTTTTTATTATTATTATTTATTTTTTTACAAAGCAAACGTGCTATCAGGGATAGATTTTATTTAAGAAGTAGGAATGGAGAACGGTTAGTATTTACTTCAGTCCGACTCATAGCCCAGTATAGAGCCCCTCCCTCCAACACGTAACGAAAAGGTTCAAATTATCTTATTGGCTCACTTAAACTACGTTTTGATGACGTTGCGGATGGGAACGGCGAAAAATACGTAATTCCTTTTTACCTCTGTCGCTGACTATGACCCGCCCCTTCTTTTATACCCCCCCGTCCCGTGGAAGGGGGTCCGGGACTTTGACGCGAGCCCAGATTACTCTGTTCTCCATTCCTACTTCTAAAATTAAACGTATCCCTGGTGCTATAGAGAAAAATCTCTCCTGTTTACCAGTCCCTTTAGCGATGCAGCGTTCATGATGGAAGATATTGATCTATACTACGACCAATAAAGCCCTGAAGGTCTTGGCTACAAGTTCCAGGGGGAGATATCGCAACGGTAGACGAAAGCCACCTCTTTAACGCCCCAATTCAAGCGTTTCCCATTCACCTATACCATGAATTTAACCTGTTATCAAATGAATATGTTTAACATCTTTCTTTGTACTTTTCGAATCGATACAGCTAATGCAGAGTTGACACAGGTTATTAAGGAAATTCGGAAACCTTAGTTTGGAAAACCAGCCTATAAGGTGAAACATTAGTGACGAAATATCCTCAAAATGACCGGAGAAAAATTAGACAATTAAAATCTTTTTACAAAATGGCCGAAAAAAGAAAATACGACAATAAAACTCATTCAGTTCCGATCGCGTATAAATGAGGCCTGTACCAGCTGCTATTGTTTTATCGGGAAAAAGAAAATAAAGAAATAAGATAAATATTATTTTGATATTATTGGTAACTGCAATATGCGAAAATGTAGTTCTATCGAAAAGATAGAAGATAAATATTTATTTGATATTATTGGTTACTGCCCAATGTGAAAATGAATAATTTTCTTTTAAGTATATTTTAGTTAGTTGCGAGATAATTCCTGAATCCTAAATTGAGCAAATACGGTCTATTTTTGATCGATTATGTTAACATACTTAGTGATTGTGATTATTTCAAAATTTTGGTCAGATCGCATTTTACCAAACGTTTATAGGAAAAATTAGACAAAGTGTCTAACAGGCAGCTCTTTCAGCGACATCCGTTTTGAAGGGGGTCAACAAACCCCTCTAATTCACTCACTACGAATATTGTGATACTACACGTGAGACAAGAAGCCCCCTCTTTTTTTTCTCTCAGTCTCGTTTAACCGGTTGGAGGCCGGCCTGATTTGTTTTTACTGAAATGATTACCTCACCAATAAACAATTTGATTGGCTCTAATGTTTTCAAAACTACTCGTGTTCCAAAAAGCATCTCAAGCGCTAGCAAAAGCAGAGTAAAATGCCTGTTGGACACTTTGTGTTTTTTTCCTTGATACTTTTGATTTTGTTAAACTTTAGATCATAACTACGTCATTTTCGAATTTCATTGGTTATGTAAATACAACTCTATCTTGGCTATTCATGTGACAATTCAAAACTAGACTTTTCATGCAGCTAGCCCCTCGTTTCAAATTTATAACCCTTTTTTGTGTGTAATAAAAAAAGGAAATAAGAAGTACTTTTTCCAGACGGACCCCCAGGAAAGAACCTTTCTTTTCAGTTTATAAAATGTAACGGGAAGTTTTATTTTTCTTTTTGTTACTTTAAACTATGTTCGAGATCATTCTGTTATTGTGTACAAACGTAGGTTAGTGAGTAGTCCAACTAACTTATTACTACAGTAACAATTAGAGCCTTTTTACACTTGACCGAATTGTTTTAAGAAACTTCATTCCTCATCATTTTAAACATAGCTATTGTTGACGTTTGAATTCAAGCGTATGCACCCTTAACAATTTTTGGAAATTTAAGGGTATATAAGGTCATTGATTTAAATTATGATAGGAAATCCTGCAATTGAGGGAACCTTTGGTGGAAGCCTTGCCATTGGGAGCTTAGATATTTTTCGTAACCCTAGCCGATCGCCACGTATTTCTTGATCCTAACGATGGGAGTGTAGAAGCCCAAAATTGCTTTCTGCGAACACGGTGACAGACACACACACAGATATGTCCTGTGTAATACTTCTCCGTGACGTCATCGTCACTCGGAGAGATAAAAAACTAAAAATGTCTGCACACATTGAGAATGGAATTGTAACAAAATAATTTCGAAATGTGGATAATTTAACTTCATCGTTTTATTTCGTCACGTGGCTTTTTAAGCCTTTTTTCTCATCCCCATCTGCACATAGGCCTACTTAAAGACGTTTTGAAGCGGAATTCTCGCTTCTTTTTTTATTGTATCTCTCCCTTAAGTTGGAGCGACTTCTAAGTTGGTACCGAGGCATGGGATGGTGTATTTTACTGACCAGCTCAACTCGATGTAGAAAATTCCTTTAAGCCTTTGAAAGTCATTTGAGAGATCCGAGGCGGTGATTACTGCGCTGGACACGTAACTTCTGTATATCCCACATCATCCTCCCACAAGTTTCCCGCCTACTGTCTCTGTCTGTTCGCGCTTGCTATAGGATTACCGTTTCGTTTCTCTGTCCCGAAGGCGAGCGAGTGACAATATTCAACGTGCTCGAAAATGTTATGAAGTGGAGTTAGAATTCATATGAATAACCTGTAAATTTAAATGGTATTGCACGGGTAAAGCTTTAAATGTACGATAGCTAGCCCTTAAATATAACTTGATACTTACCTGGTTACCATTTTTAAAAATGGCAGCGGATTAGAACCAAAACCTAGTTGCCCATCTAAAGGCAAACTTTAGAGATATGAATTTAGCGTAATTTTTAAAATCTGTAAATTACCAAAACAAATTTTGGGAAAATTTGTCTTTTTTTCACGTAATATAGTATATTAATCCACTTTGAATTGTATTTTATACCTAGTTTAGGTGTTGTTAACAGAGCAAACTAATGAGAAATCAGTCAGGCGTTATCACATCTAGGCCCTGCATGCAAAGCTTATCGCTGTTGTTAACTTGTTGTTACTAGTGACTAAAATATCACCATTATCATAAGTTTTTAAGATATGTTCACCATAACTTTGTCACTGGTTACAAACTGGAGCTTGTCATGAATTGACGTAGCTCATAGATTCTCGTAAAGCGACGCCTGGCGAGGCACTGTCAAAGGATTATTACAGACTAAATAGGAAGATGGACTTCAAAACAGAGTGTATAGCCAATTAAATCTCGCTTGTCGTTCTCGAACTAGTTACTTACTACATACTTATGGAACATATCTTATAAACTTATTCCATCATAAGTCAGTATAGTTTGAAAATCTTAAGCCTTGGCACTTCATCAGATTTCCAGCATTTGCTCTTGTTTATCGCGTATTCTCTTCCGGATCCAGACTCTCGATCGAGTTCTCTAACAAAAACCTATTTTTAGAACGGACTGGAGAGACAGAAACCGTAGAAAGAATTCTTGATTGTTAGGTTTGCGTTTTCGAGCTGTTTCCTTCTGCTTCAACCAACCTTATATACGTGCACTGTCGTAGACGAAATTTGAAATTAATAATCTCGAGTTTTCCCGAATTTCGGGCTGAAATACGTGGGTTGAAAGATTCAATTCGAATTGTTGCTAGTCTCGTCTGGTTTGCCACTTTGAGAGAGGATATTTCCCTTGTTGTAACGTTATTTAATAAGCGAGTCAAGCTTACTATCACACTAACAACTTGAAAAATGCGTTGATCAAATATGCTTGAGATGGTAAATTGGCTCCATATTGAATAAATATTACGTTTTTTTTATAAGTCTGGTATAAATTAAGCTTGATTCCCACTCGACCGAAAAAAACCGGCGGAAATCACACAGCCAACGGTAAAAATTTTAACTTACGCCGGCGTCCGGCGGTAGACCGTTCACACTACGACCGAATTTTCTGTTTGGCGGTAGATAATTTTGGGTCACGTGACAGATTTGAGTTGTTTCCACAACATCTATTTCACACTCTGAATTGGTATCTTGGTCCCTTTGTAGCTTAGATCGTACAAGAAGGGATATTTTCTGTTTCTCAGTAATGGGGTCTTCCTTATTAACATCTTATCTCTTTTTACTTCCGTTAGTTTAATTTTTCTTTCTTGGTGGTATTGTAACGACAAAATTTATTATTTCACCCTCCCTTGAATAAATCTTATTATTCCATCTTACCTTTAAGAAAACCCCTCGAAGGCAAGGTAAAGCGCTGGTCGCACACCTGCATTCGATGGGTATATTCAAATTTTCCCAGTGGAACGTCAATGGCCATGACGTCCACCCCACCTGTACAATTCTCTCGCGTAACGAATCTGTTCGAGTTAGTGAGAGCCCATAGGAGCCTACCCCCTTTTATATTCCCTTTTATTATCCAGAAAACGGAGTTTGTCAACCCTATTTGCCAATGCTATTTTTGTTAACCTCAAGTGCTATATTTAGTTTGTAAACATGTTATTTTTAAAAAGTGTATTGTTACCGACTCTCATAAAGAGAAGGTGTGTGGCCCATGACCCCAAAGGTCATGGGGAAAACGCGAAAATAATTCCTGACCACCAGGGCTACGAAAAATGCGGACGTAATCCAAAGACTTCAAATTGTCGACATATGATTGGGTCACGTGGGTCTCAAAGACCCTAGAAAGTCGAACGGTGATTGGTGCGCCTGAAGACACCAATATCTTATAAAAGCTGAACTGGGACAATAGAGAAGAAGAATCGTAACGCTTGGTAAACGAGAAGGACGGTCCCGAAACTATGCCACGTATTTTAATACTTAGGCCCTAACGCGGAAAAAGACTTAGCGCGAAAACCTTTAAGTTCGGTTTATGAAAGACTTAGCGCGAAAACTTTTAAGTTCGGTTGATGGAACCTGGAAGCAGTACCAAAGTTATCTTGGTGGGGCTCGTGCCCTAGGACATTATCGCCCGCTCCGTGCTGCCGTTACCGCTGACTAAACCGAGGACGTATTTAACCGCTCCATGCTGTCGTTCCTGTATACCAGTCGAGGACGCACTACGTAACCGCTCCATGCCGTCCATTGCCGTACGCCGTTACCGGGGACCCAGGGCCCGTACCAGCCCACGCTACTCCGTTGTGAAATCAACCATGCGATAAGTACCCCAAACATTTAATTCGCCTCCCGAGGCTTCTTATCATAACTCCATTGGAGGTTATGACTATTTATTAGAACTCTTGAACAATGAGATTAAAACCCTTGTGTGGTCAAAATTATATTAGGGATAATGTAAAACCCTTATGTGGTTAACATTATTTTAGGTTTAATTGTAAAACCCTTATGTGGTTAACATTATTTTAGGTTTAATTGTAAAACCCTTATGTGGTTATTTCTAATGTTAGTTAAATGTTAAAACCGTTATGTTAGGATCGTTAATTTAAGTTGATTATTTAAAGATATAATTTTGCATGAAGTGTGCATGTTATTTTGCATGTTATAATTAAGTGTGCATGTTTATACTTTTAGTATTAAGTTGATAAGTCTTATTGTCTTATTCTTATTTTTTTTTTTAGTAATTATTATTGTTATTAAATGATTTGTTGGCAAACTCCAAATCTGTTTCCCCTATCTTAATTTTTACCAAAACCCCTAGACAACCAATTGACCATAAGTTAATTTACTCACTAACCCCAATAGTGAAAGTTACGTGAGCTTACCCGGGCTTAGGATTTTATGTTTATAGCGAAAGTTAGTTCCCCATCATGAAATTTAAGTTTATCATAATAATTTCGTTATAGTATGTTTCCGATAAGCCTTGGTCAACCACAAAAAAATGGCGGCTATCAATCGATCTCGCGTGTGCGTGCGCTCTTGAAATTTATGACGTTGTCAGTGGGATAATTTCATTGGCTGAGACACCGGCGTAACGCCGAACACGACCGAAAAAATAGAACACAACTTACGCCCGACTGAACGGAAATTCCGTCGGGCTCGGCGTAAAGATTTTTCGGTCGAACCCCTTTCTGCCGGGTTTCCGTCGTGTTTTCCGTCGAGTGGGAATCTAGCTTTAATGTTATTTGGGTGATTTTGAGTCGAAAATGTAACTTCTATGACAGTTTGCTGTCCAGGTTACTGTTTTCAAGTTAAGATTGGTCAAAGTATCTTAGGGTGATTCCTTAAATTCAATTAAGAAACTGATTTAGACAATGATTTAAAATTTAATTTAGGGGTCATCCCTAAAACACTAATCAAATTATAACTCGAAAACAGTAGACCTGACGACATAATGTCACAGAACATTTTCGACTCAAAATCGTTTTCCCAAAGATCATTCCCCTTAATTTATGCCAGAATTATCAAATTTATGACTTTTAGCAATCATTTTGATCAAATCTAAACGATCATCTTAATTAACTTGCCAATAGTAGTATCATAAATTCAACTATATTCTTGGAAATAATCATGCACAATTGGCCTTAATTTTTTAGACCTGGGGTTTATGACCATGCATTTAGGAAAAGCCGGTAAACATCATATGTAAGCAATAATGCGCATGGTTTCTTCCAGCGCAATTCCATTAGCTTCTATTCCCTATTCCAATATGATGTTAACGGGATCTGTGTTTCTTCTTCATTAAGTTTCTCCAGTTGCTCCCAATACGTCAAAAATAAAGCCATATAATCTTATAAACTGACCCTTTTTTGTAGAGACATCCGTTAAGTCTAAAGTGAATTAATCGGCAAGGGGTACTTGCGAGTATCAAAATTTATTCGCGTAAATTAACCCAGTAAAACCTTCGCATTTATTTCCCTAAGAAATTCGACAGGTAATGGATTCTAATAAATTGATCAATTATTGGGAAAATAATCCAGATTACTATTTTCTATTCAGTTTGGGTATAATTAAGTATTTTCGAATTCTTTAAAGCACCCTATATTTAAAGCACCCTATATATAATTTGAAATTATAAAAATAAACATTTTTGATACTGCCAGAAAAACGTAACCGGTGCTCTCGTTTTTCACCTGAACGAAGAACATTTTTTCCAGCGTTTCCTTCCTTAGTTTGGTTAGTTGTTATCGGTTAAAAATATACGCAAATGTTTTAGTTACTTTTGGTCTATGTTTTTCAGTCTTTCTTTATCACACTGATATTGAATTTAATTTATTGAAATACATAATGACTTTTTACAATGAATTTTTCTGAGCCTCCCATTTTAAGCAGAGCTTGTAGTTGGGAGGCTGAAATTTAACAATCTAATCAAAAATAAGGATCGAAATGCTATAAATTGGGACTAAGTGATTAAAATAGCTCACTATGCAGGGTGTTTCTGATTAGTCTGGCATGAATTAAGTGGGATGTTCTTTGGGCGATTTTGAGCCGAAAATGTTCCATGACATTTTGCCGTCCGGGCCACTGTTTTCAAGAGAAGATTGAATTATTTTACGGATGACGCCGGATGACGCCTAAAATTTAATTAAGCGGTTATCACAGAAACACTCAAATCATAACTCGAAAACAGTGACCCGGACTGCAAGATCTCATAGAAAATTTTCGCCCAAAGAACATGAAACGAATAACGCCTCTTTTATAAAAACAAAATAGTGGCTTTCATGTCAATTTTATACGAAATTTATTTAAACAGATTTGTTTACATTTCATGTTGTTTATGTTGACGATATCCTATATATTTGTTTACACAATTATTTGAAAGCCTCCTGCACGCGATGAACTTCATTTTGAGCTTGGGGTTTTGAAATGAAGAAAGATATTTACCCCGGTTACTTGTTAAACCGACCGTACGATCCTCTTCAAAGGCAATAAGACCAGAAAGATAAATCGAATCCTAGAATTTAATGTTTGATGATTAACGCTATCTTGACTTTCAAGAACTTAATTTTGTCGGCCCTTCTTACCACATGGTGGAGGAAAGAGTACGTTTTAGCAGAAGGGGATAATAGGAGAAGGATGACACTCTGTATCCTCTTTATACTTTAATCCTGTAACATGATTGTTCCCAGGCGAAAGTCCCCTTTTGGTTGGCTCTCCTACTCATCAAACTTCAGATGGGTAACTATCACACCGTGGAGTGAATTCTATAACTATTTGGTGCTAAATCCCCAGCAATCAATCCACAAACCTTGATTATCTTGACGTGGAGGGACAAAAACGCACAAGCGCATGCGCCTTGGCAAATAGTAAAGCAGCGCTAATAGAGTAACGACGAGAGAACTATTTATCGCGTATGTGATTCGGTTTAGTAACCTTGCTCCAAATGTAAAATGATGTTTGGAAGAATCGTGTTACAATTACCTACCTCGCTTTGTGCTAGCTGGTACACTTCTCTCGAAGATAGGTATTCTTGTTTTAGTGGTTTTATACTACCACTACTGTACCATAAACCTCTCGTGTAGCTTTGAAGTACATTTTATTCTGGATTCAATGGCTCGTAAAGGAAAAAGTGTCCGTTACTATTATATACGTTTTATCTGACATTCGCGTGTTACGATGCATTAGGAGAGACCGTAGGGTTGGAGGGGAGGGGGCGGGGTCCTGGAACTGTTACACAATCTTACTTAAATTCGATTGAACATTGTCGTTGACTGCACGCCATTTAGTTTCAACGAAAACATCCCCGCCAATCCCCTTTCTACGTCATGCTTATAAGCGTGAAGTAATTCATATATATACATGAGTATTTATACATAGTTTTCAGACTACGATTGACACAATTTACACCAGGAGGCGAGGCTACTTAGTACTACACTTTGTCTGTCAAGTATAGCCAGGCCTCCTGGTGCAAATGGTATTAATCCTCCTAGTCTCAGAACCATGTATTAGTGATTGCCCTGATGGGCATAGCAGGCAGGAATTAAAAATAAGGAGGGTTATCACGTGGTGTTGCGATAGTACTTAGAGATATGGGAGGAGGTATCCCCTTTAATGGCGTCTCCAAGTCGAGATCTTTTGTTTTTACACAGTGCAGACGGGGATGTACCAATGAGACGAAACAATAGGCATACGCTGCACTTCAAACATTAATTTTAGTCACGTCTCTTAAAAATATTCAATTGTTCTTTCTTAAAAGGATGTAACGCGCAATAAAGTGAATAATTAACGAAGAAAACATATCATATTAAATACATTTATTTTTTGTCTCAAGTCAACTCTCAACTCAAAATTAATGCAGAAAGAGTAATAAAATTCGTCTCCCTGTGTGTCTGTCTGTATGTGTGTGAGTCCATTGTTACACTAGTGCCCCGCGTTAGCAGTTTGCAGAATAAAATGAACCCTAGTCAGGAACCTATACCCACCCAACTTTTATAATCATTCATAATTATAATTTAATTAAATACTAATAAGAAATAATACATATTAAGGGAAAATAAATGGGGGAGGTAATATTCTACTTTACTCGGAGAGGTAACATTTTGGTTTTCCCAACTTGTTTAGACTGTTCCTGATTTGAATTTAAATCCGTCAAGCTGAATCTGGTACAATTGGATCGTATTATTTATTTATGAATCCGAAAGTCAAAAACAAGTAACTTTTAAGCTCATTGTTGAATAATTGAATGGTTTGGGCTTTCAGTTGTCGAGTCATTAAATTTTGAAATTGTATATGTGAGAGTTTTCGGTCGTGTTTTGATTCAGTCCCTTGACGATAGCGTTGAATAGAACGCCATCCATGTTTACTGTTCGTTGGGATTACAATAATGTTCCTGACTTGAAAGTGTACTCTTCTGAAATCCAAGTATAATTTTCAGGATAAATGTCGCTTTCTAAGGCAAATATGGTGTAGGTATGTCTAATTATAAAGGGGCAGTGTCAAATATTTTGTTAGGGACACCATCTGTGTCGAACTTGTTATCGAAATCTGCTCTCTGACGATTCTAATGTTGGCCAAACAGTCGTCTAATTACAAACATAGAATGAGCTGAAATTTAAAAAATAAGTAAACAAAAAAGAATTCCTGCTGCGCTTACTAACATTCCTAGTTCCAATTCCTCTCACTAGCGGCGCTGTACTCTAACCGATTTTACCGCCCGCCCTGTAATATTGTAGAGAAACTTTCAGAAATGAGGCTTTGTTTTGGACTACAATTATAAATTTACTAGTAGCAAAGACACCTGGCGTGACAGTCTGGACATTTTTCATTAGTTTTCGATCCGCCATTTTTAAAGATGGCGGAAAATTGAAAGCCATAAGGCCCTTCCATAGGATATAGGTGACAAGTATACTAAATATTAAGGAAATCTGTTAAAATACACTGACATTATTCCATAAGGAAGGTTTTTTACATTACTGGCCGCCATTTTTGAAGATGGTGGAGAATTTGAAAAATATTTCTTAGTGCATGTAAACTACTTAAGAGTAACGCTCCTGCAATATTTCAGGACAAGACGTTGATTATCAGTTAGTCAGGGATTGACTTATAGGTTATATTATTAAAAGGTTGACAACTTTATTTACGCCATAAAATAATAAAATACGAAATAGTTTTTCGCGTTAAGACGACTAGTTTCGCGTCTTACAGGCGCATCTTCAGGTCTCCTATCTTGATATTGCGTATCATGGTATTCTTTAATATAACTAGAATGTTCCTCTTACACAATCACATAAAACTCCCAGAAAGCAAACAAGTTTGACCAGATGTAATATCTACCTCAGAAGTATATTACTGTGATGTTATAGAGGCGTATTTGCCAAGGCTTACTACCCATTCCATTATCCTCTGGTTTCATTATACATAAGCAAGTGGTAAACCTTCAAATGTCAGCAGTTTTATGCTAAGAGGCAGGATGTAGACCAGCTTTGTACGTACTAGAACTTCAAGTTGATATTCACTGATATATATTATTGAATGATTGAAAAGTCATCGCGTCATCCTCCCCCTCTCGCTCGTCCTCGTCGGACAACAAGCCACCGCGAAAACTATCGATCGTGACCGCTATTAATATCCCATCGTTCTCCAACCGTCCACCAAAATCCCACCAGACTCAATCAGCTTGGAAATACCACATCCGTCTGGATAGACCATTTCAATTGAAACCCGCGTGTGTTCGCATCCTCTTCTCAAAACGGTGCATATGAATCCTTTATACTTTAATATCGCTTGAAAAGACGTTTCTTATCGAAAGGGTTCATAGACTCGGAGAAAAATGATTTCTTATTTTTCAGTCAGTATAAAAAGGTATATATTGGGGTACAAGGCTTAACAAGTGACCGGTGGCTATGGCCGAATTCGTGGTGCTTAAATATTTGATGCTTCCGAGATTATCTCGGCGGTAACGGCTGGACAGCCGCTGCTTATACGCTCGTCTAAGCACACGTGGAAGGGATGTCTTGGGAGGGCGGGGGGGGCGAACTGATGTTGTAACCCCACGCCTCCGGAGCCACAACTCATTAACTTTTGTTCTTAAAGAAAACTACGGTTAAGATGGGTGCATACCAAAGGCGAACTTCAAGGGAAGATGGAATGGCGTTAAAGGAGGACAGACACCTGATTCAAATTGCTCATTCTCGTTAAAGGATCCTTATCTAACAGGTCGTCGTTTATGTTTAACGACCCTAATTCAAACAGGTCCTTCTCCGTTAAACAACTCTTATCCAAATCGGATCTTTCATCTTAAACGAAGCTTATCCAACAGATATTTTATGTTTAATGACCCTTATCCAATCAGGTCCGTCTTCTTTAAACGACCCAGATCCAATCAGGTCCCATCATGTTCATCTCAGTTAAACGACCCAGATCCAATCAGGTCCAATCATGTTCATCTCAGTTAAACGACCCAGATCCAATCAGGTCCAATCATGTTCGTCTCCGTTAAACGACTCTTATCCGAGCAGCTCTTTCATGTTAAAAGACCCTGATCCAAGCAGGTCTTTCATGTTAAAAGACCCTGATCCAAGCAGGTCTTTCATGTTAAAGACCCTGGTCCAACAGGTCCTTGTTCCATTAAACAACAATACAAAACCATCCCCTTTCTCCGTCGAACGACCGGAGTTCAAACACCCAATAGATTAAGAACTCCTTAATTCGAGACCCGCATTAGAAGCTATACCACTTCAATCTCCCTTTAATAACAATGGGGATGATTTGGGGTCAGTGGTAGTTAGGCAAGAAGGAAGTGTTGGTTTAGGGTTAAGAATCCCCGCGCGTCTACGTGTAGGTTGTCATGGCAACGCCCGGAAGCTCGGAGATTTCCGACTTTTTCGCTTCGTACTGACCTTAGCTCGTTTTTTATCTCGCGCAACGTGAAACAACCTAGCGTGACCTACTCCCATTTGACCCCTTTCAATCTGTACTCGAGGTCTCTTCCGCTTAAGGTGGACAAGTCCCGCGTGTAAAGTTGACATTACCTCTTGGGCGTAGAGTAATTGAAAGCGAAGTAAGATCGGGCCTGGACTTACCTTGACGTTTTCTAAAATAGTTCGAAACCATTTCCTTGCCCTCTTTACCTCGTCCTCTTACTTTAGCTAACCTCATTTTCTCACTCTTTCAAATTGCCTCGGTGGTACAGTACGTCTGTTGGCATCAACAGTTTTATATGATTAAAGGCCCAAAACCATATGGTTTCTTATAGCGTTTATTGAAAGATACGTGAATTGAAAACGTTTGGTATCTGATGATGTTAATTTTAGGTTATAGACTCTGAAGGTTCGTTACTTAAAGTCTGGAACAACATTTAAAGTTCTAAGTTTATCTACTTAACCGTTATAAACCATGAGTTTAATCGTTTCAAATATTCATAACCAATGAGTAACGAGACATCTGTTTAATATATGGGCGGGGTAATGATAGTAGAGATATGAGACTGAGAGAGGCCACTGACATAAGTGATACGTCGAAGAGGGAAATTATTGTGGCTCAATCAGAATCTTCCATTCATTATGATTTAACACTCATTCATATGGTAGACGAGATTTTGAAAACTAAATCACGAAGCTTGGGCCTTGGGGACGTGAATAAAGATATGGTACATGGTAGACGAGATCGTGAAGTCTAAATCACAAAGCTTGGGCTTTGAGGACGTCAATGAAGATATGGTACAAGATCTTTTTGTTTTTATCTATGAAATTTTGTATATAAACGTTTTTAGAATCCGTGTTCTGTGTGAATATTTCAAAAATCCTGCTCAAATTCCATTCGAATTTTATGATAAACCTGTGACCCTAACCCTATCACTTCAAAGAAAGACTAATGTTTTGTGGGTGAAGGCTAGAGTTCCCGGGTTAAATATTCCGTACATAAGCCCATTTTTCCTTTCATACACGCTTAATATATTTCTTTTCAAAGAGTTTAATGCATGCCTGAATATTGATAATTCCAGGGTGCCGCTTGGGGCACTGACCCCCCGGTTCAGCCTTTCTCGACTACCCTCTTTAGTGTTCCTTTTTTCACCAGCTGGGTATACTGGGTTCTGACAGTCGAGAAACCCCTTTATAAACTTCATATGAGAAAAAACTCTTGAATGGTTTTCGACAAGAAAGAAGCGTTGGGCTAGTTTTAAATTCTTTATCGTAATCGATTTTAAACTCTTCAGATTTTTTTTTCTACCCTGAATCTGTTCACATTAGGCTTAGTAGAGGATATAAAAAGCTTTTCAAAGCTTCCAACTTTCAGAAAGCTTAACAATGTAAAGTGAGAACGCTGTAAATGAGTTGACTTTCCAACTTGACAACTGCATATCGTTATTTTGAGTCAATTTAGGTAATATTTTGCATTGGTCTTTAAAGGGTTACACTCACATCAAATTACTATCCCTTATTCGAAGTAGTTCATTTTATGTATTGAAATACATAGACTATCCACATATTGTCTCTTCTAAAGCTGTTTTAACTTTACAATAATAGTTAAAAATGCGACACACTCGCCCTTGACTGCTAGTTTAAATTTCCTAGTACATCATGAATCAGGAATTCAGTTGCACGCAACACGCCGCCATCTATCAATTTGATACGGGAATACCCCATACCGAAGGCTCTCTTTTTCCGAACTAAACTGATCCCCCCCCCCAAAGTTCAAAATTTATAGTCGTTTTAACTTGAGAGTTTGCTTAATAAATGGAACATACTCTTAAAAAATACTATCGTTCCGATTTTAAGGGCCCCCAAGGTATTTTTAAAAAGGAGAAAGAAACAGCTTTTATACGTGTCTGTATTCCTTTGATATAGGCTTTCTAGATAAAGATATTGAAGTGATATTTTGGAAAATGGCTGTCTGTCTATGCTATAATGTAGAATTAAGTCGTTTTACTTGATAACTTGCGTAATCTGTTAATTTTATGGGAAAATGAAACACTTTTAATCCGTGGTTAATTTGACAAACGCTTTTTAAGTGCTTGAACATTAATGAAGAGAGTTTATCTTTTACGTAGCTTGGGAGGTTGAATTCATTCCAACCCAATATGTTTCCTAATTTTTTTTCATTTCAAAACAAAGCAAAATAGAAGCTGCTTTTCCCCGCGCGTTTTAAAGCCTTTATCAGTCACAATAACAATATAATTAAAAAGTTTCATAATTAGAAAATCCATTCAAAACCCAGTCACTAATTAGCTTTTTATTTAATTTTTATGATTTTCGGTAAACTTTCTATTATTGATGAAAAATAAACATTTTTTCCCCGAAAATTAACAACCTTAGACTTCAGTATTCGGGATCATTCATTCGTAGTTACTATTATTTTATATAACGAACTGTAGTTTCCCTGGAACCACTAACAAACTGCGATTGCTCTAAAAAACCAAAAGCTAAAAGCATGATCCAATTTTTAGATATCTTATCAGTACTTTCGTAGGATCATACAGGGTGGTATGGTAGGACTGAACTACAATGTGTTTTATGGGCCATCGTTTACAAGTTATGATTTAAGGAAGACCCCCTTAAATGTATGTAAGAAACTAAAAGATAAATCTCTAATTTAATTAAGGGGTCATCCATAAAACTCTCGAATCATAACTTGTAAATGGTGGTCCTTTGTGTAAAATATCATAGAACATATTTGACTCAAAATTGCCCGTAGAACTCACTGACATTTGGTCGAGCTACCCTTTTCCGAACACCCTGTTTAGATGCGGGAAGATTTTGAAAACGCGCCGGTATGGAGGATCGGATTTTAGTTCTAACTAGGAAACCGAAAACAGAAAAACTAGGTTTATTTCCGCTCAATTTCGAGGCTATTCACCTGGAAAAAATTGTCTTCTAAAGTGAAAGGCATTGCTTCTCATTTTGACAAACAAATAGGCTTAAGTTTCAGAACGTAAAAATTCCCTTGGAAACCCTAAACCTATTCGACCCTTTAGACTAGAACTACTTTCTCTTCAATAGAGAGTTTAAGCATCCCCTATACGCGTACGTGTAGCCACCTTTGACAATGCATTGGTCTAATGCACTGTGGAAGGTAGCTACACG
The DNA here is from genome assembly GCF_054372755.1 of Phalangium opilio. Classification (NCBI taxonomy): domain Eukaryota; kingdom Metazoa; phylum Arthropoda; class Arachnida; order Opiliones; family Phalangiidae; genus Phalangium; species Phalangium opilio. The sequence goes on from NW_028324151.1 coordinate 8,210,902, forward strand.
TACGCGTTTAGGGGATGCTTAAACTCTCTAATAACGCTTTACTTTAATGGTCTAGAAAATTCCAAAACTTCCGTCCCCGTCTTTTTAAAGATATAAAAAGCTCAGAAATATGATTAATTTAGCAACTTTTTAAGGAGAGTTAGATCTAAATTTGGCTGTTTTTAATATCAAAGAAAGATGATTAGCCAGATTCTAATATTGATTTCAGAAATAAAATATTTGAAAATTTATAAATAATCAAATATTCCAGGAGAAATTATTTAGTCTAGAAACGTTAATTGGAGGGTGAAAAGGAACATCTAGTGATTTTTTAAAGAATCTTCTACTAATTATAAAACCTATTCTGTATAGTGAAACATCCAGAGTGATTTTAAAATTCATTTAGTTTGAAATTTCATAGAAAACTTGAAACTGGCACCTCCGACCAATCATGCAACGCCTTGCCAATTTGTCAACAAAATTCCCGTGGCACGTACGTTCCATGTCGAATGAAATTATGCGTGAGATTTGATAAAAATTGCACGTGATGTCACAAAAGTGGTGCGTGAATTTTGTTAACAAAAGACGCTATTGGTCGGAGGTGCTTATTTCAAATAATATATGAAATCTCAAGTTAATTTCAATTTCAATTTTAAAATCATTCAGAGGTATTTCCTGGATGTATATAATTAGTAGAAGAATCGATAAAAATCACTCCCTTAAATAGCTAACATTCTTATTAGGATTTATCTATATTTATATTTTCAGCTTTTTGTAAAATTTCTGTGTTCCCATATGTTTTGTAGCAATTTCCTCCTATAATTTTATATTTTTTTCGAAGATGAATTTTCATATAGGCTTACTTTTAAAAAGAATAAAACATTTCTATGGAATAGTCAACAACATATAAAGCTTGTTTAAATAGGGTATTTACAAAGCTAATCTACGTATAACGCTATATTGCATACAGAGGTTCAAAATATAGGCCTACGAGTTTTTATTTGTTGCTGTATGTTTGGAAGTCCATTTTATTGCCTAAACGTGGGCGTAATCGTCAACAAAAGGCTCTGTTTAACCAAAAAAAAAATGTTTCATAAAAGATATAATTTAAGTAAACGACTGAATATATTGTATGGAAAAAATAATTTCACCACCCGTTGGCGTGTTGCTACGAAAAAAAAGCAAACATTGGTTTTTAAACTTACTTTTCTGAAATTTTGTCACGAACCCATCAAGCCCTGCGTAGGCCTATATGAAATATAATTGGCTTTTGCCTCCAATTTATTGTAAATACATGAAAAGCGTGGGTTTATATGGATTAAAAGTTTAAACCACTTTGCTTAAAACCGAACAGACTTTAGAACTAATTGCATTTTCTTGCAAATACAGCAACGAAAGCTACCTACTGTGAAATCGTGAATTTTAGAAACAAAACTCGTTGGAATTAGTTGGAATTACAAAGATATTTTTACCGGGTTTTTGGTAAGGAAATCCATGGACCAATAATTGAAGGACACGATTCTACCATCGCTTTCTTGGAAAAAGACCTTTTTGACGTAAGAAAAGGGGGTAGGCAACCCTCAAAGAGGGTACAGCGCAGGTGCCAAAAAGCAAGATGGAAGGCGGAGTTTTATCCCGCCGTGTCTTACCCTCTTAGTTACATAGAAGGGGCTTATTCTGGGAGGGTGGTGGGGTTTTTCCCCTCTCGTATAAGCACCTCTGCTCTGAAGTGAAATTCCGGGTGGGTAGTTCTACCCTCCGCCGGCCCTGCGTGGGATGCAACGAGAGTCGTGTCCTCTCGTTTATTGATCCATGGTTTTAAATAATAAACGAAAGAGAAATTTTAAAGGGCTTTAGGCAAAAGTACATAAAATGTTTTAATTAGGAAAATGTAATTATTATATAACCAAGATGGTAATATTCTCTCTGAAAAATCGTAGGCTTTAAATGGCCAATTAAACAATTCATTTCTGTTTATTCGCTGTTAACGGAAGATGATGTGCGGTTAACCGTTAGATATGATAGGACAAAATTAATATTTCTACCAAATAAGCGATTTTAATACTAAATTATAAAATTTCGACACAGAAAAGAAGGTGAAAGGTACAGCGTAATAAAAATCAAGCTTTCTTATTCGTTACCCATAAAACAATGAGTTGACCCTGTGAAGCCGAAACTTCATTCGTGTTAACCCTATGAATGAAAGATAAACTTGGAAAATGTAAAATATAGTTAGAAAAGACCCAGTCAATGGGGCTTGAACTTTGTTAATTCACTCTAGGCAAACATTCTTTAATTCGTCGCATAAAACAAACGGCGCGACAAGTCCAAGGCATTATAAAGTTCGAAATGGACGCTGGTGATAAAAGGACTTTTTTTTTTATTTGTTGAGTGTCTTTTTCTGTGAGAAACTCGGTCCGCGTTGCCCTGACAACTCAAAAGAGAAAAAACACGTGACTGTGACGTAAATATGAAAGGTGTATGCGGGCCGATACTTTAAAGGAAAACGTGAACGTTCCAACAAGTACTTTATAAGAGTCCAAGGAAATAAAGGGTACGGGTTACGACTAATAATTTTACCACTGTCAAGGGTAAGATTTTTAAAGTTTATGTGTATCCATTTAGTACAGTCATTAATACATTAATATCTTGCACTTGGAATCTTTAACTCAAGTGGCATTTTCTGGCTCTTTCTGATTGAACTAAAGGGGAGGAGTTGTAGAAACCGTCACAACTGACGTCACGCCTAATGTATTTGAACTTAGAAATTAAGTGATATTAACGTAGCTACCGACCTATCCACTCCGAACCCGAATATAAACAAGTTCTCTTCGCGTCGTCTGAAACAGGGTAGACGCTTTTCCTATATATGTGAACCGCCAATGAAAAGCGAGGAAGGAGGAGTGGGCGGTTTAACAAAGTTTTAAGCCCTTCCTCTTACCTTCAACCAGATATTAGTATCGGGTCTATGGTCTCTCAAGGATTCTGGTACAATACAGTATCCTCTCCTTCCTTCCATTGGGTAATTAATGTTTTAAAGTTTTAAGGATTATAGTTTAAACGCTTCAGTAACCCTTTAAGGATGGTGGGAGGAAGGATGAGAAGGGTGTCTTTTGAAATCTGGAGCTAAAAGAAAAACAAACAGTGGTCTCCGATACGTTTCCGGCTCTCGTGCTATTTTATCGAACGGTCGAATAACTGCGTCTCTGTGTCAATTGGAAACGATCAGTTCCCATTTAATGGAAGAGAGCGTACAAGTACTTTTATCATTATGTCCACCTTCATTGACTCGAAATTGATCGATTCGCAGTTTACCAGTGATCGTTCACGGCTGCAAATATTCTTAATGAACGTTGAAATTTATGGACACGAATTTTTACACATAAGTAAATTACGAGCCACATGCACTGTTTAAAGCTCGTCGTACGGGAATGATGTAAATAAGGTTACGTTCTGCTAAGAAGGGATATCTAGTTTACTAGGGAGAAGGTATAAGATGCCTAAGTATTCGCGGGCCATAGTCCCAGTCCCACATTCAAAATACAAGGTTGGGACGTAAAACGAGGCCGGAATATTTCGCCTCTCCTCAGTCGGAAAACACGTAATTTTCGTCATTCGCGTCGCGCTGACGTTAGTTTTCAAGAACCAATGAGATGTTGGTTGTTATTTAGAGGCGAGGATCAACTCCGGACCTACGTTTGGACTGGAGATAAAGCTAGAAATGTGGCGAATCTTTATCTTCTCCCTATATTAAACTAGATATCACTTCTTGGTTCTGCATTCTTCTGGTATTGCTGTATTATTGTGCTTGGGTATTTCCTTTATAGAAATACAAAGTTAGTGTAGGAGACAAACATGTAATTTCCTTTGCGATATATTGCGATCTGATCCCACATGATCACAAATTAGAATTTTTCTTTTACTACATCAGGTTTAATAAACTTTCAACCTTGCCACTACTACTTCTTGAGTTTTCAAACAAATATAATATTGAAGTTGCAGAAAGTTAAGTTAAATATACCGCCTGCAAATGTTTGCCTTTAATTAATAGAATTTTTTTAATAAAAACGTTATTTCGAGGACAATATTTGAACTGCGGGAAGGACTTTGGGAGCCACATAATTTTAGTTTCATCAATGAAAAATTCAAATATTTGAAATTTGATCTTTAAGCCCTCTTCTCTACCTTGGTAAAATTACCAAGGCTTATCTTTCTTGGAATGAAAATAGTAAATTTCAGTCTAGAGGTACCGTGTTTTATTTTCGGTGTTGCGGTTGGTTGACCGTAACGGATGTGCAACAATGCCAACCAGAACGTGCAATAACTCGCTATCTCTCGCTTTTACCCATCTCCTAAGGCTTCCACTCTCGATCTAATTAGTTTCTTCGTCATCCAAGATGCTCTCGCCCAGGTCCTTATGATTCCCAAGCGTAACTCTTTATTTCATCTCCGCTCTTTACCGATTTCCTTCGTACTAAAACTGTAGCTAAGTTGGCCAAGGCTTAGAGGCATTCTTACTCTAGATTGCGAAAGACGGATTTCAGCAGGGAGCAGTAGAAAATGGAGTCGTATTGTTTAGTGAACTAATATTCTACACCGCGAGACTAGACTCCCATAGTGGGGGAAAAATGAGCTCGAAGAAGGTTAAAATGGTTCCTTCTTGTCACGTGGGTTACTGTTCAGTACTATTTTCAAAACATTCCGGTAACGATTGCTCAACTACAGCTACAGCTCACTCGATCACATTATACAAGCCCGTTCAAGTAATTATTTAGTCATGTGAAAGCATGTATCGTGGATTTTTCGGTTTTTCGCTTGAAAACTCAAAGCCATTTTCCTTTTCTACAAAAAACGTGATTCCACCCATGGAAAAAACTCCTTGGCTTAAATTGTTTGATGCCACCTGGGCTTCTATAGCACGAGGAGCCAGCGTGATCGAGTGGGCCGTGCTACAGCTAACGGACGCTTTTATAATCAAGCTTCCCACAGTCTCACGAGGGGGCAACTCGTAGTGCTCATTTGCGGGAACTCTGATGGCGCTTGCCACGTGATATGCGGTAACCAAGTTTTCCCTTTCTCCCATGGACCGTTGAGGGAGTTAAGATTCATTGATGCCAGTCTAGAAAGCGGGTAGAATTTAGCGCCTTTTCTACTGCTCCCTGACTTCAGAAAGAAAACCGGAGACGGCGGTGAAATATATAAAAAATCTTAAGTTCCGTGAACCGCTTCTAATTGAGTTAAGGCTTTGGGATACTAGAATATCTACTAGACGTGCATGGTGGTCAGACGTCGTCTACCCAGATTTTCTAAGCTTGATTAAGACTAGCAAGAGAGAAAAATAATTTTGGTTAGGAATGGAAATGGACATGTGATTATGTCAACAGTTTGGTGATGTTTCGTGACCTTAAGGGCACGTTTCCACGCGTAGGTCAGGAAAATATTGATTTCTTTTACTTGGAATCTTTAACTTGCCATGTATTTCCAGGGCCTTTCTGATTGAATTAAAAGGGAGAAGTGTAGAAACCGTCACCCCTGACGTCACGCCTAAAGTCAAGTGACATTGACGTAGCTATTGACCTATTCGCGCCGAACCCATAAATAAGTCTTCGCGTCGTGTTATCAAATTAAACCAGGGTAGACGGGTTTCCTTATGTCAGTAGCCAATGATAAGCGAGGTAGGAGGAGCGGTAGGTTTAACTAAGTTTTAAGCCCAACCCCTTACCTTCAATCAGATATTAGTATGGGGTCTTAAAGATTCCAAGTAGACGAAATACATGTATTCCTGTTAGGTTAATAGATCAATTTCACGCCAAAAACAGCCGCTAGATGCAACGCTAGTTTATCAATTCAATTAATTTATTAACTTTAGAATTATACATTAGGAGGAGGGGGGATAAGTCACTCGTGCTGCCTCTAGTGGTGCCCCTAGAACCATGTGTTTTTTTATTATTATTTAATTTCTGAGTTGGTCTATTGAACACGTTTATTTACCGTTACGGTAAATAAGCGAGGAGTAAAGAACTTAACCTCGCCCTCAAAACCACGTCTGTGACATGTTTCTTTCACGGCTGATCGGGCTGAGTAATCATCAAGCAAAAGGTTTAGAATTGGAATTGTGTTTCAGGGCAATGCAGGGTCAGAGAGGGGACCAGAGAGGAAATGTAGCTTCGCTAGTTTGTTGTCAAGCAACACAACCCATGACGTCGCGTTTAATGCAAGGTTGTTATTACCTACTCAATATTAAAGGTCATGAACTTAGTTCCAAGAATCCATATTAGTCGAAAACTAGAACTCCATGAGGTGGTGCTTCTGCCAATATGAGGGAAGCTTGACAAAAAATAAGATCACGCCCAGTTCTATTATTGAATGTTCTCTGACGCCTTATATGGGTTTTTGGTTGTTCATTTACTCTGCATGGCTACACATTGAAACTATCGAAGTATCCATGGCTGCATGCCTTGGGATGGGACAACATAATGCTCTTATGGAAACAGATGGATTACAACCCCTAGAATATTCTCAATTTATATTGAGAGATAACATAGGGATATACCGTAAAGAATTTCTTAAAAATTCCCTTTCCCTTAAGCCTCTTCGACGTGAATAAGGGGGTACGCAACCCCCAGTATCGGGACATAGAAAGGGGTAGATCCAAAGCCGTCTCTGCACACTCTCTGGACCCAATGCACCTAGAGCGCAGGCGCCAAAAATGGAAGTGCTTTGCCCTCTTAGTTACATCGAAGAGACTTATTGGCTAAGCGACGGTCCTCTATTAGTAGGCCATCGATAAAATTAAGTTCCTATAGCACATGACATACAAAGATAATGTAACAGACCCCAGCCAGTACTCTCTGTTCAATTCTATATACTCTTGACTTTACAATATTTTTCCCACTGTATAGGCTAAATCACTTCTATCAAAACGGACTCTTTATCACTAGAGCGCGTGCATTTATAAACGAAACATTCCGCCCGCCCACATCTGTTAAAACATTGGTATGAGAGAGTGTAATTTACGCGTCAAGTACCTCTTTTAGAGACTTGTATAATGGTTTAATACGTATATATCCGCTCAAAGAGTCAAATACATCGAAAAATGAAAAGTTAATTACGATTTCCCGCGCCGCGAGTACATTATGAACGAAAAATCGATTTGTAACGTAAATTCTTTTCCCCCATTCTTCCCCCCCTCTCTCCATTAAAGCGTTCCTCTTTTTACCCAAAATGGATTTCGGTCTAACACGAAAATGACTTTCGAAGTCCGTAGGGGGAGAACGAACGATGGAGTTTTTGAAAGTTGGGTATACTTTCGAGATACGATTTTATCATTCCCTCAAGTGGCTTTACAGAGGAGAACTAGAAAGGGAAATTATTTTGTATTAATGACTCATTCGTTTGCTGGAAAGAAACATTAAAGTAAATTGGGATGAGATTTAAAGATGAACACTAGGCCTAACCGTGTTATAAGAAGAATATAAAGGGTGTTTCTGATAAGTCTGTAAATAAATTAAGGGGGTGTTCTTTGGGATTCAAGTCAATTTTGAGTCGAAAATGTAACTTCTATCTCCATTTTTGCCGTCCCGTCCACTGTTTTCGAGTTATGATTTGATTGTTTTAGGGATGACCCCTCAATTAAATTAGAAATAGTTGTTTTTCAGTTTCTTAAAAAAATTTAAGGGGTCATTCGTAAAATACTTTGATCAATCTTAACTTGAAAACAGTGGCCCTTCAGGCAAAATTTCATTGTACATTTTCGACTCGAAATCGGCCAAAGAACATCCCCTTAATTTATGGCAGACTTATCAGAAACACCCTATATAGTTCTAAGGGTTTTTCGGTTTATGAAGAGAGGGTTCGTATATAACCTGGATAAGTCAGGGATTTTAAAAATGGGGTAGAGAAAAGGGCAGGAATGAGTTATGGATTTACTTTGTTTTCTAGAAAGTCAGGTGTTTATTTTGGTCTACTAAACCAAATAAATAACGATGGACGCTCTGGTAAACATCTACGAAGGATCAGAAAGGTTGACCAAAATAGGCTAAATAGGTTAAATTCCGTTTAATTGGTCTGTATTTTATAGTGATTGTTGGGATGTTATCAAACGTCGATAACTATGATAGATAACGATTGATAAGGGATCGACCTTTGATCATACCGAACTGATAACTAGATTGTATAAACGGGTATGAAACAGTAGCCGGAGAAAACTCAGCGTGAACAGTTGTAACTTTTTACCAGACTCGAATAAACAATTAAACAATCTAACAGTGATTTTAACTTTTTAAATCAAAAAAGTTATTAATTTGGTTAATTCCCATTCCGAAAAATATTTTGTTTTACACTTACGTTTTCTTTAAATTTTGTTCCCGGTAGCTAATTTGTTGCCGTTAACGAAGTCTACTAGTCTCAGTGAAGCTATCGCAAATTCTATACTGTATACAGTCATATCCAACTTTAATTGACTCATGGCGCTTTGAGTAGTTGCCTCGTTACTAAATGGCTAAGATTATACTAAAAATCTATTTAAAGATATATGAATATGAATGTTTTCAGTACATAAACGCCTAAGGCTTACTTACCTTTTATAACTTTTCACTCCGAACACGTTGTTTATTTTCTGTATACCCTTAAATAATTTGGGAACCAGACCGAAAATTCAATGTATTCCCAAGTCATACAGCGTTTCAGCCTCAAAAACTTACTAGCGGTAACGTACGGTTTGTGTTTGTTGCAAACTTAGCGAACGTGCAATGTAAGTTTGTTTACGTCAAAACAAAGAGATTATATATATTTTTTTAAGAATGTTATTACTTGCGGTATAAAAGGTCATCTCGAAAAGTTTGATTCAAGCGTGAGGAAGCGTCTTGACCCTTACGTTAACGTAAAATAGTCTAGACCTTTTCTTCTTCTCAAAACCACTTTTATCTTCTCCTCGGATACGTTGAGGTTATTAATTTGACCAATGCCGTATTAGTAGTTTTCGTTGTTGTCGACGTACGTCTTAGTATTGATCTAAAGAAAGCTATCGCCATCTTAACTTTTTATTCTAGAAAAAGGTTTACCTGAAATTTGATTTTCATGCTCCATATTTGCTTATTTATGGCGGCGAATACCATGTTGCTCGGGTTAAACCGAGATTTGTGAATTTTGAGTAAGTCTAAGCATTGTAAATGGCATTCGGGTACCATAAACCATTACCATGGGCCTAACTAAAGTTGATTGGCTTGTGGTAAGACATAACCTTAGCGTTCTAGACTTCTAGTAAGTCAAGTGAATTGCATTTTGGTAAGGTTAAGCTGAGTGCATTGCATTTTATTAAATTTAAGCATTGTTAAGATTTTCTGGTAAGTTTAGGGACTTGTAAGATTAATTGGAGTGTGTTACGAGGTTACTGTTACTTTGTAAGATTGTTTTAGCTAATTTAGAATTCGAATTTGCATTTACTCGTCTTTCTTTGTTGGTTTATTCCCCAGTTTTTAATCGAAAATAATGGATTTCACCAGAAATAAATTAACAATGCCTTCAATCGGTAAGCACGATGTGGCTTTATTATTGAGAAGGATAAACCATCTTGTTCTAAAAGTAGATCATTAAAATGAAGGGCTTGTAAGCCGCCAGGCGCTTTTGAAATAGACTGTTCTTTCTCGGTGGCGCTTCTACTCTCTGTGGATCCCATAAAGGCTCATGAATAATGTAAAAACCTCATCTTTTAGTATGGGCAAAACCGTGCCAAATAGCTCCATCGCTTTCTTAGCTACAACGCCATCATTAACCTTCTAGTTACCATCGGGACTAGAGTCGTGACTGGCAAATCTAGCTCCCGAGATTAGAAACAGTTCGGGACAGGGGGAGGAGCTAAGATTCTGGAGATTCTTTACACGGCCATATTATGGGTTAATGCAGGGCTGCCAGAACCTTGGTAAGACTTAGGAGGAAGTGACGTACACTGTAAAAAAAGGGGGTCGGAAACGCACCTTTAAAGGTGTTTTCTTCCCCCACAGGAGACGCACCCTTTTAGGTACAAATTCGCACCCCATATTTAGGCTATTTATAAATACCCTAGTACACGGGGTGTTTTTAAATACCCTAAGGTGTTTAATAAAACCCTTAAAGGAATTTAACTGGACCTCGGAAATTCTGCTTAGGGTGTGAAAAAAACCCTTTCATCTTTTAAGGGTGCGAATCGAAACCAAATATGGTATTTGCCTGTACCTGATAAAATCGGTAGGGTGGTTCGAAAAAATACCCTTTCAATTGTTGAGGTGCGAATTGAAACCATTTATGGTATTTATATGTACCTGATAAATTCTGTTTGGGGATGCGAAAAATACTTTTCCACCATTATGGGATGGAAATTAAAACCAAATGCATTGGCCTGTACCTGAAAAATTTTCCCTGGGTGCAAGAAATGGCATTTCGGCCATTTACGGGTACTAATAAATATAAAATTTGCTGTGAAAGGTTTAATTATTATCATACATGGCTCTCTTTCTTATAGTAGAAAAATGATGTTCACTGGTGTGAAAAACTTTGGCACTTTAATGTGCCTAAATCGCTACGTAATATATATCACACAAGAAGTAATAAATTAACTTTTACATTAAGTCTTTAATTCGAGGTTCAGAAACGAGTGTTAAAATTCATTATAAATAGTGAAATGACTTAGACCGCGAAATTCAAAACCAAAAACTTTAAATCATTTAAAAATGTATCTAAAACTAGTATACAATCAGAACGTGACTTCGCAATTTTTCGGTTTCTTCGTTTTCTGCAATGGAGTACTTCTCAGAGGAAAGTTACGTTCACCATCGGCTTTATTAATCACCCGTTCTATAGCTGTTCTGTGACAAAATGGTGACAAGTCAAAGCACTTTCTGTCCATTATCCACGCCATTTGTGGATTTGCCATATTATCCACAGAAGTTGTATTATAACTCTCATATATCCACCACTATGTTTATAAGGAATTAATGAATAGCCATGCCTAAATCTACACGCAAAAAGATTTAAAAATTAGTTGTTCGTAATTTGATTTAATCTTTCAATCATAAATTAGTCTGATTTATTGTTCAAGGGCTCACGGCTTTTATTGAGACGTTGAAAGCTCTCGAAGAAAACTAAGTCAAGAATCAAAATGGTTCACATCCGTATTGGCATCAGGGCATGGCCAACTTAGATTACCGGTAATCTAAGTCGGCCATGATCAGGGCGACGGAAGAGTTTCTTCAAATGTCCACGCGGCTAGGAGTAGGCAACCTAAACCCCAGCAAAAAGAACCCAAACTTAAAAAAACCTAGCCAAACGTAAACCTAACCTAACTCTAACTTAATTTAACAAACCATGATTACTATGGATATTTGCGATCTTTTCCCGGTCCAAGCTGTTAAAATGGATGAAACATTTACATAAATCAAAGTTTAACTTATAAAAAGTTAGTTAAAATAATTACCTTCTTAAGTGGTTTGATAACAGTGAAACACAGACGCAAGTACACCAAACGTTAAGCCTATTTTGAATTTGAAAATGTATCGCGCCTCGTGAATCTGCGTTCGCGAGCTAAATAAGAGAGTGCAACAGCGCGTGCGCTGTTGTTTGGGGTATAAAAACACACCCTTTTCCTATTAAAACACCCTTCGTGTGTTAAACATTTACTAAGGGTATGATAATACACCTTCAAATTTTTAAAGGGTTTTTATTAACACCTCAGGAGGTGCTAAAACACACCTAAAGGAGTTTTTTGACCAAAAATACCTTTTTAGGTACAGATTCACACCCCCAAAATATCCTCTTTTTTTACAGTGTACTATTTACCTAAGTGATCGCTCTCTGGACAATTTCAAAATTTGTTATAAGCGCATGTGCAGCCGCATCATACGACGCAACAGACAACGCTTTCTTCAAAAACATAAAACAGGGAGAGAAGGGGTTAGATGGAGTGGAACTGACGATGGGCGACCTGCGGCGCTGAACCTCTCCCAGTGTACCTTGCAGTCTACCCTTCGGTAGGCGATTGTTAACTGCTGCCACGTAGCGCCGTTGTATTTGAACGAAAACTGGCTTCTATCTTTAAGACAGAGAGGGCGTCCTTTACCATTTTGTACTGTACGACCTTACCTAAACGCTGAGGATACTCGGTACGCTTGTGGGCGTACAGAGATATGGGGATTGCCACTCCATCCCTCTCTTCTTCAAGCATAATTTGTCTATCCTGACGCGAAACTACATCTCCTGGCCTCGCGCATAATCCTAAGTTCTCCTATAGTTGAAACTCTTGGGAAACGAATAATTTAAATCTAATATGTCCACGATTCTAGTCCCCGCTTCTCTTATTGAGCCCTGAACCATATAAGTGTTGCTGCGGTTGCTGGCAGCTAGGGTCTATGACTTTGCCTTTGGTAAAGTCTATTTTCTTTAGGAAGTCAAAAGCTAAAAGATGGAAGATTTTGAAAGTAAAAAAAAAAAAAAAAAAAATAAACGAAAATACGTTTCTGTAAGAGTCTAATATAAAAGCCCAACAGGCTGCCTGCGTCTACCCTGCTTTTTCAAAGCATCTTATATACAAACTTCAGTTTGCTTTTTAGACGCTACGTGATATTGAAACCTTAAAACACAACGAACTTTTTTTAGATTCCAAATCTTTCCACTGTTGTGCTCGCTTTGAAATTGTTCAAAAATATTTATTTTTCAAATTAATTGTTATTGTTAGGTTTCTTTTCTTAAGGCTCTTTCAGACGATCCAACTTTTTGACTCAGCTTGATGGGTCAACCCGAGTTGAATCAACTAGTTGGATCGTGTGAATAGACGCTGGATGAGTTGAGTCACCAAAAACGTTGGCTAGGAAAAATTGGATCAGTGATCCAATTGAACGCGCTAATATAGCCAACCCTTCACTCTCCAGCTCATAAAACTTCAGATGAGCATTTTTTTCTACGGCAGTGATTGAAATAATATAGCTCAGTTTCTAATGTTTTCCGTAAAAATAATTTTATTTTGATTGGCGGGTTATTGAGCAAAATGATTAAAACCAGTTCGTGGTATTTAAAAATAGACTCAATTATAGGAAACAAACACGCAATTAAAAAGTAAAGTTTGGAATTGGCCACGTGCCGAGCAATGAAAAACGAAACTAATTGATATACCGTTTAATTTAGTCCCTCATTAAAATGGAATTAAGAATCGGAGAGACGAACGAACGAGAGGTTTGAATTCGTTAAAGCCATTTCCTTGGGATTACGTTACTAATAACTGAAGCGAAAAATAACAACCCGAAAGCTTTAAATTGGCGCATAGGGGCTCCCGCTGGCGATTTGCCTTTTTTACTTTTTTTTGTTCTGAGCATTTGCAACAGCAAACTTCCTTCGCGGCAGGAGGGACAAGCAAGTGGGAGTCACCAAGAACTGTTTCAGTGTTAAAAATCAATATTAAGATATTGAAGCAGAGACGGATGGAGTGGAACCCCTGTACCTGTAACGTTGCTCTGTACCCCCACCTATAGGGCACCGAAGTCCTCCCAGCATCCTCAGCGTTTAGGTAGGGTCGTACAGTACGGAAACGCAAAGGACGCCCCCTTTGTCTGAAAAATAGAAGTTAGTTCTCATACAAATACAAGGCGCTACGCGGCAGCACTTAACAATCGCCTACTGAATGGTAAGGGGCGTGCGCAAGGTACACTGGGAGATTTTCGGTGCCACAACTCGCCCATCATCATTTCTACCCAATCTTACCTCTTTTCTCCCTGCTGGCTATCGAAAGTTCTTAATTTATTCTTGAAGGAATACTGCGGGCTATTTTTTCTTTTTTAATCGAAAGAGCGTATAAAATAATGAATATATCAATTGGAACCATGTTTCTATCTACAATGTTAAAGAAGATACAAGCAATTTAGTTTCCGTAATGGCGCCTAATGAACACTAGGCGTTAGGCTTTACCGCTAAGCACTGGGAAGTACCCCTATACAAGCAGAAAGGCTCAGAAAATGCCTCGTAAAAGATTCAAAGTGGAAGAAATCTATGTATTCCTGTTCACACTTGTTAAGCTTGGCGTAGAGATATCAGTGTGGAAAAGGTCCGCCATTTTGTATGTATACAGCGTTGGACTTTCTGAGGCGTCAAAAGTGATTCTGCTCAAAGTTCCGTCAAATGAGAATTGTTTACTGCCGGTGTTTACCAAAATTTTAACAGTCGAGCGCCAGTTTTCCGTCGTGATTTGCCGCCAAGTGCGAACTAAGCTTTAGCAGAAGGGGATAATAGAAGAAGGATGACACCCTGAATCGTCTTAACACTTAAGTTAGGTAATATGACTCTTCCCAGGCTCAACCTTTATGTTTGCTCTCTCTTGCTCATCAAATTTCAAATGGGCATCACACCTTGGGGTGAATTCTATAACTGTTTGGTACTAAAGCAATGAGCCCACAAACCTAAATTGTCTTGACGCGGGACAAAAACGCACAAGCGCATACGCTTGGGCAAATAGTGAAGCTCTAATATAGTAATGATGAGGGACATATTTATGGCGTATGTGCATGATTCGGTTTAGTAACCTTGCTCCAAATGTAAAATGATGTTGGGAAGAATCATGTTACAATTACCACGCTTTGTGCTCGTACACTTCTCTCGAAGAGAAGAATTATATACTTCTGGCTTTAGGGATTTACCTATGAAGGATATCGAGAGAGAGGGAAAAAAGGGAAAATGGGGCGGTCAATCTAGTTTATGCGGGAGGTCGAAGCGGTAATCCTATAAAATCCAAGGGAGAAATAGAGACCGCTTGCCAAACTATCACTTGGAAAGTAGTCCTTCCTTGGCTGGGAGTGAAAGGCATCTTTAAACATCCCCCTCACGCCCACGAATAAAGACGGGAAGCTTAGCTGGAACAAATTCCCACCGATCCAACGGGATTTGGGGAAAAGGATGGTCCGTTTAAAGCGTAGCCATCTTTAGTAAAGGCCTGACTGAGTGGTGCTGGTGTTGTCAAGAATGGTTTCGAAAATTTCACTTGCAGTTTCAGTTCTTCGTTTTTGTTCTTCGTTTTTGAAGGAAATTTCAGACTGAAGTTTTTATTTTATCATTCGAAAGATCATATAAAATTATCAATATATTTCAAACGTACAATAATAAAGAAGATGCGGCTGTTACGTTTTTTTACAGTGACCTACAAGGTATCTTTGTCTAGCTGCTCCAGTAGATGGCGATAGGGAAGTAGAGTAATTAGTTGATTCGTAAAATCCTTAGAGGTACATTTTTAACTGTTTCGTATTTCGGAATCTGTTTACGGACATTTTCGGTAAACTAGAACTTGTTCTTTAGGGCGTTCAGCGAAGAAAACCGATCACACACTTACGCAACCAATCACTTCTTGGTATAACTTTGACAAAACAGTAAACCCAAGCTGTGAGATCTTGAAGGAGAGAGGGATGGAGGGGTCCCCATACCTGTTGCTTCTATGCCCCCCTTCCACCTACTGCACCGAAGTCCTCCCATGCAGCCTCAGCGTATAGTTAGGGTCGCACAGTACGGAATCATAAAAATAGAAGTTAGTTCTCGTACAAATACAATGGCGCTAGGAGGCAGCACTTAATAGTCGCCTACCGAAGGGTAGGGGCGTGCGCGAGTTACACCGGGAGAGTTCCAGTGCGGCAGGTTATCCATCATCATTCCACTCCATCTTACCTCTTTTCTCCCTGGTTAGGTTCCCTGAACAATTTTACGAATCTCATATTACAATTTGAAAATATTCGTTATATTTTAATTTCATTAGATTAAAAAAGAACATAATCTAGACTGAAATGTTCCTTTAAGATTTTTGCAATTATGCTTAGCTTAAGTTTAAAATTTGTCTAATAATTATACTCGCAAACAAGCGCCGTCTTGTGGCAAAACGTCGCTGTGCTCGCTTGACGTGGTCTCTATTAGGAAAGGCAGAGATAATGCCCTTTACAAATGATCCTTTCAACAACGTATGAAAACTAATGCACACTGAGAAACTAATGTCAAAGAAACAATAGTTTTCACCATGTTTTTGATTGTTTAATGCTGTTATCCAGAAAAACCTCTAACAAGCCTTAATATATACAGGTAGTCGCTGTTTTTTGAAATTACATTACCTTAATTTTAAATATACAGCAAAACATTGTTTTTTTATGTTAACGACTGTGGAAAAAAACAGCTAGTTTTTATTTCTCAAACGGTAGTGCAGGATATGTTATTATTTATAGAACGTTGCTGTTTTCCGGGAAAAAAAGGATTCTGCCGTGAAGAATACAGTAGTGTATAATTAAAAACACAGATAGTTACACTATTAAGTATAAATTTAACGTATATTTTACTGTATAATCCACCGTAAATTAAAGTTTTGCATACTATAATTTGAATATTAAGTACTTTACTTTAAACCTTGAAGCACTTTATTTTAAACCTTGAAGCACTTTGTTTTAAACCTTGAAGCACTTTATTTTAAACCTTGAAGAACTTTAATTTAAACCTTGAAGCAATATAACCTAATCTTACCTAACCATGCTAAGCCTTTTGGAAAAGGTCCGCGTTTATTATGAAAGGACCCAAATGAAAATAAAAATATTTTGGAAAGTCAGTGAATTGCTAATTTTAAAACCAATTTTTTAACTTTGCAATTTCTCTTCTTCATTATAATTTCAACCTAACTTATTTCTAAAATTGACCGAAAATGTACAAAACGTGTTAGGCGACATTCTTAAAAGCGTTATGCGACACTCTTAAAAGCGTTATGCGACACTCTTGGAGTGGCGTCGCTAGGCCTTTTATGGGGGCTATAGCGCCCCCAAATTTCAAAGTTAGCCCCCTGAAAATAATCCGAACACCAACTTCTAAATCGTCGACTTTAGTTACAGTTAGAGAAATTTCCGCTTCAAAAACGTCGTTAGTGTCAAACTGTTCCAAGTTCTCGCACTTCAATGGATTTTCTTTTTTTAAATAGAGTAGAGTAGATTAGGTTAAACGCGTTTCTGGTGCTCGAAAACTCTTCGTGAAAAGAGATTATTAAATTTGACGAATACGTCTGTATCTACTGCTGGGGTATTAGGGCCTCCAAAACCAATTTAATACCCGATGCATTTATACTACTTTATAACTTTCTGCCTTTTTCAGAAGTTATTAAGTCAGGGAAAATGACCAACTTACCATACAGTTTCACGCTGGATTTTAAGTCGATCAAGTGGCCAACTTTTTATGTAGTTTCACATTGAGGCGAGAACTACCCTTGCTTGTTAGAACGGTTCACGGGTAGTTGAGCGGTTTTCAAAAGAGTGTTTTGGAATAAAGTGGTTCCTAAAACAGCGGTTTGAAAAACCGCGTACAAGCAAAACCGCGGTTGCTGTTTCCGCGTTTCTCAATACCGCGCTATTTCCCAAAACAGCGGTTGCTGTTTCCGCCCAAACTGTGATTGATAGGGAGGGAAATATCTATTATATTAAGTATATAGGACAAAGAACAATATTATGCAAAAAGGAGTAATGTTATATCGGAAGTAAATATAAAATATAATTTTTTTGGAAAAGGCATATTATTTTGGGAAGTTAATGAAGATAAACAACAATATTTTGGAAAAGGCGTACTTTCGTACGCTCAAGATATAAACGCTGTAATCAAAATGCGCTAAAACGAGTAATGGCTATAATGGCAAACGCGTTTATGAAAAAGCCGTTTTGGACAATGCTGTTTTGATAACACGCCCAATCGATAACATACCGTTAGAACTGTCCTCTTAAGTTCTCTCAAGGTTGAACCTTGCTAAGCACATAGCGCTATTTGTTGATAAATCAACCACTCAGGAAGGTGTCATACGACACTCAGAAACTGTTCTAAGAGCTGTTATTTTTACAGCAACCTTATTTTTTAGTGTACCATAAGCGGTTTTAACAGCATGATGTGTTTTTATTTTCACAGCAAACCACGTTTTAATCTACAGTGCTTAATGAGTTTTAAACCAAATATTTTGCTGTTTGTTTTACAGCAGTAGACATTTTATGTAACTGTGATTTATTGGTAGTAAAACAGCATATAGTGCTGGTTTTTTCATTGACCCCTACAATATAATCAACGGTTAAGACTGTCTTTGAAACAACCTCCGAAGCGGTTATTTTAAAAGCTACAAACGCCCCTGAATACAATAACAATTAATACTTAAAACTGTTAGTTCCACTGTTTAGAAAAACAGTATTGTTGACGGTATTAAAAACAGGGAGGATGCGCAATTAAATTAACATCATCTTGATGGCATACGCTATTGCCATTACCATAGTGTTTATTTTACAGCATTTTTATTCTGTGTGTGGTTTCTGTATGGAAATAAATTAAACTGTATTCATGCTAGCTCAGGTGCACTTGACTAACACTACTTTATCTCCTATGAAATTTAACACTGCGTATCCATACGCCTGAACTTTCCACATATTATTAAGTCCACTTGAACTTCAGTATATAGTGCCATGTAGTTTTGTTTAGAACTACAAGAAATAATGAGCTGCAGTCCACGAGAATCTAAATATTTTGTGGGCAGCTAGGGCTCGCTCTATGAAATTAACCGCTCCGAATTCGTATAACTTAATTTAATTGGAAAAGGTCATCTCATGACATATCATTATCTAGAGTGAATCATGGCCATGAGAAATAATAGTGTCTTTTGCTTATGCTATACCCCTTTTATCATGTTGAATGATTTGGGTGTTAACCTACGATTTCAGATGTTGTTAGAGGATGTGACGTATTGTTTTGAGTTCCCCCGTCCCCCTCCAGCAGTCAGGAAAGATATATATACAAGTGGCTGAAGAGACTGTGTATCCATCCCTCTGGGCTCGATCTTGTAATGGGGATACTGTACGCGCCCTATAGGGGGATGACACTGAGCTAAGAAGTGATATCTAGTTTATTAGGGAGAAGGTACAAATTCACAACTTTTCCAGCTTCATCTCCAGCCCAAACGTAGGTCCGGAGTTAATCCCCGCCTCTAAATTACAACCAGCATCTCATTGGTTCTTGAAAATTCACGTCAGCGGGACGCGAATGACGAAAATTACGTATTTTCCGATTGAGGAGAGGCGAACTAGCCCGGCCTCCTTTTACGTCCCCCTTTTATTTTGAAAGAAGGACTGGGACTATGGTGCGCGAATACTTAGGCATCCTATACCTTCTCCCTAGTAAACTAGATATCACTTCTTGGTATGACGTTTGCTAACCTAGTACTGCCATTACTCTATTAACTGTTGCATAGATTCACGCACTTAAATCAATGATAACTCCATTAATTCTGAATCAATTCTCCTAAAATTTTTAAAGATGTCTTCTACAAGAGATAAAAATTCAGCTAAATGCCATTAGAAGAATGATTTTAATTTTATCCATAAAGATAAAGATGTAATATCTGCAGGCAGCCAAAATTTGGAAATTAGAGATATAAATGACCTCAAAATGTCACTAGTAGCCTGAATCTCAAATAGACCAAATTATAATTTTAATTAGGCAAGCCGTAAATAAGGAATAATAATATCAGTTGACGGCATGAACAGCCTGAATGACTTTAATATTAAATGAGAAAGCTAAAGCTAACGAACCAATTAAAATGAAACTACGTCATTAAGGCTCTTGTTTGCGGCAGTAGGCTTTTAAGATGTAGGAGACGACTCTATTTAGACATTGTAAAATTCTTCTATTAAGTTTTCCTGGGAAATGTTCTCGCTCTGCTTCCAGTTTCGCAGACTTTATTCCTCAAGAAGTTCTGGTATATACAAGCAGAAGGGGATAATGGAAGGATGACACTGTGTATCCTTAATACTTTACTTATGTAACTTTGTTCTTCCCAGGCTGACCCTTTTTGTTTGCTACTCTGCTCATAAAATTCAAATGGGTATCGCACCGTGGAAGGTTGAATTCTATAACTGTTTGGTGGTACTATATCTTCAGCTATCAACCCACAAACCTTGATTGTCTTGACGTGGGACAAATATCCACAAGCGCATGCGCCTTGGCAAATAGTTAAGCCCTAATAGAGTAAGTTTTTATCACCTATGTGGATCAGCTCCAAATGTAAAATGATGTTGGGAAGAATCATGTTACAATTACCTACCCCACTTTGTGATACACTTCTCTCGAAGAGAAGTATTATATACTTCTGATACAAGTTACTCCACGTGTTGGAGCTTCTCTATATCTTCCCACTTCAATCCAAGTAGTCATGGCAACAGGTTAAAACAATCAATATTCACGGAAAGGCAAGAACACGTCACTATTGTTCGCGCGAATCCTCCAAAACCTTTTCCTTAATATCATTTCATAGCGTAATCACGTAAGTTACCTTGACTGGTATATACGCTCTACTCTTGTCGTTGAAAAGATATTACACCAATGGCACAATCTACTCGTTGCGAACAGCCTCGCATAACGGCGAAAGTATTGAAATGATGGTTGACCGGACCGTGAATGCAGGGTGTTTCTGAAAAGTCTGCCATAAATTAAGGGGGATGTTCTTTGGGAAATCAATTTTGAGTCGAAAATGTAACTTCTATCTCCATTTTTCCACAATTAAGGGCCACTGTGTTCGGGTTGTGATTTAAGTGTTTTAGGGATGAAACCTTAATTAAATTAGGAATCATTGTCTTAATCAGTTTCTTAATTAAATTTAAGGGGTCATACGTAAAAAACTTTGCTCAATCTTAACTTGAAAACAGTGACCCGAACATCAAAATGGAGATATAAGTTACATTTTCGGCTGAAATCGGTTTTCCCAAAGAACATCCCCCTTAATTTATGACAGAAATGCACTGTATTCTGTATATTATTTATAAAATCTGACACAGTTACCTATTATTGTTTCGCCATTTCGGAAATTTCTAACAACATTTTCGGAAGTATATGAAGGCTAACTAAAGGAAAAATAGAACTGATTTTTAGGATTGATTTGCTAGGATTTGAAAGACAAAGCTTGGACTTAAGGTTGGATTTACAACTCGGCAGTATATCGGTATGGTATCGGTTTAAACTGGTATCGGCCCATCTCTACTAAATTGATTACTCGTAATCTTTAAATGTCCTTCACTCAACAGTGCCACAATGATTACGCGTAACCAGCGTAACCTGTAACAGGGACTATTAGAGTGATTAGCCCCTCGGATTTAAACGCTAATATCCCTTTAACGAAGAGACCGTAGAAGTAATAATTTTCAAAGCTGTTATTGGTTAATTACCCAAAAGAGGCGACGTCATTTCCGTAAATGACGTTAGTATTCTGAAACATAAGAGGAAATCCAGTACAATTTTGGTGCACCAAATGTCTACCAGTCTGTGGAGTTTTAGTCCTTGGTTTAGTTAGAGCTTTCAACCCCCTTTAGGCCCAAGTTGGTCTAATGTTTCGTTCGTGTTATCTGAGTTAATAAACGTGACCCACAATAACAATCAAGCAGTGCATTATTTTATTTCAGGCTGGCTTTGAAACCGTTTAATTATTTAGAAGCAAATGCTGTAAATTAAATAAAATATTTCACGAATTTCGCTGGAAAATTAATAATGCGCTTAATATTCGAATCATTTTTCCGCATAGGTCGTTGTAACCTAAATTGGATTAAAATTTAACAGAAGAGATTGTAATTTCGCAAATTTATTCTATTCGTTTTAGGCTGAAATATGTCAAACTAATAAGCTGAAAGATTAAAATAAGAATAATCTGTGTAGAAATTTAGCCATATACATGGTAGTTCAAAAATGTATGCTAAGAGCGTGTACAGTGGATTCTTTGGGAAATTTTGAGTCGAATATGTAATGGAAATTAAATTTTGACACAAGTTATGATTGCGGAGTGTTTTACTGATGACCCATTAATTAAATTTGCATCTTAAATATATTTAAGGGGACAACCATAAATTACTCCAATCATAACTTAAAAAGAGTGGCCTGGAGGGCAAATTACCATAGAAAATTTTCGACTCAAATCGTTCAAAAAATATCCTACTTAATTTTTGATAGACCTTTCAGAAACACCCTGTACATGCTACAGAACATATTTGACTGAAAATTGCTCTGTTCTACTACTGTTTTGTGGAACTCAATGTAAAATATAAAGTTCTTTGTAAGATTTTTATATTTTAAATTAATTCAAAATTAACCGGTTTTCATTATTATTATTATGTGGTTTTTTAAGAGGAAAACATAGAAAACCACGCTTTAGACTCTACCCCCCAATAAATGTAATTAATTATTCTCAAATGCTTTATTATGAAAATTATATCAGATAATATTAATACGATTTGAAGGTCAGTTCACGCTCTACTGGTTTTGATTTAAGAAAATATCTTTTTTTTTTTAATAAAAAAAAATAGAGAGGAATTTAAACTAAAATTATCTAGTCATGGTCTGATAGATAATGTGAGGATCGAATTTCTAAGTGGATCTTCAATGGACATGCGAAGTCGCAGCCGTGATCGTATAGTGGTTAGTACCTTGCGTTGTGGCCGCAATAACCCAGGTTCGAATCCTGGTCACGGCACGACTTACTTTTGCTAACCTTTTAGGTAAATTTAAAATCTACTTTCTATTATTGGAAAGATTTACCAAAATACTAGAAATTATTCAAATGAACTAATATTTATTCTTACAGTAAGAGGTATATTTTATTATTTTAGTATAAAACTACTATTTATTTATCTTTTTGGTAGGCAAAGTTATATTTGCATATTTTTTATGAAAACAAATCTCGTGAGTTTCGGGTGTGAGATGGCGTGTTTTAAGTATATTTTCGAAAGTAAGTGATTTAAGCATACTCCTCAAACGAAAGAAATTTTGATCACGGTCCAATAAACGAGATGCTGCTGTCGTAGATAAAACAACTTGAAGAATTGTCCTGACGTTACGTTTGTCGTGTGCGTCGTAGCCGTGATCGTATAGTGGTTAGTACCTTGCGTTGTGGCCGCAATAACCCAGGTTCGAATCCTGGTCACGGCATGATCTATCCCTTGTTTTGATTTTTGGTCTTAGTTTCTCAATGGTTGAAACATAGGGGTCTGTGATAAACGCGTCGAAACAAGAAGGGTACAGCCGTGATCGTATAGTGGTTAGTACCTTGCGTTGTGGCCGCAATAACCCAGGTTCGAATCCTGGTCACGGCATGATCTATCCCTTGTTTTGATTTTTGGTCTTAGTTTCTCAATGGTTGAAACATAGGGGTCTGTGATAAACGCGTCGAAACAAGAAGGGTACAGCCGTGATCGTATAGTGGTTAGTACCTTGCGTTGTGGCCGCAATAACCCAGGTTCGAATCCTGGTCACGGCATGATCTATCCATTGTTTTGATTTTTAGTCTTAGTTTCTCAATGGTTAAAACATAGGGGTCTGTGATAAACCCGTCGAAACAAGAAGGATACAGCCGTGATCGTATAGTGGTTAGTACCTTGCGTTGTGGCCGCAATAACCCAGGTTCGAATCCTGATTTTTAGTCTTAGTTTCTCAATGGTTAAAACATAGGGGTCTGTGATAAACCCGTCGAAACAAGAAGGATACAGCCGTGATCGTATAGTGGTTAGTACCTTGCGTTGTGGCCGCAATAACCCAGGTTCGAATCCTGGTCACGGCATGATCTTTCCCTTGTTTTGATTTTTAATCTTAGTTTCTAATAGCGATAGACGGCGCTATTTTAAACGGTTCATATTCACGTGGTTCATTTTTTTCATAGAACCTTCACATTTCTTAGGACTTAGAAGTTACGTCATTTTTCTCTATTTTCGATACTCTATATAGATACTCTAGATAGTGAAAACATAATCATTCACAATAAGGGATATAAAGAAGGGTACCGACGTGATTGAGATAAGATTTTAGATATAAAACATGCATTAAACGGTAGATAAAAAACATGCAGTAGACTTTAGATTAAAAAAAAAAACACGATAAGAAAATCAGGGGGTTGAATAAAAAATGAAGTGGGCGTAGCAACCTAAAATTTCTTAAACAAACGAACCGAAAGTAGTAAAATCTGACAAGTTGTAAAAAAGCAAAGTTGTACAACGTATCTTGTCTCGATTCTTTTGACAGAAAATAATTGTAGCGTTGTGACCGCAATAACCTTAGAACGAACGTTCGTCGTGGTAAATATGGACCGGAAATAGGTAAGGCTATCGCTTGGCCTTAGCGAAGGGCAACCTACGAGCTTACACCATTTTAGACCGAATATTGGTAATTCGGAAAATTGCTTTGAAATCGTTGCGAATGTTTTGGTACTGTACGTTTTATCAACGTTTTTCTTGCGGATAAAATGAGCTTTTTCAAGCTCTGCCCTAGTCCCTACATTCTCAACTTATATCGGTTGTTTGTTTTATAATCTAACTGAAGTTAATTATGCGGAACGGAAGTCTAAGCTACTGTAATTGAACTTATTTCCACACGTATATTGTTAATTTATGGTATATGTTAGCTAGTGAAATTTCGGTTTATATTTTTAGTCCTTAAAATTAGACTAAAAAAAATTGGATAAATTTGACTTTGGAGGACGTTTAGAACTAAATTGATTTCGCAAACGTAGTTTTGTTCAAATGAAATCCGCCGCGATGGTACAATACGTTGAATAAGAATATAAAAAAATTCCTCCATGAATATTTGTCAATTTTTGCTCCAACAGGAAAACCAAAGTATTTGATATGTAAGATAATTTCAGTGAACTGTTCATATCCCATTTATTGCTACCACTTATTAGGTGTCATCGATGTCTCAAAGACAAATGTTCGGAAAGCCGCGAAATATAGTGTTCAATTTGTAAGAAAACTATTGTCACTGACACTCCAAACCTTATTTCAAATAATGCCGTGCGTTCCAAGGTGTTGAAACATTCTAGGCTGAAACAGCGAACGCCATTAAAAGGCCTGTCACAAACACTTTGTATCCCATGGGCGCAATCTTGTTCTTCCAATCGAGATTTTTTTATCGAGCGTCTATAATTTTCTCCCATTTTTTGTAGGATTTTCTATTGAGCACGTTTTCACTTTTTTTATTATCAACCCAAGTTTTTTTTCTATAACGAAATAGTTATTTTTCCTGGATAAGTTTAGGCCCACTTTATGTCGCGCCAATTTGAATAAAGCTCTAAAATTAAATTGTTTTCAATGTTACAGGTTGTTTGTTCAGCGAAGAGGTTTGCGACGAAAGCGAGTTCTGTTTTAACGGTAAATATAAGTGTTAATTAGATTTGATTAAAATTTCAAGGGCTTCTTTGTCGAGTAACTTGAGTCTATTAATGAGTTATACACGAGAAGGGCTAATTATTCCGGAAAACAGATCAATAGGCGCTTCACGCGAGGTTATATTAGCGGGTTATTAAAACCTCGATTGAATATCTCGAGATTAACCCTTGGATAGGGTTCATTTCAGTTTTCCCATTTCGTACCTGTAAATTAAAGGGCTAATAAAATGTCGAACGATGCAAAGTATATAGCAGTGTTTTATAAAGTTGCTATACATCTGTTGCCCAATTATGACTTAAATGACACGTGGCATGTACAGGGTGTTTTTGAATGGTCTGTCTGAAATTAAGGGGGATGTTCTTTGGGCGATTTCGAGTTGAAAATGTTGTATGATGTATTTTACCATCCGGGTCACCGGTTTCAAGGTATGATTTGAGTATTTTAAGGACGACTCCTTACATTTAGTCAAGAAAATGAAAGATAAATTAACTTAATTAAGGGGTCATCCGTAAAAGACTCAAATCGTAACTCGAAAACAGTGGCCCACAGGATATCACCCATAAATTCTGATATACATTTCAGAAAGACCCTGTATATAATGTAACTTTTTTCTATTAACTCTCTATTAAAATTTTATTTTTCTTAAACAATTAATATTTTCAGATCTGTTGTTCGGCGAGTGTAAAACGGAATCGTCGGACGTGAACGATTTCCATCGGCACAGCGATATTCCCTTGTCCCTCCAAAAACTTCTGGAGGAAGAATTGAAGAGGCTATGGGTCGGTGGCTACCGATGGTCGCACCAGTACACCCAGTGCGTAGTACAAAACCTTCTGTACGCCGAAATGCATCGGTTAAGTTACGATCCAGGTTTATGCGTACGGATACTCAAGATGACTGTTCCTCCAGTAGTAAGTACTTCCCCAAACCAATATCCCTGGTAGCTCCTATGTTTTAGTGCATAGACTGAGTAACAAGCCTTAACGCATTAAAATCTTTATACTCATTCCAATGGAAAGCGGAGTTGAGTAGTATTTTGCCGAGGGGTATGGGAGAGGTGGTAGATTAGCCCCCTCTCTCACATCCCCAGTCAAAACTACTTTAAGAGAGTGTCAAATATTCCGGCCCAAATTGCGTAAAAATGTCAGAAATATTTAATTAATTTTCAGACGAAAGAAATCCTAGAAGCTTTAGAAAGAATTTCACCCGAAGACCTGGCTCTAATCAAGTATGTTCAGCCTTAATAATTCTTATACACTAAGACGGGGCCAAGTGAGAAACTTGATCACCCTTTTCATTTCCGCCCACGCGCCTCAGGTTTAAGCCGAACAAGCACGAGGAACGCTCGGACTTTGCCGATGAGGTTTTCTATCCTCATTCAAAAACGGAATCGGACTCCTCCGCCGAATCACGTCACCGTCTAAAATCTACTTCCACCCTTCTCGCTTTACCCGGCGGACCACTGATCGAGATGGAGCCGGAAGAAGCTAAGAGAAGCGTCCCTTTGACGTCGACGAGGGATCGTCATCACCGCCCTCACCACCCTTCCTACACCCACGAACTCCACTCCTCCAGCGCCACCCTTGACGAGAACGATGGACATAGTCAGTCCCCCCTTTTGAGAAGTCTCTTAGCTTCCTTAGAGCATATAGGGAAAGGGAAGGGAGGCTGGGATGTAGATATTGATCTACCGGAAGAGAAAGATGACAATAATCGCTACCCGTCTCCTGTGGTATGTGGCGCCATCTATCTCGTGTAACAACTAACTAATCTAAGTTTTAAATATAATTTAAAGTTGCCTGTCATCAAGACTGAGTTGTCATCGGATATGAATCAAAGACCGGCATATACCGAGGGAGGTACACAGTGGGTACCAGTTGATGATAATAGCAGCGAGGGCACCTTTAACTTTGATGATGATTTGATGAGCGACGAAGATGAACCACATAATATCTTCTCTCATATTGACTCCAAACCGGATAGTAGTGAAGAAAGAAGGGATACAAATGAGATGGAGGATTTTTTCGAGAAACAGAACTTTGATGAAGATAAGGATAGTGGTAATATGATATGTTAAATGAGGCAATGAACCTGATATAACAAAAGAGTCTTGAGCACCCTATTGAGTTTTGATCATTGCCATGTTAGGGTCATGACCTACCCCGGCTTAGACCCTAGCTAACGGACAACCATATTTTTTATGGGTAAAACTTTTAAAACGCCATCTATTGAAATAAAATGGCACGCGGAAAATATAAAAGTTGGGGAGAAATCTTGGAAGAGGGAAGTACTTCTCTCTTCCAAGGAGAAATGAACCTGCAAAGAGCACGCGCCTATGCGACCTAATTCAAATTAGGCTTAGCAAAACTTCACATTTTTAAAAAAGCTAAGTTTAATTAATTTATTTTAAAATTTCAACTTTTTTATTTGTGAAATAAGTGTTATCAAAAATAATTGGTGTTTCAGAGTATAAAATTATGTAAGGTTATGTATATATTGACCTCGCAGACAATCGTCGTTATTTGTTAATGTTAAAAACTCTTAACCCAAATTTCTTATCCCTGTTAAAGTATCCCCGGCTCCGGAAAAAGTACCCTAAACCTTGGAGTAGAGAGATGATGGATTTGATTATGTATACCTTTATTGTAGCCTCTATACCACAATTTTCAGCAACGAAGGCCTCCCAGAAAACGTTCAAAATAACCTATGTGTCTTGAAAATGAAAGATAATTCATTAGAACTAGCTTCTAATTTTACTGGAGCTACGCCGCAGCACCTAAACCCTTCCCCCACCATAACGGGAGACTTCCAATGCCCACGTACGTTGTTACTCCATATCACCTCTGTCCTCCAAGCCTTGAATAGCAGACGACATTTGTACTGCACGTTTGACTTTTCAAATTCAAAATCAAAATGGCAACGGTTTAAAGCCGTGTTATTTTAGATAAAATTTTGAAATTAATTTTATGTATAATTATTTATCCGGGTTCAATAATTTAAATAGTTTGATTTACTAATCATGTCAGTTAAACTAAGATTCGTAAATTCTGATGTTTCTGTTAGAAATTAAGACTTGTTTTTGTAAGTTAACATTGTCTCGTTTTCACTCTTTGCCATTGAATTGTTATTTTGAGCATTATTTTATTAATTTTACTGAAATCTTTTCAATTTTGTCTAGATTCGAAATTCGGTGACGATTCTCCAGCTGACGATACAAATCTATGGCGTCCGTACATAGATGTACCCAAGATTAATATCAGAGGAGACCCTGATATGACACCATTCAGTCGACCCATGAGATACGACACTAAGAAACCAGGACCGAACTTTTTTCTGAATCGATTGCACATTGATGGTGAAGAATCGGACGAGAAAGACGAGGTAAAGTTTTTAATAAAATTAAAAGGCTTATAAAGAGGAGCGAAATTTATTAATTTAAATGTTTAATTTTAAATGAGAAATTATTCTATATTCAACGCAAATTAGTTATTGCTGTAAAAGCAATCAAGTACTGATATTTCCAATCCACCTTTTTCCCTTTCGCCGGAAGTTAGGCTTAGCTCGGGATTCATGGGGGCGAGTAACGGGAATAAATTTGTCTGTCGTCCGCTACAGTACATATTTTTGGCTTTTGTAGCAGACGACAGACGAATTTCTTCCCGTTATTCACCCCCATGAATCCCGAGCTAAGCCTAACTTCGGGCGAAAGGGAATAAGGTGGATTGCCAAATATTTGTACACTGATTACGAGTTATGTGTAGTCATTTAAATCAGATAGGGTTACGATATCATTGCTTCGGTTTCCGTTTTTAATTTTTCTGGAATTTTTTAAAAATGTTAGTTAACATGATTGCTATTTTAAAACATTATTTTTTACCATAACTCATGAGACTTGAAAAGTTGAAACACAACAACTTTTTTCATTGTTTGTTTACAGTTTACAACTACGTTTTAACGAAATTCCCATTACTTTGTCTTAAGTTATTAAAAACAAAGTTCATATTTTAAACTATTTACGTAAACAGTTACAGTCTACTTTATTCGAAAGAATGAGAAAACTTTGTTTTATTCCTCAATAGATTTTTTAACGATCTTTTTTAAGTGACTAATGCCATCTCTGTTCTTTTAGGAGCAAAATCGATCGGACAATGAGTTGATCAACCTGTTGAAGACGGCGCAACACGAGCAAGAAAGCGATCAATGGAAAGGATTTCCTAAAACCTCACTAGATGACGCGCCAAAGATTGAAAATGGAAAACATTTGAATTCTGCCATCACCGACGTAACGGGTAAGTTTGCAATTTAATCTTTTTTAATCCACGTGACTCTAAAATAGAGGTTTAGTTCATGTGCTCATGAACTCGTAAAGTTTTGAAATTTATTTGATTTAATAAGTTATTCTGAATTATGAAGTAATTTTAGTTGGGTTAGTTCATGTACTCATGGACTCGTGAATTTTTGAAATTTAATCGTTTCAATAAGTGAATTGTAATGTCAACTTGGGTGGGATAGTTCATGGACTCGTGAATTTTTGAAATTTAATTTATTCATTAAGTGAATTGTTAAGTCACTAGTTGGGTTATTTCATGTACTCATGAACTCGCTAATTTTTGAAATTTAACTGATTCAATCAATATGTGCAAACCTTGATAAAGCTATTGTGGTTGGGTTAGTTCATGTTCTCATGGACTCGTGAATTATTGAAATTTAATTAATTCAAGTTTATTATGATGTAATTTTAGTTCGGTTGGGATTAATAAGGATTGAGATATTTTCAAGAATATTAATTAGGAATACATAGTCTTGAATTTTTGATATGTATTTTGCCTAATTGCGAACAATTAGGTAACGATTGGTTAGATGTTGTCTGTCATTAGGGTAGATGTAAAGAACTTCGCGTATGGTTTCTGGCCATTTTAGATGGTACCATTTGTACACTAGGGAACTGTTTTGAGGATACTTCTAGTTGTTAGACGTCTTATCAGAAGGGAATAAGAGAGAAGGGACACACTTTATATCTCAATAATGCTTTACACTCGTAACAACAGTCTTACTAACCTCAAATCAACTACCCTTTACTGATTGGCTATCTAACTTCTGTCTTAGCTGTGACGTCACATAAGAAGGTGACGTCTCGGTTGACGAATAAAAAGTAGTTTTGTTTACGACTTTACATTGAAGGAGATAAAAATGGCCGAATTTCATGTTGATAAACGAAATCAAGCTGCGCAATTAATTTAGATACACGGGTATTGAAAACATACCAAAATCAGATAATTTGAAGGTGATAAATAGATGAAAACTAATTATTCTGAATTAATATTAAAAAATACAAATTAGTTTCAATAAAATACATACTTGAGGTTATACTTACACAAGAATGAAACATCGACAGCCCTAAGCCTTTGGAGAATGAAAATCTAGCAGACAAATAGGCCGATACCGCGGAGAACTTAAAGAACTATTTTTGGAGTAAATTGGTTATAAGCTGTGTACTTGCGCAAAGTTTTCGCGGTTTTCTTGAGGTTGGTCGGACTCTCGTTACCAAAGCAGGCTCTAATGTCTCCCTTCTCTCTTATTCCCTTCTAGTCGCTAGTCATCTTAGGGTTAAACATCGTTGTAAATCGGATGTCATGTCTGTCTTTAAGGTCTTCGTTGACCTAAACCAACCATCTCGTATATAAACTCAGCCTCATAGTTGGTAACTGGGAAAGTACTCTTGGTCAAATCCCCTTTAAAAGCGAAGGGTATATGTCCAGCATAAATTTTTAAGAGGCCTTCAGTGATTTTCTTTCTGCTAAGCCTTAGTTCTGTCTTGAAATCAATCCAGATCAAAGACGTTCACGTGTCTCTATAGAGCATGGATAAAAAACTTTTTAATCGCGATAGAAACTATTTGCTTGGTGATACCGCTATACTGCTGCATGGTCTTTCGTCCTTAAAAAGTTCACGGTCCTCTTTTATAGGGGGAGAGAAAGCCTTTAGCTAAAACAAAATGAAAACATCATTCTCTTAGCGCTTATAAAACCTTTCGCGAACTATCCGTGAATTCAGTCATCTTGAACTTGAAGACACGTGCTAGGGATTTAAAGTGATACTTAAACGCCGTTCTTTCGCTGCGATGTCGAAGAATAATGAGCTGCCAGAGAGGTGTGGCTTAAAATGGCTCCTCCCCTTTCCTCCAAAATGGCGGCAAACTTCACACAGTGAAAGGCTTGTGGGGGAAGGCTCCTGATTGGTTAAGTGAGGGTCTGACGCTTAGTAGGCGAGATTTTCGCGCCTTTGCCCCATTCTCTATAGACCTTTTTTTTATGTTGAAAACGGGCTAGGCAACACTCAGTATCGGGAATTATAAAATTGGGGTTGAAACATTGCCGTCTCTGCGCACTCTCATGATACAAAATGAGTACAGCGCAGGCGCCAAAAAGAGAGATGGAAGGCAAAGTGTTATCCCCGTGTCTCTCCCTCGTAGTTACATCGAAATTGTTTATTTAATTTTTAGTAATTAGTTTAAATTCTTAGTGTTTCTTGGTCATTGGGGGCAGAGTTTGCAGACCGTTGTGTGATAACAGGGTTGCTATATTGTTAAGCAGTAACTACCTCGGACAGACTGTGGAGTAATTAAATTATCAATCGTTGCTATTTCAGTTTCATAATTAAATTGAAGGGGTCGTCCGTAAAATATTCCAATCTTAACTTGAAAACAGTGAAAAATGGCGATAGAAGTTACATTTTCGACTCAAAATCGCCCAAAGAACATCCCCCTTAATTTATGCCACACTTATCAGAAACACCTGAATAATCTGAATAGATTACAAAAATATCACAATAGAACCAAAGAGTGTATAAAAAGGGGGACTAGGCTTGGCTAGAGTATTATCTTTTTGAAAGTTTTGGTGCGCGCGCATCTTTCTCTGTCCTCTTATTGGTTGAAATACAATGAATCGGATATTAGAAGGAAAATATAGCAAATAAATAAAGAAATGCGAGAAATCAAACAATGCCTTACCGAAGCTGCTAGCTTCAACTCCGCCTCTTTATACCCTCTATGGTAGAACTACTACTTCTTGGACGTTTGAATATCCCTTTTTAGGCTAACCATGACACTAGGGCGAGTTTCACTGTATCAATTGGGAGAACACGGATGAGATGATAGTGTCGTCGTCGTCTTTGCAACTCGCTTTGCCCAAATGTTTCTTTAGGGGGGTAAAAATCTTGTTTAACTAGGGATGTCCTTTCCTCAAATAAAGCGAGTATAGAGTAAGTAGACTAACTCAACTCGCTCGCTCGCTTGCTCTCTGTGCTTCCCCAGTTTTTCTTTTAGTAGTATTACTTAGCCTGGGGTTTCTTGATCTCCACAATAATTTCGATTAGTTTTGGCCCAGCTCGCGCCCCGCCAAGAACTTACTATATATTTTTATTTTATTTCTTGCTCTTAGAAATAAACCCCTTTGTATGATATTATCAAAGACAAATAGAATTAATAGAAAGTGCATCTGTGGAAAGGTATCTAAAATATTTACTGCCCCACCTAAGAGTATGATTCTGCTTAGACACGTTGAAGTACTTTACCTTACCAGCTTAGACACCTATAAACGTGCACTTCTGCTAGATAAAGGATTAACGTTCTTTGTTGGAGTCTATTGAATTTGTCTACACAAGATGGGCACTCTAATTTTGGTCATACTCCACATCATGTGTGCCAATTTCCTTGCTTTAGGGCCCGGGGTCAATATTTAGGGGTCGTACTAATGTTTTAAATCCCATGTTCTTTGACACTTTTCACTCATTCGGCCCCTTTAATTTATGGCAGACTTATCAGAAACACCCTCTCAGAATGGTCTGATTGAAAATTTAGATGAAAGACTTTCAGTCTTAAAGTAGCTTGGTGTCACTGTGCAACAATTGTCCCATCATGTTAGCATGAATAGCGCTACATTCTGGCCACACAGGGTTTCTTCGGAACCTGGATAAGTCAGGGATTTGGAAAATGGGTGAAAAAGTCAGGGGTTTAAAGTTTCTTCCTAAAAAGTCAGGGGTTTAAAGTTTCTTCCTAAAAAGTCAGGGGTTTAAAGTTTCTTCCTAAAAAGTCAGGGGTTTAAAGTTTCTTCCTAAAAAGTCAGGGGTTTAAAGTTTCTTCCTAAAAAGTCAGGGGTTTAAAGTTTCTTCCTAAAAAGTCAGGGGTTTAAAGTTTCTTCCTAAAAAGTCAGGGGTTTAAAGTTTCTTCCTAAAAAGTCAGGGGTTTAAAGTTTCTTCCTAAAAAGTCAGGGGTTTAAAGTTTCTTCCTAAAAAGTCAGGGGTTTAAAGTTTCTTCCTAAAAAGTCAGGGGTTTAAAGTTTCTTCCTAAAAAGTCAGGGGTTTAAAGTTTCTTCCTAAAAAGTCAGGGGTTTAAAGTTTCTTCCTAAAAAGTCAGGGGTTTAAAGTTTCTTCCTAAAAAGTCAGGGGTTTAAAGTTTCTTCCTAAAAAGTCAGGGGTTTAAAGTTTCTTCCTAAAAAGTCAGGGGTTTAAAGTTTCTTCCTAAAAAGTCAGGGGTTTAAAGTTTCTTCCTAAAAAGTCAGGGGTTTAAAGTTTCTTCCTAAAAAGTCAGGGGTTTAAAGTTTCTTCCTAAAAAGTCAGGGGTTTAAAGTTTCTTCCTAAAAAGTCAGGGGTTTAAAGTTTCTTCCTAAAAAGTCAGGGATAGGACGGATTTCCTTTGGTATATCAAACCATGCTTCAAGAAATGCTGAAAATGGGCCAGGTGTGGTGAAAGGGACTCTGGTAAATGCCTTAAAATGGTCAGGGATATTGGCCAGATTTATTTAGGGATAAGCTGGAAAGTCAGGGAATTTCAATATAAAGATTTCGTACGAACTCTGCCATATGATAATTAAACAGTGGAAGAGTGAAGGATTTGAAAACTGGTAGGACTAGTACGAATTTTAAAATTGACATTCATGTAGAGGAATTTATAAGTCCTATAGCTTCAACTAATGTATTTTAAAGTTCATGGTACCAATAATATTTAAAAACAGCATTCTGACTTTTCTACAAATACCAATGGAGGAATGGGTAGGGGCAGGGACAGATTTAATTTTAGAAGTAGGAATGGTGAACGGTTAGTATTTATTTCAGTCCGACTCATAGACCACCCAGTATAGAGCCCCTCCCTCCAACACGTAACGAAAAGTTTAAATTATCTTATTGGCTCACTTAAACTACGTTGTGATGACGTTGCTGACGGGAACGGCGAAAAATACGCAATTCTTTTTTACCTCTGCATCGCTATGACCCGCCTCTTCTCTCATACCCCCCCCCCCCATCCCGAGGCAGGGGGTCCGGGACTTTGACGCGGATTACTCTGTTCTCCATTCCTACTTCTAAAATTAAATCTATCCCTGGTTGGGGAAAAATGAATTTAGACCGAGTTTTGATAGAAATAGTTCAAAATGAAAAATCTGTAGCAGCCCTGTACATGAAACTTTGGCGGCAAAGTGGGATTTCAGTTTTCTATTACGTAAGACGAGAGCAATCGGAAATGGAGAATTTAAAACATTGACGGCTGGAAATTGGACACTCCCTACCTTGTTAAAAATTGATTGTTTCCCCGAGTTCAAAAAGAAAATCGCTATGAAAAAAAAAAAAAGAATGAAAAAGGAGCAAAATTCCAATTTCAATTGTACCCATGCACTTTCGACGCATTTTCCCCCTCTCTTCTTTATAACGGATTTTAACTCCCAAAATACGAAACTCGCGTAGAAATAAAAATTAAGAATGTCTAGCTGTAAAAGCTTTCAGAAAAAAATATTAGAATTAATGTATATTAAAAAACCGGTTTTAAATTCTAATTACGATGTAAATGTTTGCTATGTCCTTACATATTTGTGTGGAATTTACTCATGCACTGACCGATTACTGTAGCTGCAGAGCCCCATTGACTGAAAGTAGTTTTGTAGGGATAAGTTCATAAGATATGTTTTTATAAGTTCGTCGCTGGTAGCTGAGAGCTTGTTATGAAGTGACGTAGGTGAAACGTCTTACTGAAAGCAAGGAAGATAGAGATAGGGAAGTTTCGTGTAACGCTATAACTCCGGTCGCCCAAAAATCCCGTTTTCGGCTTGGATGTGCATGTGCGCACTTTTCTCGCGCATCGTGCTGAGGATAGGCGGCACTACTGGTTTCCAACCGAGAATGCGCAGTTCAAACTAACGCCGAATATAAGTCATGTGACCCGCTAAATTTCGTGAAGAGAGATTCCTATACTGACTAAACTTCCCTATCTCCATCTTCCTTGCTGAAAGTAGTTTTGTAGGGATGAGTTCGTAAGATATGCTCCATAAGTTTGTCACTGGTAACTGAGAGCTTGTCATGAATTTACGTAGGTGAAACGTCATAGATTCTCGTAAAGCGACGCCTGGTGAGACGCTGTCAAAGGCTTAGTACAGACTAAATAGGAAGTCCTGCAAAACAGTTCAGTCAATTCTCGCTTGTCGTTCTCGAACTAGATCGAGCTGTAAGTCTCTAGGATTTGAAGTATAGGTAGTGTCATACTAATGGAACATATCTTATAAACTTATGATGTTATGCATTGTTCCAGTTTGAAATATTCGCTATTCTGCAGGACATTATTTGTGCTCGCTGTTGTAGATAAGACCTCATGCCCGTTTGTAATGTTAAACTATTTTATTTGCTCATTAAGCAAAAAATTATTCCGCGGCCATCTTGCAAAAATTTTGCGATATTATTATTTTAATTAAGAAAATTATACCTATTTCGTGAACATTAAAAGAGGACTTCATCTTTCGTTTAAAGTATATCTTTAAACGAATTCCATATTCTCAACGTTGTAAGCCTAAAATTGGTCTAGAAATAACTTATGCCTTTTGAAGTTTAAAACGTACTAAGTAATATGAAGGCGGCGCGTACGTCGATGCTATGAGGGGGTAGTTTATTTTTTTATCTTATATATCCAATGACTTTAAATAGAAGAAAGTGTCCAAAATTCCTCTAGAAATCCTCTCCTTAGAACCCAATTTTAGTTTTTTCCTTTTTTTTTATTGAATCTATATCCTAGCTGGAAATCCGATTAAGCGATTTCCTCTTTTAAAGTGGATCCAAATTCAACAATTATTAGTTCGGGGACTCAGTCAAGCTCCATACTATCAAGAGTTAATCGAGATGGAGTGTGTAACTCTAATATTATCAGAAGATAAGGGAATAGAAGTAAATTGCTCTAGCATTGGTAATAGATCATGGCACTAGTGAACAAATTTTAGGATTTTATGCCGCTTCCATCGCGCCTACACTAGAGAGAGAAAAAAATTGACCGAGTTCGAAAAATGTTTCCTACCCCCTTCCCCTCAACCTAAAGCCGCGGAACACGGACGCAGGTGCTTGAATCTAGTTCGGCCGTCTACCACCGCGAGCGTCTGACGTTTTGGAGGGAAAATTCAGAAAGCGCTTCTAGAGGGCCAACCGTTGGTGTGTTGTCAAGAATATTCACTTTCGCCAAGTGAAGAATTTGGTTACCTCGATAGTTCAAGTCCCTTATCTTACTTCTGATGGCATGTACCTGCGAGTAAAACCAGGAAGTCATACCCCTCCTTGGAAGGAATAATTGGGCCAGTTTCTTAAGTGATATCTGGGGTCAAAGGGGATAAGTATTGTTCCTATATCTTTCACGGTGAATAGTTCTGACCTACGTCAATAGTTGCGCTGTAGGTAGCTTGCCTAAAATATTTACCCGTTCTTTTCTGGCGCTACACGAGTCTTTCTCGCCCTGAAGATTATCGATGTCTGAGAATTATACTCCTGGTTTATTTCCTCTTGGTAGTATCTATTTGTGTAGATACTTTCGAGGGGATAATAAAAATAGTTTTGAAGTCGAAATCTTTTATTTTTCTTTTGAAACTCTCGCTTGCAAGCCCGTTATTGGGTTATAGAAGAGAAAGAGAATAATATACAAAGAGCTTTTGAAGTCTTCCTGGCCCCACTTCACTCGGGGGTTGCCATGAATCAAACTCGCGTTGCACTAAAAAAAATGTAGCGTTATAGCTAGAAATTTCCCAATTCATTGAATTTTAAAATTACGAATTGTAATTTTTTTATGTCCAAAAAAGCCGAACTTTAAGGGCTAAAACGTATAATGTATTTCCAACGAGCCCCTGTAAAACTCCATCCCGCAATACAACCGTGTACGATATTTTTAAAATATAAAATTGTCTTCCTTAAGTCTGTGCTAACTTAGTAGTTTTTTGGATCAGATTGAACCCCGAAATATCGCTATGTTAGTGTTAACAAAACACGTGACACTACAAAGGTGTTGAAGCTGACGAAAATTGAAAATACTAATCTAAGGGCTAAACACTAGAAAAATACTTCCGCTATGACCCGAAACTGGCATTTCTTCTAGTTATTACCCAATTGTATTGATTATATAATATGTTCACATTAATATAATTAATTGGAGCTGATCCGTGTCGGACGAAAACCATAAATTAAAATGACGTCATCTGTAAACGAACCTTATTTTTTTAAATTAACTCAATCTTTAAAGGTTGATTAACAGTAATTTAAAATCCGCGTTGACAGATGCATTTTCCTCATTATATTTATAACTACGTCACAACACACGTGATAATATTGCGCACTCCATTAAATTTAATGAAGAAATAATCCCTTTGCGAAATAACAGACGCTAGACACGCAGACGCATGCTTATATTTCTATAAAATCGACCTATCACGAGAGATTGTAACTATCCAATCACTTTTATCCCTACTCATTACGTCACTTTAAACCACGCCCTAATTCAAATTGACTCAAAAATATAGGCCTACTAAATTTAATATTGAATATTATCAAATTTATAACCGAAAAATCGCAAATTGAACATCAGACGCTATTTAAATTTTTTAAAGGTATTATTTTAACTAGTAAAGAAAAAATCGTTCTTAAAAATTAACTGTCTGTAACCCTTTAAGATCTAAAGTTTTTCGAAGAATTTTATCGTTTTTGGTTTTTTTGTGCTAGAGCCTAGTACCGTTTTAACCCTGAAAATAATAATAATAAAGTCAGGTTAAGGTTATTTTAGTATCCGTTTAATTCACTTTGATATTCCTTCTATTTAGTTTTTTCCTAAGGAGATGAAAAATTCTCTTTCAATTTTGATATTACTCGTAATCGTCTAGGGTTAATGCAAATTGACGGAGATTCAATTTTGTCTCGCTATTTTTTTTTTATTTTGCTCTCTCATACTCAAAATGAAGGGTTCATGATGGAATTATTTTTCGCTTCCGGGTATTCTTTCCTTAGACGCTTTATCCTATTCCATCCTCCCCCCTCCGTCTCTTCCGCCCCCCCCCAACCTTGAGGCTGACAAGATGTTAGAAGCAAAGAAAGGAGTCTAGTATGGGGAAATTCAAAGGAAATATACATGCAATTTTTTTGATCGAAATATCGTGTAAATTGGTTATTATTTCAAATTGGAATTATGTTTCATCAGGGATAGATTTAATTTTAGAAGTAGGAATGGAGAACGGTTATTCTTTACTTCAGTCCGACTCATAGCCCAGTATAGTGCTCCTTCCTCCAACACGTAACGAAAAGTTTAAATTATCTTATTGGCTCACTTCAACTACGTTTTGATGATGTTGCTGACGGGGGACGGCGGAAAATACGTAATTCCGAGACTTCGACGCACGCCCAGATTACTCTGTTCTCCATTCCTACTTCTAAAATTAAATCTATCCCTGGTATTGCTAACAGCAAAGGGACCCGTTTGCACATTTTAGGTACTTTACGGGGTATTATTTTAAAAGCATGGTGGTATGTTGAACCCCAAAAGCATGTTGCGAATTGATCGTTTCTGATGAGTCTACCATAAATTAGGGGGATGTTCTTTGTGCAATTTTGAGTCGTTAGGGTTAAATGACGTTTTTTTTCGTCCGGGGCACTGTTTACGAGTTAAGATTAGAGTATTTACGGATGGCCCCTTAAAATAACACGAGAAACCGATAGACAATGCTGATTTAATTATGTGGTCATCCCTAAAACCCTCAAATCATAACTTGAAAACCATGGCTCGGACGGCAAGATGTCGTACAACATTTTTGACTTAAATCCACCTTAAGTTATGCTAGACTTATCAGGAACATCCTGTATACTTGCCAACATGGCAGAGATATGATGTAAGCGCAGGAATGGTGGTAGAAAAACATGAGATCAGGGCGCCAGAACTCAATATTACCCGTGAATGTTCTCATGTCTTGTTAAATTCTTTAGTGATTTTGATGGTTCGTGTTTTAAGGTCGAGTTAAGCCTAGATTTGTTTCCTTTTGCATCCGTGATCTTATTAACTTCATTCCTATTTCAAATATTCCCTTATTCTTAGTTTTAAAGGGCCAAAAATTGTATGTTTTACGAGTTAAGCATTTTAGATATTTAGATATTTGGTTCGAGATATGATACTGGAATAAATCCAGCCATTTATATTTTATTCAGTATCTTTGATTTCAGTTGCTATTGTTATTATTGTTTGCCATATATTTACGAATCTCTTTTAAATGAACTAAACCTTAAGTCTTTGGAATACACCATGAAAATTAACGATGTTAAATTTTTATTCAAGTTAGTTCGTAATATTATACCATTGAGTGCATTATTAGTCAAACTAAATTTTCTAGTCCCTAAAAGTCTGCGACGGACTCAGACGTTTTATGTCAAGAACCGCAAACTCGATCCCATGCAACGTATGCAACGACATTATAATTCTTTTGGTAGCACTTTCGACTTGTTTTGCATGCATTATAAAGATATTCGATAAATAAATATAACATATGTTGATATCTATTATACAATTTTGAAATAA
The DNA here is from genome assembly GCF_054372755.1 of Phalangium opilio. Taxonomy (NCBI): domain Eukaryota; kingdom Metazoa; phylum Arthropoda; class Arachnida; order Opiliones; family Phalangiidae; genus Phalangium; species Phalangium opilio. The sequence continues at coordinate 8,250,916 of NW_028324151.1, forward strand.
CAAACTATTATGTAACAAAGTAAACTATTTTAACAAAGTATGTAGTTATGTCTCGGCACTATTGCCATTTTTTTCTTTTCATTGTACTGCACTGTATGTAACTTGTATAAGCCCTATGTGTATATTCTCGTGAACCCTCGCGGTTTTTTGTATACACAATAAACAATCTTTTCATTTCATTATTTATAAACCTAATATATAGAACCGGAAGAGATTTTTTTGTTTTTGTTTATTGGCTCAATTTGTTTAGTCGGGTTTTGTAATATTTTATAAGTGTAGGCTACAAAGAAGTTTCGGAATTGTTATATCTCTTTAAGCCTATTTTTGAAGATTTACTATGAGGGTTATACAGTATAGTTATTTTCAGGAATGCATACAGCTTATAGGAATAACAGTGTTCCCATATATATCCCATGTTAATTTCTATGCGGGTTTTGTCGGCTGGCCTTGAGAGCTTGTTTTCCGTTATGTGTCATATAGTTCGGACGTCTTTCATTGGTTAGAAGAAATACGAGGGACTGTCCCCCTATGACAAAAAAGTGAACCTGTTATAGGCATAGCTTCAGTAGAAAGTTTAGTTTTGAATTTGTATAGCAGCTCTTAACGAAACGAAACTAACTCCATGTAGTGTACAGGGTGTTTCTGATAAGTCTGTCAGAAATTGAGGGGGTTTTCTTTGGGCAATTTTGAGTCGATAATGTTCTATGACATTTAGACGTCCGGGTCGCCGTTTACAAGTTTTGATTTGAAGGTTTTAGGGATGACCCCTTAATTATATTGGAAATCATTGGTTTTCAGTTTCTTATTCAATTTAAGGGGCCATCCGTAAAACACTAAAGCCATAAGTTGTAAACAGTGGCCTGGACCTCAAAATGTCATGCAACATTTTTGACTCGAAATCGCCCAAGGAACACCCCCCCCCCATAATTTCATACAGATCTTTTAGAAACACCCTGTATAGTAAGGAATAATTCGACTTCCTTTCACGGTATTGAATTGCTGCATGGTTTAGGCTCTTTTAGAAATCTTAGTTGAAATGCGGAAAGGAGTGTTAGAACGACTATTACAGCGTCACGATTGAAACGATCTAAAATCCCATAGAAACGTTTCAAGCGTTCAATATAAGTATTTCCGAGATCCTGGAAGAAGAAGATGCTCTTGAGAAAGTGAAAGGAAATGTATAACGAGTTCTAAAGAATTCGAATAAAAAAAAATCGCATTTCCTCGTAATCTTTCCCTGTAATGTTTACGTTTATCAACACGACGATAAAAGTTTCCGCTCTTGGATAGTATATCCACTTGAAAATGATGCGGAGAATCAGTCCAATATACATCGCGTGCCCTCTTAACAGATATTCCTTTTGTGACCCTCGAACATTATACCGTTTAGAAGATCATTATGTTAAAGTAAAAAATTAATTGCTATTAAATATTCCTAGTCTTCTTTTTCCTTTTTTAATCCAATTACGATATAATCAGAAATATTTTACCGTTAAAATGCACCAAAAATGAGTTTTTAATCCGTGTGGTACAGGGATCCATGTAATTTGAAAAGCCGGAATAGAGAACAGAGTAATGTGGGCGCGCGTCGAAGTCCACGACCCCCTTAACCTGGAAGGGGGCGGGGTAATTTATGCGCGCGTCAAAGTCCCGGACCCCCTTCCACGGGACGGAGGGGGGTATGAAAGAAGAGGCGGGTCACAGAGACAGAGGTAAAAAAGAATTACGTATTTTTCGCCGTCCCCGTCAGCAACATCGGCTGCGTTCAGTAACGCTCAACGGAGGCTCCGTTGAATGCGCATTCGCCACTGAACGATTTTCGGAACTTCCGGTTTGACGTCACGATTGTAAGCGAAGAGGCATCGAAGTCATCGGCTGTAAGAGCCGATTACTTCGTTGAGCAACGCATTTGTGACGTAGCAGCAATGGAGGAAACTTATCTCCCTGAACGATTTCGAGATGTTAATTTCATGGATAATTTCGGAACTATTTATAAAATCGGTGTAGCAGCGACTGAATGCGAATGAATAGTGTCTGTTAACTATTTTATGAAATTTTTTCGATTATATCTATGAAGTTTAAAAAGTTATTGGGTTTTAAAGCTTAAGCCTTGGCTAAGTTACGGGTCAGAGTTTGCTCTTATTTCGGCTAGCAGGTCCTCGCATATCCATTTCCATGAACTGTAAGCAGACGATACACCGCAAAGTTTGCAAAAAACCGTTCAGTAGCCTAATACGTCACACATCACGTTGATCAACGGAGCTCAACGCCTTTGGTCTCCGTTGAGCGTTACTGAACGCACCCATCATCAAAACGTATATTAAGTGAGCCAATAAGAAAGTTTAAAATTTTCGTTACGTGTTGGGCTGTGAGTCGGACTGAAGTAAATACTAACTGTTCTCTCCATTCCTGCTTCTAAAGTTACATGGATGCCTGGTATGTTTGGCTTTAATTTATGGACATCGAACAAGCTTAGCTGAACTTCTTGAAATATTCGACACTTTCTTATTGACAAAAATCTGTTTCGGAAGTGGAAGAAGTTGTAGAATAATTGGTGTATTTTCAATAGAACCCTCTTAGCTTTCGTACTCTTAAACCTCAATGTATGTACTCTTTTTCAAATCGGTGCAATAACGTAATCCAGGAATGCATACAGCTACTAGGAGTCATTGTGCCCCCATATCTCACATGTTAATTTCTCTAGTGGTGGTAGAGAGGGGGGGTGTAGACTGTGTATCCCTCCCTCTGGTCGCGCTCTTGTAAGAGGGAATACTATACGCGCTCAGTAAGGGGATGGCACTGAGCTAAGAGATAGAAGGGTATGACGTTTGCATACGTAGTACAACCATTACTTTATAAGAAGGGGGCTCGGAGAGACCAAATTCTCTACCAGCTTCCCAATTTCAAAAACGGTACCGAGCCGTATCACTTCCGCACATACGCAACCGGCACACCAGAGAGGAAAAAGAATCGGAGTCGTAGTTAACTGCTGTGCGCCGAAGTGGGTGCGCGTGAGAGAGAGATGGGGCTGTGCCGTTACAGTTTCCATCTCACTTCCCTCTTTTTACTCTCTATATACGTTCTCACTGATATGTTGAGAAAATGGCTACACAATGACTCCTAGTAGCTGTATGTATTCCTGCTTAAACTTATAGCAAAGAACCGACCGAGGCAAGGAATTTGGCCGTAGTGTAGAGAGTGCTTGAATACGAAACCTTTCTAAATGTTTCTAAATTATTTTCTTATTTGGTTTGCTCTCTCGCTCGTTCCTTAAAAAGAAAAATTCTCTCCCCAAGCTTAGGGTACGTACGTGCAGGGGCATTCGAATCCAGTTTCAATCCTCTACATGTCTGTAATGAAAATAAAATTGGAATTTTTTCAGTTGGGTACCTACCTTTTGGTATCGAGAATTTTTTTTTCTTTCCTTTCCGATTGGAACTCTAGTTCTGTTACATATTTTCCGTTTTGAACTTCCTTTTACGTTTTTCATTTTAGGCTTGTTAGTTTTCTTTGATTTTTATGATATAGTTACAAGATGGGAATTTTAGAAGAGACACCAGGAATCCTTATAACTCATTTTGTAGGGCAATTCTTTACTCGTGTTGGTTAATTTCGCATGTCAAATAGATCAGTTATAAAATGGTCAAGTAAAAGCTCAGTTTTTCACTGTTGAAATTTGTTACCCAGAAGTGTTAGTTTCGTTTTGAAAGATGAATCGTAAGTTTATAAGACATGTTCCATAAGTATGAGTATGACCATAAGTGGATCATATTACAGCTCCGTATAAGTACTGGACGTAGGTTATGCTTTTTTAAACAGCGTTTTCTTCCAAAAAAATCCAAGCACGCCATCTATAGCTCAGTTTTACAAGTATAGTTTTCCTATTTACCCGGATCTGGAGTTACGTTAACCTACGGAAGTTCCGGTTGATGGTAATGACTGTCAGACCGCCGTCAGTGCTGGAAGACAATGCTGATGCACAGCGATGTTATATCGCCCAGTACTTCTAGGAAGCTGTAATATGATCCACTTCTGGTATGACACTACTTATGCTTCGTAAAACTAGAGACTTGCTTAGAGCTAGTTCGACAACGATGCGAGAGTTGACTACACTCAGTTTTACAGTCCATCTTCCTATTTTAATTTAATTAGTTTTAAAAACGAGTACTACTGTCCTGCCATAGCTTTGTTTTTGCTAATCCGAACCTCTTACTTAAACCAAGAAGCGGTATCTAGTTTACTAGGGAGAAGTTATGCCTAAGTATTTGCGCGCCATAGTCCCAGTCCCCCTTTCATAATACAAGGGGGGGACGTAAAAGGAGGCCGTGCTATTTCGCCTCTCCTCAGTCGGAAAATACGTAATTTTCGTCATTCGCGTCGCGCTGACATGAGCTTTCAAGAACCAATAAGATGCTGGTTGTAATTTAGAGGCGGGGGATTAACTCCGGACAGGCTACGTTTGGACTGGAGATAAAGCTAGAAATGTGGCGAATTTATACCTTCTTCCTTGTAAACTAGATATCCCTTCTTGGTATAATGTTATGACATCTGATCTTTTCGCTAGAAAAAAAATTATTTGTATTTTAAATTTTGTAAACAATTTAATGCACTAACCCCAATACCTCGTGGATTTATTCTCTATTGTTAATCATAGCTTACGCTATCCGATATATAAATTTTTTTAATTGAAATCCTTTTTAGTTCGTTAAATACATAAGCTTTGTCACGCGATTAGGTCCACTCCACTTCTTCTACCATGAGCTCGAACTCAGAATCTTCCAGTACCGAAACTGCAGGGTGTTTGAGAGTTAAAAAAAAATTTGCTGGTATGGTAGGTAGTTTGAAGTGTGAGGCTATTAGCATTTTAATTAAGGCATCAGGGCGCTCTTTGGCCTAGCTGGCCCAGAGACTTCCTCGAGTGGATTAAGGGCTCTTTAAAGACGTTCCCCGGAAAACGAGAAGACGATTAAAACCATTCTTCTATACCCGGCATCTCGTCCCTCCGTTCGTTCTTCTTTCCATACACTTTGAAGATGTCGAAATATATTCTTTGAAAGATAGCTTGTTCGCACCTATATTGCGTCATGGGAAAATACGGTGTTTCAACTTCAGCATGCCTGCTAAATTGGACCAGTATTGAATAAGAAGCGCCATAGACCCTTCCATTAATTGCTTACAGAGGAACAAACGCACAACGAGAAGGTTGCCACCTTAGGTTATTTCCCTTACGCTGATCTTAAACGTCAGACGGAACCCATGTGTACTACACACGGGAGGCTAGCCAGCTCATGCTGGATATAGCGGTGCTTATTGGCACAAAGGGAATAACTCTGAAGGGAAGGGGGCCACCTTCTTGGGGTGTTTGCTTTTCTGTTGGAATTTATGGAATGGTCTATAGGTAATCTGTATTTCAATCTCTCCATTGTGTAACGTATGAAACTTGAAACTTCGTGATGTACTCTACGTGTAATCTGGTAAACTCACGACGCTTAATTGGTTCATGCTGAAATTATTATTATCAAATTAATAAAGGGATTTAATCCTTTAGTATCTTCACGGCACCACTATAGAATTCTCTGTGTGACTTCTATTTTTCAAGGTTACAAAATTGTTACAAAGATGGGCGCTCTTCTTAATATGCCTCAAATGTACATTGAGAAAAGCCTCTTGGATAAAATCAGGAAAAAGTAAAACGGGGTCAGGAATGTGCTATATTGATATGATATTTAAAGATGTGATAGGAGCTTTTGTCGTTATCCTTCCCTTTACTGACGTCACCGTAGCGCAACTACGTCGTCATCTTATACTATGGTACCTACCCAAATGTCGCAAGTTCCATCAAAGAGTGGAAATAGAATGGCTGAAAAAGGCTCCATGTCGCTTATGTATTTTTGCTGTTTAAGTGTAACAGATTCGTACAGTGTTTTCACACTGAAATTTCCAAACATTCTTATTGAAATTATTATACAACTTAACCCCAAATAATTGTTTTACAATACGGCGCTTTCCGCTTAACAATCGAGGCCTAAATGCGTTCAATTTTTGTTTGGGGTGAAGCGCATAATATTGCTTATCGTTATGCTAGTCGGGAGTCTTTTACAATTGACGGTCTAATTCACGAAAATCTCACTCTAGAACTCTGATAATTGTGATGAAGTTTCCCATTGCAAAAGCTGGATATTGTAGTAGCAAGTTCTTGCGCTTGTTAAAATTAACTTACTATTTTGTAACGACTGTTGAAATGTCTATGTAATTTAATAAAACGGGCGGTAAAGCTATAGTGATTCGTATCTGCCCATAATTCTTCATCAGACACGAAGAGCTCAATGGCCCCAACAGTTCTAAGCTATAATGCCTACCAGGTTTATGGTAAATCATTTAAGTCTTTCACTCGGCCGAAGAACATAAGCCTCTGCGTTAATTTAAGCATATAAAAATAAAATGCGTGTTCACACACACACTTCACTTATGAACTATTAAATATCTCGTTTCAAAAAGGTTCTGATTGCTATTGGAGCTCGTAATGATATACAAAACTTTTCCTGAGAAAAATTCATTCAAAACACTTTGTCTTCCCTTTTTCCAGACTTTCTTTAGTAATCTACAAAGTTTTGTCATCCAGGTGTGATCTAGGCTTCTAATTTGGTTTTAAGGGGTGTTAGGTTGTTTTGTCTAAGCCTTGGTCGGTCTGTGTCCCTGACAAAACAATGAACCGTTAACGCCCCCCTTTCATCTAATTCTAATAAGGGAGATTTCACCATGGCACGAGTCGCACGACCAACAGCAGGCCCTACAGAGCGTAACTTCAAATCTTCCCCCTTGTACTAGCTCTGTACTCGAGCTCTTTGAAAGTGCAGACGATTCTGAGAAATTTAAAGAAAAAAAATATCTTTTCACGCGGGTAGAAGGAGCTAGAATGCTAGGTAGAATGTTGGCCGAGTGGATTTAACTCGCCAGTTTTCCCCTATCGTACTCCTTATAGCCAGTTTATAAGCAATTTAGCCCTAGCTCTTAATTAAAACTAAAGAAACAAAGAGTGAGCTAGCTGGGGAAAGAGTTTAAAGGAGTTTTTAAGTCTCCCGGACAACCCCCTTTATTTCAATGTTTTTTCTTTTTCTTTATGTCCGCTTTGCTAATGCGATTATCTCTTACCTCTCCTCCTTTGCCTTTTTATTCTCTTAGATGGTGCAGTTAAATTTATTTTATTTATAGTTTTATGTAACTATTGAATTAGTGTTCTTTTGTAGTTTTATGCAACTATCGAATTTATAAGTTTTATAGTTTTAAGGTTTTTTAGAAACTCAAGTTACGTTCTGCAGTTTTGCTCAATCCTAGAGTGAAAATGTCAGTTTTTTTTCGCAAAAAAGAAAGTGTTTCGTATTTTTTTAGACACTTTTGACTGAAAATGTTTTATTGTGTTTTACAAATTTTGCCCGAAAATATTCGTAGGCATAGTTTTGTTTTGGCAGAAAATGTTTGAAGTTTTGTTTGGCAAATTTTCACAGAAAATGTTTGAAGTTTTTTTTTAATTTTGTCGGAAATGTTCTTTTTCGCCAGTCGTTTGCGAAATTCTCGTAGTTTTTTCTTCGCAGAATTTGATAAACTGTATTGAATATAAACATATTTTGTTGAAACGTCTAGCGCACAATAAAAAAGTTCACGAATAATTTTCTTAACACAAATTCACAAATTTAAGGTGTCACCATGGAGGGGTAGATGTAATTTGCTTCTAAAATTATATTAATCCCTGTAGGTGTCACATTTCAAAACATAAAGAACACTAAACTAAAAAGAAGTAAATCTTCCTTTATTACAATTAAATGAAGTTGGCACTTAATTTCATCAAATTAAAACCTACTTCAAGAATCTGATACGCATATATATATATGAAGAGAAATCTTAGAAAATAGAATGAACCATCCATTATAGCATTCTTAAACAAGTGTAATTAAGCTCTGAATTAAAGGCGAGAAACAACGCCAAGCCTCGCATCGCCATTCAACGAGTGTGCATACACACCTTTCAGAAGATGTTCAACAACTCCGTTCAGTTCTAAAATAACTAATTCTTCCTTAGGTGTAAATGGGTGGAATATTTCCCCGTATCACTTTAGTAACTAAATTGAAATCTTTAAGATGAACTGAGTGTGCGAACTGAAGTTTCCCTCCCAAACAAATTGAGAATCAAATTTTGCCAAGCTCTCTATGTATAGGCTTATATACTCTTTGAAAGTGCGGGACTGGAGGTTTAAAACTCCCTTTCTAGCGCTTCAAAAGTGAAGGAGATTCCATAGTTAAATAGATCTAGTCTACCGTGATATTTTAATTGTATTATTCATTAGTAAATCTGGTCTTGATTACGAGGGTGTAGATTGGGAAGGGAGGGCCAGTGTGTGTGTGCAAAAGCGCCTAATGAAACGATTGATCTAAAAGGCCTTTGTATAATCAACGCCTTCGTCTTGTTGTTGTTGTTCGTCTCAGTTTGAATATGCAGCTCGTCTAATTATATTTAGAGATGTACAGGTTGTTGCTGTTCGATATGGACTGTATAGTCTATGTGTATTATAAATATTGGACACTTCTATCCGTGTGATATGTTTTTGTTTGGTTTTCGGAGCACTATATTTGCTACATACAATTTGAACTATACGACCAAAATGTTTGGTGAAATTATGATTTTGTAGCCTGTGTTAAACATGGCCTATAGACTATAAGGACCCAGAGAGGCAATTATCTTATAAGCCAGTAGTTACTTAACCTTTTTTACGTGGCATACGGAGCTGCAGGGCGGTTTAACAAAGTATGACACTACTTATACCAAAAGCGGATTATGCTTCACACATAAAGTACGTAAGTCCCACTTTTCCATAGCTTTGGCCATGGATTTCATGACATTCCCGAAGTAAAAACTAAGCAGACGAACAAAAAAGCTTTTAACCAATCATGAGCCCCCTAACCATAGATAACCTCTTTAACGCCAGACCAATCGGCGACGGCTATTACTATTTTCTTGCATGGGAGGGACCTCGACTCGACCTCGCCGTCGACATAACCGGGAAGCCCGGAACGCGAATTTGCGTTATAAAATATTCAGCGTTTTAAAGCTCAAGTTTCGAAATTTTTTGAGACATTTACTACGTCGTCAACTAAATATTATAAGATTTTCTTTAAATTTCAACATAAATATAGCTCTGCAAATAGAATTAGACACGAAAACTACACTAAGCCTTGGCTAGATATCAGCGGCTGAGACCGAGCGGCCCATTTCGAGCCGCCGGCGGCCGGGCTTGCCGTAACGGCGAGAACAGAAAAATACCTCGTTTAAAATACAGATGCACGGCGTCTTAAATAGTCCAAGCAAAAGCTACCCAGATTGATAACAACTAAATATTATAAGATTTTCTTTAAATTTCAACATAAATATAGCTCTGCGAATAGAATTAGACACGAAAACTACACTAAGCCTTGGCTAAATATCAGCGGCTGAGGCCGAGCGGCCCATTTCGAGCCGCCGGCGGCCGGGCTTGCCGTAACGGCGAGAACAGAAAAATACCTCGTTAAAAAACAGATGTACGGCGTCTTAAATAGTCCAAGCAAAAGCTACCCAGATTGATAACATTTTAACGCCTTACTCCCAAATAATCTTTGGTATTGTGAAGAGTTTTATCTTAAAAATATTTTAGAAACCCTACTCAGTCTTAATAGTAGTTCTCGAATTTATGTACCTGGTAAATCGGTTCTTAAGGCGGAAGGATGGCAAGGATCCGAAGGAGCCGCGTTACTGAACTATTTCCCTCCGCGTAAGGGGAAGTTCTTTCCTAGGAGCTTAGAGAATATCGTGTAGCTCCCCCAGGCGTATGTTACGTACTTCATGTGTAAAGCCTAATCGGCTTCTGCTTATACTTCGTAATGCTCGAGCTACTAGTACAGTCATTTTAGCCCAAAAATAGAGGGAACCCTGAACAAATTGAAACAAAGCTGAAAATATCAGATTTTATAGATTTTTGGGTGCTCTTTAACGTGGTCTGGTCTCCCACACTCTCCCATTGGAGGAATTTCCGCCATATTGGAAAATGGCGGACAAAATCGAGACAACGTTTAATAACTCCGGTTCTACTTAACCGATTAACACGTAATTAGGCTTCAATTGTAGATCAGCTTCAAACACATAATTCACCTCCTAAGATAGTTTGTCCTACAACTAACCGGAAGTTCACAATCTGACTCTGAAGATTAGCCTCATATAAAAATGGGAATTTAAAGCATTTTATGGTTTCTATATTCAGAATACATTTCAAAATCGAGAAAAAGTTTAATAACTCTGGTTCTACTAACCCGATTAACAAGTTATTAGGCTTCAATTGTAGATTACTTTCAAACACATAATACATCCTAAAGATATGTTGTCCTACAACTAACCGGAAGTTCACAATCAAGCCCGGAAGGTAAAGCAAATCTAATTTTTGAGTATTTCGAAACGGTTTCGAGCGAAATAAATGCAAAGAGGGTTTTAAACCTAAAATATATTATTCCCATTATATTTTTACCACTTTAAGTGACGATGACGTCACGGAGAGGTATTATACTGGACGTGTGTGTGGGGGGGTGTCTGTCTGTCTGTGTGTCGGTCACCGCGTCCGCAGTAATTTTTGGCTTCTACTCCCAACGTTAGGATCAAGAAGTGCGTGGCGATCGGCTAGGGTTACGAGAAACGTCTAGCCTCCAAATTGCAGGGCTTCAACCAAAGGTTCATGCAATTGCGGATTTCTTATCATTTATTGTGAATCAATCGCCTTATACCCTAAATTTCCAAAAATTGTTAAAGAGGCATACGCTAGAATTCAAACGTCAACAATAGCTATGTTTAAAATTATTTTAGGAATTAAGTTTCTTAAAACGACTTCAGTAGACTTACGTTAAACTACTGACGACTAAAGTAAGTAACATCAATTATATTTTCTTAATTATTTGAGAATAACCTCTTAATTGCGTCTCGTATCGGAGAGGTTTATTTTTTGTTTACCAACTTGTATATTAGTATATTTATCAATATTGGTTAAGCTTAAGTTTAATCATAGTCCTCTACTTGAGGTTGAGCCTCAAAATCTCTATGTTCATTTGAACAAGATACTCCCTTGCATTGTCTACAAATTGAAGAACAGACTGGACCAGTTTTACCGCATTCACATTTCAAATCACAGACTTCCTTGCATTTACGAGGGATCATCTGCAGAAGCTCAGCTGGAGCAGGTTGTAGAGTGGTAACGATTGGTTTGAGTTCAGATCCTACCTGTCTCCAAGCCCATTCTCAAGCATTTAGGCTGCTTCCAAGCCACGTTTGAACTTGGTGATAAACTCTATTTGAATGCTGCTTTGCAGCCGCACTTGTTGGTGGAAGCGAAGCTAATTCAAAAGCTCAATTCCATAATCTTCATTTAAAGTATACACTTGGTTATGTTAACTTTGTTTCACACGCTTTAACCCAACTTTAGCCGTATTGACAAGTGTGGGCGAACAATGGTATATTTTAAAACATTAAGTTTTATGATGGTACAAACGGAGCCTCCGGGATGAACTAGGCCCATGCATGTCAAATTTTATGTGGGGAAATATCTAGTTTGTTAGGAAAAATATTTTCACCATAGATGGCGCTTATTTTTCCGTTGTGACAGGGGTCTTCCTTAAATTATCGTTGATATTTTAGGGGTCAGTCATAAACTTTTTATGATAGAGAAAAGTTTCATCCTGAAATGAACGTAAATGTTTTTGGGGCTATACACTTTTTACTGAATCTTTCGGTTAGATGGTATTGATGACAACAAAATAAATTATTTCAATTAAAATAATTCAGTAAGAGTTATAAAAACGTATACTTACAATCCGCGACCTTGGCCCAAATACTTAAGCAGTCGACAGGGTCACGGGGTTGAGCTTTGTTTATTTTTCGGTCGTATCAGCGGCCCCAAACGGGAAAACACGGCGAACTAAATTAGTTAAAAAAATATTCTCGCTTCGCCACACGCATGGGCCTAGTTCATCCCGGAGGCTCCGGTACAAAGGCTGTTTTACCCTCTCCCGTACTATACATTATAGCTCTTGTAAGAAAAGAAACAAAATTTGTCAGTAATAGGAACTATATGTTTAATTTTCGAAACGTATTCTGAAAATAAAAACCATAAATGCTTTAGATCCTCATTTTTTATAGGAGGCTAATCTTCAGGGTCAGATTGTGAACTTCCGGTTAGTTGTAGGGTAAAATATTTTAAGAGATGAATTATGTGTTTGAAGGTGATCTACAATTGAAGCCTAATTACGTGTTAATCGGTTAAGCAGAACCGGAGTTATTAAACGTTTTCTCGATTTTGTCCGCCATTTTCCAATATGGCGGAAATTCCTCCAATGGGAGAGTGTGGGAGACCACACCACGTTAAAGAGCGCCCAAAAATCTATAAAGTCTGAAATTTTCAGCTTTGTTTCAATTTGTTCAGGGTTAAAACCTATTTTTCCTGTACTATACTTCGAGAACGACAAGCGAAAATTGAAGTCCTACACTCGGTTAATTTTGTAGGAGTTCCATCTTCCTAATTTGTCAGTGCTAAGCCTTTGACAGCGCCTCACCAGGTATCGCTTTACCTCGAATCTATGACCTAAGCCACTTCATGACAAGCTCTCAGTAACCAGTGAGTAGTGACAAACATATAGTGAACATATCTTTTGAACTTATGGTATGGAGTATATGGTCGCTTAAAGACCATATACATATCCTACATATTTTATACTTCAATTACAAAATCGTTTCCTATTTCATTCATACACGATTTATGAATTCTGAGTTTGAAACTTTGGTACTTGATATAGACAATTCGGAAATTACTTACAGAAAAACCAACACACAGGGGCGTGGCTGCCATTGTGGTATTTTCCCTCGCGCCAAGAAGCAACATAAGACTGAGCTCGAGTTTACTACACGAACATGGGAATCTAGCCAACTCGCACTGCCTCTAGCGGTACTTTTTGGCGAGCCCCTGTGTGGTGGTTTCTCTGTATGCTATTTCTGAAATGGTCTAGAGAATATTTCGATGAAACACATAAGGGGGATACACTGGGATATTTCGCGTGTCGCTGTAGGGTTTTTGTATCGTGGTAACTCGCGATATATGAACCACCTTTTATGTGTTGATGGTGAAGGTTGCCTTCTCCTCCTTTTTGGAGGGTTAAAAGGGTGTAAAGGAACCATAATTTGTGCCCAACAAACCTGAATATTTAAGACATACCAATCTCATGAACGTATGATCCGGAACCAGTCAATATCAGAGAGCCCTTAAGCTTACCACAAACGTTTCAACCGCTTTTTTGCTCTCTATTCCTTAAACGTATTTTCCGTATCCTAGAGAATATGTCATGAAAGTTTCAGTGCATTCGAATAGCGGAGTATCGTACCCCTTCTTCATTTACACTTGCACTTACACTTTTTAGATTTATTTTGGTCACGAGGGAGTACCTTTTTAAATGTATATGGGATGTGGGAATCGCCTAGGAAGTTTCCGATCGGTTTAAACGAAATGAGACTTTGTAAGGTATATGAAAAACATGAACAGGGATTCCATGTGTCTCTAGCGTCCTTCCGTCGCGAAATTGAGATATTTCCGAGTTAAACCGTGCAACGCAGACACTTAAAAGGCAGATCCCATGAGTTCATGCGAACCACAGTGAGTTAGATGATCGAGAGCAAAGTGAGTCTAGACCAAAATCGAACGTAAAATGAGATTTTTTTGTGGTTACACGATGCAACCTCCCAATAAGATTTTCTTAAATATTTATTTTTTAAAACACCTGTCCCTTTACTTGATTCCTATAAGTTTACTTATTGAGCCAATCAATTAGTTCTAGCAGAAGTAAGAAATGGGACTAGAAGTATCGAGGTAACTAAAATCTTCACTTGGCGAAAGTGAATGTTCTTGGTTACAACACACCAACCCTTAGCCCTCTGGTAGCGTTTTCTGAATTTTTCCCTCCAAAACGTGAGACGCTCGCGGCGGTAGACGGCCGAACTAGATTCAAGCACCGGCGTCCGTGTTCCCCGGCCTTAGGTTGAGGGAAAAGGGGGTAGGAAATGTTTTTGGAACTCGACCAATTTTTTCTCTCTAGTGTAGGCGCGATGGAAGCGGCATAAAATCCTCAAATTAGGACAACCGTCACTCCCAAGTTTACTCGTAGGTCGACGAAGTCTCGGTACAGATCGCTAGCTATGCCAATATCACGTGGTGACAAAGTTCAAACAAAAATATTAGGTGTGACGTCAGGGGTGAAGGTTTCTAAACCACCTCCCCTTTAATTCAATCAGAAATGCCCAGAAAATGACATTTTGTTAAAGATTCTAAGATGAAGAAATCTATCTATTCTTAGCCCTAGTGAGTGAAATAAAACCGAATTCTAAAAATTTTAATATTGTCAAATTAGTATTGAAAAACAAGTGGGGAAACATTGAAGGTAATCAAAGGTGAAATCTTGATTAGTACTCTTTTTACTAAGGATTTATTAAAGATGAAACGTTCAAAAAAGGAAATCCCTAGAAAGGATTTTCTATTTTGATATAATAGAAAAAAAAAAAAACCCGAACAAAAAGAAATTTTTTTGGGGGAAAAAATAGTCTATCAACTCATCCTTTCTCTTTCGATTAATTTACCCTTAAAGTGAACTAACAGTTGATTAAATTTGAAGTGGGTTGTCAAATTCATCCGCTCAATCTTTCACTCCTCATCTTCTCCTCGTTTTTATTTTCTGTTCGAAAAGGACAATTATGAAATCAAAATCTTCGCGATTCTCTACGTTCGCGCTAGTCTGCTTTGCATGGTTCTACCCATTTTTATCCCTAATATTTTCGGGGGTGGCGTTAGACGGGAATCTGTTTCAGACTCGTCGTTGGTATGATCCCTTAAGAGGTTTCGTTCTACGAGTAATTACCTGTTTTTAGTCGCGCCTCCGAAATATTTAAGGTGAAACTAATACGGTTGTGTCATACAGGGATGGTATGAAAGTAGAGTACTACTAGAGGGATCTTGTTTACGACGCTACTTCCGGCGGTATGCGTCACTTCTTTCTCTGCCCTCCTATTGGCTGAAATATGAGAAGTTGAGAACCGGATATTAGAAGCAAAATTAAATCTGTGTCTTCATTATCAACGTCTGTAGCTCAAACTAATTTAGCTACAAGGTTGAATTTTTGCAGGGATGTTGCTCTTGAGTATAAGGCGCGTACTAAGAAAGAGTTTTCCAATTCGCGGCCATCTTGAAAAGTGGTGGAACAAAATGTATAAACAATCGTTATGGAAGTAATGGTTACAACGGATTTCAGTAATATTTTTTGCATTGGTAATGGTATCCTTACTTTTCACATTACTAATTAATGGTTTTGCAAGCTAAGCACTGACAGAGTTACAAACAGACAGACAGATTAGTCTGGTTCTTACCAGGGATAGGTTTAATTTTAGAAGTAGGAAAGGAGAGCGGTTAGTATTTATTTCAGTCCGACTCATAGCCCAGTATAGAGCCCCTCCCTCCAACACGAAACGAAAAGTTTACATTATCTTATTGGCTCACTTAAACTACGTTTTGATGACGTTGTTGACGGGGACGGCGAAAAATACGTAATTTCATTTTTCCTCTGTCGCTCGCGATGACCCACCTCTTCTTCCATACCCCCTCCTTCCTGGGGAAGGGGGTCCGGGACTTTGACGCGCGCCCACATTACTCTGTTCTTCATTCTTACTTCTAAAATTAAATGGATCCCTGCTCTTACTTATTATAACATGCTCCTGAAATTACCACAAATCCCATTATTATTATAATTATTATAAGAAAGTAAGAAGACAAACTTTGCATTCTCAGGCTAGTCTTCTAAAGGTAACTTCAACAATGGATTGCAGTTTTGTAGTGAAACTCTAATCTCGGTCTTCATCAAGCTTGTCTGTTGGAATCTTTTCATGGTGGTGGTATCAGTGTTCTCGTTGCGTTTATATAAAGGCGATCTGGTTGGCGACCCCCTGGCCTTGTTTTACCCCCCTCGCTGTTGCCCCCCCCTCTCTCTTGTCGGCCATATTTCCCCCTTTGGCTTCGAATCGAACTAATTTCTTCCTCCCCCTCCTACTGGGAAAATAAATTGCTTTGCTATAATAAATCTCGACTCTCTTCATCTCTCTTTCCGGGCTTCTTTCCTGGAAGGGAAAACCGGCCGGGCTTCCCTATAATACAGAATTTTTCCCATACTCTTGTTATAGAATACTGCAAATATTCCAGCCACGTCAACTATCTAATTAAAAATTCGATTGTTCACCTTTTTAATGAATTTTAATAATTTTTAAAGGGACGGTGAAAATCTAAGAAAATCAGTATATTTCTTATCGATAATAATTTATACTAATTTTAAGACCAATCTCCATAGTGAAACATGTGGAAATACGCTAGTGCCGAGTGGCTAAAAGTGTGCCTATTTTTAGTGTAGAAAGGAAGAAATTTATTGAGTTGATAAAACTAGATATTAACAAAAGCAAGCGCGCACTTAGCAGTTCATGGAAATACTACCGAATGATTTTAAAATTAAAATTAGTTTGAGGAGATTTTGTAGATAATTTGAAACTGGCATCTCCGACCAATGGCGTAACCCCCTGCCTTATTGTTAACACGCTATTTATCTCGCAGTACAATTTGTCACATCGCTTGCAATTTTTTGTCAAATTTCGCGCTAAATTTCATTCGACATGGAGCGTGCCACGAGAATTTTGTTAACACGCTATTTATCTCGCAGTACAATTTGTCACATCGCTTGCAATTTTTTGTCAAATTTCGCGCTAAATTTCATTCGACATGGAGCGTGCCACGAGAATTTTGTTAACAGGAAGGGAGGGCGTTACGCTATTGGTCAGACGTGTAAATTTTAAATTATCCATGAAATCTAATAAAACTATAATTTGAATTTTAAAATCACTCGTAGGTATTTCCTGGATGTTTCACTACGCAGATAAGTCTTAAAATTAGTAGAAGAATGGATAACAAATCACTTCAGTTTCCTTTTCACCCTCCCTTTAACACCTCAACATATATGCACTTATATACTGACTACCAAAAGTTTTATATTATATATTTCGCATTATCTTTTGGGAAAATCATTTCTCGTGGCAATCTTTAGAATTTGATGGACAAATTCTTATATTAAATATACAGATAAAATTATTTGGGCATAGGGGCACGCCACCCATTTGACTTTTGACGTCATTATTGGCCTGTTGACGCTATTCGGTCTACAGCTACTCTAGTTGCCGCTAAATAAGGGAAAAAATGGTGTGAAGAAAGGCATCCCATACGCGTGTGTTTCTCTTTCTCAGTATGAAATCTATTTATATCTACATAAATCAAAGTCCTGACTGACTGATAATCAACGCCCAGCCCAAACCGCTTGCCCTAGAAGGCTGAAAATTTGCAGGAACGTTACTCATAGGTAGTATGCGCGTACTAAAAAATATTTTTCCAATCCGCCGCCATCTTAAAAAATGGCACCCAGAAATGTAAAAAATCTTCTCTATGCAACAAAGTCCGTGCGTTTCAACCGATTTCACAAATATTTAGTACACTGGTTTCCTTTAACCTATAGATGGGCTGAATGGTCTTTTGGGTTCGATTTGTTGCCATCTTCTCAAATGGCGGCCAGAAATTTAAAAACCCTTCTTTATGGAATAATGTCCGCATGGAAAGTAATAAAAAAAATGTCCCGACGGGCTGACGGGCAACGCCGAGTGCCTTCGCTCCTAGGGTGCTTCAAAAATCTTAGGCCTATAGTCATCAGTAAAATCTACCCATTCTTTATATCATTTTGATGGAAGTTCTTATTACACGCCAGCGACGCCGCGACGGGTAACAGCTAGTTTATGAATATATTTATAGCTAATTACTCGTATAATGTATTAAATTTTATTCTTCTATTTATAAATTAAATGTACCTCAAAAGTTCCGTTAATTCAGTGTCATTCATTCATTTGTGTTTTATAGATGAAGAAAAGGCTTTGCAAGATTTAGTTTCAATTGAGTCTTCGGCCAGACAAAACGGGGCAAAGTCGGACAGATCACAATCCTTGAAAAGCAAGCCATATATCAAACTGCAAGGGCAAAAAGGTATTTATGGATAAAATAAATAACTGCGCACGTTTAGTTCATAATTTAATTTCAGGGTATATTATTTTCATTTGGTATGTTAGTTAATATTTTGGTTGTTATTTAATTTTGCAGAAGGTCCTCCTCATATCCCCGAAGAAGAAGTATCGGGTCAGTCTAGTAAAAGAGAATATTTTCGACCAGTCTCGGTCAACTTGCCTCAAAGTCAAGAGGAATCGCCTCCTAATTCCAATTCTGTCCTGGATGCCAATAAAAACTATGAAATCGTCGACTCAACACATACCTATATTCGGATTGCCGAAAAGTAAGTGCCACTTATTTTTATTTCCAGGGATAGATTTAATTTTTGAAGTAGGCTTGGAGAACGGTTATTTATATTTACTTCAGTCCGACTCATAGCCAATAGAACCCCTCCCTCCAACACGTTACGAAAAGTTTAAATTATCTTATTGGCTCACTTAAACTACGTTTTGGTGACGTTGCTGACGGGGACGGCGAAAAATACGTAATTCCTTTTTACCCCTGTCACTATGACCCACTTCTTCTTTCATACCCCTCCGTCGCATGGAAGGGGGTCCGGGACTTCGACGCGCGCCCAGATTACTCTGTTCTCTATTCCTACTTATAAAATCAAATCTATCCCTGGTATTGTAAAAGTTGCACTGCTTATAAAAGGCTTAACTAGAGATGTGGAATTACCGTAATTTTAGAAAACGGTAATTAGTCTTTGGCAGTTTAAGTACGTTGCTTTGGTTTTGACCCTATAGGGCTCCAAATTTAGAAACTGTAATTTTCGTCTTTATTCTGAAATTTACCAAATCGCGTCTTTATGCATAACGAATCTTCATTCTTGGGATAACGAAAAGTGTAACGTTGTTGACGTTGCAAGAAATATGTGTTCATATACACAACCCGAAGAAACGAATTATAAAATTAATAGGCCTAAATAAAATAATCTTATAAATTTGCTCTTAACAATGTCCTAAAAACGTCGTAGAAAATCACTTCATGGTAACAATCTTAGGACACAAACCAATAAATTTCAACCATGAAAATATGTGAGAAACGCACCCAGTTCGATAGGGTCGGTTTTCGAAGAATAGCATCGACTCGACGTGTGCCTCGATAGAGTTCACTTAAAAAATTAAGTTACAAACTGGAATGTCTGTACAAACTGGTATGTCTGAACGTTGCTTGTGTACTCGATGGGTTTTTGATTTAACCTCGGGCCGTTCAAAACCACAGGTTCCTCCTGAATCCTTATTATATAGCAACGTACGTCTTACAAACGTCCCGTTAAATATCGATTTCTTATTTATGAAGGATTGAAGAGGGGGGGATATTTTAACGTACAACCCCGATAAACATCACCACTCTGACTTGTCGCGGTCGCTGTTGTTCCCTAATCAATATAGTTCAACAACGTACCTCTTATACTCGATCTATTTATCGTCAAGCCTCCAATGTCTGATATAGATCAGAACCCACGCTTCGAACTCGTATACAAGATTGCTACAGGTGTGGTAAACCTGGAAAAGTCATGGAATTCCAAAATCGGCCAAAAACTGGTGAAAAAATAATGGAGGAATTTTAAGAATTTCAACAAAGGTCAGGGAAAAATCGGTAAATTTTTAGAATTTCAACGAAGGAAACTTGGTTAAATTGGCTAAAATATCCGCGGTTCAACCATTCAGCTTGGTGATGTTTTAAACGCTGTTTTAGCGAGATCACGTGGTTTGAGCAGACCTAGAAATCAGGGAGCTCTTTTTGCTCGCCCTGCAATGTTTCACATTAAATATGCAGAAATGCGACTTAAACGCAATTGTTTCACCCCTTTTGGAACACCCTGTATAGGTTGCCATATTTCAAATCCCTACTTATGGAGGTTATGGTACGATTTCTGTGTAAAGTTTTCAGTCGCAAGCCCAAAAATTTACAGAACTGCAGGGTCTCGGAAAATGGGGAAGTTAACCTAACTGACTGCTCAATAATAATTCTCTCTGCTACTCCCGAATTACGCGTGCTGGTATCTTATCTTAAGCTATTGACGTTAAGCGTAGCCGTGATTATTTTAAGGAAATATCGTCAAGCCTAATACCTAGTTAATCCATGAGGGAGACTTCGTGCATTGAGGGGTAAGACGTCGCTCCCTCTCACTCGCAAAGCCTTGCAATGACAGGGAAACCTAGAACCGCTACTCCACCGACCAATGGAATTGAATAACCACTAAATATCCCCTATGATAGAACTGAATTAAACCGAAACGGTTGTGCAAAAAGCTTGGTAGAAAGTTTCTTTCTATTTTGTTTAATGAATTTAAATATTACAAATCGGAACCGTAATCTATGGTTTGTTTATGAAGGGGTGGCTACACTAAGCCTGTGGCTTATTTACCGGTATGTCCCTTTACAGTGCATAGAGCTAGCCACTGTGTCACAGCTAACAGTGCCCTTTATTAACTATTACCGTTAACCTTAGCATATGTTTTGATTGAAAGGAGAAAGCGGGTGACACCGCGGAATAAAACTCCTTTAACAAGTTTGGAGAGAACTTGTAAACTGTACGCAGAAGGGTATTTTTTCCCAGGTTTTTCACCCAATGCCCCAGTCCGGGATTGAACCAGGGACCCTCTCGCTGCGAGGCGAAAACGATAACCGCTACAACACCCCACCGTGTATCTGTAATGTTAAAAGGATAATGAAATGGCCTGAATACCATTTTAATCCATCTTGATTATAAAAGAATATCAAAATCATTGAGACGAAATTCCAAAATTTATTCGTTATAGCTTTACGTAAATTTTCAAAGTTTCATAAGTTGACGTCGTGGTTGTCGTTTTTATTAGTGTAGAAATTCTATTGGATGCCATAAAAAATTGTACATAATGTACTATAGTCAACCAATGCATGGAATTTTGCGCTGCATTATCATCTGGTCATTGATAGGCATAGGCATAGGCTTAGCGTGTACTTAATTACGCGTTTCTCTTTTAAAATTTGAATTAGACTCATATAGTTTCAATTTGACAAATCATTAATTTTATGATCTATCGATTTAAAAATAATTAAATTCTCAAATTCTATGTAAGTTATCAACACGTTGAAAGAAAAAAAATTCTCAGGGCTATTTATAACACCAAGTAGCGATATCTAGTTTACTAGGGAGAAGGTATAAGATGCCTAAGTATTCGAGCGCGATAGTCCCAGTCCCCCTTTCTAAATACAAGGGGGGACGTAAAAGGAGGCCGGGCTATTTCGCCTCTCCTTAGTCTGAACATACGGAATTTTCGTCATTCGTGTCGCGCTGACGTGGGTTTTCAAGAACCAATGCGATGCTGTTTGTAATTTAGAGGCGGGGATTAACTCCGGACCTACGTTTGGACTGCAGATAAAGCTGGAAATGTGGCGAATTTATACCTTCTCCCTAGTAAACTAGATATCACTTCTTGATAACACTTAATGTTGAGTTTCGTTTCAATTCGCGGTTGCTTAAGAGTAAGATAGACCTTGTGTATCGAAGCTAGTATTTTTTGTCAATTAATAACTGTTAATGAACTTCGGCTTAATTTACTTTTTTCCTAAATCTCCCTATAGTTTCGTTATAGTACTCTTTTCTGTAAAAGTGACGTTTTCTAAGTAGCCCTATATAGTGATCAGGGTGTATTACAGCTGCTCCTGACGCTAAGCTAGGTGCCCATAAAAGCCACATGTTCGGAGTTTGTTTGGTTTAACTACGCGAGCATGTTTAGAAGGAATTTTGTAGACGTCTTACGGAGTTTGCCGCAACTTCCTAGAACCAATTACACTTCAAGATATTTGTGTAATATATTGGTGCTTTTAACTGAGGCTTTAATAACTCTGAATAACTATAATATTTGATAGTACTTGAAACAAAGTCAAATTTGATGTATGAACCAGGCAGATAAGAATGTTTATTGTTAACGATCGATGTACGTGGAGATTGAGATGTCAGTTTGAAAAATATTTTTTGAAAATTTGATAATTTATATCTATGCAGAATTTTACGTATAAAATTCTCTCTGATCTATGTAAGTAAAAGTCCTGGACGACAGACAAATAGACTGACTGAGTTACTAATAATCTACGTCCAGCCCAAACCGCTTTACCTAGAAGCCTTTAATATGTCCAATCCGCCGCCATCTTGAAAAATGTCAGCCCAGAAATGTAAAAAAACCTTCTTCATGAATAAGTTCAAGCGTTTAAAACAATTTCACTAAAATTTGAATCTGAAAATTTCGTGGCAATCCTGTATAATATCTAACCGTAATTTGAACTCTTATCAAATGAAATATTTTTCCATGATTTATATTCCTTGTTTAGAATGTAGTAGTTAATATGGTAAATTTATTTTTATCAATTTGCAGATCAATGAATTTAAACTCTGCCGAGAAATTGGTAAAGAGTTTGGAACGATTCTTGAAGCTCCCAACTGGAACATTCTCTAACATAAGACTGGGCGATGAACAAGTCATTTTTAAAGTCAACCCGAATCCTCAAGGACTCAACGCGTCTGTGGTGGCCGAAAGAGCCGGTGAGCTTAATTTTTTTATTAAATATTACGTATAATTTGGGATAAGAGGGAAAGCTACACCATAGGGGCAAAACTCCCCATATATTTCTTACGAGCGCCTGTAGAACTGTTTCACCCGTTGCACATATAAGTGTTTAGGGAAAGCCAACTATCAGGTTCTCGGTTAGAATCTTTTGACGATTTTCTCCATTTAATTAAAATTAATTAAACATATATGAGGACATAAAGTGGATTTTGTAAATTAATATACTAATTATTAAACATATTGGCATAATTAAACATGAAGGAAATATCTCAAAAGGATTTCAATTTAAAAATCAAAATATATTCAGATGTAATCCATAATTTTTTGAAGGCAAAACATTTTATTGACAAATTAATTGAGAGAAACTGGGAACGGTTAAGCGAAGGGATAGTGCAACCTTATAGCTCGGCATTAACATACAGGGTGTTTCTGATAAGTCAGCCATAAATTAAAGTGTGTTTTCTTAGGGTCAAACTGAATGGAAAGTGTCAAAGAACACATGGGGTCTACAGCATTTAGTTACGGAGATATGGGTTCCCCAACATTGATTGGACCCTAATACAAAGAAATAATAATAACACACACTTCTACCCGTTCAGTAGTTCACTTCTGATAAATTAAGGTTCAATATTGTTCGTAGATAGAAGACTATTGAAGGCTAATATATCTCTTACTCCACATGCGTGACTATTTCCTTGTTGACCCCATGTTCTTTGACACTGACCACTCAGTTTGACCCTTAGTGTGTGAGAACGCACCCTTAGGGTACATGAAACACCCTGTATTGACCAAAATCCAATTAAGTATGTTGTCGAACATCGACAGTAGTATTCTGAAAGCGTTCAATTAACCTTGCCCTATTTACAAACTGCCCATTAATAGCGTGGCCCATCACTTTATTTTTATTTATTTTTTATTTTTACTTAATATAAAACCTAATAGATCTTGTTTTATATCGGTATGTTCCTGTTTCCGCGGGATAAAATAACTTTTGCCGCACACGGTATATATATATCAACTTGGTAATTTCGTATAGCCTTAACCTTATACCAGCCTCTATCTTAAAGCCTTACACCTGACGGGCTAAAATCCCTTCAATCTGGGCATCACCTACGCTGCTTTTCCCTCCTACCTAATTCTTCTTTTTGGGGTCGTCTAGCGGCGTGAATTGGCGCTTATACGAGAGCCAAAGAAAGTATACCGGCCATAAAAAAAACCAAAAGGGTGGGAGGGAGAGGGGGGGGGGGTTCTACGACCCAGAATGAAGACAAATGAGGTTCGCGGACGCCCTAAATGGCTCCGGTGACGATCTCCGCCTCACTTCTGCCCTCTCTATACCACAACATCAACTCTATATTATTTTTTCACCCTGATTTGATACTTAGACCCAAAGGCCGCGCACGAATGCCAGTACGAATTCAGGGTTCGTACAAACCTGGAAAACTTAGGGTAATAAATAGTTGGCAAGAAACTCGGGAAATTTTGAATTTTTTTGTAAAATTCAGCGAAATCCAGGGAAAGTTTGAGTTAGGCCTAGTTTGTTCTGAAGGGGTTGCTTCAACTTTAAAAAAACTACTCTCCTAGTTATTACTCCACATATGGGGAAAACTTGGGAAAATGTATGGGGCAAAAACCTGAAAAACTCAGGGAAATATATGGGAAAAAACTGGGAAGCTCAGCGAAGTATGTGAAGAAAAACCCAGGGAAGCTCAGGGAAATATATATGAGGAAAAACCCAGGGAAGCTCGGGGAAATATATATGAGGAAACACCCAGGGAAGCTCGGGGAAATATATATGAGGAAACACCCAGGGAAGCTCGGGGAAATATATATGAGGAAACACCCAGGGAAGCTCGGGGAAATATATATGAGGAAACACCCAGGGAAGCTCGGGGAAATATATATGAGGAAACACCCAGGGAAGCTCGGGGAAATATATATGAGGAAAAACCCAGGGAAGCTCGGGGAAATATATATGAGGAAAAACCCAGGGAAGCTCGGGGAAATATATGAGGAAAAACCCAGGGAAGCTCGAAGAAATATATGAGGAAAAACCCAGGGAAGCTCGAAGAAATATATGAGGAAAAACCCAGGGAAGCTCGAAGAAATATATGAGGAAAAACCCTGGGAAGCTCAGGGAAGTATATGAGGAAAAACCCAGGGAACCTCTGGGAAATGTATGCGAAAAAGCCCGCCAAAACTCGAGAAATCTGTTCACCAAAAGTCGTATGAACCCTGGTTCAACTTGCCTGAGAAGTCTATGCTCGAAGTAAATCGCCCAGCTGTTATTCCAGTAAAGGTTTAGGTTTGAAAATAGCGTGTCATAAGGGTTTTTGTAGTTCTTTCGGACTGCACTCTTTAGTACCGCTAAGGGGACAAGGGATTTTTTTTCTCCTTCTGTCACCTGACACTTGTCTTGTCCTATCGCTGTTTTCAATAATAATTTAGGTTTGGGGCTAGTGGGGTTTTAAAACCGAAATTTGGTGGTATGTAGTGGGGTTGCTATGATCTGATCTGATAAAAAAGGGGGCGTCTATTTAATTTTAAGGGCTTTGTTTGCTTTGGTTTTTGCTTCCAGTGATTTTAGGTGAAATAGTGAATCGCATAGTGGGTTTACCCTATAATAAATGTATTTATTGATGGTAAATAGCGGTTCTGCTGTTGAAAAGGGACGTATATGCTTAAGGGATGTAATGTTTCTAAATTTCTAGTTTGGGAAAATATATTTCTTTCTAAACTGCTATTTAGGGAAAATATATTTGTTTTTAAACTGCTATTTAGAGAAAATAAATATTTGAAGAAATAGAGAACTTTCAGTTGGCTGAGTAGTACGTCATACCCTCCTTAGTCTTCCTGCTATTCTGGTAGCCATATTGGTAGGTTTCAGCTTCTCCCTCGCATTCAACCCACCAGTATGGCCGTGTAAATTACCTCACGAATCTTAGCTGAGGCCCAAATGAAAGCTTTTAGGAACCTAATAATTATTGAACTAGGCTTTCCTAACTCATGGATCGAAGTCTAATTGGCTATGATAAAACCATATTTTTCTGAACTTAAATATGAAAATTAAAAGATAAAAATAGCTTATCACTAGTGAAATTTACCTTGTACACGTGATTTTCGTTTTGAAAAAATATCCTTAATTCAAGATTTTTTCTTAATCGGCTATTGCGTTTAAATTAGACTATACATATGACTTAGGCAAGTTTAGAAACCTAAAATATTAGTCCAATTAAGGCTCCATAAGACGTGAAAAGTAACTATAACAACAAGGCTGCTACTTCATTATTTAAATGTCCAATTTAATAACTAATATTTCTTAAATCATTAGACATGTATTCATCAAAAGCATTGTTTTTATATTGAAAAAACAACAACAAATAAGCCGGTTTAACCCAAAATTCAATGATAGATTTATATGCTACTATCTCTTTAAACATAATCGAGTGAATCTGTATCACTATATCAAGATGGACGGTCTTTTCCAAAAGAAAAAGATTTGCTTTTGGCGGGAACGAGGATTGCGGAAAAGGCTGGAAAACGGTAACGCGTACGAGCTAAAAGACGTGTTATGGAGCGTGACAGGCGGGAATGATTGATGCTTTTCGAATGGAGAGAAGTGTGTCGGCAAACCTCGCTTTGGGAACTGAATCTCTTCTCTCTTTTCTTTCCTATCTCGATTTAAAATGTACTACCAGAAAGTTATTCAATTCTCACCTGAATATTGAGCGCTCTGTTTCGGTTTATGAACCAGGTTTACTGCACTTGAACTCGAGATAATTTTTGTCCTCGTGTAAGGTGACTAACTGAACTGAATTGAACTTTGGTGCAGTGATTTATAGATAGCAGATGCGTTTAGTTTAAGGTTTAAATACGATCCTGTTTTTTAATTTCGGTGTCAAAATTTAACCTGACGCCATAATCTCAGTAAAATTCCTTCAAGTTAACTGATCATGAATCTTTGTTACTTGCCTTTGTGCTTAAAGCTTGAACTAATTGGCGCAAATACAATCAAATGAGCAGCCTGGTAAATAGCACACTTCCTCTGGTCCAAACCTAGTTAATTGCTTGGACTAGTATTTAAATTCACAAAGTGGGGTTACTGGTTCTCGGGACCAGTTTATTAATTGGAAATCTAAAGGAGAACAAAGGCTGGGACGAGTAAAACGTATAGGAGAACTAAGGGGGACCAGTTTATTACTAAGTAATTAATAAACTGGTCTTTGGGCCAGAGGAAATGTGCTATTTCCCTGACTGGTTGGAGGGCAAACCACTGAGAAAAACATTTATGAAAGACCCTTGTATATTTTGAAAGTAATTAAATCGCCCATGGAGAGTAAGGTCGCTTAAATTAGTTCAATTTCAAGCCTAGCACAATAATATCGTTCAATATTCATAGTACGATTGAACCAATTCACATGGTTTGTATTGGGATGGAGGCGGGTGTGGGAATATAATATAAGACGTCCCTATTCTCGCGCGTGTATTTTTTCCCCGCCTATATTGCTCCTTGTAATGTGGTTTTATCGAGCAGTCGGCGTCACCTAGAATCATTCCCGGGTGCAAATTGTTCCCGGAATAAATGAAAGTAGGAAAAAAATAGCCGATCTCAGCAACAGGTTGTTCCCCAAATACTAACGCCCTATGGAGGAGGCCCTTTTCATATATATATAAGCAATAAATGAAATGCCAATTTCATTTAATGGTACACAGTCGAGGGGCGGGCCTAATCGTTGGGATTTCGATCATTGTACTTAATGATTTATACAGGGTGTTTCTAGAAGGTCTATCAGAAATTATTGGGAAATAGATTTTGAGTCGAAAATGTTCTATGACATTTTGCCGTCCGAGCGACCCACCGTTTTCAAATTAAGATTGATCAAAGTATTTTAAGGGTGACCCCTTACATTTAATTAAGAAACTGAAATAGCAATGATTAATTTAATTAAGGGGTCATACCTAAAACAGTCCAATAATAACTCGAAAACAGTGGACCTTAGGGCAAAATGAAGATAGAAGTTACATTTTCGACTCGAAATCACTAAAGGTGCATCTATTTATTTATTTATTAAGTAAACATACATCCCCTTTAATTTATAGCAGACTTATAAGAAACACACTGTAAAAGCTGTAAAATGCTGGTAGATGTTAAAGTTTAATCACAGGTTTGGATTGAAATAGGGAAATATGCGGTAGTGCGAACAAAACCAAAACAAAAAAACCTTATTTAATAATTACGGCAATGGGAAGTGCAGCAATTCATATTTTTGTTATAATACTTGTATTTATAAAATTCAAGATGAGGAGTAATGTGTATAATATAATATAATATAATATAATATAATTTTAAACTTTACTCGCTCGGGAGTTTCAAAACACACTTTATTTGCCTTTCAAGTCAGATCTACTTTAATAATTAAAAGAAATATCCCCAAAAAATAAAGAGTATGTCATAATTCCCTTGGCATTACCCAATACTCATCCACGTAATTTCGTAATTGCTCTCTATTTGACCGAAACTAGCGATCAATAATGATCTAAAAAAAAGAAAAGCTTAGATATCTCGATAAATAATACCAGTAAACACATACAGTTACTTGGAATCATTTTGTAACCATTTTCTCAACGTATCTAGCCGGATTTTGTGGGAGGAGCTACGGACTAATCATTATCAACAATGCATAGATTTCTTCCACTTGGAATCTTAAACAGGTCATTTTCTGGTAATTTCTGCATGAAATAATGCTGAGGAGGCGTAGAAATCGTTACCCCTGACGTCACGCCTAATGTATTGAATGTAGAAGTCCAGTAACATTGAGGTAGCTATCGACAAATCCGAGCCGAACCCGAATGTAAACAAGTTATCTTTGCGTCGTGTAAACGAGGGATCTATGGCTTCTTAAAGATTGCAAGTAGAAGAAGCCTATGCATTCCTGCCATACATGTACACGAAATTTACCTTGCGAATAATTTATCTCTTTGTGCGTTGATCCTTGCGAGCTCACCTGACCTGGTGTTGCTACCAACCAGTAAAATCACAATTTGAAAGGCCTCTGAGTTCACACAAAACCAGCATAGAAATTAACGAGGGATATATGGGACACGATGATTCCAATTAGCTGTATGCATTCTTGATAATACCCATAAGCCACTGTAAGGTAGACTCTCCTACGAAGCAAGGGGGATATGCGACCGTATACTCTACAGTGACTAAGAGCTCTAGCTTTTTTTCAAGAGAATGATCAGGTCGGGCAACTTGTCGACCGGGTTATATTGAGGCAACAGTTTGCGACGGCAAAATTCAATATCTATTATCTTAGAATATAGATAATATTTACCTCTCTCCCACCTACCATCCCTTCTTCCTCTGTATCTAGTGTACTGTATGTAAGATTCCAGCCCCAGGTTGGCCCTTCTCCGCCCAAGGTAAGCTAGACGCCCGCCCACCCGTAATATAACCGTTCTATCTCCCAAATACATACCTTGCTTTTCCATTATTGAAAAATTCTCAACATATTTTTGCCTATCTACGTACCGTTTCCTACCTCCAGAGCAAAAGTGTCTTAAATTGTTTAGGAGTGAAATTTCTTTTTCGGTTTCCTTGTTCGAAAAGAAAAAAATAAGGAGTTTGTTAATAAACGGGTCATTTCTGTAACTCGCGAAAGTTGCAGTCCCAGTGCAACATTTCTTTGCTTTTTACGGAGAATATTGGTGCCTGCGCAGTAGGCTTTTGAGGTTATGAGAGTGCGCAAAGACGGCGATGTTTCATAGCCTATGTAGAGTATTGCCAGGAATGCATACAGCTGCTTG
Source organism: Phalangium opilio (assembly GCF_054372755.1). Classification (NCBI taxonomy): domain Eukaryota; kingdom Metazoa; phylum Arthropoda; class Arachnida; order Opiliones; family Phalangiidae; genus Phalangium; species Phalangium opilio. The sequence goes on from NW_028324151.1 coordinate 8,280,465, forward strand.
GAATGATGGCGTAACCATTTTCTCAAGGTATCCATGAGGATTTTGTAGAAAGAACTATCAAGCCTAATCTTCATGTATGACGTATTTTACCTCGCGAATAATTGATCACATTGCCTGTAGCACCTTGCATGCGCCTGCCCTCTCGTTGCTTCCAACTAATGAAATTACATCATGCATTATGGCGCATGGCAGATAGTACTCAAGCCCGACCCACGAAACCGCATAAAAATCTACCTTCTTTTGACCATCGATACACAGGTACCTTTCAACTTTAAGATTTCGTAGAGACGGCAATGTTTCAACAGCTCCTATCCCTTAATACCGTTGATTAGGCAGCTGCCCCTATTATTCATGCATTTCTAAAAGTACTTGCAACCACTACTGGTAGCAGTGTAGCGACAGGATAAAGGGACACAACAAACCCACTACGTTAACATTCTCCTTTTACATCCCAAAATTTCGTACAAACTGATAAATTCTTCAAAAACTACGATAAATTTGTGCTTACGATATATTTGTACTGAAGAAAACTGGTTGTATATTTTTTTCCTGGATTGGTAGACTTATAAGTATAGGGACCGAAAGTAAGACGATACGATATCCCATGGTCCCCATCTTTCCCATCCTTACCCGGAGTTTGTCTTAGGCCTATCTTTCCTACATCCCATCCCATAACCATCTCTAGCTCTTCCTGCATGTATCCAACCCGAGGGGACCGTCGCTACTTCATATCTCGTGCGCGTCGGGTTTCAAACCATTCAAATCGCATAAAAATAGACCTTTATATTTATTACTTGCGGAGAAGCCAACACATATGGTGAAGGCTGTCCTCTTGGGTTAATTCTTTCGCGCCAAGATGGAACCTGAGTGCACTATACGCGTAAGGCTAGCCGACTCGTACTGCCTGTAGTGGTGCTTCTTGGCGCGAGGAAGTTAACCTAAAAAGTGGTCACGACCTCTGTGGTGTTCTGGAATTAATGGAATGGTTTATCTTTTTACGAAACCAACAAATCGCTTATGAAATGCAAAAAGGTTTGAAATAATAATGAATCATTCAAACCATTGAAATCAGGAATAGGAAAATCAGATCAGCGTAATAATTCAGAACCAGAAATCTTCAAAATCAGGCACAGTAATCACTCAAACCATGAAATCTGTTCGTTATATCATGAATTCATTTACTAACATGAATGTCCATGTTAAGCATTCCCCTGTAGTCCACTCTCAAAAAGCGATAGGAGGAGCCAAATTTTCGCGCCACTCGTGTGACGTAAATTTTATATCCAATAGGAACCATACCGGAAATTCTTCTTCTTTCGGGCGTGTCTTACCGTTTATTATTAAGCAGTTCTTTGGGATACTGGTTAATCTACCTGTATCGGGTTGTCGTTTTACTCACGTAATTTAGTTGTTAACATTTAACTCATAACATGATAGTATTTTAAAATGGCAACAAAATGTAATCCTGAACTTGAACTCGTAAAAAGCATTATATCCAGTGCTTGTATACTTGAATGTAAGAACTGTAACCGAGCACGTAAGCCTTGGCCAAACTTTGGAGCAAGCCTTGACAACAACAAATCTTTGATAACATCAAAATTAATAAACAAAATACCAAAATATAACACCTAAAACCACGATAAACCTATAACACGCGAGTTTCGTTGCTAAGCCTATGCCTACTGTTAAAACGCGTCGTCTGCTTTAAAGATAACAGCTGGTCGCTATCGCTACTTCCCGTTCGCAACATCTTTTTTTTTTTAAATAGGCTCCTCCTACTGCCGAGTAAGAGGCGATGTATGGTAAGCCAGAAAGACATTCATGTTAGTAAATGAATTCATGGTTTTATCACTAAGAAATCACTATTCGAATCAAACAATTTTGTAAATCTCCCCAAATCATTGAAATCATTGATTGATCCACGTGTTTCCTCCGTTAAAATTTTTATATTATTTCACCATGGTATTTAAAAATAAAGTCGTTATTTATAAATCATTGAGTCCTGAATAGTTATGATTTTCATTAAAATCACGAATAAATATATCAAGACAATGGAATCATTCAAAACTTGAAATCATTGAAATCATTATTAAATTAATCAAAACAGCGGAATCTCTTAATAGAATAAATATTTGAAACTACACAGAAATCATTCAAATCACTATTAAATCGGTGAAATATCTAAAACAATGATTTTAGTTAAATATTTGAAAATACACGGAAATCATTCAAATCACTAATAAAACCCTGAAATATTTCAATTCAATGATTTTAGTTAAATCATGATTAAATTCTTCCAAACCCTAAGTCATCATTGAAATCACTTAGAAATCATACAAATCCATTAATAATCTTACAAAGAAATCTAAATCACGCAAATTTCTCAAAACAATGATGTCATTATCAAATTGTTCCAATCATTTAATTGTAAATCATTTAACTTCCCAATTATTCAAGCCATTCAAATTACGTTCAAATCAGGAAAATAGATCAAAGTATCAAACCAGATGTTGATATCAAATTTCATATGGTTCTAAAAATGTAATGACGTGCCCCTCGATTCATCCATCCACCTTGGTGAGCTCCCGCTCTTGCCCGCCATCTTTCGATGGATGCATGGGGAGCGTTGCTATGGCAACGGCGCTATGTATATTGAGAAGACGCCAAAGGAATACATCACCAGGGCTACGAGCAATAAAGTACCTCTTCCTCCTGCTCCACCATAGCCTTCTCTAAGCTTATTTGTACCCTAGGCATCCCGCCGGTTTCAACTTACTATACTCCCCTCCCCCCCTTACTCCCCTACTGTACACGTCAGAACAACCCACCCCCTGCTCGTCGGACAAATCTTAGAATTCCCGCCTAGAAGATGCGTTCAAGGGGGACTAGCATTTGCTACGTATCAAAATATTAAAACAGGGAGTGATATCTAGTTTATTAGGGAGAAGGTATAAATTTGTCACATTTCCAGCTTTATCCCCAGTCCAAACGTAGGTCCGGAGTTAATTCCCGCCTCTAAATTACAACCAGCATCTCATTGGTTCTTGAAAACTCACGTCAGCGCGACGCCAATGACGAAAATTACGTTATTTTTCGACTGAGGAGAGGCGAAATGGCCCGGCCTCTTTTTACGTCCACCCTTGTATTTTGAAAGGGGGACTGGGACTATGGCGCGCGAATACTTGGGCATCTTATACCTTCTCCCTAGTAAACTAGATATCACTTCTTGATTGAAACCTTTTTAGCTCTAATAAATAAACTGAAACGTTTCTCCCAAAATTTTATTTATACGCAAACATTTTGCAAATGTCCGGCCCCACGGATGTACGCTTCTGATATTGAATATATACTCAGGCTCAGTTCACATTCTTTCGTTACTAACAAGTGTAAATTAAGGAAGAGTGAAATGAATTTCAGATTCATATGCCTAACTTTTGGCAAATGTCCAGTCCCACGGATGTATGCTTCTGATATTGTAGATATGCCCAAGCTTAGTTCACATTCGTTACCAAAACAAGACTAATTCAAGAAAAGGTGAAATACCCGTAAACTGAATAGCTTAGTTAAGAATCTCCAAACATACAGTAAAACCTTTTTTTTTTCTAACAGAAAAATGTTTAAAGAGTATTTTTGCCCCTTTTAATCTCTCGCGTATTATAATTTACCAAATTTTGTTGTAAATTATTTGTAATCTAAATGGGTGAAATATTTCTAATGTCTCTCAATTTAAAGTTGAATATTTTTGGAATAAATTAAGAAATGGGCAAAAAGTGGAAATCATTTTTTTGGGGTTTGAGATCTAAGGAACATTTTTGGGCTAACCTAAAAAATTCCTATGGGTATTTTTGCCTCTTTAATGTCTCTCTTATATTTCATTCTAAACTATTCGTAATTTAGATGGGTATTTCGTAACATATGCATAAGTTACCGACATGTCTCTAATCCGTGGTAGATTACCGTTCATGGTTTAAGTATTTTTTACGCTCAGAACCTTCAGAAGTACAACCAGAAGTAAGATAAGGGACTAGAAGTAAAGAGCTCTAGCATTGGTAATAGATCCTGGCACTAGTGAACAAATTTGAGGATTTTACGCTGCTTCCATCGCGCCTACACTAAAGAGAAAAAATTGGTCGAGTTCCAAAAAAAATTTCATACCCCTTCCCCTCAACCTATAAAGCCGCGGAACACGGACGCGGGTGCTTGAATCTAGTTAATTCGGCCCTCTACCGCCGCGAGCGTCTCACGTTTTGGAGGGAAAATTCAGAAACCGCTACCAGAGGGCCAACCGAGGGGTCGGTCATTCATGAAATCCCGTACGCTACCCGTGAAATCCAATTTAAGAAATCCGAAATCAATGCTGATTTCGAAATCAAATAAAAAATCCGAAATCAGTAACGAAATCACAAAATCAGTAAAGAAATCATAAAATCAGTAAAAAAAATCACAAAATCAGTAAAGAAATCACAAAATCAACATAGAAATCACGAAATCAGAAGCGAAATCACAAAATCAGTAAAGAAATCGTGAAATCCACTACAAAATTCACGAAATCCAAAATCAAAAGAAATAACAAATCCGAGGAAATCAGGCGAAAAACCTCAAAATCCAACGAAATCAAGGGAAATTTCGCAAAATCCATCGAAATCACGGTAAAAATAGCAAGATCCGACGGAATCACGGGAAAAATCTCAAAATTCGGCGAAATCCATTGGATTTTATCGAATTCTGAAATCAAACAAAATCCGACGAAATCAAACGAAATCCGACGAAATCAAACGAAATCCGACGAAATCAAACGAAATCCGATGAAATCCGACGAAATCAAATGAAATCCGATGAAATCCGAAGAAATCAAATTGGATTTCAAAATCGCGTACACTTTTTCCTAAACGTCCGACCCCTCGGGGCCAACCGTTGGTGTGTTATCAAAAATATTCACTTTCGCCAAGTGAAGAATTTGGTTACCTCGATACTTCTAGTCCCTTATCTTACTTCTGGTATAAGTTACCGACATGTCTCTCATCCGTGGTAAATTACCGAGTAACCGACAATGATTTATGTACAACTCTTAAGAACTGTATGTAAATTTTTGTAAATAACTGATGAAACAGTCTAATTCTTCCCAAAATGTGAATAGGTAATTACTAGTTTCTAATTTCTCATCTGTTCTCACGCACATACTACACTAACCACAATTTTTCACCAACTTAGGCAACAACCACTTTAATAATTAATTCCCACGAATTAATTGACACTTGTATCGTCGCTAATTTGAACGTAACTTTTGGCTTAAATCCCCTTCATGACTCTGTAATCCTTTTCATACGCGTCAAAATATGTTCTCCCATCTTCTCTCTTAACCCCCATCTCTTCATCTTTCTCTTTCTGGAGCTAGTCCTAAATTCATTATCCATCTGGGGTTGGTTGAACTCCCCCCCCCTCCACTCCCTCTAAGTTCAGCTACGGACTTTTAAAAATTTTCGCCTTAATCAAAATCCCTGATGTTTATGCGACATTAAGGAAGAGAAAGGATAAAGGAAAGCCCATGCTTAAGGAAGCAGTTCCGAAGAATAAACAGTGAAGGAGTTGAAGCTTGCTTTTCATAAATGATGGGAAAAAGAATTACATCACCTTTGTGTCAGTTCCACGCTTTAACAAGGAGTATTATACAGGGTGGAATATTTCGATTTTGACTATAGTTTCCTTGCCTCGATCTATATGCCATTTGTTTGTAAGGAAATAAGGCGTAAATAAGTAACCTTTCGACAACTTTCGAATTTGTTAATTTGTGATTTGAGATGTAAGTTTGTATTTTACCATCCGTAACTTCTAGATTTATATCATACCATGATTTTACGATGTTAATTTAGTGTTAAATTACCATTTGAGTTGTACATACTAGACTTCTAGAGACGATAAAAATCGGTAAATTTTACTTCGGTCACCAGTTTTCCTCAGTTTCCCACTAGGTGGCGGTGTTTAAAGTACCTAAACTAGGTATGAAATGCTCGTATTTCAACGTGATTTATTAGACAAGTGAAAAAACTAATTACTTTTCACAAAATTTGAATCAGTAATTTATTTGTCAGTTATTATTTTTAAAATTACGGAATTCCAAGCTCCTTAGCCTAACCTATGAAGGGATGTCCATGCAATCTGTATAAAACTTTTTGATATAAAGTTTGATATAGTTTGTGTACATAAAACATATTCGTCAGTCGTCACTTGGCAATCGCACAGAAAAAATCAAATAATAATAATTTCTTTTGTGCGATAATCAAGTGACTATACGCTTTTATAAACACAAAGCATATAAAACTGTCGCATCTTATCAAGAAGTGATATCTAGTTTATTTGGGGAGAAGTTATAAAATCGCCACATTTCTAGCGTTATCTCCAGTCCAAACGTAGGTCCGGAGTTAATGTCCGCCTCTAAATTACAACCAGCATCTCATTGGTTCTTGAAAACGTATTTTCGGACTGAGGAGAGACGAAATAGCCCGGCCTCCTTTTACGTCCCCCCTTGTTTTTTAAAAGGGGGACTATGGCGCGCGAATACTTAGGCATCTTATACGTTCTATCAAATAAACTAGATATACTTCTTGATAAAACTTGGCTGTACATGCTATCTCAGAACTTCTTACATTGTTGCAGTTCCAAAGCATATTTTTACATGTTAATGCTTTTGTTAGGAATTGTTGGTTGTTGCTCCATTTACACAACCATCGGAATCGAAGATATTTCACTAAATATTCTGTACAGCTAGCGGTCTTTTGGTTTTGTCCGAATTACGTGGCCGTGATGACTGTTAACAGAAACGTCGCTTTTATCTATTTATCTAAATTTCTGAATATAACGGTATTATTCCGTTTGAATGCAGATGCGAACTTAATCTTGGGTTTTGAGATAGGATTGGGGGGGGGGGGAGGGTGAGATGTTTCGAAAGCGTAACATCTTACATTTAACAGCGGAAAGAGAACCAGACAATTTAGAATACGCGTCGTTGCGCAAACTTTAAATAAGCGTGTCGATCGAAATCAACCGACCGAAAGTCAAGTACTAGACCCCTTTCGGTTCCACTCACATCCCTCTATGTTTATTTTCAATTGAATTTACTATTTTCTCCCAATAATATTGACATAATGCATTCGCCACGGTGCCCTATGACGTAATCCAAATCATAAGTTGATAAGATGTGTTCCATAAGTTTGACACTGGTTACTGCGAGACCATGTTATGAAGTGACATATAGGTGAAAAGTCATACATTATCGTAAAACGACACCTGGTGAGGAGCTGTCAAAGGCTTAGTACTGTAACTGCAGAACAGTACTAACACTGCAGGCTTAGTACAGACTAAATAGGAAGATGGACTGCAAATTCTCGCTTGTCGTTCTTGAACTAGCTCTCATGAAGTCTCGATCATTACGGAAGTATAGGTAGTGTCATACTTACGGAACATATCTTGTGTCCAAATCAAATCAACGCTGCGTTGCGTAGCTTGCACTAAGACGGGGAAACCATCTAGAATCAAGCGCAAATATTTTAATACGAAACTGATTGAAATCTGTGTCAAATGAAATTGGAGTCAATGAATCCTTCAAAAATTCATGCAGGACATCGTGTTGTTTTCCTTTGGCTGGGTCATAAGAACTTTCTCTTTGAGTGACGATACTTTGTCCTAAAATTCTGTTTCTTCAAACATTTCGGGAAAACCAACCAAGCCGCTTAAAGACTATTCTGCATGGAATACCTTTATCCGTAGATCTTTCGAGTATGACGTCAGTACATTTCAGATTTCATATTCAAATCAGGCAAACTTATTACTTGCGTTGGTAAATTGAAGCTTAGGTAATTAGAAATGTTTGTAAATTTCTTAAACGATTTATTAATTAAGCCTCGGTTTTTACGGCTTGCTAACGATTTCCGCGATCTTTCGAGCTTCTCTGGTGTATACTCTGGTTTAAATTCATATCCCTTCACTCTCCTACCTCGATTTATATTCATATTTTGGGTTTTAAGTCGTCTATTTGGTGGTTTTTAAAATCACAGACCGATACCTATAAGGTGATACTGCTTTAAAACTTACATTATGGGGCGTGTATTGCTTACCTTTCGATAAAGACAAATAATGCAGTAATAGCTCCATCACGTGACCATGAAACGACGTTGACGAATAAATCGGCATATCGCGTGAAACGTCACCGTTTTTTAAAAACCCGCGATGGCGCCTCGTAAATTTCCATTTTTAATTTGATTTTAAATTTATAATTAACTAAATTAAATTCAGAAACACAAGCAAATTTTAGACCCTTTGATTTAAAATTAACATGTAGAATTAACTTTCTTTTCCAGTACTTGTACGACAGAATTTCTAGCTTTTAGTGAGTGGCCCCTTCTTGATTGAACAAATTATAATTCTGTCACTATTCATAAGAAAATGAAATAAACTCTTTCTTTCACCTACGAAAATTGAATGCATCCCAGATTTTATCGATAACAACCTCCCATTAGAATGTTTTATCGTAGGAAAATAAAAAGCGGAACTTAGGATGGTCTGATATTAAATGGACGGAGTGAAATAGAAAAAAAATAGAGTAAGTGGAAACTAGGAGATGAGATTTGAAGAATTTTAAATGCTTGGTCGGTTTTTAGCCCTATGTACTACTACACCCCCCCCCCCGTGAAAGACTCTTCAATTCCTGCATTCTTCATCCTTTTCCGAGGGGCTAGTCATTCGCCTAAATTTTGTACTCCTGATCACTGATTTCTGAATTTTTATGTGAATTCCGATGATTACTGAACGAATTCTTTGATTTCTGTGATAAAGATTATTTTAGGTGATTTACATAATCATTACACTAATTTCCCGTTATTGCTCTTTGAATTCCGGTGATTTCTTGGTGAATGCCGTGATTACCACTGGATTCTTCGTGAATTTCGATGAATGCAGTGATTATTTTTATTCAACTGATTATGATTTTTATTTTGCATTTTCGAATTCCTCGATTGATTATGTGTGATTACAAAAGATTACTTGTAAATCATGCGATTAGTTCTGATTTTCTCAAGATTTCACGTGATTTCCAGGGATTAGTTCTGATTTTCTCAAGATTTCACGTGATTTCCAGAGATTATTTCTGATTTTCTCAAGATTTCACGTGATTTCAAGAGATTATTTCTGATTTTCTCAAGATTTCACGTGATTTCAAGAGATTATTTCTGATTTTCTCAAGATTTCACGTGATTTCAAGAGATTATTTCTGATTTTCTCAAGATTTCACGTGATTTCAAGAGATTATTTCTGATTTTCTCAAGATTTCACGTGATTTCAAGAGATTATTTCTGATTTTCTCAAGATTTCACGTGATTTCAAGAGATTATTTCTGATTTTTCTCAAGATTTGACGTGATTTCCAGGGATTATTTCTGATTTTTCTCCAGATTTCCAGGGATTATCGGAGATTTCTGATTACCTTTGATTACCCACAAGAATGATTTTGATTACTGATGATTTTCTAAGAATTCTAGAAATCAAGTAATCAATTTCTGCGGTTTTGTACACATGATTATTCAAGCGACTAACCCCTCGTCCTTTTCACTCGCTCGCCCGCACACTCTCTGCACTCCCCCTCAAGATCGGAAGCCATCAGACGGGTGGACAATTTTCTGACGTGATTAAAACGTAATTGGAGATGCCTTTCTCGTCTCCTTTGTCTCCCGATTACTCCTGTTTTCTTTTTTTTACCATCTTCTTTCATTTCGTAATCTCATTATGATTTGCTTAAAAGAAATGTTTTCATTTCGGTGCAATCAGAAGTGTATCATAGATTCCAAGTGTGGTGAGTAGCAATGGCAATTTCCGTACGCAAGTGAATTTATTTAAACCCCCAAACAGAAGTTATTTATTAAAGCAACCTCAAGTTATTTCTTTTTGTAAATATGTCTAATTACTGATTAGATTTTTACCTCACTGAGTGACGATGACGTCACGGAGAGGTATTGCATTGGTCGTGTTCGTCTGCGTGTCTGTCACCGCGTTCGCAGTTGGCAAATCGAAGCAAACGTATTTGCAATATCCGAACCGGGTTAATTTTCGCAGTTCACAGAAAGCCATATTGGCTTCTACATCATTATCGTCGTTTGGGTTATGATGTGCGCGACGAGAAACGTTTAGCCTACAAATGGCAGTGCTTCCACCATAGTTTCATTTTAACTGTGAATCAATCTCCTTATATAGCCTAAATTTCCAAAAATTGTTTTAAGAGGCATACACTTGAATTCAAACGTCAACAATAGCTATGTTTAAAATGATTTTACGAATATCGTTTCTTAAAACGGCTTAACTAGAATTTTTAAGTAAATTACTGATGATTAAAGCAATTAATAGCAACTATTTTTATTTAATTATTTTAGAAAAACATCACAATTAAGTAGACATCCCTTGTCTATTGCTGGAATTAGAACTCTAGTTGCAAATGAAGCTACTGATAGGGTGTTGGTTTAAGCTGTAATGGAGTTTCTAAGCAAATATTTTACCAATTTGTTTATTTTTTTTTCTTGTAGAGGACTTGACCAATGCATTGAAGAAAGCAACAGGACTCACGGTGACCTCAGCTGGAATTGGTGATAAAGTAAGTGTAAATGAAATTTTATTATGCGCATTAACAGCTCTAACAAATTGCGCGCTTAGGCATACACAAGTTATAATTTTAAGCCAAAATTTAATACGGTTACCGTCACTATGTAATCACTATGACTTCGCCTAAGTATTATATAAAAATACTAAAATGAACTTTGAGTAAAAATTCAATCACCGGGAGATGTTTTTACGCTCTACGCTAACTTCAATATATGTAATTAACCCATCATCCCATTTTTAAACATCCATCTTTTGTAATCCGATTAACTAGTTGACTTTTAAAATTTAGAACCTTGTAAGGAGGGAAAGTTCTTAAGAATAAACTGAACTGAAGTGATGTGTGGGAGGGGGGGGGGTAACAATCTTTTAAGTCTTCAACCTCTCTGAAAACTTTCATTATTAAAATTATAAATTTTCTTAAAAACGGTGGCTTGAATTAAAAGGAGAATGAAATGGCCATGTAACTGTTTTAATCGTTTAGAATTGAACTCTACTACTTTGATATGGAACAGTAGAAAGAAGATGGTTAGTTTTTGTTGTCAATAGACCAATACCAAGAATAAATATACCATAAGAAGCCTTAAATTAGCCAGACTTTAGGCTTCTACTCTTAGGCCGTGAGTGGACAAGTAAGCCACACCCCTTTCATGTCCGTCATTGCTCTGCGTTTTCCCATTGGATCTCGAGCATGAAGGGGGGATTGTAGACTATCACGCTAGACCGGAGTCGAATTTATGTCTTCTTATAGGTATATTTCTTCTTGCCAATACGAATAATACACGCAAAGAAACAAAATTCCAGCGCTAGTTCTCTATACTAGAAAATTTGCCTTACGCCAAGAGACACCGCTAGAGGCATGACCGAGTTGGCTAGCTTCTCACATGTACTGAGCTTGGGCTGCCTCTAGTGGTGTCTCGTGGGCTAGGGAGATTATCCAGTATGAAGGCGTGCCCTGGAAGTTTCTTTCTCTTCATGTAAAATTCGTATTGGTCTATCAAAGCATACGTTACAGAAGATAGAATTTTGTCGGTACAGATAAAGTGAAACAATTTTGATGGGGAAAATCAGAGTCAAAGGGAAGCGTAAAGGGGAAGTGAAATTCTAATCGATATTTTCGTAAATTGTTCTTATTGCGTGAAATGAAGCAGGTATGTTAGATAAATTTAGCTTCAATTCAATACTATTCTCAAAACTAGCGCATAAATCTACAGAGACTCAAAAGTTGCACCCCTGTATTAAGTGCATAGCCCGAAAGAACAAGGGCTCCTGGTCTGTATTTAGTTCATAACTCAAAAACCATGATATCTTGCCCTATAAAAAGTCCACAACCCAAAAAAGTAAGGACTCCACGCCAATATTTAGTCCACAGCATTAAAAAAGAAAAACCAGGGGTCACGTCCAATATTTAGTCCACAGCTTAAAAAAACCAGGGGTCAAGTTCAATATTTAGTCCACAGCTTTAAAAAAACCAGGGGTCAAGTCCAATATTTAGTCCACAGCTTTAAAAAACCAGGGGTCAAGTCCAATATTTAGTCCACAGCTTTAAAAAAACCAGGGGTCAAGTCCAATATTTAGTCCACAGCTTTAAAAAAAACCAGGGGTCAAGTCCAATATTTAGTCCACAGCTTTAAAAAAAACCAGGGGTCAAGTCCAATATTTAGTCCACAGCTTTAAAAAAAACCAGGGGTCAAGTCCAATATTTAGTCCACAGCTTTAAAAAAAACCAGGGGTTCAGTGTAGTCCACAACCGAAAAAACTGGGCTCCAGGCTAATATTTAGTTCATAGTAAAAAAAAAATGTCTCAAAGTGTCTAGCCCTGTATTTGGTCTATAACATTAAAATAAGGTCTCTAGCACTATATTTGGTCTATAACCCAAATTTAAGGTCTATAACTTAATATTTAGTCCATAACACATGAAAAACAAGGGCTCCGGGTCAAGGTCCCTCTAATTCACCGAAATTAGTTCGAAGAAACTAAGAAAATAAACCGGCCATAGCCAATCGCTCTTCGAAAAAACACAGCCAATTAGCGGTTATTTTCAATCGAAAATCTGGCATCACTGATTAAATGTTATATAGAAAAGTGACGAAATCATTAGTCGTCCCATTGAATGTGAAGTTAAAGAGAAAGTTATATATAATCGTAAGGCAAGGTTTATGGGAAAGGGACACTGTAGTTCTCAGCACATTATTCCGAAAACTGAAATCTTTACATATCCGTACCTTATCGCGTATAGAATAATTAAATTTTACTGAACTAAACCCTTTAAGATTTAAAATTAAAATTTCGTCTTCTACCATGCAAGTTCAAGAAACAAAGTTTTCCATAATTAAAATAGCCCTAATTTTGAAAGTATAGGGACATCTAAGTACCTTTGTCCCCGCTTTTCATCCCAAACCCTCTTATAGACCCCCTTTATAATCTATCTATAGACTGTTCCATGATGCCAGGGATGAGTTGAAATGGAGGTATATTGTCGGGGTATTCTAAACTGTGAGCGAAAGGGGGTCGAAGGGGGTTAAACCAGGTTTCAAAATAGGGCAGGTCTACAGGTCAAAGACCAGTTTATTAATGCGTTGGACCAAATTTTTAATTCAAACCTCGAGCCTCACTGGTCCCAAGGACTACTTTATTAATTACTTACATAGGGTATAGGCCATTGGTCCTTGGGGCTAGTTTAATTAATTATTGAAGACACCAGGGGTCCCGATGGACCAGTTTGTAAAAAATCCTTATTTCGAAGCCTAGTTTAAATTGGATTCTTCTTGTGACATGGGTTACTGTTTGTATATTGAGCTACTATTTTGCGCCATGCGCCGCCATCTCTCCAACACAAAATGCACTATTTTCAAAACGTCTCGCACTGATAACACAACTACTGACAACGGAATTCCTTTTTTTTTTCCTTATCAATATTCTCACGAGAGGGCAGTTAAATGCCTGGCTTAAATCCGTTACTTCTTGTGGCGAGGGTTCGCGTGGGTGACTGTGTGTATAGAGCTACTATTTAGCGCTATCTCTCCTACACAAAATGTACTATTTTCAAAAAATGCTTGCACTGATTGCGCAACTAAAGTCAACGGACGATTTCTTTTCCTTATCAAGATTATTGCGAGAGGGCAGTTAGATGCCTGGCTTAAATCGGTTACTTCTTGTGGCGTGGGTTCGCGTGGGTGACTGTGTATAGAGCTACTATTTTGCGCCATCTCTCCTACACTAAATGTACTATTTTCAAAAAATGCTTGCACTGATTGCGCAACTAAAGTCAACGGACCATTTCTTTTCCTTATCAAGATTATTGCGAGAGGGAAGTTCCTAATGCAAGTTTGCAGGAACTCTGAGGACGTTCGCCACGTGATAAACAATATAACCAAGTTTAACAACATCTCCCTTTCTTCCATTGAAGGAGTTAAGGTCTACCGTTGTTAATCTAAAACGCGCTTGCAATTCTTCTCCCTTTCAAATCCTCCCTGATATTATCACTCCCATATGTCCCTTTCATATTCTGAATTCTATGAATTTGGACTCCTCCACGACCCCATTCGTTCGTATCCCCCTACTCCCTTCCCGGTAACCTGCCACATATTTCCCTTCATTAGAGCCGGATTAATAAAATGTAACCATGGTCGTACGTTCCTCATTATAAAATAGAGGGGGTGGGAAATTTAAAAGGGAATTTTAACCTTACACCCTCCTTCCTTATCCCCCCTTCTCTCTCTGAATCTGAGGAGTCCGGGGGACGGCGATTTTACCCCCCTTTCTGATAGGCTGAGTTCGCACTTGCGCTGTTTATCTTGATTCTCTGATTGATCCATCATATCTTCGGTCTTGTATTACTTACCCGCCCTTTGTACACGATGACAGTCGGCAGAGTCAGTTTTGAGGACTCTGTTTTGTTCGTCCACTGACTAAGAAGTAATAGAGATGCACTTGATGACGTCGTGTATCCATTACTATCTCTTTCACACTCGCTGTATCGCTACCAAGTTAGAGACAGTTCGTTCTTGGGCTGTCGTTTGGGGAGGAAGTTGTTTATTTACATTGTTTGATGTCATCATTGTCATGGGTTATTAACTAGTTTTAAATTTACTGGGATTTGAAGGAAATATTGAAGCTTAAATTTCTTGGGATTAAATCATTGATCCATTTTTTACTTACTTCACACTATATTACTTACAAGTCAAGGCAGTTCTTGCGCTGTAGGCATGGTTTTGGGGAGAGATTATTTACGTATAATTTGACGTATTTACTTTGATATAAAGGAAAGAGTCAAGCTAAAATTTTCTTGGACTTAAATTATTCCTTGCTGGTAAAAATGCTAGAATCGATAACTAATTATTCTTAAATTTGCATGAGTAATTAACTAATTAGCTTTTATTTAACAAACACTGGAAGATTACATCTCTGGTTGGCAAGCGAGACTCCCTTTCTACAAGCCTTGCTTGCCTAGCAGAGGTAATGTACGCGATCAAAGTTTGTTAATTAAAAGCTAATATTTAATAATTGAAATTTGAGAATTATTAATTATTGATTCTAGTAATTTTAGCAGTATTAAATGATTTAAACGAAAGAAAATTTTAGCTTTAAGTTTTACGATTGTGAAGTTTTGGATATCTTTAATCATTTACTGATAATTGGGTATCGACGGAGTTAATACACTCTAATTTCTAAACCTAGTTAGAGGGAGAAACATCTCTATAACACTCTATCTAATGATATGATCGATTTCCCAAATGTAAAACGTTTTTATGAACGTCTCGTGGTTAGAGTCATAAATAATTAAAATATGATTAAAAATGAATGATATGACAGCGTGGCAAACTAAAGAAATGGAGAGTTCAGTGATACATGTTATCAACAGTCTTGGCAGAGGTTGAACCTCTCGCTTTTAATATGTCTAGAATAAGCCTTTGCAAGGTATTATGGGTTAAAGATCTAGTGTGACGTTATAGAGACGAGATTTATGCATGCTATAGGTGAAATATTAAACGAATACTTGGTTTGTTTTGATGCTATTTGGAGATTAATCGCAAACTGCTGCCGTATTATTGCAGAACGTGTTTTCCAATTGTTGACACTGTAAATAATACAAAATAGTTGGCCAACTGATGTTGAGTGCAATTCGACAACGCTTCAAAACCCAAACTATACTTTTCACCCACTACTAGGTTACAATTTAAAACTCTTAATTCAAAATTTGTTCAAAGGGATACTTCGGGCTAAATATTTTTCATTTTTAATCGAAAGAGCGTATAAATTGATGGATATATCAATTAGAACCATGGTTCTATCTACAATAATAAAGAATATACAAGCAATTAAGTTTCTGTAATGGACACGTCGTTAGACTTTCCCGGGAAGCACTAGGAAGTACCCCTATTGGGCGAATACGTCAGCTGGTACTAGGCGTCCAATGGGGATATTCCCCAGTGCTTCGCGGTAAATCCTAACGCGTAGTGTCCATTTCGCGCCATTACGGAAACTTAATTGCTCATATCTTCTTTAATATTGTAGATAGAAACGTGGTTCAAATTGATATATTCATTATTTTATACGCTCTTTCGATTAAAAAAAAGTTATATCCAGGTGTATCCCTTTAAGGATGAGCTAACCAACATGTTTTTGGAATGGAGTTTCATAATTTCGAGTTTAATGGTTTTTTGTTTCCGCTGCGACGCTTTTTATCGATCGTTTGGCGCGAATTTTAAGGTAAACGCGTTAGGGGGCAAAGGTAGAGATGGTAGTGGGGTAGGTAGTTGTCTTCACGGTAAAAAAAACTCAGGTAAATGCAATCGTATTATTCCTTGAAAGCTTCCCCGGTCCCTATGGGGACTCGCTTCGGCTACGATACCTTGTGGGAGTCCCGCACGACCGTGCACTGTGTGTGTCCCCATCCTCTTTTTCCTTCTCTACCTAGAATCACTTGCTGTCCTTCCTTTCCTTTTGACTTTAAAGGAAAACCGCTCAATTCAGGGCAAAAACGTAACATCTCCGGTTTTTTTTAAAAAAAAAATATCTTGACAATTGAAGTTGTGAAATAACTCCATGAGTTCAGTACGATTTCTTATTCACTTTGGGGAAATACCAGAGATTTACAAGGATCATTGCTTAAGTAGTCACAACTCCACGTTAATGTTTATTTGTTGTGCTTGAGATTCGGCTCTGATGTAATACATTTAACATTCATGAAATTCAATTCGTTTCACGGGTCTTGAGACCTTTCCTCGATTATATACATCCAAGTTTTCTAAGTGATATTAATCGCGACGTTTACTTACATTTTTGTTAATACATTTATTTGTATGTCGACCTTTTCTCTGTACGGAGCATGCGCGAGTCGATAGTTTAACCCAATAATTACAACTAAATTTAGTTTTCTATTGTAATTTATCATTTGTTTGGATCGATAAATTTGTTACTGCTGAAGTATGAAGGAGACTTTGAAATGTTCTTTTTTTTTTTTTTTTGAAAATCTAATTTAAAGGAATACGGACATAAAAATTGAAAATTTTTAAAAATGGCTATAGGTCCCTTAAAATCGTTACAATTGTATTTTTAAGAATAATTTATTAATTAAGGAAACTTCAAATTTATAAGTGAGCTTTCAAAGCCTATGGATTTTAAATTTTGTGGGGGAGGGGCAGGGTTTTGGTGTGACGTAACATATATAGCAGTTTAGGTCTACAGATGGCAGCGTCGGTGGCAACGTGACAAACAGCGTTGTTCATTGGTTGTTCCTGAGATTTGACGTATAAATTTGATAGATGGCGGCATGGTGCCTACTTTAAAATTACTGATTCATGACCTAAATATTTGGTTAAACAATAGTTAAATCATGCAAAAATGATGAAATGTAGCAGCAATTATGTATTTCCGCTAGCGCGGAGAAATATTAGTTTTTCTAATTCCATCCCGTGAGCCTGCCTTTGGGCTAGCACTATTTTTGGGAAAGGATTGCCTCATTGAAAGATATATCATTGGCTTGCCCCTATCACGTGCTTTTCAGACTTTCAATAGCGTTACATCCATGGACGAAGGTAGAAAGAAATTCAGGTTACAAGCTTAATAGTTTTTATTTATTTCTGACAACACGATTGAGGCTAGCCGGTTGTAGTTAGTTCAAACTCTATCATTATGATATAAGAAGAACAAAATTGGAAAAATGGATGCGAAAAGATGTTTTAAGTTTCTGAAGAAAACTGCCTGAATAAGATACATTTTTAGGTTTATTTGGCTTCTTAGACGCGATGTACAACATACTTGTTAATACTCTTCTATATATATGATAATTCTCTCTTTGATGTTGTAGGAAAAAAAATTGTTCCACTTTTAAATTTGAAGTTTTCCACGAACCCTCTCCGAAACTAAAATCGTTTGAGGTTGTCTAGTCTACTTTAAAATGCTTTTAATATTTATGGAATTCAGTTTACACCTGATTAGTCTATCTCAACAAGTACACGATTTCAATGGATATGTTTTAACTATTTAATTCCATCTAGTCTCTACATGGTATGCTTCAAGAAGTCATATCTAGTTTACGAGGGAGAAGGTATAAACTCGCCACATTTCTAGCTTTATCTCCAGTTCAAACGTAGGTCCGGAGTTAATCCCAGCCTCTAAATTACAACCAGTATCTAATTAGCCTTATTCCTGATCAGCGCCATCTACCCATAGCGGTGACTTTGAGAACTACTGTAAGCGGCAAGCCAATCAGATGTCGCTAAAATCTGGTGACGTCATTTTTGGTAAGACCCGAGAGTGCCAGTCAGTGACGTCACCAGATTTTAGCGACATCTGATTGGCTTGCCGCTTACAGTAGTTCTCAAAGTCGCCGCTATGGGTAGGTGGCGCTGATAAGGAATAAGGCTAATTGGTTCTTCAAAACTCACGTCAGCGAATGACGAAAATTATAAAGTTTCCGACTGAGGAGAGGCGAATTAGCCCGGCCTCCTTTTATTTTGAAAGGGGGAATACTTAGGCGTCTTATACCATAGATATCACTTCTTTGTAGCTTACGCTTAAAGGGAGAATGAAACCGCCATAAAACAATTTCTTTTAATCAATTTAGATTAATAAATGAAAATGATTAAGAATTTTAATTTTTTCAAGTTTCAAATGTTGATGTGTTGAACTTAACGTTAATTTTAGATAGACAACTCGCGTATTTTCGTATTGGGTATCTGAAACAAATTACAGAACGATCGACTTTTTAAGCGTTTTTAAGTAATAATCAGTACGGTCACTGTCTGCAGAAGGTCACGTGGTGTCACGATATCTAATTGGTTAAAGGCCGACTTCCACCGAAAAGGGTTCTTACGAACTGAAGACCGTGCATCGATTCTTGACAATAGAGCAACCGTGCCAATTTTCGAGTCCCCACTGGGGCAAAATTTGGAGGGGTTCTTACGAACTGAAAACCTTGCTATGCGGGTTCTTACGAACTGAAGATAAACAATAGAAAGTTTCTTAAATATTTCATTCCCGATTTTTACGACCCTCTGAAGGAAAATATCTATTGTATATCTTCAGTTCGTAAGAACCCCCGTATCAAGGTTTTCAGTTCGTAAGAACCCCTCAAAATTTTGTCCAGCGGGGATTCGAAAATCGGCACGGTCGCTCCATTGTTACTCTCGATGCACGGTTTTCAGTTCGTAAGAACCCTTTTCGATGGAAGTCGGCCTTTAAAAGAGTGTGCCAAACATTAAAAATTTACATAATTTTACCTGATGATACCGTCAGTTTCTCCAGGGCCTGTACCTTCTAGTTGACCCTACCCACCATAGGACTGTCTTGATGGGGCTCTGTCCCTTTTAATTTAAATTTTATAAGCTGATTTTGATGTCTAAATCTAACAATTTATTTAACCCCGAATCCCAAAATTACATAAACTTCAGCGTTACCCACTTTTACCAAAAATACTGCAAAAACAATAGATAATAAATTAATGTGCACAAAAGTGCGGTGTATAGGTCAGGGATATGTTTTTTACATTTTCTTAGAAAAACTAAGAAATATAAATGTAGCTAATACCCTCAAATGAATAGAAGCTCAGACAAAATAGAAAAGTATAGACTATAGGTTGGTAGGTAGGTAAGTAGGGGATTTGTAACTTTTCCTTCTCTCCACCTGCACCGCGTGATGCTGTGAAAGCAAGGCGCACGCAATCTTATAGACAACTATAACAATCTCGATAAGTTCTTTTTATCCCTTACAAATCTCAAAATAACTAGGTACAGTACATAGCCATATGAAATGTGTACCCACGTCTGTACAAATATGACCTACAGTATTCTTAGGTTTTTATTTCGATTCTTCGGTTTTTTAAGATATTTTGGTAGTGATATCTTAATTACTTGGAAGTGTTTATATAAATATACTTCTGCGTATATTATCTATGCCCAGAAGTGAGATGAGACTGAAGTGAAGGGCTCTAGCATTGATAGTAGATCTGGCACTAGTGAACAAATTTGAGGATTTTATGCCGCTTCCCACGCGCTAAAACTAGAGAGAAAAAAATTGGTCGAGTTCCAAAAACATTTCCTACCCCCTTCCCTTCAACCTAAAGCCGCGGAACACGAACGCGGGTGCTGGAATCTAGTTCGGCCGTCTACCGCCACGAGCGACTCACGTTTTGGAGGGAAAATTCAGAAACCGCTACCAGAGGGCCAACCGTTCGTGTGTTATCAAGAATATTCACTTTCGCCGAGTGAAGAATTTGGTTAGCTCAGTACTTCTGGTCTCATCTCACTTCTGCTATGCCTTATGTCATGCTAGTTAATGGAAATGTACAGGTAATATAACATTAAACTTCAAATGAACTAAGAACGGCCTTTTTTTTTCTAAAAATAGAATGGATGATATTAAAAAAAATAAATGACCTCTTATTTAAAAGTAATTACAGTTTAATTGGTCTTAAAAACACTGACTACTGCCTCGCCATGTTTTTAGAGGTGTCTGCTAACCAGAACCCGCACGGGATTGGTTCAACCAATTCCTTAGGGGTAAGGGATTCTGGCTAGCAGACGCAACTAAACCAATGGTGGGACAGTAGTCCTCGTTTTTAAGACCAATTAAATGCTAATGATTTTTTTAATATGAAATAATTTAGAATAGGCCTCAGCAGGAATACATAGATTTCTTCCCTTTGGAATCTTTAACAAGCCAGGCATTTATGGTTGAATTAAAGGGAAGGAGGTGTGGAAACCTTCACCCCTGATGTCATTCTCCACGTGACATTGAGAGATCCAAAGCCGAATGTAAACAAATTTTCTCTGCGTGTTCTGAACGAGTAGACCTCGGTCCTAGGGTGAATAACCAATGAAAAACGCGAGGGAGGAGGAACAAAGATTTAATTCATTCCCCTAGTTTAATGCCGCCTAAAGATTCTATGTATTCGTGGTCTCAGACATAGACCGTATCTTTCAATTATGATCTTTGAAATGATTCCCAACCTATCTAACGCGACGCCTTGTTGAATATCCTCAATATTACGAAACTCTCCTATTAAAACCGTTTTTTTTTTGGCCCACTTCAACGTATGTTGCAGGATTTAGACCCGAGATAAAAAGTATTTATCTTTTTAAAGGCTGGTATAGTGTTTGAATCTTACCCTGAACTTTCTTTTGAAGTTAGTGTAAGAATCTAGGCCTAGTCTTCCAAAGAAACTTCCATTGCTCTTAAAATTATAGTTATTTTTTTTTTTCCTTGAAGCATCGCCACGACAGTTGCGTAAAGCGGAGTGAAAACTTTTCACAAATTGGTTGTGTATAGTTGAGATATTTTTATGATCTTCGCCCTTAATAGCATTAAAGACAGAACCAACTAAAAGTGGCTGTTTATCCAATAAGCTTCTTCGCTGTAACTAAG
This sequence comes from Phalangium opilio, assembly GCF_054372755.1. Lineage (NCBI taxonomy): Eukaryota > Metazoa > Arthropoda > Arachnida > Opiliones > Phalangiidae > Phalangium > Phalangium opilio. Next base: position 8,301,972 of record NW_028324151.1, read on the forward strand.
AGGGAAAGACACGGGGGTAAACCATTGCCTTCCATCTCGCTTTTCGGCGCCTGCGCTCTAGGCACTTTGGGTCCAAAGAGTGCGCTGATACAACTATGGATCAAACCCCCTTGTATGTCTCGATACTGAGGGTTGCCTATACCCCCTTTTTTACATCGAAGAGGCTTACTGCTGTATTACCCGTTCATCTATTGAAGGGATGTGCAATCCGTTGGGTAGGGGCGTGTTATGAACTATATATTGAGGTAGTAGTGTTACTATTTCGTGGAGTAGTGATTGGGCAATGTCACGTGATTGTAAGCCTTTCTCGAGAATATCCAATGGGAAAGTTTTGTTTCTCCAAAAGTTCACATATAAAACCAAAAAGTATTCTTCGTTCGCAGTTCCCAACCATTGGCTGTAGAGGTCATGTAAAATCAGAAGAAAACGACCCTCATCTCAGTCCCTACACCAATCAACCAATCAGAAGAGCTTTTTGAGGGTTCAAACGTTTATAGAAAATAGTACTCTATGGTGGTGATCCAAATGTTTATTCTTGGTACTAGAGTTATTGCCCCATCCACGGTTGTTCCCTGTGCTTGGCCAGTTTCGCCAAGGGGGGGTCGAGACTATTCTAAGGGTAAAGCGGGCGTTTCTCATATTATACTGAGGAAGCAAGCTTCAATGAAGTATACTTTTTCTTTTTATCTACGGACTTTTGGTTTCTCCTTAGTTAATTACACCAATGTAGTCCACTTTATGAGATATCCAAACACCTCCAACCTTTTTTAAAAGTAAGTGAGAGTGAGAGAGCTGTTGTATTTCCATTAACAGTTTTTCTCTCCTTTCGCTTTCACTCACTCGATATAGTGTTTTATTTCTCTTTATTCCGTTCCAACGAACAAATTGTTCTTGTAGTGGTTATTTCTTTCACCGCACCGTATAACCCAACCGATGTTTGCTACACCAAGGAAGCTAGACATAACATATCTTTTTGTAGTCTCAAATTAAGTTATGCGAACTTAATAAGTGTTGCATACTCCAGCTGGAATATCTTCTCTAAGTTCATCCTATTTTGGGGATTCTTTGTTAAGAAGAGAAACACTACAGTCTACGTGAAAACTATATTTAAAAAGTGCTAGAGGTTGAACCGTTTAGAACACAGTAATGTAAATAAGAACAAACAGGGTAAATTGAGTGGAACAGAAAATGTCTATGCAAGTAATTTCGTAGATTTTGAATTATTTTAAGGACGAAGATGTACTGATGGTTTATTTGAAGAAAAATAATTTAATTTAATAGCGCAAGGGTATAACTTGCATCTGTGAAAAAAACCTAAATTACAATCTCTCTGATTTTCAGTACACCAAGGCTTAGTAGCGAGTAGCGGTATTTCAGAAGCTCAACAAACGCCATAATATCTGTTTTACCTTTATAAAAGTGTTGGAAATCGTTAAGAAACACATTTGTAGCACTATCAAGTCAGATTTCATAAATTAATTCCAGTAAAAACGCTCCAATTATATGTTTAACAAGCCTTGCACGAACTAATCCTTGACCCGAGAAACGAATTTATTTATTTATTATTTTATTGGAGGGATAGGGTTGCTAAGCCAAATTGACTTATGTGCAACCCCCCAAAAGCATTAAGGTACAACAAATGAACCGAAAAATATTAAATTATTAAAGTCAGGCGTTGCCCAGGATCCAAGCCGTTAAACTGTGACGGAAAGTGATAGAAGATTCCAATGATAACAACTCCTCAGGTATCGAGTTCCAATCATTGATGACCCTTTCGGTAAAGTGACTAGCTTTAGGAAAGGACTTCGCCACAGGTTTCGCCAGTTTAGCAGGATGTCCTCTGGTGCGTAGATTAGTTGACGGGAGAAATAGTGAAGACATGTCAGTGTGCACATTGCCTTTATAAATGTCGAATACGTAGACCAAATCATTAACACGTTGTCTAAGAGACGGGGAAAGTAGGCGGAGTCGCTCATCACGCGTAGCAGGGGAGTGGTGGCTAAATCCCTTTGTGACCTTCGTGAATCTATTGTGGGCCTTTAAGAGTCGGAGCCATTTTTAGTGACCCCTGTTTGCCGAGTAAATTCCTTTTTAAAAGAAATTCCTACTTCAAAAGTTAGGCTTAGCGAGTTAAAAACACAACTTTGAAAATTTATTCTAAATTAACGAGAAAGGTTTGGTGATTTATCCCAATGTTTTACGCATATTTTAACACCCTTACTCAATTAAAAATAACTTTTTTCTTCATTATCCCTTGCGGGACCCCTTATCATTCTGGCTAATCTTCTACACACCAATTTTACCTTGTAAAAGGCCGGAACCAATGGCAAATAGTTCTCGAAGGCGGAGCTAAAACTAGCCGCTGCTAACTTCACCCCTCTACTATGGGAGCATCTAGTGGCATTTGTTTAAACTAAACCACAGCCATAACTTGCTAAAGATGGTGAAAACGAATAAAAAGTGTCATTTATGGGTAGAGAATATCGGATTTAAATGTTCTTAGTTACGTTTATTGGTATATGTTTCTAGGGTACTTGTTGCATTTTAAGATGGGGATGGATTTGTTAAAGATATATACTTTCTTGTAAAGTTTTCTTCGCCGAGAAAGGTTTTAGTTGTTGAGATGTTTTGTAAGGAGAATGGACGTCTTTTTTTAAATCCCCTATCCATTTTCATTTTCGTTTTTGTTTTGCGTTTTCAATAGCCTGGATATATTTTATGTTTTTCGAGTGGTGATGTATCTAACGTGTTTTCTAGTGAATGGGTTATACAAATCCCGTCAGTTTTTATATCAAGTTGAAAGGAACTTTTACCTAGAATTTTGCCAAAACTTTATTCTTATCAGAAATTTAAAAGCTTATGTTGAATGTTGTTCTAATATCGTCAGCAAGATAAAATATTTTTCACTTTTTTTTCAATTATTGCAAGCTTGAAAGGAAAGTACCATCTGAAGATGAACCCATTGTTTTAGGTGGGGGGGGGGGGGTAGAAAGAGAATTAAATTTTTAGAATGTCTTTAAGTACTATTGGTAGTTAGCAAGCCCCTGAATCTTACCGGAAATTTGGGTTTTAGATTGTAGTGCATGGTCGTATAAGTGGAAGCTCAGAACCAAGACGCCATACAGAGGCTTTTAAGAGGACAGCCGTGTGAAAGATTATGTTTCATCCTTCGATTTCATTTAGTTCCGTTGAAACCATGTTTTCTTTTACAGTTCGAAAAGAGAAATATCCTTGAAAATAACCCCTATCCTCCCATAGCTCGGATATTTGGTCTAATAACTTTCATGATAACACGGAAAATATTATAAAAATAAAAGATCTCTTTTTTAAAAGTAATCACCATTTATTTTTTTCTTAAAAACGCTGACCACTGCCTCGCCATGTTTTTAAAGATGTCTGCTAGCCAAAACCCGCACAGGCAGGGTTGGAATTAAGCACAGGACACTGGACATTGTCCAATAAAATTTCAAAGTTTCCCATAATATTTTTCAAAACTAAGGGGGTCACTGTACATTTTGACCAATAAATTTTCTGAAGTTTTGATAGCTTGACTATGAAGATGCGGCACTATTTATGCACACGACAGTGGACAATGTCCAATAAATTTTCCAGTCAAATAGGGGGTCACTGGACACATGTCCTCTAAGAAATTTTTCTTATTTCCGGATTGGTTCAACCAATTCCATAGGGGTAAGGGGTCCTTGCTAGCAGACGCCACTAAGACTAATTAAACTCGAATTATTTTATAATAAGAGATCCTGTATTTTCTAAATATTTTCCTTTTATATTTTGAAAAAGGCCGTTCTTTTAAGGTATAATGTGAAGAACTGGGATCTTTTCCTTTTAATGAAATTAAGAATCTAGTTTCTTACTCGATTTTGAAGGTACTGGCTTCATTTTGATGCTCCATGACTATGATACAATATGTCGTTGTTTTTAATGTAACCTTTCTCATAGATCCAGTTTTAAGCCTTGCCCTTGAGGCTAGGAATATTTTGTTTACAAGTCTAGGGCTCGTGCAGTCCTTTGGAACCGTTAAGCCCTATTTTGGCTAGAAACTAATCCGACTTATAAATCGATGTTGAAATATCGTGTTAATAAAAATGGGATTGATCCCATGAGATAAAGTCAGCCCCCCCCCGCTAACACAGCAAATTAATATTTTTTTCAGTCCCTTGATGATCCGGACATAAGTCCTTTAAATAGAGCTAGGGGAAGACCCTGTTATCTCCCATTTCTTAGGGTCAGATAACATTGACCGTCTGTGTATGGGATGTCTGACTATTTGTTTCCAGGAATGCATTAGAGTTGAATATCCTACGCCATGTCGTTGTAATTAAATGGTATAGGCTGGTTATAGACAAGAAATTATGTTCAAGGCTGTAAGCCTGTACGGTTTCGCTGTATTAATCCTTAAATTGCGAATATTCATGACATTGGACTGGTGCGTTGTATCTGTAACCTTCTTCAACGCAAGTCTTCATAACACTACACCCTTTGAAATCGTAGTAATAATCGTAAACAAGTTGGGTGAACCAAAGATTAACCTCTACTATAAACATATTTACCTAAGTGTGCAATTATTGGTCTTTATTGATAAGCAACTGCAGAAGTTAAAATTAATGAGTTATTCAAATCTCTATTCTGGTCTTAGCTCATGAAGGAATAGTTGTCAGTAAGGGTTTATAGGACGTAATGCAATATAGATTTTTCAAATTTGAAATTTCTGTGAACCTTGAACCTTACCTTTGCTTCGATTTGCAAACTACGAACAAGGTCACGGATATCGTCACGGCTAGACAGACACAGGAAATGGAGCAAAAAAAAAATGTAATACCTCTCAGTGACGTAATGGTCACTCGCAGAGGTAATAAAAATTGCTCTTTTTCAAAAAAGAAAATCTCTATAATAACAGCAAAATGAGTTTTCAACTTTTCAAAAATGGTTTCAAAGCGTCTATCGAATTTTTAAAACCATTCTTTTTATAACCCCGGAATTTTTAAAAATGCGATATTAGTAAATTTCAAGAATTCTTATCTGACCTCAGAACGTTTTAAGATAGATTTCTATTGTAGTGTCGTATTTCCGGTTCCCTTATGCATCACCGCCATATTGGCAAGCATAACGACCCATGAGTGAGGAAGTATGAACTGATGGTAACCTTAGATGATTGTCCATACATCCTTAGGCCTCATATAAGTTCTCGGAAAATGAGGAGAAGAAACCGCTAAAATAATTATATGGTTAAGTTATGAGCTTCTTAATATGAGAGATATTATAATAATATTATTACAGTTCCAATTTCTTTTATGCTGGAAACCGAACTTTAAATCAAGCAAGCACGCATTTTATTAGTCCTAGCTTTTTGACCCTTGTCGCGCAAAATCGGATTAGTCTAGGAGTAATTACCTTTCTCCTTCCCATCTTTATTAGGAAAGAAGAGACGTAATCAGGCGGATTACTTATTCGCCGACATTTTTACCTACCGCTCATCCCGCTAGCTACAATTCGGTGCACTTCTTATAATGCCATAAGACTATGAAAGGTCTGTCCTAAGTCTGAAACGAGATGCCTTATTTTACATGTTGATAACAATACCTAAGCTTTACCAGGGATATTAGATGTTTAAAGAGGGATGAGCACGTACATTATTACGCGCCTGTGGCAGAGGGTTTTTTTAACGGGAGTCTTTGAATGAACTGTTTGTACTTAAACCAATAACTTTGCTCAAATAGTGTTTGAACTTTTCGCCATATCGAGTATTGTTGTAACCCAAAGTATCTCAGACCACAAATGGCTACGTTTCCTTCTCTCACTAATCGAAGGAGTTATAGAAAATTAGAAAAATCAGAAAAAATTAGCACCAGTTTACAAGAAACCATACAATATTTAACTTTCTGTTTGGACTACACGAATTTTTTTATTCTTTTTAAAATCGTCCAAAGATAATTCTGAACGGAGTCTGAAATGCTGAAAAAAGAGTATCTTCTTTCTATGGTGTGGATTTAATAGGCAATTCTGACTTATTTGAATAGTATAAGCTTATGATAATAAATATACGAAGACTAGGCAGAGCTCTAGTGGATGTATAGAGGTTTCCTTTTTAAGTAGCTTGATCAGGGATTATCCTTCATAACCATCTCCGTCTCTTGCCATTTCTTCGGCCTAGCATCTGCTGTCTTTGCCAAAATGAATATACGAAGCCTGATTAAAAAAGTATTTTGCTTTTGATGTATGGATGGATCCCTGTTATTTCGGGATGATTATCTTTTCATTTCTAAAAATTCGGGAACCATTCTTGATCAGAAATTAAGACTCTGCCTCTTAATATTTCTATATTTAGAAATTTTCTTATCAATAAAGGGTATCATAACCTCAACATATCTTTTTATTTTTATAGACTTATCGAGGAATTATAGTAATATACCCGATTACGTATGATCAGAAGCCGATTAGGCTTTACACATGAAGTACGTAACATACGCCTGGGGGAGCTACACGATATTCTCTAAGCTCCTAGGAAAGAACTTCCCCTTACGCGGAGGGAAATAGTTCAGTAACGCGGCTCCTTCGGATCCTTGCCATCCTTCCGCCTTAAGAACCGATTTACCAGGTACATAAATTCGAGAACTACTATTAAGACTGAGTAGGGTTTCTAAAATATTTTTAAGATAAAACTCTTCACAATACCAAAGATTATTTGGGAGTAAGGCGTTAAAATGTTATCAATCTGGGTAGCTTTTGCTTGGACTATTTAAGACGCCGTACATCTGTTTTTTAACGAGGTATTTTTCTGTTCTCGCCGTTACGGCAAGCCCGGCCGCCGGCGGCTCGAAATGGGCCGCTCGGCCTCAGCCGCTGATATTTAGCCAAGGCTTAGTGTAGTTTTCGTGTCTAATTCTATTCGCAGAGCTATATTTATGTTGAAATTTAAAGAAAATCTTATAATATTTAGTTGTTATCAATCTGGGTAGCTTTTGCTTGGACTATTTAAGACGCCGTGCATCTGTATTTTAAACGAGGTATTTTTCTGTTCTCGCCGTTACGGCAAGCCCGGCCGCCGGCGGCTCGAAATGGGCCGCTCGGTCTCAGCCGCTGATATCTAGCCAAGGCTTAGTGTAGTTTTCGTGTCTAATTCTATTTGCAGAGCTATATTTATGTTGAAATTTAAAGAAAATCTTATAATATTTAGTTGACGACGTAGTAAATGTCTCAAAAAATTTCGAAACTTGAGCTTTAAAACGCTGAATATTTTATAACGCAAATTCGCGTTCCGGGCTTCCCGGTTATGTCGACGGCGAGGTCGAGTCGAGGTCCCTCCCATGCAAGAAAATAGTAATAGCCGTCGCCGATTGGTCTGGCGTTAAAGAGGTTATCTATGGTTAGGGGGCTCATGATTGGTTAAAAGCTTTTTTGTTCGTCTGCTTAGTTTTTACTTCGGGAATGTCATGAAATCCATGGCCAAAGCTATGGAAAAGTGGGACTTACGTACTTTATGTGTGAAGCATAATCCGCTTTTGGTATGATTAACCATCGTAGGTTTTTACGAGCTCATGCATCATTACTATTGGCGTGGCCAGGCAGGGTTCAAACCAGTTTGGGTTATAAGTCCATATTTTAATCTAGTCCTTAATTTAGAAAATGACTCCCCTAGCGTCCAAAACAGTAAACTGGTCCTCTGTTAGTTTTCCTATAAATTTGCAATTAATTTATGGATTTGAAACTGGTCCAGGAAGTTAATAAACTGGTTTGGTTCAGCCAATCCCGTAGGGTAAGGGGTTCTGAGTAGCAGACGCCTCTAAACATGGTTTGGTAGGAGTCCTCGTTTTTAAGACTTGTTAAATGCTAATTATTTTGTAACTGGCTGTTACCCGCGGCGTCGCTCGCGTGTATTAAGAACTTCCATTTCATCAAAATGATATAAAGAATGGGTAGATTTTACTGAGGACTAATATTTTTGTAGCACCCACGGAGCGAAGGCACTCGGCGTTGCCCGTCAGCCCGTCGGGACATTTTTTATTACTTTTCATGCGGACATTATTCTATAAAGAAGGGTTTTTAAGTTTCTGGCCGCCATTTATTTAGATGACAACAAATCAAACCCAAAAGACCATTCAGCCCGTCTATAGGTTAAAGGAAACCGGTGTACTACATATTTGCGAAATCGGTTGAAACGCGCGGGCTTTGTTGCATAGAGAAGATATTTTACATTTCTGGGCGACATTTATTAAGATGGAAGCGGATTGGAAAAATCTTTCTTTGTTCGCGCCTACTACTTATGAGTAACGTTCCGGCAAATTCGCAGCCTTCTAGGGCAAGCGGTTTGGGTTGGGTGTTGATTATCAGTCAGTCAGTCTGGACTTTGATTAAGAGATCATTTATTTATTTATTTTTAATATTTTCGCTTTTATATTTATAAAAAGGTGGTTCTTTTAATTAAGGTATGGTATATTTTCCTTGATAATGAAAAGCAATGCTATAATGAAGAATAGCGTGCGAATAAGACTCCAAGCCTAGGGAATGTAATCTTAGATTATACACCTATGTAAACAAAGAAAAGTCGCAAGACGGTAAAGCTCGTTGATGTTAGATAAATATTTTAGGTCAATTTTGCTTAAGCCTACAGCCAACCAGCTTCTTAATTATAAACTTTGATGAATTTATCCGGGTCACAGAGTGAATTTAAAAAAGTACCCGGAGAAATTTTTGAAGTTTATAAAAAGTAGAGAGGGACGTATCAGTCGGGGAATTGAACAGTTTATACAGAAGAGTCAAGGAAAAAATTCGCGGAACTAGATAAATACACGCCCGAACGTTAATAACATAATTACAACAGGATTTTTCTTTGCCCCCCCCCCACATTACACCACCACTGGGATTTTAAAAGTTAAAAGAAATAGAAAAACACGTAAAGCACATACTTCCCCAGTGATAGACCTCTTTCACGAAACCTGCCTCCTTCTCAACCTAGAACCCAGAAGGTACTTAAATATTGTAAGTCTGGCATGATGGGGTGTTTTCTGCCGAGGTTTGTTGTAGTGTTTCAGCAGATTGGACTGAGAGTTATGCTATCTTTAAAGCGAATGTTCATAAACGAGCTGAAGAAATGTATAGTTTCAAGATAACATTTGATCAAGTGACAAGTTTCGTCATCAATTCAGAATCAGAAGCAAATGGTGTTGTTAGATTTCGGTGTCAATAGACCATTCCATTTTTGGCAAGTTGGCTAGCCTCCAGCCTGTAATGAACTCTGGCTCCATCTGGCGGTGCCCCTTGGCGAGTCGAAAGAATTGATCAAATGACTCTTAATTTTAATCATCAGTTCAGAATTAGAAACAAATGGTGTGGTTAGATTTCGGTGTCAATAGACCATTCCATTTTTGGCATGGGTAGTGACAATGCGAGTTGGCTAGCCTCCCGCCTGGCGGTGCCCCTTGGCGAGTCGGTAGAAACTCCTCCGCCCCTTCCGTTGGTTTCTCTATGAGTGACTACGGGAATGGTCTATTGGTTCGTTTTGTTGGTGTAATTCGCCAGTTCAAAGATAGAATCAGAAATTGAAGTAAAACTAATAAAAGAGTTAGGGTTTGTGTTATAGAAATTTAAGTTAATGACAAATTTATGTCGTTTAAGGGTATTGAGGTCCATCAAAGCTATATACAAAAATTTCAGCTGCCATAACTTTAATTTTAGTTTATACATAGTTTTAAGACTTGGAGGATTGCTACCGTTTACACCAGGAGGCCTGGATACTTGGTGGCCAAAGTATAGTATACCAAATATACGCCTCTTGGCCTCGCCTCTTGGTGTAAAAGGTATTAATCCTCCTTGTCTGAAAACTGTGTGTTCCTTTCTAATAGGGGCAAAATATAATTATTTCAGTTTAACAAATATTTTCAGTAGAAGTTGTACTGTGCAGTGAACATCTTTGGCCTGTATACACGTTTATACCTTGAACACAATTTATCATTGAAATTAACTGTCATACTTAGCTCTGTTACGCGTCATACGATACTAATTTATCTTGCATAAGACTTTTAGGGCACCCAAGCACTCTCCTTTGAACGAAAGAGCCCATCAAAAATTTACTCGGCGCTATCGCTGAAAATTGGGAAAAATCGTTGAATCGCGATATAATCGGCAGATTGCGTTCAAGTTGACATTGGCGCGCGTCACGGAGTCCTCTCTATAAAGGGGCTCTGGGATACATCGTGGTGTGGGAATCGGGGAATAGTGGGACTTTGAATAAAAGGGACGTACATCCATCCATCCAGGCTTCGTAAAAAAAATGAAAGAAATACTTCAAAGACATTAAAAGCAAATATTCCTTTCTGTATACAATGTCTGAAAGAAAAGATTTTTACGACGAAAATTTGCAGAATGATAGAAAATCGAAAGATAACCCTGTTTCGCTTGAATTCGTTTGCCGTAATGCGCGTAAAATGAGGCTAATTTAAAAATATATACCGAGATGCATCACGACAACCCGCATTATTAACTTGGCATACCAAGGCGAGAGACACCGGGGACTTTACCGAATCATTGTATTATCTAAAGTTTACTAGGCGCTTATTATTCCGAAGTTATCCAACTAAGAGATTAACGAATTCACAAACACCTCTATCCTAAAAACATTTACATTGTCTGCTACCACTGTGGAGCAGTCACTATTTAAGGAGACCTAGCTACGTTTTTTAAAACACTTAACAAGGAAACCTGGGTACAATTGCAAACAGGGTTCGAAATAAGGATTTTTTTAATTTGTCCTCCAGACTTGTCTTAAATAATAAATTAGTGCTAAGGACCAGTTCCTCTTATCCTTTGGAATTTTTAAAGTAGTTCTTGGGACCAGTGAGGCTGGAGGTTTGATTTTAAAAAGTGGTCCAACGAAGTAACACACTGGTTTTTGGACTAGTAGCCTTGTCTGATTTCGAATCCTCATTGCGTTATATCTATTCAGATTGCCACCTTTTCCAAAACATTGACCCTAATAATTAACTATAATTTGTATTTATTTTCTTTTGATATTTGCAAATTTTTTTCCGGCCGTAGAATATTTTTAATCTAATTTTTCTGAACTCCCACATGCTCCAATTAGTTAGGTGATACTATTATTATGTGATTAGATATACATAAACTTGCATTCTCCCTCCAATAAAACTACTCTATGGAAAATGCTAAAGATTTAATTTCAATAATTGCTTAAAATATCATCATTATATTTAAATATAGCTTCACCCATCATGCGACACGCTTTAAAAGTATACGTCCCACTTTCTTAACATTTGTTTTGGTCTGAGTTTCTGTTTCCTAATACACCGTTCTTACGACTCTAGTGGCGCTATAGTATGCAATTTGAATTATTAATACATGCAGAGAAACAGAAACTTCTACTAAAACCCGCCTAATTTTCCTTTTATAAAGGCATTTGTATTATATCAATTTTACTGAGTTTGTAATTGCGTTCATACGTTTGTGAGGAACGTCATAGTCTGGGAGCATCGCATGAATAGAAGGAGTCGAAAATCAGTATGCCTGGGTGGGTTTAAAATTCCAAGTCCTTGGGAGTGAGGGGGGGGGAGAATGTGAAGTGTACTAGTAAGGTCTCTACTGCGCAACTCGCCGCTGGCATCCTTGTTTTGGTAGGGGTTAGAAGTCTCCATTGTACTTGCCCCGCACACCTGTTAGACACAAAAAACTATGAGCTTAAAATTTCTCAGAAATTGGGGTGGTTAAGGTGCCTTATCAACTTTGGTAATGGACAAATTATATTCTCTTTGCAATGCATCAACAGCAGACACTGAGCTATAAAGCTGGGGAACTCTTATTGTTCGTGACCCGCTAACGAAACGAAACGCGCCCTTTTCCTTACGCGTGTCATCCTCTCCTTCCATACGAACTCCCATACATGTTACCCGCGCTTTATTCCAAATACGTCGTATCTGGATACCGTACTGTACAGCTAATGGTTTTTCACCTTGAGGTCACAGAGGTCATCGTGTATCTATTTACTACGGTGCTGGTCACCGCGCGGATAATATCAGTTAGCACGTATAATAAAGAGAGTCGAAAAGGAAGGTAACTAAAACGGCATGGCCCGATCTCTCTCTCAGTCGCACCTACCTCGGCGCATAGCACGTGATACGTTAAGAATACTAGTCGTAAACAACCTTCTCTGATTTTTTTTTTGCCTCTCTGTTGCACTCTGATACCGAGCCACAGCTCGGTACCGGTTTTGAAAGAGGGGATGACGGATAATTTTTATTTGGTCTCTCAGAGTCTCCTTCTTATACATGCTCACTGATGATGACTTGTAAACTTTGTCTCGAATGACATACCCAATTTGTAACTTCTTGTTTATCTTCTTCCGATTGTTCTTTAATATAAAGGGAGTTTGTGAAGTTCAAAGCCGGTTCTTTTTAGACTCGGTGTGTTCTTAGCAGACTGTTATAACAAAAGATTTTTCCCCATTTTCTCCAACATCATTGTTGTATGTTTACGCTCTCTGGTATTTCCTTTATTTAATAATTACGTCGTAGAGTTTTCTTAAAAGAATCTAGGAAAAAATAGGAGAGGAATTTCCGCCATTTCTTTTCCTTGACGAAGGAAAAAGGTTAACAAGCTTACTATTTAAATATTCGAATATATGTACATTATAAAGTTTCTTTCGCAAATATACGTGGAATCAAGAATGGAAACTTTTGCAAAATTTTTGGATTTTGTTTCTCGTAATATTTTCGGCGGGATATATTACTAGGAATTTAAACATACTTTTCAAGAACATTGTAGGCCTACGTCGTGTGTATGTACTTGATCTTTTAAACAATAAGCTAATGGATGTCCTCTTTGAATAGAGTATTAGATTTCGTATTCATTCATGGAAATGTATCCTTTTGAAAGTAATCTTACAAAGTCAATATTTTTATTTTAAAATGATAGTGGGCGTTTCAAACGTTGAATAGGCAATATTATATAACATCCAGAACGAGCAATGTACTTTTTGCCTGATCGTCCTAGTTTAACCAGTTGAGCAAAAAAGAGAAAATTATTTCTTATACAATTTATTTAGTGTAGACGCGAGACGTTCTGCGTTTGCGAATATGCATAGTTTTAGTTGATACCATTTACACAAGGAGGCAGGCTATACTTTGCGGAAAAGTGCAGAACCAAATAGCCTGGCCTCCTGCTGTAAATGATATCAATATCCTAGTCTGAAAACTATTTATTAAAGAACTTGAATATTATTATTATTGGAATGTTCCGAATCGATTAATCGAATCGGCCGGTCGTATTTGAAGTTTTAATTTTAAATTGTTTATGAAATTAATCAGGAAAAATCATCGCTAAGTATAATTGAATTCGAATTTTGATTTTGATTTTAGAAAATAAAATAATTCTCGAATTTATCACGAATATTCAAGAAAGAAAATATATACAGTTTTGAAGTATTTAAACGTGACAAAATAATATTTAATTTTTAGTTTCCTGAAAAATTAAATTAACCGAATAAATTACAGCCTTTTCCAATCAAAATATTTCAATGTGACAAAATAATATTTTAATTGTAAATTTCTTAAAAACTATTTAACCGAATAATTTGCAGCCTTTTCGAATCGAAATATTTCAACGTGACAAAATAATATTTTAAGTTCATTAAAAAATTAAATTAATCGAATAATTTACGACATTTTCGAATCTAGAAACTTTTGATTATTGGAAGAATATTTTGAATATGGACTGATTATTCGACTCGGCCGTATTCCAAGTAAAAAAGTGTAACATTATTCCGATGAACTCGTACGGAAAACAGTGGAAATATTCTGGGAAAAAGACACCGTACATTTTTCCCGAATTGAGTTAGAAATTCTAGACCCTCCTTTCGGGAAAAATTAAAAGATGATCCTTTCCTCTAAAAATACATACTTTTATGTTATAATATAATATAATATAATCAACTCTTAAAATAGTATATATGCTAAGCTTAAAAGGGGATAGATAGTGGAAAGACACTTTTAAAAATAAAACTGCAGTCTCTGTCCTCCCTTTTCCCTCTTCCCAATTTTAAACCCTAATTGCTAAGAGCTTTAACGACGACAAAGCTTAGTGTAAACCTCCTACCTCACTCACCTCTTTAGCTCTCTTAGGTAAATTTCTAGTTACTTATTGTAAAGGGCCTTGTAGCGATGGCCCAAAGGAAGGATGTTGCTACAGAGAATGTTACGGGGGGAACGCTTCCGATTCGGAGGATAAGGATGGCAGAGGGAGAGAGGAACCAGACTCATAAAGAAGCTATTAACAATCAGCCGATAATCCGATACTATTCCATTGGGCCCCATTTTTCCGTGCTGCAAGAAGACAAAGCCTTAGTTAGTGGAGCGACAATGGCTCTAAAACATTGGGGGATTGATTTGGCTATGGGAGGAAGAGCTCTTCTCTGCATGCCTTGTTTGAACTTAGAAACCTCTTTTCATCTTAATATAACATAGGAGATTGGGATCGAAGTAGATTATTACGAAGCTATAGCTCTTAATTGGTAAGTCCTTCACTGGCAGACGCCTTTGATTATGGAATTTCGCGGAAAACTGTTGTAGTTCATTTTTCAGGGTGTTAATGATTAGTGTGGCATAAATTTAGGGGTGTTCTTTGGATGCACGATTTTGAGTCGAAACTTTTCTGTGACATTTTGCCGTCCGGGCCACTGTTTTCAAGTTAAGATTGGAGTGTTGAAACGTTTGTTTATCACTTCAAGCTGTGTTTGGTAGGGGAAGGCAAATTTAGTTGTATTTCGATAGCAAAGTTGAATGGACAATTATCCCAAAGAAAAAGGATAATATCTATTCACCTCTGATTTTCTAAGGTATGGGAAATTTTGAAAATTTTACTTAGTTAGAAACGAAGTTTGCGCAACAATGAGCACTTATAAGAAGGAGAGTCAAAGAGGGAAGGTAACTGATGGCACAGCCCGATATCTCTCTCACGCGCACCTACCTCGGCACACAGCAGAGAAGCCAGACGTCACGTGAACCGTACTGACCATAAACCAACTTCTCTGGGGTTTTTTTTCGTCCCTGTTGCGCCGATTACGCATGTGCGGAACTCTGATAGCCGAGTCACAGTGAATTTGATCTCTCACCGAATGAGCGTATGTTGCTGTTCCGAATGGAAATGTTTCTACGTCCTATTTCGTAATTTAAAAGCGCCAGCTGATCACAACCGCGACTTTTGGAGATAAGATTATGTTGTACCCAGATTTAGTTCGACTTATCTTCCGATTTATCTTCTTTCGGTTGTGCCGGTTTTAAGATCTCATCCCAACCCCTTTTCGTTCCTTAATCAATTATTTTGCCTTCTTTACCTTCTTCATCGTTTTTGTTCGTTAGTTTTAATAGCAAGATTAACTAAACTAAAAATGTTCAAAAGGGGATGCGGTTTTCTTTGACAGGATGGATGATTTTAATTACATTTAATACCAAGGGACTTGCCTTCACCGTACAAAACAAACCGAGAGCGCGCGGCTATTAAATTTGTTTCTTTATACTTTAGTATGGAATTTAATGGAAAACCATATTTGAAATATTTAATAGAAAACATTTATTTTTAGTAAGTCGCCTTTGTGTGATCCATGTGTTACTTACTTTATATACGATGTATTTATTTCGTAAAAGACCTAAATTCTGAGGTATAATGGGGGAAAACATTGGTCGCTATATGGTCGTAGCATCGCAAGAAAATTATATTTGCCTATTTATTACCTACCCAAACTTGGATTTCTCGCATTTATATTTGGGTGTTCCATTTTAGGCAGTGGCGTTCAATTTTATGGCTGACAGTTCCAAGTTAGAGTTGTCATCTATAGCTTTCTAAGGCTAATTTCACTGGAAAAGCCCGAGTTGTACGTAGACTTCTGAAAATGGACTTGGAACAGTAGGCCCTAAAATGGAACCCTTCTGCCTAATCTGGAACACCCAAATATAGATTCGAAAAATCCAAGTTACTTGCTGTATTTGTCTTCTTGTAGCTTCACTAAATTAGAAGTGAAATATCTAACTTTCCAAAAGGTGTTCCAAGATCAACTTACATGAGCGTACGGACCTTAGTGTGAAGCTTCTGTCGTTGGGTAAACGACCAGTAACACCTGATGGATTCTTACCCATTCTGCTTCATGACCTTGGGGTATAAAATTCTATTGGTCGAATACTACCACCTGACCGATTTCCCTTACCACTCTGCGTCACAGGGTCTTATAATGCGCAGACTCCTAAATTAATTACTCGCATCTTCTTTAATATTTTTAATATTTTAGATGGAAATACGATTCCAATTCGTATTATTCATTGGATTATACTCTTTTTTCTAAATAAGTCTTAGTTCTAGCGTACACTTTCAACAGTATATAGTATTTTCTAGTTTGAAAATGGCCAACTGCAGGTTTAGAGCGTAAAATTGTAAGGGATAGGTGATAGCAAGCTAGTATGGTGTGGAAATAGACAGGAGAGTATAGAAACCTCAGGCGGGCTACGGGAGAGGAATTGGGAAGTTGTGTGTCAGAGTCATCAACGACTTCTGTTTACCGATGTCACTTTCGTCTCCGGCACTCCAACTCAAACAACTCCACCCCATTTGGTCCCATTTCATCCCCCCCTTACTATACGTACACCTACTGTAGTCTATTTTAGCAAGGCCCCGTACGTACTACTACAAGGCCTACCAAAACCAACGTAATGAACGTAGCCCCTCTTAAAGCCGTCGCTCAAATAGACTAATAGGCTTCAATCTCGACTAAGGGCGATCAATTAGATATCATCCTTTCAGTGCTCCACCCTCTTTTGAAATTTCACGTCATAATGCTCTTCGAATAACGATTTACCTAACGAAGACATTTTGAGTAATTGGGTTTTGGGCCTAAATCAATTCCAAAGAGTTGCAATATCGATTAGGTATTGATATACAAACGGCATCTTATAGCCGAAGTGATAATCTTCGTTAGGTGATAAATTCGTGCCATTTTGAGTGAATCTAAACAAATGGTACACGCGAATAACATCTTTAAGTTCTGTTCTGTAAGAGTTAAGAGAAACTGCTTAACGAAAGTGCATCAACTCCTCTATATAATATTCTCTATGACCATATTTACACTAATTATAATTGTTTGGTGGCGCTAGTGGAGTTAATTGCTTTATGATCTAATATGTGATTCATAAAATTCTACAGGATCGCTTTCTGTTGTTTCGATCATTGCAGAAACTATCAAATATGTTTCTGGCAGTTTATGGTCAACTGAATAATAAGCCTGGCGTTGTTTTAGAGTTCGTCTGCTAGAAATTAATGTCTTACAACAGGAACTACAGTAATTTAACACTTACCAGCCTAACACTTCGCAATTTAATGTTTCAAACGGATTTCGGTTGTTGGTTTCGTGCAGAGGTAAATAGAACACATGCTATTATACATAACATTGATCTTTTGTACATGCGCCTTTATGACGTAAAGAAAAACAGTAATCCTAACGCAAAACAAGCTTCTTCGTGTCAGAAGAATTTTATGAACTACAACATTATTATACTTTACAATTTTTTAACCGCAACACTCGCTCGCCATGGTTAAAGGGTTACGTTCAGTTTAAATTACTTCACTTATTTTCCGTTTAAAAGTAGTTTTTTTTTTAAGTATTTTGCATATTAAAGGAATAGCGACGTGATTTAAAAATTATCTCAAATCTAAAGAAAACCTTACTTTTTTGAGAGTTTAAACTCTTCTGATTCCAAAAATATGCTTGAATAATATTTAATTATGAGGGAAAACACAGAAAAAACACTTTGAAAACTTGAAATTTGGGGACAAAGGCAAATTTGTGGAGAAGATTTTTGGCGGGTTTTTCTCCTTGATACGTCACTCACGGCATCTCGCGGAAAAGCCAAGCGCGAGACTCCCGAGTCTACTAATGCGGCGCGCGCGAGAATCTGAATAAATTAGGCTTAACGCGGCGCGGCGACACTAACAGGAGTGAAAATTTCTCCTTACTACGTCATCAAACGAAAGAAAATCTCAACTAGGCCTTTTCCAAACACAAAACTTTGATTGCAATTTAATAAATTGCTACGAAACCAAATAAAAAAGTAAACATATCATAATAAACTAAATTTTTCAAGGATTTTTTTCGCATTTTAAGTTTGAGGATGACAAAAATTATGTCACTAACACTTTAAGATACGTAGAATTGGAATTTCTACTCTTTGTTACTCCTAAAAAATGCTTCAACCTTAAAGGCCGACTTCCACCGAAAAGGGTTCTTACGAACTGAAGACCGTGCATCGATTCTTAACAATAGAGCGACCGTGCCAATTTTCGAGTCCCCACTGGAGCAAAATTTGGAGGGGTTCTTACGAACTGAAAACCTTGCTATGCGGGTTCTTACGAACTGAAGATAAACAATAGAAAGTCTCTTAAATATTTTATTCCCGATTTTTACGACCCTCTGAAGGAAAATATCTATTGTTTATCTTCAGTTCGTAAGAACCCCCGTATCAAGGTTTTCAGTTCGTAAGAACCCCTCAAAATTTTGTCCAGCGGGGATTCGAAAATCGGCACGGTCGCTCCATTGTTACTCTCGATGCACGGTTTTCAGTTCGTAAGAACCCTTTTCGATGGAAGTCGGCCTTTAAAATAATAGTTCAAAAACCGCGATTAGCTCGCCATTGAAGTTCCCATTTTATACATGGATCCGCCCTGCTTGTTTAAATGCCCTACTACGTCACGAAAACAACAACCAATGAACAACAATGTTTATCACGCCGAGATTAACGCTTCTACATTGTAGGAGAGAGGGATTGTATCGATTTTAACGGACCCCCAGGGTAATTTATTTAAAAGAAAAAAAACAGACTTTTTAATATTTGTGTCTGTATTCCTTTAAAGGATATGAAGGTATGAACTCGACCCTCAAAAAGTAGCCTTGGCCAAAAGAGACCTAATGCGTTCTATACTGAGAAATTTATATATACATTTTCTCTAGTATATATATATATATACTAACCGTATCTCGGATTCAAGTCCCCCCTTTTTTCTTCTTTGTAGCGGTAGAGTACCTTACCCATTGGTAGGGTAGGTAGCACTTTGTTGACACATTTGGAGATGATATGAGATCGACTCTGTCACTGTAGCTTTCGGCTATATACTCTTGATGCTAACGTTTCTTGTCCCCGTGTGCCATCCTGTGGTCGTATTCGAACTTGAATGAGTATTAAAGACAACCAACCTCAGTATTGGATTGAGAGTTAGCTAGGTTGCGTTTAATATCGCTCTGACGTAAGCAGATGTTAGTAGTAGGAAACCTGTACTAGCTTTCCCCATTTCCACCTAAAGTTCTGTGAAAAGTGTCACAATTTTTTTTTTTCTTTCTGACTTGGTGCAAAAGTTGATAAACACAAAGTTACTAAATGTTTTAAAACCGTTTTAATAGAGGCACTAACATCCTGGTCCGTTTTATTCAACTACTGATACTATAGTGCAAAAAAAAAGAACGCATGCAGCTAATTGGAATCGTTATGTAGGCGTTTTCTGAGTCAAGGTTTCTAGGCGGGTTTTGAAGGAGGGGCTCGACTAATCATTATGCATGATACATTTTGCGTCACGAATATTTAATATCTCTGCAGTTTGAACATTGCGTCCGCTCCTGGCCTCTCGTTGCTTTTCATAGCATAAGTTTATAAGATTTGTTCCATTAGTATGACACTTCCTATATGCTTCGTAATGCTAAGGACTTACAGCTCGAGCTAGTTCAAGAATGGCAAGCGAGAATTGACTACACTCGGTTAATTTTGCAGTCCATCTTCCTATTCAGTCTTTACTAAGCCTTTGACACTATGCATTTGTGCACAGTCAAAATCTTCTCAGTATACTGTATACTAATAATTTTGAATCGAAACTTTTTTCCGATTAGAAAATATATAAGAGGAAGTTTTTGATATCTATTTTAAATTTAAAGGTTAACTAATATTTGGTGACATCTTGTGCATGATAAGCAACAGTTTTGACGTCTAGGGAGAAAGGTGTACGTGAATGTTTCTACCAGAACGCCACATACTTATGACATCATTAACTAGTATAACGGTTGGCTTAGTCCATTTTAGTTTTAGAAATATTTATTGGACTCAAAATTAGCATGTTCATTATTTGAAACTTTGAAACACTAATATCCCTTCGACCAGAAGTAAAATAAGGAACTACAAGTGTCAAGGTAACCAAATTCTTCACTTGGCTAAAGTAAAGTGAATATTCTTGATAACACACCAACAGTTGGCCCTCTGGTAGCGGTTTCTGAATTTTCCATCCAGAACGTGAGACGCTCGTGGCGGTAGACGGCCGAACTAGATTCTAGCACCCGCGTCCGTGTTCCGCGGCTTTAGGTTGAAGGGAGGGCTTAGGAAATTTTTTTTGGAACTCGACCAATTGTTTTCTCTCTAGTGCAGGCGCGATGGAAGTGGCATAAAATCCTCAAATTTCTTCACTAGTGCCAGGATCTATTATCAATGCTAGAGCAATTTACTTCTAGTCCCCTATCTTACTTCTGCTTCGACCAAATTATTATGGTAATTTTGACACCAAAAAGTGCAAACAGTTAACAATTTCAAGTTCTTCCACTTCTGAGATTGTTGTATAGCGGATTTAGTTGGTAAAGAGCGACAGTATTAATTCGACAGTTTAATATATGTCTTGAATTTTTTTTATTTTTGACCGAAACTCGACCGAGTTTTGAGGTTTGAGAGTAATTATACTTTTTTTTAGGTTCGTGTTGATACGTCCGAACTTTTTTAGCTTAGGAAATTCTTGACAGAAATATAAACGAATAAGGAAAGAGTCTTAATATTTGGGTTAAGGCTCGCTCGCTCGCGTCAGGCGTCAAGTGAAAAACGCTATTATAATTGGCTGGGGGGAATTTCAAGAACCACCACGTGACATTATTAATATTTGGGGCAGGTTTTTTATTTATTTGGTTTACCAATTTTTAATATTGAATGGGATCTTCAGCTAAGCTGAATTTGATGAGATTGACAAGATCCCATCAAGAAGTGATATCTAGTTTATTAGGGAGAAGGTATAAATTCGCCACTTTTCTAACTTTATCTCCAGTCCAGTCCAAACGTAGGTCCGGAGTTAATCACTGCCTCTAAATTACAACCAGCATCTCATTGGTTCTTGAAAACTCACATCAGCGCAACGCGAATGACGAACATTACGTATTTTTCGACTGAGGAGAGGCGAAATAGCCCGGCCTCCATTTACGTCCCCCCTTGTATTTTGAAATGGGGACTGGGACTATTTCGCACGAATACTTAGGCATCTTATACCTTCTCCCTAATAAAATAAATATATTAACGAAAATAAAATCTCTAACCTAGCCGAGCTCAGTTCCACCTATCGGTGGGTTGAAGTACTATCGAGTTTCTTTTAAGCTAAAAACTAACGATAACAAAGGCGAAACTCCGGCCACAACTACTACTACTACTACTACTACTACCACTACCACGGCTCGGGTCAAACTAAAAGGCTATCGTATACTATACTACGATATGGCTAAAAACGGGCTCTTGGAAACATTTATTGCTATTCAGATTTTCTCAGTTTATATATGGGTTCTCTATATGATAAAATATAGACTTATGCTGCTGATATCGTGGTAAGATATCAAATTTCACCTATAATTAACATTAACATTGCCCTTTGTTGTTTCTTCATCTTTCAAAAACAACATGAGGGTACTTTAGTTTTCTCAGAAGTTGTGAGTAACGCAGCATATAGGCACGGAGATGGCGTACTTTGAATTGCCAATATTATGTCCCTTTCGGGGAGTTGTGTAAAAGGGGTCTTTAAGAACCAAAGACTATAAGAGAGAGAGCCACTCTGGAAAATATTTCGTAAAAGCGGCCAGAAAGGGTGCTTGGATATACCGCCATGGGAGACGAATATGTCCCTTCAAACCTCCCGCCCCCCCCCTTCCCCGTGTTGCTAAATTTGAGTTTTCGAGAGGCGATTTTACAAGCGAAATGGGTTCCTTTTAGCCCAAAGACTTGTCTCTCTCCCCCCTCCACCCTCGCGTTTTGTCTATATACCGCTAATGGACCGGACCCCCCCTATAAAGCCGTCCAAGTCCCCAACGAAAGTAGATCAAATCGAAACTATCATTCTTTGAAAATGTGACGGTTGTTCGATTAAATCATGAAACGTTCAGATTAGTGATGGACACAACACAAACCGATAGGATATCGCTATCTGTGACCAATATGTTGGTATTTTAAATAAGTAAATATTGATTAAATTGTGTGTTACATTCTCATATGATAATGATTAATCGGGTTTTAAATTCAAATACTAAGTTTATTGTCCAAGAAGTTATGGGAGAACGGGGTATTGGAATCTGCCTCGTTTGAGAATTGAGATAAGTATTAAGAATGTTTTTACATGGATGGAGTCAGGCTGAGAAAAGACGGCGACCCTGGTCAAATGTCCACTTAGCTGGACCAGTTTAAAAATTAAATGCTTGGGATCTACTGGCCCTGTGGCCACTTGATTAATTAAAATGTAAAGTGGCCAATGTTCAGTTTTTTTTAATTCAAAGTGCTTGGGTTGTAATGGCCTTATGGCCAGGTTTAAAAAAAATCCTTATTTCTCAACCTGAATTAGTGCTTCTAGGTTTATGAGGTGGCGCCACCAAATGTGAGTAGGGTGGTGCCCTCTATTGGTAGGCCTTTGAACTAATAATTTATGAATGTTATTAATACTATTGTTATTGGACTTGAAAGTTTTGAGTCACAGCGCTAATACCAGCATAAATAAAATAAAATTGACACATTATAGTCCACAGGGGTCTAGCTTTCCGTAAATTTCCAATGGGTGCTCAAAGACTATAGTTGTATTTCAATTAAATTTATGGAGATTGTAAATCGAGATTTTTTGCGACATTTTCACGAAACTCAACCCCGATCAAACGAAATCTTGTACTCTTAATTAGTAATGTTGAACCCAAAAACTAATCACCTCTAAATATCTTTTTACTGCTCCTTTATAGCATTGTAATGGGTCTGTGTTATTGTTTTGTCTATCCAAAATTAACTTTACGAGGAGTTTGTAATTCATGATAGGGTAAAATAACTTCCGTTTAATGTACTTCTAGTTGTACCTGTGAAATGAAGAGGCTTATGTATACGCCGCGATACAAGTATCCTCTCGGCCATGTTTACACAATAATCGGCGAATTAAATTCATATATATACAAAAGGTCATAGAAGAGTTTGAAGTTTTGGGAACATTTTGAAAGGTGAAGCGCGGGCCTTGGCTTTTAAAATTGAACTACCTTAAAGCACTAAGCTTTTATAGGAAATATAATCTTTTTACTATCCGATGTTTTACGTTTTGTCTAGAGGTAATTGCTGCGGCATCTCGTGATGTTATATTTGAATCGACTGATTTAAAATATATTAAAATAAAGGGAGGCAAACTCAAGTTTAGATAAAGGCTTAGGTCTAATATCTTTTCAATGGACACAAAATGAAAATGTGAAATTTGTAAGGAGCATTTTATAATTTTTAAGGCCCATTCTGATCTTACGTTTCCGTCCGTACGTTCAGACGTCAGAGCAGACGACTTAAAACAAGTCGTATATTTGGTGATTTTTGAACCAAGGCCTTTGAATACCGAAATAGCCGAATACAAAATTACAAATATAGCCGAGAAAATACGAAGAATTCTAAAAACATTTCATATATCGTCTGCTAAAATGCGATGCTCAATCGATCATGTGTCAGCAAGAAGTGATATCTAGTTTATTACTATGGAGAAGGTATAAGATGCCTAAGTATTCGCGCGCCATAGCCCCAGTCCCCCTTTCAAAATACAAGGGGGGAACGGAAAAAGGAGGCCGGGCTATTTCGCCTCTCCTCAGTCGGAAAATACCCAATTTTAGTCATTCGCGTCGCACTGACGTGAGTTTTCAATAACCAATGAGATGCTGGTTGTAATTTAGAGGCGGGGATTAACTCCGGAACTACGTTTGGACATGTGGCGACACGAACGACGAAAATTATATATTTTCCGACTGAGGAGATGCGAAATAACCCGTCCCCCTTGTATTTTGGAAGGAGGACTGGGACTATGGCGCGCGAATACTTGGGCATCTTATACCTTCTCCCTTCTGCCTAGTAAACTGGATATCGCTTCTTGATAATATACATCATACAGATTACGACTGGACCCTAAAACTATTTAGTATTTAGTGTCAACATACATACAGGAAACTTTTCCCTGCAGTTTCTGCTCCCTTTGAACAGCCGGACAACACCGTGTAGCTTAGCGGAATAATTCATTCCACCCTCACT
Organism: Phalangium opilio; assembly: GCF_054372755.1. NCBI lineage: Eukaryota > Metazoa > Arthropoda > Arachnida > Opiliones > Phalangiidae > Phalangium > Phalangium opilio. The sequence continues at coordinate 8,326,340 of NW_028324151.1, forward strand.
TTTAAGGGCAAGTGTCATTTGAGTAGCGAAAGGTATAAAAATTTTAATTTAGCGCGGAACCCGACTGACTAGGTAGATCTTGGAATCTGCATGGCCCTAGAAAGATTTCTCTCTTTAAAATTACCCCTTTTTAATTTTTTTAAATAAATAATGATTTTTCATTAACTCCGGAACTCCGTCGCGACCCTTAATGCAAACAAGGTGGATATTAAGAATTTAGCTAATTAATCATCGCGAGACGAACTTTATAATGGATTAATTAATAAACTAGAAAGAGGAGAGAGAGAGAGAGAGAGAGAGAGAGAGAGAGAGAGAGAGAGAGAGAGAGAGAGAGAGAGAGAGAGAGAGAGAGAGAGAGAGAGAGAGAGAGGAGTCTATATGACAAAGAGAGAAAAAAAATAAACGAGGATGAGAAGAAGGTGGAGGTAAGAGTCTTAAAATCACTGAATCGTCTCTAACAAGTTGAATCGATCTGTTTTGTGTCTAGTATTGGCACTCAATCTCTCTACCATATACAAACTGAGCTTTGAGAAATCTTTCGATGCTGATACTCTGTGTTTCCTTTCGAAAAACCTCCCAATTTCCGAGTCACGCTTCTGGAAATTGTGATGTTCGCGGAGATACTGGGAATAGAGTGAAAGAAGACAGTGTTTATTCAGTTCTCTCTTGAATATTGAATTAAGAATAATATACCCTTTTCCACGTAAGGGGGTAGGCTACTCTCTGTATCGGGACATAGAAGAGGTTTGATACATTGCCATCTGTCTCTGCGCACTCTCATGATACAAACCGACTACAGCGCAGGCGCCAAAATGGAAGTTTTACCTTATATCGAGATGGTCTATTTCATTGTAGGTATAATTCTACTCTTAAAGCCGGGTCGAAAATCCAGGATATTTACGTAAAATTTCGTATACCACTGTACATATTAATAACGTATGCATGAACTCGATATGAATAGTTCTTGTTTGGCTTTCGAATTAAAAATTAATATATTTCCGTGTTTTAAAGAATAGATGACGTGGAATAAATTAAGTATTTATTTAATTTATATTATAATTTAATAATTCCTTTATTGTTAATAATTTAGTTAGTTTTTACCATTATGTATAATTTTAATACTTTGTATTCATTATATTTAATTTTATTGCTTAGTATTCATTATTATATTTAATTTTATTGCTTAGTATTCATTATTATATTTAATTTTATTACTTAGTATTCATTATTATATTTAATTTTATTGCTTAGTATTCATTATTATATTTAATTTTATTACTTAGTATTTATTATTATATTTAATTTTATTACTTAGTATTTATATTTATATTTAGTTTTATTAACATTGTTAATAATGTCAGGAGCAGATGACAAAGGAGTCTCGGACGCTAGCTTCCACAATATAGAGGGCAATGGGACCCGCGTACGTCACAGCTGTAGCGGTATCGTTTGCCATAGAGGCGCTATCAGACATTATAGCAGACGATGCTTTTGGTGGATTATACCTGTGCACCAAAGTCTGCTGGGAATTTTTTTATTGTAATAACGGACTAACGGTGGCTACTGAGGTTCGTCTTATCCGATCGCGACATAAATATACACAATACAATTACTTTATTCAAACAGCTGTAACTGGTGGTATTAAGATAAAAGATAAGACTACATTTTGTGACTTTAAACCTACTAAATAGTCAAATTAAGTTCAAACTAACAGAGAAATCAGGTAAGCCAAGGCTTAATTAACAATTTGTGCCCACTGGAATGATTGAGCTCGGGTTTTCAAAAGATACAACCCAAGGTTTTAAAAGATGCCGAAACACAATGTTATATATGTGTTTTAGGGCCAAAATATTCCGTATTTCTTTTGAATTAATTGACTGCTACAAGATGTTGGAAACGAAATCACTGTCTCTTACTTTTTGGGTTTAAAACATCGTGAGTGATTTCTTTTCCCAACCTCTTGTAGCTATCATTTAATTCAAGAAGAAATTTAGAAAAAATTGGCACTGAAACACATTTTAGTTTTTTAATAGTGTACATACGTTACTCGCTGGGCTTTTCATTATCAATTGTAGTCGAAAAAAAGATTAAAAAGCCGTTGAAATCTTTATTTTAACTCTAATACTCGTTAAGCCTAGGCTAATTATAAGCAGACGATACCTATTTTTAAAGAGAGGCTCAGGACGCGATTTCCCAGATATCCTTTCGAGACTTTGCAGCCCCGCTATTGGTTGGAAAATAAAGCTCAAATTTCCTACGAGAGGTGGCACTGGCGTAATGATTTTGGTTAATAACCGTGACGTTCGCGGATCCCATTGCCCTCTACATTATGGAAGCTAGCGTCCGAGACTCCTTTGTCATCTGCTCCTGATAATGTTATTATATTTTATTATTCATTTGATAATATTTGTGGATCCACTTTCCCAAAGTAAAAAGCTACTAGTAAATAGTAGATTAAAATTATACCTTTGAGCTATGAAATATTTATTTCCTATCAAATGGAAAAATTAGGCATCGGTGATAATATATCGGTTTTTGACCTGAAGGTCATGTAGGTCAAAATCCATCGAAACTCGTGATTTTTGACCTGATTAGGCAATAAGTGGGAAACTTCTGTAAATCATGAAGTAAATCGTATATTTATTTACACAAGTTCTAGACTAATGTCGGAAAAGCTAGTAAATTTAGTTCTATTTTTCAACTGTTTATATTATTCCTGGCAAGAGTTTTGATAATCAGGGTTCGAATCCAAATAAAAACCCCACCCCAAAGCAACGAAGTTTATTTATCTGGTTTTATCCATCATAAAAACCCACTTAATAAAACCCGTCACTAAAATCTTCAATTTTGATGAATTTAAATTCAAAAATAAGTTATTTTTTTAAAGATTGTTTAAGATATTTATTGTTTCAACTTCAAACCTATTATTTATTTATTTCACCAAACATTTTATGAATTTTTTTTATTAAGTAGTGACTTTTGAATGGTATTTACTGCAATTCACGCAACTATTAAGTATTAAAAAAACTCAATAAAAACCCCAAAGTCTCAACAAAACCCCAAAAACAAAATAAAAACCCAAATAAATCAAAAATAAATCCCAAAAACAAAATAAAAACCCAAATAAATCAAAAATAAATCCCAAAAACAAAATAAAAACCCAAATAAATCAAAAATAAATCCCAAAAACAAAATAAGAACCCAAATAAATCAAAAATAAATCCCAAAAACAAAATAAAAACCCAAATAAATCAAAAATAAATCCCAAAACAAAATAAAAACCAAATAACTCAAAAATAAATCCCAAAACACATTAAAAACCCAAAAACTCAATAAAAAAAACACCAAAATTCAATAAAACCCGGTTGATATTCTTGAGCGAAATTGCCAAATTCCGAATACACGAGAACTAAACTTTTTATGGTAGCTTCTGCCTTCCATTGCGTATTTCTTTTAATACGAATGTACTCAATTTCTTTTACTATTCTGTTCGTATAGAATAGTTTAGTAAAAGGGAAAAAGAGGATCCAAACTAATCCATCCACCATTGCGTTAAAAACAACTTTATAAACCCAATGTAACGTTCATGGTTGTGGCGCGAATACCCTAGAGAACTTCTATACTTAGCGAAGTTAGTTTAAATTTTCGGAGACTTAACTTTTAACGTATTTGTGATGGGCACTGATGGGGAGAGGGATTTCTCGGACTAGTGCATGCATGCGGCTCTGGGATTGACGACACTCCGCGCGTCTATGTACTTTGTTCATTTCGCATCAGTGAATCGCTTCAAGTAACGCGTTTTCGGGATTTGGAGCTAAATCTTTTTACGAATGTTTTTTATATACATTTACTTGAAGGAAGGTTAGGCTACAGTTTCGTCTGTTCTTCCGGGGACCTGGTTCGTTAAAAATTAGAGAGCTATAATCTAGAAGTATACTATTCCGGAGTCCGGACTGGAATTGTATACAGTCAGAGTGAAACTGGCTTATATGCATGACGATGAATTTATATTTTGACACTCATTGAGGTAATTTCGATGAATACTTAAACGAACCTGTTAGGTTAGATTAGGGAAACGGGAAAGAACGGAAGCTTGACCCCTTAACCCGTGTGTTTATAAACTAGTGTCATAGATTTAGTTAGGTTTGGTTAAGCCATGTTTCCACTCGGCACAATTGAAACTCGGCAGAATATTTTTTCGCCGAGCCCGAATGATATTCCGTTCGGCCGGGCATAAAGCTGTGTTAAATATTTTTTCGGTCGAGTTTGGCGTTACGCCGGTGTCTCAGCAAATGAAATTAATCGGACTAACGACGTCGTATCTTTCAGGAACGCATGCGCACTTGATAGCCGCCATTATTTACTGTGTTTGATATTAGATGTTATCAGCAGTTGATCAAGGGTTTTTGGAAACAATGCCTTCAGAAAAGATAGATGTCGCTTCAGAGAAACCACTGTCACGTGACCCAAAAATATCTACCGACAAATTAAAAATTCGGTCATAATGTGAACGGTCTACCATCGGCTGCTTGGTTTCCGTCGGTATTTTTCGGTCGAGTGGGAATGTAGCTTAAGCTTTGGCTAATGTTAGGGTTAAGTTACCGTCTTGTAGCCGACAAAGGTAAATAGTCTTTACATTAGCCGCATTGGATTACACCATGAGTTCATGAGACATTTTTTTGCTTTGGAATGCTAAAGCCTTATTGAGAGTTAGTTCTAGCTGGACGGCGCGAGAATTGAACACACTCTATTTTGTAGTTTATCTGTAGCGTTTTTAATTTTGGTTATGTGGTTTTCTATTTTTCTTAAACCAAAACTATAGGCATTATTAAAGCTCCGTCCGCTACCAACGAAACTTAGTTTTAAGGTCCTGGGTAAGTCGCGTCTATTGCACTATTGGGTAGAGCGAGTAGATAAATAAACTGATTTTAATTAATGGCTCGGATGTCTGAAGAGATATTGGTAAGCTTATTTTAAAATAAGGGATATAATTGAGGTTGCCAACAATAATCTTAATTTTAATAACAAAATAACTACAGCACATTAGGCTGTTTACGTAAGTAGCACAGTAGGCTAAATACTAACATCATAATTAATAAATACGGCATGCACACTCGCGCTGGCTTAAGGCCGGGGCTGGTAATTAAATATAATATTGCATGCACACTCGCGTTGGCATAAGGCCGTAGTTGGTTTTAAAAATAATATCATAAGCATGCACAATAAGGCTTAGGGCCATGATTTTAAACAAAGTAAATTAAAACAAAATGAGTCATATATTTATGACTATATATAAAGTTATTTCAACGTTACTGTTTTGGTGAGGGTCAGGCTTTGCACTTAGCATTAGGCGGCTTTCCAAGGTGCTCCTGAACTTCATTACGTTGCAGTACTCCTGAACTTCATTAAGTTGCGGTAATTAATCGGAGTTCCAAGATGCCGATGAAAGTTACGTCGGGATGGGCATCTTTCCAATAATCCCGTGAGAGTAGGGATCGTAGCGTTTTCGCGTTACACGTTGTTTTAATTTTAAAGTCCGGCTCCCGCGGGTTTATTTGCGAAGGGTTATACTGGGCGGTTTATTAAAACTTTTAGCCGGGCGCATCGTTAAGTGTGGACCGGTGTCCGAAACTCGGTCCTCGCGGAACTTAGGTTTTTGCGTCTTTAGCCTTGCATTAGAAGGTTATCGGTTCTGGCTACCAAGGAATTTAGTAGAGTATCCGTTTAGATTTAATCCATAGTCGTCGGTCAAAAAGTCCAGCCTCGCGTTTCAATTCCTTTGGGAGCTCTGCCTGCTCTATTGTTCGCCTCTACCTTTTATAGTTTTTCATTTCGCGATGGTACACTGGAAGGCTTGGTGGCATCTCTGGCCAATCGTCTTGTAGCTTTTTGTGGTATCGGACCAAAGCCTGACCAACGCGCACATTTTCAAAAATAACCGTCACTAACAATAAAGGTTCAAAATACACTTGGCAAAGGTTGGCAACCTCAGTTTTTAGAATGGTATAAGTAAAAGTAAATTCAAAGGGGTTAAGATGGTTGGGGCTAGTGAACTCGCTCTTCTCAATAGCGAAGAGATGCAAATAGTATCTCCGGGGGGTCAAACTCGAAGCTATGGATTTTCATGAATTGTTGAAGATGGTATGTGTCCCCGATGCTCGCGAAACACCGTGACGGTACAATTGCCATCACACCTGCTCCTTTCTATGGAAGGTCACGACCCGCATGACAAACAAGCCAAAGAGAGGGTTGGATGTTTTTCAACGCTTTGGTTTAAGAATAATGGTTTTACAAAACCTATTGAAATTTTGAATTCAAAGGAAATCTTTGGGGTAGTTGTTATTGCTAAATTCTGGATTTTTAACTAAATGATTAAATAAATATAACTAAATGATTGAATAAATATTTCTAATAAGAAATATTTGTTACAAATGCCCCCCGACAAGTGTCGAAGTCCCTTGAGACCAGATCTCTCCCTACCTAAAATATTGAATAAGAGACAACAGAAAAAAAAATAAGCTATTTACAACAAAAAATCTTCTATTTACATAAGCGCTCAAATATCCTGTCAACAATCAAAACAACTTCCTATGTACATTATTTACAAGTGCACTATAAACTATCTACAACTTCCTAGGATAGGGTGAAATGGAGAAAAGTAATTCATCCAAATTAAAAAAAAAAAAAAAGTAAACGACATTAGCGTTTGACTCGTCCCGTTGCAGGGTCACGTGGACGCAATGTCCGTCCTCCAAAATTTCTACGGGGTACCGTACTAACGTTATTACCCGTGTCTAAATCGTCGCGAAAGTAATCGCCGGAGTTCAAAATATGTTCCTTACGTTCCTCAAAAGGTTTTAATTGCGACACGTGATAAGTGCCAAACAACACCTTTTTACCGTCCCTAGACACAAGCCTGTAGGTATGGGGACTGAGTTTACGGGAAATTTTAAAGGGGCCGTCGTAGCGGTCCGCTAATTTTGAAGCAAAGTCTTCGGCAGCTTTGGAAATAAAATGAGTTTTACGAAGTACTAATTCACCTTCCTCAAATTCCATATGTCTGTGCCGCTTATCATAGTATTTCTTTTGCTGAATTTGGGCCTTAGCTATATTGGTCTGAGCTTCCTCAATGGCTTTAGTTACCTTTTGGATAACTCGCAGGCCATAGCATTTTCGCGTCTCCTCATTTAAATAATCATCAGGGTTTTTATCTAAAACCACACTAGAAACGGGTCTAATTTCCCTTCCAAACATTAACATTGCTTGACTAAAACCAGTGGACTCCTGGACAGTACTCCGAATGGCCATTGCAAACTGCTGTAAGCAGAGATCCCAATCTTTTTGATTGTCTTCCACGAAAGACGCCAACATAGTACCGATGGTTCTGTTGGTTCTTTCAGTGGGGTTTCCTTGGGGTGAATATACGGAAGTGAACCTTTGTTTGACACCCAAGGTCTTTAACACATTCGTCATTAGTTTAGAGCAAAATTGCTTCCCATTGTCGGAGACCACGCAAGAGGGTAGGCCGAATCGGGTGAAAACATCCTCCACTAAATACTTTACAATAGGTTGTGTGGTGGCTTTTCGAAGGGGGTGAATTTCAACCCATTTGGTTAGTTGATCAGTGAGGACCAAAATATACTTAAAACCTCGTTTGCTACGCACGAATGGACCTTTGATATCAATTGATATTACGTCAAAAGGCTCGGCAATCTCGCTGGCTTTCATTAGACCAGCGGGTAACTGATTCGAAGGTTTATTCTTCTGACACACAACACAACTTTTGCAATACTTCATAACATCTAATGTAAGGCCATCCCAAATAAATTGGTTTCTAACTCTAGTAAGAGTTTTCTTTGTGCCAAAATGGCCAGCAGATGGTAGATCATGGCACATATGTAAGATTCTTGATTTTAATGAATCGGGTACCAAAATACGATAGCTATCATTTGACAACACTTTCCCAAATTCTTTGTATAAGATGTGGTCCCTAATTTCGCAATGCGGGGCTTCCTTATCTATGTATTGGCTTATCTCCTTGTCCGTGGGCAAGGTGCCGTTCTCGAGGAAGTTCTTAAGGGGTCCTATCTTTGGGTCAGTATCTTGGGCCGATATAAGTTCTTGTTTGTCATATATAATTTGAATTTTCGCGCCAGAAATGGCAGAAACTTTACCCTCCAAATAAGGCTGCTCTATTTGCTCTTGGGTTACAGGGTTTGAGCTAGAACTAGGGTCGTCATTATCATAAATGCGCGAAAGGGCATCTGCCACGGGATTATCTTTCCCGGGGACATGTATAATATTAAAGTCGAAGGCCTGTAGCCTTGTATTCCACCTGGAAAACTTTCCAGTGGGGTCCGGAGCTCTATGTAACCAACGTATGGCGCTATGGTCTGTGTAGACGTCAAACTTCGTCCCTTCTACGTATGGACGAAATTTCTCTACCGCAAATACCACTCCCAGAACTTCACGCTCTGTGGTAGAGTATTTACGTTCAGCTGTGCTCAAGGACTTGCTGGCATACTGTATAACGTGGCGTTTTCCTTCAATTATCTGGGATAAAACCGCCCCCAACCCTACCTGGGACGCGTCAGTATGAATCACAAAGGGGTTATTGTGGTCGGGCATGCTAAGAATAGGGGCCGTACATAAATTATTTTTAAGCGCATTAAACGCGACTTCCTGCTTGTCTGTCCAACACCATTTTACATCCTTATGCAAGAGTTCATTAAGGGGACTAGCGACTTTCCAAAAGCCTTCAACAAACCTGCGATAGTAAGAGGTCATGCCTAGAAATCTGCGAAGCTGCTTAACATTTTTAGGTGTTGGGAAATTTTTCATTACGTCGGTCTTTTCCGGATCTACCATCAGACCGTCGTAAGAAACTACGTGGCCTAAAATTTTGGCCTCGGGTTTGCAAAACTGCGTCTTTGACGCTTTAATCGTGAGACCCGCCTTCATAAGCCTGTTAAATACTTCTTCCAGAGTTTTCATATGAGTAGAGAAATCACCTGACGCTATTATCAAATCGTCAAGGTAAGCACATACTCCAATAGTGGAAAGGTCAAGGAATAAACTGTTGACCATTCTCTGGAAACAAGCTGGCGCGTTCGAGAGGCCGAACATTAGAACTTTTGGCCTAAATAAACCCCTATGACAGACAAACGCCGCGTAATCACGGTGCGCTTCGTGCAATGGCACCTGCCAATAGCCACTTCTCATGTCTAGGGTGGTTATATATTTTGGTTTTCTTATCGACTCCAAGATGTCGTCGATACGGGGTAGTGGGTAGGCGTCCCGTCGTGTGACTGAATTTAAACCTCTATAGTCATTACACATTCGCCAATGACTTTTATCTTTCTTTTTCTCAAACCAATTTTCATTTTTAAGGTCTAATATGTCATCCTTTTTCCCTACTAATAATACTGGGCTTGCCCATGGGCCACTACTCGGTTCGATTAAATCTTCCATCAACATTTCATCTATAATATCATCTATGATGGCGCGCTTTGCGGGGGAAAACCTATAAGGGGGTTTAGATATTGGCAAGCTATCGCCTACGTCGATATAGTGTTCTATTATGTTCGTTCGGCCTGGTCTCGTGGTGAATATGGTCTGGTATTTGTGAACTAGAGATTCCAATGTTTCACGCTCTTTCCCTTCCAATGGCGCGTCAAGCAAAGCCTGGTTAATACCCTCGATATCTACTGAATTAACATCTAAAGAGAGCTGATTAATACGTGATTGTTCACCGTTCCTAAGTAAAGGAAGCTCGTGATTTAAATTATTTGGCAGGTAAAAAGAATTCCTACCGAAATCAAGAATAAAGCCGACGTGGCCGAGAAAATCTCTTCCTAAGATGCATTGGTAAGCCATGTTGGCTACGTACACGGCTTCGAACTCGGTTTGCTTGTGCGGTAAACAAATTGGAAGTACTACTGATCCTTCAGTGGGTAATAAGCTGTCATCAGTTTGGCGAAGGGCTAAAGTGGGATCTCTAGTTACGTAACCTTGAGATTCAAGAATTGGTTTTAAATCTTTGTGAATAAGGGTGTTTGTGGATCCGTTATCTATTAAAGCTAAACACGGGGTGGATCCGAGAAAAATATTGATAAAATCCTGGCTTTCTATTTTGATAGTGTGCGCTGGTTTTATAAGCTGGGGCCCCGTGTCGTCTTTGCTTTGGTCTATTGTTGGTTGTTGTTTGCGGGCTGAGCCACGGTTTGACTGGACCCGCCCGCCCTCTCGTTTCCCGCGGAAGCGTTCTGTCTTCGTCTCCGGGCGCAGAAGGGCCTAGTGTGACCGATTTCGCCACATTCATCGCAAACATAATTTGGGTTAAAACTTTGACCACTACCCTGGGGTCTTGAAGTATCATTTCTAGGGTTCTGAATCTGATTATTGAACCTAGGGTTTACGAATGGGGGAGGATTAACTCTAACCTCGTTTTGTCTTGGTTGCGTATTATTACGGGGTGGATAATTAGTAACGTTACCACGTGCGTTACTTACACCTGAGGCTGAATTATTATTTTGCCCATTATAATTTCTAGAGAAGTTGGGAGTAGACCCTCGATTAAAATTAGCAACGGGGGTATTGTTAGGGTTGCTCGCTTTATTTTGGCGCGCGCCATCATTTTCGGCGGCGGACAGTTTGGCTTGAGACTTATTCCTTTTACTAATTGATCTTTCGACGGCATAAGCGTCATCTAATAAGTCCCTAACATTAGTGTAGTTTTTGGTTGTTAGATAAGGGTGAATGTCCTCCCGAATGTTTCGTAATGTTATTCGAACTTCTTCATCGTCAGATATTGGGACATTTAACTGCCTAATCAATTTTTGCAATGCCTCAGCATATTCATAAACGGTTTCCCTGGGGCTTTGTATCCTATCGTGTATTCTATCTCTAAGGATGTCATCATTAGCCTTTCTTTGAAATCTAGTTGTAAAAGCTAGTTCAAAATCCGCGTAGGATCTAAAGGGCTGGTTCTCATAGAACCAGTCTAGCGCTGGCCCATCCACTAAGGATGGCATCCATTGGTCTAGGAAGACGTCATCACTAACTCTATTGGTTAAACGCATCTGTTTAAGTTTGCGTAAAAAGTCCTTGGGCCCTGGATCCGTTGGTTTTCCATGATAACATGGAGCGGGCAGAGGGTTAGAGTACACAAAAGGTACCCCTGACAATAATGGGTGACTATTTTGACTTAAGTTAGAAGCCCCGCTAAATGAATTCGAAAACTGACTGACCATGCTTGAATTAGCTTGGTTTGGAATAACTGGTTGGTGATATGGCAACCCTGTTGGGGGATTTTGAGTTTGTGGGGGTACTACGCTACCTAAATTTACAGGCGGATTACTAGAAGGGTTGGAATTTGCGGTTGAGACGCTATTTTGAAACGATCCCACCGGCGCATTGACTTGATTGTTTGGCAATAGAGGCGCATTGACATGGTAGGGCGCAGGAGGCACATTATTCTGGTAGGGCGCAAGAGGTACAGTGTTTGTAGGTGGCGCAAGAGGCATTGGGTTGGAAGGTGGCACATTAGGCACCTGATTAGCAGTACTGCTATTATTTTGGGCAACCCCTGGGGTATAATTAGCTTGCATTTGCGTTAACACTAATTGCATTTGATTTTGCTGATTAGTGACTTGTTTTAACTGATCTATTAGGTTTTGCAGTAAGGTTTGGGGAATAGTGATATTTCCAGAGGCAGTAGCCTGGTTACCAACCGTGGGGGGTGGAGTTTGTGGAGCTAGCGTATTTGAAGGGGGAGGTAATTGAGCCCCAATATTAACTAAAGGGGGAGTACCCTGACTTTGTGCATTGCTTTGGATGCTAGTATTCAACTGATTAGTTTGAAATGGTTGAGGGGATGGGTTACTAGTACTAGCCATGTTCGGATTATTTCCGGGCTGATTATTTTGACTATAATTTAAATTCTGCAGCAGGCTTGGCGAGCTGCTTCTTGAACTCGGTGGAGTCCGATTCAAAGGCATAGTTAAGGAACTATTTCTAATGGCGTAACGTTCAGAACGAGAATTTCTACACGATTCAATATCTTGGTCGGTGAAACGACTATAAGGGTTACTCATAAGTAAAAAAAAAGTAAATTAAACTAAAATAAATTCCGGGGAGAGCCAAACGAATCCACAATAGGGATCATTAATTACTAACACACAATAGGTGAGGGGAATAACTAAATATCTTGTTTACCAACAGTAGTGGCATAAAAAAAAACTAACACACAATAGGTGATAGAATTAACAAAAACAATTTAGTGTACCAGCAGTAGTGGCAAAAGTAAAAGGCTTCGAGGAAAGTATTAAGATTGTTGACATAATCCTTTGATAACTTCTCATCTACTGATTTTCATAATATAATTCTAGATAACTCTCTCGACAGATTATATCCCGGCTGGGCCCCCAATTTGTAGCGTTTTTAATTTTGGTTATGTGGTTTTCTATTTTTCTTAAACCAAAACTATAGGCATTATTAAAGCTCCGTCCGCTACCAACGAAACTTAGTTTTAAGGTCCTGGGTAAGTCGCGTCTATTGCACTATTGGGTAGAGCGAGTAGATAAATAAACTGATTTTAATTAATGGCTCGGATGTCTGAAGAGATATTGGTAAGCTTATTTTAAAATAAGGGATATAATTGAGGTTGCCAACAATAATCTTAATTTTAATAACAAAATAACTACAGCACATTAGGCTGTTTACGTAAGTAGCACAGTAGGCTAAATACTAACATCATAATTAATAAATACGGCATGCACACTCGCGCTGGCTTAAGGCCGGGGCTGGTAATTAAATATAATATTGCATGCACACTCGCGTTGGCATAAGGCCGTAGTTGGTTTTAAAAATAATATCATAAGCATGCACAATAAGGCTTAGGGCCATGATTTTAAACAAAGTAAATTAAAACAAAATGAGTCATATATTTATGACTATATATAAAGTTATTTCAACGTTACTGTTTTGGTGAGGGTCAGGCTTTGCACTTAGCATTAGGCGGCTTTCCAAGGTGCTCCTGAACTTCATTACGTTGCAGTACTCCTGAACTTCATTAAGTTGCGGTAATTAATCGGAGTTCCAAGATGCCGATGAAAGTTACGTCGGGATGGGCATCTTTCCAATAATCCCGTGAGAGTAGGGATCGTAGCGTTTTCGCGTTACACGTTGTTTTAATTTTAAAGTCCGGCTCCCGCGGGTTTATTTGCGAAGGGTTATACTGGGCGGTTTATTAAAACTTTTAGCCGGGCGCATCGTTAAGTGTGGACCGGTGTCCGAAACTCGGTCCTCGCGGAACTTAGGTTTTTGCGTCTTTAGCCTTGCATTAGAAGGTTATCGGTTCTGGCTACCAAGGAATTTAGTAGAGTATCCGTTTAGATTTAATCCATAGTCGTCGGTCAAAAAGTCCAGCCTCGCGTTTCAATTCCTTTGGGAGCTCTGCCTGCTCTATTGTTCGCCTCTACCTTTTATAGTTTTTCATTTCGCGATGGTACACTGGAAGGCTTGGTGGCATCTCTGGCCAATCGTCTTGTAGCTTTTTGTGGTATCGGACCAAAGCCTGACCAACGCGCACATTTTCAAAAATAACCGTCACTAACAATAAAGGTTCAAAATACACTTGGCAAAGGTTGGCAACCTCAGTTTTTAGAATGGTATAAGTAAAAGTAAATTCAAAGGGGTTAAGATGGTTGGGGCTAGTGAACTCGCTCTTCTCAATAGCGAAGAGATGCAAATAGTATCTCCGGGGGGTCAAACTCGAAGCTATGGATTTTCATGAATTGTTGAAGATGGTATGTGTCCCCGATGCTCGCGAAACACCGTGACGGTACAATTGCCATCACACCTGCTCCTTTCTATGGAAGGTCACGACCCGCATGACAAACAAGCCAAAGAGAGGGTTGGATGTTTTTCAACGCTTTGGTTTAAGAATAATGGTTTTACAAAACCTATTGAAATTTTGAATTCAAAGGAAATCTTTGGGGTAGTTGTTATTGCTAAATTCTGGATTTTTAACTAAATGATTAAATAAATATAACTAAATGATTGAATAAATATTTCTAATAAGAAATATTTGTTACAAATGCCCCCCGACAAGTGTCGAAGTCCCTTGAGACCAGATCTCTCCCTACCTAAAATATTGAATAAGAGACAACAGAAAAAAAAATAAGCTATTTACAACAAAAAATCTTCTATTTACATAAGCGCTCAAATATCCTGTCAACAATCAAAACAACTTCCTATGTACATTATTTACAAGTGCACTATAAACTATCTACAACTTCCTAGGATAGGGTGAAATGGAGAAAAGTAATTCATCCAAATTAAAAAAAAAAAAAAAGTAAACGACATTAGCGTTTGACTCGTCCCGTTGCAGGGTCACGTGGACGCAATGTCCGTCCTCCAAAATTTCTACGGGGTACCGTACTAACGTTATTACCCGTGTCTAAATCGTCGCGAAAGTAATCGCCGGAGTTCAAAATATGTTCCTTACGTTCCTCAAAAGGTTTTAATTGCGACACGTGATAAGTGCCAAACAACACCTTTTTACCGTCCCTAGACACAAGCCTGTAGGTATGGGGACTGAGTTTACGGGAAATTTTAAAGGGGCCGTCGTAGCGGTCCGCTAATTTTGAAGCAAAGTCTTCGGCAGCTTTGGAAATAAAATGAGTTTTACGAAGTACTAATTCACCTTCCTCAAATTCCATATGTCTGTGCCGCTTATCATAGTATTTCTTTTGCTGAATTTGGGCCTTAGCTATATTGGTCTGAGCTTCCTCAATGGCTTTAGTTACCTTTTGGATAACTCGCAGGCCATAGCATTTTCGCGTCTCCTCATTTAAATAATCATCAGGGTTTTTATCTAAAACCACACTAGAAACGGGTCTAATTTCCCTTCCAAACATTAACATTGCTTGACTAAAACCAGTGGACTCCTGGACAGTACTCCGAATGGCCATTGCAAACTGCTGTAAGCAGAGATCCCAATCTTTTTGATTGTCTTCCACGAAAGATGCCAACATAGTACCGATGGTTCTGTTGGTTCTTTCAGTGGGGTTTCCTTGGGGTGAATATACGGAAGTGAACCTTTGTTTGACACCCAAGGTCTTTAACACATTCGTCATTAGTTTAGAGCAAAATTGCTTCCCATTGTCGGAGACCACGCAAGAGGGTAGGCCGAATCGGGTGAAAACATCCTCCACTAAATACTTTACAATAGGTTGTGTGGTGGCTTTTCGAAGGGGGTGAATTTCAACCCATTTGGTTAGTTGATCAGTGAGGACCAAAATATACTTAAAACCTCGTTTGCTACGCACGAATGGACCTTTGATATCAATTGATATTACGTCAAAAGGCTCGGCAATCTCGCTGGCTTTCATTAGACCAGCGGGTAACTGATTCGAAGGTTTATTCTTCTGACACACAACACAACTTTTGCAATACTTCATAACATCTAATGTAAGGCCATCCCAAATAAATTGGTTTCTAACTCTAGTAAGAGTTTTCTTTGTGCCAAAATGGCCAGCAGATGGTAGATCATGGCACATATGTAAGATTCTTGATTTTAATGAATCGGGTACCAAAATACGATAGCTATCATTTGACAACACTTTCCCAAATTCTTTGTATAAGATGTGGTCCCTAATTTCGCAATGCGGGGCTTCCTTATCTATGTATTGGCTTATCTCCTTGTCCGTGGGCAAGGTGCCGTTCTCGAGGAAGTTCTTAAGGGGTCCTATCTTTGGGTCAGTATCTTGGGCCGATATAAGTTCTTGTTTGTCATATATAATTTGAATTTTCGCGCCAGAAATGGCAGAAACTTTACCCTCCAAATAAGGCTGCTCTATTTGCTCTTGGGTTACAGGGTTTGAGCTAGAACTAGGGTCGTCATTATCATAAATGCGCGAAAGGGCATCTGCCACGGGATTATCTTTCCCGGGGACATGTATAATATTAAAGTCGAAGGCCTGTAGCCTTGTATTCCACCTGGAAAACTTTCCAGTGGGGTCCGGAGCTCTATGTAACCAACGTATGGCGCTATGGTCTGTGTAGACGTCAAACTTCGTCCCTTCTACGTATGGACGAAATTTCTCTACCGCAAATACCACTCCCAGAACTTCACGCTCTGTGGTAGAGTATTTACGTTCAGCTGTGCTCAAGGACTTGCTGGCATACTGTATAACGTGGCGTTTTCCTTCAATTATCTGGGATAAAACCGCCCCCAACCCTACCTGGGACGCGTCAGTATGAATCACAAAGGGGTTATTGTGGTCGGGCATGCTAAGAATAGGGGCCGTACATAAATTATTTTTAAGCGCATTAAACGCGACTTCCTGCTTGTCTGTCCAACACCATTTTACATCCTTATGCAAGAGTTCATTAAGGGGACTAGCGACTTTCGAAAAGCCTTCAACAAACCTGCGATAGTAAGAGGTCATGCCTAGAAATCTGCGAAGCTGCTTAACATTTTTAGGTGTTGGGAAATTTTTCATTACGTCGGTCTTTTCCGGATCTACCATCAGACCGTCGTAAGAAACTACGTGGCCTAAAATTTTGGCCTCGGGTTTGCAAAACTGCGTCTTTGACGCTTTAATCGTGAGACCCGCCTTCATAAGCCTGTTAAATACTTCTTCCAGAGTTTTCATATGAGTAGAGAAATCACCTGACGCTATTATCAAATCGTCAAGGTAAGCACATACTCCAATAGTGGAAAGGTCAAGGAATAAACTGTTGACCATTCTCTGGAAACAAGCTGGCGCGTTCGAGAGGCCGAACATTAGAACTTTTGGCCTAAATAAACCCCTATGACAGACAAACGCCGCGTAATCACGGTGCGCTTCGTGCAATGGCACCTGCCAATAGCCACTTCTCATGTCTAGGGTGGTTATATATTTTGGTTTTCTTATCGACTCCAAGATGTCGTCGATACGGGGTAGTGGGTAGGCGTCCCGTCGTGTGACTGAATTTAAACCTCTATAGTCATTACACATTCGCCAATGACTTTTATCTTTCTTTTTCTCAAACCAATTTTCATTTTTAAGGTCTAATATGTCATCCTTTTTCCCTACTAATAATACTGGGCTTGCCCATGGGCCACTACTCGGTTCGATTAAATCTTCCATCAACATTTCATCTATAATATCATCTATGATGGCGCGCTTTGCGGGGGAAAACCTATAAGGGGGTTTAGATATTGGCAAGCTATCGCCTACGTCGATATAGTGTTCTATTATGTTCGTTCGGCCTGGTCTCGTGGTGAATATGGTCTGGTATTTGTGAACTAGAGATTCCAATGTTTCACGCTCTTTCCCTTCCAATGGCGCGTCAAGCAAAGCCTGGTTAATACCCTCGATATCTACTGAATTAACATCTAAAGAGAGCTGATTAATACGTGATTGTTCACCGTTCCTAAGTAAAGGAAGCTCGTGATTTAAATTATTTGGCAGGTAAAAAGAATTCCTACCGAAATCAAGAATAAAGCCGACGTGGCCGAGAAAATCTCTTCCTAAGATGCATTGGTAAGCCATGTTGGCTACGTACACGGCTTCGAACTCGGTTTGCTTGTGCGGTAAACAAATTGGAAGTACTACTGATCCTTCAGTGGGTAATAAGCTGTCATCAGTTTGGCGAAGGGCTAAAGTGGGATCTCTAGTTACGTAACCTTGAGATTCAAGAATTGGTTTTAAATCTTTGTGAATAAGGGTGTTTGTGGATCCGTTATCTATTAAAGCTAAACACGGGGTGGATCCGAGAAAAATATTGATAAAATCCTGGCTTTCTATTTTGATAGTGTGCGCTGGTTTTATAAGCTGGGGCCCCGTGTCGTCTTTGCTTTGGTCTATTGTTGGTTGTTGTTTGCGGGCTGAGCCACGGTTTGACTGGACCCGCCCGCCCTCTCGTTTCCCGCGGAAGCGTTCTGTCTTCGTCTCCGGGCGCAGAAGGGCCTAGTGTGACCGATTTCGCCACATTCATCGCAAACATAATTTGGGTTAAAACTTTGACCACTACCCTGGGGTCTTGAAGTATCATTTCTAGGGTTCTGAATCTGATTATTGAACCTAGGGTTTACGAATGGGGGAGGATTAACTCTAACCTCGTTTTGTCTTGGTTGCGTATTATTACGGGGTGGATAATTAGTAACGTTACCACGTGCGTTACTTACACCTGAGGCTGAATTATTATTTTGCCCATTATAATTTCTAGAGAAGTTGGGAGTAGACCCTCGATTAAAATTAGCAACGGGGGTATTGTTAGGGTTGCTCGCTTTATTTTGGCGCGCGCCATCATTTTCGGCGGCGGACAGTTTGGCTTGAGACTTATTCCTTTTACTAATTGATCTTTCGACGGCATAAGCGTCATCTAATAAGTCCCTAACATTAGTGTAGTTTTTGGTTGTTAGATAAGGGTGAATGTCCTCCCGAATGTTTCGTAATGTTATTCGAACTTCTTCATCGTCAGATATTGGGACATTTAACTGCCTAATCAATTTTTGCAATGCCTCAGCATATTCATAAACGGTTTCCCTGGGGCTTTGTATCCTATCGTGTATTCTATCTCTAAGGATGTCATCATTAGCCTTTCTTTGAAATCTAGTTGTAAAAGCTAGTTCAAAATCCGCGTAGGATCTAAAGGGCTGGTTCTCATAGAACCAGTCTAGCGCTGGCCCATCCACTAAGGATGGCATCCATTGGTCTAGGAAGACGTCATCACTAACTCTATTGGTTAAACGCATCTGTTTAAGTTTGCGTAAAAAGTCCTTGGGCCCTGGATCCGTTGGTTTTCCATGATAACATGGAGCGGGCAGAGGGTTAGAGTACACAAAAGGTACCCCTGACAATAATGGGTGACTATTTTGACTTAAGTTAGAAGCCCCGCTAAATGAATTCGAAAACTGACTGACCATGCTTGAATTAGCTTGGTTTGGAATAACTGGTTGGTGATATGGCAACCCTGTTGGGGGATTTTGAGTTTGTGGGGGTACTACGCTACCTAAATTTACAGGCGGATTACTAGAAGGGTTGGAATTTGCGGTTGAGACGCTATTTTGAAACGATCCCACCGGCGCATTGACTTGATTGTTTGGCAATAGAGGCGCATTGACATGGTAGGGCGCAGGAGGCACATTATTCTGGTAGGGCGCAAGAGGTACAGTGTTTGTAGGTGGCGCAAGAGGCATTGGGTTGGAAGGTGGCACATTAGGCACCTGATTAGCAGTACTGCTATTATTTTGGGCAACCCCTGGGGTATAATTAGCTTGCATTTGCGTTAACACTAATTGCATTTGATTTTGCTGATTAGTGACTTGTTTTAACTGATCTATTAGGTTTTGCAGTAAGGTTTGGGGAATAGTGATATTTCCAGAGGCAGTAGCCTGGTTACCAACCGTGGGGGGTGGAGTTTGTGGAGCTAGCGTATTTGAAGGGGGAGGTAATTGAGCCCCAATATTAACTAAAGGGGGAGTACCCTGACTTTGTGCATTGCTTTGGATGCTAGTATTCAACTGATTAGTTTGAAATGGTTGAGGGGATGGGTTACTAGTACTAGCCATGTTCGGATTATTTCCGGGCTGATTATTTTGACTATAATTTAAATTCTGCAGCAGGCTTGGCGAGCTGCTTCTTGAACTCGGTGGAGTCCGATTCAAAGGCATAGTTAAGGAACTATTTCTAATGGCGTAACGTTCAGAACGAGAATTTCTACACGATTCAATATCTTGGTCGGTGAAACGACTATAAGGGTTACTCATAAGTAAAAAAAAAGTAAATTAAACTAAAATAAATTCCGGGGAGAGCCAAACGAATCCACAATAGGGATCATTAATTACTAACACACAATAGGTGAGGGGAATAACTAAATATCTTGTTTACCAACAGTAGTGGCATAAAAAAAAACTAACACACAATAGGTGATAGAATTAACAAAAACAATTTAGTGTACCAGCAGTAGTGGCAAAAGTAAAAGGCTTCGAGGAAAGTATTAAGATTGTTGACATAATCCTTTGATAACTTCTCATCTACTGATTTTCATAATATAATTCTAGATAACTCTCTCGACAGATTATATCCCGGCTGGGCCCCCAATTTGTAGCGTTTTTAATTTTGGTTATGTGGTTTTCTATTTTTCTTAAACCAAAACTATAGGCATTATTAAAGCTCCGTCCGCTACCAACGAAACTTAGTTTTAAGGTCCTGGGTAAGTCGCGTCTATTGCACTATTGGGTAGAGCGAGTAGATAAATAAACTGATTTTAATTAATGGCTCGGATGTCTGAAGAGATATTGGTAAGCTTATTTTAAAATAAGGGATATAATTGAGGTTGCCAACAATAATCTTAATTTTAATAACAAAATAACTACAGCACATTAGGCTGTTTACGTAAGTAGCACAGTAGGCTAAATACTAACATCATAATTAATAAATACGGCATGCACACTCGCGCTGGCTTAAGGCCGGGGCTGGTAATTAAATATAATATTGCATGCACACTCGCGTTGGCATAAGGCCGTAGTTGGTTTTAAAAATAATATCATAAGCATGCACAATAAGGCTTAGGGCCATGATTTTAAACAAAGTAAATTAAAACAAAATGAGTCATATATTTATGACTATATATAAAGTTATTTCAACGTTACTGTTTTGGTGAGGGTCAGGCTTTGCACTTAGCATTAGGCGGCTTTCCAAGGTGCTCCTGAACTTCATTACGTTGCAGTACTCCTGAACTTCATTAAGTTGCGGTAATTAATCGGAGTTCCAAGATGCCGATGAAAGTTACGTCGGGATGGGCATCTTTCCAATAATCCCGTGAGAGTAGGGATCGTAGCGTTTTCGCGTTACACGTTGTTTTAATTTTAAAGTCCGGCTCCCGCGGGTTTATTTGCGAAGGGTTATACTGGGCGGTTTATTAAAACTTTTAGCCGGGCGCATCGTTAAGTGTGGACCGGTGTCCGAAACTCGGTCCTCGCGGAACTTAGGTTTTTGCGTCTTTAGCCTTGCATTAGAAGGTTATCGGTTCTGGCTACCAAGGAATTTAGTAGAGTATCCGTTTAGATTTAATCCATAGTCGTCGGTCAAAAAGTCCAGCCTCGCGTTTCAATTCCTTTGGGAGCTCTGCCTGCTCTATTGTTCGCCTCTACCTTTTATAGTTTTTCATTTCGCGATGGTACACTGGAAGGCTTGGTGGCATCTCTGGCCAATCGTCTTGTAGCTTTTTGTGGTATCGGACCAAAGCCTGACCAACGCGCACATTTTCAAAAATAACCGTCACTAACAATAAAGGTTCAAAATACACTTGGCAAAGGTTGGCAACCTCAGTTTTTAGAATGGTATAAGTAAAAGTAAATTCAAAGGGGTTAAGATGGTTGGGGCTAGTGAACTCGCTCTTCTCAATAGCGAAGAGATGCAAATAGTATCTCCGGGGGGTCAAACTCGAAGCTATGGATTTTCATGAATTGTTGAAGATGGTATGTGTCCCCGATGCTCGCGAAACACCGTGACGGTACAATTGCCATCACACCTGCTCCTTTCTATGGAAGGTCACGACCCGCATGACAAACAAGCCAAAGAGAGGGTTGGATGTTTTTCAACGCTTTGGTTTAAGAATAATGGTTTTACAAAACCTATTGAAATTTTGAATTCAAAGGAAATCTTTGGGGTAGTTGTTATTGCTAAATTCTGGATTTTTAACTAAATGATTAAATAAATATAACTAAATGATTGAATAAATATTTCTAATAAGAAATATTTGTTACATATCGTTGTATTTAGAGTTAGTAAGCCTTTGGCAGCGATTTCACCATGCGGCACTCCATACTTGAATCTATGACCTATACTTCATGACAAGCTCTCATAGTAACCAGTGTCTCATTTATGGAACATATCTTATGAACATAGTTACCTGTCGAGAGTGTGGCACGTTCCTGTAAGCCAAACTTCTGGGCGACAAGGTTTGAGGGATCTATACCCTATGTCTACCGGAAGTGACTTGACCCCAACAGCCGCTCCTTCACCTCCCATGTAAACCTCATTTCCTTCTCTTGTAAACTATAGCTTAATCGCGTCCTCACCGAGCACCCTAATAAAAAAATAATACTGACCTACTGATCAGGAATTTTAAAAATAATTTTGAATTTCAAAGAAAACATAATAAATGAACTTTCCTTTTCATCGTGTCTTAAAATAATAAAACAAATTTTGAAAACCCTTTTTAAAGCTGCACCAACGAATCCTTATAACTGAGTTTAATTTAAAACACCTTGATTCTAGCATGCACGAATTATCTTCAAGGGAGTTAGAAAAATATCCTAAATATACAAATTAGCCCTCTACGTGATTTAAACTTGGAAAATTTCCAAACCCTCTTTTGAAATATTTGAAATAGAAGGTGGCCTGAGCCGACCCTTTGAACCCCAGAAACGAAAAAGACACACCGGGCATAAGTTAAAATATTTAGTAAGAGAGGCAAAGTTCCCTAGAAGTCTCGAAACCTTATAAAATGAAACCGCAGAAAGGTTTTGAAAAGGGGTATAGTCAATACGAACTCGGCTTCCAAGCACGAACTTAAATTCACTTATATTAGCTCGTACAATCGTTTGTGCGCTAAACACTGACCAAATATACGTTTAATAGGGGAGAACATTTTCATTTCAGCTATAACCAGATCTTTCGAAGGGCTTCGCTTTGGGGCTAATAACTATAAGTGCAAGGAACTTAGCCCGAAACTTAGTGTTTGGAGACACACGAAGCTTGAAGGAGAGAGAGGGATGGAGTGGAAACCCCCATACTTAAAACGTTGCCTCTATACCCCATCTACCGAACGGCAACAGAGTCCTCCCAGCATCCTTAGTGGCGTTTAAGTAGGGTTGTACAGTACGGAATAGTAAAAGGCGCCCCCTCTGTCTTAAAAATTGAAGCTAGTTCTCATACAAATACAATGGCGCTACGTGGCAGCACTTAACAATCGCTTACCGATGGGTAGGGGCGTGCGCGAGGTACCCTGGGAGACTTTCTTTGCATTCCTCAAATCGCCCCTCGTCATTTACCACTCCATCTTACCTCATTTCTCCCTGCACGGATGGAATATTGGGCTGAGATTTTGAGTTTGTAATGATAGTAATATTGAGAAATAAATAATATAAAGAAAGGTAATCATGATGAAAAATATTTTAATCAATTTATGATTGAGTGAGTGATATGCCCCTCGTATTTGTCCGCTACTCAAATGGGGCTAAGTTTAAAGGCAAAATGTTGTGGGTGGGCACGCGCCCAATTCTCTACATTACAAGGGCGGAGGGGGGCGCGCTAGGGACGAAGTTAGCTACGGTTCGCTTTCTGCATGGGGCTTCACTGGATATATAGATTCAGATTGGGTGGGGTAGGGGTCCGTTGGTCCCAATTAGAACGGGAGAAACCTTAAGCCAGTATCTATGGAAACAGCACGATTCGATGCCCTTTCCAGGACACTACCCGGCTTATAAGCAAGCGCGCGCCCGTTTTACCCTGCCCAAGTTTCCCGCCAAAAACGAGGCGGAAAAGAAATGCAACTAGCGAGACTGGTGTATGTTAAGGAAAACCTAAGGAGGATGCTCTAGCTACGTGAAGATTTAAGTGCTGCAGGGTTATTAGAAGATAGATGGTTGCCTTACTTTGATGAAACATGGCTAGGCAAGTCAGTGCTGAACTTGGGTACCTTTGCCTGGAACGCCATTAGCAACCCTTGCGGTCTCATGTTAATTCTCAAAAAAGGTTATTTTTGTAAAATAAAGAACAGGTAATTAAGCTACTATGGAATATGTCATACAATCGACGTAGTTCACAGCGAAAATCATAGAACATTTGAATTTGCATCAGGAAGGGAAACTTTCAAAGGGTTGTTGTTTCAAGGAATGTTATTGAGTTGTTCCCTTCTAATGTTTTAATTCAAAACAGAAGTTTGAATAATGTTTTACCAAAGAGGCGTTTAAAAAATGTTCATCCGATCCGCGAGAACTAAAGGCCCTTTCAGACTAGGCTTAAGTCTTACGTCGACTTCGAATTGCTCGCCTAATTTCACTGTTCAAATGTGACAAGGACTATGTAAAAGATTCGCGGGTTTAGTTTGAAAATTTTCAGTTTCGTCTTGAAGTGTCGAGATGGCGCCACCTCGTTAGCGCCTTTTCTTTAGTCATAGCGCACTCGATCATGCCTTGATGCATGATACAGTTAACTATGCTTTACAAGACGATATATGAAACGTTTTAAGAATCTTGGTGCGGTATTTGACATTTTGGATTCGGTTATTTTAGTGTTCAAATGTCTTGGTTCAAAAATCACCATATATGCGACTATAGTTTTAAGTCGTCTGCTCTCGCGTCTGAACAGGTAAATGTACAAACCGACGCAACCAAAGTGAAACTAACGAGGCGATCGACGCGAACGTAAGATTTTACTGAAGTCTGAATATGGATTTTTAGTCGCTATTTGGGGAAGTTCAAAACCTTTCTACCTTCTGATTATAAAACCAAGAATTTTAGTCGCAATACGAAGATCAACCATCTTTATTCTAATAACCATGGTGTGGTGTGGTGTACGTTTTGCGAAGTATATAACGTTGTTTAGGAGTTTCTGAAACGTTAAAATTAGGCGCTAATAAAGAGGGTTTCACTACTGCCCATCTACCGCCCTTCCACGACGTCGAATTACTTTTGAACTGAAACTGAGGGGTTAAAGGGTTGAGGGGTCGAATTGGGGCTAATAAAGATCTTACGCTCCTCCTAGAGATAATTAAAAGTGGAAAATTTCAACCTTTGCAGGCTTGAAAATTGGGCTTAAAATTGACTGATCTTAGCATTTTTGCCTCTAAAGCAACTTATTGGATCGTTGTCAGTTTTAACTGACATCAATCGAGTCCAAAATTGTTTGTTACCAAATTGCATTTCGTTCCTAATCAGCTACCAAAGTTTAAAATTTCCGCGTGTAACCTCTGATCTGTTAAAGATGCAGTGTCCTTCAATGATTACATTATCTGAAATGATCATTAGTTTTCAGTCTTTGCGTCATGGTTAATGAAAAGTTTTTATGTAATTAATTATAATTTAACAAAGTTATAATATTTTAGTATAGTTCTTTTAATTTTAATTTAAATTGGGTTTTAAAAAGATTAATCTCAACGTTTTGTACTTCATAATGAAATTTCTACATGTTTATGAAGTAGTTATTCCCGTTAAGGGGGTGTTCCATTTTAGGGCAGACTGTTCCAAGTTATCGTTGTTGTCTAGCTTTTCTTAAACACATTTTGCTGGAAAGGTATGCGTGGTAGAAGTCTGAAAATAGGTGCAATCGATCGGTAATAACTCAAACTTCCATTATTGGTCTTCTTTTTCACTATTTGGTACTGAAATATCTGACTTTCCAAAAAGTTTTCAACATGGGACCATAGTTCCGAATTGTATCAAAATTCAAAAGCCTGCTCGAAACTATCACGTGAAAAGAAATTGTTAAACATTTATTTGACGAACTGTTGCACGTAGATAAATTGTGGAATTTTGATTTGATCTTATCAATCCATCATCGTGATCTACCTACTACTTTTGTCAACATTATTACTCACTATGAATTTTGCAATTCCGTGTTTTAACTGTATTTTTCAACTTAAAGTTGCTCTAATTACCGCGCTATTTGGCCTTTGTTTCCGCTATACCTGCCTTTATAAAAATGGAGGTAAACTCCCGCGCAACATCGATTTTAAGAGAAAAGATTACGCTAGGAAAGGTTGTAGTCTCTTGTCTTAGAAATGCCCCTGACTTAGCTTTTCAAACGGTATTTGAAACAAAGCTTGGTGGGGAAGAGTAGAAATTCGTAAGTAACTCTATTAAAATTCATACGATCTCGATTCAGAAAAGGGGATGTTGGAATTCTCTTTGATGTTGCGTTTCAGTTGGGGGTCGCTACTCTCGTCGTTGTCTTCACTTTTTGGCCTGACCCGCTTAATGTTAACGTACCTGTATACAATACGAATCAGATTGTAATGTTAGCAGCCGGTAAGACACGATGTGGATAAGGACTCGCGATGTATCTAAACTAATGGACTGCCGCAAGGACATGTCAATATTTATTAAAGTATTGCAGCGAACCCAGTGGTCCTATAGTTCCTATAAAATCCTATATTTTTGAACATATCCCCTATGTGCGCACGGACTCGCGATGAATCTAAACTAATGGACTGCCGCAAAGACATATCAATATTTATTAAAGTATTTCAGGGAGCCTAGTGGTCCTATAGTTCCTATAAAATCCTATATTTTTGAACATAGCCTATATTATCCTACAATTTCATGAAAGGCCCGTATTTTTGACTTAGTCGAAGTTTTCGTGTAGATTAGCATCAAGTTTATTAAAATTTTGCCGTTTTATCGATATCACATTTGACCAGACACCGAAATTGCGGAGTTTGCTCAGAATTTTTATTTATTATATTTTCATTAAGTTCCTTTTTATGGATTTATTACATAGTTTAAGCCTGGGATTGATTTAATTTTAGAAGTAGGAATGGAGAACGGTTAGTATTTACTTCAGTCCGACTCATAGCCCAGTATAGAGCCCCTCCCTCCAACACGTAACGAAAAGTTTAAAATTATCTTATAGGCTCACTTAAACTACGTTTTGATGACGTTGTTGACGGGGACGGCGAAAAATACGTAATCCCTTTTTACCTCTGTCGCTATGACCCGCCTCTTCTTTCATACCCCTCCGTCCCGTAGAAGGGGGTCCAGGTCTTTGACGCGCGCCAAGTTTACTCTGTTCTCCATTCCTACTTCTAAAATTAAATCTATCCCCGTTTAAGCCAAAATAATATTGCATTTGAGCACTTTTAGTACTATAAAAGAACCATTGTTTTCTCCTATAAAATCCTATAATTTCCTATAATTAATTTAAACTTTTGGCTGAGCTCGCTGATATTGCTGGTAAAATTAATATCATCACTGGTGAGCTTTAAAATCATAAAAAGATACTTAACACTGAGATAAAAGTAATTGTAAAAGTGTTGTAAATTGGTAGCTACGACAACAATAAACAAAATTTTAGTTTATCGTACAATATCCATGACCGCATCACTTTTTTCATGATATCTCAAGACTGTATGCTTGATAGCGTTTATCCTTTATCCCCCCCTCTTCCATACGGGTTTTTTCTCTTGTTCCATTGTAACTACTTTTGTGGCCTTCGCGCGCTTTCTTTTCCCGCCCATTTCTTCCGTTTCCTTTCCACTTCTGGCGGCAAAACGCTTCCGCCGGAAGTAGTTGTGACCCGCGGCGGCTCCGGCAACCTGTAACTCTCTTTCAGCTATAGCTCTATGCCTATATTTGACAAGATGCCCCTTACTTAGCCAACGAATCTCACTCGTAAATCGGGCGAGCGATGTAAAGTTCGTCATTCGACTTAGAACGAATACACGTCGAGAAGACTATAGCATAGTCTGGCGTCTTTGGCGGAGCCTTTTCTTACGATACGCTTCACCTTGCGTTGGTTCTGGGTCGGAAGACGTTGGAAGTGGTACGGCTCGCCGGCTTTGTCTTTAACCGGAGAGCCAAGGCCTAACGAAAGATATATAAGAATAGAAAAAGAGAATGAAAATGTTTCGTCGTGTCGTGGCAAAGGGTTACGTGGCGGCCAGCCTCTGTAACAACAACGCCGCCCCACTCCGCCCACCTTGTTCGCGATAAAGAGAGACAAGAAAGGCTTTTGGCGGTGGATGCATGGGTGGGGCGAGGGTGATGGGGCTAGGGAATGTAATTGCCCCATTATCGAAAAAGGAATTTTTGTTTCCCGTCTCGGTTGGGCGGTAAAATCGAAAATCCATCTCCCAACCATACCTATAAGACGCTAAATGAGAAAAAGAAGGAACTCGGGGACTTGTAATGGAAAAGAGGTTAAAAGTAAAATGAAAAAAGAAAGAGAGAAAGAAAGGAAAAACTTTAGCGACATTTGTCGTATGAATAAGCCTTACTTAAAAATTGAGTAATGGCCCGTTCACATTATGAAATTATGTAAAATGGTATTATGTAGCTCTAAAATATCTAGGTATTAATTTTGAAATTAAAAATTGTTCTTGGAACTCAAATAAGAAAGAAAGAAACTTTTGGCGACCATTGAATTACGAATAAGCCTTACTTAAAAATTGATAAAAGCCCCGTTCACATTATGCACTTATGTAAAATGGTATTACTAATTCTAAAATATCTAGGTATTAATTTTCAAATTAAAAATTGTTCTTGGAACTCAAATAAGAAAGAAAGAAACCTTTGGCGACTATTGAGTTACGAATAAGCCTTACTTAAAAATTGATAAAAGCCCCGTTCACATTATGCAGTTATGTAAAATGGTATTACTAATTCTAAAATATCTAGGTATTAATTTTGAAATTAAAAAATGTTCTTGGGAATGTAAAAAAGGAATGAAAAAACCATTGGCGACATTTTCCGTATGAATAAGACTTGCTTAAAAATTAGTGAGGGCCCGTTCACATTATGCAGTT
Organism: Phalangium opilio; assembly: GCF_054372755.1. NCBI lineage: Eukaryota > Metazoa > Arthropoda > Arachnida > Opiliones > Phalangiidae > Phalangium > Phalangium opilio. Next base: position 8,354,864 of record NW_028324151.1, read on the forward strand.
GTATGAAATGGTTATCTAACTCTAAATGTTAATTTTGAAATTACAAAATGTTCTTGGTAATGTTTGTAACACCAGACTTCAAAACCGTCATAAGTCAGGTATTTTGAAACTGTCTTATGAGGCAATTATTTGGATTAGTTCTAGCACAGGGTTATAGTTTGAACTCAAAGGCTTTCCTATGAAGTAGAGTATTAAAATTGGTCAAGGAAAATTACTTTAATCGGTAAGGGAAATTTGAAATGACAAATCTGTGGCAACTGATAATATGACGGGATTTAAAACAATTGAAATGGACATGATCAGTAATGTTCGTAGAACTACTCCTGTAAGCTGGCATTACCAGCTGTGCTGCGGGAAAAACATTTCTACAGGCGTTCGTAGGAAACCCATAGGAATGTTTCCCCTATTTGAGTACTTCCCCTAAAGCCACTGTAATTTATTTTTTGTTATTTATGCAATCGTGAAAACATGGTGCACAGCAGAGCAATGCACACGCCGAGTTGAGCACTCCGAACACTCTTTTCCATAAGTAACTTAGGCACTTTTAAGCCCCCTGTATCTTCGTTCAGGCGTATGAAAAACTAAGGGTTAATATTTAGAATAGTTTATAGTTCGAAAATACATTTTCATTGAGATAAAATAACAGTGAAAACATATAGCTTTTTCAGTTTTAAAACAGTTATTTTAAAGAATCCAAATGAAACAATATGAGGGTATCTTGGAAGATGGCGTACAGATAAGTTACTTAAACTTAGTGACTCCATAACATCCGTAATTATTTATTTCTTTTTGTTTACGCATATAAGACTACGGAATGTTTATAAGTGCATTATGTATAAAATGGCTTTATAGCTTATAATTTAGTCATCGTATTTTTCTTTAAATATTTTAGAGATTTTAATATTAACTATACGAATATGATTACCGTCTGTATACGAATTTCGTTAAATTTCTATCAGAATTATTTATAACCGAGACAGGCTAATACTTGTTAGTTGTTGGTTTATACGTAGAACAAATGACAGAATAGCGAAGCCCCGTGCTTTTGTTAATATCATCAGAAGGGGATAATAGAAGAAGGATGACACTCTGTATCTTCTTAATACTTTAGTTATGTAACATGATTCTGTCCAGGCTCACCATTTTTGCTTGCTCTCCAGCTCATCAAACTTCAGATGGGCATCGCACCGTGATAAGGTGAATTCTTGCTTGTTACTAAATTCTCAGCAATCCACCTATAAACCTTGGTTGTCTTGATGTGGGAAAAAAACGCACAGGCGCATGCGTCTTGGCAAATAGTTAAGCGCGAATAGAGTGATGATAAGGGAACTATTTATCGCTTATGTGATCCGGTTTAGTAACCGTGCTCCAAATGTAGCCTTGATGTTGCCGAAATTTTCTTAGGTTGGGAAGAATCATGTTACAATTACCTACTCCTCTATGGGGTACACTTCTCTTGAAGAGAAGTATTATATACATCTTTTATAATATCAAGAAGTTATATCTAGTTTATTAGGGAGAAGGTATAAGATGCCTAAGTATTCGCGCACCATAGTTCCAGTCCCTCTTTCAAAATACAAGGGGGGACGTAAAAGGAGACCGGGCTATTTCGCCTCTCCTCAGTCGGAAAATACGTTTTCAAGAACCAACGAGATTCTGGTTGTAATTTAGAGGCGGGGATTAACTCCGGACCTACGTTTGGACTGGAGATAAAGCTGGAAATGTGGGGAATTTAAACCTTCTCCCTAATAAACTAGATATCACTTCTTGATAATATAAAGGATTTGGCAACTAAATTAGATAACATTTAAAAAAAATATATTTAAAATTTACACTATAACCTGTAATGTAATAAAGTTAAAATATAAGCCTTGGCCGCTTGATTGATTCCGTTTATAGTATACAGTGTATTACTTAAAATCCGAACTTTCAATTGAAGAAGCTTTAAAAAAATTTTTGCTCTCAATCGGTGTTGCTTCGTAAATCCGAAATCCATAACAATTTCCTTGGCCCTTTTATCCGTACCTATCAAAAAGACGCTATAGGCTCTGAAATAGACTTAAAAAAAAGGTCTCGGGGCAAATCAGTGTGTATCCCTTAGCTTCCTCTGTAGCCTTTCTTTAACATCAATACTTCTAATCCCCTTTTCCGTTTCTCAAATCCCTTAGAGCGGGAGAGAGGGGAATGGAAGGGAAGCCCAGAGTGAAAAAGAGTTTTTCACTTTGAGAGAGCATTGTTGAGAAAGATGAGGAAAAACGAGGAACTAGCTGTATGTCTTTTAAACTCTGTGTTGTTGTCTTACCTTGAAAAATACGTAATTGTTCATCTCAAATAACAATTCAATGATGTTAAATGTTAGCATCTCCATTTTTAAAGGAATGATGGAACAATAGTAAAGGCCTCTTCAGACGATATAACGTTTTGACTCATTTAGATGAGTCGATCAACTTGAGTTGAGTGAACTAGTTGGATCGTGTGAACAGAAGTTGGAGAACCACCAAATTAGAAATTAATCGCTGACCAATTTTTCCACACTCAAGTTTTTCACCCAACCCATCTAGTTGAGTGAAAAGTTGTATCTTCTTATCATGAGTTTTTGGTTACTTCGATATTGGTTAATCTCTTACGAGGAATTTATATTTTGAATTCGAATCGCATTTTTTACTTACGTTATGGCCAATACCAGGCTTAGCCCGATACTGATCTCGATAACGGTGCAAACATGAACCGATACCGATATTTACTCACTATGATCCAAAATCCGATACTTCAACCGATACCAATATTTACTCACTATGATCGAAAACCCGATACTTCAACCGATACCAATATTTTTAGTAGTACTCTGGCCATTTACAAATGTATTAAAAATACTAGGAAATAATTGCAGAGTAATTTCATGAATTATATTGTTTAGAGGTACTTCCAAAATAATATCACGCCTTATGACATTCATAAAAATGTATTCTCAATCACCATCAATACATTACTGAAATACCTAAAAATGTCATGTAGCGCCACATAACGCATTTTAAACGAGTATCGGTTTAGTATCATATTAAACCAACCGACCCGATACTTCAACGGATACCGATATTTTTAATAGTACTCTGGCCATTTACAAATGTATTAAAAATACTAGGAAATAATTATAGAGTAATTTCATGAATTATACTACCAAGTACAATGTTTAGACTAGAGGTACTTCCAAAATAATATCACGCCTTATGACATTCATAAAAATGTATTATCACCATCAATACATTACTGAAAGACCTAAAAATGCCATATAACGCATTTTAAACGAGTATCGGTTTAGTATCATATTAAACAACCGATCCGATACTATCGGGAAACCCCGAGTATCGGTACTGAGACTGATGTGGTATCGGTACCGGTTCATCCCTAACCAATAATGATATTTTTTAAAGCTAAGGATTGCTGTATCGTTATGTTTTTACTGAAAGAAGTCAAAAATTCCCAGTGACTTCCATAAAAGTATACATCTAGCTCAATTCAGACTTTACTCCTATTCAGGGTGTTTTTGAAAAGTCCATCAATAATGAAGGAGCGTTTTTATTGGGCCCAACTGAATGGAAAGCGTCAAAGAACATGGGGTGTACAACATTTGGTTACGGAGATATGGCCCCCCGAAACATTGGCCCCTTAAACAAGGAAATATCCAAAAATGTAGAGTACGACTTAAAACCGAGTATCCAGCTTGTTTAGAACTATTACACAATTTCAATAGCCTTCAATCTAAAAACGTTTTGCACCTTTACTCTGCAGAAGGGTATAAAATGTGTAGAAGTATGCCTACGACGGTAATGTCTGTCAATCCCAAGTTTCATGGTGTTTGAAGATCTCCCATTACATTCGAACAATTCATACTTGTTTTGTTATATTACTTATTGTCTTGCCTGCTATAATCACCTCAATTCCAAATAATAAACGTACCTTATATTTCATCTCTCTTTCCACCGTTCCTTTATTCTCCACGAAAAATTGTGTTACTTACCTTAGACGGTATTGTACTCACATTCTGAAATGAACCTATAAATGAAAGAGAAGAAAAAAAGGCGCGGAATGCCCCCGTCGTAAAGTGACTGTTGGGCCAACTCCAGATTTTTCGGTTCGGAAGCTTCGAGACAATTTGGTCGAAATTCAATCGGAAAAGGCGCGGAGAGGAAGGATTGTTCCGGGATGCGGGACAACCAACCAAGGAGGATGTATAAGACGGGAGGTTCGGAGTCAGACAAAATTATGAACGTAGTTCATAAAACGATACTATGGCAGTTTTACCCCAAGAGTCGGACTCTGTGGAAAAAACTAAATTTATTTTCGTCCCTCAACGACAGATGGTGCTACACTAAGGCAACCTTGTTAGTCACGTGATCCAATCCCTTAGGTGGAGACGAGACCTAGTCAACTTGTTTATTTGCTGGTTGGGTCATCCTTAAAATACCCCAAACGTTACTGTAAAACAGTGTCCCTTGTGGCAAAATGTCACAGAACATTTTCGACTCTTTTGAATATCGCTAGTTTCCAACAACAATCACGTGACGCTCGCCTTTACCAACGGCTTGCGCGTCGAAGTTGCGCGCCACTGCGTGCGGTGTCTGCCTTGTTGGGTTTTTTTACCTCCCTATTTCCAGAACTATTCTCCCGTCTTATACATCCTCCTTGACGCAACGTGCAAGAAGGGAGACGTATACGCCATCCATTCTTACCGAGGAAATGATAGCTTTGCCTGGGGCTTTTCTGACAAGCGACTCTCTCTCCCTCTCTCTTTCTCTCTCTCTCTCTCTCTCTCTCTCTCTCTCTCTCTCTCTCTCTCTCTCTCTCCTGAACACTAGCTTCTTTTCTACTCTTGGGCCAATCTTATGTACGGAATGAACTTGTTCCTCGAGATCTTACAACATTGCTTACGCGAACTCTAGCCTGATGGCTTCAGAATGTTAGGAAGGTCTTTTTTTTTCTTCGTCTTCTCCCATCCTCTCTTTCTAATTTGCCTTCAGTTTCTTGACTTTTATTTCGCACCAAGTACTTGTTATGTCGTTTGTGTTATATCGACTCTTGTTCTCACGTTTGCTTGGGGTTTTTCTCTAAAGACAGAATGAAAAGTAATTTGAGAGTTAATTTATTTTAAAATTTTGAGTATCAATAATTTTTCTTAATGATTTTAGTAGTTTCGGTACTCAAAACATAAATGTAAAGCATTTAATTACTGTAAACTAAGGGAAAACGTTAATTTAATTTTCTTTGTAAATTGGATTAACCCATCCGGTGCTACTAGACCTAGTCGTTTAGTAAAATCTTCATAGCCCTCTTTCGACATCTTTGAAAGCTGGCAAAGAGACCAAACTTATAGGGTTCAGTAAAAAACTTAATTGTTCGCATTTTTCGTAAATGTTATCATAAGATTATAAGATATGTTCCGTAAGTTTGTCACTGGTTACAAACTGGAGCTTGTCATGAAGTGCACGACGAAGGTGAAAAGTCATAGGTTATCGTAAAGTGACACCTGGAGAGGCACTGTTAAATGCTTAGTAATACAGCTTAAATAGGAATATGGACTGCAAAATTAACCAAGTGTAGTCAATTCTCACTTGTCGTTCTCGAATTAGCTCTTAGTAAGTCTCTAGCATTACGAAGTATGAGTTGTGTCATACTTATGTAACATATATTATAAACTTATGATGTTATTTTTTGTTCCAGTTTGAAGCATTCGTTATTCGTAAGGGCCTGTAGGCCCTCGTTGATAAGGCCTGATGCCCGCTTGTTATGTTAAAGTATTTTATTTGCTTTTTCCAATAAAAATTAAAAATTCTATTCAATAATTTTACTTAAAAAACAGCCATACTAAATTTTATCGTATCTTTCTTTATATTAACAAATTAGCACAAATATATTTCATTCAAATGAAATATTATATATTTTTGACACTAGTTCATATTTTGTCTATATGGCGGTGTTGTGATTCATGATTTCAAAGAACAAAATAAAGTAGTAGAAAATGTATTTAAAATTATGACGTAAAAGTATCTATAAATATATATAAATATAAATATATATCTAGTATATACTTTATTTTTTCATTACCTTTAAGATAATCGCATATAGAAGCAAGAAAGCGATTAAAAATATATATACTTTTCTTCGTCTTTTAATGAGATGCTAGTCGATTTTAATTAATGTTATAAGGCTTGAGATTATTCTATATGTTTTACACTCTTTGAAAATACGTTAACAATCAAGCTAACAGGCGTCTTTTCCATTTAAATAGAACACCTTTCTCACATTGTAACTAACTTCAAACATAACGACTCCACTCCCTACACATTGAAAGATTAACTCGCGCTAACTTAAAATTGCACGCATAAAAAAGAATCACTTCGTCGTAACTTTAATCCGAGATTTTTGTTTCTTCAAGAATTAAGTTAAAAAAAAAATGGAACAGAAAGCCAAAAGTTAATTAGTCTCGTTTTAATTAGAACTTGAATTTTCGGTCTTTATTATTTTTTTTTGTGACTTCCCCTTGTAAAGTACCAGTTTCTAAGACCTTTTCTTTTTCTTTTTAACTCGTGAAGCGTAACCTGATCAGAAGTTATACAAATTTTTTGAAGGTGTTAAATTTCCAATTCTAAGAAATTTTTTTCTTCCTCCATTTTTTGATGAAAGAATATGAGCTAAGCTTCAAAGTAAGTTTGTTTTCTCCGTTTTCTTAACATATTTGTTTTAAGTAGAAAATTCTATCGGACCTTTTTGGTAAATCTTCAAAGAATTTCTTATGATGCACTAAGATTTAGTGAAATCTTTCACTCAACGACGATGAATGAATGAGGTGTAGATTTTATGAAAAAGACGTTTAAATTTATCCAAGGATGTGAGAGGAAGCATAGAGGATATACAGTGGAGGAGTAGATCTTCAGTTGTTGTTTTCAGTTCTCGTTAAATGTTTTGGAGCTACTTACGGATGTGTACTCAGTTTCTTGGTAGACGCGTGGTTACCTTTGTTAAAATATCACATTCACTTCAGTTTTGGAGCTACTTCCAGTGCCCGGTTTCTTGGTAGACGCATGGCATTTAGACCTTTGTCTAAATTTCACTCTACAATTTTCATCTAATAATGATATGTCTTGTACAGAAGGTAATCACACAATGGGGGAAAAACCGGAAATGAATAGTAAATATTTGTCGAGATATTCCCTTGTGTATTGGTAAAGGCTAAAGTATCTACTCCTCTACTGTATATCCTCTATGGTGGAAGATACCCACTAAGGCTCGTGAACCTTTTCACTACATGAAATACATGACTATTTTTCGCCTATAGCCGGGATATATACAACCAAGAAGTGATAGCTAGTTTATTAGGGAGAAGGTATAAATTCGACGCATTTCTAGCTTTATCTCCAGTCCAAACGTAGGTCCGGAGTTAATCCCCGCCTCTAAATTACAGCCAGCATCTCATTGATTATTGAAAACTCACGCCAGCGCGACGCGAATGACGAAAATAACGTATTTTCCGACTGAGGAGAGGCGACATAGCCCGGCCTCCTTTTACGTCTCCCCTTGTATTTTAAGAGGGGGACTGGGACTATGACGTGCGAATACTCAGGCATCTTAACCTTCTCCCTAATAAACTAGAATACTAGATATCATTTCTTGATACAACTAATAAAAATAGTTGTGTATCCATTTTCTAAACTTATCTCGGCGGATATTATGGGAATAGCTTATGTATAGCGAATTTTACCTGGCGAATAATTTATCTCACCGCGCATTGCACTTTGAGCTCCCTCCTGACCTCGCATCGCTATCAACCAATGAAAAGAAACTGATATTTTGTACGTAATTCTACGAACTTTTGGTATCAATCTAAGGCTTCCCAATCCATTCTAAAAAAAATTATTTCGACTTAAAATTTGATAGTGATCAATTTATGTCGTACTAAGTTCTAGGTATCCCTTTAATATTGGTTTTAAAATTAAATACATGCTTTTGCACAAATATTTGAAATGCATGAATATATATATATGTGTTTGTGTCGAATAAATTTGGCCCCTCATATTGATCGTACCATCGTCATTCGCGTAATAAATATTAAAGTATAGTTGTAATGTGAATATTGAAATAGCATCTATCCACTCTTATTTTAATTACTGCCAAAATTAACGAGTACATTTTAGTGGAAAGCTTTAGCTATTTCAAAATTAATAGGAAACTTCAGAGATTGCCTAGTCGGCAGTCATTTAATGAATTATTTATTTTACTTTCATAGATTTTCAAGTGAAACTATAATGTTGCGCCAGTACATTGAGATTAGAGTAATGGTTCTTAACATTACAAATCTTTTATATGCCCTTTAAATTCAAACAAGAATTACTTTTATTCTGTTAGAAGAAAGAAGAGTTTAAAACTAGTGCACTCGCGATTAATAGATGTGTATTATAATTCTCTTTGAGGGAAGTGTCTCTCTCACTCTCTACAGTGCAGTTAACCCGGGGTTCTTTAAAGGGTATGAGAAGCTTCGTTTGAAAAACCTCTGATTTACATAGCAAAAGATAGAATTAATTTCTGTGAATTCAAAAATATCAAGCTTTTAATTCTCCGATTTGGCTTTATTTGGCAATATGCATTTGAAAATACTTCATTTGAAATTATTTGAAGGCTAAAACGTTTCTCTGTTGGCTGACGTCACATACATTTTTCACGCGAGATGGTGCCACTCTCTCCGCTATCAGACCCAGAGTTTAGACAGGGGAGAAGCATGGACAAAGCTCGATACACGTATACCATTCCCGCACTTTTCTTCCTGACGTCATAGTGATGTCATCAAGCAACATTGTTGATATATCGAAACTGAGTTTTCGTGATTTTCCAATGGATTTTAAAAATAGGAACTTTGGTTCAATTATATTAAAAACTTGATATTTTGAAAGTGGAGACTTGAAAGTGTAATATAATGCAACTTTCGTGCTAAAATATGATATGAAATTGTAAATTCGCATACCCTTTAATGAAAAAAATAAACGTTACGAAGAATCCAGTGGTAATCACGGCATTCACCAAAAAATCACCGGTATTCATTGGCATTCAAACAGGAATCACAAGTAATCTGCGGCAATAAGTCGAAATCAATGTAAAGATTATGGAAATCACTAAAAATAATCGTATTCACAGAAATCAAGGAATTCGTTCGGTAATCATTAGAATTCACAAAAAAAATTCAAAAATCAGTAATCAGGTGTACAAAATTTTGGCGAATGACTAGCCCCTCGATCTTCATACAAATTCCACATAGATATACTAAGATTCGTTTTAGCTAGGATTACTGGTTTAACTTATTGAGGACAATCATTTACTTATGGCTTAACTAACTCTATTTCGGATAGCAGTACTTGGAAATGCAGAAAGTACTGGTGTTTACTTTGAGTGAAAATTCCCAGAGACGTAAAGTTAGTCAACAGCTTGCGGCTAGGTTTTTCCCTGAAGTGTAAACATTTGTATTCTCCATTTGTCTAAGCTCGTTGGAACACCTGGTATTTGGCTGTATAACTTATACATACATATATAGTTCCCTATCTTTAGTAGAATAATAATCCAAATTCTCCGCTGAATTTTCTCAGTTTTCATCTCAGAGCAATAGACCGGTCCATTAATTACTTCCAGATGAGGGGCCTCCATAAGATTCTTCTTTCCGCTAAAAGCAACGCTAGATGGAGCCCGCGTTCGCTACACGCGGGAGACTAGCCTCTTGCGTGCTTCTTGGCACGAGGGAAATATAATCTTATTACGGCCCAACCCATGTGCTGTTTGCTTTTCCTATGGTATTACTGGAATGTTCTATTGGTACATCGATATCTGTGCTGCAAAGAGATTGCCAACATTACCGACTCTTTGACTTTTGTTTACTCGCCTAGGGACATGTAGTTCTCCAATCTTTCGGCCTACTGAAAGTGTCAACTGGTTGGTCAAACTGGCCAATATAGTGCTCTACATCTGTCGTAGAGCAACCGTTTCTTTTCAACTTTATGACTAGTAAACTTAATACATTCGCAAAATGCTTATTGCTGAGCAAGAAAATGTGTTATAGCTACAAGACGGCAATGAACCGAGCCTAAAGTAACGAAACCTAAACCTAATATAACCTTGCTTTAACCTGACAAAAGCTTATCATAACAAACCCTAACCTAACTTAACACATCATGAATAATGTGGGGGGTAATCAGGTCCCCGTCTCTTCCAAGACTGTTTTAAACATTCAAGTTTGCAAACTTCCGCTGCTGGCCATGTGAGATCAAAATGTAAGGAAAAATGAAATAGCAAAATTTTGAATAGCACTTTGATTTAATTTTAGAAGTAGGAATGGAGAACGGTTAGTATTTACTTCAGTCCGAATCATAGCCCAGTATAGAGCCCCTCCCTCCAACACGTAACGAAAAGTCTAAATTATCTTATTGGCTCACTTAAACTACGTTTTGATGACGTTGCTGACGGGGACGGCGAAAAATGTGAAATTTCAATCTACATTTATAACCCGCCTCTTCTATCATACCCCCCCCCCGGTCCCATGGAAGGGGGTCCGGGACTTTGACGCGCGCCCGTATTACTCTGTTCTCCATTCCTACTTCTAAAATTAAATCTATCTCTGGTTTTCTCAAAATTTTAATTTAGTTCTCTTCGTAGTATTCTCTACCTTTACTTGTTTCTATTTTTATTTACTTTTTTCTAATATGATTTCGATCCATTTAAAATGCATTCGGGTTGAAATAGTGCATTCAATCCAAAGCTTGGACTGAATTTTGTTAGCGCTTGTTTATCGTAGCGCCCATTTGAACTTCATTCATTGCCCTATTCACGAATGTGTTTTAAGGTTAAAATAAGGTATATCGGTGAGGCGATAGTGTAAGCGCGGGAAAAAAATACGCCATATACCTGCCAGTCTGGATTTAGAGCTCAATTTTGAAAATCCCTTTAAATCCGGGGGAATGTAGGCTGGGCTTCCGCACATGTCAGGTGGGCCGAATGCCCCTCCGTGCCTTCCCTTCAACTGAAGTTTTCCGCCGTATTTATATCTGTACATGCCTATTTTTGGTTTTAGGGTAAAAATGACGTATCTTAAAATATACTTAAAATTTGCAAAATTGTAGTTTTGCCAAGTGCAAAAGTATCAAGGGAATTTACATAAAATTAGATTCGTAACTTATCGTAATATAGGGTGTTGTATTTTTGAAATAACGTAATATAGGGTGTCGTATTTAAAGAATAACATAATATATAGGGTGTTATATTTTTAGAATAACGTAATATATAGGGTGTTGTATTTTTAGAATAACGTAATATATAGGGTGTTGTATTTTTATAATAACGTAATATATAGGGTGTTGTATTTTTAGAATAACGTAATATATAGGGTTTTGCATTTTTAGAATAACGTAATATATAGGGTGTTGCATTTTTAGAATAACGTAATATATAGGGTGTTGTATTTTTGAAATAACGTAATATATAGGGTGTTGTATTTTTGAAATAACGTAATATATAGGCTGTTGTATTTTTGAAATAACGTAATATATAGGCTGTTGTATTTTTGAAATAACGTAATATATAGGCTGTTGTATTTTTGAAATAACGTAAAATATAGGCTGTTGTATTTTTGAAATAACGTAAAATATAGGCTGTTGTATTTTTGAAATAACGTAATATATAGGCTGTTGTATTTTTGAAATAACGTAATATATAGGCTGTTGTATTTTTGAAATAACGTAAAATATAGGCTGTTGTATTTTTGAAATAACGTAAAATATAGGCTGTTGTATTTTTGAAATAACGTAATATATAGGCTGTTGTATTTTTGAAATAACGTAATATATAGGCTGTTGTATTTTTGAAATAACGTTGTATAGGGACTTGTTTTTGTAGGGTAATGCAATATAGGATGGTGAGAAATTTATAAATGGACCCTAAATCGGTCGTAAAAAATTTAATGTACCATAAATCGGTCGAAAATGTTATAAATCAACCGTAAATTGGTCGGAAAAGTTTTAAACGGACCGTAAATCGGCCGAAAATGTTTTAAACGGACCGTAAATCGGCCGAAAATGTTTTAAACGGACCATAAATCGGCCGAAATTGTTTTAAACGGACCGTAAATCGGCCGAAAATGTTTTAAACGGACCGTAAATCGGCCGAAAATGTTTTAAACGGACCGTAAATCGGCCGAAAATGTTTTAAACGGACCGTAAATCGGCCGAAAATGTTTTAAACGGACCGTAAATCGGCCGAAAATGTTTTAAACGGACCGTAAATCGGCCGAAAATGTTTTAAACGGACCGTAAATCGGCCGAAAATGTTTTAAACGGACCGTAAATCGGCCGAAAATGTTTTAAACGGACCGTAAATCGGCCGAAAATGTTTTAAACGGACCGTAAATCGGCCGAAAATGTTTTAAACGGACCGTAAATCGGCCGAAAATGTTTTAAACGGACCGTAAATCGGCCGAAAATGTTTTAAACGGACCGTATATCGGCCGAAAATGTTTTGAACGGACCGTATATCGGCCGAAAATGTTTTAAACGGACCGTATATCGGCCGAAAATGTTTTAAACGGACCGTATATCGGCCGAAAATGTTTTAAACGGACCGTATATCGGCCGAAAATGTTTTAAACGGACCGTATATCGGCCGAAAATGTTTTAAACGGACCGTATATCGGCCGAAAATGTTTTAAACGGACCGTATATCGGCCGAAAATGTTTTAAACGGACCGTATATCGGCCGAAAATGTTTTAAACGGACCGTATATCGGCCGAAAATGTTTTAAACGGACCGTATATCGGCCGAAAATGTTTTAAACGGACCGTATATCGGCCGAAAATGTTTTAAACGGACCGTATATCGGCCGAAAATGTTTTAAACGGACCGTATATCGGCCGAAAATGTTTTAAACGGACCGTATATCGGCCGAAAATGTTTATTTAATTTCTTGATCGAATATATAGATACATTGTAATTCACCTCATGCATACCTATTGCGTTTTATGTTCAATACGGGTAGGATATTCCTATTTCTTCTTCTCCGCGGGTGTTTCTTCTCTTTTTTTCCCTTGGTTTTAAGGCTGATTGTTCTAGTTCTGACCTGGCAACGAGAAAAGACAAATGAAATTGGCTTAGAGCGCGGGCCGCGATGTCAGTAGGCCACCTTAAGCTGCACCACCAGACCAGGCTTTTCTTCTTGCCTATTTTTAGCTTTAGCCTATTATTCATTAAGGCCATATGGTAGCGAGAATGTACCTAGACAGTCATTGAACCCAAGCGAATACCAGGGTCCTTTCAGGCTGCCAGCATTTTCATCACAAGGGGTGGAAGGATGAGGGATTATCTTATCTATCAGATAGTGAAATTGGTAGGCAGCGACATAACGTTTTTCGAAATTAATATCTTTTTGGGAAAAAAATTAAAGAACTTTTTCCCCAATGGGGATTCGAAAATCAGCACTGTCGCTCCATTGTTAGTCTCGATGCTCTGTTTTTCGCTAAAACCCTTTTCTCTGGAAGTCGGCCTTTAAACCGTAATTGGTGTACAGAGAATTAAAGTTATTTGCGTTTATACGGAAAGAATTCTTCAGGTAATAGTTGTCATCCAATTGAATTCTTTACCCCACTGACTACACTCCTGATATTGTAGCCTAATGCAGTGCTTGGGCTCCTGTTAAGTTTACATGATTTCCCTATCTTCTTTAATATTATAGTTTGTAAAATATCTTTAATTTGAACAGGGATAGATTTAATTTTAGAAGTAGGAATGGAGAACGGTTAGTATTTACTTCAGTCCGACTCATAGCCCAGTATAGAGCCCCCTCCCACCAACACGTAACGAAAAGTTTAAATTATCTTATTGGCTCACTTAAACTATGTTTTGATGACGTTGCTGATGGGGACGTCGAAAAATACGTAATTCCTTTTTACCTCTGTCGCTATGACCCGCTTCTTCTTTCTAACCCGTTCCGTCCCGTCACCGTGGAAGGGGGTTCGGGACTTTGACGCGCGCCCACATTACTCTGTTCTTCATTCCTACTTCTAAAATTAAATCTATCCCTGATTTGAAACATTATTATACGAGATATTTCGAATCATTAAAAATAATTAAATTCTAAAGTGCATCTTCCCTTTAAAAATAGCCCATCTCCGTATTTTTAAAGGTACTTCCAATAAGGTCAAAGGTAATAACCTCACTTTAGGTATCCAATTATCTTGAACATTTTACTTTTAAATATACTACGTGGTACGTACTCTACTATAATATATACCGAGTTAGTGAAATTAATTTTATAATTATAAAAGTTATTATTCACTACCCTGACATAATAGCTAAAAGCTGCAGTGTGAATTTTAATAAGAAGGGATAGTGGGGGTCACACACACACACACACTGCACTGGCGACAATCGCACACTCATTGCATGCACCCCTCTGGAAAATGATTTTCCCGCGCTCTCCTGAATTTAATTACGAATACAGTAATAATCGTATCGAATTATGACAAAACGCGCGTTAATTAAATTTGAATGAGGCTCGCGAGAGATGGGGGCGGGAAGACGGGCGTGACAAAGGCAAGGCATGAGGGTTAATAATAGGATCATCTAATTAATAGTGGTAAGTGCCTACTCCGGAGCTCGTTTGTTTATTTTAGCCTTGGTCGTGCGACCCCTTGTCTTTCGCTTAAGTGAACTTGATCCCTGCCGCCTTCTCAGCTTCGCTCGCGCTATCTTGCATCTTGATGTTTATCCCCCCCCCCATCCCTCTTCCACCACCCCTCGATCGCATCACCCGTCAGCATGCCGAGTGAATGATATGATATTGATTTTAAAATAACGACTGCCTTATTCTACTGGTTGGTACTAATTTTGGAAAGGCAGATATTGTTCAATATTGGTTGGTTTCTTGCTTCTTGCTTAGACCGTATAATGCAACTTAGACAATGCGAAAGTTTGTTTGTACCTTTAAATTGTTGTTGTTGTGGTTGTGGGATTAGGTTCGTCTCGCTAAGAAACTCCTTCCCGAATGAATTTTTTATCTCGGAAACTAATTAAAGAAATCTTAGTTAGTAAAATTAGGAATACATGAAGTCAAAAGTATAAAATAATTCTCTTCGAGAGTTGTGTACCACCACAAAGCGGAGTAGGTATATTGTAACATGATTCTTCTCAACATCATTTTACATTTGGAGCAAGGTTACTAAACCGAATCACATACGCGATAAATAGTTCCCCTCATCATTACTCTATTAGCCCTTAACTATTTGTAGATTTTTGTCCCACGTCAAGACAATCAAGGTTTGTGGGTTGATTAGTGAGGATTTAGTAACAAACAGTTGTATAATTCACCCTAGTACGGTGCGATGCACATCTGAAGTTATGAGCAGGAGAGCAAACCAAAAGGGATCCCTCGCCTGGGAAGAATCATGTTAGAATCATTAAGAAGATACAGACTGTCATACTTCTTCTATTATCCCCTTCTGGTTGACGAAAGAATTGTAATTTGTCGTAAGAAGAGTTTTGCCTTAATCATTTTACAGTTTACGAACAAATCTCTCTAGTTCTGGCATTGATTTATTTAGTTTTTGATTAGACAATCGATACATTAATGTTCTTACGTTAAGTACCAATAGATCCAGTGTTTACACAATGCTCGTGTTTCTAGATATTGTAAATTAAATACCGACAGCTGAGTATCAACATACTAAAATATTTCAAAATATTATGTATACGAATATCACCGTTGTCTCTTGATCAACTTGCGTTGTCACTGTTGCTTTAAGTACTCCATGCACAAAACCTGAAGAATTAAAGATTAGATACGCTTATTATAATTATAGCTGAAAAATGCGCTTATTAGTATCTTCTAGACTCCCTCGAAATGGTTTATATTCAGAGCGAATGATCTATAGACCCGCGTTAAAGGAGGCTCTTTAATTAATTAACAAGGAAAAGACAAGATTGAAAGAAAAATAAAAGATTGTTGGTTCAACTAAGAAATATAATCGAATCCCGCAATAATAAGGAAAGGAATGAACTACGTGGTTCACTTTTCTCCTTGAGGTATAACTGAGCCATCAGTGGCCAGTGCCTCCTTTAAATATCAAGGCCCGTGCATGGTATTTTTTCCTTTCTCAAAATTTACATTCTAGTTCGCCACTGTTTCCCGCTAGATGCGCCGTTCATCAGACTTTTGAGCGCGAAGTCTCGCGAAATGACGTCACTTCTCAAATTCCGCCATCGCTGTTAAAGCACGCGTAATACGCGAGGATTTGCTGATAAACAGCGCCATCTAGGTTAAAAGTTATGCAATCCAGTACAATCATAAGGTATGTTCCATAAGTTTGTCACTGGTTACTGAGAGTTTGTTGTGATGTGAGGTAGATGAAACGTCATAGACTCTCGTAAAGCGACGCCTGGTGAGGCGCTGTCTAAGGCTTAGTACAGACTAAATTGGAAGAGGAACTGCAAAACCGAGTGTAGTTAATTCTCTCTTGTCGTTCTCGAACTAGCTCGAGCTGTAAGTCTCTAGCACAGGGTTAGAACGGAACCTGGATAAGTCAAGGATATGGAAAATAGGGGGGTAAGTCAGAGATTTAATTTTTTTTCCTAAAAAGTCAGGGATATGTCAGGAATTTCGTTTGGTATAGCAACCCATGTTTCGAGCAATGCTAAATATGAGCCTGGTGTGATGAAGTGGGCTCTGGTCAAGGTCTGTAAATGCGCAAAAAATTGCACTATTGCTATGGTAAACACCTTAAAATGGTCAGGGATATTGGCAAAATTTGGTCATGGATAACCTGGGAAAGTCCGGAATTTTCAATGTAAAATTTTCGTCCGAATCCTGTACCATTACGAAGCATGGGTAATGTCATACTTATGGAACAGAACTTATAAAGTTATGGTACAAAATAAAGTCCCACTGGAAATATCATCATGTACTGTCCTTGTTAGATAAAGGAGGCAATGGCTGAGCTACCAGTCGCAAAATTACGCTTGGAATTGTATAGGAAACCGAAAGAGAAACATTATTATTACTATTATAATTAGTTTTAATGATAGAAATACGAAGACCGTGCAAAGGGAAATGGTCATTCTACACGTGACATCAAATGCACCCGGTGTTTGATTTCTTCCCGCGTCTTTTCCGAGTTGTTCAGTTTACTTCTACGGATAGAAACTCGAATAATTATTGTGATTTCTCGAAATAAAATTTCGTAAGAACACGCCGAAGGGAAATGACATTTGATATTTCGTAAGACTATGTTTAGGCAAGGGAATTTTAACCATAAATTTCCAAATTTCCTGAATTATACATTTGAATGTCTATACATTCGTGTATACCATTGTTATAAAAATACTCGCAAACTTTGTTAGTGGAGCGGGAATTTATATGTTTAAATGAAGTGGAATTGACTAACTTTTATTAAACTAAGTGCCAAAAATATGCAAACAAGGATTATAAGGTGCATTGTGGGAATTAAACCTTGGAGAATTGTAAGGTTGAAATATATTTGTATGGAAATTAAGTTTGGTACGGACTAATTTACCGCGTGCTCATGAGTTACCTCTCAGAGTGACTTATTTCTTCGAGAGTTGTTACACTCGAGTTGTATGTCTGTGTGTTTTTCTGACACAGTGTTGAACACTGCAAATCAAACCAAAAGTGCTCGCAATTTCCGGACGGCGTTCGCGGTTCACAGAAATTCGAAATATGGTATTTCATTATGTTATCAATCTCACCCAAGCGCCAATCATTAACTAGCCATTACTCCTTTGTCACCAATTTTCCCATCCACAACTATAGACACCATTCTGTTCACATTGGTGTCTTTACCACATATACAAAAATCTGTACACATTGACTTCTAACAGTACCACCATCCGCTGGTCTTCCGTCTATTCCAAGTAGATGCCAATCTCTACACACCATTCCGTACACATTGCCTTCTACCGACACCACCGTTCACTGATCTTCCGCCTGACACTGCATGGCATGTGAATTCCACATAGACATCAATCTGTACACATTGGCTTCTGGTCTTCCGTGAATTCCACATAGACACCAATGTTTACACACTGGCTTCTGTTTTTCCGTGAATTCCACATAGACATCAATCTGTACACATTGGCTTCTGGTCTTCCGTGAATTCCACATAGACACCAATGTGTACACGCTGGCTTCTGTTTTTCCGTGAATTCCACATAGACACCAATGTGTACACGCTGGCTTCTGTTTTTCCGTGAATTCCACATAGACATCAATCTGTACACATTGGCTTCAACTCCAGTATCATCGTTACGGTTAACAAATCTTCGCCAATAGAAGTTATATCGAGTTCTATTTCAATTTTTCGACAGCGTCTCTTTCATGGGAATCACGGAATTCTCATTAAATAAAACTATTACCGTCACCATAAGGCTAATTTTCATTGAATCATTTAGAAAATTCGTAAGATTATCTTTCTCTAATTTGTAATTTAACCTATCTATGTCTTAACACCGGCAAAAAAAAAAAAGAAAAAAACAACCCTGAAATCTTTATACATATCAAGATTTCGTAACACAATGTCTTCTAGAGCATGCATCTATTCTATACTCAACACGCTGAACAAAACCAAACCGTAATTTACGTCTTCATCTCCCAAAAGTACTAGCTCGAACCCCCATACAGTCCTGTACCTGAAACTTCTTAAAACCTCGCTCGCTCGCGAATGAAGATAAGAATGAAAACCTATCATACGCAATCTTCGTTAGTTTACGCTAAAACTAAAGCTAGGCGGAGTGATTCTAAAGGATAAATTCTTATTAAAATGGAAATAACCTGGGCAAACTCATAATAGTTGTCGGACGAACATATAATATCTCATTTCTCCGACCGACCTTTTTCTTCGTTTTTAGGCAGAAGAAAGTTTTATTTTAATTAAAGTTTGTTCCGTCAGTATGGGAATGGGAAAGATGGAGCCGAGGATTCGGAGACGGGCAATGGGGTTTCCTATAGCCTCTTTGCCATCTCCTCTTGCTCCTAGTAATGAAAGGGGAAGCCCTCGGATCGAGAAAGATGAAGACAGAAATAGATCAATTGGAAGATCTATTTCATCCTACAATATTGTCGTGTCATATAATATTTACATTATTTCGAAGTCTTGAAGAGATTATATTAAATTGTGGCCATATTTTAGCCACTTATCATATTGTTCTGAACACGGTATGATTATTAATTTCAGCATAAGTTAATAAGATATGTTCACCATAAGTTTGTCACTGGTTACAAACTGGAGCTTAAACATTATTGTAGTGCCATATTGGCACATTATTTAGAAGTCTTGAAGAGATTGTGTTAAATTGTGGTCGTAATTTAGCCACGTAACATGTTGATCTGAACACGGTATAATTATTAATTTCAGCATAAGTTTGTCACTGGTTACAAACTGCAGCTTGTCATCAAGTGACGTAGGTCATAGGTTCGCCTGTTGAGGTGCTGTCAAAGGCTTAGTACAGACTAAATAGGGCCTAGATTGACTGCAAAATTAACCACCGAGTGTAGGACTTCAATTCTCGCTTGTCGTTCTCGAACAAGCTCGAGCTGTAAGTCTCTAGCATTACGAAGTATAGGTAGTGTCTTACTTATGGAGCATATCTTATAAACTTATGATTTCGGCAGTCGGTACAAATGTGTTAGTGACTGATCACTGTATCTCCAGATCGTCTGGAATAGAGATACTGAAACCATATAGTTTTGCAACCTTGGAAGTTTATCGCAATTACTTTCATAAATATTTTTACTGTTTATTGTCTTTGTTTACATAGTTTAAAGTACACCAACTAAGTTGTTTGACTAAGGAATGTTTATAAGTGGTAATATACATATACATATATATAAGTCTGCCATGCCATAAATTAAGGGGGATGTTATGTGGGAAATCATTTTTGAGTCGAAAATGTTCTGTGTCATTTTGCTGTTTTACAGTAACGATTGGGGTATTTTAATGATGGCCCTTAAAGACAATGATTTCTAATTTAATTTATGGAAGACTAATCTTAAATACCCTGTTTATAGACGCTTTTTGTCATCGTCTTTTTCATAATAAAAGTTTAGAGATTTTTCCAACAACAATTAATGATTACATTCTGCTCGCTTTTCATTACCTTAATTGCACTAAAAGTCATCTCAGAATTAATTATATAGATAGAGTCAAGTAGATTTTTTTACTTGCTATTAATTATTAACATATAACCATTCTTATTTAGTTCAACGATCTGTAGTGAAGCATGGGTATTTTGGTAGTAATTATTTAAAATTATAACTGCATTTACGGGTAGAGCATTGTGTTCTTATACACGCTATTAAATTATTTATATTCGAATTAAGTTCCTGTTCCGGGAAGACAATGTGTTTTTTTTTTTTTGCAAGAAATTCGATTTTTTCCGAATTTTAACCTTTTCGTATTAAGCTCCTATCATTATCAGAAAGCAATTATTCTTCACCCCAACATTGTAAAACTAAATCGGATTTTATTTCAGCAGAACTCAGAATCAGAACTACAGTTCACCAATTAATTCATTCATTTATAGCAAAAATAAAAACCCATAAAAGTTACTGTATTTTATTATGCAAGTATAACAAATGTTTTATGAACTGTTATCGTGAAAAATGTTTTTGGTCAATTTTTTATGAACTGTTATCGTGAAAAATGTTTTTAGTCAATTTTTTATGAACTGTTATCGTGAAAAATGTTTTTAGTCAATTTTTTATGAACTGTTATCGTGAAAAATGTTTTTAGTCAATTTTTTATGAACTGTTATCGTGAAAAATGTTTTTAGTCAATTTTTTATGAACTGTTATCGTGAAAAATGTTTTTAGTCAATTTTTTATGAACTGTTATCGTGAAAAATGTTTTTAGTCAATTTTTTATGAAATGTTATCGTGAAAAATGTTTTTAGTCAATTTTTTATGAAATGTTATCGTGAAAAATGTTTTTGGTCATGTTTTAGGAACTGTTATCGTGAAAAATGTTTTTAGTAAATGTTTTAGGAACTGTTATCGTGAAAAATGTTTTTGATCAAAGGTTTTAATGAACTGTTATCGTGAAAAATGTTTTTAGTAAATGTTTTATGAACTGTTATCGTGAAAAATGTATTTTGTCAATGTTTTTTGAACTGTTATCGTGAAAAATGTTTTTGGTCAATGTTTTACGAACTATTATCGTGAAAAATGTTTTCGGTCAATGTTTTACGAACTATTATCGTGAAAAATGTTTTCGGTCAATGTTTTATGAACTATTATCGTGAAAAATGTTTTCGGTCAATGTTTTACGAACTATTATCGTGAAAAATGTTTTTGGACAATGTTACATGAACTGTTATCGTGAAAAAAATGTTTTTGGTAAAAACTGCTCAATAATTCGGACATACCTCTATATTAATATACAATCAATAACATACCTTTAGTAACTTCTATTTATTCTATTTCTGGTAGTACATCACGCGAGTTAAAGGAGGCTCAAGATTAAAAAAAAGTAGTACAGTTGTATTTGGTCGGCAATATTCCAATGCACCTGGAATTTGGGTCTCGGGTGTCAGCGAAAGGGGGAACCTTGGCTAAGTCGTAAATGACAAGGACTCGTGTTACCCGAGTATCTAAGCCAGAGCGCACCAGCACATTTTAGAGTGTATGAGGTTACGTTCGTTTTCCTTCGTTTGGTATGCTCTCAAAGAGTCGCTCTAGTGTACACTGACTGAATGATCAGAATGAGTTCGTCCTTTCTAGTTTTCTACTCGTCTCGTTTTCACGATAAATTAATGGTGAAATTCGAAAATCAAGAGACTCTACTTGGCCTACTATATTCCAAAGTGGTTTTCCAAGAATTAAGCTTTGAAAATTTTGTCTCGATATGATTTAGAGCTTCGGATACTTTGACTATTATTTTTTCCCCTTCAAAGATGATCATATCCCCAAATATTTAGGACCTTTTCAGACGATACAACTTTTGACTCAACTAGATGAGTCAAAAGGTTTAGTCAAGAAAAAATTGAACGGTGATCAATTTATTATTTGTTGAGTCAACTTGTCCAACTTCTGTTCACACGACCCAACTAATTCACTTAACTGAAGTTGACTCATTTGAATGAGTCAAAAAGTTCTATCGTCTATATACAACATTTGACTCAACTATATGAGTCATAAAGTTCTCCCAGCAAAAATTGGGACGGTGATCAATTTTTAATTTCGTGATTCAACTTGTCCAACTTCTGTTTACACGTTCCAACTACTTTACTCAACTCAAGTTGACTCATCTAAATGAGTCAAAACGTTGTATCGTCTGAAAAGGCCTTTAGTCCAAAGAAATAAGGTGAACCGGTTAGATATGCTTCGTGAAAAGTTACAATTCCAAAATTGGCTTGATTTATGTATGTTTCAAATTTAAAGAGATAGTTAAGTCTAGACAGAAAGGTTTTTCTTTCGGATATTTTATAAATAACTAAAGCCTTTGATGTATGCGAGTAAAACGTTCTGAGAACTGTCTATTTAAAAGTTTGTCCTATAAATAATTTTAGTTACATCAGGGATAGATTTAATTTTCGAATTAGGAATGGAGAACAGAGTAATGTGGGCGCGCGTCGAAGTCCCGGACGACCTTCCACGGGACGGCGGGGTGGGGGGGGGGTGTATGAAAGAAGAGGCGGGAGGGTCATAGCGACAGAAGTAAAAAGGATTTACGTCTTTTTCGCCGTATCCGTCAGCAACGTCATCAAAACGTAGTTTAAGTGAGACAATAAGGTAATTTCAACTTTTCGTACCGCGTTGGAGGGAGGGGCTCTATACTGGGCTATGAGTCGGACTGAAGTAAATACTAACCGTTCTCCATTCCTACTTCTAAATTTAAATCTATCCCTGGTTACATTTATAACAGATACCGTTGCATATGCTGAAACCAGGAATACATACAGCTACTAGGAGTAATTGTGTCTCCGTATCTCCCATGTCAAATCTCTATGCGGGTTTTGTGGGCCAGGCTTGAGTATTTCTATATTCCTACATTTCGCGCTATGCAATGAGTGAAATGCTTATAACAAACAACTTAATAACTTTCGCTTAGTTTAATCTAGTCATGTGAATCCAATCGTTATCATTGCAACATTAAAGTCAGATATTACCTTTGAATATCTAGTGAATAATTAAGACTAATTAGGTCAATACGTTATTGGAATTTACCGATTTCGTAATTCCATATACAAGGATTTTATTTCAAAGGAATACAGGGTTCATCAGTATCTGGTAATCGAGCTAATTCAGTTATTTTGGGAAACATCATCGAAACTGCATTAACATGTATTGGTAGTGATAATAATACTATCATTTAAGTATCGTAACAGGTGCGAGTGTCTAAAATTTAGAAGACGCCTATGTGTTTATCTCAAAAATGATTGGGCTATTATAGTGTTTAAAATTGAGGCTAGGTAACTTTGAGTGGCTGTTAACCATTAAACTTTACAATTCCGATTTATTTTTGGGTTTCCCTATTCTAAAATTAAATTCAACTCATGTTCACACATACATGTGAAACCGGTTCGAATATTAAGCTATTCAAAACTCTTCCTAAGTTGAGTGTGAACCAAAATGATACTCTAGAAACTAATTACAAAAGCCGTTTCTTGCGCGAACCAATTTAAAGTGAGTTGACAGGTTAGTTTCTAGTTTTCAGGGATTTTTCACCTGGGATGAGACTATAATTTTCATGGATATTTCTTATGGGATCAGACTTTTAGTTTTCAGGGATACTTCTTATGGGATGAGACTATAGTTTCTATGGATATTTCTTTTGGGATGAGACTATAATTTTCATGGATATTTCACCTGGGATGAGACTATATATTTTCAGGGTTATTTCACCTGGGATGAGACTATATATTTTCAGGGTTATTTCGCCTGGGATGAGACTATATATTTTCAGGGTTATTTCGCCTGGGATGAGACTATATATTTTCAGGGTTATTTCGCCTGGGATGAGACTATATATTTTCAGGGTTATTTCGCCTGGGATGAGACTATATATTTTTAGGGTTATTTCGCCTGGGATGAGACTATATATTTTCAGGGTTATTTCGCCTGGGATGAGACTATATATTTTCAGGGTTATTTCGCCTGGGATGAGACTATATATTTTCAGGGTTATTTCGCCTGGGATGAGACTATATATTTTCAGGGTTATTTCGCCTGGGATGAGACTATATATTTTCAGGGTTATTTCGCCTGGGATGATACTATATATTTTCAGGGTTATTTCGCCTGGGATGAGAAAACAGTTAAAGATATTTTCACTTGTCTTAGCACACAATATTAAAGGAAGTCCTATAGTAGACAGCACTAGTAAAAGCGTCTTAAAGTGTGAACCAAGTGTATTGAAATCGCATCGAATTCGTTATGAAGGTTTAACAACTATGGTTGGCACATCAGTTCTGAACCGATTACACTGTAAGTGTGAACATAGCTCATTAAGATCAGCGTTTAAATTATTACTCCTGAATAAATAAACGCGTAAAAAGATGTATACTAGAGAACATAAAAGCGCGTGGTACCAGTCTTAGCGCGGAGACTTGGGTCTGCTGGTAGAATGGTACATTTTGTATTAGGCTATATATTTGCCGATTCTAATACGAACCATGATGCTAGTTCGAATTTCGAGGTAAATGTATATTTTAAATTAAGTCGGCGGCGGCGAACCTCCTCTTATGTCAAATTCTCCCTTCCCCTATTTCATCTGATTGCGGATGTTTCGGAAACCCTTTCTACACACACGGAAATGCTTCCTAATAAGTAAGTGAAAATCTTAAACTTAGCAACAAGCCGCTTTCTGCCGCTCTCGGAATTGGAGAAAATGTAGCCACGTGTATGGACTTAAAGGGGTAGAGGGGAGTGGGGTTGTAAGGTAGGCTAGAGGCCTTTGCCATCGGTTCGTTGAAAAGACGAGGAACGGACTAATTACATCTTTTAAAGCCTCATTAGGAAAATGGAATTAACTGCCGAAGGATACTTAATATGGCGGAACGCAATAATGATTTCGCTTCTCCATTTTCCTGGGACACCACCGCGGCGGCAATTAGCGGGCAAACATTTCGGGGGTGAAACGAAAAGGGAAATAAGAGATTACCGGACTTGTAAATGTAAAAATAAAAATTCCCAACAAGATTTTACCTCGTGTAAGCTTAATTAAAAATGTCATCGGGAAAATATTAATTATACAAATAACGTAAGGAAAATAATCTTTTGAACGTTTTACTTCAGGATTTGCGAGTGAAGTTTGTGTGGAAATTTTAAAGAATGATGTATTGCGCAATATCTTCGTATTATTTAATTTCGTTATTGTGGAAATCGATAATGAAGTTCAATACCCGTGTTTTGGTTAGTGATCAATGAATACTCCGTTCCAATAATGGGCTTAGGAAAATCAGTCACATTTCACAAATACTGTATAAATTTTTCCAAAGTGGACAAGGAAATTTTTACTAATTTGTGGTTTACACCGCGTTTTCACTATCGGTTTTGTGGCTACATCGTCTCGGCTAGAAAACCGTTAAAAAATAGTATCCCAATATGGCATCGATGCGAACGGGAGGCGACGACGACCTGACATCATGACACTATAGTTCAATCATGGTTATGTATAAAATACTACGTATTATGGGTTCCCAACTAAGACCAAAAGCTGGGCAGACATGGGCGCTCTCCTCTCCTTTTGGAGCGTAATGAGCGTTTTGAGAGGAGAGAATCAGAAATTATACTATTGTGAGTGGAGGGTGAGTGGGAGTGGTAGGCCTCTAACAAAAAAAAGGCAAGAAAATGAGTGCCACGATTTAATATCATGAAACATTGGAGTGAACCTCTTGGCCAATTCAAAATACAAATTTTAAAAGAGCGCGAGTTTCTACGGGCGGCGTAAAAGGGGTGTAAAAGGGGGTGAGTTTGAAAACCAAACGTTTAGCAATGGCTCGTGAGTGTGAGAGGTGAGTGGGACGAAAAATGTTTTGGGAGAGGGGGTTCTCTCCTTCTTTCAGGCTTTTGGAGAGGAGAGAAAATCAAAAACTATCCACTGTTTCTGGGTGGGGTTAGGGAGACAAGGGAGGGAAATAAAGAAACCTTACTGTGCTTTGAAATAGTAACGGGGGTATATTGTTAAGCCAAGGCGAAGGTTAGTGATTCATAGAGGTGGAGACAAGGCTCTCTAGCTTTGAACATGCTGTAAACACAAATTGTATTTGACAGGCTACAGTCACGTAGCCTAGTGAAATACGAATGATTATTGGCTGAACCAAAACTTTGATAATGTTCGAGGAACGTTGCTAGGCTGGTAGTGTGGGAAACGCTGGTACACAAGATTCAATAGAATAAACGAAGTGTGAGAGTTAAGCTGCAGAAAATTTTGACACTGACAGTTTCCGCTTCTCTCACCAGTGGTGTGCCTTGACGAGCTGTGTTTTATTGGGTGATACTTATTAAACTTAGTTTAAAATGCCAAAATTAGAAAATAAATGGAGAAACAAAGTTTGCTTTAGTGTAGGACCTTATCAAAACTAAGGTAGAACTCCAGCGGCTTCGTCTTCAGGCTTATCGTTCAAGAATCACTGCTTTCCGGAAGTTTCTGGACAAAATAGGTAGTCGGGTTTTACACTACAAGTCTTATTTTGATTCAACAACTAATGAAGCTCAAAAGCATATGTTGCAATAAGTGTTGCCATAATTATTGCAGTGACACGGAAGTTTTGCTGGGCCTAGGTTTTAATCGAATTTATCTTAATGGTAATTTATCTTAATTGAGAATGAGATGAGAGGAGGTTTAGTAACGAGTAGTGAGAGGAGTGGAAAACTTTTAATTTTATCTTAATTGAAATGAGAGGAGGTTTAATAAAACTACGAGAAAAAATGAGCAGTGAGAGGAGTGAAACATTTTAATTTTTATCCTAATTGAGATGAGAGGAGGTTTATTAAAACTACGAGATAAAATGAGAAGTGAGAGGAGTGAAACATTTTAATTTTTATCTTAATTGAGATGAGAGGAGGTTTATTAAAACTACGAGATAAAATGTGCAGTGAGAGGAGTGAAAAGTTACAGTGATGTTTTGTTTGGGAAAGGAGCGAGGTTTACTGGAAAGGCCTACTATGGAAAATCAGTTGGAGTGAGCTACTCGTTCCCCGCTAAAAAACTTTGAGGAGTGGGAGTGGGAGAGGCAGAGGGTTCGCCCATGTCTGAAGCTGGGCACCCAATGTGGGATACATTCGCGGATGTAAGGTAGCTCTAAATGAGTCAAGTAGGCCTTGTGGGGTCAAGGAACTAATTTCGCCTATGCGCAGAGAGAGAGAGAGAAAATACGAATTTCTTTCTCTCTCACTCACAAGTTTTGGGGGTGGGGATTGGAAGTCTTATTTGTTTTTCCTGCTGAAGCGAAATTCCTAGTGGAAGGTTAGAGATAGGAATCCATAATACGCAACATTTATCCATATCCATGGTTCAATGCCATATTTTTATGTTCACAGTTGTTATATTGTTACTTTTTGAAGTCCCAATAAGGGTCCATGCGTGTTAAAATCCACCCTGAGGTAACATGTAAGATATGTCGTATGATAATAATTAAATTATTTATGAATTTTTTTAAGGTTATTCAATTAAAACACACTTATTATTATGAAGCCGTGGGCTTCACCTATGTTAAATGCGATTACCGAAAAATTGTCAAGTAGTTTTTAACTTTTTCTTTCTAAGCGCCTTTGCCCTTGGCAATGTTACTTGCAAAAACCCTACTGGAATTCTATCCCAGTTCGAGATTTCATCAAATACTAGTTTGAATCATGGGCCAATAAAAGATGGACATGATTCTTTTCATTGCACGTACTAAGGTTTTCTTTTCTTTAAAGTAAAGAGGCGGTTAATCGAAGTGATTAGTATTGGGTTCAGTTCAGTTTTTTTTTCTTCGGACAAGAATCCCTTTTTAGGACTTCCATCGCGACATCTAAGAGTACTTAGCTTTTAGCTTGTCTCTATTCATATGATTTGAATATTAATCCATACTATTAACCTTGTATCAGTAAACATCGATAATTTGAATAATTAAGTATAATTTAACCCGAAATTAAACTTAATTAGACCTTATTTAATCATCGCGACATCTAAGATTAGCTTTTAGCTAATCTGTATTCATATGGATTAAATATTTATCCGTACGAGCTACTTTGTATAAGTGTACATTGATAATTTCAATAAGCTTTACGTTTCTGTCAACGTTACCGATAGATGTCTCTACCAGTTGTTTTAAGTCTCACACCGACAACAATTTTCTCACTTCCGGTTTTGACGTCACATTGCTAACGAAGTAATCGGCTAGACGAACAGGCTCTTTCGTTGCGTATCCGTTTCGTGACGTCAATTGTACTGACGACTTTAAAAAGCCTTTGGCAAATAATTCAGGAATATTTCAAAATGGCGCAAATTTTGAGAATTTAATTATTACTTACCATCACATAATTTACTTTCAAAAGAGTTTTAGACCAATTATTTCTGAAATTAATCATTGAAGTTAGTTAAGCCTTGGTACTTCTCGAGCTTTTTTAATAAGCTGTAGCAGACACCATTTTAATCAAAACGGAACCAAAAATGAGTTCAACAACTTATGAAGTAGTTTTTCCAAAATAAACGCAACAGAGAAAAACCCATTTTCTCCCGTTGATGGTTGTTGAACGCAACCTTATATAAACGCAGGGATAGATTTAATTTTAGAAGTAGGAATGGAGAACGGTTAATATTTACTTCAGTCCGACTCATAGCCAAGTTTAGAGCCCCTCCCTCCAACACGTAGCGAAATGTTAAATTATCTTATTGGCTCACTTAAACTACGTTTTGATGACGTTGCTGATGGGGACGGCGAAAAATACGTAATTCCTTTTTACCTCTGTCACTATGATCCGCCTCTTCTTTAATACCCCTCTGTTCTCCATTCCTACTTCTAAAATTAAATCTATCCCTGATAAACGCTAGAATCATGTCCTACGTTTATTGGTCCATGGTTGAAATTTCTCTCCGCCCCCAGCTTCTCGCTTCATAAACTATGAACATAACGGATGGGATGATCTACGAAAACTTTATCCCAGAAAAAGAAAAAAAATTTCCCCCAAATCTTTTCTTTTCTTGGGCTTTCATAAAAGGTGGCGCCAAATTACATTTTCATAATTTTAGCCCGAGTTTACGGGACCCTCTAATAAGGGAGAGAACGCGTACTGGGCCCTCTGGCTACTAGATATACTATACTAAAACTTTTACCCACTTTGAAGGTAGAGTTCTAGAGAGCAATTTTTATCAAGTTATAAGAGAGTGTTAGGGCCGGATGAAGTAATTTTTTTCTTTAGCGTGCCCTACAAAATGTCTACTTTTCGATGGTATCCTGATCATTAAGTATGTAAGGGAAAAATCCCCCGAAGGCATTTCATCTTTTGACTTACGGTTTGACATGGAATTAATATTTCAATCTTAAGTGATTGAAATATTAAGTTAATCAAATATTCTAAATTAAGTAAATATTATATATGCCTAGTTAAAGAATATGTGATGATATTGAAAATTTGTTCTTCAAGGGTAGGGTGAAAAGGAAATTCAAGTGATTTTTAATGGATTTTTTTTACTAATTATAAGACCAATCTGCATGGTGAAACATCCAGAAAATACCTCCGAGTGGTTCTAAAATTGAAATTTGAAATAGGCACCTCCGACCAATCGCGTAGCATCCTTCATTCTTGTTGACAGTATTTACGTGGCCAGCTCTATATCGCGCGCAATTTTAATTAAATCTCGCGCTAAATTTCCTTTAACGTGGAGCGCGCCACAGGAATTTTGTTAAGAAGAAGGCAGGGCGTTACGCGATTGGTCGAAGGTGCGAATTTCAAATTATCCATGAAATTTCAAACTAATTTGAATTTTAAAATAGAATCTTTTCAAAATTCGGGGGTAAAATAGACTCTGGTGTATGACCACCTTGTTTTCTTCAGGCGGAACACGAACTTTCTCGTGACGTCACACCCGCCTATCTCTTACCTGGGTTTTTAGCGACCATATTGGAAGTCGTCAGCTCACGCCATACAATTTAGACTATACCAATATTGACGTCACGTCATCGTAGCTCTCCCTATTAGTACCACTCTATTGATAGGTATGTTTACAACAAAGACGTTAGATATGCCTTCAAACAAAATGATATTGATGGACTGGTAACTTCGAAGCCCCTTCTGATGTCTTTGGATCCACATACCAATCAATGTTCAGTAACCCGATATCGAGCAGACAATACAACATTATACCATTCGTTTAAACAAACTCGTTTGAACCTTAATTTCATGTCCACAGTCAAATATTTGATTATCTTTGTGTAAGTGAATATTTCGAATTTAGTTTAGCTCTTTTTCCCTCGTATTTAATTGACATTATTAAAGTCAGAAGTGAGATGAGACCAGAAGTACTGAGCTAACCAAATTCTTCACTCGGCGAAAGTGAATATTCTTGATAACACACGAACGGTTGGCCCTCTGGTAGCGGTTTCTGAATTTTCCCTCCAAAACGTGGCGGTAGGCGGCCGAACTAGATTCCAGCACCCGCGTCCGTGTTTCGCGGTTTTAGGTTGAGGGGAAGGGGGTAGGAAATGTTTTTGGAACTCGACCAATTTTTTTCTCTCTAGTGTAGGCGCGATGGAAGCGGCATAAAATCCTCAAATTTGTTCACTAGTGCCAGGATCTACTATCAATGCTAGAGCCTTCACTTCTAGTCTCATCTCACTTCTGTTAAAGTGTATGTACCTCAATTTAAATTAAGATATAAATGTAAATGCGGGAATATTTACAAAACGGTTGGTACAGTACGCAAATGAATTGCGAAGAAACTTTTCTTTCTGGCTTGATACTATTGTTTCCGTTAAAATCGACTTGTAGAAAATTAAATTATCCACCCAGAGGGAAGGAAGAGACTTAAAAGGCGAAAGGATAATAGGATTACAAGCAATAGTGGGTGCTGTAGGGGTGGGAGGCATTTTCCAACGCTACAGCGCCGCTATAAGATAACTAGATCTTAATTAATTACTATCCCAGAGCGGACAGAAATATATTAAACCGAATGTTTTAATTTAATAGTTGTAAAATGGCTTTTTAAGATCCGAAGATTGAAACGGTAATTTGATACTGGACTCTGGAGTGACATAGATAGCGTTCATCCATGGCATGTTCAAACAAGGGTGATGAGGAGAGGTTGCGAAATCTGAAAGAAATAGGTGCCCTAACTGTGGAACGGTTCAGGTTGGGTGGGACGCAAAACAATGGGAGAGGAATAGTCGGACGTATTGGTAATTGGTGAAGAAGGGGTGTAGACGAAGCAATTACAGTTGAGTCCGACTATTTGTCCCCCAGTTTTTGCGTCCCACCCAACCTGAGCCGTTCCATAGTTAGCGCGCCTTCCCTCGAATATCGCATCATCCTTGGTTTAAAAATACCAGCATCTTTTCAACTTAGGTTGAGAATCATTGAGTGCTGCCCCCTCTCGGTGAAACTAATTTACTACCTTAGTTACGTATGTGTAAATAGTTCTGCTTGCTATAGCCAGGTGGCACCGAAAGCTTATGCCCAACCTAAACCATAAAAGGGTGCTATGGTTGGGTAAATTTTACGTTAATGCGTGGGTAGGGAAGTGTCCTCTCTTGTTAGAACTATAGAGTATACCACTCTAAACTTGACTTCGAAATATCCATTTTTTCCATTCTTGTGACCCCTGGTTTCTTGAATAACTAAACTAGTCCCAAGGACCAGTTCCTCGTACCCTATGTATTTAAATAGGAAATGTTTGAAGTAATCATTGAGACCAGTGTGGCCCAGCGTTTGATTTAAAAAAGGGGTAGAATGAATTAATAAACTGGTTTTTGACAGACTTGGCTAATTTTGAAGCCTGGTATAAACAACCCTCGTCTAAGGTATAAGTTTCAAACTTAATATCTTACAATAGAGAAATTTTACCTGATAAGAGAGAAAGAGCGTGAGAGCAGACGATATAAATGAACGGCGCTATTTTCGTACTAAGTTTGGCAATTATGAAGAATTCATGGTTTAGGTTGTTAAAATTAGCAACATATTTAGCAAAGAAACCATTTTGAATGCGACCAATGACTCATAAGACATGCCTTGCCATCCGAGGTTTTCATACCTTCGCTATATTTTTGCCAATCGCTCGTTTCCAACATGGCAGTGATGTAAGGAAATGGATAACCTGAGGTGACGGTATACTATAAGGTCTAAGATAAACAAATTAAAAAATGTAGGGATTTTGACTGTTAAAATGAGCGTGAAATGCTGCAACAATTTAATTTTATTAGCTTTAGAATGATGAAAAACAGTGGATGAAATGTGTTCAAATTAGTAGAAGAATCGATAAAAAAATCACTTGATTATCCTTTTGACCCTATCATGAGTTAATAATATGTTAGCTCCCTATAAGTTACTCAGGCTCCATAGGCGTAATGTATCCAGCCATTTCTTCTCATTTCGCCCGCGCGGGAAAAAATCTCTCTTGTCGAAAAAAAAAAAATCCCGCTGGTAGGGCTCCTCGACCTCGAGTCGTCGGCTGCTTTTTCACCAAGGCAGTGTTTTAGTCGTGAATTTTTATGTTTCAACAATTTAACATTAAATCAAGGCGTATGTGTCAGTACTGAGACAAAAAAATGCAGGAACTCAATGCAATTTGCCGATATTGATAAAGAATACTAAAGATAAGAGTTGCTATTGTGACTTGAAACCAGAAAATTATACAACAGAGCTAAATCCAATCCACTGATCTCTTAACTGTTTGTTTTCTTAACCGAGGCTACTGAGCGAAATATTCGGCTACTTAAATAGGTCCGATATCATTGGTTAGCTTTCACTACACGCGCTGGGAAAAACCGGAAAGAAGAGTAAATAAGATTTTCGTTCAATTGGCGGCCGCAGAGCGTCGCATATAATTGGGAAGCCGGCGGCGCGGGAGAAAACGCTGGAGTATAAAAATGAATTGCCTGAGTAACTTATAGGGAGCTAACATATTATTAACTCATGACCCTATCTATAAAGCGAACAAAACCATTCTGTATTTAAATATGAAAAGTTATTTTATTAAACTATATGTTATAAAAAAAGGAAATGACGAACAATATCTTCCAGTTAATATACTTTATTCAGAACTAATTATACTTTGTCGCCTATCTCGGGCGTACCCTCGCTTGTGACGGTCGGATTTTGTCCATCCTAGCTTTTAAGAGTAGTTTCGTATCTCCACTCTTTAAATAGCCGGTAGTGTTCTCTCCTTTTTAAGCGGAAAAATTAAGTGGTCCGGACATTTTGGGCAAAGTGCTTCCTCGGCTAACCCTATCGTGTCCTCCATTAAGTAGGCGGCTATAGTTCAAAGAATACAAAGGACTAACCATGTCCGACCTCCTCAATAAAACCCATTCAGGCTACTAATTAAGCCAATGTTGCGTGGCCGCGGTACACGTGGACCCCAAATTATCTATCGGATTAAGAGTTCTTCAAAAACATTAGACGCCCTGCTACAGTGCGCTTTCTTCAACTTAATACGTTTTCAATTATTCTCCATATAAAATGCCAATTGAAAACGATATAAACAATTTCGACCCACGGGTATCCTCGAAAATGGCCGGTCTGACACTATCTTACGTGATGGTATTTGAATTTGATTTCATTGTTTACTCCATGCCTTTTTTGCACTGTGTACTGGAGCCAAGTTATTAGACTGAAATGTTTATAAAATGAAAAATGTAAGGGCTTTATAGATATTTTTAATTATCGTCTTTCTCTTCAATGGAATTTTTAATTATAGCTAAATTTTGCTCGCTTTTTACAGTTTACTATTGCACTAAATGGTCACCCATGCAGAATTTTTATACCAAGTCAAGTTAGTTGCTAATTTGTTAAATTTCACAAGAAAATAAGAAAAAGAACTTCGGAGATATTATACTGGCTGATAAGTCGGCCATAAATTAAAGCATGTGTTCTTTAGATCAAACTGAGTTTAAAGTGTTAAAGAGCATGGGATCTACAACAATTACTTACGGAGATATGTGCTCCCAAACATTGATTGGCTCCTAAAAACAAGGGCATAGTCACACATAGTGTGGAGTAAGACATATCAGCCTTCAATAGTCTTTAATCTAAGAATGTTATTGAACCTTTATCTAGCAGAACTGTACTGTGAAATGGGTAAGATACGCTAGTAAAATAAAGCTAATTACACCACATGTGTGACTATTTCCTGGTTTTAGTGGCCAATCAATGTTTGGGAGCCCACATCTACGTCAGTAAATGTTGTAGACCCCATGTTTCTTGACACTTTCCATGCAATCAGTTTGACCGTAAAAACACACCAGTTTAATTTATTATAACGGACTAATCAGAATAACCATTTAGAACAAATATCAAGCAGGTGAAGTTTACTAACTCATTGTAGGATAAGTTTATAAGATATCTATATCTATATAAATCAAAGTCCTGACTGACTGACTGACTGACTGACTGACTGACAGACTGACTGATAATCAACGCCCAGCCCAAACCGCTTGCCCTAGAAGGCTGAAAATTTGCAGGAACGTTACTCATAAGTAGTAGGCGCGTACTAAGAAAGATTTTTCCAATCCGCCGCCATCTTAAAAAATGGCGCCCAGAAATGTAAAAAATATTCTCTATGCAATTAAGTACGCGCGTTTCAACCGATTTCACAAATATTTAGTACACTGGTTTTCTTTAACCTTAAGACGGGCAGAATGGTCTTTCGGGTTCGATTTTTCGCCATCTTTTAAAATGGCGCCCAGAAATGTAAGAAAATATTCTCTATGCAATAAAGTCCGCGCGTTTCAACCGATTTCACAAATATTTAGTACAATGGTTTCCTTTAACCTATAGACGGGCTGAATGGTATTTTAGGTTCGATTTGTTGCCATCTTTATAAATGGCGGCCAAAAACTTAAAAACCCTTCTTTATGGAATAATGTCCGCGTGAAAAGTAATAAAAAACATCCCGACGGGCTGACGGACTGTGCCGAGTGCCTTCGCTCCTAGGGTGCTACAAAAATATTAGTCATCAGTAAAATCTACACATTCTTTATATCATTTTAGATGGAAGTTCTTATTACACGCGAGCGACGCCGCGGGTAACGGCTAGTGTTCCATAAGTATGATGACACTAGAGACTTACTAAGAGCTGGTTCATGAACAACTCAGTTTTGCTGTCCATCTTCCTATTTAGTCTAATTGTAATTATAAGATGTTTCGATAAATGAACATGGAAACGCTTTGTCGAGCGTTGAGAGCATTTTTCTTTCACTGTTAAAGTCTTTATCAGGATGGAGTAGATGGGATTTAGCAAAACTGTTTCTCGTTCCGCGTTTAAATTAAATCTCCGATTTGGAAATTTAACCCGACATTAACCCTTAAGAAGCTGGGATGTACCGTCGCACGTGACGTTATAAGGAATTCAAGTGGCGCCAAGGGGGGAAGTAGGCAATTGTACCGGGACTGAGGTAACAGGTAGGACGTGACCCGACTGCTACCCACCACCCAGGACTTATATCCAAACTAACCCAAACCCCATTTTGTTTCTCCCTTACTCTATTAGGGTTAGATCCTAGGCAGTCAGTTTACCAGTCATGAAGCTTTATCGACTTTCCCCGCCCGTTTTAATGTCTTTGCTCCGTTCTCTTGCCCTCTCCTACCACCAGACGAGGCTTAACGAGCTAACTGTTGCCTGTTCTGAATCCTGTTGCGCGTTATTTCAATGCGTATGAAT
The DNA here is from genome assembly GCF_054372755.1 of Phalangium opilio. Taxonomy (NCBI): domain Eukaryota; kingdom Metazoa; phylum Arthropoda; class Arachnida; order Opiliones; family Phalangiidae; genus Phalangium; species Phalangium opilio. The sequence goes on from NW_028324151.1 coordinate 8,390,752, forward strand.
GTACCCGCTTTCATTATTTCCTCATAAGCTCCTTTCAACAACTATCCCTCAAAAATTTATTTCAGCAAAAGAAATATGTCCAGTTCATTTGATGGTATTTATTTGCAGTTATTTTTTAATAGAAGTCTTTCAAAATTTCAAATTTAGTTTTAAGTCTAATTTGAAAGAGCGAATGGAATGTATCTGTATATATATTGACGGGGTCCAAAATCTATCAGTGCAAATTTATCTTAAAACGTCAAATTAACGAAATTTTTACGGAACTGGTTTTGCTCAAGTAGTTTTGAAACCCGATTCGTGACGAGCTTGAGCTGATTTCAACAGCAGCGGTTCACACTGTCTGCTCAAGTTATGCTTTCGTTGGTGCTGTCAGCTAAATGTTGGTGAAAATACCCTTAAGGCTATTCTCATCCCGGGTGATATATCCCTGAAAATTAGTCTCATCCCGGGTGATATATCCCTGGAAATTAGTCTCATCTCAGGTGAAATATCCCTAGAACTTAGTCTCATCTCTGGTGAAATATCCCTAGAACTTAGTCTCATCTCTGGTGAAATATCCCTAGAACTTAGTCTCATCTCTGGTGAAATATCCCTAGAACTTAGTCTCATCTCTGGTGAAAAATCCCTAGAACTTAGTCTCATCTCTGGTGAAAAATCCCTAGAACTTAGTCTCATCTCTGGTGAAAAATCCCTAGAACTTAGTCTCATCTCTGGTGAAAAATCCCTAGAACTTAGTCTCATCTCGGCTGAAATAACCCTGGAACTTAGTCTCATCTCGGATGAAATAACCATGGAAATTAGTCTCATCTCGGGTGAAATAACCCTGGAAATTAGTCTCATCTCGGGTGAAATAACCCTGGAACTTAGTCTCATCTCGGGTGATATATCCCTGAAAATTAGTCTCATCTCAGGTGAAATATCCCTAGAACTTAGTCTCATCCCGGGTGATATATCCCTGGAAATTAGTCTCATCTCAGGTGAAATATCCCTAGAACTTAGTCTCATCTCTGGTGAAATATCCCTAGAACTTAGTCTCATCTCTGGTGAAAAATCCCTAGAAATTAGTCTCATCTCGGGTGAAATAACCCTGGAACTTAGTCTCATCTCGGGTGAAAAATCCCTAGAACTTAGTCTCATCTCGGCTGAAATAACCCTGGAACTTAGTCTCATCTCGGCTGAAATAACCCTGGAACTTAGTCTCATCTCGGATGAAATAACCCTGGAAATTAGTCTCATCTCGGGTGAAATAACCCTGGAACTTAGTCTCATCTCGCGTGAAATAACCCTGGAAATTAGTCTCATCTCGGGTGAAATAACCCTGGAAATTAGTCTCATCTCGGGTGAAATAACCCTGGAAATTAGTCTCATCTCGGGTGAAATAACCCTGGAAATTAGTCTCATCTCGGGTGAAATAACCCTGGAAATTAGTCTCATCTCGGGTGAAATAACCCTGGAAATTAGTCTCATCTCGGGTGAAATAACCCTGGAAATTAGTCTCATCTCGGGTGAAATAACCCTGGAAATTAGTCTCATCTCGGGTGAAATAACCCTGGAAATTAGTCTCATCTCGGGTGAAATAACCCTGGAAATTAGTCTCATCTCGGGTGAAATAACCCTGGAAATTAGTCTCATCTCGGGTGAAATAACCCTGGAAATTAGTCTCATCTCGGGTGAAATAACCCTGGAAATTAGTCTCATCTCGGGTGAAATAACCCTGGAAATTTGTCTCATCTCGGGTGAAATAACCCTGGAAATTTGTCTCATCTCGGGTGAAATAACCCTGGAAATTTGTCTCATCTCGGGTGAAATAACCCTGGAAATTTGTCTCATCTCGGGTGAAATAACCCTGGAAATTAGTCTCATCTCGGATGAAATAACCCTGAAATCTAGAAACAAGCCTATAAACCAGATTCAAGAAGCAACATCAAGAACGTTCAGCGTTTGTAACTAGTTTCTGGACTATCGGGTTTTGTTCCCACTTAACTTTGGAAGCGTTGTGGATCTCTTCTACACGGTTTCCCCTGCAGTTAGTGTGAACGTGGCTTAAGTTAACCGAGAATTAAGTTTTTCATGTAGTTTGTAGACACATTGTTTCAGATATATTCTACGAACTACTTTTAAAGCGAATCTATAGTTGAAGAAAAGATCTATTTAAAAAATTTTATGCACTGTATACCCCCTTTAAAGAAAATTTGTCGAATCTATACGTAAAGTAATAGAGTCCGCGGGTACCTGTACTATGAAAAAAAAATGACTGTCAGCATTTTTCTTTTGAGCATAGCCGGAAAAGTGGGACATGTGCCTTGGTTGTAAACCTCCCTGGGGCTTTCCCCCTAGCGAAGGCTGTACCCCGCAGCTTGGGCCATACTCTTCTTAGACACTTCTTTCACCGTCGTAGCGCGTTTACTTTTTCTTGAGCTTCTAAAGAACGTAAAATAACCATTTGCTCTATGAAATGGAAAATGGGATATGGAAAAGGGAGGAGTATCGGTAGTTGGTTGGAAATGTACAGTTTTGTCACGTGACCGTCTGTAACGTACGTGGTTTGTGTGGACCTAAGGAATGGAGAGGCGACGCTACCTTCTTCTCCTTCAAGGGTGCTTTCACTTGAAAACTTAAAATCCATTAAGAATTTAACGCGACCTCCTTCGAATTAGATCTCGCAAAGGAGACGTGAAACGATCGATTCAGAATGGTCCAGTTAACTCAAAACATCAAAAAATTTCATATTTCAAAATCTCGTTATGTTGTTAATGTTTTAACTCGGTCCAAGGTTATCGCTGTACCATATATATTTTTCCATTTCGATTCTTTCAATTTATTGTTTTAAATTCCATAGAAAGGATAAAGTACTTGGGCACTTGGCCGACTGTTACTGTATTGTAAAGTTTAATTTCCCTAGTATAGGTGGATACCCTACATCCAATGTGACTTCATTGTAAATGATAATCTCCCTAGAATTTAAATTGATCAGCCATTAGTAATAAACGTGGATCCTTGATCAAACGTTACTGCTTCTAGGTAAAAGATGCATAGTTACTTTTGACTCCAAGACTAGATACTTATTTATGGATCGTTATATACTTAATCGTCAGTTACAATTCATCTTGATGGATTATTACTTTATCGTATTAAAAATATATCTTGATCGATTGTTACTTTATCGTAAGATAAATTCTTCTGATCGATTATTCGATTATTACTTGATCGTAAGATAAATTTAATCTTGATCGATTATTCGATTATTACTTGATCGTAAGATAAATTTAATCTTGATCAATTAGTACTTGATCTTAGGATTAAATCATGAATTTATTTATTATAAATAAATTCATGATTAAATTCATCTTGATCGATTATTACTTCATCCTAAGATAAAATTATCCGTGATCGATTATTACTTCATCCTAAGATAAAATTATCCGTGATCGATTATTACTTGATAGTACGATAAAATTATCCGTGATCGATTATTACTTCATCCTAAGATAAAATTATCCGTGATCGATTATTACTTCATCCTAAGATAAAATTATCCGTGATCGATTATTACTTCATCCTAAGATAAAATTATCCGTGATCGATTATTACTTCATCCTAAGATAATATTATCCTTGATCGATTATTACTTCATCCTAAGATGAAATTATCCGTGATCGATTATTACTTCATCCTAAGATAATATTATCCTTGATCGATTATTACTTCATCCTAAGATAATATTATCCTTGATCGATTATTACTTCATCCTAAGATAAAATTATCCGTGATCGATTATTACTTGATAGTACGATAAAATTCATCTTGATCGACTATTACTTGATCGTAAGTTAAAATTCATCTTGAGCGATTATTACTTTAACTTAAGATAAAATCGCTTTCCATAGATAGTTAAATCCGCTACTTTTTGAGATTACTAAAGCTGTCGTTATGGCTTTGTGTATTCACGATATTCTTCGTCTCTCATTATATTACGACTATTCATCGTTTGATCGATCATATAACACGGTTGTTATTGACTCTATCGTTGTTGAGGTTGTTTTAACCTATGCCTCCTCCACTCAGGTATTATTGCTTGAAACGACATCTTAAGACTTTTAAAAGCGTATATAGGTATCAGATCCCAGGGTTTTCTCGATGTTTTCGTGTACTTAAAGGTATATAGAATTTAGTTTGTACCTAGAACGGATGACTTTAAAGTAATTGAAACCGTAGTAACCCCTCCCATTGTCCGGTTTTGTAATGGGTAGTTGTATCTCGGCTTTCTCGGAGTTCCCGTTTCCACATAGGTAATACCCCTTTGAAGTAGGGTTTGCAGGTATAAAGCGTGTCCCTTTGGCTTTGGTGGCAACGAGAGAACGAAGCGGGAAGGCGAATTGTTCTCTATGGTATATATCCGCAATCTACCTTATAACCCATCCACCCACCCATCGGGCTAGAACGCGCAAAACCTGAGGAACTCCGGTTTCAACAGCCTGTAAAGTTCCCTTTACTACCGGTATTGCGCATCGAGGTATAAGGCTCCCTTTGCCTCAATAGTAACCTCGTGCATGTATATACCGTACTGGGCCTTGTTCCCATCTGCTTCTTACCTTTTATGAATTATCTAAAATTTCGTGATAGCACTCGTCGTTTTCCGGCTCCGCCAAGTGGGCGATATTTGCTAGCTAGTAAACTCAAAATTGTTTCAACACAATATACTCGAACAGTTTTCATGAAAGTGCTTCAAAATTGTCAATATTGATTAGCGTGTACTAAACTATAGATGATTGAATGATTTTCAACTCAATAGCGACATTGTTGGTGTAGTTTTATATACTATGTAGTTCAATTTCAAATATAGAGTCTTTAAAGAAGTATTTATTATTTTTTTTTCCTTGAAAAATGAAGTCCTAAACGTTTTTTTCACAACGTTCTATATCTTTCAAACTGATCAAATGCAATTCCTACAAACCCTCCTTTGATATTATTGCCGTATTTAACTGACTAAATTAATTAATGAACAATTTCAAATTTTGTTAAAATTAAATTATTTTTTATCTTTTAAGTATGAAAGTTCATTGTCATTAACATTAGACCTAAAATGAAAAGGCCTTCGTTTAGAAGATATCGAAATCGATAATAAATAAAATTAATCTTTCCCTATTAACTCTTAATATCCAATTAATTGTCCCTTAAATTGAGGAGTACAGTAGCGCCATGTTTTTGTGTGCACATGAAAAACTTGCACACTCGCCGTGATTGCTGATTGGCCCAAATGGCTAGCGAATTGAAAAACTGGAATTCTCTAAAGCAGACGAAGATTTGAGACTATTACGTTTAGCCTTAAAATATCCCGATCTAACGAAACAAGGAAATGTATATCTCACTCGTAAAAAAGATATACCTAAAGAATATTTACGATAAGGCCTTGGCTGGGATTGTCTAATGTGCCGAATATCAGTGTCAACATCTAAAAAGATAAGAATACCTACAATAAAATAGTCCTAAAAATTCAGACCGGTCTTATATGGTTTTCAAAGTACAATGTTCAGTATTTCACCAATATGGACGTGCTTTTATAATATTTTCATATTATTTACTTTAAAAATCAGTAATATTGTCAAAATGGAAGTCCAGTACGTTGAATTTTATTAAAAATTTTCGCATCTTTAAACAGAGACTAAACAGTAGCAAAATAAAGGTATTCAGTTCCTGTGTCCATGAAAGTCTGCTTAACTTCAAATCTAGACACCCCTGTTTGTGGAACATAAGCCTTAAAATTATTCACTTCCGGACCTTCCGGTCATTCCTTATCTTGTTCGCAATAAGTGATGGTCGTTGCGTCAAAACTATATCATATATCGTTTCGTATTGTATCTGGTTGTACATGGATACTGATTATATATATATATACATATCTATACTCGCCAGACAAGTTTAAACATTTTTTAGTTCAATATCTTCAGTAATCTAAGAAGTTTTCATCTATCTAAATAATGCCAGTGAGGCAAGTTTCTGTCTAACATCCTGTGTGTATTTTCCCTAAATACTTCTTTTTTCTTTCCCCAGATTGAATTCGAAACTGAAACTTTTCTCACTAGGCATAACATCTTTACATCATGCACGCTTAGCGTTCAGAGTAAATTGCCTTCTCTTCAATTATCCTCATCATTAAGGCGGTTAGTTCATAACGCTAAAATGATTTTCCTCTTATCCATCGTCGGTTAAGGCTGACTATATTTTAAATCGTTGTGGTGGCTGCGAGAACCACCCGCGAGATTTCCATTGTGATATAGAACAACTAACCATTTGCTGCGTGGAGAGCTGAGAACGAGGAGAGAGAAGAGCGAACAGTGGCTTGGGACTATTAATAAACGATTAATTTCGCTTTTAAATGAGAACGGGCTGTCTACGAGAACCTTTCTATCTCTCTCTTTCTCTCTCTCTCGGACCTATAGATGCTTCCACTCGCGCGCGCCACCCGTTGCTTCTCGTCTTACTCGCGCGCCCTCTTTATTCATTTTCCACGCCTCCTTGGCAACGTCACTTTGCCATACTTTCTAAGAGAAGTAGTAGCTTCCTTAAGCGTTGCTATCGATGAAAAGCGATGTAGATAAGGTGTATAAGGCTCCATCCTTTGCCTTAGGGGATTTCTCCATCCTTCCGCGTTACTATGACAACGCCGTACTCCGGGATCAATATAAAAGCCGACGGATCTTGGTCCGATTCCGACACAAAGTTTTGAACCATCTCGGTTCCGACCACACTATATCTTCTTTCCCCTCTACGCGACCAAAATCTCTAGCTCCGACTTAGAGGCTGCGACATGACGCGCGCGAGACATCCAACAACCACCGAGGAAGCGTACCTTTTTTCTATATCCTTAAAGAGAGATCCCCAGTACCGTTTTTCTTTGCCACTCATTTCCGGGACACGATGAAGAAATTTTCGATATTTTACTTTCGCGACGTTTTTCTTTCGACTTACTTGGACTTTGCGAAAATTTTTGTTGGACTTTTTATGTATGTTTTGAGTAGAATTTATAGTTGCACTTTATATTGCGATTCAACGCGAACGGTATATGCATTATTATCGACTTTTACGCGACGTTCTCGCCGCAACAGGTTTGAAGAAAAATCTTTTTATCTCTTGATTTAGAAAAGTTTGTCTCTAGTTTTTCGTCGTAATTTAGTGTTCAATTTAATTATGGTTGATTATCTATGATTAATCTAAAGTTTGTTATTTAAATTTATTCATTAAATCGAATAGTATTTCTTTCTGAAATATGTGATAGGGAAAACGTTTGTTAACTACGCGATTATTTGAATAATCACTTGGCTGTGGTGAACAATAATTTAAGCTCTTAATCTCGCACCACGCCCTATAAGTGAATTAATTAGCAAAACGCTCTAATTGGTAATGGAGAATTCGCATTATGCGCGATTGATGCAACACCATGTTTAAGGTTACCACATTATATGCATACATCGCACGTAAAGCGAATTTTCTCAAATTTTTCTGGTCAATATCTGAAGTTTTCAAAGATGCATATTTTTCAAATGAAAGAGATTTGATGAAAAATATCTTTAAAAAGCATTACGCTTCCACAAAAAATTATAAACCAGTTTTATTTTCACTTAAATTTATTTCAATCGTAGTTAAAAAACGTTTCAAAACACAATTTTATTCAACCATACTTAAAACTAGTAATAGTGAACTATTAAATATAGTTAATATTTGTTAAATAACCTACAATTAACTGCTATTATGATGAAGAACTTGTAGAGTTTCAGAAATATAAATTGAATATATTTTCTTTTTCTATAAGTTATTAAACGTATAAATGGTTTAGAACGCGCTGGTAAATTAATGTCTGAACAAAACCAATCTTAGAAACTGTAGAATTTCAGGAAGATAAATTTAATATATTTCCTTGTTCTAAGTTAGAAAACGTGTAACTGGTATGGAACGCGTTGGTAAATTAATGTCTGAACTAAACCAATCTGAGAAACAGTAGAATTTTAGAAAGATAAATTGAATATATATCCTTGTTCTAAGTTAGAAAACGTATATATCTTATATGGAATACATTGGTAAATGAATGCCTCAACAGCTAACGCATTCTACTACAAATTTTATTGAGAAGCTCAAAAACATTTTCTCAAACTTTAGTTGAAACTATTCTGGTTTCTTTTTACGAAAATCCGTCGTGTGCAACATTTCAGTTTTTCCTTTCACACGCACTATCTAAGAATAAACAGAACGGTTTTCAATTCATGTATTCCCAATTCGCAAACTTAAAAGCCGCCCTGTGAAACGACAAGATAAGTTAAGTTTAGTTTACGCTTTATCTAAGACAGATACCCTCAAGATCTTTTCCAAGCTTTAGAAACTTGGCCGCCCTTAACCTCGCCGGCCGAGTTTCAAAAGATCCTCTTGGCCTCGCCATTGGACCATTTTCACCTCCGGATCAATTTCCTTTTAATTTTATTACTACAAAAGGACCTATAGCTTCAACTCTTAGTGTGTCTTAACTCCAACGGCCGACTAATTTGGCGTTTCAACGGGTCGATCCCCCTTTCTAAGCGAGTTTACTCAATTCTCACTTGAATATGCCCGAGAGGCTATCAATTACATCGGCTATTAAATCAATTTGAAAAGTCCCGAGTTACAAGCGCGCTAAGCCTAACGGTGTTTTTCTCGAGTGAGAATATTTTAACTGTAATTTTATAATTACCGTTCGATGGCTTTCTTTACTGCCTCAATTTATTTCACTTTCTGCAACCCAAAGCTCGAGGGAAGTAGCTAACGGAATTTGCAAAGTCCCTAGTTGCAAATGTGCTAAGCATAACGATGTTTTTATTGTATGAAAATATTTTAACTGTGATTTTAAAATTACAGTACGATGGCCTTCTTTTCCGCCGCAATTTATCCCACTTTCTGCAACTCAAAGCTCGAGGGAAGTAGCTAACGGAATTTGCAAAGTCCCCAGTTGCAAATGCGCTAAGCCTAACGCCGTTTTTCATAAGTGAAAATATTATGACTGTAATTTTATAATACCTTTCGATGGCTTTCTTTTCTACCGCAATTTATTCCACTTTCTGCAACTCAAAGCTCGAGGAAAGTAGCAAACGGAATTTGCAACGTCCCCAGTTGCAAATGCGCTAAGCATAACGACGTTTTTTATGAGTGAAAATATTATGACTGTAATTTTATAATACCTTTCGATGGCTTTCTTTTCTACCTCAATTTATTTCACTTTCTGCAACTCAAACCTCGAGAAAAGTAGCTAAAGGCGTTTCCCATTTACGGCTTTTGAGCCCTCAATCAATTCAGTTCAGTTACTGGCTCTGCTTTCATAACGTTTTCAGTGCTCTTTGCAGCAAAAAAGGAAAACTTCGTAAAATGTTAAGGTTAGATTTAAACGCTTCCTGCACTCGCTTTGAAACTAAACAGATTATCAAACTAATGATACACTAGGCTTCCTTTAATTTTCTAGAGATAGAAGTCCAAGTTTGAATATTAAAACTGACGTGCGTCATGGCCCGAAGAATTAACTCATTCTTGTTAATATTAAATAAATTCCTACATGTAAGGAGCATAGGTTACCTTATAGATAGAGCTATCTGATTGTGCCATCGAAGTCTCGCTTAATCAAACTCGATGGAACCGATTTCAGTGTCTCCTTAATTTCTAGATACCCACTTTATCGCTAACGAACCTCCTACATCTCTCTCCGCTCCTCGTCATTAGAGCACTCCAGTCCTCGTTTGAAATGTGGACCCCCGCATATGCAGAGCCGCTCTATATTATATATGTTTAGCCTTCCATTAGTACCTCAAAGTCGTGTTAAAAGTGGAAGCTAATGCGACCCACATAGAAATATAAGTTGTTCCTTCTAATGCTATATTGTCCTTAACAAAGCTATGTTAAAAATTGTTATTTAGCGTAGTTGAGTCTTTTCACTTCAAACGTATGAAGAACGTTTTCTGATGACGGCCAATCGGAGGTTGCGGATAAAACAAGACTTAATTAACTTTAGTTAAAAATACGTGCAGATTACTAAATTCTGTGTTAACCTTCTAGCCTACTTTGTAGCAAAAATCCCCTTCTAATTTTAGTTTTGAAACTGATACTTAGTTTTCAGATTAGTTAGATTAATACCATTTACAACAGGAGTCCAGGTCACTTGGTACTGCACTTTGTCCCCCAAGTAACTTGACCTCCTGGTGAAAATGATATCAATCCTTCTAGTCTGAAAACTATGCAAGGATCGTGCTTTGCTATTTCAATATTAAACTGTTATTTGTAGTAAAAAATTAGTTTATTCTAAAATTAAATAGCATATTGTAGATATTACCAAAGGTGCCCATCTTAATCGTCGTGAGATGTCCAAGGATGGGTTTAAAAATTAGAATTTTAGTAATATGAATAAATTATTTGTATAAATAATTTTAAATTTAATTAATATGAAGTCAAGAAGTTATTAGTGATAAATTTATAATCCATTTCGTTTTCGTTTATTACTAAAAGCTATACCAACCCTTTTTAAGTGTGAACTCGACCAACTTCCAACTTTGATAGAAAAGACAAAAAAAGACCCAGTGTGGCCGGGGTACTCATATTGGTTTAGTATAAAATTCCCTTCCTATCAGTTTCCCCTCGTTTAAAATTACAAAAGTTTCCTGTATAGACTTTTTTTTCTTGGCTCTTCTACTCAGATTCTCTTCTTCCATCCACAAAACGTTGGTAAGCCTTGGCTTCTTTCAGCACCCTTAAACCCGCCTCCATCTTGCACCCCTCCCCCCTTTTTTTCGTTCGGGTCTAACCGCGACGGTGATATTAATATTGTAAGCCGAGAAATCTTACGCCTAGTTGCCTTCCTTGAAAACTGTATCGAGCCATTTGCATAAGAATATTTTGCGTCTCTCAGTGCATGGGCCTTGGTACGGTTTCGTTTCAACCTAAGAATTTATCAGCATTTTTAAGGAAACCCCTGATTTTTGGCGGAATACGATGCCCATTTCAAGAACGTTACGGTGTATACATCCGGCATGCACCCGCCAACACCTTTCTTTTTATATTATTTTCAGAGAATATGGTCCGTTCGTTTTTGTCTAAAACGGGCCTTGGTTAGAAAGAGGTATTCTAAGGTCTTTGCTTTTGGGTTTTGGAGATCCCCTATGCATTCCCAACAGGTATCTTTTTCAGGATATGTCAATCTTTCAACAAAAAAAAACGAGTCCACAGCTAGAGAGCGTACCCTGAAGTCTTAAAGGTAGGGTGAAAAAGAAAATAAAATATCCAAGAAAGATTCTGAAAATGATTTCAAAATTTAAAATAAAATAAATACTCTAATCAAAGCGAGCGACCGAGGCTTAAGAAAGAGTCTAGTCACAGTCAGATTCCATGGGGAGAGCAATAACCTAGTTACGTGTAACTAATTTACTGTGCCAAGGATACGGTTTTAAACACTACAGACACTTATACTAGTTTTACTTGCCATGGACTTACGTTGTTTTCTGCAAGAACATTTAGAACAGAAATTTAAATTGAGATTTTTGTTGCAAGGACCGTCTTAACAGCATTATGGACACAGAGCTGATAGTACACTAGATTCCATCAAGAAGCAATATCTAGTTTACTAGGGAGAAGGTATAAGATGCCTAAGTATTCGCGCGCCATAGTCCCAGTATCCCTTTCAAATTCAAGGGGGGACGTAAAAGGAGGCCGGGTTATTTCTCCTCTCCTCAGTCGGAATATAAGTAATTTTCGTCATTCGCGTCGCGCTGACGTGAGTTTTCAAGAACCAATGAGATTCTGGTTGTAATTTAGAGGCGGGGATTAACTCCGGACCCACGTTTGGACTGGAGATAATGCTAGAAATGTGGCGAATTTATACCTTCTCAACTAGATATCGCTTCTTGATCCCATATCCAATAAATATGGGTGAAAATCATGGGCCCCTGGTCGTGGGTCCCTTGGACAATTGTCCATTTTGCCCAATAATTAAGACGACAACCATGTGTAGCGATACAAACCAAACTTCTTCAAAGTAAGATTACTTAGAATAGATTTAAGTCATTCGATTTAAATAGTTTAACTTCTGTACTAAAGGAATATTAGGTAATCTTTCCTTGATTACACGTAGCTCGTAATCAGTGTAGGAATGGTAAAAGTGATCAGCCCCTCAACTAATCCCAATTTATCGAGAATGAGACATAATAACTTTACCCTTTTTATTACATCCCTAGTTGACAAATCAGATGTAAATTAATTCACCGGAAGTTAGAGAAACGTACACTATAAATGACTGGAAATAATTTTCTCTAGGCCTAGTACCGGAAGCAGTTTTGGAATCAAAAATCTTTTAAGTTGTATTTTCATCTTTCCTTTAAACATACACACATAGAACCCCTAGCGATCTTACCATACGTTTCTGGGTTGATATTTTTTTTTGCGTTGGCGTGGTGGCGCTAGTATCGCTTACTTCTTTTTTCGGTCAACCATCTGTCTCGCGTCCCACGATCGCCTATCACGGCATCTCTACCATATTCTGGGAAACTTCCTCGCAACCAGATAGGGTCGAGATCACACTATAGGATGTCATTGAACCCATCGTACTCTTATATATGAATTATTTAAATGAAATAGCGGCTTAGTATTGAAGTGTATTTCGTTTAAATGTTTTAGTATCGTGGTACGAACATTACCCGTTATGGTATCAGTGAAGAAAGATCTTTATGGATTTTTTTCTTTCTGTTGAAGCCTACAAGGTAGCTTTTCCTCACTGTAGTTTTTTGGTGTGCAGCGTGAGAAACACTTTTACAGGCGTTGCATAGAAAAGACGTTACAGGTTTTGCCCCTATATGGTAGCTTCTCTTGAATGACTTCGATATTTATTTTAATTTTTATTATAATTATTGATATAAATTAGCCATTAATATATTATTAAAATAAATAGGTATTTAGAATAGATAACATATTTTCACGCAAATTGGAGTTCTAGTTGCTTAGCGTAATCCTGTTTCGTAGCACACCGTAATTTTACAATGGTAAATTACCAATCACCGTTGATATTGATAATAGTATTTTTGGGGCTCTATAAATTAACTAGAAATTTCAATAATTTACCATTTTTAAATTTCAAGCGCATTGTTTTATTGAACAACCGTATCATTTACATAAGCACATCAGTTCAGAATATACAAATTGTCTGAATTTACGTTTGAATTTCTAACCATCCATTACAATAGCAAAATATTTCCGTAATTTTATTATTTATTAAATAATATAAATTAAACATTTATTTTGAAAGATAAATATATTTTTGCTTTAACTAAACTAAGGTTTAATATCCGAACTACATTTCCGGCCCCCCTTTTGCAATGTTGTAGTTCAGGCAGCTGGTTAGAATTAGTCTGAATCAGAAGTTGAAACTTGTCACAGAATTTAAATGAATTCCACTATACGGAGAAATAGGTCGAGTTGCTTGAAGAGCTAAGAAAACCGAAACAAATAGCACTTGACTATGACCGAGGCTTAAGAATACCAAGCAAATATCTCTTGACTATGACCGAGGCTTAAGAATGACAAGCAAATATCACTTGACTATGACCGAGGCTTAAGAATACGAAACAAATATCACTTGACTATGACCGAGGCTTAAGAAAATCAAACAAATATCACTTGGCTATGACCGAGGCTTAAGAATACGAAACAAATATCACTTGACTATGACTGAGGCTTAAGAATACGAAACAAATATCACTTGACTATGACCGAGGCTTAAGAAAACAGTTGTATATGACGTATACACTTTTGCGTCAGTGGGAACACGACTGGTCGCGTTGGCTGGCGCAATTTGGTAGGCATCCAAGGTTTCCTTAATGAAAACGGACTGCCACATAGTGGCTCATCTCTTTCACTCGCTCTATATCTCTCCTCTCCATGCAGCTCGTCTTGTATATTATATATATATAGCCCCTCACTTTTGCACCAAGCAATACGAGAGCAGTGGCGGTTTTCTGTTCAGTTTGGGTACTCTGTGCGGGGCCTACTTTTATCACGTGTATTTAGGCCTGGCGAGTCATTACGCCCCTGACAACCCATCCCGCCGCTTTTATGAACATTTCCATGCATAGATACTTATATAACTTCAATTCTAGGCTGCCAGTTTCCTGGAAAACGTTATCGTAGCCTCCTTTTCTATAGTCTCTAGATAGGTTTAAAATGATGGGGACTTACCAGAGGAGACACTATATTAGGGATCGTGCCTAAAGATTCTAGAAAGTTAAAAGATTTGTTAAAGATTTCAAAGTTAAAAGATTTGTTAAAGATTTCAAAGTTTGCATCAAGTTTAAAGTATAAAGTTTTTCGAGCCTGTTTAGATCTGAATAGATTTTCCATTTGTTGTCGCTTCTCACCGTTCTGGTTATATTGAAGTTTACAGTAAGGGAAAAATAGACACATATACATGTTGCGCCAAGAACCCAATAGAGTCTGAGAATGAATACAAAGATAGAATTGATGTTTAGTGCCGTTATGTCACGTTTTTCTCCCACTATTCCTGGTTTTCTCAGATCACTGAGAGCAGTGCAAAATGTATGAGGCTATTTTAATTTAAGCAAGATACGTTCTCATGCATTAAATGGGTTCTTGAATGCATTGAGTATTCTTTATCCCTATGTGTTCTCTATCCTTTTTAAAGTGACACTGACATACCAGAAAAAGTATGAAAGTAAATGGCATTTGGAATTGCTTTTTCAGTTCGTGAGATTTTTATCTTTATTACCAAGTTTTATCAGGAATGTATATAACCACTAGAAATCATTGTGCACCCATATCTATGCGGGTTTTGTGGGCCTGGCTTGAGAACTTACTATCCGTCACGCCTCATAATGTTGACGTCTTTCTAACTGTAAATTCATTAATTGGTAGCAACGAGCAGTGAAATAGATTATTCGCGAGGTAATATTCGTTTTATTTAATAATTAGTCTAGCACTTCAAACAAAATTGGCCTAAATATGATGAGAAAATGGCTATGAAATTATTCCTAGTAAGTGTATGTATTCCTGGTTTTATCATAAATGTTCTTTATACTATAACAACGCAATAAATTTTGAAATAATTATAATCTCTCCTAGGCTAATTTCAAATAAATTTAAATTATATAAATTTAGTAGGAAATTATGTTATTTACACTTCTCAAAATTTAAACTTTACGTCTGCATTAGGAAAGATATTGAGATTGTGTAAAATAATGCATATGATTTTGAAAATTATATAAAAAAAAGTTGACAAACTTCTCGCGTATGTCAGATCTGTCACCATTGCGTAATTTGATGTCCATTTTATCAATCCTAAATTTTTTAATATTCTAACTTTAATATTAAAATTTAAAAGACGTATAGGTAATCAAATAGTCAAAAACTAATCACGTGAAAAAATGAAAATAGTACAGATATAGTTTGATCGCTGTCCCCTAGACTGTATATACATTCGCCATCACTAATTGAAATTCCTAAATTGATCTTCGAAATGAAATCTTTCAAAACGCATTAAAGGGAAATTCTGAAAAAGAGAGATGAGGAAAGATAATCAAATTGGTATTTTTTGTTCAGGGGGAAAAAAGAAGCGACTCTTTTAAGCCGCTGAAACGTAGAGTGGGGTATAAGCACTAGCTGTCCGGATCGACTAATTAAAATTGACTGCTCCGGAGAACTGACTCAAAAATGCTCTAACCTTTGGTTTGGTTTAAGCTTGAACGAGAAGTATTTTCAAAAAGGTAATAAGTAATGCCATACTCACGAGGGTTTATAAGTTCGGCTGTATGATTCTCTCTGCACAATTATATAGGTCTAGTTTCTGCCAGGGTTTTTGAAAGAACAGGTTGACGAACTCGTTTATTTTAACTTGGAGCAAGATAGTTTGATTCTAGAGTAGCAAACTCTAAAGCGTTAAAACGAGAGGCACTTACCCATAGTACCCTATTTTTTACTTGGGCGTAAACATGCTTTAGGTGCCACCTGGTATAGCAACAAGAACCTCTATTTACACATGTGCTTTTGCTGATAATTTCCAGCGAGAGGTGGCAGCACTTAATGACTTAATTATGCCTTTTGTATACGTCAGACCTAAAGTCAGATATACACGTTTAAAGATAAACAATATATAAGGAAATAGACCACTAGGTGATCACGTAAAAGAAGCTGACTAGTTTTAGGCCTGACGTATACAACTTTTGTTGCATATGTCACTCTTAAAGTCAGATAAAAAGTTTAATGATAAACTATAGATAGGGAAATAGACCACTAGCTGATATCTCAATATCGAACAATGCCCAACCATGAAAAACATGCTGGAACTTCAAAAACAGCGCATTGGGCTTACCGTTGATTACCAATCAGTCAGGACTTATTTAGGTCAAGTTTACATGACGAAATTATGAAGTTGTTGCATAATTTTAAAGTATGAGGTTACAAAACTGAGCTTCGTATCTATTAAATCAGGGATAGATTTAATTTTTGAAGAAGGAATGGAGAACAGAGTAATCTGGGCGCGCCTCAAAGTCCCGGACCCCCTTCCACGGGACGCGGAAAGGTATGAAAGAAGAGGTGGGTTATAGCGACAGAGGTAAAGAGGAATAACGTATTTTTGCCATCCCCATCAGCAACGTCATCAAAAAGTAGTTTAAATGAGCCAATAAAATAATTTAAACTTTTCGTTACGTGTTGGAGGGAGGGGCTCTATACTGGGCTACGAGTCGGACTGAAGTAAATATTAACCGTTCTCCATTCCTACTTCTAAAATTAAATCTATCCCTGATTCAAAGTTTCTCCTTTAGTTGTAAATTATTGCTTCATGCCTTAGTTCATTATCACTGCTGCCACCTTGCTATGACTTTTATCAACCTACGACTCTAAAAACCTGTTTAAAATAACCAAATGGAATTTGACATGAATGGTATAGTTACTTCAGTGAGGAGGGATTCTTCTTTTTGCGGGAAAATAGCCACTCGATATAGGATGACGTTTATAGCAAGGGTCAAACTTGAAGGAGTAGGTGCATGGGTACTGAGTTATACCTTAGTTGGGTAGAACGGACTACCACTTTTCTCTTCCACGCTCCAAATTACCTTTAAAAGCGTCAGAGTTGATTTCATTAGCTTTTAGGAAAAGTATAAGAAGCCCGCCCAAAAGTTACGTTGACCTCTTATATATACTGACCATCAGCGGAAGGCCAAGTTCAATAAACTTCTATGTGGAGTTTATAAGATAGTGTTTTCCACTGTACATGACTAAATATTTTATACAGTTAAAGAGAATGCTCGTGCAGTAGTTGAATCTCTGAATGAATTAACTTGGAAACATTTCCTTTTTTATCTTTAGTTGTTTCAGCAAGCTAAAGATCACGGTTCTACAAATTATACCTGAAAAGAACGACCTTTTTCTAAATGTAGAAGGTAAAACATTAAAATAAATAAATAAGTGATCTCTTATTACGAAATAATTAGCATTTAATTAGTCTTAAAAACGAGAACTATTGTGCCACCAATGGTTTTTTTGGCGTCTGCTAGCCAGAACCTCTAACCCCTTCGGAATTGGTTGAACCAATCATGTGAGGGTTCAGGCTAACAGACACGTCTAAACATGGCGAGGCAGTAGTCTATGTTTTTAAGATTAATTATTTTAAAATAAGAGACCATTTATTATTATTATTTTTTAATATTTTCCCTTCTATTTTAAGGTATAATGTTATTATGCTTAAACCTTCCTTTAAATTGACTTAGTATAATCTGTGTACACGGCTGTACGTTTCACTGTACTAAGGGCATACGCCTAATCTTTAATAGTACTAGAATGATTACTCATAATCCGTAATCGGTGTTGAGAGGTTTTAAGTGTCCAATAATAACTCTGCTCTTTCTAAGGTTACCAACCTCATTACAATTTAAATTTGAAACCTGAATCTTCATTGGGAAATTCCGAGCTTCCTCGTTTCTGCTAATTCCAAAAAAAAAAGACACTGGAATTAAAAATTAAAAAAGGAAAGATAAAAATAATATGAGATTTGAGCTTAATAATTCTGCACACAACCCTTTAAGCTCAAAATTATACCATTCCTTAACTATATCTTAACCAAACACATGATCCGTATTGCAATAATAATAATAATAATAATATAGTTAGGTATTGGCTTACACTTACGTAGTCCTTATAACTGTGCCTCCAGGGGGCAGGGGGTTATACTCTATTAAGTATCGAATTCCTAATGAATTTTCCAAATGGTTAAATCTCGAAATCTTGTGCCGGGTCATTGCCTCTATTAAATTATATTGTAGGTCGCGTCCGCCGCTATGTTGACTCTTTAGAGAATATCTCCTCCCCCCTCTGAACTACCTCCGCTTTTAGTCCAACAATTTCATCTCAGTGTAACCCCAGTGTAAGTAAGACGATACACTAGGAAGGCCCATGTTCCTTCCTATACATATGTGTGTGTGTAGGTAGGTATTAGGTAGGAAGGTAAAACGTATTAAATTCCAATCTTCAAGAGTTCAATCGAAGTAGATTAAACCTAAACGCAAGAAGTTATTTCTGTTCTTTCTTTCCTCAACGATAGCTTTAATGGGGTAATTCCTTAGCTAAAAGCTTAATTACACTGTTCGCATGTATCAACGACTATGTAAAAAATTCGCGGGTTTAGTTTTAAATTTTTCTATTTCGTCGGGCAGTGTCGAGATGGCACCAACTCGTTAGCGACTTTTCTTTTGCGTTAGCACACTCGGTCGTGCCTTGCTAATGCGTGATTGAGTGAGCCATGCATTAGCAGACGATTTATGAGAAGTTTGAGGATTTTTGGCACACTCTCGGCGGTATTGTCATTTTGTATTCGGCAATTTTAGTTTTCTCAAGTCTTGGTTTGCGACTCGTTTAAACTCGTGAACAGGTATATGAACTTACCAACGAAACCGAAACGAAATTAACAAAGGCGACCGTCGGGAACGTAAGATTTAACTCTAGTCTGAATTGACCTTGTGTGTTAGTTCGCGCATGGTTCGCGCTTCTACGAGATCAAGACTCAAGAGGTAAGCGATACATTTTAAGCCTTGCACGAAAAGTAATCATTTTAATTATTGTGCGCTTGATAACAAAGTATTTTAAGAATTACTTTTTATGATTTTAATTTATTTAAAACTCGATCAAAGGCCTAGACACGAGGCTCAGTTTCGGGTTTAGTTTAAAAGTATTTGGGAACTTACTGTTAATCTACTTTAAGAAAAGAGGGGGGGGGGAGAGAATGTAAACTCTTCTGCCAATTTCAGACTGGCTTCGTGACCTGGCGGGGGAGATACAGAATTATACAGTAATCATTTTTCTCTTAACCTTTTTTTGACCTTTGACCCTCGGGCGAGTCTCGATACTCTTACTTAGGTTTTGACCTCCCACTGGAGGAGTTTGGTAGACGTACGGGCTATATCCTTATTTGATCATTTTCTTCCGTTGGCCCCGGGGCTCTTGGGCGGTGGCCGCTCCTCGGTATAGAAAGTTGGTTGAATCTAAGGACGAACGATCTTGGCTTGATTGTATAAAAGCCAGTGCCCAGAGGTCACTATAATATTGATTGTGCTTGACCCGTCCGCCACGAAACTGTCCACCGAGTGAGTCTCCCTCTTTTTTTTTCTCCCTCTCCCCAGTCTTCCTCCTCTTCTGACTGACCATCCACTACTACCCACATTCGTTCGTCTATATGTTTGGTATCGGTTTGCAGTCCAGGTTTCTTTGTAGCTCTTCCTAATTGCTACGGATACCGATAGATGTCCCTTTAGGCGGTAATGGAAGAGTTTAGTCCAAGGATTCCAAGAATATTAATAACTGATCAGGGAAGAATGGGTTACAGTTAATACTTTTTATGTTGAGTATATTAAATGATACAATTAATTGCTAGACATTTTTTCCACAAAACCTTGTTCACAAACTCTTTTCTCTATCAAAAATATAAAATAATGTGCATTGACACTTAAATGATATGTCGGCTTTAGTGGCACCCCTAACATTCTGGGCCTTCTGGCGGATCCTTTACACACAAATTTTACCTTGCCAAAGGCAGGAGGCAATCAGAACTCGTCCATGAGGCCGAAGCTAAAACTAATCTTAGAGAGCATGTCAATTCCACCCCTCGTTTATAGGATCATCTAGTGGCATTTGTTAAACTAAACCACAGCCTAGACTCCCTTTAATTATATATTGTAACTACTTCAATTTTAGCACGTAATCGAACTTGCAAAGTTGTACTTTGAACTGTAAAATCTCTTACCGATCGCTGGCTTGGGAATGAAGCATAAATATATAAGATACTTTGAGGCTATTCGAGATCTGAGGCATGAATAAGGATAGCTTAGGATCATGGCACCATCTAATGCTAGGGGTTTTTTTTTTTTTTTTTTTGAGGATATAAATGAAGGGTATGTTCATTCCGTCACGATACACCTGTAGCTAAAAAACAACTTCCACATTAGCGTGTTTCGAAACGTTGCGTAGGGTATGCTTTTTCCACGTGAATAGCGTCGCTAGATGTCAAACGCATACACTACACAACTATTAAAAATGCTCTAATGTGTGGTAAGCTTGATCCGTAGTTGGAGAAAGTTGCAGTGAACTTGATCAGAATTCGAGAATTCGCTGTTAAGTCGTCAGTTTGTTTTGTTTCATAAAAGCAAACTGCCGTTTGTTGACAAATCTTATTAAAAAAACGTGGATAATGTGCGCAAACGTTGCAGGCTGTAAATTGTTCATGAGTATAGGTTGAAACAAGTAGTAATCAGTTCATGTACCTCAAAACGAAGTTATTAGTCAAATTTTGCCTCGCTACAATGGCGACGGTTCATTACTGTATCGACTGTGTAAATTCATCGTATGCTTGTATTATTTAGCTATATCGAGGCAGGGAGTATAGGATGGTCAACCACACATGCTTGTACCAAAGCCAGTCTCATCTGATCAATAGTATTCTCGTATTTATTGAAGGGATGTGTATCGTACTATAGGCTGCAGCAGTTGCTTTAATAGCGGAACGTGACGAAGAAGGTTGCGGTGGATACGCTCTCGGGTGCTTCTTTCGCCGATATAATATATGGCCATGGTCACTGCTTTTGTGGTTATTCTTTCTAATTTAGTGTTATTAGAGCATAAGCAGGGGTTTTCGAAAAGCTGGTTGAAGGCCCGTAGTTGAAGATTTAGTTAGTTCGCGTTTATTCGGTAAGAAATATTATATATATACAGGGTGTTTCTTATAAGTCTGCCATGAATTAAGGGGGATGTTCTTTGGGAGATTTTGAGTCGTGACTGTAACTTCTATGACATTTTGCCGTCCGAGCCACTGTTTTCGAGTTATGATTTGAGTATTTTACCGATGACCCCCTTCGATTTAATTAAGAAACTGATTTAGACAATGATTTCTAATTGAATTAAGGGCATCCCTAAAGCACTCAAATCACCCTTACAAAAACATTCTATAGACATTTATTTAGAGTAGCTATATAAAATATCTATAGCGTATTTTTTAGAATTTTTATCGAACACATCAATAGAATGTCTTTAGCAAATGGGTCATTTTTATAAAGAATTATTTTAGATTATTTTTAGAAATTCCTTTAGATTCTATAGATTGGATTCTAGGTTTTGTTTAAAAAGTTTCTAGGTTTTGTTTAAAAAGTTTCTAGGTTTTGTTTAAAAAGTTTCTAGGTTTTGTTTAAAAAGTTTCTAGGTTTTGTTTAAAAAGTTTCTAGGTTTTGTTTAAAAAGTTTCTAGGTTTTGTTTAAAAAGTTTCTAGGTTTTGTTTAAAAAGTTTCTAGGTTGTGTTTAAAAAGTTTCTAGGTTGTGTTTAAAAAGTTTCTAGGTTGTGTTTAAAAAGTTTCTAGGTTGTGTTTAAAAGGTTTGTAGGTTTATTTTAAGAAGTTTCTGGGTTTATTTTAAAACGTTTCTAGGTTGTGTTTAAAAAGTTTCCTGAATTTGAAATAAATTTTCATTTATCTTTAAATTAATATAAAAAACCATCACATGTTTAAAAATGCTAGGTACCCGTTTATTTTGAAATAAAACTACATTTTATCTTCAAGTAACCATATATTTAGTATTTATCTCCTTTACTTTGTTTGACAATGAATCCATAATTTCTCTTTTCGTCGCAGTGGGATATCTTTTCATTGTATATCCTAAAAAATATTTAGGGTGATCCTGATCAGGCTCAATGTAAATAAAAAACTTTAGACGGAAATAGTCACCACAAAGAGAGTGAGATCAGGCTAATTGTAAATAAAAACTACAGACTGAAATAATCACAACAGAGGAAGAGAATCAGGAGATTAACACATATATACCATATGGCCATTGCTCTCGAGATTCCGTTCAAAGTTTTAAAGTTATATACAAATTTTTGTATTTTCATTAATTTTAGATTAGAACCAACAGCCTTTAAACTTACCAATAATTGCTTCTAATTTGATTTTATCCAGACCTGGCTTTGGTGCTTTCCCTTTATGGGCGTTACTTTGCCGCCCAGTTAGTGACTTCCCTATCAAGTCCTCTGTTGTAAATAAGTGCATAAGGAGGGATCTGGCTAGAACTGTTGGCCCAGTAGAAGTTCTTAACATCATGGATAATATACCTTTACTAACGTTTACAAGGTTTCCAATTGAAACCATAACCTGAAACAATATTTTTTTTTGTTGACATCTATCATAATATCAATCAGACGCTAAAGATTTCTTACATTTTGAGCATCATCTGAATTTTTTGGTCGAGATGTAGGAGATGAACTTGTGGAGATGGTATCATCCAAAGCAGATACATTGCCAGCCGTAACTGATGATTGAAAAGTATTCTCGTTACTTGAGATAATTTCCCTGGCAGATTCGACTAATGTTCTTAATTCGGAGAGCAGTGTTTTCCCCTCTACATAAAATAAATGATATATTTATAAGTTAATAAGCCAAAAATTAAAAGAACTCTTTAAATGATCGATAGTAATTATTCAAACCTTTCATTCTTTCAACTTTTTCCAAATTACTTGAATTTTCCCTTTTCAACAATTTGTATTTTTTTTTCAAAGTTTGATATTTATTACATTTGCAAGGCATTGGGCTTAATGGTTTAGTTAAAGAGTCAGAATTTAACTCTGAGGAGCTAGTGTTCAATACTTGTTGCATCAATAATGTTTGTTGATCTTCTTTAACTCTCTTCCTCTATAATCAAGAATAATTGTTAGTTTTATGCTTAAAATTCAGGCCAAATTTGTTACCTCATTCTTGCTAATGCCAGCTGTTTCAGTCGAAATACTAATTGATGGTCGGTCATCACTAAGCCTCCTCAAATTGCTGTTAGCAATTTCAGTCCTTTTAGCTTCCATATCGGAAAACTTACCTAATTAAAAAGAATTAAAGACCTGATGAGGGTTCATTTTTAGACTTCTAGGATTAAAGGGCGATACTCGATAAGGATATTTGTTTACAAAATTTCCGGGTTTTGATAACAGTAAAGAAACTGATTTATTTATCATTAAAAATCCAATGGCCTACCATGGGCTAGCAAAAGTCCCGTAGCTAAAGGTTTTCCATCACTCCAATTAATATCCAACTCCTGCCCAATAAATTTATCAGGGTTTTCCAAGACATTTCTTTTCATTATGCGATTATGTTTTAACATATCTTCTACATTTAAAACATCCCACATATCATCGTCTTTCCATTTTACAACAAAGTAAACAGTTTTAGCCTTGGCCATTGTGTGTTAATCTAAAAGACAAAATCATAAGTGCAAACGTAGGCAATTTGAATTTCTAATAAATAATTAGTGAACATTTGTACGTAACTTACCTAAATAAATTTTGCAATAAGAAATTCTTGTAGTTAAGCACTTAAATTCAACTTCGAAATAGCATAAATTCTAAAGTTCAATATGCGTCGGACACGTAGTTTCGGGATTCCCGTACAAGAGAAAAAGCGGGAAAAGTTAATAATACGGCACAGCCAGATATATAGAGATCCAGCGTTCATGAGCCGAGGAGCCAGACGTCACGTGATCCGTTAAGAAGGAAATACGAAATTTTTTGGGGGGTAAAACGGCGCGCGCATACTAGCTGACTGGAACAGGATATATAGCATATAGAATATAGATGTTTACAGGCATGGAGGATTCCTACCATTAACACAAGGAGACCAAGCGACTTAGAGTGTAAAATCGTCTGCTATTTTACACTCCAAATTGCCTGGTCTCCTTGTGCAAATGGTATGAATCCTCCTTGCGTATAAACCTTAATTGTAAAGTATTCCGCGGTCCTTATATTTCCTGCCAGCAAAATATTATTAATTTTAACAAATAGAGTTAATTTTTCAAAATTAATTGGTATTAACCGGTATTAACGAAACTTTTGATAGTTTATGATAAAGTAAGATAAGGGTCATAAATGTTTAATAAACATTTTCTGCTGTTGGAATTAGTAAGCCTTGAATAAACATTTTCTGCTGTTGCCTGTTGGAATTAGTAAGCCTTGGAGTGTAAATTATTGAAGATATCATCGGGAACTTTCTCGGAAAGGATCAGCTGTTTAAGGACTATACAAGATTTTAATGTCCAGTTGAGGTTTTTGGCACTAGACGAAATGGGAAAAGTTGCGAAGTCAAGTCTTTGGAAACAGCCGTATTTTACTGGAGTTTTCCGAATTCCAAGAAAGACTGAATATAGAATTCGAAATGCTAAAAACAAGAGAAGCAAGAATTTAGTTTTTGAACCTGATCCCAATGTTCAGAATCATGAACCTCTCGATGTATTAAACAAGCCCTCAACATCTACCATCGGAGTAAATAACCATCTCAAACATATGACCTTGCGCGCGAGCTCAACAATATCTTCAGACAGTTTGGTGGATTCTACCCAAGGTATAAAACAAGAAGGAAATATTGTTTACCCTAGGTTATTATTTAATTAAAACTATAATTTTAAAATTTATAGATATTATTAGATCGACAAACTCCAGTATTTATGATTGTGAATCTGGGTCTGAAAAAACGTCGGATCATTCCATTCCATTCGATGGTCAACCACAGTTTAATGACATTGGGCCCGAAACAAATTATTGCGATGTTCGAAATTCAGATCCCACCGAATCTAATGATGTAAGTCTGTCATGGTATAAAAATAGGTGACTGAAATAGGAGTTAGTTATTTACTGAATTTGTTTTTTAATAAATATACACCTGACATGTGAACGCTAAGTTCAGTTAAAAAATGTAATTTTCCTATTTATAGGGTGATAGAATTTCCGAATCAGGCTCCGAAGGGGTTGATGAGAAACAAGATCATGAAGACACTCTAGTAAAAGCAGAACCACATATCTTTCAGCTGTATTATGTGACTTAATCTATATGCTATTATTAATTTGTTTACAAATATTAGTAAATTTCCTCTAGGCTCAAGTTTTTTATCTTATATAATTATTTGTAACGATAGATTAAGTCAAATTATATAAGCTATATCCCGAGATAAAAAGCTGTAGTGCAGAGGGTGAATTTTGAGAATTATCTCAAATTTAGCCGTACTTTGAGGTCTTTTGGTTAGGATTAAAAAGCAAGCATTCAATTAAGGATGCTTATACGCACGCAAGCTTTTTATGGCCATTACACAAAAATCTATTATTATGCTTGAAATATACTTTTCTTATGTTATTCTTTTAGGATGAAGAGCTCTATGCTGGTTCATCTATCACATTAAGACAAAGTCTGTTGCTGACTATGGCGCATATTATACGTTTCCAAGAAAGCAAAGAAGCAACGGCTTCGTTACTAAAGCTTTTGAGTTTTCATATGCCTAGCGATACTGAATTACCACAAACTTTATATCGCTTCTATAAAAATTTTGATCATTCAAAGTCGTTATTCACATTTCACATGTACTGTGCTAAATGTTGTGCGTACATTGGAAAAACGTCAAAATGTTGCCAGTTTTGCCAGTGTTTGGTATCTTATGAAAGAGCTTTGGAAAATGGAAATTATTTCCTCGTATTTGATATTGAAAATCAAATTCAAACAATTTTACAAAAACATGAGGCTACCAAAGAGAAATTTAAGCCAAGAACCAATTTGCATCCATTGCAAGAGGGATATTGTTACAAAAAATTGGGCTTGGGAAAGAATGACCTTTCAATCACATGGAATACCGACGGGGTACCTGTATTTCACTCATCTAACTTCAATATTTGGCCATTACTGTACGTTCTCAATGAATTGGAATATTCCGGCCAAAAAGATGTTCAGCTGGCTGCTTTGTGGTTTGGAAATGGTAAACCAGACATGAACACTTTTTTAAAACCATTTGTAGACCAAATAAATAAGCTGTCATCCGAGGGTTTCAAGTATAAACGTGCAGGTGCAAATAAGGAGAAACTAATAAAAGTATTCCCAGGGCCTTTGACGTGTGATTCAGTGGCACGTTGTACCTTGCAAAATTTAAATCAGTTTAATGGAGCCTACGGGTGTAATTGGTGTTTAAACCAAGGCGAAATGGTTTTGAGAGGTGACGGTCATACAAGAATATACGAAGCAGGAGAATTTGAGAAAAGGGACGAGGCACAGATGAAAAGAAATGCAAAAACAGCGATACAAATTAAAAAACCAGTTAACGGAGTCAAAGGATTTTCTATATTAATGCTCCTTAATTATTTTAACGTAGTTAATGGATTCGTAGTAGATTATATGCATTCTGTCTGTCAAGGTGTGGTGAAAGCAACGTCATGTATGTGGTTTGACTCGTCTAGCTATCAACGTGAATATTACCTTGGAAGGAAAATTGATGAGATAGATAGCATATTTCTCTCGCTAAAGCCCATCGACGAGATTACAAGAACACCGAGAACAATAAAAGATCGAAAACAGTGGCACGCTAATGAATGGCGTTCGTGGCTCCTTTTTTACTCACCTGTAATTTTAAAGAATTACCTCCCTGACATATATTTTAAACATTGGATAAATTTAGTGCTCAGTGTGAAAATTTTGCTATCAGCCAAAGTTTCACCTGAAATGATTCTAGAAGCTGCCAACTATCTGAGAATATTTGTTCAACAATATTCTGGATTGTACGGAAACGATACTATGACCTTCAATGTCCATTTGCTTCTTCACTTGCACGAAACTGCAACTAATTGGGGACCTTTATGGGCTGTATCATGTTTTCAGTTTGAAAACATGAATGGCAAGCTTATGAAACTCTTTAATGGAACACAGAAAGTGCCCCATCAAATAGCTGAAAAATTTGCCATTTTAAGTCATATCTCGGTAATATCTGACAAAGCTTTTTCAACTTCTGCATCAGACATTCAAGATTACTTCTTTGATTTGCTTAGAGGGTACCCATTGCTGAAACGAATTTGTATAGTGAATGATTTAAGTTTCGCTCACGGTTTACCAAGAGAGTGTGTGATAACTAGCGCTGTTAAATTAGCTTTTCAACCATATTTGGGAAACGGAAACATTTCAAATTTGAAAACTGCACGGGAATTTACAAAAATAACGACTTTTGGTCGCACAATTTGTTCTCACGAAGTAGCCAAAAGATGCAACTGCGGAATAAAGTTAAAGAATGGGTCCTTTGGTATAGTTCAAGGTTTATACAGGTTAAAGGATGGCATCTGCAACTGTCTTTCAATTAATTGTTCCTGTAGTTTCAATTTTTTTGCAATTGTGAAAGAGTTAAGAATATATCACCAGTCGCAAATGAATAATCAAATTTCTTCTAAATGCAAATTTACCAACAAAATATTGGCTTACCCAGTATCGGATATAAAAGAAAAAGTTTTGGTCCTTGGCACAAACACTCCAAAATTTGCTGGTTATATTTATGTAATCGAAATGCCCAACTTTTATGAATGTGATTAATTGATGTAAAATTTCTTTAATATAGCTATTTCAGTTTTTTAAATTATCTTTATAACTCAAATACTATTGGTGAAAATAAATATTTAAAATTTATTCGTTAAAGCTCTTGAGAAAAATAAATTTTGATTCTTAAGATTGTGAAAAATAAAGAATATTTTTCAGCATTTTAAAGAATATTTTTCAGCATTTTAAAGAATATTTTTCAGCATTTTAAACAGATTTAATAGAATTGTTTTGAAAAACATTGTTTAGAGTGCTTCTTAGAATTTTAAAAAATAAATTCTAAAGGTTTTTCTATAGCACAATCTATATGCTTTAGAGCACCATAGGAACTCTTTAGAGCTCTATAGGACTTCTTAGAGTTCTTTTAGAATGTTTTTGTAAGGGCATAACTCCCTTGTGGCAAAATGTTATAGAACATTTTTGACCCTAACAACATTTATGGAAAATTTATGCAGAAACACCATGTGTATATATTATAGATCTAAGATTACATTATCTTATAAATAAAATATATGACTGAAAAAGGCGAAAAAATGTAGTTCCGATTTTTAACTAGTCGTTAACTGCATCCCAATGCCTATAGTTTAAAACTAACTAAAATTCCTCAGACACAATCCTTAACTTATTACTTATTATTATTTTTACAAACCACATGCAGCGTATACGCAACACTAGTCTAATATATACATAGCATATGAAAAAGATATGCATGCATGCAGGTGCACTAGCCTTAAGATGAATGAGACACTTTCATAGACAAATCGTATCTCGGATATTAGGTTATGGGAGTAAAGTGAAACACGCTTGGTATATCAAAATATAGCGATCTATTCAAAAAATCCCCATACGCGCCTACCAGTACCGGTCTGTATACTCGAAATCCCTTAGGAAAATCCAACATACATTCTACACACCATATATATATATATACTGTATATCGTACAGACCATACAGTACACGCGGGCCAAAATCGATTTTCATATATTCTCTCCACTCCCTTTTACCCTGCAGTTCAGTTTCATTTTAAAATTCATAAATCCCGTTTTCTAAAACCCCGGGCATCGTCCTCTTCCTCTATCATTCTATCCCGATCCTGTTTCTCTGATTTCCCTGCATCCTTCGAAAATCCGAGCAAAGCTAGATCGGACAACGACGTTGAATTTCCGTCAATTTCGTCGTCTCGGTCCCCTTTTGCTAAAGAATAGATGTGGGGGGGGGGGGCTTACGTATATAAGGGGCTTGCTTGGTCCTACGCCTTTTACCCATTGCTCTCACAAAAGCATATTAGCCCGAAGATGCAACCTCAAATACTATCTTGTTGGAGAAAAGTTTCATTCTGTGAGGGTGACAAACCGTAGCTGTTAAATATCCCAGCATGCTTAAATTCAAGGTTGGGTATCATTTAGTGCAGCCATCTCTCGGTTGTCACACGTATAGAAGTTCTTGTTGCTATAACTGCCCAATTCAAAATCTGGGTACTATGGGCAAGGAGAAGTGAGGTAAGATGGAGTGGTTATGATGATGGGTGACCTGCTGCAATGAAAGCCTCCCAGTGTACCTTGCGCACGCCCCTACCTTTCGGTTGTCGATTGTTAAGTGCTGCCGCGTAACGCCAAAGAGAAAACTAGCTTCTATTTTCAAGACATGCGGGGTATCATTTACGTTTCCATACTGCATGACCCTACTTAAACGCTGAGGATGCTAGGAGCACTTCTTTGTCGTAGGTGCATGAGGGTACAAAGGCAACGTTAAAGATATGAAGATAACCACTCCATCCCTCTCTCCTTCAAGCTTTGGCGACAGTTTCTTAATCCAGAATCAAACTTTCCTCTCCCAAATAATTAAATTTCTTCCCAAGATTTAGGCCTACTGCGTTTAAGATATTATCTTTTACCTAAGTAAAACTCGGGTTAATTCTTGGTCTAGCGTAATAATAATATTCGCCAGTGCTAGTTAATCAGTGACACGAATTTAACGGTGCACTGACGCAGTTTTCGCTTTCATCAAATTGTCATTACGGTCTCAATATCGAAGTCTCGCCAATTTAGGCTCAATATGGTACGATGTAAAATTGAGATAGTTTAAGGTAAAGTTTGGATATGTTAAATCAGAGTGTGAAATATAAAACTTCACAAATGCCTTGGCAGCGGGATACACAAATTAAATTTAATATACATCCTTTACTAAGCGTAAATAATGGGTATAGTTTGAAGACAAAAAGGGTGTAATGCAGAACGCTCCTGAGCAGTTTGCGTTGTATAAGAACAAGGCGAATGTTCCGATACTCGGCGTTGCTCGTAACTTCGATCAAGTTGACTTCTTTCTTTACTCGTATTTCGACAAATTTTCTTGACCGTGTCTTGTTAGAGGAGAAAAGTCCAGTCGTCTTTTATTTGTCTCGCGTTACTTTGAAAAATAAAAGGGGCAAGGTGAAGCCAACCAACCAACCAACCTGGATTGAATTTTCAGCGTGCCAGGCTGAAAAAGACAACTGTATCAACGCAAACCTTTAGAGAACGTTTATCCCAAACTCTACCTGACTTTGTTACAATTCGAAAACTCCCTGCTAAGCCTTGGACCTCGCAGTGCAGTTATATTGAAAGAGTTATGGGCCGTTTTCATTCTAGCCTCGTGCAGAATTGTGTCTACCTTCGAATATGTTATTGCCTTTGAGAAGAGGTAACTTTGACGAAAGATGGACGCAATCTCGCGCGGGACTACGATTGGAGAGGCGTATATTGTGAAAGGGGATGTCGTTTGGGCCTTATGTTTTTCTTTTGTAGCTTGTTTTCCATAGGAAACGAGGCCTATGAAAATTTGAAATATGGTCTGGTGAAAGCCCTCCGGGTAGAGAGCGGGAGACGACGGAACTATGTAAAGATGGAATAGGGAACCTTAGAAGGGACTACAGTATCATGATTTAGAAAAGGAAATAGGGGTGATGTTTCTCTTTGCCGCTTCTTTTTTTTTATTTTTAGGCGGGAAGAAGGAAGAGAAGCGGGAATTGAGACGTGAATTATTCGGTATCCGCATCTCGCGGCGTTTTGTTCTATTGTGTTTTTCTTTGAATATGCTGATTTTTCCATCTAATATTTCTCGCAATACAAGCGCTATATTGGCGCGGCGAATTTCGAGAACGGTTTTCAACACGTTATTATTATGAATTTATTAGTTTTCAACAATAATGTCTTTTGTAGCGTCTAGGAGAAGTAAGAGTTTAAAACTGTACTAAGTTTAACCAAGTATTTTGATTGCGATCGCCAATTATTGTAACAACCGTAAATTTAATTTTCGACGTACTCATCCTACCTTTGAAAACATGTGGATTTTTTGGAGCTTGAACTTTGTTATAGAAATATGAGTTTAAATTCTTTATCTAGACTGTTTTGATTTATTTATGGGTGGAAAGTATGGTAAATAATGTTTTTATTGGTCGTGAAGTTTAAATTAACAATCCCTTCATCAAAGAGATAACTTGCGTATTTCTCATAAACAGAAAAAACAAAATTAATGAAAACATCAATGGATTTTCAATTAATTCCAAGATTTAATGCTCCCAAGTAAAAATACTCCTAAAATAATTGAAGTATGATTACTAAGAGACTATATAGCTCCGTTAACCTGAAGTCTTTATCGAGAAAACATTACACGTGTGCTAGAAGGCTGGAAAAATGTCTAGAAAATGTAGTATCGATTTTAAACAATAGCTTCGATTTAGAAACTGATATTTCTCTTTTAAGTTAAAATATAATTTTATTTATATTTTTAATCATAAAATTATGTACATTTTTGGTTATTATAAGCTATGATTAATAATTCGAACATTGGATATCTCGTCCACTTTTGCATAAACACAGAACTTCCGAGCTTACAGTCTCACAAATAATTAGTTCAAAAAGGCTTGACTCTAAAATGCAACGTATTTCATTGGTTAATATAATTTAAACGGCCGGTAATTATTTATGTGAAGTACCACTATGCTATATAAATAATATCAAATTTTGCCGTATGGATTCGATGATATTACAGGCATTTATATCAAGAAATTTCCCTTTGATGCATGCCGATTCTTTTTTAGAGCACAAGTATGCTTAAAAAAGTGCACGAGGCGTTGCACAGGGTCTGCAGGGATCTTCATGCAGCCTCGGCATCGACTGAAGAGGGAAGCGTGTCGCGCGGGCTTTTCTTCGCCTGTTCCCGGGTTTCTTCCGATAAGCCACGCTTCTCCGCCCACCCTAAAAGGCGCCCCAGCCTGGGGTACGTAGGGCACCATTGCCTGCCCCAAAGTCTTATCTTCGGGAGTCCACTCTCTCGGGCACAAAAAAAGACTTTGAAATTCCGCGTACTAGTCAGAAAAAAAAAGAATACCCCAACCTCCACGTCGCTTTCTGTTCCGTAGCGCGATGCAATGCCACCTTTTCTCTCACTTTCTTCACGCAGCTAAGAGACTGAAAGCTAGAGTCTAGGTAGTCGCTGAAAAAAAAATTCTTTTTCTGCAAAAATTGGGAGCTTTATTTCGGTGGGAGGGTTTTAGCGCAGGGACCAATTCTCAGCACGAAGAGGAGGAGAAGAGAAACTTGAGTAAGACGTTTTTCGTCGCATGCAGACTCTAGTGTGTTTTTGCAACAAGATGCCGCTATAGTTTTGAAAATATCCTCCCTGGTGTAGTTGCTAACCATACCTGAAATTTTGGAAACCTGCATTGTAAACTTTGTTAGTCTCGATTTTATAGAGATGTGAGTCGGTAATGTCTCACTCGTAACTTAACAGAATTTGCCTTCGTAAATTACCTGTATTTATATCATGAGGTAATTTTACAATGGTAAGTTACCTTTGTAAACTACCAAATAGTTTCCCAATTTTGGCGCTCAAAATGAGCGTTTTACTTACCTCAATTTCGCATTATTTTGCTCTGATCGAAGCACTGTAACTAGATAAAAACTCTCAATTCAATGTAGTTTAACGGATTATATACAAATGAAAAAATAAATTAACAGGAATCACCAGCAGAACGCAAATTTTACTTTTCCTGAAATTTGAATCGGTAATAACCATAATTTACTCGATAAATTATCGTTTTTAAAAAATACTGGTAATTTCACATTCGCAATGAAGTACGAGAAATGGAAGGATCTAAATTAGACTATAGGTCTAAATGATACTCGGATTGAAAAGCCAATCTGAAAAGAATGGATAAATATTTTGCATCCAGCGTTTAGCCTGTCGGGATATTTTTTAAATTACTTTTGGGTCAGCCATTTTGAAAAGTGGTGGTAAATCGAAGCCCAAAAGCCATAAAGTCCTTCTATAGGATAAAGGGAACCCCTGCACTAAATTTTAATGAAATCGATTGAAACGCGATATCAACGTTATTTTACATTTCTGGCCACCATTTTTTAAGATGGACGCCGATTGGAAAAAATCCTTCGTAAGGAGTATCTATTACCTAAGAGTAACGTCCCTGCAAATTATCAACCTTCTACATAAAGCGGTTTGGGCTGGGCGTTGATTGATAATCTGAACTTCTACTCATATAATTATTATTAATCCTTTTTTGCTTATATAGATTATGAAACTAAAAGGTTGTATATTGCATTATGCCATGGGAATGAGTGAAAATTTGCGAAATTAGACTACTAATTCTACAATTTTTCTGTGCAAACTATTAAACTAATTTGAAAATGATTTGAAGACTCAAAAAGAAATAAGTCTCTAAATCTCGCGAGGTTATGTTTATTCCAATCTTTCCGGACCATTCAACGCAAACTTAATAAGTTCCCCTTTTGTTTTGTTTCTAGATTTTCCCAAGTCTCGAAGCATTGCCGCGCGCAATTCTAAATTCCAGCAACCTTTTTAGTTTTTCAGTAAAGTCGAGTTAATGTTTTTTTTTCTTCAACGTTGAATTTCTTTTGCATGGGTCCACCTGAAGCGAAAAAGAAAGAAGGGCGAAACTGTTTTACTAGTATCTCGAAATATTTTCTTTTTATTTACGCATACTGTAGGAAAGCGGATTTGGTTAGACGGAGATCTTATTCTTATTTCTTTTTTCATCATCTTGAAACATTTTTAAGGTTAGTATTTTTTTCTGGACCCAGGAATATCTGAAGGAAAAGTGAAAATTTACTTTTGTAATATTTCAAACCGAAATTTTTCAGTACCACCATTATTTAAAACCTTTACTACACGGAAAAAAATACGAAAATAGTAGGGGAGAAAAATTTGTTTTAATTTTTAACATACGAAATAAATCATTCAGCTTAGCGCCATTTTTCTAATAATTTAAAGAGACTGTGATGTCATCTGTGTATCGCGTTTGGATTCGCTAGTATTACGTCCAATGACACGAAAGAAGTATCAGAGCCAACTAAGCCTCGGTTGTTACGGCTTGCTAACTGTTTCCGCGATTTTTCAAGATCCTTTTGCGTTTATTCCGGTTGAAATTCATATCCCTGTCTCCTAGCTCGATTTACATTAATTTAATAGCACCATCACGTGACCACGAAACGTCGTTGACCAATAAATCGCCATATCGCGTAAAACGTCACCATTTAAAAAACCACCGCAATGGCGCCACGTGTCTTTCCATCTTAAATTTATTTTTATGATTAACTAAAATTAGCTCAGAATCATACACCACGCTCAGTTTCTTCTCATTTTTCTTGTTTCTTTATCCCTTTAAATATAATTTAACTGTCCTTCACACTCCCTTGAAACTGAACTAGAATTCAATAAAGAGGAAGAAATAGTTTTGTTTTCTCTTCATTCTGGAGGTACACCAGAACATTCCGTGTGGCTTGACCGCTTCGGTCTTGTAAAATCAAACTTTCATCTCCCAGAAACAGAAACATGTACAACGAAATACGTTAGTTATTATTGAGATATGATGCTCGTGCAACGAAATTACCTCATCATACCTTAACTATTAGGTCAGGTGTGAGGCAAAAGCGCGTTTAATCCTGGGGTCCATCGAGTCCATACCTGTAATTTATTAGCGAGTGCTACCTTTGGTGTTTTTGGCAACAAAACTTAGACGAGTGGTACCTACAAAAGCTATAGAACGAATATTTACTTTGTTATTCATCCAAATGAAGAAAAATTCATTTCCATGCATGGGTTCTCCCAAAAATGGAGGCAAACCGAACCCCTTCCATAGAACCTGGGTAGTTGGCTCAAGAGGCGGACTGCTGTCAATTGTTTAGCTCAAGATATTTTTGTTAGTATTCCGTGAATTATGAGGGGGTGGCGAAGGGGACCGGAAAGTATCGCTCTAGCACTTAATCTCGTTTTATTTTAATTTCAATTAAATTTTTTATATTGTCATTTGTGAAAATTAAGAATAGTGGAGTACAATTTCAAGTACTATTGTTATATTGTTACTGACCGTGCTTTGGGGTTGCAAAGCCTTTGTGGCATCTTATTTTCTAAGGGGTTTAACCTTAAGTTGTTGTAAAACTCCTCTTAGCTTAGCTTTTTAGTATTTCACAACTGGTATTTTACCCCAAAGCAGGAACGCAAGCGTTGAAATTTATACCTACATCATTTTGAAATTAAAATTTTTAGCTCCGGGCCACTTTTCCCACTTTAAATATCCCTTATTAACAGGCGTTTCTTAAAAAGGTGGAGCTAACAATTAAAAAATAGCCGTAAGCTCTTCATTATTCTCTAGCTCGTTTTCGTGCACAAATTAAACACAAAGGAAACACTCCCACCTTTCTTTTACTTATTATGCCCCTAAGGAATTTTGAAACTAACCCTCGGTCATTTTCTTTCAGTTTAAATTGCTTCGTTTTTTTTAACAAATCCATCCCTAATGTTTGTTTCGAAGGTGTTAGGGAAGCTTACATCTCGGTTCAAAGTTAAGTTGGGTTTCTGAAATTGTAACGATTAACCAACCGTCTTTCGGCTATTGTCATTTTATCCTCGTCTTTGTCAAATTCGGTTGAAGTATAGAGAATCAAATTGGACAAAGATGTGTCTGTGTGTGTGTGCTCTGGGCTTCATTTAATGATTAAAACTCGTTATTTCTTGGTGTAGTACGTGAGCAATTAGAATAGCCTGGAGGAGATAAACGTAAGGTGTAATTAATGATGAATATAATCCATTGTTTTCGGATCCTCTATGTCGAAGAACTCTTGAAAATTTAATTATACAGGATGTTTCTGATAAGGCAGCCATAAATTTGGGGGTGATGTTCTTTGGCGATTTTGAGTCGAAAATGTTCTATCACTTCTGGGCCACTGTTTTCAAGTTAAGATTGTAAGAATTATTTTACGGATGGCCCCTTAAATTTAATTAAAAAACTGAAAGACAATGATTTCTAATTTTATTAAGGGGTCATCCATCTAAATCTCTCAAATTATAACTCGAAAACTGTGGCCCGGACGGCAAAATGCCATGGAACATTTTCGACTTCTGAGATGGGTCTAATTCGCCAGAGTGTTCTGACAGAAAATGTTTCAAAGGGTGAAGAGTGCAAACAGATGTGTTCTTTTAGTAATCATTTAATAATGTTGTCAGATATAAAAAAATCAAGAAGTACTACATACTTTCTCTGCTCTATTAAAATATTATTTTTATCTGTATCTGGATCATAGAGGGGGTGACATAAATTTTGGCAACTGCAAGACGCCATTTTGAATTATATCTACAAGATACCTTGGATTTTGCCTTTAATTAGGTTTATTGTTATTCTGTTGTGTTCGGAACTGTCTAAAGTCTATTGTTTTATTTATCGGGCAAAATAAACGTCAATTTTCTGAGCTTTTCAGCTAAACGTTTGAGGAACTATAGGCCTAGATGTACCCTCGTTCATTTCAGCTTGTTTCAAAGAAAACTAATTTCGGTTGAAATTACACTCACTTAAAATGTTACAAAAAGTAACCGAAAGGTCTAAACACGATAAAAAGCCTTGGAGAAACCTTTATAGATACATTTTAACTGGTTTTAAAGTATCTCTAAAAAAGCCTTTAAAGAGTTACTACATATACTGAATAAGTGCTCGCAGGAATGCATAGAGCTAATAGGAATTTTACCTCGCGAATCATCAATCTCGCTTCGCGTTGCATCTCGCCTGCTCTTGCGTTGCTTCAAACCAATGAAATCAAAGTTAGAAGGCGTGACGGAATTGTTCCCACAAAACCCGCGTGGAAGTTGTTGGAGATATGGATTTACAATGATTCCTATGGATTTACAATGATTCCTATTGATTGTATGCATTCCTGGTATTCACTATAGACCTATTCTTAACCCCTAAAAAGAGGAACTAGCAAATTTAGTGGCAATGGCAATTAAAGTTCAAAGAGAGGTCTGTCTATCCTTGGCCTTCGTAAGCCGATAGAAAAAGTTCGGGTCTGACGCTGTTGAACACTATGGACGCGAAGAACCTGGAGGTTTTGTTAACCTCGACTAAAAAGGCCTATCACTTCCTACTTGCCCCTTTAACGGAGGGTTGATATATATCCCTCCTTAGGCAAAAGACGGAAAAGACTTCCCAGTTAAGCCGGCTTCCCAAGGACTACGTAATTACGGGAGCTTTGAAGGCGAAAGCCTAATCTTTTTGTAAAGTAAGCTAGCGATGCATACTCGCCCAGACCTAACCTCCTCCAACAACCCTACATCCTCACTCTAGACTCTAAAGTCTAATCTAGGCGTAGGGATATCTACAGATGTTTTTACGTTGAAGAAAAAGTAGTCACTGTCAACCGAATAACGGATTGTGAACTCACTTTCTCTCCCCAACTTAAATCTTAGGAGTTTGTGCTCGGCCGGATTTGCTTAGAAAAGAAACAGAAAGGGGACAGATTTTTAAGGATAGAAAGTTTGTCTCTTTGCTGTTTTCTGCAAGGATAATTAGGTTTTTTACTACTAGGCCCTAGTACTAATACTACTGCCGCTCCTAGGCCTAGTAGCTGGTAGTAAGGTACTACATTTTTATCCTTCTATGTAGGTATATGTTTTGAAACAAGAAATCTTTTGTGTGTGTAGGTAAGATTTATTGGACCTTAAAAGTTTTTCAAGGGATTTTAATGACATTGTTTGCGAAGTACGTTTTATGTTTGACTATATTTGAGACTGATCATCTGCTGTCTTCAAACAAGTTTGCAGTTTTCTTCATCTTAAAGCTTCCTCTACCTATTTCATATTTATAGAAAAAAATTTTAACTAGAAACAATTTTTTTTTCTATAACATTTTTACTCCTATTGTCATACAGCCCATCAGAACGCAAAATAAAATCGCTTGCTAATTCGTGTGGTCTTATTAGTCGATCACGTGTCTTGCAAGTGGTCGTTCTCGAAGAAACACTTAAGAAAATAATTTTATTAAAAATTGCACGTTATTTTTTTTGTCATTCCAAATTAGAATCAAATTCTCAATCGAATTGAATAATTGCAATTAAAATATTATCCAAATTAGTTTTTCACTTTAACTTTTAATCCAGATTTTATCCCCGAAGGGACTTTAATTTTTTAAAATCAGAAAGAATCAACCTCAAAAATTTTAAAGTAAAAGGTAAAATTTGAAATTAAAAAATATTAAGGTAAATTTCGCAGTTTATTTTATAACGCTTGATAGATGCTAAAAAATCAAAACTATACTCATGGCACTATTTTTGTCCTACCTTCAAAATCAACTTGTTTAAAAAACCAAAACGATGTGGCGAAATGTCGTTGTACGAAAGTAACCCCTGTATTCTACTTTGCCTCGAACATTAGTGTATTGCGTGAAAAACATTTCTACAGGCGCTCGTAGGAATAGCATGGAGAGGTTTACCCCTAAATTACTACTTTCCCTCAGGACTTTGTTTATTCTGTAAAAATGAGATTAATTCATTTCCACGAAAAAAGGTTTTGTTTTTAATGTCACAACCAAGCATTAATTGTGTTTAAACATAAATTAGGTAACCTATTGCGCAATTTACAAACCCCAAATCTAAAATTAATCATCTCTTCCTTCTTTGTTTAATAACAGTTATAACGAATGGGTATGATGATAACCAATAAATTAGTTGAACTAATCCCCTAGTATGAAAAAAATGAGGTACTTTTTAGGGACTAAAAACTAAAAATCCCCAAAGAAAAACAGAGACGTCTAGTTGGGAAATATCGGGATGTTTTTTAAAAAAAGAAGAAGCGAGCTGGGAAAAAAGACACTTGCATCAGCAAATAAAAATTACTAGGCAGGCATATTAAGCTTTTACCAAAGAATAGGGATGAAATTTGGTAGACTAGAGTATAGAAAAACGGTGTGAAACTAGAAAGGGGCTTTATGAAGCGAGTGAACTAGGCTAGGGGCCTAAGACCCCCGCTGGGGGGTAACGCCCCCTCTTCTCGCTTTAATTGACAAGTTGGGGGCTTTGCCACCCATCTTCCTCCGCTATTCCCCTCTCGGTTCTTTTTCTACACATTCTCCTACCCCTGGAACCCCAATCGGCCTCCATTTTTATTCAAAGTGCCCATCCCCTACCGTCACTAGTTTGGGGTCAAAATCGTTGTATCTTCAAAAATGGAAGTTGAATATTTGAAATAACTTGGTATTTCAAAATTTATGATTGGGTAAATTTTATTTTACTTCCAAAAATAGTTTATGTTTTCGTTACAGTTCTTATTGTAAAAATTATATTGCATAATTGTGAAAGTGTAGGAAGGAGTTTTCTTCGTAATTTTAAACGTTACAAAATAATTGTTTGAACGTTCTTTGAACACTATTCGGTACTTACCAGAAGCTATCTCATGGGCGCCCCCATTAGCTATCGATACGTGTTTAAAGTTTGCAACTCTTGTTTGGGATTTAATGAACCAGAACATTTTTGCTTGCCATCATGAATCCAAGATGGTAGAGGATTCAAACTAAAATCCATTAGAAACTTGAATGTTTGAAATAATGAACCGAATTAGAGATGTGAGTCGGTAATTTACCATCTGTAACTTACTGGTAATTTAATTACCAAAGAGTTTCAAAAATTTTGCGCTTAGAGTTATAACCTTTTTGAGTGTAAATATATGTACAAAACTGTCAGAAACAAATTAGCCTGATTTACATCGGTGTCAAGTTTCCATTAGTTCGCACTGTATAAACAACCTAAAATATGGGTTCAAAGTGCTCGCAATTAAACATGGTTTAATGGACAAGTTAAAAAAATTTACCATAGGTCACCAAGAGAACAGCAATTTCTTTTCCCAAAAATTTTCATTAATTTACCTGGTAAATTACTAGTATTTTTCTTTAAATTTACCTGGTAAATTACTAGTATTTTTCTTTAAATTTACCTCGTAAATTACCACGTACTTTTCTTTCAATATACCTGATAAATTACCAGGTATTCTTCTTTAAATTTATCTGGTAAATAACTAGGTATTTTTCTTTAAATTTAACTGGTTAATTACCAGGTATTTTTCTTTAAATTTACCTGGTAAATTACCAGGTATTTTTCTTTAAATTTACCTGGTAAATTACCAGATATTTTTCTTTAAATTTACCTGGTAAATTACCAGATATTTTTCTTTAAATTTACCTGGTAAATTACCAGGTATTTATTCTTTAAATTTAACTGGTAAATTACCAGGTATTTATTCTTTAAATTTAACTGGTAAATTCACATCTCTACTCCGAATCTACAGCAACGATTTTCGTGAAGTTCATTTATCAGTAGTCAAAGAGGAAGCCTAAAAAAATAAATAAAAATTTAAATCCTTTTAAGTTACAATTATCTGGCTTTAAACTGGTGTCTTGAAGCGTCCTTTCCGAGCTACCACCGCTGCCTTGTTGAGCTTTCAAATAGGGACTTGTCCCCTCCGGCTTCTAAACGCTAATTTTTGTCTTTTCACGCTTCTAGTGCACGCTGTAAAGAGGAATTGCGCTGCTAAAAAAAATTCTATTGGCACTCGGCAAACCCCCTTCGCATTTATATATATCCTAGTGAAAATTAGGCTTAATTTGATTTCTTTTTTATTTTCTCGCCTTGCTAGTCTCGAGTTCTCAAAAATACCAAGAGGGTGCACTAGGAGAGGGTGTCTAGTTTATTATTTATCGATTTTCAGACGTTTAGGGAATATTTTATAGCATCTTCTTGTTTTTGTATGATTTATATGGATGACTGCGTGCATCTGTTACACGCGAAAGAGAGAGAGAGAGAGAGAGAGAGAGAGAGAGAGAGAGAGAGAGAGAGAGAGAGAGAGAGAGAGAGAGAGAGAGAGAGAAGGGTGGAGGATGGTTAAGGGCGGATCTCTAGAGACAAGTGAATTATGTTTTAGTTTCATCGTAGAAACTATACCCTACTAAAGAAACAGAAATATATGGGCTTCAAATTGAGCTCTCGTTTCCAGGTATTAACGTCTCTAGAACTCCTTTTTGAGGAACCAAGGCCCGTATAGACGAATTTGCGATACCTCAAAGAACAAGCATGTTTCTGCATTTTATTCCTGCATTGTTTATTCTCTCTTGTTGGGCTCGGTGAAAACTTTTCTTTGGTTTTTTTTCTCTAAGTATAAGCAAGAAGTGATATCTAGTTTATTAGGGGGAAGGTATAAATTTCCAGCTTTATCTCCAGTCCAAGCGAAGGTCCGGAGTTAATCCACGCCTCTAAATTACAACCAGCATCTCATTGGTTCTTGAAAACTCACGTCAGCGCGACCCGAATGACGAAAATTACGTATTTTACGACTGAGGAGAGGCGAAATAGCCCGGCCTCCTTTTACGTCCCCTCTTGTATTTTGAAAGGGGGACTGGGACTATGGCATCTTATACCTTCTCCCTAATAAAGTAGATATCGCTTCTTGGGATAAGTCAGATATTAATTGTAAATGCAAGAACCCATGTTCCAG
This sequence comes from Phalangium opilio, assembly GCF_054372755.1. Lineage (NCBI taxonomy): Eukaryota > Metazoa > Arthropoda > Arachnida > Opiliones > Phalangiidae > Phalangium > Phalangium opilio. The sequence goes on from NW_028324151.1 coordinate 8,432,484, forward strand.
AGAACTTTCAAAGATGAAAATTGGCTACTAATTCTGTGATCACAGGTTTTTCCCCTCTCCTATTCGCAGTTATAATTTTAATTTAAGCATTAATAGGAACCGTTAAAGGGAGGGTGAAAAGGAAAATCAAGTGATTTTTTATCGATTCTTCTACTAATTATAAGACCAGTCAAACATCCAGGAAATACCTCACAAATGATTTTAAAATTCAAATTAGGTTCAGATTTTATGGATAATTTCAAATAAGGACTTCCGACTAATAGCGTAACGCCCTGCATTTTTGTTAACAAAATTCTCGTAATAATTAAAAGAATCGATAAAAAATCACTTTATTTTCCACTTGAAACGGAAATGTCCTATGACATTTTGTCGTCCGGGCCAATGTTTTCAAGTTGGAGTACTTTACGGATGACCCCTTAAATTTAATATGAAACTGAAAGTCAATGCTATATAATTATTTATTTATTTACTTATTTATTTATAATGTAATATTTTAATTTAGATTATCGTTGAAATTGTAATTTATTTATTTTTTCATTCGAAATTTAAACCTTTAAATTATCTCTATGGTAATGTAACGACCATAAAATAAGTTTTCAGTTTCGGACAGTTTTTATTATTAAGAGCGTCTATAGAAATTGCGAACGCTCAAATAAATCTAATTTACAAGCTAGAAATAAACCTCCCATTTTAACTCTTCCACATTCCCCTCCTTATTTTACTCGAATAAAATAAATACGACTGCATGGAAAATTTTCTACACAGAGTCAGTAACGTTACAACTCGAATCAAACGGAGATATAACCCTTTCCTTCTCTTTGTACAGGGTGTTCCCTAAAAGGGAAATTATAGGTTCTATGGAAAATCAATTTTGAGTCTAAAATGTTGTATTGAAATTTTGCCCTAAGGTACACTGTTTACAAGTTATGATTGGGGTGTTTTACGAATGACCCCCTTAAATTTAACTTAGAACCTAAAAGCGTATGATAATTTAGTTAAGGGGTCATCCCTAAAACACTGCAATCATATCTTGTAATGGTATAACCGAAGTACAGTGGGTTCTATGGGCTATTTTGAGTTTACAATATAATTTCTATGACAAATTGTCCAAAGGGACACAACAAACGAGTTATGATTAGTGTTTTACGGATGGTCCCTTAATTTTAACGTAATACATAAAAGCTAATGCTCATTTAGTTAAGGTGTCATCCCCAAAATCCTGCAATAATATCTTGTAATGGTATGAGTAATCAATTTTGAGTCGAAAATGTAATTTCTTTGACATTCTGTCTTAAGGCAAGCTACCCTAAACCGGTTATGATTACTGTGTTTTACGGATGACCCCTTAACTAAACTAGCATTACCTTATAATTTTTATACTAAATTTAAGGGATCATCCGTAAAAAAGGATAATTGGACCGGATGGTCGATTTTGAGTCGAAAGTGGAATTTCTATGATTGAAGTGTTTTAGGAATGACCCCGTAAATTTAACTTAAAAACTAAAAGCTAATACTAATTTAGTTAAGGGGGCATCCCTAAAACACTCTAATCAAAACGTGTGTAAGGTAGTCCTTAGGGGAAAATGTCATAGTAATTACAATTACATTGGCGACTCAAAATTGATTTACCAATTCAAATTTGACTTAAAACCTAAACTCTAAAAATATCATAGAGAAATTACATTTTCGACTCAAAATTGAAGGTACTATACTTCGGTGCCACGTCACCCTTTTTCTGGAACACCCTGTATGTCTGGTTCCGGCGCGTTTCACCGAAACTGATACACTTTTTTATTAGTATTTATTCTTGGTATAGGCACAGTCGTACGATCGTAGTGGGGAAGATAGTAAGCGAGTTTAGCTATATAGAAATGTCTTTGGAAATGTTCCCGCACTACCACCATCACCATCTTCCTCCTTTAGGGCCGCATCTCTGTATGTACTCTCTCCGCTTTACTGGTTCGCGACCATCAGATATCTTGGCTTTCTTTTCCCACTGGTGAACTCCGCCGGTAATTTCTCATTTTCGCGCCGAAGCACGTCGTTGCCTTTCCACCTTCCTTCCTTCTTTCCTTAACCTTCTTGAAATAGAACGTATACGAGTGATTATGCTAAGCCTTTGTTGAAGTGGTAAAATGGATATTGCCCTCGTTATTTTATAAAATTTAATTACGCTGTTACTAACAGTTTAAAAGTATTTACTACTTGAAACGAGAATTAATTCGTCTTGCCAGGAATGCATGCACGGTTAATTGGAATTATTGTGGCTCCCGTATCAACCATGTTAATTTCTATGCTGGTTTTGTTTCCATTTTTTGACTAAAGAGGAAATCAGCTTCCGTTAAAGGGGCAAGTAGGAAGTGATGGGTCTTCTTAGTCGAGGTTAACAAAACCTCCAGGTCGTTCGCGTCATAGTGTTCAACAGTGTCAAACCCGAACTTTTTCTATCAGCTTACGGAGGCCTGCACGGATAGACAGACCTCTCTTTGAACTTTAATTGCCATTGCCACTAAAGTTGCGATTTCCTCGTTTTTAGGCGTTAAGAATAGGTCTATAAAGGGTAATATCATAATAATAAGAGTGTGGCCCCGTATCTCCAACGTGGTAAAATGGACACGCAATGATCCATATTACTTGGAGCGTTGGACTGGTCATCTTTGATAATATTTAATAAGCTGTACTTCGTAAAAAAAGTGTTATTAGAATGCCAGATTTCCCTCTATTAGTTACGAAATCTTTGATAAATGTTTTCGTTTTTGATCATTAAGTGATAATTTGTTTTTCGGTCAATTTGACGAACTAGCAAGCGTATAACTGTTTATAGTTTTCAAAGCTTTAAAGCCCAGTTTTCACAACTGTTGTTTCACCATTTGACAGCCCAGTTTTCCTTGTTTGTCTCTTTGGTTAATTTGGTATTCGACCATATTGGAATTTGGACGATTCATCTTTTTCGATAGTAGAAATCCGTTTAATTGTCACTTCGCTCTTAATGAACATTAACATATCGATCTAGCATTTCTCTTCTTTCTTTCCTATATAGCTCTCTCTCATCTCGCGCTTCCACGACTTTTCCCGCCCTTTTCCTCTCTTCCCGCGAACATAGCTGCATGGCGGTAGGGCGGGCTCACTCTTCTGCATCTCTGGATCCTCTCTATACCCAGCTCCTTTCCCGGTTTTCGGTTGAACTGCGCCTTGTGGTTGTCGAGACACGATTCTCGGCGGGACCCTCTCTTTTCTCTTAACTCCTCTTCTCTCCTCTTTCGCATCCACGCGGTTCTTTCTCTTACTCTCTCTCTATCTCTCTTTTACTCGAGGCTTCGCCCGCAACGACAATCTCGAGTGTTCAAAAACGCGCAAAATAGCGCGCGCTTCGAAAGACAAACGCGTGCCAACAGCCTGTATGGCTTCTGTCCCGCCCTACTCGCTAGTGCTACAGGCTAGCTACCTCGGTTTTGCACGTGGTTGGAGACGAGAGCGAAAAGACAATGTTTTTCCCCTTGTCCTTGGGGTTCCCCTTTCTTACCTTTTTTTTTGTTTTGTTTCCTATATCGAGGGTTGAAGCTGATGTTAAGATAATGTTTAAGTGGAATGTGTTCTTGGTAATGGGCGTGGTCAAGTTTCTACGTCATTGAATTGTCTCGATCGATTTTACTGATATGAGAAGGTTAACGTTTGGATCCCACCCTCTTTATCCACCGCAATTGGGACTTCAGAAAACAGTTGAAATAATTGAGGAAATTTCAAGGGAAGGTCTTAATTAAGTCGTAAAATTTTAAACAGGTTCATTGCTTAGTACCAAAAGTCCATTACTTTCTTCCATAACGTAATGGACTTTTGTTAGTACGTATAAACAAAGGAATAATTTTTAAATTTTACATTCTAGAACTTCAGAAATAACTTAAAGAAATTCTGTCTCCTCAAAACCCAAATCTTCATAATTTCTCGCTACCGGAAGTTGGTATTAGTTCTATGTGACGTAGAAGGTTAAAAGTATACAAGTAATAACTAAAATGGCTGACCTTTTGGGTTAAATTTTAAGCATTATTGCGAAACCACCTATTGGTGATATAAATCCTTAAAACTATGAAACTGTTAATGATTTTAAGCCTTGGTCTATAAATATGATAAAAAATGTTGGGCGCTTTGTTTACTTCTATACTGATAACTACTGAACACCATAGAACAACTAGCTAAACAGAGGGAACAAGAAAAACAGCGTCTAGCTGTGTTTAGAAAAGACGTATGATAATCTAAAGTATTAATAAAAATTTAAAGACATTTTTAGGTAGTTCAAGAACCAAATATTAAAAAGATTAAATTTGATCCTGTGAGCAAAGTTAAACGCTCAATGATGCAATTAAACTAATAATTTATTAGGTAATTATATGAAAGACGTAAGAAAATTTTCCCTTGAATCTTTCTTTAAAGCAAAAAATATTACATAGGATAAATGGATTTTAAAACATTTTCCCATGGAATGCTCTAGAAAGTGCAGAAAAGGCGGGGGGTTACATAGTAACGACCCATATTATCCTTTCTAGCACTTTTTCATCTTCACTCTCCTCTTCTCTTATGGGTCTCTCTTTTTTTTCTCCAGTATAATATCAAAGTGGGAGATGTTTTTATAAGGCGTCGGCAAATATCTCGTTATCCTTTTCCAATAGCTATAGAATATAGAATATAGATATTGCCAGAAATACATAGATTTCTTCTACTTGGAATATTCAACCGGCCATAGACCCCCATACTAATATCTAATTGAAGATAAGGGGAAGGGCTTAAAACATTGCTAAACCGCCTGCTCCTCCTTCCTCACTTTTCATTGGCTTACTAGCTGTTACCCGCGGCGTCACTCGCGTGTAATAAGAACTTCCATCAAAATTATATAAAGAAAGGGTAGATTTTACTGATGACTAATATTTTTGTAGCACCCTAGGAGCGAAGGCACTCGGCGATGCCCGTCAGCCCGTCGGGACATTTTTTATTACTTTCATGCAGACATTATTCCATAAAGAGGGTTTTTAAGTTTTTGGCCGCCATTTAAAAAGATGGCAACAAATCGAACCCGAAAGACCATTCAGCCCGTCTATAGGTTAAAGTGCACTAAATATTTATGAAATCGGTTGAAACGCGCGGACTTGGTTGCATAGAGAAGATTTTTTACATTGCTGAGCGCCATTTTTTAAGATGGCGGCGGATTGGAAAAATGTTTCTTAGTACGCGTCTTCTACTTACGAGTAACGTTCCTGCAAATTTTCAGCCTTCTAGGGCAAGCCGTTTGGGCTGGGCGTTGATTATAAGTCTGTCCCCATTTATTCAAGCAGAAAGGTCCATGTTAAAGATTCCAAGTATAAGATATGGACTCCTTGTATTATATATAGAAAAAATATGATATAAAGAAGTATGTATGCCCAGATATACAGTAGATTCCAATATATACAAAGATGGGAAAAAACCAATGGATATTAAAGGCGTACAAGAAAATCGTCCCCGCCACTTTTTCCCTCTCTTTCTCGCTCTCTCTCTCTCTCTCTCTCTCTCTCTCTCTCTCTCTCTCTCTCCATCTTCCCTATCACATTATAGATTTCTTATTACTCGACGTAAAGGGAGAGAATACCCTGTAAAATTTGAGGAAGGAAAAAAACCCGCTTTAGTTGTTCGTGTTGAGAATGTTAATGCAAAGATGTATTTATTCTCGCCGAAATGGTTATTTTAACACTATATTAACTTGAACTGGAGTCAAATAGCCAATTATAAGCGTCTGAATGTTTCCCTCGCACTGTCGAAACTCGAACGCTGTTTAGAGGTAACTTTGTTTATCGGTAAATAATATTATAAATTACTATACCAATGTCAATTATCTTTTGAAAAGAGTTACTAACAGTAAGTTCAACTAGAGTCAAACATAATCATTTTACAAGCGTTACTAACAGATATATTAGGTTAGTGTTTTCTTTATAAATGACGGGTGGGTGAATCGAGGGAGTTTACAATTACGTATCTATTTTCCCAATGTTTATAAAAGCCGTTAAGTTAAAATCAGTTGAACATTAATGTCTCTATGAGATCGTATCGAAACGTATGATGATTTTATGAAAATGTTTAGAAACGTTTCAGTTGAAGGAGAGAGACTTGTTACTTTCGGTGTCGAGTCTGTCCTGGATATTCTCAAGTCTACTGTATGATGATAATAATTTAGTTTCATATTCACTTATTAAACGGCAATTGCTCAAATTCGACAGTTTGGTTTACTATAACTGCTAGTAAATGGGAAAATAAGTTGTTTTCAATGTAGAATTCGCGTCTTCTGCCTCGCACACAGTTCATCGATTCTCCTCGAACATACTTCGAACGCTATTCACGAAAAGTGTTGTAATGTATAGAAAGCGGGGATAACATTACACCAAAATGTGTATCTAGTGTAAGTGTACGACGTTATTCACTAACTGCACACGCACGGACGGACTTGTGAAATAAGGTAAAAGGGATGGTAGGAGAGGGAAGCGGACTCGATTTCCTTCCCATTACCGGCTTATTTTCCGAGTCGACGCTCTTATTTCGCGGGCTCTCTATCGCCCCACGCCAAGGAAAGAGAGAGAGAGATGAACTTTCTACCGAGTGCTTTAAACCTTAGGATTGTCCTAACCCTTGGCTTAACTGTAAAGTAACGCCAGATCTAAGCGTACCTTATGTAGGGGGAGCCAGAGGGTTTTCGCCAAAATCTTCGATCTTGGCTTTTCGCCTATACCTTTCACAGTTAAGCCTCTGCCTCGCTCGCAGCAGCCAGAACTAGCTTTTCCCATTTTGACTTATTCTTCCCTATACGTTCAGAAGTGGAATACGCGAAGTTATTATCCTTCTGAAAGATATCCGACATCTCAAGCAGCTCCGGCAGTGTTTTTTAAATGTAAAAAAGTGTCAAACCTTTTCTAAGGCTATGTTCATTATTGGAAAATGAACTACGGTACACAAATTAGATTCTTTACTACTGTATCTGATGCATTTTACAAGGAGTAGCTTCAATGGGAGTGAAAGTTTAATTAAAAGGGTCTTAAATTAAAACTACTTCACCTTAAATATTGCCTCTTGATGGTAGATTAGTAGCAGCCAATGGAAAACGACATCACATATGACGTAAACGCATTATCAGTGAGCGACCGTGTTAGGTACCATTTTCTCTATGGGTGATATCTGGGATAGCTCTTCTTGTCTTTTTATCAATTCTACGTCAGCCCCCCCTTCTTCTTTCCAAACGAGCACTGTCTTGGTCTTACAGTTCCCCACATGCGCGAGCGCAACAGAGAAAAACCAAATCCCACAAATACAACCACGGAAATTGTGCTCACTGCATGCTTTAACCGTCATTTCTTATTAGCCTTTTTCCAATTTTCTTCTTAAAATATCACTTGACGTCTTACTCCTCCTTAATGTGCAGAGGTAGGTGCGCGTCATATGCAGATACGTCTGTGCCGTTCAAGTTGCCTTCCCTATTTTGATTCTCCATCGAGTCCTTTCTCTACTTCCATGTTCAAAGTATGCGTGAGCTACAAAATAAAATATTAGTTTTAAGTTAGGCGAAATTTTACAACTTATTTTAAAATTAAGCTATGAAAGTTTAAGACAGTTTTCGAGGTCTAAAAATAATTTCGGAAGGTTTTCTGGCCCTCAAATAGAATTTCAATTAGGTAAATTGCCTTTAAAGCGAATCGCTCGCTACTCGTGACGTGAAGATCAGTGGAAACTGTGCGCTAGGTTAAGTATGTTGAGTAATATACTTCTGGAATAACTAAGAGGTTTGAACCTCCGCGGCGTTTCAATTGCTTTTTAAATGAACTTTAAAGCCATTTTGTCAAAAACTCCCTTCGCTATTAAGTCTAGAGGATGTAAACGGAGCCTCGCCCCTTTTCAAAAGAGGCAGGAGTGATTCGATTTCATATATATAAATTTGTGTTTAATAGATTTTCTTACTGAAGTTCAGTTGGTATACGAAACTGTATGAAGTCCTGGGAAGAACTATGTAAGAATTCGTATTCCAGTTTATTGAGAGGTAGTGTAGGGACAATCTCGCCCATCTATAAATTGAAAGTTGTACTTGAACATGAACATTTGCAATGAAAATGTTTGTTTTAGCAAGAACCAGGGATAGACTTAATTTTAGAAGTAGGAATGGAGAACGGTTAGTATTTATTTACTTCAGTCCGACTCATAGCCCAGTATAGAGCCAATCCCTCCAACACGTAACGAAAAGTTTAAGTTATCTTATTGGCTCACTTAAACTACGTTTTGATGACGTTGCTGACGGTGACTGCGAAAATACCTAACTCATTTTTACCTCTGTCGCTATGACCCGCCTCTTCTTTCATACCCCCGCGGGGAAGGGGGGTCCGGGACTTCGACGCGCGCCCACATTACTCTGCTTTCCATTCCTACTTCTAAAATTAAATCTATCCCTGCTAGAACCCATAAAGGATCCAAGAACGTTCAAAGACATAGAAATATAGTTCCGTGATCGCAGATATTTTCTTTCCATTATTCCCTGTTTATTAATTCATCGCCGCCATATTGTCAAGCATTATATCGACCCAGTGAAGAAGTATGAAATCGTGGAAACCTCAGATGGTTATTCATACCTGTTTTATTTTTACAAAACAGAATTTTGAGTGAATTCTCTATTTGAGGAAAAGGTTTCAACGAACCTCTTCAAGTATATGTTAACATAGTTATTTACATACCATCGTTAGCATCCCTTGTACTGTACAATAATGATATATTTAAGCCTTGGCTGGCTGTGTTGTATACCCTTGAGATTATACAAGACACGACTTGGTTGAGACTCTGATACTCAAATCGTTTTGGAAGCGTTCGTCTTAAGCGCTGTAGATAGAATCCATACCTCCTGATTAAAATTGGCCTACAATTTCACCTAATAAACAATGGCGGAACCGTGTACACGCGAAATTATTGCCAAGGCCCAGAATTGAAACTAAACAGTACGATGGTTTAAATCATGTTTAACGTTATTTAAACGACAAAATACTATTACCTTAGGCCTATATTTGCTATTTCAGTCCGAAAACGCGTTATACATTTGCGTTTAGGGAGCAATAAACCCAACTCAATGCATTAACCTCTAAATCCCAAAAATTGCAAGGCAAAATTCAGTATTCCCACGACCCCTCTCAATCTCTGGCCAGTCTAAATTTGGCCCATAATTTCTAATTTAACTTCCATATTCGTGACCAGTCTGCTTCGAGACAAATTTGAAATTTATCTCGGTTTGGTGCTTGGCCACGTCGCGTCTGTACGATGTAATAATAATAGTAATAATATTGTTTTCTTGCCAATTTAATTCTCCCGCAACGCATCTTGGTAATTGATCGCTTTAGATTGACAGATGTTAGGGTTAGAAAATTAGGCTTAGCTCAACCTCCCATGCACGACGTTTGTCCTTGTTTATGTTGGGCCTTGGCAATGGTCCTTCAGGCTTTCTCAATTCAGAATTAAGCTCACTCGACCGTATTGACTAGTGACGTCAATATCCCTACTTATTTACATAAGGAAGAACTCTAAGTTCCATAAATTTGCAAAAGTAAATTAAACTACGATTTAGATTAATGTATGAGTATAATTTGGTCGACTGGAGGGGGAAATAAGAAATGGAAATTTTAGTTTAATTTTAAGTAATTTTGATGATTTATTTATGTTATATTTATGTATTAATTTATTTATTATTTTGAAGAATGATTAGGCTGTTATAAGCCTGATAGGCGACCTCGAAAAACAATAACACTGTAGGCCCAATTTTTGCCTGTTCAGGGTTCGTATAACTTTTGGAAAATAGATAACACTGACATTTCTTTTTTCCCCCATTTATTTCCATAAAATATCCAGGTGCAAGGCAACCTAATATCTACATGAGTGGCTTTTACTCGAAGCAACACCTTCCCCGGGCAAACTTACTCAAGCCTAACAAATATCCCTAATTTCCCTGAATTTCACTAAAAAAATATAAATTTCCCTGAGTTTTCCCTGAATTTTAGTCAACAATTTACATCCCTGACATTTCTAGGATCTCCAGGTTTTTAGAAGAAAAGTTCTTGGATTTTTTTTTATTTATTTATCCTTTTGAACTATTTTGCAATATGGTCACCGATTTTCGCCTTAACACATTAAATCCAATTAACAGCATTGTTAATTAATGTATAATCACGATTGCGTTTAGTTAGTTAGTCGATTGGTTGATTCATTTAAGTAACACAGAACCACAATTTATTATTAAATTTATTCATGAGTATTAATCGTCCACCAATGACGATTAATTTAATCATTAACACTCGATAACTTTAAGTTAATGTGTACCTAAAATCCATCCCTGCGTATACAATTTCGAAGATTGCGTTATGCGGTACCTACCTATAAGGTGACTGAAAAGTGGGTGGTTATGGGAAGTCGCGTTTAGAGGTTATATATACTTTATTTTTAATAGACGTTATACGTTATTGAGACTGCTGGACGATATGGGGGGGGGGGTGCTAATTTATTTCCTCATCCTCCTCGTGCAACCCCCCCTTCCTTCCACCCCCCTTGTAAAAGAGGAATCGAAGGAAGGCATGGGCACGGCGCTGGGTATGATGGGTATGTGGTACCTACTTCCGAACCGTTTGCCTTTTGAGCTTCTTCCTAATTAAAATATTAATCCTTCATCTCTCTGTCTAATTAATTTCTCCCGTACTATACGAGAGAGAGAGAGAGAGAGAGAGAGAGAGAGAGCTGAGAGAGAGAGAGAGAAAGAGAGAGAGTTGAGAGAAGCGCAAGCGGGCTTGCCCAACAAGCGGGGTGACGACGATCTAACTCCGGGGCAGATAACTCTACCCCCTTCCCCCTTCACTTCTCCATTTGCCCAATATCTCGCCCACCCTCTATATCCGGGTTTTCCTCTCTCTCTCTCTCTCTCTCTTTCTCTCATGTATGGTGACTAACTGCAAGAATGTTGCAACTAATTTTAAAACCAACAGAGAACATAAATTATAAGTATATATATGGCTCTCTCTTATCCACGTTAATTTATCTTTAAAAGTATATAGGAAGTATTAGAAAATTATCCACAATTCAGAATGTAAAGTTTAAATTTATTGATAATTAAGAATTATGAAGATTTTAATAGATTATTTTGGTCGATGAAATGCAACCGATTTAAGAAAATGCAAAATTCTAGTTGGTATGTTTTAAGATAATACATAATGAATTAATGATAAATTGCACCTAAACTTATTATTTCATCTAAGATTTCCACCAAACATATTTAAAATATATCCCAGAATGTTAGCAGAATTAAAGTTGTGATGCCTAACATGTTTCTTAAAGCGCGTTTGTTGAGATATTTCACCGCCAATGTAGCTTTGAAATTCGCAAACAGATATTTATTTCTACCTTATCATAGCCCTATAATGCATAAGTATTAGCATGCTGTATGGGGCTTATAATTCAAAATTGAAGTGAATGATGCGCCGTGATACCTCCCTTGATAACTGAAAACAAAGAGAGCGACAATGTAATGGTATCCCAGTTTGGTGATTTGAGCATAAATATGGACAAATGCTACTCAACGAGGCCATAAAGTTGACCAACCAGTTATGAGATACACTTACGATGTGAGGTGGATCTGAATTGAGTGCAGAGGGAAAATAAACTGTAGCTCTCCGCAGAATCCTGAGTGGTGAGTTTGAAATGCCACCCACGCGCAAGGTTCTTTGGGGGGGGGGGGTCTGAACGGGCGCCTATGCGAAATGCCTTTTAGAAAGCAAGAGATGGGAATCCATAATAGGTAGTATTTATACATATCCATGATTTAGATTAGAGATTTTTCAGGAAACTTTGCGATTTTTGCGGGATAAAAATTTACATATTGTTGCACAATACGTGCCTCATATACGCAATAAGAAATGCATTGCATTTTACTATTTAAATTCCAAAATTACCACTTTATTGCACTCTATAGGTTATCTGCGAATCGGGTAGAGCCAAAAGTTCTCCTTCTCGGATTACCTCTGATACGCGCAACACTGCGCTCCTTCGGGACTCGGGTCCTTTCCTCCTAGCAAGGCTTGCATGCATGCCTATGCTCATAGAGTGTCGTACTATCGAATCGTGTCCACGTTCAATTCCAACTCCGTCTTCGCTATATCAACCCACCATCGTTCAACCCTACAGCTAAACCCTAATTCTGACAAAGCCCTAGCTATTCGGCTTCGCTAGTTTGGACCAGTTTGAGTCGTATAGCTGCTACAAGACTGGTTCACACTGTTCTTATTCGAGCAATTACGGGTTTTATTCGAAAAGTGCAAAGAAGAAAGTAGGATTTAGATGGTAGTGGTATGTAAAACTGAACGCGACACTATACGCGTAACTACCCACTTGAGTGTGGATTTTGTCTCTTCCCCTCGCTTTCCCTAATGACAAAAACACTACATGAGTTGAACTGCCATTAAATTTTAAGGCAGTTCGGTGTTTGACCACCAGCAGCACTTCGGCGCTTGACAAACCAGCAGCACTTCGGCGCTTGACAAACCAGCAGCACTTCGGCGCTTGACAAACCAGCAGCACTTCGGCGCTTGACAAACCAGCAGCACTTCGGCGCTTGACAAACCAGCAGCACTTCGGCGCTTGACAAACCAGCAGCACTTTGGCGCTTGACAAACCAGCAGCACTTTGGCGCTTGACAAACCAGCAGCACTTTGGCGCTTGACAAACCAGCAGCACTTTGGCGCTTGGTCACCAGTAGCTCTTCGGCGTTTGGTAATAACAGAAATATATTACCTTACACGAAGTTCACTTCAATAATGGTTAGTACCGTGGACATCATCTATGAAGAGAAAACCCGAAAATAAAACTTTGCAAGAGGAGTGAAGAGGCGTGAATTTTTCCCCCCTCCCGACGCGCGCTAGTCGCGAAGAGAAAAAATTTTCCTCTCGAGAGAGAACTGTGATAAATGGCCACTGCCAAGATAATCTGACGTTTCGTAGAAACGGCGGGATTCAACTGTATTTCGCGCAAGTGAGAAACCGCTGCATAAGATACAACCATGATACGATTGTAAGAAAAGCACATTTTTCTCACTACGCGACGCTAGTGTTTTTATTTTCACCTCTCTGCCTCGCTGTTCGGGAGGAACGGTACCGTTTCTAGCCTGTAAAAATACTTCATAGATGATGGCCGGCGCGAGGTAGGGAGAAGTGAACTTCGTGTAAAGTAATATATTTCTGGTAATAATAATAATAATCTAAGCTTTGTCTATGAAGGGATGTCCACACTAAGCCTGTGGCTTGTTTATAATGCATAGAGGGGTGGTACGTGGCTATCCCCTATGCTAGAGCTAACCGACAGCGCCCTACCAACCAATGCTTGCTTACCATTCAACATAGATAGAGCTATAGAGGAACCGCAAGTTTTAGCACTACCAATAACCCTTATATGACCTGAAAACTCCATCATGAGAATGTTTTAGCCAATTCATTCACGTCACCACCGTATTGGCAAAGAGTAGGATTTCATGAAAACCTAAGAGACTATTCACGCGTTTTAAGGTCTTACAAGTGTGTAGCAGACTAGCAGTACTTACTAAGGGTACTCGTGTAAGAAGGCGTCAGTCCGCTTGCGCTGCCAAAAATTTATACCTTGCAATTTTAAGTTACTCCATCGCAACAAGACAAGCAGTGTGAACCAAACTTGACGCGACAGCGAGGAAGCTCCGCAAACGAGAACCTGGAATTGGAGACACCCTCATCCAGGAGGAGATAGAGAGATGGCTTTAAGGGGGGAAGAGTCGGATTTAATAAGAGTTTAAAATGTTCGACTTCCAGCCTTTATCGACAAAGGACCCAACATCCATTATAACTGAGCACTTCAAGTTCTAGCTTCAGAAAGTGTACCGTATATCAAAGACGGTTTTAAAGTTAGTCTTCACTTCAATATTTAATCGTCCGCGAGACATAGCGCCCGCGTTACTCTATTCCGATACCGACTCAGTTTACTTAGCCGAAAACTAACTCGCTGTCGTCCCCCCAAACCAAATGAGAAATTCCGGAAAGTTTTAATTTCGATTTTATTTATTTATATATGGTAGTTTGCTAGATAACTCTTGCAAATTTTATAGCTTGAAGATACGACGAGATGGAGTGTTGAAAATTTGTTACGAAATTCGTCAGCAGATCCAATATCAGTCCACGTTAGCAAACTGTAGTTCCTCTTTAAAGTCAACTTTAGGATTATATTTAGGAGTAGTATTTAAGGCCTAAATCAATTATTTGTTTTGTGATTCAGCGAAAACTATATAGAAGGTTGTCATATTGTTCAAAACGAAGCAATAATTTAGAAACGAATATTAGAAATTATTAATAAGATGATTTGAGAATGCGATAATATATTGTTGATTAGAGAATGCGAAGCCAATTAGATGGAATGTTTAATAAGATTACATTTAGTATGCTATTGCTATTAGGATTAAAGTTTGGTTGTGAATTTCATGTTTATTAAATATCGCTTTTATTATGTTTTCCTTGTTAAGTGCTCTTAAATGCGCGGGGTTGTATAATTTATTAGTATAACTTCGACCAAAGAACTGGTTTTAGTATAAGTTTATAAGATATGAATGCTAGAGACTTACTGAAATCAAATTGACTGACTACACTCGGTTTTGCAGTCCATCTTCCTATTTAGTCAGTAATAAGCCTTTGACTGGGCCTCACCAGGCGTCGCTTTACGAGAATCTATGACGTTTCACCCACGTTATTTCATGAAAAGCTCTCAGTAACCAGTGAAAAACTTATGGAACATATCTTATAAACTTATGGTAAAAATTAGTAATATCAAAAATACTATTAACAGTGTCTATATTGTAAAATGGTGAAGCAAATGGGCATTGTGATGTAGTTCATGAAAGCACGTGGTTAATTGTTAAAATATGTTCTGACCGGAAATGTTAATAACCACTAAACCTTGAGCACTACGGAAATTTTTCTAAAATGTTAGTAAAAACGTATCAATAACACCGGTAAAGCTTTAGTTTAACTTTTCGATATCAGGCTGGCGTAAAAATACATTCTACATTAAACTATCGCACAGTTCGGTAAATCAAATTGACGTTATATCTTACAACTGAATGAACCGTTTAAATATAAAACAAATAAAATGCTATCTTATCGATTTCCGACTTCAACTAGTCCACGCGTGGTTCGTAGACCCCGCGTAGGTTTCCTTCAATTCTCTAAGGAAATATATAAGCTTGACGTAGCGGGGAATCTCCCCAATTTGTAAGCGAAAAGCGAGTCAGTCCTATATATATATATATATTTTGGCCTAGGCCTAACTCTGAATGGTACAGTGTGTAGTATAAGGGCTCGTCGCTCGACAAGGACGCCCGCACGCCTTGGGCTTTTAGAATGCGAGACTGCACGGAAGAGATGCGGAGAAAAAATGCACGACAACGTTGGTTGGAGAATGGAGATGGAAAGTAAGGAATCAATGCTAGGACTGGCTGGACTCGGTTCCCTCTCGACAAGTCCCTGTCTTACTGTCTCGACGTTCGGAACGTTTCCAAAAGCGTTAAGTTACCCATTTTCAATCCCGGGAGTGTCGGATAAACGGACCGAGGACTTGGTCCTTATTTCCCCCTTCAGATTTACTGGGATGCTTGGGCAGATTGGGGAAGCCTCGCTCGCTCTTTCTCTCACGCCTCGCGAACAACGAAGTCCATATAATGAAGCGTACACTGCGTATACTATTTTCGATCTGGCTAGTTATGGACCAAAACTAAATTAAGATTTTTTAGCAAATAACGGTGTG
The DNA here is from genome assembly GCF_054372755.1 of Phalangium opilio. NCBI lineage: Eukaryota > Metazoa > Arthropoda > Arachnida > Opiliones > Phalangiidae > Phalangium > Phalangium opilio. The sequence goes on from NW_028324151.1 coordinate 8,448,324, forward strand.
AATGACGCCACGCAACTGTCGTCTTCGGTCAACGATTCTCAATTAAGCGTTTACCAAACAGGCGTAACAAAAAGCGAACGCGTGAAATTTTTTAGAATAAGTTTGGTTGTGTTGACAAGCTCTGTTGTTAACGCTTTTTTGACACGCTACTAACAGAATTAACGCTTTTGAAACACGTCATTTTGTAAAATACAGCGTTAAAAGTTTTGGCTTTCGCTAATGCTACAAACAGGAATACATAGATATCTTGTCCTTGCAATCTTTAAACGAACATACTAACGTCTGATTGGAGGTAAGGGGAAGGGCTAAAAACTTTGTTAAACCGCCAGCTAATCCTTCCTCGCATCTCATTGGTTATTCGAATGCATATGATGTTTTTGATAACTGTTTTGCGGGGCGCGTAGGTCGCAAACTGCATTGATATCACGTGATTTCTAAACTCAAATTATGCCTGACGTCAGGGTGACGGTTTCTACACCTCCTCCTTTATAATTCAAGTAGAAAAGCCCACAAAATGAACCTCTTAAGGATTCCAAATTCAAGAAATCTATGTATAATTGTAAACATTCCTCACAAAAAGTACATTGAAATTAAAACATTTTTGTAAAAAAGAGAGATATGAAGGTTTTCAATCCAAACCCCAGTGTGTGTTGTGTTCCACAATTTCAGTATGTATGTAGAGCAAAAAGACCCCTAAACCACAACGAACTGCCACTTTGTATGTAAAGTTTCACATCATAGGTATGGATTTCTTGTCTGTTTCCCACTTGAGAGAGAGGTTGCGAGATCTAGCTAGTGAGATATAGAGCTATAACAGAGAGAGGAAAGGAGCGTTTGTATTGCCTTAATTAACACTAATTACGAGAGTTGAGAGGGTGGGGACTTACGACCGTTGCCCCGATTATTGCTCCCCGTAATTAGCATAGTCTGTCTAATGATTTTGCGAGGGAAGCTATATCTAAATCTTCTTTTCGCCCACACTGGCCCAATTTTCTAACAGCTTGACGCTGGCTTTAACGTTTTATGAATGGTTAAATTAGAACGAACCAGAGTTGCGTGTATACCGAGTCCCTGAAGAATTTGGGTTAAGGGACATTTTTATTTTATGCCCGGGAATTCTTAAATGGAAAATTTAGCATCATTATACAAGCGGTTGATTTGTTGGTTGGCGTTTAAGCTTAAGTAATTAGCGATGATCAACAAGCTTTCCTTAAGGGAAGGCAGTACCAAACCGTATTATTATTATTATGGTTTAAGGATCAACCCTTGATGACCTTTGAAAATATTGATATAGTTTAGCCAATGTGTGGGTGTTTGGTTTTTTTGATCACTGATCATGATTGCAAATTAAAATTCAAACGCAGAATAATCACTAATTAAAACAAAATGTTTCTGTTCCACACAAATTTTCACAAGAAGGTCCAAAAAATCTCCTACCACGCCAAATATCAAACAAACTACTTTTTAAATACCAGTGCCATCCAAATTCCAATGGATGCGGTTACAAAACTAACAAACGAAAGGAAAAATAATAAATAATTAAATTGTTTGTTTACTTTCCATCATCCTTTCCGTGTGGGAACAATAAACCCCCGCTTCATCCTTCAAAAGGTTTCATAATTTAAAATTTTCTATGATAAGAGATGTGTGCAAACCACTGCCTCCTTAATCTATTAAGGCCCGTGCGTTTTATTTTATTCCGTTCTCAAGTTAAACATTTTTGTTCGCCACTATTTCCCGCTAGACTTTTTCAGCGAAAATTCTTGGGAAATGACGTCACTTCTCAAATTCCACCATCACCGTTACACCGCGCGTAATTCAAATTACGAGGGAATTTTCTGGTAAACTGCGCCATCTAGGTTAAAAGTTAGGCAATCTCATAAAACCTGAAGTCCCCCCCCCCTAAAAATATCACCCATGTACTGGACAAATAAAATAGTGAGGTCTGAAACCTTATTTATGTCAGGATTGTATAGATGGTAGTGCTCTCTTAAGAATGGTCATCATGGCTCAAGCCCAATAGAGCTTTGCGATTTTACGGACCTTGGCTCAAGCCCTTTATTATTTAACATGAATCCCCTAACTATTTGCAACTCCTCACTGTTTCAGCCAATCAGGAGTTTCACGTAAGCAAAATGACGTGTCTGCCCGAACTTAATACCACCCACAATGTGCTCCATCATTTTTATCTAGAATTCTTTACGATTTTACATAAATTTTTGACTTCAAAGCAGTTTTTATCGACATTCAGGCATAAAAGTATAATTTTCAAAGGTCATTTGCGATGAACTACTTCAGGTCTCCTGGAATAAAACGCCCGTACATTTACTCAAATTGAATTCGAAACCGTAGTTTCCTTTGCTGTTATATTTTAATTTCTTAATAAGACGCGTATTTTTGCTATACGAAATAATTCAGGAAACATTCTACGCATACATTATGAATAATTTATGTAGAAATTTTATTCTGGAGTCCTATTTCATTTGGGAAACATTCGGAGTAGTAAATTAAATTTTCATAGAGCCAGAGACTCCAACGAGGTATGGTAAAATATATTGAAATATTATATCACTTCTATCTACCTTCAGTCCTCCTACAGAGTAAAATATTATTAAAATATTAATTTTCCTCGAAAATGTTTTAAAAATATACGTTATATTATATTCAGAGAAATCTAAATGGAGTAGTATTGTGGGGTGAACTTTTATTCTACAGCGCAAACCAGACTTCTACGGTGAGAGAAAAGGGGTCAAAATTAGGTTCTTTCGATTGTCACGTGTGTTACTCTTTCTATATAGAATAACTATTTTGCGCCCTCTCTCCAACACCAAATGTATTACTTAAAAAAATCTCGTACTCATTACGCAACTTCAACCGACGGTTTTTTTTGCTTATAAATATTGTCACCAGAGGACAGGTTGTACTGCAGTTTGCGTGAACTTTGATATAGCTTGCCCGCCATGATAAGCGAATGCAATTTCTCTCCCTCTTCTTTTCCTCCCTGGTAAACTGTGTAGTTGCTTAATCCAACATAATTTGACGAACTAGTGAGGCTTAGTACGCAACGCAATCCCATAATACTGAAAATTTCCTATCTTTTAGCTAGTCTACTTCTAAAGCTGGGTAACTTATCTTCGTTTTACTGAAATTAAAATGAATTCCTTTTAATTTGCATAAGTTGTCGAGTAGCTTTATCCGAAGGATAATTGTATTCGAAATCATTTATGCATTCATAGGCTATTTGTCCAACCAGACTTTAATCTGCGCGACCTTTAGAACCCTATTTCCTCTAATTTTAAAGTAGAAATAGTTTGTATAGCGAACTTGATAATCCTTTTATGTCAACAATAGAATATCATAGAATGAAATCCTTCTTAGTTTTACTTCGTTCCTTGACCGCCAGATGTCGCAGTTTTGAATTTAATTAGGTTGGGAAGAACGATTCGAAGGTTATTATTTTAAAATTATTTTCGTGGGTATGAAATGTTCCCAGTGTACCTTGTGCACGCCCCAACCCTTCGGTAGGCCATTTTTATCTCCTTTAATTTAGAAATATGAACTATAGCGGCTCCATCTTGAGGCCTTAAGATCATTACAAATAGGAACGTTTCGTGTGGCACGTATGAAAATAGTGATTTTTAACTAAGATAATGGTGTGAATATGAACGAACAAAGTGTAACATTACTTTCCCGTTCGACAATAGCACTAGATTAGCATAAGATTTGTTCCATAAGTATGACAGTAGATATACTTCGTAATGCAAGAGATTTACTGAGAGCTAGTTCGAGAACGACAAGCGAGAATTGACTACACGCGGTTTTTGCAGCCCATCTTGCTATTTAGCCTTTGACAGCCCATCACTAGACGTTGCTTTACAAGATTCTATGACGTGTCACCGACGTCACTTCATGACAACTCTAAGCAATCAGTGGGAAACTTATGGAACATATCTTATGAACTTATGATAGAACAAAAGCAAACTACATTTAGAACATTCAATCCATTGTTTACGCTGTGTTCTTTGTACGAGAATTTTTTACATCCGTAATACAGTGTTCTGGTAAAGGCTGTTCTAGTTAAGAATTACGCGTCATGTTCAATGTATGCGCGGCGATGTCAATTCAAAGTGTTTCCAGGTATTGCGTGTGACATTTTCTCTTCTACCTAAAACAATCCTTACATCTATTCACTCTTTTATATCACGAGACTCCTGCAATCTTCGTCCGCCTGCACGACCTTGCCTGGTCTCTTAAAGTTTTTAGACCTTTGACTGGGAGATTGTTTGTACAGCTAATTGAAGGTATATCCTCTACGCGACATCCCTGTCCCCCTTTTGACTATAGAATGAAACGAGAGCGGGCCGGGAACGAAAAATCGGACAGGTAATTAGAAAGCCGTACTTCTTAAGCCTTGTACAGTTTCACTTTAGTCTGGTAGAAAAACGTGAGCCAAGTTTTAGTATAGTTTGGGTTGTGGGAGCTTTACCGGGAGATGTGAGTTACTGAGTTTTCCTTTTTCGAAGAAGTTCTCCACATCTTCGTTCATTAATAATTCAAAGAAAATTGTGTGTCGAGTGTAGGGAGAAACTCTAGTCCTAGCTGTAGGCCTGAATTTATACCATTTTCCAAGGAAAATATGTCACCCTTGAAGGCTTGTCGTAACTATCCAAGTTATATCATGGGTAGATGAAAATAAGAAGTGCTCAGGAAGGAATTTCATATTTTCAATCACGTTTATGTAACCAATTTCATAAGTTTATAAGATATGTTCTATAAGTTTGTCACTGATTACAGTGAACTTGTCATGAAATGACGTAGGTGAAACGTCATAGATTCTCGTAAAGCGACGCCTTGTGAGGCGCTGTCAAAACTTAGAACGGACTAAATAGGAAGAAGGATTGCCAAACCGCATGTAGGCAATTTCGATGTTGTTCTTGAACTAGCTCACAGCATTACGAAGTGTCATAATTATGGAACATATCATATGAACTTATACCAATATCTATGTATCATTGCCTCCTTTTCCTGCACAAGGATATGACTTAAAACAATTGAAAATATTGTTAAGCCTTGCTTTGAATTCGCGCGCTTCACGCTTCTTAGATGTAAAATCAAGTCTTCAGAACATTTTTGTGTTTGTAAGATTACGTCAATTGGGGTAGCAATGCATTCATTAATATACCTAGGAAGTAACTTTCTGGGGCCATGGTTTGGTTTAATTATTTTGTAGGTTCGACATTCCTGAAGTTCTTTTCTTGACGAGCTTTGGTTGTGATCAAGATAGTTCATTATTTCTTTCGTTCATGGTGTGATTGAATGCATTCCTTGATTGTATGGTATAGAAGGTCTTCAGTTTTAAAACCCCGTTTTCAATTATTCAGTGGCGCGCTTTGGAGATTACTCATCTAAAAGTTTTTATATATCTTTTTTGGAGGATAAAAATTTGTCGAGATATAGTCACGGAGAAATTTGCAAGGTGCGTGTTAAGTTGAATGTTATGTCTCGAGTACTCTCTGTTCTTCGGGACTTGAACTCAAAAAAATTTCAGCTAGCATTGAAGGTTAGATTAATTCCATGAATACTTCATAATAATTATATTTTATTTATGAAGCAGAAATTTAATTAAAAGAATTGCTTAATAAATTTTTAAATTTCAAGTTTTGACAACGTTTTCTATTGGCATTTCCAATGCAGTAATTGTATTGGAGTGATAGTGAAAGTTTACTAAAAGAAAATGCATCGCATCTCCTTAAATATTGCTCCAAAATTGCAGATTACTAGCAACCAATGGAAAACAGCATTGGATATAAAATTGGTGTCAGTTATGATTGAAGTTTGTTATAATTGCAAATTTTAAACTTGGCTTGTTCAGAAAGAGAACTAGTTTCTAATCTCAGTACAACACAAGAATGAACGTATAATTTTGTCAAGTGTTTTGACATCTTAATTGATCAGAAAAATCTTTCTGGAATTTTGACCAAGCATTACCTTTCCTCGGTATAGCTAAATTAATCACAAATCTCCTTTAATGGAATGTATTATTATTGGTAATAAGAAAAAACCCAACTATTATCCAGGGTAAATCAATTAACTTTGATGATTGTTCATCTTAGTGGAAATGATTTGAACATCGTCTAATTTCAGATAAAATATAACAATCACAGCTTTTTCTAAGAAGGGGTATTCACATGTTACAGAAGAGTTGGTTACCTCTGGCTAGTCACCACCCGTCAATGAGACCCATTGTTATTGTGGGATGTGGAAAACCCCTATACCATAGCTAACCGACAGCGCCCTATACACTAACTATTACCGTAACCCCAGCAAGATTTGATGGTAAGGAGAAACAGGGTAACACCGCGGATGAAAACTACTTTATGATATGAGACAACTTGCAAACTCTACGCAGAAGGGTATTTAGGGTTTCTCAGTTCTCACACGGTTCCATTCTGCACTACCCCGGTATCGAACCAAGGACACTCTTGCTGAGAGACGAAAACGCTAACTGCTACGTCTTTCAGTTGCAGAACCAATGAACGTATTACATACGCATTTACTGTTAATTTTCCTGTAGTTTTATTAACTCTTTCCCAGTCAACGGATTGGTTGTTTAAATTACTTCCATCTACAGTTTATTCCATCACTATTGTCTCAATCAAAACTCTAAGAATAGCTAACCAAAATGGCTCTCATTTTTTTACAACCAAAAATATAAAAAAACGTCTTTGGAGAAAGGCAGATTTATAGATACCGACGGTTGGATATTTTTATATATTTTTTTGCTAGAGTCTATATGAGATTACTGGTGGCAAAGATGGTGGTACATGGAGGAATACAAGAACGGAATAAAATAGCGGTCGTTTTGGACTTTTCTCTCTCTCTCATCTTTCTTTCTCTCGTTTCGTCGAAATGTCGTTGAAGTGACTTGATCAACGAACCGCGAATCCCTCTTCGACGTCATCTAGAGCCTGTTATCTAAGGTTGCTGTTTTTGCACTGGTGCATTCTATGGTGGAACCGGTCTTGGAACTCGGGTCGCCAATGCCGGATCCCTGGCGTCGCGCTGGGGAACCTTGATAGGATTGATATCCACACAGCCCTGCCGTAGCTAGCGAGCCTTCCCAAAACGAACCAGGGAATTCCCGGAATCGCTTTTTACACCCCCTCCTTGACTTTTCTGGATTTTTATCCTTTTCGGGAATATTGCTGGCTCAGCGACTGAACCCCCAAGAAGATGTCAACTCAAAAAGGGAAAACAACATGGACACGAACACGATGGAAATTTCCTTAAAGCATAAATAGAGAAATTTTTGTCGTACCCCTCTATCTCTTACCTTAGTGTCATCAAACTATTGGGGTCCCTGTTAGAAAATCGCCACTCAGCTCTATAAGGGTATTACTTGGTTCATTCACGTTTCTAAGAATATGAAGCCAATGCCTTAGCCTTTGGTACTGTAGCTTCTTGCATCGGCTAAAATTCATCAGCTAAAATTTGTTTTACCACTGATAAAATATTACAAAAATTTGAATATCAAATTTTTCTTCGTTGAATTGACTCGAAAATAAAATAGCTTACAACCATGGGGTTGCAATCTTCGTCTCCCAATGTTCCTAGAAATATAAACGAATTTTTCATTAAAGGGATAGATCAAGTTCATCACAAGGTATCAAAGACATTTGATTGGCGTCACAAGAATTAACACCACAGTAAAACTGAAGCGGATGGTTTTAATTTTAACGAGATGTAAAGCAGAACCAGTTGGGTAAAATTTTGTCAGACTTCAAGTTAAAAAACCTCAAATTCCAAAAAAATACTTCATTTTTAATTCAAATTGTTACAGGCCTATTTTGCTTAGCACTCTGGAATTGTTTATTTAACCAATTATTGTTTGAATTCACAAACAACTTCAATTAAAATTTCGCTATAATAAGAGTTCGATAGTATGAAAATTGGGACTGTGAATTAAGTTTTTGACCTTTCAGTTATGTCTTTAGGGGCGGAAACAAGTCAAAAACCGTAAACACTCTCACTCATTTAGTACTTTTGTTCAAAACAACATCGTATAAAGGGGTGAAACTAAAAAACATTGGGAGGAGCTGGTATATTTGTAGAACAAGGTCCTAACGAGTCGCGTCTTCGCGTCTTTTCTATACCCACAATCCCCTTCGCCACCGCATCTTTTATATACGTTGAGTGATTTGTAGCGATTGACAAAAAAGAAAGGAAATAAGAACTTGATATAGAAAAGACGTAAGTATATAGTGAAGACAGAACGGCTCTCTCTCACTCTCTCTCACTCTCTCTCTCGCGATTTCCTTCAAGAGTGACGTCAGGCCGAGGGGTCGGACGTATATGAAAAAGTGTACGGGATTTCAAAATCCAATTTGATTTCATCGGATTTCGTTTGATTTCATCGGATTTCATTTGATTTCACCGGATTTCGTTTGATTTCATCGGATTTCGTTTGATTTCGGAATCTAAAAAAATCAACTGATTTCGTTAGATTTTGTTATTTTTTTCTAGTGATTTCGTCTGATTTTGAGATTATTCCATTGATTTCGTCGGATTTTGATTTTATTTCCTTGATTTCATCGGATTTTGATTTTATTTCCTTGATTTCATCGGATTTTGATTTTATTTCCTTGATTTCATCGGATTTTGATATTTCCCCCGTGATTTCGTCGGATTTTGATATTTCCCCCGTGATTTCGTCGGATTTTTAGATTTTCCCCGTGAATATGACTACCATTCTGGTCATGTTTTTTTAAACTTAGATTCAATAATTTTATTTAATGAAATAGCACCTCGGTAGGTCAACGGTCTTTTTAAAACTGAGCATATTTCCTTTAATACGGTGTTAATTAAAATTAAAAAGGAGGTAAATTACAAGAAAAACCACTTTATTTATTTATACACATTTTTAAATCAGGTACAATAATTATCACTTCCTTTTTAGTAAGTCATCAATATCTTTAAAAATATTTTCTGACAAAAACATCTTCATATCTTTGTATGTAAAGCTATTTTCAGGAACTGTACAAAAATATGTTGATAAACTGCAATAACCATGACTAAATCTATCACATTGTTTTAGTTCTAAGCTCGATTCACCCACCGATTCATACCAATTGCACAGGACTCCAATTCTATTGGCATCTTTAATATTGACATAGTTTCCAGAATAACTTCTATTCGTGGAGGTTTTACCATTCTGATAAGAAAATTGTAGTATTCGACCAATTAAATATTTCTTTTCATACCGAAAAGCACATAAGTCACCGACATTAACGGCATCTGCTTTGTATGGTTTCGTATTAGTCGTTTTCGAGAAATGTCTTGAACTTTGACTAGAGTTATCTCTTACGCGAAGTAAGCGGTCATTTGACAAGGTTTCATGAGAATTCAATAGCCATAGTGCGGTGGTTTTTCTTATGAAAAGAGTTTCGCCTGTGTTAGTAAAAGCGGTAAATGGAGAGTTGCATTTGATACTTTTTGCCAAGGTTCGGCTATTTTTTGCGCCAACGCTCGCCACCATGTCGTACACAGGAAGACCACTGCTTCTTAAATCGGTTTGACGCTTTACAAACCTTACTCCGTTTCTGTTGCACGAAGAGTGAATTGTTTCCATATCTTCTGCTAAGCCACCATATTCCTCAGAAACTACTTCGTAATCCAGGTTCGACGTAGTCGAGGGTACCACATCACAAATTGCATCGTTATTTTCGTCTTCATCTTCTTCGAAGTCTTCTAGCGCAGGTTCAATCTTTGGTTTGCGTACCTTCACTAAAACGCTCTTTAACAGTTCCGCGTCTGAAACTCCAACAACATCTGTCATTCCTAACATTGAAATTGTTTCTTTTGCTTCCAATCTAGCTTTTTCAATGGCTATTTTAATTTCAAAAGCGGTGGGTATTGTTAAACTCAAGGTCACTCTTTGATTAACAAAACGATGGCCATCTTTCTTTTGGTTTGGAAATTTTAAGAAATCTTCACAAGCTATCTGGGCTTGGACATCAAGGCGATGAATACGATTAAGAAGTTCGAGCATTGAAAAATTTGTTACAGTAGAAAAGACTGTAGACATACTTCTTAAGGATCTAAATAATTTCTCACATGCCTGTGACCCTGTTAAATGAGGGTATAAGAAGTCTCGACAGCTATCATCGCTTAAACATTGAGCAACGAGACTGTGGGCGTTTAACTCTATGCCAGAAAAACAGTTTTGAGTTACAAAGTTATCTTTCAAGCTATAGAATTCTGATTTTTCTATCCATAACCTCCAAAACCGTAAGACAAAAACAGCCCACCAAACTTCTTCAATTCTCTCAATCAATGTTTTTTGTTTGTTCAGAAAAGATGTTGTTACCGCTCTCATTATCTTTAAGTACACAACTGTAGCTTTGCTGTTGGGAATTTTCTCAGTTAAGAGTCGCTCGATATTAAAAGATGAAAGTCGCTCAACAGCAGCGAAATTCTGCTTATCCTTGGGGTTTAGGTCCGACTCCTTTAAGCCGTGCTCCGCCTTAGAACAAGTTGACAACAACATTTTTAGATGCGAGATGGAAACAACTTCATTACCCATTGGAAGGACCACTGAATCTTTAAGAATTCTGGATCTTAGTTTCGTTCCTTCGTGAACATGGTCTTGATAGTAGAATGGTGGCTTTAAAGAGATGTTTGAAATCCAAGTCCATTCTTCTGGTATGTTTGGATTACGTGGCACGTGTAAATCAAATAGAGAGGATTCATTAACCATGGCTTTAAGAAGCTTCGGGTCACCATCGCTTGAAAAAGATGCAACGGTAATCCCAACTTTTGCACATTCGGAAATTATGGTCTTCCATCTTGTTATTATGTCTGTACTCGAAAATTTATTGTCAGTCCCAAAAACGCTTAAGCATAATGGAGGAGTGTTGGGGTGCAGTGGCTGTACCACGTAAACGTATGCTACGTTTGCCTTAGCTTCCTTTTCAAAATATTCTACAACTGTTTCGTAAGAAGAAAATTCCATGGACTGCATATTCGGAAAACCATTCTTATTCAATGGTCTAACAAATCCGACACAAGTATTACTTGCTTGGTCGTAATCGATTCTACTAAGAATACGAGTTCCATCCTCAGCAACTGACACAAATTTGTGTGGTACTTTATAACGTTTAAGGTGCTCCAATACTTGAACTATGCGAATTTCTCCTTCTTTGATTGGATTTCTTTCCTCTGAGAGATATCGTCGGACTTGTCGTAAGGATGGTAAAGCTGATGGTAAATTTTGAACAACAAAAGAATACGCCAAAGACCCAGCAAATATAAAAAGTGCCGTGCTAAATTTTTTCACGCTTTCTGAATGTCTCTTAGTTCTTGAATGACAGTTGTTCCATAAGTGTTTTAGAAATCCTCCAATATTTGTATTTGTTGCTGGATTTGCTTGTGAAATGCTTGATTCAGGGTTACTCAACTTCAAACTTAAATCTTTAAAAATACCCTCATTTTCTCTAGCAATGTTCTCTATTTGATTTAAAGTGGGGAAGAAATCATCAAGCTTAGTTTGTGAAGAATCATTAGCAGCCGCCAAAAACGTGCGTTTCTTTCGCTCATTTCTTGAAAAATTAAAAGTTTTTCTTTTTAAGTTTGTGGAAGACATGCTAGACGACCCTCCCTTCTCAGCTACTTCCCTGGAAGGGAGGTCTAATGAAAATCCGCTTCACGATTTTCAGGGCCATCTTTGGTCTTGTTTCCGCTTGAATCTTGAGAAATGTTTATTCCAACAACTTCTTGATCATGGGGGCTTCTGGAAATTTGCTCTTCGGTAAATCGTAAGGTAGTTTGAACAAGCGGCAATTTAGGCTTAGGCTTTTCAAAACATTTTTTCATGTGCCTATAAAAATTTGAGGCGCTATATCCTAATCCAGAAGATGTTCTGTTCAAGACACTCATCTTCCCACAAACTAAACAGTTTATTCGGTAAACACCGTTAGACTGTGAACTTCCAGACAAAATCTCGTAGTTGGTGCCTTCTTTGGAATTAGAGAATTTTGCACATGTCGAATTTTTCTTGTATTTTTCAATTTGTTGTCGTAGACCACTTATAATTAAGTTATCAGCGGTCTCTGTTGTGGCATCTTCAAAAACTTCACTTCTCTCATTTATTGGTGAATTATTCAACGCTTCTTTGCTTGAAATGTCATTGTTGGTTGATTCGATGTTTCGCGTGTCATTGTTCTTTGTCAGGTCAATTTCGGTGATGGGCTTGGAAAAGGTAAAAGTCCGTGCTGGTGTACCTTTGGTGTACCTTTTAGGAGCAGCTTTCTGGTCTGAGAAATTCTTCAGTGTCATTGTCGTTTTGGGCATTTCGACTAATGTTTTAGCGTAAGCTTCGAGCTTATGATAATGTCCAGGAAGAAATCGAAACTTACTTCTGCTTTTGAAAAATACTCCAAACATTGACTTAGCGTCTTCTTCGTCAAATATCTCATTATTATCCCTGATGTATTGTTCTAATTTCTGAATGTTTTCCGGTTCTTCAAGTTTCTTGATAGATTCAAAAGAATCATAACCAGTATTAATTAAACAAGCAAACACTTGCGGCGGAAGTTCTTCCTTCATTTTGAGCACAAATAGTTCACTTGCAGTTTTTTTACACTGTTCATTTTCATTGTTTGCCATAATGAAATAAATTCAGTAAACACGTAGTTATTAAACAATAGTTTTTTCGTAAATTTAAGTAAAATGTGCGAAATCCTCGGTCAAATCGCAATTACCCTTTCTCGCGAGAAACTGTAAAGCTTTTACTACAACACTGGCACGAGCACGTTTCGACTAGTTGTGATTGTGAGGCGTTGGCATTTTCCCGCGTAAATATGGTCCCCAGATGTAGCTATAGCCGTAACTCAAGCTATGGCGCGATTTTTTAAACGTGGCAAAACGGATAAGCTTCAAAACGGGTCTGTTTATTTCATTTTACCTCCGATTTTCTTTGGATTTCTTTATTGATTTCGTGATTTCGTTACTGATTTCGTGATTTCGTTTCTGATTTTGTGATTTCGTTACTGATTTCGTGATTTCGTTGCTGATTTTGTGATTTCGTTGCTGATTTTGTGATTTCGTTGCTGATTTTGTGATTTCTTTACTGATTTTGTGATTTCAATACTGATTTTGTGATTTCAATACTGATTTTGTGATTTCAGTCCTGATTTCTGATTTTGCTTTTGATTTCGGATTTCAAAAGTTGGATTTCACGGGTAGCGTACGGGATTTCATGAATGACCGACCCCTCGCGTCAGGCAGAAATATCCCATTCGCATTCTGATGAACTCTGCAGCTATAACCCCTTTAAAGATTTCTCTTCTTCGCCAGTGTCTCCACTAGAGTTCTTGTCACAGTATATTCTGGAGAGATTGCCGGAACTATATGTACAACGTGTTCGATGGACAGACGCTATCCATCAAACAAGGAGACTCGAACATCAACCCCCACCCCCTTCTTCTTCTTTCGTTCCCCAATTCCCAACACTCTACGGACAACCATTTAGATTATGTTTAGAGGCTTCGGTCAATTTTCTTCCATATAACATGTTAGGAATTTCAATCCAGTCATTCCATGTTTGGGGTTGTTTTTATAGTCTAGAGCTTTAGAATGTTCACTACCATTAGCCGCGGTATAACGGCTATGAGTAATGACACCATTATATAGTTAACTTCCTTCTTGTCTTTCATTCTCTTGAGATGCGACGTAAAATTTCGTCACCCACAATAAGTGTGTCACTTCAGCAAGTTTTTTGTGTGTGATATTGGCCTAAACATAATTCTAATCTATTTTTTACATTCAAAAGAGCATTTTAAATAATGAATATCTGCTTTCATGGACCAATATTGAACTAAACGTCGATGCAATGTATCCATTCTTTCACTCCAAATGGAAATGATATTACACTTGCTATTTTTCCAATCTGCTGCCATCTTGAAAAATGGCTAGCAGAAAAGTAATAAAAATGTCCAGACGGGCAACGCCGGGTGCCTTGGCTGCTAGAGTATCATAAAATCATGGTGTACGTTCAGTAACTGCTATCGTTCGCGCCAGTTTTAGCCCACCACTTTCAGAAATTAGTTAAATTATAACGAAATTTGTTAAGCCTTGGTACTTCGCGAGCTGTTTGAATAAGGTGAAGCAGATACCATTTAGATCGAGTCAAGTTGTTGAACTTGACCAACGAACCAAAAATGCATTCAACAACTCATGAGGTGATGTTGCCAAAATAAACGCAACGGAGAAGAAAACGGTTGTTTCCCCGGTTCGAGTAACTGAACGTAGCCATGGCTGCCCTTAAAAATCTTAATACTGCAAGACCCGTTTCAAGTCTGAGTATCAATATAAGTTCGACTTTTGCCCTTTTTACCTCTCCGAGTGACGTATGTCACGGAGAGGTTCTGTAACGATCGTGTCTGTCTGTCTGTCTGTCTGTCTGTCTGTCTGTCTGTCTGTCTGTCTGTCTGTCTGTCTGTCTGTCCGTCTGTCTGTCTGTCTGTTGTTACACCCACGTGACCGCGTTCGCAGTTTCCAAATCGGAGCAAACGTGTTCGCCATTTCCGAACTGCTTTCACAGTCACGGAAATGGCTCCTCTACTTGAGTTCTCACACCACCATCTTCTGGTCTTTGTCCATCCCACACGGACACCAGTCTGTACATACTGGCTTCTAATCACCACCATCTTTTGATCTTCGTCCATCCCACATGGACACCAGTCTGTACGTACTGGCTTCTAATCACCACCATCTTCTGGTCTTCGTCCATTCCACTTGGACACCAGTCTGTACATACTGGCTTCTAATCACCACCATCTTCTGGTCTTTGTCCATCCCACTTGGACACCAGTCTGTACATTCTGGCTTCTAAACACCACCATCTACTGGTCTTCCGTCTATTCCACATAGACACCAATCTGTCTCATTGGCTTCTACTCCATTATCATCGTTTGCTTTTAGGATATACGCGGCGATCAGCTAGGGTTACGAGAAACGTCTAGCCTCCCTAAGGTGGGATCGCCACCAAAGGTTTTCGCAATTGCGCTTTTTCCTTACTATTATAATGGAAACGAATCGTATATATACCCCAAAATTTGAAGAAAGCGGGCAAGAGGGGTACCCTTCACTCTAAACGTCAATATTAGCAAAGTTTGAGATGATAATAGGTATAACTTTATTTTAAACGATTTAACTATTATTAATGTTAATTATTGAAGATTAAAATAATTAAAAATAATTATATTTATTTAAATATTAAAGATAATCTTGTTTCTCAACTCAAAATTAATACGGAAAGAGTTAAAAAGCAGTCTATGTTTTTGTCTGTGTGTGTCCGTCCATTGTTACACTAGTGCGTCGCGTTAGCGGTTAGCCTTGTGTTGATGTGTTAAGAAATCATACAGAACCTTAATATTCCCTTTTTCCATAATAAAAAGTGAATATGTGGAAGTATTTTTCGTAATTATGATGCATTTAGTACTTTTGTAGCTTTAAAGCTCTGTTTCATTTTGATATTCCAAAGATTTTTCTTAATATTGTTATTTGAAATGGCTGTTTATATATTACTTAAGCTATAATACATCTGTATATAGAATAATCCTTGGTTTAATGATTTCATCAAGAAAATTAAGACCTGGACTCCGGCGGGTATATAGTATCATCCGTAATAGGCTTAATGAAACAAAGAGTAAATAATTGAGGCCTGAGGTGAAGCAAACTTTGGTCTTTGATTTTCGTGTCTGAAATGAAGAGACATCAACGGTTCAGAGTGAGCCGAAAGTTAAATACACTATTAAATAATCAGGTTAAGATTTTATAATAGAAGAAAAGATTATGGTGGCATTTAGAATAGTAAAAGGGCTAATGGTAAACGGGTAGTAGCTACAGGCATTTTATTCTCTTTATGGAGCGCATTGACTATTAGTGCGTCTAGCTACAATTTAGCTTTGGTGTTATTTATCGTTAACATTCATGTTGGCAAACTAAGAATATTGTTGAGGTGAGACGAGACGATAGTGTTTACACTGCAAACCAGTTGTGAATGTAGCTATCAGAATATACGGTAAACAGCTGAAGCGAAGACTTCATTTCCTAATCTTTTCCCCATTGACTGATATCCATGTGTCCAAGATTTATCCTTATTGGATTTAAAATGTCGTCTGCTTTACTGTATTATTCGCTATGCTTGGAATACTGCTTCAATATTTCGTAAATTTTTACTTCAAAAAAGAGAAATAATTCCATATCTAGGTAAATAAGTTTGTAGTAGTAGACCTCTTGACTCGGAGAGGTAATATTTTGGTTTTCCCAACTTGTATTTTAATCTATCCTTGTCCAAAGAATATAAATATTTTATATTTGACCAAAATAATAAAACTCTGAAAGTTAAAATAGTCTTATTATTTTATAAATGACCCTCCGAAGTTTTTTTCTTTTTTCTTTTAGTGGGGAGCAGGTAATAGACTTGACAGATGACTTTGGCTTAAAAATATATTTTTTATAGTACATGTATGGGTATGTAAGGCAACAGAAAACAGGTTTATACCCCCACCCCTGAACTCTCCAGGTTTTTTTATATTTTTTTCATAGGGGTGCAACTTGGGCGCTAAAGCCCTTGATTCTTTGTATCCGGTACAAAAACCTTTGGAACTAGATCTAAATTGACCGCGGCTCTTCACTGACTCATTATTTTAGATAAAAAATCTTTTAGGGATAAAAAACGAAAGAAAAAATAAGAGATAGCAAAGGCAAAGACTCGGATTCTACGAAGGTAAAAAAAATCCAATATCAGATTGCGGGTCGAGTTTGATCAGGCCTGTACAGTGTCTTTTGTGTGTCGCGTAGAGTTCGCGTATGTCACGGGTCTTTCTCTACCAGTACCACCACAGTCTTTGAGAGGATCCCCAGCAATTACTTTAAGGATTTTCTGAGGTTTTTCTTCCCGCCCTTTTTGTCGATTTATCTTTCCTGGGTAAGTCCTCAAAATTTCCGACGTACTCTTATATTTTTCGAAGCGTTGCTACAAGGAAATTTCCCATTTTTTTTTAAATTGTGGACGTTAGGTTTTGTTGAAATTAATTTGCATGTTTGGCCTTGCGTTTCGAGAGTTCTATTCTTGCGGTATAGCTAAGGTTTGATTATTTTTCATGCTATTAGGATGTTTTTTTACGTAGTTTTCAGGCTAGGAGGATTTATACCGTTTACAAAAGGATTCCACGGTACTTGGAGGACAAAATGCAGACTACTTTGTCCCCCATGTAGCATGGAATCCTTGTGTAGATGGTATGAATCCTACTAGTCTATGAATACATGAAATAAATCATAACTATTCGTAGGTATTTTTAGATAAATAGGTTGTGGCAGTAATTTTTGATGAATAGTTTTAGACCTTCCTAGCTGGATTTTCGTAATATTTTTTAGCTTTTGCTAAAATGATAGTTTTTTCAATGTTGCCAATCACGATTTGGCTCTTATGTGAAATAGGTTGTGGCTATATAATCATTTGGATATATAATTTTAGACAAATCAGTGAATGTTATGTGCGGGTAATAGTTAAGGATTAGGTTAGATAACGACAAATAAAAATCATGTCTTAAATCCAAACATAAAAAGAGAACGTTTATTCCAGCAAAGATTTTGTCTAAATTTTCAAAAAATTCTAGTCTACTTCTTGTTATCAAAATACGTCATAGCGTTCGTCTGCTAAGGATAGGGATGAGACATACATAGGAGAGGACATAAGTAAAATATGGCTCATAGAAAAATACTACAGTGAACTTGCGCTGTTAAAATACTCAAAATCACTGAAACACGTATTAGTTTTTACGTGTACTTAAATGACAGGATGTTTAAAATTAGTCATTTTGCAGCGGTATTCTGTAAGTTGTTTCTGAATCTAATTTACCTCCACATCTCTATACACTTTAATACACGGTGAAAACATTTAATCGATGCACAAATTTACCTGTTTTTAGTCTACACCGTGGCGTAAAAAAACTACTAGCAAAATGGTGATGCTATTGTAGCTACTTGTTATCGCGTTCAAAATACTCCCTCTGTCGCGCTGACACAAGGCTTACCTTTCCCCGTGTTAAAAGTCTTCAAACGCTAGCCAATAGATCATTTCGGACGTAACAATGTCGGATCACGTGATCCACTGAACCCATAGCTAGTCCAGTTAGGGGACGACGACGACCATATAACTCATAGGAGGAGAAAAAAAAAGATAGACGAGATAGGATAAGATAAGGTAAGATAGAAAGATAAAGAAAAAAGTATCAGATATAAGGAAGCTTTGGGAAAAAAAGAAGTCTTTCCCTTCTCTATTTTGGGAGTATACTGGTACGTGGGTTATATATTGGAGAAATGCTCGAGCGTGACTGAAAAGCCAACTTGTAAGGAAGGGGCCACGAGGTACAGTATACTCGGCTTCCTTCACCCCTCCTCCTCTCCTTTGGTCTTCCCCAACTAAAGGTGTCTCCAACATACTTCTATTCTTACGTCAACGCCATCGGGTAGTTTTATCCCCTTTTCATAGTCCATACCAATTGTAGAGTTCACTTTAGACTATCCTGTACAGATGTACCAGTTCGTGATTATAAAATACTAGAGACAAATACCTTACTTTTAAATTAAGTTTTCACTTCAAAATAGGTTAGTTTCAAATCGGTCTTAAAAATAACTTGCCTTGAATTATTCGCATGAGTAATTTGTATTTTATTTACGAAAAGTCGTTGTTTTGGAAAGCAAAAAATATATTGGTTTATAGCACTATCCGCTTTAGGAATATAGGTATGCTTCTTAGCAATACATGGTTCAAGAACATGGGGATAATTTTTACCAGTACTTATTTTAGAATACATATCTATTTTCTTTTTTGTAATCACACTTCAAAAATATGTCCAATTGTTTTTTTAATACCCTTCAAGAATTCATGTTTTAATTTTAGTAATACTCCCTCAATAACCCATGTCTAAATTTTAGTAATACCTGAAGTATATGAAACTTCTCTTCGAGAGAAGTGTACCAAAAAGCGGAGTAGGTAATTGTAACATGATTCTACCCAACATCATTTTATGTTTGGAGCAAGGTTACTAAACCGAATCACATACGCGATAACTAGTTACCTCATCATTACTCTATTAGAGCTGAACTATTTGCCAAGGCGCATGCGCTTGTGCGTTTTTATCCCAAGTCAATATGAAATTTGTGGGTTGATTGCTGAGGATTTAGTACCAAACAGTTATAGAATTCACCATACACTGAATTTTGATGAGAAGGAGAGCAAACAAAAAGGCTGAGCCTGCATGGAAGAATCATGTTACATAACTGAAGTATTAGGAGGATACAGAGTGTCACCCTTCTTCTATTATCCCCTTCTGGTAATACCCAGCCAAGAAGACGTCCAAATTTTAGAAATACCCCTTCAAGAACGTATGTCTACAATATTAGTAATACCCACCCAAGGACACACATCTAAATTTTAGTAATACCCAACTAAGAAGCTATGCCTAAATTTTAGTAATACCCAACTAAGAAGCTATGCCTAAATTTTAGTAATACCCAACTAAGAAGCTATGCCTAAATTTTAGTAATACCCAACTAAGAAGCTATGCCTAAATTTTAGTAATACCCAACTAAGAAGCTATGCCTAAATTTTAGTAATACCCAACTAAGAAGCTATGCCTAAATTTTAGTAATACCCAACTAAGAAGCTATGCCTAAATTTTAGTAATACCCAACTAAGAAGCTATGCCTAGATTTTAGTAATACCCAACTAAGAAGCTATGCCTAGATTTTAGTAATACCCAACTAAGAAGCTATGCCTAAATTTTAGTAATACCCAACTAAGAAGCTATGCCTAAATTTTAGTAATACCCAACTAAGAAGCTATGCCTAAATTTTAGTAATACCCAACTAAGAAGCTATGCCTAGATTTTAGTAATACCCAACTAAGAAGCTATGCCTAGATTTTAGTAATACCCAACTAAGAAGCTATGCCTAAATTTTAGTAATACCCAACTAAGAAGCTATGCCTAAATTTTAGTAATACCCAACTAAGAAGCTATGCCTAAATTTTAGTAATACCCAACTAAGAAGCTATGCCTAAATTTTAGTAATACCCAACTAAGAAGCTATGCCTAAATTTTAGTAATACCCAACTAAGAAGCTATGCCTAAATTTTAGTAATACCCAACTAAGAAGCTATGCCTAAATTTTAGTAATACCCTCTTAAGCTTATTTTGATCCGTTGAATTCCGTAAATGGGACGAACCTTTTTAAAGAAGAAAGTAGAAAAGGTGGAAGATAGGATATGTATAGTGGTGAAGGAAATATACTTAAGGGTGGCAGGCAGGGCACGCTAACCGCCGTAGGAGGACCCTGTGCTATAGAAAAGACGAGAGTGACTGAGATGAGAAAGAGAGAGAGAGAGAGAAAAAAAGTTTATTGACAATAAAAATGGAACTACAGGGCTTGAAATTGGAAAAGGTACCAGGGCTTTGATCCCTTATCTATACTCTCTAAGGGAAAAAATGACTAGCGATATATCAAACGAAAATCCTTTTCTCTGCCGGCCTTTTATGATTTATGTTTCAACCCTTGGCTGGCTAAAAACCACCACCACTACTACCACCATCATCTCGCTACAAGGGATACTCGTTTTTCGGATCGCTGAAACATAAATGTTTTTTTAAACAAGTTTCCAACTTTCAAAGAAACTAATTTGCATTTATTCATGGTCGTATGAAGAAGCGGAGACATTATGCAAGTTCTTAGTTAAAAGACTTGTCCTATAGGCCCTTCCCGAAATTTTTGGAGAACTTCTGTTCCTTTTGCAAGAGTAAATAACCTAGGAGTAGGTAACTGGTACTTTTACCTAAACCTGCATCCACGATTGTTCACATGTTAGAAGTACCACTTCAATCAGAATTTGAGCTACAGATAATAGACCATTTCATTAACTACATGCAAAGAAAAAAGCAGACAGTCGGGATTCCGCCGTATTTGGTTGTTTCTCTCACGAGGCAATGCCTGACGAAGCCCGTGTTCACTATAAGACAGAGGCTAGCCAGCTCGGACTGCCTCTGGAGGTGCTACTTGGCCCTAGGGAAATACCATAAGGTGTATTTGCTTCTCTACAGGAATTAATGGAATAGACCTTCTCGATGTAAAAAGGGGTAGCCAACCCTTTATAAATGATATGCAAGGGGGTTTACACATTTCTGTGTCTACGTACTCTCATGATACAAAAAGACCACATTACATGCGCCAAAAAGCTTGATGTAAGGCAAAGTTTTACCCCGATTCAGTTACATTGAAATGGTCTACGGTCTGTAGTAGGCATTTTTGTTCTTTCCTTCATGTTGTTCTTGACGATGTACTCTTTATCTTCATTACCGAAGATGATAAAAATAAATTGGTAAAGATTAGACAGTGGTTAAAAATCTGGGTGCGTAAATGATTCACGGTTTGAATTATTTATAACAGATTGCCGTCTCGTCTCTTTTAAAGTCAGTCATGATGGCATCGATTTTTCAAAATCCGTTTTAATTAAGCTGTAGTAAACTGTATTGTTCATTTTCTCCTTTCATTACTTTATTGAAAAAGTAACATGCTCCCGTGCCATAGAAAGCTACGTCCGTACAACACAGATGATGCGCTTTGAACTATCCATTCAGTCATCGATCGCGAATAAGTATTGCCAGGGAGGATTATAAAAGGAGATGAATTGAACGACTGAAAACCGTTAATCGTAACTCCAACAACAGTAAAACCTGGTTATCGTGGCAAGCAGTCTGGGAAACGGCACACTTCCTGTGGTCCAAGACCCGTTTATTAGTTGCTTGGACCAGTTTTTAAATTCAATTAATTGGGGTTACTGGTCCTCGGGACCAGTTTATTAATTGCATATCGCTTGGAGCAGTTTATTAATTAAATTAATTGGGGTTACTGGTCATCGAGACCAGTTTATTAATTGCATATCTATAGCAACACTAAGCGGTTCTCACCACAAATCTCCGCACGTCTAGACGCAGTGGGGAAGACGTGATCTGGCTAGGGAGTCAAGACTCGCGGTGTAGAATACTTGTTCACCCCACATTACGTCTCCTTTTCGAGTCCTCACTGGTATCGTCAAACGAATGACCTTTATTATTAATAATATTGATGATGCGTTCGTGTGGTGGAAGTGGATAATATATGGTTTAACCTTTCAAGATTTAATCAATGCATCCTACAGACTTGACTCTAAAACCAAAAGCGGATGGTATGGCCCGTATTTCGTAAGGGAAAGGGTCAAGTTATATCGGTTGAAACGGTAATAGGTCACGTGCGTGGCACGAGATGTTTAGTACGCTTGTAAGACCCTAAAGAGGGCTGGCTATAGTAAGGAAGCTGCTCGTAGTTTATTTATGAGATGCGATTGCGTACGTCGTTCTACGTTATCGGCTCTTATATTCGTGCCCCCCCCCCCCCGTCCATGCCGATTTTACGATGTTTATGAACGTTAATTCCCTAATTTCGGGCAGCCACTAAACATAATATTTTGCGTCCACCGCGCCTATCTTGAGTATATAATGCGTTTAGATAAGTGCGTAATGTATTGCTCCTGCGTGCCCTGTTAGTCTCTGCTCAAAATAGCCCGGCTACACACGATGCAGCCTGTAGGCCTTGGTATAGGAATACATCCAGTGTAATTAGATCAACATAGCAACGTCATGTAGTTTCCTTAATTGTTATCGTATTATTCTAATTGCTTTCACATCTCAGTGAAAATCACTTGACAAAATGCTTGGAATTCCGTAGTACCATCATGCGAAGTGCTAAAAATTTTCAGCCAATGATATTAATTATAAAATTTATTATAAAAACATTTCTGTAGCTTATCGATTTTATTTTATTAATTTACTTATTTACTTATCATTGGTCAATTATTTCACGACAAACCACTAAGTTTCTGCATTTGTAATACCTCTCTAATATTTCTAAAATGAAAGATAATTTAATAAATTCTTTTGAGAATTGCCGATTTATAACATTTTACCAAATTAATTGGTCCGTTATCTTTCTTTGATAAATGACCATGCAGGTTTTGAAAGTAAATTTAGTATTTTTGGTTCTCAAAATGTACATGTAAACCTTAAATTTACAATAAACTACTAGAAAAACTAGCGTATAAATTTTTAAAATATCCTTGCTTTGATATTTCATGCACCGCGACAAAATATGTCTGAAGGAATTAATGTCACTTTCGTTAAGCCTTTGCCTGCGCGCCTTAAAAATTGATAGAATGTCACGTGATTAGTTAATGAGGTCACGAAGAAGAACACGCTTTTATATCTTTACTATCTAAGTTCCCCCGCATTCCCCATGTGTTACTTTAAATGCTAAGAGTTGCCTGTTTATGTAGAGACTAAAGTCTAAATGGTATAAACAGTCTTGGGCCCTTCTACGAAATATTTATTTCCTATGGTTTTATAATTAATTCAATAAATCGATTCATTATTAGGGGTTATTCATAAAGGTAAAATGTTACGGTCTGGAATAGGACGGTCGTTAAAAGTAAGGGGTTCGCGGGCCAAACCTTGAGGAACTCAACCGCCAAGCCTATTCTAAATCATTCCTTGCAGCTTTGTCAAATTCGGTAACAATGTTTAATTATCCCTAATAGTAATTTAATCTTTCCCAAAGTTTAATTCGTTAATTTAATCTGGTTTTAACAAGGCAAAGTGTTATAAACCAACTATGCTTGAGAAATAACTTTTTTCCACCAACATTTGCCCGTTACATTTTTCTTTACCAAGATTTCTTCTCTAGATGTGACTTTTTCCGAAAATAAAACAGAACAAAAATGTAATGTATATGGTTTCTGGAATCGTACAAACAGTGTTATAATATGGTTAGGGGTGAAACTTAAAGGTATGAAGCTAGACTGGAGAGAGCGAGAGAGAGATGAGATGTGAAGAGAGAGAATTCACTCTTCCTTGACGTCACGGAGAGGTGCTTCCATCTTTTATGACCTTAAGTTACGGGTGAATTACTTCTAAATCCGATAAAAGTGATAATTTTCAACATCTCGGTTGTTACGATGGATATGATCCATTAATTCCCTCCCCATTTTTAAATCAATTCAATTGTGTCAAATTGTGTAAAGTGATCTTAACCTATTGGACTTTAAAGAGAGAAAGTTATATTAAGCCTGGTAGATTTCAATATCTTTTTTTTTAAATTGAATTTTAGTATGTTTGATTTAACAAGATGTTTTTAATGGGAAAATTAATAATTTATGGTGCTTATTTACTCGAATTTTAATCGCATTCTGGAAATAAAATTTATTCCGGGCTTTAGACGTTCAAGATAGTTGTGCAATAGTTTTATCTTAAATTATATATTTGGGAATTGTTTATTTGTATGTTTGTTTGTTCTTTATGCACAATCATGACGTGACTGATGTCAGTAAGAGTAGGTGCAAGTTTTAGAAGTTGTTTGTTTGAGCCAGTATAAAACTTTCTATTACAGATCCGAAACATTTTAGCTTTCTTAATAACCCCTAATTAAGCTTCGTTTTATTGAATTTGAAAGCGCTAAAAAATGTTTCTAAAAGCAAAAACAAAATTGGGCAGATATTTCACGCAAAGACTATTCAGTGACAAAAATCCTCAACCGCATGCACCTTGGAAAATAGTTAAGCGCTAATAGAGTACTGAATGATGAGGGAACTATTTATCGCGTGTGTGATTCGGTTTAGTAACATTGCTCCAAACGTTCTTATGTTGGGAAGAATCATGTTACAGTTACCCGGCTTTGCGGTAGGCCTACACTTCTCTCGAATAGAAGAATTATTATACACTTCTGGTATACTACTTACAATTCATGTGAAATTATTCATCAATTTTCAGTTCACACTTGTACTTCAGTAAACTATACCATTTTAATCTTTGCGTACTACCCGTATCTCAAATTATTTCAAAAAGAGAGTCAAGGAGATAGAGTGGGGGTACACTTCTCTCGAATAGAAGTATTATTATACACTTCTGGCATACTACTTACTATTCATGTAAAATTATTAAAACATCAAATTTTCACACGTGTACTTTAGTAAACTATATACCATTTTAATCTTTGCGTACTACCCGTATCTCAAATTATTTCAAAAAAGAGATGGGGATGATGGTGTTTCTGTAATACTTTATAATACGAGAACTAAATCCCTTACGCCCTTCGTTGTAAAAATAACCAATTATCCATCTAGGTTCCGAAATGCGTGGCGTGTATAGCCGAGCACTACTACGTGGTCGTCCGGAAAAGTTTCCCCTAAAATTTTACATTGTAAATTTTAAAGAACTTTAAAGGAGCTTATCGAGTAAAGACATTTTATTTCTCATTACTAAGTCTCTCCCCCTTCATTCTTCCTATCTGGTTTTCGCTTTGTAGTATCTCTCTCTCGGAGTACAAGCTAGTCGACCCCGGTCGAACCATCATAAATGTCTAATGGCTGCCCTTTGCCTTTGCCTTACTAGAAAGCTTTTTAACGCCACGGTTCTGCCGGAAAAGCGAACCTTAAAAGTAGATGCCGTAAGGGAAAAGAGTATATTCTGTTGAATAGTTGTATGCTATATTCCACGGTACATCACGAGGCGGCGTATCTTTCCGAGTTCTATTCCTCCCTAGAGGATCAACCAATGGAAGGTAGGGTGGACTGAAGACATTTTACGCGCGGGAAAGAGTGCTTGCTTCTAAAAGGGGGTGGAAAAGGGTGGCGCATGCGCGTAACGAGCTAGATGTTTCATTTGATATCAAGAGTAAATTTACCTGGAGTGTATGGATCTCAAATTGTGGTATTAAGAACATATCAGACCTGCAGAGGAGGCTCAAAGATAGACCCGAACTGAAAAACCAGTTACGGTTTTTTTTCTTTTTTATTGCTGTATTTGTCAAGCTTATATCGATGTTTTTACAGCTGAAACTAGATATTAATTAAACAACAATATTACACCTTTAACCCGTTTATGACTCGAAATATTTCTGTCTAAAAATGTCCAGACCAATACCCGTAATATCCCCAGAAACCAGATGTGGAGAATTTCACAATTTTGTTACAATTCCCGGCCTACAATTTTCAAACGACCCCTTTCGGCAACAAGATATATACCGAACTAAGATAACGTCAAAAAATTAAAACCTGTAAAACAATACAGGGTGTTTCTGAAAGGTCTGTAAGAAATTATGGGGGTGTATGTTTATTTGGACGGATGGCCCCTTAAGTTTAATTAAGAAATTAAAATAAGATTCTAATTAAATTTAAGGGGTCATCCGTAAAACTTTGCAATCATAATTTGAAAACGGTGACCCGGACGGCAAAAGGTCATAGAACATTTTCGGTTCGAAATCGTCGTGCAAAAGTAGTAAATTATAACATATCCCATAATGTCTTACAGACATTTCAGAGACACCCTGTATAGTAATCAGGGTAAAATAATGAACAAAGGATCTATAAGGGTTATAAAATTATACTTGGCCTAAATTGAAATAAGAAAGAACTGACTAAAGTGTATACACAATCGCTAACCATTCAAATAAGTTGAAGCAATTTTAAAAATCGAGCTAACTACTGTAAAAAATATGTATATATATTACACAAAGGGGAAACTAACCGCGGTACGAGACCCCATTTATTATTTTAATACTCGAATGGGAAACATAAAAGGATGAAAGATAAAATTCTCTTCATTATTAATTCAGGCGCGTAAACGTTATCAAACTAATTTTGCCATCCGTTAACAAATATAAAACCAATTTTGCCAGAAGGTACTAGCTCTTGTTAGCCTTTGCCTTCGTTCATTTCCAATCGTCTTTCTCTACCCATCCCCGCATGGCTATAGGGCCAGCGATCCAGCTCCTACACCAGTCTTTCCACCTTTTAATATATAGATAGCGGAATATAAATCAAGTCTTATTGCTCTTTTAAAACAAACAAAGACACGAGAGCTATGGGCCCTGGAATAGAATATTGTCCCGGGGCGCAAAATGCGCACACTTCAATATATTAACGAAGCAACGAAATTACAATGTTCGATGCGCCACCCGATGGATGCTTTTCTGCTCAGAAAAATAGAGACAACGAAGAGGGAGATACAAGGAAGGATACCTTGGTATACCTTTAAAGGGAAATGATTAGATTCCGAGGCTAAATATAATAACTCAATTATAAGGATAATTTTTCTGCTCAATTTGAAATATGAAAATGATTTCTTTATACAAATATAAGGGTTGACGCATTGTAAAACCTGGTATTGAAGAACGGGTTTACCATGGAACAGCAGTTCTAGAAAAACAGCAGCATAGTTCAAACTTGCTGTTTTTAAATTAGTTGCTACTGTTTTGAGGAAATAGCTTGCAGTGTTTATACAAATATAAGGGTTGACGTATTGTAAAACCTACTAGGGAAGAACGGGTGTACCATGGAACAGCAGTTCCCGGAAGAGCAGTTCCAGAAAAACAGCAGTATAGTTCAAAACTGCTGTTTTTAAATTAGTGGTTGCTGTTTTGGGAAATAGCGGTGTTGAACTACAGTTTTGAAAAATTCTTAATCTTGCAGTTTACCTTGCCCATATTAAGTGTAAAAGACGATAACCAATGCAGTACAACAAACTTAACCTTACTTACCAAGTTTCAAGTACACTGTTAAAAATAAAGGTATTTTGAAGGTACTATAAAATACCTCCGCGACCTTTTTAGTACCCATGAACGTATTTTATTAGTTGTCTCACAGTGCGGGTATTAAATGATTTCGAAAAAGGTATTTTGGAAATATAAGGTATATAATGAAACCTTTTAGAGTTTCTGCGCTTCTGCTGGTATGTTATCGTACCCTGGAAGTAGAAAAGGACTTAACAGACTCCTTTAGAGGGAGTTTTTAGTTCCGGCGTGCTGATTATAATTAACACTACTAAAGTAAAATACATGATATAATACTTCAAGCCCAAATTCTCTAACACTAACTGTTTACTTCACCAGTAGCACTAGTAATGACAGCGTAGAAGAAATCTCTGTTGGAATATTATTAATAACCATAAAGAATAGGTTCGGTAGGGTAGAATAGGGTAGTGGTTTTCTACCCGAGATTTCAATTTCAATCTCAAGTTTCCTAGCTAGTGGTTTTTCTTAAATATATAATTACATATAATTAACATTAATTATTTTCTTTGACAGCTATGTACACTAGCATACGTTACATCATTTAAAGGCAATACAATTATGATATAAGGCTTACATAGTTAATATAAAGGTTTGAATCCGAGCTTACGCCTTCAGTCGCCATTCAGAAAATATCCATGTATATGTGACCCTGAATTACCTTTACACTATAACAGTATCACACCTTCCTTAACAAGGGGAAACTAAATATAGTATCGGGAAATGTAGAGTGGTTAATCCCTTGCTTACTAAGCGAACTCTCACGACCCCGCAAGCCTATGGCGCAGACACTTAAAGGCGAGATGGAAGGCAAAATTTTACCCTCATCCCGTAAGCCCACAACACAGACACTAAAAGTTGAGATGGAAGGAAAATATTACTCTCGTGTCTTTCAGTCTCATTTGCATCGAAGTGGTGTATTGCTTACCATGTCTGAAAATGATTCAAGCCCGCGGTAATAAAGGAAAGTTTACCAGTTTCAAATGTGGCGCAAATATTTTTGATGGCGCGAAAGTATAATTTAGACCTGTTTGTGGGTTTTATTTGACACCTAATTCGGTAGCACAAAATACCTTTAGAAGTATATTATCGAACCTTTTTGAGTGTTAACAGGTACCCTTTTCGGTAATAAGGAGTACCTTTCACAATTTGAAAGTTTTATTCCGACCTTTGTTGAGGTTTAAATGATACCCATTACGGGATCACAAAATACCTTGTAGTCCTCAAAAGTACCTTCTTCAAGAGGTATTTCATAGTACCCTTACACAACGGTATTTTGTAGTACCTATATAGGTACGTCTGGGGATGCATTGAAAAATACCTTTAAAGGTACTAGACAGTACGGTTATTTTTTACAGTGTATAATCGAACCTAATACTATTTGGATTTCAAATAACCCATTTTAACCTCACCTGACCTACTATTCCATTTCAAACAACCAAACTTGCACCATAATAATCGACTCGGTTTTTCACATCCCGATTGTGCTGTTCTTTATAGAACTGCTGTAACGGTATGCCACTTTTGGAGTACCGCTGTCTATGGGGAATTACCGTAACGTAAAACTGCTTTTCGGGAAACCGCTCTTTAGGGAACCGCTGTTATGGGATCCGCTCATACTATTGCCTCCCGGTAGAAACTAGTGTTCCGTAAGTGCGGTTATTGGCTAATGATAACTAAATGGGAAATATCGTTTGGCTTAGAAAAAAGGGTTTCAAATGTCGCAATACCTGATTTAATTGCTAGTACGTAGTTTGATTATCACTGCTTACTTTTAATAGGCATTTATGAAGTCGTAAATTACGTCGCAACAACAGTTTATTATTTTGTTATTGTTTGCGACGCGAGTGTCGCCATGAAAATGATATTAATTAGGGTGCAATATTCCTAAAGCCTAAAAAACAGAGGACGTATGTAATGTTTTCCCCTAATGAATGTTTTTATAAAACCGCAATTATGAACAGCTTGCGACGCTTCTTAATGCGAAGAGCAGCGAATTCCCTCGACCAGAGACATTTGTTACAATTACAAGAAAAATATTTGTTAAATTAATCCTTTATTATAATTACTGAAAAAAAAAGATGTGTAAGCAGTCGAATAGCAACAAAGCGTTATGCAGCCTACCAAGGTAAATCGTTATGCAGCCTACCAAGGTAAATCGTTACTTTGTATTTCTGTTTTTCAGTACAGTGACCTGACGCCTATTTTGTCTTCTTTAACATTGCAGACGCATAGGCCTTGTTCAAATATACCATAAGTTCATAAGATATGTTCCATAAATAAGTTTGTCACTGGTTACAAACAGGAGCTTGTCATGAAGTGACGTAGGTCATAGATTCTGAGTAAAGCGACGTCTGGTGAGGCTGAGAGCGCTTCAGACTAAATAGGTAGATGAACTGCAAAATTAACCGAGTGTAGCCTTGCAATTCTCGCTTGTCGTTCTCGAACTAGCTCGAGCTGTAAGTCTCTAACATTACGAAGTATAGTTAGTGTCATACTTATGGAATGGAACATACCTTATAAACTTATGATATATGTTATTTCGAATTAAGAGGAGAAATTCTACTTTACATTGAACAATATTTTGTTAAATACGAATTTAATCAAGTAATGAATTAGTTGTTGTCTGAAAACTAAATAATTTTCAAATATAATTTTATCCATCCACGTTATTTCGAATGAAAAGGGGAAATTCTACTCTACATTGAACTATTTTTTTAATTACGAATTTAATTAATCAAGTAATGAATTATTTAATTGTTTTCCGAAAACTAAATAATTTTCAAATATCATCTTATCCATCTAAATCTATATAGCCTTGGGTTCGGTGTCTAGCCCTCCCATATATGTAAAATTTCTCAGTAAAACCAAAGAGTAATGTATGGGGGTGGAAGCGAAAATGCATTTGGGGGTATAGAGAGAAAGCCGGGGTCGATTTTGGCAATCTTATTCTGCCTTTATTGGCATTTAATATCATCCTTATGGAATTTGGGGGAGGGGGCCAAAGGGAAGAGGGGGAGAGGGCAGGAGAGCAAGTTCGGAGGCCGGGTTATGCGTGGAGAATTTTGCTAACTAGGCACAAGGCTGTGCATTAAGGCAAGGTTTATTAGGTATGCGAACCGCGTCGTCGACGGAGCTAGAATTCCCCCCATTTCTGCAACCAACTCACTCCCCCTAGCGACTAAAGAGTTCAGTGAAAGGGAGAGCTATAGCCGTTATGTAATTATAAATGCATGATGATAGTGGTATCAGTCCCCGTATCCTCAACTTTACTCTCTGTTGAGTTTAGGGACCCGAAGTATGTATGTATGTATACCATTTGCTATCTGCGTGAAATTTGAAGCTGTATCTTTCCTTAAGGGATGCCGGGATCGGAATTCGTGTTTTTTTCTTCTTTTCTTTATTTCTTAAAGGGCTAGTCTCATTTAAAAGGATAACGTTTTAATCTATTTTAATAACGTAGGGGGAATTTTTCTCCTTGAAATAAGACAAATTTCGATAAAATCGGTTAACATTTGCCCAAGATACAATTTTGTTTTTTTGAAATAATTTTAAAAACCGGTTCATCCACCCAAAAATCGGTTCTGCATATTCCAAAATGCTCGGGATTTTTTTCTTACGTAAGAGATTGGCTCATGGGTGCGCTCTAGCTCGCTTCAATTTCGAACTAGGCCTAGCATTAAAATTGCGTTTAAAATTAGTTTTTGGATATTTTTCACCTACGTCACAGGGAACTGCCTCTAGTCCGAAATTTTGAAGGGGTGAAAATTTATTATTTGTATTTTTAACCCATAATATCTAATAGTAAGAAATAGTTTTGGAATAATTATAATTTTTTAATGTATTTGTACGTACTAAGTAATAAACGTGTTTAATGGTGTATTTAAAATTTACGATTTCAGTGAGACAGGTCCTTCAATTTTCGTTAAGCCTAACGTATATGGAAAGTGTGGGGGGAAGATGTTTAGGGAATTATGACTGTATTTACGAGATTGTATTTGAATAGAAAATCGCCATTATCGATGGGAAATTAATGAGATTTGACTTACTTTCTTGTAGGTATTTTTAGCAGCTGCAGTGTCTTAATTTTTTTCTTTCACATTATAAGTTAGCTTTATTTTCATTTGTACAAATTTTTTAATTTCGACTCATTTCGCACACATTTCTTTGTGGCTCTCAAAGTTTAAGAAACGTACCAGAAAACCTGAAACGTGTATCATCATTGAATGTTTTTCGTGCAAAACGTACCCCGTATAATTTTCATATTAAAACTAGATTTAACTAGTTATAGTTTTCAACGAATTTAAACTTAATGAATTTAAAATGTGAGACCACTAGGTTTTGACCTAGACGTTTCTCGGTCAGTGAGAGCGTTGAAAAAGTAGACCAAAACATGTTCGAAAATGTAAAGCACTCTAGATATAACATCTTTCAAGTTTGACTTAAAACGAATCCCCTCTTTAGAATTTTCATTACAAATTCGAAACCAGTTCTTGGAAATAATTTAAACTTAACTTAAAAGTGGTGAGCATCTTATCTGCTAATATATTTTTGGTCAAAACTCTCTGATATTAGAGTTTAACAAACAATGTCGTCACCCCGCCAAGAAACTCTGAAACATTGTCAAGAAAGACTTTCCTGCGTATTATAACATAGACGAATCTTCTTAGGCTTACTTATTTTTATTGCACCTCAAATTAGAGGATACGTCAACTTGATATATTTATAAAGAAATTTGGGCTTCGTTTATACACCCATCTTTAATTTCCAAAACTAAAATCGCCCAAGGAAATAAAAAAGCTTATTTGGTCCTTGCCCTGGGAAAAGGAAAACTAAAAATGACGTATCTAAATCTAATCAAGCTCCGACGTCGAAAAGTGCGAACAGCGCCCCTTGGGCAAACCTCGTAAATTTCATCCCGATCTTCATCCTCTGCAGCGTGCTCACTGCTCATCCTGTATAGTTCCTCTTTCCCGGTAGTTCCGACCCAAAGTCTTGTTTTCTTTATCGGCAAACTCCTGCCAGTGTTATGAACATCTCATTTTCTAACCGAGGGGCAAGGTACTATTTCGACTCGCCTATAATCTTAAAATCACATGATCTTAGCTGTCATTTAGTTCTTCTCGAAAAACGAAGGGAAACTGTTGGGTTATGTTAATATTTGGACCACACTAATAACTTCTACAACTGTTATTAAAATAGAACAGTTCAGCACGAACGTTGAAATTGAGAATGGAAGTAATCGATTCTCAGTAATTTGAGAGTTCCGGGTTGAATACCTACAGATGTCGTTGTACAGACTTCGATAACTTTCTCTATTTCTTTTTTAACTTCCTACTGGTCTTCGAACCACGAAATTTACGTCAGTGACATATCCCTCGACTGAAGATCTTCCATTTCCCCCACATCCGAAAATCTGCATACGCCACGACTCCCCGCTAGTAAGGACACGAACGCTAAGCCTCGGTCTCCTTCCTACGTTAAGCCTTGGCCTATTTTTTCCCGCCCGTTTTCTAACGTTCCCCCTTTCGCTCGAAGCTGCCAATCACGCAAAGTCCAACGTGCCTAATTGGCCGCTCTTTCCTTCCACAAACACTGGGGGAGAGGAAGTTTGTGGGTGGAGAAAGGTTCGACGTTCCTTTCCTTGGGGTTTTGAAGGAGGTGAAAGAGTAAGGCTCAGGGGCCTAATTAAAACCCTTATACTGTTTCCAATGAAGTGCGCTAGATGGAGCGCCCTCCAGTCAAACAACGAGCGAACTTAACCGGCTTGGGCATCGCGGGGTGTTTAGGAAGCTGTACCCCATCTTCCCACCATCCTTATCTTGACAATATCCATGCTCCTCTTCTGTTATTTCAACGTTTTAACGGATAATTTATGCATTTTAATTTTATACGCGATATATTGCCAAGACGGTCCGGGGCTACGGCTTTTAAAATTAGTTATAAACACGTATTGCGACTGGCAGTGTTTAGATTATTGCTATATTATTAGTATCGTTGCTAAACGAAATGGATATTTTGATTATTGCCAAGGTTTGTTATCTCTTTGGAGAAAAGAAACCTTGACATGAAATAAGGGTTGAAGAATAAAGGTTGAAATTTCGGGAAGAGCGAATTAAGACAATTCGTTCCATGCTACTTGTAAATTTATCATTTGTTTGTGGAAAGTCGTTGCAGAAGATAAGTTTTTTTTGGTACATGTGAACGCGACCCACGTTATGAGTTGGGAGCTCAAAAGGGCATCTGTCAAGATATGGCTAGGTATCAAGACACACGCGGGGTGGGCGAATTGGTTGGAAAAGGTTGGAGAGCTCGGAGAGTGAAAATTTTGCGAGAATGGCTCGATAATTTGACGTTCCCCTTAATGGCGATACGTTGTTTTTAATTAGAGATGTGTCCATTGGAAGGAAGCACCCTTAACAGCCCTTAGTCAGTGCGGCAAAGCACCACGGTACCTCTTCGTTTCTTGTCAAAAATGATACCCGCGTCGCACCAACAATATTTTTCGCTTTTCCTCAATGACAGACTGTTCAATTTCACAGAGTCAATGAAGTCAAGCAATCATGAGAATGCATTCAGTTCTGCCACGAAAATAATGCTGATAGAGGAAGTTTTTTCTTCGTTCTAGAGCTATTTCTCTTAAATAAGTATGAAAAGAACAGGCAGCTCAATTACTGTAAGGTACAATGACATTGGCACGCATGTTTAACTTATTGTTTTCCTAAAAATATTGCTCAGTCTTTAGGTTCACTTCGGTAGACACAAATGTGGTACATATCTCTTGATGACATCTTATATTTTCCTAAATTAAAGTTGTATTTCCAAGTGTAAGAAGGATAATATTTGTAATTCTGAGGGATAAATATTCAGGTGGTTTATATGCAAAATTCATGCTGAAGTGAGTAGAAAAATGCTATCAGTCGGTAACTTAATGTCTACCCAATGCCTTGTACCCATTGAGTCAAATAGTTTGAACTTACTACCATCTTTTAGGCACTCCTAACTCCACCTAGTAACTTTTCCGGTGTGCAAAAGCCCCCTCCCTATTCTAACTACTTCAGACGAGTCAATTAGAGTAAATGAACTCTGATCAAATATTTTCCAATGGCTGAAACCTGCTTCCAACTTTTAAACCTTCTAGATATGTTAAATGATAGGTCATAATAAATTTTTGTCTCTGAGGGTCAGTAGTACTTCACTAAATTTAACGGTATGGTATTATTATTATTATTAATAGGTCTCATTTTATAATTAAACGTCACTGCCGTGCTTGATGATTGCCAGATGATTGGCTGGTAGACATAGGATTATATAGCCTACTAAGCCTTCCAACGTAACGTGTCGCCGGTCTAAATCTAACGCTATACTAATTAAACTAGCTGGTCCTAGGAACCTCAACCAACCAGAAGGATGAATTGGCTAATATCTTGAAATGACTCATCGCGCTTTCTCTTGCTTTGCAGAAAAGCACAATACAGGTGCCCTCAATTAGTTTTACCGATTTAATTTAAAAGATACCCAATGTATTTTTTTTTTAATACTTGAAAACTTGGTTTTGGGATAATAACAAAAGAATTATGCCTTTACTATTCTTTTAAAGCAAATGTCGGCTCCTGTGGCAACCCTAACATTCTGGCTAATCTTCTACAAACCAATTGTACCTTAACGCATAAACCAGTCGGAACTCGTTCTCACGGGCAATAGCGGGCCAGTCAACTCCACCCCTCGACTATGGGAGCATCTAGGGGCATTTGTTTAAACTAAATCACAGCCGAGATTTGCTTTAAAGTATACCAGTCCGACTGTAAATACTGTTGATTGTGGATTCACTGTTTGATATTATTCTGGACTGAGAGATAAAACAGACTTAATTCCCGGGACAATTAGTAATTAGCTCTACTTCTTGGTGACTTGTCGTATAAAGATTGTACAAACTCAAAAGTATTTTTATAAATGCCTTCAAATGGTATTAAACTGGAAGATCCAAGTGGTCCTTTCCTATCTAGAATTGAAATTTATCCCACGTTTGCATTAAGCGCATCAATTTAGAAGAATATTAAACCCTAATAGAACACACGAACTTTGACCTCTTCATATTAAGTGTAACTGACCACGTCCAGAAAATGGTACGTTTTCTTTCTTCCGTATAACGATATCCATAATTTATGCCCTCTCTCCGAAAATTCCTTAAGCCAGCTACAGCTCTTTGAAAGTATTGCGAGATTTTATATCTGACAAACATAGACGTATATAGCCTCCACAGTGGATGGGGTCAAAGCCTGGTAGTGTCTAAATTACCAAGCGGGTTCCATTCAGTCTAGCAAATAGAAATAAAAAACACAGAGCCCTAAGCCTTGGTTGGGAAAATACTGTAAAATACTTCACAATAGTCCACAGAAAACCGTTAGGCGGAGTTAGATGTGTATCCATTTCAAAGGCCTAGGCCTAGCTTGTACGCATTCTCTTCTCTTATAGCTCGATAAAGTTTTTTTTTTCGGTTCCTACTTATCAATAGAGTAGCCCGGGAGCGTATTGACTCAAGGGTAATTGCCTCTATAGCCAAGATACTTACAACCCCTGCACGGTTTCTTTCTCTTTTTTTGCTTCACTTTTTAGGCTTAGCTCTTGCTCTCGTGCTTCTTCTCTGTACTGTCTCCCACGCAGTTTGCAATGGGTAAAGGCTTGATCACTAGTTATATTTAAATACGCTAGTTTTACTCTTCTTTTTGAGATCAACTTCGCAGCCATATCACGAAACCTCGCTTTCTATAGAGAGTAATACGTCAAAGACGAGTATCGGCCATTACCCTATGGATAAGGCCATAAGTGTATCGGTATAAGCCTTCATCCAGTACGAATAAGTGATGAAGAAAACTTAGAAATGTTTACCATGAAGCCGAGAACATATCTGAGGTTTTCCCGTCACACCCTTTCCATATTTCCACGCTTTTAAGGACCAAATTAAAAAAATATCCGCTCAAGGAACCTAAAGTTTACTACACATTTGCGTGTTTTGCCTTGGGTTTGCGTGAACAGCGTTGTCAGGTGTCGCTATGGCCGTAACGTGAGCTTTGGTGCAATTTTTCAAACGCATGCGCTATGCGTCGCACCAGAACGCTCTAATGTGTAAGAAGCTTTAGATTACCTTCGATTATATCCACTAGTCTCCCAATATTCAACATTGAAATTAGGAACGCGCCGTTTTTAACCGACTTATTCCATCATTTGTCCAGATGGCGCTGAGCGCGTTATTTACTTACAGTGAGTTGGCTACTTATGACCGTAAACTTATGATACTGTTTGTTCGATGGGTATTTTTTAGCCCGAATAGTTTTGTTTTTATAGATACATTTTCTTGATCTAGAATAAGCAACATGTATTTGGATACAGAATAGATATCGTATATAAATTTATTTTTTATACGACCATGGGAATTTGGTTTTAACCTTTGACCCCATCTTGATGACGTAATGTATAGGTGTGTGTTAAATACGTTACACTTCATCTGGAATCTTAATATCTTAACCCTAAATTTTGCAACGTGTATTTGGTTATACAATAGATATCGTATATAATTCTAATTTTATACGACCATGAGAATTTTGTTTTAACCTTTGACCCCATCTTGATGACTTAATGTGTAGATAAAGGTTAAATACGTTACACTTCATCTGGAATCTTAATATCTTAACCCTAAATTTAGCGAAGTTCGTATCGAGAAAGATCACCTGGTTTTTTACTTCTTAATTTTCTCGCGTACAAGTCCGTGTTATAGATAAGATAAACATACCGAAATTGAAGTACATGACGTGCAAGTTTAAGGCTTTATCTATTGACCCGAAAAATGGTACAAAAACGTGAGTCACCCCATGACTCGGCGCTTCAATTTCGTCAAGTTTGAAAGAAACTAAGATTAATTTTATAAATGAAAATTGGAAAGCACATTTTAATTATTTTATATTTACTTATTTATTTTACTAAATTTAGAACTTTGTTTTAAAGTAGTTTCTTCATTAAAGAAACATTATTATGATCATTATTAAAAACGTATAAGTTTTTAAGTTTGTTTGATAAACAAGTCTTTGGTATTATTAAAAGCGCATTGAATTTCTTTAGTAGCCTTCGGGATGTGATGTATTCAACAATTCTTTCAGAAGTTAAGAAGCTAAAAAAGGAGCATGCATCTAACATTACTCTCCCCCAAAATTTTCCATTACATTTCTATTCTTTGTAGTTCAATAGAGTCAACGAAGATTTTTTTTTTAAATTGGGGGATAGAAAAAGGTTGAAAAGGATTTTTTTCTCTCTCAGTATAAACGTCGTCTTACATTTCCTGCCTGCACCCATGGCTTTTTTCTGTTCTTATTCGCTTTGCCTTCGGGAATGTGATTCTCATCCCAACATTCTTCTTTCAGTCCTTCTCCAACGGTGGTATAGAAAAAAGTACCCCTTCCGTTACACTAATGCTTCAATGTATTTCTTTTTTAATATGTAGTCTAGTTCACATTTGAATTTTCGGTAATGATTAATTCAATCTTGAGTTAATTGAATCTACGATGCAAGAATTGCACCGAACGAGGAATTAAGAAATAAATTTTTTTTAATTGGAATATAATTTATAGTACAGAAGTTAAATTTAATGTTTTTTTTTTTCTATTTTAATCGAAAGTGCATAAAAAATTAGTTTTTCAAGTTGGAGCTAATTGTCTGTGTACAATTTCAAGAAGGTTTGGGCAATTAAGTTAAGTTACAAGAGTATACGCTTTAGTTTTAGCGGTTTAGTATAAAATTAAATGTCTATAGGCTAGAAACATCCGAATGTTTTCAATTGTTTGGTCTACAGGTGTTATAAGAGATATGAAGTAACCGTATATTTTTCAAACTGTAATTTACCGGGTAAATTACCGATTCAAATTTTGGGAAAAATAAAATTACTGTTTTGTCGGTAATGTATTAATCCGCGTTGAATTGTGTGCACTATAGTTTAGAGGCTTTAAATAGGGCGGACTAATGGGAAATTCAGTAGAAACTGGACTCCGAAGTAAAACTATCTAATTTTTTACAGTCTATACGCTTATATTTTATTTCTGTAATTCTCTAACAAGTATACCGTTTAGTAATTTTTTTTTTCTTGATAAGTTGCTACTGACTTTCAGATCTGACCTAAACAATTGTTAATTTCGAGAAATTAAATCAGTGTAATTGGAAATTACAGTTAATAAGCACGTGAAACATAATTTAATGAATTCTAAGATCTCGGGAAAAGCTAACATGTAGGGTAATATATCCCATTGTATTTCCAATGGCGCCTATACAAATGTTTACCTCGCTGCCAATGCTGTTCATAATAGAGTTCCCCAAACCGGGGTGGCAGGTTAGAAATACTTAGCATATTCTGAAAAAAATCCGAACTAAACTAGGTTCAACGTCGTATGTTAAGGGGAAATTAATGTTAAGTACTTAGAATATTTTTAATTCCGCGTCCATCTTGGAAAATGGTGGTTTGTTAGATATGTTCCATAAGTAGGACGCTACTCATACTTCGTAATTCTAGAGGATTACTGAGAGCTAGTTCGAGAACGACGCGAGAATTCATTACACTCAGTTTTGTAGTCCATCTTCCTATTTAGTCTGTACTAAGCCTTTGACAACCTCTCACCAGGCGTCGCTACGAAAATCTATGACGTTTCACCTACGTCACTCCATGACAAGCTCTTAGTAACTAGTGACAAACTTACCGGAGATAACGAGGTGATAAAGTTTAGCTTCTTGTGTAACGGGTCACACTCCTGATGATGGTCCAATAACCTGACCGAAATTAGTCGAGTTTTTAAATAAAATAATTTTCTTTAACACTTGAAAATATCGGTTTTTTTTTAATAAATTAAGATATCTTATGAACCTATGGTAAAAACAATTTAATTTCTTTACTAGCTCCTTTAAATCCCGTACAAATTATCCCTACATTACAAAAACAAGTGAAAAAATTATCTGGACTAATCACGAGCCAAGATTTAAACCCTATATAATAACTATTTCCGTAGAGAAGAACCGTAATGATATACCTCTACCTACCTTTGAAAAAAATTAGAAGTACCGAGTACTTTTGAAAATGAGCGACTCCTTTTACACTAAGGTGATCGTCGTAGAGCGCGACACGCTAAGCGATCCTAGAAATATTAAAAATTTAAATTCATCGAAATGAAGCGCTCGTCGTCTCTCCGAGAGAACCGTATAAAGGATTAAAAAGAACTTGGAACGGGAAACATGACCCGTAATGAAATGTGAACGAAACTGGAGAAGAGTTCCGCTTTCATCTGTAAATTAAAGTTCTACCCCCAAAATTTTTTTATATCCACCAGCTCCACCTAGAAAAAAAAAACGTAAAAGAAAGGTCTGCGCACGGAT
This sequence comes from Phalangium opilio, assembly GCF_054372755.1. Classification (NCBI taxonomy): domain Eukaryota; kingdom Metazoa; phylum Arthropoda; class Arachnida; order Opiliones; family Phalangiidae; genus Phalangium; species Phalangium opilio. The sequence goes on from NW_028324151.1 coordinate 8,488,446, forward strand.
GGGGGTTAACAGAAAGTATCAGAATAAAGACCCGTTCCCCCCCCCCCCTCCACTTCTTTCTGCTACGCGGTGTCAAAAGAGTACTGGAAACAGAAGTAAATAAAACTCAAGTTAATAATTAAATGATTTCAACTTAAGTTTGTTGTTCCTGGGTTTGGGTTGTTTCGTGTTAAGCAAAGCCCCCTTCGTTAGAGAATTATTTCTTTGGTCTAAAATTTTTCCGAAATGGATAAATAAAACAATTATATGAAGCCAAAAAGCCATATCTAGTTTACTAGGGAGAAGTTATAAATTCGCCACATTTCTAGCTTTATCTCCAGTCCAAACGTAGGTCCGGAGTTAATCCGGCCCCGCCTCTAAATTACAACCAGCATCTCATTGGTTTTTGAAAACTCGCGTCAGCGCGACGCGAATGACGAAATAATGTATTTTCTGACAGAGGAGAGGCGAAATAGCCCGGCCTACCTTTACGACCCTCCTTGAAGTTTGAAAGGGGGACTGGGACTATGGAGCGCGAATACTTAGGCATCTTAAACCTTCTCCCTAGTAAACTAGATATCGCTTCTTGATGAAGCTCGTTAGAAGATGAATTAGACGTCTAGTTTTCGTAATGAAATTATTTTGGATCAACATTTTACTCGCCTATACTTCGATTAAGTTTAAATCTCATCCAATTTAATAGATGATAATTAAATTTAATCTTTCAATTATGAAACTTGCTAGAAATTTATCTAGCTTTTTTTCTATAAATAATTTGCTGGTGAAAGTGAATTATAAAAAATTTGATCAAATGCAATAAAACTCAATAAAATTAATTTTTGATTCCAAATGATTATAGGTTAAGTTTTATCAAAATTAAGTCTAATCGGGACATTTCCTGTGCTTCCTAAGGGGTTTTTCATACCTTCGAGTTTTCTACTTCTGATATAAAATTATAGATAAAAAAGAAACCGCTAAAAAAAACGGAGAGACGACTCTTGTTTAATACGTCAGGCTTTACTGTAATTAGTTTTTTTAGGATCTTCCACCCCTCATCTGTGTGTGTTTTTTTTCTATAGAAATCGAGGGGCCAGTCACTTAGCTTAATCGGTGTACACGGCTGTACCTTTTGACTGTACTAAAAAGATTACGCGTGAACCTGTCTTTGACAGTGCTTTAATTATTACTCGTAATCCGTAATCGGTGTTCGAGTGGTTAGCCCCTCGATTGACATGGCTTTAGTCCGGAATTACTGTGAATTTATGAACAACTTTTAGATGTTCCAATTTCTTTAAGGATGTTGTCGATATGTATGTACATCTGAAGAACAACAGAGTACTTAATTTGGGTGTTTTGACCGACTCAGTTACCTGAGAGATAAGTAATATATTTGAAATTATTTGAATGTAATTTCGAGGATAATTTTTGTAAAGATCATCTTGGGTGATTCCAAACCATGGAATAGATGCATTAATAAATAGGTGTAGAATTAACGAATATATATTATTTTTAAATCATCTTACACGGGTGTATTGCGGGTATGAGCTTTACAGGGGCCCATAGGAAATACATAGAGAGTGTTACCCCTGGAAGTTGGCACTTTACAATTTTTTATAATTATAACAATTTTTCAATCGGATGACTTTTTTGAGCTACAAAACTAATCTTAAAGTATTCCTAGACAATTTTCTCATACTTGGTAATATTTCAAAAACATAAAAAATTAACATTATTAATTGAAATGAAACTATAAAACGAAGTCACAACGTTCTTGTATGGCAAATCACATAACCCATTTTTTTCCATCCCTCACTTAAATGTAGTCGCTCTTTTAACGATCAGGAAAAACCTGGAATAGTCAGGGAATTTTGAAAATGAAACAAATAATTATAATACAAGCGAGATTTAATAATAGGCATAATTATTATCATAACCTAATATCAGGGAGTAAGGAACGTTAGAGGGAGTATTAAAGTGAATAGGCGCGTTCGTTAGATTCGTGGCTAAAATCGTCTCTCTCTGGCGCTGACTCGGGGACTCAACGCGGTGTCCGCGCGCATGCGTCAAATTTAAAAACCGTCGTGCATCTGTTTTTTAACGAGGTATTTTTCTGTTCTCGCCGTTACGGCAAGCCCGGCCGCCGGCGGCTCGAGATGCGCCGCTCGGCCTCAGCCGATGATATCTAACCAAGGCTTAGTGTAGTTTTCGTGTCTAATTTTATTCTCAGAGCTATATTTATGTTGAAATTTAAAGAAAATGTTATAATATTTAGTTGAAGACTTGGTAAATGTCTCAAAAAATTTCGAAACTTGAGCTTTAAAACGTTGAATATTTTATAACGCCTACCGAACGATACCGCAAATTCGGCTTCCGGGCTTCCCGGTTATCTCGACGGTGAGTCGAACAGAGTGAGTGGGGCAGCAGTCGATGGAAGCGGAAGCTGGCGCTCGCTGCAGAGATAATTTTTAAATTCTCTCTGCTGGCGGTAGTAAACGACGTCACTCGCGCCTGCGCGTTAGCAAAAATTGAGGAACGGAGATAAAAATTCCTACCCCCCACTTTCTTTACCATTTGCCACTGTATGACGGTTTTTTTAGCATTAGATCAAAACTCCCTCTAACGTTCCTTACTCCCTGCTAATATACTCCATAAGTATGGGTCTACGGTTAAAACCCATAGCATCGGCATTGTCCAATGACACTCACTATTCTTGGAATTCAAGTGCATTAACATATTCATCGAAATAAATAAAAACACATAGCATTTTATCCTTACATTTCCTTAAAATCAACTAAAATTAATCCCAGCTTAAAATGCAACACTGAATTTACAGCATCTATGCATAAGCCATTGAAAATTTATGCGCATTAATTTAATCAGAACCTATATTATATTCCATACTCATTGTTTAAAATCCAATTTAGATTTGCTTCCAGAAGCAAAGAACACTCACACTGACGCGTCACGTGTAACCTTTTTCTAACCCTAACTATCTCCATGCAACTCCGGGAGCTGCATCTTTTTTTCTTTCAAGAGATGCTATATTAAAACGCCAGTACTACGCTTTATTTTTTGCATTGTAAGTTTTTTCTTTGTTAAAGCAATTTTTTCTCCCTTGGCGAGTTGGATTTTCTTGAAACAACACTACCGTAGCAATATCCCTCTCTCGGATCTTTTTTTTTATGCACGCTGTGTCTCCGTCTTTTCATGGGAAGGCTTGGAAAGGAGTTTTTCTTTTATCTGAAACTCCGTTTTTTTATTATAGGGGTGATAAAAGGCTCGAAACAGTATACCTCGGGTGTGTTAGTGTAAAAGTAGAAGAAGGGAAGAAAAAAAATGTCTTTAGCAAACCGGATGTGTCAGACTCTCGCATGCAGTCGAGGAGTCGGACGTTTAACCGTTTTTTTATAACATCATTTCGGGTATTAAAATTTGTTAGAAATTTCTCAGGTTAAAATCTTGAAATCGTGAAAAGGGAAATTTGAAGATTAGATTACCAAAGTCAAAAATGTCAAACTATTGTTCTGAATCGCGAGGTAATGAAAATTATTAGTTTTTTTTCTTGATTACTGAAATCCTAGTTTAAATCTCAAAATCTTTTTCTGAATCACGAGAACTATAAATCTTATAGTTTTTTATACAGATTTTTACATCTTGTTCAAAATCCCGAAATCTTAGTTAAACATCTTGAAAGCTTGTTCATAATCTCGAAATCTTTCTTATTTATATTAAATCTCAATCAAAATCTTATGTTTATTAAATCTCAATCAAAATCACCAAATCTTACCTAAACATCTTGAAATCTTGTACGAAATCTCGAGATCTTACTTATATATCTTAAATCTCAATCAAAATCACCCAAATTTTAGTTAAACATCTTGAAATCTTGTTCAAAATCTCAAAATCTTACTTATATATCTTAAATTTCTATCAAAAATCTTACTCAAACATCTTAAATCTCGTTAAAAATCCCGAAATTTCATTGAATTTCACAAAACTTCACTCAAAATCTCTTGAAAGTTCATTCAAAATCTCAAAATCTTGAAGCATTGGAATTGACTTGAAGATTTTTGAGATATCCCTTTAAGCTTGTTAAAATCTTGAGATCTCAAAAATGCCGCACTGTACGCCAAACGTCTGACCCCTCGCACTCAGAACATGGCGGGGTTGCTTCCTAGGGTGTTTTTTGGGGAGACTGATGAGCTTTCAAATCATACTAGGCATAGTTTAGTAAGGAATTTTTGATGTCACTGTACATTTAGGCCTAGCGTTGTGTCAGGATTAGTATGGTATGTAAAAAAATATAGACTTGAGCTTCACTGGGTATACCTACATCCCAACTTTTTCTAATTGATTGAACCTTTTTGAGGGGAAAGATTTTGTTCGGATTTCCCCTTGGCGTCGTGTGATGAATATCTTGATCTTTTGATGGGTGACAGGTTTTCTTGTAAGCCTAAATTATTACTCTGCGAGTATGGGAGCGAAGACTGTCTTGCGTGAAAGGGTTGGGGTTATATTAGCGTTGTTAATTTTATTGGAGAATATAGCAATTATTTTTATTTCTAAAATCGCAATAATATAAAAGCAAGAGTGGGTTTTGAATTATTTAACAATTGAATATTATTGTAATGGTGTTTAAGCCTAAAATAGTATCTCATTATTAAGAAATTGGTACTGGATGTGGCATTTGAAACTCGCGTTATAACTATCACCACCAACGGCACCTTCCCGGCGCCCGGAAAAATATGAAGAAAATATTAATTAGTTTTGCTGTACAAGTGATTGACTTAAACACGTGTTTGTTAACGTAAAGTCGTAAAGCCTACCATCAAGCTCTGATATAAATTATACGATAACCACATGAATCCCGCTGAATCTTGGAATAATCGTGTAGAGGCAATTAAATTACGAATGTTTCAAACTAAAATAACGCAGACTGTCGGTCGAAATGTTTAGCTTCCACGTGTAAATTAGAACACTTCCTGGAAATTACCACGAATTAACTGTGTTTGCGAATACGTCATATAATGTACTACACTATCTTAAAGAAAATGTCGACTCCTAACACTCTGGCTAATGTTCTATCCACCAATTTTACTTTGTCCAAGGCAAGAAAAAATTGGAACTTGTCATCAAGGGTGGAGCTAAAACTAGGGTTTGCTAAGCTTAGAGAGAGCCTGTCAACTCCACCAGTCTGGGCAATAGCACACTTCCTCTCGTTCATTAATTGATTGGACCAGTTTTTAAATTTCAAAAGTGCGGTTACTGGTAGTTGGGACGAGTTTATCAATTTCAAATCTACAAGCAACCTAAGGGGGGACAAAGTAGTTTGGACCAGTTTATTATTTTGGACACACTGGTCCCAAGGGCAAGCTTAAAAAATATTCTCATTTCCCAGACTGATTACTCCACCCCTAGACAATGAAAGTGCCATATTGTGGCATTTCTTTAACCTAACAACAACCGAGACTCGCTTGAACAGTTTACCCTAATTAATTTTTAAATGGTATATACAAATCGTCTGTGACACGTGTGCCATTTGTTAATACACACATTATATAACTCATTTATATAAACAAGCCTAAATTTTACAACCCCTAAAATACACTATTTTAAATTGAGAAAATCCGGGAAATCGTATCAAAATAAAAACCTAATCGAAATGTAATATTTCCACCCAATGAGCTCGTTTCCTTTGGGTTTCTTCTTTTCCCCAAGTCCTAGCCTATATCTGTACTCTACGCGAGACTGTTCAAACACAAGAAGGGTCGTCGAGTAAAAAAAAAGAGCGGGAGAAACATAGGGATGGACTCGCTAAAAAAGCGGGTAAAGAAAGAGATGAAGGCAGAAATCCTTGCTTCGTGTCGATGCATTGTTTATTTTAGGATTTAGAAACCATTAGTACACCAAGAGACATCCTTTTCCGAGTTCCCCCTCCTATGTACTCTCGACGTATCACTCCAAGTTTACTCTTGCTATAATGATACTGTTCTAAGTGATGGTTGCTATGTTACTAGTTTTGAATGAATTGTATATTAGGGTAGAAACGGACTATGTATTCTCGCTCACAAAAGGAAAATATTTTTTTTAAAGAAAAAGGTATGTAGAACGAAACTCTATGGGGAAAAGTTGGGGTAAAAAATATATTTAAGTTCATCTCAGGTTAAGTGGGTAACACTAACGGAAATCATGTTTTATACAGGGTGCTTTTGATAAGTCTGCCATAAATTAAGGGGGATGTTCTTTGGGCAATTTTGAGTCGAAAATGTTCTGTGACATTTTGCCCTAAGCAACACCATTTTCAATTTAAGATTGGTCAGAGTATTTTATGGGTGACCCCTAAATCGTAATTAAGAAACTGAAAGACGATGATTTCTAATTTAATTAACGTGTCATCCATAAAGCATTCCAAACATAATTTATAAACGGTGCTGGTCAGGACGGTAAAATGTCATAGAAGTTACATTTTTGGCTCAAAATCGCCCAAAGAACATCGAATTTATTCTTGTAGGCTTTGTTGAAACACTCTGTATGTTTGTTCAAGCTATGAGTAGACGTTTTCACCATATGGTAAACTCTGAGTGAAAGATGGTGAGTGGTTGTAGTCGGTTCAGTTCTACGGAAGGTACAACATCGCGTATTTGCGAATGAATTTATTATATTAACTCGCGAGTATTGAACCTTGGTCTTAGTTATTAATATTATGCTCATGTAGCGCAACTATAATCCGCGTGACATCCGGTGAGATAATTATTTCTAACAACCCCACACCTATACCGGAAGTTCGGCTTTCGGCGCCGTTGTGACCTGTAAATAGAGCCTTTTCGTGCAGTGTCGTCTGATTAAGACGGAACGTCCTTCATGTAGACCCAAAGACATTAGACAGAGCTTCAACGTTACCAGTCCACCAAAGTGCATGTCTTTGGATCCACGTACCCATCAATGTTCTGCCTTAATTGAAAAAAGGTGGTCAAACATCAAAATCTATTTTACCCCTAATTTTTGAATAGTCTTAACACTAAACAATCATCGTCGTTAAGAATCTAAAACCAGTAAACGCGAATTCGACATAAAAGGAGGCTCTTGACTGGGGACATAGACTGGATATGACGTCATAAATTCGGACAGACACATTTCTAAGCCTTTAAACTAATAAACTGGCAGGATTTCCAAAGCCATCGTAATTTTGTACTACCTTCCTAATATGAAAGGAGATACAAACGAATCTCGCCATGCCCAAATGCACCTGACTCTGAAATTGTAATACACCTATTCGATGCCAAAAAAGGGGGTAGGCATCACTCAGTATTTGAACATACAAGGGGGTTGATACATTGCTGTGTCTGCACACTCTCATGATACAAAAAGACTACGGCGCAGGCGCCAAAAAGCGAAATGAGAGGCGAAGTTTTACCCTCGTGTATTTCCCTCATAGTTACATCGAAATGGTCTATAGGGATTAGATATTTTCTATGTTCTTGTCCAATAGTACGTCCGGGATTTGATAAATTATCGAACTACAGTTGTTCAAAATTTATAGAAGGGGTATATTCACTCTCAAAAATTGCACTCTAAGTTCAGAAGCAAATTCGGGCTGTACAGGGTTACAAACGTATGCGTAGTAGTATCCGAACCCATTGGTACGAAGTCTGTGATGTATTATGAATGACGATGATAATGCCGTTGTATGTATTCAAAAAGGAGCTTATTCTGTTTTAGTTTGCAATTGAATATTCATCATGGAAAATAATAAATGAAGACTTACAATGCAGTACTTTACTACCATTGCTTTTACGCCATTGCACATTTTGACTGAAATGAACGTAGAAATGGGTGTGTATTCACGTTCTTGTTGGGACTTGGGTTGCGAGATTTGTCTCAGAACGCCTAGCTGAAAAAGCCCCCCCCCCCGAAAGCTGTATACATACATTTGTGTGCCACAGTGTATCCCAGTTCCGCTACTTCCGATCTCTCTCTACCTCGTATTTCGCTTCATTGGATGCTAGAGAAGGGATTTTAAAGATTTCTTTTTTCTCCTTGCTGTGTTCCAGCATCCTCCTTCCACCCCGTCATTCACTCGAGACAGGCCGAGGCTTAGTGCTACCCCGTTTTTTATATATATTATTTTTTGTACCGTTATTTGGCGATGTAATGTTCTTTAAAAACTAGATCCCCTTAAAACAGTTTCTTAGAAAGAAAAAAACCTGCACTAAAACAACGTTTTTACCTAAGTTTCCCGCATTTTTCCTTAAAAGTAATCCAAAATGAGATTTACCTTTATTTCAGCTTTTGTTAAGTTTATGCAAATTTATTTCATATACCAATTTCCAAAGAGATTTTTAACACTTTTGTTTAAAGGGATAGTAAAGTATAAAACGATCCAAAAATTTTGAATCGAAACATTTTTTCTAAAATATGGTTTGAGAAAGTTCTATTTTTAGAATTTGAGGTCTTTAGATTAAAGTCTTCGTAAATAAAACCACACAGTTGCGACGTCACACAGCACGGTGCATGTAGGTCCTCACCAAGTCAAGGGATAGGATGTGTGCCAGGAATACATAGTTTTCTTATACTTGGAATCTTTAAGAGGTCATAGACCCCATACTAATATCTGATTGAAGGTAAGAGGATGGGCTTAAAACTTTGATAAACCGCCCGCTGCTCCTTCCTAGGTTTTACTGGTTCACACAACGCAAAGATAATTTGTTTACATTTGGGTTCGGCGCGGATAAGTCGACGGCTACGTCAATGTTACATGGCTTCTACGTTCAAATACATTGGGTGTGACGTAAGGGGTGACTGTTTCCACATCTCCTCCCCTTTAGTTCAAGCAGAAAGGCCCAGAAAAATGGCACTTTAAAGATTCCATGGAGACGAAATCTATCTATTCCAGGGGTGCCTATTCAAATTTCCGTTTTCTATTTTAGATTTTTTTCTCGCCTTTGAACATATCCGAAAAATTACTGCATTAAAAATTAGGCACTAATATCCTTAAGTTTAAAAGCTATAGACTGCATATGTATTAAATAATATCTTAATTTTAAGTCATTTAAATCATAACTCTAAAACAGTGGCCTGGACGTCAAATTGCCATAGAATATTTTCGACTCAAAGTCGCCCTAAAGATCAATCCCCTTAATATATGCCAGACTCATCAGAAACACCCTGTATATCAAGTATACGACATACTACCGTCCCTTTTTTAGAAAGTGTTTAACGGTTTATTAAAAGAGATACAATTGATTTGGTGCCATTCTCTTCGTAATCACACGGTTTAAACCTCACTAAATAACAAATTGTGTAAAACCTGTTGCGTATTGATGTTAACCCATTCTTCCAGCACGTTTCAACCCCCTCTCCCTCTTTTTTCTTTTAAAATCAACAAGTGCTATTGGATTTGAGCCAAAACTGGGGACTCCCAAGCTATCCATTACCCTGTCAAGCTCAAATTGCGGCGTTCGGGAAAAGCCTTCGTGCGGCTCTTTTCTCTTTTAGATTGCTGCTGACTCTTTCTTTCTTTTACTCTTTGCCCTATCTGTAACTGCCACCCTAACCCTAACCCTAACCGTAACACCAATGGGACATGGTGTAATAGTTTTGGCGGGAAAAAGAGCGCCAATCGTATCGTAAAAACCCATACCGGGGAAATTCTAGCGAAAGTGTAGCCCCTAGACTGTATTTTGCGGAACAGAGGCTTAGGTTTTTCACTTTCTTTTTTCATAGATGTAATATTGCGCCTCTTTCCTTTGTGAAAAGAGAAGAGGCAATTCCCTTTTGAGCTGACACGCCCAAATCAATAGGGAATATTTGGGGTCTATTTTGGGCTCTATTGACTCTCCATAAAGCGAACATTTATTGATCCCATTGACTAAACCGCTATTGCTCTATCTCCTTCAATAATTGTCTACATCTCTTCTCGCGTAATTTGTCTCTTATTCAATGTTTAACCTTTCATTTGAGAGATTTTATGGAGCTTACGATTAATAAATAGGTTTCCTAAATGCCGTACTACAGGGTTAACGACGTTTATTCTGATCTAGCATTTAGGGTTGCTTGTTGATATATCGTTTTGAATTCAATAGTTTCAGACCAGATGTTAAAAAGAACATTATTTTTAATGATCTGTATATAAAAGTGATATTCGTAAACACTGGTGATACTTTTGATGATGTTAATGTATTTTGTATGGAGAAATAGAAATCAAGAAATTAACGACATTTTTCTTCAATTTCGCAGAATCGTTTTTAAAGGGTTATTCTCAAGCTAATTTACTTAATTCTTATTTTCCGTTTCGTAGAATCGTTTTTAAAGGGTTATTCTCAAGCCAATTTACTTAATTCTTATTTTCCGTTTCGTAGAATCGTTTTTAAAGTGTTATTCTCAAGCCAATTTACTTAATTCTTATTTTCCGTTTACTTACTAAGTCGTAGAATTCGAATTTTTACTCCAAAATGTTTTAATCTTAAAATAATAGTTCAAAAACAGTCATTAGCTAGCCCTTGGCTCAACCTTATTTGAATTTACCAACCGGCCTGCTTGTTCAAAATCTTCGATGCGTCATGAAGTAGTAATTCGCTTGCTGCACCTTACTGCCATTTATAAATCTAATACATCAATTCTCGCGGAACAACCAATGAAAAGTCCCATTTGTCTAGCCAAGGCTTACATTGCTACTGAACTGACGCTGTCATCTGTCGAACTACATCATACTAAAACCCCGCCCTCCCACAAAATTTAAAATCTATAGACATTGAATGCTCAGTTTTAACATGAGAGTTTTCTTAATTAAGAAATACTTTATAATAGATTTAAAGGATTCCAAGGTAGTAGAAAAAACTAACTTTAAAATTTTCGTGCCTGTATTCCTTCTAATTTATGAGAAAAAAATTCAATTATGGTAATGATTTTTAATTAATTAATTAAAATTAATTCCTAGACTACTTGCGTATAATTAATTTTTATTGCGTAAATAAAGTTGGATTAATATTTTAAAATCTAGTAAAAATATATGTGATGGCAAGGTCTTATTTTAGAGATAAATTAATAGGCTAACTGTTATTTAATTATAATCTTAATGTTGAAGTACTCGTTTAAGTGAGATGAGTGTGCATCGATGTGTAACAGGCAAACCTTTCTACAGGCGTGCATAGGAAACACGTTAGCAATTGAACCCCTGTATGTGTACTTCCTCTTCAGTTTAGTTATTTCGCTACTCAAAGCTGTAAAAATTAAATGCACGTTTCTGCTGGCACCACAATTTAACAAAATTGGTGTTAGTTATTATTAAAAAAGTGCAGTGTAAGCGGACAATTCTTCGATCAGTTTTCAGTACTAGAAAGTGCCCAAACAATTCCTTAAAACGTTAAATAAAGAATTAGGCTGTAGTGCCGCGATGTCACATTTTCTTTCTTCCTCACATCGCCGCCATATTGGCAAGCTTATGACGAAAAAAATGACTAATCATACGTCACGTTCTCGGGTACAATATGGGTTTTTACTGAAATCAAAATCGTTGAATGCAGCCTTGTGTCCCATTCGACCGAATCCCATTCGACCGAACGCGTTTCCCATTCAACCGAAAACAGCCCAAATATGCGGTTTTGGGAAAATATATATCAAAATTTAAAAAGCAAACATTTTCACTTTTTTTATGGATTTTTTTTACTCTACAGTTTTCGTTGTATATATATATTGATGTTTGAAATGCAAAATTTAATTTTAAGAGTGATTGATAATGGAGAGAATTGCTAATAAAGGCGGCTTTCTTTACATTAATAATGGCTACTTGTTTCAATTGAATAAGAAAAAGGATAAAACTAGTTACTTTAATTGTAGAAATCCCTCCTGTAAGGTTCGAATAATAGAAGTAACCAAACCAAACCAAACCTAACCTAACCTAAACCTAACCTAACCTAACCTAAACCTAACCTAACCTAACCTAAACCTAAACCTAACCTAACCTAAACCTAAACCTAACCTAACAGTAATGTTTTGGAAAAGGCATATTATTTGAGAAGTCAATGAAGCTAAACATGAACATTTTGGAAAAGGCGTACCATAGTTAAATGATTTGTAAAATATTACTAACCTAACTTAACGAACCCAAACCTAACCTAACATAACAGTAAAGTTTTGAAAAAGGCATATTATTTGAGAAGTCAATGAAGGTATAAAACATCAATATTTTGGAAAAGGCGTAACATTGTTAAATGATTTATAAAATATTACTAACCTAACTTAACCAAACTAAACCTAACCAAACATAACAGTAATGTTTTGGAAAAGGCATATTATTTGAGAAGTCAATGAAGCTAAACATAAATATTTTAGAAAAGGCGTAGAATAGTTAAATGATTTATAAAATATTATTAACCTAACCTAACTTAACTTACAATTTCCTTCTCTGGGTTTGAACCCGAGCCTCTGAATTAAAAGCCTGATTTTCTACCATGCTGCTGCGGTGATTCGAAATCCTCACAGACATTTAATTAACTAATTCTTTCAAATAAATTCCCATTCAGCAGAAACCCGCCATTGGGCTGGAAATTTAAATATATTCTCCATAAAAAACCAAAAAGCGGTTTCGGTCGAATGGGATTCGGTCCAATGGGACTATACCGAATGCAGCAGCTGTTTGAATATAATACCGAATTTAAAACACGATTAAAACGAAATCGAACATTTTATGCATTATGAAAAGATTAATTATTTTTTATACCGCCTTAAGTAAATTGAAATCTTTAATATTTTCACTAAAAACATCGAATTTAATATATTACAAAATAACTAAAGAGGAACTTTCGAATGAATTTCCTAAACCAATTGTCAAATGAAATGAAATGGAACTTTTTTCAATTTATGAATGGAGTCTTATTGGAGTTCATCCCCCCGAAAATACAATACAAGGCAGACCTATTGAGAACCCCCACCAAGAAACAGTTCAATATAAAAAGCTACAAATAGAAATATACCAGCAGCAACTTGGTACATTTCAATATTAACTCGGCTATAGAGGAAAGGATCGGGGGTAGTTGTGGGGGAGGGGGGCAAAAAACGTATTATGTTTGAGTAGTTTTTATTACCAATTTTCGCCAGGAACCAGAAGCAGGAAAAAATGCTTTTCCGTTTTTTCTTTGCCGAACAAATAACTTTCTTATATATTTTTTTCCTTTTTTTTCCTTCAAGGAATGTAACCGTTTTCTTATAGCTCAGCTAAGCCTAGTTCCCATTGACTACGTTTTGAGAAACTGTCTCAAATCACGAAGTAGCCATTAAATGATTGAGAGAAGCTGAACCAACCATTCTTCATTTCTCATTCTTTTTAAGTCGATTTAAAGTTCAGTTTCAAAGCTTATTTCTTCTTAGGTTTAGCTTAAAAACTGAGAAATTTTCTTTTACTTTCTTCAATAAATATTATTATATAATTTGTGATATGTATATTTTAAAAGCGCATCTATACTTAATGTTTCTTAAAATTAAATAACTGTTCGATTTCAACACCTAAGCAATCTTATTTATATCTAGCTTTTGGTCCCATTTCTAAGTTTAAAATCTAGTTTTAAGTTGTTTTATGATGCAGCCTAACTCCACTAGTTAGTCGCCTTTTTATTCAGTTTCTAAGCCCAACTCCACTCGTATTTCGCTTTTCGATCCAATTTCTAAGCCTAATTCCACCCGTATGTCGCTTTTAGGTATAATTCCTAAGCCTAATTCCTTTCGCAAGTCTCTTTTTGTTCTAATTTCTAAGCCTAATTCTACTCTTTAAGTTCCTTTTTTGGTCCAATTTCTATGACTAACTCTACTCTTAAGCCGCTTTTTGGTCCAATTTCTATGACTAACTCCACTCTTAAGCCGCTTTTTGGTCCAATTTCTATGACTAACTCCACTCTTAAGCCGCTTTTTGGTCCAATTTCTATGACTAACTCCACTCTTAAGCCGCTTTTTGGTCCAATTTCTATGACTAACTCCACTCTTAAGCCGCTTTTTGGTCCAATTTCTATGACTAACTCCACTCTTAAGCCGCTTTTTGGTCCTATTTCTAAGCCTTACTCAAGAACATGTTAAGCCTTACAATTGTTTGACCCAAACTCTTCCTAACTTCCCTATTTCCATCGCGTTTATGTTGAAAATTGCTATGCCGCTAGAAATTAACGTATAGTGAGTGTGAACGAGTCTTAAATGGGGTAGTATCATAAGGTCTGGGTCACGTGGTAGGAGAAGGGGGATCGGCTACAATATAAGAGACTAAATAAAATAAAAATAAAGCGAAAAAGATTTTTGCTACGGTTTCTTTTTCTTTCGTAATCAAAATAACTATATGATGGGTAGATGGCGCGAATTGCGAGGCTTCCTCTCATTCTACGGACATAAACGTACTCGGTTATTAAAGTAGCAGCTACGCTACAAGCTACATACATCGTCTAGAGGAGAATTTCATCGGGCCCACTGAGGATTTAATATGAAGTAATATCCATTAGGAAGTCTGGTTTCAAGGGGGTTATACTGGCGAGGGAAACGATCATTGTTGAAGGATGGGTTAAATATTATTTGCAGAAAGCCGTAAAGGCTTAACAAAAATAAAGAATCATTAGATAAGCAAAGGGAATATTAAGAGGAGTTTTATTACTTCAACTATACAGGGTGGGTCTGATAAGTCTGCCATAAATTAAGGGTGATGTTCTTAGGGCGATTTTGAGTCGAAAATATCCTATGATATTCTGCCCTAAGTACCACTGTTTTCGAGTTATGATTTGAGTGTTAAATGAATTACAAAAAAAGACTTTTTCGCGGGTTATTTTGCAAGTGCCAAGGTAGGTGGCGCTTAAAAAGTTCCATTTGGCGGTAAAAGTTTAGTCGTGTGAATAGGAAGGATTTACTTCACTTTTCCCTTCAAAAGTTGGGCAAGTTGATACAACTTTTTGACCCATCGAGCTGAGTCAAAAAGTTGGATCGTCTGAAAGAGCCTAAAAAAACATAACAAAAATGGTTATGTTGGTTGACTCTGTGTTAGGTATGGAGCTTTTTGCTGTATCCCTCTCTACTTCAAGGTAAAATTGATAAATGTTTCGCGCTAAATCGCCCCGTAGTCGTCCTATATTCTATATATCGTGTCTTTCCAGTTTTAACCAATGAGAAAACAGCTAGCCAAAGACGTAGTAAGGGCCGCCATACGTGATCGGACTAGAAAAACATTTTACAGTATTGGTTCGGACAAGGACCCGCTTTAAAAGGGGTCTTTTCTCTGTGGGTGGATGGGAGTAAGTAAAGTATCAAAAATTGGTACCATATAAGTATTTTTCCAAGGAAATACGTTGTAAATGACGAAAGGAAGGTTAAAATAAAATGGTACTCGTTAGTATTTGCGAAATTTAAGTATGATTATTGGGATCCCTTGACATCTTGCGTGATTCAAAAAATTTAATTATACAACAGATCGTTAGGCCTTTTTTTCAAAAATGTTATAATAACGGTTCAAACAAGTTGCTTCTGCCGGTTACTATTGGCATTGTTCATGGAGTAGAATTTTTTGGGAGTAACAATGAATGTTTCCTTAAAAGTGCATTACGTAGACCTTATCGACACAAAAAAACCGGGATAGGCAACCCTCAGTATCGGGACATACAAAGGCATAGATTCACTGCCGTCTCGGCGCACTCTCATGATACAAAAGACTACAGCGCATGCACCAAAAAGCGAGATGGAAGGCGAACTTTTTACCCCCGTGTCTTTCCCCCCTTAATTGCGTCGAAATGGACTATAGAGTAATTTCTTTCCCATATTGGCAATTTCATAACCCTTCGTCTCTTATCTTGGTGATATTCCCCTGTCCGGGTGGCAAATAGTATTCTCTTTTACAAATTGCCCCCAACGTTGGGATACACTTCCCCTCTCTATCGAAAGTACTCTATTGCATCTAGTACTCCTTCAATACTGCTCAATGCTGATGGCAGATTTGTATCAGCCAATTAAAATCTGCCTTGCTTTCGTAACTGTTTTCCAGCTGCACTTAATATTAGGCCTATTGGTCTAATTTCGTGGCTGTGGGCCCTGCTATCTGAATTTAAGATGATTTTGTACTTACGACCTTTTGGTTGTACCATCCTGGGAATCGACTTTCCCTCTTTCCTTAAAAAAAGAGAGCCAAAAAACGTTAATACCGTAATATGTAAGAAAACCTTAAGGAAGATAAAAACGAAGAGCTTATAAGAAGGATATTTTTAAGGAATAGGGGGACACCGAGAAGGAAGAGAAGATGGGACAGGAGGAAGCTCCTCAAAGATGATATCTTTATAGCTCTTAGGGACCTTTCCTCTCTCTCTCTCCGATCTCTACGCGAGGGAGAGAAAAAAACCTTTATATTTCAATTTCAACTAGCTCGACCTATATTGCTTCACTAAACTGGCCTATCAGCTCTTAGAATCTACACAGAGGGGGTGTTTAACTGGCCGCAAATGTTACTCAATTTATTATATGATATATAGTTTAAACGACGGAACCTCTGTAGAATGTTTAAGACATTTTCGAGGGGAACTTTAAAGTCGCCCCCTTTTTTCCACTTAAAATATTGCGCATTTTCCATTCAATATCTAAAAACTTGAGTTTATTCAGTTGCCCTATGAATAGTGAACAAATATGAATAAATTATTTTATGATCTACAGCACTGTGTTAAGTGGCGGGGATTAATAACGGTTAACAGTAACAGTTTATTGTGGCTCATAACCCATGAGCTCTGGTAGGATGTCGAAACTTTTCTTTGTGGCTCTCTGTCTAAAGGGATACTTCAGAATGTTTCTATTTTAATTGAAAGAGCGTATAAAATAATTAATATATCAGTTGGAACCATGTTTCTATCTATAATATTAAAGAAGATACGAGCAATGAAGTTTACGTAATGAACGCTAAGCGTTAGGCTTCCCCGCGAAGCATTGGAGACTACACCTATTGGACAACTAGTACCACCTGATGGATTCTTCCAACAGGGATAGTCCCCAGTGCTTTGCGTTTTGTCAAAATTTCAATCGTTTGTATCTTCTTTAATAGTGTAGCTAGAAACATGGTTCCAATTGATATATATTCATTATTTTGTACGCTCTTTCGATAGAAAAAGAAAAAATTCTAACCTGAGTATAAGCAGAAGTGAGATGAGACTAGAAGTATCGAGGTAACCAAATTTTTCACTCGGCGAAAGTGAATATTCTTGATAACACACACCAACGGTTGGCCCTCTAGTGGCGGTTTCAGAATTTCCCCTCCAAAACGTGATACGCTCGCGGTGGTAGACGGCCGAACTAGATCCGAGCACCCGCGTCCGTGTTTCGCCGCTTTAGGTTGAGGGGAAGGGGGTAAGAAATTTTTTTGGAACTCGACCAATTTTTTTCTCTCTAGCGTAGGCGCGATTGAAGCGGCGTAAAATCCTCAAATTTGTTCACTAATGCCAGGATCTATTACCAATGCTAGAGCCCTTCACTTCTAGTCTCATCTCACTTCTGATATAAGTGTTATGGCGGGAACGGCGAAAAATAAGTCGTATTGGATTAAAAGGACTCGCATATTCTTTTCTATTCCATAGAAATGAATCCCTTCTCGCTTCTTTTAAATCAACAATGATAAAAATTTGATTCTTTGCAGATATGTATATTCCTGGTAGTCTAAAATAAATTCTGTCTTAAAAGCCGACGAAGGGGCAAAACAGTTGCGTCGGGGAACAAGTGGAAGCCATAAGCCGGAAAGCTTTGGACCTTTTTGGGCGCCAAAAACCTATTTTTTAAGACTAAAGTAGGAGGGGGGGGGTGAGTGGTGTCGGTTCTCAAAAAATGAAATATGGCAACTTTGCTACGTAAGAGTATGATTTTTTTTTCCTTTTCTGCTGGTCTTTGGTAAAATTTATTGTTCCATTCTTGGGCTTCATAGTTACTGTCTAAGGCTTGGCATTCATTTAAACCAAGCAAAATACGGCACGGCGCGAGCCACAGATTAGTTTAGGGTCAATGTTTGAGGTAATAGAATGAATTGTTGATAAATTATTTGAAGACGAAATTATCGAGAAAGTTATTTATATTAATGATTGTCCATAAGCGCTTGTTAGTCGCGATCTTGTTCTTAAAAATGATTTAACTCTCTTGGCATTTTCGAGAAATTTTCTGGGTTTCACCAAGCTTGGCTATACCAGGGATAGATTTAATTTTAGAAGTAGGAATGGAGAACGGTTAGTATTTACTTCAGTCCGACTCATAGCCCAGTATAGAGCCCCTCCCTCCAACACGTAACGAAAAGTTTAAATTATCTTATTGGCTCACTTAAACTACGTTTTGATGATGTTGCTGACGGGGACGGCGAAAAATACGTAATTCCTTTTTACCTCTGTCGCTTTGACCCGCCTCTTCTTTTATACCCCTCCTTCCCGGGGAAGGGGGTCTAGGAGTTGACGCGCGCCCAGATATTACTCTGTTCTCCATTCCTACTTCTAAAATTAAATCTATCCCTGGCTATACAAATTGTTCCCCAAATGCATCGTAAGCCTTGGCGCAATTCATTGGTTTTTCCTTGGATTTGCCGTATCAATTTGATAGATGGCGGCATGGTGCCTGCTTTAAAATTACTGATTCGTGTATAAACATATAGTTAAACAAGCTATATTATGGGAAATTCGAACAGCGTGAAGCCAAGGGATAGCTAATAACTGTTTTTGAAGTATTATTTTAAGGTTAAGTAATATAAAATATATGCATTCAAATTCTTCGTATCTAAGTACATAAAAGAAAGTAATTTGGTCCAAGAGTACCCCTTTAATTTAGACTTTGCTCGTATCTTAATTTCTAAGAGCTTTCTTCATTATCGAACTAAATAACATAAAAAGAAGGTATAAAAGCCAGAAAAGAATACGAAGGGGGAAGGGGAAGGAGGAGTAGGAGAGAGAGAGGACTCATATCCATATGAAATAACCCCGAAATGGATGGCATTCCGTTTCAGATAGCTATAGCAGCAGGTGACACCCGATCGTTTCCTGATCATCAGACTGATTGGGAAATCCTACCCGCCACGTTTCTCCTCATCTTCCAACCAACCTCCTACGCTTTGTATTATTGTCATTGAAACCCCCTTTATAACCCAAAGTTAGCTAAGCCTCTGTATTGCTAACCCTAAAACTCTAAGCCTAACGAATACCGCTGCTATAGTGATACTTTTTCTCCGCGTGCCCTTTTTTCTTTTTTTTTTGTCGGATCGCTAGTACATCCTCCCTCGCTTACCCCACGCTGAGATTGAAAACCTATCGGTCCTTTGTAATAGGAGCAAACGGTATGCCTCATACACCCGTACCAACTTCGACCCCCCTCCGGTATACGGGATAGCTCTTTAATTAAAAATACTTCCTTTCTTCATAAAGCTAAGCCTTGGCCGGGTCTAGTGTATCTTGGATATAACGTCCAAGAGATACTCCACGATGAGTAACCCGAGACTCGTGTGTACTAGATGAGAGGAACACTGTTGTAAATCAGCTAGTTCATCGATTATTTTCAAATTAAAATATACTCTTTGCACCGAAACGGGTTCTAATTTCCGTAATATCTGTTTTTGTTAATTGGTGCCAGGAATGCCTAATTTTAAATTCTGATATATATATAATTATATATATATTAATATATTTAAGAGAAGCCAGCTAAGGTTTCCGTGAAGAGAGTACTTTTGTGCTGGCAGCTCATAAGATATGTTTCATAAGTTTGTTACTGGTTACTGAGAGCTTGTCATGAAGTGTGACGTAGGTCAAAGATTCTCGTAAAGCGACGCCTGGTGAGTCACAGTCAAAAGATTAGTACAGACTAAATAGGAAGATGGATTTGTTGGTAATTCTCGTGTCGTTCTCAGCATCAGTAGTGCCATACTTTTGGAACATACCTTATAAACTAATTGTATCACTCCGCACAACCCAAATTTACCTTTGAAGTTTGAACGTTCTCACGTGTTTATGGGTATATATTTACTCCATGCTTTATATTAACGTCGTTTTAGTTCAAATGTTTAGAAACCATTAATTTTGAAGTTACCACGTACTTGCTTTTAATTAGTACTAGCTTCAGTCTTCCAACTATGTGGTATAGTAACTATAGCTATTTTTTTTCTTTGATTTTTTTTTTCCTCTACAACGTGTTTCTGGTATATTGTTTAGTCGGAAGTTATTCCAGAAATGCAAGAAGGGTATACCCCACCTTATAGCCCTGCCCCTGCACTGAACTTCCTCTAGTCTACGTATTGTCTTCCCCGATGGTCTAAATCTTAGCATCCGGGTAGAGTACACTTCCCCCTGTATCTGCTACTAGGCCTAGGTTGCAAAGTATGATGGTGTTCTTGAGTCTAAGAGGATGGGTCTCGCCAAAGCCCACAAGGGCACGAGAAACGTAAGATTAATGAGGTAACTCCAGATCGCTTAGTTCGGGTTATTTTTCAAGTCTATGTCTGGGTTACAGGGACTAAAACGATTCCTGTTAGATTAATCTGGAACTAATTAGCGGTTGGTTTTCGTGGGAATATTATAGTTTTTGAATCTAAAATTTTAATATTTATACAGGGTGTTTCTGATAAGTCTTTCATAAATTAAGGGGGATGTTCTTTGGGCGATTTTGAGTCTAAAATGTTCGATGACATTTTGCCATCCGGGCCACTGTTTTCGAGTCATGATTTGAGTGTTTTAGGGATGACGCCCTTAATTAAATTTGAAATCATTGTCTTTCAGTTTCTTAATTAAATTTAAAGGAGTCATCTGTAAAATACTCCCAACATAACTTGAAACGATTTTCGATTCAAAATTCGGCGAAAGCCTCCCCTTACTGGGTGGGGATATGAAAAATCATGGAAATCTGAGACCAAGAAGTGATATCTAGTTTATTAGGGAGAAGGGAAGTGATATCTAGTTTATTAGGGAGAAGGTATAAATTCGCCAATTTTCCAGCTTTATCTCCAGTCCAAACGTAGGTCCGGAGTTAATCCCCGCCTTTAAATTGCAACCAGCTTCTCATTGGTTCTTGAAAACTCACGTCAGCGCGACGCGAATGACGAAAATTACGTATTTTCCAACTGAGGAGAGGCGAAATAGCCCGGCCTCCTTTTACGTCCCCCCTTGTATTTTGAAAGGGGGACTGGGACTATGGCGCGCGAATACTTAGGCATCTTATACCTTCTCCCTAATAAACTATATATCACTTCTTGCTGAAACCCTCCAATAGCCCATTTCTATGTAACTATGCGGGAAAGACACTGGGGTAAAACTTTGCGTTCCATCTCGCTTTTTGGCGTCTGCGCTGTAGCCTTACGTCGAAAAGGTCTATAGAACCCTAAAGATTTATTTACACTAGGATTCTTATATTTTCAAACACACTCTAAGCAGCTATATAGACTGTTGCTCTTCGCCGTGTGTTATCATGCAATCGCAAAAACACTATTTATTGTAAACATCGAAATACTGTCTTCCAAGATGGAAATTCTTCATACTGCTATTTCAGGAGGATTTTTCTACTTAGAATCAATTGTGAAATATCAAAACTGAATACGAAATTATTCTCCCTTTGAACCAATTCGCATTTGACCCGAAGCTTTTACGGGAATGAACTTTAACGAAAACCATGCCCATGTATACGATAAATAGAAACCAGTTCATATTTCATTCAGTGACCACGATATCGGAAGCGATGGCTGAACGTAACTGCGCTAAACCACGCACTCAGCTAAATCGATACACTGACAATCAACGATGGATTATTTTTCCCCGCTCTCTTAAAACCCGTTAATTTCAAGTGCAATTTACACTAAATACGACTCTACCCTTCATAGTGAAACCCATTGCGTCAGTAATACTTGAAAACCATACATACATACTTCAACCGTAGAGTAAACTCCAAGTGTAATCGTAGTTATACTATTACATGAGATACGAGGAAAGGCGATTTATCCCGATGGCTAGGTCTATAAATAAGGGTCGAAATAATTAACCTTACTGGCCTAGGTTCTTTTGACTTACGAGGCAGTTATAAGAGGGGGATAAGAAGCCATTTTATCCAATTTCCGAGCTAAGTCGACCGTGCCTTTGACCATGCAGCCTTTTTTGATTAAAAGTAATACGCCCAAGGCTTAGGGCAAAAATACACTGTTTTCGGATGAAAATAGCCAGTGTCGTGTTGGGGGTACGAGATATAGTTCTTATCGGCCTTACAGTAAACGGTAGGGGTTCTAGGAGACAAAACGTTATTTGGAAGTAGGGGTGCCTTTATATATATAAGATTCTATGAGGAAAGCCTATTACAGCTAGAATTCTAGGAATAGGATCCATTTGTTTCAAATGTAGTAGTAAGAACGGTAGGATACAACTCCCCGGGACTCATCTCTGATTGGTATAAAACATTTTCTTCGCTTCGTATATTTCACCCACGCCAGCGTCTTTTTTCTCTCCCCCCCCCCACTCCTTTTAGTTAATAAGATCAGATATTTATCTCTTTCTACTATGAACTTTTCATTTAACTGCTGTAAGTTAAAGCAGAAGTAAGATGAGACTAGAAGTACTGAGCTAACCAAATTATTCACTTGGCGAAAGTGAATATTCTTGATAACACACGAACGGTTGGCCCTCTGGTAGCGGTTTCTGAATTTTCCCTCCAAAACGTGAGACGCTCGTGGCGGTAGACGGCCAAACTAGATGCAAGCACCCTCGTCCGTGTTCCGCGGCTTTAGGTTGAGTGGAAGGGGTAGGAACGTTTTTGGAACTCGGCCAATTTTTTTCTCTCAAGTGTAGGCGCGATGGAAGCGGCGTAAAATCCTCAAATTTGTTCACTATAAGTGCCAGGATCTATTACAAATGCTAGAGCTCTTTACTTCCAGTCTCATCTTAGCTAGTTTCCGTAAATTTAGCATGGCAAATTAGCCATTATTATTTACTACTTCAGCGTCAACGACGATTGAAACGTCTCGTGTTTGTTTATCCCAAACATCCCTTTCTAAAATTGGAAACTTCAAAGGGTGTAGGTATAGTCGGGTATAGTAAATCTTTAAGAAACACAACTTAATTTAATTCTATTAACACGCGCTTAATTTTTACTTATTAAGTTTAATTAGATCGTAATCAAAGTGCGAGATTTAAAAACAAGAAAAAAAAAATTCTCCATATTCATATATTAAAATTTATATACAATTTGTCCCTAATTTGCTTAATGAGGCCTATCCATCCGGAACCTATTTAAAAATTCAGATTGCTTTTGTTTCCGGGGAGGAAAGGCGTATTAAAGCTGGAGTCGAATTTAATTAAACGAACATTAAATTTCCTTAACGAGGTTTATTTAAGTCTTAAACGCCTGATAGACTTAAGCTACCCCTAGAATCGTTTTAACGCCTCTATTGTCCTCCAATAGACTATATAAGGATTTGCTCTGTGTAACAGCTCCGTTCCTCGTCTTATAATTATCGCTAAATCTAATTTAAAATCAAATATCATCTCTTCGCGGGCCTTATATCCCTTGTTAAGCTCTCAAGCTTTGTCTTAGAACTCCCCAGAATTATTCCTCATTGCCTTGATAATTATTCGATTTTCCATTGCGCCTTCGTAATAAAGTGAGAGTAAAACCAGTCAAATTTCATTCGGGCATAAGACTTGGTTGAGCAATTCTGTTTACTAAAGGCTTTGCCCGTAATGACGGTTTGTCGAAAGACAATGTAGACATACCTGTCATGCAATATTGATAACTTGATAGCAAAATTGTGATGTTTCTATTTTCACCCTCGCATTCCCCCAACTGTAGTTGGAAAACAAGGAAATATCCTAAAACATGCCATTACGAGGCTTAAAAATTAAAATGTGGTTCATGAATATTTGTATACTTTTAAAACGTAAAATTGTAGGGCATGTTCAACGTACAACTTCAATCATTGTCTGTCAGGTTTATCTTCAATTTATAATTCTTGGAATACAGAATTCATTTCAATATTTGTTCGGTGAGAGAACAACCTAACGCCCAAATTAATTATAGTACATTTAAAAACTTACATAAAACATCAAATTTTAGCTCTTTTCCTATGAATAAAAATAATATAACTCGTTTTTACTGTCTTCTTTTCATAAAGATGCATCACGATGGAAGACTATGTCTTGCCTTATTCCTCCCTTTATATCTTTTAGATATGTAAAATTCGTACGTGATAGCAGCGCAATGAAGATACCCACCCAAACTGAATGATGTACTAAAGCCAAGAACCCATATAAGAACTTAGAACGTATGAATACTCAACTTTGTTTTTCACCATCTCATATGTCTTACACACTTTCCAATATTTCTGTGATGTGAGAGAGAGAACTGGGATGAGTAACCCGAGGTCACGACATACACTGCAGCGGCCCAATTCCATCTTTGAATGTTCTCGGGTCTTTTATGGGTTCCTGCTAAGTCCTATAAAGCCCTGCATTGCATTGGTAAGAGTGAAACCCTCCGCTGTTTCAACGACAAGGAAACGATCGACTTGTTTGTATTATTAATAATAATATCTTCGTATAGTCATCCCATTGGTCTTCCGTATATATCCCTCCGCGACTATGCGTATTATTTCCTACTATCCGCTGGGCTTTTGTCGGATGTAGTTTACACAGAGAGTCTTTGAAAGTTTTCCGGGAGGAAGATGGAGTGAAACCTTCCCTTCTGACAAAGGCATAGACATTTCGAAAGACAAGATAGGTTATATAGATTTCAGACTTGTATGAACTCAAAGTTATTAAAGCTCTATTATTCCTTTATTATACCTAATTTCCTATCAAGTTTTCAGTCTTCCTGTTACGCGAGTTCTTCCACGGAAGTTTTCAGAATTTTGCTCTAACCATAGTTTTAAACCACGCAAGAAGAGACAGTATATGCCACTACAATCCATGCGTGTTACTCTGAGAGATTCATTGACCAATTTGCACGCGAATGTTTGACCTCACGGTACTTCTTCGGACAACAATGTAGTTCCGCCTCTGCGCAAATCATCTGCCCACTGAAAACACATGAAGTGATATTCTCGATTCATACCCACGACACGCCCCTTTTGCCAAATTTCTACGTATTTTACAAAGTGCGTTTTCTCCATGTGTCATTCAATACATCTTAGTTTTAAAACTTGCTGGTATATTTGCTCTTAACTGGAACGCATTTTGCCAGTCGCAATTATGGTCTAGTTCTACGTGACTAGTGTTATTTTCGACTTAGAACTGAAATAGAAACTAGATCTGACGACGCAACCTTGCTTAGAGTGAAAACATTTGTTTTAACTTTGTACTATGACTAAATAGACCAAACAAAGGCTTAACGCAACTTAACATTTTCACATCTTAAACAGACTAAGCCAAAATGAATGGGTCTATTTGAAATTTTTTGGCATCGTGAGTAGAGACAGAAATTCTTGTCAACTCTGGCATAAAACTCATTCGTTCGGAAAAGGGTCCACAAATGATGATTATTTAGCATCTTACTTTCGTGCCATAATGGCATTCGATAACATTAGGTTAAGTTACTTCAATACCGGTAGAAAAGGGACAAAGGTAAGAGGGGGGAGAACGTAGAACGTGTCCATGGGGACATAAAGACGCGTTTCGGAAGGTATCGCCATCTATATTAGACTTTCAACTGGTATGGGGATTGGATCGACGTCTGTCCCCCTGGTGTTTTACTTATGGGACCGATACGCCTCTTGTCCGAGGGTTTATACGTACATAGGGGAGGGTGAATGCGATTATTAGAGAACCTGCAGGAATTTTAAGGCAAAAGATGGGCCGGTGCCTAAGGACTAAGGTACCAGAAGGCTTAAGTCGCCCCCCTCCCTACAAGTTCCCGGTTGGTTCCGTGCATGGTTCAACGTGTAACAGTCAGTGAAGTGATATTTGGGGAATGGGAGATACGGGCCATAGGGAATTGTGAGACAATTCGCGACTTTTGTAACTTTGCACGAATTAGCTTAATTTTAATGAACCATAACTATTTTTCTCTTCTTTTAAAAGCTTCTGTGTTGAAAGAGAGAGAGAAAGAGTTAGATGGCGCTCTTGCCCGCGTGGTTTACAGTTAGGCTAATTACGGGGCTGTTGACATACCGGTAATAGCAATTTCGGTTTGGGCTTCCCCTCTTTACAACTGAGGGATTTCCCCGACGTAGTTTGGTCCCTAAAGGACCAGGCTGGGTTTAGAATACTGTACAAGGCTTAACAACCCTTATTCTCATATAGATTAGATACACTGTTCAAAGGAAAGCCTCTAGTGTTGATTTCAGTGCAAAGTTAACTTGGCATAAATTGTAGCACCCAACATTCCGCTTTGATCCACAGCTTCTACGTTTAGAAGCGAGCGCTGCATTACACTCGAGAGAAAATGAGGATTTTGGGAGGTGACTAGTGACGTAATACGCCTGCCCTACCAAAGTACCCAGTCAAGCGTACTCCGAACCTATTCCCTCAGTCTAAAATTCCCAAGCTTTGAAATTTTGTTGTTTTTTTCTCTCGTACTTTTTTACTTTTCCATCACCCCTTTGTTACTTTGTAATTTGGATAATCACCTTGGGGATGTCAAAGAATGAATTTTTTATAACAGGGGCTTCTTAACTTATGGGCTTCCCTGTATAACCTTAGTTTGGTGATGTTCCAGGAGAATTGTCACTAAAGTCGAAATTTCCAAGATAAATGAATCTTAAACTGGCTAAATATGTGTTTTCTTTAGCTTTTAACATTAATTGCTTCATACTCAAAGATCGCATGGTGTAAACTTACGGTATCAAAAGTTATTAAGAGCAGTATGAGGTCTTATCTAAGAGAGCTACCGCTCTCCTAGAATATCAAGAGCCTATAGTTTAAACTGTAGGTTCTTGGTTATATGATTAATGCATATGCTCTGTTAAAATTTTAACAGTTTCATTTTTCGCTAAGCCTAAATGATTTTTATTTTTATTGTTATTGTTATTTTCATTTCTGTGTATAACAATTTATCTAACTCGTCTTTTTTTATCAATTGTTACAGACTCAATTTGAAGTTATACGCAAGGACAATTCGGACCATAAGCTATTCATTTTGACATTCGTTCTCTGCGGCTGTTTGGTCGGAGTTTTGATCGCCGTTTCAGTAGTTTATGTTGTTCGCCATCATGCCAGGTCAAAACAGAAACTGCAAAGTATCTCCCAACCGGAAACAGATTCTAGTCAAGACTATCAGGTATGTAATTTCACTTTCACATCTTAAATGAACGATACGATATTGGCAACTCTCTGAAGGATCTGTCCAAAGTCAAGTGAGGATTTTCTGATATTTCACCAATATTAGATTTTATCAGAAGGAGATAATAGTAGAATGATGGCGCTCTGTATCCTATTAATACTTCAGTTATGTAATATGATTCTTCCCAGGCTCACCCTTTTTGTTGCTTATCAAACTTAAGATGGGCACCGCACCGTGTGGTGAACTTTATAACTGTTTGGTACTAACCCACAAACGTCGTCTTGACGTAGGACAAAAATCCACAAGTGCACCTTGGCAAGTATTAGTTCAGCGCTAATAGAGTAATGGTGAGGGAAATATCGCGTATGGTTTAGTAACCTTGCTCCAAATGTTTTGATGTTCGGAAGAATCATGTTACAATTACTCCGCTTTGTGGTACACTTTTCTCGAAGAGAAGTACGATATAATTCTAGTTTTATTAACTTTAATAGTGATTATTTGCTCTAATTTTGTAGTTATTAGTCTAATTTTGAAGCTCACATGAAGTCCTATAAGTATCTCACTATCACTAAATGTGCATTTATTCAAGAGACTTGTCTTTAAATATTTCTAAATGCCATTGAAAATAAGGAATTGTTTAAAAATTCAAACATCTTCGAAACGTTGACACCGAAAACTTTTTAAGTGACAGTTGAACGTCACCCACACAGTCAAAACCCATATCAGTTACCGTCAGTCAGTCACTTTTCTCTATGATCGAATTTCCTTCAACCATCCCTAGGCCTATTTCTTTCGATTTAAAACAAGCCCCTTCCACGTAGATAAGGCTCTATACTTTAAACACCACTCCGATACTGAAACGAGCTTCGGTAACCCTCCGAAACTTACCTTCCCAGTATAGCACGACCAACATTTGCCGCGTCTCCGTCTCTTATCATGAATTCATTCAATTCTCGAAAGAACATTGAGAATTATGCCCATGATGGTAAAGTATGACAGAAGTAAGATAGAAATGAGTAAGGAACTATACGTATCTTACACGTGACCGTTCAATTTTGGCGTGTAAATTCGTCAAGAGAATGATTGGAACTTTGGAAGTCTAATTAAAATCGGTTATGTAGGGGCGTGTCAAGAACTATATTTTGAAGTAGTAGTGTTACTACTTCGTGGAGTAGTGATTGGGTAATGTCACGTGACTGTAAGCAGAAACGAATCGGCGAATCATCGAAAACACCGATGCCCATTCCTGATGCACTATAATAATGCTATACGAAATTATCGATGGAACGGTCCCACAATTGAGAGAGCGAAAATTTCTAGCATTAATTGAAAATTGGGAGAATTTAAAATAGGGTGAGCGACAATTGGGTTACCATGTAACGGATAAAATGTCAATGGAGTTAAAAACAATTAATTTTGAAAGTAAAATTGAAAACCATAACGTTATAAATATTATGAGGTTTATTTCAGTTGGGTTAGGTTTGCTTTGGTTCTTTCTGGAAGGTGAAGTTAAGCTTGGTTCTGTTACTTGAGGTTAGCTTTGTGTTCTGTTAGGCCTGGTGAGGTTAGTTTGGGTTATGTTAGTTGATGTTTGGTTTGGTCTTACACCGAACGTTGCTATTTTTTCCAAATAAAATTTTTTTCACACAATTGACGCTCTGTCGGTTTCATTTCCACGCAATTGTCGCTCATCCAATTTTAAATTCTTTCAATTTTTACGCACCCAATTTTCAGTCCTCCAAATTGTCGTGCTCCCAATTGTCGGACACCCAGTCGTCGTCACACAGTTGTCATAGACCCGTCTATTTGTGCTCCTCGAATGCCCCATGAACATATGGCGTTTTTCCGCGAAAAGCATTGATCACGTGATTGGAGAGATTATTATTATCGTCTACTCCATTTTCAATTTTAAATAACCTGAAAAGGAAAAAACTTGCTGCCAACAATCAGTCCAAGAAATACAGGGAAAATGGCGATAGCATTCGCCGTCGAAAGAATTGAACGGCCGCAGTGGTGCTGTTAAGTCATTAAATACTAATATTAAACAAGACATTTCTTTTGAAATTCAAGAACTAGAGAAACAAGATGGCCCAAGGGCTGGGCCTTAATAGTAATTTTACACGGCTCACGTGACCCCCCGTATAGTTGACAACTAAAAACATTTCTGAAACACAATCGTGTATCCCTTTAATTTCTAATAACGTCACATTTCAAATAATATTAATGAAACTAAATTGTGCACCCCACTAAAGTATAATTTTTAAAAACCATACGAATCAAATAATGTATTTAAACAAAATCCTGGATCCCCTAAACCAGAAATCACTATGACCGTAAGGCGTCCCCTCTATTTTACGAAACCTAACCTAACCATCCAGCATAATCTCTGATGTATCACGCGCACAAAGTGCAGTAGTGCACGAAAATTATCATCTTGTTTCCCTTCACTCAAAAAAGCCCGCGAGATTTAAACTACCTTTCTTTCCTCTCTCTCCGAGCGGGATGCCCCCTCTCCCTCTTCCCCCTCTCACTAATACACGGCTCACGTGACCCCCCGTATAGTTGATTTCCAATAAATCGTACAACTAAAAACATTTCTGAAACACAATCGTGTATCCCTTTAATTTCTAATAACGTCACATTTCAAATAATATTAATGAAACTAAATTGTGCACCCCACTAAAGTATAATTTTTAAAAACCATACGAATCAAATAATGTATTTAAACAAAATCCTGCATCCCCTAAACCAGAAATCACTATGACCGTAAAGCGTCCCCTCTATTTTACGAAACCTAACCTAACCATCCAGCATAATCTCTGATGTATCACGCGCACAAAGTGCAGTAGTGCACGAAAATTATCATCTTGTTTCCCGCGAGATTTAAACTACCTTTCTTTCCTCTCTCTCCGAGCGGGATGCCCCCTCTCCCTCTTCCCCCTCTCACTAATATACCAGGCAGGCAGTTCTCTCTCTACGCGGAGCTTCGTATCGCCACCGCGTACGCTAGCGATCTCTCTCTCTCATCGTAAGCGTACGTTTCGCGGACGCGACCGGTTTCCCTCTCTCTCTCATCGTAAGCGTTCGTTTCGCGGACGCGTCCGGGACAGGGACAGGGACAGGGACAGGGGTTTTGGTGCCGTTTCTTAAATTTTACCGTAATTAAAATTACGTGTAAAATTAAAAAAGGTCATTCGTTCAGTCTTCATGGTAAATCTGGTTAAATTCATGCATGGTAGTCTATACTTGTCGCAAGGTGTACAATTTCGGTCCATAGCGCGGTCAATCCATCATTTTGAGTGGCTCCTCTAAAACGTAATAGAGGAAGGACTCCCTGTTTTTTTATATCATCTTTATTTTTTTCGGACCCCTGGCTTCCCTGGGAGTTTCTCTACTCTTTGCAGTAGACTTCCTCGAAGCGAGGAATCCTTGCACGGTTGGTATCTCTTTTCCTAATCTCTGGGGCGTTTCGATCCAAGATAGGCCTTGGCTAACCTACCCCCTGACTCGGTTTAAGCCTATAAAGAGAAAACTATGCAGAGAGGGGGAGAAACTGACTATATGGGTAGAGAGAGAGTACACTTACGTTTAGTCTCGTCTTTTGATATTGGCTTTGCTATAACCGCGCCCCACTTCCCCCTACTCAATGATACCTATATGGATAGGGAAAAAAAAATCTTTTTAGCGTGATATTTTCTATTATATGAAATGGGCATATGAGAGAGCCCTGTTCAGTTTGGGAATAACAAGATGCCCCGGAATTTTGCAGCTTTTCTCTAACTATACTCAAATAAACATATGTTGGACACCTCTCTAGCATTGCAGTAAATGAGAATAATTCTGGCAACACAACAAGAGTTTAAGTTGTAGAAGTAGGTTTCGGCTGCTAAAAAAACTATAAGCACTATGGCTTGAAAATGTTATCATTGGAAATAAATTAATGAGCGTTTTGCCGCGTTACTTATGAGTGATTCGGAGTACTACTTCGAATTCCACACACTAAAAAGAAGGCAAAAAGGGTCACACCAGTCGTAGGGAGTCACCGTATAAGCTTGTATGTGATAGGGGTCTACTACAACTAGGTGAAAGGCATTTGAGTGACTGCGACTGGGTGATACGACAATTGAGAGGTTTGGAAAATTAGGAGCCCAACAATTGGGAGGTTTGGAAAATTAGGAGCCCAACAATTGGGAGGTTTGGAAAATTAGGAGCCCAACAATTGGGAGGTGTGGAAAATTAGGAGCCCAACAATTGGGAGGTTTGGAAAATTAGGAGCCCAACAATTGGGAGGTTTGGAAAATTAGGAGCCCAACAATTGGGAGGTTTGGAAAATTAGGAGCCCAACAATTAAGGCGCTTTTAAGAAATTTTAGAAGGGGCTTCAGAGAATTTCAGGGGGCTCAAGCTCCTCCAAAAAACCCCTGGCGACGCCACTGCAATTGGGAGGTTTGGAAAATTAGGAGCCCAACAATTGGAAGGTTATAAAAAATAGGAGTGGGGCAATTTTGAGGACTTAGTTGAGAGCACAACAATTGGCTGGATTGAAAATTGGGTGCGGGTTGAAAAATTAGGTACAAAGTACAATGAAACCGACAGACCTTTAATTGGATGAATAAAAAAAATTCCAAAAAAAGTATAAACGCTGGCTGAAACACAAAACATAACAGTATCTAACCTAACCAAATCTAACCTGACCTAATTTTTAGAACAAAAACCCATAAAATTGAAACCTACAAATTTTATGTTTTTCGTTTTTTTTACGAAGGCTCTGTTGGTTTCATTGCCACCAAAATTTTCGTTCAGCCAGTTTTCAGTCCTCTCACACAGTCGGACACGAAGTCGTCCTCACCCAAATGTCTTTCACCCAATCGCCGTGCTTCCATGTGGTAGTACTTACACAGTTCGCTATAGTACACGGAATAAATTGAAGGTGTGAGATTTGTAGTTCTTGGTAAAGACGCTCAATTTGCGTAGAATTTAATTCTCAGAATTAAACTTAACTTTGAATTGGCTCTTAAAATACATTAAATAAGTCTTACAGAGTTATGTTAAAATATTCAGTTACCGCTGTGAATTAATTTTCGAAACTGAAGAAACTGAACAAGGTTTTTGTATAATACCATAAAAGAGACCTAGACAGCAAAAATAAAGGCATACAGGGTGTTTCTGATAAGTCTGGTATAAATTAAGGGGTAGGTTCTTTGAGTGTATTTGAGTCGATAATTTAACTTCTATCTCCATTTTTCCGTACGGGCCACTATTTTCGACTTATGGTTTGAGTGTTTTATGGATAACCCCTTAGTTAAATTAGAAGTCATTGTCTTTCAGTTTCTTAATTAAATATAAGGGGTCATCCGTAAAATACTTTTTACAATTATAACTCAAAAATAGTGTCCTGAACTGCAAAATGTCATAGAACAATTTCGACTCGAAATTTATTTCTCAAAGACCATCCCCCTTAATTTATACCAGACTTGCCAGAAACACCCTGTATATAGGCTTCACCTTTAATCTCCGAGAACGGGAACGTTGCCTAATGGACTTTGACCTACCTGAGTTACCTAAAAAAGTCCTGCAAACCCCCTACCCCCACCCCATATCAGTCCACACAGGAGGAAAGTAACGTTGACGTGATTAAGCTGTCAGTAAAGAAAATCCACCTCGGAACTCCTAGCTAGAGAATAGGGGTCGGGCACTGTCTTAAATTTGGCACACTTCTTAAATCGCTAGTGGTTCATAAGGTTGTCTTGATATCCATCGTATCTCAATTATTTATATTTTGCGACCAATTTTTCGAAGTGATTGTTATGATTGCCATGATTTTACCATAAAACCTTTAAGAGCGTCAAATTCAAACAATTCTCACATGTTTCTAGAACTTAATTGCCAAAATTGGAAAAAATTTAAATAACTCTACCTTTACAAACTTCAAACAATTCTCTGTATTTTGTAGATTTCGAAATTTTATACAATTTCCAAAGTTTATTTAGATGCAAAAATCAGGGATAGGTTTAATTTTAGAAGTAGGAATGGAGAACGGTTATTATTTACTTCAGTCCGACTCATATCCCAGTATAGAGCACCTCCCTCCAACACGTGACGAAAAGTTTAAATTATCTTATTGGCTCACTTAATTTGCGTTTTGATGACGTTGCTGACGGGGACGGCGAAAAATACGCAATTCCTTTTTACTGTGACCCGCCTCTTCTTTCATACCCCCCCCCCGTCCCTGCGAAGTGGGTCGTGAACTTTGACGCGCGCCCAATATACCATGTTTTCTATTCCTGCTTCTAAAATTAAATCTATCCCTGCAAAAATAAAATGATAAGCAAATTGTAAAAGTTATTTTGTTAATTTGCGATTCTCATGATCCCCAGTGGTTTACAGCCATTTAATTTTGATTCCTGTGTGATTTCTGTTGATTTCTCCACTGGCTTGTAATCAATTATTCACAAGTTTACGTCTGATTCTTCAAGTTACCAACCCCTCGGTTAGAATCTGGAAGTTTGCGTACGACGTAAGGACACCCAAAGAAAAATCCCAAACCACCCACGGACCTTTCTTTCTATTCAACTCATTTGAGACAATAATAAAATATTAAAGAAACGAGAAAACTCGTGTAGGTATAAGCCATTAAGAGAACCACCCTGTGAAACCACGCAAGCATTGTTTAAAAAAGTTTAGACCACTCCACCACCCAGCTTTTAGAAAATATTAAGTCTTAGAACCCGGTAGGATACCGGGGAGTCTTCGAAACAGGGTTAGAAGCGAAATAGGGCTTAATGTTTAAGCCTTATATTCCCTTAAGGTTGAATGAAAAGCGGAGGCGAGTAATTGAAACTATATGCAAGGTAAATTTATTTTCAAATAAAACTGAGATTTTTTTATTCGATTGTTATCGTAAAGGCCCGTTCAGACTGGGTTCACGTTGGTGAAGTCGCTTTACTCGCTTAGACTATTCACAAGGTGCCAATGACTACGTAAAAGATTCGCGGGTTTAGTTTGAAAATACTGCAATTTCGTCGGATAGTGTCGAGATGGCACCACCTAGTTTGCGACTTTTCTTTAGCCATAGCTCACTCGATCATGCCTTACAGAAGTATGATCGAGTGACCTATGCATTCCAATAGCAGACGATATATGAAAAATTTTAAGATACTTGGTGAGTTGGTGGTATTTGTCCATTTTGGAATCGGCTATTTTAGTATTCAAAAATCACCATTTGCGACTCGTTTTAAGTAGTCTGCTCTAACACCTGAGCAGGGAAAAAAAACGTTCTAAATTAGTATAGTCAGGGATAGATTTAATTTTAGAAGTAGGAATGGAGAACAGAGTAATCTGGGCGCGCGTCAAAGTCCCGGACCCCTTTCCTCGGGACCGGGGGTATGAAAGAGGCGGGTCATAGCGACAGACAGAGGTAAATAGGAATTACGTATTTTTCGCCGTCCCCGTCAGCAACGTCATCAAAACGTAGTTTAAGTGAGCCAATAAGATCATTTAAAATTTTCGTTACGCATTGGAGGGAGGGGCTCTATACTGGGATATGAGTCGGACTGAAGTAAATACTAACCCTTCTCCATTTCTACTTCTAAAATTAAATCTCTCCCTGGTAATACTAGAAAAACTAATAGTAATAATTAATTTTGTTAGTTTACAAGATAAAATACAATTTCCCTCGATAATTTGTTTTCCATATTATATGTATGTAACTGAGTGAATGCAATATTTAATAATTCGATACCGTTTTCTTTTAAAAACGTTTTATCGAATTTTTTTCATCTCTAAATTTGTTTCTTCCTATGAAGTTCCGACTATTCTTTATTTTTTTACTTCCGAAGTCTTTGAAAAAAGACTCAAGCGGGGATGGAGGTAACGGTTTTAAGTTAAGATGAAACGAAAATCGTGTCATTCTAAAAACGTTTTCTTTTAATATTCGACCCTTTCTCTCATCCTTTCGATTCCCCAAAAGAAATAAAGTTTAAGGGAGTGGGGAATGAAGCGAGGAAAAGTGCATCTCGCCTCTTTTTTCTTTGCCCCCCCCCCCCTATTCATTTTCTTTACCTTTTTTACGAAGTTATTTCATATTGAAAAGGGATTAGTTCTGACGTTTTAACAAAGAGCACCAATTCCCTGGAGTGGCATAGTCGATTGAAGAAATGCTCTGAGATAAACAAGTTCATCACCAGGGATCGCAACCTTTATTTTCCCTTCTTAAGTCTTCTTTCATTCTTCTCTTTCTGAATATCTCCAGGGTGAGAAATAAGGGAATTTTTTAAACTGGTCATTTGACCAGTAGAGCCCAAGGGTTTCAATTAAAAAACTGGTCAATGACCACTTAGAATTTCTACATAAAGTCGAGATGCCCTGAAATGGTTCTAGGTTTTATATATTGTCTATTTGTTTTATATGTATTAATTCCTATAACCCACTATTGGGAATTTATTTTTTACTAAAGAAAGAAGGGAAATTTAAAAAGTGGTCACGGTGACCACTGGACCTCCAGGGATTTAATAAATAAACTGGTCAAAGCAATTTTTAAACTGGTCATTTGCCCAGTGCCACCGCCTTATTTCTCACCCTGAATATCTCCCATCTTTTTCCGAAACTGTGTTGGTTTGCACCACGGCTTTTATGCACATGCTCTGATCAAAGATCTTGTTCTTGTATGTGCTATTTTCGACCTCCCCCTTTTTCTAGACTAGTAGTCTAGTACTATTAAGGCTACAGAGCTCGATATACCGATAGGTAATATCAGCCGCTAACAAAGACGCGCCAATAGCTAATGTCGGCGCCCATGGCAATGCCATCAGTGGATCCCGTTTTGAAGTACAAGTACTATCGTTTCGATGGTCATTTTACGAGAAAAACTTCGACCGCACAACGGTTATAACTATTATTTAATACTTTTCTTCGAGAGAAGTGTACCACAAAAGAGGGTAATTTAAACCTGATTTTTCCCGACATCCCTTAACATTTAGAGCAAGATAACTAAACCGAATCACATACGTGATAAATAGTTCCCTCATCATTACTCTATTAGCGCTTAACTATTTGCCAAGGCGCATGCGCTTGTGAATTTTGGTCCCGCGTCAAGACAATTAAGGTTTATGGGTTGATTGCTGAGGATTTAGTACCAAACAGTTATAGAATTCACCCCATGGTGCGATGCCCATCTGAAGTTTGATAAGCAGGAGAGCAAACAGAAAAGGTTAGCCTGGGAAGAATCATGTTACATAACTTAAGTATTAAGAGGATATAGTGTCATCCTTCTTCTATTATCCCCTTCTGCAGGTGATATCAAATAAGCTTGATACAGTTAAGTTTCTCCCAAATCTGAGTATCATTGCGGAGCAATAAAAAGTTCCTTTGTGTCTTATATTATTTCCTGATTAAACATATAGTGACGTTATAAATAAATTTGTCACATATCTCTTGTGACCCTAGCTGCATCTCGCTCTCCGACCGGATTCCCATGTTCCTCTTATTTCTTTTAAAAAAAATTACTACAAAATTTACATTTTATTTTCAGGATTTGTGCCGTCAACGTATGCAGAGAAAGAACAACGAGAAACCGGAACCGATTCACGTCGTTCAACAACCGAAACGCGTCAGTAGTTTATCCCAAAGCGAGGCGTCGCAACAGAGTCCGTCAAGCCGATCATCTACTTCTTCATGGTTAGTTTCAAAGTAGGCTTAGCAAAATTTTCGCTTTTGATGTCGTTTGTACATGTTTTGCTCGTTAATCGAAATTGATTCAAAATTTCCATACAGAGATATTTGAATTTAATTTTTAATTTTGCGAAAAAAAAAATTGGATAAAGTTACAGTAATTTTTCTCGGAATCTCGGAAGAAAAAAAATACACAAAGAGATGTATCCGAGATATAAATTAGGTTTATCGTGTCGGTGAAACTTCAAAGGAAGTACGTCGACGAGCGACAAAACTAACTCTATTTGACATTCGAACGGTAAACATTTCCCCTAGCAAGCGCCGAAAATTTTAAGCATATTAAAAGACCTCCCGTTTCTTTTTCCTCGCTCTCGCTCTCTCGACACCGAGTTTATTTTTCTTACGTAAAAAATTTTAAAAACTTTTATTCGTAATATTTTCATAATTGAAGCAACTACATATTCCTCGCCCCAACTTCCCGTTCTTGTAAAGGAAAAAAAATCGTACCCGGAGAGAGAAAACTTAAAGAGAAATGTGCACTTTTCTCTAGGCCTTGGTCTCGTGCTTGTTAGATCTCTCTGGCTCTCTTTTTATCCTTTTACGAATCGGATTACCTTTGATCGTGATACGTTCCGAAAGCGTATTTCATTATGGATCACTTTTTATTCCCTTGTCCTCTCTTCCGTGACGACGGTGTCTTCAATACTTTGTGATAAATTCCCTATAGGTGATTTTCGTTTGCATACCAAGGCGAACTAGTCAGGCCAGCACTTACTAATATTTTTTATCTACATGTGTGTATATGTATAAACAAATGTAGGTTATGGGCTGAAGACGTGTCTGTCAGTCTGTATGTACGCCTCGAGGAACACGAAAAGTTAGGGTTCTTGTGAGACTCGTGGTATACGGGATTCCGATGGCCAGATAACATAAACACTACAAGCTCGTTTTGGGCAATAAAGAGTTGTACAATTCTAGCTTTAACGCTGCCTTTTTGTGGCACCACGCTAAAGGTACTACACATTAGCGCGTTTAGAAGCGTTGCGTAAAATTGGCTTTGTTCCACGTGAATAGCGTCGTCAGATGTCGCTATGGCCGTAACTCGCCATATTTCAAACACATACGCTACGCAACTCTTCAGAACACGCTAATGTGTAGTAAGCTAAGCTTTACAGCGTTGCAACTCTTTCTCAGGTTAACAGTTGTTAATCTAGTGCCTGTTCAGCTTCAGGCTCCCATAGAGTAAAGAGGTCACGATTATATTGTTCAAGCTGTAATTCTGCTTATAAATATGGTTCTGAGCGTTTTCTG
Organism: Phalangium opilio; assembly: GCF_054372755.1. Lineage (NCBI taxonomy): Eukaryota > Metazoa > Arthropoda > Arachnida > Opiliones > Phalangiidae > Phalangium > Phalangium opilio. The sequence continues at coordinate 8,526,608 of NW_028324151.1, forward strand.
CATAATAATGAAACTGTTGCTAGAAGAGGTCTTAGTTCATTACCATTGTAAATTAGATTAATCGGTAAATTGCGGAAGGTAAATTACCGACTCATGTCCGATAATCGAATTGAGCGATACTAGCCATTGGTAATTAATGAGATAAGCCTAATCACAGCGGCTATCATTTTTGACTGAGCTAAAATGCGACATCGTTGTTATTATTATAAGTTAAAATCGAATTTCTTTATTCTCTTCACTCTTATTTGCGAAAATAGAGAAAGTTGAGGTGGTTGAATTGTTGGAAAGTTTCTGAAGTGTGAATTTTATGGTAATTACGAGTGTAAATATAAGAATAAATCAGCCACGATTATGAAACTCCAATGTTGGGTGACGAGTAAATTCATGCAGCGAGTGCGTTTGATAGTGAGACCATCTCGCCAAAACTTGGCAGTAAACTAGCGAAGTCGAATTCTATATCCATTCTCCCGAACCCAGATCACCCTTTCTCTTGCCGCGTCTATTATTAGTTCCGGTGCTAGAACTTGCCTAAATTTGAAAATTACTTTCCATTGAGAGTGAATTTGGCCCTCAATCTTAAGAAACTTTTACTTCGTTCAGACGCAACCCGTAGATCGGGAAAAATTCCCATGTAGAAACTCAATTTTTCGAAAAGCAGAACAGATTATTAATTTAGTTGCAATCCCAAATAAATAAGCTTGTTTTTAAGCCCAACTTTTAATTCTTACTCGATTAATTGTAATTCCAAGAAAATTGTCTCAACGAAACTTACCAATTTTGTATACGTTCGACTTCAAAGCTAATGGAGCTAAATGGAAGATTTAAATTTACATAGAGATTAATGCTAAACTGGTACTAATTAATGATTTTATAAATCTTTTAATTCGTTTTCAAAGAAATAAGTAAAAATTTTATAAATTAAAAAGGTAATTCAAGTCCCTCGCTCGAAACCCCATGAGCTCTGAAGTTGCATTTTCAATTAAGTTAGGACCGCGGGTACGACCTTTTAAGAGAAAATGATGGCTAAAGCTAAGTGCGTAAACGTACTTCCGCCTCAAGGCAAACCCAGCCTATACTTAGGAAGCGGGATTATAGAATTTTCGGTTTAGTTTTAAAGCTTTTCTTTTCTCCGTCGATAATCGCCTCGACAGTTCCCTAAATTAGGCTCCCTCTCCCCGTCTTACGCCGTCAGTCACTGCTGGCCGCGTCGCGTCTTGGCCTGGGAACTAGCACTCGCCATCTGTCGGAAGGAACTAACAAGTTTCATCTTGCGCCTTTTAGACTAAAATGAAAAGAGGAAGAGGCGGAGGGGAGGTTCAAGACGACATCGGGAGGACAAGAGTGCAAAGATGGGGACCTCTGGAGAAACTTCGCGAGCTTTCTATTTAAGCCGTTATGATTTCGTCCCCGACTTTTATCTTTTTGAAGTCCTTGCCCGGTAAAAGAGGGGTGGTGGGAAGAGATAGGTTTTTGGGGCCAAAGTTCAAAGGACTGCACTCTCTAGACTAGTCGAGAAAAGGGACTAACTGGGAGTCGAAAGTTGCGGGAAAATAACGTAGGTAAAAAGCTAAAATCGTAAAGCCCCTAATAATCCTTTAGGTCGCCGGCAACGACCAATTAAAGTACGATTATAAGGAATTATTTCTTTCGTTTGCCCCCATTCCCGCTAAAAGTCCGTTCCCGTTTAGACTGTTAATATACTAAAGCCTCCGGAAGTGTATATTTCATCGCATACTGGAATAACCTTCCTTAGTGACGATGTATTAATCAACAGAATACGAATATTATAACCTTAAAACGCCATCTATGCCTAGATTTTTCGGGATCTTCCGATTAATGGAGGTATAGTTGGTACCACCCCCGTGACGCCTTTCGTTTCGTTAATTGAGTGTGGCCGGATGCGGGACCTAAAATGAGTAGGGGTGGGGCGAAAGAGATGGTCAAAGTAGCCTAATTAACGAAGGAAATCCCGGCAACGTTAGCCAGGGAACGCTTATAAGTCTCTGACTCTCTTTTAATGGTCCGAAAAGCGGCTCGACCGGGCGACCGAGAAGGAATTTAAAGAGAGAGCTTGGGTGGTTGGCCTTGCGGCGTGCCACTGTTTCGTAGTTCGTAGTACTCTAGTGGTTGAGTATGTTAGGCTTTTGAGGGAGCTTAGTTAGCCAGCGACATCTATATGCCTGCCTCGTAAAAGGCCTAAAGGCCGTTCATGAGAGAACTGACTATACCGATCGGGATCGTGGTCTTTTAGATTTGATGGTTTCTCTTTCAAATCTGTTGGGTCGCCTTTAATTAAGAGTCAGTCTTGTTAAATCGTATTAACGGAAAAGGGAATTAAATCGGCATAGCTTATTGTTTATATTGCGTATGAATGTTGGTTGCTTCTTTTGAAACGACATTATCGTTTTTATTTCATATTAATAATATTTCTAGTGAAAGAAAACAGTTTCGTAATTCCACCAGAAGTTGGGGTTGATTAGGCTTAATATGGGCGACTTTGAAAAAAGGTTTATAAATCTCCGAAATTTTTATTTTTCAATTTATCTGAGTCTTTTCTACCATTCTAACGCTAATTAATTCCACAGATTTATTGTAGACCCTACCAGTAGTTAGGGTCGATTAATTAGGCCTAATATGAGCAACTTTGTAGAAAGGTTAAAAATCCCTAAATTTTTATTTTTATTATTTTAATTTATATGAGGCTTTTCTAATTAAACCAGCTTGATTAAACGATATCTTTAGTATTTAGTCTGTAGTAGAGACTAGCAGAAAAACACCCGTCGTTGCCCGTCAGCCCGTCTCTACATTTTAATTGCTGTTCGGGTTGCCATTTTAAAATATGGCGGCAAATCGAAGCCAAAAAGCCTTAAAGCGCGTCTATAGGGTATATTGAACCAGTGTAATAAATATAAATAATAGTGTAATAAATCGGTTGAAATGCGCGGACGTTATTTCATAAAGAAGCCTGGCTTTTTACATTTTTGGCTGCCATTTTTCAAGATGGCGGTGCGTTTAAAAAATATTTTTTTATTCGCTCCATAAACTTAAGAGTAACATTCCTGCAAATTTTCAACCTTCTCGGTTAAGCGGTTTGGTCTGGGCGTTGATTATCAGTCAGTTAGGACTTGATACATACACCGATGTATTGCGGGTTAAACATTTACAGGCGCTGATAGAAAATACATGAAGACATTAGCCCCTATATTCCGGATTCACCCTGGCTTATTGAAAATAGATGGAAATCATTACAAAAATGAGTTTTTATTGAAAAATTTTAAATCTATTCGACGAACATTAGAGTACACGGTAAAATTTCAAACGTTCGCTTCAATGAAAAGATATTTTCCCCTCCAAATATTTTTCTTTGAACTTGAGGTGCTTCAAATATTAGAAAGCAAAAAAAGAGGAATGATAAAAAAATCTCGTCAGCGCATCAGTGTAACGCAAACCCCCGAAGCCTTAAGGGTCTTTCGTAATATACCCGCCTCTTATTTTACAATGTTTACCTTTAGAAAATAGGTATATACCTGCACACAAAAACTCCCGTGTAAAAAGGTTTCAAAAAGCTTTCGCTTTTTTTTTCGGAGAGAGAAAAAGAAAAAATGTAAAGGTTTGCTAAATATTCTGTAACGAGATTCAGAAAGTTAAAAAAATATGTTCATTCTGTATTTGGTAATGAAAAGAAAGGTGATGAAGATAAGTACGTTCAATTTGGGCCTTTTAAAGGGAGAATAAAGAGGGGGATTACTGAATTTGAATGTTCAAAACTCGGCATTGATATCCAACCGATTTTTAAAGTTTTTGATAATTGTCCTACAAAATACCCAAAATAAATGTAACCATATTATTCCGTGTTTTCCGATTGGCTGGCTCTCATTATTGAGTTTGAGACAGCAGCGGAATCTCGTGGAATTTTTGGAAAGAAAGCGAAATTGCAATTCTTTTTTTTTTCTTCAACATTTTCTTAGCTCCCGCGTTAACGTCTTTGCCCAATGGGACATCTGGTTCCATTTTTGGGTATTTCGTAAATAAAACAGACTAAAAATGGTTGAATTAATTTTAGACAAATTTGAAAATCGGATAAAAATCAATGCAAATGTTTTGGTAACTTTTTCATTATGTTTTATTCTAAAACAACATATTTGAACCCTTCATACTCCCTTTGAGTCTACTTATGAGCCCTTTAACTGTTAAAATATTGAAGCAGTGAGAGAAAAACAAGAAGGAAGTTAAGTTCATAAATTATATTTTTAATGGGCTTACCTAGTCCAGTCCTTGAAATGAGCTCGCGTATTGAAACGACGATTTGCAAAAGTGAAAGTGATGGACAAAGATACAAAAGCACAGATATTTCGTTGAAAACTATATCCTTTTGAACTGATACTTAAACGTTTAAAGCATAGAAATACGTAATGAACAGTTGATTTTACAGCGTTGAGTACTGCGCATGGAAGTTAAAGTTAACCCTTGCACATAACTGGTGTCGCCTCTACACGCGGAACGATAAACTAGAATATAACTAACCCCATGCATGTGTTAACACTCGATGTTAAGCAGGGTCGAACGCCATTAGTTCTTTGTATTGAGACAACCCGGGTTCGAATGCCGCTGGGGACGATTGAGATACAATTAATTTTGATTATTTTCCGTATTACGTAATGGAACGAAAAGCAAGATGCAACGTTACAGTTCAAAATTAATAACTCCTTCGGTCATCGATAGGGGTGCCACTTACCATTCTCCCTATCATACATGTGAAGGGGAGACTGAAATTTCCATCACAAAAAGTCGCGAGACGCCACGAACTAGTTTATCTAGGTTTTAATACATATTTTAATGTCTATGGTTACAAGAACTTTGGTTACGAAAGCACAAAATTACTTAAATTTTCACAGAAACGTCCTTGATTATGAAAGATTTGTCTTGATAGGGATTATTTTGTTTATTAATATTAATATTAATGAAAATTGCGTAAAAAAACTATGAAATAATGCATATTTAAAACTTGAACCAAGATTTCAAAAGCCTACTTACTTTTTGTCGTCTCTGCGAAGCGTAGCTTTAGACTAAATTATGAAAAAAATGCTCGTATCTTCTTTAAATCGTAATTCAATTTGTAATATATCCATTATTTTGTATGATGAAAAAATTCTAACTTCGAATACTTCTTTAAGTATCCCTTTAAGCCTTAAAAAGGTTTTAACGAGTGTATAATGAAGAGAAAGTTTCGAAAAAGTCGGTTATGTGGGGTTATTTGACAAATCTTGCACCCTTAGCTCAGGCTGTCCGCGCATAGTAAGGTAATCAAGGGAAAGGCAGGAACCTGAAACCCTATTAAGAGACTGAATGATATTAACTTGCACCCGACATAAATGTGTATATACTTCTCTTCTAATAACGATTTAAGCACGTACAAAATATGATGGAAATGGTACTTTTATTTTAATGTATACACCCTTCCTCATTTTTGAATCTTTTTGAAAAACGTCGAAAATAAAAACAGAAGAGGGGGTCCTCTTCTTATGTTTTTCTTTGGTCCCTAAAAGTTTTCCGCTTGGCCAAGCGAGTAAAATGTCGAGGGCCTGCTTGGTTACGAAATGAGGATGAAAAGGCCTGTGAAGTAAAAACGCCAATGGCGATATATTTTAGGCAACTATATTTAGGTACAGATATAAATATCTGAATCAAGATGCTATTTTTTTTATACAGGTTTCGAAGCTGAATTTGTAAGGACTAAAAACCACGCATCATACGTCCGTCCCCTTCAGTGTCAATTTTGAATATTTGAAAATGCAGTTTGAGATACATAAGCTTATCGTGTACGTACAAGGATAACCATATAAGACTTTAAATAAGTATGGGTCTATGGTAAGCAATTTGCTGTAAACACGCATCCATTATTAAATTGATGTAGGGGCGTGCCAAGAACTATATTTTGAAGTAGTAGTATTACTATTTTCTGGAGTAGTGATTGGGAAACGGAAATTCCTATGCCCATTTCCAATGCGCTGATAACGCTACGAAATTCACGCCTGCCCAGTAGAACTCTATTTGATGGAAGATAAACTTGCTATAGGTCCAGTTTTTTTGCAAGGCACAAGCTTTAGGTTCCACTTGGTTATGGCAACAAGAACTACTATTTACACGTGACTAAGCTACTAAGATATATTCACCGATAGGTGGCTCCACTCACTGATACCCAACCATGAAAAGCATACTGGGATTTTTAGCAGCTACTGTATCAAACCGGAGCCTACGTTAGCGTAGGCTCCGATCAAACTTCCCTCCTACAAGCCTCTATGTTATCGTGTGGAGCAAAAACTTTTATTAAACGAAGATGTCGCAGCCGTCAGTATCATTTATTCAGGCTTGAACACTGCTGATACTAAAGGCCCCTACGGTTGACCCATACTTGTAGAGTGTTTTATGCTGTTATAGTTGAAATGAGGTTTAGGTTAGGATTTGTATCACATCGGAGGATGAATGCAACAACGCTCATTGCGGAGGAAATACTAGAAAATTGAACGTATTTCGAAAAGCCTGATTGCTTGACGATATGTTTACTTTTATCCTAATTGCTTTTTGCTGATTTAATTTCTTTTCATTTGGTTTGATTTGCGAAATATTTGAAGCTAATTGACGCTAATTGCCTACAAAAACAACTAACGATTTATTAAAAAGACATATATTCCGTCTATAATTTTTTCCAATTTTCAGATGTTTTGTCTTAAAATTTTAAATGTGTAAACTTTTAAAACCACTCTATTAAACATCCAACTACCTAGTTTGTTTGGTACAGGGAGACATTTTAACAGTCTCTTAAACCATTGCGCTTAAACTCTATAAAATTATGTCACTAATTAAGGGTGTTTTTAATTGTCTCTTTTGAAGTAAAATTTTAAAATTTCACTTAATTTCAATAAGTAACTGAATTTAATACTTTGTTTTTCTCTTTGTATTTTAAAGGAGCGAAGAACCGGTTACTTCCAATATGGACATCTCAACAGGACACATGATCTTGGTTAGTTCAATAACTTAATATTTAAACGCGAAATGGAGTTCTACAAATATTTAATTTTAATGTGATCTGCTTCTATCGCCACTGTGCTCGCGGACATTTTAGCTAGGAATATTGGTGTCGTCTGCTATGATTACCGCCAACATTACAGTGATGATGGATCGAAGCTTATATTGTTATTATCAACCAGGGATAGATATAATTTTAGAAGTAAGAATGGAGAACATAGTAATCTGGGCGCGCGTCAAAGTCCCGGACCCCCTTCCACGGGACGGGGGTATGAAAGAAGACAGAGGTAAAAAGGAATTGTTTTTCACCGTCCCCGTCAGCAACGTCATCATAACGTAGTTTAAGTGAGCCAATAAGATAATTTAAACTTTTCGTTACGTGTTGGAGGGGGGGGGGCTCTATACTGGGCTATTAGTAGGACTGAATTAAATACTAACCGTTCTCCATACCTACTTCTAAAATTAAATCTATCTCTGTATCAACTTTAACTTAATACCAGGCGGAAAATTATAAGTAGATTACATTTTCAACAGTTAGGGCGTCGCAAGTTGATTTCATGACTATAGTACAGCGTCACTGATCTTTAAAATAAATGTTTAGCTAATCTAGATAGTTTTCGCTAAAGGAGCTATTCCTCTTCTTCTCTAAGCTTTAACTTGACTCCAGCATTATTAGGCGCTCTGGGAGACAAGACAATTTAATACTTTTTGTAGGCAACAAAATGGCCTAGGGGAACGACAAACCCCGCTACAGTGAACATCTAACGCGATTTAAAAAACATTTCATAATTAGGCGCCCGGAGATATAACTTTTGAATTTGACAAACTGCGCTCCATTTTTCCTTTAAAGATCAACCGGAAATGAATAACCGTCTTTAAAATTTAAATCTTATAAACCTACTTCGACCGTGGAACTGCGCTCCATTTTTCCTTTAAAGATCAACCGGAAATGAATAACCGTCTTTAAAATTTAAATCTTATAAACCTACTTCGACCGTGGAAGCTTTAAGACCTTACCAACTCGATTTACGTTCATAAATGATTCAAAAGCGATTTTGAATCGTTTTCGGATTGATTTGGTAATAGGGAGCTTAAGAATCTGACCAAAAACCTGTACGAACACAACTATCACGTAAAGGGGGTTTCGAGTTACGTGTTTTTCGCGCCTTCCCTGAATGGCGTTTTTGGCGGGAAGTCGCGGATGAATACACTTCCCCGAAACTATTTTCTCTTCTTCTGTCCAGGTTGAACGATTTTAGTTAGCTTTAGGACCGTGTGGTGGCGCGTGTAAGAAAATTTCTCTCGATAACTTGCCTTTCTCTGATTGGATGAATTCATATTTTGCGTAGCACGTCGTGTTTCTTATGGGAAAGGCACGCTTTACGCTTGCTTAAGCTGGAGATACATACTTCCCCCTAAGTTCTGATATCACCTATATGTTAATTTAAGCCTAACTTGTTAAGAAAAGCTCGGCAATTTTTCTTCAAAGATCTTACGTTTTGTGCGCGACACATTTTCTTACACGTTTTTCAGTTAATTTCTTAAACTCACTATTACCTTTACGTGAACTTAGCTTAATAAGGGCGCGAAAATTTTGGAATTAAGACGTTCGAAGAGGTGGGGATCGTTACGGAATTGTGAATTAATTAGGCTTTTCCCATTAGAATTTAATAAATCTGGTTAAAATTATACCTCTTTGATTCAACCGCAGAGTTACATGGAGGATCACTTGAAGAATAAGGACCGATTGGAACGAGAATGGGAAGCCTTGTGCGCCTACGAAGCTGAACCTTGCTCCACTTCCGTCGCTCTCATGCCTCAAAACCAAAATAAGAACAGATACTCTGACGTCCTGCCCTGTAAATATTTACAAATCTTCCAAAACTATATTAACATATGCTTTGTTAGGCTTAAATATTACAGGTTTAATTGTTTTCATTTTATACAAACTACAGGCGTAATCGCATTCATTGTACATTAATTATAGACTTAATAGCTTTGGTTGTATCAGAAGGGGATGCTTAAGAGAAGGGTGTCAATACTTTATGTATGTAACATGATTCTTACCAGGCTCCATTTGCCCCGCTCTCCCCTGCCCGCTTCTGATTGGTTGATTAAGTAATTTTCCCGCCTTATCTAATTTTGGGAAGAATCATGTTACAATAATCTCAACTAGTGTGATACTTCTCTCTAAGAGAAGTATTATATACTTCTGGGAGTATCAAGAATATATATTTCATAGAAGCAGTAAAGAATGGTTTGAAGTAATGGGTAACCCTAATTTATCCCCAAATTTTAATTAGCAAAACAATTTTAGGCCCAATTTTCATTATTTCAGGTTTTTCAAAGTATTAAAGCTTTATGGTAGTTTGAAATTAAAAGCTATACTTTCCCTTTAAATCTATATATATTCCTGGTTGTGCTTGATTACGGGTTAAATCTCTTTAATTGTACATTAATTGCAGTATTGTGTTTTAACTGTATACAAATCATAGTTTTAATTTCTTTAATTATAAAGAATTTAAGCTTAACAGAATTAATACGTAAAATTTAGGCTTAACAGATTGTACATTCCTTTCACATTTCGTAATAAAAATAATAATTTTTGAACGTTTCTATCAACAGATGACCATTCTCGTGTCGTCTTGAACGACTTGACCAATGTTTCCGGTTCGGACTACATCAACGCTAGCACTATTGTGAGTATACGTTATTTAATATCATTTCACGTCAACTTAAGTAGAAACGTTATTATATCATGATTGCCCAATGAGACTCGAGCATTAGAAGAAATATAAAAAATGCCCTTTTTAGGGATTAGTTAACATTTGGTATAAGAGTTCAAAACTCTTTGAAAAGGCTTAAAATTCTGGCTGATTTCAAAGGTAGCTGACGTAAGTTTTCATTTTTGGTCATATTTCTCGGAGAAAAGCCGAGCAACTTTTGGGGCCTAAACAAAAATTGCGCCAGCCTTCCAACTCGACTTCTTACGTTAACAGAGATGTATAGAAAGATGAAGAAGGGGAGTTCGTCTTCTCCAAATCTCCCGGGAGGGTTACCGGGACCACTTTAAGAGGGTCTGTAACCATGACAACTAAGAGTTTTGCTCGGGTATAAATCGGTATAATGCACTTTGATGTAGTCCATCAAGAATCGAGCAAAGGGGAGCTAGGGAGGACCCCTTAGGGAGGGGGATACAAGAACTAGACTGGACCCTCTGAATGTATAGAGCTTTATGACGAAAGATACTAGCTGTCTTTCTGACCTGAGAGGAAATGTAGATTAACTCGAAGATTACAAACTTGTTCGCCAAGTTGCGGGAACATTGTCATTTAATAGACCAATACGGATATTACATGCAGAGAAAGATATTTTCTGGGGCACGCCATGAGACACCACTAGAGGCAGCCCAACTCGGTCGTGCCTCTAGAGGTGTCTCCTGGCCTGAGTTAAATTATCCAGTATCTTGGCTTGCCACTGGAAGTCTGTTTCTCTTCATATAATATTCTTGTTGATCTATTTATTGACGATTTACCATTGTTATGACATCAGCCCGTGATGAGAACCAAAACGTTTCACACACCGATTTTGCGGTATTTAAACTGACTGAACTCAAATTGAACAACAGGTTTGGTTGAAGTTTCAACTTGCTTATCATTGTAAGAACGTCATCTTACTCAAGTGGACACATTTTAGTAGATATATATAAAATATTAAAAAAAAAAAACTAAATGAGATGTTGAAGACGTGTATTTTTGCGATATCTCTCGCTTCAAGTATCCATATAGAACCCAATAAGCTTCAAAATAGAGCTGAAGTGGTATCATATCAAGTTTTTCAACTCGCTCATTATGGGTCACTCTCATCAGCGCCATATTGGCAAACTTATAAGGACCCACAAGGTCATCGAAACCATTTGTTCTCTGATCTTAAATGGGTTATTGCTCTCACCTTATGTAAATTTACTCAAAATGGGGCTCGGACGCAATTTTGTTTCCCCGTTTAAAACTTAACTGTGACCCTCGTTACCGAAATGTAAGCCTTTGACGTGGAAAACGCGAAATGACATTCACCCAATCGTTTCGAGCCCTTACGTTTTCATTCGCTACCGATTTTTGCTGGATTTGGTTGGTTTATATCCAATTCAGCCAGCACACAACGTCGCGTTAATTTGCTTTTGTCGGAGGTAGCATCAAACTCCTAGAGACCAAAGTATGGCATCAATTTTAAAAGTTATGTTTTATGGATTGAAGCCAATGAAGGTAATGGCTTGGCAAAGGGAATCTCTCCTGATTCTTGAACTTTAAGTTATTGCTTCTAATTCGACTAAAAATTGTGTAGGATTGTTTTAACTTAAATTTTGTACTGGAAAAGAATTTCTTTTTTTTTATTGCGAAATCAAATTCCTTTTAAAATATATATATTCCGAGTCCGTTGGGAAATCGGATCGTATGTTACTTTGGTCTGAAAATTCTTTTAAAACTTTTTTTCCGTTCAAAGACGGACCACGATCCGAGAAACCCGGCTTACATAGCGACTCAAGGACCCTTGCCTCAAACGGCGGCTGATTTCTGGCAGGTAAGATACCAAAAATTTTCGATACGATTTTGACTTTGAATTTCTTCGACAATATTAACCGCTTTTTACGTTTCTGTGTAGATGATATGGGAACAAGGCAGCGTTGTAATCGTTACTCTAAGTCGGTTGATGGAGAACGGATTCGCCATGTGTCATCGTTATTGGCCCGAAGAAGGTAGCGAAGTTTACCACATTTACGAGGTGAGACACTAAATTCTGTTCGTGTCTGTTACCAACTTTAAATATCGCAATTACTACATGCGTTATCTTAGTAACAATTGCGAGTTGCGCTGCAAAAAAGTAAACGGTTTTTAGAATGGGTCAACGAGTTCGTTGTTTATCCTTTTAAATTTTATGATGCTTTAATTATTGCCACGTTGTTATTGATTGTCCTTCATTTTAAACTTTATGATGCAAGTGTAATAATTAGACGGTAAAGGGTCATGGTTCCGATGGCGCAATAGACGAGCGCCAATGATAGCTTCGTTTATGTTAAAAGTTTCAAAAGTTATTTAGACTGATAAGTTTACAAGTTATGATTTGAGTGTTTTAGGGATGACCCCGTTAATTAAATTAGAAATCATTGTCTTTCAGTTTCTTAATTAAATGTTAGGGGTCATCCGTAAAATACTATGGACAATCTTAACTCGAAAACAATGGCCCGGACTACAAGAAAGAGATAGAAATTACATTTTCGACTCAAAATCGCCCAAAGAACAACCCTTTCTTAATTCATGCCAGACTTATCAGAAACACCCTGTATAGATGTCCCAAAAGCGAAAGTGAAATAGTGATTGTGATATTTAGGGGTTTGGTACCATAAGTTTATGTTTTTATCATTTGAGATAGTGTCGATATTAACCAATGGTATGACTTTTGTAATAATCAGGTTCATTTGGTTTCGGAGCACATCTGGTGCGACGATTACTTGGTCCGCAGTTTCTACTTGAAAAACTTGAAAACCAGCGAAACTCGAACGGTCACTCAATTCCATTTCTTATCTTGGCCCGAAAATGGCGTTCCAGCTTCGACTAAGGCGTTACTCGAATTCCGAAGGTGAGATTTATATTTTTGCTTTAAGCCTTAATTTTACTTTCATTTAAAACAAAACCTAAAAACGCTTGCACCAAACTCAAAATAAAACCAACGAAACCAATAACGAACTATTAAAACGAAATATAACTTTAACTTACCATAAAAATCTAATTTAATTATATCTAATGTGGCACTGTATTGTAACAATTACTAAACTTAAAATTCTGTATTAATTGCTTTCTAACTGACTTTTAACTAACTCGAAATCAAAATCTGTTATTAACGAACAAATATCTCAATTGACAAACCGTTTTTCTCACCATTTCGTCCTGCCGTGGCGAGTTCTATCCTCTTGACCTTTTGAACACCCCTGGTTCGTGGTCATCATTTTTGTGATTGGTGCAATTTCGAACCAAAATTGCATAGTCACAAACGTGATGGTTACGATCAGGCTATTTCTTCTCTGCTGAAATCAATAATCATTCCTGCTCTGCACCTCTACGTTTTAATCATTTCCCGCCCGGCCTCAACCTTTCAACTACTACTTTCGGTGATTTGACACGACACCGTCCCATTTTCCAGCAAATCAACGCACAGTTTTTCATCTTACACCGCTATTTTTTCGCTACTATTAACGAAAGAGTTATTTAACTAATTAATTTTACGAATTATTACTGTACTCGAGCATTTTCTTTTTTTCAATTTCTCTTTCACATTTTTCATTATTCTGGATTAATTTTTTGAAATATCCGTAATTTTTTTGTGTCGTTGCAGAAAAGTTAACAAGTCTTATCGTGGACGATCTTGTCCCATTGTCGTACATTGCAGGTAAGTAATTACTGATTCGAATGGAGTAGACTATGGAAAGTAATTGGGTGTCTCGCGAGGTAGGCAGAGAGGCATAAACAGGACCATACATTTATTGTCAAGGTGCACTTGACAATACTACCAATAACGGAGACTGTGCATGATGTTTGTTCCCTTTTAACCAGATTCTAATATTTTAACGTGTTTGTTAGTTTTACTTAAATCTTGCAAGCTGTTGACTATAGAAAATATTCTGGTTTTCCATTATAGAGTCAGGAAAACTCTAGGCTTACTGTTAATGAGGTTGCCTTTTAATATGTGCATTAAAGATAAATTTTCAATTCCATTTGTTTAAACTTCCTCAACTTCTTATCATGTCCCATGTTAAATTTTCTCTATTTCTCTATGATTGTAAAACTCCCTTTTAATTTAGTGCCATTAAAACTAAACTGATCAATATTGGTTTAATTTACAGTGACGGTAGCGGTCGAACTGGAACTTACTGTTTGATTGATATGGTTTTGAATCGTATGGCTAAAGGTAAAAATATTACCTTTAAATATATATGTTTGTACTCTAATATATCATTAATCATTTCATATTCTTAATAATTCATTAATAGGAGCTAAAGAAATTGATATCGCGGCAACTTTGGAACATATTAGAGATCAACGGTCAGACATGGTCAAGACCAAAGTAAGTGTCATTTATTTTACCTTGAAATTTAAAATTTTCAATAGAAGTTACGTCAATTCTACTTGAAAACTAAACTGACTCAGTTAGCCAAGCCCTTGTTACATGGAGTGTGATATTTCTGCTATAGTAATGCCATTGGTAAATCAATTAATGAAAAATATAGAATCCGAATATTATAGAGGTGACACGGAGAATGCATACCTCCCTATTTCTATTATGTAAGACGAGGGATATTTCAAAAAACTTGCAAATGTTGACGACAATAATTGGATGTAATAAAACCCGCATAGAAACTAACTTAGGTTATATGGGGGCACATTGATTCCTATCATTCTTATTGAGGATTAAAAACCTTTCTTAGTGAGTATAATCAGGGATAGATTAAATTTTAGAAGTAGGAATGGAGAACAGAGTAATCTGGGCGCGCGTCAAAGTCCCGGACCCCCTTCCACGGGACGGGGGGTGGTGGTATGAAAAAAGTGGCGGGTCATAGCGACAGAGGTAAAAGAGAATAACGTATTTTTCGCCGTCCCCGTCAGGAACGTCATCAAAGCGTAGTTTAAGTGAGCCAATAAGATAATTTAAACTCTTCGTTACGTGTCGGACTGAAGTAAAGGCTAACCGTTCTCCATTCCTACTTCTAAAATTAAATCTATCCCTGGTATAATGTCCTGGGAAATTTGGATTTTATTAAATAAAGTGGTTTGGGCTCTGCGTTAATAGTCAAACAGAACCTTTTTATAGATACAGAAATGACCTTTTAAGTTCATACACTAGTAATTAACAGTGGCGTTATTCAAATTTCGTAAGCCACTCCTTTTTGCGTCTTTATAAATACTCTACCTCTACTCATTATAGGCACAATTTGAATTCGTTCTTATGGCCATCGCGGAAGAGGTTCACGCAATCTTGAAAGCCCTTAGCCAATAGAAACTCCACTGGAATGACCTATGATTACAAATCTACAATTAATGTCAAAACTTCAAAACTTACCGAAAAGAAAACCAACCACTACCCCGATGTTGAAAACCCAAGATCATGACAAAACTAAACATACGCTGTAACAAACAAACAAAAAAATGCCCTAAAACTACAAAGTTCCGTAACCTTAACCAACAATGTAGAGCCCTCCAATTCACTTAAAAATAGAATAACCCCTCCCAATCACTAAGAAAAAAAAAATACCTTTCAAAAGTATTTTGAAAGTTTGAAACCCAGATAATAGAACATTCAAAGTTTTGCAGCACTTTTAGTTAATCTAAACAGAATGGGAAAATATTAATTTAATTTCAATCCAAGTCTACGGAGGTTTAACTAGGTTTAACGAAACTTAGTGTAACAACAGTTTAAAACTGTATTTCCGGCACACTCAAAAAGTTTTAAAAAGAAAAAGTAAATTTAACTTATTTTTGGGTCCGATTTTAAAACTTTTTGCACAAAGTTTCTCATAATGCGTGGTTAATTCCTCAGTCTCAATATTACAAAAAATAAAGAATTAATCCTAATTATTGTTTAGGGAGATCGTTAATTAGTATTTTATGGAAATTATGAAATAGTGTTAACATTATTAACTCCAAACCCTCCTCCTCCCTTCCCCCTAACGTTGTGGCAAAAACACTAATTAGTTGAAACTTCATTATAAGTAAGTAGAATTATATCTCTGGTAATATTTACGTTAAATGATTAAAACTATAAAGAAAAACTAACAAATTATCCGTAGTCGTGTGTAATTTTCTGTGAAAATGTACAGTTTACTAATATAAAAGTATGTAAAAGAGAATTATAGTGTATATATATATCTATATCAATTTAAACCAAAAAGAAAAGTAAAAAAAACTACGTTATTAGTAAATTAAAATCAGTTATTTATGGTTAAATTTAAAAAATTATAAAATTATAAATTTATTCCATGAAACTATTAACTTTATTGGATATTTTAAAATGTTTTAGGATAAAATTTTATTTTCTAAAATATCGTGTAACTTCATTACCAGGATTTCTAGATTCAAATTAAAAATTAAAGTTGGTGCGAGGTACGTGGGAGACTTAATTCAAGTATTATCTACAAAATATATACATTTAAAATTAAATATATCCTTGTATGTGCGACAATCAGAGGTTGTAGGTCATCCTGGTAATGAAGAGGGGGGTGGGGCACCCGAATGTTTATGTATAAATTAAATTGAAAGTTAATAAATACACTTAAGATTATTTATGGCGGTAAAGGTTTACAAAGATTGTTTGGGTACCTCATTTTACACGTAAGAAATTTAAAATAGGTCTAAAAGACTTAATATCTCTTAAATTACTCTAAATTTTTAAATAAAGTTGAAGGGATAATCAAATGTGAGAACAATTAATTTTTAATCGATTTGAAGAGTTAAAATATATGCAAAGATCATTATTGAAGTTTAATGTCATCAAATGTTTCGCTTTAATTGGGGAACACATTTCTTCGAAGAGGTTACTTTCTCTTAATTCATAAAATTTTGGACCAATCGGAGGCGTTCTTTTGAGTTTGATTCAAACTCTAAGACAGTCTTTGATTGGTTACGGCGTTTAAAGAGTTGTAGAATAGCAATAGACCCAACCAACAAATAAACAAGTTGGCTTGGTTTCGTCTCCATCTAATACCTGACTAACAAAGTTGACTGTAGTACCATCTGTCGTTGAGCGACGAAAATAAATCTCTTATTTTTCTGATTGGATTAGAATCTGACTATTGGGGTAAAAAAGGTTTTGCGCATGGCAAAATCAAGCCAATCACGTTATCCCTTTCTTAGACGTTATAAAAATTCAAACGATTTGTTTCATAGGGTCTATTGGGAAACCTTTGGTGAATTTGGTTTTTAATATATATTTTAACAGTGCAAAAACGGTGTAATATAACTTGTTCTCATAGTTGATTATTCATTTTAATTCAATTGTTAATTCGCAAAAATCAAGTGCTGAAAAAAGTTAAAATTTGAAGAAAAGAAGCCTATTTTAATTTAAAAAAAGAACTATTAAAATATTTCATTTCATATCATATCAAAGTAATTAAAATTAGTGTACAAAGAAATTAAATCAACTGAAGGCCTACGAAATAAAAAAAAATATTTTGAAACTGTTTAGGTTTATCGGATTGAAAGCTTGAAGATTAAAATTGTCCAGGTTTAGAGTACAACAGATTTCCAGAAAATATGGGAAAAAAATCTCTTTAATTACAGGTATTGTTTACAGGATTTAATAAAGATAAAAAATTAATTAAATTCGTTATAATAAATACTTAAAAAATAAAACGTATTATAATTATATTAAAAGAAATAAATAATAAAAACTAAACAAACAGACAAAAGTTTATATTTTAAATCCCGCTATTTTTGTGCTCCTAATCATGTGGTTTAATTCTATATAAAAAAATAACAAACAACGTAAGGGAGTGTAATTCCGTGTGAATGTGTGCTATAACATTTCAGCCCTTGTATTTGTTGGTGAAATAAAAACCCACTGAAATAATGTGTTTTCTGATACATTCTAAGATAGTGTTTTATGAATAAAATTATAATAGAATTGAAGACGATTTCCAAAAAAGAAACGTGATGGCCCAAAGTTTTGTCCCATGATAATAGCCACATCATTTCTACCAATTGTAAGCACTGATTATTATTATTATCATAAGTTTATAAGATATGTTCCATGAGTATGACACTTCCTATGCTTGGTAATACCAGAAGTAAGATGTATGCAAGTAGAGTAAAGAGCTCTAGCATTGGTAATACATCCTGGCACTAGTGAACAAATTTGAGGATTTTATGCCGCTTCCATCGCGCCTACACTAGAGAGAAAACAAGACGACCCAAGGGCTGGGCTCGTAATAGTAGCCACATCGTACCGTACTTCGATGCGCATCCTTTAACAGTGGTAAAACATGGTACCCGTAAATACCCATTAAAAGAAGTACAGAAAATCAGAGTGAATATCCCCTCGATACTCTAACAAAAAAATAGAACCCTTAATCCTTTTTTCAATAAATTTACTTACGTTATAAGTGTTAATATCCGGGGCCACAAGCTAGTACTTCTCGATTTGTGGAGAAATAGACGTGTTTTGTCTTTCATAAGAATTAGTTTAATTATTATGACATGGATAAAGAATGCGCGTGAGGAAATTTGTTTTCACGCTATAGGATCGGCAACTCCCTATCTCGAACGACAGCTTATTCTGTATATACTCTGTTACAATATCGGTTGTCAGCACGCGCAAAGCTGTTTCTCTATGTAACGTAGCTTTGTACGTGCTGTCAAGAGACAAAAAACTTCAGGATCTTCAGGATTTAAAATATCCGCGAGTTTTTTAGCACGAGTGCACGGACCTCTAGGCCTTAGTTTCAAATACGTGTGAAATTACCTACAGCCTACTACGAAGATAGTTTTTCAGTTCTTTTTGAAAAGTTGTAATAGTTTTGCAGCTTTGTAAATCGGTAGGCAGCGCATTCCATAGTTTTATTCCTATGTTTTTAACCATTTTTTGGGACCATTTATTTTCGCGTGCTCTTGGGAAGCTAGTGTGGCTACCTCTAGTAATGTATCTAGGATTACGTGTATTTCCCTTCTCAAACAGCTCTTGAATATACGATGGGGTGGTTTTGTTATGTACCTTGTAAATTAAAGTTAATTTATTGTGGTTTATGTTGTTATATGCTGTTTTATTGTGTTTTATGCTGTTTTGTTGTGTTTTTATGCTGTTTAATGTGTGTTTATGCTGTTTTATTGTGTTTTTATGCTGTTTTATTCTGTTTGAAGCTGTTTTATTGTATGTTTTCGCCGTTTTATTGTGTTTCTATGCTGTTTAAAGTGTGTTTATGCTGTTTAATGTGTGTTTATGATGTTTTATTGTGTTTTATACTGTTTATTGTGTTTTTATGCTGTTTTATGCTGTTCTATGCTGTTTTATTGTAGTTTTTGTGTGTTTTATTGTAGTTTCTGTGCGTTTTATTGTAGTTTCTGTGTGTTTTATTGTAGTTTCTGTGTGTTTTATTGTAGTTTCTGTGTGTTTTATTGTATTTTTTTGCGTTTTATTGCAGTTTCTGTGTGTTTTATTGTAGTTTCTGTGTGTTTTATTGTAGTTTTTGTGTGTTTTATTGTAGTTTTGTGCGTTTTATTGTAGTTTCTTTGTGTTTTATTGTAGTTTCTGTGCGTTTTATTGTAGTTTTTGTGTGTTTTATTGTAGTTTTTGTGTGTTTTATTGTAGTTTTTTTTTTTAATTATAAAAATTTTTAATTTATTATTATAAAGCTAATTTTACAAGGTTACTTTCATTTTTACTTTCCTACCCTCCAATTTACAAATCCCCGATTCTATAAAAAGTTTAAAAGCTATTTTGTCATTTCTTTCATAAAATTCATATTCGGTTAAAATACATAGTAATAGTTTCTTGTTAAAATAGTTTACTAACATAATTTCAGGGTCTACTTCTTTTATATTCATTCTAGTTTGATATGTAAAATAAATTGAAAGTTTTGCTATATTTAAAATAATGATTATGATTTTAAAATATGCTATTTCTTCACCACAATACAGCCAGTACATTTTGTTTATTAATTTAAAATTAGGATTGAATATTTGTATAAAGGTTGTAATTTTTGTTAAAAAGCTCTGGGTTATCCCACAGTTAAAAAATATATGTTTGATATTTATATATATTTTTATATATTGTAGTTTTTGTGCGTTTTATTGCAGTTTCTGTGTTTTTTATTGTAGTTTTTGTGTTTTATAGTAGTTTCTGTGCTAACTAAAGCATTCCAAGTATTATAACTAGTGTTTATGTCGATAATAAGTTAAAAATGAACTTTTCTAATTTCAAAGAAAAATACAAGCATCTGCCGCATCATGAGCCTATTCACGTCATCTTCCCAGTGCCAAGCAGAGGGGACGGGATCGACGCCATTCAGTGATAAAAGAGGGCTTCTCATATCACACGCCGCGAGCAAGTTTCAACGAAGTTTACTTTTTGTTTTTATATCTATATACTTTTGTTTATACTTCATAAATGTACTATAGAATAAATAAATTGTTCGTCGATTTAACGAATCTCATTTTATTCCTTTTCTGCCAATTAAGTTACAGCAGGCATATATAGGATTTTAAAATGCATTAACTAGACTAAAAAGGATTTACACTTTAGCACTGTTAAAGGCAGCGCGTCGAGGGGCTATTCACTAATGAAAATTTTCTTTTATTGCTGATTTTTATTGACGCTTTTAAAAAGGATAGGGATTCATTGGTGATTTAAAATGGATGGGGTTTAATGGTTGCGTCTAGATTACGAGTAATAATCGAGGGGCTACTCACGAAAAACTCGTTAGTGATTTTAAACGGGATTGGGATTGTGGGTAACTTAGGGGGTTACGGGTTGTTATTATTTTACTTGTTATGAACGGATTATTAAGCATTCACACATTTTCCGCTAGGGGCACTGTGTACGTAGTTACGTATTTACTGACATCTAAAACATGATAAAATTCTGCTAGACATTCGTGTAAGCAATAGATAGTTCATAAATTGCCGCTAGGGGCGCTGTGTACGTAGTTACGTATTTACTGACATCTAAAACATGATAAAATTCTGCTAGACATTCGTGTAAGCAATAGATAGTTCATAAATTGCCGCTAGGGGCGCTGTGTACGTAGTTACGTATTTACTGACATCTAAAACATGATAAAATTCTGCTAGACATTCGTGTAAGCAATAGATAGTTCATAAATTGCCGCTAGGGGCGCTGTATACGTAGTTACGTATTTACTGACATCTAAAACATGAATAAATTTGCCGCTAGGGGCGCTGTATACGTAGCTACGTATTTACTGACATCTAATACACGAAGAAATTTGCCGCTAGGGGCGCTGTCTATAATATTATATAGGCCTAACGGTGTGTTCTCTAATTTGAATTAGCGCCCACGTCACACTTCGAAGCGCCCCCAACGACGGAATATACGATAAAACTCGGACGCTACTTGTCCAGGTTTCTTTTCTCTCTGCGCCGGCGACCATTCAACATCGTTCCTTGATCAGCTCCTCGTAATCCTGACTTTCGAAGGCAGTATTGGATGGAAAGCCACGTTTTACGCCGACGGTGGGACGTGACTCTAAGCTCTCCGCCATTGAATGTCCATTAGAACGTTGAAATCAACGCGAAAGGTTAAGCCTAGTACGGTATGTGTGAAAGTCTTTCAATAATCCAAAGTCATCCAGCTAGCAATTTATTATTTTATTTAATCGCAGAGTTTAAATTATTTAGGTAGAGTTAATTGTTAGTTAATTATGTTTATTTATTGAAAGTTAACTACAATATGAAGAAATTTCCAGACACGAGGTCAGTTAGACAAGGCTTAATTTAGAACATCTTAAATCAAGTACTTGGGCTCATATTAGGGGAAATTAAATTCCTTATCTATTTTAAATAATAAACCTCGACTGTTAACAAATTAGGTCTCATTTAACGGCGCGAAACTATATTACCTAAAATGAGTAACGTATGGTTTAAGGGGGCCAGATTAGGTTGCACTAGGCTAGGCTGAACCTTTTATAAAAATTTATCCGGGCCTGGCACTAATCTCTTAGTTTTTACTTTATGCCGTCGTTTTAATTTAAATTAACGAGGGTATTTTAGAATTATTACGCGTAAATTATAGATTTGAGATTCTAAAATTTCATTCGAGGCAGTATTTAATTATTTTAGATAATGAACTACGGTCTATTTAATAAATTAAATGGTTTAAATTAATTAGAGTTAACTGTTAATAAGTTATCATTAATTATGGAGATTAAGCCAATTTAATAATTTTAAAATGAGCCACGAACGCGAAGTTAAGGCTAGAGATTTTTAATTTATATTTACGTAGTTTTTTTCTTAAATTATTTTAATCTATGGTATTGTTTCCGTGAGTTATTTTGTTGGGACCTCGAGTAGCCATTTAATTCTGATATGGAAATTGCTTAACATTTAGTGCAATTCTTACATTATATTTATGGGAATATTTTACTTGGTTTTTTTTAAATAATTATTTTGCTAGGACCTTAAAGTAGCCCTTGAGTTCTGATTTGGCTTAATATTTAGTGTGATTTTTAAATTTTGTTTTCGGGAATATTTTACATAGTTTTTCTTCAATAATTTACGGAAACAAATCCATAGATTACAATATTTTTGTTAGGCCCCTCTAATACTTATTAATATTTGTTATTAATATATTTTCATTTTTAGACGCGATGACGTTCTTGGATATTCTGTTGCTGGTCATTCGGAGAAGTTTCCTACCAGATGATTTCAACCTTTGTTAGAGACGCTCATTCCAGATGACATCTTCCTTGGATTTGCGATACAAGATGTTTTCAACCTGTGGTGGCCATGCAATCATTCTCTACAAAAATGCGATGAACATCAGCGAATCTAGAAAATTCAAATTTTTATTAGAATTATAATTGCAACTACTTAATTTATTTTTACACGTTCAAACTTCAATTTACGGAACACTTTGTATTATTTTTTGTTAAAAATTTTTGTAAACACCTTATTTTTTTACTTTTTGTTCAATAAATTATGCCTTAAACCACTTTTTTTGTTTTCTTAAAAATTATTTGATTAAGAGGGAAGGTTTGAATTTTTTAGCTCTAAACAGATAGCCTATTTTTTGAGGACCCTCTTTTAGGCTTCTTTTAGCTAATATATCATAAAATAAAACTATAAAATTGTTTTGGGAAAAAATTAGCCTAAAACAAGCTTAAATTGTTAAAACAAACCCTAAAAAAGGGTCTCAAAATACTACCCTAAGTCCAGACCCTAAAAAATTCAAGCCATCCCCCATATCGAAACATTTTTAAGAAAACATAGAACGTGAGACAATAAATTTTTTTATTGAGAAAAAAACAATTGAGGTGTTTACAAAAATTTTGTACAAAAAAATATTTAAAGTGTTCCGTAAATTAAAATTTGACCGCGTAAAATTAAATGGGGTAGGCTAGTTACCGATTAAATTAAAGAATAAAATTAAGTTAATTGGCGGAAAAACTTCACGGTCCAATCAGTTTGAAGGCCTTGTGTTTCGCAAATCCAAGAAAGATGTCATCTGGATTGAGGGTCCTTAACATCGGATGAACTTCCAAGTCTACTTGAAAACGTCTCTGAATGACCAGCAACAGCTTATCCAAGAAAATCATTCGCGTCTAAAAATTAAAATAAATTAATTACAAATATTAAGGAAATGCCTAATTTTAAAAAAAAGTGCTACTTTAAGCCTAACAAAAAAAATTTACCGAAATAATCCCATATATTTAAATAATTAGCAAAATACTGGCGATATATTGCTAAGCTTATCCAAGAAAATCATTCGCGTCTAAAAATTAAAATAAATTAATTACAAATATTAAGGCAATGCCTAATTTTAAAATAAGTGCTACTTTAAGCCTAACAAAATAAAATTTTACCGAAATCATCCCATATATTTAAATAATTATCAAAATACTGGCGATATATTGCTAAGAAATTTTTTTTAATAATCTAAGTTAAATTTCTTAAGCCTTGTTCAAATTTCTTAACCTCGTGGTCGTAGTTTATTTAATTTTAATTCAAAATTATTTTTTAATAGACTGAATTTACGTAAATAATAATAATTAACTGCCTTTTCATTAAAACTACTTTATTTATTAAATCAATAAGCTATTTAAAAAGGCTTACATTTGCTGCGCATTAACAAGTTTGTTCATTGCAACATGAATTCGCTGAATCGATTCCAAAAGAACATTCAATGGCGGAAAAGAGCTCTAGATTTATTCATCGACGGCGAAAGGCCTGATTTCCAAGAGCTGAGCAGGAAACGATCTTGACTCCACGATGCCAATATAAGAAAGAAATTTCAGTCGGTTACTCAAGAGCAAAGTTCTCTCCCGCAAGATTTACACCCTCAAGACGTTAAAAGCAGACGACACTAATTGGTGTAAATTCAACCGTTTTTCCGTTGGCCTATTCCATGAAGTAATTTTCGCTCCAAAGAAATTACTCCATGGAAAAGGACAATGGAACGTATGGAGCAATATTGTTGGAGACACCAAACTTTAGGGTAACTTTCATTTTCGCTCCATAAAAACTACTCCATGGAAAAGGACAATGGAAGGTATGGAGCATTATTGTAGGAGACACCAAATTTTATGGAATTTTAAAGAAAGTTTCCTTCTCTCTCCAAGAAAATTACTCCATGGAATAGGCCAACGGAAAAACGGTATTACTCCAATTAGTGTCGTCTGCTTTTAACGTCTTGTGGTCGTAAATCTTGCGGGAGAGAACTTTGCTCTTGAGTAACCGTCCGAAATTTGTTTCTTCGATTGGCATCGTGGAGTCAAGATCGTTTCCTGTTCAGCTCTTGGAAATCAGGCCTTTCGCCGTCGATCAGCCATTTTTCTTTTCACCGTCAAGGAATAAATCCAGAATCTAGAGCTCTTTTCTGCCATTGAATGTTCTTTTGGAATCGATTCAGCGAGGTCATGTTGGAATGAACAAACTTGTTAATGCGCAGCAAATGTAAGCCTTTTTTAATAGCTTATTGTTTTAATAAATAAAGTAGTTTTAATGAAACAGGCAGTTAATTATTATTATTTACGTAAACTCAGTCTATTAAATAATAATTTTGAATTAAAATTAAATAAACCACGACCACGAGGTTAAGACATTTGAACAAGGCTTAAGAAATTTAACTTAGATTATTAAAAAAAATTCTTATCAATGTATCGCCAGTATTTTGCTAATTATTTAAATATATGGGATTATTTCGGTAAATTATTATTTTGTTAGGCTTAAAGTAGCACTTACTTTAAAATTAGACATTGCCTTAATATTTGTAATTAATTTATTTTAATTTTTAGACGCGAATGATTTTCTTGGATAAGCTGTTGCTGGTCATTCAGAGACGTTTTCAAGTAGACTTGGAAGTTCATCCGATGTTAAGGACCCTCAATCCAGATGACATCTTTCTTGGATTTGCGAAACACGAGGCCTTCAATCTGATTGGAACGTGAAGTTTTTCCGCCAATGGACTTAATTTTATTCTTAAATTTAATCCGTAACTAGCCTACCTCATTTAATTTTACGCGGTCAAATTTTAATTTATGGAACACTTTAAATATTTTTTTGTACAAAATTTTTGTAAACACTTCAATTGTTTTTTCTCAATAAAAAAATTTTGCCTTGCCTCACGTTCTTTGTTTTCTTAAAAAAGTTTCGATATGGGGGATGGCTTGAATTTTTTAGGGTCTGGACTTAGGGTAGTATTTTGAGACCCTTTTTTAGGTTTTTTTTTAACAATTTAAGCTTGTTTTAGGCTAATTTTTTCCCAAAACAATTTTATAGTTTTATTTTATGATATATTAGCTAAAAGAAGCCTAAAAGAGGGTCCTCAAAAAATAGGCTATCTGTTTAGAGCTAAAAAATTCAAACCTTCCCTCTTAATCAAATAATTTTTAAGAAAACAAAAAAAGTGGTTTAAGGCATAATTTATTGAACAAAAAGTAAAAAAATAAGGTGTTTACAAAAATTTTTAACAAAAAATAATACAAAGTGTTCCGTAAATTGAAGTTTGAACGTGTAAAAATAAATTAAGTAGTTGCAATTATAATTCTAATAAAAATTTGAATTTTCTAGATTCGCTGATGTTCATCGCATTTTTGTAGAGAATGATTGCATGGCCACCACAGGTTGAAAACATCTTGTATCGCAAATCCAAGGAAGATGTCATCTGGAATGAGCGTCTCTAACAAAGGTTGAAATCATCTGGTAGGAAACTTCTCCGAATGACCAGCAACAGAATATCCAAGAACGTCATCGCGTCTAAAAATGAAAATATATTAATAACAAATATTAATAAGTATTAGAGGGGCCTAACAAAAATATTGTAATCTATGGATTTGTTTCCGTAAATTATTGAAGAAAAACTATGTAAAATATTCCCGAAAACAAAATTTAAAAATCACACTAAATATTAAGCCAAATCAGAACTCAAGGGCTACTTTAAGGTCCTAGCAAAATAATTATTTAAAAAAAACCAAGTAAAATATTCCCATAAATATAATGTAAGAATTGCACTAAATATTAAGCAATTTCCATATCAGAATAAAGTGGCTACTCGAGGTCCCAACAAAATAATAACTCACGGAAACAATACCATAGATTAAAATAATTTAAGAAAAAAAACTACGTAAATATAAATTAAAAATCTCTAGCCTTAACTTCGCGTTCGTGGCTCATTTTAAAATTATTAAATTGGCTTAATCTCCATAATTAATGATAACTTATTAACAGTTAACCCTAATTAATTTAAACCATTTAATTTATTAAATAGACCGTAGTTCATTATCTAAAATAATTAAATACTGCCTCGAATGAAATTTTAGAATCTCAAATCTATAATTTACGCGTAATAATTCTAAAATACCCTCGTTAATTTAAATTAAAACGACGGCATAAAGTAAAAACTTAGAGATTAGTGCCAGGCCCGGATAAATTTTTATAAAAGGTTCAGTCTAGCCTAGTGCAACCTAATCTGGCCCCGTTAAACCATACGTTACTCATTTTAGGTAATATAGTTTCGCGCCGTTAAATGAGACCTAATTTGTTAACAGTCGAGGTTTATTATTTAAAATAGATAAGGAATTTAATTTCCCCTAATATGAGCCCAAGTACTTGATTTAAGATGTTCTAAATTAAGCCTTGTCTAACTGACCTCGTGTCTGGAAATTTCTTCATATTGTAGTTAACTTTCAATAAATAAACATAATTAACTAACAATTAACTCTACCTAAATAATTTAAACTCTGCGATTAAATAAAATAATAAATTGCTAGCTGGATGACTTTGGATTATTGAAAGACTTTCACACATACCGTACTAGGCTTAACCTTTCGCGTTGATTTCAACGTTCTAATGGACATTCAATGGCGGAGAGCTTAGAGTCACGTCCCACCGTCGGCGTAAAACGTGGCTTTCCATCCAATACTGCCTTCGAAAGTCAGGATTACGAGGAGCTGATCAAGGAACGATGTTGACTGGTCGCCGGCGCAGAGAGAAAAGAAACCTGGACAAGTAGCGTCCGAGTTTTATCGTATATTCCGTCGTTGGGGGCGCTTCGAAGTGTGACGTGGGCGCTAATTCAAATTAGAGAACACACCGTTAGGCCTTTATAATATTATAGACAGCGCCCCTAGCGGCAAATTTATTCATGTTTTAGATGTCAGTAAATACGTAACTACGTATACAGCGCCCCTAGCGTCAAATTTATTCATGTTTTAGATGTCAGTAAATACGTAACTACGTATACAGCGCCCCTAGCGGCAATTTATGAACTATCTATTGCTTACACGAATGTCTAGCAGAATTTTATCATGTTTTAGATGTCAGTAAATACGTAACTACGTACTCAGCGCCCCTAGCGGCAATTTATGAACTATCTATTGCTTACACGAAGGTCAAGCAGAATTTTATCATGTTTTAGATGTCAGTAAATACGTAATTACGTACACAGCGCCCCTAGCGGCAAATGTGTGAATGATTAATAATCCGTTCTTAACTAGTAAAATAATAACAACCCGTAGCCCCTAAGTTACCCACAATCCCAATCCCGTTTAAAATCGCTAACGAGTTTTTAGTGAGTAGCCCCTCGATGATTACTCGTAATCTAGACGCAACCATTAAACCCCATCCATTTTAAATCACCAATGAATCCCTTTCCTTTTTAAAAGCGTCAATAAAAATCAGCAATAAAAGAAAATTTTCATTAGTGAATAGCCCCTCGACGCGCTGCCTTTAACAGTGCTAAAGTGTAAATCCTTTTTAATCCAGTTAATGCATTTTAAAATCCTATATATGCCTGCTGTAACTTAATTGGCAGAAAAGGAATAAAATGAGATTCGTTAAATCGACGAACAATTTATTTATTCTATAGTACATTTATGAAGTATAAACAAAAGTATATAGATATAAAAACAAAAAGTAAACTTCGTTGAAAGTTGCTCGCGGCGTGTGATATGAGAACTTGAGAAGCCCTCTTTTATCACTGAATGGCGTCGATCCCGTCCCCTCTGCTTGGCACTGGGAAGAAGACGTGAATAGGCTCATAATGCGGCACATGCTTGTATTTTTCTTTGAAATTAGAAAAGTTCATTTTTAACTCATTATCGACATAAACACTAGTATTAATACTTGGAATGCTTTAGTAAGCACAGAAACTACAATAAAACACAAAAACTACAATAAAACGCACAAAAACTACAATAGAACACAAAAACCACAATAAAACGCACAGAAAGTACAATAAAACACACAAAAAATACAATAAAACGCACAGAAACTACAATAAAACGCACAGAAACTACAATAAAACGCACAGAAACTACAATAAAACGCACAAAAACTACTATAAAACGCACAGGAACTACAATAAAACGCACAGAAACTGCAATAAAACACGATAAAACAGCATAGAACAGCATAAAACAGCATAAAAACACAATAAAACAGCATTGAACAACATAAACCACAGTAAAACAGCATAAAAACACAATAAAACATCATAGACACACATTAAACAGCATAGAAACACAATAAAACAGAATAAAACAGCATAAAAACACAATAAAACAGCATAAACACAAATTAAACAGCATAAACACAAATTAAACAGCTTAAAACAGAATAAAACAGCTTAAAACCACAATAAAACAGCATAAACACACATTAAACAGCATAAAAACAGCATAAAAACACAATTAACAAACAAATAGAACAATAAGGTAACAAATTAAACAATAAACGAGCAAATAAGAGAATAATTGAATCCAAAAATCAGATAGATAAAAATTAATTATGTTAAATTGGACAAGAAAAATCTACATTCTTCACTAGAACTCTATAATCTACTTTTGATTCAGCCCTCTCGATACCTTTTAGTATACCGTCACGTGATTACTGTCACGCGCTTATTTCAAAATCAAATTAAGTCTACTATTTTACCTCTCCGAGTGACAAGGACTATATCTGAGCATAATTTTCTGTTATTCAACTAAGGCGACGAAGATAAGATACTCATTTTCGGAACTGATTGGATGGTTGGGAGAATCTGTTCTGCTCAACGCATATGCATGGATGGAACATTCAAAGCTTCACCTGCACTATTTTATCAACTCTTTACATTGCACCGTCTCGTTAAAAAAAAAATATTACCTCAGCTATTTGTATTGCTACCAGATAAATCTCGCGAAACTTATGATCGTATGTTTCGCGCCATATAAACAATCGCCGCAATCCGTGGTTTATCTTTCAGCCCTGCAGAATTCATGTGGTGCCATGGTGACAACGCGGATGCAAGAACGAACAATGATTGTGAAGGCACACATAACAAGTGGAACAAAGCATTGAAGGTCCCTCATCCCGACATCTATGAACTCTTAAAGAAAGGTCCATCAAGAAATTGAAATAGACTCTATGAGCCGTCTTCACTCTGTTAGACCACCTCTAAAAATGTTTCGCGATCTTGAAAACAAACGGAACATTCTAAGAGAACAATTGGACACCGGCGCTAAAACACCCGAAGAGTTTTTGGAGGCAATAAAATATGGTTTTAATTTAGAATAGTAAAATGTATACGATACTTATTTTAATTTTGGGAGAAATAAATATTTGGGTTAAAAATCATTGGGAGAAATAATTTTGGGTAAACTGGGATTGGGATAAGTAGCGTTTGGGAGAACTATTTGGACCCCCTGCTGTTTCCATACTGTTACCCCCTGCTGGGACCCTCTGCTGTTACCCCCTGCTGCGACCCCCTGCTGTTACCCCCTGCTGTGACCCCCTGCTGGGACCCCCTGCTGTTTCCATACTGTTACCCCCTGCTGGGACCCCCTGCTGTTACCCCCTGCTGGGACCCCCTGCTGTTTCCATACTGTTACCCCCTGCTGTTTCCATACTGTTACCCCCTGCTGCGACCCCCTGCTGTTTCCATACTGTTACCCCCTGCTGTTTCCATACTGCTACCCCCTGCTGTGACCCCCTGGGGGTAACAGTATGGAAACAGCAGGGGGTAACGGTATGGAAACAGCAGGGGGTCACAGCAGGGGGTAACAGTATGGAAACAGCAGGGGGTCCCAGCAGGGGGTAACAGCAGGGGGTCCCAGCAGGGGGTTACAGCAGGGGGTCCCAGCAGGGTGTCACAGCAGGGGGTCCCAGCAGGGGGTAACAGCAGGGGGTCCCAGCAGGGGGTCCCAGCAGGGGGTCACAGCAGGGGGTCCCAGCAGGGGTAACAGCAGGGGGTCACAGCAGGGGATAACAGCAGGGGGTCACAGCAGGGGGTAACAGTATGGAAACAGCAGGGGGTCCCAGCAGGGGGTAACAGTATGGAAACAGCAGGGGGTCACAGCAGGGGGTAACAGTATGGGAACAGCAGGGGGTAACAGTATGGAAACAGCAGGGGGTCCCAGCAGGGGGTAACAGTATGGAAACAGCAGGGAGTAACAGCAGGGGGTCACAGCAGGGGGTAACAGTATGGAAACAGCGGGGGGTCCCAGCAGGGGTACACAGCAGGGGTACACAGCAGGGGGTAACAGTATGGAAACAGCAGGGGGTCACAGCAGGGGGTAACAGTATGGAAACAGCAGGGGGTTCCAGCAGGGATAACAGTATGGAAACAGCAGGGGATCCCAGCAGGGGGTAACAGTATGGAAACAGCAGGGGGTCACAGCAGGGGGTAACAGCTGACGTCATTGGTCACGTGACCCATGACGTCAGATCACGTGATCGATGACGTCATTGGTCACGTGAGTGATCGATGACTTCAGATCACGTGGCCTCTGACGTCACCGAGGTAATTGACTTGTGACGTCACAGATGTTAATGTTAATAGGTAATGATTGTCCATTCAGTTAGCCCCAGCGTTCATTCATTTAGGCCTAGCGTTCATTCATTTATGCCCAGCGGTGTTCGGCCATTTGGATCTCGCGCCTGGGATATGGCGCACCAGAGACCGCGCATAGGAGCTTTTAGCGCCCCCCGAAGTTGGAAATTTACTTAGTTGGAAGTTAAGCGGTCAGCCGGTTCATTCGTTGCGTGGAAGCGGTCGAGGAAAGTCTCTTGGAAAAACCTTTCTCGCTCAGCTGATCATTACGGGTCAGCTGGTTCATTCGTTGCCTGGAAGCCGTCAGGAAAGTCGCTTTGGAAAACCTTTCTCGCTCATCTGATCGTGATCCCGGGTTTTGAGGTCGATTCTTGATAGATCCACCATTTCGCTGATCGTTTTTGCCGAGGACGCAAGCTGAATTCGAAGCTCTTCAACATACTTGGCGGCCATTGCTTCGCCTCGTGGTGCTTTAACAGGAAGTGTTAAATGTTAGTGAATTTTATTTATTTATTAGAAATCAAGTAAAACAAATAATATTTTACAACGAGATGTTGGACAAGAGAGAATCCCTAAATAATTAGTTTAGGGGTTATTATTATAATCTATTAAACGGGGTACGTAATTAATTTAGAGATAACGCGACAGATTTTCGGAAATCAGGTCCCCCAAGAGAAAATTTTAAAACACGAGGACCGTAAGCCTAAATTGAGCCGTGTCTTATTAAACTCTAGTTATTTTATGGATACTGTCTGTGGGAATAGTTTTAAAATAAACGGAAGGTTTTCCTAAAATTAGTTTAGGGATAAGTATTAATTAATTTAGAGCTAAAGCGACCGATTTTCGAAAATCAAGTCCTGCAGAGATCATTTTAAGCCTTGTTCCATTTAATTCTAGTTATTTACGGGGTCTATCTGTGGGAATAGTTTTAAAATAAATAGCAGTTTTTCCTGAAATTAGTTGAGGGGCTATTATTAATTAATTTAGAGCTAGAGCGACAGATTTTCGAAAATCAAGTCCCGCAGAGATCATTTTAAGACACGAGGACCGTTGCCTAAGCCTAACTAAGCCTTGTTCCATTTAATTATAGTTATTTACGGGGTCTATCTGTGGGAATAGTTTTAAAATAAATAGCAGTTTTTCCTAAAATTAGTTTAGAGGCTATTATTAATTTATTTAGAGCTAGAGCGACAGATTTTCGAAAATCAAGTCCCGCAGAGATCATTTTAAGACAAGAGGACCGTTGCCCTAAGCCTAATTAAGCCTTGTCCCATTTAAGTCTAGTTATTTACGGGGTCTATCTGTGGGAATAGTTTTGAAAGGCCTGTTTTCCTTAAATTAAATTAGGGGATATTTTAAATTATTTTCATAATCAAGGTTTTCCTTAAATTAGTTTAGGGGTTTTTTCTTATATTATTTAAATCCATTTTGTTGGGCCCAAAAGTAGGCAATTGTTTAAGATGGTTTATTAATAGGTTTTCATTTATAGATGCAGCTGATATTCTTGGATTTTTCTGTCGCTGGTCATTTCTAGACGGATCATTCCAGATGACTTATCATTCCTGATGACATCCTTTGTTGGATTGACGATGCACGATGATTTCCGCTGTTCTGGACTTGCTACGTATCATTCCTGATGACAATTCTTTGTTGGGTTCCGCTACTCGATGTCTTCTTCCGGACTTGCTATCTCTCTCAACATTGACTCGAAGATACGGAGAATATCTTCGAAGCAAGAAGACACAAAATACATCTTTTTTACTCGCAATTTTTTCATGTAACCACTTAACTTAATTTTTTTCTTGCAAATTTTATTTGTAACTACTTATTATTTTTTTGCGTTCAAACTTTAACTAACCAACCTCTTTAATTTTTTTTTGTTCAAAATTTTTGTAAACACTTTGGTTTTTTGTTTTTCATTGAATAAATCTAGCCTTAAACCTCGTTCTTTCTTTTCTTGAATTTTTTATATACTAGACTTGGTTTCAGTTTTTAACCTCTGGACTTAGGGTGATATTTTTGACCCATTTTTTAAGCTTTTTACTTAATAAATATTTTTTATGAAAAAAATATTAAAAATTAATAAAAAATATCTAAAAAATATGCAGAAAAAGGTCAAAAAAATGGTTATAAGTAAATCGATTGTTTTTTTTGGCCCTAGTCTAATAACGAAACTTTTTATTGAACACAAGTTACCAGACCTAACGTCAGGCCTGCGGGCCCAATTTAAATTTAACAAGCCCCTGTTTCACTCGGGAATCATTAAATTTAAACTAAAGCCCGCTGTGGAGCCCCCAAAACCAGGAAACTTCGTCCTTAGCATGGGATTTCAAATGAAAGTCCACTCGCAGACGTCCACTTCTTCCTGCACAAGAAAAATTCGAATTATTATTTGGAAAAAGGCACATGAATAACTTGAAATTAATTACCTTAATACGAAAATCCACTTGAATAATCTTGCATCATGTAACGTAAAATGTTCGGGCAGAAGACAAATTATTATTATTTGACATAATAGCTCACGCGTAGCATTTAACTAAATATATTAGTATGGGGAAGTAAAATAATACCATAAAAAGCCAAGCCTCGCCTTAAACCCGCTTAAAATCGTGTTTACTTTTAAAGGACAAAGCGTATAAGCAACCTTCTACCTTAAACCTAAATGAGAAATTTATTTAGATCCTACAAAACTCCCTCAACGAGTTGCCAAACGCTTTTCCCCTAAAAATATTTATAATTAAAATCATAAGCTAGATGCCTTAATACCGCAAAAGGAATCTCACCCTTAAAATCCTGATTACGCGTTCATTATTCTTAATGGAAATGAGGTACTTTGTTACCCCAAATCGGTGTGTGATACCTTGGAGCGTACCCAATCGATGGTTGGCAAAACGGCACTAAACGCGGGTTCGATGGCGGCTTACGCGGCAATCCAAGGGGAAATGGGCTGGAGCTCCATGGAGGCCAGAGAAGCTCGTTCCAAACTCAGGTACCTCGGCCGCCTAAAGTTCCTCCCCCAGGACAGATTGGCCAAACAAGTGTACGAGTCCATTCGTGCTAACGGTCTAGAGACCGCATGGACTTTCCGCGTCGCGGCGTTGGATAGAAAATATGGGGTCGGCACCGCTAGGGGTGAAGCAACATCCTATGCTACCTGGGCCAGCCAAGTCGACGGGGAAACAACCGAGCACGCTGAACGGACGTGGCGCTCCGCAATCTCCGCCAAGCAAAGCCTACGGCACTACGGGGCTAAAGCGCTTCCCTCCGTGGAGGCCTGCTATGATGGCTCTCACGGAGGAGGCCTCCTTTTCCAGGCACGGACGGGGTCCCTGCTTACGGGTGTCCGCCGCGCCAACTTCGGCGATTACCAGCGCACCTGTCGCCTCTGTGGTCTCCAGGACGAAGATGTCTTTCACGTCTTAATGGCGTGTCCAGAGACATGTGCCTCCCCCGCGACTTCCGATTGGCGACATGTCAATCGTGGTAGCCCGTTGGAAGTCGTCCTAGGTCTGGAGGGCTCCGTGTGGGACCACGACGCCGTTCGGGCCATCCTCACGACCTGGTGGACCAAAAATGAAGCCTGGCGACGCGCCCACCCTGACTCGTCCATACCACATTATCTGGACCGATAGGTCTCAAGACTTCCGTCCCCCGCTGCCACCACAAACATTTGCGCATTTTGTTGGACTTATTAACTTCTGCTGCGCTCCCCCAATTGTAGGGAGCCGCCCTGTTTCAAAAGGGCGTACCATTGTACGGCGAACAATTAAACCTGTAAACCTGTACAAGTATACCCCTGTAGGTTCGGCACTTACTTTTTTTAGATTATTCCATATTGATACCGTACTAAAGTCATTTTCGTTGGATTTCAATTAGCAGAAATATTGTCATTCCCGCTAATTTATTATAAAATAAACTTTTAGTATTTTAGGGACTTGTACCATAATCGGCTTTAAAGAAATTAAGACGTTTTTTCAAAAAACCTTTTTTCACTTTATTTAAAATTAACATTATAAACAACTTAAACGCATTATGTTTTACGTCTTTTATTTTTGTAATGTTCAATTCGTTCTTCCAAACTACCTATAAATTAAGTGGTTTAAATTTAAATCAAATTAAATATTACCACAAAAATTAGATTATAATTAACTATTTCGGCTTACCACACACTTCCCTTTCAAATAATGGTTTATAAACGGTAGTTTTAACACCCATGACTAAAGAATCACACTGAGAATTAACCGTTTCCATTTGTAAATCAGGGAGTGCTTCAAAATGGCTCAACATTCTGCGTACCATGATGCTTCTAAATACAAACGTTTAGGTAATACCAGAAGGGGATAATAGAAGAAGGATGACACTCTGTATCCTATTAATACTTTAGTTATGTAACATGATTCTTCCCTGGCGAGGGATCCCTTTTCGTTTACTCTCCTGCTTGTCAAACTTATTTCAGATGTGTAACTATCACTCTATTCTATAACTGTTTGGTACTAAATCCTCAGCAATCAACCCACAAACCTTGATTATCTTGACGTGCAGGGACAAAAACGCACTAGCGCACGCGCCTTGGCAAATAGTAAAGCAGCACTAATAGAGCTATCTCAGTTGTGACGTCAGTGTCTAGATAAAACGTCACGGGTTTAGCTTTGGCAGTGGGCGGCCATATTTGGTACCGCTTTGGTTCTATGGGCAAATAGCATGGGTGACGTCACTGACAATAAGCCTTCTGAGATAGCTCTATAGAGTAATGATGAGGGAAATATTTATTGCGTATATGTTTGTTCGGGCGGCCATATTTGGTACCGCTTTGGTTCTATGGGCAAATAGCATGGGTGACGTCACTGACAATAAGCCTACTGAGATAGCTCTATAGAGTAATGATGAGGGAAATATTTATTGCGTATGTTTGTTCGGTTTAGTAACCTTGCTCCAAATGTAAAATGGTGTTGGGAAAATTCATGTTACAATTACCTACTCCGCTTTGGGGTTGCTACACTTCTCTCGAAGAGTATTATTATATACTTCTGGTAATACTAATATATGCCAAAGACTAAATAAAATGTATTGTAAAGTTAGACTACGATTTTATAGAAGATTTCAAGAAATTATAGGTAATGTTGAAAAATATAGGATTTTATAGGAAATATAGGACCATTTTCTCCCTCAAAATAAAAAAAAGTTAAAAGAACTTTTTCCTGGCAATTAAATTATTTGCCTCTTGAAAAATGTTTTCAAAAATACTAGCAACACATACTTTACAGCGTGTTGCGTCCAAATAGACTGAAGATTTCGTATAACAGATACAATTACTTCTTTATCAAACACCCATTGAATATCGGAATATTGGCAATCAAATAAAACCAAGGGTAGCTCTGAATTAATTAATTAATTGATATTGAAGAATTAAGCTTCGTTTTAAATTATTTCAGGATGACACTAACTTACCAGAAGCCATGCAATATTGGGGTTTGCATGGGTTTTTTGCAACGTCCAAAAGTTCATCAATGATCTTTACAGTCAAATGTATTCACATATAGTTTAACAGTTTGATGAGAAACAAAGGGATGATAGGACCGAAATATGGGTGATTTTGAGTGGAAAATGTTCTATACGACATTTTGTCACAAGGGTCACCGTAAACAAGTTATGATTGGAGGTTTTTACATATTACCCCTTAATCTAAATTAAGAAAGTGGAAGACAATGTTAATTCTATTAAGGGGTCATCCTTAAAATACTCCAATCATAACTAAGTTTTAAAAGATGTCCCTTCATAGAACACTTAAAATCACCCATAGAACCCGTTGTATGTCGGTCCTACCACCTTTTCTATAACACTGTAAAATACAAACAAACATTTTCTGATTCTCGTTCCTGCCCAATTAAA
This sequence comes from Phalangium opilio, assembly GCF_054372755.1. Lineage (NCBI taxonomy): Eukaryota > Metazoa > Arthropoda > Arachnida > Opiliones > Phalangiidae > Phalangium > Phalangium opilio. The sequence continues at coordinate 8,563,547 of NW_028324151.1, forward strand.
AATAAAATGGCAACGATGCAACGTATTTGATGCCATAAAAATGCAGTACCCACTATGGTTAGTTCAACCATATTGTAACTAGAATTTCTTAAAAAAATTTAAATTTAAAATTTCCTTTTATCATACCAGGGATAGATTTAATTTTAGAAGTAGGAATGGAGAACGGTTAGTATTTACTTCAGTCCGACCAGAGGTCCGACTCATAGTCCAGTATAGAGTCCCTCCCTCCCTGCCCCCTCCAACGCGTAGCGAAAATTTTAAATTATCTTATTGGCTCACTTAAACTACGTTATGATGACGTTGCTGACGGGGACGGCGAAAAATACACGTAATTCCTGTTACCTTTGTCGCTATGACTCGCCTTTTCTTCCTTACCCCACCCCCGTCCCGGGGAAGGGGGTCCGGTACTTTGACGCAAGCCCACATTACGCTGTTCTTCATTCCTACTTCTAAAATCAAATCTATCCCTGAACACACTAAGTTATTTAACACGTGCACTTACGACGTTTCCTCTTCACACAGCGAAACAGAAACATCCAAAATTTTTCTACTATAATTAACTACCCCATTTGCTACATCCATTTTGCATAAGTTTCTAAAATCATGTTCACCAATGAGTTTCTTCCCGGCTAAGTTCATTTTCTGTTTAAAATAAAAGCTAAATTTAATATACAAAGGGATTTAATATCCAAAGGGTTCCAAGTAGAGTTGTGGGACCAAAGGATAGCGGGTTCTATGGAGGATTTTGAGTCGAAAATGTTCTATGCTACTTTGCCTAAAGAGGCCCCATTTACACGTTTTGATCCGAGTGTTTTAGGGATGACCCCTTAAATTCGAGCATAAGTATATAAGATATGTTGCATAAGTGTGACGCTACATATACTTCGTAATGCTAGAGACTTACTGAGACCGACGTGGGAATTGACTACACGCGTTTTTGCAACCCATCTTCCAGGCATGGCTTTACGAGAATCTATGACGTTTCATCTACGTCACTTCATGACAAGCTCTCAGTAACCAGTGACAAACTTATGGAACTTATCTTATGAAAACATGATTCAAGTAAGAAAATGAAAGACAATGATAATTTAACTGAGGGGTCATCCGTAACACACTCTAATCGCAACTTGTAAACAATGGGTGGCCCTTTGCAAAAAATCAAAATGTCATGGAACATTTTTGACTCAAAATCGCCCTAGGGACCCACTGAACTTCAGTCCTACCACCCTTTTTGGACCACCATGTTACTAACGTATACAATAACACTAACCTCTAAATTTAGGGAACATTTCGGGAAATAATACTTATAAGTTCGTTGAGTGCAACTGAATCTTGCACTGAATTCTTTATCAACTGGCACCCAAGCGAGAAATCTGATTTCGGGTGGAAGCACCCGATTTAAAATTTGCACATATTCTATTTCGGGTTTATTGACTGTATCAGAGTTCCCTGTGTAATCCGGTGGTTCAAAGACCCCGGGTCCTTCTTGAAGGTTAGTCCTAACATCGAGGGATATAACCTACAAACCTATTAGTTTAATGTGGGCCTAATTATGAAAGGTCTAATATTTTCTTTACTTGACTGAAAGCCGAAACTCCCTTGTCAGTTCTACCACAACGATGATAATTGGAAACCTGACGTGATTCTATTATCTTTGTTAATGTTAGGGCTTTGAATATCTCAGCTTCAATGGTATTCATTGTATCTTCTTGGGTAGCGAAACCCTGATAGTCCCAACCAAGATATAAGAATTTCATCGCAATGCGTCTCTTTTTATAGCTTAATGTATTCATGATTCAAGGCAATTAATTAAATAATACCTAAGATATGAATTTAGTTGAGTCTAAATACTTTTTAAAATTGAACATTCTCTTTGCTTTTGTGTTTGGTTTGTCCGTTTTATCATTTTTATTTTCAAGGTTCTTGGCAATAATGCACTTAAGTTGCTTGACGTGAGCTTCTAATTGAACTACTCTGGCTCTAAGTTCCTAATAAAATGACAGAACTAAGCAATTATAATACAAATACCCTTGGATTATCTTAAGAAATCACTTCAGATTCGGGGTCAACCAGTCTAACTTTATTCACTTTTTCATAGTTGTGAGTTATTGGAATTAAATTTTAGCACACCTTAATTAAAACCCAATATTTTTCTTTCAAATGAACGAAATGTTTATTTTGAAAATTCCTGACTTTTCTAGGCTATCCCTGACCAAATTTTGCCAATATCCCTGAAGGTGTTACGTTTTACTGTTACCAGAGCCCACTTCATCATACCTGGTTCATATTTAGCATTGATCGAAGCATGGTTTGATACACCAAACAAAATCCCTGACTTTAACACGCTATCCCTTACCATATTTTTCCAATATCCCTGACCATTTTAAGGCGTTTGTCAAAGCCCACTTCATCATACCTGGTATTGCTAGAAGCATGGTTTGATACACCAAACAATATCCCTGACTTTCTCCCCATTATCCAAATCCCCGACATCCAGGTTACGTAGGAACCCTGACATAAGTTCAAGCTCTAAGCTTCGGTAGCTTTTGAGAAAAATGTAATTGTACAAACTAAGAACATCAGTCTCGACGTTAGCAAGCATCAGTCTAACTTTGGACAAACTGTTTTAATTGGACACTGGAGGCAATTCTCTAATTTTTTAAGTGAGTTATCGCGGAAGTAAGATAAGGGACTATAAGTAAAGTGCTATAGCATTGGTAATAGCTCTTGGCAATAGTGAACAAATTTGAGGATTTGATGCCGCTTCCATCGCGCCTACACTAGAGAGAAAAAATTGGTCGAGTTCCAAGAAAATTTCCTACCCCCTTCCCCTCAACCTAAAGCCGCGGAAAACGGACGCGGGTGCTTGAATCTAGTTCGGGCGTCTACCGCTGAGAGCGTCTCAAACTTTGGAGGGATAATTCAGAAACCGCTACCAGAGGGCCAACCGTTGGTGTGCTAACAAGAATATTCACTTTCGCCAAGTGAAGAATTTGGTTACCTCGATACTTCTAGTCCCTTATCTTAGTTCGCAAGAGATAACTATCGTCTAAAGGGTTAGTTTTTATTAGCCCGAAGGGAATAGCAAGACATCCGCCGCTTTTCTTTCAAGGTTTGATGACATCTATGGTTTATAACCTATTTAGATATCGCGCTCTCATAGACAGCACGAGGTTGACACCAACCCTTTAGACGATAGCAGGGCGCCAACTCTTGCAGAGAAATTTTTAATAGGAAAAATAGGATTCGCCAGGCGAAATTATAGGATTTTATAGGACCAGATTCATGAAATTATAGGATAATATAGGACTCTTAAATGACTAGTATATAACCAGAACCGACCAATTTTAATGAAATACTGCTTAATTTTTACAATGCCTTTGCACTGCTAAAAAAATATCACCAACTATATCACTTACAGGGCTCCCACCAAAACCTCAAAAATAAATAGGGGAAAAAGGGACTTTTCACGATAAAAATAGGGTAAAATAAGGACCTAAATTTTAAAAGTAGGAACCAAAAAGGGACCACTGGTAAAACAAAATGATATCTATTCTGTGAAAATATCACAAACAGACAGTTAGGAACCTATTACTCTTTTCAATTTTTTCGACAAAATAGGATATTATTTCTGACTTTCTTTTGTTTATATTCTAATTCTAAGGGAGCGGTAGGTAAGACTTGATACTGGCTCTAATGTATAAGGAAGGTTTTCTGATTAGAAGTAACCATTTTCGTATCATGTTTACTGTTTTTTAAAAAATCCACTGAACTAGAATTTGGGCCTTTACGGGGTTCGTAATTTTTGGAATGAAATTCAAATTCCCTGAGTTTTCCAGGTTTTCGCTGACTAAGTTCCACAATTTTCCCTGACCATTTGCAATAACGTACAAGGCGAACATATATGAAAACCAGTCTAAATTCAGTCGAATAATTTTTTCACGAGTTGTTATTGTTATAAAAATTAGCCAATTAATTTGTTTAAATTTAACATTAAGTAAATCATAAATAACCGGAGCGAGCGAAGCGAGCTCCGCAAATTTGGGGCTTTGCTAAAATCTCAGACAAGACATTTTCTGAGGTTTTTCTTAAGGGATTATAATTAATTACTTCAAAATTCTCAAAATATAGGACTTTATAGGACAATTTGTGGAAATATAGGATAAAATAGGACACTTTCCAAAATATAGGATTTTATAGGAATTATAGGACCAGTTGGCGCCCTGCGATAGATATCACTTGCGATAACTCGCTTAAAAAGTTAGAGAATTGCCCCCACTGTCTGTCAGTCTAACTGTTACTTTGGGCAAAACTGTTTTAGATTGGACACTGTCTGTCAGTCAAACTTTTTAGCACCACATACGCTCGTAAGCATCAGTCTAACTTTTTAGCACCACATACGCTCGTAAGCATCAGTCTAACTTTGGGCACCACATATGCTCGTAAGCATCAGTCTAATCTAACTTTGGACAAAACTGTTTTAAATTGGTCACTGCCAGTCTAAATTTGGGCACCACATAAGCCCGCGACATTGGCAAACTTAGGACACTCAAATTCATGTTCAATAATTACAGTCAAAGGCAAGAACTGCCACTCTCTCAACAACGCCACAAGCATGCCATAAGAATGCGCGAGAGGAAATTTGTTTTCACGCTATAGGATAGGCAGCTCCCTATCTCGAACGACAGCTTATTCTGTATATACTCTGTTACAGCATCGGTTGTCAGTACGCGCAAAGCTAGGTCTCTATGTAACCTAGCTTTGTGCGTACTGACATGAGACGAAAAACTTCAGGATTTAAAATATCAGCGAGTTTTTCTTGCTCGAGTTCACGGACCTCTAGGCCTTGATTTCAAATACATGTGAAATTGCCTACAGCCTACGTATATGAAACTAAAGCCTAGAGGTCCGTACATTAGTGCTAAAAAACTCGCGGATATTTAAATCCTGAAGTTTTTCGTCACTTGTCAACACGCACAAACCTAGGTTACATAGCGACCTAGCATTGCGCGTACTGAAAACCGATGCTGTAACAGAGTACACACAGAATAAGCTGTCGGTCGAGAAACTCGAGATAGGGAGTCGCCTATCCTATAGCGTGAAAACAAATTTCCTCACGCTCATTCTTTAAAAATGGCCAGAAGGATGAACCTTTTCGTTGTCTAACCAACCGAAATTATTGAGTTAAATATGGGCTAATACCTTGATGTTACATATGTCTATAAAGGAGATCATTCCTTTTGAAAAAAAATTACATAACCAAGGATTAGTGACAAGTAATCACACAAACAGAGAAATAAATGATTTTTGTATTTTCTTATTTACCATATCAAGTAAAATAAACACCATAAGTTCATAAGTGTAACGTATGCCAAACTTTTTCGAAATAATAAAATAAATAAAACAAGGCTTAAAGTGTTTAAATTTTTGTGGTACAACCGTACAACCCAGTCTTTGACTCCTAGTCACATGGTAGGGTGGAAATAGACTTTGACGCCATTTTCAAAGTCGGGGGGGGGGGGTGAAAATAGTACCCAATCTATTTTCACCCTACCGCAGCCCTTAGCTCCATTCTTAGTCACGTGGTAGGGTGGAACACTACCTCCTATATAAGAATCAAGGCCCGAGTATGCTCCCTCGTCAGATGGGGATTTGGACTTGTATATAATTGTGCGGTTTCCCCGTGAGGTGGAGCTCGTTTCAGTATTTCTTATTTCAAATCACGCCCGTTCGCATTAGCACAATGACTTTGACTTTGATTCTTATATAGGAGGTAGTGGGTGGAAATAGACTCGACGCTATTTTCACCCGAGATAGACTATAGATAGTTTTCACACATGGAGGATTCATACCATTTACACCGGGCTATCTGGCGGACAAAAACCCCTATGCTTTTGTCCTCCAGATAGCCCGGCTTCCTGGTGTAAATGGTATGAATCCTCCATGTGTGAAAACTATCTATAGAGCTATCTCAGAAGGCTTATTGTGACGTCACCCATGCTATTTGCCCATAGAACCAAAGCGGTACCAAACATGGCCGCCCACTGCCAAAGCTAAACCCGTGACGTTTTACCTAGACACTGACGTCACAACTGAGATAGCTCTATTCATTTCACCGGGGGGGGGGTGAAATTAGTACCCAAGCTATTTTCACCCTACCAAAACCTTGGTACCCAGTATTTTCCATTAAATGTTCTAGTTATAATAAATTTATAACACTTACCTCAGTTGTTAATTTATCCAAATCCAAATCACTTGTTTTCTTATTTTTAACGTCCATATTTATATTGTATTCTATGAAATTATAGACAATTGAAAGGAAAATAACGTCCGAAGCAGATCACATGGAGGATTGACATGGAATGACGGTAAAGCAGACGACGTCTAAACGGAATCTCGACCGGTCGGTAACCCCAAAGCTCGAGCCAAAGAGGATTTAAATAAGAGTAGAAAATTTAACAATTCACTTTAATGTGAATGACGGAAAACACCGAGTTTACTATCCATCTTTTCTCCTCCATGGTGGAAACGATCCCGTAATTTTTTTATCAGTTTTGAACTTTTGACAACATAAGGCTTAATTCGTAGGGACGGGTTTTGTATCTTTAGTTCAAAAATAATAATCTTATTAATATTTATAAATTAAGTTTAAGAAATTATAGTTAGATAATTATGAAAGACATAGCCATTCCTCCAAACGCGTGTGTAGATTTATTGCTTTCAAAGCACCAAGACTATATCGCGTCTTATGGGAACCAAAAAGATGATTATGTATGTTGCTTTTTACCAAAAAAACGAATCATCATGAAATTAAAGCTAATTACACAATTTAAATAGGAATACTGCATGACAGAATACCTTCGCATGAGTGGAATTTACTGGGGTCTAACTGCAATTGATTTGATGGGGCAAATAGACAGGCTTGACAAGGAGGCAATTTTGGAATTTGTTGTTAAATGCCAACACCCATGTGGGGGATTTAGCGCCAGCATTGGTCATGATCCTCATGTCTTACATACGTTAAGCGCAATTCAGGTCTTAATTGCTTGTAGATCTTAACAAAAAGGAAAAAATATATAATATATTTGATTAATTTTAGATCATAACAACTTATGACGCTGTGAATAAAGTTAATGTTGAAAACATTGTTAAATACATCAAAAGCCTTCAAACGGAGGATGGGAGTTTTATGGGTGATAAATGGGGTAATTAAAATTCAGACAAATTAGGCTTACAATTAGCATATTTCTAATATCAAACCTTTTCTTTAACTATTTAGGAGAAATTGACACTAGATTTTCTTTCTGCGCTTTAGCTAGTTTGTTTCTGTTGGTGAGGAATTAAAACAATATAATTTAATTGAAAGTTAATATAATTAGGCTTATTTTTATCCAAAGGGAAAAATGGAAGAAGTAAATGTTGGAAAAGCTGTTGACTTTGTATTATCATGCATGAATTTTGATGGAGGATTTGGTTGTCGACCTGGCTCTGAGACTCATGCAGGGCAGGTATAAACACGAATAGCCTTATTAAATGACACCTTGTGGTTCAAAGTTCAATACATCTTATTCAAGATGCGTACGCCAAGGCTTATCGCGCGATTTTATGTTTTTTATCTTGACAGATCTGGTTATTTTGGACACAAAAGCAGACGACGCTTCATTTTGATTCAGATTTCTATTTGTTACTTAAAATAGCGCGATAAGCCTTGGCACCGCACGCATGGGGAATAAATTGCATAGGCTTATCGCGTGATTTTAAGTTTTTAACTGACAGATGTGGTTATTTTGTACACAAAAGCAGACGACGCTTCATTTTGATCCTGATTTGTTAGTTAAAATAACGCGATAAGCCTTGGCGCACGCACGGGGAATAACTTGCATAGGCTTGTCACGTGATTTTAAGTTCTTAACTGACAAATATGATTATTATTTTGGACCCAAAAGCAGACGACGCTTCATTTTGATCCAGAGATTTGTTAGTTAAAATAACGCGATAAGCCTTGGTGCATGCATCGGGAATAAATTGCATAGGCTTATCACATGATTCTAAGTTCTTATCTGACAAATATGGTTATTTTGGACCCAAAAGCAGACGACGCTTCATTTTGATTCAGATTTGTCAGTTAAAATAACGCGATAAGCCTTGGCGCACGCATCGGGAATAAAGTGCATTGGAAATTTCGAAATTCTCAATAACATTTATGATTTTTCTCAAAACCTTTTAAGATTTATTGCTGCCTCGGAACTTTATCGATAACGGGACAATTACACCATGTCAATGCTGATTTATTGGGATGGTGGCTTTGTGAACGACAGTTACCTTCTGGTGGTTTAAATGGTATTTAATTACTTAGAAACCATTAAATACTATTGAAAAAAATTAATCTAAATTCTTTAAAAAGGTCGTCCTGAAAAACTACCCGATGTTTGTTACTCTTGGTGGGTTTTATCATCTCTGACGATACTTGGGCGACTTCACTGGATTGATAAAGTGATTAGAAATGAAATGAAACAAATAAGTTTAACAATTTATTATAATATTACTGCGGTCTTCCCTTTAGGAAAAACTAGTCAAATTTATTTTGGCTTCCCAAGATGAAGAAACAGGAGGGTTTTCCGATCGACCCGGAGATATGGTTGATCCATTTCATACTGTTTTTGGACTCGCCGGATTGTCCTTATTGGGAAATAAACTTCTAAAGCCCGTTAATCCTGTGCTTTGCATGTCAGAAAGTGTTGTAAAAAGGCTTAACATCAATTGTCAAATGCTTTAAATTAAAAAATGAATTTATATATATCTTCGCTAAATAAAATTGATTATTATTATTAATTAAAGAAATTCTCAATTTTTTATTAATTATATTTATTTTTTATCAAAAATAAAGTAGGATTTATTTAATATAGTCTATAGAGATTAGAGTATAGTTCCTTTAAAGGGAGGGTGAAGTAGAAAATCAAGTGATTTTTTATCGATTTTTCTACTAATTACAAGACCAGTCTGCATAGTGAAACATTTAGGAAATATCTCTCTCCGAATGATTTTAAAATTATTTCAAATTAGGTTCAGATTTTAAGGATAATTTTAAAGAAGGTCCTCCGACCAATCGCGTAACACCTTGCCTTTTTATTAACAAAATTCTCGTGGCACGCTCCATGTCTCGCGCCACGATTGTCACGTCGCGCGCCCAATTTTATCAAATCTCGTGATAAATTTCATTCAACACGGAACGTGCCACGAGAATTTTGTTAACAAAAAGGCAGAGCGTTACGCGATTGGTCGGAGGTCCTTCTTTAAAATTATCCTTAAAATCTGAACCTAATTTGAATTTTAAAATCATTCGGAAGTATTTATTTCCTGAATGTTTCACTATGCAGACTGTTCTTATAATTAGTAGAAGAATCGTTAAAAAATCACTTGATTTTCTACTTCACCCTCCCTTTAAAGGGAATATAAAGACAAAAAATATACAGAGCCAAAGAATGATGTGAAAAAGGTTTGAACCTTCATGACAGTAAAATATCGGAGACATTATGTAATATGTTCAGTTTAAAGTAGTGAACGGCAACAAAACGCAATAACGCATAACTCAAGGATCAATTTTCGTCAACAGCTGAATTAATTTAAGATAGAGAATGAAATGTTAAAACTCTTCATGAACAGGCATCTTTTTAACCGGTGGAGGAAAAGCCCAAAATGAGGACGGAAGACCCATCACATCTCGTTCTCTCTTAACAAATGCTGTAAAAGATGAGACGCAATTACCAATAAAATGATTAGCTCGACCCAAAATGGCCAAATCAACGTGAGGATTTGATTCTGGAAGTTTGTACGCTTTAACCTTTAATGAAATAAATACCCAGTTTTGGGTTTTAACTTAGTTCTCTTCAAGATACTTTAGGGGCCAATGTAATGTTACCTTTAACATCTTAAGAGCTTCGTTAATATCGTTAATCATGTGATCATTATCAGAAGCCACAAAAACGGCTCGAGCTTTTATAGCTTTAATCGTTCGTTTCAATTGTTTCAAAATAATGTCTTTGCTCGGAAAACAGGTTTCCTTTTGTAATTCCCCATTTTCCCCTTGATAACCGAGACACTGAGGGGCTGCGAATAATAAGGGGCTATCTTTGGTATGTTCGCAAGTTCGTACCTTTATGAATATTAATATTTCCATGAGTAATGAAAGATTAAAAACAAAATAATGACTTGACAGGGTTCATACAACTTTTGGAAAACAAATGAAATTTCCCTGAGATTTATGGGAGGTTTTTCCCCATATACTTTCCTGAATTTTCCAGGTTTTTCCCGTATATGGAGTATCCAATTTAGCAAATGTTAACGAAGGAGGGGGGGGGGTAAAAAGGACTATAAGATACCAGGGCGCCAACTCTTGCAGAGAAATTTTTAATAGGAAAAATAGGATTCGCCAGGCGAAATTATAGGATTTTATAGGACCAGATTCATGAAATTATAGGATAATATAGGACTCTTAAATGACTAGTATATAACCAGAACCGACCAATTTTAATGAAATACTGCTTAATTTTTACAATGCCTTTGCACTGCTAAAAAAATATCACCAACTATATCACTTACAGGGCTCCCACCAAAACCTCAAAAATAAATAGGGGAAAAAGGGACTTTTCACGATAAAAATAGGGTAAAATAAGGACCTAAATTTTAAAAGTAGGAACCAAAAAGGGACCACTGGTAAAACAAAATGATATCTATTCTGTGAAAATATCACAAACAGACAGTTAGGAACCTATTACTCTTTTCAATTTTTTCGACAAAATAGGATATTATTTCTGACTTTCTTTTGTTTATATTCTAATTCTAAGGGAGCGGTAGGTAAGACTTGATACTGGCTCTAATGTATAAGGAAGGTTTTCTGATTAGAAGTAACCATTTTCGTATCATGTTTACTGTTTTTTAAAAAATCCACTGAACTAGAATTTGGGCCTTTACGGGGTTCGTAATTTTTGGAATGAAATTCAAATTCCCTGAGTTTTCCAGGTTTTCGCTGACTAAGTTCCACAATTTTCCCTGACCATTTGCAATAACGTACAAGGCGAACATATATGAAAACCAGTCTAAATTCAGTCGAATAATTTTTTCACGAGTTGTTATTGTTATAAAAATTAGCCAATTAATTTGTTTAAATTTAACATTAAGTAAATCATAAATAACCGGAGCGAGCGAAGCGAGCTCCGCAAATTTGGGGCTTTGCTAAAATCTCAGACAAGACATTTTCTGAGGTTTTTCTTAAGGGATTATAATTAATTACTTCAAAATTCTCAAAATATAGGACTTTATAGGACAATTTGTGGAAATATAGGATAAAATAGGACACTTTCCAAAATATAGGATTTTATAGGAATTATAGGACCAGTTGGCGCCCTGGATACGCAAAGGACATCCCCGTATCTCTAGTAGAACCAGAGTTATGAGCCTCCAAATTTAGTGTAATGTTAATCCTATGGAGGGTATGTTTATGAACATTTTGCTTAATTACTCGGCCCCAGTTTGTCGTAGCCCTAAGTTTTTAGTATGGTTGGATAGGGAACAAATTGGACTATAACATACTCTAAGAATACCGCCGTATCTCTAGTAGAACCAGAGTTATGAGCCTCCAAAGTATAGTGTAATGTTAATCCTATGGAGGAGATGTTCACGAACATTTTGCTCAATTACTCGGCCCTTGTTTGTCGTAGCCGTAAGTTTTTAGTATGGTTGGATGGGGGGCAAATAGGACTATAACATACTCAAAGGACATCCCCGTATCTCTAGTAGAACCAGAGTTACGAGCCTCCAAAGTATAGTGCAATGTTAATCCTATGGAGGGTGGTATGCTTCTGAACATTTTGCTTAATTACTCGGCCCCTGTTTGACGAAAATTTGAAATTTCCCTGAATTTTACTAAAAATTATAAATTTCCCTGAGGTTTTTGTCAACTATTTATTTCCCTGATCATTCCAGGTTTTTCCCTGTTTTCCACTCCAGGTTTGTATGAACCCTGCTCTGAGTTACCCACCCAATCAATGCCATTTCGTAAATGGATTCCGACAAAAGTTCCAACTGGTAAATTATCTTTGATAAACTTGTGAGCTTTAGAGTTTATATAATCACTCCACGCTAAGTATTTATGTAGATCTCTGTTTTCTTTCTGAACTGGGAAACTAGCTGGAGCTCCAGTAAAAGCTAAAACAGGATAGCTGTCTTTTGTATATCTTGAAATTACACGAAGATATTTGTAGTACATCTCAAATGTAATAACAATTTATAATTCAAATTTTATACTTTTCATCCCATTTTATAGCGGCATCGTGATGATGCACGTCATAATGTAATGGATTATAAAATTCCGAAGCATCAAAGTCTATATTGAAAGTGTCCCAAAAAGGCCCAAAAGGATTCCCTTCTTTGGCATTGCAGCCTTCTTTTTCACCTCGACTAGTGTAACAAAAAACTAACATTTTAAACTCGTATATCCAATTCCTTTAAGTTTGAATTTAAAAATTGTTTCTATACCTATTCGTTTTCCTTTAGGCCATATTGTCGGAGCCAGCTCATTCATGAATTTTTCCATTGTCATGACATTTGTATATTCTTGAAGTTTCTCTACTTTAAAGTAAGTGTCAAATGGTACTTGCATCTATTAGTTCAATTAAAATACCCAAATACAAGTATGATAAATAACATCGAAGTCTAACCATGGATAAAGAATGCGCGTGAGGAAATTTGTTTTCACGCTATAGGATAGGCAACTCCCTATCTCGAACGACAGCTTATTCTGTATATACGCCGTTACAACATCGGTTGTCACCACGCGCAAACCTAGATCTCTATGTAATCTAGCTTTGTACGTGCTGACAAGAGACTAAAAACTTCAGGATCTTCAGGACTTAAAATCGTTTAAAATATCCTGAAGTTGTTTGTCTCTTGTCAGCACGCGCAAGGCTAGATTACATAGAAACCTAGCTTTGCGCGTGCTGACAACCGATGTTGTAACAAAGTATATACAGAATAAGCTGTCGTTCGAGATAGGGAGTTGCCTATCCTGTAGAGTGAAAACAAATTTCCTCAGGCGCATTCTTTATCCATGGTCTAACTGTCTAAGACTTTTAAAAACTCACGGATTTAGGCATGCCTTGACGGTATTCAACCCAAGGTGGTAAAACAAGGGTACGATTTAAAGCGTGGGCGAAGGCAAGAGAACCCAGGAAATGATCAGCTTGGTTGCCAAAACGGCCTAACAAAATTATTTCACTATTTAGATATTGAGATTCAAACTTCGCGCCAAACATACAAAGAGTCAAGCAAGACATAATGACGTAAGCCTTGGTTAAAATTTACTAAATATAATTAAGAGCAACACTTACCCATACAGGGACAGTATAATACATATCCTATGGAAGCACTGGCGGAAGAGAATGCAAGACATATAAAATAAATAATAAAATTATTCATTAAATTTAATGACATGTATTTAGAAAATTTAGATGACATAGGCGATCGCTACAAAGACAACCATAAACATAGTCTCCACCATGGAGGATATAAAGTAGAGGAGTAGGCACTACCAATTCGTAAGGGAATCTCGGCTCGCCCAAGGTTTACCATGGATAAAGAATGCGCGCGAGGAAATTTATTTCCACGCTATAGGATAGGCAACTCCCTATCTCCGACGGCAGATTATTCCATATATACTCTGTTCCACCTTCTGTTGTCAGTATGCGCAAAGCTAGGTCTCTATGTAAAAATTAAGCAGTTTCATAAGCTTATATTAATATCACAGTAACTACATTTTATATGAAACTTATTTATAAAGGATTTTTATCGAAATAATAACGATGTTTTTATATTAAGGTTATAATTAAGTAGTTTTAATTGAATGATAGGCCTATCCCATTTATGTCTAAGCACATTTAAAGTAGTTTTATATTAATATTGTATATAAATAGTATTTAATTTCAAAAAATCGAAACTCTTTTTTATAAGTAAGCATATAATTAAGTACTTTTGGTGTATTAAGCTGATAAATTTTTATTCTTGAATTTATAATTAACGAGATTTAAATTACTAATATTGATTAATTTTTTTGAAACATAATTTTGGAGTAAAAAGCTTATAACAGTTGTTTTTTATAAGAACGGAATTTAATTCTCTTAATGAGTAAACAGTAATAATACAGAGTGGCATTACGCCATAAAATTACACGAAACGAACAAGGGGTGATTTGTAAAAAATGGTTATTAATTCACTCAAAACAAAAAGGTTGTACCAAATGTGTAATCCACTTTTGATATCATACATTTTAAGCTATCTTTTTCCCTTTTCTTCTACTGTTTAAGCCTATGAAATTAGAGTTTAGAAAAAAAACTAAACTTTGAAGGTAAAAATATAAGCTTAATTTAAATAAAGAGAAGTATATACGCATGAATCAGAATTTATTTTTTAAAAAAAATTTACAAATTTTTTTAAAAATATTGACAAAAAATTTTTTTTACATTTTTTTTATCCCCCCCCCTCACGGCCGGTTGAGTATCTGCACTAGTGCAGAGAACCCTCGGAATAGTACTTCATCCCAGTTCTCATACACTAGTGCAGCAGCCTGCGGAACCTCCAAACGCTCCCGGAGGTACATAGCCAACTGGCTCAGCTCGAGGGTTACACTGAGGAAGAGAGAGAGAGAGTAAAATTAGTTATTACTTGTTAATATTGTGTATATAGGAGGAAGAAGTGTATTTAGCTTACCGGAACCCTCGGCAATTAAAGGCCAGGAGGCTGTAATAAAAATTGTAAAATTTAGTTTAAAGTTTTTGTGGAATAAAACCTTTAAAAATACTTACTCATCGGGGATGAAAATTGTATGGTTATAGATGACCTGCCGAACTTGGTTCAGCAGGTCATCTAGGAAATCGTTATCTCCGATGACCTCCGCAAGTACCGCGGATATTGCCCAAGATAAAAGGTCCACTTACAAGTCACTGTTGATGTTTAAATCGGCCTCTCCTGGCCGAGGCATGGCTAACCATGGGTAGTAGATAGCCGGGAGAGGTTGATACGGGGGGGGGGCCAGGGGGTCTGGACTCGGTGGTGGGGTTGGTGGCAAGCTGGGCGGACGCCTAGAGGGCCTGACGACGCAGTGAGGGCGTTGGGGGTAGGCTGGGGCCACGGGGGTCCCCGAACGGGACGTCCCCGGCGTGTCCGAAGACTCGCCGGGGGGGGGGGAAATAAGGAGTATCTACTCCGTGAACATAACTATAGAGAAAGATTTTTTAGGTCTTCTCTTAAAAAGTTTTAAAAAAGTATTTATTACCATGTTGAGGAAAGGTCCATTGCGTCTTGTTGGCTTTGTTGGCTGTGGTGGCTCATGGTTCAGAGAAAATGGTGCCTTTGGGGGCTCAACCTCTTCATTTTATACTTTTTACTAGGGTCAAGGCGTTAATCTTGTCGGTATACGGTGGTCTATATTCTCTCATGCGCATTGAGACACCCGCCCATTGAATGTATAGTAATGCAAAATTGGTTTCGTATGTAATTTCACGAATCGTACCTGGTCTAAGAATTTTACGATCCCACGTATCTTCAAATAATCAAGAAGATTGAGAAAATAAAGAGCGAAAATATTTAACTTACCGGAACCCGCAACGGTTGAATGCCAAAAGAGATCTGTAAAAACATTATACAATTTAGTTTTTTAATAACCATTTGATAATCATTCTTAAAAAAACTTACTCCTTGAAATTGGAGATTGAATTATTATAGACGACCTGCCGGGTTTGGTTCAGCCGGTAATCTAGGAAATCGTTATCTCCGATGACCTCCGCAAGTACCGCCAGGTACAGTGTGACTTGATATATCAAACTACGAATAAACAGAAATTATAATTTCGCGTTATATTGCCCAAGATAAAAGGTCCACTTACAAGTCACTGTTGATGTTTAAATCGGCCTCTCCTGGCCGAGGCATGGCTAACCATGGGTAGTAGATAGCCGGGAGAGGTTGATACGGGGGGGGGGGCAGGGGGTTGGTGGCAGGCTGGGCGGTGGTGTTGGTGGAAAGCTGGGCGGACACCCAGAGGGCCCGGCGACGCAGTGAGGGCGTGGGGGTAGGCTGGGGCCTCGGGGGTCCCCGAACGGGACGTCCTCGGCGTGTCCGAAGAATCGCCGGGGGGGGGGAATAAGGAGTATCTACTCCGTCAACATAACTATAGAGAAAGATTTTTTAGGTCTTAATTCTCTTGAAAAGTTTTAAAAAGTATTTATTACCATGTTGAGGAAAGGTCCATTGCGTCTTGTTGGCTTTGTTGGCTGTGGTGGCTCATGGTTCAGAGAAAATGGTGCCTTTGGGGGCTCAACCTCTTCATTTTATACTTTTTACTAGGGTCAAGGCGTTAATCTTGTCGGTATACGGTGGTTTATATTCTCTCATGCGCATTGAGACACCCGCCCATTGAATGTATAGTAATGCAAAATTGGTTTCGTATGTAATTTCACGAATCGTAACTGGTCTAAGAATTTTACGATCCCACGTATCTTCAAATAATCAAGAAGATTGAGTAAATAAAGAGCGAAAATATTTAACTTACCGGAACCCGCAACAGTTGAATGCCAAAAGAGATCTGTAAAAACATTATTCAATTTAGTTTTTTAATAACCATTTGATAATCATTTGATAATCATTTGATAATCATTCTTAAAAAACTTACTCCTTGAAATTGGAGATTGAAATATTATAGACGACCTGCCGGGTTTGGTTCAGCAGGTCGTCTATAAATGACATTGTTTCCAATCACTAAACGGCCGAAGTATAGCCTCTCGTCTTTCGCCCCGAATCTGTGTGGAAGCTCAGATTAATTAATCTGAGATTATATCGTCCCGGCCTTCGTACACCCGTGCGTGGCGCGCGGGGACTTCCAAAAATCGTACCCGGCGATACAGGTACAACTGCGAGGAGTTCCTGGATCACCCTGTGGAGAAGAGAAAAAAAAGAGGATTAATAAAGTATTGGATAACTAATAAAATAATGCGTGAAAACTCACTCGTGGGGAATGAAGATACAATTATTATACACGACCTGCCGAACTTGGTTTAGCAGGTCGTGCATAAAGTCATCATCCACCACGACCTCGGCGAGTATCGCCAGGTATGCCGTGATTTGATATATTAAACTACGAGTAAATAGAGATTATAGTTTTATGGTATAACGAATAAATTAAATGAATCACTTACAAGTCCCCGTTGACGTTTAAATCTGCCTCTCCCGGCCGAGGCATGGCTAACCATGGATAGTAGATAGCCGGGAGAGGTTGATACGGGGGCAGGGGTTCAGGACTCGGTGGTGGGGTCGGTGGCAGGCTGGGCGGTGGTGTTGGTGGCGCTGGGCTGGGCGGGCGCCGTTGCGGCCCGACGACGCAGTGAGGGCGTTGGGGGTAGGCCGGGGCCTCCGGTGTCCCCGAACGGGATGAGTCTTCGGACTCGCCGGGGGAATATGGGGTGTCAATCCCGTGGACATAACTATAGAGAAAGATTTTTTAGGTCTTCTCTCAAAAAGTTTTTTTTTTCTTACCTTGATGATGAAAGGTCCATTGCTTCGTTTTGGTGGTTCATGGCTTGAGAGAAAATGGTAACTTTCGGGGTCTGAACCTCAGCCTTTTATACTTTTAACTATGGTCAGGGCGTGTTCGAGATTAAACACGTGACTCCAAGATGGTTAGCATGTACAAGGGTAAAAAAATTTCGTGGGCAAATTGGTCCGAAGCCATGTCATTGGACTACAGTTCCTCAAGTATCTCTTTTTTTGTGGGGGGGAATTTTGAAAATTCCCCAGCATTTCTTTGGTTGCTCATCCAAGCTTCTTTGGTTGTCAGTACAAGCTTCTTTAACCGTATTTACCATCTCGAAAAGTGACAGACCATGTTAAAGGCTTATAAAAGATACCATACTAGTATACGTTGGGATGATGCGTGAACGACCTTAAGATCCCAGATTCAGATATAGTTCAACTAGTTTATTTTACTTACAACCTACGCTCTTCAACAAATACGTTCATTTATGGGGATTCCCCCTACAGGATGGACAGAATTTGAACCTTTTGTTCAAAACTTTATACCTTCGAAAAGTAAATCAAAGCCCCCTCAGCACCGCCCCCCTCAATCAAGACATCACCTCTCTCCGTATCTTTAAAAAACAGGCTTCGACCCCGAACGTATTTAAGAGCGAAGAAGAGATTAACTTTTGACAGTAAAGCCAGCCCTTTAATACTAAAGAAACAGCCTTTTAATACCAAGGGTAAAGTATGAGAGGTCTATCGCAGCTTCAAAAAGAAGAAACATATATCTCAACAGTAAGCACAGGTCAGGGTTCACGGGTTTAGCCCCCTTGTACAGGGCGGTTCAACACCTTGACATTTCGAGAAACGATGTCAAAGCCTTTCTAGAGGCCACTGACGTTTACACACTTCATAAAACAGCTATAAATAAATTCAAAAGACGTAAAATCCCCGTCTTTAATATCTCGGATAGAGTCAAAGTCGATCTAGCTGATTTGGGGTCAATCGCCAAATACAACGATGACTACAGATACCTTATGAATGAATGTTTTATTGACCCAAATAATCCCTTTTGAATCAGGGAGGAACCCGCAAGGGGTTCACAGGTCCAAAAATATATATATACAAGATTTGTAACAAGCAACGATACCGACAATAACAATATCAATATCTAAACCAAATTGGCTAAGGACAAAGAATCACGTCACAATAATAAAACTAATGGAATATACATAGACATATTTCTTCGGAATGTTTCCCCCTATAATTACCCGAAACTGTTTTTTGAGAGTTTTTGGAGTTGGATTGAAATCCCCTAAAGGATCATAAACACTAAGTTCAATGGTTAGATAATCTGTTTCTAAGACCTTAAAACCTATCATAAAGAAGTGAGCGCTTTCTTGAATTAGTATTAAATATAGTTTCTTGCACTGCAACTTTTCAAAAGCCCTCTCTAGCCAGACCGTGCTCCGCGCGGGACTTACTGATAGCACTCGTTTTATGTGGCTGTAGAAATCATGTGATTCAAATTCGAATGTAGGATATTTAATTTTAAGAAGATCTAGATAACCTATTAGCATACTGTCAAAGAAAAAAGCTGTCCCTCGCAAAATTTCCAACTCCCTTTTTCCTAAGCTATAGAGAGCAGTCTTTTTAAATATCTTTTGTTTCGGTTCAGAGCTTACTAATAGAAATTCCCCACTATTAGTTGTGGTGTTTGATTTGGCACGTTTCAAATTGGGCTTTATACGTGGAGGCTGTTGGTATACCCCTTTGGACCTATCGCATGCTTCTTCCCTAACCTTTTCAGGAGTTTTTCCCACTTTTCCTTAACCGCTCTAAACCTATTGTTTCTATTAGGAATCAATTCGTGTGCCATAACTAACCCTCGACTAAAGATTTTTTTATTAAACTCGTGTAGTTTTCTCCCTTGGTCTATAACTATTCGGTATTTGTTTATTATTTGCTGTATAGTGTCTACCTAAATCACCCGTTAACAGACGAGTCCATAGCGGTAAAGTTGGAAAATAGTTTTTCGCGGCAAAATTTAACAGATCCGGACCAAAGTATTCATTAGGGCATGCATTTGATGTTTGTACACAAAGTATCTCGCGCTTAGCTTTTTCAATGATTGAATTGGAAAAATCCTTAAAGTAATGGTTATTATCCCCATCTAATAAAGTTTCTTCTTCTATTAAACCCATTTTCGTGGTACTAACTGAATCATTCCCAGAACCTAAACTATCTACTTCTTCGAATGAAGTTTTACTTCCCATATCATATTTCTGATTTAGTTGATCTGCCTACTTTCCGATTCAGTTTGTGATTCTCATTCAGGTTGCGACTCTAATGTTTTCCTGTTTTTGGAAATATTTGGAAACGGGGGGGGCTTTCTCTATAATATTCAACTGGCTGATAAACTTTGGGAATAACTGGGAACCAATTATTTATGCTAATTACCGTAGATATTGGCATTCTCTGACATATAAACAATTTGGGACTTGGGACTTATATCATGATACTTACCAAACTTTTTCTTAACCTGGAAATGCTCTGGTTCCGTGATTTGGGGGGGGGGACTCTTTGTCTCATAACTCTAGGAGACACGGGTTAAGCTCGGGAGTTTCGCGTTTCTTAATGTTAATTTGGACAGAGTCATCTTTCTTAATCTTAACCCGGGGAGAATTACCTTTCTTTAACCTTAACCTGAGGAGAGAGAGCTTTCTTTTTCGGATTTTGAAAGCCAATTTGATAATGATTCTTTTGGGGCACGCTTCTATGAGCCTTTGAAAAGTTTACATTTGATTTTATCTTCTGGACTAACAAGCTTAAATTTTTCTTCTAAACCTTCGTATTTTCTTAAACTCTTCTTTTTTCGATTAGAATTTTTTAATGATTCGTATAAAACGTGTGTAAATGTTCTCAAGCAATATGGTATACTTCTTGTAAGATCTGATGGACGCGAGAGGTACCGTTTACTTTTATAACGCGATTGAACATTTCCGCGTGACCCCGAGTTGGCGATTCGTTATCTATGTAATTAATTACGCCAGGATTAAAATTTTTACGAGGATTATACGTGGTTGGTGTGGGAAGGTTTGCTGCCTCAAAATGCCTTTTTAAATCACCCGTTAAAAACTTCGTCCAAAAAGTGAACGATAGAAAGTAGTAAGTAGTATATTTGAAGAACTATTTTCCAACCAAAGGGGTTTTTAAAGGCCGACTTCCATCGAAAAGGGTTCTAGCGAACTGAAAACCGAGCATCGAGACTAACAATGAAGCGACCGTGCCGATTTTCGAAGCCCCGCTGGGTCAAAAGTTGGAAGGGTACTCGCTAACTGAAAGCCGTGCGCACTGAAGATGAACAATAGATATCCTTTTAAATTTATTTCCTCTCGAATTTTTGCTTTCCGCTGAAGGAAATTCTCTATTGCGTATCTTCAGTTCGCTAGAACCACATTGCACGGCTTTCAGTTAGCTAGAACCCTTCCATCTTTTACCCCAGCGGGGATTCGCTAGAACTCTTTGCGATTGAAGTCGACCTTTAACCTTAACCTGAAAAGACAGGAGAGAGAGCTTCTTCGGATTTTGAAAGCTAATTTGAAAAATACTCTTTTGGGCAAGACGGTATGAGCCTTTGAAACGTTTACAAATTATTTTATCTTCTGGACTAACATGCTTAAATTTCTCTTCTAAACCTTCGTATTTTCTTAAACACTTCTTTTTTCGATCCTCTGTATTGGGGCTCTCGCTTAACCCAACACATTTGAAATGGAACCATTCATCGCATTCTGTGCATTGATAATAAAGGGTTTTGTCATCCGGTTTTTTACACAAACAAAAAACATCCCGAGATTTTCTTCTGGGTAAATCATATCTACTTCCGTTTTTGCCTTTAATGGCCGTTTTGACCTACGTAACGGACAATATTCTAACTGTAAAATATTCCTATTTCCTATCAAATTATTAGAAATGTCGGGAAGTGTATCTAAAGAAAAGGTTTGAGAATATTGCGCATGAGCTTACTTGGTAGGGTTCCTTTTCAGTTAGTTGGGCCAGGTCAGGTTCAACTACAATGGATAGGTTTAGGTTCAATTACATGGATAGGTTTAGGTTCAATTACATGGATTGGTTTAGGTTCAATTACATGGATTGGTTTAGGTTCAATTACATGGATTGGTTTAGGTTCAACTGATTCAATAGGTTCGGGTTCAGTTACTTGGATAGGTTTAGGCTCTACTAATATAATGGGTTTAGAGTTCGGTTCAACTGATTTAATTTGTTCAGGTTCAATTACCTGGATAGGCTTAGGTTTAACTAATTTAACAGGTTTAGCTTTAGTTTCTTGCATAGGTTTAGGTTCAACTGATTTAATTTGTTCAGGTTCAATTACCTGGATAGGCTTAGGTTTAACTAATTTAACAGGTTTAGCTTTAGTTTCTTGAATAGGTTTAGGTTCAACTGATTTAATTTGTTCAGGTTCAATTACCTGGATAGGCTTAGGTTTAACTAATTTAACAGGTTTAGCTTTAGTTTCTTGCATAGGTTTAGGTTCAACTGATTTAATTTGTTCAGGTTCAATTACCTGGATAGGCTTAGGTTTAACTAATTTAACAGGTTTAGCTTTAGTTTCTTGGATAGGTTTAGGTTCAACTGATTTAATTTGTTCAGGTTCAATTACCTGGATAGGCTTAGGTTTAACTAATTTAACAGGTTTAGCTTTAGTTTCTTGGATAGGTTTAGGTTCAACTGATTTAATTTGTTCAGGTTCAATTACTTTGATAGACCTAGGTTCAACTGATTTAATTTGTTCAGGTTCAATTACTTTGATAGGCCTAGGTACAACTGATTTAATGGATTTAGGTTCCATTACGTGGGAAGGTAGAGTAATTGCATTACTACGTAATCAAACGTCATACTCTTCTAAAGCATTCCTACTTATGTCAGGAAGCGTACTTAAAGAAATATTCTGAGAATATTTGGCTAATGGATCGTGGCTCATTTAGGATAGGTTCGACAACCTGAATAGTTTCAGGTTCAAAAACTTGAATAGGCTTAGATTCAAAAATCAGAATGGGGTTAGGTTCATCAGGTTGAATAGGCTTAGGTTAATAAAATAAATTTTTATGCTAGATGTTTTCTTTTCAATCTTTCAAATGTTACTGTAAACACGGGCCACTAAACTAAGAGGACATTTCAGCGTTAGCTTTGCCTATACAAACGGTTTGCCTCTTCAAAGAAACGGGCATCTATGTGAGTTAGGAGGGAAAAAGGGGGTCGAACCGGAACGTGTAACACGTACCGCAACGCCATCTACCGTACAATAGACTAATTACTCTGCCAGTCTGTCTTCTGCTACGGAGTCAATTTCTCCGAATGAAAATAAAACGTATTCTATAAGAAACTTATCCTACGGTGATAACCTCTCCGAATCATTCGGAGGCCGGATTCGGAGGCCGAAAGAGACGGCCGTATCGAGCATTCGGAGTTTTTACCGCCTCTCTTCCCGCCATAAATCTTAGATTCGCGGAACTTCCGCCTGAGTTTTATAGTTTCTTTCCCATACCTCTTTGTTGGCACCTTGGCTGCGGTTCATATTTTTTTTTAGTATGGCTGCTTTGTTCTTTCAATTCGAGCTTCATCGCTTGCGATTTGAACGTGGTAATCGCCTTGCCCGTCGCGACTTACGAGTTCAAAGGGTTTTTCGAGACTTAAATCAAGCGTGGGAGTTAGATTTGCTATATAAAAATACTTTTTGCAGAATCTGAACGGAGTTTGACACAAAACCCATTTCTTCGTTTCCGCTCGATTTTCCACCGGAAATCTCGCGGCTGGTTGGAGTAGCAATGGTTGGTTCTCCAACCTCCATTGTGACAATCGGTGCCACATAAACCTCGAAGTTGTCATCTAAGGGGACAAATGACGATGTTGATTCCTTCGAGGAACCGTTATCCGCAGGAGAACGGAGGGAAGAAGTTGATGCGTCAATAACCGACCCTACGGCTTCTAGGCCCGTGACCAACCCCTTGCCAAAAATTTGGATGAACCTCCCTTCTAAATCCGTAATGGACTCCGGAGGTGGCCCACCACCAGTCTTGCCAATATTGGCCTTAGAGGCTTTGGCTTTTACATGGGATTTCCATGCCGTAAAGCACTAACGGAGTTATTATGTTAAAATTTATATTAAAATGTATTTAAAATAACGTACCTTCTTCCAGTTTTCAACATTTATAGTCGCCGCAACTATTGAATTGGTAGGCTAAGTCCTCCCACATGGCCTCGTACTTGGCCCTACTAAATGTAGCGCTAAATTTCATTTCTACAAAATTTCTATGAGCTTCTAAAAATTCTACGTAAATTAATTGTTGCTTTGCGTGTACTTTAACACCCATTTTAAATTAATGTTAAAGTGAGATTTAAAAATAAATATTTCTCCTGTAATCCAGCCCATTGGAAGCAAGAACCAAAAAAGAAGCACGTGTTTGTATCTTAAGAAAGAGAAAATTTTCTTTGTATTGAATGTATTCCTAATACAAAGACCCGTTAACCAAATTTTCCACTCCTTGGGAAAAACCAAAGTTTCTATCCCTTCAATACACCACTTCGACATTCTGTTTTGCGCATGCCCGATGCCCCGCGCTCGAAGCGCCTCAAGGGGAAAGACTGGAAACTGCTCTTTGTTACCCCTACTAGCAAAAGCGCAACCCCACGCGGTTTTTTTCCCTGCCCATCTTATTTATTTATTTATTTATTTCCGTGCGTTGTCCACAAAGTCAACAATGTGACGTATGTGTGAACATCGTAAGTGTGGTACATAGCCATGTTACTGAAAGACACTACAGGAGTACATTAATATGAGAACTAACAAACGGTTAATAATGTAAATATTAAAGAAAAAAAAATAATAATAATAATAAGTATAACAATAATAATACTAATTAAACAATTAAATAATAATACTGATAACAATTAAAACAATATCAGAAAAGTTATAAAATTGAAGTCGCTGCACAATAATGTAATTTTTATAAAATCATTAGTGGAGGGTTGAAGAAGTAGAGAGCTCACAAGTTAACACGAAAAATGTCTAATAATTTACGACGAAAATGGGATTTAGTAGTTAGAGTGACAACATCATTGGGCAACGAATTCCAATCGTCGATAACAGCATACGCAAAGTGCGTTTGTCGGAATGTAGTTAGCACCCTAGGTTTGACTAGTTTGTGTGAGTGACCACGGGTTCTTGCATTAATATGGCGGGTGAAAAATAACGAAAAATCTAAATCAAGGTTGTTATTTATAATGTCAAAAACTAAGCATAGGTTATTAATTTTATGTCGCAGAGTGATAGAATCAATATTTAATAAGGAGAGTCGTTGGGGAGCCGGAAGCTTACTAATTTTGTGTGGGAGTTTCGAATATGCGTTTTGAGCTTTTTGCAAAGCCTGTAGATCAGTCAAGAAATGGGGGGACCAAATTGGCGAACAGTAATCAATTATAGGGAGGACCAAGGAGTTGTACAGAGTTTTAATGAGAGGTATAGAGTTAAAATTTAAATTACGACGAATTATACCTGTTAAGCTCCTAATACGTTTGGCAATCTTATTGGATTGGGCTGTATATTTGAGAAGGGGATCTATAAGGACACCTAAGTCCCTCTCACAAGTGGACGTAGTTAAAGTAGTGTTATTAATTGTGTAATCAAACATGGGATTGCGTGTAATCTTAATAAGTACTAGTTCGCAGTAGCCCGCTGTGGCGCCCTAGGTAATGTCAAAGTGGTGTATTTGAAAGCGCGCCTAATAAAATTGACCAATAAAGAAGAAGTGGGCGTGGAAAAGTACCACATGCAATCTCAAGTGATGGAAAAAACAACACGTGGCTTAAGAGGAAGTGACGTCAATTTAGATTGAGAGAGAAATTTCGAAGTATCCGAATGACGATAAGGATTGGGGTTAGGTTATATAGAGAATACGGTTTTTTCGGTCCACTCCGAATGAGGCCGATCCGAGTCATAAGGATTCGGAGTGATCCGGCTTCAAATACGACTTTGCCAGGCGAGATCCATCCTTCTTCATTTGACAAGTACCACAATGGAGGATAGTTTTTTTATATTCTCATCATTGGCCTCTGGCCTCACCCCTCTGGATTCTAATCGACCTTTTCAAGTACAATGGGAGTGTTTCCATGTTAAAAATAGCTAAACATGTTAAGACTAAACTTCGGTCGCTAGAAATAAGTGCTGGAGTATTTCTTTCATTTTGTTTTAAAAGGGATTGTTGAGCTCTATCGAACCGTCTGAGCCAACATTCTATACCGGCTAAACTCTGATCACTTGTGAGGTGTTCCGCTAATGGGATTGGGATCGATTTTTTACTCGCGTCTGGGAAACTCATACTAATTACGTATTACAGCATACGTTTTCCCTCGTATTTCTGGCAAACCCCGCCTGTTCGCGCCTGTTGCATCCCAGTACATAGTGGCTTGGGACCAATATTCGCGATATATAGCGACAGACGATTTTGTATGCAAGTCTACAAAAAAGGGAGAGTCGCCCTTATCTCTAATATAACCGTTCATTTCCGGGTTATTCTTTTTTGCAATTGTACTCGAATGCATATTTTCGTCATCGCGTTTCAGTTTTCTTGCCTCTTATTTCACTAGCCGAATAATAGCTATATTACTGACACCTCTTTTCAAATTCCCCATAACCACGTCCCTTTTTGAAGTTTCCCCGTTTAGTTTAAAATGCATATTCAAAGGTGGTAAGTTAGGGTTATCTATGAAATCCTTAAAAAGACGTTGCCTCTTAGCTCTTTGCTGGGGTAGGAGTTTCGGGGAACCCAGCGTCAATAACCGTCCCTAGGGCTTCTAGGCCCGTGACCAACCCCTTGCCAAAAATGTGGATGAAGTTAGGGTTATCTATGAAATCCTTCCTTACAAGACGTCACCTCTCCCCTCTTAGCTGGGGAGTTGTTATTGTGTCTCGATGGTGATAATATCTTCCTGAATTTTTAAGCTCGGCTTTAAAACTTCTAAAAATAGTAAGCAAGGCCACAGATGGCTTCGCACTCTGCCCTTGTGCAGTACATATTGCAGCTAAACAAAATCCACCCCTTCACAGGGTCGGGAGCATAATGGCTTCGAAAATACCACATACACCGTGGATTATACTCTCTGACAATGTCTGTTATTATGTCCCTGTAACTATCTGTCAGTGTTTTACTATTCATCCTCCCTTCGTTCATGCGCTCGTACATTTTTTTAGGAAATTCAAAATTTATTACGTTATCTATTTCTACACTATTAAGTTTTTCTTGCGAGTATATCTGCTCTCCTAAAACATCTGCACTTAACTCTTCTGGAAATAAAGATGATGTGGATGAAACTTCAACACCAGTTTCCCCACTACAGTAAGAAAAATTATCTTCGTCAAGTTTATCTACTCTGCTACTTTGTTTATCTGCCTCATTTGACGAAAGTTCTTCCCTTAATCCTTCTATACTACAGTCAAAATCGTTACTCTTTAAATAGCTTGAAATAATAGAGTTATCTAGGGCCTCACCAGACCCCATCTTGCCATCAGATATATTATAGCTGGAATGTTTTGACAAAGAAGGATAACTAAAGCGAAAAACTACAAGAAGTCCAATTATCTTTTTTTTTCTTTCTTTTCTTTTAAGAAATCTCTATAAGATGATGTGAAATTAAAGACCCAGTAAAACTTTCAGATTCATTTGTTTTCCTATCTCGTTTGATTCATTAAAATCGCTTTCAAATACTACACAGCTCTTTAGCTTAAAACATTTTCCAGAAACATTTATAAGGGGTGTCAAATCGCAAGGTTTAAAATTAAAAAACCTTTCAGGTTTCTACAATTTTGAAAAATCATAACGTTATTATCGCCAAAATACGCGGTTTCACACTCTTTGCCGTTGCAATCGTATTCGGAGCATGTTTGATAATTTTTTTCCACATTAAAATTGTTGCAATTAACTAAATTTTCAATGGATACACCTTCAAAGTCTGGCGGAATATCCGAGTGTTTTTTAAAGCTAGGTTCTGGATCAGACTGTACTTGGAACATTTACGAGTTTCAGTATAAATAACCGGTTTACTCGTTTCACCGGGATTTAACAGAATTTTGAAAGTAGTTAATGTATGCCAATTTTTTGTATTCGTAAATTTGTCTTTTATTACCTTGGCTTTTTTTCCATTGGCTTTTTTTACCGACAACCCAATTAATTGATCAATTAAGTCGAAACATTCTAAAGGATCTTGTATATTGCTAATGTGCTATACTGTAAAACTCCTCTAGACAAAACCAAGACCTACACAAAAAGCACTCAACATCAATCCTGGAGGCCGGGTGAATGTTATTTCCAGTAACTCTGAGTTTGTTAATAAATAAATTAATATTATTATCGCTAATTCCCTTTAAATTAAACTCAGACAATTCCATCAGTGCTTGAAAAAGAGCATTAGCCCAACAATTATTTGCTTTGAAAACTGGTACCCGGTTCCCTCTCCTTCTATGAGTCATGAAACTTCGGTCTCTTATTGGGGTTATTGTTATCGGGGTATACAGAAAAAACTTAACGTTCAATATGAACTTTTCGTGGTAATTAAAATGATTTCTCTGTAGGCCTCGGGGATTAAGTATGAAAAATTGAGTACCACTATCGTCAGTGTCCGTTTCGTAAGATCTACTGTCAGAGGTAGGGGAGGACATCTATACTACAAAGTCTTACACTTTCGTCTCTACGAGTTGCATTTAAATTTCACGATGCTGGTGTTTTAGAGCTTTCTATTCTAGATTCGGGTACCTGTTCCTGGGTGGAGACGACTTCCGTTTGGGTAATAGTTAATCCAGATAGGGGGTTTTCGTTTAAGGGCATGTTTACATGGGTTTGGCTACCTGTTAAAAGGGTACTTAAGAGAGTGTATCCCACACCAGTGTCTCTATCTGCCAGGACAGCTTGTTGCCCAAGCTGTTGGCAGAACATAATACCTCAGGTGGTAGCAGTTGGAATTACATTTTAATCAACTCCAGCGCATCCTGAGGATGGCAGGCTGGCAGCTGCAGCTAGTTTTTCTTTCAGCTTTAAATATACTTTCATGCTTAGCCTAAGGACATTTAATTCTTTAAATTAAGCATACATGAATAATAGTAATAATATTAATACGTATTAAAATACTAATATCAAGCACACTTGAATAACAAAAATAATACTGTTAAAGGTGTAAAATAATAATAAAAAGGTAGCAATCCACAACTCTAAAACTTGATTCAAGCAGTATCGAAAGCCTGTACATTTCTATATAGCCTTTTTTAAGGGCATGGCGAAGCAAAAAGTGCCGTTGGTAGGATGAAGACCCCTGAAGTGGAAACTCAAATGTTGTTGAAACAACACAGAGCTGGACGCTTTACCACCAGGCAACCACACGTTAATACTATTAAGCTCCTTTCACACTTTTGCATCATTCGCCGTGTATGATTAACAAATTGTTTCGCAATATTTATTGCATCTTTCAGTTTTAGTTCTTTTCTTATCACTTCTGTGAATAAGACTCTCTGATGTTGCCATTTGCCAAATGTGATTAATCAGTGTAAAAGAATAGAGGTTTACTTGGGAGGTGACGGAAGGGATGTTGGGGTCAAGTCACCTCCGGCGGACACGGGGCAGTCGGAGAGCCGACATGTGTCGTATTCCCTCAAACTTTGTCGCCCAGAAGCTTGGCTTACAGGAGTGCGCCAAACTCCCGACATTTTCTGCTAATAGAAGATAAAAATCTTCACATACAAGGCATAAATGGTGGCAAGCCGTAGCTATCGAAATGGTACTCTACACGGGCTCCGTCTATGAAAACAGAGACCCGGTCAGAGCTCTTTTCGCAATGTTGAATTAAATTGATAGAGGATACAAGGTAACCTAGTTAGGTAACCTGTACCACGAGAAAACACAAGTTCGGATAAAGCTTGGAATCGCGTTATAACAGTTTTAGTTCTAAGATTTTGGTTCCCATGCCATGAACCACTTTTCCAAAAACTATCTCATACATTTTCTTAGAACTGATTTTTATCTATGGCTCTCATCAACTATATACTCTATTGTTGTCCGTTCCCTCTCTGCGTGGACCGACCGCACCTTAGGCGGCGCGACAGAGAGGAACCTTTTCTCTTACTGCTGGTAACCCGTAACCCCTTTAAGCTGGTACCCAAAAATGGGCGCCAGGATACCTGGATGCCAGAGTGTCCCATTAATAACACTTTGACAGTCGTTGGGACATAATTGCTTCGGCGTGTGTGTGTGCTCGGCTCTGTAGAGTCGAGACACCAAAAAAAAAGAGAGTTCAGAACTGAAGATTAGAAAGTAGCACCGGCCAGAAGAAGACCTTTCTCGATCTCCGGAAAAAACGCTCGCGATATGCGAATGCATAAAAGAGTTAATGCGGTCAGCCGGTGACTCCCGCGGTTTCGCGCCTCCGAAGAGTATCTCCTGTCGGGTGATGGACGCTGCGCGGTGAGTGTGAATAATAATCAGGGTACCAGCAACCCATTATAAATTTAATAGTTATGAAACAGCCCCATGAGGTGCACCATGGGTTTAACGTATGTAAATACAAAGTTGATGAGTAGCCAGTTGTTTAATTAACTTTACGTTAAATAATTAAATACTGTCTAAACAATTCTACACATGTCTATTTTTATTAAACCTACACCCAATGGCAACGATTCTCCCTCTGCAATCCTAATTATTTTCCCCTAGACTGCATTGACTTTAATGGACCACTACCCCACGGTAGCTTTACCTATAAGTTTTGAAGGACCGAGTGGAGAAACGTTTCAGCGTCTATGGACGTAGTTGCATTAGTTTTATCATTATTGTATAACCTTTACCATATTATTTAGATTATTGCTCTATGCTCTTTTTCATATTTTAACCGTAATATTATAATCATTATTGATGTATACTTAATTTTAATCATTATGTGTCCAGAGTCTAAAGTAAATATTGTTCTTTTACGCCTATATTTACAGCCTCCAGAAAAAACAGTTGAAGCCACACCGTTAGGGGCTGCTGGAGCTCATTAAAAATATCTTACTGTACACAAAATCAGTATTAATTTCCTCCCCACTACGAACACGAGCATTTAGACACTGAAACACTGGGTGGTTATAGGTAAAAAAGTTATATTAAGAACTGCTTCTTTAAAAAGTAACGAGGCTATTGAAAGAAGAGAATGAATGCAATGGAATCGAAACATTCTGGATTTTAATACCCCTAACTCAAAATGTGACTATTGAAAACTCTAACAAGACGTGGACTGAAGAATGAAATCGCGAAATTAAGAAAGCGTCCGGGGGGGAGGAGGTTAAACTTTGCGTATCTAGAATCTCTGATTCACCTGTAAAATTTTTAATTGGCAACGTTTCACTTTCTGTCTCACTAAAAGAATAAGGAGCTAACAACTGGCTAGGGGGAAGAGATAGTCTGGCGTCACGCAGCCCGTCTCTGGTTGGCATTTTTGCGCGTAGAATACTGTTTCCAACCGTTAGGGGGGATGAAACTCCAGTAAGAGATAGAAGGGTGTGACGTTTCAGGGTCAGAACTGTTAGCTCCCTATAGGGTGTTTCCGCGAGAGTGAAAAGGGAGAAGAAATAGGGGGCGAAAACCGGTTTTCAGGGGATATTACGTTTCCAAAAATTAATGGTCAGAAAAGAAATTTTTCATTCAGCAAAACCGTAGAGTGTGAAGGACCAGTCTTCATACCAAGTACTTTGGTTGGAATTAACCGACATGACTACCTACATTTATCTTCCCATTGTGTACTACGCTACCTTTCAATTCATGTTTTTATCCTGAATAAACAATCTGGTTTTCAAGCAAGTAATATTGCATGTTTTAGAGGCTAACACGAAGGTTTGAGGGCAGCAAAAAACTAATGTTCTGCCAGGGCTAAATTTCTTATTACTTGCAGTGTAGTGTCTACCTAAATCGCCCGTTAAAAGTCGCGCCCATAGAGGTAAGGTTGGAAAATAGTTTTTCGCGGCAAAATTTAATAGGTCTGAACCGAAGTATTCATTGAGGCTTAGATTTGATGTTTTAGAGGCTAACACTAAGGTCTGTGAGGTCTAAATTGGGAATCAACTAAGGGTAATTTCTTAAATTCTCCTGTACGAGTTGATAAGCCGTCTATGTGAGTGACCTCTTAAACCTGAAAAATTATTCTCCCTTGGTCCTATTTCAGATGCGTATTCCGAAATTTTGGTTTTTTCTTTTTCTCAGAAACATATTTAACTACAAAATCCTCTTGCCCGTTAAGACAGAACATTCGGTTCGTGGATGCAAAGACGTGAAATAGGGCTTCACCATTACGAATCCAACAGGCGTAGGTCCATCGTTAGAAGCCATAACTAATGTCTTTGGATCTACATACCGGATGTTCAGCCTTAAGAAAGCCAGCTGGTCAAACACCTGGCCCTATTTTACTAGCGATTTTTGAAAAGAGTCCGTTAAATTAGCCCAGAAAAAACCCCTAAATATACCAATCCGATCAAAAAGACTTTGAAACTCCTTTCCCCAAAATACCTATGGTAAACAAAATATTTGTGCAAAACTTTGCTCCCTAAAAGGCGAATAATAATTTAAAATCAACCTTCTAAAACGGTTTCTCGTAAATATATAGGCCAATTTCTCGTAAATATACGGTATCAAAAATGGACAGAACTAACATGATTTAGTTCGAGAACGACGCGAGACTCGAGAGTTGACTACAAGCGGTTTTGCAGCAAACAGGGTTCATACAACTTTTGGAAAACAAATTTCCGAGATTTCCAGGTTTTTCCCCATATACTTCCCTGAATTTTCCTGGTTTTTCCCGTATATGGAGTATCCTATGGGGCAAACGTTAGCGAAGGAGGTGGGGGTCAAATAGGACTATTACATAATCAAAGGACATCCCCGTATCTCTAGTAGAACCACAGTTATGACCCTCCAAAGTATAGTGTAATGTTAATCCTATGGAGGGAATGTTTATGAACATTTTGCTTAATTACTTGGCCCCTGTTTGACGCGAATTTCCCTGATTTCCCTGAATTTTACTAAAAATTCGAAATTTCCCTGAATTTTCCCTGATGTTTTTGTGAACTATTTATATCCCTGATTTTTCCAGATTTTCCCTGTTTTCCAGGTTTGTATGAACCCTGAGCAAACTCTCTCTCAGTAACTAGTGACAAACTTATGGTATTAAAATATATCGAGACTTGATTGTGATAAAGTTTAACTCCAAACTGACAACAATCTCAATAACAGATCCTTGAAGTTGGAATGTAGATATCTAATGAACTTATTGTAACACGAATAAAATACTAAAACACCTTAATTTAACTAACAGAAGCGAAACTATTGTTTCATAATTATACAGAAACCATATCCTTAGCGAATCTTGAGGATTCGATGATTGTTATAAAATGTTATGATAACGAGACCCGATTAACGGGGCACTTACTTTTCTCGGCGACGGTCCTAATGTTTTTGGCCAAGGAGTAACGGCAAGACCTTGGTGGAGTTTACCAGATTTGAGCTAGATTTCCCTTTCGATATCGCACACGTGACCAAATGGAAGTTTCGTTTTGCGCACCAATAGAGATTTTTCTTCGCGTCCACTGCCACTGCGAGTGTTGATTACGCGCACAATAGAGAGATGTTGATTTTGGATGAAGTGGTTCTCTGGGTATCATCGGTTCGACCTCGAACTTCCTACTGGTTGCCAAATTCTACCCGACTCCCTAACGTCCAAACTACAAAGATATAATGAAGTTTTTTAGTCCTGGTTAAAAATTCTTCCTTACCCCTTGGGCTCTGAGAAATATCGGGGGGGGGGCGGGTAAAATGAAAGAAAAGACCACCCATTCTCTATTTCGCAGGTTAAACTTAAGATGAACTCTCTCTATAGCCACGAGCAAGGGGAGTTAAAGGGGGAGATAAATTTCATCCGCTCAATGGTTGGAACACGCGTAAAGTCTTGTCCCCCATAGCAAATATTGCACCTTGGAGAAGTGAACTTATACAGGCATGGCCGTAAATTTTCCTATAGTACCCCGGTTTTAGGTTTGGCATAAGCTTTAGGTGCCACCTGGTTATAGCAACACACGTGACTAAACTTGTGAAATAGAGTAATTTCGGTAGAGGGGGAGTGAACTGTGTATCTCCAACATTGGAGGCAACTTTGTAAGAGAGAGTAGTGTCGGTAGAGAGGGGAGTAGACTGTGTATCCCTCCCTCTAGGCGCGCTTTTGTAAGAGCCTAGAGATAGAAGCGTATGACGTTTGCATACGTAGAACTGACATTACTCTTTCTCCGAGTTTTTTGACCTTGCCCCGTAAAAGTTCACGTGCGTTTGAGTGATTCACCTCCTTTCTTTGATCATTCAATTTGATGATACAGGTGCGGTTACTTAAAAAACTACCCCATTATTCGAGTTATTTTTGCAAAAGGGCCCGGGGACAATAAGTGTTAAAGAGTTCAAGGGGAGAATTTGGTAAAGCAAAATAATGCACGTATCTTTCTAAATTAGAATCTTTAAATGTAAAATAATATTTAAAATTAACTAAAATCATAAATAACAGAGTTCAAAATAACCACATTTATGTATAAATTAATTCATGTATTCCCTTTTTCTTATATTTTTTATCAAAACAGAATCTTGTAAACTGGGGATATTCCCTTCGATAGAAGTAAAATAAAGCATGATGGTCCTAAACTGTATGGAACCAAAAATTGGGGTTTTTTAAAGAGGACCCATGACGCAGAGGAAAACCTGTGCTACGTCATGGATAGAGATGTGAGTCTGTAATTTAGGGACACCGTAATTTTAAAATGGTAATTTACCGGTAAAAAGACCGCGGTAATAAGCCTGTGAAAATATAAAATACCATAAATTATCGACTGAACAGTAATTTATGTTATTCCAAAATTTCAATCGGTAATTTACAGGGTAAATTACCATTTTTGACAATTGCGGTAATTTCAAATCTCTATATTGAAGTAATAGAGGTTATTGAGATTGGCCAAGAAAAATAATTTAATCATAATCTATAAGTAATCACTTTTACTACCTCCTTACGATAGTTAACAACTAAAATTACTTAAAAATTAACTAATAATGAAAAACATGCAACTTAAATATAATATTACAAGGGCGTTAATTTAAACGCTTAAAAATACCAAAAATGGTTTAAGGGTACTTACCGGGTTCTTCACGATGGTTAAAAGTCTTTTTCATAGTTCGTCTGAGAAACTGGAACCTTTGTTTTTAAGCGCGAACAAAACGGTTTGGTTGGTTTAATTTTACGCGCACAAACACGACGGAGCAACTCTAACATTGCCGGATTATTATTTAATATCGCGGCAACCGGTGTTCGTTATGAACGGACTAGATAATGGTGCGCTAGCGCTGATGGACAACAGACGTGCCGCAATTGAAAACGGCCGGAGCCGCCGGACTTGGTAGTTGTAAAGTGGCGGGACGAGGGGTGTTAACTGTTAAGGCGCCACGCCGGATCTCGGTCAGATAACACCGATGGGTTAGGGTTCTCATTCGGCTCGGGTATCAGGACAGGAACTGTTTTTCAAGTAGGCCCAGGCCAGGATTTTAGGTCTCCTCGTGGTCTTTCTTCCATACAGCTCCAACTGCGAGTTCGTTATAGTCAGTCTCTGCTCGTGCGTCCGCTCCGTTCGCCAGCTCTTACCAAGTGTGACCAACAATGGGGCTCACGACCCTTTTATAGAATTTCCTTGACTTCAGGTAGCATTGTGAGGACCAATCATCATGCGTCTTTTTGCGCTCTTCGCAAGAAAGAGGGACCAATCATCTTCTGTCTTTTGCCCGTCTTCTTGAAAGGGTCACGATCTCTTTGTACGCGCACGTGTTTGCACTTTTTCAAATCGTGTAACCGGTTTTGTTTCTTACAGTTAAGTCGACTAATATAATACAATACCACTTGAAAAACAATAGCAAGCAATACACAATGGCCTGGCCAGCCTCAATATTTTCCATTATATTCATTCTCTTAACGGGGTAGGGGTTTTATAGAACTATTACTAGGTCGGATGTCTCTTGTCACCACCAAATATACATATTCATCCTAGTTAGCCCTAAGGTGACTCTGCACGGTCGGTCACCTTACTGCGTTTCCCGACCAGCAGAAACAAAAGGGATTTCTAGAAAAATCAATGTCACTTGGAGGGTCAAGGTTTAACAACACAGGTTTAACAACACATGTTTACCAAGGGGTATTTTTTATTGAGCCCCAAGAGGCAAGAAAACATCTAAAGCCCAGGTGGTCTAAATAATTCCTTACGTTTATTAATTTTAAAGGGAAGATTACTTTTTATCAAATCTGTCGTTACAAATTACCTTGAAAGAATTTATTATATACATGAATTTAGACTAAACCCAACATGAATGCTATAAAATATATCAATACTGCTAATTGCGCTCCTATATAGAGATATATCAGTTGTGACGTTAGTGCCTAGGTAAAACGTCACGGGCTTAGCTTTGGCAATGGGCGGCCATGTTTGGTACCGCTTTGGTTCTATGAGTAAATAGAACACCAAGGCGCTCTATATCCCACGCTAATTTCTACGCGGGTTTTGTGGGCCGGGCTTGAGAACTAGCTGCTTCGTGTCATAAAATTGGAACTTGGAAGTACTACGTTACGCAACATAACTCTTGCTTCTACTCATGCTAGAAAATAAATCAAGAGGGGGTCGTAAATAGCTTCTACTCTACAAAAACAATACCAGAAATGCGACAGGGCCCAGGGGTGGAGCTAACCCTAATTGCCAAGTCCTAATTCGGGCGCCTTTCAAACAACGATTTATTTTGTGTATAGCAACGCGAGGTTGGGAGCACGTGCTAGTTTTATCAAGCAGGGTAAAATTCGTCAAATTATGATTTGTCTCGCTTTTCCTACAAATACAAAACTCGTCTAAAGAATTTTAGGAAATGGCTATTCCATTTAACTGTATCTATTCCTGAAATTACTAAATCTTAGAGCAAAATAGACAGATTCGATAATTACAAACGGTGAAACCAACACACAGAGGCGAGGCGGCCATTGAGGTATCCTCCCTCTCGCCAAGAAGCTCCGCCAGAGGAAGTGCGAGTTGGTTACCTTCCCGCGTGTACCAGAACGCGGGCTCCGTGGGGCGTTGCATATTGGCGCGAGGAAAGAATACCGCAATGGCGATCTCGCCCCT
The DNA here is from genome assembly GCF_054372755.1 of Phalangium opilio. Classification (NCBI taxonomy): domain Eukaryota; kingdom Metazoa; phylum Arthropoda; class Arachnida; order Opiliones; family Phalangiidae; genus Phalangium; species Phalangium opilio. The sequence goes on from NW_028324151.1 coordinate 8,600,376, forward strand.
GCGCGTTGCTTTATCTGTTTGTAATAAACCAATTTAATTTCATTTTAAACATGTGATACTATACTTGCGGACCTATTTAATAGGTTCCTCCCTGTTACAAAATGGACTCTTGTAAAGAGAAGTAAATAAATATTCATTCATTCAATTTGTCTTAGGTGTTGCCAAAGAACAAACACACTTAAGGGTCATATTAATAAAATACTTAAACATCTTACTTTAATCATCAGAAACCTAAATTCAAAACCATTATTATGATTATAAAGAAACCATTGGCGATACTTATGAACTCGACAAATGTTATAAAATGTAACAATAAAAATCCGGTTTAAGAAGAATTACTTACTTGGGTCGGTAATTGTCCTATTGTCTTTGTCCAAAGAGTAAAGGCAACTAGGCAAGACGATAATCCAAGCAGTGAGGATTTTGACCCTTTTATCCCTTTCTCTGACCTTTTTGACCTCACGTTCTAAATCCACGTCCGTAAACGGGTTTAACCTATAAGTACTTTGACCATGGAAAAACTAGAGTGTATTCAATAAAAACTACACAATGGAGAAGGTTTAGCAATTCTGCGTTAGAGCTCAAGGGAGGAATCGGGAAAGATGAACTTCGAATAGGGGTCAAGGGTTAGTTTTTTTAAAACTGGGTTGGGTTGGGCGGTGTTTTTTTTTCTTTTTTTAGCTTTTATCTGTATGAACTTCTTTCAAGCACGGTCCACGCCCCACGGAGAATATATTGTAAGAGCAGTAGCGTCGCTAGGGTTTGAAACTTTGGGGGCCAACCTTTTCTAAAGTTACTATGCGAAATGAACAACTAAAGTTGTTATAGTTGGTTCATGCAAAGAGGGTATAAAGAGGTTCATGGTAATATGCGTAGACCTTTATAACTATTATTCGCATTTTAAAGATTATTTATTTATTTAGTTCAGTACAGGTAAGCCATTAGAGCTTGGTTAGTACAACCGAGAGAGATTAACGATTTAGTTATACAGAGATTAACGATTTAGTTATACATTAGTAAAAAAAGAAAAAAAAACAAAAAGAGATAAGTAACAAAGTAAAAAAAAAAAAAAATAAGTGACAAAGTAGAAAAAAAGATAAGTAACAAAGTAAAAAACGGTATGACTACAGGTCAATTTGGGGTATTATTGAAGTGAGCCGATAACTTAGCGCGAAATTTTGATTTATCTGAGATGGTAATAATAGATTCAGGGAGTGCGTTCCAATCTGAGATAACAGTGTGGGTGAAATGATGTTGGCGGATAGACGTCAGGGCGCGTGGTTTTGCAAGTTTAAGGGAGTGTCCACGGGTAGAGGGATACGGTGCAGGGTGGAAAAAAGTTTCAACGTTAAGTGCCAATTTGTTATTAAAGAAGTCATGAAGTAAACATAGGTTGTTAATTTTATGGCGGATAATGACGGGATCAATTTTAAGTTTTTCTAATCGAGAAGGGGCTGGGAGTTTATCTAATTTTTGAGTTAGTTTAGTAAATTTGTTTTGGGCTTTCTGTAGGGCAGTAATACCAAGGGAGGAAGATGGTGTCCAAATAGGGGAGGCATAGTCAAAAATAGGGAGGGCCAATGCATTATAGAGGGTTTTAATGAGGGCTGGGGAGCGGTTGTTAAAATTACGACGAATTAAGCCTGATAGGGAATAAATCCTTTTAGAGACTTTATTGGTGTGGGAGGTAAATTTAAGGGATGGGTCCATTGTAACACCCAGGTCAGATTCAGATAGGGTGGCACGGATAGGTTGACCGTAGAGACGATAAGTATACCGTGGGTTAGAGGATCCTAGGTGAAGTACAGCGCATTTATTAATATTGAAGCTGAGGCCATGTTCAGAGGCCCAAGCTTCTACGGAATCCAGGTCAGTTTGCAGGTTTAGGGAGTCAGATAGGGATTTTATACGGGATGAAAGCTTCGTATCATCTGCAAATAGCAAAACTTGCGAAAATTTAACAACACTAGGGAGGGAGTTGATAAATACATTGAAGAGTAGTGGACCTAAAACTGAACCCTGGGGGACACCTTTCTCAATGGGGGCCCAGGGAGAGTGCTGACCCTGTAGGACAACTCTTTGGCGGCGGTCAGTTAGATAATGGGATAACCATTGCAAAGCCTGGTCAGTAACTCCGGCTAGAAATAGGGCACGCAGTAATTTATCATGAGGGATACTATCGAAGGCTTTAGCGAGGTCGAGGTAGACGACATCAACGCCAAAGCCCTCGTCTAACCAAGTAGTCCATTGGTTGGTGGCTACGAGTAAGTTGGTTGAACACGAATGTTTGCGCAGGAACCCATGCTGAGCTGGAGAGATATACAAACTTTTATTGATAAAGAGTATGTGAAAAAAAAACATATTAATTACGGGTCGAAATTTTAACTCTTTTTGTTGTTGCATGTTATCTTTAAAATTATTTGTATAGAATTAAGCCAACAACCTTTGAACTTGTCAAAAATAAAAATACCCAAAACGTGGGCTAGGTTCGGAGAGAAATAGGAAAAAGTGAAAGATCTATTGAATAGCAAAAAAATAACCTCTCGATAGGGTCATGCACTGTAGCACTAGCGAACCTGAGAGGGGCGTAACCGACAATAATAGAAACCGTGAAACTCTGCAGAAAATGGTTAGGACTTGGTTCCAGAGATAGAAGCGTAAACAAGATGGCCCAAGGGCTGGGCTCATGATAATAGTATTCACATCGTACTTAACAGGCCTACAGAAAATTTGCGTGAATAGCCCCTCGATGCGCTACCTTTAACTGTGCAAAAATCACTACCGGCAATCCTAACTTCAATTTATTTACTTCTGTTGCAATTATATTAGTGCGACACAAACAGAAACCTCGAGTGAGTAGCCCCTTGATGCGAAGCCTTTAACAGCGCAATACTTACTTCAATAAATTTTCTTCTGTTATAATTTTAATAGTGCGACACAAACAGAGGGTAGCCTCTCGATGCGCTACCCTTAACAGTGCTAAATTGATTACCCGTATTCCTTATGGTACAATTATAGTAATAGTATGACACAAACACAAAAGTTGAGTAAGTAGCCCCACGATGCGTTACGCGTAGCCTTTAACTATTACCCGTAACGCACACCTAACCCTTAATAGAAGTACAGAAAATCAGAGTGATTAGCCCCTCGATGCCTTACTCCAAAAAAATGATTACCCGTAATCCTTCGATAAATTTACTTATGTTATAGTTGTAATATCCAGGGTTCCACAGGCTAGTACATACTTGCTTTTGCTTTTAAAATTCCCCTCGATTTCTTTGAATTAGAACTTCCAGAAGATCAAAAGGGTTAACAACCAACGAACCTAGCCCGGAAATAGGCCTAGTGGGAGAAAATCTAAAAAAAATAAGGGGCGTTAAGATAGAAAAAATATAATCTTTCACCACTTGATAATAAGCTCTCCAAAAAAACCGTAAAATTAGTTCCAAAATTAAACGCTAATGATTAAATATTCATGCGCGTAAGCTCTGGACGGTCCAAGCACCTCCGGTAATCTAAGTTGGTCATGCCCTGGCCCTGGACAAAAGTCCACTTTAAAAATTAAATGCTTGGTGGTCTACTGGCCCTGTGGTCTCTTAATTAATTAAAAACCTTCCAAGGTTTCAACATTTCAAGTGGCCAATGTCCAGTTTATTTAATTAAAGTGCTTGAACTCTACTGGCCAAATGGACAGTTAAATAAAAACATCCTTATTTCTCGGCTGGGAGCCTGGGACCGATACTTTTTATCTTGTTGTTGAGAATCTAGGGCTTGATAAGCCTTACAGCTCCTTACAAGGGATGTTAAACCTAAGACCATTAACAACCCCCTTCAATGCGCAGTACCGAGGCATTTCCGTTTGAGGCATTAATTGCCAAATGGTATTGTAGGTGGGCGGCGCGACTGAGCCGGAAACTCCCTCGTACCACCGTCCGTAACGCGCGGGAGAATTTGAGAAAAACGAAAACGCGACCGCGCGCCACCATATACACGAGACCCGTTATTTGAAAACTAAAAATGGTTAACGGTTTTGACACTTATTAATTTATTTGTAGTGGAACTCTGTAAAATATATCCCGTGATTTCAATTAAATTGATACTTATATTTATTAATAAGTCTGTGAAAATTAACAAGTGTCCCATAATAATACAAATAGTGCGCACCAGCTTTTTTTATCGGTTTTTGGACATAATAGGCAAGGATCTTCAATTGAAATTCGAAATTTAAAGTGAAAGATTACAAACAATGTCACACAGTGATGATGATGATAACTCGTCAAATTCGGTTACGGACGACGATTATTATGATATGACCTTATTCCCAGATTCGGATTTTGATGATTTTTTATCGGATAATGTTGATGGCAATCCTAATCCAGCCCCAAACAACAATTCTACAACCCCAGACCAAGCTGACGCCAAGGAATCTGATGAACCACAATCCAAAAAAGTCAAACATAATGATTCATTTGATAAAAGTGGCGAAGTAAGTACCTTTTAATTGTATGGAGGGAGACGTGCCACCAGGAAGTATATTTTCAAGTAGTAGGTTTACTCATGGATTAACTAAAGCTAGTGTTAGTTAATCCATGGTTTACTATTTACTGGAGTAGTAACTAAGCAATGTAATGCTACAAAATTCAAGCATTGCCAATAGAGCTCTTCATGATGTAGGATAAGATATATATGTTACATTATAACACATTGTACATCCCTTTAATCATAATTATCGGAATCTTATTGCATCGCTTAGTTTTTGAAGCCTAACATTTAATATGTATTTTAGGCATGTCCCATATGTTTTGAGCCATGGACTAATTCAGGCGAGCACCGATTAGTATCTTTACTTTGTGGACATTTATTTGGAAAGCTGTGAGTATATATATAATAATTAATAGTTAATTATGAAGACTATAAAACATAAAAAATAAAGCCTAATTCTTCTGAGACTCTGATTAGATAACGTTATTGATATTATTTCAATAGTTGCATCGAGAAATGGATGAAGATCAGTTCAACTGGTCGAGTCTTAAAGGGAAAATGCCCTCAGTGCAACGCAGTTACAAAATCAAAAGACGTAAGGCCAATTTACCCGCGTTATCTGAAAGTATTGGACACTTCCGAGAGAGATCGAGCTGTAAAAGAACTTCAAGCTGAACAAGAACTTAGAAAAAAGGCAGAGTTAAGATTGCAAAGGTCTATTGAAGAAAATAATAGGCTTAAGAAGGAGCTTATTGAGCATCAAAGAACAAATCAAGAGTTAAGACAAGCTAGATATGAAAGTGGACCAAATGGTGTCCATGTTAATGGTTTGGCTCAAGCCAACTCCACCCAGAATCATCCGCGATCTGGAGTTCAATGTCTTTTGAACTTACTAGAAAGTGGTACTATTATTAACATTAAACATAATCCCTAAAATAAAAAAGAGGAAATTTTAATTTTATATTTTTTTTTACCAGATGTGTAAATATTGTAAATGAAGTTCACTGTTTGATTAATTTAAACAAAATTCATTAACCAAAGATGATTGTAACGTTAAAATTTCTTTTCAGTTTAGTTTCTAAAACTAGGTTAATGACTCGCTATATTTCTAAATTGTAAATTGTAATGAAATTTTAAAATATAAATTCCAAAGTTTTTTTCATCCCTCATCATCTTGAAGGATTAAAGCGCTGTAAACGCAGGCTAATTCCTTGTTGGCCATTTTAATTTGATTTAAAAATCTTATTTAGTGCTCGTCGCCTTTAACACGGCCTTAGCTCATTAACAACCCCCCCCCCCCCCGACTATTTTCTTTGGTGACCGCGCTGGCTCAGCGCGCCGCTGAGCAGCGTGACGTCAAAGTCAAAAAACAAAATCCGTTCACTCGTTCAGTAGGACACAGCTAAAAGCGCTGACTCAGCGCTGAGTCCGCTTAGCTCTGCTGAACGCGGCCAAATTTCCTCACGCACATTCTTTAATCTTTATCCATGGTTAACTATTAATTTCCCGATTCCTCACGCTCTTCTGGAATGAATTTTCAGGGCGCCTAAATTTCAAATTTATAGAAACTTGTATATAGTAGACCGTCTACCGCGATAGTAGTTTTCCTACTGAGTACACTTTCCAAAAGGCACTCAAGTCAAGTTCAGACCACAAGGGGTTGACTGAATTAGTGAATTTCCAAAAATCTTATGTGTGTTTACTTCGAAGCTTCTCGCTCGGACCACGGAATCTCGTTACTTTCAAAGTCAAATGAATTTTAATATACCAAATGGCCCACTGAAGGTTTCTATAAGCTTTTTTTATATATTTTAACAACATTATATAACCAAATAAATATAGAAATGCCTAAAAAATGAAGCCTTTGCACTTGTATGAATGAGATAGCTTTTCGCGATTCGGCACTCATTGTTATTGTCCCTCAGAGATTAATACAGTCAAAGGCAGGAAGCTGCCGCTAGTTGTTTAACTGTTATTAATCATGTGACTACCAACGCAACTTATGTTAGCGCTTAAAGTTAAAATAACGAAATTTGAAGTTAAATTAAACTTGATATTGCTTATAAACCTTTAAAATTATGCTTTTTACAGGGAATATTTTTTATACACTTCATTCTCTCAGTATGGTAAATGTCTTTTTAATAAAATTATTTTAATATCAAGTTATTGCGATATTCACCGAGTTATTTATGTTTTATAATGAAGGGCTTTACAACCTCAATGGCTACCACCGTCTTACATGTACTACAACCTGATTTTCTTGGGATGCTTAGTTTGGTGTTTACATAACAGAGATTCTGAAGAGCCTGTTTTCATGGTAGTTTGAGAATATATTATACAGGGTTCATACAAACCTGGAAAACCTGGAAAAATCAGGGAAATAAATAGTTGACAAAAACCTCAGGGAAAATTCAGGGAAATTACGAATTTCTAGTAAAATTCAGGGAAATTACGAATTTCTAGTAAAATTCAGGGAAATTACGAATTTCTAGTAAAATTCAGGGAAATTACGAATTTCTAGTAAAATTCAGGGAAATTACGAATTTCTAGTAAAATTCAGGGAAATTACGAATTTCTAGTAAATTCAGGGAAATTTGCGTCAAACAGGTGCCGAGTAATTATGCAAAATGTTAACAAACAACCCCCCTCCATAGGAATAGCATTACACTATACTTTGGAGGCTCATAACTCTGGTTATATTAGAGATACGGGGATGTCCTTTGAGTATGTTATAGTCCAATTTGTCCCCCATCCAACCATACTAAAAACTCAGGGCTACTACAAACAGGGGTGGAGTAATTTAGCAAAACATAAACAAACAACCCCCTCCATAGGAATAGCATTACACTATACTTTGGAGGCTCATAACTCAGGTTCTACTAGAGATACGGGGATGTCCTTTGAGTATGTTATAGTCAAATTTGTCCCCCATCCAACCATACTAAATCATTAGGGCTACGACAAACAGGGGCCGAGTAATTAAGCAAAACGTAAACAAACAACCCCCTCCATAGGAATAGCGTTACACTAAACTTTGGAGGCTCGTAACTCTGGAAAATTCAGGGAAGTATGTGGGGAAAAACCTGGAAATCTCAGGGAAATTTGTTTTCCAAAAGTTGTATGAACCCTGTTATAGAGGCTCCGTGAATTCTGTGGCTATGGGTAAACTGGGGTGATATCGCAGCAAATAATTCTTTTAAAAGAGAATACAGCGTTGATAAAACCTCATGACCATTGTTTGCAAAATTCTCAGGGCCTCAAAAGCCATAAGAAAATTAAAATTGGTAAAATAATCAACTCCTCTGTTTTTAAGGCCATCGCAATTAACGTTGTAAGCATCCTTTTGGATGTTATATCAGTATCCATATACTATGACAGATATGGTCAGAAAAACTATTTGATATATTAAAAAGAAAGGGGTTAGTGATGCAAAAAAATCAATAGAAAGGTATTAAAATACTATGAGGGGGTATACCAATGAGATAGATAGAGTTACAATTCAAATCGGCTTACCTCGAAACACATTGCTTTTATGAAGCACGTTTATCAAAACATGACAGCGCCATCTGTGAGCCTCTAGCGGAACTAATTACAACTTTTACTTGTTTATTTGCAATCAGAAACATCGTTATGATTTTTATTTCATCTATTTATTAGATTAAAAAGGACTAAAGTTTTTATTATTTAACTCGCGTATTTTATTTAACACGTTTAAAAAACTATCTTGACAGCTTGTTACGCAGATTATAGCAGCAGACGGTAATAAGAAAGTTCTTAGGGTGGCGCCACCCGTATTTGATAAAGATTCATGCTCGACAAAAAGGTGTATCGCGAAACGTCGATCTCGAGATTTCACGTTGTGACTCTCATTGGGGTATACTACCAAAAATAGCGTGGAATCATGTAATTCATGCAACACTTCTCAAAGAAAAAAATTCTGTACATTTTTGGGTAACCCCTCTTAGATTCCTATTTTGTCGCTAATTAGATCATAAAATTTAAAACAAATATCGGTCCTATGGCGCCCCTAACATGCTGGTTAATATTCTACACGCCAATTTTAAGTTACCGAACCAGTCAGAAGTGGCTAGTCAACTCTGCCGAAACTTGCTTTTCTACTTCATATTTGAGAAAATTTGCATCACTATTACTTCCTTTCAAAGAGTTAAATATTGCTGAATTAAAATTAATGAAAGTTTATAATTTACATTTAAAGCGGCAATTTCTCACACGGAAGTCCGGTTTAGTTGTGGGTAGGTAAAATTTTTAAGCTTAGCAATTACTTTGCTCCGCTTTCTTTTGCAAAAGCTTATTATCAATGGGATGGGGAAAGTTTGAAACTCAAGACCAATAGAGCTATCTCAGAAGCCTTAGTGTGACGTCACCTATGCTATTTGCCCATAGAACCAAAGCGGTACCAAACATGGCCGCCCACTGCCAAAAACTAAGCCCGTGACGTTTTACCTAGGCACTGACGTCACAAGTGAGATAGCTCTATCAGGGTTGAAATAGTTTTTGTGTGCACTTAAAATATCAAAACTCTTGATTTGTCATTGATTGATTGTATCTGAAGTTTTCGTTAAAGGAAAAGTTCATGTATCATTATAGCGGCCTTTTTCTAAATATAAAAGGAATTCAATATTAAAAAGAAAAGATCTCTTATTAAAAATAATTAGCATGTAATTAGTCTTAAAAACGAGGACTGCATAGCCACCCGCCATTGGTTTAGTGGCGTCTGCTAGCCAAAACCTCTTACCCTAACCCTTACCCCTGCGAGAATTCAACCAATCCCGTAGGGGTAAGTGGTTCGATTTAGCAGACTCAACTAAACCAATGGCGGATGGCGCAGTAGTCCTCGTTTCTAAAGGCTCTTTCAGACGATCCAACTTTTTGACTCAGCTTGATGGGTCAACTCGAGTTGAATCAACTAGTTGGATCGTGTGAATAGAAGCTGGATGAGTTGGGTAACCAAAAAAGTTGGCTAGGAAAAATTGGATCAGTGATCCAATTTTTGCTGACTCAACTTTTTATTTCATTTCTTCAGCCAATCAAAATGAATTACAAAAAAAGCCTTTTTCGCGGGTTATTTCGTAAGTTCCAAGGTAGGTGGCGCTTAAAAAGTTCCATTTGGCGGTAAAAGTTTAGTCGTGTGAATAGGAAGGATATATTTCACTTTTCCCTTCAAAAGTTGGGCAAGTTGATATCAACTTGCCCAACTTTTGAAGGGAAAAGTGTAGTAAATCCTTCCTATTCACACGACTAAACTTTTACCGCCAAATGGAACTTTTTAAGCGCCACCTACCTTGGCACTTACGAAATAACCCGCGAAAAAGGTTTTTTTTGTAATTCATTTTGATTGGCTGGAGAAATGAGTTGAGTCAGCAAAAATTGGATCATTGATCCAATTTTTCCTAGCCAACTTTTTTGGTGACTCAACTCATCCAGCGTCTATTCACACGATCCAACTAGTTGATTCAACTCGAGTTGACCCATCAAGCTGAGTCAAAAAGTTGGATCGTCTGAAAGAGCCTTAAGACTACTTAATTGCTAATTATTTTTAATAAGAAATCATTTATTTTTTTTTTTTTAATATTTTTCATTTTTTCTAAACATAAAAGAAAAATATTGAAAGGACACGTTCAGACTGAACAAAACTTTCCCTATTCAAAAAATTATTTGTGTTCAAAGCAGTGCCACCTAGATTTTCTATCATAGATTAGAAATCTAGTTGGCGCTGGTTCAAGAACCAAGACAAATAAAAAATATTATTGCAGAATGTTCGTCATCAACTTACTCTTGAGACCCGCCACCTCAATCTTACTACTGAAATTGTACAACGAAAGGGTCGGCCGATTTAGTAATCTAGGTTTCCCTGGTTTTGGAATTGGCGCCGGAAGAGGTCCCTACGAAGATATTGACCAGTCAACGCAAAGCGTTCCCAAATCAGCTATGGATACCGGAAGTCCTATTCACGACCACTTATCAGATTCTCACATACCACCTTATCCGCCTACGCAGTAGAATCAGTTATTGTTACTAAAAAGGGTTAAAAAAGAACCTCAAAAGATTAAAAATGAATATAATTTTCTTTGTCCAAGACTAAATTAGTAAATTCTTAAGATAAATTTGATTCCTTTTTTTATTATAGTTAGTTTTTATGACTAATCATTTAAATCTCACAATCTTAGTTAGCCACGTGGTTTTGCAATTAATTAAAGGGACTGTAAAGTTTGGTGGACCGTTGTTGAAAAGGTATTCTCCTCACCCCCCCCCCGCCGCAATCATGACGTCAGCAGCTGATGTAAAACGCGTCAAAGAGGAATTATTTCGTGGTTTGGTTGTAAAGCAGTTCCTCACAACCATTTAATTTCTCTTGTGAGCTGCCCCCTCCAGCGTTTCCTCAGTACCGAGAGACCAAGACCCGCCCTCTGTGTTTACTAGAACCATCGACCTTAACAATAGTAAAGACACTGTGATTGGCCCAGTTGTATCACCTGCCGGATAAGGCTTGAATAACACCAAGAAGGTTGTATGGTAGAAGAGAATTCGCCTAGATTGTGGATTAGCGCTCAGAGTCTCTCCAAGATCACTTTTATTTCATGCGCATGCGCCCCCCCCCTCTTTTTTTTTTAAGTCAGTTTCGTCTGTGATGACGTAATTGCGCGCCGCCCATGCGTACTAGCTACAAACTGATCTTGCCTCTTAGGTGAAGTTCGGACCACTATATGGTCACCCCCCCCCCCGTAATACCCTCAGCCTCTCCTCTACTATACAACCTTCTTGTTAACACAAAAACAGTATTTTCCCGTAAAGAAGTAAAGACTTCCGTTTCGCTTACCACCTGGGGGGTTGTGACGTCAATAACGACTTTTTCAATTGTCCGCCGAACACTTTACAGACCCTTTAATTCAAAGAAACAATCGTTGTCGCTTTTATGCAATGCTTTTATTCAGCAAAGTCTATTTGAATTTTTAAATTATAATTAGCAGAGCTCTGACAATTCATTTTTCTACCATTTTGCATGATTCTTTAACGGAGTAAAATAACACTTAACTTTGTAGGAAAAAATCTCAACATTACGCAACGGAATTTCAATTTAAAATTTTAAGCAGTTACTTACCTGTCCTGCATTTATATAACCGTGTTTGGTTGAAGTTTTTCTCGCATTCGAAATTAACGGTGACTTTCATTCAATTTAACTTGATAGACCTTTCTGAAAAAAATTCTGGTAAAGGTCCAACGGCAGCTTTAATCAAGTCAATACAATTGTCTGTGTAGCCAACCATACCGAAATTGATCACGCAACTTATCACGCCAATAGCCAATGCCGCTTGGTTGATATTAGCGAACGAAAAGGTCATCGCATTGTACTTAAAAGAACGGCCTTTATCTAAATATAAAAGGAATTAAATATTGGAAGAAATAAATGATCTCTTATTACAAAATAATTAGCATTTAATTAGTTTTAAAAACTAGTACTACTGTACCGCCATTGGTTTAGTGGCGTCTGCTAAACCAAACCTCTTACCCCTACCTTCCTCCAGTCTGGGAAATAGCACACTTCCCCTGGTCCAAAACCAGTTTATTTATTGCTTGGACTAGTTTTTTAATTCAAGAAGTGGGGGTTACTGGTCCTCGGGACCAGTTTATTAATTGCAAATCTATTAGAGAACAAAGGCTGGGACCAGTCCGGAGACCAGTTTATTATTTAGGACACTGGGGGGTCACTGGTCCCAAGGACTAGTTTAAAAAATATCCTTATTTCCCAGACTGCCTTCCTCTCAGCCTGTGAGAATTCATCCAATCCCCTATGAGTAAGTGGTTCGATTTAGCAGACGCCACTTAACCAATGACGGTTAGCGCAGTAGTCCTTGATTGTTTTTAAGACTAATTAAATGCTAATTACTTTCTAAAAGAGATCATTTATATCTTTTTTAATATTTAATTCCTTTCATATTTAGAAATAGGCCATTCTTTTAAGGTATAACCAGAAGTAAGATGAGACTAAAAGTACGGAGCTAACCAAATTCTTCACTTGGCGAAAGTGAATATTCTTGATAACACACCAACGGTTGGCCCTCTGGTAGCGGTTTCTGAATTTCCCCTCCAAAACGTGAGACGCTCGTGGCGGTAGACGGCCGAACTAGATTCAAGCACCCGCGTCCGTGTTCCGCAACTTTAGGTTGATGGGAAGGGGGTAGGAAATGTTTTTGGAACTCGACCAATTTTTTCCCCTCTAGTGTAGGCGCGATGGAAGCGGCATAAAATACTCAAATTTGTTCACTAGTGTCAGGATCTACTACCAATGCTAGAGCCCTTCACTTCTAGTCTCATACCACTTCTGGTATAATGTTATGTTCTCCGGACCCAGAATCTTTTTCAGAAAGGTTTATTCTTAATTAATTACGCTTGAAAAAATATCCCCCTTCCTATCTCCTCTAACTATCCACCAATCATGGCCTTCTGTTTGCGAGTTCGTAGAAACAAAAAAACACTTTATATAACACATAAATCAGCTCTCTATAATCATTTTTCGTAATCGTTTCTTTAGCAATTTAATTAATTTTAAAAGATTTAAATTTTGTTTGTGGTTCCTAAATGTGATTAAAATACACTAAAAAAAAAATCATTCCTAAGCCCATTCCCCTTTGTTACATAACGATATTAACCTTGAATATAAAAGTTTATAAAAACGAATACGATGCAAAATTTGAAAATATTTTTAAAGATAAAAACTTTGAAAAGCACTAAAGGGGGAAAGAAGTTATACAGGTTAATTAATTTCCAATAGCGTACCTAATTCCAATTATATTTTAAATGTGTTTAATTTTAAATGTGATTTTCATTGAGAGTACTTACTCGTTCTCGAGTAATATAACACAGTTTTACCTCTTTAATAATATTTTTTTGGGGGATTGTTGTAAATACGAAGCACTAGTCACGCCCAGATCTGATCAACCAGAGCGGCCAACCACACGTACACTTCCAAATAAACTAATTAATTTTGTGCCATTTATGTTAATTAATTAATTTGAACTCAGCCCTTTTTCCATGTTGCTAAAAATATACGAAAGAAAAAATAAAAATTAATGTTGATGTATTGAAAAAAATTGCAAATAAAAATGAATTTTTTTAAGTGAATGCTTGCTTTAAAATAATTTAATTGTAGGGATGAAATAATGTTATCGTAATTCGCTAATGTTTTGAGAACGAAACTATTCCCGCATTACACAATTATCTAAAATTTCCTCTGAAATGGCAGGGATAGATTTAATTTTAGAAGTAGGAATGGAGAACAGAGTAATCTGGGCGCGCGTCAAAGTCCTGAACCCCCTTCCTCGGGATGGATGGGTATGAAAGAAGAGGCGGGTCATAGCGACAGAGGTAAAAAGTAAATACGTATTTTTCGCCGTCCACGTCAGCAATGTCTTCAAAACGTAGTTTAAGTTACGTGTTGGAGGGAGGGGCTCTATACCTGGAAATGGTCAGTAGTTTAACTGGCCCACAACGGAATGGTTGATTGGCTAGGGGTAAGAAGAGTGTAGACTGAGAACAGAGTATTTCCATGAAAATTCCCTATTTAATTCAGGAGTGTGGCCCACTCCCGTAAGCCAAGTTTCTGGGCGACAAAGTTTGAGAGAACCCGACATGTCTGCATGGCGACCCTCCCCTGTGGTGTCCACTGGAGGTGACTTGGACCTCTCAAGTAAACCTCAACTACTTCCCTGATTAAACACTTACTGACCCCTGATTAGATAGCGGACTTCGGGCCAACTTTGCTTTGAAACCTCCCAAAAATAAAAATATTCACTTGGAAGTTTCCTCCTAAAATAGTCTACGAATCAAATATCCCCAGGGATAGTTAAATATCTTGCAAATTAACCAAAGTTTCGATAGTTTTTTTTAGCAAACAACCTAGGTATTTCATTCTCTTGAAGTTGAGGGTAGGGTACCGCCTTTCCATGAATATTTACTCAAGTTATGATACCCAGAAGGGGATAATAGTGGAAGGATGACACTCTGCATCATCTTAATACTTAAGTTATGTAACGTGATTCTTCCCAGGCTAATGCACCTTTTTGCTTTCTGTACTGCTCATCAAAATTCAGATGGGCATCGCACCGTGCTAGGGTGAATTCTGTAACTGTTTGGTACTAAATCCTCAATTTGTCTTGACGTGGGACAAAAACGCACAAACGCATGTGCCTTGGCAAATAGTTAAGCGCTAATAGAGTAATAACGAGGGAACTATTTATCGCATATGTGATTCCGTTTAGTAAACTTGCTCCAAATGTTCAGACGTTGGGAAGAATCATGTTACAGTTACCCCGTTTTGTGGTACACTTCTCTCGATTATATTCTTCTAGTAGTAGATAAACATTAAGAAAGATTTTTTTCAAATCCGCGTCCATTTTTAAAAATGGTGGCCACAAATGTAAAAAAAACCTTCCTTACGGAATAATATTGATGTTAATGACGAGGGAACTATTTATCGCGAATGTGGTTCGGTTTAGTAACCTTGCACGAAATGTAAAATGATGTTGGCTTTGTTGGGACCTATTACCTACTCCGCTTTGTGGTACACTTCTCTCGAAGAGAAGTAATATATACTTCTGATATTACACATAATTCCAAATTTCTTCTCTTGCTACTTACGAAGCTGCGAGTCTCTCGTTCTTGCTGCTTTCCTCTTTAACCTTATTTTGATTGAAAACTCCAACAAAAATAGTGGCATATGTTAAACCTCAATAGACTTAAGATAATTATTAATTAACTTACGTGTTTATTGTAAAATAAATAAATTTTTAACAATTTTCCAAATTTTATTTCGTTCTTTTTTTTTTTTTTTTTTGTTCACTGTAAGTTATCTCTAATTAATCTATCTTGTTTTATATGCCATGGTTACAATTATTTTGTAACAATTGTGGGGGATCTGAATTTAGTTTTTAATAGGTTATACATTTAAATTCAATTTGTTTTCCTGCAATATATAAACAACATTTTAATTTATTTATTTATTCTTCTCGTTATATCGTTAAAAAAGTTTTTATTTTTTTTCTCAACAATCCTTTTTATTTTTTTGAGTGGTAATTTTTTTCCCAGTAAAGGTTTAATTAAAATTAATTTAAATTACCACATTTTTATAATGCTTTTTTTTTACTGATAAGCTGTTCTACCAGCAGTATAATTTTCATTAAAATAATATCGCTAGCGGAACGTTAAATAACTATTTAAAAAATAATCGCTGGCGATATTACTTTAAAACGGTCTAAAAATAATAAAATATATAATATGGACCAAAAAAACCTTAATTAATAAATGGATCCATAAGTACATTACCTCGAATTATTTTATTAATAATTAGCGAGGATTTACTATTAATTAATTTATAATGATTTATTAAAAAAAATCATGAATTATCCCAGAATAATCGTATTACGACCTTCTCATATTGTGAAGGTCAAAAGGTTAATTTGTATATTAGAGCATCGAAACTTAGGCCTTTGCCCTAGTGTTTTTTTATTTTACCAATAACGTGGATTTACTATTAATTAATTAATTTATAATGATTTATTAAAAAAATCATGAATTATCCCAGAATAATCGTATTACGACCCTCTCATATTGTGAAGGTCAAAAGGTTAATTTGTATGTATATTAGAGCAACTTAGGCCTTTGTCCTAGTGTTTTTTTATTTTACCAATAACGAGGATTTACTATTAATTAATTAATTTATAATGATTTATAAAAAAAATCATGAATTATCCCAGAATAATCCTATTACGAGTTTACGACCCTCCCATATTGTGAAGGTCAAAAGGTTAATTTGTATGAATATTAGAGCAACTTAGGCGTTTGCTCCAGTGTTTTTTTATTATTATTATTATTATTATTAATATTTTGCTCAAATTTTTGTAAAAATCTCTTATGTGATTTTACAATATCTTGAGCCTCAAAATTATACATGATCCTTACTGAACTATTGTTTTTTAAATTTAAATTTTTATATTTGGTAAATATTTATTACCAAATAAATTTTATTTAATTGTCGTTTAATTTTGGGATATTTCTCTTAAATCCCTTAAAAAAAAATTTATCTTCAGGTTTATTGATAGAGAGGAAAAAAAACCCAGAGATATTTTTAAACTCTTCCAAAAACCTCTCTAACCACTGAATTAAAAAAAAAAAAATATTATTAAACTTCCCCCAAATAATTAACTTTTGGTAAATGATAGCCAACCAATAGGCTTTTTTAAAAATTTCTCAATCTTTTTGTCTTTAAAAACAAATGTAGCAAGACAATATTAATTTATGATTGAGAAGTATTTTTAATTAGGGGTTAAAGTTAGTTAGAAAAGAAAAAAATTAATATACATATATATTAGCAAGGATAGATGTAATTTTAGAAGCAGGAATAGAGAACGGTTAGTCTTTACTTCAGTCCGGTCCCTCCCTTCAACGCGTAACGAAAATTTTAAATTATCTTATTGACTCACTACGTTTTGATGACGTTACTGACGGGGACGGCAAAAAATACGTAGTTGCTTTTTACCTCTGTCGCTACGACCCCGCCTCTACTTTCATACCCCCCCCCCCGTCCAGGCGAAGGAGGTCATAGACTTTAGCGCAAAATACGTAGTTGCATTTTACCTGTCGCTATGACCCCGCCTCTTCTTTCATACCCCTCGTCCCGGCGAAGGGGGTCGTAGACTTTAACGCGCGCCCAATATACCCTGCTCTCTATTCCTGCTTCTAAAATTACACGAATCCCTGATATTAGAAACATCTCTTTCAGAAAACGTTTAACAACCGAACCGATACTCAAACTCATTCCATAATTTTGTATGTTTTTCACTAACGATATTCTTAATAGTTAAAAATTAATTATTTCCTAATTCTCAATAAATAACCCGCTTCTACTTTTCCCAACCCAAAATAAACCGCGTATAGTACGACACAGGTACTATTAAAATATTAATATACACCCCAAAAACAAAATGTAAATTAGATATTATAATAAAATTCACCCCCCAGTCGCCTGCCTACTAAATAGAGTTATACATAATAGGGTATATATTTGAAGATTCAAACACTCGATCGCTATTCTAAATAATTTTGTCTGACAACAGTGGAGGGTTCCAAAATACGACCTCTACGAAATATTAGCAGGAAGTATAGACACGTTTTTTAGAACAGAAAGCGTAGAAGTATTGTTAAGAAATTGTTAGAAGTGGATATAATTCAATTCAATTCAATTAATAAAAAGGCACTCCGCTATTAATATTGGACAATGAATTAATTATTTTGGTACTTTAAATAAAAAAAAATTATTTTAGATTTATTTAAAACTGCCTTTAATAGCACCATTATTTAAGTGTTAATTTACGTGTTAAGAATGAAATTAGTCATTATGTATTAAAGGGATAGTGAAATAGGGAGTTTTTTTTTTTTCATCTAAATAGTGATTGGCGGCAATTTTGAGAAATTTACGCTGTAAAATTTCGAGGTTTTTTTTTGAAATTTAAGTAAAAACATTTTCGGCTTTAAATATATATTTAAACACTAATCAGAGTTCACTACCCCTTTAAAGGAATTAAATTAAAATTAAGGGAAAAAACCAACAAGGGATAGTGAAATAATTGGCGAAAAGTTTGAGAAATTTTATACGCTGTAAAATTTCGAGCTGTTTTTTAAATTTAAGGAGAAACATTTTCAACTTTAAATGTATATTTAAACACTCCAAATCAATTAAAAATAATTTTTTGTCAGTTCACTATCCCTTTAAAGGAATTAAATTAAAATTAAAGGGAAAAAACCAACAAGGCATAGTGAATTAGGGAGTTTTTCATCTAAACGATTGGCGGCAATTTTGAGAAATTTACGCTGTAAAATTTCGAGATTTTTTTGAAATTTAAGGAAAAACATTTTTGACTTTAAATATATATTTAAACACTAATCAGAGTTCACTATCCCTTTAAAGTAATTAAATTAAAATTAAAGGGAAAGAAAAATAGCGTCCTATCATTTTGCAATTTCGCAATTCCTAATTAAATTTTCCGTTGTGCACAGCAACGCAATGCAACACAACAGCAGAAAGAAATTCAATTTTTTTTAGGAACCTTATCATAGCTCATTCATTAACTATCAAGTTCGCTATCATAGTAGGTAGGGTTTTATGCGTTAATAGAAATTTGTGGTTAAATTGATTAGTATTAAACTGTATGTATGTAATCTTATAATAGGAGGTTGAAAAAGTTACAATCGGAAAGATATCATGTCAGGAAAACGTCAGCGAGAAAGATAAAGTGAGAGAGAGAGAGAGAGACAGAGATTTAATTGTTTAAAAGAAAAATTAAAAATGGATTTTTTAGAATAGAATAGAAGTCTATTATTGGTAGTACGACTAATTTCTACTATTTTACTTTTGTTAATTACCCGAATTAAATTACCACAGTTGAATTGTTTCATTAAAAAAAAATTAATGAAGAAAAACACTCATCACACGCACACGAAGAGAATCTTACACACTCTTACACAATCACACGCACAAATTCTGTATAAACATACTTTTTTTTGTTTTTTGCATACACTATTTTTACAAGAAAAATCAAGTGTATATTATCATTATTATTATTATTATTATTATTATTATTATTATTATATTTTCCCATTGTTCTTAATATTCTTATTTATATTGTTATTATTAGTAATTATTATTAATTAATTAATTTATGTTGTTTATTTCGATTAATAATTAATTTGAGCAAAAAAATAAAACAACCTAAAAAAACTGACCACTGGTAAAACAGCTTGTGTTTTTTAATTATTTTTTGGAGTTGGCTTAATTAATTTAGTCTAATAACGAACGCTCCGTTTCCGTTATGAATTACATTTCCAAAACCAACGCGTAATTATAGACCACGCGTAAAAACTTAAATCCCCAAACGCAACGCAAAATTGTTTCGGTAAAAAATAAAGCTACATCAAGAAGTGATGTCTAGTTTACTAGGGAGAAGGTATAAATTCGCCCCACATTTATAATCTAGCTTTATCTCCAGTCCAAACGTATAGTAGGTCCGGAGTTAATCCCCGCCGCCTCTAAATTACAACCAGCAATCATCTCATTGGTTCTTAAAAACTCACGTCAGCGCGACGCGAATGACGAAAATTACAGTCATATTTTCCGACTGAGGAGAGGAGGCGAAATAGCCCGGTCTCCTTTTACGTCCCCCCCCTTGTATTTTGAAAGGGGGACTGGGACTATGGCGCGCGAATACAAAGGCATCTTATACCTTCTCCCTACTAAACTAGATATAGCTTCTTGGCTACATATTTTGAATATTTTTCTTTCCCTCTCATAATTAAATTAATTATCATAATTAAATCCCAAAAAAATAATAATAATTTGCAAAAACTTTTAAATTAAACGTTTCCCCTTAAACTGATTTTATTAAATAATTTTGCTCAATATTATTTTCACCAAATTTAGGCGTACATCTGTGAAATTGTATATTTTGCGTTTAACCTTTTTATAACCTTTTAGACGATGTTAAAATTTCACGATAGGCACACAAAAAATTATAATACCTTACGCTGTATTTGATAATATATTGAGGGAAGGGGGGGGTTGAAAATTACTAAATTTAAAATAAATAGACATTTAAAAACGAAGGGTTATTGTACAGTTGCGAAAAAAAAGTGTCGTTTCAAAATGAAATTTAGACGAAAGATTTTTTTTTTAAAACTTTGTTGTGAATTTTTCAATTTTGTTACATTACGTTACTTAACTTTTGGTGTTTACAAGATGTATTATGTATCTAACTCACATTTAAACAACCTAAATTAACTTTAATACGAAGGACTTTAGGGGAGGGGGAGAGAAACGCCTAAACACCAACCGATGAGGAGGAGGTACAGTAACGTGTAAAAAATTTAATAAGATATAAAGTGTATTAACATTAACATGAGCAGTGTTACCGTAATTAAATTATACGAAACCCTTAAAACTTACTTTCACCATAAATTAATTAACCAGTTCTAACCAAAGCGCAAGAAAATAAATTCTGATACCGATTTGAAGTAACATTATTGCACAATCAATCCTTAAAGGGAGGGTGAAGTAGAAAATAAAGTGCTTTTTTTATCGATTCTTTTACTAATTATAAGACCATTCTGCATAGAGAAACATCCACGAAATACAGTCTCCGAGTGATTTTAAAATTCAAATAGGTTCAGATTTTAAGGATAATTTTATAGAAGCCCCTCCGACCAATCGCGTAACGCCCTGCCTTCCTGTTAACAAAATTCTCGTGGCACGCTCCGTGTCTCGCGCCACGATTATCACGTCGCACGCAAATTTTATCAAATCTCGCGATAAATTTCATTCAACACGTAACGTGCCACGAGAATTTTGTTAATAAAAAGGCATAGCGTTACGCGATTGGTCGGAGGTCCTTCTTTAAAATTAACCTTAAAATCTGAACCTAATTTGAATTTTAAAATCAAGGATGTTTCACTATGCAGAATGGTCTTATAATTATTAAAAGAATCCATAAAAAAAATCACTTCACCCTCCCTTTAAAGACTAAATTCAGCAAGCAATTTTATAAAACACCATATTTTTTTTTTTCAAAAACTTTCAAGGGCTTCGTTTAATTAAATTAATTTAAGGTACACGTTATCTTCAAAACGAACGGAATTCTCCGTGATTAATTAATTAACCCTTTGTTTAAATAAAAAAAAAAAAAAAAATACACGACCTTAACATTAACATTAGAACAAGATTAACTAAACCATTAATTAATTTTACGGAGTTAATATGTGTCGGTATTTAAACCACGTTACGTTTATTTTAATATTATTAAATCCCTATAAATAAGTTATAACCACCCGCAAAATGGAGGAAGAAAAAAATATCTACTGAAATAGGCTTAGCACTCATTTTTTTTTTTTTTTTAAACTACAGAAAATCGAGGCAGTTAGGCATATGGGATTTGTTTTATATTAATTAAACAAAGATCCCTTATTTTTCTTGGAGCGTTAAATTAAATACTAAACATATTACGAGAAAAAAATTAGAGAAATAAAAAAGTCTCTCTCACGGCTTTTTAAGCGTCCATGTTAAACTCTTTGTTGAGCAATTTCAAATCTTTGTTGTCGACTGCCGCGTAGAGTTCAGGCCTGGTTAGCAAAGTTATGACCATACGGAGCGTTGACCAAATATTGTCCGACATGGCACCATTTTTGCCTCTAGGTCCGCGGCCCGCATTTTGGAGGTTCAGAGCTGCCAAGATGTGTTCGGCAGCCTCCCTGGAATTAGATGCAAAAATGGGTTTTATGTACAGGGGGGCCTTCTATATACAGTCACTCATAGCACGATCATTAATTTCCCATCCCAAAATATCACAATGTAACTCTTTCAGTCCGTGTTACCAGAAGGGGATAATAGAAGAAGGATGACACTCTGTATCCTCTTAATGCTTTAGTTATGTAACGTCCATTCTTCAGAGGCTCACCCTTTTAGTTTGCTTTCCCGCTGATCAAACTACAAATAGGCTTAGCACCGTAAGGAGAACTCTATAGTCGTTTGGCACTAAATCCCCAGCAATCATCCCACAAACCTTGATTGTCTTGACGTGGAGGGACAAAAATGCACAAGCGCATGCGCCTTGCCAAATATTTAAACGCTGATAGAGTAATGATGAGGGAACTATTTATCGTGTATGTGATACGGTTTAGTAACCTTGCTCTAAATGATCCAACGTTGGGAAGAGTGACGTTACACTTACCCCGCTTTGTGCTCGTACACTTCTCTCGAAGAGAAGTATTATATACTTCTGGTGTTACCAATTAATGTGCTAAGAAACCAATATTTTTGTTTTCTTAAGTGCTAAAGTCACTTTCAAAAATTGAGTGCTTTCCTTCCAAAATATAACTGTAAAGTAGTGTAAAACTGCTCGCTTTCCCTGCAATGTCATCGCTACATACATTTAAAGTATTGTCTCTTGGTGAATGCTTATTTCACCAAAATAAAATTGATGTACACTAGAGGGGATTATTAAATTTTAATCGTAATAGTTTATGAGAAACTAGCTTTTACCCGCGACGTCGCTCGCTTGTAATAAGAACTTCCATCAAAATGTTATAAAGAATGGGTAGATTTTACTGATGACTTATATTTTTGTAGCACCCTAGGAGCGAAGGCACTCGGCGTTGCCCGTCAGCCCGTCAGGACATTTTTTATTACTTTTCACGCGGACATTATTCCATTAAGAAGGGTTTTTAAGTTTCTGGCCGCCATTTAAAAAGATGGCGACAAATCGAACCCAAAATACCATTCAGCCCGTCTATAGGTTAAAGGAAACCAGTTTACTAAATATTTGTGAAATCGGTTGAAACGCGCGGACTTTGTTGCATAGAGAAGATGTTTTACATTTCTGGGCGTTAATTATCTGTCAGGACTTTGATTTATATAGATATAGATAAAAGCCCCTCTCCTAGCACTACGGAAATCATCCCCTAACAGTTTCGCAACACAGTGTTAAGTGCACATTTCAGTGTACTTCTGTGCAGCATTTGTTTTGAATGTAAAATTTTGTCATTTATCAAAATTGCCACGCAACAAAATCTCAAGATAAGCTATAAATCAGTAAGATATGTATTTGTCCCTTTACCGTCTGCAAGCCACTGTTGGGAACCCTTTAAAATATACCGTGAAATTTGTAAATCAACTGACCTATAAGCTCCCAAGTTAATGCAGCTGATTCCTAAGTTGAACCTGGATCGTACGAAACCAGGGGAAATCTCCAAGGCATGATGGTACGCATCGACAGCTTCTTCAGATCTGTTGCCATTAGCTAAAGTTGCTCCCAGTTTGTTCCATAGTAGACTATCCTGCATTAACACATACGAAAAATGTTTTAAAAGAGACCTCTTTTAGCGTATAGAATAGAAATTAGCTTAAAATTTAAGTACCTAAATATTCTCAAGTAGTTACTCTTTGGATACTACTATTAGAGGTCACGAGGTCTATTTTACTGCTCAAGTATTCACGAGAATCAATTTAAGCTCTTAACATAACTTTTAATGAGCTTGAGTACTGGCATAAATCCACACCCACTGGTACTCTGAAGAATCTAGAACATTCCTTCCTCCCCTCTCAGGCGCGAATTTAGTCCTTGTCTTAACCTTTCCCTTACATGCGCGAAATTAAGGCGTGGTCTAAACCTTTCCCTTACATGCGCGAAATTTAGGCGTGGTCTAAACCTTTCCCTTACATGCGCGAAATTTAGGCCTTGTCTAAACCTATCCGATACATGCGCGTATTTAGGCCTTGTCTAAACCTTTCCGATACATGCTCGTATTTAGGCGTGGTCTAAACCTTACCCTTACATGCGCGAAATTTAGGCGTAGTCTAAACCTTTCCCTTACATGCGCGAAATTTAGGCCTTGTCTAAACCTTTCCGATAAATGCGCTTATTTAGGCCTTGTCTAAACCTTTCCGATACATGCTCGTATTTAGGCGTGGTCTAAACCTTTCCCTACCTGCGCGTATTTAGGCCTTGTCTAAACCTTTCCCTACCTGCGCGTATTTAGGCCTTGTCTAAACCTTTCCCTACCTGCGCGTATTTAGGCCTTGTCTAAACCTATTCCCTAGGTGCGCGAGTTTAGGCCTTGTCTAAGCCTTTCCCCTACCTGCGCGAATTTAGACCTTGTCTAAGCCTTTCCCCTACCTGCGCGAATTTAGACCTAGTCTAAGCCTTTCCCCTACCTGAGCGAATTTAGGCCTTGTCTAAACCTTTCCCCTACCTGCAGTCCTGCGCGAATTTAGACCTTGTCTAAACCTTTCCCCTACCTGCGCGAATTTCGACCTTGTCGAAATCCTCCACAACTCGCGAGGATTAATACTTAATCTTTATTTTCCAGTGAGCGGAACTTGCCAATTCTGAGAAGACTAATTTAACTAAAGCCTTTGTCACCCACCCAATTGGAACACACCCACCACTAAATTAATTAATTAAGATTGTACTTACTCTAGGTCTAACAAGCAAGGCAGCTTTGAAACAATCAGAGGCTTTGGCATATTCGCCAGAAAGATTAAATAACACTCCTAATCCACACTGAACATCGGGATCAGGATCTTCGGGAGAAAGTCGAGCAGCTTCGATAAACAAATCTCTAATCTCTGCGTGTTTTTCACTGTTACCAGATTACAAAAACAATTTGAATTAATTTCCAAGCGCTTATTAAATTGACAAATGTTGTTTATAAACAAAAAAAAGCTAAAAATATTAAGAACTCCAACACCAATAACTTATAATTAATTATCCCATTAATTAAAAACGGAAAAAGAAAAACCAATTATTAGTATTAAAGCGGAAAGACATTGGGAAAGAGAGGAAAGGTTAACCTGGACACCAATGAAGAAACGGCATACAGTGTTTTAGGCTTTCCACTTTGCTCAGCTGCGGGAATCAAATGGCGATACTTGGGATTCTGTTGCAGCCATTCCTTTAACGAGTTGCAAGCTTGCAATTGCATCGATTCGTTAGTGTAGCTAACAGCCAATGTCATCAAGGCTGTTAGATTTTCAGGGTCAAGTTCCAGGCATCTAAAAAAAAAATGAACAAAATTAACAAACCACGGGGTTTAAATATTTTTGTTTGCGACAAAAACTAAACAAGAAAGTAGAATACTTTTTCAAAGCTATGATTGCGGCAGGATCTTGCTCATTCTCAGCTTGGGAAGTTCCCAAATACTGCCAAGCCTAAAATTCAAAATGTATTTTTAACTGATGGTTATAAAAGCACGCTTCAAGTATAAGAAAGCGTATGGCTTCAAAGACAACAAAATTACGAGTTTGTCATGTCAGCTATTGAGGACATTGTGGAAAAGATGGGGTGGATTATAAGATTATGGTTATAATAGTGAGATTCGCAAATAAGGATACTAAATGGTGTGTATTCCAAGATTTTGGGTCATGGGGGCGTGGTATAAAATATTTAGCATCATGGGGGGGGGCGTGGTATAAAATAATTAGCATCATGGGGGGCGTGGTATAAAATATTTAGCATGATGGGGGCGTGGTATAAAATATTTAGCATCATGGGGGCGTGGTATAAAATATTTAGCATCACGGGGGGGGCGTGGTATAAAATATTTAGCATCATGGGGGGGGGCGTGGTATAAAATAATTGGCATCATGAGGGGGGCGTGGTATAAAATATTTAGCGTCATGGGGGGCGTGGTATAAAATATTTAGCGTCATGGGGGGCGTGGTATAAAATATTTAGCATCATGGGGGGGCGTGGTATAAAATAATTAGCATCATGGGGGGCGTGGTATAAAATATTTAGCATCATGGGGGGCGTGGTATAAAATATTTAGCATGATGGGGGCGTGGTATAAAATATTTAGCATCATGGGGGCGTGGTATAAAATATTTAGCATCACGGGGGGGGCGTGGTATAAAATATTTAGCATCATGGGGGGCGTGGTATAAAATAATTGGCATCATGAGGGGGGCGTGGTATAAAATATTTAGCGTCATGGGGGGCGTGGTATAAAATATTTAGCGTCATGGGGGGCGTGGTATAAAATATTTAGCGTCATGGGGGGCGTGGTATAAAATATTTAGCATGATGGGGGCGTGGTATAAAATATTTAGCATCATGGGGGCGTGGTATAAAATATTTAGCATCACGGGGGGGGCGTGGTATAAAATATTTAGCATCATGGGGGGCGTGGTATAAAATATTTAGCATCATGGGGGGCGTGGTATAAAATATTTAGCATCATGGGGGGCGTGGTATAAAATATTTAGCATGATGGGGGCGTGGTATAAAATATTTAGCATCATGGGGGCGTGGTATAAAATATTTAGCATCACGGGGGGGGCGTGGTATAAAATATTTAGCATCATGGGGGGCGTGGTATAAAATAATTGGCATCATGAGGGGGGCGTGGTATAAAATATTTAGCGTCATGGGGGGCGTGGTATAAAATATTTAGCGTCATGGGGGGCGTGGTATAAAATATTTAGCGTCATGGGGGGCGTGGTATAAAATATTTAGCGTCATGGGGGGCGTGGTATAAAATATTTAGCGTCATGGGGGGCCTGGTATAAAATAATTAGCGTCATGGGGGCGTGGTATAAAATATTTAGCGTCATGGGGGGCGTGGTATAAAATAATTAGCATCATAGGTTCCGTGTTATAAAATATTTAGCATCATGGGGGGGGCGTGGTATAAAATAATTGGCATCATGAGGGGGCGTGGTATAAAATATTTAGCATCATGAGGGGGGGCGTGGTATAAAATATTTAGCATCATGGGGGGCGTGGTACAAAATATTTACTATCATGGGGGGCGTGGTATTAAATATTTAGCATCACGGGGGCGTGGTATAAAATAATTAGCATCACGGGGGCGTGGTATAAAATAATTAGCATCATAGGTTCCGTGTTATAAAATATTTAGCGTCATGGGGGGCGTGGTATAAAATAATTAGCATCATAGGTTCCATGTTATAAAATATTTAGCGTCATGGGGGGGCGTGGTATAAAATAATTAGCATCATAGGTTCCGTGTTATAAAATATTTAGCGTCATGGGGGGCGTGGTATATAATATCTAGCATTATGGGGGCGTGGCTTGAAATATTTAGCATTATGGGGGTGTGGCTTGAAATATTCAGCCTCAAGGCGCGTGGCTTCAAATATTTTGCATTATGGAGGTGTGGTGTAAATCATTGTTTAGAGATTTGTGATGTGAAGTTGCTGGTATGTTGTTTTTGATCTGAAATTAAGAAATAAAATTATCTTACTAAGATATGATTGGGATCTCGCTGCACAGCTGCCTCAAATAGCAATACAGAACTGGGTAAATCTCCTTCTTTCAACTTGCGCAATCCTTCTTCAAAAGGCTCGGGGTGCTCCAAAAGGGGATTTTCTTCCATAAATTGATACTCCTTTAATAAAGAAATTAAATCAATAAAATAAAAAGATTATAAAAAGAAAAAGTATTAAATCTTTACTTTATAGGGATCAACAAAAGTTTCGAATTCAGAAAGCCAAGGGTGATCTTCAGGTTCCAATCTAATTTTCAATGAATGGTCACAATTAAACACATTTTGTATTAAAAATCATTAACAAAATCTACATTAATGAAGCAATTACTTTGCCATTTGTTCCCATTCTTCTTGCAACTTAGCCCAGAAATCAAAATCCCCTTCTTCCTCCTTTGTATCTGTAACTACGCTTTCCGCTAACTCATTTAACCATACATTATCAAGCTCCTCCGATTTAGATTCGACAGATTCAGCTAAAGATGAATCTTCGTTTTCTTGCTGCTAATTAAACAAACAACATTAATTTAATTAACACTACCAAAACATTACACTAAACTAATGAAGGATTAAATTCATACTTGTTTTGATTGAGCCTGAGCCATCATGTCTCTTGACCAAATATCAGCGTGCATGGCTGCGTCTGAGATTTGAACTAAACTAGCGCTTTCCGTTTCTCCGTCGCCTATTTTCTTAATGAACTTTAAAAACTGGAAAAATATTGAAATTTACTAATTTAGTACTTGATTATCCGACACAATTGTTTTTAAAAGGCGGGAACATTGTTTTTTAGGGGAGGGAACATTGTTTTTTAAGGGAGGGAACATTGTTCTTTAGAGGAGGGAACATTGTTCTTTAGAGGAGGGAACATTGTTCTTTAGAGGAGGGAACATTGTTCTTTAGAGGAGGGAACATTGTTCTTTAGAGGAGGGAACATTGTTCTTTAGAGGAGGGAACATGGTTCTTTAGAGGAGGGAACATTGTTCTTTAGAGGAGGGAACATTGCTTTTCAGAGGCGGGAACATTGTTTTTCAGAGGCGGGAACATTGTTTTTCAGAGGCGGGAACATTGTTTTTCAGAGGCGGGAACATTGTTTTTCAGAGGCGGGAACATTGTTTTTTTTAAGAGGCGGGACCATTGTTTTTTTAAAGGCGGGACCATTGGTTTTTTAGAGGCGGGAACATGGTTTTTAGAGGCGGGACCATTGGTTTTTTAGAGGCGGGAACATGGTTTTTTAGAGGCGGGAACATGGTTTTTTAGAGGCGGGACCATTGGTGTTTTAAGAGGCGGGACCATTGGTTTTTTAAAGGCGGGACCATTGGTTTTTTAAAGGCGGGACCATTGGTTTTTTAAAGGCGGGACCATTGGTTTTTTAAGAGGCGGGAACATGGTTTTTTTTTAAGAGGCGGGACCATTGGTTTTTTAAAGGCGGGACCATTGGTTTTTTAAAGGCGGGACCATTGGTTTTTTAAAGGCGGGACCATTGGTTTTTTAAAGGCGGGACCATTGGTTTTTTAAAGGCGGGACCATTGGTTTTTTAAAGGCGGGACCATTGGTTTTTTAAAGGCGGGACCATTGGTTTTTTTTAGAGGCGGGACCATTGGTTTTTTTAGAGGCGGGAACATGTTTTTTTAGAGGCGGGAACATGTTTTTTTAGAGGCGGGAACATGTTTTTTTTAGAGGCGGGAACATGTTTTTTTTAGAGGCGGGAACATGTTTTTTTAGAGGCGGGAACATGTTTTTTTTAGAGGCGGGAACATGTTTTTTTAGAGGCGGGAACATGTTTTTTTAGAGGCGGGAACATGTTTTTTTAGAGGCGGGAACATGTTTTTTTAGAGGCGGGAACATGTTTTTTTAGAGGCGGGAACATGTTTTTTTAGAGGCGGGAACATGTTTTTTTAGAGGCGGGAACATGTTTTTTTTAGAGGCGGGAACATGTTTTTTTAGAGGCGGGAACATGTTTTTTTAGAGGCGGGAACATGTTTTTTTAGAGGCGGGAACATGTTTTTTTAGAGGCGGGAACATGTTTTTTTTAGAGGCGGGAACATGTTTTTTTAGAGGCGGGAACATGTTTTTTTAGAGGCGGGAACATGTTTTTTTTAGAGGCGGGAACATGTTTTTTTTAGAGGCGGGAACATGTTTTTTTTTAGAGGCGGGAACATGTTTTTTTTAGAGGCGGGAACATGTTTTTTTTTAGAGGCGGGAACATGTTTTTTTTAGAGGCGGGAACATGTTTTTTTTAAGAGGCGGGACCATTGTTTTTTTAAAGGCGGGACCATTGTTTTTTTAAAGGCGGGACCATTGGTTTTTTAGAGGCGGGAACATGGTTTTTAGAGGCGGGACCATTGGTTTTTTAGAGGCGGGAACATGGTTTTTTAGAGGCGGGACCATTGGTGTTTTAAGAGGCGGGACCATTGGTTTTTTAAAGGCGGGACCATTGGTTTTTTAAAGGCGGGACCATTGGTTTTTTAAAGGCGGGACCATTGGTTTTTTAAGAGGCGGGAACATGGTTTTTTTTTTAAGAGGCGGGACCATTGGTTTTTTAAAGGCGGGACCATTGGTTTTTTAAAGGCGGGACCATTGGTTTTTTAAAGGCGGGACCATTGGTTTTTTAAAGGCGGGACCATTGGTTTTTTTTAGAGGCGGGACCATTGGTTTTTTTAGAGGCGGGAACATGTTTTTTTAGAGGCGGGAACATGTTTTTTTAGAGGCGGGAACATGTTTTTTTAGAGGCGGGAACATGTTTTTTTTAGAGGCGGGAACATGTTTTTTTTTAGAGGCGGGAACATGTTTTTTTTAGAGGCGGGAACATGTTTTTTTTAGAGGCGGGAACATGTTTTTTTTAGAGGCGGGAACATGTTTTTTTTAGAGGCGGGAACATGTTTTTTTTAGAGGCGGGAACATGTTTTTTTTAGAGGCGGGAACATGTTTTTTTTAGAGGCGGGAACATGTTTTTTTTTAGAGGCGGGAACATGTTTTTTTAGAGGCGGGAACATGTTTTTTTTAGAGGCGGGAACATGTTTTTTTTTAGAGGCGGGAACATGTTTTTTTTAGAGGCGGGAACATGTTTTTTTTTAGAGGCGGGAACATGTTTTTTTTAGAGGCGGGAACATGTTTTTTTTAGAGGCGGGAACATGTTTTTTTTAGAGGCGGGAACATGTTTTTTTTAGAGGCGGGAACATGTTTTTTTTTAGAGGCGGGAACATGTTTTTTTTAGAGGCGGGAACATGGTTATTTAAAGACAGGAACATTGTTTTTTAAAAAAATAAATAATTACTTCAGAATCGAGGAATTTGGGATCATCTATGGTGCCTAAAAGTTCATTAGCTACTTGAGCCAAATCTTTATCTTCCTGAGTTTTCAAACTTTCTTCCCACAAAGAAGCTGTAGCTTGAATTCTAACAAAAAAAAAAAAAAAAACGCATTTAATTAACAAAGAACCCAGGAAAGCTGAGAATTAATTAAGAGAATTTGAAATACTTTTGTTGTTGGGCTCTTTCACTCTCTTCTAAATATTCTTCAGCCCATTTGGGCTCGCTAATCAAATCGGGGCTGGCACGAATAGGATTAGCTACATCTTTCAAAGGCCAATCGTTATTATTATGGGGAATTTGTTCCGAGACTTCATTAGCTAGATACTCCTCTACCCAATGATGAGAAGTGGCTAAATCAGCCACACCTGGTCCTTAATTAATATAAATGTGAAATTAATTTAAGCTTAACTTATTAATCTAAATATATCGAACCTCTAAGAGGAGGATGACACATTTTTTCAATGTCACGCATCTCTTGCAAAAGCGTGCCCATTGAAAATGATTGAGGGGCAACATGATGAAGTCCGCCTTGAGTTTCCAAGAGAAATTCTTTAACAAGCTACGTTTGATTGAAATTTATTAATAATTAGTTTATTTCAGAACGAATTCAATTCGTACTTCGTCAGTCGTGGTTTCGTTAATGGGTTTGTCAACATATACGCCATCTTCAATGTATCGTTTAAGTCCTTCTTGTTGCAATGCTTGGTCTCGAGTAAAATGCGTTGTCACTTTCATCAAGGGGTTTGAACCCCCGCACTCTCCTTCAACCAGATCTCGCATTGCCATTTTTGTTTGGCTTGAAATCCTGAACGGAGATAGTAATATATAGCCTGAAGCAATCAATTTTATAACTTCATACAAAAATATAATATCAGGGTTCATACAACTTTTGGAAAACAAATTTCCCTGAGATTTCCAGGTTTTTCCCCATATACTTCCCTGAGTTTCCCAGATTTTTCCCGTATATGGACTATCCTATGGAGCCAATGTTAATGAAGGAGTGGGGTGGGGGCAAATAGGACTATTACATAATCAAAGGACATCCCCGTATCTCTAATATAACCAGAGTTATGAGCCTCCAAATTCAGTGTAACGTTAATTCTATGGAGGGGGTGTTTGTTTACGTTTTGCTTAATTACTCGGCCCCTGTTTGTCGTAGCCCTACGTTTTCAGTATGGTTGGATGGGGGGCAAATATGACTATAACATACTCAAATGGCATACCCGTATCTCTAGTAGAACCAGAGTTAGAGCCTCCAAAGTATAGTGCAATGTTAATCCTATGGAGGGTGGTATGCTTCTGAACATTTTGCTTAATTACTCGGCCCCTGTTTGTCATAGCCCAAAGTTTTTAGTATGGTTAGATGGGGGGGGGGGCAAATTGGACTATTACATAATCAAAGGACATCCCCGTATCTCTAGTAGAACCAGAGTTACGAGCCTCCAAAGTTGGGTGTAATGTTAATCCTATGGAGGGAGGTATGTTCATGAACATTTTGCTCAATTACTCGGCCCCTGTTTGACGCAAATTTCCCTGATTTCCCTGAATTTTACTCAAAATTCTAAATTTCCCTGAGGTTTTTGTCAACTAATTATTTCCCTGAGTTTTCCCTGAGATTTTTGTCAACTATTAATTTCCCTGAGGTTTTTGTCAACTATTTATTTCCCTGAGGTTTTTATCAACTATTTATTTCCCTGAGGTTTTTGTCAACTATTTATTTCCCTGATTTTTCCCGGTTTTCCAGGTTTGTATGAACCCTGTACATTATAATGCCATAAGAACATCATTCGGGGGAAAAGAAAAAAAATGAGGGCATAAAAAAAAACCTATTAACAATGACCTTGATTTGCCACTAGTTTACCTTCAGGATTTTGGGCCAAATCTTTTAGAGGCTTAGAAGGTAATTGAAGAAAGTGTTGTGTTGAATTTGTAGTTTTTCGTTGAAATGCTTTTATTTCGGTCAGTTCTTAGCTCCATTTCAAGAAGATTGCTTGCGTAACCTATTCCACCATCGAGAGTAAAATAGGTTAAAAGAGCCTCGAGTTTTCGTGTCTGGCAGGTAGCTGGGGTTTCATCTGTTATAAACAAATATAACATGTACCGTCGCGTAAGGCTTAAAATACAACAACTCACAGCGTATTTCGAAATATTATAAAATAAAAAAACCCACAAAATATTAATTAATATTAAGCCTATTTATTAAAAGTTTCCTTTGAAAATTGAAATACGTGTTAGGCCTAAAAATTGGGAAATAGTGACTTGAGATAAGGCTTAGCGTTACACTTGATGGAATAACTTTAATAAGAGATTTCTCGTAATTTTCAATGTTTTAAACCTTCCTTTATATCAAATTGTAACTCTAATTACTCTTGTTTTAATTAATAACATTAGAAACATAGTAAAATTCTTACCTCTAAGCAAATAAAGGAATATTACATAAGAAACATCATTCATAAACAACACAGCCCTTCGGCCGACGACTTTTCTTCGATTCACACTAGTGTGCGAATGCCAGAAACATTTCTTACGTCACCATGAAAGGAGAAAGCTAATTGGCTAGAATTGATAATTCACGTGATACATTCCCCTTGTGATTGGTTAAAAGGCTGGAAATTTCCGAGAGCCTGTTTTTTCAAGGGAACCGACACTTCCTCAAAATGTTTCTATAAAATGATTCAAAAACGGAAAGTAAATATTTGCCTTCAGAGTTCAGACAGACTTTTACGCGGTTTGTGTCGTAGTTGGAGCGAAATATATCTTAAGTGAAGAGTCTATAGACCATTACAAAATTTACTTGCAGAGAAACCAACGCACAGGGGCAGGGCTACCATCTTAGGTTGTTTCTCTCCCAGCAGTAGTAGGTCACTCGATCACGTGCTCAACGGCTATCATAGAGACTATAAACCCCAAGGAGTGGCAGGAATGCCTCAACTTGTTGCCCTTTTTCCTGGTACAGGGCAACTTCCGCTAAGCAAAATTAAACGGGCCGGAAGCTCTCATGTACCAATTTTAGAGCAACATCATTATTTGCGCTTGTAGAGCGGGGGACCTGCCACTCCTTGGGGTTTATAGTCTCTATGCGGCTATGCACCAAGATTCAGCGCCAGACGAAGCCCGGAGACTAGCCGAATCGCACTGCCCCTAGTGGATCAGGATGCGAGGGAAATAACCTAAGATGATGGCCTCCCGCCTATGGTGTTTGCGGGCGTGGTAGCTTTGCAAGAAGTAAAAGCAAGTCCCCCATTTGTGCGTGTAGGCATAGAGCTCCCGCAAGACTCTGGTGGCGCCCTTTTATGGAATGGTCTATAGACTCTAAAACCTCCAATAAGAAATGTTTCCAAGCACACGTATAAATCCCCTGTCATCAGACGTCACCCATGGAACCAAAGCGGTACCAAACATAGCCGCCCATTGCCAACATAGAGACTATAGTCTCTATGTTGCCAAAGCAAATAACGTGACGTTTTAGTTAACCTAGGCACTGACGTCACAACTGAAATAGCTCTATTTACTACTTACCAAAAAGCCACATAAAAATAAATAGTGTCGGTCCCCTCGTTTTGGGGATTGACAATTTGACACTGGACTGTTCTTAGAATCTTTGGTCTTTGTATTTTCAGATTTCAGTGACTGCCGAGGCTTGTCTACGAGTTTTTGTATTTTGTAATAATTAGGGCTAGGAAAAATTAATTCTATTTGATTAAAAAGTTGAACAAAATAATTCACTTATATTAAATCTTTATTAAGTTTTGTGTGGAACAAAAATGCCCTCGAGGGGTGAAGACATTCTTCTAGGGTTCAAATTGTATCCCTTTCTAAATCAGAAACATATCCAAGCCTATAAATTTATATCAAAATAACCAGATAATTTTCTTTAACGATAATTAAAAAAAGAAATTGGATGAATCTCCGTGATGCCGATACAGGGAAAATACTATGGCAAGGGACGGAAGATTTGTATGATAATAAATATTAAAAAAAAGGTCAATTAATTTCATATAATTAACCTTATACTGGCTTTAGGTCAAAACCTGATGTAGAACACGAAGCTAGAGTTCCCAAAAAGATTCTAAAATGTCGAGCAGTTTCCAGGGAAATAAACTTTTCCTCTATAGAACCTATGGAAAAGTTTAGATTAGAACAAAAAGTCCTTTTTAAAGGGCGATGTTTAGAGGGTAAATAGATCATAACGTGACTTATCTTTCTTTATTGGTAAGTATACCCCCTTAAAAACTTTGTTTTTTTTTTACTAATATAGAGTGGTTCTTTGAATTTGGCTTTGTCATACCAAACTCCACAAACACATGGCAATCTCTAATAGAAGCTGCGCCAGAATCACAAATGATGCCTGCTAATGTTCTTAAGTAATTATTGATAAATTAAAGGGAATATAAGCCCAAGGTATTCCAGTTATAGCAAAACAACAACCATTAGCAATCAAAAATATGAAGGGTTAGAGGGTCTTCCTGATATTTAAAGGTTGCCACAAGTCACAGGGACATGGGCATGGCAGTGAGCCATAAACCCCTCCTACAAAACGTCAGACCTCTGATTACTCAATCATCTTTACCCCCCCCCCATTAGCCTTCTACTTCTTAAAATCCTCTACAATGTAGATGTATATGGGAGGAGCAGACTGAAGCCCCGCCCCTTTTGATGTTTCATGTAGATATAAATGGGAGGAGCCGACTTAAGACCCACCCCTTTTGATGTTTCATGTAGATGTATATGGGAGGAACCGTCTGAAGCCCCGCCCCTTTTGCTGTTTCATGGAGATGTATATGGGAGGAGCTGTCTGAAGCCCCGCCCCTTTTGATGTTTCATGTATATGTATATGGGAGGAGCCGACTGAAGCCCCGCCCCCTTTTGATGTTTCATTTAGATGTATATGGGAGGAGCCGACTGAAGCCCCGCCCCCTTTTGATGTTTCATTTAGATGTATATGGGAGGAACCGTCTGAAGCCCCGCCCCTTTTGCTGTTTCATGGAGATGTATATGGGAGGAGCCGTCTGAAGTCCCGCCTCATTTTACATACTGTTCCTATTGCCCAATGTTAACTTTTTAGTTCTTGAAAAATCCGTCAGGGTACAGAAATAGTGTGGGTTAAACAATTTTAGTACCCTTGGAAAGTGACTGTGGTTTAGTTTAAACAAACGCCACCAGATGCTCCCATAGTAGAAGGGCGGAGTTAATTGGCTGCTAAACTTGGCAAAGGCTAGATTTTAGCACCTCCCTCATGGATGGGTTCAGGCCTTTTGGCAAGGTAAAATTGATGTATATGGGAGGAGCCGACTGAAGCCCCGCCCCTTTTGCTGTTTCATGGAGATGTATATGGGAGGAGCCGTCTGAAGCCCCCCCCCTTTTGTATACCCTTCATATTGCCCAATCTTAACTTTTTTTAGTTCTTGAAAAATCCGCCAGGGTATAGCAATGGTGTGGGTTAAACCATTTTACCCATGTAAAGTGACTGTGGTTTAGTTTAATCAAACACCACTAGTCGAAGGGCGCAGTTAATTGGCTGCTAAACTTGGCATAGGCTAGATTTTAGCTCCTCCCTCATGGATGGGTTCAGGCCTTTTGGCGAGGTAAAATTGAATTATATGGGAGGAGCCGACTGAAGCCCCGCCCCTTTTGCATACTCTTCATATTGCCCAATCTTAACTTTTTAGTTCTTGAAAAATCCGCCAGGGTTAAACCATTTTACCCATGTAAAGTGACTGTGGTTTAGTTTAAACAAACACCACTAGATGCTCCCATAGTCGAAGGGCGGAGTTAATTGGCTGCTAAACTTGGCATAGGCTAGATTTTAGCTCCTCCCTCATGGATGGGTTCAGGCCTTTTTGGCAAGGTAAAATTGGTCTTTGTGAGGAGAATTGAATGAAAATATAGTGGAATATATTCCCTTTTAAAACGGAATGATAGAGCCCTTACTAAAATATTGGATGATAAATAGGTAGATATTACATGAATTTCACGTGATTGTTACCAAGTACAAGTGAATATTACGTGACACAACGTGTCAATGATTATCACTTGTGTTTGAGAAGTATTTCATTAGTGAATACCAGCTCTTTAAAGTGTCACGTTAGATGGCTTTTCATACTCAAGGTGATTCATGAGTGACACTCGCATCACTTATATATACCCATGGATATCGGTCACGTTCAAGGCAAATTCTTTATGAAATGAGGGTTCCTGACAGCAATATCAGGTGAATAACATCCAAAAATCACTTCGGGGCTCTGTCGATACTGTTTGTTAAGAACTCAGTGAGCGCATGTCGGATGAATATCTGACAACAAGTAACACTTCATTATCATTTATGTCAAGTGCATCTCAGATAAATAATGGGTGACAAATTATCATTTATGTCAAGTGCATCTCAGATAAATAATGGGTGAAAAATTATCATATATGTCAGGTGTATCTCAGATCAATAATGGGTGACAAAAATTATCATTCATGCCAGGTGTATTTCAGATCAATAATGGGCGACAAATTATCATATATGTCAGGTGTATTTCAGATCAATAGCGACTGATAAATTACCATTTATGTACTGAGGTTGGTGAATATTACACATTCAATTTTCACCAGAGATATACCAGCTGCGCTCGTCAGAAACATTCAAGAATTAATGTGAGGTCCGCGATTCATCCAAGAATCACCAACATATAAACCATAGTGAATATTGGAGATTCGATATTCACCCGAAATTCAGTAACTGATATATGTCACACACTTAAACGAATTAATGTTTTAACATTTATGTTTGGTGTAACCTTTGGTGTTACTCAGTTGAATAGCGAGTGATAAATTATCTATTATGTCAGATGTCTCTCAGATCAATAAGGAGTGAAACATCAGTTTTGACAGGTGTATCACAGATCAGTAGCGAGTGACAAAGTGTCATTTATGTCTGGTGTATCTCGGATCACTAACGAGTGATAAATTATCATTTATATCTAGTGCATCTCAGATCACTAACGAGTGACAAATTTTCATTTATGTCGGGTGTATCTCAGATCACTAACGAGTGACAAATTTTCATTTATGTCGGGTGTATCTCAGATCACTAACGAGTGGCAAATTTTCATTTATGTCGGGTGTATCTCAGATCACTAACGAGTGATATCACTTAGATCAGAAGTAACATATGCTTAGATCAATAGCGAGTGATACATTATCATTTATCTCAGGTTTGTCTCAGATCAATAACAGGTGATATCATTTGTGTCATTTATTCGGCCCTATCTTGGTATGATAGTGCTTCCTTAAGTTCGTATTATAATAAAGATTTTGAATAAAAATGAAAGATAAGATCAGAAGTCTTTTTCATTAAGTTTGTTAGCTGAGAAATAAATATATTTTTTTCGTTTTAATTATCATTGAAGCATAATAACAGATGACCAATTTCGTAGTATGCCTTATTTTACATTTCCCATAATGATACATAAGCCAGTATCTCGTAATTGAATGAATCGATCAATGCGTCCTCGGATTTCTAAATCAATCGTGGATATCGAAGCAATGTTCAATAATCGTTAAGTGCAGCCACTTGACACCGTCCATATTTTTCGAAAACCGCCCACATGCGGGGTTTCGTTTGAATGGGACATTTGAATTTTGGGTACAGCCGAATGGGGGAGAACCTTCGTGTGTCACTTATATTAGGTGTATTTCAAATAAACTAGTGATATAATATCAACTATTTAAGGTGTATCTCAGGTCTATCGCAAGCCAAAATTTGTCACTTTTATCAGGTGTATCCCAGGATGCAAGAGATAATTTGTCACGTACGTCGGGTCAATAACGGGCGATTATTTGTCATTCATGTCGGGTGTCTTTCGGGTCCATGGCGAGTGATTATTTTTCACTCATCTCGGGTGGCTTTTGGGTCAATAACGGGTGATTATTTGTCATCTCGGGTCAATAACGGGTGATTGTTTGTCATCTCGGGTCAATAACGGGTGATTATTTGTCATCTCGGGTCAATAACGGGTGTTTATTTGTCATCTCGGGTAAATAACGGGTGATAATGTGTCACTCATGTCGGGTGTCTTTTGGGTCAATAACGAGTGATTATTTTTCACGCATGTCGGGTGTCTTTCGGGTCAATAACAGGTGATTATTTGTCATCTCGAGTCAATAACGGGTGATAATGTGTCACTCATGTCGGGTGTCTTTTGGGTCAATAACGAGTGATTATTTTTCACGCATGTCGGGTGTCTTTCGGGTCAATAACAGGTGATTATTTGTCATCTCGAGTCAATAACGGGTGATAATGTGTCACTCATGTCGGGTGTCTTTTGGGTCAATAGCGGGTGATTATTTGTCACTCATGTCGGGTGTCTTTTGGGTCAATAACGAGTGATTATTTTTCACGCATGTCGGGTGTCTTTCGGGTCAATAACAGGTGATTATTTGTCATCTCGAGTCAATAACGGGTGATAATGTGTCACTCATGTCGGGTGTCTTTTGGGTCAATAACGAGTGATTATTTTTCACGCATGTCGGGTGTCTTTCGGGTCAATAACAGGTGATTATTTGTCATCTCGAGTCAATAACGGGTGATAATGTGTCACTCATGTCGGGTGTCTTTTGGGTCAATAACGAGTGATTATTTTTCACGCATGTCGGGTGTCTTTCGGGTCAATAACCGGTGATTATTTGTCATCTCGAGTCAATAACGGGTGATAATGTGTCACTCACGTCGGGCGTCTTTTGGGTCAATAACGGGTGATAATGTGTCACTCACGTCGGGCGTCTTTTGGGTCAATAGCGGGTGATTATTTGTCACTCATGTCGAGTGGCTTTTGGGTCAATAGCGGGTGATTATTTGTCA
This sequence comes from Phalangium opilio, assembly GCF_054372755.1. Lineage (NCBI taxonomy): Eukaryota > Metazoa > Arthropoda > Arachnida > Opiliones > Phalangiidae > Phalangium > Phalangium opilio. Next base: position 8,639,862 of record NW_028324151.1, read on the forward strand.
CTCATGTCGAGTGGCTTTTGGGTCAATAACGGGTGATTATTTGTCACCTCGAGTCGGGTGGCTTTTGGGTCAATAACGGGTGATTAATTATCGGTCATCTAGGGTCAATAACGGGTGATTAATTATCTGTCATCAAGGGTCAATAACGGGTGATTAATTATCTGTCATCTAGGGTCAATAACGGGTGATTAATTATCTGTCATCTAGGGTCAATAACGGGTGATTAATTATCTGTCATCTAGGGTCAATAACGGGTGATTAATTATCTGTCATCTAGGGTCAATAACGGGTGATTAATTATCTGTCATCTAGGGTCAATAACGGGTGATTAATTATCTGTCATCTAGGGTCAATAACGGGTGATTCATTATCTGTCATCTAGGGTCAATAACGGGTGATTATTTTACATCTCGGGTCAATAACGGGTGATAATGTGTCACTTATTTCGGGTGTTTTGGGTCAATAATGGGTGATTATTTTTCACTCATGTTGGCTGTCTCTTGGGTCAATAACGGGTGATTATGTATCACGTATGTCTAGTGAAAAATGAGTGATCAGGTGTCACACAGGTTTATAACGAGTGATAATATGACTCTTATCACAAATGACAATCAAGTGTAAGTCACGTAATTTTTACGTAAACGGTCAACGTGAAATATAAATAAATAGCAGGTCTATATTGGACTAATTTTAGGCAATAATTGGAGGTCTATTTTTGGGTAAGGGAGAGATTAAGAATCCCTTTACGTCTACGTGTAAAAGGTTGCTTAATCTCTCTAATATCAACTTCAAGAGATTTTTTAAAACCAATTTTTTTTTTACATTTCAGTGGCAATGTTGTTATTGAGACCAAATTTTTTGACGACGATCTTTTAGTCAGCACTTCGAAAGTGCGACTGTATTATGTATGACAGTGCTAATGATAGAACAAAATGAAGCCATAAAAACCAACCAACAACAAAAATGAATATACGATTTAATTTGAAATAGAAATCAAATCCCTCATTTTTGACTTGCACAGATCATTTAAAACCAAACAAACAAAAGAAAAAACAAAAACAAAAACATTACTTTATGTCGCTCTCCCGACGAATAAATTTTTTCACTTGTGATAAATAAATAAATAAATAAACAAACAAAACAAACAAACAAAACACGCAATATAATTAGAAAATTTTTTCAAAACCCCTTAACTATTTCCCCCAATTTTAGTAATTAAATTAAATTTAATTAAATTAATCTGAAATTTAACTAAACTGAGTAAACTACTGTTTAATATTTACTATTTAGGATAATAAACTAAAACGTTACCATGGGAACAAAAAAAAAACAAAAATGAGAAACTAAAATTTCCACACGTTCTCGATCACATAATAATTGAAACTTTGAATTATTATTAAAACCGAAATACTAAAAAAACTAAGGGGTATTTATATTTAAAGCACTTTTTTCAATGATAAAAATAAGCAAAAGAGGGCTTACAATATACTCTGCAGTCTGCACGCATTTGCTGTTGCGGTATTGATGTATGTGCTTAACACGAACAGTGATATAAAGATTTATTACAAAAAAAAAAAAAAAAAAAACAAAAACACCTTGAATCATCAAATTATATATAATTAGCCTTATTCCTGATCAGCGCCACCTACCCATAGCGGCGACTTTGAGAACTACTGTAAGCGGCAAGCCAATCAGATGTCGCTAAAATCTGGTGACGTCACTGACTGGCACTCTCGGGTCTTACCAAAAATGACGTCACCAGATTTTAGCAACATCTGATTGACTTGCCGCTTACAGTAGTTCTCAAAGTCACCGCTATGGATAGATGGCGCTGATCAGGAATAAGGCTAATTCCTCTCAATAATATAGTTATGAAGAAATAACTAACTAACTAGTAACTAGGCCTAGTTGTTACCAAAAAAAAAGAGTTAAACATCTGTAGACCTTGTAATGTGTTTAACCGCAGTGTTTTTTCAACAAAAGAAATGTTATTAAACCCGAACCCCATATTTGTTACTTTGTATATTGATTTTCAACTTGGGGTTTAAATTTTTAAAAACTGAGTTATTTAAATTATACTTTTTTATATTATTTTAAATTAAATATTTTGTATTATTCAACTCAATGTTTCAAAGTTATAAAAGTAGAACCTGTAAGATATATCTGTAGGAAGTTCAAAAACTTAAGATATATGTAAAAAATATTTCCCACTGCATATTGATTGATTGATTGATGTATTTAAAATAAAAATTAAAAAGTTGAGCTGAATTATTGTGAATTTACTAATTTATACTTTCTCCGTAGCGACCTGAGGATTAAGCGAGTCTCTGAGTCAGATGTGGTTTAGTTTTAACTATTGCCACTAGATGTCTCATAGATAGTTTTTATTGTTAGGCAGGGCGGAGATTGGGTAAAAATTATGGGAAATAAGCAGGGGTGTGCGGGTACCCGTCTTCGGGTTCGGGTCGGGTACCCGACCCGATAACCGAAACACATTTTTTAGGACCCGAACGGGTACCAGAGTCCCAATTTTAAGCCTTTGCCAATACCCGCCGAGTCTGACGGGTCCAGTTCATGACGTTACCGCGCGTGTTTCAATACTTCTGCCTTTCATAATTAAATAATTTAATTAGTATTAAGTTATTAATTAATATTGTTTAATGAATTACACTAGGCGGGATAATGGCTCAGCTTTGAAATCTAGCTTTAAATTGGACTGTAAGGAAAAGCAGAGACCCGAATTGGACCCGAAAGCTAATTTTGGGGATTTTGAAGGACCCGAAATTTACCCGACACCCAAAAATCTGGACCCGCACAGCCCTGGAAATAAGTCATAGGCACTACATGACACCATGATCCAAAGACTACGTATAAAGAGTGGGACTAGACACAATCATTGTTTTCGCGAGATTGCAGCACTGATTTCCTAAAGTGGTAGTTTTCAAAATAAAATGAACTAAATTTCTTTGAACCACGCCTCTCCCTACTCCCCTGTCACACGTCTCTGGCGTATTTGAAATAATTTTTACCCACCCACCGCTGCCTTCTTTGGTGTCCCTTTAAAGCAAGTCTCAGCTGTGGTTTAGTTTAAACAAATGCCACTAGATGCTCCCATAATCGAGGGGTGGAGTTAACTGGCCCTCTAAGCTTAGCAAAGGCCTTCATGGGAGAGTTCTTATTGGCTCCGCCTTTATGGGCGAGTTCTTATTGGCTCCGCCTTCATGGGCGAGTTCTTATCGGCTCCGCCTTCATGGGCGAGTTCTTATCGGCTCCGCCTTCATGGGCGAGTTCTTATTGGCTCCGCCTTCATGGGCGAGTTCTTATTGGCTCATGCCTTTGGCAAAGTAAAATTTGTGTGTAGAGGGCTAGAGGCTAAGCCAGAATGTTAGAGGTGCCAACATTTGCTTTAAACTGTAGTGTAGATATTTTCTGCCCACTAGTTTCAGACAGTTCCCTCATGCATCACCAGCTTAGTACCAAAAAGATTAGTTTGATTTTAAATTTAAAAATCAAAATCACTTCTTTTAAACTTCGGCAAAAAGAAAATTTATTAAATCTAATAACAAGAGTACAGCAGCGACATATCACTTTTACCTAAATACATGACTACCTCGAAAGAGTGCTTAATTCTTTCCATAAACAGTTTGAGCTCTGCCAGAATCATTGTTTTCAAGCTCCTCAATTTGCTCAATTTGGGCGCGTTCGTACTTTCCAGTTACTGGTCTATAATACCAAGCCTTGTAGTCCCCACGTTCAGCAATCTTTTGTTTTACACGCTCTTCAAGTTTGCTGAATAAAACCAGAGGATTTTTAAGTATAAGAATTAACTATGAATTAAAGCAAAGTGTGTGGGACTATTGACACCCCTTTATGACTACTTCTTGTACGCGCAACAGTCTTAGCTTGGTAAATGCTAGTCAGGGGAATCTAATGTTGAAACCCAGAAAATTCCCGTTTTTAAACATTTCGGTAACTTCACACCTTGAAGTACACTAGACCTTAATGACGAAATTGTTTCACCTGACCATTGCAATTTTATTTATGCAAATGCTATGGGTATTTTAGAAGAAAACTGAACTGAAAGCCAAAGAGGCTAGGAGTAAAAATACCATTTGGCCATGGATTAATTAACGCTAGGGATCGTTCGTTCCCCCTAAAAGATAAAGGCGCACGCGTGTTCCAAACGCCCCCTAACAGCAGCTTCAATCCCTAACAGGAAGTTATAAGAAAATTGGACCAAATATCAAGTGTCCTATGACGTTAAAATTAAAATACCGCCTAAATTGGGCGCCGCCATCTTTAATATCTGCAAAAACGGTTTATTTTGCCTAGAGATGGCGCCATATCTACATCCATTTTGGTCCAATAAATTGGGGGAATGAAGAGGGGAATCAAGGAATAATTCGGAACATGTAGTTAGCGCAGGGATAAGGGAGTTGAGATGGATGGAAAATGATGATGGGCGACCTGCGGCACCGTATCTCTCCCAATGTACTTCGCGCACGCTCCTACCCTTTGGTAGGCGATTGCTAAGTGCTGCCGCGTAGCGCCATTTTATTTGTACGAGAACTAGCTTCAATTTTTAAGATAGAGGGAGCGCCCTTTACAATTTCGTCCAGTACGACTGTACCTAACCTCTGAGGATGCTGGGAGGACTATGGTGCGCTAGGTGGGGGTACACAGGCAACGCTATAGGTATGGGGGTTACCACTCCATTCCTCTCTCCTTCAAGGTTGGCGATAGCAATACGTGGGAAACACGGTTAGTGAACAATCCCTAGCGTTAGTTAATCCATGGTTTGGCCCCCTTACATTGCCTTTTTACTTTACCGAAAGGGTATCTTATCTTACCGCCATTTAATTTTCTCTTTTTCCTCCGCAAACATATGCATAGCTTTTTCATATTCTTGCTGTGGATTTGAGAATAAATATCTGGCAAAAAACCTAGAAATAGGGTGCTAATAAAAGAAAGTTTTTAGCGTAAGTTTAGTTTCAAATTTGTGGGGCTAAACTTAAACGTACTCTATAGTATTCCCAATGCTTTGGTTCGTAACCTTCTGGGATTTCGGTCAATTCAGCGGGTCCCACGTAAATGTTGACCAAAAATGTCATGATTGAAAGCGGGATGGCTGATAGAAAGAAGTAGTATCCGAAAGCATCGTAAAATTTTCTTCTCATAAAGGTTGAAGGTACAATGTGCATCGTCCTCTCATGACCTCCAGACATAAGTCTTTTTCCGACATTATCTGATGTATATTATTGTTAGTATAAATGTTCTTCGATTCGTCAGGGGTTTAATTAATTTAAAAATAATTACGTACTGCCAAATGATTGAATAATTACGTTCCTGTAAGGCAATTTTCGGCCTAAGGTTAGGGACCGACTCAACACGCTCATGACCGCCATTGTTTTGTCGTCTGCGCTGCGGGGCACTTGGCCGGGTTGCCAGCCCAAGTTTGTAAAACGTTTCCGACTCAAATTTTCCCACAAATACCGCCCAAAGACCAATTAACCTCCATGGAAATTAAAAATTGAGAAAAACATATTTTTTGGTGAATAATTGTGGCAAATAGCTAGCATAGCAACAAAAAAATATTCAAGTACTTATAAAATCCCACCAAACTCCTTATTGCCTAATATCTACAAAATATACTATAAAAATCCCACACTATGGGATTTATACCGCAACTTGGCAACACTGACTTGGAAGCTACTCTCTTCTCTATGACCATGGATAAAGAATGCGCGTGAGGACATTTGTTTTCATTCTACAGGATAGGCAACTCCCTATCTCGAACGACAGCTTATTCTGAATATACTCTGTTACAATATCGGTTGTCAGCACGCGCAAAGCTGTTTCTCTATGTAACGTAGCTTTGTACGTGCTGTCAAGAGACAAAAAACTTGAGAATCTTCAGGATTTAAAATACCCGCGGGTTTTTTTAGCTCGAGTGCACGGACCTCTAGACCTTAGTTTCAAATACGTGTGAAAATGCCTTCAACCTACTACACGTATTTGAAACTAAGGCCTAGAGGTTCGTGCACTCGAGCTAAAAACTCGCGGATACTTTAAATCCTGAAGATCCTGAAGTTTTTTGTCTCTTGACAGCACGTACAAAGCTAGGTCTCTATGTAACCTATCTTTTGAGCTTGCTCACAACCGATAGTGTAACAGAATAAGCTGTCGTTCGAGATAGGGAGTTGCCTATCCTATAGCGTGAAAACAAATTTCCTCACGGGCATTCTTTATCCATGCTATGACTATGAAGGCACTTTTTTTTAGTAATAAACGTTTGTAGGTTTGTACTGCTTAGTGCCTACAGGCTACAGTAGCCGCCCTCAGTAGGAAAACTACTATCGTAGTAGTTTTCTGTATTTTTTTTTTTCTTTTTTAAAACTTAGGCACCTTTTTTTTACTTTCTTTTATTCTTGATGAATGAATTTACTTTGATGGGGATTAATATTGTCAGATATATTATAATAAATATTTATGTAATAAAAGAAGTTAGAACCAACAAATTAATTTTATTTCAAAAAAAAAACAAAGACAAAACTGTACTATTTTCCACTAGAGGTCTAGCGAAATTAAATTTTTATTGTACGGATGTTTTACAACAACACGAACTTGTTTTAACATATTTATGTACGGTTCATGAAAAGTATCGTCAATTTCAATCCATGGGTCATGAGGAGAATCGTTAGATTTTTGTAGAAGTAGTTGGAGAGTATCAGCCATTGACTTTAATTCTGTCTCCGCTTGGCTATACCTTGGAGATTGCCTTTGTTGCGGTTTTGTTGGTGGTGGTGGGAAATATTCGTCAAGAAAACCCCTCTAACGTGCGTACATGAAAGGAAAACCATTTAAAAGCATAATGATTGATTATTCTACTTTTCCAGGTTTCATACAAAATCTGGAAATGCGAAAATCCGGGATTTCCCTGATATTTCCAGGTTTTTTCATAGGTTTTTCCCTGATATTTCCAGGACAGGTGTAAGAGCCCCTAATTTTATAGAGTATGCTAACTGCTAATAACACTACAAACATGGCCTTGAGAGGACTCAGTCTCAGAGGGAACGCGAGTACCGCCCTCTATGGCTGGAAATTATTATTATAGGGAATCAGCAGAAGGGGTGGGGCTTCAGACAGCTCCTCCCATATACATCTACACAGTGGAGGATTTAATTAAGTAGAAGGATAGTGCGGAAGTAAATATGATTGGGTAAATGGAGGTCTGACGTTTGATAGGAGGGGTTTATGAGTTACTGCCGTGTCCCTATTAAATTATACGAAAATTATTTTTCTTTCGGCTACCTCGATCGAAAATAAACTGGATTGGGCGAAAAGTACACTATCCTCGTAAATTTCCCTGATTTCCCTGACATTTACTATTTATTTGAAATTTCCCTGATTTTTCCCTGACGTTTGACGCAAAAATCAATTTCCCTGATTTTTCCCCCCTGATGTTTCCCTGACGTTTGACGCAAAAATCAATTTCCCTGATTTTTCCCCCCTGATGTTTCCCTGACGTTTGACGCAAAAATCAATTTCCCTGATTTCCCCCCCTGATGTTTCCCTGACGTTTGACGCAAAAATCAATTTCCCTGACGTTTGACGCAAAAATCAATTTCCCTGACGTTTGACGCAAAAATCAATTTCCCTGATTTTTCCCTGACGTTTGACACAAAAATCAATTTCCCTGATTTTTCCCTGAGGTTTGACGCAAAAATCAATTTCCCTGATTTTTCCCTGACGTTTGACGCAAAAATCAATTTCCCTGACGTTTGACGCAAAAATCAATTTCCCTGATTTTTCCCTGAGGTTTGACGCAAAAATCCATTTCCCTGATTTTTCCCTGAGGTTTGACGCAAAAATCAATTTCCCTGATATGATATTTCCCGGTTTTCCAGGTTTGTATGAACCCTGTAAATTTCTCACGTTCCATCGTACTAGTTTTCCTAAACGGTATCTATGAATATTTTTGATATCCTTGAGTTCATTATTAATCTTTTGCGCCAATCCGGCTGGTTTTTGATTCCGTTTGTTGATCAATTCAGTTTTTCGTTCCTCGAAAATTTTAATAATTTTTTCATCTTCCGCTAATGATTGGTTCAACCTTTGAATGAATGACCGAAAAGTAAATTATACAACTATTAAACATTAGAAACATAATTTATACATCTTACTTCTCAACTTTAGTAGTCAAGGTGCTTAATTCTTCTCGTTTATCGATGAGAATCTTGCGCAAATCTTTTTCGTCATTTTTCAAGCGATCCAATAATGTTTCTTTCTGTAACTGATGGTTGAGTTCCAAGCCTTTAGCTGGCTTTTCTTGATTGTACTCGTGTTCTATATTCAAATACGCGGCCTCCAGTAACGGAATGGCAGTGACATCATCACTATCCAACGTGATAGGATTAAATGAATTTCTAATACGTTCTTGATGCTAGGAATAAATATACTTTAATATTAATGATCTTAACACATAAATAGGGACTTGGCAATTCAGGCTTAACTCCGCCCCCAGCGCCATTATGGTATGTTTTTTTAGCAGAATGAAAGCTACACAAGCCCCTCCTCCTGGTATGTTTTTTAGCACTAGTGGAAGGTAGCCTGACGTTGCATGACGTAGTACTGCCAATAGAGTGCTGTCAGAAGCGCCAGTGTGACGTCACCCATGCTGTTTTCCCATAAAGAAAAAACGGTAACTGTCATGGCCGCCCATTGCTAAAGGCAGACTGTGACGTTTAACCTTGGGTCTGACGTCACAACTGACAGCACTCTATAATCTTTACTTTTAAGGCTTTGAAACTGAGGTTTTGTATTTTTTCAACTAATTCCTTATCGTCATTCTGTATTTCGGTTTCCTGATCATGAAGGGCATCATGGATTTCCCTTTCAACTTCATTACAAAGTTGTGTGGCCTAAAAATGTGAGAATTAAGATTTATAGTCAAGAAATTAATAGTTATAATAATTTATTAAATGAGTGGCTAAATGTGGCACTTTTAGCCACTGGTTTATTACGATTTACCTCCTCTAATATTTCATCTAGCTGCGAATTATTCATTTTTGGTATACTCAATACTCATCCAACAACAAATATATGAACTGTCTGTCACAATTTAGGATAGTTTGAAAAATGTACAACTTTTAAGGTTTTCCCGCCAAATTCACCATGACCAGAAATAAGTAACTGGATAACTCCTTAAGACACTTTGTTGTCTGCTAGCTCTACTGCTAAGTGAAAGCAGATTGCTTGCTTCCTCGAGCAATCCTTGCCCTTGCCTAGATGGGCACTATCATATCATTTGATAGTTTTACCACTTGATACGATAGAAAACTATATCTGCCCCTATCAAAGTATCAATTTTGATAGTTATTTTCGAGAAAAATTTGAATTATAATGATCGATTGAGTTTGATAGCTTAGAAAGTGCACTCGAAGTTGATATGATTCATTGATTCGTTGAAATCTTCTAGAGAAAAATATCGATTCTCAACGTGATCTGGCTACTAACCCCATCTTTTAGAAATCATAAAAAATGATAGGCATTATTCCTTGAGAAATATATTGATTCTTTGAGTGATTTTATTTGGCGACATCTGTTTTCTGATTTCATTTTAAAAAATTATGTGCTAATCTTTGATAGGCAATTTTGATAGTTATGAAAATTTCTGGAAAGATAAGTCGTTCTTTGAATGATATCGAAGTTTTTAATATATTTGAACGTTAGCAAGTGTAGGTTTATTCTATAAGAAGATTCTGTACTTGGTGGTCGTTATAACCCTCTCAAACAAATAAATAAAAATAAAATAAACGATGGTTCAACAGTTCAAACTGTGAAGGCGGAGCTTCTTGTATATAGAAGCTCCGTGCTGTCACTGATGTGAACGACTACTCGAGGAGGAAGAGCGATTCCACGAAATCATCCAAACGTAGAAGTAGATAAATTAAAGTGTAGATTTTCTGATTTTTATTACCCACAGTTTTTAATTGCAATTTTTGCCTTTAATTATTATTAGTTAACCGTTTATAGTAGATGGTTTAGATTAAATCAAGGGCGAATAATTTGAAAAAGTTTGGATAGTAGCTTTTGAACTATAGACAGTTAAAAGTCAAACTTGAGAAATGAGATTATGGAAATTATATGAATATATGAAAATATTAGAAATTCTACAAAATCAGGAAATATCAGGAATCGATTAAACAGAGTAAAATTAGGTAGAGCCCAAATCAGTTTGATCGAAAACAATCAAATTTAAAGTCCGGAAATTAAATAATCGATTAATTTAGTCGTTCCTAAAGATTTCGATTTGATTTGATAGGCAAAAAATCTATCTAACAAATAATGCCAGTCTAAAATATAGCTAGAAGAATTGATAGTTTCGCCAAATATGATAGTTTGAGAGGAAAAATATCTATCTAACCAGCAGTGTCAGTCTAAAATATAGTCAGAAGAGTTGATAGTTTCGCTATCTATGATAGTTTGAGAGGAAAAATATCTATCTAACCAGCAATGTCAGTCTAAAATATAGTCAGAAGAGTTGATAGTTCCGCCATCTATGATAGTTTGAGAGGAAAAAAATCTATCTAAGAAGGAGTTCCACTCTAAAATATAGCCAAAAGAATTGATAGTTTCGCCATCTATGATAGTTTGATAGGAAAAAAATCTATCTAAGGAGGAGTGCCCAACTCTGCTTGCCTCGAGTGCGGATCGAGTGGGCTATAATGAAAGCCGAGCCATGGAGCAAACCAGGAGAGTCGACTCTGGCAGTTTCCGTTACCGTACGGTAGAGGAGGCATGCAGAAGCGTTGCAGAAGCTAGTGCTTCTAGCTGCCTTTAGTTTTGTTCATAGATATGTTTACTATATCCATGGTTTTCTTACTGAACAATATTTCCCCAATCTTAATATCTCCCGTTTTTCCGTACGAAAAAAAAGGGGCGCCACGGTGGCGTTTCGAAAATCGGTTATCATTAAGTTGACTCACCTGGTTTACTCCATGGTCGACTCGTGTTTGAAAATATGGCAAAGAAAAACCTGTAAACAAGAGGTTGGGCGACTTGGGCCGCGGGCGTGTTTGCTTTACAGGCGTGGTAACGCGGCATTTTGGTTTAAAATTAATACCTCGGTTACTTCTCAACCGTTTTGCACCAAATTCGTTTTATTTTGAAGATAGAAATCTCTTCTACCCAAATTTAAACCACAATATTACATAACAAAATTTACCAAGTCTCATCTTATAAATATTCACTGAAAAGCCTAGTCCTTCAAAATATTACAGGCCGGCAACCACCCATTTTCCGAACGTGTAGGAAAATAATTTGTAAGAGATTTATTACCTACAGCCTACTACACGTATTTGAAACTAAGGCCTAGAGGTCCGTGCACTCGAGCTAAAAACTCGCGGATATTTTAAATCCTGAAGATCCTGAAGTTTTTTGTCTCTTGACAGCACGTACAAAGCTACGTTACATAGAGAAACAGCTTTGCGCGTGCTGACAACCGATATTGTAACAGAGTATATACAGAATAAGCTGTCGTTCGAGATAGGGAGTTGCCGATCCTGTAGCGTGAAAACAAATTTCCTCAAGCGCATTCTTTATCCATGACAAGACTTTTAAATTATCGTCTGCTTCTTGGGTTCAAAGATCTTATTAATTTGATTGGTTGGCCACTAGATGGCGGATTTTAGTTTAGCAGCGCGTGGATAAAAAACGACTTCTCGAGTTCGTTTATGCACGCGCCAAATTCCATTTTTAAAGTTAAGCCTAATTTCAAACACGTAGCTTCTAGAGCAGTCGCGCTGCTGTACTATAATTTCGTTTATCATGGAAGTTAAACAAGTAGTAATCCATCGAAATGCCCCGTGTACTGTTACAAAACGTACGCAAACTGCACCAATTAAAATGTAGAGTACTACCGAACCAAGTACTAACAATAATAATAATAAAGAAACTACAATTACCAGTTGTTGTCAAGAAACTAGTTTTGAACTAAATTTTGGGGGTTTATTACTTAGGGGTTGGTTCGGACGACGACGTAACTTCTCCTCCGGAACATCCAGCTTGTCATTCCTGTGATTGTGAAATTGCGGTTTGGCCTGGGCAGGACGAAGCCAAGACCGGTCGCAGCGTAGTTCGAACGGAAGGAGTGTGAAGAAAATATTCCTGCTCGACCTTCGGGTGGGAAATAATGTTCCAATATAGCGAAAACACTGAAAATTCTACAAAGCGACCCAGGTCCAGATTTCAAAAGTTAAAGAAAAGTCTAACCTAACCTAAGAACTTGGAGCTTTACAAACAAGAAGAAGTAATCTCCTGAAATATAAAAAAAATTTAAAAATGTTTTTGTTAAAATTTAACTATTGCCCCAAAATTAATGCACAAATAAAGCCAAATTGTTTTAAATCCTTTGAAATTATTAAGCAGTGATAAATTCCAAGGCTAATAAGCATATAAACACTAATTATTAAGTCCATTTCACACATTTATTTTTTTAAAAACCAAAAAAAAACCCAAAACGTTGTTAAAAAGTCCTCTAACTTACCAGGAAAATAGCGTACGTTAGGCTTAGCGAAAGCTTTACAATAGTCTGAGTAAATTGCACCTTATTACTTAAGAAAATTGGTAAATAGTTGCAATTTAATCGTAAATCTAATCAATAATAATAAATATTGTAACGGGGAAAAACTCCCCGGTTCAACTCATGATACATATATTTACAAGAATTCAAACATATCTGATTATTTGGAGAGTCTATAGAGAAGGAGATTTAAAGGGATCGTGGCTTCTAGGTGAAGGCACATATGAACTCTAATCTTAATAATGATAAAAGCACTAAAATATAAAATTATTATTACAGGCAAAGGCAGGGCGTCGTGCGCAAACTTCCGCCTTTTGCGCACGACGCCCTGCCTTTGCCTGTACTAAATTGCGTTGCGTCCGACGTTTATGAATTCCACCATTAGTAAGCGCCAGCAATGCGCGAGATCCGTTATAGAACGGTGCAATGATATGTCCTTAAACAGCGTTTCCGCTGTCTCTTAAAAGATAGAGCATTGCATTATGCACCAGAAAAAGCCAGTCAAATAATATACGCTTGCATAATTCTACATAACATATGTCGACTAAGAGGAGTTCCGGTCGATTTCAATGAACTAGAGCCATTACAACTTGGGGAATTAGATGGATTATGGCACGATAATAGAAACATCAAATCTATGCCTCAATGAACTATTTTCCAACCTTACATCTATGGACGCGACTTTTAACAGGTGATTTAGGTAGACACTACACTGCGAGTAATAAGAAAGTACCTGATTAATACAGGACAAGAGCACATTTCAAAGAGGAATTACCGAATTTGACAAAACTTTATGGTTGATATTCGTAACACCAGGCTTTTTTTCTTGAGTTTCTCAATGTTGGGTCCGGCCCGGTCCGCAAACCCCTACACATAAAACCTGCGCAGAACGTCCTATTATAGACCAGTAATAACGTTTCTGATCTGATAAAGGATCTTTTCTGAATCAGTTCCCAGCCAAATTTGTTTTTTGGTTTATCCGGCTGAGTGTCACAAACAAACAAGTCACACACACACACAACAGACTATCACAGCAATAGCTACTTTTGTATAATAATAAAACAAGTAGATAAAAAGTTCAAGTCCGTGCTATAACGGGAACATTTTATGATCTAAAAGTCGTATTTTTCGAAAGAGGGACACGCAATAACAATATAACGACGCAGCGAGATCACGAAAGGGAAATAAATAAAGAAAAAAATAGTCTATTAATGAATAAATCAATATTATGACAATAGTTCAAAAGCCGAGTTAAGTATAAGTGAAAACGCCCCATGACATCGCCAGTGGACAAAACAATACACTATTATTAGAAGTAGCTTCAAATTTCCCAAGAATATAGAAAGCGAGCGACCCGGGTTTTAGCTTTTCAGGATATTTTTGTTATTTTACTGTCCGCCATTTACAAGATGGCGGCATATTCAACCCCTAAAATACAGGATTTAGAGAACCAGTATACTAAATATGAAAGAAATCGGTTGAAACTTAACATCAATGTTATTCCGTAAGGAAGGTTTTTTTTACATTTGTGGCCTACATTTTTAAAAATGGCCGCGTATTTGAAAAAATCTTTCTTAATGTTTACCTACTACTAGAAGTATATAATACTTCTCTTCGAGAGAAGTGTACCACAAAACGGGGTAACTGTAACGTCATTCTTCCCAACATCATTTTACATTTGGAGCAAGGCTATTAAACCGAATCACATACGCGATAAATAGTTCCCTCATCATTACTCTATTAGCGCTTAACTATTTGCCAAGGCGTTCTTGTGGATTTTTGTCCCACGTCAAGACAATCAAGGTTTGTAGGTTGATTGCTGGGCATTTAGTACCACACAGTTATAGAATTCACCCTAGCACGGTGCGATGCCCATGTGAAGTTTGATGAGCAGGAGAGTAAACAAAAATCAAGATCCTGGGATGAATCATATTTTACATAACTAAACTATTAAGATAATACAGAGAGTCATCCTTCTATTATCTATTCCTGCTAATACTGAAGTATAACGTCTACGCTTTCTAGTTAAAGCGGTTTAGATTGGGCGTTGGTCGTAATCGTGAGTCAATCAGTCAAGACTTGTAGAAACAAACAGGAATAAATACAGCTAATAGAAATAATTGTGCCCCCAAATATCCCTTGTCAATTTTGTGGACCTCATAATTCTGACGGCAGGTGAGAGTGCCCAAGGTTCAACGCGCAGCGAGATAAATTATTCGCAAGGTAAAATTCGTCAAAATTATTAGCTCCTCCCACAAAATGCGGCTAGATATACATTAATGAAATGGTTTTACAATGATTCCTGTGTACTTTATGTATTCTTGATACATACAATAATGATAAGGTGTCACATGCAGGCGAACTAACTTTTTTGCACGCTCCAAATACTGTTATCTTAAACACATAACAATATTTACTATTCACGAAACACGCGTATAAATTCTTCAATCAATAAAGAGAAAACGTCGGGTTCCGTTTAAAAGTTTCTCACGAAAAGCATTCCGAAAGAAGAAACGTGAACAACTTCTTAATGATATTTCGTGGTCGTTTAAAGACACTGAAATTTTCTTTCTTCTTTCGTTTACATTTTTACTGACGTTGTTTGACACGACGTGTTTATATCGAACAGATACGTCAGAGTGTTGCCAAATTTAATCAAAATAGAACGAAGAAGGTTGCACGCTATTATTGTCCGAGTTGGGAATTCACTTGCGAAATACTGGAAATTGGTTTCCCGTATTTATAGTTGAAGACATTACGTCAGTCTCTACACGTAAATTAACTTAAAATTCGTCGTAATATGTATACGGGTTATTATGCAAGTTCAGCTGATTTTCACAAATATAAAGACTACGACAAATCGAATCTGACCACGTGCAAATGGGAGGAAGATTTTAAAACGATTTTCATGTGGTTTGTATTATTTCTAACCATTCGGTGTTTGCTTAATTAAAAGTCCGCTTTTTTCTAGACCCCATTAAAAGAAAAGCAAATCCCTTGAAATTCTGAAACACCCCATCCCTATGTTTCTTAGATAAATTTTAACTCTGATAAAATGTTTGTTCGTTAAATGACACACGGAGACAACGTAGCACGAATTCACTTTGTCTGACCTTTGAGAGAACTAGCTTCGTAATGGGAATCCAAACTGGTGGGTGCAGACAGGGTTGATTCGGATTCGATACCCTTAACTATAAAATATATAGTACAGGACAAATACCTGGAAGATTTGAACCAAAGCATTTAGACAACTTACGGAACCTTGTCCGTTAATTTTATAAAACACTATCAAAGTCTGAAAAGTTGACGTGTTAAGCTACAGATCTTTTCGACTTCCAGTTACATTATATACCAATTTTAATAAATTTTGAAGTAGACTGTAGAACCTATTGTACCTTCCGTGAATACGCTATCTGAACGAAATTGAAAATGCATTAAATATTTAACATACAGGGTGTTTCTGAAAAGTCCATCACAAATTAAGGGGCGTGTTTATGGGACCAAACTGAGCGGAAAGTACCAAAGAACATGGGGTGTACAACATTTTGTTACGGAGATATGGCCTTCCAAACATTCGCCCCTAAAACAAGGAAATATCCAAAAATGAGGAGTAACACTTAAGACCGACTAACCAGCTTGTTTAAAATTACTAGACAATTTCAATAGCCTTTAATCGAACAATTGATTTCTACCTTTACTAATCAGAAGCGTATAAATGAGTAGAAGTATGCCTACGGTGGTAATGTAAAATTAATCCCAAGTGACATGATGTTTCAAGATCTTCCCAGCACCAAGTAAAATGGTTCTGATTGAAGGGACTTTTATTAGCACAGCGTAAACAACGTTATTTTCAGGAATTAGTCCAAATGTCCACGGGCGGCATTACAAAAACGAGGCAGTCTTTCGAATGATACTTGGACATGTTGGAAGATCCCTGGCTTGTTCCTGTTATCTCAAACCGTAAAAAGCTACGCAAATCTTCATCATCACGGACAACACTCTTGTACGTTAGGTATGACCTTGAGAAAACCTAAAAGGACATCTCGAATGTATTTGAAAAACCCATCTCCAATTAAGGGGCGTGTTGTTTGTTTCCAACAGAGTAAACTCGCCCAGAGAACAATTACAATGCAGAGCCACGTTTCGGCGTTAATGGCCCACAAAGGTGGTGCCAAACAAAAGAACAAACTTTAATTTGTTTCGTTCAGTAAGTGTTTCATGTGTCATAGATAAAACGCCATGATTAATGCACAAAGAAAATGTTATTGACAAGTTTTCGGACCGCGATGCTGAAATGTGGTGGTGCACCATCGTGCATGAACCACATTCTGTTTATTAAACCTAAGGGTACGTCTTCGAGTAGTTCTGGTAAATCGTCCCGTAAGAACTACAAGTAAGCCACACCGTTTAACCTGGGCTCTAGGAAATATGGCCCAATTAAATTGTCACCCACAATACTACACCACACGTTTAAGCTGAATTGTACTTTGTGAATTCTAACGCAAGTTGCGTGTGGTTTTTTCTTAATCAGCAAACCAATTGGCGGCTGCTTGTTTTTGGATCGTCCTCGAAAATAGTGAGAACTTCGCCTATTCTTAAAAAACAGAGCACTAAAACAGAGCACTATGTTTTTTAAGAAAGGAATAAAAGAGGTTTCACGTACATGTGTTTGTTTTATTAAACTCATAATTCAACGAAGTCTGTTACAATGCCTTTCTTCACAAATGCCGAATATGCGGATATGCACCTAATGTATGGACTAGCCGAGGGGAATGCCGCTGCAGCTGTACGCTTGTATCAGGAAAGATTACCGCAGAGGCGACTACCAAATCGACTGACGTTCGAGGCTGTGGACAGACGTTTGAGGCAAGATGGACGAATCCAACCGGCTGGACCTCAACCTAGAGCGAGAGCCATCCCAGAGGCCGTAGAAGACGAAGTTCTCACCATTTTCGAGGACGAGCCTGAATCAAGTACCCGCCAAGTTGGTCGCCGATTAGGCGTAAACCACACGCTCGTGTGGAAAATCCTCAGAAGCCACCGGTTTCATCCTTTCCATGTTCAAAAAGTTCAAGGTTTGAATCCAGCGGACTACCCACGACGCACGGCGTTTTGTCAGTGGTTTCTGGCTAAAGTAAACGATATCGATTTCCCACGGGATTTGTTGGTTACTGACGAAGCTAACTTTTCACGGGATGGTATTATTAACTTACATAATAAACATCAATGGTCCCAGCTAAACCCCCACGCAACTTGCGTTAGAAGTCACCAAGTACAATTCAGTTTAAACGTGTGGTGTGGTATTGTGGGTGACAATTTAATTGGGCCATATTTCCTAGAGCCCAGGTTAAACGGTGTGGCTTACTTGCAGTTCTTACGGGACGATTTACCGGAACTACTCGAAGACGTACCCTTAGGTTTGGTAAACAGAATGTGGTTCATGCACGATGGTGCACCACCACATTTCAGCATCGCGGTCCGAAATTATCTTAACGCGACCTTCCCTTTGCGGTGGTTAGGTCGAGGTGGACCTGTGGAGTGGCCTGCTCGATCACCCGATCTGAACCCTTGTGATTTCTTTCTTTGGGGCCACCTGAAAGACTTAGTTTATCAGACTGAAGTGCCCGATGTTGAAGAGCTACGTCGACGAATAATTCACGGCTGTCAAACAATTCGCGAAACTCCAGGCATTTTTCAACGTGTAAGGGAATCATTTGTAAGACGTGCTAATGTGTGCCTTAACGCGGGTGGTGAACACTTTGAACAATTTTTGTAACTAGTTGCAATTAAATGTTAAAACTTGTCAATAAATTCATTTTCTTCGTGCATTAATCATGGCGTTTCATCTATGACACATGAAACACTTACTGAACGAAACAAATTAAAGTTTGTTCTTGTTTTTGGGACCACCTTTGTGGGCCATTAACGCCGAAACGTGGCTCTGCATTGTAATTGTTCTCTGGGCGAGTTTACTCTGTTGGAAACAAACAACACGCCCCTTAATTGGAGATGGGTTTTTCAAATACATTCGAGATGTCCTTTTAGGTTTTCTCAAGGTCATACCTAACGTACAAGAGTGTTGTCCGTGATGATGAAGATTTGCGTAGCTTTTTACGGTTTGAGATAACAGGAACAAGCCAGGGATCTTCCAACATGTCCAAGTATCATTCGAAAGACTGCCTCGTTTTTGTAATGCCGCCCGTGGACATTTGGACTAATTCCTGAAAATAACGTTGTTTACGCTGTGCTAATAAAAGTCCCTTCAATCAGAACCATTTTACTTGGTGCTGGGAAGATCTTGAAACATCATGTCACTTGGGATTAATTTTACATTACCACCGTAGGCATACTTCTACTCATTTATACGCTTCTGATTAGTAAAGGTAGAAATCAATTGTTCGATTAAAGGCTATTGAAATTGTCTAGTAATTTTAAACAAGCTGGTTAGTCGGTCTTAAGTGTTACTCCTCATTTTTGGATATTTCCTTGTTTTAGGGGCGAATGTTTGGAAGGCCATATCTCCGTAACAAAATGTTGTACACCCCATGTTCTTTGGTACTTTCCGCTCAGTTTGGTCCCATAAACACGCCCCTTAATTTGTGATGGACTTTTCAGAAACACCCTGTATATATGTTTTGTGTTTTGACTGTTTTCCGAAGTTCAATTAAACATCGCTCATCAATTCTAATTTCTAATGCAGTTTATGATATTTTTTCAGCGAAAAGGAAGAGCTAAGACCCGCGCTAAGACCAAGTATACCCATTAGAACTTCTAGAAGAAGCCGAAAATTGGAGCAACAGGATGTATCACGTCTAAAATTGACTCGACGTGGAACCAATTTTATAACACTCTTTATGTTAGCCGCGTGCGGCTTTTACACCATCAGTTTCTTAATAGATTATTCCAAATACCCCACGGTTATGACCATGCACAGTGACCAGAATGAATTGGCCACTTTCCCTTCCATTGTATTGTGCAATACCAACAGGTACGTCAATCTAGAATTCAATGACCATCCAATTGAAAAATAGATGACCACGGCAAGATTATAGGCCCCATCGTTTGTAAGGCTCTATCGAGAACATTTTAGTTGCTAAGGTAACCCCCAAGTAAGACTTAATCCTTTTTAAAATCTTTAATGAGTTTTTAGTGAGTAGACCCTCAGTAATTATTACCCCTTTTAAAAAATCACCAATGAATCTCTATCCCTTTTAAAAATAGCCCCTCGACGCGCTACCTTTAACAGTGCTAAAATTATAAGCCGTAACCCAGACACAACCCATAATGCCCGTAACTTTTAAATCACCAATGAAAATAATAATAAATAATGAATCATTATCCATTTTTAAAGCATCAAAAGTAAACGTGAAAAAAATAATTAGAATGTGAAATACACCTTTATGTAAGCGTGAGCAAAAGTGTATAGATATGAAAACAAAAAGTGCACGTCATTAACAATTCCCCGCGTTTGGCTGTACACGACATGTAAACTGAGAAGCTAACTACCCTCCGCTCAACCGCCTACAGGAACTAACCAATCAGGGAAGAGCTTCTTGACGTCGTAGGTTTATAGAAAGTAGTACATAATGCTTGAGATCCAAACGTTAATTTAAGGTACTAGACCTAGCAACTGCTACTTTATGAGCTTGTTCCCTATGCCACGGTCGTGAAGGTAATCATAATTAGAGGGGGATCGACACTATTCTGGGATAAAAGAGGGCTTCTCATACAACACGGCGGGAGCAAGTTTCAACGAAGTGTACTTTTTGTTTTTATCTATATCTATATAAATCAAAGTCCTGACTGACTGACTGACAGACAGACAGACTGACTGACTGATAATCAACGCCCAGCCCAAACCGCTTGCCCTAGAAGGCTGAAAATTTGCAGGAACGTTACTCATGAGTAGTAAGGGCGTACTAAGAAATATTTTTCCAATCCGCCGCCATCTTAAAAAATGGCGCCCAGAAATGTAAAAACTTTTCTCTATGCAACAAAGTCCGCGCGTTTCAACCGATTTCAAAAATATTTAGTACACGGGTTTCCTATAACCTATACAGTAGACGGACTGAATGGTCTTTTGGGTTCGATTTGTTGCCATCTTTTTAAATGGCGGCCAAAAACTAAAAAAACATTCTTTATGGAATAATGTCCGCGTGAAAAGTAATAAAAAATGTCCCGATGGGCTGACGGGCAACGCCGAGTGCCTAGGGTGCTACAAAAATATTAGGCATCAGTAAAATCTACCCATTATCATTTTGATGGAAGTTCTTATTACACGCGAGCGACGCCGCGGGTAACAGCTAGTATCTATATACTTTTGAAAATCACTAATGAACGAAAATTATCATTAGTGAATAGCCCCTTGACGCGCTACCTTCTACAGTGCTAAAATTGTAACCCATACACCAAGACACAACCCATAATCTTCATCCCTTTTAAAATAACCAATGAAAATCTAAAACGAACGAAAAATATCATCTTAACACAATAGTAAGTAACTTTTACAACAGGAGAAGTGAAACTAATTGACTATCGTTTAGATGCCCATCAAACGATGTGGCTAAATACGCCACAATAGTCCCTGGTGAAGGTTGCACCGTCTAAACATCATTTTAAATTTATCTTTAAGTATTAAGAAGTCATATTTCTGCGAACGAGCGGCAGAAGAAGATTTTGATGTGTCCTTAAAGTGGAAGGTAGCAGAAAGCTTTATGAAGAGAACTTGTGACAGGCCCAAGGATTACGAAGTAATTTGTTTTAAAATTAATAATTAATAATGTTTTTAAAATTAAAATAATAAGAGTCTGATTCGTTGTTTCGTAACGTAGTTTTTCGAGTTCAACACGTCACAATTTGATTGCCATAATATTAAGAGCGAGTTTTTGTCTAGACTATTGGCTACGTTAGACTTTGCAATGCTTCTTACCGAAGAGGAAAAGACTAACGCCTCCCAGAAGAGTTCCGAGTTTGTAAAAGCGTGCTTGTACAACAGTAACTATTGCTCCCACGAGTAGGTTGTCATATTAGCGCGCCATTTGAGAAGAAATAGTATCTCTTTATGGAAATCCAAGTGATACAAAAAGGCTTACTGAAGTCTATTAGCAAAGGGGCTTGGCATATTTAAACCAAAAATATATTATAACAAAAATAGTTCTTCGAACTGAAGAAACCGTTTGGGGTCCCCTACTATCTACCCTTAAAACAGAGTTTGACTCTGAATATAAATGACCCGCCGATTTTCACTATGGTGTTATTTACTCTCAGTGGCCACATATTTTTTTTCTGATTTCAGTTAAGCCAGGACTAGATTTAATTATAGAAGTAGGAATGGAGAACGGTTAGTATTTACTTCAGTCCGACTCATAGCCCAGTACAGAGCTCCTCCCTTCAACACGTAACGAAAAGTTTAAATTATCTTTTTGGCTCACTTAAACCACGTTTTGATGACGTTGCTGACGGGGACGGCGAAAAATACGTAATTCCTTTTTACCTCAGTCGCTATGACTCGCCTCTTCTTTCATACCCCCCCCCGTCCCGTGGAGGAGGGTCCGAGACTTTGAAGCGCACCCACATTACTCTGTTCTCCATTCTACTTCTAAAATTAAATCTATCCCTTTTTAAGCCCTTTTCATTCAGAATTTTTAATTTATGGTGTTTTTTCTAGAAATTTTACTCAAATTAGGTCAGCAATGTTTGGAAACAATTGCTTTCGCACCAACTTTGACGATCCATCGACTTCTTACGGTTACATAAGTGGTAGGTTGATCTCTTTCTCTAGAGGTCTTTTTCTTTTGAATTTTGTAAAGACGTTCTTAAAGCCAAGAAAATTATTTTGTCTACGTAAATAAGAAAAGTTGCCGAAAAACTGGCATGCAGGGCGTTCAAAAAAAAAGGATAATAGGACCGAAGTGTGTATATATATGTTCCAAGTTCTTTGGAGGATGCACAGAGTGTCATCGCTCTTCAATTATCCCCTTCTGCTTCCATTTAATACCGATTTATTTTTCTTCACAGGGTTAAGTTTGGCTTTCGACGTGGATGTGAAAGAGTATCTTACATCATTTGTATCAAATATGGGTCTTCACGTAGAAATTCAACATAACAAAAATGTCCTCCCTAAATTAACATCAGATATAATTCACGTCTCCCCTGACACCTACACCTACATTAGCATGGACCAGGTTAGAGACTTTACCATACCAATTTTAACATTAAAATCAAAAATAGGAAGAATTAAGTCTTTTTTACACAGATTTACGAAAAAAGATTGAAGGCACCTTACATCGATAATTGCCGCGAATATAAGGATGATTCTAGAAAGGTATCACCTTGGTTTTAGATACCAGTGAGCACGTATGAGAAGGAGAATCATAGATAGAAGAGGGAAGGTAACTATAACGGCACAGCCTGATATCGCTCTCACGCGCACCTACTTCGGCGCACAGCCGAGGATTCAGACGTCACGTGATCCGTTAAAGCATAGCGCGGCTCCTGTGTATCCCCTACAAGGGGACTTTCCTCCTGAACTCCGGTTTTGGCTTGGAAAAGGATAGTGGGCGGGATTTATAAGTGCACGTATAAATCTCGCCCACAAATGCCTCTAGCTTCGGGAAGCTAAAACTGGAGGAAATTCAAACGCCGTTAACGAAAAAACGGCTCACACCAGAGATCAGCGTGGTAACTGTATCTTAGGCAGGCTAAGGTTAGTTTACCGAGGCCCTGTTAGCACGTACAAGAATCACCTAAGCCTCGACCGAGTCGACCGTAATACTGACCGAAACGTAACCGAACTTCTGTTTTATTTTTAATCTCTGTTGCGCCGGCTGCGCATGCGCGGCACTCTGATATCGAGCCACACCACTGGTACCGGTTTTGAAAGGGGCACTGACGGAGAATTTGGGCTCTCCGACTCTCCTTCTCAAACGTCCTCACAAGGGGGTTCCTAAAATGTGGGTAGTACAGAACTACAGTAGGTTTTATGGGCGGACAATTCATAGTCGAAAATGTTTATGATATTTTTCTCAAAGGGAAACACCCTAAACCAATTATGTTTGGATTGTTTTACAGATGACCCCTCATATCATCTTGAAATGCCTGCACGTACAAAGCGAAGCTTCGTCCTATATCCATACCTTTTATAAGGAGGAGTCTAGCTTTGCACTTGCTGACATTTCAGTGAAACATTGACTGTTGTTGGGTGAAAAAATACAGATATGTAATTAAAATCTTCTTGTCTCATAAGAGTTGCATGGATGAATGTTGGAATAACCTCACCATGGAGAAATGCAATTGCAAGGATCCATTGGTGAATTACCCCATGACGGACAATCCTTGTGATATCTTGGATGCGACACAAAGTAAACCACAAGGTGTTTCAGATAAAAAAACTCACGTCCATTTTCGAAAGAAAAACAAACTCTCGGTGGCGCATTCATTTCTTCCCTAAAAGAATATAATAAGTACCATAAGTAAACAAGATATATGCCATAAGTATATACTTCTTAATGCTAGAGACTTACTGAGAGCTAGTTCGAGAACGACGCGAGAATTGACTGCACACTGTTTTGCAGTCCATCTTCATATTTAGGCTATACTAAACCTTTGTCAGCGCCTCACCAGGCGTTGCTGTGCGAGAATTTATGACGTTTCACCAACGTCACTTCATGACAAGCTCTCAGTAACCAGTGACAACTTATGGAAGTACTCAAAGCGTATTCCATTTACTGCTCTGGGTCGATCTCGAAGCGCTCTGCAATTCAATTTGTAAATAAAGATCCGCTCGCGCTTGGATTTCAATTTTCCGTTTGCTGAGTCATATAGAAACCAAATTCGCTTCACAAAATTATAAGTGAATAATAAACTATGAGCTCTCTCTGAAAAACAGTACGGACAAAGAAACCAACAAACTTTCGGAAATGTATATTACATTTTTATCTGCGTCATCTGTATCAATGTTAAGTCAAAGTCCACACTGACTACTTCGTTGAAATCATCAAAGGTACATAGAAAAAACACAAAGTATCTAACAACCATTTTAGCCTGCCTTTGCCACCGCCTGACTCGCTATCGGGAATCGTTTTGAAATCATTTTAAGTCAATCAGATTATTCATTGATGAGCTACTCGTTATTCCCCTGCGAATTATAGTGGTCAACCGAGAAACTATGGTAACTCCAGAGTTTACTTTGTGTCGGACAAAAACGCGGGCCTTTGCCTTTCGCGTTGCAAACTTGCAGTACGATATTTGTAGTGAGTTAACATGCATGGGGTGTTGGAAGTGATTATAATAAAGTTTGACCCCCTTCAAAACGGATGTCGATGAAAAAGCTTCCAGTTAGACACTTTATGTGATTTTTCCTATGTACGCCCAATACGAGGGTTACCTACAATTTTTTACCATCGAAGTAGACTATTTACTGTTTTGTTTAAAGGGTATGCTTTTTGTTTGTAGAGTGTTGCGTATATGGTGCCCGAGAACAACTCCTAGAAAATGTTAGAAAATGCGATTGCCGACATTCTTGCGAGTAAATATGCCTTATTTTGGTCTTACCATTAAATTCAGGATCTTTTATCTATCATTTGTGTGTGACTGTGTCTGTATTACCTCTTCGAGGCATTATTAAAATCAGGGATTGATTTGATTTTAGAAGTAGGAATGTAATCTGGGCGCGCGTCAAAGTCCGGACCCACTTCCACGGGACGGAGGGGTATGAAAGGAAGAGGCGAGTGATAGCGACAGAGGTAAAAAGGAATTACGTGTTTTGGCCGTCCCCGTCAGCAACGTCATCAAAAACGTAGTTTAAGTGAGCCAATAAGATAATTTAAACTTTTCGTCACGTGTTGGAGGGAGGGCTCTATACTGGGTTACGAGTCGGACTGAAGTAAATACTAACCGTTCTCCATTCCTACTTCTAAAATTAAATATATTCCTGCTAATTAAGCTGGATTAATAAACCAAAGCAGGTGCCAAATTACACTGAATGATTTTCGTGTGAAACACAAATCTCAGTTTGTAAAACAAACTTTCATAAGTTTCAAAGTGTATACTAATAAATGGAGATTATTGAGCATTTGAAAGCAAATATCTATAGTTGATGATTGATCACGCTCCCATATTGTTCTCTGTATACCAATTACAAATTGCGTGTGATCATTCAAGGGTAGGTTTTATATATTACATACAATTGTGCCTTGAGTACACCCTAAGTACAGCGATTATGCATTGAGTCAATGGTACCTCGGCTGAGTTGTTTAAATGAAATTTAAACATTTTTACCGTGAAATTTTAATTTGTTATATGAAATTTATGCTTAATATATTGCTTAATTAATATATTTGCCTTTTTATTTATAGATCAGTGCATTATACAGTGTCGCTGTCAACACTAAGTCAAATTGTAAGCGTATCCCATATCAAACTTATTTACTTGTGATTAGGGATGAACCGGTACCGATACCATATCGGTATTGGCGCCGATACTCGGGGTTTCCCGATAGTATCGGATCCGTTGGTTTAATATGATAATAAACCGATACTCATTCAAAATGCTTTAGATGACGTTACATGACATTTTTAGGTCTTTCAGTAATGTATTGATGGTGATAATACATTTCTATAAATGTCAGTAAGCCGTGATATTAATTTATTATAACATTGTACTTGGTAGTATAATTCATGAAATTACTCTAATTATTTCGTAGTATTTTTTATACATATGTAAATCTCACTGAACTACTAAAAATATCGGTATCGGTTGAAGTATCGGGTTTTGGATCATAGTGAGTAAATATCGGTACCGATCGGTATCGGTTCATGTTTGCACCGGTATCGATCGGTGTCGAGTTAAGGCTGGTATCGGTCATCTCTACTTATGATTGTACACAAAGTTGTCACTAAAGGGGTCAAAAACATTTCAAATTCTTACCTGATGTTTATGGGCTGCAGTGTTGATGGTTAGTGATAATCCCCTAACCATCTTACCTCTTTTCTCCCTGGATTCCTAAATGTTCTGACAAGACTGTTGTGGGTCAGCTAAACCCTTATAGTGAAAAATAGCATATTTATTTCAGTGCAATTACAAACGCACAGGATGTTAGAAATTAAGGGGGTGTTCTCATTGCAATTTCGAGTCTAAAATGTTTTATGACATTTTTCCGTCCGGGCCATCGTTTTCAAATTAATAGTGGAGTACTTTATGAATGACCCCTTAAAACAATCCAAACGTTACGGCAAAAATGCCATAGAACATTTTAGACTCGAAATCGCGATAAGAACGCTTCCTAAATTTCTGATAGACATTTCCAAAAAGAGTGGTAGGACGGAAGTAGAGTCAAAGAGGAGAGAAAGAGGGAGAGAGAATCAGTATAGGCAGCCATGATCCATGCGTGATGAAAACGGGGATAAATCTACGGTACACCGCGGCCGCGCTGCGCCTGAGCGCAGCTTTCTCGCACATAGTTGACGTAGGGGATGACAGAGATAAGGCGAGGAGGTCAATCCCCCAATGCGCAAAGGATGTGCGTCCTAAAACTAAACGTACCGAAAATTGTTTTTACTACCCCCTATTTTCCCATTTTTCGGCGGATTTTACAAAGCACCTTTCGATCTCCCTCTCTCTCCTCTTTGGTAGAGTGATGGGTGATTTTGAGTCAAAAATGTGCCATAACATTCTCAAATCAAAATTTCCCAAAAACACCCATTCTACATCGGTCCTACCACAATTTTTGGAACACCTTGCGTATAAATATTTTCTAGCACGGAATCAACAACGATACTGGATCTGGATTGTGCGTATTGAATGCTTTGAAAAATGTCAACTTTCTTTAAGATTCATAGACCATTTCAAATTACAGAGTTCGCTTTTACTTACGAAATTCGGACATCACAAGATTCGAATCGAATCCCAAGTATCGGGTCTGTACCTACTAAATTTTATATCTGAAAATATTTCCAAGATAATTAAATATCATTTACAGGTAACAGACTTCTTTTCAAACCTGGTTAGTATAGAATCATTTCACTTAACTAGCAAATGTTCCCTTAAAATGTGTGGATGTTATCGCTACTTTACCAGGCCGCTATTTTCTAAAATGGCCGTAGTTTCAAGCCAAAAATCAAACTTCCTTGTATAGATTGTTAACCAGTTTTTCAAATATCAGTGAAACTGGAAATTCTGTTAGAACAGTTAAAAGTTGCCGACAGAATACTGGCAGGATGTTTTAGTTCCTTTTCCGACGGCCATTTTCAAACATGGTGGAATATTCAAACCGAAAACGATAGATTCTGTCTACAGGATATAGTAAACCTGTAAACATAATTTTAGTCAATTCGGTTGAAAAAAAAAACTAAAATAATTCGGGAGTTTTCATTTCTGGATGCCATTTTCCAAGATGGCGGAATATTCAAACCGAAAACCTTATATTCTGTCTACAGGGTGCAGTGAACCTGTATACTTAATTTTAGTCAAATCTACTAAAAAAACCAGAAATAATTCCGTTAGTAAGTTGTTTTCATTTCTGCCTGCCATTTTCCAAGATAGCGGCATATTCAAACCGAAAACAGTACATTCGGTCTACAGGATTTAGTAAATCTGTATACAAAATTTTAGTCAATACCCGAAATAATTCCGTTTGTAAGGGGTTTTCATTTCTGGCTGCCATTTTCCAAGATGGTGGCGGATTGGAAAAACCATTTTTAGTGAGCACATACTACGTAGCATATTTTAGCGGCCTAGGTAAAGTTGTTTGGGCTAGGAATTTATCATAAGTCAATCAGGTCTTATTTTTACACATATGTAAACTAATTTCGGTTTAATTGTATTTTTCTGATTAAGGGTGGACAATTTGGTCTTTGGTTAGGCCTGTCACTTGCCGACATTTTTGGTGGATTTTACTACAACATTTTGGCATATTTGTTCAAAAGAAAAAACAAAAAATACGTTCTGAAAAAAACCGTTCAACATAGACGATTAAATTCAGCGATATATTTTTAAAATAATTCAGTTTTAACAGGGAAAGATTTAATTTTAGAAGTAGGAATGGAAAACGGTTAGTATTTACTTCAGTCCGACTCATAGCCCAGTATAGAGCCCCTCCCTCCAACACGTAACGAAAGTTTAAATTATCTTATTGGCTCACTTGAACTACGTTTTGATGACGTTGCTGGCGGGGACGGCGAAAAATACTTAATTCCTTTTTACCTCTGTCGCTATGATTCGCCTCTTCTTTCATTCCCCTCCGTCCCGTGGAAGGGGGTCCGGGACTTTGACGCACGCCCACATTATTCTGTTCTCCATTCCTACTCCTAAAATTAAATCTATCCCTGATTTTAAGATAAAAGCGCTTCACTAAAAACAGGCATTTCCGCAAATTATAATTTCTATTTAATCCGAGCTTCGACAAATTAAATGTTAAATTAATGTTAATTAATAAAGTATAAAAGTTGAATAAATAAATTACGTAATCTTTTAATTCTTTGGAACATATTAAATATAATAAATGTTTCACTATTAAATTTTCTTTTGGGAACAGTAGAACAGCGGAAAACGTTTACTAAACAGTAAGGACAACAAAACAGGGTCACTAAAAATGTTTCAAAATTTGTAATCGACGTTTTAGCTACGTGTTATTATACAGGGCGTTTCTGATAAGTCTGCCATAAATTAAGGGGTGTTCTTTGGGCCATTTTGAGTCGAAAATATTCTGGGCCACCGTTTAAAAGTGTTGATTTAATTAAGAAACTAAAAGACAAAGCTAATTTAATTAAGGGGTCATACCTAAAACACTCAAATCATAACTCGAAAACAGTGACCCTTAGGGAAAAAATGGAGATAGAACCCTGTATAATACCGAGCTCTATAGCAGCTTAACTCACAGAAGTCCTGACAACACTGCTGTGGTGACTAATTCATTTTCTCGAAAAGCCCGTCGCGCACAGTGGGAGAGCTAGCTTTGGGAACGATTGAAAAATTCCCTGATTGTATTTGGAATCAAATAAAGACTACGAATTTTAAAAACGAGTATGACTGATTTAATTATAAATCTGGTTTAAACAAATTAAATTACATATGCTAATTTGTAGCTTACAATTGGGCTCTTTTGGAGCCATCTAAATTACATTGGCTAATTTGTAGCGAGCTAAAAACTTGTGACCATTTGGGTCCGCGTACAATTCGAGAGTTCCCCATTTTCTGTTACAAAAGCTTCCACTTCAACTCTGTTTACCCAATCACCCTTGACCTTCGGTATAATTTACTTACAAATAGGTAAAAAAACTAATCTATTTCCATTAAAAAACATCTTAGACTAACAATCATAGAAAAGCCCCTAAAACAGGTTTTTTCGTGTATCGTCTTTTATAACAACATTAACTTTGATTTTTTAGAAAAATAACTGCACTGAAGTTTAAGCCTCGAGAGGGGAAGGAATTTTATGAAACCCCTTTAGTGTCAATTAAGATAATTAGGTAAGTCAGATCAAAAGTCTGCAACATATTCTTCCATAAAAGATAAGGAGCGAGTGACCCGATACTGATAACAATGCAATTGACTCGAGCCATGGTTCGGTTAAAGGAGGGGGAAGTACCTATAACCGAAAACAACTTGACCTTCGACCATGGACGGTCCCGGTGTCACTATTTACTATTCCTGGTAAAAACAAATTTTTGTAAGTAAAGCATCGTTCTTATTGGAACATTAGAAAAAGAGAGCGTGGGGGTTGTAGAAGATTTATGTATATAAGTCCAATTGAACACTATGATATCCATCTTTCTTTTCTACAGCTATCGCCTAGAACAGTCATGAATTTCAAACGCCACCAAGGTAAACCTAAACCCCGTCGTCCAATCACCGCTGGTGATTATCTTCCCATTTGGCAAAGGTGGTCAGGGACTACTCGGCGCAATCCCTACACACTTGACCGTCGCCCGGGAGCCCAAAATGCCGCAGCACCAGCCCAAGGAACACAGCCTAACGGGTACTGTCACCGTGGTCGCCATCCCCGGGGAAGCCCATACCTAGGGCGTGGAAGAGCCGCATACGTCCTAGATAAGCGTGTAAAGAACGCGTCGAACACGGCCATGGGAGCGCCGTTGCCCCCTAGTGGTGCAGCCGATGGCAACGTCAAGATCCCGCCTGTTGCAACTTCGGCCCTGAAACCTACGGGAACTTCCAAGGCCTCAACGACCCCGAGCCTACGAGGGCGGCGACTCGGAGGACTACTCCAACGCCAAGCCCGGCTAAAATTGCTCCGGCCGTGGCAACCCCCAGTGAGGACGTCCTCATTGCGACACCGGTACAGGAAACGCCCAAAGCCCAACGATGCGGCGCCAACACCTCCATCGTGCCCGCCGACGGTGGATGGAGTTCCAACACCAAATTGGATGGACAAGCTCGATTATGAACTTTAAGTTAAATTTAATTCTAAGTTATTATTTCACGCTTTAAGCGATGTAAGATCATTTGAGGTGGAAAATCCTCAATAAACTAGTGGCGGTAGAGAGGGGCGTAGAATGTGAATCCCTCCCTCTCGACGTACTCTTGCAAGAGGGGATACAGTAGGGGGATGACACTGAGCTAAGAGATAGACGGGTATGACGTTTGCATACATAGTACTGCCATTACTCTATTGGACTTCTTTCGAATTGGAGTTGGTGATTTATCGACTGCTAAATTTATGTTGAAAAACAATAACTTTCCAAGTCGCTTAAAAACCACACACTCAAATTTGCTACTATTTAGAGGGATTTTTTAAACATTTGCCGTTGAAACAGTTATTAGGCCTATATTGAAATTTTGTAAATTATCGCATTCATGTTCTAATAACGCATTGATTTTAAGATTCTCCCCCATTTAACCCAAAAACAGTTTTCCCAATTCCCATTTCTCCCAAACTCATTTGTCCCAAAATATTTTTCACCCTAAACAGAATGATTACAACCCAACCCAACCTAGTTATGTCCTGCGTACTCACTTTACCAACAGAGTCCAAAGGCCTCGCTACCACTCTCTCCTTCATGACCCCTATTACTCGGTTTTCTATCACCGCGGACCGATCAAGAGGATGGTTGTGCTCCTTTTTAACGTATATGCTCGATTTATCAACAGTGGCTGCCGTAACTTTACAATCACCGACCGAACATCGCCAGCACGCGCGATCTTTAACGCGGTTTTTAATCATTAAGAGTTGTCCGCGCACAATGGGCGCAGGTTTTCGTTTTGTCGTATTAACCCACTCAGTTTCGATTTTCCGAATGATAGATTTTAATTAACAACACTCGTTTTATACACGATTAAAAATACCTTAATATTTCTCTAAATTTTTTAAAGCGTCAAACAAGGCTAATTTTTTCTAGGTCTTTTTTACTTCTATAGGCTAAAATTAGATCTCAACTTCCGGGCTTGGGCGAAACAGGAAAAAAATATTTTGGGCCAAATATTCCTTTAGGGAATTATGGGATTGGGGAAAATGGGAACATACCGATTTGAATTATAGTTAACGCTGAACTGACCTTCGGACCACCCGACCTCGACCGCCCCCCGGAATGACCATTTGACCCTGGACTGCCCCGATTTCCGATGCTGGACCGAGATTGGACTACCCTTGAAACTTGACAAAAAAAAGACTGATTCGGTTTTCGGTTTTCGGTTTTCGGTTTTCATTTTAAAAAACCGATTTTAACTAAGAGAAAAACTCAGGGAAATAAATAGTTGACAAATATACGGGAAAAAAATCCGTAGAAAACTCAGGGAAATCGGTTTTCCAAAAGTTGAATGAATTTTAACAATTTTCTAATAATTAAAAACTATAATTAAAAACTTAATTTTTAATTAACTTGTAAAAATCCATGTATATATGTATAAATATAAAAGTATTTTATAAATAAAAATTTTCAATGAAACGAAATAAGTAGCACTACTTCATTTCTTACAAATGCAAGGGTTGTGATTCTTATATGGTTAACTTCAACACGTTTATTCAAATTATTCCAAGCATTTACTTCCAAAAAAAAATTCATTTACATATTGAAATATATAGTCGTAGGTCGTTAAAAAAAACCAATTTTCTTAACGTCAACTACATCGCGTCAGTTAAGGTCTGATCGTAATCGAGTCATAGCTTTGGACCTTATATTTACCCAGCAAACATTCTCTCATTGCACGGCTATAATTCAGCTATAGTTTAGACAAATGCTAAACAGTCATGCTGGCAAACTAAGAATATAGTTTGAGGTATAAAGAGAGGATAGTGTTTACAAACCATAGTAATTATGAATAGAGCTTTGAATAATTCTTAATTAAATCATAAATTTTAACTTCTGCAGTTGCTAATCAACATCGAGCAATAGGGACTTGGCAGTACTACGTCATGCAACCTTCCACTAGTGCTAAAAAACATACCAAAAGGAGGGGTTTATATAGCTTTCATTCTTTTAAAAAAACATACCACAATGGCTCTGGGGGCGGAGTTAAACCCCAATTGCCAAGTCCCTATAATTGCGTATCTGAGTAAATACGTTTGTAGGTAGTCCTCTCGATTCGGAGAGGTATTATTTTGGTGTCCCAACTTATTTCTTAATCTGAATTAAACGATAAGATAGTTTTGTGAAACATTTCTAGGGCACTATTCCAAGAAAGAAAAAAATAGAATAAGAAATTACTAAACAGTTATGAAACACATAAAAAACGTCATCGTAAAATGGTTCGAAATCATCAATAAAATAAGTGCCTAATCGCGTGTTAGCTAAACCATTTAGAGATCGATGAGTCCTATGTACTTAAGTACAGAGTACAGTGGTTAAAGGCAAAGTCTTTGCAAAATTTAATCTATGGCATTTTACTGCTTGCAGTCTCCATTAAACTCCCGATATCTCGATCAAAAACTCCTTAAAAATACTGAAAACTGAATAAACCTACAGTTTAATTAGTAAAAATTTACGAAAGTTTACAACCCTAAATATAAACTTTGAAAAAGTTATAAAACAAACTGATAATTTTAGGAATATTTTGTTTTTAAGATTTTTATGCTCATTTATTAGTATAAATCAGAAGTAAATAGGAGAAGTTCATGTACGTATCAAAGGGGATTTCGCAAGGCGTCGAGTCATGGATTTTGGCGGGAACTCGAGGATGTATACACTTCCCCAAAACAATTTTCTTTTCGTTCAGCTGGTTCAAGGATTTTAGTTAGCTTTATGACCGTGTGGTGGCGAGTGTAAAACATTTCCCTCGATATTGGATGAACTCAAACTTTGCGCCGCAGATCGTGTTTTTACGGGAAAAGGGACGCCTTACCCTAGCTAAAGCTGCCGCTCTCTGATTGGATGAACTCAAATTTTGCGCAGCTAATCGTGTTTTTACGGGAAAAGGGACGCCTTACACTAGCTAAAGCTGCCTCTCTCTGATTGGATGAACTCAAACTTTGCGCCGCAGATCGTGTTTTTACGGCAAAAGGGACGCCTTACGCTAGCTGAAGCTGGAGATACGTACTTCCCCCTATTTACTTCTAGTATAAATCGATTAAAATGTTTGTCGATTATCGCTAAACATCACGTGCGTGTTTTGCGTTTAAGATAATGATCTATAGATTGGAAAAAAGAAAACAGAAAAACAAAAGACAAAAGGAAGTTAATGGAAGGCTTAAATCAATATATGGGAGCTGAACAAGTCAACTCCCCGTGGCCTCGCGAGTCATCAAAATAACGCGCTGACATTTTAATGAGTTTTCCCATGAATAAAAATAACTAAAGATAGATATTGGAAAAACCGAGGGGCTAGTCATTCGCCCAAATTTTGTAAACCTGATTTCTAATTTCTGAATTTTTATGTGAATTCCGATGATTACCGAATGAATTCCTTTATTTCCGTGATTACGATTATTTTCGGTGATTTCCATAATCTTTACACTGATATCCCGTTATTGCCGCAGATTACTTGTGATTTCCGTTTGAATTCCAATGAATTCCCGTGATACATTTGGTGAATGCCGTGATTACCACTGGATTCTTCGTCAATTACAATGAATGCAGTGATTATTTATATTTCAACTGATTACGATTTTTATTTTGCATTTTCGAATTCCTCGTTGTATTATGTGT
The DNA here is from genome assembly GCF_054372755.1 of Phalangium opilio. NCBI lineage: Eukaryota > Metazoa > Arthropoda > Arachnida > Opiliones > Phalangiidae > Phalangium > Phalangium opilio. The sequence goes on from NW_028324151.1 coordinate 8,674,539, forward strand.
GACTACTGAGATGATTACAAAAGTTTACTAGTAATCGGAGATTTCTGATTACCTTTGATTACCCACAAGAATGATTTTGATTACTGATGATTTTCTAAGAATTCTAGAAATCAAGTAATCGATTTCTGCGGTTTTGTACACCTGATTATTCAAGCGGCTAACCCCTCGACTGACATTTGAATGAATTCTCTCAAGAAAAGCAATAGGTCAAGATACCTAAATATTGTCTAAAACTCTTATATTTTTGATTCTTTTAGTTAGTTCATTCACTAAGATTACTTACACTCAGTTGTAGACCAACACCTATTTTTGATTTTTTTTCTTTTTAAAAATTTCAAATTGTCAAATTTTCTTTCTTTAATCAACTGTTAAATTCTATTGTGAAGTCAGAGATTTAGTTTTACAGTCGTAAACCGAAAGTTACCGACATATACCTTGACAAAAACTAAACATCAAATGAATATTTTATCATTTGAAAATTTTTATAATTTCTCGGCATTTACTCTCGTCCGAAACAGTGCTGTTCGTTATTCATACCATAATGGTAGCAATTCCTTAAAAAAAATGGGATCACGCGCCTCAATTTATAGTTTCTCACGATTGAGTAAAGTGCCCCCTTCCATTTACGTTTCAACTTCTTGACATTTCGCGTTTCAAGACCTTGATGGACTTGAAGTGGAACTTCTTTCTCGTAATACAATTTTTACTGACTTAGTCACGAAATGTTTGTATAAATATAATAACTTCCTTCCAGCGGTGAATTTTAATGAATAGATGAGAGACAATATAAGAAGCACGTCATTATTGTCATCATTATTTATAATAGAAACGTTACCATCAGTCGTGGCATTTCAATTTCTCTAAGACGAAAGGGTTGCAATATGTATACTAGTTACCCTGGAAGTCTAGGTTTTTATCAAACACGAGACTTCAATAAAGTGGATTTGAGTCTGAAATATCACCAAGATTTTCAAAATTCTTTAACAAGGTTTGTAATATCTTTAAATGCAATTAACTTTACAACTGGTTTCCACTTAAACAAAAGGAAAATTAATTAACAGCTTAAAAAGCCTGGTGTAGTGCCTAATATGATTTTTAAGTCTCACGTTTCGGTTTATCAAGTTGCCTTTGCATAAAACATGGACGGGGAATAAACCATTTCGATGTAACTAAGAGGGAAAGACACGGGGTAAAATTTTGCCTTCCATCTTGCTTTTCGCGCCTGCGCTGTAGTATTTTTGTATAATAAGAGTGCGCAGAGACGGCAATGTATCAATGTGTCCCGATACTGAGGATTGCCTACCCCTTTCTTAAGTCGAAAAGGTCTATTATAGAGAATCAGAATAAGCCTCTTCGATATAACTAAGATCGAAAGACAAGTGGTAAAACTTTGCCTTCGATATCGCTTTTCCGCGCCTGCGCTTTAGGTGTTTTGGGTGCAGAGAGTGCGCAGAGATGGCTATGGGTCAACCCCCTTGTATGTCCCGATACTGAGGGTCCTACCCCACTTTTTTAACATCGATGAAATTTATTGGCTAGTCTTAAACGATACAAAACACAAAGTTTGATGGGGGACAAAAAACTGTCATCGTCCAAGGTTGTTGGTACCACGTGATTTTTGAGCCTTTTCAGGCTCTCTTCAACCCTTAGCTTCTTCTACACGTCTACCATTATGATACTTCTTTGGTGACCTTGCAACGAGGATATCGCCTGATGGATATGCAGGGGTAAAAAACCATTGCTTAGTTTTCTCTCTACAATTCACCGTTCAGGCTCAGATCAACTTTTAAGCGGTTTCCACGCTTCTTCGTGACAAAGGAAAACCATTTTCCTGTTTTATTTGTTGTAATTCATCGAAAAAAGTATAAAAAAATATCAGAAGTATATGATACTTCTCTTTGAGAGAAGTATTGTAACATGATGGTTCCCAACATCAGAACATTTCGAGGAAAGTTACTAAACCGAATCAAATACGAGATAAATAATTCCCTTGACTTTATCATCCTGAGCAGTACTTCTGTCAATTCCTGTTAATGTTTGTTAAATTATTAGAACATTTTGCCTGTAAGAGGGCTTTTTCGCGAACGCTCTCGTGTAACACGTTAAACATTTCTACAGGGGTCTATGGAAAATACCTTAGCTGCTTCACCCCTAAATGGTATCTTTCCCAAAATGTATTAAGTATCGGCAATGGTATGATTCAGTTATTACCCGAACGCCGTGTGTAATTTTTAGATAAGCTTTAGAAATTCGACTAACAAAATTAGGGATGAACCGGTACCGATACCATATCGGTATCGGCACCGATACTCAGGGTTTCCCGATAGTATCGGATCGGTTGGTTCGATACCGATACTAAACCGATACTCGTTTAAAATGCGTTATATGACGCTACATGACATTTTTAGGCGTTTTCGTAACGTAATGATGGTGATAATATCTCATTTCTATGAATTACAATCGTGACGAGTTCTCATTTATATAAAAAGTACCTGAATTCAGTTTATCTAACAACTAATAAGCGAAAACCTTTCTTAGTACGCGCCTGTAGGGATGAACCGATACCATATCGGTATCGATCGGTATCGGTTCATGTTTGTACCGGTTTCGATCGGTATCGGGTTAAGCCTGGTATCGGCCATCTCTAAACAAAATCATAAATAGACAAGAAATCAATGTGGGCAAATACCAGACTCTAGCTTACCTCTGACTTTTGAAAAGAGTCTAGTGATATAGTACATTACTGAAAAAAGTGCGTGCTATATGGTAGTTCGTTAAGTCTATTATTGGCCCACAAATAATCTCACTGTCGTTAGGGCTTGTTTATCATAGGCTTTAAAATGATATTTTCACAAACATTTTGGTCGTATAGTTCAAAGCCTTACGTGGAAATTGTAGAAAAAAAGAGATCTTTGAAATCTCAAGAAAATTTCAAGTGAAAAAATACGTATATTTATAATTGGGCAAAAACGTGTCGCAACTTTGAAACATATATATTTGAATTTTTTACGGTATTTTCTTTCAGTGAAAATCAAAATTTAAGCAAAATTAGCCCAAGTATACCAATTAGATCATCAAGAAGAAACCGAAAATTAGAGCAAAATGCGCAATCCCTTCAAAAATGGAAACGACTTGGAAACAGTTTTACAAGACTCGTTATGTTAGCCGCTTGTAGCTATTATACCATCAGTTTCTTGATCGACTATTTCAAATACCCCACCGTTATGACCATGCACAAAGACGAAAATGAGTGGGCTACTTTCCCTACTATTGTACTGTGTAATACAAACAAGTAAGTCATATTTTATGAACATTACAACCTTCTTTTAAGCTGGCCGTTCATTGTGTTGAACATTTGAACCTTCCCTTTTAGTTGGCCCTTCATACAGTTCAACATTTTAGCCTCCCCTTTTAGCAGGCTCGTCATACTGTTCAACATTTGAACCTTCCCTTTAGAAGGCCAGTCATAGTGTTGAACTTTTGTACTTTCCCTATTTTTACTTCCCCCTTATACCAATTTTCATCTTTATTTTCAAATGTTCTAAGTTAAAACCCAAATCTCGTAAGCTAATAGCCTACATGTTAGAGACAGTTCAGAAAAACTGTGCCCCAAAATTTGATCCGAAAGACACCCCTATTTTTAGGGATGACAGAGGGTACAGGGCCCCAAAATTTGACCCGAAGGGACCCCTATTTTTAGAGATGACAGAGGGTACAAGGGCGCCAAATCAGTGCCGGATCAACACCCTTGGCACTAGGCGTTCTGGGGCTCACTGCAATATGACAGCTGATAGCTTAAGGCTGAGCATCAGAAGCCCCTAGGCACGTGCCTATACAGTGCCTAGTGATTGATCCGGCACTGCACCAAATTGTTGGCCTACGTAGGAAAAAAACTCTGGCAGGGTCACAGCTTACATGTCCTGCTTATGCAAATATAGATTACAACTCCAAACTAAGAGAATCTGATTTACGAACTTCAGATAACTATTTCTGTTCTTTACAAGGATCCAAAAGTCATATTTCTGCGAACGAGCAGCGGCAACGGATAGAGAAGCCATAAAATGGAAGGTGCTGGAAGGCGCTACGCAGCACTTGAGACATATCTGTCATAGGCCCCCGGATTACGAAGTAAGCTTGACAATAGTTTTTGAGCGCAGGAACGGCGGATAATATGGGTATGGTGCCCGAAATTTCACAGCTAAGCAGAGCTGATACTATCTGAGCAGGGCCGGAACCCCATAACGGAATTAACACCATCCGCCGCTACTGTTTGAGCGGCTTGAAAGCGATCGAAATGTTTGAGGAAACATATCGTTATTACTAGAGTTATTTTAAAAGGTAAATTGAACAACGCAACGTTAAAGGACATTGCAAAAAATTAAGCTCATTTAACTGAATTAAAAACGGTTTTATCAATAGTGTATTGATCGATTCAAAGCTGCTCATAGGTTATATTTCTTCAGAAACTTAAAGATAATTATAAACTATCAATCTTCACTTCTAATTTGCAGTTTCTTGAAATAGACTTGAGACAATTTGACTGTCCTAACGTTAAAAGCCAGGTTTTTTCAAAACTTATGTCATTTTACGATTTCTACTTGCTTCTAACCGAAGAAGAAAAGACTGCCGCCTCGCAAAAAGAGTCCGATTTCATTCAAACCTGTTTGTTCAACAGTTACAAATGTTCTCACGAGTAAGATGGGTAGTTTTTCATTATCCATCACTGAACGTAAAACAATTCGTATATTTTTCGAAAACCTTAAGAAACTTTACTCGACTCAAGACTGGATCATTCGGAAACAATTGCTTTCGTACCAACTTCGATGTAAAATCACATTCTTACGGTTTCGTAAGCGGTAGGTGCTTTTAAGATAGCAGAAAATTGTTGACCTAAATAAAAAGAAAAAAACTGAGACGCATTAGAAAGTAACATGCTAACTCCACACGTAGCAATTAAGAAATCATTTTCGTCTCTTGTTTTTATCTAGTTCCTTTTCGTGTTCTTTTAATACAAGCAGAAGTAGGATGAGACTAGAAGTAAAGAGCTCTAGCATTGGTAATAGATCCTGGCACTAGTGAACAAATTTGAGGATTTTATGCCGCTTCCATCGCGCCTAAACTAGAGAGAAAAAAAATTGGTAGAGTTCCAAAACATTTCCTATCCCCTTCCCCTCATCCTATAAAGCCGCGGAACACGGACGCGGGTACTTGAATCTTGTTCGGCCGTCTACCACCGCGAGCGTCTCACGTTTTTGAGGGAAAACTCAGTAACCGCTACCAGAGGGCCAACCGTTGGTGTGTTATCAAGAATATTCACTTTCGCCAAGTGATGAATTTGGTTACCTCAATACTTCTAGTCCCTTATCCTACTTCTGATACAAGTTTATAAGATATGTTTCATAAGTATTACACTTCCTACACTTCGTAATGCTAGAGACTTACAGCTCGAGCTAGTTCGAGAACGACAAGCGAGAATTGACTACAATCGGTTTTGCAGGACTTCCATCTTCCTATTTAGTCTGCACTAAGTCTTTCACAGCGCCTCATCAGGCGTCGCTTTACGAGGATCTATGACATTTCACCTACGTCACTTCATGACAAACTCTCAGTAACCAGTGCAAAACTTATGGAACTTATCTTATGAACTTATGCTTTAAGCAAACACAAACAAACTGACAGAGTGATCGATGAAAAAACAAAATAGAATCTACAATAGTATATACAGTTGATAAATTGACTAACAGGTTTAACTCTGATGTATAACGTGGACGAAAAGGAGCATCTTGCGACAGTTTCGATAATGACTAGTTTGGGCCTTACTGTTGAAGTTGCGGAAGACCAAAAAATCACTCCCCAACTATACTCTGAATTATTTCAAGTTGCCCCTAACAGATTCACCTACGTCAGCATGAATCAGGTTTGCTCGACACATTATTTTCAGTAACATTAAAAATCACAATTGGACGTTACTTATACAGATTTACGAAAAGAGACTGAAGAAACCATACATTGATAAGTGCCAAGGTGATAATTGGGCTTCTAAAATGGTAAGTTGAAGCGAATTTACACAGACGTAGGATTTTTAGATGTACTTTATATCATAAGTTATGTTCCATAAGTATGACACTACCAATACTTGCTAGAGACTTACCGAGAAGAACGACAAGCGAGAATTGACCAAACTCGGTTAATTTTGCAGTTCATCTTCCTATTTAGTCTGTAATAAGACTTTGACAGTGCCTAACCAGGCGTCGCTTTACGAGAATCTATGACGTTTTAATTAAGTCACTTCATGACAAGCTCTCAGTAACCAGTGACAAACATATGGAATATATCTTATAAACTTATGGTTATACCTAAAGACATTAGAAAAATAATTATCGTTAAAGTTTGTACCCCTTCAGTTCTCGCGGCGTACCGATACAGCAGTTCCCTAAAGAGCAGTACAACCGGGATGTGACAAACGATAATAGCAGAAGCCTATTAGGCTGAAGCATAATCCGCTTTTGATAATAGTAGTTTTTGATTGTGTAGGCCTAGGCAGGTTATTTGAAACCCCAATAGTATTAGGTCAGGTCAGGTTGTACTTGATACGCGATTCTTTTTATACTTAACTAGCTGTTACCCGCGGCGTCGCTCGCGTGTAATAAGAACTTCCAGCAAACGGATATAAAGAACGGGTAGATTTTACTGATGACTTATATTTTTGTAGCACCCTAGGGGCGAAGGCACTCGGCGTTGCCCGTCAGCCCGACTGGACATTTTTTATTACTTTTCTCGCGGACATATTATTCAATAAAGAAGAGTTTTTAAATTCAAGCCGCCATTTAAAAATATGGCAACAAATCGAACCCAAAAGACCATTCAGCCCATCTATAGGTTAAAGGAAACCAATGTACTAAACATTTGTGAAATCGGTTGAAACGCGCGGACTTTGTTGAATAGAGAAGATTTTTTACATTTCTGGGCGCCAATTTTTTAAGATGGCGGCGGATTGGAAAAATCTTTCTTAGTACGCGGCTTATACTTATGAGTAACCTTCCTGCAAATTTTCAGCCTACTAGTGCAAGCGGTTTGGGCTGGGTGTTGATTATCAGTCAGTCTGTCAGTCAGTCAGGACTTTGATTTATATAGATATTGATATAGATAGGCAAGTTAAAGTGTAGGATCAGGAATTTCTCACAGCTGTATAAACAGTGCTATTTCAGCAGTTTTGAATTATACTGCTGACTTTTAGAAGCACGGTTCCTATTTCGGGAACTGCTGTTACATGGCAAGGTTAGTAAAGTATAAAATCGCTATAATGGTTACATGGTACAACAGTTTGACCTTAGACCATTGACGCTACATACACCTAGAGACTCATAACAATTATTGGGAACCTAATGGATGCTTTTTAATTTGGGCTGAGAAAAGCTACTACTCGATAATTATGAAAACGAATACTAAAAGTAAAACATAATAAATCAACTTTTCTTAAGCGTTGCATTGACGATTGCTGGAACAGTTTTGCTAAAAAGAAATGTAACTGCAAGGATCCATTGGTGAATTACCCAAATACGGACGACATTTGCGCCTTAACAAATACAACGCAAAGTAACTTTTTGTTTCTCGATTTGTGCAATGCTAAAGTAAAATTTCTAAGCCTTACTATAAACAGATGCACAAAAAACATAACAATGACAAATCAATCTTTACAGAGTGCCTTGCCATGCATGCTATAATGTTAAAACAAGCTCGAGTTAGAAATTAAAATACGAAACAGAGTTACGATTGTTGGACGGCATATCTTTTATGAGTTTAGTGCCCCGTATTGTTAGCCCATGGTGATATGAAGAACAAAATTTTTCGTTTCCGTTTTTAAATAAAATTCCTATTACAGTTAGGCAGGGCTTTTGGAAATAGAAACACACGCCAAAAGTATAAAGATATAAAAACAAAAAGTACACTTCGTTGAAACATGCTCGCGCCGTGTAATATGAGAAGCCCTCCTTTATCCCAGAATAGTGTCGACCCCCTCTGCGTATGATTCCCCGACCGTGGCACAGAGAACACGCGGTAAATAGGCTCGTAAAGTAGCAGATGCTAGTTCTAGTACCAAACATTAACGTTTGGATCGCCAGCATCATGTACTACTTTCTATAAACCTTCGACGTCAAGAAGCTCTTCCCTCATTGGTTAGTTTCTGTAGGCGGTTGAGTGGAGGGTAGTTTGCTTCTCAGTTTACACATCGTCTACAGCCAAAGGCAGGGAATTGTTAATGAAGTGTACTTTTTGTTTTTATATCTATACACTTTTGCTCACGCTTCCATAAAGGGGTATTTCACATTCTAATTATTTTTTTTACGTTTATAGAGTGCTGCTTGTCTTCAGTGAGAGAAGACCTTCTTGCAAATATGGTCGATTGTAATTGCAGTCACGCTTGCGAGTAAAGATAATTTTTATAATAACATAATTAATGAATTAATAGCTAATTAATTTCTTATTGCTTATAAAATTAGATCCGTGCATTACACTGTGTCGCAGTCTTCGGAAATTTTGAACGTAAGCTATACTGCATTTCTAATGCCAAGAGAAAATAGAAGAGTGAGTATACTTGGGGAAAAATTTAACTTTAGCCCTGCTTTATATCTCGTTTGACGGTCGTCCTGTGTTTACCCCCTTCCTAAAATTTCAAGGTATCCAATCAGGAGGCTAGAGGTTAGATATAGTGTTTTTGGGAAGTAGCACTGCTCTTGGGAATCTGGGGGAGGTAGCGGATCGTCGCCCGCCGCCTCTAAGCCCGTAGTAGTCTGTTTTGCGGGAACTATTTTTCTCTCTCTAAAAGCTGTAAAGGGGGGATGCTAGCCCCCCAAACGAGGCGCAGCACGAGGAGGCTAATGTATTATACTCTCTTCTATTTTCTCTTGCTAAAATCATTGGAAGAAAAAAAAAGTAATAATTTTGATAATATTTTTCATAGCCTAGAGAAATAAACGATACTGGAATTGGAATGTACGTACAGTACTTTTGAATCCTATATAAATCTTATATATGCAATTGTAGATTTATATATTGTGTCTTCATATGACCATTTTTTTTTCAGGCTTCATTTCTACCTACGAACATCAGATGTCTTGAAATACGAATCAAATCCAAAATACCTGGTACGTACAGTACCTTCTTTCATTATTAGATTTTAAAATTGTTAAGGCGATTTACAAATATCAAGAGGAAATAGAAGAGTATAATACTCTTTTGAGTATTATATATATATTGAGGGGTTAGATTTCTACCGCTCTACTTCCCAACCCCCTCCCTGAATAGCCTCCTCACAGCTTTTAGAGAGAGAAAATAGTTCCCGCAAAAGAGACTACGGGTTTAGAGGCTGCGGACAGGGAGAGGCTCTTTCTCCCAGAATCCCTTGAGCAACGCTACTTTCCAAAATCACACTATCTAACCTCTAGCCTCCTGATTGGCTACTATAAGTTTGGGGGGGCAAAAAACAGGACGACCCTCAAACGAGATAGAAAGCCCAATAGGGAGTGGGAAAAGGGGTGAAAATCTCCCTTACCAACGTCAGATCCTTTCAGGAGCCTTCCCTCGTTAGCCTTTCACTCTGTGAAGTTGCCGCCATTTTGGTGGAAAGTGGGGTGGGGCTATCTTAAACCACACCTGTCTGGCAGCTCCCTATTATTATACTATCTTCTATTTTCTTTTGCAAATATCTCAATTTCCTAATTTTACAGGCAGCCGACTTCTTTTCAAACTTGGTAAGTCGTAGCTTTAATTAAAATAATATACAATTATCCGGCTTAAGTCTAATTTCACGATTAAGGGTGGACAATTAGGACTTTGGTTGGGCCTTTGCCTGGCTGACATTTTTAGTGGATTTTACAGCAAAGTTTTGTACAAAATATTTACAATGAAAGATCAACACGGTGTTTCAAATAAAAACATGAAAGTTCAGCAAAGCAAATTGAATTCAATGTTCTACTCAAGAAATCGCTCGGCATAAATTTTTCAAATGAGCAACAAAGAATTCACGAAAAAAATGTCCCCGCCTCAATTTTAAACACAGGTTCAGACAGATTACGGCTGATAGAGACCGTTTCAAAACACCCAACTTTTGATTTTGAGAGGTCAAATGCGCAAATATGTTGCTTGAGAGCCAATGAAATTTGAGAAATCATTGCGCCATCTACGTTGACAATATTTATTAATAGTGACTCGACTGACCTGCACGCTGCTTCCGCCATTGTGAAAAAGTGATAAAAACGAAACTAATCGACACCCTCCACACCCCACCCTTCCTCTCGTCTGTGATAGGTGGTTTTCTCGCGATGGGCCGAAATTCTTGGACTAGTCGCAAGAAATTTGCAAAGTAGCGAAAACCCAATTTGGACAGTACTAAAATAATAAAAAAACATAACCTAAAGTTGGGAAGTCAATGAAAAGAAACAACAATATTTTGGAAAAGGCATATTATTTTGGGAAGTCAATGAAGATAAACCACAATATTTTGGAAAAGGCATATTATTTTGGGAAATCAATGAAGATAAACAACAATATTTTGGAAAAGGCATATTATTCTGGGAAGTCAATGAAGATAAACAACAACATGGTTGAACTCTGATGTCAGTTGAATAAAAAGAATAAAAGCCTAAAAGTACTTGTCATGTTCCTTTATTAAATATCTCAAATCTTTCACGAAAATTTTACGGCAATGTCGCTGCGCCTAATTGTCTCGGTGCCAAATTGTCGCGTAGCCTACCTGTCCCGGCGCCTAAGCGGCGTTGCCTAAATGACCGGCGCCCAAATGTCCCGTTCCGTGGGGGACCAGTCTCGGCCGAATCACAGGCCCCCACTGCCCCCACATGATCGGCGCTCCTGATCACAGTTGAAGATTTTTTTCCTGGTTCGCGTTTTAATGTGACGTTATAGATTTTGAATTAATATAACCCAAGATTAATTTTCACCGCTCTCGATTGCCCCTCCCCATTTGCGCAATTGGCAATTAGACTTGCAACCACAACAAGATTATAAGGCGTCTGTATTTTTTATTTTAGCATTAACAGTTACGGCCCATTCATTACAGAAAAGGATGAAAGATAAAGTTTTTGTACAACAATATTTAAAATGTTCATGTTACGATTAAAAAGAAATTTTACATTGTCTAGCAAATTTCAAATCCATCTAGTCATTCATGTGACTTCTACGTTTATGTACTGTCAAATCACTCTTCCACGTACTTGCATAGTCACAATGATCACATTTGAAGGGTTCTTCACCACTGTGAATGCGTTGATGTGCGATCAAATTACTCTTCAATGTGCTGGCATAGTCACACTGATCGCATTTGAAGGGTTTTTCACCACTATGAATGCGTTGATGTGCGATTAAATTATGCTTGTGCGTGCTGGCATAGTCACACTGATCACATTTGAAGCGTTTTTCACCACTATGAATGCGTTGATGTGCGATCAAATTATGCTTGTGCGTGCTGGCATAGTCACACTGATCACATTTGAAGCGTTTTTCACCACTGTGAATGCGTTGATGTGCGATCAAATTATGCTTGTGCGTGCTGGCATAGTCACACTGATCACATTTGAAGCGTTTTTCACCACTGTGAATGCGTTGATGTGCGATCAAATTATGCTTGTGCGTGCTGGCATAGTCACACTGATCACATTTGAAGCGTTTTTCACCACTATGAATGCGTTGATGTGCGATCAAATTATGCTTGTGCGTGCTGGCATAGTTACACATATCACAGTAGGGGGAGAATCTATGTTCTCGGACAACCTGCTGCTATACTTTTAACATTAGCAGCACCTGCTGCTATACCTTAACATTAGCTGCATCAACTGCTGCTATACTTTAACATTAGCTGCAGCAGCACCTATACTTCAACAATCAATCGATGGTATCGCAAACATATTTTCCATAAAATTGTTATCTTTCCTACATTCAAATTTCTTATCTTATCTATCAAACCTTCATCCCCTTCACAAAGACGTAGAATTGTTATAACCATAACGAAATCATTCACCTTATATTCTATGTTATTCGGGGTCAGTGAAAAGCAGTTACATCACGACCTTCAAACTAGAATAATAGTTAATGCTTAGTTTAATGTATAACGGTATGGTTTATAGCAGTGCAACGTATATTATTGTATACATCTATCGAGGAAAATAATTAGTTTTAATCATATTTATTTAATTATTCGAAAAGTGGTGAATATTAAGATCATTCTAGACTATTTGTTTACACCCTTATCAGTATGATTTTTGACGAGAAATTCAAAATCATGCTAAATCTAATCGGTTCAGTTCCGAGTTTCACCTTTATCAGTAGTTGAATATCGATTGGGAAATTTTAAAATGCTTAACATTGACGAATCATATTCAGATAGATGTAACATCCGGAATAAAAAACAATATACAAATATCAGAAATCATAATATCTGTAAATCAAACACCCTAGTATAGATCCACATCAGAAGTGTCCGACGGACCATATCTATTCTATTATTCCAATATTTACCATTCACACGCTATTTTCTTTACCCATTTTTGGGGGGTTGGGGGGGGTTTATGATGAGTCATCCTTATACCCCTTATCTTTTAAGATTAAGAGCTATTAACCAATGAGAAGCCTGCTCCAGTTCTAGTTCTAGTTATAGTTTATCATTATCAGTATCAAATGTTTGAGGTGTATGTAAAGCGATTGATTAGGGTGTTAGAGATCATTTTCGTAAGACACGAGCTATCGACAAGTCATACATACATTAAGGAGATTAGAGTTTCGTTAAATCAGAAACTTTTACCCAATTTAAAATGTTTCATTGCGATAAATGTGACGCAAAGTTTCCCGCTAAAAGAAGTCTACTGCAGCACATACGTTCGCTCCATGAGAATATAAGGTTCGCGTGTGTTCAATGTTCGGCATCATTTACACGGAAAACCAACTTAAATAAGCACATCGAGAAAGTGCACGGTCTACCTCCTGGAACCTCTGATACCCCGCAAGGTATCTCTCTACCTAATCCGCTCACACCCGCCGAATCGGATCCCAACACCCTCACCCATTCTCCACCGACCTCTAACCAATCTAGGAAACGTCGCCATTCGGGTGGCGATTCTGCTACACCTGTTAAACGTCCATCACCGTTTCCAGAACCTCGAGATGAGTGGGAGGAGGTTGAAGCACTGGACGATGCCGTTTTCGCTGCCCGTGCGACCCCGAGTGGGGTGGAAACAGACGCATCAAGATTAATTAACAGTCACACCGAAGCTATTTACAGGTATATCGAGAAAAAACGTGAATCAAAGAAAGGAGTGAAATGGTACCTTGTTATTCGTGCTCGCTATACACGCTCCCTGGCCAATATCGACACCGTCGTCGAAGCTCTACCATATTTTCGTGGATTCACCTACGCTACACTAAGTTCTGATGTTATTCAGGATCAGATCTCAACCTGCATTCAAAAAATTGAGCAATCCATGTCCGAATATGAAGATAAGGGATCTGGATGGGTGTTAGATCGAATCGAATTTCTACAATTAAACATTATCGCGTACTCTCCACTGCAAGGAGGATCATACATTGAATTACCTCAATGGATTGCAGACAAGAAAGCCGTCATTAATATTAAAAACGACGACGACCGATGCTTTCTGTACTGTATTTTAGCTCAATTACATCCAACTAACATTCACCCTGAACGTGTTAATAAATATACGGAATTCGCCGAGGAACTGAATTTAGAAGGGATATCCTTCCCCTTTAAATATGATTCTAACAAACTGAAAAAATTTGAGAATGCGAATAACCTCTCGATTAACATCTTCGCCGTGGAAAAAATAATTTTCCCTATCCACGTTAGTGAAAACAAAGTAAAGGCGGAAAGACAAATCGATCTCCTATTACTAACCTGTGGTAAGAAACAACATTACTGTCTGATTCGAAGTTTAAGCCGGCTCTTAAGCGATTTGACTAAAGATTGTCGTTCAACATTCTACTGTCGCTATTGTCTACACCGTTTTTCCGGTGCCAACGCTAAAAACAACCACAGCAAACACGTGAAAGATTGCAACGTCCACGGACCTCAACGTATTGAAATGCCCACTGAAAACCCCATTTGTAGATTCACAAAGTTCGGATGGTGTATGAGGGTTCCATACGTTATTTACGCCGACTTTGAATCTATTATGCCTAAAGTCGATACCTGCCTGCCCGATTCGACACTGTCATCAACTACAACATTAGCCCATCACATCTCTTGCGGTTTTTCATATGTGGTGGTCGGCCCCGGCGGCAAGGCCAGTAAACCGGTTACGTATCGAGGAAAAGATGCCACGAAAGTCTTTTTCGATAAATTAGATGTCGAGGCGAAAACTATTCAGGGTAAAATAGCCGAAAAACTTCCGCTGAATCTATCAAGTGAGGAGGAAAAGACCCACCGAGAAGCGTCGACCTGCTATCTATGTGATAAACCCTTCACATCGAAGGACTGGAAAGTTAGGGACCATGATCACTACTTGGGGATGTATCGTGGAGCGGCACATAATACCTGCAACCTGAAACTGAAACCGCCGAATCATATTCCCGTCTTTCTCCATAACCTCAGCCGCTACGATGGGCATCTTCTAATGCAGCAGATCGGACTAATCAAAAATAAAAGAATCGATTGCATTCCGAGCAATAGTGAGACGTACATCTCCTTTTCGCTGGGACATCTACGTTTCGTCGACTCGTTTCGGTTTTTAGCTGCACCCCTGGAAACCCTCGTGGGGAACCTGGCTAAAGGAGGCTCCGATAAGTTTCCCATTTTAAATTCCGTGTACAACCCTGATGAGGTCGCCCTACTGTTGAGAAAAGGAGTCTACCCCTACGATCTCATGGACAGTACAGAACAATTCAACCGAGAGCAACTACCCTCGAAGGACAGCTTTTTCAACATTTTAACTGATACACCCATCAAAGACAATGACTACGAACATGCCCAGAAGGTCTGGGAAACTTTCCGGATACGAAATATGGGAGAGTATCACGATCTCTACGTCACCGCCGATACTCTTCAGCTGGCTGATGTCTTCGAATCATTCCGGAACATTTGTATGAACTACTATAAATTAGATAGTGCTCATTCATATACGAGCCCGGGTTTCGCTTGGGAAAGCGCCCTCTATATGACGGGGGTAGAGTTAGATCTGCTGCTAGATCCGGATATGCATCTGATGATCGAGAGAGGGATTCGCGGCGGCGTTTCCATGATTACCCACCGTTTAGCGACAGCCAACAATAATCTCTTTCCCGATACATATGACCCAGAAAAACCCACGACCTTCCTGACATATTTAGATTGTAACAATCTATACGGTACAGTCATGATGGATCCCATGCCGATGAGGGAATTTCAATGGAGCAATTCCATCCCAATCGAGGATATACTCAAACACCCAGATGACGATAAAATCGGATACATTCTCGAGGTCGACTTGACATACCCTGCATCATTACATCACGATCATAATGATTTACCTCTGGCACCACAAAAGCGGTCTGTTGTAACCTCAGAGTTGTCGAATTATACGAAGAAGCAGCTAGAGCATTTGAATATCCCGCTGAGAGACTCCTTACCGAAATTGATCCCGGATCTTCACCCTAAAACCAATTACGTCGTTCATTACCGTAATCTGCGGTATTACGTCGAGAAAGGGATGAAAATCAGTCGAGTTCACCGAATTCTATCCTTCGAGCAGGGAACTTGGCTCTCCGAGTATATAGCCTTCAATACAGAAAAAAGAAAGATGGCCGCCAACGATTTCGAGAAGGATTTCTTTAAATTAATGAATAACGCCGTCTTCGGTAAAACGATGGAGAATTTGAGGAATCGAATCAAGTTCGACCTAGTTCAACACCCCAAATTAGCTATTAAGAAAGCTAGCTCTCCAACATTCGAAAAATTCACCATTTTTCATAATGATTTGGTGGGAATTCACTCAATAAGAAAATCAATCACCTTGAATCGACCTATATATACCGGCTTCACCATCCTGGATCTCTCGAAGCTACTGATGTACCGGTTCCATTATGACACCATCCGAGCACAGTACAACGATAAAGCCAAACTTCTTTTCACCGATACGGACAGTCTCACGTATTACATCGAGACGAATGATTTATACAAGGACTTGGCTCAAAAAGCACACCATTACGATTTCTCGGGGTACCCCACCGACCATCCGCTTTTTAGTAATGAGAATAAAAAGAGTCTGGGGAAATTCAAAGATGAGTTAAACGGTCTACCTATCCAAGAGTTCTGCGGCTTACGGCCAAAGATGTACTCCATTCTGTCTGCGAATGGTGAAAAGAAGACGGCCAAGGGCATCTGCAAAAGAGTTGTGAGGAAAAGCGTTTTTCACGCTGATTACCGAGATTGTCTCCTGAATCGGAAAATTACCACTGCAGAGATGAATCGCATCGTCAGTGCAAAGCATAATCTCTACACAATACGGCAAAACAAGCTATGCTTGAACCCATGCGATGATAAGCGCTACATACTTGAAGATGGAATCACGACCCTTGCTCATGGACACGTTGATATACCAACATAGACCCTCATCGAACATAACTCTTGCTATTAATTTATATACATTTTTGAATATATTCTGTATAATTTTAGTATAATTCATAAATATTTGGTTCATATTTATATTGTTTTAAGTGTTATTAAAAGTGAAAATTAAAGTTAAATACATTATTTTAATGAAAACCTGACTGAAAATTTCTTTCCTTTAAAATGCGTCTTTATCGTAAAATTCTTATCTCCAGAATCCTCTATCTTATCTACTAAGCCTACACTTTTTTCAGTGAAAGCGAGCGCCAAAACCCTCTAATGTTCAGGAAGATACGATATAATGTATGTTTTGATATTATCGCAGTTTGGTTTCTAATATGTTTATAGGTATTTACATAACAGAAAACTCTTCAAATTACTGAATTCCGATTAATTTTTGCTCGTAGGAAACTAAAAAAAGCGGTTGAAAGTGACATGAAATGTCTATAGTTCAATTAAAAGTATCAGCAAAACACTAAAAATTGGTTAATGTTTCGCTAATTGTATAGTAAAAGTAACGTTATTCGACTTAAATACATCTGATATTATTAATAAATGACAATTATAAAACAGATAATGAAGTTGAATGACGAAAAACTGGTCGAAAGTGTTGCTAATATACTAAAATGCGGATCGAACTGATGTAAAATGAAAGCGCTCGATTGAAAGCGAACTAATATGACTATAAGAGGATCAAAGTGTTGTCAAACTACTTAAAGGTGGTTCCAATCGCATTCAATGGAACTAAAAAAGCAGTTGAACGTTCATGAAATGACTGAAGTACAATTGTAAGTATTGAAAAAAATCACCAAAAAATAGGTTTAAGTTTCGTTAAATGTCTAATAAAGACCACACTATTCCACTTACATTATTTGTTTACATTCTTATCAGCATGATAAGGAGTGCAAACCTAGTTTGATTTCTAATATATTATAATCATTTAAGTAACAGAAAGCCCCTTCAAATGACTGAAATGCGGTTGATTTAGTTCGTATGAATCTAAAAAGTGGTTGAAAGTGTCATGAAATAACATGAAATCCTTCGGTTGAAAGCGAACTATTATGACTAAGAAAGTGTATCAAGATGCAGTTAAACTAGTAAAATGTTGTTGAAAACGTCGTCAAACGAATAAATTTCAATGAAAAGTAACGTGCAATGAATCATAATGTAGATAAGAGTTACGTCATTCGCCTAAACTACACTTGGAATATAAAACAATTTATAACTGTTAAGTCACAACCTGAGCGGTGAAGGGACGGATCTCCGAATTCTAAGACCGTAGGGGGCGCCGCCACCCACCTTTTTTTTCAAAAACGCGGGTGGCGGCGCCCCCTACGGTCTTAGAATTCGGAGATCCGTCCCTTCACCGCTCAGGTTGTGACTTAACAGTTATAAATTGTTTTATATTCCAAGTGTAGTTTAGGCGAATGACGTAACTCTTATCTACATTATGATTCATTGCACGTTACTTTTCATTGAAATTTATTCGTTTGACGACGTTTTCAACAACATTTTACTAGTTTAACTGCATCTTGATACACTTTCTTAGTCATAATAGTTCGCTTTCAACCGAAGGATTTCATGTTATTTCATGACACTTTCAACCACTTTTTAGATTCATACGAACTAAATCAACCGCATTTCAGTCATTTGAAGGGGCTTTCTGTTACTTAAATGATTATAATATATTAGAAATCAAACTAGGTTTGCACTCCTTATCATGCTGATAAGAATGTAAACAAATAATGTAAGTGGAATAGTGTGGTCTTTATTAGACATTTAAAGGGATAGAATCGGCTTTATCTGAGTTGGTCACACTAACATTGGTTTTCTATAAATTAACCACCCCTAAAAACATGGGGGTCAGTAGAAATCGCGAGAAAAATTTATTAATTAAAATAAACGTGAATAAAAATTGAAATTTTGAACGCCAGATTTTAAATCGGCCACCATTTTCAACCCACTACCTACGTAGGTAAAGTTCGGCCTCTGATTGGTTGGTAGTAGTTGGAATGAAAACTGTCGTTTAAGGAGTAAAAAGTAGTAGGAACGAGAATCTAGGTCAGCTTGCCTGGTGAATCGTCGTCTGCTTATATGCTTAAGAATGTCAGACGAGAAAGTATTTCTGATCATTCCGGTCCTGAATCTGAGGATGAAAGTTCGAACTCTGATTCTTTGGATTCAGAAAATTCGGAACAATTTATAATAAACGAATCTGACGGTAGTTCTTCTGAAGTAGAAGAATTTGGTGTGCAGCCATACCAATTCCCGTCAATCTGTATCATACTGCGCTCACAGAATGAATCCCCCTACCAGTAGGAAAAACACTACGGAGAAATTGGTAGAGACGAACTAGTAACGTTTTTCGGTGGTTCGGCTCTGTGTCACCAGGTGCCCTCATGATCGCAAAACAAGAGCATTTTGGATCTTTTAATCGTAATTTAAAAATCATTAATTAAACTAAAATATAAAAACATATATATTTTCAGAATCCTTATTTGTCTATCTATCGAAATAAATTAACCTTATAGGGATTTATTGCAATGAAATTAAAAGAAAGTATCCCTTTAACGAAACTTAAACCTATTTTTTGGTGATTTTTTTCAATACTTACAATTGTACTTCAGTCATTTCATGAACGTTCAACTGCTTTTTTAGTTCCATTGAATGCGATTGGAACCACCTTTAAGTAGTTTGACAACACTTTGATCCTCTTATAGTCATATTAGTTCGCTTTCAATCGAGCGCTTTCATTTTACATCAGTTCGATCCGCATTTTAGTATATTAGCAACACTTTCGACCAGTTTTTCGTCATTCAACTTCATTATCTGTTTTATAATTGTCATTTATTAATAATATCAGATGTATTTAAGTCGAATAACGTTACTTTTACTATACAATTAGCGAAACATTAACCAATTTTTAGTGTTTTGCTGATACTTTTAATTGAACTATAGACATTTCATGTCACTTTCAACCGCTTTTTTTAGTTTCCTACGAGCAAAAATTAATCGGAATTCAGTAATTTGAAGAGTTTTCTGTTATGTAAATACCTATAAACATATTAGAAACCAAACTGCGATAATATCAAAACATACATTATATCGTATCTTCCTGAACATTAGAGGGTTTTGGCGCTCGCTTTCACTGAAAAAAGTGTAGGCTTAGTAGATAAGATAGAGGATTCTGGAGATAAGAATTTTACGATAAAGACGCATTTTAAAGGAAAGAAATTTTCAGTCAGGTTTTCATTAAAATAATGTATTTAACTTTAATTTTCACTTTTAATAACACTTAAAACAATATAAATATGAACCAAATATTTATGAATTATACTAAAATTATACAGAATATATTCAAAAATGTATATAAATTAATAGCAAGAGTTATGTTCGATGAGGGTCTATGTTGGTATATCAACGTGTCCATGAGCAAGGGTCGTGATTCCATCTTCAAGTATGTAGCGCTTATCATCGCATG
This sequence comes from Phalangium opilio, assembly GCF_054372755.1. Classification (NCBI taxonomy): domain Eukaryota; kingdom Metazoa; phylum Arthropoda; class Arachnida; order Opiliones; family Phalangiidae; genus Phalangium; species Phalangium opilio. Next base: position 8,694,629 of record NW_028324151.1, read on the forward strand.
GGTTCAAGCATAGCTTGTTTTGCCGTATTGTGTAGAGATTATGCTTTGCACTGACGATGCGATTCATCTCTGCAGTGGTAATTTTCCGATTCAGGAGACAATCTCGGTAATCAGCGTGAAAAACGCTTTTCCTCACAACTCTTTTGCAGATGCCCTTGGCCGTCTTCTTTTCACCATTCGCAGACAGAATGGAGTACATCTTTGGCCGTAAGCCGCAGAACTCTTGGATAGGTAGACCGTTTAACTCATCTTTGAATTTCCCCAGACTCTTTTTATTCTCATTACTAAAAAGCGGATGGTCGGTGGGGTACCCCGAGAAATCGTAATGGTGTGCTTTTTGAGCCAAGTCCTTGTATAAATCATTCGTCTCGATGTAATACGTGAGACTGTCCGTATCGGTGAAAAGAAGTTTGGCTTTATCGTTGTACTGTGCTCGGATGGTGTCATAATGGAACCGGTACATCAGTAGCTTCGAGAGATCCAGGATGGTGAAGCCGGTATATATAGGTCGATTCAAGGTGATTGATTTTCTTATTGAGTGAATTCCCACCAAATCATTATGAAAAATGGTGAATTTTTCGAATGTTGGAGAGCTAGCTTTCTTAATAGCTAATTTGGGGTGTTGAACTAGGTCGAACTTGATTCGATTCCTCAAATTCTCCATCGTTTTACCGAAGACGGCGTTATTCATTAATTTAAAGAAATCCTTCTCGAAATCGTTGGCGGCCATCTTTCTTTTTTCTGTATTGAAGGCTATATACTCGGAGAGCCAAGTTCCCTGCTCGAAGGATAGAATTCGGTGAACTCGACTGATTTTCATCCCTTTCTCGACGTAATACCGCAGATTACGGTAATGAACGACGTAATTGGTTTTAGGGTGAAGATCCGGGATCAATTTCGGTAAGGAGTCTCTCAGCGGGATATTCAAATGCTCTAGCTGCTTCTTCGTATAATTCGACAACTCTGAGGTTACAACAGACCGCTTTTGTGGTGCCAGAGGTAAATCATTATGATCGTGATGTAATGATGCAGGGTATGTCAAGTCGACCTCGAGAATGTATCCGATTTTATCGTCATCTGGGTGTTTGAGTATATCCTCGATTGGGATGGAATTGCTCCATTGAAATTCCCTCATCGGCATGGGATCCATCATGACTGTACCGTATAGATTGTTACAATCTAAATATGTCAGGAAGGTCGTGGGTTTTTCTGGGTCATATGTATCGGGAAAGAGATTATTGTTGGCTGTCGCTAAACGGTGGGTAATCATGGAAACGCCGCCGCGAATCCCTCTCTCGATCATCAGATGCATATCCGGATCTAGCAGCAGATCTAACTCTACCCCCGTCATATAGAGGGCGCTTTCCCAAGCGAAACCCGGGCTCGTATATGAATGAGCACTATCTAATTTATAGTAGTTCATACAAATGTTCCGGAATGATTCGAAGACATCAGCCAGCTGAAGAGTATCGGCGGTGACGTAGAGATCGTGATACTCTCCCATATTTCGTATCCGGAAAGTTTCCCAGACCTTCTGGGCATGTTCGTAGTCATTGTCTTTGATGGGTGTATCAGTTAAAATGTTGAAAAAGCTGTCCTTCGAGGGTAGTTGCTCTCGGTTGAATTGTTCTGTACTGTCCATGAGATCGTAGGGGTAGACTCCTTTTCTCAACAGTAGGGCGACCTCATCAGGGTTGTACACGGAATTTAAAATGGGAAACTTATCGGAGCCTCCTTTAGCCAGGTTCCCCACGAGGGTTTCCAGGGGTGCAGCTAAAAACCGAAACGAGTCGACGAAACGTAGATGTCCCAGCGAAAAGGAGATGTACGTCTCACTATTGCTCGGAATGCAATCGATTCTTTTATTTTTGATTAGTCCGATCTGCTGCATTAGAAGATGCCCATCGTAGCGGCTGAGGTTATGGAGAAAGACGGGAATATGATTCGGCGGTTTCAGTTTCAGGTTGCAGGTATTATGTGCCGCTCCACGATACATCCCCAAGTAGTGATCATGGTCCCTAACTTTCCAGTCCTTCGATGTGAAGGGTTTATCACATAGATAGCAGGTCGACGCTTCTCGGTGGGTCTTTTCCTCCTCACTTGATAGATTCAGCGGAAGTTTTTCGGCTATTTTACCCTGAATAGTTTTCGCCTCGACATCTAATTTATCGAAAAAGACTTTCGTGGCATCTTTTCCTCGATACGTAACCGGTTTACTGGCCTTGCCGCCGGGGCCGACCACCACATATGAAAAACCGCAAGAGATGTGATGGGCTAATGTTGTAGTTGATGACAGTGTCGAATCGGGCAGGCAGGTATCGACTTTAGGCATAATAGATTCAAAGTCGGCGTAAATAACGTATGGAACCCTCATACACCATCCGAACTTTGTGAATCTACAAATGGGGTTTTCAGTGGGCATTTCAATACGTTGAGGTCCGTGGACGTTGCAATCTTTCACGTGTTTGCTGTGGTTGTTTTTAGCGTTGGCACCGGAAAAACGGTGTAGACAATAGCGACAGTAGAATGTTGAACGACAATCTTTAGTCAAATCGCTTAAGAGCCGGCTTAAACTTCGAATCAGACAGTAATGTTGTTTCTTACCACAGGTTAGTAATAGGAGATCGATTTGTCTTTCCGCCTTTACTTTGTTTTCACTAACGTGGATAGGGAAAATTATTTTTTCCACGGCGAAGATGTTAATCGAGAGGTTATTCGCATTCTCAAATTTTTTCAGTTTGTTAGAATCATATTTAAAGGGGAAGGATATCCCTTCTAAATTCAGTTCCTCGGCGAATTCCGTATATTTATTAACACGTTCAGGGTGAATGTTAGTTGGATGTAATTGAGCTAAAATACAGTACAGAAAGCATCGGTCGTCGTCGTTTTTAATATTAATGACGGCTTTCTTGTCTGCAATCCATTGAGGTAATTCAATGTATGATCCTCCTTGCAGTGGAGAGTACGCGATAATGTTTAATTGTAGAAATTCGATTCGATCTAACACCCATCCAGATCCCTTATCTTCATATTCGGACATGGATTGCTCAATTTTTTGAATGCAGGTTGAGATCTGATCCTGAATAACATCAGAACTTAGTGTAGCGTAGGTGAATCCACGAAAATATGGTAGAGCTTCGACGACGGTGTCGATATTGGCCAGGGAGCGTGTATAGCGAGCACGAATAACAAGGTACCATTTCACTCCTTTCTTTGATTCACGTTTTTTCTCGATATACCTGTAAATAGCTTCGGTGTGACTGTTAATTAATCTTGATGCGTCTGTTTCCACCCCACTCGGGGTCGCACGGGCAGCGAAAACGGCATCGTCCAGTGCTTCAACCTCCTCCCACTCATCTCGAGGTTCTGGAAACGGTGATGGACGTTTAACAGGTGTAGCAGAATCGCCACCCGAATGGCGACGTTTCCTAGATTGGTTAGAGGTCGGTGGAGAATGGGTGAGGGTGTTGGGATCCGATTCGGCGGGTGTGAGCGGATTAGGTAGAGAGATACCTTGCGGGGTATCAGAGGTTCCAGGAGGTAGACCGTGCACTTTCTCGATGTGCTTATTTAAGTTGGTTTTCCGTGTAAATGATGCCGAACATTGAACACACGCGAACCTTATATTCTCATGGAGCGAACGTATGTGCTGCAGTAGACTTCTTTTAGCGGGAAACTTTGCGTCACATTTATCGCAATGAAACATTTTAAATTGGGTAAAAGTTTCTGATTTAACGAAACTCTAATCTCCTTAATGTATGTATGACTTGTCGATAGCTCGTGTCTTACGAAAATGATCTCTAACACCCTAATCAATCGCTTTACATACACCTCAAACATTTGATACTGATAATGATAAACTATAACTAGAACTAGAACTGGAGCAGGCTTCTCATTGGTTAATAGCTCTTAATCTTAAAAGATAAGGGGTATAAGGATGACTCATCATAAACCCCCCCCAACCCCCCAAAAATGGGTAAAGAAAATAGCGTGTGAATGGTAAATATTGGAATAATAGAATAGATATGGTCCGTCGGACACTTCTGATGTGGATCTATACTAGGGTGTTTGATTTACAGATATTATGATTTCTGATATTTGTATATTGTTTTTTATTCCGGATGTTACATCTATCTGAATATGATTCGTCTATGTTAAGCATTTTAAAATTTCCCAATCGATATTCAACTACTGATAAAGGTGAAACTCGGAACTGAACCGATTAGATTTAGCATGATTTTGAATTTCTCGTCAAAAATCATACTGATAAGGGTGTAAACAAATAGTCTAGAATGATCTTAATATTCACCACTTTTCGAATAATTAAATAAATATGATTAAAACTAATTATTTTCCTCGATAGATGTATACAATAATATACGTTGCACTGCTATAAACCATACCGTTATACATTAAACTAAGCATTAACTATTATTCTAGTTTGAAGGTCGTGATGTAACTGCTTTTCACTGACCCCGAATAACATAGAATATAAGGTGAATGATTTCGTTATGGTTATAACAATTCTACGTCTTTGTGAAGGGGATGAAGGTTTGATAGATAAGATAAGAAATTTGAATGTAGGAAAGATAACAATTTTATGGAAAATATGTTTGCGATACCATCGATTGATTGTTGAAGTATAGGTGCTGCTGCAGCTAATGTTAAAGTATAGCAGCAGTTGATGCAGCTAATGTTAAGGTATAGCAGCAGGTGCTGCTAATGTTAAAAGTATAGCAGCAGGTTGTCCGAGAACATAGATTCTCCCCCTACTTATCACATTTGAAGGGTTTTTCACCACTATGAATGCGTTGATGTGCGATCAAATTATGCTTGTGCGTGCTGGCATAGTCACACTGATCACATTTGAAGCGTTTTTCTTCGTTACCCTTCTTAATGTGTCGTTGTGAACCCCTTTTATATTCAGCAGAATATTTGATCCGAGTTGAACGTTTCTTCTTGAATTTTCCTGCAGAAAATTATTAACGAAATATAAAAACGACACACGCACCATTTACAACATAGTATCAAAAATACAGGATTCACATTCAAGCGCACTTCTTAAAAAATGCAATGCTAAGGGCTCTACGAAAACTCAGTGTTAAAAGAAAAGAAACCGTGCTGATCAAGGCGTTAGCCGATGAGCAAACGACCTCAGCACCAAAAGGGGATGAACGAACATCAACTGAAATGCACGAGAAACCTTGGCGCGAAACTAGAAAGGTCGTATTTTCATATTCAACGGATGTTAGCATAGTCAAATACAAGCTGATGCTGAGTGAACACAAGTTACCAATTTATTTCGTTCTTGCACCCCCTCTCTCTTCTGTCACGTCTAGTTTTCACTTTGTTTCTCTGTCTGGCAAATGGCACCCCCGAGATCTTATTAGTGTTATATTTTCCACATATGTGAAATAAAGTACAATTGACACATAATTAAAAATAACTAATGTGGATATCCCTTCGATAGATAAAACTTATTGTTAAAAAAATCTATGTACCCAGATAGCCAATCAGTGAAGGGTAGTTGATTTGAGGTTAGTAAGACTGTTGTTACGAGTGTAAAGCATTATGGAGATATAAAGTGTGTCCCTTCTCTCTTATTCCCTTCTGATAAAACTTATTGTTAAAAAAAATCCATGTAACCAGAAACAATATCTCATTTTATCGAGCAACAAATAAACTCCGAATTTTTGGTTGAAATAAGTACCAGCATAAGAAAATAATATAAAGCTCCCTATAAGTATGAATCTCTCCATTTAAGCCATGTAAACAGCATTTTCTTCCATTGAAATTTTTAAAAAGTTTCTAAAGCCACGTATTAAGAACTTATGGCGTTAAAAAATTTTATAATATAATTAAATCGTTAAAGGTCTTGAAGTCATTATTACGATAATTATAACTGATTAAGTGCATGTCAAAAATATCATAATAAATTAATAAATGGCGCTAGATTTCGACGACCAAGGCTAGCCCCTACACATACGAGATAAGGAGTGTCTCGTGTCTCTACGGGCGTGGCCAAAATTCCCCGGCCCATCGTGCTTTTCGCGGACACCTTAATTGGCGGTGGCGGTGTCGTCTCCCTTTACCAGAGACCTGCACGGGCCGAGTTTTTCAAGCCCGACCCAAGCCCGGCCTGGCTTTAGCATTTTGAATAAGCCCGAAACCCGGCCCGAGTCCGAGTACATAGTTGATTTTTCGGCCCGGTCCGGCCCGGCCCGTTACATGCATTAACCAAGCCCGGCCCGGCCCGACACATTGCATGAATTGAACAGGCCCGGCCCGACACATTGCATGAATTGAACAGGCCCGGCCCGTTACACGTAGTGCAGTTGTAATTCTTATATTTTTTTACATAAAATCAATGAATTGAATTCATATTTGCTTTAGCGTCGTGTATTATTCATTTCTTACGATAATTGTCGTCACATTTGTTCTTGGAAGCTTATACTCGTTTAAATTATGTTTCATTTGGATTTTGGATTAAATGAGAATCAAGTTCGGCCCGGCCCGAATTCTGAAATATGAACAAAAACCCGGCCCGTTAATTTCCAAAATTTTCAAAAGTGGAAAGCCCGGCTCGGCCCGGGCTTGAGGCCGGCCCGTGCAGGGTTCACGGGTAGTTGAGCGGTTTTCAAAAGAGCGTTTTGGAATAAGGCGGTGCCCAAAACAGCGGTTTGCAAAACCGCGTGGAAGCAAAACCGCGGTTGCTGTTTCCGCGTTTCTCAATACAGCGCTATTTCCCAAAACAGCGGTTGCTGTTTCCGCGTTTCTCAATATAGCGCTATTATCCCAACCAGCGGTTTAGCACTACAGCGTTTAGTAACCGTTTGTGATCCTCAGGTTATGGACTGGTTCGCGGAATATATTTTGGAAAAGGTGGCAGCAAATTAATAAGAGTATATTTTGGAAAAGGTGGCAGCAAATTAATAAGAGTATATTTTGGAAAAGGTGGCAGCTAATTAATAGGAAAATATTTGGAAAAGGTGGCAGCTAATTAATAGGAGAATATTTTGGAAAAGGTGGTAGGTAATTTATAGGAGAATATTTTGGAAAAGGTGGCAGCTAATTAATGGGAGAATATTTTGGAAAAGGTGGCAGCTAATTAATAGGAGAATGTTTTGGAAAAGGTGGCAGCTAATTAATAGGAGAATATTTTGGAAATGGTGGAAGCTAATTAATGGGAAAACATTTTGGAAAAGGTGGCAGCTAATCAATATCAGAAAATTTTGGAAAAGGTGGCAGCTAATTAATAGGAGGATATTTTGGATAAGGTGGAAGGTAATTTATAGGCGTTCAAAAAACCCATCCCAACCAAACATTAAAACGCATTAAAACACTAGACCACGAAACTGTTTGTTTGACAACCATTAAAATTCAAACCTGAAGCTGAAATCAATACTAATTAGAGCTCGGCATTATCCATCCGTGATCCGTAAATTAGTGAATAATCGATTATTTTTAGATAAATGTTGTGGACATAATTCGATTTAATATACAAATTCTGTTGATAATTCTGGATTATGGATAAAATAACGTGGATAATGGATAGATAATGCCGAGCTCTAATACTTATAACTTCAACAATACGAAACAACGCTCAAGATATAAACGCTGTAATCAAAATGCGCTGAAACGAGAAATGGCTATAATGGCAAACGCGTTTATTAAAAAGCCGTTTTGGACAATGCTGTTTTGATAACACGCCCAATCGATAACATACCCCCGTGCAGGACTCTGCCCTTTACTCGTAGTGCCAAAACTTCTCCCACGGGTCGTAAATAGTAAGCGCGCCAAATTTGGAAGCAAATGCTGTAGTATGAAAATGTACTACGTTTCATACTTATAAAGACTTATATATTATTTTCTTATGGTACCATCGATAAGAAAGAGGACATTTTTAAGGTTCTGATACATAATAATCTAGCTTTATTGCGCGTCCATAACACTCAGTGGGCTATATTTCAATGGGTCACGATTTCAACGCATAGAGCGGTGGTGGCTAGCTCCTACGCCACAGCTTACCGACAGCGCCCTATACCAAGAAGTTATATCTAGTATCTAGAGAGAAGGTATAAATTCGCCTGATTTCCAGCTTTATCTCCAGTCCAAACGTAGGTCCGGAGTCAATCCCCGTCTCTAAATTACAACCAGCATCTCATTGGTTCTTGAAAACTCACGTCAGCGCGACGACGCGAGTGACGAAAATTACAGTCATATTTTCCGACTGAGGAGAGGCGAAATAGCCCGGCGCCTCCTTTTACGTCCCCCCTTGTATTTTGAAAGGGGGACTGGGACTATGGCGCGCGAAAACAAAGGCATCTTATACCTTCTCTCTGAGATACTGATATAACTTCTTGCCTATACTAAGTACCGTTAACCTCAGCAAGTTTCGATGGGAAGGAGAAAGCGGGTAACACCGCGCAGAAAAACTCCTTTAAGAAGTAGGGAGAGAACTTTCAGAACTCCATGCTGAAGGGTTTGCACCCAAGTTTTTCACCCCGTGCCACAGTCCGGGATCGAACCCGGGACTCTCTTGGTGCGAGGCGAAAGTGCTAACCACTTCACCACCCCACGCACCTAGAATTACTACCTAATGGCATGGAAGAAGAAGGGTGTAATGGAATGGTGAGGTGAATAGGCAGACGGCTACGCGAAACGTAGGGTCACGTGGGAAAACTCTCTTCTCCTCTCGGCACTAGCTGTAACACCTGCGTAATACTGCTGCTGTAATACTGCTCTGCGCAATATTGGCGCGCAAGTCACCTCCTTGCGCTTACAGAGAGAGGGATACACTGTTTAGATCAGCTCTCTACCGCCTCTACTACTGCGCAGTAGAGTCCGACGCCGCGAAAAATAAGTCGGCGGCGGCATTTGCACAGTTTAGGCATATTGGCGACGGCGCGCCGCCGGCGCGCCGTTCTATAAACCGGCGGCGGCGTTGCATACAATTTTATTGGCGGCGGCGGCGGCGTTAGAGGCGTGTAAGTTCACAACGAGTGATTAATGTCGTATGTAGTTCTCAGTTGTGAAGTGGTGGTGTTCACAAGATCAGTCCATGTTCGAAAATACTGGTTGAAATCTCTTGAAACTTTAATGTGATTTGCAAAATAATGTTTGGTATTTTTGTGCGAAGTTTAAAATGTTTCTCTTTCCTGGCTTTTTGTAAGAACATTAGAACGAAAATTAAGCATAATTTAATGGCTTAGTCTCAAACAGTTTAAATTTATTTCCTTCAGCTTCACTGGTTCGAATCTCTTGAAATTTTAGTGAGAAGCATATTGAAAGGTTTTAAATTATCGTGCAAAATTTCAAAGTTTTGAAACGAATAGTTGTTTTCGTAAAATTTTCCTAAGCGACTAAATAGGTTGTAGGATTATGCACAAACAAAATTTTTTGGAAGTGAATTGTTCGTTTAAAAATTTTGAAACTTTGCATCATAATTTAAAACCCTTCAATATGCCTCTCACTAAAATTTCAAGAGATTCGATCAAGTGAAACGGAAGAAACCTTTAAACCGTTCGAAGACCAAGCCCTTTAATTAGGGCTAATTTTCGTTTTAATATTTATTAAAAACTATAAAAGGAAATGATTTGAAAATTTCCAAACAGTAGCAAACGTTGTTTTGCACATCTCTTTAAAATTTCAAGAGATTTGAACCAGTTGTTTCAACATTCTGCTTAAATAACTGTGTTCCTCCCATAGCCGGCCTATGGCTCCTTCGATTTTTCGAGCGATAAAGCCCAAAATTACCAACACGCGCTTTTACATAGGAAAAACATTGGCGTGTGAAGCCAAAGAGTGATCCAGTGGGCTGTGGTTGTAACAAGGAAGGCAGAAATGAGAACCAGTCAAGGATAGGAGTCTAGATCCGTGGAGTACAAATTTATTATGACTAGAATTTTTAAACTGGTCCCTCCTCAACTTTCTTAAAAGTTCTCAATTAATAAACTGATCCCAAGGACCTGTAAACGCCGGATTTAGAATAAAAAAAACTGGTCAGAGCAATTATTAAACTGGTTTTGGACCTGTGGACCTGTGCTATTTCCAAGACTGGTTGGCACGCCCATGGAATACTGAAGGACCGATGGCAGCCCATAGAGCCCCATACTAAGCGACTAAACGACCAACGTTAAGCTTACTTCCCCCTTTTCAGCCCCAAAATGGAGGGGGGTTATGAAAAATGAAAATACCGAGTCAAATACCCGAAAAAGCTAGCGCCATCTAGACAAAATGAGAAGTTAGATGCTTCCCTCTTTAGAACGTTGATTCCCCCATATGTCCCCCACTATCCGGTTTGCTACTATTTGCCGCTAGAAGGCGAATTAACAAGTATTTTTCAACTTTCTCCCCCTGCCATCCGTCCTTCAGTATTGGTTCGTCCATGGCACGCCGGCGTACGCCGGTGATATTTCGGCGTCGCGGCGGGGCAGCGCGCTGTTTAAAAGTACGTACGGCGGCGGCGGGGTTAAAAACTGGAAATGTGGCGGCGCGCCGGCGTACTATCGGCGGCGTCGGACTCTACTGCGCAGAAGCTTTCAACGTTGGTGATAAACTCGGGAAGGAGGGGATGAAAAGGGGGAAGTTACGATTTTTCAACGCGCTCTCTTTAACATTATAGGACCCTTCCATACACCCTTCTTCTTCCATGCTATTGGCTTGATGCCACTGGGTGGTATTTACAAACCAAAACGATTGAAAAGAAGTTTAAAAGATAAAATTAGGCCCAAAAGCTGAACACTATTTTATCGGTAGAGAGTTCACTAGTTTTTCGAAAAAAATACATTCGGATATTTTTACTTATTTGAACGTTTTTGAAAACGTTCTTGGTTTTAGCGCAAATTTAATTCGTTCATTAAATAAATTAATTAATTATGGATAAGGACAACCTCTTTGAAAAAAGCGTAGGCGAAAAGACAGTAGGGACAGGTTAGTGTAATTTAACATTTTCTTATATTAACACACAAGGCGAATTTAACCCATTAAATAATTTTTGGGAAATGTTGAAATAACAATTTAACGCTGGAACGTAAAATGTTTATCTTAATTTTGTACCTAAGAAATTGTTTTGCATAATTGTGTCGAATAAGTTACAGCGAGGATGACAAAACAAGTTTAAAAAAAACTCATTACATTTAAGGCCTTGACAACCATATCTTCTATAGAGCTATTTCAACTCGGGGGGAAAGGAGAGCTTTTGAGGCGGGCTTTCGTCAGACTCAGTCCCCGCCTAGGCGGCATATTGTGCGGGAAATTTAGCATAGAGTTCTTAAGCGGCCCGCACGGAGGGAGGGTGAAAACCGGCTCCGTTTATTGGTAGGCCCAACTGTGACGTTTCCCCCCTTCAACTGATATAGCTCTATATCTAAATAAATCGAAGACCTGACTGACTGACAGATAATCTACGCCCCGCCCAAACCGCTTGCCATAGAAGGCTGAAAATTTGCAGGAACGTTACTCATAAGTAGTAGGCGAGTACCAAGAAATATATTTCCAATCCGCCGCCATCTTAATAAATGGCGTTCAGAAATGTAAAAAATCTTCTCTATGCAACAAAGTCCGCGCGTTTCAACCGATTTCACAAATATTTTGTACACTGGTTTCCTTTAGTCTATAGACGGGCTGATTGGTCTTTTGGGTGCGATTTGTTGTCATCTTTATAAATGGCGGCCAAAAATTTTAAAACAATTCTTTATGGAATAATGTAAGCGTGAAAAGTAATAAAAAATGTCCCGACGGGCTGACGGGCAACGCCGAGTGCCTTCGCTCCTAGGGTGCTACAAAAAGGTTAGTCATCAGTAAAATCTACCCATTCTTTACATAATTTTGATGGAAGTTCTTATTACACGCGAGCGACTGCGGGTAAAAGCTAGTTCTGAATTAAAGTGGAGGAGAGATGTAAAGTAGAGCTCGTCGAACATATTTTCGGATAAAAATCCAAGATGGAAACTTATGACGACACACACCAAATCCTCGAGATATTTCCCAATTTTTTTTATACGGGTTCTGCACTAACCGTGGAATAGGGATCTGCCTGCTTTTACCAGGAGTATTAAATAGGTTTTTTCAGTTTTACACCTAGATAGCAGTAACACCAATAGCGTATTCAACTTAGCGCTCAAGGGCCTTAGATCTGCTCGCGCTTGGATTTCCGTTTTCCATTTACCGAGCGCTGGACCCAAGAACCCAAGCGGTGCTAATCTGTACATAATAGATAGCTCGCTAAATTTGTATCGACGATTAGGACGGGAAAAGACAATCGTTAACGCAGCTCAAGAAATGAAGCGCATTTCATGTCGTCTAGAGCAAAGAGCGATCTCAGAGCAGTTATATGGAAAACGCCATTAGACTATACATATTGAGAAGGTGGAAATGATTGATTAGCATATAGACCTGTTCACATTAAGGGCCGCGCATGAGAAGTTGCAATGTTTGGGGGCATGAGTTATAGCGCTTCTACGGAGTTAAACGTGTAAACTAAACTACGATGGACGTATGGGAGACCTTTTCAAATTTAATATTAAAATAAAATGCCTTGTATTTAAAACCGAGATAGTACAATTAAAATCATGTTAAGAAATAAAGTGTTTAAGTTCTAATGGAAACGGTGCATTGATATTAGTAGGCCGCTATAACTCACTAAGCCTTGGCGACGGTACGGGATCATCGCTTCATCGGCGAATAGACGGCGATGTCCGCCGATGCCGTGCCGAAAGCGCTGTGTATAAATGCCCGTAAGCCCTGGCGCCCAATTTAGTGAGTAGAATTTCATTAAATGCCCTAATTTTACGTCTATCAATTGAATTTGATAAAATTTCACCTCGGAAGTTCAATTAATACTTTTACAACACTGTTTTATGAAAATAAACTCGAATGCCTAGCAAATAAGGCAAAAGCAAAAGGAATGGTTTAAAGTACTGCACTGCCCCCAAACATTCTTTCTACGCATGCTCACCTCTCGAAATTCCCCCCTTTTCACCCCCGCTCTACCGGTGAAAAGGTCTATTTCCCCCATTGGGGGTAGGAATATGAAACCCCACTCTAGGATGCACTCAGACGATTAAAGTATAAAATGACTTACCAATTTCCGAACAACGTGATTCGGAATTCTTTGGAGCGATTTCTTGAAATGTCTCCGAGTTGGACACCGAACTATTATTTCCAACTTCAATCGGAACTTCGGGTGAATTGATTTCCATAGAGACCGAGGTCGATTTTGACAGTTCATTTGGGTTGCGTTCTAGTTCAGGAACACACGCTGGCACACTCAGTGACCTTGGATCAACAAGCTTCAGTTTTGGCAAACACAGTACCAAACCTCGATTTTGTCTATCTGTTTTCTTGGCACCTGTCAAGGTTATTCTGGATTGGTTATCATCGAGAACGTTTTCTACGGCTAATTCTGGTGAATTGCTTTCGACATTTGCGCCAAGATGGTTTTCAACATTCAATTCAGGAACACGAAATTCCTTTGATCGAGTTGTTCTTTCGTCAGTTTCTCCCTCTGTTGAAACACTTTGTGATTTACGACATGAATCGATAATTGTATTATTGTTCTCAAGAGGTTCTCGCGACGATTCACTTTCCGTCGTTGTGTCGAGAGGCATTTTCAATTGCTTTTCGACCTCGAGCTTCGGCGAAGGCGCGCAAAGTGGCGAATTCTCACTGTATATCAATTTAGGGACACATACATTCGCAATTCGCGTTATAAACCCCATATTTTTAGACCTTTTTGGGGTAATTTCAGTTTCGTTGTTTGTATTGCCAACCTCGGCAACATATTGAGGCTCAGAATCAGAATCTGGCGATTCTTGACTAATATCTTCTCTACCCAGCATGCCTTGGACATTGACAGCTTCGACACTGCGCGTCACAATTGGAAGAGATAACTCCTGGCCATTAATTCCCGAATCATTTTCAACGGGTTCAGATTTCACTAATTCATCGTTAGCTAATTGATCTATTCCACTTTTCTCCTATTTTTCAAACAATCAACTCTTAACCTTTGGAGTAACTCTTTCCTATGAAAAATGTTCTATACCATCAAATCTTTGATTCTATTTTCCAACTCTTTATTGACCCTATTGAGTCTTTCAATTTCGTCTATTTGCTTATTGATCGTTAATGTTGTTTTCACTCTCTCTTTTGCCATGTTTGAAATTAAAACATTACGCTAAACAAAATAAGATTTCATTTTAACAGCAAATATTCTTTGGACTTTCATTGGCTGAGCGTATTTTAAAGGGGCAAGCGAGAAAGATCCAAGTTCCTTGTTGGATTTCTTTGTTATTAAACAGGGATGTATTACCAATCCCTTTAGATCAGAGCCAATCCATAATTAATAAACTAAATTATTCACCCACCCACAGACTATGTGCTTGTTGATGCGTGATCTAGTGGGCTATGTTTTTTTCTTACCACTGTCAATCAGGCTGGGAAATAAGGATATTTTTTAAACTAGTCCTTGGGACCAGTGACCCCTCTAGTCTCCGAAATAATTAACTGGTCTCCGGACTGGTCCCAGCCTTTGTTCTCCAATAGATTTGCAATTAATAAACTGGTCCCGAGGACCAGTAACCCCCACTTTTTGAATTAAAAAACTAGTCCAAGCAATTAATAAACTGGTTTTGGACCAGAGGAAGTGTGCTATTTCCCAGCCTGCTGTCAATTATGCCGCCTGTGCAGGGATAAGGGAGGTCAGATGGATTGGAATGATGATGGGCGACCTGCGGCACCGTATCTCTCCCAGTGTACCTCGCCCACGCCCCTACCCTTCCGTAGGCGATTGCTAAGTGCTGCCGCGTAGCGCCATTTTATTTGAAAGAGAACTAGCTTCTATATTTGAGATAGAGGAAGCGTCCTTTACAATTTCGTCCGGCACGACCCTACCTAACCGCTGGGGATGATGGGAGGACTACGGTGCCGTAGGTGGGGGTACAAAGGCAACGCTATAGGTATGGGGGTTTCTACTCCATTACGCTCTCCTTCAAGACCTGTGAGTGTGGACTTGTGGAGTAGAGTGGGATCATAGCCCACTTGATCACGCACGCTGGCTGCACGCACTCTATATGACAGCTGATAGCTTAAGGCAGGGATTCTAGATGAATCCCTGATTGGACGGGCTTCTAAAGCGCGTGCAGCCAAAAGCGTGATCGAGTCAGCTGTGTTCTGAGTAACGAAGCTGTCTGCTATGATTTTCGGTATAATAGTTTGAAGTTGAATCCGTATTGGCGCCCTTTGTTGGTATATTGTAATTTTAGTGTGAGACTTTTGAGCCATATGGGCACGTGACTAATAAAGTTAAGACAATTTATTAAGGTACACAACAGTTCTTTGGTACACAAATTAACGTTAATCAAACAGCCATTTAGCGGTTTGTTTACAAATAACATTCATATCACAGTTAACTTCATCATTGAATGAACGTGAATGAAATGAAAGTTAGTGCGATTTCTCAAGATCAGTAAGCAGAATCTTTTTTCATTAAGACAGACAAAAGGTCCTATAGTAGTATTTAAAAAGCAAGCTACTTCTTACATGGATGAATTCAGTCTCAAGACCAACGATGAAATATATCAATATGGCTATTCTTCAAGCCTATTGAAACCTTGACGTTTTAAGCTGTAACTCAGTATAGACTAATTTCTTGGATACCAGTTTCATAAAAATATATGAATATAAAGTAGTTACGATCACTTATTGGAATGTTTCGTCCAATTAAATTCATAAAAACTGAGAAGCCGGACTCGGATGAGGTGGAAAATTCGGAAACGCCTTCAAACGTTTTAGTGAAATGGCCAATCATCATTAAGAATGATGATGACGAGACTAGTACTTCTAAAGAAGCAGATTCGGTTCATCCCTCAGCGGAAAACACTGACAATGTGGAAGAAGTTACGGAGAATCAGGAACAAAGGAAGTTATCCCCATTAATGAATGAAAGACAAACACAAAATGCTAAGAAGCCTTTTAAAGGGAGGGTGAAGTGGAAAATCAAGTGATTTTTTATCGATTCTTCTACTAATTATAAGACCAGTCTGTATAGTGAAACATTCAGGAAATACTTCCGAATGATTTTAAAATTCAAATTAGGTTCAGATTTTAAGGATAATTTTAAACAAGGACTGCCGACCAATCACGTAACGCCCTGCCTTTTTGTTAACAAAATTCTCGTGGCACGTTCCATGTTGAATGAAATTTATCACGAGATTTGATAAAATTTGTGCGCGACGTGACAATCGTGGCGCGAGACATGGAGCGTGCCACGAGAATTTAGTTAATAAAAAGGCAGGGCGTTACACGATTGGTCGGAAGTCCTTGTTTAAAACTATCCTTAAATTTGAACCTAATTTGAATTTTAAAACAATTCGGAAGTATTTCCTGAATGTTTCACTATGCAGACTGGTCTTACAATTAGTAGAAGAATCGATCAAAAATCACTTGATTTTCTACTTCACCCTCCCTTTAAATGTGATGTCTGTGGCTTGTCGTTTCATATTAAGAAACTTTTAACAAAGCATAAGGTGAGACACTCATCTGATCGTCCCTTTCAATGTGAACTGTGTCAGAAGACCTTTAAAAGGAAAAAAGGTTTGACAGTTCATAAACTCACACACTCGACCGAACGTCCATTTAAATGTCAAGTGTGTCAGATGACCTTCAAAAGGAAAAATTATTTGACAGTTCATCAACTCAGACACTCGTTCGAACGCCCATTTGTATGTGAAGTGTGTCAGAAGGCCTTCAAAGGCAAAAATGACTTGACACAACATAAACTCATACACTCGTCCGAACGCCCATTTAAATGCCAAGTGTGTCAGATGGCCTTCAAAAGGAAAGTTTGTTTGAAGGAACATCAACTCACGCACATGTCCAAATATGATTTGTGTAACTCTAGTTTCAAATCACAATGTGACCTTGACTTGAAACTCCACAAATGTTCTGAATGCGATAAAACCTTTAAAAGATTGCTGACACTAAAAAGGCATAAGGTTCTTCATTCTTCGGAGCGACCATTTAAATGCGGAAAGTGTGATAAATCTTTCAAAATGAGATCGAGTCTAAATTTGCACGAGGTTACACACTTGGAGGATAAACCATTCAATTGCGAACAGTGCGAGCGTTCTTATCAAACTAAATATTTGTTAAACATTCACAAGAGAAAAGTTCATATGACTACTAAATCATTTCAATGCGACTTATGTGCCACTAAATTTAAAAACAACAGCAGTTTAAAACTTCACAAGATTTATGTTCACCAGAACGAAAGGCCCTTTTCTTGTGAACAGTGTGGCAAAACCTTCAAAGAATCTACACGTTAAAGAAACACTCCAAAATTGTGCATACTGATGAAAGACCGTTCAAATGCACGGAATGCGGTTCAGCCTTCAAATGTGGCTCACATCTGAAAAGACATAAATTGTTACACATACGTGCTAAATCTTTCAAGTGTTCTAAATGTCATCTGTGTTTCCCTTCCGTAACATCCCGTCGTGCACACGAGACATCTAATCATTTATATGACAAATACTTCGAAACTTCGCGAAGATATAAAAACTGTTCAAGCACTGATGTTAAACCTGTCATTTACGAGTGCTTCATTTGCAAAACCGCGTTTCCAAATGAATACGATTTGTGTCAACATAAAGGTACGAGATGTTCCCTCCAAAACTTCAAACTGCGAGCTTCCCATGTTGTATTGGAACGGTTATCTCCAAAGCAACTTGCCGAATATGGTGTTTTTTCTTATCCACGATTAAGAATCCAGATCGAGAACTTCGTCATTAAAAAGGAACCAGAATAAACACAAGCTATGATATTATAAAACCTGAAAACATAACCATTTCTGAGCTCATATAATATGATATTCAGTTTAAGAATTTAAGGGTCATGCTTTTGTAAAAGTTATATTGCAATAAAATAAAAAATACTTTTTACGTCATGAAAGAGCTTTTGATTGGCTTTAAAGATAACAAAATTCCCAACGTAAAACTGATTTTATTAGGGTTTTTTCTCAATTTAAAATAGGCTAGCATTATTAGAACATGCAGAGTGTCTTCATGACATACTGGGTTTTTAGCCACATCGTATGATGTACATCTACGATGAGTTTCTTAGTTTGACCTGCCCTGTTGTTGTAGTAGTAGTTCGTTCCCTTCGTTCGTCATTGAAGGGAAACTTAGTGAAAGGGAGAGAGTTGTGGTGAAGGTGATATTTTTCGTTCGTCTACTTAAAAGGTAGGGAATTATGATAGTTAGGTTAAGCCATGGAAGAAGAAGGGTAATGGAACGGCGAGGTGAATAGGCAGACGGCTACGCGAAATGTAGGGTCACGTGGGAAAACTCTCCTTTCCTCTCGGCACTAGCTGTAACGCGATTACTGCTCTGCGCAATATTGGCGCGCAAGCCACAGAGAGAGGGCCGCTCTCTACAGCCAGTACTACTGATGCGACTGCGCGGAAGCTTTCAACGTTGGTGATAAACTCGGGAAGGAGGGAATGAAAAGGGGGAAGTTACGATTTTTCAACGCGCTCTCTTTAACATTATAGGACCCTTCCATATACCCTTCTTCTTCCATGGTTAAGCTATATACTCTCCCTTAATTTCCTGTCACCCGTCGAGTTTGACCGCTCCCCTCTTTCAACATTTAAAGAAATCGAGAGAAATTTTGAAAGCAAACGCAAGTATTTGCTGACGTTTTTTTTTAGAATGGTCTTCTTAAGGCACCGGGATATTACAATTATTGGGTGTTTTTCCGAATTCTTCATCTTTCCAACGCTTCTGGCCATAAGTTCATGTAAGAAATTTATAAGATGCGAAAATTATCCGTCGGCATAAGTCATGTTGTAAACCAAAACTTTTTGTACGTGTATTAATTGAGCGTTAAATACGTAATCATTTTAGCACTGTTAAAGGTAGCTCGATCATCGAGGGGGTAATCACTAAAACTTTCTGTTCTATTAAGGGTTACTTGTGTGTAATCATTTTAGCATTGTTGTTTTTAGAAAGGCCTTACGGGTAATCATTTTAGCACAGTTAAAAGTAGCGCATCGAGGGGCTATTCACATAAATTTTATGTACGTCTGTAAAGTACGGTACGGTCACGGTGTGGCTACTATTATGAGCCCTTGGGTCGTCTTGTTATCAGTACCATTTATTTGGAAAAAAGTGATTTACAGTACGTATCATTCTTGGTTTGCTTTCAATAATTGTAGCTGATAAGTTCGTAAGATATGTTCCGTAAGTTTATCACTAATTACTGAGAGCTTGTCCCTAAGTGACGTTGGTGAAACGTGATAGAATCTCGTAAGTCAGGAGCTGTCAAAGCGTTAGTTAAAACTAAATAGGAAGATCGACTGCAATTTCTGCAAAACCGAGTATAGTCAATTCTTGCGTCGTTCTCGAACTAACTCTCATTACGTCTCTAGTAATAACAGAAGTATATAATAATATAATAGTAATATAGAGAAGAGTACCACAAAAAGGAGCAAGTGTAACGTCACTCTTTCCAACATCGGAACATTTAGAGCAAGGTTACTAAAACGAATCACATACGCGATAAATAGAATGATGATTATGATTCCTTCTCCGGCTACCTTTGGAACACTGACTGGGATAATGTCTTATCTGCTGACAACATCGATGACTTGTGGATTGCTTTCCATTCGGTAGTGCAGGCTGGGATAAACGCTTTTATCCCATTTCGCAAGGACTTGCCAAAGCCATTACCAGCAGCTCGGACTGTTCGTTCCCGTCAACTTAAGCAAGCAGCTTGGAAGAAACTTTCTAAGCTAAAGCGTCAGCATGCCAGTGAGCGCGTTGTGAATGCCCAGTACGATTTATATAAGACATTTCGAAACTCCAACACTAATCATCTTCGCAAACTACGACGGAAGCAAGAAAACATATTGGCTTCTCGTATAAAGGATAATCCAAAAAGTTTCTACAATTACATAAATCGATTTAGAAAATGCCGTCACAAAATTACGCAGATAACTCGTTCTGATGGCTCTCAAACCACTTCTATTCGGGACGCGGCTGGTGCTTTAAATGAGTTCTTCGTATCGGTGGTTTCGGATTCTGGTCACCGTTCTTGTTCCTCGGACCAGTGGAAAGAGGCCAACATCACACCTTTACATAAGAATGGATCGCGTAATGATCCCTCGAACTACAGACAGATTAGTGTGCTGAATCACATTCCTAAAATTGCGGAACGACTTGTCCACATTCAGTTGCGTGCTCATCTCGAAGCCATCAACTTCTTCAGCCCGGCTCAACATGGGTTCCTTCCTCGGAAGTCATGCATCACCAATTTGCTCGTTGCCACCACTACGTGGGCGAAATGGCTAGACGATGGTTCGGGTGTTGACATTATTATATTTGGACTTTTCAAAAAGGCTTCGACACAATCTCTCATACTGGTTTGCTGCATACATTGGAATCAGTGGGCGTCACTGGAGACGCTTTGGAATGGTTGAGGTCGTACCTATGCGGTCGTACACAGCGAGTGGTTCTCC
Organism: Phalangium opilio; assembly: GCF_054372755.1. Lineage (NCBI taxonomy): Eukaryota > Metazoa > Arthropoda > Arachnida > Opiliones > Phalangiidae > Phalangium > Phalangium opilio. The sequence goes on from NW_028324151.1 coordinate 8,715,147, forward strand.
ACGGCGAAATGTCTTCTTTGGGTGCTGTGAAGCGCGGGGTACCCCAAGGTTCCATTCTTGGGCCCCTATTATTCAACATCTACATCAACTCGCTTCCATCTGTCGTGCGACATGCTCTTGTCCTTTTATTCGCGGACGACACTAAGTTATCCTTTCGCATTCGCAATATGGCTGATTGTCGCCTCCTACAAGATGATTTGGACGCTGTTGCAAATTGGGCACTTGATCACGATATGCGCTTCAATGCCAGTAAGTGTGCGGTTCTTCATCTTGGTCGTCATAACCCGAACAACGTATACCTCATAAATGGTACCCCAATTCGTTCGATCGCGACGGAAGAGGATCTAGGGGTTCTTGTGGACACCAAGTTGAAATTTTCAAGCCAATCCAACAAAGTCTGTAAGCGTCTCAAATCCACCACTGGATTGGTTCGACGAAATATACACCATCGATCGGAGAAACTTATTCGAGGGTTATATAACTCTCTGGTTCTTCCGATACTCGACTATGCATCGCCGATTTGGACACCATCTCTCTTAGGTGATGCCAAAATCCTGCAAAAGGCTCAAAATGCTTTTTCGAAGCTTCCGCAACGCCTATCTAGACTTCCAGCACCCGATCGCCTAGCTGCATTGCGGATTCAATCAGTTTCTTTAAGACATCGCGTGAACAACCTATGCCTTTTACACGACTTTTTCCACGGCCGCCTCGATTTGGAGACAAGTGAATTTTTCACCAAATCCACCACCATCACGCGTGGTCACGCCCTCAAATTAGTCAAGCCTCTCGTTAAATCAAATTTTCGCCTCAATCATGTCACCTTCACTGCCATTCATGACTGTAATAATCTACCATCTAATTTAGTTAAAATTCAAAATCGTCATACGTTTCGTCAAAAACTTTCTATTCTTTATAGTTCAACTTCTTAAAAAATTTTGTTCTCCCACTCCCCCCCCCCCTTTTGCTACTTAAATACATGTTTTTTCATTCATAACTTTTTTTCTATTTGCATAGAAACCTAGACATAAAAAGGCTTAGCGAATATGTATACTTCAATAAATAAATAAATAAATAGTTCCCTCATCATTACTCTATTAGCGTTTAAATATTTGACAAGACGCGCTTGTGCATTTTTGTCCCACGTCAAGACGAGGTTTGTGGGATGATTGCTGGGGATTTAGTGCCAAACAATTATAGAATTCACATTACGGTGCGATGCCCATTTGTAGTTTGATGAGCGGGAAAGCAAACTAAAAGGGTGAGCCTGGGAAGAATGACGTTACATAACTAAAGCATTAAGAGGACATTATCCCCTTCTGGTATTACTAAGAATAGGTATTGTCATACTCAGAGCTGTGCTAATTAATTAGTTAGCTAATTGAAATTCTAATTAATTAGCAACATTTACTAATTGAAAATGGTAATTGAATTTTAATTACCTTAGTGCTAATTGAGAAGTAGTTCTAATTAATTAGTATGAATCGGAAAGATAATTATCTAATTAAAATTTAATTAGATTTAGGATTAACTAATTAGCCAATTGAATTTTCAATTAATCTTTTACGCCAATTTATTGTAAAAAATCGTGGAATTAACTCTTGATTCATCTATTTGAATATGAAAAAGCCTTATTATATCGATGAGGAAACCTTAGTGCTACTCTAAATTTTTCAGCTCCTCAAACATGAGAGAATACTAGTACTAGTAGAAAATTTCGTGGTTCGCAACTGCCCCATTTCGGAATTTCAACTGTTTTACCTACTCGATTTAATAGCAGTGCGCATGTATTTACTACTCAGGAGTTCATTATAGGAACTGTGGCAAGAAAATAAAGAAATGAGACAAATTTTAACATGACGAAAGGCTCGAGGCTTGTCTCATTCTTCGAGAATAATTCATGGCTTCCGTACCCGTTTTTCAATGGCATTAAAACATAAATCTTTGCATTACCAAAGTACTAAATCCATGGCCACTTTTAAACTTTTATGTTTACTTATGGTCTCTTTTTTACCTTAATTAGACAAGTAATTAATTAGAAATTAGTAATTCTAATTAAATAGTTTGATAAATAAATGCCTAATTTCTAATTGAATTAGTTTCTAAGTCTAATTGCTAATTGACTAATTAATTAGTTCATAAATATTTCCCAAATTGCTAATTCTAATTCAATTAGTTGTCAGCTAATTAGCACAGCTCTGGTCATACTTATGGAGCATATCTTATAAACTTATGTAATACCAAAAGCCTATTGTACTAATTATAGGTGTGCATACATAAATTGGTAGTTGGGGGTAAAAAAGCGTCTTCTGATGGCGGATTTGTCGGAAGACTTAAATCATATTCTATTGCGATTTCTGTCTCTTCCCGCGACCCGACTCGTACCAGGAATGCAATCAAAATAAGACATGACTCTATTCTCTTCCTATTTGAAGGTAAATAAGTTTGTAGTAGTAGACCTCTTGACTCGGAGCTCGGAGAGGTAATATTTTGGTTTTCCCAACTTGTTCTATTTTGTTCGTCCGCAATTTGGAGAAATTATTTTCAAACTTGGTAAGCTTGGAATGATATAGCTTTAATTAAAATATACTATATCCGATTTAAGTCAAATTTCTCGCTTAAGGGTGGACAATTCGGACTTTGGTTGGGCCTTTCCCTCGCTTACATTTTTGGTCGATCTTACAACGGAGTTTTGTTAAAAATATTTAATAAACACCGCGTTTCAAATAAAAACATAAGTTAGGCAAAGCAAATTGAATTCAATGTTCTACACTAGAAATGGCTCGGTATGAATAAATTTTTCAAAAGAACAACAAAGAATTCACAAAAAAAAAGCATGACAGTCCCCGCCACAATTTTAAACACAAGTTCAGATTATGGCCAATAGAGACCGCTTCAAACCGCCCAGCTCAGCTGAGCTTTTGTTGTTGAGGGGTCAAATAAATCATCAAGTGAAAGCGAAACTTTATGATTATATCTTAATTTATTACTATTAAATAAAGTTTTAATATAATTAAAATGGCTGACCTTTTGGGGTCAATTTTAAGCACCATGGCGAAACCACCGTCTATTGATGATAAGCGAAAAAAGCTCATAAAACGTAAGAATTTTTTAATAATTTTAAGCCTTGGTCTATTAATATAATAAAAAATGTTGAGTTAAGCACTTTGTTTACTTCTAATTCTAAACACTTTAGAACAACAAGAACAACTAGCTAAACAGAAAGAACAAGACAAACAGCGTCTAGCTGTATTTAGAAAAGAAGTATGATAATCTAATGCTAATCTAAAGTATTAAAGAAATTTAAAGATTAATTATTTTAGATAGAAGATAAAGTTAATAAATTCATTCAAGATCCACAAATGAAAAAGATTAAATTTGATCCTATGAGCAAAGTTAAACGCTCTATAATGTAATTAAACTAACAGTTAATTATGTAATTATGAATAGTGTATATTAATAATGAATCTTTTAGCCACGATATAGCTGAAGTGGCGGGTCTAACGTCATTTTCATTTGGCGAAGAGGATATAGATCGACATATTATGCTTTTTAAGAAAGTAGGCAAACCAAGCTGTTAAAAGACTACTATAATAAGGGTTTAATAACAATTTAACATAATTTAAAATAGGAATTTGCACCCTGTGATGATGAACTTCAAGCTTATAGAAAAGGAGAGACTTGGGATGCCGAGAAAGGGAAAGAATTAATAAGGCAAAGGGTCAGTTTCTAATGATTTAAAATTAATTCATAGTTTAAGTTTTTAATAATTTTGTTTTTAAACTAAAAGGAATTGGCTAAGAAGTTGCAAGAGGAAGAAGATAGACTTAAACCAGCAACGGAAGTTGCACCCAACAGTAACTACAAAGAAAAGTACGAGAAATTGCTTGGGAAAGATGCCGGTATTGATGCCGCTAAAGTGGCCAAAGTCAATCAGCAGTTTGGAAATGGTTTGAATACTGCTCTTTTAATATAAGTTAAATATTATTTATTTACTTTACTTATTTTTAATTGCAGTACCGAGTGCTAATAAAAGGGATCAAAGATCTATTGAACAAACATTAGCTGATATTAGAGCAAAAAAGAAACTGAAGTGTGGTCCTAGCGAAGAAGATAATGCAATCCCATAGACTAAGCTTAATTCAATGGCTTTTGCAAAATTGTAAAATATTTAACTTCATAGAAATCGCAAACATTTTTTGTAATATATACCTCATTCAGGCTTAATAGTGCAGCCATAATTAATAAAAAAAATTGTCTAGTTGAATAAAAATTAAATACCTACTTTAAACTTTCCCATTAATTAGTTTCAGGCCAAGGCTTAGTAAAAGAAGCCAAAGCACCTGTTAAAACTTAAAACCTTGAAATAAAATTATACCTACTTACAATTTCTGAAACCCAGTGATCTTCCATAACTTGTAAAACAAATGCACACAAATAAAACCATCACTGTTTGCACTAATTGTTTTAAGTGGCCCTTCATTAATTAGTAATTAGGCCTAACGACTTTAAAGACAAAGTCACAAAACTCCGGATTATTATAGTTTTCTGTTTGCAGCTGATGTTACAAATGCACTGTCATAGCCAACTTATATTAATGTTAGTAGAAGAAGAGATCTAAGTTGGCCATGGAATGGATTAACTAACGCTAGGGATAGTTCGTTCCCCCCCCCAAAAGATGAAGCATGCATGTTCCAAACGCCCCCTAGCAGCAGCTACTATCCCTAACAGGAAGTTATAAGAAAATTGGACCAAATATCACGTTTTCTATGACGTCAAAATTGAAATACTGCCTAAATTGGGCGCCACCATCTTCAAAATCAGCAAAAACTATTTATTTTGCCTAGAGATGGCTCTATATCTACATCCGTTTTGGTCCAACAAATTGGGGGAATGAAGAGGGGAATCAAGGAATAATTCGGAACATGTAGTTGGCGATAGAAATGCATGGGAAACACGGTTAGTGAACAATCCCTAGCGTTAGTTAATCCATGGCCATGGCATTGTCAAAGATGTCAATTTTTTTTGTCTGGGAACGGGACCAGGCCATGGAGTGCCCTCATTTTTTTATTGGTTTCAATGCATTTGGGTCCCCTAGAGGGTCATCGGCAAGGATATGATTAATTAGGGAAGGAAGTAAGGTCACTTGGGAGGGATGTGGGGGTCAGACAGGGGCAGTCGGCACCTATAGGGTAGGGTAGGGTAAGATAGCGACATGGGTGGTATAAACCATTACGGAAATTACATACAGAGAAGGTCACGCCGCCATTGGGGTATTCTCCCTTTCGGCAAGAAGCGCCGCAGTGCGAGTTGGCCAGCCTCCGGCTTGTAGTAAACTTGGTCTCCGTCTGGCGTTGTTCTTGGCGCGAGGGAGATTACCCCAATGGCGGTGTCGAACCAGTTTGTTGGTTTCTCTGTATGTAATTTCCAAAATGGTCTATTCCATCAAACTTTGTCGCCCATAAGCTTGACCTACAGGACTCGTGCGCCACAGTCCCGGCAATCTTGAGGTGATATGCCACTAAATAACAAGGTAGTAAAACTGTACCTAAATTTCTTCTAAAAAAAATTAATCTTTAGAAAAAGTAACCTCGCTGTGAAAAAATAATTATTATTTTTTAAATTTATGTTATTTTTAAGGCAAAGGCGGACTATTTGACCTCTGAACGCCAGCCAACAGATTTGAAATAAGGCGCGAAAATTCTTGAGAGCTAGATGGCGTTAAATCACGTGTTATTACGTCACATAAGTGATGTCACGCGTAGAGCCATCGTGAAAATTTAAAATAGTAACAGCGAACTTCAGCAACCACCTGGATTTGTGCTCTATATTCAATCTTGACTGTTTTCCAATTTTATTTTCTTAGAAAGTTTTACGGGTTAAAGTTAATGATGAACAATAAAATAACTTTATACATTAGAATTATCTTAATTTTAGTCGTAATTCGTTGTACTAAGGCTGGTTTGTGGGAATGGGTTATTTATGGATCTGATTACAACAAAGAGGAGAGTGTGGACAAGCCCAAACAAGTCGAAGATCACAGCATGGGAAGTAGTTTGGGTAAATTGGCTAAAGTTCCTTTCGAAATGCGTACAGCGGATGAAAAATTTCTAGTAGAAGCTGCCAAATTTGGACTACAAGCTTCTGATTTGGATTTATGCCATCACAGAGTAAGTCCATTCATTCTACTGATGAATTAGTGAACGTGTATTATCAGAAGGGGATAATAGAAGAAGGATGACACTCTGTATCCTCTTAATGCTTTAGTTATGTAACGTCATTCTTCCCAGGCTCCCCCTTTTAGTTTGCTTTCCCCGCTCATCAAACTACAAATGGGCATCGCACCGTAAGGTGAATTCTATAGTTGTTTGGCACTAAATCCCCAGCAATCATCCCACAAACCTCGTCTGGACGTAGGACAAAATGCACAAGCGCGTCTTGCCAAATATTTAAGCGCTAATAGAGTAATGATGAGGGAACTATTTACAAAGTACGTGATTCGGTTTAGTAACCTTGCTCTAAATGTTCCGATGTTGGGAAGAATGACGTTACACTTACCCCGCTTTGTGGTATACTTCTCTCGAAGAGAAGTATTATATACTTCTGGTATTATTAAACCCTAAACGCTATATTCCCCACTCAGGTTATAATGCACTTAAAAAAGACGTGTGGTGCCTTAACGGAGGAAGATATTGGGAAGTTAAGTGTTCAGTTATTGAACTGTCAATCGTCTGTTGAAGGCCGTAAAACTTTCAAGTGCACGGAAGAAATGGCTATAGCTCAGTGCACGAAAGATATGGATGCCAATACGTGGAATGCCTATCATATCGTTAGTAACAGAGCGAGGGCCGTTTGTTACGCAGCCAGACAACAACAATTCACCGCTAAAACTGAAATGACAGTTAACAAGTTAGTTTATACTTCTGAGCACCAAATTGCAGCTTTGGAAAAATTGGAGGTAACTATTCGCTAGATGGTGACATGGGTCGCTAATTAAGTTAAATAGCTAATTTTAAGTTTAAATGTTAAAGGATGGGCAAAATAAGGTATCGGAAATGACTTCTAAAACTTTAGACACTATGGTTATGGGTCAGAAAGAGTTAGCTGAAAGACAGGAGAGGTTGAAAGCTTCGCAACAACGAATTCAAACATTTGTGCATGGAAATTTACGAGAATTAACCAGAGAAAAGGCCTTAATTGCAGCTGGACAAAGAGAGTTAGCAGCAATGACTGAAGGCATACAGAAAAAATTAGGTGAACATTATCATCAGCCAGGAAATGCATAGTTAGTAACATAATTAAAAACTTTCATATTAATTTAATAGATGAAGCCAATAAACAACTTCAATTAAACGAAGCAGATCGTAAAATTAACCATCAAGAAATTTTAAGAGATTTTGCCATGGTGCAATTGAAAACTAAAGAGATGTGGGTCAAAATTGACAACAGCACTCAAAATATTTTGTCCCAGCACTTGGAAGCTGTCACTCACTATCAAGAAACCCTACAAAACTTGCAACGCATTAATAACACTGTTAACTACCTTCTCCAACTTGTGGATAAAACCAGAGATGACGTAGATGCTAAATTAGGGTGGCTTAGTGGACTTTTAGGAGACGCTGGTAAAGTCCCATAAGTTTATAAGATATGTTGCATAAGTATGACACAACACTACCTAGACTCCTTAATGCAAGATAAGAGACTTACAGCTCGAGCTAATTCGAGAACGACAAGCGAGAATTGACTATACTCGGTTAATTTTGCAATCCATCTTCATATTTAGTCTGTACTAAGCCTTTGACAGCGCCTCACCAGGCGTCGAGGGGGTAGACAATTTGGATCTCTGTGTACCCCTGAGTTCAAAAGAGTTCAGCTTTGACAGTGCATTGAGTTCAAAGCCTTCGGAACTCAGAGTTCAGCTTTGACAGTGCATTGAGTTCAAAGCCTTCGGAACTCAGAGTTCAGCTTTGACAGTACATTGAGTTCAAGACATATTGTACACCTGAGTTCTCAAGTGTCTACCCCCTCGCCAGGCGTCGCTTTACGTCAAATCTATGACGTACCTCACTCAGTTCATGACAAACTTATGGAACCGACTTCATGATGACATTAACTAATGATAAGTCTTTAATATATTTTTGTTTTTAAGGTGACAGATTAACGATAATCTACTGCTGTCTCATCCATGGAGCCTATTTCATGGCTTCAGCCGTAACGGCATCATTTTTAAATTTCCCGATGTTTTCACGCGTCGCTATTCTAGTCATGGTTCCCTTAAACGCAGTTAGCGATATGAAACAACAATCCTGTTTAGATTTTGTATCGTTAACGGTGTTTTTACTATCAACAATTTTACTTCAATGGCTGATTAGTAAAATTGGATTGGCATTTAAGGCCCCTCCCACCATTTTCAAATTATGCTATAAGATTCATAACTCTATCAAAATATATCGTGAAAGGTGCGTTTTATACTGTTAGCAGGGTTCATACAAACCTGGAAAAATCAGGGAAATAAATAGTTGACAAAAACCTCAGGGAAAACTCAGGGAAATTTCGAATTTTTACTACAATTCAGGGAAATTTTGGTCAAACAAGGGCCGAGTAATTAAGCAAAATGTTCATAAACATTAAACATCCCCTCCATAGGATTAACATTACACTATACTTTGGAGGCTCATAACTCTGGTTCTACTAGAGATACGGGGATGTCCTTTGAGTATGTTATAGTCCAATTTGCCCCCCATCCAACCATACTAAAAACGTAGGTCTACGACAAACAGGGGCCGAGTAATTGAGCAAAATGTTCATAAACATCCCCTCCATAGGATTATCATTACACTATACTTTGGAGGCTCATAACTCTAGTTATATTAGAGATACGGGTATGTCCTTTGAGTATGTTATAGTCCAATTTGTCCCCCATCCAACCATACTAAAAACGTAGGGCTACGACAAACAGGGGCCGAGTAATTGAGCAAAATGTTCATAAACATCCCCTCCGTAGGATTAACATTACACTATACTTTGGAGGCTCATAACTCTGGTTCTACTAGAGATACGGGGATGTCCTTTGAGTATGTTATAGTCCAATTTGTCCCCCATCCAACCATACTAAAAACGTAGGGCTACGACAAACAGGGGCCGAGTAATTGAGCAAAATGTTCATAAACATCCCCTCCATAGGATTAACATTACACTATACTTTGGAGGCTCATAACTCTGGTTATATTAGAGATGTAATAGTCATATTTGCCCCCCTCTCTTTCGTTAACATTTGCTCCATAGGATACTCCATATACGGGAAAAACCTGGAAAATTCAGGGAAGTATATTGGGAAAAACCTCCCATAAATCTCAGGGAAATTTGTTTTCCAAAAGTTTTATGAACCCTGGTTAATTAGGTCTATCTTTTTAGTTTTAGGGTTTAGACTAATTAAGGCGTGTAATTTAGATGTTCAAATGAGATTACGGTTGCTGCCGAGAAATTTAAAGCTCAATGCGAAAAACGCAGGAGTTCAATGGGATTTTTAGCAAATGCTACTGAGCCAAGTGTAAATAGAAGTTCCCTTAATGGAGCAGCTTATAAACCTTCGCGTAGACGTTCAGGTGGCTCATTGGGTCCTTTACCAGAGGATATCTCCGTAATTCCCAATGCTGATAGTTTTAATCACGAAGAAGGGCCTCCCACTCCTGATACGTCAACACCTACAAATGATCCTGATAAACAAAATTCCAATTCGCATATGGTAAGTTAAGTTTACGTTAATATTTAGTGTTTTTAACTTTTTATCGTAACTTCTTTAATAAATCCAATCTGTTTTTATAGAATAATGGTGCCACAAACGATCTCTTTAATGATTTTGACGCGTATCAGAACATTAGAGGACAAAGTCTAACACCTACACGAAGGTTAAGGAGGATAAGTTCTTCGTCAACATCTACTTCAACTGGAAGAAGATTTTGTTCCGGTGTTAATAAGTCTGGCACTCCTTGCAAAGGAAGCGCTTCTATTGGTTACGAGTTTTGTCACCATCATTTGCATCAAGAATGAATTTTAATGTTACGCGCATGAATCTTTTGTTTTTGTTTTTCGTTGATTAATTTAGAGATTTATTTTCACTCTTAGTTTGATTGAATTCCCAGTAAATGTAAATGTAAATTTTTAAATAATTTTAATTGCAACTGATGAACTAGAAATTTACTGTAAAGTGTATGTAAATATAGAATTTTATTTTTAATTGTAAGGTGTTTAACTACTTATATTTAAACCCCTTCATTCCATTTAAACACAAAGTTACTCATTTTTACTTAAATTGTATTTGCATATATTGATTGATTCAAAATTTCAAAATAAAATATTGTGATAAATTTTCAATGGTTTCGCATTTTTTTCCATTGCACAATCTCCTTAGAGTGACTCATAAGTTTATGAGCTATGATCCATAAGTGTGACACTTCATATACTTCGTAACGCTAGAGACTTACTGAGAGCTAGTTCGAGAACGACAAGCGAGAATTGACTATACAAGGTTTTCGAAGTCCATATTTCCAATCCATTTAGTATGTACTAAACCTTTGACAGCGCATTTAACAGGCGTCGCCTTACGAGAATCTATGACGTTTCACCTACGTCACTTCATGACAATCTCTCAGTAACCAGTGACAAACTTATGGAACATATCTTATATGAACTTATGTTGACTTATATTGCGCAATTGAGGTTGGTATTGTATTGACAGCTTAGAGGTTAGTTTGCAAAAATACTTGATTATGCAGGATGTCGTTGACTTGCTAAAGCTATTTAATAAAAGCATACCCTCAACAGATTTCTATAGGGCTTGTGGGCCCTGGCCCCTGTTAGACAAGAACCTACATCCTCCCGTAATGTTATCTAAATAATGCGCGAAAATTTCTAGAAAGCTAGATGGTGTTAAAGCCTTGTTTTTTACGTCATCACCGTTATGTCACTTATCTGAAAATTTATAACGGTAACCAAAACTTACAAACACGTAATTACAGGAAACTTCAGTCAGTTTTGTGCGTAATAACTTTAGTGTATTCCGAAATTTTTGGGCAGGAATCTTTAAAGTTTAAAGTTAAATAATGAATATCAACATATTATCTTTATGTTATAATATTATCTTATTTTTAGTCGTAATTCATTCTACAAACTCTGATTTGTGCAAATTAGAGGTAATATTTAATTGATTGTGGCACGGGCTACTTATCTAAGTTTGGTTGCGCTTAACCATGGATAAAAGATGCAGGTGAGGAAATTTGTTTTCACGCTTAGAGGATAGGCAACTCCCTATCTCCAACGGCAGTTTATTCTTACCAAGGAGGATAATATGGAGGGCCGACTTAGTATAATTTTAGGAAAGTGACTGGTAGCCCTGCTTACGCTAGTGGCCCTCCTTGATTCTTACTATGGGCTAGTCTATTCCAGTTTCGGTTGTCAGCATGCGCAAAGCTAGAGATAATGTAACGTAGTTTTGTGCGTGCTGTCAACAGACGAAAGCAATACTGATTTTCAGGATTTAAAATTTCGCTGTCAGCACGCTCAAACGTACGTTATAGGTTACCGCTAAGCCGCCCCAAGATAGAGACCTATCTTTGCGCGTGTTGACATCTGAAGCTGGAACAATATTTATTGATTAATGTACCGTCGGAGATAGGGAGTTGCCTATCCTATAGCGTGAAAACAAATTTCATCACGTGCATTCTTTTTCCATGGCTTAACTTTGTTAAATAGCTAATTTCAAGTTTAATTGTTAAAGGATGGTCAAAATAAAAAATCCGAAATTACTTCCGAAATTTTTGACATTGTGGTCATTGGGCAGAAAGAGTTAGCTGAAAGACAGGAGGGGTTAAAAGCTACACAACAGCGCATTCAAACATTTGTGAATAGAAATTTGCGAAAATTAAACAGAGAAAAGGACTTAATAGCAGCTGAACAAAGCGAGTTAGCTGCATTGACAGAGGGCATACAGAAAAAATTAGGTAAAGATAATTACTAGTTATTGAAAACTTGTCATTGTCAGGAAGGGCCAGTAAATTTGAAGTTAAAAATGTTAATTTGATTCCGTATTAATTATTTTAATTTTTAATAGATGAAGCCAATAAGCAAACGAAACAGATCGCAAAATTAACCATCAAGAAATTTTACAAGATTTCGCCATGGTTCAATTGAAAACGAAGCAAATGTGGGCCATAATTGACAACAGCACTCAAAATGTTGTGTCCCAGCACTTGGAAGCTGTCACTCACTATCAAGAAACGCTAGAAAGCGTGCAGAATAATATAAACAATGTTTTATACCTTATTCAACTTGTGGATATAACTAAGGAGAATGTAGATGCTAAATTAGGATGGCTTTTGGGAATTGTTAGAAACACTGGTAATCATTTTAATCCATATGGTAATTAATTAATAAATAAAAAAAACTAATGTGCGTTTGATTTTAAGGTGACAAATTAATGATAATCTACTGCTGTCTCATCCATGGAGGCTATTTCATAGCTTCAGTCATAACCGCTTCATTTTTAAACTTTCCGATGTTTACACGTATTGCTATTTTAGTCATAGTTCCTGTAAACGCACTTAGCTATATGAAGCAACAGTTCTACTTAGATTTCGTATGGCTAACGGTGCTTCTATTATCATCAATTTTATTTCAGTGGATGCATAGTATTCTTAAACTATTCTATACAATATATCGCGAAAGGTTCGTTTCAAAATATATGCGAGGGGCTAACCACTCCACAGGGCTTGTTGGGGCGCATTGAGTTAACCCCCCCCCCCAAGCAACCTTTGCTGCTCATTTTTCCGGTTTAAAGTGGCGCATACAATCTCGGCCCCCGGGTGCAAAATTGCTTAATCCGGCCCTGTCGATTACGTATTCATTTTAGCACTGTCAAAGGCAGACTTACGGGTAATGGTTTACGCCGTCGCTAAGTGACTGGCCCCTCAAATACGTGTTAACTCTTAATTATAGAATAATTAAGGTGTTTAAATTCTATCATATCATTACAGGTGCTCAAAGGAGATTAGGTTTGCGGCTGAGAAATTTAAGGCGCAATCTGAAAAACTCATGCGTCCATTGGGATTTTTAGCAGCTTACAAGCCTTCTCTTAGACGATCGGGTGTCTCATTGGAACCTCTACCAGAGGACTTTTCCGAAATTCCTGATACTGATTGTTTCAATCATGAAGAGGGGCCTCCAGCCCCTGATACATCAACACTGACAAATAATCCTTATAAACAAAATGCGTATATTGTAAGTTTACTAACAAATAGTGAAGAATCTTTAACGAATAGCTATGTTTTTACAGAGTAACGATGCTAAAAACAATATCTTTAACGATTTTGATGCACATCAGAACATGAGGGGACAAAGTTTAACTACTAAAAAGAGGTTAAGGAGGACAAGTATTTAATCAACATCTACTTCAACTGGAGAAAGTGCCTGTTCGTGTATTAATAAGTCGCGCTCACCTTGCAAAGGAAGTGGTGCTTTAGACCTTTTCGACGTAAAAAGAGCGTAGGCAACAATCAGTATCGAGACATACAAGGGGTTTGATACATTGACGTCTCTGCGCACTCTCATGATACAAAGGGACTACAGCGCTGGCGCCAAAATGCGAGATGGAAGGCAGAGTTTTACCCCTGTGTCTTTCCCTCAGTTACGTCGAAATGGTCTAACAGGTTTCCCAAACACTGTGCCACAAAGCCAAATGCGGAAGTTGTTCAAAATATTGATCTCTTGAATCCAAAAAAAAAAAATAAATAAATATTCACTAAGAAAGATGTGTCATATATTTATAATTAGGCAAAATATGTATAGCGACTTCGAAAACTTTGGGAAACACTATTCAATTGGTTAGAGTTTTGACACCACCATCATCAGCATCAAGAATGATTTACACAGGCTTGAATATTTAATTGTTTAACCCTTTCATTCCAATTAAACACCTATAGTTACTCATTTTCGCTTAAAAAGTGTATTTCCTTACATAGTCAATATTTCAAATAATAAAAAAATTGTGATAAACTTTTATGAATTCTTTTAATTACTAAAAGGCTAAAGGACTTGCTCTAAGCAGAAGGTGATAATAGAAGAAGGATGCCACACTGTATCCTCTTAATACTTTAGTTATGTAACATTATTCTTCCAAGGCTGAACCTTTTTGTTTGTTCTATAGAGCTATCTCAGTTGTGACGTCAGTGCCTAGGTAAAACGTCATGGCCTTAACCTTTGCAGTGGGCGGCCATGTTTGGTACCGCTTTGGTTCTATGGGCAAATAATATTGGTGACGTCACATTAAGGCTTCTGAGATAGCTCTATTGCTCATCAAACGTCAAATGGGCATCACACCAAAGAGAGTATAGGGGAGGAGTGGAAAGAGGGGAAAATCTTGTTCCTCTTTTCTACCGCGCATCTTCAGTGCGCAGTACCGATGCATTTCCGTTTGAGGCATTAAACGGTATCGTAGGTGGCGCGACTGAGCCGGAAACTCCCTCGTACTACTAGTATAATTTAGGGGCAACATTGTAATTTAGCCTTGTGGTTGTGGAGCGGGGGGAGCTTCCACTCCTCCCCTATACTCTCTTTGATCACACCGTGGGCTGAATTCTATAAGTGTTTGGTACTAAAACCCCAAAAATCAACCCACAAACCTCCTTTTGACGCGGGGCAAAAATCCACAAATAGTTAAGCGCTAATAGAGTAATTATGAGGGAATTATTTATTGCGTATGTGATTCGGTTTAGTAACCACATCATCTTTATGGGATGTCTGGATTTCGGGTGAAAGTTCGAATTTTCATAGCTAGATGTCGCCAGTGTTATTGTAATACATCAGTCAGTAAGATCATACGTTTATAATATATCGAACGTACCAAGAACAAGTCTTGGCGTATGCAATATTATAGTAAAGCGATGCATGGATTGGTCAAAGTTAACGAATAATTAGACTGCAAAGTAGCTGTAGTGCAAGTCTCCCGTCGTTCTCGAACCAGCTCTCTGTAAAGCAGTAGCCTTACAAAGCATGGCTTATTGAACATATGTTATAGGCTTATGGTAAAATCTATATATGAGAAAAAGGTGCGTTACGTCGCCGTCGGTGGTTCTTTTTTCGAGGAATACAGCATTAATTATCGCAACGTAGAAACCGTATATTTTTAAGGAACGTGTTATGCATTGACGAAGCCTATATCAAGTTTATCTTTTATCAAAATAATCTCTACTTGGCATGCGTGAATTTTGTATTATTAGGAATGGGGCATGGGCCTTTCCGTAGAATCTGTCCACCCAGTCGTTCCTCGCTTACAGTCACGTGACATTTCCCCATCACTTTTCGAGAAAATTGTTACACTACTACTTCAAAATATAGTTCGTGACACGACCCTACATATTACAGTGGCGTCGCTAGGCCTTTTTTTGGGGGGGGGGGGATATAGCCCTCCCCCCAAATTCCAAACTTAGGCCCCCCCCCCCAAAATAATCTGTAAACCCTAGCAAAAATTGCTGTTAGCAACCTAAAATTCTGTAGCAATATATAAAAAATTATAATGATAGATTCATCTCTGCAGAGATGAATTTCAATATCAAACAGTACAATTTTGAACAAAAGAGCAGATGGAGACAAGTAAAATGTTACATGTTCTTTCGAAGGGAGTCTCAATAGTGTGGACTAAAAGCTAACCAAAACTAAAAGTAAACTAAAGAAGAGTGAAAATCCTTCATAATCGGTTCCGTAGTTTTTGTAAAAGGTTGTATATCTTTAAAATACGAATAATTTCACGTTGACACAAATTTACCGATAGTTTTAAAGGTCTACATATTTACCAATGAACCCATCATGCAAAATTTTATTAAGTTCCTATAATAACTAGTTTGCCCAGATTTAGCCCCCCCCCCCCCCAATTTCAAACCCTAGCGACGCTACTGCTACAAAAGAATTGTACATCCATTTAGTTTTCCCAATTAGGAAATCCCCTCATTCCCTGATGTAAAAAGACATATTTTTAAATGGCCGCTTCAACGTTCATGAGAATGTCCAACCTCTTGGTCATATCACACTTTTCTTTTCGTTGTTTTTATGGGAAAAATCTGATTATGCCTTTACTTACTCAATTATAACAAACATTTATGGCAAAGGTAAGTATCATGTAAAAAAAATGAGATTCGGACCCTTTATTTAGTTAAGGGAAATTGGGTAAACTGACCCCTATCTCTTTCTAACCCCCTAGCAGTTAACCAAAGCTTAATGAACTGTAATAGATAAAAAAGAAGAATCTCTTTTTTGCTCCTCTGCGCATTGATCCCTTTCGGCAGCGTATAATCCCTATCTACAAACATACCACGTAGTGGTTTACCCCTTAATGAGGGCTGACAAACCTCACATCCCTGCAAAAACCGCTATAAGTTCAAAAGGTCAGTTCCACCTTCAGATGTCAGCAGGTAGGAAACCACTGCACGGGGATAAAACCCAGTAGAGCCAAGGAAAGTAGTCGCTGACAATTCAAAGTGAAATTATTAATCTAAAGCAAATAGCGTCGCGTTATTAGAGAACAACATGGGTACAAACATGGTACAATTTAATAATGTAAATCCTCATAACGAAAAATAGTCCTTGCATTATGGTTGACTACATACAATATATCTGTCCTTTAAACAGAAACTTACATTTCCGTTATCATTGGTTCGAATTATTTACTTTTTGGTTTAAATTTTAGTAATTAAGTATAATCAGAAATAAATAGGGCCAAGTACGCGTTAAGAGGAGTTTCGCGAGGCGTCGAGTTATGGTTTTTTTTTTGCGCCTTCCCAGAAGCGCATTTTTGGCGGGAACTCGCGGATTAATACACTTTCCCGAAACTATTTTCTTTTCGTCTGTCCAGGTTGAACGAGTTTAGTTAGCTTTATGACCGTGTGGAGGCGCGTGTAAGAAATGTTTTCTCGATAAGTTGCCACTCTGTGATTGGATGAATTCGAATTATGCGCCGTAGACCACTTTTTTATGGGTTGGAATGCCTTACAAGAGCTATAGCTGGAGACACGTACTTCCCGCAATTTACTTCTGGTACAAACAAAACGCTATAATCCTCGCCATAAGTACTTTGTTTGCCTTAGGAGCCTGGTGTATGGGCTTCCTCCACGCGAGACTGCTTTGCTTCCTTCAAAGGTTGAAGAGTAGATGCATTAACTGGAAGTTAGCGTCATAAGCCAAAAAATAGTTATTTCAGTGGTTATTGACGGGAAACTTGGCATAAACAGCGGAATAACAATAAAGCATATACATTTCAAAAAAGAGACACTAAGCCAAAGAAATTGTCATTTTAGCTACTTAGAGCAATGATAAGCGACTAGTTATTAAGTCACTATTAATACGATCGCTGAAATTTTAACCACACATCAAAATTACTCAAATGGTAAATCTTAGCCTCTCTCGCTCTGCAGATCAAAGAATGTAAAATCCTTTACAGTTTTTTTAATGAAAATCTCAGCTCGTTACATAACAGAAGGCAAGTGGGAGAATATGCCCCATTGGCTAAGTAGGGGCCTGACGTTTGGTAAAGAAGATGTCCCCTCCCCTCCTTGCAAGCTTAATACAGTTACATCAAAAGTTAATAAAAAAAATGCATTCCGGGAGTATGACACTACCTAGAGACTTACGAGTGAGAGCTAGTTCGAGAGTTGACTACACTCGGTTTTGCAGTCCATCTTCCTATTTAGTCTGTACTAAGCCTTTGACAGCGCCTCACCAGGCGTCGCTTTACGATAATCTATGACGTCATCTCCGTCACTTCATGACAAGCTCCAGTTGGTAACCAATGACAAACTTATGGAACATATCTTACGAACTTATGGTTATATCAAAACACCCTGATTCAACCCAAGTAAGCGACAGCAACAGAACAAGCCTCTGACAAGAGGGCGAAAAAAGACATTTAGGCTAAACGAACATTGCAAAATGTAAATTAAGGCAAGGGGACGTGTAAGTTAGGCAAAAAAGGGGACCACGTTCTTGGTATGGCCTTGCTTAATTTTGTCGTCAGATTTCGCAGTGAGGACTCAAAGGGGGTTTAATAGGGGTGGGGAATTCAATTACAAGTCTTTTTCCGGCCAAATGTCGTTCCATTTAATAGAAAAAACTAAACTCAGTGACTTTAGTCGACGCTAAAAAAATAAATAAATAAAATAAACCACAAACCCAAAAACGGAATGAGATGGGAATGCCCCAACACTTCCGCCATATTTTGAAGAGAGAGAGATATTACTTCATTTGAATAACCCCCCGCATGGGTTGGTTCAACTGTACTTGCTAAACACTAGTTTTTTCTTATGACGTTTAAGATTATGTATTAGTGCGCACTAACTTTCGCTATGGTTTTAAGTTAGAGTGAAACAATTGAAGGGCAAGCTAAGCCTTGGATGGGATGGACGATGGATGATTTTTAACCACCGAGTGTCGTTTATCAAGACAGAACAATTAATACTATTAATGATGATAATGAAGTTTTGGTTAATTCTGGCGCCTCTTTTCCGTTGGGGTTTGAGAGAAAAAAATTAAGCGGGGTGCAGTTTTAATTACCATTTAAAAACCAGACAGACTAGATCTTTGGATCATCTATAATTATGATTTGTGGCAGAGACTGAAAGAGATGAAAGAAAAAGTGAACAAAGTTTTGGCCCCATTAAAGGCACAGTCAGTCCCATGATGAGCCATGCAAAATTGTATTCCCTCATGCCAAAGACCAAATACTAAATACTAGTAACCAGTGACAAACTTATGGAACATATCTTATGCTAGTAGATTGTAGATGACTGTTTGTCTGGTCTTTGGAAAACTCGAGAAATAGAAGACTTGGTAAAATCAAGAAGCGATATCTAGTTTACTAGGGAGAAGGTCTAAGTGCCTAAGTATTCGCGCGCCATAGTCCCAGTCCCCCTTTGAAAATACAAGGGGGGACGTAAAAGGAGGCCGGGCTATTTCGCCTCTCTTCAGTCGGAAAATACGTAATTTTCGACATTCGCGTCGTGATGATGTGAGTTTTCAAAAACCAATGAGATGCTGCTTGTAATTTAGAGGCGGGGTTTAACTCCGTACCTACGTTTGGACTGGAGATAAAGCTAGAAATGTGGCAAATTTGTAACTTCTCCCTAGTAAACTAGATATCGCTTCTTGGTAAAATATAAGCAGACACCAAAAAAGGTCAAATGAAGGCTGGTCGCTTACATAAACTTTGCGAGTCTTTTCACATGCCGATAATATCTTTCAAGATGGCACTTTGATATTGGAAGTAGTGTGTTACTGAAGTGTTCTGTGACCAAGGATGATGGTGGAAGGATGCGAAATCTGAGAGAAATCGGCTCGCTAACTGTGGAACGGCTCAGGTTGGGTGGGACGCTACAAATGGGGGAGGAATAGTTGGAAGCATTGGTAATAGCCCCTTCCAAAAAGTTTGACTGCCTTGTGCATCTTGTTGTTTAAGTTATTCGCGCATGCGCACTTGGAGCTAAAAAACGTCATATCTAGGTTGTGAACTAGGCTATGCGGGGAAACTACTTCCTGTTTGTAGGAAGAACTGAACTGACTCAGACTAAGAACATTTTTTCAAAACTTTTTGGAAGGGGCTATTGGTCAAGAAGGCCAACAGACGAACCAATTACAATTGAGTCCGACTATTCCTACTTCTGTTTTTGGCGTCCCACCCAACCTGAGCCGTTCCTAAGTTAGAGCGCCTATTTCTCTCAGTTTTCGCATAATCCCCCACCATCCTTGCTGTGACTGTCTATATTTCTTCAGGCATAGTTAAGTCGTAACCATGACAGGAAACAATAGAAAGAAACGACACCGCTTATGGTAATGTGGAATTTACAAAGACAAGTAAGAGATGAACACACTATTCTAATCATTTTTATCAGATTTCAATCATTTAATACTAATACGTCAGTTATTACATAACATATTACACAACAACTTAATAAGGGCTTGGATGAACAACAATGCCTATGGATTTCCTAATGACATTCAAGAAATGTGGTGCGATTTTTATTTCACGTGACATGAAGCACCGAAAAATGAGGAAGCTTTCCCAGTCATGTGACGGTCCATTGCTTGATATTTTTAACCGAAACTCGCGCCAACGGGAGTAGGAAATATATAGACACTTTTTCATCCAAGATGAGGGGAAGAAAAATTTGAATCGAAGCCTTTACAAAAAAGGACGTAATATAGAGCAATTATTCGTTAGGCTTAGCAACCACACGAATAAGGCTTTCGAATCATTCATTCATCGAAAAATCATCTTGTAATCTTGTAACTCTACGCGTTCCATCATATATATACCCCTCCAAAAATTCGATACGGAAGAATGAACTCTGGTTTTTTGCTACAGTGTAAAACATTGGTGGTGAGAACTGAGAAGTTGGGGTCCGTTAGGCCAAGCTACTGTAACCAAAAGCGCTCCTGCATGGGGTGTCCGATACTTTCCGTTGGTGTACAAAATTTTGATTTTAGCAACCATCACTCCTGGAGAGACGCAAAATATGGGTAAAATGTCTCTGACCATGGGCAGAATTGTACAGGGTGTTTACGATAAGTCTGTTATAAATTTAAGGGTCAAACTGAGTGTAAAGTGTCAAATAACATGCATGGGGTCTTTACATCATTTATTTACGGAGATATGAGCTCCCAAACATTGATTGGTTCATTAACGTTCTTAGATTGACATTTTTAACCAGTAGAAGTCGCGTTAGACAATATTTGTGGGTGGGGTCAGAGCACAAGAAGATGACGTTCCACAAAGAAGTTAGCATAGGGAGCTAACAGTTCTGACCCTGAAACGTCACGTCCTTCTATCTCTTACTGGAGTTTCATCCCCCCCTAACGGTTGGAAACAGTTTTCTACGCGCAAAAATAACAACCAGAGAGGGGCTGCGTGACGTCAGACTATCTCTTCCCCCTAGCCAGTTGTTAGCTCCCTATAGGATGGTACCAGACTCCCAAAGGCTAAAGCTAAGTTGCAACGTTCTTGTTTCATTAATCGCCTTCCCTCAATTAATGAAAGTTCTCTTTCAAAAGAGGCTCTTTGGTGAACCACGATATTTCGCAAATGGAAGACCCCTCGACTCTTCAGTCCGATAAAAGACGAGCAGCGCTTCTTATCTCCTGAGGGATAGAGATAGATTCGAGGCAGTGAGGACAGAACATAAACCGATTTAGCTAAAGCCGAAGCGATACATTCAAATGGTTTGTGAAAAATAATCGGGGTACTTTCAGGCGTGCAATGCAGATCGGGGTAATAAGCTTTTCTCTTTTTCATCTCCGAATTGGACAGACAGAATATATTAAAGCTTAAAAGAGAGCAGCGGTACTTCGTGTGGGTGTTGCGCCCAAAGGTTAATTACTTGTCCTTTTCGAACCTCTTCCATTTCGTTTTCTCCCCTTCGGTCGAATTAAAATCCCCTTCACCAAGTTGCTGAGGGTTTCATTGTTTTTAATAGGATTAAAGGCTTAAAAATGTTTGTGTGTTTGTGTCTGTGGAGAATTCCTACTTTAGATTGAAGAAAACTAAAATATATTTTCCAAAAGTATAGGCCTAGGCCTATACACTATCTAAAAGATCTGAGACTTCACAAAGTATTTTCGGTCTATTGTGCCTTCGTCTCCTATATCTGACAAGGCCCGTGCATGGTGATATTTTTCCTACTCAAAAGTGAAATTTTAGTTTGCGACTGTTTTCCGCTAAAGGCGCCATTTTTCAGATTAGTTTGCCAGAAGCGAATTATCGCGAAATAACGTCACTTTTCGAATTTGGACAATACGTCACGTTGTTGTTGAAGCTAGCGTAATCCAAATTGCGCGGAAATCTGCTCAGAAACAGCGCCATCTAGGTTAAAAGTTAGTTAGGCAATCCCATACAACCAAATTTTCCACCTCTAAAAATAGAACCATGCACGGGCCTTGATAAATATAATAGGCAATGATTGTGTATGTTGGGAAGGGGTTTAACTTTAGACTCTCGAATACTGCGGGTGCACTTTTAAGTAAACACTTACAAGGAAAATACGCGTGGGAAAACATCAGGACCGTTTCCTTTTAATTGAAAGTTATAATCGCGAAGTGAAAATTTCTGATGAAATTTGTTTTGGTGAATATATAAAAATTTAAAAAAGTGTTTCTAATTAAAGTTCAAAATATTATATATTAATAACCGTTTCTTCATCATAAATTTAAAACTGTAAGTCTCTAATCTAACACAGTGCTAGATAAATAATCAATAATCGAAGAGAGAAATCAGCGAGCATCCCAATCTCCCAGAATTAAATGAGATTTACTTCCCATTTTTCCACCAGTTCAGTCGTCTACACTGAACAACGCACCTGTGAATTTTCAATCTTCTAGGGAAAGCGGTTTGGTCTGGGAGTTGATTATAAATCAATCAGTCAGGGCTTACATATTTGAGAGATCTATACGCATTCCTTCGTTGAATGATTACTACATCTCCACAACCCCTTGACTTGAATCTACTTCTTAAAGGGACTGTAAATAGCACATCGGCGGGTGGGTAAAAATTATTTGAAATACGTCAGAGTCACGTGACCGAGAAGAGGCGTGGTTCAAAGAAGCTTAGTTCGTTTTATTTCGAAAACAAGCACTTCAGGGAATTGGCGCTGCAATCTTGCGAAATACAAGGACTAGATGTCTAGATGTCCAGTCCCACACTATGTGGAGTCTTTGTATCTTGTTGTCACGTCGTGCCTGTGACGTATTACAAATCATTTTGACCGGCCCACCAATAGCTTCTTCGCAGCCCCGTTAAGTAGTGGATGTCCACTAGAAAGGGTTTTTAATTCTCAAGAAATTTTATTTTTTGGGTTTTAACGTTCATAAACTGTATCACCATTTAATATTTATATTTTAGAACAGTTGTCAGTGGTTATTTTGATAGTTAAATATATAAATTCAATTTAATTACATAAAATGATTTCACACAGTACAATTCTCATAGCCCTACTTAACGAAATCCGGAAAAAATTATAAAGTCCTTTTATACTCTATCAAATCCCTAGAGACTTCCTGAATAGCGTTTAGGTCTGCAAAATATTTTCTTAATTTGCTTTCTCAGTAAATTTATGACATAATTTAGACTGCATTGCACGTGGAGCTAAATAAAATAGACCTTATTTTTTCTTGCTGTTGGTCTAGAAAATGGTTTCTTCGCGAGAGATTGAATACTTCCGAAACCATTCCGGAAAAGAAAAGAAAAATCAAGACTGAGCGGCAGCGGCAATTCTTTTCTGTATTTCAGATTTAGGCCTATCTGGGTTTGGACGAAAAGAAAAACTTCACATTCGGAGAAATTATCTCTTCCTTTTTTCGTCTTTTTACTTCCTACAACGTGTTTATTACCATCGTCTGGGTTCAAGAAAATGATAAAAATCTTAACTTTTAGGCCAATGACAATAAGACAAAAACTAAACGTAATTCTGCCTTTCTCGCTTGTAATAGTAGTAAATTGGAAATTTCTGTGTGACAGGATTCGCGTGGTGTATATTGGATATAAACATCTTCAGCTCCGTACACGCGGTTGAACTCCACCCCCATCTTTATTTACAAGCGAACTTTGACCTCACCAACTAAACATCTTCCCTAATTTTTTTTGGCTCTAACGTTTATTCATGTCTTTGTTTAGACTAGGAAACTGAGAGATGCCGCAAACGTAGAGCTCCTATCTCCAGGGAGTGGCGCAAAAAATCGTGCAAATGCAAACTTCATGCGCATTTCATCAAGGAGAAATGAGGTAAGATGGAGTGGGAATGATGATGGGCGACCTGCGGCACTGAAACTCTCCTAGTGTAGCTTGCACACGCCCTGGGCCCTACTTTTCGGTAGGCGATTGTTAAGTGCTGCCGCGTAGCGCCATTGTATTTGTATGGAAACTAGCTTTTATTTTTAAGACAGAGGGGGCGTCCCTTACGATTCCGTCCCTACCTTGCCACGTTATAGCAAGAAGTGATATCCAGTTTATTAGGGAGAAGGTATAAATTTGCCACATTTCCAGCTTTATCTTCAGTCCAAACGTAGGTCCGGAGTTAATCCCCGACTCTAAATTACAACCAGCATCTCATTGGTTCTTGAGAACTCACGTCAGCGCGACGCGAATGACGAAAATTGCGTATTCTACGACTGAGGAGAATCGAAATATCCCGGCCTACTTTTACGTCTCCCCTTGTATTTTGAAAGGGGGACTAGGATTATGGCGCGTGAATACTTAGGCATCTTATACCTTCTCCCTAATAAACTAGATATGACTTCTTGTTTTAGGTATGGGGGTAGCCACTCCATCCCTCTCTCCTTCAAGGTTTCAAACCCTGGCTTTAACACTTCCAGAGAGTGTTTTTTTCTGTGGTCTCCCCTAAAATTGTGAATTGAATCTTCTCCTTCATGCATACTCTATGGTGTGCAACAACTAACAGACGGGATGGTAAAAGTTTAGTTGGAAGTTAATTTGACGACTAACTTAGATACTATTTTTCCTTATTTGTACAATACCTTCGACACTATACGTATATCGCCATGTGGTTTTCTTCTAATGCCTAAAGACTACACGATCTCTTTTGTATACGTTAAAAAGTTGTTTTGAGACTTTCTCCTTTTACTATATAGTTACTATGTGTGCGTGTGTATTCAGACTCGTGCCGAGCTTGGAGATTGGCTATACGGTGCAGAGACGACTAACCCATCTGGTAATAGGTGCTAAATGGGCGATTGATACAGAACATCTTTACTCCGCCAGAAGTCAACTTTTAACGACGAAAACTTTATGAGGTTTGGAGTTGGAGAAATAATAGCGTACAGCTTAATTACGTTAGCTTGAAAGGGATATTTAAATGGATAGGCAATCAGTTTTCATCGATTTATATTGGTAAATTAATATCCAAACAATTGATAAAACTTAATAAAACATTTCCGTTGAATTGATATTATTTAATCCATTTTATTCCCGATGTTAGTGCCAAGGCTTAACGCGCAACTTTTAACTAAGAAATCAGGCTCAGTATAATGCGTCATCTGCTTCAGAGTCGAAAATATTGAAACGTTTCAACTGAATCTACTCAGAGACCAAAGAGGGGGATTAGAAGGCTTGGCTGCAGACTGTAGTGTTCTCGCTTCGAAAGTTTACCGCTAAACTTCCGGCGTGCGCGCGCATCTTTCTCTGCCCTGTTATTGGTTTAAATCCGGTGAACCGGATATTAGAAAGATAATATAACAAAAAAAGAAAAGTGAAAACTCCCAAACTGCCTTACTAAAGCTGCAAGCTTCAACTCCCTTTCTTTATACCCTCTTTGCTGACCAGACGACGCATCATATTAATTCAGATTTTTCAGTTTAAATCGCGAGTTAAGCCATGGCGTACACATCGGGAGTAAGGTGGATTCAAAGTTTCAAAAGTTGACTTATAAACCTAAGATTAAATTTTTAATGAAAATGGAGATAATATTTATATTGTGTAGCGAATTAGCGACCGACCCGTCATTCCATTTACAAGGATTGAGGGATTTAAGTTCACCCTGATTATCTAATATTCAAAACGTTTAAAGTTTAATATTATCTCAATCAATTAATCAATATTCTAGTTTTATAAATATTTAAACAATCAAGCTAATTATTATCAGGTGCAATCACTGAGCGCAAATCATTCAGTAAGTTGATAAAAAAATAGTTAAAGTAAACTTTCGAAGTCCATTTCAGGGAAATACGAGTTTGGCACTATTTAAAACATCATTATCGCCTGGGAAAAAGCTTTAACGAGAACTTAAAAAATAGATAAGACAAATGTTTTGTATATTATATTACAATATTAAGTCGTCCAAGTCAATAATCATCAGACATGTTTTGGCTTCATCTTATAATCGATGAAACCAATTTCATCATTCGGTTTTTCCACGCTGTCAGTCAATATCTCGCTTTTTTCCGGCCACCAGATAACAAACCTCCTTATATCCAGCCCTCCCTCACCTCTCTCTTTATCTAGTCTTCTTTCCACCAGGGAGGAGTTGAAAAGGAGATGACTTCCCCCCACAACGGGGAGAAAGAGGGTATGTTGGAAAACGTGGTTATCTGATCTCTTATCACGTGGCAAGCGGTGTCAGAGTTCCCGCAAACTCGCACTACGAACTGCCCTCTCGTGAAAATCTTGATAGGCAAAAAATACTAAAATAGCTACCGTTGGCTGTAGTTGCGCAATCAGCACGTGACCTTTTTAATGTTAGCTCGTTCTGTGTTGAAGAAAGGGCGCAAATATACTACACTAACCCAAGTGACAAGAAGGAACCAATTTAACCACCCTGGACTTCGATACCACTGTTTGAATGTGCACTTGCGTTGTAGCAGGGAGAAATGAAGTAAAATGGAGTTGTAATGATGATGGGCATGCAACCTGCGGCAACGAAACTCTCCCAGTGTACCTCGCGCACGCCCCTATCCCAGGGTAGACGATTGTTAAGTGCCGCCGCGTAGCGTCATTGTATTTGTATGAGAACTAGCTTCTACTTTTAAGACAAAGGGGGCGTTTATTACGATTCCGTATCAAACGACCATATATCTAAACGCTGGGAATGCTAGGAGGACTACGGTGTCGTAGGTACAGAGGCAATGTTTTAGTTATGGGGATTGACACTCCATCCCTCTCTCCTTCAAGGTTGTAGAATAGAGCTATCTCAGCTGTGACGTCAGTACCTAGTTAAACCGTTACGGGTTTGGCAGTGGGCGGCCATGTTTGGTACCACTTTGGTTCTATGGGCAAATAGCATGGGTGACGTCACATTAAGGCTTCTGAGTTATACTACCCCACAATACGTCTCCTTTTCCAGTCCTCCCTGTTCTATTCTTCTTTCCACGGAAGCCTAACGCTAAGCCTAATTCACCGGGTGAGCTCCCACCGAAACAGGAAATCGGGCTAGGCTCCTATCCAAATACTATTAGCGTCGGGTTGCGCTGGCCCCCAATTTTTGCCCTAATTTGGAAGGGCGCTAAACGACACTGATGATTTAACTCTTCCTTATAATCAATCTCTGAGCGTCCCACCCCGATACCACCTTCATGGTTGGCCTATACACGAGGAAAATATCGGATAAAAGAGGCGCGGGAGAATTGAACCGAAATGCGCCTACTAGTATCCTCCCTCGGGGATGTTAGGGATCTGTGGGTGGGATTCCGAGGTAAAATATGTGGATGCTGGTAACACTAAAGAAGAGGAGAGACGAAGGTACACGAGCATCCTTCTAAAGGTCGATACGAATATTGTACTAAGAGATGTTTCGATGTTGGGGCACCCCTATCGTGAAGGATTTGGTTTGATCGGGCGATTTTGAGTCGAAAAGGTTACGAAGGATTTTGATTTGATTAGGGGATTTTGAGTCGAAAATGTTACGAAGGAATTTGATTTGATTGGGCGATTTCGAGTCGAAAATCTTACGAAGCATTTTGGTAATAATTTGGCGATTTTGAGTCGAAAATCTTACGAAGCATTTTGGTAATAATTTGGCGATTTTGAGTCGAAAATCTTACGAAGGATTTGGATTTGATTGGGCAATTTTTAGTCGAAAATGTTATGAGAGATTTTGAATTGATTGGGTAATTTTGATTCAAAAATGTTATGAAGGATCTGGATTTGATAGGGCGATTTTGAGTCGAAAATGTTATGAAGGATTTTAAATTGTTTGGGCGATTTTCAGTCGAAAATGTTACAAAGGATTTTGAATTGATTAAGTGGTTTTGAGTCAAAAAAGTTAAATAACATTATGTCCTAATGATTTCCGTAACTCAACCTGCAAATGGTTCACAAGATTCAGTTCATGTTGACCAAAGTGCTAAGATTCACGTAGCGCTGTTTGAGAAGAACGAGTCATAAAATGGAGAAGCCCCTGTGAAGCTCTTGGCCCATTTGACAATTATTGTAACTCCCTATTACTTAAGACGTTAAGAGGAAAGTTAAGGAAAAGTACGAAAAGCCCCTATAAGTTGGGATTGACTTCGTGGATAAGGATCCTTGTTTCAAAGTATGACTTCGGGTTTAAGAGGCTATTTTACGGTTTGTTATTTATTAATAAGACATTTCAAACAGAAAAGCTTTGCTACTATCAAGAAGGAATTTACTATACTATCTAATGGTTGGAAATATAACGCGTGTCGAAAGACATGCACTTACAGATAATATCGTTCGAGCTAAAATAATAATTTGCATTCGATTTGAGTGAAACCATCAACTTTTACAGTATTAACTTAAAGTCATTCTCTATTTGGAACTCCAGACATTCGCAAATTTTCGTGTATAGTAACGCTCAAATATAAATTGTTGAAATCAATGACTTCAACATGTTATTTACATAAACTCTGAAGGGTGGTTTGTTTTCGTTGTTATGGTAAATGGTTCACATACCTCCTTTAAAATAGTCCAAATATTCGATAGAAATTATAGATTTTAAAGGGATTTGGTTTGGGTTATCCATATATCCACGAAAGCGCAATAGGACTAGGTACTTGAAGTTTTCAACACATACAGCAAGAAGTGATATCTAGTTTATTGGGGGAAAGGCATAAGATGCCTAAGTATCCGCGCTCCATAGTCCCAGTCCCCCTTTCAAAATACAAGGGGGGCCGTAAAAGGAGGCCGGGCTATTTCGCCTCTCATCAGTCGAAAAATACGTAATTTTCGTCATTCGCGTCGCGCTGACGTGCGTTTTCAAGAACCAATGAGATGCCGGTTGTAATTTAGAGGCGGGGATTAACTCCGGGCGACCTACATTTGAACTGGAGATAAAGCTGTAAATGTGGCGAATTTATACCTTCTCCCTAATAAACTAGATATCACTTCTTGCATCAATTTCTACCAGACTTTTTAAAAACAAACTGTTTATTCCCAGAATACCTTCCATTTGTTTTTTGTTTTCTCGATATTTAGAATATTAAATCTATGGGGGTGTCGGAATGTTCGAAAATTAATTTTATTGGCCGGTTTCCAACCGATTATTTGAATAGTCGAATTTGATTTATTTCCCTCGTTTGTAATTTTGGCATTCGAGTCGCACTGACGCTGTTTCGATAAAACCAATAAGATGAATTTTGGTGTTAAGAGATGACGCAAAGCTAATTATAAAGTGACAAATTTATTCCTTCCTTTTACATTAAAATATGGCTATATGACTCCATGTCTTTATCACATAATTCTTTAAAACTGTTTTATTTTTAATCGATGAACCATTTTACTGATGACTAATTTTTTTGTGGCACCCTTGGAGCGACGACACTCAACGTTCCCCTTCACCCCGTCGGGACATTTTTTTATTACTTTTCATGCGGACATTATTCCATAGAGACTGGTTTTTAAGTTTCTGGCCGCCATTTAAAAAGATGGCAACAGATCGAACCCAAAAGACCATTCAGCCCGTCTATAAGTTAAAGGAAACCAGTGTACTAAATATTTGCGAAATGGGTTAAACGCGCGGACGTTGTTGCATAGAGAAGATTTTTTACATTTTTGGGCGCCATTTATTAAGATGGCGACGGATTGGAAAAATCTTTCTTAGTATGCTCCTACTACTTTTGAGTAACGTTCCTGCAAGTTTTCAGCCTTCTAGGTCAAGCGGTTTGGGCTGGGCGTTGATTATCAGTCAGTCTGTCCGTCAATCAGTCAGTCAGGACTTAGATTTATATGCATAGACTAGCTGTTACCCGCGGCGTCGCTCGCGTGTAATAAGAACTACCATCAAAATGATACAAAGAATGGGTAGATTTTACTGACGACTAATATTTTTGTAGCATCCTAGGAGCGAAGGCACTCGGCGTTGCCCGTCAGCCCGTCGGGACATTTTTTATTACTTTCCACGCGGACATTATTCCATAAAGAAGGGTTTTTTAGTTTTTGGCCGCCATTTAAAAAGATGGCAACAAATCGAACCCAAAAGAGCATTCAGTCTGTCTATAGGTTAAACGAAACCCGTGTACTAAATATCTGTGAAATCGGTTGAAACGCGCGGACTTTGTTGCATAGAGAAGAGTTTTTACATTTCTGGGCGCCATTTTTTAAGATGGCGGCGGATTGCAAAAATCTTTCTTAGTACGCGCCTACTACTTATGAGTAACGTTCCTGCAAATTTTCAGCCTTCTAGGGCAAGCGGTTTGGGCTGGGCGTTGATTATCTGTCAGTCTGTCAGTCAGTCAGTCAGTCAGTCAGTCAGGACTTTGATTTATATAGATATAGATATAGATAACCTCGCTTCATTATAATACAGGTAGCTCGAGAGTAACTAAATGTTTTAATTAACATGGTAAGAACCCAACATCAAATCAGTGCGATCTTTGTATTGTAATTTAAGTTTAAGCAAAGATAGACAAATATTTTCTTTTTCTAAATTACTAAACTATTTTTCGACTTCGGAAATGACATTTCCACGAAACACGAAAAAACGTATGGGTCGAATTTTCCAATAAATTCTATATTATTCGTTTTAGAATGGTCTTTTTCAAAAAACGCATGAGTCGTAAAAACTCTTTTCGTATTTTCGACAAAAAAAGACGGCAGAGAAAGAGATAGCTGAAGGCCGCCAAAAGAAATGAGAGAAAAATATCTTAATCTAACTTTCATTTCGGTTCGACTTCTTTCTTTTGTACTGGGTTTTTACTTTGTTCCAAAAATCCTCAAGACCACGTGATCAGAGAGACAGACACAATTAAAGAGTGCCAAACTTACAAGCTTAATTAAGAAAGTTTTCCTGGATTTCCTTTGAACTCGAACTTGAAAAAAATAGTCCATTTTTTAGGTTTTAATCCTTTAAAGGGGTAGTGACGGACTAAGCCAAGCATGGTATAGATTAAACTTAACATCCTTCTTAAAAGGATTTGCATTTACGATTTCAAAGATAAAACTAATACCACTACCAGAAGTGAGATGAGACTAGAAGTGAAGGGCTCTAGCATTGGTAGTAGATCCTGGCACTAGTGAACAAATTTAAGGATTTTAT
Source organism: Phalangium opilio (assembly GCF_054372755.1). Taxonomy (NCBI): domain Eukaryota; kingdom Metazoa; phylum Arthropoda; class Arachnida; order Opiliones; family Phalangiidae; genus Phalangium; species Phalangium opilio. The sequence continues at coordinate 8,746,175 of NW_028324151.1, forward strand.
GCCGCTTCCATCGCGCCTACACTAGAGAGAAAAAAATTGGTCGAGTTCCAAAAACATTTCCTACCCCCTTCCCCTCAACCTAAAGCCGCAGAACACGGACCCGGCCCCTTGAATCTAGTTCGGCCGTCTACCGCCACGAGCGTCTCACGTTTTGGAGGGAAATTCAGAAACCGCTACTAGAGGGCCAACCGTTGGTGTGTTATCAAGAATATTCACTTTCGCCGAGTGAAGAATTTGGTTAGCTCAGTACTTCTAGTCTCATCTCACTTCTGCCACTACTAAATTATCTCGTTATTGAACGGATTTTGGTTTGCAAAAGGATAGTGACAAGCAATGGAATTGATTAAACTTGATATTCTTCTTAAAAGGCTTAGCATTTGCGATTTCAAATATAAAACTAAGTTAACTCATTATTGAACGGAATTTGTTTTTACCAAAAGTTCATACATAGAAGCAAAAAGTATACTTCATTGAAGATTGCTGGCGCCATGTAATATGGGAAACTCCCTTTACCTATCAGAATAGTGTCGACCCCCTTCTGCGTATGATCACCTTCACGATCGTACCGCAGAAAACATGCTTCAATAGGCTCATAAAGTACCAAGAATTAACGTTTGGATCAAAGAACATCTCCTTAATTTATGGCAGACGTATCAAAAACACCCTGAATGCATTACAAAGAATCCACTAAATTAAGACCTAAGAACATATGAACGGAAGACCGTGGGTTTCTATGAGCTCATACGTTGTTCAGTTGCCAATATGGCGGTGACGCGTGAGAATCGTGAACAGTGGGAAAAACATCAGAGGTCACGACCCAATTCTTTCTTTGAACGTTTTCAGAGTTCTTGGCTTAATGAAACCACTGAAAATTAAGACCATTGCATTCAAATAACGAATTTACAATTCAAACTATTGTTTTACATCCGTGTTCAATAATACGGTTTACTTCGTCTTCAAGTACCGTTTTTGCGAAACCGTAAGCTATCTTTGAAAGCGTTTCGAAATATTTTAAGCGAATGAATGTTTGGAATGCTTCTCTTTCCCAAGTGAGTTCGCGGGCGAGACAGATTGATCTAAAAATAGAAAATAACTCTCTAAGGTGGCCCGTTTATGATCCCGAGTTTACAAAATTTGACGAAACTATTAATATGAGAAATATGTTATCCAACACGTAACGCTGATTTTGAAACAACTCCTTTCTATGAATTCATCCGAGCATACAATTTCCTAGGGCCAGAGGAAGAAGAATTTATTTACTAAACTTCACAAACGTTTAAAAGGGACACTGAAATATATTCAAGATACTACAAAGAATGCTGAGTAAGACTTAATCACATACTTTTTCTTCTGGAATATAAGAATTAAAGAAAGTTTCATCGCGTTGAGTAAAACTATAAATAAAACTCCACAGCAAGAGCTTTTCGATGTAAAAAGGGTTAGACAACCTTCAGTATCGGGACATACAAGGGGGCTGATACATTGCGGTCTCTGCGCACTGTCTGATACAAAAAGACTATAGTGCAGGCTCCGAAATGCGAGATGGAAGGCAAGGTTTTACACCCGTGTCTTTCAATCTTGGTCACATCGAAATGGTCTATAGGTAGATTGCACGGATGCATGGTTGTTGCCTTCTCCCGAGACAAGGTCTAGGCAACCCTCAGTATCGTGACATTCCCACTGACAACTCTGCGCATTCTCTGGACCCAAAGGGCCTACAGCGCAGGTGCTAAAAACGGGATGTAAGGTAAAGTTTTACCCCCGAGTCTTTCCCTCTTAGGTACATCGAAGTGGTCTATAGGCGGTCAAGAGATTTTGGTTTGGAGGAAAGAGGTGATATGGAGTTGAAATGTTCGTTAACCTTGTGCGGCTAAGGAAGTCTCGAAGACTACCATGACAACGTTCCTACCTATGGTAGGGGATTGTTAAGTCCTGGCCCGTATATAGCTCTCATGAATTAGATTCTATTTTTAAGACAATCGTCGACGTTTACGTATCGTACGTCCCTACAAAAACGCAGAGGATGCTGGGAGGACTTTCTTGCCTTAGATGGGGACACAGAAGATTTCTACTCCATCTTACTTCTGTACTTCAAGATTTTGGTGACAGCTTCAGCAGGAACCATAATGGCTGCCATATCAAGGGGAATAGCGTAAAGTCTATCGCTCGTGAAACCAAACTATTGAACTGGTACTCGTTGCTCGTGGTGAAGCCCTGCGAAAGCTATGAGCTTCTACTCCTCTTCATTGTACCTTCTATGATGTCTCTTTAGATATTACTACGTCACAGACAATCGGACAGTTTGAGAATATGGAAAACACATGATTGTCCACCAATAGGAGAATTAAACTTAAGGTGGCAACTCGATATTCAGTTATTGGCATTTTTAAAATGAGACTCTTTGAATAAAGTTTCGTAAGTGTTAGATTTGTTTGGACTTAAGTTTAGTATCCCTTGAGAGTACCGTGTATGGTTCAAATTGATTTAGTGTATGGGATACCCTGGCACGATTTTTGAAAGATTTCCGCGAAAGTGGAAAAGCTTTAACTCTATAAAGAAGGGCTGTACCGGTATTGTCCAAAAGTGAAGAATCTATTTCAAATACAGCTCTAGGCGAATGCTATCATAGTGTGGCTGGTACGGCCATGAAAGAATGTATCGAAAAATTCTCTAATGCGTTAACCGTGTATTGTGTAGAGTCGACTCAACGGGCCCCAAAGCTTTTCCATTCTCTAAAGGCAGATGACACTGAAGTGCCGCTTCGCCGAGGAAAAAAAGGAAAAGAAGTTTGAAGCTCCACGCAGCAACCACTGTTTTAAAATTTTGAGCTCTTTCAAAGGGAAGATAAAAACACGTAGGCATCGTTTGGTGTTTCGAACAGCCTGGTGACATTTTTGGGGACCTTGCTTGCGCGTTTGAAGGGAATTAATTGCAGCATAAGTTTACAAGATATGTTCCATAAGTATAACACTTCCTATACTTCGTAATACTAGAGAATTAATAAGAGCTAGTTCGAGAACGACAAGCAGGAATTGACAACACTCGGTTAATTTTGCAGTTCATCTTATTTAGTCTGTCCTAAGCCTTTAACAGTGCCTAACCAGGCGCCGCTTTACGAAAATCTATGACGCTTCACCAACGTCACTTCATGAAAAGCTCTCAGTAACAAACTTATGTAGCATATCTTATGAACTTATGATTGCAGGCTAATATGTTCTTTCTTAATTGAAGTAATGAATTTTAATCATGTATCCATCTGCAATATTAAAGAATTTTGGAGCAATTAAGTATTCATACAGAAACGTACAAGTTAGGCCTGACAACATCTCTTGAACCGAGAGATCCAACGTGTTGGCTTCAATTTAAAAACTTAATTGGTCTTATCTTCTTTAATATTGTAGATGGTTTTCATTTTAATTTGTATTAAATTTTATACGATTTCCTAATTAAAAATAATTTAGCCTGAAATTCTACTTTAAAGCTTATGTATCTTCGAATTTGCGTTAGCACGAAACTATATAAGCCCGGAGGACCTGGTACAGAGTTGTATGTACAATGAGACCTCCTCTGTAGGACCCTAGGCATGTTACAACACAGTCAAAACTCTAGGCCCTCAAAAATTGCATGTATCCTTAAGTTTACTACATATTAGCGCTTATTTAAAATACTCCAAGCGTTAGTGCGTAACTTGAAAACAGTGTTCCGGACGGCAAAATTTCATAGAAGTTAAATTTTCGACTCGAAATCACCCGAGGAACATCCCCCCTTTATTTGTAACAGACCTTTCAGAAACACCCTGTATAATATTGTGTTTGTAAAAGTTACGTGAACAGTTTTAACTCCGATCCCAATCTGGATTAACGATTGTGTGATATTCAAATTGACTCGTTAAATCCCGTTTCGATATTTGCAAAGCTTTTCCGCTTAAATTTTAAATTAATCCGAATATTACGGGGATTAAATAAAATCCATAGATCAATCGGATTTATCTTGAATTTAGGTTTCATATGGTTTCATCATAAGTGCATTATTTCCGCCATTGTACTCACAAATTCCATGTTGTATGCTGGGAAGACACAGGAAGATATTTTTGATCTTTTCCGCCTTGTATTTTAAATATAGCCTCAAATATTGCAAGGTTATAACCGAATAACAATTGGAATAACTAAAAGATATAAAATTAAACTAGGTCAACAAAAACAGTAATTTATAGAGATTCAACTCCCCAATTAACGATTTGTTCTTGATTTATAATACAATGTTTTATCAGTTTTACTAGAAAAATACTGTAAAAAGTGGTAAAAAATTAGTAATTGTAGATATTATAGTTGCTTCTTTCATTAATTGTTAATTATTAGGTTAACAGTTTAGAGACAAATTCTTATAAAAGAGAAAAAAGGTACTTAATTAACTTTTTAAAGGGAGGGTGAAGTGGAAAATTAAGTGATTTTTCTATAGATTCTTCTACTAATTATAAGACCAATCTGCGTAATGAAACATCCAGGAAATACTTCCTCCGAACATATTTAAAATTCAAATTATTTTGAGATTTCATAGGAAATTTTTAATTAGCACCTCCGACCAATTGCGTAACGTCTGCCATCTTACTCCCGTAACACGATCCATCTGACAATCAAGGAGTGGTACGTAAACTTTGTTAACAAGAAGGCGATTGGTCAGAGGTGCTAATCTCAAATTTTACCTATGAAATCTGAAACTAATTAGAAGTTTAAAATCATTCGGAAGTATTTCTTGGATGTTTCATTATGCAGATTGGTCGAATAATAAGTAGAAGAATCGATAAAAAATCCCTTTATTTTCCATTCCATCTTTCCTTTAAAACGCTAATTTATAGACATTCCAATTTTAGGAAAAATTAAAATCCAATTATCAATTTGTCGGTATGTTATAATGAAATTCATTAATTAAAAACTTTACTCCCAAAAATCATTAATATTTATAGAATTATAGTTTGGAGTCAAATTCTTATTGTTTTTTATATAGTTTTTTTAATTATTCAGTTTTCTTAATTGAATTAAAACTATATGTAGAACATATGTGACTTCCTTTGACGCAATGTGCAGGATGAGACCCATGTTTTTGGTTTTATTATGATTTGATCATGAGGTAATTGATAAAGGTAAGGGTAAGGTGTGTTTCTGTTTTGGCGAATTTTGACACTTGAATACAATTTAACCGCAGCTATAAGCCTTAAAACACTAATAATTTATCCAAGTTGATACAGTACAACCCTTTCGTAATCCCTTTAAACTTAAGAACAGATTTAAAGAGCTTAGAAAGTGAGAACCACCTGTCAATATACTAAATAAATGTTATGAACTCCAAATCCACCGATTTTCCATATTCCTTACATACAGGGTGTTTCTGATAAGGCTGCCATAAATTAAGGGAGGTGTTCTTTGGGCGATTTTGAGTCGAAAATGGTCTATGATATTTTTCCGTCCGGGCCACCGTTGTCAAATTATGTCTTGAGTGTTTTAGGGATGACCCCTTAATTAAATTAGTATTCTCTTTCAGTTAAATAAATTTTAGGGTTCACCCCTAAAATACTCCAATTTTAACTTTAAACATAAGTTTATAAGATATGCTCCACAAGTATGACACTACCTATACTTCGTAATGCTAGCTAGTTCGAGAAGGACAAGTGAGATTAACTACACTCGGTTTTGCAGTCCATATTCATTTTTAGTCTGTACTAAGCATTCTGCCTTTCGACAGAGCTTTACGAGAATCTACGACGTTTTAACTAAGTCACTTCATGACAATCTCTCAGTAACCAGTGACAAACTTTTGGAACATATCTTATGAACTTAGTTTGAAAACAGTGGCCCGGACCTCAAAATTACATAAAACATTTTTGATTCAAAATCATCCAAACAACATCCCCCTTTATTTATGGCAGACTTATCCGAAAAACACTCTGTACATAATCTCAAAAATTGCTTCCATATTCACTAGACTTCACGCGCAACCCACATACCAAGATACTTAAAAGATAAAACTATACAGTATACAACATAAACCCTGACTCCTTCAGGCTGCAAGATATTCAAATCTATACTGTTCTCCCTGGCAGTCCTTTCTGTATTACTGAACCTTATACCAAAAGGAAAACTTGGATAAGGAGTTAGGCCTAATTTTCAAGGATTTGAGAGAATACAAATTGGACACGTGTATGGAATCATCTGCGCGCGGAAATTTAGTTGTGGGAGAGAAGTGGCGGGGTATGGGATCAATCTGGTTTCAGCGCATGCGTCAATTTTGGCCCTTTTCCGTGCATGACTCCAGTGACTCCTCCACTTTTTGGCGCTCTGAGAAGACCGAGTTCTCTCTCTCCACACTCCTATCATCTGTCAAATTAGAAGTTTTGGAGATCGGGGCATAACGCCTTTAGTCAGCTCTGCTAGACGAGTTTCGGAGTTTCCCGCGCGTATTTTTGGCGCGAAAAAAGGGGGAAGCCCGCGTTATTAACGATATTATAAGAAAGATTAGAAGAAGAAAAAAAATGACAAGGCAAATGGTTTATATATATATTATATAGTTAAGTCCCTAACTAAGGACCTCTTTAATTCTCCTAACATAATAGCCGCTGGAGAAATAGAAAAATACTACTTCTTTTTCCAAGTTTTTATGGAGCTAAGGATCATTAGAGGCAATTGATCGTAATTACGGAAGTACTGAAAGCAACTAACTCGGAACAACTGGGAACGTTGCTTCTATAAGCTAGTTATTGATGAAAGACAGTTTCTGAAAGTTGCAGCTAAAGTCGGAAGAAACGTGGTGAATGTTGTTTGTCTAGAGGAAGTTAGCATCGTATCTGTAACGGAGACGAGCGGGTTATGGAAGCGTCGCTACAATCAAGAGTTTTCTGGCCTTCGTTATGGATCATGTGTTTATCTTGGAATATTGTCAGCGCTCAAGGTATGTGCCAATTAAAGTTTTATTGTTTAAGAACTAGAAGTTGGTGTTTTTATTGTAATTGATTTAGCGTGAATATTTTCTTACCTGACAATTTTTTAAAAATATATTCATTTCAATTGAGTTTTTTTGAGAAAAATATATTTACTTCCGGATCTAATATAAAGTATGTCATGTCATTATCAGGGCCGTCGAGAGAGGGGGGGGGAATTCGGTCAGATTTCCTGGGGCCCGTACCTTTTAGGGGGCCCGGGTCATTTGAAGGGCTGTCTTGATGGGGGCCCGCAAACTCTCTCGACTGTTATGTTCATTATAAGTTCAAAACCAAAGTTCTGACAATGATGAATGATAATTATAAAAATGTTTAAGGAATTGACCAAAACCGGAGTAATATCTATCAATTACGACAGAGTTATAAATTTTTAATTTAAAATTATTCTTAAGTATAGGTGCAAGTATTCAGGGTTCAATCGAAAAATAACCCAGTTCAATAGAAAAAAACCCCATGGGTTTTACCCACTTAATAAAACCCATAACTAAAATCTTTTTGATGAATAAATGCTAAAATATTTTCTTTTTAAAAATAGTTTAAGAGATTTATTGTTTCAAAAGTATTATTTAATAATATTTATTTTTTTATGAAACATTTTATACTTTTGAATGGCAACTACTACAATTCACGCAACTGCTAAATATAAAAACCAAATAAAACTAAAAAAAACCTAAAAACCCCAGTTGAGAAATTTTAGCGGTCTAGAGAGATGAGTTCGGTCAATTTCTTAAAGTCTAATGTTTTCATGATTTTATAATAAAATTTCGACTATTACAATAAGATTTCCGTCTATATTAAAAGTTTGTGAGAAATATTTAGAAAACAGATTAGTCCCATAAGAGAAGCGTTAAGCCTGCATAAAGTTTCTGAACGCCAAACAGTTCTTCAACAAGATATTTCTTACCTCTATTAACAAAACTACAACGTTTTACCTTCCCTTTGACTTTAAAACTAAAATTTCCTAATTATTAATTTAATATTATGACGTTACATTAATATCTATATGAATTAGGGTAAACTATACTTGACTGGGAGTCAAAACCAGAGATACATAGTCCCATATATTTTCCTCTCTCTATAACCTCTCAGCGTGGTTCGGATCAAATCTGCGGAAAATTACAAGAGCCTGTGTCTCTAAAACAATTACCGTATTTTTTCGCTACCAGTTTCTTAATTACTAGTTATAAGGCGTGTTTTCACAAGGCGTAAAGTACTTTTTAATTTGGTAGAAAGTCTGAACCGTTTCCGCGACAGGTTTTCACTAGACGTTATCTGGTGATTTGTAACTATTTCACAGCTTTATTTAGCGCATGCGTACAAGACAGTCAGTGATTGGCCAATATTACGCGTTAATTTAAAATAACGGCCGAAAGATAGAACTTCAATTCCGTGCATTTCCACGTAAATTCGCTTGTGCGTAAAATGTTTCTACGGAAATTCCGCGGAAGGTCTTTTCCGACGCGTTTTTCACAGTGAAAACAGGCCTTTACGATTATTGTATTTGTTTTTTTTTCCATACAATTTTGTGTTCCGGAGAAGGCCATATATATTTTCGGTTTCTTTTCTTATATTCGAATGATAAATCAATGGAATAGAGTCTGTTCATTCCTTTTCAAGCGCATTGGAAAACACATTAGGACGAAGTTTAACATTACGTATTAATCCTATTTTTTATTTCGCTGTTTTGTGAACTACGCTTGACTTGAACAGCAATAAATGTTTAACTTTTAAAGAATTCAGTCGAATCTTCTTAGATACAGTGTAGCTGAAGACAATCCAATATCATACAATTCATAGTTTTCATTTCGAAACAAACTTAGACAGACTTCTGCGCGAACATGACGACAGAGAGCTAAACAATCTTATTGGACGAATCAGTGTGGTTGTTGGGAGTGTGGGGCACTCCTGTAAGTCAAGCTTCTGCGCGAACAAGGAGTAGTATATCGGGCCCACACCACACCCCAGGGGATGGGGTGTGTTGTGGGCCCGATATACTACTCCTTGATTCTACTTTCTTAAGTTCCATCAGAAAACTTAATTGCTTGTAATCTCTTGTCATATAATAAATTAATACATGATTCTACTTGGCAATATATTCATTATTTTACATGCTCTTTCAAATTTAAAACAACAAGGCCGTAATCTCATTTTTAATTTTGAAAATAGTAGCTAGTGAGTGGCTTGATCTGAACTACTCTATCTATGAACAGACGTTAATTAATTCAGTTGGGTTCCCAAGTGATTTATAGAGAGCTCTCGATTCGGTTTAGTATGAAAAGGAATTATGGCCGTGCACATTGCGCTTGTACATGTGTAGGGGTGTTAAATTTTAAATTACAAAAGACTATGGGTGGTATAAGTTTCCCCTTCTCTTTTCACGAGAATAATTTTAATTAGAAGCAATTAATAAAGGGATTTGGGCTTTTATTAATTAATAAATTATATATGTCAATGCTAATTAGGAATTTTTCCGGAGATTATGGAAGTGCACTGAACTTAATTTAAATGAGAACTGACTATAGAAAAGGGAAAGTATTATCTGACACTGTCTCTTGGATTTTTCCTCAGAATAATCGGTTCAGCATCTAAACTTTCTTAAAGGAGTAGTCTCACGATATTCCCGTGTTGTTCAGGGTAGGTAAGATGAGTATGAGCTCAGACCACCGTCCTAACCAAGTAACCATGGACAGGCAAAGTAGTATTAAACCCGCGTCAACAAATGGCAATGCGTAGCACGCGCCATCTACCGACCGCAATTTACCGCCGAATTTTACTAGGGTTGATAATGAACTTGTGACACCCGCCACCACAGCGCTAGGGTTAGGCGTTGCTCTAAGCATGGACAAAGCAATACGGAAGGACCGATGGCAGCCCATACTAAGCGAATAAACAACCAATGTTAAGCTTCTTTCTCCCTTTTCAGCCCCAAAATGGAAGGGGTTAAAAAAAAAATACCGAGTCAAATCCCGGAAAAAGGTAGCGCCATCTAGACAAAATAAGGCGTTAGCTGCTTCCCTCTTTAGAACGTTGATTCCCCCATATCCCCCCACTATCCGGTTTGCTACTATCTCCCTCTAGAAGGCGAATTAACAAGTATTGTTCAACTTTCTCCCTCTGCCATCGGTGACCGGTCCTTCGGTAAGCTCCCTAATCCCTATTCAGTTGCCTGTCCATGGTTAGGTGGTCTGAGGTTTGAGGTGCAATACCGCTCTTCTTAACTAACTATAATTACAAGTTTATATTTTACAAAGAATCTACGTTTTTGTTTAATAAAAATAGACTATCGTAAAGTTCAATGATAGCATTCGAGAGTTTAAGAAACTAACCCAAAAGTATTTTCGAAAACGTATAGCTTACTAAACGGTGCAACAAGAAACACTCCTTTTCAAATTTTCATATTCAAATTAGGCTTGTAGGCATGTATTTGACAAATTCATACTTAATGTAGTGGAAGAGATTTTAAAAAGCGGCTGCTTATCAAGGGACAACTTGTTTTTAGGTAAATAGCGCAGGCTATCATAGTAGGGTATCAGACTATTTCATAAATTACATACAGAGAAACGAACACACTAGGGCGATGCAGCTATTGGGGTATTCTACCTCTCGCTAAGAAGCACCGCTAGAGGCAGTGCGAGTTTGCAAGCCTCCTTCTTCGTGTAGTGAACTCGGGCTCCGTCGGGCGTTGCTTGGAGAATACACCAATGGCGGCCTCTCTCTGTGTCTTAGTTTCTCTGTATGTAATTTCCGATATACCGAAAGAATTAAAATTTGTTTCTTTAAACTTAAAATGAAACTATAATTAATAAGGGATGAAAATTCAAAGTTGACTAAAACTTATTTCTTTAAACTTTCAAATTCAACTATAATTAACTAATTTCCGATATACCGAAAGAATTAAAATTTGTTTCTTTAAACTTAAATGAAACTATATAATTAATAAGGGATGAAAATTCAAAGTTTACTGAACGATATAGACTTGTATAGGCTTGGTAAGCCCCAAAAATTAATATCGGAATTGTTTTATTCATAAAAATAAACTTGTCAACTTTATAGGGAACCTGCATGAAATTTTATAAATTGCCACAACTTTAAGCATCTTCGAATTTTTTATAAATTTTTTAATTAAATTGGGACCATTTTGGTCTTTTTGGGTATAAGTTCAAAGTCGCGGAAACCAAAAACCATTTTTTCAAGAGGTTTGTCCTTTAATGTATACTAGTAAAATATCACCCTAATTTAGTATTCAAATATTGAAATGATATGCGGGAAAAATAGCAAGAAAATTTGGTTTTCTTTCCCAAAATTACTTTGAGAATTTTACGGATACTTTCACAAGCTACAAGTATTTTTCATTAGCCCGCTTTAGATTTTGTTTGCAACAAAGAATTACAGTGATTGAGAAGGAAATAGGTCTAACACGAGTAGGTGACCAGGGCTTAGGAGAAAAAGAAGTATCTTACTTTCATTAATTATATCAAGAAGCGATATCTAGTTTACTAGGGAGAAGGTACAAATTCGCCACATTTCTAGCTTTATTTCCAGTCCAAACGTAGGTTCGGAGTTAATCCCCGCCTCTAAATTACAACCATAATCTCATTGGTTCTTGAAAACTCAGGTAAGCGTGACACGAATGACAAAAATTACGTATTTTTCGACTGAGGAGAGGTGAATTAGCCCGGCCTCCTTTTACGTCCCCCCTTGTATTTTGAAAGGGGGACTGGGACTATGGCGCGCGAATACTTAGACATCTTATAACTTCTCCCTAGTATACTAGATATCGCTTCTTGATTATATCGTGAATTTCTGTGAAGTGCGCGAGGGCGGTTAAACGTTTAATACCTTTAGTTTAATTAAATTTTGATAGATGGCACTCTGAACCTGAGCCAGTCTGGTTGTTTGGGGTTCCCGCTTTCAAAGTCGGGCTTCAACCCCTTAAAGGAAAGTTAGAGACATGTTTAATAGACCATTCCTGTATTGCTATAGGAAAATCAAACAGCACAAGAGCCGGGCCACCATATTAGGCTAAATCTCTCGCGCCAAAAAGCACCACAAGCGGCAGTATGTGAGTCGACTAGTCTGCCGCGTGTAGCGAACGCGAGCTCCATCTGGCGTTGCCACTTGGCTCGGGAAACTCGCCTAATATGGCGGCCCTTCCTCTGTGCGTTGATTTCTCGACAAGTATTTAATGGAATGGTCTATACCCAAATGTTCAAATTTTAATTTTCCTTTATTATTAGTAGAGAACGAGACTTGGATTAAAGTTTAGTTTCAATCAGTGAAAGTTTCTGTATTTTTTGATATAAATTTCCGTTCAACAGTTAGCTAAAGGGTTAAATATTAATATGAAAAGTCAATTGAACTTTCTGAAATTTACTATTTACATTTCATATTAGTTCTGTTGAATATATGATATTCACGTGAATAGTTCGCCTTTGGGAGTTGTATTAAAATTGAATCCAAAATTAATATAGAATAGCGTCGTTTCCAATCAAGTTCATACATTAACATTGAAACAGACAAGACGAACACTTACATTGAGTACAATGTCGCTGTACATACTCGTCATAAGTTGTCTCGTATAGGTCTGACCAGGAATACATAGATTATTTCTACTTGGAATCTTTAAGAAGCCATAGACCCCATACTAACATCCGATTGAAGGTAAGGGGAAGGACTTAAAACTACGTTAAACCGCCAGCTCCTCCTTCCTCGCGTTTCATTGGTTATTCACACATATAAGACAACCGTGGACCCTAGGTCTACTCGTTCACATGGCGCAAAGATAACTTGTTTACATTCGGGTTCGGAGCGGATTGGTCGATAGCTACCTCAATGTTACTTGACTTCTAAGTTCAGATACATTAGACGTGACTCCAGGGTAGTGGTTTCTACACCTCGATCCTCCCCTTTAGTTCAAGCATAAAGGCCAAGAAAAATGGCAAGTAATGCATTCTAAGAAATAGAAATCTACATGTATTCCTGGTCTAACATTTATCATACAGATTATTTGTTCATCACTAGTACATCAACCAGGGCCGGATTAAAGGGGCGGGGAAGGGCACTGGCCCCCGGGCGCAAGGCTTATTGGGGGCGCATTGAGTTAAACTATTCCCCCTTAGCAACACTTGTTGTTGCGTTTTTTCGGTCTTAAGGGGGCGCACACTATCTCGGCCCCCGGGTGCAAAATTACTTATAATCAGGCAACGTTTTACACAAAATAAGTGTTCGTCACACCTGTTCCATCCTGGTTATCTTAAAGGCCGACTTCCAGCGAAAAGGGCTCTAGCGAACTGAAAACCAAGCATCGAGAGTTCGAGACTAACAATGAAGCGACCGTGCCGATTTTCGAAGCCCCGCTGGGTGAAAAGCTGGAAGGGTTCTCGCTAACTGAAAGCCGTGCAATGTGGTTCTAGCGAACTCAAGATGAGCAATAGAAATCCTTTTAAATTTATTTCCTCTCGAATTTTTGCTTTCTCCTGAAGGAAATTCTCTATTGTGTATCTTCAGTTCGCTAGAACCACTGATTGCACGGCTTTCGGTTAGCTAGAACCCTTCCATCTTTTACCCCAGCGGGGATTCGAAAATCGGCACCGTCGCTCCATTGTTAGTCTCAATGCTCGGTTTTCAGTTCGCTAGAACTCTTTTGGCTGGAAGTCGGCCTTTAAATATATATATTTGAGGAAATGCTTTGTTTGTTTGTATATTTGTTCTTTACACCAGGGTAATGTTTTAGAAGCGATCTGGATGACGTCCTCAATGTTTTATCCAAGAACGTCTAACCATTAAGCCTGTACTTAGAACGTGCTAATTTAGCCCGGTAACAGTTCAGCTTTATGAATAACCCCTATAACTAAACATCGGTTCATTGATACTTAGTCAATGCGCGAATGAATTAATTAATTAATTAATTAACGTTCACTACTTCACAAGAAATTTAAAATATTTGTGATTCAACCTTTCCTTGAACCATTCTAGCCATAAACCTCTAAATATTTCAAATAAATAGCGTTATACAGGGTGTTTGTGAAAGGTCCATCAATAATGAAAGGGCGTATTTATTGGGCCATTTTGAGTCGAAAATGTTCTATGACATTTTTCCGTTCGGGCCACTGTTTTCAAGTTATGATTGGAGTAATTTACGGATGACCCCTTAAATTTAATTAAGAAATTGAAAGACAGCGCTAATTTAATGAAGGGGTCATCCCTAAAATATTCAAATCATAACTCGAAAACCGTGGCTCGGACGGCAAAATGTCATAGAACATTTTCGACTCAAAATGGCCCAATAAATACGCCCTTTCATTATTGATGGACTTTTCACAAACACCCTGTATAGGCAGCCACTTGCCGTGCAGAACCAGCCATAATTTATAGCAGAAAGTTTGCTTTTAAAAATTTAAGACACTTTACAAACTTAAACTTAGAAAGCTCTTTAAAACTTCCACAATATTAAAATTCGCCATCGTAATTTTAAAACTTAAATGGGAACAAGACCGGTACCCATAAAACAACGCATAAATTCACCTAAAAATTCTAAGCAATCTTTAAAGAATGAAAATAGACTTAAGTAATTGGTCAGAATCTTGCGAGAAAAAACAGCCAATTATTACATAAACTGTTCGTAATGTACAGTGAGAGATAAAGTCGAGAGTTCTGCATTTTCTAACAAGAAATATCACCGTAGCGAAAGCGGGGAGCCAAGCTTTTCAAATACCATTAAAACATACAGTGTCGTGAATAATCTCTCGGTCTATTCTCTGAGTGATAAATACTAACCGAGAAAGAATGTTCACCGTTATTTACAAAGGTGTTTTTGGAACGTTTCGGATGGCCTCTAGTGTTGTAAATTTAGTAAAACAGAAGTATATTAAGCTAAAGAAACCACAAGAAGCAATATCTAATTTACCAGGGAGACGGTATAAATTCGCCACATTATGCTAGCTTTATCTCCAGTCCAAACGTAGGTCCGGAGTTAATCCCCGCCTCTAAATTACAACCAGCATCTTATTGGTTCTTGAAAATTCACGTCAGCGCGGCGTGAATGACGAAAATAACGTATTTTCCGACTAAGGAGAGGCGAAATAGTCCGGCCCTCTTTTACGTCCCCCCTTGTATTTTGAATGGGGAACTGGGACTATGGCGCGCGAATACTTAGGCATCTTATACCTTCTCCCTAGTAAACTAGTTACCGCTTCTTGGAAACCAAATCATCTGAAAGCCCCGACTGTCTGATCATCAAGGCCCATGCAGTTAAACCCGCAGGACAGTTGAGAGGGTTTGCGCAGGCAAGCCGACTCTCACTGCCCCTAGCGGTGCTTCTGGGTGTGAGGAAAATAACCCAAGAAGGCGGTGTTCGCTTCTCTTGTGGAAATAATTGAATGATCTATAAAAGTGAATATAGATAGTGTTAAAATTATAACGCGTAATCCGCAATCGATATACAGTTAATCTAGGAGTGATTAGCCCCTCAGCGTAATGTAGCGGAAACCAGATAAATCCGTACAATACCCACAAAACTAAATATTGAATTATAGTTGGCTTGGTTTCGTGAAAATGCCCTACCGGAAATGATCTTAGAAGAAAAACAGAGGAGAGATAAGTTTCCCAATGTCTCAAATGTGACGTCACTTCAGTATATACGAAACATCATTAAGATGAAATCCAAAGCTACTTTTCACGAGGGGTTAGACATTCGAGACCTCAGACGGCTGGTACTTATTGTGTGTTAAAGGGGTATTAACACCTAAAACATATACGATAAAATCGTCGGGAACTCCTTTAGTCTTAAATTGACTCCAGAGAAGGCAACGGTGGTTGGTTAAGTAAAAATTATTTGAATTTCGTCAGAGGCACGTGACCGAGGAGAAGCGTGGTTTAAAGAAACTTTGTTTTGTTTTGAAAACTAGCACTTCATTCCGTGCAGATATCAAGACTTGGTTATTTCACTAGCGCCAAGGAGCACCGGTAGAGGCATTGCAAGTTGGCTAGCCTAAAGCCGCGTGTAGTGAACTCGGGGTCCGCCTGGTGTTGCCTCCTGGCACGAGGGAAATAACCAAAGATTGTGGTTTCTCAGCAATAGTAATTAATTGAATGGTGTATGGGCGCTGCAATCTCGCGAAAACCTGGACTAGGTGTACAGTCCCACTCCATCTTGGAGTCACGTGGTGCCTGTTACGTATTTAAAATAATTTTTGCCCACCCGCCATTGTATGCTTTGTAGTCCCTAAAAATTGTATCCCAATATATATTTCTTACTGGTTTGGTATAGTTTATGGTTTTTTATTTAAGAAATTCAGCTCTGTTTATAGCGACTGTATATATCTTAATAATTTTCGCAAAACATTTCCAGTCTATTCGAAAGCTACCGGCGTCATACCCTGCCTCTAGTAACGGGCCTAGTTTTGACTTTTTAGATTCACAGACAGTCCAAGTCTGTCTGAACCAAAAACTCAAGTCGTTTCCAATTTCCCCTCCAAATCATTCTTTTACGTCACTTCCTCGGAAAACTTAACTTCCGGGATCCGGTGTCAAACCACCAATCTAAACTTTACATTCCGAACCCCAGTCTTTCTGGCACTCCGGCTTTTCTGAACAAAATCCCTAATGTAATCTCTGACCACATTACAACATTTTTTTCACTAACTTTCTATCGCGTAATCGCAATAAAATCAAAGCACTTTATTCAGAGAATTTGTAACGTAAGTATAGCTTGCAATTACAATTGTTACAACCGGTATTCAATAGTACCTTCTTGATTTGAGATTGATAACTTTATCTTATTCTGCTTCCGGAAAGCCTAAATCTTCTACAGCGAAGGATGAAGCGAGATGAGGGCGGGGTAGGGGAGTGGAAATGGTTTTATTTTATTTGGGTTTTCGCTGGGGAACGACTACAGGTACTAAAAGTAATTCTAGAACTAAATTACGATCGTGAATCTCCACCTTTAATAATACATTAGAAGCGAACGAAATCTCGAATAAACTCTTCTGGAAACTCGCGAGACGTCTTTTAACTCGGGTTTTTACTGTATTTCAAGCATAGAGAGAAAGCCGTTATTCTAAAACTCTAGTAGAATAGTATGAAGAGTAGATAGAAATGGAGTTCCCACGTTCCTTTCGTTTTCTACTTGTCCCTGTCGCGTAGATGGCTTATAGACGATTCCTGTAATGCCCTTGTAAAAGCAAACAGCACAGGGATCTAGCCGTTATAATAGTCTATTTTCCTAGTGCCAAGAAACACCGCAAGAGGCAGTGCAAGTAGGCTACCGGATAGGCCTATAGAGTGCTGTTAGTTGTGACGTCAGATCCAAGGTTAAACGTCACGAGTCTGCCTTTAGCAATGGGCGGCCATGACAGTTACCGTTTTTTCTTTATGGGAAAACAGCATGCTTCTGACAGCACTCTGCTTTCAGTTGGAGGAGGAGCCGAGTCTCTTAAGATTATTTACGCTGCCATATTGGGGTGGGTTTAAAGCAGGAATGAAGCTGAGACCACCCAAAATGGCTACCAGAACAGCGGTAAGACTTGGGAGGGTATGACGCACTACTATCCCATCTGAAAGCTCTCTATTATGTTTTAACCCTATGTTAAGTAGACGACACTGCGGTCCCACTTTTGAAAAGGGCCCATTGCCCTATGAATGTACTAAATTCGTTTACTATGTGTAAAGTAAGTCAATAGATAATTTTAAATGCATAAACCGTCATTTGTAACCAGTTAAATCCGAAATAGTATCTGAGTCAAGCTTATAGCACTACATGAAGCCCGATTTTTGCTCTCGCTCCTTCCCCCAATCTATTTATCACTTTCACCGATTTTTTACACTTCACTAGAACCTGGTTACTATTTATATTCCTATATCTACTCTTGTCAAAACTAAAATCTAGCGTCAGTGCTAGGTAAAATTTACTGGTTTCTTTAAGTTTAGATTCAGATGTAGTTTGAAAACGTACATACAGCAATTTCTCGTAAAATATTCTAGAAAATTCGTAGGAGCTTCTAAAGTTTTGATGAATTTTGTATTCTTTAAATTTCAAAGTGGGAAATACAGTTTTAATAAATTAAACAATTGAAATAACCTTTGATAGCTAATCTTCTTAGTGCGTTTGAAAATTATACAAAGTTTTCCAAAAAGGGTAGTAGGACCGAAATACAGTGGGATCTACGGGTGATTTTGAGTGTAAAATGTTCTATGACAGGGGTTATAAGTAAACCACTCTGATCTCGACTTGTAAACGGTGACCCCTATAGAAAACTGAATATTTTCGACTCAAAATCGTCTATAGTGGCGGTAGAGAGGGGCGTAGACTGTGTATCCCTCCCTCTGGTCGAACCTCAGGTCGCACTCTTGTAAGACTGGATACTGTACGCGCCCAGTAGGGGGACGACACTGAGCTAAGAGATAGAAGGGTATGACGTATTCATACGTAGTACTGCCATTACTATATAGAACCAATGTATTTCGGCCCTGTTATATACTTCTAAAATTTTATTATAAGTTCATAAGATATGTTCCATAAGTTTGTCGCTGGTTACTGAGAGCTTGAAATGAAGTACCATAGGAAAAACATCGTAGACTCACGTAAAGAGGCACTCTGCCAAAGGTTAAGTACAGACTAAATGGGAAGATGGACTGCAAAACCGAGTGTGGTCAATTCTCGCGTCTTTTTCGAACTAGCTCGAGCTGTATGTCTCTAGCATTACGAAGCATAAGTAGTGTCATACTTATGGAACATACCAACTTATGATGTTGTATATACCTATGTAAATGTATACTAATTATTTAATAAGACTTAACTGTATTACACTTTAACCAGATCAATAAACGATGTTAACCCTAACTGAATAAACAGTAGCGGTCTCCTTTAATTACTTCACGGGCCCTATCACCATTTGTGCATGGAACACCCTGTATA
Organism: Phalangium opilio; assembly: GCF_054372755.1. Taxonomy (NCBI): domain Eukaryota; kingdom Metazoa; phylum Arthropoda; class Arachnida; order Opiliones; family Phalangiidae; genus Phalangium; species Phalangium opilio. The sequence goes on from NW_028324151.1 coordinate 8,765,080, forward strand.
ATAAATTATATAAATAAGTAATTTATAAACCATGCGTCTATTCATTTATTTAATCAATATGTAAAGGACATCAAAGGTGTCTGGCAGACTTTCGGCTTCGCGAGTGTTATAATTCTTTATTATACTACTACTGTAAATTTTCCCTTTTGAATTAACGATGTATTTTATTTCGGAATTTTTCATTCCCCGTTTTCGTTACCTACTTCCAGGGATAGATTTAATTTTAGAAGTGGGAATGGAGAACGGTTAGTATTTACTGCTGTCCGACTCATAGCTCAGTATAGAGCCCCTCCCTCCAACACGTGACGAAAAGTTTAGATCAACTTCTACGTTTTGATGACCTTGCTTACGGAGCCGGCGAAGAATACGTAATTCCTTTTTACCTCTGTCGCTATGACCCACCTCTTCTCCGTTCCGTGGAAGGGGGTCCGGGACTTTGACGAGTGCTCAGATTACTCTGTTCTCCATTCCTATTTCTAAAATTAAATCTATCCCTTCTATTACTCAATACATTTTTCTCTAAATTACCAGTCCATATCGTTTGAAGCCACATCGAATGTTTTTGGATCCAGACAACGAATGATCCCGTCTGAATTCAACCCCGACTTTTGAAAATTGTGTATTACGAACTTCTGATCTTGGGAAGAATTATGATACAAATACCCAGCTTGGTAGTACACTTCTCTAGAAGAACAGTATTATATACTTCTGATGGAATATAGGCTATTCACCCCTGTTCAAGTGCCCTTGCCGAACACTACAAATGAAGATTAAAATTACGTAAATCTTTCTTTTACGCGTTGTTTTCGCCGTTTCGAGAAGTGCACCCAAACAGGAATAAAGCGAGTTTAGCTTCTAGAATTCTCTGAAATCATCTTGATAAGTCTGAGAGGTTGAAAACAAGCCAAGATCCTACATTCTACGATTTTTTCCGCATTAAAACGAACGAAGAAGCTATGATTGGTTGCGGTTTTGAGAAGCTTTATACCAGACACTATAACCATAGAATTTATTTAGTAATCTTTATTTTTCTTTTTCGTTGAGTTATCAACCTTAGTTTACTCACACTTCCTGGAAACGATCATTCTCGCTATTCATTACATATCTGCTAACGTGTGGAACACTTCTACTGGTGTTGTGGTCTGTTTCAGAGCAAAAGCTAGAGATCTAATCGCTAATTACAAGCTCTAACTACTTGAGAATTGTCCCTTATTTAATATGCAACTATTACATATTTTGTTTATCGTCTGGCTAATTACCCAAAGGTAAACAGTCCAGTCAATCCCATGCTATGGAAAATGTTTTCTAATTCCTCTTTCCGGGGATCACTCAGTTGAAAGATTTAATTAATTAGGTTTAAATGAAGGATTTCAAGAAAGTGTCCGAAAAATACTGTACGGAAATGTCTGACACTGTAAACAGTTACTAACTAGCGCCAGTAAAATCAAACTATAGCTTTTAAATTTTAACGTTCAAATTAGGCTTGTAACGTATAAACTTTCTTGCGTTGCGGAGTTTAAATTTATCGAAATTTAACCTCAGAACGCCTAGGGTTCTACACTACTTTGAAAAGGTTTTGACTTCTCCAAATTTATGGAAAAGAAAACGAACGTTAAGCAGATTTTCGTGTTCGCTAAGGTAAATTTACCATTTCCCAAGTATGTTTTCAAAATATTTAGTTTTAGCAAATGTCAAGAGCACTTTTCACTAAACGAGCTAATAGAGAGTTTAAGAAACTAACCGAAATTCTGCAGAACCTTAAACGTTCTTTTCATTAAGCCTGATAAGTATTGAAAATGGAAAAGCACTTGTGATTTTGTTGGAGCCAAGTTTGACTCAAATCGATGGGTCAAAAATTTGTATCAACTTGCCCAACTTTTGAAGCGAAAATTTAAGTAAATCCTTTTTCACACGACTAAACCATTATCGCCAAATGGATGTTTTAAAGCGCCCCTACCTTGGCATTTAAGACATAACAAGCGAAAATGTTTTTTATTTTTTTAATTCATTTTGATTGGCTGAAGAAATGAAATCAAAAAGGAGAGTCATCAAAAATTGGATCAATGATCCAATTTTTCCTCGCCACTCATCCGCTTCTATTCACACGATACAACAAGTTGATTCAGATCGAGTTGACCAACTTGTCCCATCAAGCCGAGTCAAAAAGTTGTATCGTCTGAAAGAGCCTTTACGTTCAGAGCAGCAAAAGCATACGTGCACGTTTTTCGCCCAATTTTTTTTAACTTTCTAATAGCCACTGCCACTGTAGAATCAAACCAACATGCTAGACGCATCCGTGCACGTTTTTCGGTCAACTTCTTGCTAAGAAAGAAACAAACATGCAAATGAACCTTGCATTCAAACGACTACACGTTTTTCGGTCAGTTTGGTAAACGCAGAAGTAGGATAAGGGACTAGAAGTAAAGAGCTCTAGCGTTGGTAATAGATCCTGGCACTAGTGAACAAATTTGAAGATTTTATTCCGCTTCCATCGCTCCTACACTAGAGAGAAAAAAATTACTCTAGTTCCAAAAATATTTCCTACTCCCTTCCCCTCAACCTAAAGCCGCGGAACAGGACGCGGGTGCTTGAATCTAGTTCGACCGTCTACCGCCGCGAGCGTCTCACGGTTTGGAGGGAAAATTCAGGGACCGCTACCAGAGGGCCAACCGTTGGTGTGTTATCAAGAATATTTACTTTGGCCACTTCTAGTCCCTTATCTTACTTCCGGTAAACGTTATAATAGCCACTAGAGAAACAAACATGCGAATGAAACCCTATATAGGTGAAACGTCGCGCTGGGACGTTTTTATGTCAATTTCTTAAACTTGTTAAGAAAGAAACAAACACACAAATGGAACAAGGGTTAAAATGTCCAATTCGTCAACCTTCAGCTCCTCGCGTAAACGCATCAATTTACACAAACAAAGGAAAATCCCTTGTATCAAAAATGGAAGAAACATTTTCAGTGCTGAAAAACAAAGATTCGAAATCAAATAAAAATATGACGGTTTTAAAGAAATAAATGATATAGGGGGCACACACTCCATCCTTATCCCCAATCCAAAGAATAAAATATTATATCATCACCGTTGGCGACTTTTAGTCCTAAGCCATAAGCAAAATATCAAAAAACATGCGTAAAAGATAGATTCGAAGGAAGCTCAGAGGTTTCTAGAAACGAACTGAAATATTTTTTGGAAAAATTCGAGAGGCTGCACACTCATTTAATACGTTGTTAGAGATGTAAAATTATCGTAATGTTTTTAAAACTAAAATATTTTGGGGGTTAGATTAAGTTGTTATCGGTAATTTATTACAACATTAGTAAGGTAACAGTTGTATTAGCAAAGGGTCTGAGCGCCAAAGAACTAAAAGGTATACTCCGGGGCTCTAATTTTAGCTTTTTTAATCGAAAGGCTAGCGTATAAAGAAAATAAAGCAATTCAAACCATGTTTCTATCTAGAAATAAAGTTTCCGTAATGGGGCCCAATGGACACTACGCGTTAGGCCTTCCCGCGAAGTTCTGGGAAGTACCCCTATTGTACGAATCCGTCAATAATGACAATTCAGCTAACCATATTATCGTTTTCGACATTAGTAGGCACAAAGCACCAGAAACCGCTGGTACAGTATAAAAGCCTAGGCACAGCTCTCGTGATTGTGTCCAAATCCCGTTGACTCCAAGTAGGAAGGATAAAAAGGCGGCTAGGAAATTGGTGATGGAGACTTTTCGTTTTAATATACTTTTCAAAATACACATCTTTTTAAAATAAAACACAAAATTCAGAATCAGTGTTAACGTATATTTTAATATAGGCCCTAAATTCTAGCGCCAATTTCGTTTTGGGGAGGGGCTAAGATTCACGAGATATTTTAGACGGCCATTTTGGTGGATTCAATGCTGAAGGAAAGCTGAAATCCACCAATATGGCTGCCAGAACCATGGTAAGACTTAGAAGGGTAGGCAACCCTCAGTATCGGGACGTACAAGAGGGTTGATCCCTAGCTGTCTCTGCGCACTCTCATGATCCCCCAAGCCTACAGCGCAGGCGCTAAAAAGTGTGAGGGAAGGCAAAGTTTTAGTGGATAGTTCAGCTAGCTAATTGGACCAAGTCATCTTGCGACTTATTGCCACTTATCTAACGCCTTTACAATGCATAGAGGGGTGGTGGCTAGCCCCTATGCCACAGCTAACCGACAGCGCCCTATACTAACTATTACCGTTAACCTCTGCAAGTTTTGATGGAAAGGAGAAACCGGGTTAGACCGCGGAGGAAAACTCCTTTAACAAGCGGGGCGAGAACTTGCAAACTCTACCCCCGTGTCTTTCCCTCTTAGTTACATCGAAATGGTCTATAGTCTGCAACTACTAACATTCCCGTGACGTCACCTACTCCAATGTCTTACCTCGGAATTTGGCGACCATATTGGACGCCTTCAGCTCAGGTCACATTTGGACTACCAATATTGACGTCACGTTACCTTAGCTCCTCCCCTCTCGGTACCATTCTATTGTACTGACCCTAGAAAGTTTTACCTCTCCAAGTGACTATGACGTCACGGAGAGATATTACACTGGACGCGTCTGTGAGTGTGTCTGACTCTGACACCGCGTTCGCAGTTGGAAATCATCGTTAGGATTTAGAAGTACGCGGCGAGAAACGTCTAGCCTCCCAATGGCAGGGCTTCCAAACGTTCACGCAATTTCGGGTTTTCCTATCATTTGTTTTGAATCAGTCGCCTTATATACCCTAAATTTCCAAAAACTGTTAAAGAGGCATACGCTTGAATTCAAACGTCAACAATAGCTATGTTTAAAATGATATTAGGAGTAAAGTTTCTTAAAACGATTTAACTATAATTAAGGTATATTAATGACGATTAAAATAATTAATATCAATAATATCAGGAGTTCATAATAACCCCCCGGGGGGTTATTATGAACTCCTGATAATATTTATTTAATTATTTAAGAAAAACCTCTTAATTGCGTCTTGACTCGGAAAGGTTTATTTTGGTTTCCCAACTTTTATAAAATTTGCCCAAAGTTTCATACCGATATCGATTTTTTTTCCCACTGTTAGTGTACACATGAGTTGAAAGTTCGTAGCCCCTCGAAAAAATCTTACAAACGGTGTATAGCAGCTAGGCCACGATGGCTCCTAGATTAGATATATTTTAAAACGGCAAGGATGCTAGGAATAAAGGATGAACGAAAGCAGAAAGAGGTAGAGCGGGGGTGGTGAGGGAAGAAGGCTAGATCTCCATTCTGTCCGAAGTGATTTAGGGTCAATTTATCACGAAGGAGCTTGCATAAAAAAGGAAGGGAGAAAAGAGTAGAATATGTCACGGGAATTTACGACGCTGGAACTTTCGCCTTTTTGGATCCGTGTGCGCCTTGCTTTGAATTATGAATTCGTGGATAACCCACCCTTTTCACGCTTTCTTGGGTTTCAAACAAGGAGTGTTAAAGATGGAGACGTAATAACGTTTATTTTATATCATTATTAAAAAAAATATTGAAGTATATTTGTAGCTTATTTATAGTAGTAAGGTAACTAGATCACTGTCAACCCGTAGCTGTAAATTTCTGATTTATCGACTACCGTAATTTTATTATTGTAATTTACCCGTTACATTACTGGTAAGTTTACTCATCTTTCCAGAACTTTAATATGGGAGTACAAGTGTTACTGTACCATAATTATTATAAATTACCGAGAAACGGTTAATTACTTATTTCCAAAATTTAAATTCCTTATTTTCTGTTCAATTTTCAATAATTACACCTCTATCCATTCGCTACTTAGTGGTAACGTTACTCTGACTTGGCATCGAATAAATAGGAATTTTTATCCACAAACTGAAGTCTTACCATGTATAGAGTGTTTCTGATAAGTCTGCCATATATTAGAGGGCGTGTTCTTTGTGTAACACTAACACTAAGGGGCAAATGTGGAAGAACATGGGGTCAACAACATATAGTTACGCAGTGGTTACGGTGATACGAGCTCCAAAAACATTCGCCTTCAAAACAAGGGTAGAGAGTAACTAGCTTTACTTTACCAGCGTACGCACACATTTACCCATCTAATAGTACACTTCTGCTATAGACAAAGGTTCAATAACGTTCTTAAAGTGAAGACTATCGAAGGCTGATAAGTCTTACTAAACAGCGTGTATGATTATTTCCTTGTTTCATGATCCAATCTATGTTTGATAGCACATATCTCCGTAATTACATGTTTCAGATCTCATGTTCTTTGACATGTTCAACTCAATTCGATCCTAAGAACACACCCTTTATGGCAGACTTATAGGAAACATCCTAAATAAGATACGTTTAGGGTTGACTTCCAAGACGGGTCCAAGCTTCTTACAGCTAATTCCATTACAACATTAAAAACTCCTTGGATAGCTTCTGATTTCCAGCACACCCATATTGAAGTTTATACCCTGTCATATTATAAAGTATTTTCTTTAAATTTTTTTGTATATAACGTGTGGGGGTAAAGTTAATCTGATACCGCCGGGAAAAGGAGGCGATCTAATATTAAGGCAAAGCAGAAACTAACTATAGTGAAGCGCCCGATGAGCTCGAATGACCCTCCCTCTATAGCTCTTTTCATTTCACCATCAACAGAATCAGCAGCTGCTAAGATTCATTCATGGTTGTTGTTTTTGCTGGGCCCGAGGGATCTACTGCATTGCAGCAAATTTTCCCTTTAATGTTAGAAAATTTGTTTGTTTATTTTATATGTAGTATAAATTGACGTAATTAAAGTGGCTGTGACAGTCTTTATAGCGAAACTTCCACAGAACTACGACAAAATCATGGATCTATACTATAACTCCAAAGGGGATTGGGTAAAACCAAAAGTGAATACGTATAGTCTATTCACTTTTGGTAAAACTGAATGCTTCGGAGAGTCAAAAACCATGGTTCGAGCAAGGCGAAACTACAGGATTCTTGCGTATCAATGTCATTCCTTAGCACTGTTTAAAGATAGGATGTAAATGAACATCTGTATTATTCCTCAGGGATGGAGTGGTATTCCCTATACCTATAACTTCGCCTTTGTACGGCAACGTAGTCCTCCTAGCATCCTCTGCGTTTAGGTAGGGGGGTCGTACCATGAACCTTCCATACAATGGACCAGAATCTTAATGGCGGATCCCATGTTAAAGTTTTCTCGCAAAGTGTCCCAAAATAATAAACAAAAAAATCTAGCAGACGACAAGGTCTTGGAGAAAGACGGTACAATATGAACAAGAAAAATGGCCGCTTGGTCTCATTTCGCTAAGCCTTGGAACTAATGTTAATTTCATTGCATCTATTTAAGAGTCTTTCAATAGACTATATAAACGTGAAAGAATAAATTACGGTAAATTAACTACAAAAGGGTAATTTAATTTTTCCTAAAATATGAATCTTTAATTTACTATTTGTATAAATTACGGTAATTTCACATCTCTACTATAGCAGTATTACAAAGATTAATGACGTCCGACATCTCAATATTTGTATAGCCAATAGGGTTTATGGGTAGCTTACTTTTTGTAGTACAAATAACGTCAAAGTATGGCTTACGGCTAAGTTATGGACTTTCAGTACAAAGAATTATTTGCGAAGCTGTAGCTGATAAGTTATCTCTATGGGCAAAAAATTGTAAGGCCTTAAAGGGTTTTCATATTAAGATATCTGAGATATCTTGTCCCTTGATAAAAGGCTGAACTAGAACTACTCGCCAGCGCTAGACAGACACGTTTTCTAGAGGGCCCGGGGACACAAAAGACAACTTTGGGTATAGAGAGCTGTGCAATGTTTAACTTGAAGGGGACAAAGAATTTCATTTTAAAAGTCTTTGTTGGTTGCATTAGAAGAGGTTTCTATACATTTATTTTTTGGCCCTAGACAAGGAAAATTGTCAAAGCTACTTAAACGAATTTTATTATTCATTTTCGAAAATTCTTTGAAGTGATACGAACGTAAGTAAATAAGATCCATATGTATGACACTACCTATACTTCGTAATGCCAGAGACTTACTGAGAGCTAGTTCGAGAACGACTAAACTCTGTTTTGCAGTCCATTTTCCTATTTAGTCTGTATACTAAACCTTTGACAGCGCCACACCAGGCATCGCTGTACGAGAATCTATGACGTTTCTCCTACGTCACTTCATGACAAGCTCTCAGTAACCAGTGACAAACTTAAGGAACATATCTTATGAACTTACGATATCAGCATACCCAGTAACGATTGTTTACCACAAATTTTACTGAGATACTAACGTTTTTAGTAGATACTTTGACCATATGGTAAATTGGCACTATGTAATCTAAAACAATGTTGCCATATTGTATTATAACTTCAGTAATTTCAACCGATTTCAATATTAATTAAAAATGGTGATTACCGTGATTATTGGTTCGAATATGCCGCAATCTTTTGAAAATAGTCAACAATTAATACATACTGACAGAATACAATTTAAACGTTGGATCACAATCATAGAGATTTTTATTTTCAATGCGTGGACCATATTGGAATCTGGGGTATGTAATCTAAAACAACCTTGCCTTACGGAATACCTGAGCCATAATTTCAACCGATTTTTGGTTTGAATATGCCGCCATCCTTTAAAAATGGCTACCAACCAAAACATGCCGTCGCCAATACCATATTTGTGGGTCATGTGCTTGCCCCCAGGGCAGTCTTATCCATTAGACCTGATGGACACTGGCCCAGTGACCCCACAAATCTTGTTGTTCATGGAGGGAGGTCTCATTTTTCATATCTTTAATTAAATATGGGGCCAAGTGTACTGCATTGCAGAATGGCCTGCAATGTCTTTACGATGCCACTGTGTGAGGCAATGCAAGTCCCCCAGAGTACCTCGCGCACGCTCCCTACCTTTACTAGTGATTGATAAGTGCTGCCCACTAGCGCCATTTAAAGCAAGTTGTTTGTTTTCATGACTTAGCTACTACTTTTTAGAAACAGGGGGCATTGTCAACGTTTTCATGTCACATGAACATGACCCTACTTAAGTCCTGGGAGGCCTTCGATGCCGTAAACAGGGGTACAGAGACTACGTTGTAGGTATTAAGATTACCACTCCATTTCACCCCACTCCTCCATGAACATACAATACAAATTTAAACGTTAGATTACAACCGGTAGAGGAAAACATTTCATCTTTTGTTGCTGAAAATTATTTGCAATGCTCTTCTTCACAATATCTTATAAATTGGACCTTCTCCAAAAATTAACAACAAAAATGTCAAGATGAGACTTATGTCATAATTTAGAGCGGAAAAAAAATGAAAAAGAACCAGACGTTTAAAAAAACGAAGGATAATTGGAGATGCTACGTATAACTTAAGGGTATAAATATACAGCCTTGGGTATATTTATATCTTCAGATGTAGTAATTGCTCACTCATTAAAGGGAATAGTATGCCATTAAAAACCTTTCTAGTACGGGAAGCCATCACCAGGTTTGCAACGCATCATGGTGAGAGTTAGAGCTAATTAGTTGATCCATCCAAAATTAGGAATTTATACTCCCTTTAATGACTAATTAAGCTTGACAATTGACTGCATAATACTCGTTAAGTCTAATTTAAGCAAACTTTACCAAGTCTCTCTTTTAATCCTAGATGAAACCACGTTAATTACAGTTTAATTAAGTTCATACTATGGAAACACAAACAAATATGAATAAATTAAATTCAATCAGGAATATATTTGCCATTACTAACGTTTGCCATTATTAAGAGATAATTTTCAAAAACAGTAATTAACCTGATAAATTACTGATTCAAATTTTTGGAATAATAATAATAATATGATCGTTCTGTCAGTAAATAATTTATTTTTTCAAGTGCCTATAGTGTATTAAACGACGTTGCGTTGTGATCATACAAAGCGCGAACGAATAGGATATTGAGGGAACAGTGGACTTCGAAGCAAAAGGGTTTCTGGTAGTTTAGTACAACATAAGTTTATAAGATATGTGCCAAAGGTATGTTACTACCTATAGATCGTAATGCCAAATAATTCTAACAACAATCGTATAGAAGAGTAAAGCAAACATGATTTTAAAAAGCTTTGTTCTAAGATGTTCGTAGGTTTTTACATTAATTAAAGCTATTGCCAACTATTAACTAACTGCATCGCTTACTAATGTTAAGTACTTGGCGTAACCTCATGTCAAACAGCTTTTTAGTAAAGTTTAAAACTTGAAATTTTGATAAACCATCATCCATGGTCACGGTTTATAAAAAGAACCAGCTTCCAGAAGTACACGATACCGACGATGCTAATTATAAGACTTTTATTGGGCGGACAGAGGAGCGGAGGAAAGGATAGTATTGTATAAGACTGGGTTTTATGGTCTACAGCGAAAAGAGGGGTTCCAGCCTGCAACTTAATAAAAGGAGGCATCAAGATTGGGTAATGAAGTTTGTCCACACGTAAAGGGGTATTATCAGCGAAAAGACTTTTTATCTAAACTGACTTTTCCAAAAAATATGTAAATCCAAATATATTAAAAATGCATTCTCTGAAAAGCTAAATCCAAATCTTTAGTGTTCGGGTATCAATACAACCAATTGGTAGCAAGATTACGTTGAACTATTTGGCCTGAATTAAAATTGCTTGCGGATACATAGTTTACAGGCATGGAGGATTTCTACCATTAACACAAGGAGACCAAGCGACTTAGAGTGCAAAATCGTCTGCCATTTTACATTCTAAGTTGCCTTGTCTCCTTGTACAAATGGTATGAATCCAATAGTGCAATTTTTTGCGCATTTACAGACCTTGGTATGAATCCTCCTTGCGCGTAAACTATGTATAGTTTTGTACTAGCAGACTACTACCATTTTCTGGGTTAGAACTTATAAATCGCCATCTATCAAGCATGAAGTTAAGGAAATATACTACACAGTGCACAGGCAAGTCCAGGTACGTCATGGATTCGGTTGGCATACGTAGCTACGTGGAATCGGCAATTGTTTTTACAAATCACCGAAAGATGGCGTTTTTAACGTGCTACCCCCCTCCGCCCCCGGTTTTACCCATAAAACATTAAACGCACCTAATTTCGGGAGTGCGGTGCACCAAGATAATGATTGGTGACAAAGTTTTAAGGAGCACGACACATGTCGGCGATCATACTCTATTGTTGCCGATTACCCGTATTCACCAAAGATCACTTGACCTCAACACCCCTTCCGTCACCTCCCAAAGAAATCTCAAATACTTGTCTGCAATCATTAACCGCATCCTATCCGCGGACTTCGAACCCACCATGCCATGAAACCTCTTAAGAAAAAATCTAAACCTAATTTTTGACAGTTGAGTTCCAGTGAAACCATGTCAGATTCTCACATCAATTTTTACCAAAATAGATAAATTTGTCTTAAAATAAGGACGATAGTTTTCCTTTAGAGAAAGAAGTGAAAGAGAAGCTCTAATTACAATCGGAGATGGTGCTGGCCTATATCACATTTTGTATCATGTATCTCACCCAAATTTCCCCAACCTCATTCGAACAAGTTAGACAGACAACTGCTCTTTCTAGACGGTCTGCTGGTTATTATGGCTGCCATACAATACGGTCTGTTGTTAAGTTATAAATCGCCATTTATGATGCCGTAGTAGTAGCCATAACCGACGCAGTTAGGTCTTAGCGAAACCTAATATTACCAAGGAATATATAATAATTTCACCTACCGTTTATTGGCAAAAAGCTGAGATGTAGGCCACATTGGCTAGACACAACGGGAAAAAAGTGTTTTAGTTAGTTATACTGAAGGTACAATACTAGAGAAGAGCACAAAACTGGTGAAAATAATTTCTGTTGATTGAAAGACAGTTGCAGCACTTGCAGTTAAAACTAGGCACGATTTAACGTTCTGATACACCGCGGAGAGATGATTTATGCGTGTTTATCCAAACTCAGTCCTAATTTCAAATGATTCCACATAAAAAGAATTCAATCTTTTTTTAATTATAGAGGGCATGGTTTGTTAATATTGCCTATTTAGTATTTAATATGTTTTTTTTTTCTATAAAAAATATGTCGAGAGATATTTAGCGACTATTTTTCGCTTATTTCTAACGTTTTATCATGAAACTTTTTTAAGTTATTGTAAGGGGCTGTTCACAAATTATTTACGTAACGCAAAAATGGTCACATTAAACACACCCCTCCTCTTCGTAACTGAGAGTAAGCCGGGAGTGTGGCGCGCTCCTGTAAGCCAAGCTTCTGGGCGGCAAAGTTTGAGGGAATAAGACACATGTCGGCGATCCTACCCTATAGGTGCCGACCTGGGTGCCGACTGCCGACTGCCACGTGTCCGCCGGAGGTGACTTGACCCCTACCTCAAGTAAGCGTCATTTCCTTCCCTGCTTAAACACATACTGAACCCTGACTAATCGCATCCTTGTCGCGGACGTATGTGCCCTACTTACATTGAAACCTCCACAATACAAAACAAGATGGCCCAAGGGCTGGGCCTTAATAGTAATTTTACACGGCTCACGTGACCCCCCGTATAGTTGATTTCCAATAAATCGTACAACTAAAAACATTTCTGAAACACAATCGTGTATCCCTTTAATTTCTAATAACGTCACATTTCAAATAATATTAATGAAACTAAATTGTGCACCCCACTAAAGTATAATTTTTAAAAACCATACGAATCAAATAATGTATTTAAACAAAATCCTGGATCCCCTAAACCAGAAATCACTATGACCGTAAAGCGTCCCCTCTATTTTACGAAACCTAACCTAACCATCCAGCATAATCTCTGATGTATCACGCGCACAAAGTGCAGTAGTGCACGAAAATTATCATCTTGTTTCCCTTCACTCAAAAAAGCCCGCGAGATTTAAACTACCTTTCTTTCCTCTCTCTCCGAGCGGGATGCCCCCTCTCCCTCTTCCCCCTCTCACTAATATACCAGGCAGGCAGTTCTCTCTCTACGCGGAGCTTCGTATCGCCACCGCGTACGCTAGCGATCTCTCTCTCTCATCGTAAGCGTACGTTTCGCGGACGCGACCGGTTTCCCTCTCTTATCGTAAGCGTTCGTTTCGCGGACGCGTCCGGGACAGGGACAGGGACAGGGGTTTTGGTGCCGTTTCTAAAATTTTAACGGAATAAAATTCCGTGTAAAATTAAAAACTGAGAGTAACATTGGGAAAGACACTCCACTGCTTAATAACGTAACAAAAGCTTTTGAACACCCCCCCCCTATGGAGTGGTTTGAGAGGGGAGGACGTCAATATTGGTAGTCTAAATTGACTGGCCTAAAATCTTTCTCGTCTCTAGTGTTTGAAAATAGGCGAAATTGTACTGGCAATACTTTTTGACCGCAAAAAGGTTAATGGTAAAGGCTTCCATGATTAATTCAGACTCAGTTAAATTATGCTCTAATTATGCAATAAAACTTTATTTATTGCGTAACATCATAAGTCATTTGATATTACGAATATCGATGATTTAAAGGGATGTACAAGTCTGCCATTAATTAAGGGAACGTTCTTTGAGTCGAAAATGTTCTATGATATTTTACAGTTCGGGCCACTGTTTTTGAGTTATGATTCGAGTGTTTTAGGGATAATAGAAATAATTAGAAATTATTGTCTTTCAGTTTCTTAATTAAATATAAGGGGTCTTCCGTAAAGTACTCCAATCTTAACTTGAAGACAGTGGCCCGGACGTCAAAATTTCATATAACATTTTCAACTCAAAATCGTCCAAAGAACGTCCCCTTTAATTTCTGGCAGACTTATCAGAAACACCCTTTATACATTTTTCACTACCATCTGTACTTCAATATTTAAATTTCATATCACTTATTCCGACTTCATACTTAATCCTTGTTGTCACTATCAGAAAAAGGAAAGATGCAGGCATTTATATACAATATTTTTATGGTATTTTTAGACCGATGGTTCTGGTACGACCAGGCAGAAGGACAACTGAAAAGACACCTGATTCAAGAACGCAATCTAAACAAGGCCAAAAATATCATACTTTTTGTGGGAGACGGAATGGGTATGACTACAGTGACAACTGCCAGGATTCTCCGTGGACAAATGGAGCAAAGAACCGGTGAAGAATCAGACTTGGCCTTTGATAAGTTTGAGTATGTCGCCTTAGCCAAGGTAAAGAAAGATGCAATAACTAGAATTGCAGGCTTAAGCCTTGAAGAAGAGAGGGGTGGAGTGGTAATACCCATACCTACAATGTTGCCTCTATACTCCCACCTACGGAACTGCACCGAAGTCCTCCCAGCACCCTCAGCGTTTGAGTAGGGTAGTACAGTAACAAATCGCAAAGGATGCCCCCTCTGTTTTAAAAATAAAAGTTAGTTCTCATACGAATACAATGGCGCTACGCGGCAGCACTTAACAATCGCCTACCGAAGGGCATTGGCGCGCGCAAGGTACACTGGGAGAGTTTCAGTGCCGCAGGTCGCCCATCATAATTGCCACTCCATCTTACCTCTTTCCTCCCTGCTTAAACATATCAAGGATTCCAATCGTTTCAGACATACAACACAGATAGCCAAGTGGGAGACTCGGGAGCTTGCGCCACTGCATTGTTATGCGGGGTCAAAGGCCGTTTCGAAACTGTGGGTCTTGATGACACTGGCGAATATGACAAGTGCTTACAAAGCGTCACGGCCAGGGTTCCTAGTCTGACTGATTGGGCCCAACAAGATGGTATAATTTTTTATTTTTTAATTCCCTAAAACTTTACTTGATTCTAAAACATGGGATATTTAACAAACTAAAATCTAAACAGGGAAAGCCACAGGACTGGTCACGACTACCAGAGTAACTCATGCCACCCCCGCGGCAGTATATGCCCACTCAGCCAGTAGATACTGGGAGAGTGATGACAAGATGCCCGAAGACGCGATAGGGACATGTAAAGACATTGCGAGACAATTAGTCGAAGACGAGCCAGGGAGAAATTTGAATGTAACTAATACATCCTGTATCTTGTACAAATTATAATATATTCTTCATTCGCATTTAGAGACCTAGCACAGCCTAATTAGCCAATTTTAGTTTCCTAGCCTAAAATGGGTTTTTTTTAATACAGAGCCAAAAGGGAAAGGTTCCGCGAGCCCAGTCTAAATATTTATGGAGAATGTACAAATTTATAATTATTTTTCTTTATTCAAGGTAATTTTGGGAGGCGGTCGACGTCACTTCCTTCCCAACTTTGAAAGAGACCCCAGTAAACCAGGTGAACCAGGTCGAAGAGCGGACCGTCGAAACTTAATTGACGATTGGCAAAAGGATAAAAAATCAAGAGACCTTCCGTTCCGCTATGTCTGGAGGAAGGAAGACTTTGACAATGTTGATCCCACCAAGACAGATTTTCTCTTGGGTCTTTTTGGCCCTAGTCATTTGGCCTTCGAATCTGACAGAGATCCGGGCCCTAACGGGGAACCGTCCATAGCCGAAATGACCACGAAAGCCATCGAGATATTGCGACGAAATCCCCACGGTTATTTTTTAATGGTAGAAGGTAATAACTCTTCCCTTTTCTCTCCTCTACTCTCCATCGCTTAAAATAAACCTAAACTATAACCAACCAAGGCTTAAACTATTATTAAAGAAAAGGTCATACCAACTGAAAGTATTTACAGGCAAACTAAAAAAAAATTGTTAAACAAAGCAGACGATAGAAGTGTCGTCATTATTGAGTGATATGCAATACATAGGTTTCTTCTACTTGGAATCTTTAAGGGGCCCTAGACCCCATACTTATATCTGCTTGAAGGTAAGGGGAAGGTATTAGAACCTTGATAAACCAACCGCTCCACCTTACTCGCATCTCATTGGCTATACCGCTATAGGATCACCGTCGACTACTCGTTCAGAACACGAAAAGATAGGAAATGTCATGGCGCAGGTTTCTAGCTACGTCAATGTCGCGTGGTTTCTAAGTCCAAATGAATTATGCATGACGTCAGGGGTGACGGTTTCTACACATCCTCTCCTTCAATTCAATCAGAAAGGCCAGAAAAATGGCCTGTTAATGATTCTAAGTAGACGAAATCTATGTATTCCTTACAGCGTCAAAAGTTTGTTGAGCGATGGATATTATTATTTATCCATGGTTGATGAGCTAATTTGAAGACTAGTTTCACTAATCACTATTTCAATACCTCTTCTCGAATAACCTTATTTTCTTTGTATGAACACTGCCCATCCATATTAACTTCACTGAATCACTGTTCCTTTTTTATGACAACTCTCCTTGACTTGGGGAAACGTAGCTGGCCGTATAGACCATTCACACCACTTCAATAACGCTCACCGGGCCTTGGTCGATACTCTGGCTCTAGAGGACGCAGTCATCGCAGCTCTCCAAATGACTAAACCGGACGAAACCCTCATTGTCGTCACTGCTGACCATTCGCACGTTTTTACGTTCGGCGGTTATCCAAGAAGAGGGAATCCCATATTCGGTCGGTATTAAGTCTCGCGGTATATTTTTGATGATAACGCTTATTTTTACGAGATAAAACTCGTTTAATAATATGTCTAGCTGGTAACCGCTAAGCGCGCTCGTTTTTAAAACTTTTCTTTCATTACAGGGGTTGATGATAAAGTTTCGGACGTGGATGGGATGCCCTATACAACTTTGCTTTATACTAACGGACCTGGGTATAACAGGCATTATCCAGGTGGAAGGGAGAATTTGACCTATATAAATACTGGTAAGAAGATGTAGCTTTTTTGAACATTGAAGGAAGAAAGTAGTTGGGGGCCACGAGTAGAGTTACAGTTGGGGCCACGAGTAGAGTTACAGTTGGGGCCTCGAGTAGAGTTACAGTTGGGGGCCTCGAGTAGAGTAGTTGGGAGCATCGAGTAGAGTAGTTGGGGCCTCGAGTAGAGTAGTTGGGAGCCTCGAGTAGAGTAGTTGGGGGCCTCGAGTAGAGTAGTTGGGGGCCTCGAGTAGAGTAGTTGGGGGCCTCGAGTAGAGTAGTTGGGGGCCTCGAGTAGAGTAGTTGGGGGCCTCGAGTAGAGTAGTTGGGGGCCTCGAGTAGAGTAGTTGGGGGCCTCGAGTAGAGTAGTTGGGGGCACGAGTACAGTAGTTGGGGGGGCACGAGTAGAGTAGTTGGGGGGGCACGAGTAGAGTAGTTGGGGGGCACGAGTAGAGTAGTTGGGGGGCACGAGTAGAGTAGTTAGGGGGGGCCACGAGTAGAGTAGTTGGGGGGGGGCACGAGTAGAGTAGTTGGGGGGGCACGAGTAGAGTAGTTGGGGGGCACGAGTAGAGTAGTTGGGGGGGCACGAGTAGAGTAGTTGGGGGGGCACGAGTAGAGTAGTTGGGGGGGCACGAGTAGAGTAGTTGGGGGGCCGTTGGAGAGTCAGAAGAGACCTCTCCGCCCCTGCGTGTTCGTATCTCTACAAGTAATATCGGGAATGGTCTATAGAGTTTGCTACACCTCTTCCAAGTTTAAACATTGTGCGTGCATGAAGTAACAGTTAAAACGATATGCTGACAAAAGAGTACAAACTAATGAAACGTTTATGGCGCAGAGCAACAACAAAGTTATTGTACAGAAAGGGACCGCGTGTTATATAAATTTTAACCTAAAGTTAGGCTTAACTACAGAGATAACAAGTCTGAACCGTATCTTTCACAGAGGACAAAAATTATGTCCAACAAGCTGCCGTTCCACGAAGATGGGACACTCATGGCGGTGAAGATGTCCCAGTATACGCTCACGGTCCTATGTCTCACCTATTTCGAGGTGTTGTTGAGCAAACATTCGTTCCGTACGCCATGGCGTTCGCGGCGTGCATCGGACCGGCCAAACACAACTGCGAAAAATGGCGCGAACAACGAAAAACCGCCCAAGAAGTTGCGAAAGAGTGCGTCACAGAAACAAACACTAGAACTGTATCAGGTCGGCATATGAGACATCATCCACGAAACGGACAATCTGGCCAATGCCATCATGGACACTTAACCTTATTCCTGGCTTTAATCGCCTTGTACGAATGTTTCGTAGTTAGATGGTGTTAAGTTAGTGAGAAAATGTTATACAAGATGTATTTAAAAATATTTGTACATATGAATAAATTATTACATCAATTTGACTTTCTTATTCATATAGTGTGAACGTAGTCCATAATCATTTAAGATTTGAGGTGGGAAACATTGATTTTTTCCGCTTTATTATGGTCCAAGAAAGTAAATAAAATAAAAAAAAAAGACCTATGATTTTAACCGATTTTGGTTGCCAATATTAGATATAAAAGAATTAGAATATACAATTTTTTCTTTATATTTGGCGATATCGTTGGTCAAAGTTTTAGAAAACCCAAAGAAAGGAAAGAAAAAAGGTGTGAATGGTTCAAAACAGACAAGGAATTTCTCTTAGGCCTTGTTAAAAGTACTACGAGATTAGGCATTTCGCGTTACCATCTTTGGTTGTCTCAAACTTGGTATATCATTCACGAGAAAAATAAAACCAACTTGATTGAATCACTCATGCCTACGCAAATCAATATTTGTACAAACCTTGTCATATCCTCATAGGTGTCCCAGAGTTGCGCCGTCCCTCATCCACTTCTTTCTTATGATTTAAGCTAGGTTCCCACTTGACCGTAAATGACGACCGAAAACTTTAGCGCTACGGCATAAAAATGAGTTTTACACAGGCCTTCGACGGCAAGATTTTAGTTCGGTTCCCACATACGACCGAATTCCGACAGAAAAGGGCGGTCGACCGGTAGTCACGTGGCACGAGTTGGAATTGGGATTCGGAGCCAGAAGAACTTAAGCCTTGGCCTTTGATTTTCCCTTGATGGTATCTTAATTAAGATCAGAGAGATTCAAATCGAATGTTTATTACATACAAACACGGCAATAGCGACTCGCGATCAAATCCGATTAGAGAATTCAGACTCAAAAGTTCATAATATGCAAATATGGCAATGGCGACTGGCGAGTTAAAAAAAAACCTCAAAGCGGCGATAAAAAAAAAACTCCCCTATTATGACGTCAACAGAAGCTTCATCCCGAAACGAATTTTGATTGATTACGAAAATAATTTTACGTCAAAAATAGAACACCAATTATGTCCGACCGAAAGCTGTTTCGGTCGCGTTCTGCGGAAGATGTTTTGCCGCAGAGGTACTTACGCAGTGTTTCCGTCGGATTTTCGGTCAAGTTAAACCTTTGGCCGTTAGAACTGTCAAGGATTATTTAATAATGAAAGCAGCAGACGACATTATTAAAAGTTTTTATAAAACCGTTCGGCTACAACGTCTATGACGTCATGTTGCTCAACGGAGCTCAACTTAAAACTGGTTATTTGCGCACTACCACCGCCTTATTTCTGCCCTCTATCCCTTTTAGGAAGGATGCAAGCATTCTCGTAGCAAATACTATAAGTTCATAAGATATGTTCCATAAGTTTGTTACTAGTTACTGAGAGCTTGTCATGAAGTGACGTAGGTGAAACGTCATTGATTCTCGTAAAGCGACGCCTGGTTAGGCGCTGTCAAAGGCTTAGAACCGACTAAATAGGAAGATGGACTACAAAACCGAGTGTAGTCAATTCTCGCTTGTAGTTCTCGAACTAGTTCGAGCTGTAAGTCTCTAGCATTACGAAGTATAGGTAGTGTCATACTTATGGAACATATCTTATAAACTTTACATACAATCGTACTCATACTTCTGAAGATCATAATAAATAGGCTTACTATAATTCATCTTCAAAAATATACCGAAGTAATTAAAATTTCAGAATTCTAGAAATCCATTAAACGCTCTCAATAATGTCAATAATTGTCGTTAACACATTGAAAATAAATTGGGACTCAGTTGAAACGTAATAATCAATTTCACAAGTTAAATCTTAAAGGTTGGCCACGGTTCTGTAAATACGAGGTTTAATTTAAATGCCAATAAATGAAAGAGAAAACTTCTAAAACTGGGGCGATAATGGCGTCCAATTCCATTTCAATGTCTCAGTGTTAAGAGAATAATAGAATTGTCCAGAAATCCCCAGGCCTAATTCCTTTGATGGCCGAGGGGGCTGTGACTTCAAAAGAGCTCGAAATTGAAAAGTATTTGGTACAGAGAGATTTCTGATAAAACGGGGAGCCAAGTTGTCACGATAGCGAGAGAGTTGAATAGGGGAAACCCTGGGCTAGGAAACAACAAAAGCAATCCCTACCACGCGCGACATCCCGAACAATAGTGCCCTTGCAGCACTGCTGTATGCCCACTCTGACCACTTGAGGCTTGAAGGCAGGTAGCGCCAAAAGGGAAGATTGGGAATAGTGTAAAATCAAGAAGTGATATCAAGTTTATTAGGGAGAAGTTATAAATTCCCCACATTTCCAGTTTTATCTCCAGTCCAAACGTAGGTCCGGAGTTAATCCCCTCCTCTAAATTACAATCAGCATCTCATTGGTTCTTGAAAAGTCACGTGAGTGCAACGTGAATGACGAAAATTACGTATTTTCCGACCAAAGAGGAGAGAGAGAGGGAGATGGAAACGCGCTTTATAAAATCCGCCGAAAAATGGGAAAATAAGGGGGTAGTAAAAACATTTTTCGGTACGTTTAGTCTTGGGACGCACATCCTTTGCGCATGGGGGATTGACCTCCTCGCCTTATCTCTGTCATCCCCTACGTCAACGGTGAGCGAGAAAGCTGCGCTCAGGCACTTCAGTGTACCCTAAGGTGTACCGTAGATTTACCCCCGTTTTCACTACGCAAGGATCACGGCTGCCTATACTGATTCTCTCCCCGTCTTTCTCTACTCTGTGTTCCGACTGAGGAGAGGCGAAATAGCCCGGCCTCCTTTTACGTCCCCCTTTGTATTTTTAAAGGGGGACCAGGACTATTGGAGGGCGAATACTAAGGCATCTTAGACCTTCTCCCTAATAAACTAGATATCACTTCTTGACAAAATCTTCTCGCTGTAACACGTAGTTCATTCGTTAAGCTCGTAGAAATCAATAAAAGTAGTCGTAACCCTAACTGTTACAAGTGATAGAACAAGCCTCCCAAATCCTGGTAATGGAAAGAGAATCAATGTTGCTAGTGTTTTCCCGCCAATTTCTAGGGGATGGATCAAAAAAGCCACCAAATTTTGGCGGCTATCGTGATCCGGGGGATAACAGTTTGGCAACCAACCACGAAAGTGATTCTATGATGGGTCTAAGTCAGGGTGAATTTGCACCCAGTGTAACGGTACTGTCTTGAAGACTTTAACACGTATCAAACAGTTGCGGGAAGGCAAATATGTTTGACTGTAATACATACCGCGTGCGAGATAGGCTGTAACTTTCTATCGTTTCCGACTGCTCCCAACTTTTGTCTTTTTGAAAGAATAGGATCGTGGAGAAAACTTGTGGGATGGATAAGACAAGCGTACTACGCCTTGATAGGAAAATTGTTGCAAGTCGGTATTGATTCAATATGACAGGAAAACCCAGAAGGAAGGGATATTTTAGTAGCTTGTATCATACCCTTTATTGATGCTACAGCCTCGTGAGGCCGCTAAGTATCATCCTTACACAGTGGAGACGGGGAGGCAGAAATTCCTGGTGTCGCTTCTATTTTGTGCGGACATGACTAATTACGGTACTTACTAGAGTTTGTTTAGGCTACAAACTGAATAATTACAGCCGTTAATTGCCATGAGGTTATGAAGCGTTAAACCTGGATTGAAAACAATTCCGGTGATGTACTATGTAGAGGCGGGGCTTATATCAAAGTTATCTTTCATCAAATTGAGCTCTACTGGCTAATCCTGAATTTCATAGCTTTATCAGTGCATTGGGAATGGGGCATCGGTATTTGCGTTGAATCTATCAGCAGTAGTATCGTTCCACGCTTGCAATCAAGTGATGTTGCAAGATTAATAATCAAGGAAATAAATAGTAACACTAGTTGTTGTTCAAAATACAGTTCATGAGACGACCCTACATAAATATAAGGGAAAATATTAAAAAAATAAATGATCTATTATTACAAACGCTAATTACTGCCTCGCCATGTTTAGAGGTGTCAGAACCCGCTCGGGGTTGGTTCAACAAATCCTGTATGGGAAGGGGTTCTGGCTAGCAGACCCGCCAAACCAATAATGGGACAATAGTCCTCGTTTTCAAGACTAATTAAACACTAATTATTTTGTAATAAGAGATCATTTATTTTTTATACATTTTTTCCTTTTCATATGTAGAACAAGTTGGAAAAACCAAAATTTCACCTCTCCTAGTGAAGAGTAGGACTACTACTACAAACTTATTAACCTAGATATAGAACTATTTCTCATTTTTTGAAGTAAAAATTTACGAATTATTAAAGCAGTACTCCAAGCATAGCGAATATACAGTAAAGCAGACGACATTTTAATTCCGATAAAGGTATGTCTTGGACACATGGAAATTAGTGGAAAAAAAATTAAAGGAAGTGTATAGCTTTGGGAGAGATATATAACCTTCATCTGTTTAAAAAGCCCCAATTGTCTACGCCTCAACTGTTAACCCTATATTCACAACTGGTTTGCAGTATAAACACCATTGTCTCGATTCACCTCAACGATATTCTTAGTTTGCCAACATGAGTGTTAACGTTCAAAATATGACAAAAACTGATTTGTTGTTAGACGCAATGAAAGTCAATGCGCACCATAACAAGAATGAAAACTCCGTAGCTACAACCCGATTAGCCCTTTCACTGATCTAATTGCCACCATGATGCTTTCTTCTATTATAAAATCTAAACATACGTCACTCGGAGAGGTTAAAAGGCCGTTCTTTTAAGGTATAATGTGTATAACCGGGATCATTTCCTTTTAAGTTTTAACTGTAATCTTATCATACGCTTCCATTCGTTTTCTCAATAATTTCAAGTTGCGACAAATTCGCTGCGAAGTTAAAAAGTAAAGTTGAAGGGTATAGAAAACTGCAAAGAAACGTTAACTCGGACCAGCGGCGTCCACCATCTCTTCAATCTATCTCTGGCCTACATATACATAGGCTTAGGCCTGAGTGAAAGCAAGGCGTGAAGGCAAGCAGAAGCGATGCAAGAGCACTAGCTGAAAAGGAATATTATCGCAGTTCGCACTGAACGAAGAACCGCCACGATGGCATTGGCGCGATCCATTGTTCCACGGTACATTCATCACTATCATTTTTTCCAATTAGTGTTCCGTAACGTAGAAGGGAAAGAACAGTGAACCGAAGAAGGAAGGAAGAATGGAAGCGAGAAAGACAGACCAGAATTTATCAAGAGATCGAAATTAATTGGATAGATCGTAAAAGGCAAAAGCTTCTAAGGTGCTTTGGAAAAGACTATAGAAGTAAAACCAAAAAAAAAGGTAAGGAATGCTTTCTCGGTTTCTTTATTCCCAAAAGGAGTCTGAAAATTCAATTTCCACAAATCATGGAAACTTTCCTCAAACCCTTTTTTCTCGAAAAGTAGGTCGTTTAAACAACTGATTAGGTTTGTATTCGACTTTTGAGACTCGAGTATTTCCGCTTGTCGATAAAATCAGGTTTCTTTGGTTGGTTGGTTGTCTGAGAAAGTTCTTAGTTGCGTTGTATTGGTTGGAAGATTGATTTAAGCAGAAGTATGTAATACTTCAATTCGAGAGAAGTGTACCAGCACAAAGCGGAGTAGGTAATTGTAACATGAATCTTCCCAACAACAGAATTAACCTTTGGAGCAAGGTTACCAAATCGAATCAGAGACGCGATAAATAATTAGATCATCATTACTCCAGTAGCGCTTAATTTTTTGGCAAGGCGCATGCGTTTGTGGATTTTTGTCTTACGTCAAGATAATCAAGGTTTGTGGGTTGATTACTGAGGATTTGGTACCAAACAGTTTTAGAATTCACCCCACGGTGCGATGCCCGTCTGAAGTTTGATGAGCAGGAGAGCAAACAAAAAGGTGCATGAGCCTGGGAAGAATCATGCTACATAACTAAGGCATTAAGATGATACAGAGTGTCATCCTTCTTCTATTATCCCCTTCTGATTTAAGAGATTTTGGGCACGATTCGCGGATTCAGTCAATCGCTGCGCTATGTAATTTAAGAGATTTTGGTGTTGAACTGTGTATTGACCTATTGATTGTTCAAACATTGGCCTCTTGACGTTATAGGAAAAAGAGTTTAGCTCTCCCACTGGGAAAATGACTGTTCTACTAGAATAATAAAGGAAATCTGTGCTGTTTGCTTTACTAAAATACTGAAAATAATGTTGGGAAAGCCACTTGAGAGAAATGGATGAGGTAGCACTACTACAACAGAGGCTTAAAACCATAAGTTCATAAGACATGTTCCATAAGTTGATCACTGGTTACAAACTGGAGCTTGTCATGAAGTGACGTAGGTCGTAGATTCTCGTAAAGCGTCGCCTGGTGAGGCGCTATCAAAGGCTTAGTACAGCCTAAATAGGAAGATGAAGACTTGCAAAACCGTGTGTAGTCAATTCTCGCGTTGTTCTCGAACTACCTTTTGCATTCGAAATATTGGTAATGCCATACTTATGGAACATATCTCGTAAACTTATGTTATAAATGATTTTTCAGTTGAATGTTTCAGCAGGAATACATAAAGATTTCAGGAATCATTGTGTAACCATTTTTTCAACTAAATTTACTAATTTTTTTTTCCTCGCAAACTTCCCATTGATCCTTCAAAATAATAATAACAGCATCTCCTTCTCCTTGCGGGGAACGACAAAAAGTTAGCAAGGGTTCTATATTTTACAATTCTCCATACCAGATCAAAAAAGTTTAATCAGGGTTTCCAAGAACGTTTCAGATTAAAATTACATGTTCTCTCTGACCTTTTTTTAAAAGATCTCTCCTGACTTTTAGGCCTCATTGCCACTGTTCTAAATATAACTATCCGATTGTGTTTAAATCGCAATTTTTGAATATTTAAAGTGGAGCTCACTCCTCGATTTTTGTTTGTGGTCAAACGTGATCTCGCAAAAACGGCGTTAAAATTTTAAAACATTGCCCAGCGGGATGGTTGAACCGCTGATATTTTAGCCACTTTAACCAAATTCCCTGACTTCGTTGAAATTCTTAAAAAGGGTTCGTACAAAATGTTTGGAAAAAAAATTCCCCGACTTTTCCAGGTTTTCCCCGACTAAATTCCACAAATTTCCCTGCCCATTTGCAAGAACATACATGGCGAACATATATGAAAACCAATCTAAAATCATTCAAATAATTTTTGCACGAGTTGTATTTGTTATAAAAATAAGCCAAGTATTTCGTTTAAATTTAACTTCATCTAAGTAAATTTGGGGTTCTCGTCAAATCTCAGACAGCACATTTTCTGGTCACCCTTATCCAGACTTTAAAAATCTCTCCAATATATTTTTCCTTGACATTTCAGGCCCATTTTCAATTTCCCTGACTTTTCCAGGTTTTCCAGAATTTCCAGGTCGTGTACGAACCCTGTTAAAATTCTCTGACTTTCACTTAACTCCTTTGGTCTATTTTAAAATTCCCTGAATTTCAACTAACCTTATTGACCCATTTTAAAATTCTTTGACTTTTCCAGGTTTTCCCTGACCTGTGGCAACCTTTTCGTTACTCTTCAAAAGACCCCTGGGCTTCCATTTAATATCTATGACTCAATTGACTAAAACTTAGTTTCAACTGTATTAGTTTCAATTTCTAAGACAGATAGAGCTTGGAAATTTCGCCAATAAATCAATGACCAGATTCTCCAAAATTTACGACCCGAATACTAACTCGATAACAACTGACAGTCCGACGTCGTTACGAATCAATTAAGATTATAGGTTCGCAGC
This sequence comes from Phalangium opilio, assembly GCF_054372755.1. Lineage (NCBI taxonomy): Eukaryota > Metazoa > Arthropoda > Arachnida > Opiliones > Phalangiidae > Phalangium > Phalangium opilio. Next base: position 8,790,940 of record NW_028324151.1, read on the forward strand.
TGCTAGAGAATAGGCCGACTTTAAAGGGATCATGTCCCAATGGGAACGGGCCCCATTTGAACCAGAAAAGCCAATCCTGTTTGAAGACTTTGGTTCTGTCAAGAACGGGCCGCCGCCGACTCAAAACAGTCCTTGATCCGGCTTCCCCCCCACCCAACCTATTCAAACGATTGTTGTAGTTTTGGGTGGGTAAATGCGCTCAAGCAGGAATGCATATAGCTATTTGGAATTATTGTGCCCAAATATATCCCATGTTAGTTTCTATGCGAGTTTTGTGGGCTGGTCTTTAGAGAACTTAGTATCCGTTACACGCCTCATAATTCTGACGACATTCCAATTGTGATTTCATTACCGTTGGAAGCAACGCGAGGTTTGGCGAGCGCAAGGTTCAACGTGAAGTTAGATATATTCTAGAAGCGATATCTAGTTTATTAGGAAGAAGGTTTAAAATTCGCCACATAGAAATCTCTGGTCCAAACGTAGGTCCGGTGTTAATCCACGCCTCTAAATTACAACCAGCATCTCATTGGTTCTTGAAAACACACGTCAGCGCGACGCGAATGACGAAAATTACATATTTTCCGACTGAGGAGAGGCAAAATATTCCGGCCTCCTTTTACGTCCCCTCTTGTACTTTGAAAGGGGGACTGGGACTATGGCGCGCGAATACTTAGGCATCTTCACCCTTCTCCCTAGTAAACTACATATCGCTACTTGATATAGTATACGTGAGGTAAAATTCGTCATACCAGAAGGGGATAACATAAGAAGGATAACACTCTGTATCCTCTTAATACCTTAGTTACGTAACTTTATTCTTCCCAGGCTCACCCCTTTTGTTTGCTCTTTCAGATGGGTATCGCACCGATGGGTGAACTCTATAACTGCATGGTAGTAAATCCTCAGCAATCAACCCACAAATCTTGATTGTCTTGACGTGGGAAAAAAGTTCACAAGCGCATGCGCCTTCGCAAATAAATTAAGCGCTAATAGAGTAATGATGAGATAACTATTTATCGCGTATGTGATTCGGTTTAGTAACCTTGTGCACTCCAAATGTAAAATGATGTTGGGAAGAATCATGTTACAATTACCCCGCTTTGTGGTACACTTCTCTCGAAGAGAAGTATTTTATACTTCTCATCATACATAATGATTAGTCTAGCTCTTTCAAACAAAATCGGCCAAGATATGTTGAGATGATGAGAATGATTCCTATTACATGTATGTATTCCTGGTTCAAGTTATATATACGCAGGGATCAATGGCTAACTTCTATATCCATTTTACAGATTTACGCCTACAATACACAAGGATTGTACGATTGTTTGAGATTACTCGGAAATACAACTAAACTTGTCGTTTGTTTCAGTGAGGATGCGATTAGGGATTTAACGTATACCGTCTAAACTACTAGAATCCAGCATTTGAAGAGATTAATTTCCCGTTATTTTCCTTTGTTAAGTTCTCACAGGTCTTAGTCTCTTAGATCAATGTCTAAGTGTTCTAGCACTTGATCACACTACTTTCGACATTTTTCACGATCTTTCGTATAGAATTATGAAAAAGAATGATTTTCTTATAGTTCTGCGCAAGTCCCAAGCGCTATATGAGTAAAACGTTTCTAAGGAACAACAAAAATCAATAACAACCTATTCTTCAGGTAGAAAGTTACCAACTCAAGGTTTTATATTACACCTTGAGAAGGTTTTCTCGTCTTGACTTAGGCTACAACCTTATAGTGTATTTCAACTGAACACCACCTTCTTGGCCTACCGAAGATAGTCTTAAACACTAGTTTATCTATAAACAGGAATAGATGTAATTTTAGAAGCGGAAATGGAGAACGGTAAGCCTTTACTTCAGTCCGACTCATAACCCAATATCGAGCCCCTCCCATCAATACGTAACGAAAATTTTAAATTATCTTATTGGCTCACTTAAACTACGTTTTGATGACGTTGCTGTCGGGACGGCGAAAAATATGCAATTCCTTTTTACCTCTGTCGCTATGACCCGTCTATTCTTACATACCTCCCCCCGTCCCGTGGAAGGGGTCCGGGAATTTGACGCGCGCCCAGATTACTCTGTTCTCCATTCCTGCGTCTAAAATTACTTCTACTCCTGCTATAAACATGCAAAATCTCGCAATTCACATAAATGCCCCTTTCTCCAATTGTAGTTTACCCAACTACCCCTTTCTCCAATTGTGGTTTACCCAACTACCCCTTTCTCCAATTGTGGTTTACCCAACTACCCCTTTCTCCAATTGTAATTTACCCAATTACCCCTTTCTCCAATTGTAATTTACCCAATTACCCCTTTCTCCAATTGTAGTTTACCCAATGACCCCTTTCTCCAATTGTAGTTTACCCAATTACCCCTTTCTCCAATTGTAGTTTACCCAACTACCCCTTTCTCCAATTGTAGTTTGCCCAACTACCCCTTTCTCCAATTGTAGTTTGCCCAACTACCCCTTTCTCCAATTGTAGTTTGCCCAATTACCCCTTTCTCCAATTGTAGTTTACCCAATTACCCCTTTCTCCAATTGTAGTTTACCCAATTACCCCTTTCTCCAATTGTAGTTTACCCAATTACCCCTTTCTCCAATTGTAGTTTACCCAATTACCCCTTTCTCCAATTGTGGTTTACCCAATTACCCCTTTCTCCAATTGTGGTTTACCCAATTACCCCTTTCCCCAGTTGTGGTTTACCCAATTACCCCTTTCTCCAATTGTAGTTTGCCCGAATGCTCCTCTCTCGATTGTTGATCGACCAAATGTCTCTGTCTCCACTTCATGTTCACTCCAATGTCGCTCCATGGTTTTTCCCTCTTTCCGAGACTCCATGATAATGATATCCTCCCGACTCTTCACAATCTACAATTCTTCATCGTTGAATTTTAAAAACTGAAAACAGCTATTCTTTTAGGGATCAAACGACCTGAAACCAAAGGTTAGAAACGATTTTAAAATCTAGGGTGTAAACCCTGTTTATAAGCTAAACGTTTCTAACCAGGGCTAAAGCATAACGATAATGTTCTTGTTAATACCAGAAGTTCATAATTAGTTAAAAACGTTCAAGCAACAAATAAACTAAAAAGATTCAGTAAGAGCTTAAAATGGTTTGCTTCATAAAATGGACATCTGGTAATACCAAGAAGTTAGGAGGAAATTAGAATTGCAAATGTTTAAAAAAAAATGATTCAGAATCATATTAAAGTTACGGCTACCACGATGTACTGCGGGCTTGAAATATTTTTTTAACTTTTAAAAAATCTTTGGTTTAATTTTAATTTTAAATATAAATTGAAGTACATTAGAATTTGTTTTTTTATTTTTCTCCGCTCAAAATATATAAGTTATTATTAACCTAAATCGCGAATAAATTTACAAAAAACGACTAGAACATTTAACATTTTTACATCCTAAGTTTAATTTGCTATTAAATATATTTGATTGCCATGGTTAACTATTTGTTTTTCTTTTAAATTTATAGTTAGAGATGCGAAAGTGCTTGATTTCCATAGCGTGTTTTGTTTAATAAATTATGTTATTTTCATTTGTAGATAGATTTCAAAATTTCTAACGCCTATATCAATATAATTATTAAAACATTTTGGTTTTTTAGAGTTTATAAATTTGATCCTAATTCAATTTCATTTCAGCTTTGCTCTATCAACGACAAAGAAAAGTGTAAAGATACGTCTGTAAACGTTTAAATATATTGAATTTTGATTAAATTTTAAAATCGGTCTCTAGTATAGAAAACTTATCATCTCCCATGGGAAGAAATAAAAAAATTAAGTAAAATTTTACCATAAGTAATAAACGTTTTTAAATATACCTCTTAACAATTTTCCCACGATATTGACAATGAGGATGTATGCATAAGGGGAGGTTAGGTGTCAGACAAAAGGCACGTTCATAAAACCTAGGAGGATATAGATAAAACGTTACTGTGCCGTTCCCCGGTTACCATGGTTACGGCTACCCCCCTCATGGCAAGAGAGCGTAGGTTCTCGCGCATGTGTTCAAGCCTCCTTGCTTGAGCTTGTTTATAATTTTGAATATCCCTCCTTTCCAACAACGATCACATGATTTGCACCTTTACTAACTGCATGCGGTACCTGCCTCGTTTTGTTACCTCCCCCTTTCCAGAATGAGTCTCCTCTTTTATACATCCTCCTTGCTATTGCGTAATGAACAGCTACTTCGTGCAATTTTGAATGTTTTTTAAAACCGCCTTAACCCTTTAGCTATAAACTTAGATTATTGAACGTCAGTAAACATCTAAAATGGATAGTAGGGTCGTTTAAATCGCTAAATAAATCTTGGATCAATTCATTTTTTCAAATGGTTAAGATTAACTTCCCTTCAAAAATTCAGTATCCTGGGGTTCTGAAGTCAGTGTTGAAATAGGTTTCATATATTTACCGATAGTGAATTTAAATTTAACTTCATAAATTAGTGTTACAACAACACGAAGCGGAATACTTATAATTCATTTGTTACTCATGATTGTACTTCACAGACAATATTTAAATTGATGGTGGTAAATTATTAAACTTAATGGCTGTTTTGGGGTAGAAGGAAATACATCAATGCCCCTAAAATTATTCATAGCTATTGGTTGCAATCTTATCAACCAAACTATATTCGAGCTAAAACTGTGTAAGATTACATGAAACCGTATAGTTTCAACCAAAAATTGCACTTCGACAATACTACGACATCACGAGTTTCTAAACCAAATTAAAGCTGAACTTTGGCATGTGACAAACTGACAACCATACAACCATACATTTTCTTGTTCTTTGTCTAGCTCAAAAATATCTAAACGAAAATAAAAAATTTCAAATTTTCTCACCACTTCAAGTCATGATAGAAAAGTATTTTTTCATTAACTTATTATGAAAATTCGATATCCCAAACTTCAACACAAAAATTTTAAAGTAAATTTTTTTTTTCAATTACATCACTGCCAAATATGCACGGTAAAGGCCTATTCAGATTAGAGTAAAATCTTACAATACCGGTGGTCGCCTCGTAAATTTTGTTTCGGTCACGTGACTCACGTCTGTACTCTGTACGTTCATTTCCATGTTTAGACGTGAGAGCAGACGACCTTAAACGATGATTTTTGAGCCAAGACTTTTATCAGGCCGACAAATAAGTATTTTTTGTTAAACTGGTCATTTGGGCAGTAGAACCCAAGCAGTTTCATTAAATAAACTGTATATTGGCCACTTGGAAGGTTTTTAATTAATTAAATAACCACAGGGCTAGTAGACCCTCGACCCCCGGGCCCCAAGCATTTAATTTTTAAACTGGCCCAGCTACTGTTTACAGCGGACATTTTTTCCAGGGCTACCGCCTTATTTCTCAGCCCTGTTTTCAATACAAAAATAGACGACTTCAAAATGACAAATACCTCCAAGACACAAGAGCACTCCAAGCAGTCTGGGAAATAGCACCCATCCTCTGGTCCAAAACCAGCTTATTAATTGCTTGGACTAGTTTTTAAATTCAAGAAGCGGGGGTTACTGGTACTCAGGACCACTTTATCAATTGTAAATCTATAGGAGAACAAAGGCGGGGACCAGTCCGGAAACCAGTTTATTATTTCCAACACTTGGGGAAGTTGGGGGGGGGGGTCAACTTCTGTTCACACGACCAAACTAGTTTATTCAAACTGAAGTTGACTCATCTAAACGACTCAAAAAGTTGTACCGTCTGAAAAGGCCATTAGTCGCTGACACGTGTGAACAGTCTAATCTAATTCAGCGAGCAAAGCGAGATCACCGACGTGAAAGTAAGATTTTAGTCTAGTCTGAAGGGACCTTTAGTCATTTGTTCTGAAATTTTAAACGGGTTCTTGAAAGAAGAGTTAGGCTTAGCCAATTGGATGCATTGAAGTTTAAGACTGAATTGTTAAAAATAACGGTCGACATTTCTTAAGTTATAACTTTCTTGGTTTTTTACCATGAACTTCCGACCATTTCATTCACTCTAAAGTAATGTTAATTTTTAAAATCAAGATCTACGTGAACATTTAAAATATGTTGATGCTGATAGCTTATTCACTTTTCTTTCACAAATTTCAACTCTTTTACGAACGTCTTGGAAAATATTATTTTTTTTTTCCACGCCAAAATTTTGCGGGCTGAAATATTTGGTTGTTATTTTTGATAATTATAAAAGGCATTTAAAGTGTCAGGTACGAGTACTTTCAATATCTATTAATTGCCATTTTCCGATAATCTTTTGTAAATTTTAGGCAGTTTACTTCGGTTATTTCTAAGTTATTTGATAGTTTTTTTTCGATGCAAGGGGAATAAAATCATTTCCTCCAATTTGATTAAAAGCGATTAAATTTCTAATTAATTAGTTTAAAGTGTGTTTGTTTTACCTATTTTCATTAAAAATAAAATTATAATTTATAATCACAATTTCCGATTTTTCCAAGTGTTTCTCCAGTAATTCAAGAATTTGTTATTTCATAATAGTTTGGAAGACATTGTTGAGTCACGAGAACGCCGTTATTGTAATATAAGCCCTCGGGTCGCGTACGTTCTTCCACTGACACTGACACTGAACTGAACTGAACTGAACTTGGTTATCTTAACAATTGACCAAGTGTCACACTTCCCTAAAGAAAGATAATAAATATTTCGGCCTAAGTTTCGAAAGACCCTAATTTGAATTTCCCCCCTAAAACGATTTGTTAAAATTCAATAGGAAAACATAAGGCCTTTGTTTTAAAATTCGTTAAGCCTAATTGTAGGGCCATGTTCGAATTTCATAAGGCACGTGTTGTCAGAACTTAAAAAGTCCACGAAAAACTGTATGAACGTAAAAATACTGGTTAGATACGTCAAAACTCACGATGACTTCAATAGTGGATTGTTCAACATCTTTTCCACCTCGTCAGACAAGACTAAATGGTGTTGATGCCTTTGTTTACCACTAGATGGTGCTTTCTTATATGATGCGCAATCAACGGGAAGTCCAACGACAGTATTGTCCCGCACTTCGCTGATGTCAATTTTAATGTTGGTCTTTTCTGTCCTGGGAGTCGTTGAGGAACTCTGGATGGATGTCCTTGGCGATCCCGAGGGCGAATTCGAAGGTGATATTGGTAAGGCTCCGCTTGAGAGACGTCCCTCTGACCTGCTCTTGCTTTCCTGGTAAGTGGTCGTATCCGTACTTCCTGTACCCGGTCTTAGTTTTCTCTTGACGTTGTATGCCCTGGAATTATTAGTAGTCACGATATGATTGAAGAACTATTGGTTTTCGTGATAAAGCAGGGAGCATATCATACACGCGCTAAGCCTAACTTCAAGGACCTGCGGAAAGTAGCGAAATAAAAATGAAAACATAAAATAACGTCTAAAAACTTTTATTTCCAAAGTCAAATTAACCCTAACTTCACTCGTTTAGTTATCGTTAACGATTGTTTCATTGGCTTTTCGCAGAAAAACTTATATTTCAAGTTAAGGTAATCGTACCCTAATTCTTGCACATCTCCGTCACTCAAGACCCGATCAGAGCTGGAAATGTCCACCATCAGGGCGTCGCAATCGAAGCTCTGAATGGGACTGGGTCCTTGACTAGTCGGGGCGCTGTGTACGACGGCCGTCACCACGGAACTCTGCCTCATTTTGATTAAAGGGTGCTTACTACTGCATCCGGACATGCTTCGTTGCAACATACGGGGGGAGAGCAAGGGACTTCTAGAGGGCGAAACGCTTCTGGACGGAGATGGTACCTGGATTGAAGGCGGTTGCTGACTCGAACTAATTTCCGTCGGTTGATGCTGCTCCTTGTTACTACCGTCTTGTATCCGATTAGGCACGGTTACTGATAGAGTATTTGGTGACGTCACGCTGCCACCGGAGCCTTTCAACAAAAATGCCCGTCTTTCAGGTCTAGGCGAAGTGGTGCTTCTACCACCAGCTGGAACCCGAGGGCTGGACCTAGATACGTCGTGTCCGGAACCAAATTCGTTCCAACCCTCGTCGCTACTGATACTGGCTTGCCGGAAATCTGACAACTCGACGCTGACTGTCCTCATGGTTAGAAACTTCCGGTTCTGCTACGCATTATGGAGACTAAAGCCGACTGTGACGTACTGGGGATGAAGGGGAATCTAGGGCGTCGTAGGGTGCACACTTACGCTAACGGGCGATACTGGTAGATGAGTGGGCGGAGGAGGAGGAATTGGGTCGCTTATATCGACGGAACCGCTCCTAGAGTGGACGAGACTCGATCGACTAGAACTTCGAGGCGACTTGGCCACCAAGAGAGCGGTTGAGGGGAAATAATACTCGTCGTCTTCACCTACGGCTCGTAGGTATCCGAACAATTGACGTTCCGAATTTGCTGCTAGTGCTCTGGCGTCTTGCAACTGATCCTGGTACGGGAATGGTTCAAAGATTGGCACGAGGAAAAGTGTAAGATATAGCGTTTATTACTTGGGCTTTCCTAATGCCATCAATCCATAGTTTAGTGTCGGTAGTATAGAGAATGAAGGCGGCCGTGGCCACTTTGTACTCGTTCAGGTAGACGACCGAGAAACCTCCGCCGTCCTTCAGCTCCTGCACCAACAGCCTATCAACTATGAAAGGCTGCCGGATGATGCGAACCCGGTCACCCTTCTTGCCCATTGCTTTGCAAATCAGCAGCATGTCCGTGAACAGGAAACAATGAACGTCCATCTGTTCCGAAGAAAAAATATACTAAAAGAAGGCGAACTCCGCGTGATACGACCACTGACTGAATCCCCCTTTGAATTTCCCACCTTAAGGACTTAATGAGTCGAAATATCGATTACCTTCCCAGAAGAAGAGGCGTCTCTCAATTTCAGTCCTCCGCGCTCCATAAGTAGTTCTCTGTTCTGTTGGTTGCCGCATTGAGGCATGGGACAAGTTAGGTCCAAGTTGCAGTAGTCTTTTAAGACCTTGAGAGAATTATTTAAAGTCAATTAATACAATAAATTATTTCTCCTTAAATGCTATTGATAGGATTTAGACTCTTAGGTCATCTTTAGAAATGTAATAGCTAATTGAGTTGCAATCACGGAGACTTATGGGGATAGGCCCAGAAAAACCAGCACCCAGGGGCGAGGTCGTCATTGGGGTATTTTTCCTCGCTCCAAGAAGCTACGCCAGACAGAGCCCTAGTTCACTACACGTGAGAGGCTAGCCAACTCACGCTGCTTCTAGCGATTCTTGGCGGCCTCACCCCTGTGTGTTGGTTTCTCTGAAATAGTCCATATAAATAGGCCTATTAAAAATATTTTTCCTGTAAGCCCAAAATGAATACTTTTTGTAAATCGTCGTTGCTTGTTTCGATCACGTGGTAACTATCGATTCGATTAATAATCGATGAAAGCCTTTCTTGTTCGTGTCGCCGTCGTAGGATGGCATCTACTTCGCAAACAAACTTCTCCACGCTTTGGTTCTAAGAAGAGCAACACCCACCGAAAGAGGATCAATCAAACGAGCGTGTAATTGAAAAGACAACAATACAACTGGAAATCGTTACGCCTACCATGTCCGTCAGAGCCGTCTTCTGATCTTCGTCGTCCGTTTTCTTGTGAATCGCTTTCAACAGAAGCGAATATTTGGTCAACCTTTGCATGGGTTTGACCAGAAGATCGGTCAGACGTAACCTTTCGCAATCTTTTTGCGTTTCACACCACTGCAGAGACAAATTGGAGTTTGACATAACATAAATACAATAAAAAATATTACGTAACCAAAGCTTACAGCGACGTAGGTTTTGAAGAGATCATTGTTCTTGTGCTTTTCTTTGACGTATTGCAAGCATACCCCGTGATCGGAACAGTATTTGATGTATGGGTGAAAAATTTGATCGAACTATTAGGGTAAAAATACGGTTTAAAGGTGACATGCAATTTCTTTTAAACATATATATATATATATTTTTATATTGATAAAAACGTCATTTTATTAAAATTCTTTAGTTTACTAGCCTATCAATTTTAAACGTCTCAAACGGTAAAATAGTCCCTTTTTAAAAAAAATAAAACCTTTGAAAAAACCCAGCCCACAGAGTTTTACTAGGTTTTGATGTATATAATTGGGTTTTTCTGTATTCATTTAGTTTTTCTGGATTTTATTGGGTGGGTTTATTTGGTTTTTATATTTGCTCAATAAAAAAAAACTTAAAATGTTTCATAACATACAGTATAATAAATATTATCAGGGATAGATTTAATTTTAGAAGTAGGAATGGAGAACAGAGTAATGTGGGCGTGCGTCAAAGTCCCGGACCCCCTTCCACGGGACTGGGGGAGGGTACGAATGAAGAGGCGGGTCATTGCGACATAAGTAAAAAGGAATTACGTATTTTTCGCCGTCCCCGTCAGCACGTCATCAAAACGAAGTTTAAGTGAGCCAATAAGATAATTTAAACTTTTCGTTACGTGTTGGAGAGAGGGGCTCTATACTGGGCTACGAGTCGGACTGAAGTAAATACTAACCGTTCTCCATTTCTACTTCTATAATTAAATCTATCCCTGCTTAAACTATATTTAAAAAGAAATTATTTTAGCATTTAACACTTCAAAGTATATAATTTAATTTGGTCTAGTAAGATTGGCATTATACACGCATTATCAATCTAAATCAATATTACCCCAGTTGAATTACTTACCATAGTAAAACCCTGGCTTAACAAAACGGGGTTCAATGGCTGACCAGTATTCCTGGACACCTCCAACATAGGTTGTAAGTGATCTGACCAGAAACGTTGATTGACAGCGCAAACGTCCGTTATGTTGCTAAATACCTTTTCGGTATCAATCTGATAGATCGATAAATTGTCTCGTTACACACCCGAGTTTTCTCCCAAAAAGTGTATCTTAATACATGTTTACTTACATCGTTGAGTATACATTCGCTTTGTAAGTTGCATAGACAAGCGATAAAAAGCTGTAGAAACTGAAGATTTTAGATAAAATATGGATAATTAAAGACGAAAGAAATATTGATTTTTAACCTACGTCTGTGATTATCTTGAGTCGCCTAATATAAAAAACTTCCGTCTCCAACATTTCCCAAATGGCATCCTGCTGGTTTTGCGTCCTTTTCGATAGAGTCTACGTGAAATCAGAAGGAGATAATAGAAGAAGGATGATACTCTGTATCTTTTTAATACTTTAGTTCTGTAACATGATTCTTCCCAGGGTCACCCTCTTTGTTTGCTCTTCTGCTCATCAAACTTTAGATGGGCATCGCACCCTGGGGTGAATTCTATAACTGTTTGGTACTAAGTCCTCAGCTTAGCTATCAACCAAAAAAATTCACAAACGCCCCTGGCAAATAGTTAAGCGCTAATAGAGCAATGATGAGGGAACTATTTATCGCGTATGTGATTCGGTTTAGTTGGGAAGTACCATGTTACAATTACCCCGATTTGTGCTACACTTCTTTCGAATAAGTATTATATGCTTCTGGTAATATTTGAAAGACTTTGTGTTTAGCTAATATACATAAAAATCAATGAAGGTTTAGCATATATCCGGTTGAGCTTCTTATGTTTATTTTAGTCTTAAAGAACATTTTTATAGAATTTTTAGTATACAGGGTTTTCCAAAAAAGGGAGGTACGACCGAAGTACAGTGGGGATTTTGGGTGATTTTGAGTCGAAAATAATCCCTAACATTCTGCTCTAAGGGCCACCATTTAGAAGTTGTGATTAGAGCGCTTTAAGGATGATTCCGCAATTAAATTAGCATGAGTTTCATACTTATATTAAATAGTTAAACAGTTAAACAGTCTAATCAGGCCCGTAGCCACGGGGGGGCACCAGGGGGCAATGCCCCCTCAAAAATAAATCCTGCCCCCTCAAATAAGATTTCGATTTGCCCCTAAATTCCCCCTCAAGATTTTCCAATGCCCCCTTATCAAACTAACTTTGTCCATGTAATGAATATTTTCATTTTGGTTCACAAATATTAAAACTATTTAGAATGTATATCAACATATTTTAGACTTTATTGTCTTTACCTGTGTATATTCCTGATACACTTGGATTTTTTTACTTGATATATCCCTGATTCATTTGTATGTTATAAATTCACTTTTGATATGTATCCCTGATACACTGGAATTTTTAGGTTTTTCGTTATCCTTGATATATATCGCTGGTTTTGTCATCCAGGACCAAAATATTATGTTAGGGTACAGCGAGGGGTCGGACATTTTGGAAAAAATGTACGGGATTTCGAAATCCAATTTGATTTCTTCGGATTCCGTTTGATTTCGTTTGATTTCAGAATTCGATAAAATCCAATGAATTTCATCGAATTTTGAGATTTTTCCCGCGATTCCGTCGGATTTTGCTATTTTTCCCGTGATTTCGACGGATTTTGCGACATTTCCCTTGATTTCGTTGGATTTTGAGGTTTTTCACGTGATTTCCTCGGATTTTGAGATTTTCCCCTTGATTTCGTCGGATTTTGTGATTTCTTTGGACTTTGGATTTCGTGAATTTTGTAATGGATTTCACGATTTCTTTACTGATTTTGTGATTTCGCTTCTGATTTCGTGATTTCTTTGTTGATTTTGTGATTTAGTTGCAGATTTCGGATTTTTATTTGATTTCGAAATCAGCATTGATTTCGGATTTCTTAAGTTGGATTTCACGGGTACAGTACGGGATTTTATGAATGACCGACCCCTCGGGGTACAGACTTACATTTGGCGCCTCAACAGCGACTTGCGAAGTTGCGAGGCAAGCTTTTCCTGCCCTACTCGCGTATTTTCACTTTAACGACGAGCTATGTCACATGAAAGAAAGTGAAACCAGGAGTTAATAATAACCCGAAGTACGAAACTGGATAAAAAGCCCGTAACAACAAAGTTTCGCCGTAAAGCTCAGCGGATTCATACACCACTTAACTCCCAAAACAATAGTTACCCCATTTTTTAGCACCCACGCGCATTAACTTACACACTTCCGGTTTAGCACTATTTTTATCTTGTGATTTTGGGAGCGAAAATGGCTCACGTCTGCTTCTGTCGGAACGGTGTAAATTAAGCCTTGGCTAAGAAGTTGGCTTTTAGTCGGGGTTTCTATTTTTCTACAAAACATTTAAACGAAAGTCAATGATGTTTTGTTGTGATATGTGTGAGTGAGAATTCCGTGGTTAAATTAAAACGGTTTGGACAAATTTATTCCCAGTATCTTTAATATAAGAATTGCAACGTGTTTCTACGTCCACCATATCGCCATTTTTCTTTTCAACGGACACCCCAGCCAACGGAAGTTTTGGAACGAAAACCAACCACTACGATATACTGTAAGGTTGTTTGTCCATAAACAGGCTAATCCTTTCTATGCGCAACGACAGAATCTTGTTGTTCGCGATTTTTACCATTAGCTCTATGGCCAGTTTCATACTTCCCCCCCCGAAGGGGGGTTATTATGAACTCCTGATGAAACTTAACTTCCCTAGCCTACGAAAAAGATCTGACTAGAAATTTAGATTTAGAGTTGATTATTAACAATTTATTTTTTTTAAACTTTTTTAAAAAAAGTTTGATTTTCAAATGTTAAATGAGTGTCAATAATGAAATACATGCGGAAATATTTATTGTCTGACAATTTGATATTTATGTTATTCTATAAAAAAAATTCCATTTGCCATGCCCCCTCACAGAAAGATACTGCCCCCTCTGCGTAACTTTTCTGGCTACGGGCCTGAGTCTAATGATAACTTGTTTAGAGTGGCCCTTATAAAAAAATGTCATAGAACATTTTCGACTCAAAATCGTCCATAGAACCCACTGCTCAGATGTTCTAAAATCCATTTTGGGACACCCGCATGCTTGAGATTGCTCTTCATATTTATTAAAATCATAAGTTTATAACTTATCGTAGATAAGTTATAAACTTATGTTAAAATTTAGGATGCCTTGGTTACAAATTTGCCCAATTGCGTCGTATTTACACCAATTATACCTTTCAGAGCTTGAATAGGTCAATATTTACTATTTCGTTAGATCCGACGCAAAAGTAATTTTACACGGCGACGTGGGGGAAAATATGTCCATTATGTTATACAAAACAATTTCGATAGAAAGTGCGTGTGAAAAAGCACTTTTTGTCTAACAAAAATATCTAGTGTTAATAAAGAAATTTATGTGACTAAAGCTTTGGCTTTCTCTACCCTTTTCATTACGATTTCAGTTTATTCAGAGCTCTTAAATATTTATGAGATTTTCTCAGATCGATGACAAATTTAAGCCTCTTATAAAAATCCGTACCTTTCTTATTTATCAACGAATATACGCATAATGAACCTAATGCTACAGTGCTGGTAACCTTTCGTTTCAAAAAAGGTTGACCTTAATTCAGTGCATCATGCAGGAGATAAGAAAGACAATGACGATAAATATGTACGCGGAGTAAATTCGAAAACACTCTTCGTAGAAGAGAGTAGAAAAACAAAAAAAAACATTTTCTCTCGAAATTTTTGAAAATGACGAACGAAAAATTTGATACTGACTGTGGCACTACTACTACTACTACTACTACTACTACTACTACTACTACTATAGGGCAGGTGAGACTCATAGCCTAATCGTAGATATCCATCACGCGATGTGGCTAACAAGAGACGAAGAGACGTATTGTAATTGATTTTAAACTGCCGACCGTTATATTTAACTCAAACAACGGAGAGATGGGGTATGGGTGGAAAACTTAATTAGAACTTATCACGTGGCCAGTGGTGTAATAAAATTTCCAGCAAACGGCACTAGGAACTGCCATCTCGTGACAATCTGACTGACTAGGCCAGTGAACACACGAAATTTGAAAATAATATTTTTGTCGGATAGATGGCGCAAAATACAAATAGTAATCCACGTGACGAGAAGGAACTAATAAAACCTCCCTTTCTTCCGTTATGGGAGGTTGGTCTAGCTGTATAGAATACATAGTTTTCAGGCTAGATAGATTAATACCATTTACACAAGGATTCCAAGGTACTTGAAGAACAGGTAGTCTGCATCTACTCCTTGTGTATATGGTACGAATCCTCTTAGCCTGTAAACGACAATAGGTCTCCTTTTCAACTTCTCCCACGTATAACGGTCTAAGCATTTTTTCACAGTAATGCACAGGTACTATAGTGGCTCTATGTTCATCAGAATCAGTGAGAACGTATAAGAAGGAGAATTGGAGAGACCAAATTCTCCGTCAGCCCCTCCCCTTTCATAACCGGTACCGAACTGCGGCTCCGCATATGCGCAATGGGCTCAACAGAGAGGAAAGTAATCAGAGAAGTTTGTTTACGGCCAGTATTATTAAAGGACCACGTGATATCAGGCTTCTCGGCTGTGCGCAGAGGTAGGTGCGCGTGCGAGAGAGAATCAGAGATATCTGGCTGTGCCGTTGATTTTAGTTACCTTCCCCCTTCCCTCTTTGAATCTCTTTCTCATAGGTGCTCACTGATTAAACCGTGCACGTGTCTCGTTTTAAAGATCTCAGTGCAAGCTTTTCTTTAATATTTTGTAACCAAAAAGTGCGAATTTCGTGGGACTTTATCTTCAAGTACTTTCATAAGGACTCCTTTTTATTAGCAAAACTTGTTCTTATAAATAAATGTAATTAAAAGCAGGCAGACATACTTCAACATTGAGTACAAATCGGCTCCAATGATCCTCCAGCCTAAGAGGGTCGTTGGCACCTTCGTCCGGCGAATAAAACGTTAAAAGACCAGGCATGGCCGGAATTCCCGTTTGACTGTACTGATTAAGTAGTTCTGTTAAGGCCTCCATCTTGTCTTTATCCTAGGAAGAAATTAACGCGCAATAAGTGTGATTTACGCTAACAATTTTCTTCAAGATTCACTATACTCCTTAACCCTAAACCGCTATAAAAGAGAAATGGAAAAAACCAGACGTAATGTACAAAGAGCTAACTTTTAGACTGGTCGGCCTATGGCCTCCCACGCCAAGTACGTACGCGAACTACACAGAGGCTGGCAACGATTATCGGGCGTTAAAGAAATACGCCAGAAAAAGGCGAAAAAGAGAAACCAGCTTAGCTTCATGGGTAGTGGATAATATCGGCTGCTGGAAGTAGGGTGGGGGAGGAAAGTAATATTTCGGAAACTCATTAGCTTAATTGAGCGCGTCCTTGGTAGGTATATCACCCAGACACGAATGGGTGATGCTGCCACCTAAAGTAACAACATAAGTTCATAAGATATGTTCTATAAGTTTTTCACTAGTTACTGAGAGCTTGTCATGAAGTGACGTAGGTCATAGATTCGAGGTGAAGCGACGCCCGGTGAGGCGCTGTCAAAGGCTTAGTACAGACTAAATAGGAAGGTGAACTGCAAAATTAACCGTTGTAGTCAATTCTCGCTTGTCGTTCTCGAACTAGCTCTCAGTAAGTCTCTAGCATTACGAAGTATAGTCAGTGTCATACTTATGGAACATCTTATAAACTTATGGTAATAGTCATTCAACAGAGAATTAGTATTTTGGAGATTTACAATGGAATTTCAATCGCAATGTATGGTGAAATTTTTTACCTCTCTTCCATATTGGTGACAAAAGAGTTGATTGTCTAAGTCTGTGACGACATAGTTTCTTTTTAATATCAGACATCGCCCACGTTAAAGCATAGAAACGCAGCCTATTTTGTTTTTTATTTAAAATACATTGCGTTTTTGATAAGTCTGCCATAAATTAAATTAAATGGTGTGTTCTTAGGGTAAAATTGAGTGGAAAGTGACAAAGAACATTTAAGTCTACAACATTTAGTTTCGGAGATATGGCCTCCCACATATTGGCTATTGAAACAAGTGTCTAGTTACACATAAGGAGTAAGTTCCATCAGATTGTCCATCTTGTTTGAATGTAGAAGACAATTTCAATAGCCTTCAATCTAACAACGTTATTGAAACTTTATCTAGCAGAAGTATACTATTAAGTGGGTAGAAGTAGGCCTACGCCTGTTAAATAAGAACAGTTCAAAGGGTTACGTCTACCCATTTAATAATACCAGAAGTAAGATGAGACTAGAAGTACTGAGCTAACCAAATTCTTCACTTGGCGTCGTTGGCGAAAGTGAATATTCTTGATAGCACACCAACGCTTGGCCCTCTGGTAGCGGTTTCTGAATTTTCCCTTCTAAACGTGAGAGGCTGGCGGCGGTAGACGGCCGAACTAGATTCAAGCACCCGTGTCCGTGTTCCGCGGCTTTAGGTTGAGGGGAAGGGGTTAGGAAACATTTTTGGAACTCGACCAATTTTTTTTCTCTCTAGTGTAGGCGCGATGGAAGCGGCATAAAATCCTCAAATTTGTTCACTAGTGTCAGGATCTACTACCAATGCTAGAGCTCTTTACTTCTAGTCTCATCTTACTTCTGATAATACGCAATACCGAATAACACCTGCTCAAAAATGTTTAGCTCTCCATTTCGCAGCGAAAATTAAAAAAAAACTAAGCAAACAAAAATGTATAAAACACTTGCTATTCAATTTTCATTTCGAATTATGCTTAACTCGTACAAAACCCTGTGATATATTCACTTAAATAAACTCACTTTTCTTGGTCACCCTCTAATTACAATTATTTAATACCGAAATTAGCACCAATACATAAATGAAATCATCAAATTTTCTAAATACAATTATGTAACACCGAAATTACTACCAAACATTTTTAAAATAATCCAATAAGAAAGAAAAAAAAACACTCACCGATTTATTGGTACTGGAAAAAATGCCCGTTTTTCGACTGAGTCCTGATTTGGTTGAACGTGTCCACCATGTCGAATCTTGCGCTTGCGAAAACGACGGCAATTCCGCGCCCAGAAAATCCGAATTCAGATCAACTCCTCGACGTCCTTTCCCGCTCTGTTAGATTTTTCCCCGTTTGATTTTTCGTAATGTTTTTTATTTGGAAAGAAAAATAAAACCCGAAAAGTTTTAGACAGAGATCGAGGGAGGGAGGGAGAGAGGGAAGGGAGCTTTAGCCTTTGACCTAGATTTAAGAGAAAGTCGAGGAGCTCAAGAAACGACGGGAAATGGTTACGATGGGATAACGATTTTTTGACTCTATATCGAATCAGGGAGAAGTCGAAAAGGAGACGTAATGTAGGATAAACTAGTATTCTACACCGTGAGTCTAGACTCCTCCCACAATTGGAGAAAGGGGATCGAAACTATGTTCACACTTGCAGGGGAGCTAGTCGGTTGACAACTCGTTTGCCCGACTAGTTTTGAAACACTCTTTAATATCAGTTCAAAGCGATTTCAACAGTCTCGGTTCACACCTTAAAACGCTTCTGTTAGTGCTGTCTGCTTATCTTTTCGTTGGTCTTGTCTGCTAAGGCCCGTGAAAATACCATTAATACAAGTTTCATCCCATGTGAAATACCCCTGAAAACTAGAAACTAGCTTCCAAAGCCGATTTAAGTTGGTTCGCGAAGCAACTTCAAGAAACCACGTTTCTAATTAGCTTCTCGAGTATCAGTTTTGTTCATACTTAACTTTGGAAGCGTTTTCAATCACTTCGAACCGGTTTTCCATGTAAGTGTGAACGTGGCTTTGGTTCCATCTTGTCACATGGGTAAATGGTTGTATATTGAGCAACTATTTTGCGCCCTCTCTCCAACACAAAAAGCGTTATTATCAAAAACGTTTCGTACTGATTTTGCAGTTTTTTGTTTTCTCCGTATCGAGATTCTCACGTGAAGGCAGTGCGTAGTGCTAGTTTGCTGGAACTCTGATGTTGCTTGTGACGTGATAAGCGATAACCAACTTTTTCCTTTTCTCCCGTTTATGCGGTTGTTAGGATTCAGGGTTGTCAGTCCAAGGATGATGGAGGTTGGATGCGTAATATGAGAGAAATGGGCCGCTAACTGTGGAACGGCTCTGTCCGGTGGGACGCTAAAAAATGGGGGAGGAATACACGGAAAAATGGCTGCCGGTCTTTCTGATTTGTCTGACGTAGCTACACCGGCCACCATTTTTCCGAGTATTACTCCACCATTTTTCCGAGTATTCCTCCCCCATTTCTAGCGTCCCTTCGGACCTGAGTCGTTCCACAGTTAGTGTGCCGCCGGCTTTCCTCAGATTACTCATCCTTCCCCCATCATCCTTGGTCTGTCTAAAACGTGCGTACAATTAGGCTCCTTTTCTACTCCTCCCTGACCGAAAATCGTGTGATGAATTTATTAACTTCTTCCAATATTATTGAACTGAAACTCAGTATTATTACTTAAGGCCTATAGGTCTGATACCTTTTACCTTAATTAAATTGGCTGAGATTTAATAGTATAAAACTCTTTGATTAATATCTACCAGCACGATGGATGACTATCAATTCCAGTTCAACTTACCTGTTTCGGAATATGATAAAGAACTCTAAAATTTAACCGATATTTTCGTCATCATTTTGCTAGCAAGTAAGGTAGCGTAAGCTTTTTTACATAAATTTCACACTGGGTTGTGGAGTGACGTAGGTGAAATGTCATATATTCTCGTACAGCGACACCTTGTGAAGCGCTGTCAGCGACTTCTTACCAACTAAACAGCAAAAATCGGGAGGTGGACTCAAAAAGGGAGAGTTAGAAAGCTCGGATGGAGAGTAATTGAGCTTGAAAATCTTCATAGTAACTTCCGGTATGAGCATCCTCTAATTGGTTGGAATATGAGGAACAGGGCATAAGATATGTTCCAGTATGACACTTCCTATACCTCGTGATGTTGGAGACTTACTGAGAGCTATAGTTCGAGAATTGACTACACTCGGTTTTGCAATCCATCTTCCTATTTAGTCTGTACTAAGCCTTTGACAGCGCCTCACCAGGCGTCGCTTTACGAGAATCTATGACCTACTTCACTTCATGACAAGCTCTCAGTACTGCCAGTGACAAACTTATGGAACATATCTTATGAACAGGGTATTAGGATGAAAATTTAACAAACAGATAAAAAGGAAAACCGAGAACTCAAATTGCCCTGCCAAAGCTGTTATAGCTACTACCGCTTTTCTTAATGCCCTCTTTGGTGGAATGCAAAATAGCTAAATAGCACTCAGAAAGGCTAAGTCTGTACGACTAATAAGTATAGAAACATAAACATTTAAGTGTAGCCTTATATAACAACTCAGGTAATTTCAACCAGTTTTTAGCTATCTGGTTTAGGCACCAGTTTTTGTTAAATTACCGGACACAAGCAGCTAGCTATTTGGTATAAAATATTTCACACAAAATAATGCATTGGTTCTCTGCACGATTCTCACATCTTTGAATAATTTAGCTATTCAATATTCATGTGAAAACAATGAAATTCATGAATTTATGTAATAGAAATACAAGTAGTTTTTTTGAGACAGAAAGGGGGAACGAGAGAGAGAGAGAGAGAGAGAGAGAGAGAGAGAGATTTGACTTGGTTTTTAGTATTTTAGCGGTCAGACAAGACGGCGCGACCTCTAAAATATCTTTGGTTGGGTGACTCTCTAAGAGCTTTTCGGGTTTTTGGACAATAGAAAGTCGAAAGTCGTATGGCGTTACGTAATATGTGGATTAATGTGTTCAAGAGTCTATGACGTCTGGACAACTTTATTAGAAAGTTATTTTTCAGTCTTAGTATGGTCTAAAATAAAGGTTGAATTGTAGTTTTACGAATGCAATTATCATTTCATTAAGAGATTGAAAACCTTTCGAATAGTTATCACTATTTTCTTGTGAAACACAGAAATTTGGAATTCAAGCATGCGTAACGCTACAATAGATTAACAGTCGATACCATAATGAATTGTCAGCGACTACTTTTATATCTACGTGATTTATTATACAAAATCCATCCGCTATAGCTTCCTTACTATTGCAAATAAAAGATGATAAATTATGATAATTTCGGTGACAAAGCTATATGTACAATACACAAAGTAGCTTATTGTGCCATCCCATATAGGCCTAATCACTTCATTTATTAACTATGTTATATCATAGATCGTTCAATTTATATATGGCCCTAGATACCAACTGAATACACGGTAAATACGGGGACGACAGTCCAAGTGATTTTAATTGGGTAACTAATTTAAGAGCGCCATCTATCCATGTACGATCAAATTTATAAATAATAATTAACTTTGAACCATTTGGTAACTTTCATAGAGAATTTTTTTATGACAAAACTATGAAACGCCAAACAGGCAAAAAAAGCCACCTGAAATTGTGTCTGTTAGCAGAGCCAAGCCAAACCTAACCTAACTTTGCACAACCAAACTCCCCATAATAATTAACGTATTATTCTTTAAATGTATTTATTTATAATTTCGAATATTTTTTATTTTTTAAAAGTTTTTAATTTTTATAATGTATTTTTTTTATTTTTTAAAAGTATTTTTATTTTTATAATGTATTTTTTTTATTTTTTAAAAGTATTGTAACCTCCCGTAATAATCAAGGGACCTCCTGGGTTTCTACTCCAGGGGTGTGCGGTTACATAGAGGATTAACACACAGCGTTACCTCTGACCTTTCCCCGTACTATATAAGCATCGTCTGCTTATGACATTAAGTCAGTTCTTCTTTACTACTAAGACGTAGTAGTATGCTCGAGCATAGGGCGTCTTCGCCCAAGTATGGACTTCATCATTAAATAGTAATTATGTTTAAGTTCTTTAATTGTATTAAATACAAGTCGGTATTTAATTATTATTTAATTAGTTAGTTTAATAAAGTATGATTGAACCTAAGGAACAGTGTAGTTACTCTTAGTATTAGCCAAGGCTTTTATGGCCACGTGGGGCGAGTTTAGTAATCTCGCAAGCGTGGTTACATAAATGGCGAGCTTGCCAGGACCGACGGGTCCTAGGTTATTGTAACTTTGCTTTGGCTATGCTAAGCCTTAGTGTGATCGGAGTTTGTAGTAATTAGTTGTTAGAGTAAAGTTAGGGTAGTAACGTTGCGGTTCCGCACTGCGGATTGGACTAGCCGTGACATGCACTATTGAGTCTGAGGGTCGCTCAAAACCTTCCTTTACAACAATTCACTGCGATCACAATGTTCAACTCATACTGAACTTCTTCAGAAGCAAGTTTAATTACTTGGCTTATCTCAACGGGACATTCCCTTAAGAGAAGAAACTACAGTCAGCAGTCAACGCCTACAGAGGACGATCCTGAGTCAAGTTCTTCAACGAACGGTGGGACGGCCGACCACCCTACTGCGGAGACTTCCTCAACAATATCGTCTAATACGGCTGCTTCAGATCTGACTGGACGTATTCTAACATGCGAGGATGAGAAAGCTAGGACGAGCCAACCGATGCTACAGTTCCTGCTTTCGTCAATTTACTTATAACTTTAAATGATTAACCTAGTATGATAGTTAACTGGATTCTTTTAATTATCTGTTACATTATTTAAAGTTCATTACTATTATTCTGTTATGTTTAAAGTAGAAAATTTATGTATTTGAATTTTGCCGATGAAGTCCAATCTTTGTCGTCTGGGGGGATGTAACCTCCCGTAATAATCAAGGGACCTCCTGGGTTTCCACTCCAGGGGTGTGCGGTTACATAGAGGATTAACACACCGAGTTACCTCTGACCTTTCCCCGTACTATATAAGCATCGTCTGCTTATGACATAAAGTCAGTTCTCCTTTACTACTAAGATGTAGTAGTCGCTCGAGTGAAGGGCTTTGCCCTAGGATTGGACTTCATCCTTATTATCAGTAATTATGTTTAGTTCTTTAATTGTATAATGCAAGTGGCATTTAATTATTATTTAATTAGTTAGTTTAATAAAGTATGATTGAACCTAAGGAACAGTGTAGTTACTCTTAGTATTAGCCAAGGCTTTTATGGCCACGTGGGGCGAGTTTAGTAATCTCGCAAGCGTGGTTACAGTATTTTTATTTTTATAATGTATTTATTTTTAATTTCGAATATTTTATATTTTTGATTGGCTATAATTTTGAAATTTTTATTTTTCCATAACAGACTACCCAAAAGTAATGTATCCTAAGCTTAGCCTAAACACTGTTATCTGGATAATCCAGTAACCCGACCTCCATAGTAATAATGGTGTGTTAAGTAAGCTATGTTAGGTTTGAAAAGGGTCAGTTCGTCATCTTAAGACAAGGGGAATATTAAAAGAGGCTATAACTATATTAATTGTTGTGTAAGTTTGGTCATTGATATTCATGGGCAATCCAACTGACGATTGAACTTTTCCGTTATATCAGAAGTAAGATAAGGGACTAGAAGTATCGAGCTAACCAAACTCTTCACTTGGCGAAAGTGAATACTCTTGATAACACACCAACGGTTGGCCCTCTGGTAGCGGTTTCTGAATTTTACCTCCAAAACGTGAGACGCTCGCGGCGGTAGACGGCCGAACTAGATTCAAGCACCTGCGCCCGTGTTCCACGGCTTTAGGTTGAGGGGATGGGGGTAGGAAATTTTTTTGGAACTCGACCAATTTTTTTCTCTCTAGTGTAGGCGCGATTGAAGCGGCATAAAATCATCAAATTTGTTCACTAGTGCCAGGATCTATTACCAATGCTAGAGCTCTTTACTTCTAGTCCCTTATCCTACTTCTGGTTATATATATGTGATGGGCGGAGTGCTTGACTTGCATCGTCTGCTACGTTCATAAGGTGGCAACCACGTACAAAAGTGGGAAACCGAAACTTTTTCTTGTACTATATATATACTTTTGATTATATCTACAGAGGATTGTGGCGATTGTTTGATTAGTAAGGAGAAGTTACAAGTCCTAATTTATTACATTCCAAACCGAATCCGTCTCCCGCCTTTGCCCCATATAGGTTGATTATCATATTAAACACTTTTATCTTCTCCCTAATTAATGCAATAACACTAATGAATCCTTCAAGATTGCTCAGGAATTAGGTAGAAGCATTTCTAAATGAAACCTAGGCAGTGCAAACCATATACCAAGTGCAGGCGGCAAGGCTCCCACACAAAACCACAGGCAATAAATATCATTAAAAGACTCGTTAAAATGCTTAAGAGTTAAAGGTTAAGTCTCATAAAAGTTAGAATGTAAGAAAAATTTAATGTTACTGGTTCAATAAAAAAACTATAAAAACATTGTTAAAGGTATAATCAAGAAGCGATATCTAGTTTATTAGGGAGAAGGTTAAAGATGCCTAGGTATCCGCGCGCCATAGTCCCAGTCCCCCTTTCAAAATATAAGGGGGGACGTGAAAGGAGGCCGGGCTATTTCTCCTCAGTCAGAACATACCTAACTTTCGTCATTCACGTCGCGCTGACGTGAGTTTTCAAGAACCAATGAGATGCTGCTTGTAATTTAGAGGCGGGGATTAACTCCGGACTTACGTTTGGACTGGAGATAAAGCTAGAAACTTGGCTAATTTATACCTCCTCCCTAGTAAACTAGATATCGCTTCTTGGTATAATAATAGTTTATCACCCTTCTTGGCTCTTCACCTATAAGCATAATATCCCCTTTCCAAAAGTAGGAGTAACATAGAGTCCTAAGCTTGACCAAATTATATTTCTAAGACAGAACATACGGTGTTTCGATCATCCAAAGACGTTATGGCTTCAAACAAAAGGACTTTGCAGGACTGGTAACGTTGAAGCCCTATTTAACGCCTTTGCATCGAGATACCGGATGTTCCTTCTTAACCCTATCTCAAGCAGTCGATACTGTGCCCCACCCCTTTTGAAAAGAACCCATTGTCCGAAGAATGTACTAAGTTGTGTCGTCTATGTGTGAAGAAATTCAACCAAGAATAGAGAATTTTGAGTATACAGGGTGTTTCTGATAAGTCTGTCATAAATTAAAGGCCGACTTCCATCGAAAAGAGTTCTAGCGAACTGAAAACCGAGCATCGAGACTAACAATGGAGCGACCATGCGGATTTTCGAATCCCCGCTGGGGCAAAATATGGAAGGGTTCTAGCTAACTGAAAGCCGTACAATGTGGTTCTAGCGAACTGAAGATGAACGATAGAAATCCTTTTTATATTATTTCCTCTCGAATTCTTGCTTTCCCCTGAAGTAAATTCTCTATTGTGTATCTTCAGTTCGCTAGAACCACATTGCACGGCTTTCAGTTAGCGAGAACCCTTCCAACTTCTAATGACATACAAGTTACATTTTCGACTCAGAATCACCCAAAAAACATCTCCCTTATTTATGCCTGACTTATCAGAAACACCCTGTACCATGCAAACGATACTGCCTCCCCCGTTTGGAAATGGTCTATTACCCTCAAAGAAACTATACATTATGAGAGAGAATGAGGTTATCCTTGTAATAGTATCAAGAAGTACCTTATAGGTCTAACAAGAAGAGATAATACTACCCAGGGGTCCTTTTTGTTAAGTCTTTTTTTCCCCTGGAAATAACAACAGAATGTAATAAGGAAAACCGAAGGCTGTATCCGCATTATGCAGTATATACACTCGCTTTTAATAAGTTTACCCATTTACAAGGCAAAATGTGTTGTGTGCAAATCACGGTTTATTTAGGAGGAATTGAGTGGCTAATAAAGCCCGTTCAGACCAAGAATAAAGTGATCTGATCTTAGCCAGCTTAAACTTCTCCTGGCTTTATACATTTACCATAAGTTTATACGATATGTTCCATAAGTTTGAAACTACCTATACTTCGTAATGCTAGAGACTTACAGCTCGAGCTAGTTCGAGAACGACAAGCGAGAATTGACTACACGCGGTTTTGCAGTCCATCTTCCTAATTAGTCTGAACTAACCCATCGAGAGCAGCTCACAAGGAGCCGCTTTACGAGAACCTATGACAAGCTCTCTATAACTAGTGACAATCTTATGGAACATATTTTAAAAACTTATGATTTAGTCACATCGACTGCAAATTTAGGCAACACTGTTTTAAAAAATACAACAGTTTAAAAGAAACATCGACGGTCTTATATTAGGCTAACTCCCTCACACCAACCACACACAGTTCACTATTCAAATAAACCTCTTTTTTTCGGCTGTGTGCAAGGATGATGCTGTGTGTAGTATTTTTTATCATATTCATTGGGAGTCAAGCAACTAATTTGAAATTTTTTTTATTGAACACGGAGGTTTTTGATAGTGTAAAAACTTCCAGAGAGCCCTTTGTAGCGATGTTTCCAACGCTACAGTCGCACTTTTAGTGGAGCGCCCCACCGGAGGTTGTTGTCTATAATCAGTTTCTTCATTCCAGGAATATAAGCATGTACTGAGATAGCTTTGCGCTGAAATTTATACAAATCTGTGGGGGGTAAGGCTTTCAGGAGCACCACTAAACCTCGGAATCGTCCCTATCTTTTTACATTGAATGTGCATCTTCCAAGGCGAATATTACCGATTACGCTGATCGCTTCGACGTGAAAATTCGCATTTGGTGGTGCTCAGTACTTTCCTTTCGTAAAATTAAGAAAATACTAGCTGTTACCCGCGGCGTCGCTCGCGTGTAATAAAAACTTCCAATAAAATGTTATAAAGAATGGGTAGATTTTACTGATGACTAATAGTTTTGTATCACCCTAGGACCGAAGGCACTCGGCGTTGCCCGTCAGCCCGTCGGGACATTTTTTATTACTTTTCATGCCGACATTATTCGATAAAAAAGGGTTTTAAGTTTTTGGCCGCCATTTAAAAAGATGGCAACAAATCGAACCCAAAATACCATTCAGCCCATCTACATGTTAAAGGAAACCAGTGTACTAAATATTTATGAAATCGGTTGAAACGCGCGGACTTGGTTGCATAGAGAAGATTTTTAACATTTCTGGGCGACATTTATTAAGACGGCGACGGATTGGAAAAAATCTGTCTTAGTACGCGCCTACTACTTATGAGTAACGTTCCTGCAAATTTTCAGCCTTCTAGGGCAAGCGGTTAGGGCTGGGCGTTGATTATCAGTCAGTCAGGACTTTGATTTATATAGATATAGATAGATTTGGATAAGATTAAGTTTTTATTTTCCCACTAATCTACCCAAAGTCCTATGGAACACTACGCGTTGGGAAGTACTCCTATTGGACAAGGACACCTAGTACCACCTGACGTATTCGTATAATAGAGGTACTCCCAGTGCTTCTCGGGAAAGCCTAACGCGTAAGATTATATCATGCTCGCACTTTCTACTTGGTGAATCACATCGTCACTAAATTCAGTTCAAGTGCATTAATATTCTTGCTCATCTGACCGATTTTAAAATCTACATGGTCTCAGAATTCAACTCAATTAAATCTTGGTCTGAACGTAAACTGAAATAGTTTTTGTTATAAAAGAGAAGCGAGAGGAGCGAGGGGTTAGTCACTTGGATAATCAGGTGCACAAAAACCACAGAAATTGATTACTTGATTTCTAGAATTCTTAGAAAATCATCAGTAATCAAAATAATTCTTGTGGGTAATCAAAGGTAATCAGAAATCTTCGATAATCACTGAAAATCACGTGAAATCTTGAGAAAATCGGAAATAATCACATGATTTATTAGTAATCTTTTGTAATCACCTCGGTAATCAAACATTTCGTAAAATAATCACGCATAATAAATCGAGGAATTCGAAAATCCCAAAATAAAAATCATAATCAGTTGAAATAGAAATAATCACTGCATTCATTGAAATTCACGAAGAATCCAGTGGTAATCACAGCATTCACCAAAAATATCACCGGGATTCATTGGAATTCTAACAGGAATCACAAGTAATCTGCGGCAATAACCTGAAATCAGTGTAAAGATTATCGAAATCCAAGAAAATAATCGTAATCACAGAAATCAAGGAATTCGTTCAGGAATCATCGGAATTCACATAAAAATTCAGAAATTAGTAAATCAGGTGTACACAATTTTGGCGAATTGACTAGTCCCTCGGAGAGGAAGAGAATAAGAGAGAGAGAGAAAGACGGGCGGGGGGAGGGAGGGATGGTAATGTTTGGGCCTAACGATGGAACTGCTCTTGGTGCACTAGGCAGAGATGAAGTTGATGAATAATTAAGGCGAAACATGGTGGTACGGAGGTTGGGAATTGTTTTGTATATGGGGATGCTAGGTCACCAGTTAATTTTATCGATCAAAAGCTTTCCTCTCTTCTCCGTGCATTGACGCTTTATAAACAGCGGCGAAACAAAGAAGTAGATGTAATTCGAAGTAAGCAAATGCGTCTCAGACTAAGTGGGAATAAGTATTTTTGGCTTGAGATAAACAAGAACCACGAGTATGATATTTTGTAATAAAGACAATTATACCTACATGTTTGTGAACCAAGTTTTCAATTGACTTAACGTGAGTTTACTGTGTCAAGCATTTCGATGTTACCATAAGGTTATAAGATATGTTCCATAAGTATGACACTACCTATACTTGGTAATGCTAGAGACTTACAGCTCAAGCTAGTTCGAGATCGATAAGCGAGAATTGACTACATTCGGTTTTGCAGCTAGTCCATCTACCTATTTAGTCTGTGCTAAGCCTTTAACCGCACTTCACTAGGCGTCGCTTTACGAGGACCTATGACGTTTCACCTACGTCACTTCATGAAAAGTGAGTCAGTAACCAGTGAAAAACTTATGGAACATATCTTATGAACTGGTGATGTTACTAAAAGGGAAAGACACGGGGGTAAAACTTTGCCTTAATCTCGCTTTTTGGCGCCTGCGCTGTAGTCTTTTGTATCATGAGAGTGCGCAGAGACGGCAGTGTATCAACCCCCTTGTACGTCCGGATACTAGGGGTTGCCTTAACACTCTTTTCTACGTCGAAAAGGTCTGTTGTAAACGAACGAACAATGTGAAGCCGTTACTTTTAGAATAGTTCATAATGTTACACCATATGTAACATAACAGTTATAAATATGCCTTTTCATATTGCTATTTTATGTTGGAATACCGGTGCTAACTCATTTGTATGATTTCAAGACAGGAACTGTGTTGGAGTACTCTTCAAATGAGCATCATAGAACCAGTGACAATATAGCAAGATAGCTATTGTCAATCATATAGGAGTTTTGATTTTTAGAGTATTATATCAGCGTATCCTTGACGCCTCTTATTGGTTTAAAAGTATATCGCATTGTCTTCATTAGTATATAGATATACATTTGTGTTACCCAAATTTACATGCGTTTTGGGTAACAAAAAAATTAAAATACATGCACCCATTTATTCTAACTATATAAGTCAAAGTTCTGAATGATTGATAATCAACGCACCAGCCCAAAACGCTTTATCTAGAAGGTTCAAAATTTGCAGGGACGTTACTCTTCAGTTTATTAGTCATGCCTTAACAAAGGTTTTTCAATCCGCGGCCATCTTGAAAATGGTGGCCAGAAATGTAAAAAAAAAACTTTCTTAAGTCTGCGTGTTTCAATCGATTTCCCTCATAGCTTTAGGGGTTCAATATGCCGCCATCTTTTAAAATGGCGTCCAGAAAACTAATTAATGTCTTGAAGAACTGAAGGGCAAAGCCGGATGCCTTTCCTGCTAGTGTTTAATAAAAAATCTCATAGCTCGTAGCCAATTTTTCAAATTTAAGATTATATTCCTTTTGCAATATTCTTTCAGATGTTCAGGTTGATTATGAATTTTTCTTGAAATCCGTCTCAAAAATATTTCAATAACTTATAATACAGCTCTAACTTTCCTTTCAATATTTTAAAATATTAAACATTTTGGTTCTAATAATTAGACTGAGAAGTAAAGGTTATAAGTCCATAGTTTTGATACCGTTGGGCTAATGAACTTCTGTTAAAACGTATATAGCGTGGCATTGCTAAATTAAAAGGAAACCAAAGGGAGTTGTTGGGGCAGATCAGAGTAATTCGGTCGTGAAATCCGAATTACGTGTTTCGAATAATGAGTACACGAAATAAAAAAAATCTGATTCCAACTAATTTCGATATTGTTTTTTCTTTCTGTTCTTTTTATAGATTTTCTGTTTTCATTGTTTGTTTAATTAACTAAAATTTAAAATAAGCAGATAATTTAATCATCCGTTTCACATTACTACAATTAAGGAATGAAACAATTCTATTGGTTCAAGGATTATATTACAGAACGAAAATAGATATGAAGCCTATTTTTATCATTTTTTTATGTAAATCTTTCAGATTTTGGGTGGAAACGGAAACTTTTCTAAATTTACATATTAAAATAAAAAATATATCAAAAATTGTTTTCTAGTAATATAAAACCCACGGTCCATTCGAAACCCGAGGAAGGGTTAACCACTACCCAATTTTTGCTCACCAATTACGAAATACGCTTGATCTATTTTCAGTGTTATCAAACACTATACATCAACTACAAAGCCTAATTTTCCAGTTAAAGTTGCTTAGTATTACAAGGAGTGAGAAGCCCCTCGCCTATACCAAAATCCAAGCAGACCAAAAAAATCTCGAGACAATTTTATATTTACAAAAGAATATAAAGAAACAATTGTATACTCACTCCTTTCTTGTCTTTCCTGTAAATATCTTCAACAGCAGCTACGGTTGTCTTGCAAGCTGATGCGGATCCGCGAATGCCGTGTTGGAAAGCCGAAGCCGAACTGCAATCAGCACTGTTGGCCCTCGAGAACTTGGCTCTAGGAGGAGCGAGGCTTTCCTTGGCTATTCTCCGACCAAAGGATGAGAAAACGAAATAGAAAATAAGATTTCAAGACTATGACGACGCTATCATTCGTCGTTGCCGCCCTAGCCCTTAAAGCTATATACCGAAGACTGACGGGCTAAATAACAGTCCATATAACATAACATCCCCTCAATACGATCCCTCTCTTTTCTACCGCGTATACAGTTTCGAAATAGGCTTAAAAGATGTCGCGGAAATAGGAAGAATCACTGGAATAATGTTCAATTCGAGCGACTGAGGAAGGAAGCGGAACGAAGCGGCGGCAGAAGCTGCATCACCGTTAGGCCCGAAAGAAATTGAGGAGAAACCAGACCGGAGTAGAAAAGGCAGGAACTGAGGAAAAGCTGGGGAAAATCGTGGAAGAAAGGGAGAGACTAGGACTATACTATCTTCGTATTTCTTGCAGCTTTCTACTCCAGGCTTACTCGAATAGTTTCACTCCTCAATGCTCTTTCGTTTTAAGTCGATTTTGCGGGAAGGGAAATTTGGGAATGGCTCGTTTTTTTCGCTTACTTTTAAGAAAAAACCAAGATCGCAGCGATTTTTCTCCATTGAGGAGGATGCTCTTGAATAGATGGCTAAAAAAGGTCTTACTAGTGCACAAATTTTAAGACTTGGCACATATTGGTTAGAACAATAGATGTCTGTCTACCTGCATTCCTCTGATTATCAGTCACCATTAATCAACGGAAGGGAATCGAACGGAGCTTAAATGACGCAATTGCCAAATCAATTCGGTTCAAATGTACAACCTGATGTCTCTGATACCCTCATTTATACTTAGAAGTAACGATTAAGAAAAAAAGGGTAATGAGGAAATGTATCGTTTTCAAAGGTAATTCAATCTACGATCTCGTATTTTTGGATTACAGGACAGATAAGCCGTTAAAAATATACAGATGTATCATAAGTTTATAAGATATGTTCCATTAGTATGACCAGAAGTGAGATGAGACTAGAAGTACTGAGCTAACCAAATTCTTCACTCGGCGAAAGTGAATATTCTTGATAACACACCAACGGTTGGCCCTCTGGTAGCGGTTTCTGAGTTTTCCCTCCAAAACGTGAGACGCTCACGGCGGTAGACGGCCGAACTAGATTCAAACCCCCGCGTCCGTGTTTCGCGGCTTTAGGTTGAGGGGAAGGGGGTAAGAAATCTTTTTGGAACTCGACCAACTTTTTTCTCTCTAGCGTAGGCGGATTGAAGCGGCGTAAAATCCTCAAATTTGTTCACTAATGCCAGGATCTATTACCTTCACTTCTAGTCTCATCTCACTTCTGGTATGACACTACCTATACGCAGAGAGGGGCGTAGACTGTGTATCCCTTTTGTAAGACGGGATACTGTACGCGCCCAGTAGGGGGATGACACTGAGCTAAGAGGTAGAAGGGTATGACAATTACATACTGCCATGACTCTATGCTTCGTAATGCTAGAGACATACAGCTCGAGCTAGTTCGAGAACGACAAGCAAGAACTGAAGTCCTACACTCGGTTAATTTTGCAGGACTTCCATCTTCCTATTTAGTCTTCAGTACTAAGCCTTTGACAGCGCCTCACCAGGCGTCGCTTTACGAGAATCTATGACCTACATCACTTCATGACAAGCTCCAGTTTGTAACCAGTGACAAACTTAAGGAAATTATCTTATGAACTTATGGTATATTACAGTACAGAAGACATGGCACCAACACGAGTCTCACAAAAAGTCAAAAGTCGCGAATAATAAATGCATTTATCTGAGATCTAGAACGTTTTTCAGGCCAAACCGTAGACCAATTTTTCTCAGTGGCATCAAGAATTGATATCTAGTTTACTAGGAAGAAGGTATAAGATCCCTAAGTATTCGCACGCCTTAGTCCCATGCCCCCTTTCAAAATACAAGGGGGGACTTAAAAGGAGGCCGGGCTATTTCGCCTCTCCTCAGTCGGAAAATACGTAATTTTCGTCATTGGCGTGGCGCTGACGTGAATTTTCAAGAACCAATGAGATGCTGGTTGTAATTTAGAGGCGGGGATTAACTCCGGACCTACGTTTTGACTGGAGATAAAGCTAGAAATGTGGCGAATTTACACCTTCTCCCTAATAAACTAGATATAACTTCTTGGTGGCATATAAGGATGGGAACTGTTTTTTTTTTATTTTTAACCTTTCCAGAAAGAGTGGCATCTCTACATGCATGGAGAGGAGACAGTGTCCGTTATTTATTTTCACTTGGACTTTAGAGATGCATTATTGAAAAGACGTTTCAAGGATCGGTGGTGGGATGAAGGTTTTAGAGAAAAAGAATGGGAGATTGGATGGGGAGATTTTGGGAACCAAATAAAAGATAAAGAAGAGATTTTAGAAAAGGGGATTTGGGATTGCGAGAGGCTGCATGGGCAGTCCGTGGGTGGACATCAGATTCGTTTACGCTGCGCCAAGAATGTACGTGATCAACGGCTTTAGCTTTCTTTCCGCGAGACATTCTTAGAAGCTGGGAGACCTTGAAATAACGTGGGTGTTGAGAGTACGCTTCGGCTTAAACCTTAAGTAGACATCGTATACTTGAAGTAAATCAATGGTTTAATGGTGAAGGCTTGCAGAGTGTAGACAATAACCTACTCAAATTCAATAAGGAGGTACATTTCTTTCATTGAGCACCGAAATTATATGCTAGTTCTATTAAAGGAATAGTAACGTTCAATATCGTCTATACCAGCTAGAAAACTTTAATAGTTTTAAATACCTAAAAATGTGAAACCGTAGGCCTAAGTCCAATAAGTTAGCTTTGATCATTGAAAATAAAAAATACAGAGTGTTGCTGATAAGTCTGCCATAAATAAAGGGACATGTTCTTTGGGCGATTTTGAGTCAAAAATGTTCTATGACATTTTGCCGTCCGGGCCACTGTGTTTCATAATTGACTCCTTAATTAAATTAGCATCGTCTTTCAGTTTTTTCATTGTGTGGCAACAAATCTTTAGGTTGGGATTGGCGTTTGCTCCATAAAGAGTGAATTATGCAACACCCTAACTATTACAAGTAACAAGAGAGTGACGTCTTAAATGTGTCCTTTTCTTTAGGCTATTGGTTTAAACCAGTTTTAACTAATAACTCATCACATTTTTACAGTATGAATAGATGTAGACACTCGCGCTTACTTTACAGCAGCTACAATAATTATTGGAGTACCTACAGGAATTACAATTTTCAGATGACTAGCCACAATTCTTGGAGAAAAATTAAACAAAGATCCTTCTCTTTACTGAGCCTTAGGGTTTCTATTCTTATTTACTATTTTGAAACCTTGTAAACCTACAAAACCGGGTGAAACTGTGTGAAACACTTCTCCATTTTAATCTATTCGAAAAATATTGCTTCGATCCAAAATTTATTGTCTTGTTTATACCCTATCTTGAATCCATCGTGAGCTGCACCTCTAACGAATTGAATATGACCCCACTGCATTGTTATACAGCGACAAACTGAAAATACTAAGTTTGAAGTTACAACTGAAACGGAAATTTTAAAGTGGCCAGACTTTAACGTCAGTGTTTTGCTTCAAGCAATGGACTTTTGTTCTAAGTGGTGTCAAAATTCGTTCGATATCAAATAAATCAATGCGAAAATTTTGAATTTCCAGACTTGATAAATTTGATGGCAGTTTTCTGTTTTGTTTCGAAGTAAAAGTTTGGTGCGTGGGATAATTTTTTGTTAAGCATAATTCAGCCTTAATTTAATAAAGGTAGCATACATCTTTCTTTATACTCTAACGTCTGAGGTTTAAAATAAATTGATCATTATTATCTGGAAAATGTTTGGAGCCTAACTCGGGCCTTAATTTATTATAGGAAGTCAGTTTTTATCTTACTACCATCGAGATAAGGTTTAAGCCTAAAATTACATTCCTCGACTAACTAAGCAACCCTCCTTACTTAAAGAACAAGTCTTTTAAATATTACATCTTCATTAGAAGTGACTGAGAGCTACATAGAAACCATGGAAACACTAAAATTGGAAAACTGTATATCCAGTCCAGGTGTATCATGGAACTCTAATCAATAAACGTGGTAGGTTAAGATTTAAAAGAGAGTATATCTGACAAGCTCCACACTGAACTCATGAAGGTGGAAGTTTACATGTCCCGTATCAGAAGGGGATAATAGAAGAGGGATGACACTCTGTATCCTCTTAATACTATAGTTATGTAACATGGTTCTTCCAAGGCTCACCCTTTTAGTTTGCTTTTCCGCTCATCAAACTTCAAATGGGCATCGCACCGTAAGCTGAATTTTATAATTGTTTGGCACTAAATCCCCAGCAAAATCATCCCACAAGCCTCGTCAGAAATCGTGGGACGCTTCGTGGTACACTTCTCTCGAAGAGAAGTAATATATACTTCTGATATATAAATTGGTTTTTATTACAGAGATCTTCATTTTGAAGAAATTGTATATTTGATTTTACCCTTCACGACCCAAATATGTTGGTAAAATTATAATTTTATAGTCTGTGTTAAACAAGGTCATTAGACTAGACAGTGAGGGTTTTTGGCCAATAATGACTTTAACTACCACCTGCTTTACAAATTTTTCAGCAATACATATTTCAGTATATTTTTTCTATAGACCATTTCGAAAATTACACAGAGAAACCAACACAGGAGTGAGGCCGCAATTGGAGTATTCTCCTTTCACCAAGGAGCACCGCTTCAGGCAGTTAAAGTTGGCTAGCCTCCAGCTTATAGTGAACTCGGGCTCCGTCTGGCGAGGGAGAATACCCCAATGGCGGTCTCACGCCCCTGTGTGTTGGTTTCTCTGTATGTAATTCCCGAGCGGTCTATTAACTACAAATTAAAAAGTCGAAATCAGAAAATCTCACGAAACACTTTTCAAATTTCATAACACAGAGCTTGTGAAATTATTGATTATTTTAATGCTATCAGTTGGTTGTAGCAGGGATAGATGTAATTTTAGAAGTAGGAATGGAAAACAGAGTAATCTGGACGCGCGTCTAAGTCCACGACCTCTTCCCCTTTCTTCGAGACGGGGGGGGGTATTAAAGAAGAGGCGGGTCATAGCGACAGAGGTAAAATGGAAGTACGTATTTTTCGCCGTCCCCGTCAGCAACGTCATCAAAACGTAGTTTAAGTGAGCCAATAAGATAATTGAAAATTTTCGTTACATGTTGAAAGGAGGGGCTCTATACTGGGCTATGAGTCGGACTAAAGTAAAGGCTTACCGTTCTCCATTCCTACTTCAAAAATTAAATCTATCCCTGGTTGTAGGTATTCCGAATTTATTTACTGAAAAAAACTAAATTTTTTAAGGCGACACTTGTCCTTTAAAACGATAAGCAGATAATAAGGGATTATGAAAGCAAACCAAAACAGGAAGCTAAGACGAGAAAATAGCCGGAAGTATCGCGGAAGATTTAAAATTCAAGGAGTATATAGTCTACTTCCAATAAATAACATGGGCGGAAACCTATGAGTCAAAAATAAGGTTCAAAGGAAAGTCTCAGCCACACAATAGATCGCTTTTATCAGAAGCGAGATGAGACTAGAAGTTAAGGGCTCTAGCATTGATAGTAGATCCTGGCACCAGTGAACAAATTTGAGGATTTTATGCCGCTTCCATCACGCCTACACTACAGAGAAAAAAATTGGTCGAGTTGCAAAAACATTTCCTACCCCCTTCCCCTCAACCTAAAGCGGCCGAACACAGACGCGGCTCCTTGAATCTAGTTCGGCCGTCTACCACCGCGAGCGTCTCACGTTTTGGAGGGAAAATT
This sequence comes from Phalangium opilio, assembly GCF_054372755.1. Taxonomy (NCBI): domain Eukaryota; kingdom Metazoa; phylum Arthropoda; class Arachnida; order Opiliones; family Phalangiidae; genus Phalangium; species Phalangium opilio. Next base: position 8,827,370 of record NW_028324151.1, read on the forward strand.
CAGAAACCGCTACTAGAGGGCCAACCGTTCTTGTGTTATCAAGAATATTCACTTTCGCCGAGTGAAGAATTTGGTTAGCTCAGTACTTCTGGTCTCATCTCACTTCTGCTTTTATGTATAGGATATGAAATTCTTAAACAGGGTGAGTAAAGTTATAAACTTCCTTTGACCTTTTGGAAAATCGCCCCGAGTCTCTCTCGATCCCTTTCCTGGAAAGTTTCAACAATGAGCTCGGGAATAGCCTGTTTTGCACAAAGGTCTCTCAGCTAAGTTGGCTTAAGTATAATCCTTCCTCTCTCCACACAATCCCGGTACTTGATCAGAGAATTTTTACTACAGTTTTTCTTTGTTTAAAGGGGTTGCCATCCCCCACATGACTCGATAGACTCCATTGGCCTTTCAAATATATTTCTTTTTAAAATTGAGGGAACTTAAGCGAGTTTAAAAACGATTTATTTTCAGCTCATAAGATCTCTCTCGAAGTTCTCTTACCAGGAAATAACAACAATGAGCGGAAGGAATACACTGATTTATGCAAAGTACAGTTTTAGAAGATCTCAACCCCAATAGATAGCTTTGAGATGGGGTAGTAGTACGTCACACCCTCCCAAGTCTTACCGCTGTTCTGGTAACCATATTGGGTGGCCTCAGCTTCCTGCTTTAAACCCACCAAAATGGCTGCGTAAATTATGTCACGAGACTCAGCTCCTCCTCCAACTGAAAGGTTTCTATAGACCATTTCGATGTAACGAAGAGGGAAAGATACGGGGGTAAGACTTTGCCTTCCATCTCGCTTTTTGGCGCCTGCGCTGAAGGCTTTTGTATCATAAAAATGCGCAGAGACGGCTATGGGTCAACCCCCCTTGTATGTCCCGATACCGAGGGCTGCCTACCATCCCCCTTTTTCATGTTAAAATGGTCTATAGACCATCCCTTTATTCTAGTATTGAAGCAAACACACAGGGGGAGACAACCATCTTTGATTTTTCCCTCACGCCAAGAAGCAACGCTAGAGGCTGGCTATCGCGTGTAGTTAACTCGGGCTCCATCTGGTGTTGCCTCGGTAGCGGCCCATCTCTAGACCTTAATGTTCGCGCAGCCAAACTTGAGGAACTCAACATAATCCCTTCTAAAACCTTTCTTCTCCTCGTGTTACTGATATCAACCATTCACGTATTTTAGTCAAATTAGGTAAAAAAAATCGTAACTGTGCATTAAGAAAAAGTATACAGGGTGTTTCTGATAGGTCTGCCGTTAATAAAGGGGAATGTTCTTTGGGCGATTTTGAGTCTAAAATCGTCTAGAACATTTTGCTCTCCGGTCCACTGATTTCAAGTTAAGATCGCCCAAAGAACAGAGTTATCAGAAACACCCTTTATAAGATTTGTGATCCTACACTATGTTTTACTAGGGTATTTATTACATTTTCTGACATTTAACATTATCGTAGTAACGTTTCGAACTCGATAAAGAAAAACATGTTAAATGAACGATAGGCAATTTGCTATTTCAAATTTATACTGTATAAAACTCAAGGTGAAGGCAATTTTTGAAGAAAAATACACCCTTAGGCAACAAAGTTTACAATATATTGCACCCTTTCTAGTAATTCTTCGCTCGTGGTTTAAAGATAAAGAATGAAAAACAGGCAAAAAGAAATCAGAATCATTTTCATGTACACTGGTAGACCATTCTTCCGTTTTCAATATATTTCAAGCTCTTAGCCTTGGGCCATTTTTCACACACTGAGTACAACTCTGAGCTGTTCGGAGTGTCCCTCGACATCCCAACAACCCAGCTTAAAATCGAAATATAGCGCTGGAAGTATAATATTGGAAACCTCTGGCTATTCTAGAATTTTTTACAAAGAGAGGATGAAATCTTACTCTAAACAAATGGTCTTCTTTTTAAGTTTTAAACCACTAATAATAATAATAATAATATTTATTTAGCGGGAAAAGACCGCAGGCAACCACAGAGGCAAAGCCTATACAAGGTGCTTACCGGGACAAAACAAAAAAAACACTAATTACACAAAGAAAAATAAATAAATAACAACAGCGAATAACTAATTTAAATTACAATCCAAGAGCCATTTATCAAGAAAAAATTTGGAAATTAAGGACCGAAACTGGGGAACTGAAGAGTGAGAGGCGGCTTCTCTGAGGTGTTCAGGTAAGGCGTTCCAAACGTAGGCGCTTCTATAGAAAAACGAATTTTTCAAAGCAAGGCATCGCGCATAGTGAATAAAATACGTTGGGACAGCATTGCGGGGACTCAGAGCCATATACCGAGAAAGGTCGAAGTAGGGCGAGGTGGCAAGGCGGATGAGCGTAATAATATCACACACATCTCGACGAACTGATAAGGACAAGAGATGTAAAGTGCACAGTTTGTCCGCGTATGGTATGTGATTGGCCTCGTGTGGTTTAGGAGACTTCAGAAAAAAACTAGTGAAGCGCCGCTGAACACCCTCCAAGGCAGCAATATCCTGCTTTAGGTGGGGACTCCAAACTGGGGATGCAAATTCCAAGACCGGGAGACACATCGAGCGAAAGAGAGTGAGTGACGCCTTGGAATAACCAGTAGTCCTACGAATGAGCCCACACAAGCGCTTGGCACGGTTGGCAGAGTAGGTGACATGCGAACCCCACCGCTGCTAACCCTGAACCCTAGTAGCCTCATCAGGACAACTCGGGTAATGGGAACGGAGTTAATGTGATAGAAAACGTCATCCTGATATTTTCGCCTTGACAAGACCATGAAAAGGCACTTCTTGATGTTAAGCTTAATGTTGTTGGCAACTCCCCACTGAAAAATGCGGTTGATATTATTTTGCAAAGCAACCCGATCAGCCGCTGTTCGTATGTCTTGAGATATATAGCTGTCATCTGCATACTGATAAACAGAACAGCCCGCAGACAACACGGATGGGAGGTCGGCAACAAACAGGTTGAAGAGCAATGGTCCGAGAATTGACCCTTGAGGAACTCCAGACAAGACAGGGCGGTAGGAACTAAACTCTCCTCGGTAAATAACGCGTTGATATCGGTTGGACAAGAAGTTGCGGAACCATAGGAGAACGGCTCCCGAAACTCCAGCACGCTCGAGCTTGTAGATTAGGCGTTTGTGACAGACCGAATCAAAAGCCTTCGACCAGTCGAAAGAGACGACATGTACATCTGGCGGACTTCTTTCATCAAGAAAAGATGACCAGTGATGAAAAGATTGCAAAAGCTGCTGCATGCACGAACGGCCAGTCCTAAAGCCAAATTGTGACGAAGGTAACTTTATTCGAATAATTTGACCTTAAACCTTAAGGGATACATTAAGTGAACGCATCAGAATATTTGGTTCTGTGGATTTCAGAACTATATTGCGAGCGCTAACAAAGCTATTCCATTTCAAAGTAGAAGCATAAGTTAATAAGATATGTTCCATAAGTTTGTCACTGGTTACTGAGAGCTTGTCATGAAGTGACGTAGGTGAACGTCATAAATTCTAGTATAGCAACGCCTGGTGAGGTGCTTTCAAAGGCTTAGTACAGACTAAAATGGAATATGGACTACAAAACCGAGAGTAGTCAATTTCATGCTTGTCGTTCTCGAACTAGCTCTCAGTAAGTCTTTAGCATTACGAAGTATGGGTAGTCTCATACTTATGGAACATATCTTATAAACTTATTTTAGTAGTAATATTCGTATAAGTTTAAGAGGATGACCCTATTGGCATAACCATAAACCTATAATGCATATGTATGACTGTAGAATAGTAGTTTATTATCAGTAAAAGTTCATAGATAAAAATAAAAAGTATACTTCGTTCACAGTTCCCAGAGTTTGACTGTATATGCCATGTAAAATGAGAAGCAAAGCACCCTCCTCTCAACGCCTACACGAAAAAAGAGAAGAGCTCTTTATAGAAAATAGTTCTCTATAGTGGCGATCCAAACGTTAATTCTTGGTACTACATTACGCCTATTCACGCATGTTGCCTGTATGCGCAACGGGCCTTGAAGTTAATCATACGCAGAGGGGGTCAACACTATTCTGAGGGTAAAGAAGGGGTTTCTATTATTACACGGGGCGAGCAAGCTTCAATGAAATACACTTTATATTTTTATCTATGGACTTTTGGTATCAGCATTGCCCATAATGGACAAAATTAAAGAGACTACGGCGCCATCTTCGTTTAAAAATATCTCCCCTAAACCGGAACAGTATAGAGCCATGACCTACTGTAATTTTCAGCCAAAGTGGTTACGGGTTGAGATAAAGATCACAGTAGGTCACGAGTTCTGTATACGAAAAAAAAAACGAGACGCGTGGAAATATCCTTTAAATCCATGATACTTATGATATAAAATTAAGTACAAGAAAACCGACAACCGTACTGACACAATCTTTTTACCAACTATAGATTTAAAGTACAGTACCATGGTGCCCTCTCAAAAGACGGGGTTGCGTACTGTAGTTCAAGTCCAACTTGGCGTGGAGATAAATTCTATAGAATCACATTTACTTTCCCTTTCCATTTTTCCTTTTTCCTAAATTGGGGTTCCTAAACTCGCAAGAATTTTTTCCCCATATTTTTCACCAGGGAAACCTGACATATTTCAGTATTAAATGAATAACAGAAACGACCCCCGTGTATACTGATAAGTAAAGTCAAGGTGAACGGACACGACTTGCACCGAAATACACTGCTGAATGCAGCAGGATCGCTAAGCCTAACGTCGTCCCTTTCAATGACCGGAAGAAACGAGAGCCTATATCTACTCTCCAAGCGTGACGAGAGATTTTTTTCTCTCTTTCCTCGCTCCCTCTAGCGCCGTTTATACATAATTCATAACCATATAGGACATGCGGAAAGGGAGTACGTGGGACAGGCTCAGAAGAAAGACACTTTGGGCTATACGGAGCTGCGATCAAGTAATAAGCAAGAGCGTACTATGTTATCGTAACCAGGATGACGCAATTTGTTCTCTTCTAAGGCGTCAATGATTTGTTTGGGTAGCTTGTTGAATTCAGTTCTGTTCATCTCTTAATTTAACCTTCTCAAAGGGGGTGGGTCTGCTTGATATAGGATTAAAAAGGAACATTTGATATTTGGACCTAAAGACGTTTGATAGTACCAGAATTAGGATAAGGGACTAGAAGTATCGAGGTAACCAAATTCTTCACTTGGCGAAAGTGAATATTCTTGATAACACACCAACGGTTGGCCCTCTGGTAGCGCTTTCTGAATTTTCCCTCCAAAACGTGAGACGCTCGCGGTGGTAGACGGCCGAACTAGATTCAATCACCCGCGTTCGTGTTCCTCGGCTTTGGGTTGAGGGGAAGGGGGTAAGAAATATTTTTGGAACTCGAGTAATTTTTTCTCTCTAGTGTAGGCGCGATGGAAGCGGCATAAAATCTTCAAATTTGTTCACTAGTGCCAGGATCTATTACCAATGCTAGAGCTCTTTACTTCCAGTCCCATATCCTACTTCTGATAGTACTTCAAAGTAACTTGTCCACCAAAGTCCATATTAATTGAAGCCCAAGTGTCCCATCTCAACTTTATTGTGTATTCTGAAAATGCGCTATCTGCAAAAGGCATCACTTAAAACATAACATCGTAAGTTCATAAGATATGTTCCATAAGTTTGTTATTGGTTATTGAGGGCTTGCCATGAAGTGGCGTAAGTGAAACGTCATGGATTCTCGTAAAGCGGCGCTGTCAAAGGCTTAGTACAGACTTAACAGGAAGATGGAAGTCCTGCAGAAGCGAGTATAGTCAATTCTCGCTTGTCGTTCTCGAACTAGCTCTCAGTCTCAAGCATTACGAAGTATAGGGAGTGTCATACTTATGGAACACATCTTATAAACTTATGATTATTCGGAATGAACGAAGAAAAGCCGGTTGCGTTGAATGGAATAAACAATTACATAATTAAAACATTCTTGTTGTGCAATTAACGAGGCTATTCTCATCTGGAAGCTTCTGAAGCTTGGAAATAGCCATTAATGGTAAGACAAGTGATAGTACATGATACGCGGGAAGAAATATGTTAGAGTTTAGTACATCTTCCATGAGCCTTGAAGGTACTCCATCTGGAAAGACATTTGGCCTCCTGGTTACAGTAATCTAAAACAGTTTTTGCCTACAGCTTTAGGGACAAGGAGAGAGCAGATGGAAAAAAATTGCGAAATGGGGCAATATTGGAAATATTGGTTGTGACAAATATATTGCACCTAAACCCCTTATGGCGAAACAGTTTCGCAGATATCTTGCAAATTTATTTAAAGCACTTGTCAAATTTGACCGTAGAAATAAATATAAGGAAATCAAGTTGGGTATACTCGGTTGCAGACTTAGAATGGTCCAATCATTGCATATAAGAACTATTACTTTGTTAAATTTATAATGTTAAAAAATAGTTTAAAAATTTTTAATCAATTTTACTCACATATGCATAAAAAATCGTATTTTAAAATTAGATTCTTGCAAACTTTATTAAAGGAAGTATAAAGAGCAAAAATTTAGAGTGGTTACCTTAATTTTTAAAAACTGTATTTACTGGTTAAATTACCGTATAATTATGGACTTAAATTTTAGGAAATGTTTTTCGAAATGAGCCTTTAAGCAAGTGACGTTTAAGGTCTAGGGAGGTCTACAACAAACATCATGATCTGCTTCAAAGATGTAACGTGTGTAAATGAAAAACACTCCAAACATAACTTTAAAACGGTGTCACTTAAGGCAAAATGTTATAGAACATTACGGTTTTCTCAAATATAGATTTCCACTCCAGGACTATAAAAATATACAGTATTTATTGTAATACCGTGATATCAAGCGCATCAACGAACATGCAATTCATCTTTTAATGAACCGCCTGAACACTTCAATTGGTATCGCCTTAAAAATCGAAATTTTGTGTCAAAGTTATAATTTGACAATTAAGCGAGTCGCAAAAATATAAGCGACTAGCTGTTACCCGCGGCGTCGCTCGCGTGTAATAAGAACTTCCATCAAAATGATATAAAGAATGGGTAGATTTTACTGATGACTAACCTTTTTGTAGCACCCTAGGAGCGAAGGCACTCGGCGATGCCCGTCGGGACATTTTTTATTACTTTTCACGCGGACATTATTCCATAAAGAAGGGTTTTTAAATTTCTGGCCGCCATTTGAAAAGATGGCAACAAATCGAACCCGAAAGACCATTCAGCCCGTCTATAGGTTAAAGGAAACCAGTGTACTAAATATTTGCGAAATCGGTTAAAACGCGGGGACTTTGTTGCATAGAGAAGATTTTTTACATTACAGGGCGCCATTTATTAAGATAGAAGCGGATTGGAAAATCTTTCTTAGTACGCGCCTACTACTTGAGTAACGTTCCTGAAAATTTTCAGTCTCCTCGGGCAAGCGGTTTGGGCTGGGCGTTGATTATCAGTCAGTCTGTCAGTCAGGACTTTGATTTATAGGTATAGATATAAACTTGGACGCATCGAATGATTATATTGGGTTCAACGAAAAGCAAGCGTAATTTCAAATTCATATCTGCATTATTTGAAATTAAAACGCCCAAGTTACGAGGAACGCGTGGGAGAACGACATCTGCAGGTCTACTTTATTCAGGTGATCTCATTTCCAATTGAAAAGAGAAAGTGAAATGAAACCATTTCCATAAAATTCGACAAGTGTGGGACTAACATGTCTCGCCAAAGAATAAATATGTATTTGTTCTTCTTTATAATGTTAAATCAATGACGGATTAGTACGGTTGGGGCCCCTAGGCGCTATGTGTACGGAGGCCCACAGTGATATGAGAGCTGACCATCGGGGCCCCCTGAGCTCCAAGATCCCTAGGCTACAGTGCGTTGTGAATAATCCGACACTGTGTGAAATTACTGTAACTTGGAAAAACGGTAATTTAACAATCACATTGCGAATGCAAATTTTGCAAAAAATTAGATTTGTTGGTAAATTGGGATGGTAAAATCATGCTATGCTATAAATCAGCAATTTAACGATCACATTAAAAATTGAAATTTTGCGAAAACATTACAGATTTGTTGGTAAATCACATTGGTGTTCTATAAATGAGTAAGTAGAGGCGATAGTTGTTAATAGATTATGCGTGATCTATGGACGCGACCACGGTAAACCATACGGTAGGCTATAATTCAGTAGATTTGAGTGATACATGGTATATTTAAACTGAGAATTAGATGGAGGAGAGATTTATTATTTCTAGTGATCGTACGGGGTGCGATTTTTGTCGGGTCGGGCTCCGGGTCGGGGTTTTCCTTTTTATAAAATAAACTTAACTAACATATTCTAAAAAATTATACATAGTAGCTATGTACTATGTAATGCAAGAAATTTATTTTCAGTAATTTAGTTCCAAGTTATCACTGCTTTACTGAATCCAATAGTAGGCGAATCTGCCATATCATTGCTATCTGATAGAACGTCGTGGAAGGGATTGGGGTAACTAATTGTCCCTGAACATGCGCAACTTCCATTTGTAAAGATTTCAAATTGTCCTTGTCCTTGTCCTTTGTCTTGGGTAGTGGCTGAATGGGGTTTCAGGTACTCGTGAAACTCTTCTACCACTCTTTCAATTTCGAAATCAATTGCTCGCAACTTAACACACAATTAATACATTGGCGTTTGACGGACAATGAAATTGCCGACATATATCAGTTTTCTACTGGCTTTCGAAGCCTCGAGACAGAAAAAAATTAAATATTCAAGCTCGCCCTGATCAGATTTGAGTTCCTATCTACTCTATCACAAAGCGCGACCATCAATAATAACTTACCCGAATTTTTTAAAACCCGACTTCAAAATTGACTGGCCGGGTCGGGTCGGGTCGGGTTGGAAAATACCGGGGATCCCCGACTTCCCGGGTCGGGTTCGGGTTCCCCGTACGATCACTAATTATTTCCCACAATGTTTTTCTTTTTCGTATTTATAAGTTTGATGGTTTTAGAATCCATTTCAGACGCAATAGGAAGAAGGTTGGAATTTTAGTTTCCCTTTAAACGAAAATTACTTTTCTCAGAAACACCAAGTCCATCCTCATCCCTCGAAATCATTTCCAAACTTTCCTTATCTCGAAATCCATTTCCATCTAGTTACCAACCGAACTTGGAACTGAGCTCTAACGGACAGAAAGTGTCCTTAACGACCACAAGCGAATGAATTGATTCGTTTTAACCACGACAATACGACTTCCGTACATTTGAGGATGTGTAAGTCAACAAATACCATTTAATAAGAAAATTCTGATGCGCGCCAGCAAGGACATTATAGTTAAAGGTGAATGTTTCAGCTTCACTTTTCTGTCACTATGTTTAGAAGACGTCATGCAATAGACTATTTTTAAAAATTGCACACAGAGAAAACAACTCACATGGACGAGGCCACCATTGGGTATTAAATCTCGCTCCAATAAGACCCGCCAGACGGAGCCTGAGTTCACTACACGCGGAAGTCTAACCATCTCGCACTGCCTATAACGGTGCTTCATGTCGAGAGGAAGAATACCCCAATAGTGGCCTCGTCCCTGTGTGCTGGTTTCTTTGTATGTAATTCCGAAGCGAAATGGTCTATATGGCACTACTAAGGATAAAAACAAGCCGGATAGAACAACTTTTGAATTCAGAAAACGATAGCGATTGACAATTTAAAAAACCTTAATTACTTCTTATGTGTTTTTCATTACTTAGTCAAGGGGACCAAGCATATATCCCTCGTCACAACTTGGCGACCAGTCGAATATCCCTACCACCACTATCCTCGCTAATAGACCATTTCAATGTAATTAAAAGGAAAAGACACGGAGGTGAAACTCCGCCTTCCATATCGCTTATTGGCGCCTGCGCTGTAGTCATGGTGTATCATGAGAGTGCGCAGAGACTTCAATGTATCAATCCCCTTATATGTCTTTCCATGTTATTCCCTAAGATGCAATGACGAAAACGACTATTTTCTTGCTAACTATAAAAGAATCGTGGAGACAAAGCGCTTTGTTAGAGCAGTATATTCATGATCTCCATAATAATATTCTCGTCAAAGGCAAAGGCACATAGGAAAAAAGGGTTTTTCTCGGCTAAAATATCTCTGGCTTTATTTTTGTTGGGGGAGCGTCCGTCCGTCCTCGATTCTTCTTTATAGTATCTTGACGCTTGGGAGAGTGGGAACATCTTTCCCCATTTCAATTCTTCCATCGACGGAATAGGTTCGCCGTGTGAAGGGAGTTAATCGATTCCCGAGAGGGTAAAAAGGCTAAAGCTACCACCAGGCCAAAAAAGGGCCAATAGACTGAGAGGGGGAGGAAACAGGAGCCCCGAATAACCTATAATTTAGTCACGTGGCACGCCATCAAAACTAAATTGGGTTGAACAGATGAGATTTCGTTCGACGTGGTTTGCTTGGTGGTATATAGGCCTAGAGTGAAAACGAGATTTTATTGATTGAACCTAGATCATTTACTTCGATAGACATCGTTGTTAATAATAGATCATTTAACGTTCTGATACAAATCCCGTGTAAAATTAATTTTTTGTCAATCGCGCAAGTATGGTCAACACTACTTTATGCTTCAAATACAACTAAAACTTAGTTCTATTACCAAACAACCTTTAAAGGGAGGGTGAAGTTATGCTTAAAATCTGAACCTAATTGTATTTTTAAAACCATTCAGAGGTATTTGAATCTAATAATAATAATCTAAGCTTTGCCTATGAAGGGATTTCCACACTAAGCCTGTGGCTTGTATACAGGTGGGTCCCTGAATGTTTCACTATGCTGATTGGTCTTATAATTAGTGGAAGAATCGTTAAAAAAATCACTTGATTTTCCACTTCACCCTCCCTTTAACCATATAGGGTGTCTCTGAAACGTCTGGAAGAAATTATGGGGATGTTCTCTTAATAATTTTGACTCGAAAATGTTCTATGACACTTTGCCGTCTTAATGGGCCACCATTTTCAAGTTAAGATTGCGGTGTTTTATGAATTATTTCTTAAATTTAATTAGCACTATCTAATGAGCAGTTTCTAAATTAAATTTAAGGGGTCATCCGTAAAACTCTCCAATCAAAACCGTGGGCCAGACGGATTAAAGGTCATAAAACATTTTCGACTTGAAACCTTCAAAGAACTTCCCCGGCATAAATTCTTAAACATCTCTCTGAAACCCTTAGTGTAATCGTAAGTTCATTAGAAATGTTCCATAAGTTTGTCACTGGTTATAAACTGGAGCTTGTCATGAAGTGACGTGGGTCATAGTGAGGCTGTATCAAAGGCTTAGTACAGACTAAATATGAAGAGGGACTGTAAAACCGAATGTAGTCAATTCTCGTTTGTCGTTCTCGAAACTAGCTCGAGCTGTAAGGGCTCGTTTTCATAGGCGCGAGTTGCGTGAAAATTTCGAGCGAAAGCGGAAACGTTCGAAAAAAATACATTACCGCGCGTATTCAAGCTCGTGAAGCGTGAGCGTTTTCGAATTTTCTAGCTTCTATGAAAACGAGCCTTAAGTCTCTATCATTACGAAGTATATGAAGCGTCATACCTATGGAACATATCTAATAAACTTATGGTATAATGTACGTAAAAGAAGTTAGTTTCATTTAACCCACTTCTTATAAACCTCACTTCAGTTGAGGTGGGTATTGGTAATCAATACGATCGTATTCTTCAGAAAGTCTGCACTCTGCCGCAAGAGCATCGGAACTAAACTTCAAGATCGATTTAATTTGAAGTTTGCGGTAAAAAAGGGGTTCTACAGCGTGTGGGTGATACGGCTGGGAATCCCACAAACATTAAGAAAAATTTATTGATTTTAAAAAGAGAATGTCCAGGTTTTTCTGTGGGAAGGAATTTCTTTTGGGTCTGAGTTTACTAGGCTACACTGAACTAAATTTTCATTTTCATAAAAGCTTATTGTAATAAATTTACTATATAATTACCGATCTACACCACTAATAGTTGTACTAGGGATACATTTAATTTTAAAAGTAGGAATGGAGAACAGAGTAAAGTGGGCGACCGGACCCCTTCCCCGGGACGGAGGGGTATGAAAGAAGAGGCGGGTCATAGCGATAGAGGTAAAAAAGAACTACGTATTTTTCGCCATCCCCGTAAGAAACGTCATCAAAACGTAGTTTAAGTGAGCCAATAAGATAATTTAAATCTTTCGTTACGTGTTGGAGGGAGGGGCTCTATACTGGGCTATGAGTCGGACTGAAGTAAATACTAACCGTTCTCCATTCCTACTTCTAAAATTACATCTATCTCTGGTTGTACTATTGTACAGGACGTTCCTGATAACTCTGCCATAAAATAAAGGGCATGTTCTTGCGGTCAAACTGAGTAGAAAGGGTCAAATAACATTGGCTCCCAAACATTGATTTGCCCCTAAAACAAATGATGAGTAATTAGTTCTTCTTTGTACCAGCGTATTATTAAATGGGTAGACGTAACCCTTTGAACTGTTCTTATTTAACAGGCGTAGGCCTACTTCTACCCATTTAATAGTAAACTTATGCTAGATAAAGGTTCAATAACGTTCTTAGATTGAAGCCTACTGAAGGCTCCACATGTGTGACTACTATCTCTGAAACTAAATGTTATAGACCAAATGTTCTTTGACCGCAAGAACACACCATTTAATTCCCGGCAGACTTATCAGAAACAAACTGTAATAGAAAGCCTATGATGCTTAAACGATTATTTTAGGGTCCCTAAAACAATATAATCAATCACGTGACTATAAAGGAGAAAGCTAGAAAAGACTGGTTACTGAACAAGGCCTATATTTTCACATGCTAAATCGTGCAGTTGCTTTTTCACTTTAATATATTTAAAAATATTCCATACTTTTTTTTTGCTAAAATGATAAGATTGCAATCCTTAAAAAAGTAAGACTTTCCTCACTAGGGTTATATCTAAGCAAACAGAAATAAAGATATCTTTTGCTAAACTTACAAAAATGAAAAAAATAAATGTAAAGGTTCTTTGCGCTCGGATGGTTTTTGCATTACCCGCTCGGCATTACCAGTGTAAAAATATTCCATTTTGAAGAGAAATGCTACCTCAACCGAAAGCAGTCTGTCCAAGTATTTGTACAACTCGCTATCTGGGAATGTTCATACCCTTAACAGTAGTCAACCCTGTTGCCCTCAATGCTATGGCACTTTGATCTCAGACCACCTAACCAGGGACAGGCAACTGAATAGGGAATCATAACTCGAAAACAGTGGCTCAGACGGCAAAATGTCAGGGAACATTTTCGATTCAAAATTGCCCAAAGAACATGGTGAACTCGGGCTGAGTCTGGCGTTATAAAAAGCAAACACTGTTCGTTGTCTACCGGGCCGAAAACTAAGAGTGCCTTTAAATATTTTGCCTTTTTGCAAAAAAAAAAGAGCTGAAAAATCGCTCAAAAGGAACCGTTTATTACGAAATTTGCAAGTAAACGACGTAATTTTAATACTTTTTCAGAAATCAGCGTTTCCTTCAAATAATCGCGCTTAAATAACGCATAATTCACACATTGCATGAAATTTATGGCGTAATAATTGCATAATATTGGTGTAATTCGTGAAGAATATTATTCGTAATTTTCGTGTAGTTTCACATTACCATGAATTTGTTCACTAACATAATTAACTAACAGGCTCACGCTAGGTGCCTCTTACTCGGCAATATGAGCCTATCTAGTGGTAGTGAAGCCCACTCGAATACTGCGCTCAGCTTACGGACGTGAGCGCAATATTCGAGTGGGCTATGCCGTCTGCTACGAGAAACCGAAAAGCACGTCCTAATACCAATGTTTCCTTCCTTCTTACTGGTTATAAAATTTACGTCATACGAGTGGAGCGAAAATATGCCAACTCCTATCCCCTTTTGACAATGGACTACTACGAGATGGAAATTACGTAAATAACATACAGCCCCTCGGTGTACGCTATTGAAACAAGTGCAGGATTGTTAAGAAATAAGTATTATTATTATTATTATTGTTGATGAGGAGGGTACGCGCCCTAGCACCGATGCCAAAGGCATATTGTGCATCCTCGTAATCAGGCCTTGAATAGGCCTGTAGCTGCAGCGTAGCTAAGAATTCGCTCCACCGTGAGAGAGGAGACCCTCGAGGGTTCCAGGGTGTGTGAATCAAAATATTCTAATCTAAGCGAGGCGAAGTAGTCGCACTCGCAAAGTACGTGGGCGGATGTTTCTTCCATCTCCTGACACGACCTACAGAGAGGGTCGTCGGCAAGACCCATCAGATGGAGGTGCCTATTAAGCCGGCAATGCCCGGTCAAAAGACCGGTGGCCAGCCTAATATCCCATCTGCCGAGCGAAATTAGGTCCCTAGCACGAGACCTGCAGGGACCATCGACAAACAACTTTGTCTGTCTCTGGCCCTCCATGCTGTGCCAGAGCTGATTTTGTATGACAGTCAACCTGTCATGCAGACACCGTTTGACGTGCCTGTAGGGGATGGGGACGGCCGGCTCCGGCCCCAAGAGCTTGGCCTCCGCACCCCTTTTCGCAAATCTATCGGCTTGCTCATTGCCATAATATCCGCTATGCCCTGGCACCCAGTACAGCAGAACCCTGTTGCAGGATGCCAGTCGCGCTAGCAGGTCGAGGCAGCTACGCACCAGTTGAGAAGAAATCTGACACTGGTTCAGAGCGTTCAGGGCAGCCTGACTGTCAGAATAAATTCTCACAGTCCGTCCGGTATACCCTTTGTTAATACAGTAATCTGCGCAATAACAGATCGCGGCAATTTCAGCCTGGAACACACTAGCGAAGGTGCCCAGGCAAGCAGAAAAGCCGACCCTTGTGGTTTGACAGTAATAGCCGGCGCCAGCGCTGGAATCAGTCTTGGAGCCATCGGTGAACCAAATGGTTTCACCCCCAGTGCCAAGAGGCAGCAGGTTAGTCCACTCTGCCCGACTGGGGAAGTGGATACTGAATGGCTTAGTGAAATCAAAACTGGTGACGGTTTTGTCAGAGCACATCGTAAGCGACGGCTCAAGTGCGGCGTACTCCCGAAAGAGCTTCGTATGGCTGTAATCCCAAAGTCTTGGAACCCAACAGCCACTAATGTTGAGCCTGTAGGCTCCCATGACAGCCTCCTCCTCAATGAAGAGATGAAGAGGAAGCATGTCGAGGAGCACCTCCAGGGAAGCAGTTGGGGTCGATCTCATGGCCCCCGTAACACCAATGCAGGCAAGCCTTTGAAGCTTGCGCAGGGCAGCCTGCACCGTCTTAAGCCGGACCCTTGTCCACCAGACAAGTGCCCCGTAAGATAGTATGGGTCTGATGATCCCAGTATAGAGCCAGTGTACAGCCTTGGGGTTGAGGCCCCAAGTCTGGCCGACAGAGCTCCTGGTCCTCCAGAAGAGCATCTTGGCCTTCTTAATACACCGATCAAGATGCGGCTTCCATGTGAGTCTACAATCAAAAGTCACCCCCAGGTATTTCACCTCGGAGGACTTTGTCAGGACCTGGCCAAAGAAAGAGATATCATTGAACAGATCCTTAGTATTCTTCCTCGTAAAAGGAACAAGGACAGTTTTATCAGGATTAACGGTGAGGTTAACCGCCTGACACCATTGCTCCACGCTAGAGAGAGCAGATCTCATAAGCGCGGTAACAGTATCCGGGAACTTCCCCGTAAAGACTATCGCTACATCGTCCGCATACCCGAAGCAGCAACAGCCCCCAGCACCCCCGAGCCTCCCCAGGAGCTCGTCCACCACCAGGCACCACAACAGGGGGGAGAGCACTCCACCCTGAGGGCAGCCCCTGCTGGTAGTCACCCCTAGAGAGTCCCCAAGGAGGGACGCCGACACCTCGCGGTCGGTAAGCATGGACTTGATCCAGCGGCCAAGAGTGGCGCTGATGCCAAATCTCTCAACAGCTTCAGTAATAACCGAGCTAGAGACCTTGTCAAAGGCCCCCTCGATATCGAGGAAGACAGCCAGTGAAATTTCCTGAAACTCGAATGCCCTATCCAGGCAATTCGTAAGGCCGTGAAGGGCCGTCTCAGTGGATTTGCCTTTTTGGTAGGCAAATTGTGAAGAAGAGAGAGGAGTTACCGAAAGTACCTCGTCTCTGATGTACCTGTCCACCAACTTCTCCAGAATTTTGAGGAAGAAGGAGGTCAGGCATATGGGTCTAAATGCTTTCGCCTCGAGATAGGAAGCCTTCCCGGGCTTGGGAATAAAGATGACCCTAGAGCGTTTCCAGTCACGAGGTATGTGACCGAGAGCAATGCAAAGTCTGTAGATCTTGCATAGCGGAGAGGCGATGTGGTCTAAGCCCTCCTGCAAAAGCAGAGGGAAGACCCCATCGGGTCCCGGAGACTTGTAGGGCTCAAAACAGTTGACAGCCCACCGAAGCTTGGGAATCGTGACAACCTGTCTGGCTACAAGCCAGTCTTCCCTCTTAGCCCTGTACAAGACAGGGTAGAGAGAGTCAGGGTTTGTTGGATTAATAAAAGTAGAATCAGGAAAATGGACCTCCAGCATATGCTTGAGAGTCTCAGCCCCAGATTTAGTGTACACACCCTCCCGTAGCTTAATAGCATTAAGTCGATGTGTGCTGTCGTGCGCTAGAATCTTCATGACCCTAGCCGTGGCAGGGACATTGGAGATTTGCTCACAGAAGGTCCGCCAGGAGTCCTTCTTAGCAGCTCTAATGGCCCTGTTGTAGGCGTTAAGGGACTGCCTGTATCCAGCCCAGTCACCCGTGCGCTTGGCTTTGTTAAAGAGCCTGCGCGTGTATTTACGAAGCCGGCTGAGATCCGCGTTCCACCAAGGGACAAGCCTCGAGCGGTTGACGGTCTTAAGTGGGCAGTTCCGGTGGAACGACTCCATGATGGAGCACTGTAAATCACCAGCAGCCCGATCAAGATCCTTAGGTGAAGTAAGTTTAAGAGTGTGACCCCCTCCGTAGCGTAGGATTAGGTCTTCCCTATAGCCGGCCCAATTAGTCCGTTTTGGGTTGCGTATCTCCGTCCCCGCCGGGACAGAAGTAATCGCGACAGTAAAGCAGATGTGCCTATGATCCGACAGAGACGGTTCATTTGACACATGCCAGTTAGACACGGAAGACACGAGGTTTTCTGTGGCTAGCGTGAGGTCAATGACCTCCCTTCTATTAGAAGTAACAAAAGTAGGTTCATTGTTTTGATTAAGAATATAGAGTTTACAACCAACTAAATATTCTAGTAAATCATCACCCCTCTTGTTGCAGTCAGAGCTGCCCCACGTGATGTGATGAGCATTGGCATCGCAGCCAATGATTAGCTTGTCCCCTCTCTTTTCACATTGATTGACCAAATTGATCACCTCAATTGTCGGGAGAGAGTCCGCGTCGTGGGCAAAGTATGCGGAGGCAGCCGTGATAGTCAACTTGGCATGCCCAGTGGCCAGGACTAGATTCACGGCCGCCGTGTCCTGGGAAGTGTACAGCGGTAGAGAGATACAACAAAGATCCCTCCGAACCAAAATACACGCCCTAGGTCTAGCAGCAGTTTGGTCATAGAATAGTGACCCCGCCGCGTCAAGACCGAGGATTTTGCCATGGCAAATCCACGGTTCTTGTATGAGGGCCAGATCAAGACCCTCTATAGCAAACCTCCTGCAGAGTACCGCAGAGGCCGCCTTACTGTGGTGCAAGTTGATTTGAATTGCACGTAGCGTCCCCATGGTCCCTAAGAGAGGGGTTCAGAAGGGACCTAGCTACACCTCATCGGTCCCGAGAGGGCTAATGGCACCTCCCCCCCCGACAGGCGAGCTCCCAGTCCCAAGATCCTCCCCCTCACCAGGACCACTAGGACGCTCATCGGCTGAACCCCGAAGGGTCCCATCCGATTCTTCCAGTAGGGTGGACTCATCCATGGAAGAACAGACTTCCGAATGAGCCACCCCCCCTTAGTAACTTGGGTATCAGTACCTCTAACGTGCAAGTTACTGCCTCCCAATCGGTACGTTTCCACTTGCAGTGACAAAGGCGTTGGAGATGTGTCCATGAAAACATCAACGGCCGAGAAGTCGATGCCACGGCGGTCCAACAAACACTGTATCGCCTCTCTGAATTCGAAAAAAAGACTGACTTTATAGATTTTCTCCACGTCAGATATATTTTACCAAACCAACCGTAAAGTAACATCTTTCGAGGCTGGTAAAATTTCATAACCCGGTTCCTTTAAAACGTCGAAAGCGACGCTGAAAAACTCTTGACTAGGTATCTGTAAAAAATATGAAATAAATCAACAAACGTATGGGGTTTATCGGGAATACATTGATATCCATCTACTTAATTGGAATCTTTAATAGGCCATTTTCTTTGCCTTTCTGCTTGAACTAAAGGGGAGGAACTGTAAAAACCGTCACCCCTGATGTCATGCGTAATGTACTTGCACACGTGATATTGACGTACCACGACTCCAGCGACCTATCCCAGCCGAACCCAAATGTAAAAACAAGTTTTCTTTTCGTGTTCTGAAGGAGTAGACCTAGGGTCGACGGTTGTTCTATTTGTGTGTGCAATGATTCGTCTGACATAGACTGCCGGCCATTTTCCCGAGTATTCCTCCCACATTTCTAGCGTCCTACCGGACCTGCGTCGTTCCACAGTTAAAGGGCCGATTTCCCTCAGATTTCGCATGCTCCTCCATCATATTTTATGTGCGTAGCCAATGAAACGCGAGAAATGAGGTTGGGGCCGTTTAGTAAAGTTTTATGGCCTTCCCTTTACCTTCAATCAGATATTAGTATGAGGTCTGTGGGCTCTTAAAGATTCCAAGTGGAAGAAATCTATGTATTTCCGGGTTTATCGATAAGCCAATTTTCTGAATTAGACTTAGAGGCTAATTTAATCCGGCTGAAACAGATATTTCTACGGTCTTGCTTAGCAAGAAGCTAGATGCATAGGGCGGGTTCAAGCGATAACCCTTTTGCGAATCATAACGACAAAACAAAAAGTTTTTTTTTGCATGTGTTTTTTATTTTTGTTTTTTTAGAGAAAGAGGTTTTTTAATTCTGTACTGTCTAAACTAGAATACTTTTTAAATTTTTGATAACTATTAAATAGCGTTGAAATAAATAAATGGCGAGAACGAACTTTGCGAGAAACGAAACAAAATTCTCGTGGCACGCTCCATGCCGAATGAAATTTATCACGACATTTGATAAATATTACGCGCGATGCGACATTCGTGGCGCGAGACGTAGAGCGTGTAAGGGAAATTTTGTTAACAGGAAAGCTGGGCGTTATGCGATTGGTCGGAGGGGCTTAGTTAAAATTATCCATAAAATCTCAACCTAATTTGAATTTTAAAAGCATTTAGAGGTATTTCCTGAATGTGTCACTATGAAGACTGGTCTTATAATTAGTAGAAGAATCGAAAAAAATCGCTTGATTTTTCCTTTTCACCCTCCCTTTAACTTAAGCGTTAATAGAGTAAAGATTAGGGAACTATTTATCGCGTATGTGCAGGGCCGGATTAAGCAATTTTGCACCCGGGGGCCGAGATAGTGTGCGCCCCCTTAAGTCGGAAAAAACGGAACAGCAAATGTCCCTAAGGGGGAATAGTTAAACTCAATGCGCCCCCAACAAGCCTTGCGCCCGGGGGCCAGTGCCCCCCTGCCCCCCCCCTTAATCCGGCCCTGCGTATGTGATTCGGTTTAGTAACCCTACTCCAAATGCATAATGATGTTGGGAAGAATCATGTATCTTGTGGTACACTTCTCTCGAAGAGTATAATTATATACTTCTGGTATTATAAATAACTTGCTGCATTGGAACTTCCTTATGTTTGTTACTATTCAATCATGGACGGTGAATTCACCGTCCATGATTCAATACAAACTGAAAAAATTCTGAGAGCCTATATGCTAGCTTTTTTGCGAAGACCGTTGTGCAGCAGGTGAAACATTTCTACAGGCGCGCAACAGTCGACTCGCGAGGGAGACTCCCTGGGAGAGACGCGTCCGTTTATGCTCTCTGTTTATACATGTTAATTAAAATTAATTTCGCTGTGCCAGAGTTCCGGACCATCGTGAACATTGGATTTTAGGTCGCCTGATCGATTCGAGTGGGTTTTTCGTGGTTTCTGAAGACGGTTTGATCGTTGGTTGGTTTTATTGTTCCTCGTGTTAGCGGATGTTTTTGAGTACGGTTACACGCTTTATTTGCTAGCGCGGTAGATTACGCTTCGTCTGGCCGCAGCGCTACTCGTCGAGTTGCCGTTGACTACTGGGATCTCGGGCTATACCGCCATATTTTTTAACTTCTCTTCTTGCTTTCTCTAAGCTGGGGGGCGCAAGTCTGAACTTCCCCAAAATGAAGAAGGCGCTTTCTTCGAAATTGAACTCCTCTACGAAAGGTAAGACGGCTGGGGCTTCCCCTTCGTCTCGTACCCCTATCAAGGAAGGGGGTGCCAAGGTCCCACTACGCAAACCTTTACCTTCTACGCGTAGTAGTAACGCGAAGGAGATACCTCCCTCGCCCCCTAGCTCTGGCTCCGCCGTCCAGGGGGGTGCCTCGGTACAGAATTATGCTGAAGATCGGCTTTTAGCGGGAATTCTTGAAGTTGTGGATAAAAAGTTCAATGCTTTTCAAGTTGAACTGACTAAGGACTTAGATTTGATATTTGAGAGAATTAGACTTGACATGGAGTCTCACTGCCAACAAGTCGTCGCGAGCGAATTGAAGGATGAGCTTGGTTTGGTGGAAGATAAGATTAACGATGTGACGCAATTGGTAGATCATACTAATTCAGTCGTTTCGGCTCTTAGTGAGCCACTTGAGTCTGTCTCTCGAGAACTGACGGAGACTAAGGCAAGTGTTCAGACACACCATGACGTGGGTGCTATATCTGAGACACAGTGTAGTTCCATTGTTCAACAAGTTCTGAAAGAAGTCACTGACCGCCAGAGTAGAGAGAATAATATCGTAGTATTCGGTTCCGATGATGTGGCGTTGGACGAGCCGGAAACCGCTAACACCTGGTTCTAATCGACCCTGGATCTTGCTGCAGGGTCTGTGCATATTGCCGCGTGTACACGCCTTAAGGGGAAGCCTGATAAGCCGCGTCCTGTAAAAATCAGACTTGAGGATGGTAGTGTGAAAGAGTCCATTCTTCGTCGCGCTCCTACTCTGAAGGATAAACCTGGTTTCGCGGAAGTGTTTATAAGAAGGGATCTTACTCCCCAAGAACTCTGGTCGCGACGACGGTACCGGGGACATCAGCGCAACAATTCGCGCCCGTTGGCTGGGACTTCTAATGAGGCAAGTGCTCATTGAGGGGGGCAAGGGACAAGGAAGAAACGCCGGAGAACGCGTGTAAATAAGAGTATTTTAAATTGTCCTTTTTGAATGAACAAAGCGGTAGTAAACTCGAATTAAATTCAAAGAACACGGTGCCAAACTATGGGAACATTAACTGTACTACGTTAAACACCATAAAGTGCCTTTAATGTTTCAGTAAAATTATAGTTCATTAATCCCGTAATCAGAGAAGAAAATCTAATTAAGTGAAAAACAAAAATCCGATAGGTGGAGGCTGATGCGTTTAAAATAAGACATGACTAAGTTAATTACCAAAGTAAAAGCCTGTATAATATTATGGCTTAAATACCTCAGCTTAGAAAAGTAAGGATCAATCAAGGAGTTAAAACCCGCTGAATTATAAAATCAAAAATGCGTTTGTTATGTCGCGTAGCTTGAGCTTTTTATCAGATGACATATCTCGGTCTATTATCCATCTCGGCTTTCGGTCCAAACTCTTTTATATATATAAAAAACCTTGGATATTGTTTTCTTTTGAACTAATTGTTTCCAGGATTAGAATTATTTTAATGATACTCTCCCAAAAGACAGTTAAGCACATCTTACGATCCCCGATTCAATCTGAGCATTAGTTGAAATTTTAATGTCTTTTAAGTTTTAGGTTCTATGTTTAAAACTCTCATATATAGACTGTTCAATTATAAACTTCTAAACGAAGACTGCTCATTCTGGAACGCGCCTTTGTATCGATTTATAATGTACTAGCTGTTACCCGCGGCGTCGCTCGCGTGTAATAAGAACTTCCATCAAAATGATACAAAGAATGGATAGATTTTACTGATGACTAATATTTTTGTGGCACCCTAGGAGCTAAGGCACTCGGTTTTGCCCGTCAGCCCGTCGGGACATTTTTTATTACTTTTCACGCGGACATTATTCCATAAAGAAGGCTTTTTAGTTTTTGGTCGCCATTTAAAAAGATGGCAACAAATCGAACCCTAAAGACCATTCAGTCCGTCTATAGGTTAAAGGAAACCCGTGTACTAAATATCTGTGAAATCGGTTGAAACGCGCGGATTTTGTTGCATAGAGAAGAGTTTTACATTTCTGGGCGCCATTTTTTAAGATGGCGGCGGATTGGAAAAATATTTCTTAGTACGCGCCTACTACTTATGAGTAACGTTCCTGCAAATTTTCAGCCTTCTAGGGCAAGCGGTTTGGGCTGGGCGTTGATTATCAGTCAGTCTGTCAGTCAGTCAGTCAGTCAGTCAGGACTTTGATTTATATAGATATAGATAACATAAATTTCTCACAAACCCGAGGGACTGATCACTTTTAGTTTGCTTATACATCGATTGGGTAACCTGCGAAGACCCAGATTACATCATAATTACATGGATAGATTGTTTATTTCGACGCAGAATAATTTGTCAAGATTACGCAGAATATGTCGGAATTACGCCGACATTATACAGAATACGTCAAAAATACGCCGAGATTACGCGGAATACGTCGAAAATACGCCGAGATTACGCGGTGTATGTCGGAATTACGCCGAGATTACGCGAAATACGTTGAAAGTACGCCAAGGTGATTGTGCCGATGTTACGCGGTGTACGTTCAAATTTCGCCAAGATTACACAGTGTCCTTTAGGTTGCGCTAAGGGTCCCTGGTATTGGATGAGATTACGTAAAATTTTCAGGCTGCCTGGACATCGATTACACAAAATGATCAGCCCCTCGTTGCAACCAAAGCAATAACAAGCGATAATTGAACTTCGAAGAAGGTAGATTAGCCTTTCATTAATCATTAACCAAACAGCGCTGATGGACCCCAGGAATAGATACACGAGGGGAAAGAGTTTGAAGTATACTTAAGCACTAAACCCAACTCCGCTTAAGGTCTATTAGTTCTCCGAACTTCAAAGGGGAAATCTTAAATTATATGAGAACAAATATTTTAACGTCTTAGCAATTCTAGTCTCGTAAGAATTAACATCTTTAAACTCTTAAAACCGGGAAGCTTTTGTACACAAGATATCCGAATCTACTATATGGTTTCCTAATTTAGCATCTTCAAAGCCCATAGCCCAACTTTCAAATAATTTGCGAGAAGCATAATCTTAAAAGTATAACCTCAAAGAGACGGTGAATTATTAAAAGTTGGCTTTACAGATGCCATTTTGAATAATTCAGAAGTCAGATTTTCATAATAAATAACGTAGTTCAAGCATTGGGAGGCTCGAAAGATTAAAAATTATTGTGTTGGAATTAATTTAAAAGGGGTTTATAAAATTAAAGCTTTGTATTAACAAATAAGTTTCAAATTCTAAATTTGGATTATGTCAGAAGGCGATAATAGAAGAAGGATGACACTCTGTATCCTCTTAATACTTCAGTTGTGTAACATGATTCTTCCCAGGCTCACCCTTTTTGATAGCTCTCCCGCTCATCAAACTTCAGATGGGTGCACCGTGACAGGTTGAATTCTATAACTGTTTGGTACTCAATCCTCAGCAGTCAACCCACAAACCTTGATTGTCTTGACGTGGGACAAAAATCCACAAGCGCATGCGCCTTGGCAAATAGCTAAGCGCTAATAGAGTAATAATGAGGGAACTATTTATCGCGTATGTGATTCGGTTTAGTAACCTTGAGCACTCCAAATGTAAAATGATGTTGGGAAGAATCATGTTACAATTACCCCCACTTAGTGGTATACTTCTTTCGAAGAGAAGTATTATATACTTCTGATTATATCAAACATTCCTCCGACGTCCGTAATAAGGATTAGTCGTGAGGTTGCGCATTAAGGATGAAGCAGAAGTTTTAATTTCAGAAATAAACCCTTGAAAGTGCTTAGGCAATTAAAGGATTACGCTAACTGTTGATTATAAATTAAAAACGAAGGAAGCGGGAACTTTGAACTTTATGGCAAAGCAATTTTACGTTGTATACCTTTCGAGGCAATTTGTAAAGGCGAGGTTTGCTCGAAGAATCCGAAACAACGGTGCAAGTGCCCAAAACATCGGGAACCGACAGACGATCTGTTTCATGGGGACAAGATAATGTGGGTGGAGTTGATCGTCGACTTCCGCTACTTATTTCCGGCTGGCTCCCCTGTAAAATGAAACCCAATTAAAATAAAAACCAATTGTTGTTATTCGGAATAAACTAAATGCAAAGCTTGTTTATAACAATTATAAGTTGGTCCATGTTCAGACCTAACTAGAAATTTGGAAGTTTAAAAAGAAATTGGCAATTTATCGAGTAAATTAACGATCAATATTTTGGGGAAAAATTACCGTTTTGTCGGCAATTTACCGCATAAATTGAGTATCAAATTTTCTGGGGGAATAAATTGCCATTTTGCCGGTAAATTATCGGCTAAATTAAAGATTTTAATTTTGAGAAAAAGAAATTACCATTTTGTCGTTAATTTACCGGGTTTATTAACGATCAGAGTTATGAGAAAAATAAATTACCATTTTGTCGGTAATTTACTGGGTTTATTAATATTCAGAATTTTGAGAAAAATAAATTACCATTTTGTGGGTAATTTAGAGTAATTTAGGAATAAGAATTTTTAAATTTAATCTGTTCAGCACCTTCCCACTTCAAAATGCAATTACATTGTGATCATACAAATCATCCTAAAAAATATTTCTAGTTCTATTTCTTAAAATTAAAAAGTGTCGCAGTAGCTATTTGAGGAAATAAGATAAATACAAAGATGACGCTAAAGAAACAGAGAAATAACTGTACCTGATGTTCGTGAGAGGTGGGTGTATTGGCTTCGGCTTTCTTGACCATGACCTTGGTGGTGACCTCTTGACCCGGCGTTGATGCCGCCGTGCTCGAGCCTTTTCCCGGCTCAGACCCGACCGGGGTATCGGACAACCGATCAATCTGGGTCAAGCTCTTGCTCCGTTTATTCGACTTTGGGAGAGAAAAAAAGTGAAAGAGAAAGATAAGATTTATATATATGAATAAGGTATTCAGAGTCAAGTTTATAGAGGTCGCTAGCAAACTCCATACTTTAGAAGAAATAGAAGAAAAAAAAATACATGCATAAATCTTGCCATCTAACCCCAATAGAACTATGGTAGGTAAAGCAGTTCTTTATGCACGGCTAGCATTCTGAGGGAACGATATGGAATTCCGATAAACTAAATAGAAAGTAAATATTTGGGTGCCTAAAGCTGCGTGTGGAAAATAAATAACCTAGCTTCCATTAATCCCGAAGATCGATGCGTCAAAAACCCAAAAACTATAAAACCCAATCGCGTGATAGGATACATTTCACAAAAGCTAGAAGTTTTTTATGTAGTCTTTTACTTTCGTGGGATAAATTCCATAAACCTCTCTACTTTCTGAAGAAAATTTCTAAACCTCTTTACTTTCGTGGGATAAATTTCATAAACCTCTCTACTTTCTGAAGAAAATTTCTAAATCTCTCTACTTTCTAAAGATAATTTCATAAACCTCTCTACTTTCTGAAGAAAATTTCTAAACCTCTCTACTTTCTAAAGATAATTTCTAAACCTCTCTACTTTCTAAAGATAATTTCTAAGCCTCTTTACTTTCTAAAGATAATTTCTAAGCCTCTTTACTTTCTAAAGATAATTTCTAAGCCTCTTTACTTTCTAAAGATAATTTCTAAGCCTCTTTACTTTCTTAACAAAATTTCTAAGCCTCTTTACTTTCTTAACAAAATTTCTAAGCCTCTTTACTTTCTTAACAAAATTTCTAAGCCTCTTTACTTTCCAAAGATAATTTCTAAGCCTCTTTACTTTCTTAAGATAATTTCTAAGCCTCTTTACTTTCTTAACAAAATTTCTAAGCCTCTTTACTTTCTTAACAAAATTTCTAAGCCTCTTTACTTTCTTAACAAAATTTCTAAGCCTCTTTACTTTCTAAACATAATTTCTAAGCCTCTTTACTTTCTAAACATAATTTCTAAGCCTCTTTAGTTTCTTAACAAAATTTCTAAGCCTCTTTACTTTCCTAACAAAATTTCTAAGCCTCTTTACTTTCCTAACATAATTTCTAAGCCTCTTTACTTTCTAAAGATAATTTCTAAGCCTCTTTACTTTCTAAACATAATTTCTAAGCCTCTTTACTTTCTAAACATAATTTCTAAGCCTCTTTACTTTCTAAAGATAATTTCTAAGCCTCTTTACTTTCTAAAGATAATTTCTAAGCCTCTTTACTTTCTAAAGATAATTTCTAAGCCTCTTTACTTTCTAAACATAATTTCTAAGCCTCTTTACTTTCTAAACATAATTTCAAAGCCTCTTTACTTTCTAAACATAATTTCTAAGCCTCTTTACTTTCTAAACATAATTTCTAAGCCTCTTTACTTTCTAAACATAATTTCTAAGCCTCTTTACTTTCTTAACAAAACTTCTAAGCCTCTTTACTTTCTTAACAAAATTTCTAAGCCTCTTTACTTTCTTAACAAAATATCTAAGCCTCTTTACTTTCTTAAGTAAATATCTAAGCCTCCATTCTCTCTTGGGTAAATTTCAAAATAGTTGCTCCTTTATTAACACTTTTCCTTAACCATAATCCAATATTCTCGTGTAACTAAACCCTAATTACTCTTTAAATTTAATTAAGATCGGAATCCTTTAGGGCGCCGTTCAAGGTTAACAGTATATCATAAAAACATAACGACTTTTTCAAATTGCTGAAATTCGCCTTTCCTTTAAAGCTTAAACATTGACAGGGCTCCCTTGCTCGATTTTTCTCGTATGAAGAGAAAATCTTCTAGATTAAGGAAAGGGGGTTTCTCGATGCCATAAAATGAGCGAGAACTAAAAGGAGTTGAACTCGACTGAAAGCGTCAAGGCAATTTTTGGGTCCGGAGAATGACCGAGCAACCGTGAAATTTACGAGCTAAGGAAGCGAGAAGCTATCGAGATTTTTATATATTATACATTTACACATAAAAAAAGAATTCACTAGAGCAAAAGAGCCAAGGCTAATGGCTACAGAGTAAGGTTCTAGCAATGAGCATTGGTTCTAGGGATTGGCACCAAAGGCAAATGTAACTAACATAAAGTAACGATAAACAGTATTTACTGTCGCCTCTGCGGTATCAGTTGAAAAATCTCCTATGATTACTAGCACAAGTTTATAAGATATGTTCCATACGTTTGTCACTGGTTACTGAGAAATTATAGATTCTCGTAAAGCGATACTTAGATACGCAAAGTACAGACTAAATAGGAAGATGGACTGCAAAATCTAGTGTAGTCAATTCTCGCGTTGATCTCGGATTAGCTCTCAGTAGATCATAAGTTCGTAAGATATGTTCTATTTGATTGTCACTGGATACTGAGAGCTTTTCATGAAGTGGCGTAGGTAAAACGAAATAGATTCTTGTAAAGCGATGCTTGGTGAGGCGCTGTCAAAGGCTTAGTACAGACTAAATAGGAAGATGGACTGCAAAATTAACCGAGTGTAGTCAATTCTCGCTTGTCGTTCTCGAACTAGCTCGAGATGTCTCTAGCATTGCGAAGTATAGGTCGTGTCATACTTATGTAAATATCTTATAAACTTATGTTACTAGTGCGAAGAAATACAATCACCAGGTTTCCACTACGAAAATTATTTCCACCAAAAACCTAAAAATATTTCAACACGCCCTGCACGCTTTAAAAGCAAAAGTTCGAAAAGAGAAAAAGATATCATCATAATGTATCGCTGATTGGTCGTCCGTCCAAGGAAGATTGAGAGATAGCAAGGCTCTGCGTCGTAAACATGATACTACTACGCACAACGGAAGGCTTTTATCCACTCCAGTGCTTCGTATTGTGTTACTTCTATTTGCCTTTTCGGCAATGAAGGTACTTTCTCTAAACGACAAATGGTACCTCTAGCGTAAATATAAGCAACAACTTAATTGCCAATGTTTTGCTTATCAACCTGCCACACAAAATTCTTCTAGAATCTATTCCACCTGAGTAAGGCACGGATTTACTCGTTTTGAAACCGTGGCAATTCACATTATTGTTTAACTTGATCAAGAGTAGCTTCAGTTTGGGTACTATTCAGCATTATATTTCTCCAAAATACTCAACTCTCAAAGTAAAATGGAAGCGTCTTCCTTATCCCCTCCCACTTTTAAAGGAAGAAAAATAGTAAGTAATGCTTCTCCCTCAATCGATTCTCGAGAGACATCGGGTGGAAAACAGTTAAAGTCGTTGGATGAAGCGAGAACTAGAAGTTGCTTATCGTCGCTAAAGAGACATATTTGATTACATCGCTATCATATTTCTTGGAAAATGTCCTTGGAAGCCAGTTAGTCCCGCAAAAATGCTGCCGTATGAAAGATTGTGATCAAAACTGTAAGCGAAGAAAGATGAAGGTTAAGTTCTAAAAAGTTAAGAGTAAATAAATCGGTAGTATGGAACTCCGCTGTGTTAGGGACTGGCATCTGTGAATCCGTGATCAATATCAACGTCGGCTGGTGTTTCTAGCGATAATATCGCAGCTGGGATTGCCATCGAACTAACGAAGCTTCATTTTCTTCTTTCTCGATGACTCTGAGGGACCATGGACTCCATTACCGCGCCTTCTGTAATAGTCTCATCCGATTTCTCTAAATAGCAGCTCTGTAAGATGCTGAAAAGATGAACTGACTGCGCACTTCTGTAAGCCAAACTTTTGGGCGACAACGTTTGCTATAATACGACACATATCGGTGAGTCTATACCTATTGGTGTCAATTTCCCCGTGGCCTTCGCAGGTGACTTGACCCCACCATCTCTTCCGTCACCTCCTAAGCAAACCTCATTCCTTCCATGATTAATCACGTCATGCAAGCTGACTAATCGCATCTTTGCCGAAGAACCTTCTAGGGACTAAATTTGCAATGAAACCATTAATAAAAAAAGGTTAAACCGACTTTACATGTGTCTCTAGTTTTTCAAGCAATACGGTCCTACGAATAGCTGTGAATTATATCAGAAGGGGATTATGGAAGAAGGATGACACTCTGTCTCCTCTTAATACTTCAGTTATGTAACGTCATTCTTTCCATGCTCACCCTTTTTGTTTACTCTTCCGCTAAACAAACTTCAGATGGGCATTGCACCATGAAGACAATTCTATAACTGTTTGCTACTAAATGCTCAGCAATCAACCCACAAACCTTGATTGCCTTGACGTGGGCCAAAAATCCACCACCGCGCCTTGGCAAATAGTTAAGTGCTAATAGAGTAATGATGAGGGAACTATTTATCGCGTAGTGATTGGGTTTAGTAACCTTGCAACAAATGTTTCGATGTTGAGAAGAATGACGTCACATTTATCCCGCTTTGAGGTACACTTCTCTCGAAGAGAAGTATTTTATACTTCTTACTATATAGAAAGGTAACTAACAATCTCAATGTTGTATTATATGGACCAGAAGGATCAGGTAATAACTGAAGACGCAGAGATGCGTACCATATTAAGAGCTCTTAATTTATAAACCATTTTACAACATCTTTGATATCCCGTTTCTCTAAAATTCAGACCAATTCTTGGTTTTGTGTCACCAGGGAGGAGGAATGTAGAGGAGTGGCCAAAGGTATTACGGAGAGGTCTCCATTTAGCGGTCTGGAGAGAGATCTACCCGAGGCCGACTAGTAGCTACTACGCATCAGCGGTGCGCAAGTACGTCATCACTGACGTTAGAGAGAGAGAAAAACCAAGTTTCAAATTTCTAAGCCTAACGACTTGCGCCGTCGCGACTCACGCGAGAGTAAATTTTAGCGGCCGACGGTCCGGAGAAAAAAATCGCGCATGCGCCTGAAAAAAAAAGAGCCTCGGTTAGGTCTCAGAGCTCTAACCCGGAATCTGCGAGAATTCTCTCTCTTTTTACAACGTGCGTAGACCACTCCTTTACAACATTCCTCCTCCCTGGTGTCACGACCAGGGGATGTAGTTTTAGAAGCAGGAATGGAGAACAGAGTAATCTGGGCGCGCGTCAAAGTCCCGAACCCCCTTCCCCGGGACGGGACCAGGGGGAGGGGTTATGATGAAAGAAGAGGCGGGTCATAGCGACAGAGGTAAAAAGGAATTACGCATTTTTCGCCGTTCCCGTCAGCAACGTCATCAAAACGTAGTTTCAGTGAGCTAATAAGATCATTCAAAATTTTTGTTACGTGTTGGAAGGAGGGGCTTTATACTGGGCTATGAGTCGGGCTGAAGTAAATACTAACCGTTCTCCATTCCTGTTTCTAAAATTACATGTCTCCCTGATAGGACTAATTAATGCTATCTAATATTTTTATACATTGTATCTCCACCCCTCTTTTGAGATACAACATTCAGTAACAACCTGCATACCTGAAATGCACGCGCAAAATCAGAACTTATATTGAAAAAGAATCTTGAGAATTTTCTCTTTGTTGAAACTAATTAATACAGCAAGAATAGGAAAAATGCTCCTCTTAAAAAAAATCCCTACAACAATGTCTTTCACGGAGAAAATTGAGCAAGGTTTCAAATTGGAATCGCGTGTGTTAACATTCAATTCATACTAGTACAAGGCCTAGGCTTAACGTTTGTTGACTCTGTTCATGGTATGGCGATTAATTTACAGAAAACTAGGAAAATGAGAAGATCAGGAAATAGAAAAGAACTGTTTCTGGTTTTCCATTCTATTAAAATAGTGCCTCTGGGCTTCGGCAGGTATAGAATAAGGAATTCTCTCCGAAAATGTCAATTAGCACTTTGAGAATTCCGAATTCGCGTGTTGATACCCTTAATTTGTTCCTCACAAAGAAATTCCGCCATTTATCGACCTCAAACTCGGCTACAATAACCTTGGAAAAATGTTGCACGAAGGTACGATCAGATGTAAATTATACAGAAATGATAATTACCATGAATACAATAGCAGTTAGAGCTATGTACGGAATTTCGATACTGTCTAAAGGCCCATTCACACTAATCTTACGTTCCCGTAGGTCTCCTCGTTAATTTCAATTCGGTACGTTCATTTCCCTGTTCAGGCGTATAAGAGCAATCGACTTCACGGTAGTCGCATGTATGGTAATTTTTGAACCTAGACTTTTGAATACTAATGCCGTTTTCTATGCAGTGATTTTCTTGGATTGAGAACCAATTTCCCTTAAAATTGCATTATATGCGTCTATGTCTAATTTAATATTGCTTCATGGTGGCAGATTGCTAGCAGCCAATGGAAAAGACATTAAATAACCGAATCTACAACGACAAACAACGCCAATAATCCCAAAACCTTTCATATATCGTCTGCTAAAGCATAGCTCAATCGATCATGCGTCATTAAGGTATGATAGAGTCGGCTAAAGAAAGACGTTAACGAGTAACGAGGTGTTGCCATCTCACCAATGCCCGACGAAATGAAAAATTTTCAAACTAAAACTGTGAATCTTTATCGAGCCTGAATGGGCCTTTGCATTCTGTCAAGGCTAAGGAGTGCAAAGTGTACTGATAGGAAATCAACTAACAGGCACCTCGAATTAGTCTCGTAAATCACACATTATCAGTAACGACACCCATATTGGGAGTTTCCCTGATATCATTGGACCGATTGGTTTAAATCGATGCTCATTAAAAAGAGTTAGATGGCGTTACATAGCATTTTTATTTGCATTAGGAAAGGTGTATTTCGATTTTAGTAGTTTGAAGAAATAACTCGGTTAAATAACACAGAGCTAAACGTTTCCGAGTTAGGAAAACATATCCTTAAATAGAAGACGGAGATTAGCATTATAAAGATTCGAGTTTAAAATGCACTTCTTTTTGATATTCATCGTTAAATATTTTACACAAATGCATTTGCCATGAAATAAACCATTTAAATTTAAATATTTTATAGAATTTAAATTTTTAAGAATTTCAAATACATCTTTCTTAATGGATCTACAGCCTTAATCTTCAGATTATTTGATCATAGTGAGTAAATATCGATAATGAACGTTCTAGGTTTGCGTTTGCATCTGTAATGATCGATTTTGGGTTGTACTAAGATTCGGCCAGCCTCATATGTTTCTACGTTCTAAGCAATCTAGTCGTTCAGTTTTCAGAACGATGAAGTTTCTATTTATAACAACTTCAGGTTAATGGCTTTGCAAATGAACAATATAGAGGTTGACTTACAGCCCTAACCGAGGCCCTAAATGCACTGCAACATCGGATGGCAGACCGTGCCTTTTTCGATTATAATAGTTCCGGAAGGTGCACGAGTGCGTCTATTGTTCCCTTGGCATTCTTAAAAGGAAAGTATGGAAGTTAGCAATGAGGCGTGGAAGAAAAAAAGCTTAGAAAGGTCCATGATTGACCTCTTAGCAGGGCCCTACTCTATAATTATAAACTTTGTTCACACCCCCGCATCTACATTAAGATATACGATGACGGTCTGTCCACGAATAAAGATAACATAAGGGAGAAAGGGGTTCCGTCAAAATAACTTAACGTCAAGGTGTAAAACACTAGAATAAATTCTGATCATAGTTTTACAAACATTAGCGATTTAGAAGTATAGAGACTAAGAGACGCTCTCGAAACTTTCGAAAAGAGGCTCTCGCGAGTTTCGAAAAGAGGCTCTCGCGAGTTTCGAAAAGAGGCTCTCGCGAGTTTCGAAAAGAGGCTCTCGCGATTTTCGAAAAGAGGCTCTCGCGAGTTTCGAAAAGAGGCTCTCGCGAGTTTCGAAAAGAGGCTCTCGCGAGTTTCGAAAAGAGGCTCTCGCGAGTTTCGAAAAGAGGCTCTCGCGAGTTTCGAAAAGAGGCTCTCGCGAGTTTCGAAAAGAGGCTCTCGCGAGTTTCGAAAAGAGGCTCTCGCGAATTTCGAAAAGAGGCTCTCGCGAATTTCGAAAAGAGGCTCTCGCGAATTTCGAAAAGAGGCTCTCGCGAATTTCGAAAAGAGGCTCTCGCGAATTTCGAAAAGAGGCTCTCGCGAATTTCGAAAAGAGGCTCTCGCAAATTTCGAAAAGAGGCTCTCGCAAATTTCGAAAAGAGGCTCTCGCAAATTTCGAAAAGAGGCTCTCGCAAATTTCGAAAGAGGCTCTCGCAAATTTCGAAAAGAGGCTCTCGCAAATTTCGAAAAGAGGCTCTCGCAAATTTCGAAAGAGGCTCTCGCAAATTTCGAAAAGAGGCTCTCGCATATTTCGAAAAGAGGCTCTCGCAAATTTCGAAAAGAGGCTCTCGCAAATTTCGAAAAGAGGCTCTCGCGAATTTCGAAAAGAGGCTCTCGCGAATTTCGAAAAGAGGCTCTCGCGAATTTCGAAAAGAGGCTCTCGCGAATTTCGAAAAGAGGCTCTCGCGAATTTCGAAAAGAGGCTCTCGCGAGTTTCGAAAAGAGGCTCTCGCGAGTTTCGAAAAGAGGCTCTCGCGAGTTTCGAAAAGAGGCTCTCGCAAGTTTCGAAAAGAGGCTCTCGCAAGTTTCGAAAAGAGGCTCTCGCAAGTTTCGAAAAGAGGCTCTCGCAAGTTTCGAAAAGAGGCTCTCGCAAGTTTCGAAAAGAGGCTCTCGCAAGTTTCGAAAAGAGGCTCTCGCGAGTTTCGAAAAGAGGCTCTCGCAAGTTTCGAAAAGAGGCTCTCGCAAGTTTCGAAAAGAGGCTCTCGCAAGTTTCGAAAAGAGGCTCTCGCAAGTTTCGAAAAGAGGCTCTCGCAAGTTTCGAAAAGAGGCTCTCGCAAGTTTCGAAAAGAGGCTCTCGCAAATTTCTAAAAGAGGTTGTCTGAAATTTCGAAAGACGCTCCCTGAAATTTGAATAAGTTTCGAGTCCCTCGGATAACTTCTTGAACGTTCTGAAGTTGTTCATAGGTTGTAGGTGGACCGAGTATATCGTACGCAATGCCCAGATAATAAAGTGTCGGTCTAGAAGCTCAAGAATTTGGGTCGATAAGTTAAAGGAGTTTTCTCTTTTTTTCTTCTTCATCATCTTTTTTCCATTCAATAATTTTGATAGAAAAGTTTTTTCGGCAACACCCAAAACAGATCAAAAGGCATCACCCTGACCTTCTATAAAGACTGGAACTTGTCAAAAAAGTTCTTGAGTAATTACACTTCATCTTAGAAAGGTAATCAGCTACACCTGCATTTCAACACGTCGAGTTTCCTTGTATACAACAGTTTAATTAATTTAGTCTTATAGATGTGAAAGGGTAAAGGTTACCAAAGAAGAAAGCGTTTTCTGGGGGGAAAATTTGAACCTTGTGGTTGGCATGATGTCAGAAATTAACGTTTAGTCCTAATTGTTTGAAGAGAGTGTTTTTGATAAGCCTGGCACAAACGAAAGGGTGTGTTTTTTGGGTCAAATTGAGTGGAAAGTGTAAAAGAACATGGAGTTTACAACATTAAGTTTGGTTCCAAACATTGGATGAAATGTGACCTGAAATCTGCATTACTATACATAAACTGTTACATTTTAAATTAAATATCCGAGGCCTAGTAGAAAAGTCAGCTGATGATGTTTGCTTGTTAAAATCCCCTTAGATCAGAATAAGGCTTAAGATTTTCCATGCAATGCACTTCGGGGATTATCTTTAACTTTCCGAGAAATTTCTTATTAACGGTGCAAATTTCTAAAGATAAGTCTCATTTGAATGTTTGAAACGGTGTCCCAAAAATTATCAAAATTTACAACAGGGTATTGTGTAGCATTTCAAACAGAGAAACTTTCACAGTAAAAATAGGCGGTTTTCTATGGAATCGAAAGAAGTTCCAAGGATTGAAAAGAGTAACGTGGAAGCCTGTAACCTTTAGAATTAATAAGAAAATCCTCGCTGCACCGTGCCGCCTTTATGTAAGCCTTTGCCTTTGAAAACGATTGAGTCCCGCGCTTTTCCAAATCTCATACAAGCAAGCATGTAGTTCTCTTTCAATTGGGAGCGATTTTAGCTTCCGGCGATATCTCAGTGAAGTCATGGCAGACTAAGTCTTTCCGTTCTAATGACTAATTTTAGAAAGTCTCCAAGAAGGCTCAAGGATGAGAAGAGACTTTTCAAAATGTCCTTTAAAGTTATTGTAACCCAGTTTCTATCCTTATATATATACTTCGACGAGCTTTCCAACGGTTAAGTACTTGGACTTTCGGGATTATTAAAGGAGAACTAACAGTTTTTGAGACATTGCTTAAATTGCTAATTGGTTTAGGTCCTTTCCTTGTCTTAGAAGTCGTCTGCAACGGGCATGCAGGATTGTACAATTAAAGGCAACCTCTTCGAGCCGAGCATGGCTCGCGAGTAGAGATGTGAAATTACCGTAATTTTTAAAAATGGTAATTTACCGGGTAAATTACCGAAAAATTACCGGTAAATTACCGATTAAAATTTCGAAATTACAAAAATTACCGTAATTTATGGTATTTTATGTTTTAACAGGCTTATTACCGCGGTAATTTTGTAATTTACCGGTAAATTACCATTCTAAAATTACGGTAAGATATAAATCGGTAATTTACGCGGTATTTGGTAAATTACCGGTAATTTACGGACGGTAAATTACCGACTCACATCTCGCATTGCTACTCGCGAGTAGCAATGCCGGACATGGCTCGCGAGTAGCAATGCCGGGCATGGTTCAAAAGTAAACAAGAGAGAAGTCACAAGAGTGACGTCACGTCAATAGTTTTCAATCTCAATTCTCACTGCCTTCTCAAATCGCAGAATTTGGAGTGAGGTTTTTCTTCATATGAGGAGCGAGATTACCTTCTTGAATGGACCATATTTGGGTAGTTCATGGGAAATTAACCATTTAGATTATACGGATTTACAAAAGCCTTGAGTTACTAATATTTGAATTTCTCACCAAAGAGAAATAATTTCAAAAACAAAATTAGTGCCCGTTTAGTGGACAGCAAAAGCGTACCTTTCATTTAAAGTACAATGCTAAATATCTTGTATTATTCTTTCAACTTACATTTACAAGACACATTTTCAAAATTATTTAACCTTCATTTTTCAGCCTCTATCCAATTTTCTATCCATTCTCCTTTAAAGCATTTTAAAATCTAGGTCAAGATAAATCTTTGTAGACAGAGCCGCGACCTCCATTTCCTCTTATAGTTAATGTGTGCAGAGACGAAATGCGACAGTAATCTGTCAAATTGCTTTGTACACAAATTGAATTGATGCAAAGTGGTTTGAGGCTATTTGAGCGTAATATTTCGCAACTAAAGTGTTAGGGCTAACCTCTTTACGAAATTGAAATCGATTTCAATATAAATAGCTCTTTGATTAATTGGTCATTTCCAAGGTTATTTTTAAGATAGTCTAGGATCATTTTCTTAATTGATATACTGATAAACTCCTACGTGTTTAAATATTTTTACATGTAAATAAAAAGCATCTATATCTATATAAATTAAAGGACTGACTGACTGACAGACTGACTGATAATCAACGCCCAGCCCAAACCGCTTGCCCTAGAAGGCTGAAAATTTGCAGGAACGTTACTTATAAGTAGTAGGCGCGTACTAAGAAAGATTTTTCCAATCCGCCGCCATATTAATAAATGGCGCCCTGAAATGCAAAAAAATCTTCTCTTTACAACAAAGTCCGCGCGTTTCAACCAATTTCATAAATATTTAGTACACTGGTTTCCTTTAACCTTTAGACGGACTGAATGGTCTTTTGGGTTCGATTTGTTGCCATCTTTTAAAATGGCGGCCAGAAATTTAAAAACCCTTATGGAATAATGTCCGCATGAAAAGTAATAAAAAATGTCCCATCGGGCTTACGGGCAACGCCGAGTGCCTTCGCTCCTAGGGTGCTACAAAAATATTAGTCATCAGTAAAATGTACCCATTCTTTACATCATTTTGATGGAAGTTCTGATTACACGCGAGCGACGCCGAGGGTTACAGCTAGTTTCTTCATAAAACTAAAAAGTATGGAACTCTAATACTGACAACCTTAAATCGGTAAGCTGTGACGCCATTGACCTATTATGAATAATTTCTCGGTCAAGCTTGGCAAGTACCTAACTGGCAATGTTGAAACAAACTTCCTCTCTCTTCTCCATAAAGGGACGGTTCAATAATACAATCATCGCTATTTCGGAGTTCTTCCAACAGCCAGCAGCGCTTTGGTACGATACGGCTTCAGACAAATATAGCAGACTTACACTCTCTCTCAGACAAAAAAGAAAGAAAAGCGCTTCTTCAAAAGCCCACTCAAATCAGTTGCCGTTTCACTTAATTCCTTTGACCAAGCGTTTCTTCCTGACCTCAATCGATCGATCTCAGTCTATATTTATTAAATTTTCCGCAATTCTTAGTAGCCGGCACGAGTTAAGACAGCTTGGGATATATATACCCTATATCCCCAATGTTGATGAATGGGGTTAAGCTGCCAGCTAGAATTTCTAAGAAAAACCCCACGAAAACTATCAAGCGAAAACATTTCACAAGGGTTTGACTATACTTCGGTATCTTGATGCAATTATCCAAGTAGCCAAGCTGGTTTCAGGCCGAGTTGAAGCTTAGGTGGTCAAGAGATACTCTTATAACTTAGTTAAGACTCGCTTCCTTGATAAAAGCGAAACGTATAAGCTGGATATTCGCTAACCGCTACAGAATTATTTTAATATCGAATGAGGAGGCATTAATACTGATCAAAGAACCGTAAGATTCTCTACGCATTTAATAAATTAAATCATTACGAAGCTATCAAGTAATTGGCTCAAAATTACATCGTTACGAAGTTATCAAGCAATTAGACTCAAAATTACATCATTACGAAGTTATCGAATAATTTGACTCAAAATTACATCATTACGAAGTTATCGAATAATTTGACTCAAAATTACATCATTACGAAGTTATCGAATAATTTGACTCAAAATTACATCATTACGAAGTTATCGAATAATTTGACTCAAAATTACATCATTACGAAGTTATCGAATAATTTGACTCAAAATTACATCATTACGAAGTTATCGAATAATTTGACTCAAAATTACATAATTATAAGTTATCAAGTAACTTGACTCAAAAAAAAACATCATTACGTAATTGCGCGTAATGCACACTCAGGGGAGACAGGGCCGGTAATAAGCACAGAACACTGAACATTATCAAATAAAAGTTTAAAATGTCCCATAATTTTTTAAATAAAAACTAAGGGGGTGTCACTGGACATTTTCACCAATCAATTTTTACCGGAGTTTTGATAGCTTAACTATGAAGCCGTGACACTATTGTTCCAATAATACTTTTTCATTCACATTCCAGTGGACAATGTCCTATAAATTTTCCAGTCAAAAGGGTGGGGGGTCACTGGATACATGTCCTATAAGGAATTTTCCTTACTCACAGTCCTGTGCACACTACGCGTTATTCACTGTGGAGTACCCACTACCCACCCCTATTGGACGAATCCGTAAGGTGCTACATCCTAGTGCTAGAAAGTCTAACGCGTAGTGTCCATTACGCGCCATTACGGAAACTTAATTGCCTGTATCAGGGATAGATTTAATTTTAGAAATAGAAGTGGAGAACGGTTAGTATTCACTTCAGTCCGACTCATAGCCCAGCATAGAGCCCCTCCCTCCAACACGTAACGAAAAGTTTAAATGATCTTATTGGCTCACCTAAACTACGTTTTTATGACGGTGCTGACGGGAACGGTGAAAAATACGAAATTCCTTTTTACCTCTGTCGCTATTACCCGCCCCTTCTTTCATACCCCCCTCCCCGTCCCGTGGAAGGGGGGTATGAAAGAGACTTTGACGAGCGCCCAGCTTACTCTGTTCTTCATTCTTACTTCTAAAATTAAATCTATCCCTGCCTGTATTTTCTTTAACACTGTAGATAGAAACATGGTTCCAATTGATGTATTAATTTTTTATACGCTCTTTCGATTATAAAAAGAAAAAAAAACAATTCTAGACTGGAGTTGCCCTGCAAGTTGAAGCATAACTTTGCATTTAATCTACTTCAAATATCCTTTAGAAATTAGAACTAATCGGCTGGGGAAAACGACACCGGAATGGGCTTAAAACTTAATTAAATATATGCATTCGTAGGCATACGGCTATGCTCTCTTTACAAGATCAAAAGCTCGCGAGCTGACCGCAATAAGAAGCCAGGAACGTTTCCAAAAGAACGCTCAAAGAGACATACCTGCCCAAGCGAAAATAGCATAGAGTTAGCTATATTCGCTATCGCAATGTTGCGGAAGAAGAAGAAGAATGCGTGCAACCTTTATTTATTATTCCCTTTTAATATCAAAGAATAGAATGCCGACGAGGGTTACATGATTCACTCGCAAGCCTTGGCCAATGCCCCAAGCCCTGCCCAAGCGCTACGTTTAGTTACACACCCTCCTCCTTTATCAGAAAGAGTTACGAAAAGAATACGGGGCTCTTCATTTATTATGCAAGCAACCTCTATTTAATGAACGGGAAAGAGTTAAAGGAAAGGTACGGGTAACGTAACATTATACCAGAAGGGAATAAGAGAGAAGGGACACACTTTATATCTCCATAATGCTTTACACTCGTAACAACAGTCTTACTAACCTCAAATCGACTACCCTTCACTGATTGGCTATCTAACTTTTGTCTTAGCTCTGACGTCAGATAAGAAGGTGACGTCTCGGTTGACGTATAAAAAGTAGTTTTGTTTACAACTTTACATTGAAGGAGATAAAAATGACCGAATTTCATGTTGATAAACGAAATCAAGCTGTGCAATTAATTTAGATGCACGGGAATTGAGAACATACCAAAATCAGATAATTTGAAGGTAATAAATAGATGAAAACTAATTATTCTAAATTAATATTAAAAAATAAAATTTAGTTTCAATAAAATACATACTTGAGGTTATAATTACACAAGAACGAAACATCGACAGCCTGGTTAAAAGCTGCGTACTTGCGCAAATTTTTCGCGGTTTTCTTGAGGTTGGTCGGACTCTCGTTACCATAGCAGGCTCTAATGTCTCCCTTCTCTCTTATTCCCTTCTGATTATACCTTACAAGAACGGTCTATTTACTAAATATAAAAGGAATAATATTAAAAAATAAATAAATGATCTCATATTACAAAATAATTAGCATTTAAATAGTCTTAAAATCAAGGACTACTGTGCAGCTATTGGGTTGTGGCTTCTGCTAAACCCAACCACTTACCCTTACGGGATTAGTTGAATTTCCACTGGCTGAGAAATTTAAGGTAAGGGTAAGCAAAGAGGGTATAAAGAGGGGAGTTGAAGCAAGGAATTTTGGGAGTTCTCTCTTTTCTTTTTTATTTATTTGTTATATTTTCCTCCTAATAGACCATTTCGATGCTATAACTAAGAGGGAAAGACACTGGGGTATAACTCCGCCTTCCATCTGGCTTATTGGCGCCTGCGCTGTAGTATTTTTGTGTCATGAGAGTGTGCAGAGAAGGTACTGTATCAATCCCATTGTATGTCCCGATACTGAAGGTTGCCTACCCCCATTTTTTACACCGAAAAGGTCCGTATCCGGTTCACTGTATTTTAACAGATGATTCACTTCTGATTTTAACCAATAAAAGGGCAGAGGAAGATGCACGAGGTTCTGGATAGCAGACGTCCCTAAACCAATGGCGACACTCGTTTTTAAGACTAGTTAAATGCAAATTATTTTGTAAAAAGAAATCATAAAATTTTTATTTTAATACTTTTTTATGTTTAGAAAAAGGCCATTCTTTTAAGGCATAAAGTGTAGGAACGAGATCTTTTCCTTTAAAATTCTACGTGATAGACTGATACATATGTTCATCGCATATTTGACTCAGTGAGTTCCAAGCAACAAAAAAAATTCCGTTGAGGTTGCTAAAATTAAAATATTCGTTAAGCCTTTCTTTGAAATAATTTTGAGCTCCTTAACAATAGCGTCTAGAGGGAATAATAAAATTTGCATTTTTTTCATACACTATAATATTCGTAAAACATCTTATGAATTTTTAATTTAAATTCACGTGCTTCAGCTATACTGATGAAAATCAAAATTTTAAATATTAATTAATATAGGAAAATCATACACGGGGTGCACTTTTTGGGTCAAACTGAGTGCAAAGTGTCAAAGATCACGGGGTCTTCTACCCAGTTAAACGTATCCACTTGTGCTAGATAAAGGTTCAATAGATTTAAGACTATTGAAGGCTGATATGTCTTACTTCATACATGCGTGAGTATTTCCTAGTTTTGGAACTCCTATCTCCGAAACTAAATGTTGTACCAGAAGTAGGATAAGGGACTAGAAGTATTGAGGTAACCAAATTCTTCACTTGGCGAAAGTGAATATTCAACGGTTGGCCCTCTGGTAGCGGTTTCTGAATTTTCCCTCAAAAACGTGAGACACTCGTGGCGGTAGACGGCTGAACTAGATTCAAGCATCCGCGTCCGTGTTCCGCGGCTTTAGGTTGAGGGGAAGGGGGTAAGAAATGTTTTTGGAACTCGACCAATTTTTTTCCCTCTAGTGTAGGCGCCATGGAAGGGGCATAAAATCCTCAAATTTGTTCACTATAGTGCCAGGATCTATTACCGATGCTAGAGCTCTTTACTTCTAGTCTCTTATCCTACTTCTGGTTGTACCTAGACCTTACGTTCTGTGACGCTTTCCACTCAGTTTGACCTAAAGAAGACATTCTTTAATTTATTGCAGACTTATGAGAAATACCCTGTATATCTATCTAGAAAAGGTTTACG
Source organism: Phalangium opilio (assembly GCF_054372755.1). Lineage (NCBI taxonomy): Eukaryota > Metazoa > Arthropoda > Arachnida > Opiliones > Phalangiidae > Phalangium > Phalangium opilio. Next base: position 8,869,349 of record NW_028324151.1, read on the forward strand.
AAAAATATCGACGTAAATAGCTAGAAGGCTGGCTGGAATATATAATGGGATCTACGTGCAAGAATAAAAAGATTAGAACGCTATTTATGAGTCATATTCAAACATGTACACGTGATGTGGCTTTAATGAGCTCTCTGAAGGTTATGGTAAACATTAACTTCGCATGGACGAAATGTAATTTAGTAATACCGGTAGAACCTTGGATTTTAAAGTTAGTTAACTTTAAACTTATAATTTTATTGACGTTAAGTTTAGTCTAGAATGTATTAGAATGGATTAGCTAAACAACATTTACCATGGTCTGGATAAACTACATATCCGTTTTTTATGAAGAAAAATAGACTCAATTATTTTAGTTACATAATTGTGGATACCCTAAGCCGGCAGTTTCCAGAAATCAGAATTTCCCTAAACCATTCTATTCAAGATAAAAGGATTCCCTAAACCATTCTATTCAAGATGAAAGGATTCCCTAAACCATTCTATTCAAGATGAAAGGATTCCCTAAACCATTCTATTCAAGATGAAAGGATTCCCTAAACCATTCTATTCAAGATGAAAGGATTCCCTAAACCATTCTATACAAGATGAAAGGATTCCCTAAACCATTCTATTCAAGATGAAAGGATTCCCTAAACCATTCTATTCAAGATGAAAGGATTCCCTAAACCATTCTATTCAAGATGAAAGGATTCCCTAAACCATTCTATTCAAGATGAAAAGATTCCCTAAACCATTCTATTCAAGATGAAAGGATTCAACACCAGAACCTTATGGTACGAATAGTAGAAAAATAAATTCCCTTGCAGAATTTTGCTTTCATTTTTACTGTGGTCTTTAAATATTCATGAATAACAAGTACACGAAAGAAATTATTTCCCATGAAGGACTTAAATAATAAAAACTTAAAATATTAATACTAGCTTCCGATTTTGACATAATTACAAGTAAGCTTCTTAATGAATAATACCATGCGGCTTATTATAATTAATTTCAATCTATATCAAGCTTAGTTGCCTATTTGAGCTTAATAATACCCAATGCAGACAGACCCAAATTAGTTCAGAGTTTAACAAAATGAACACAAAACGTGTACTATAACGTCTGGCGCTCTAGACATTCGATCCTTCAATTTTGTCGAGAAAAATCAACCGTTATTTTGCTTTTGGTTGGTATAGGCCCTATTATATATTGCGAGGTCTTGTGGGAAAAATTTCTTTCATATAAGATTTGAGCGCCATCAAACGGTAGGAAAATTAAAAATAGTCACGTGATTCCAAAATTCCTGTTGTTTGCTTTATCGGCTACCGCGTACACTCTTTTATTAAAATGTGAACAATAACTATAAGAAAAGAAGGTATCAAATTCAATTGTAAACTAACTCCATTACCAGTTTTCATAGTCTTTAACCTAGGCTTAGTGAAGATGGCTCCTACGAACTAGGAAGTTAGCTTTCATGTACAACCGATTTATGACGTATTTCCTGGCACGGCCAACTTTACGATTATCTAAGTTGGCCGTGTTCCTGGAAACTTTCAACAAGTTCGACAAGACCAAAATCTTTTAGAATAGGACCTATTTGTTTATCATATCGTGCAAATTTTTGAAAGGAAAATTAATTTATGTTCGTGATCAGTACCCGTACTTTAGTCAAAAGCAATCAAAGTTTTTATCAAACTTTGGTCGGTTTTGATTAGGTTAAAGAAGGTAATAATTAGCTAGGGCAGCTTAGGGTCTATTAGGCCATTGCTTAGTATTTCCATGGAACCATATACAGGATGTTTTTGATAAAACGGTCATAAATTAAGGGCGCTGTTCTTTGGGCGATTTTGAGTCGGAAATGTTCTATGACATTTTGCCCTGAGGGCCACTGGTTTCGAGTTATGTTTGAAGTATTTTACGGATGACCCCTTGTATTTAATCAAGGAACTGAACACGATGCTAAATTAATTAAGGGGTCATCCCTAAAACACTCAAATCATAACTCGAAAACACTGGCCCATAGAACATTTTCGACTCAAAATCTCTTAATTTATGAAAGACTTGTCAGTAATACCCTGTATATTATCGTAAATGATACATAATTCCATTGAGAAGTATTATTTACTTCAAATTCTCTTTCAAATAAAAAGAATAATATTATGGCCATAAATCTTCCTTTAACAGTTTAACTTGTTGATTGTTGTAAACCACGGTTTTAAATTTAAACACCCTGTCTGAAGAGTGTATAGTATAACGTTAATCTTATTTAAATCATTATTACGGCTTAAAGGGTTAAGTTTAAATTGTAATTATACTGCTGGTAGATCATTAATTAAACGCCACGACGGAATGTCAAAAGTCAAATTCCTAAAGAAGAAATGATTCCATATTGATTTCCACTAGTGTACGTGGTGGGGTTTTATAGGAGCACTTCAAGGTGCATTAATACAGTAAACCATGAAGCATTAAAACTCTTGATAGGCTTCATTTTCTAAAGTTGTGAAGTATTTAACCATCAGCCTAAAGGATTACAGATTTATTTGGATAACCGCAGAAAACACAACCCTTTTAATCAGAGCGACTTCCATTTTGGGGAAGCTCAGGAGTTATAAAATACTAAACAAACAAGAAGTATAAGGGAATTAATACCAATTAATAATTAATAATCAATAATTAAATCAGAAAGAAAGTGAATAGTTACAGCGCACTAGACTAAGCGAGAACATATGGGACGAGATTTGCCGCTATGGAGTGGCTTTGCCCTGGACAGCAGTGTGCTGCGGGAACAACATTTCTACAGGCGCTCATAGGAAATCAACGTGGAGTATTACGCCTGGATAGTAGCTTCTCCCAATGCCAGTGATTTGATGTTTTAATTTAAATTTTTATGTTTCTGTAACATATATTGAGGCACTATCTAATTTCATGACTACGTAATATTAAGCTTTCGAACCGTTATAAATTTATGCTCGCTGATTTAAAGGGATTCTTGTAAAGAGGGCGAATAAATCATTCATTTATTGATTCATTCATGATGTAGAATTCTTCTATGTTAACGGGATGGAGAGTGGTACTCTTTCTAGAAGGCAAGGTCTAGGGCAATTGCTACTGCGAAAAGAAAGTCGGTAATTTTTAGTGAAGATTCAAGTTGCCCGAGATAAGGTGACACGTGGGAAGATGTTTACCACATTGTTACGAGAGTGCCCTGTCTTCGAAAAATACCATGACTTTACCCAGCCCACACAGCCCTGAAGTAATTAAAACTGGGGTTTGGGGGCGAAACCAGAAATAAAGCTGTCGTGTTAATGAAACGTTAATTAAAAGCTCGGAACACAACACGACTTGTCACTCCAACCCACACATCTGAAAATCTTAAATTGAATTTAAAACTAAAAGTTAAATACTTAAATATTTTATATATTTAAATAAACCCTACTTGAGAGGAAACTAATTGCTCCTCCCCGTTTTAAAAGGGATTCATGGTAATGTAAAACTTAATTAATATTCAATTAACTCATTCTACAAAATTAACGCTTCCCCAGGAAATAAAATGCTGTACCTAACCAGGGTTCAAAAAACCCGGTTTTTTTTTTAAACCAGCTCACCGGGTTTTATTGGGTTTTTCTGGGTTTTTCATCTTTAGCAATTGCGTGTATGGTAGAAGTTGTCATTCAAAAGTAACTGCTTAGTAAAATAGTCATAAAATATTTCATAAAAAATAATATATATTATTAAATAGTACTTTTGAAGTTGAAACAAGAAATATCTTAAATTATCTTTAAAATGAAATCATAGCATTCAAATTAATCAAAATTGAAGATTGGGTTTTATTAAGTGCGTTTTTTATGGTGGGGAAAACCCAATAAAACCCGTGGGATTTTTTTGGGATGGGCTTTTTAATTCGAACCCTGCAACTAACTATTAAAAACAAAGTATCGTACATAATTGAGCTAACAAAACTCACCGTTAAACTAGCACCTGATGCATTTGGAACCCCTACATTCAAAAAGCGGTTCCTTTTAGCTGGTTTCCTCTGTGAAAAAACCCTTCGAATCATTTTGACTTTTTCAACGACGAAACAACGTTGATAACACGAAGAATATTCAAATGTGGCGCAAAACCGAGGTAAGAACCTCATTGAAGTAAAACAATTCGTCCGTATCTCGTCCAAAACATTTAATACAATGTTCAATAGTAGTTTCTTGATAAAAGATAAACACGGCTTAGAAAAACCGAAGCAGCTTTAGTGATGACTGATCCGAATGGTATGTCCATAAAGAGATCAGTGAGACCATCTCTTGATAACTCTCGGAGACTCGGACCAATAGAAAAGAAAGTTTTACGTTGCTTCTTTCTTTTCTGTTTTACTTTGGTTTAGTAAAGCGCGACTAGCGTAAGATGAGGGGCCAACTGGACGAGATACTTATTTTCGAAAACACGATTTTTGTCTTTCTATCTCGGTACAACCCGGGTTTCCTCCGCAATGGCTTTTATCTATCTTCAGTCTAAGCTGAAATTGGATTTCATGCCTTTTGTTTAGACGTATATATAAGTTCAGAGAGCGCAATTCCCGAAAGACCACGCGTAAAAACAGTTCCGAGGGGAAAAAAATTTCGTTAGATTAGTTTTTCTCGTCTTTTAGATTATATTTGCAGAGAGATTTTCACAGCAGAATTTTTTCTGACGGTCTCAATTTCGTTTGTTTCGCTGGGTTTACGAAATAATCTCGAGTATATCTGATGCAACTTTATTCGAGACGAAATGTTTTACGTAGTTTCATAAAAGTACGTAATGTCTATGTTGAAATGAATGTTTTAGGGCAAATTCTCCATGAATTTCACAGTTTCTTCTTCAGTTTCTCGGCCAGTTTCGGTTAATTCAGGTTCATTTAATTTGATTAATTGCCTCTAACTATAATATTAATTTAATAGTTATTCAACTTATTTGTATTTAATATTCTGTTAAATATTTAATAGTTATTTCTCTAAATTCCGATCTAGAAAAATTTAAATCTTCACTAAGAATTGCTCGGAGTAACACCAAAACTTAAGAGTTGTTGGGTAGCATTCCCAAGGTTTTCGACCAAAATTACGTCAGTTATTGCGTCATGGAGCATTGATACAGCGACAGTAGTTTTTCGCAGATTGTTAACAAACATTTTGGAGATTTTTTCCTTTCTTTGAAAATATTTTTTGGTAACTTTAAAACGAACGTTTCGGTTTTTTATGGCACAAACATTAACACGTGTTAGACACTAGTTTTTAAAGACGAACTTCACGTCAGTTACTCCATTTTTTTAACTATTTTAAAATTTATATTAATTCATAAAATGACTACTATTGATAAAACTAACTCTTGGGATGGCCCGATGAGTTCTTCTGGTCCATCCAGACTCATTTTTCGAAATAGCAGGGGCTCTGTTACCGTGACACTCAGCCGGTAGCTTTTCCGGCCTGGGAGAAAATTTTGCTAGTCGGAAAGAGCCTCAGAGAGAACCCATTGATCGCCGCAGGGACGCCCTCTGGCGATATAATCATTAGTCATTCCCCCCCCCCTTATGCCGCTAACAGGTCGTCGCGAGAGAAAACTGTGATATTACAATCCCAGGTAAGAATAGCCGAAGTTGAAGAGGTCTAACTGTAACCACGAACTTGGCATCTCTAATTTCGACCAGTTACTTAGGTAATAGAGATGGTTTATGGGTAGGTTTGTGGTTCTTAAAACGACGCGTTCTATATCAACTTGTGAAAAATGAGGTCATTCAAGAGACAACCGACAGTCAATTTCTTAACTACGATTGAACAATAGCACAATGATCAACAAAATCTAACCTCACCCGATCTAGAATAATCCAACCTAATGTAACCATACTATAATAGGTTCTATTCACTACCACATCCCCAAAAGACCTCCGATGCAATACTTCATAATAAAGTAATTTTGAATATCATCTGATTCGGCAATTACGAACTTGAATTCCGCTTTCATGATGACGTAATTTTCCTTTGAAGCCCATTAAATTTTAGTATAACACAGTTTTGAGAATAGCTTACACTAAAACTCTATTGTGCCAATATTCCATATTGATAACAGAAAGCAATTAAGTTAACTTGGGGGAAAACAATTAATGATACAGGCCTATCTGATTTTCTAATTATTTTTGTACGATTTGACACATCTCTCCCTATTGTTGCCAATTACATGTTAGTGCTTTATTCAACATCAAAAGGTATACTGATTGAAACTAAGTGTGCTTTCAAACTATTGAAAACCTAGCAATGATGTTAAAGTTGAAAAAGAAGAATTTTAACATTATTTGAAATCCATGATAACTTTATGTTAATCCAGATAGAACGAAACGCTTAAACTCTGTAGTGTATTTCTCATGAAAAAAGTTAATTTTTCTTTTTTCTTTCTAAGATAAATTATTGGAAGATCCATACTTTTACCTTAATCCTTGCCTGTACAGCTATTGACAAGCTAAGCAGTTTGAAGAATGCTACGTGTTTTGATGTCAACACTATAATATTTTTTTTTATAAATCTTTCCAACTCTTGATTACGAAAATTGAAAAGCGACGTGAAAACAGACAGTATTCAGAAATATCGCAAGCCAGATACGTTTATTTACGTCAGAAAAGGTGCTAACGTAAGCTAGACTGTCAAAGTCCGAACGAGAAGTTTCTCTATGCAGGGAGTTTCTGATAAGTCTGCCGTAAATTAAGGGGAATATTATTTATTTTGCCCTAAGAGCCACTCTTTTCAAGTTAAAATTGGAGTACTTTACGGATAACCCTTAAGAGAGGGTGCAGCCAGTATAAGGATCCAAGATGGCGGCCACTCAAGGGGGAGGAGTCGGTTTTCCCCGGTCTCCTCTCTTTACCTGTCAATATTTGATTGATTGATTGTATAGGCTTATAACAAAAGATGGTTTTGTAGGAATAAAGACCATAATATAAAGTAAAAACTATTTATTTTCTTTAAAAGTATAGGTTCTAATACTAAAGACATTTTTTCAATTTTCATTTTAAAATGCATTTGATTTATTCTAAAATAATTCCTTATATCTTCGTAAGGAAGAAGATAAATTTTAATATTATTTTTAAATCTTACGTAAGTCATTAAGTTTTTCTTTGATATACAAAGCGTTAAGTTGTTTTCTAATGTAGAGTTCCAAAACTAATCTTTCGAGATCTTTAGTTTTGACTTTAAAGGTATGATAAGTTTCTTCCGTGTTTTCTTGAGGTTTTTCAGGCGTTTTTTCTTCAGTCTTGACTTTTATATTTTTGGTGTACGTTTCTGTTTCATCAATGGTAAAGGGTATGTTTTTAGTAGGCCCACCTCTGATAAAATTACATTTAGGGAAATGTTTTAAATGTTCTTCGTAAGGATGATCGGTCGGTTTCCAGGCTAGCAAAATCCCGTTGCATTCGAAACATTGTACTAGATCATCGGTATGTAACGAATAAAAACCCGCTCTACTTAAAGCTTTTTTATAGTTTTCATCTTGTGGCCAGGAGTAAAAAGAGTGATATCTTTGCAGCTCGGAGTTCATGATGCTGAATGAAAATTCTTATAGGAATATCTGAGTTATATCCCCCCTAAATTTACTACCCCCCTTTTTTACCTTCCCCCCTTCCTTAATATATGAAATAAAAGAAAACAGTATTAAAAAAAATGGTGACACATTTATTTTTTAAAAATACAAAAGAGATTACAAAGAGTATTTGTTAACAAAAGGATTAAGTTAATCTTTACGGGCGCGCTTCAACATGTTTGTAACAATGACGTCATTTTTCAACCGATCTCGTCCAAACTGCTTCATGAATGATTTGTGGCTCCTTTTTTTTGTTCTTTGTACTATATACATAATACAATATAGTCCGCATGTCGAACTTGACAAGTTTTGAAGTCTTCTTTGTTAAACGACCATTTTCTTGAATTTCTTTTAACAAATTCTTTAATCGAGGGGAGAAAGTTCCCTAAAGCCAAGGAGTCAAAGTAATAACCCCTTCTGTTTCCATCAAAGTAACAGCATACCCAGTGGGATCCGTCTTTATAGTGATTGTCTAAATTTATTATAATAGATGAAGGAAACTTGTCAATTTTTTCGGGTAATAAATCACTTGGGTAAACACCTAGGAAATGTGGTGTGAATCGTAGAAAGCGTGTTATCTGATCGGCGTTCATTATTTGTTTAACAAACGATTGACACGTTTCTATTTCTATCTATTTGTAACAAAGCCTGGAATTCGGCTAATACGATACAACTAAGCGTAGTGGTCGTGGGTTTTTCAAAGCCCAATTCTAATCTTAATTGTCCTTGTTTCGTGGGACTCCAATGATCTGAATGACTCGCGTAACCGTCAGGTGTTAAGTCTAAACAGTAAATGGCGTAACCCGAGGCAAAGTCGTCCATAGAGATATTGTTCCCCTTGTCATTGTAGTGGCACTTTGACCATCCTTCAAGTCGGCTAGGAATTTGATGATCCGATAATTTTAAATTGCAAACTGTTCCAAGTTTCTAATCCTGTAATATTTTACCCCGTTAAGTCCCTAATTTTAAATGTAAATCAATCTCAATGTAGAAACCTCCGGAACCGAAAAATATTACGCTGCTGTTAAGAACAATATCAAGCTTATTAAGGATTTTCGTTTAAAGTTCAAGGCTACGACCATGAAAGGTGTGAAAGGACGGAGTTCAATACTTTTTCCTTTCGTAAAAAGGAAGGTAACCCCTTTCGTATTCTTTACAATGGTATGTAAGTTTGCTGTAATACATTCGGTGTACGTAGGATTAGAGATAAAGATCATAATATAAAGTAAATAAGACAAGAATGAAGACTATGTTTTGGTCTGTTCTATTGTAATAGGGTTAGTTAGCGAAGTATTTGGAGGCCAGTGGCTACTTGCATATAGTGCATTTCTGGTTCTTATTGCTTATTATAGATTTTTTACATACAATCCAAATTTATATGATTCTCAGTTGACGAATTTAAGTAGAAAGCAAAACCTTCCGTAATATTTCCCATTCATCTGTCACTTCCTCCTTTCATATCTCTATGGGCTTATAGATGTAGGCACTAATTTAAAGTAAAAGAGCTTTTCATGAATAAAGATTATAATATAAAATAAATTTACTCCTCTTTTTTATTTTGCTCTAAAAGCAAAAGATCTAATTTTAAAATTAAATTGATATAATCAGAAGTAAATAGCTTCTGATATAATATAAACTAATTTCTCCAATCTGCGTAACTACGGTATAAGTTTATATACTATTATCAAGTAACAATACAAGTCAGTTTCACTAAGGAATATCTGAGCCCAGATTGTCACATCTATGTCAAAGTGTGGGGGGGGGGAGGGAGAAGTTAGTATACTCCCGTCACGACTGTATTATCTATGCAGTTAACCCTTTAAGCAGAGTTAACTTCTTAATACAAAGGTAATTAAATTTGCGTTGTATAAAATTTATTTTGGAGTATAGGCCATAGTTTACCATTCTTTAGGACTCTCATAATAAGTAGTACTTGATTTATTCTAAATTAACTTCTTCTAATTTCAAAAGAAAGTTGATATTAACTATCATTAAATTTAGTGCAAGGAATTAAACTACTTTTTAATTTAAAATGCTAAGTAAAATATTTTTGAGATTTTTGGTTTTGAAATTAAAAGCAATTACTAATTCAATTGATCATTTTCCTATATCTCTTTGTTTTTTCTTCCTTGACATCGAAAGGTTTGTTTGCTGGTTCAGCGTATTTTCCATGGACATCAATGCTGAATTGTATGTTTTTCGTTTGGCAAGCGGCACTTATAGAGTTTCCCATGCTGGAAACGTTCCTTTATATGATAGACCTTATACATTGTCAGGTAGAGAATAAAACCTTGCATTACTTAAAGATCTTACATCAGTGGCCTCTCTCTCGCTCGCAGTCCATGGTACTGAGAAAGGTACTGAAGCTATTATAGTATCTACCCGTTATACGACGGTATTTACTACCCCTTTCCTCCCCGCAAACCAATATTTTGAGATGTTTACCCCCAATAAACTCCCCATCTGTGACGTATGCAATATCTTTGAAAATATTCTTATTTTAATTAAAGAGGACCATTATAAAAAATGTACCTTATACAAATTAACAATTACGAAAACCGTTCTCCTTTATGATCTATTATTATGTATGCCAATAAGAAATCCATATTTAAATATTTTTAAATTTTTTTAAAATTTTACACTATTAACATCAAATTTATACTGTCCTCGTTCTGGTATACGAAATCAGCGTATAAAAGGCTCTTTTCCAATGCGCACGGACGATGACGGGCTAGCGTGTTTCTTTGGTGGTCATAGAGACAGGTGACACGTGTCTCACCTTCTATATCCATGGCCTTTGGACAATCCACGTCATTCAAATTTATGACTTCTTTATTTAAAATGTTAAAAAGAAAGAAACATTTTTGATTACCCTTGCAATATATACGGTCTGCGAACCGGGTACCTAACATGAGACAGCGACGAAGTTTATGATAAGGCGTTTCTCCTCGTCCAAATGAGATTCCGTGTAAATTTCTGGTGATGTACCTATTGAGTCGTTGTGTAGACGAAGGAAGCGTAGATTGACTATAAGGCGGTAAAAATGTCCATGACACTATTCCTGGAATTTTAGTAACAGTAGCACAACTTAGTTCTTTAACAATCAGATCGCCTGCGAGGTTGCATTTTTCGTCCTTCCCGTGTAGATACTCAAAGTCAACTACTACAGATTTCATGTTATCTAGAAGATAGTTTCCTAAATGATGATTCCCCAAATGGTTGGAGTGCGGTTTATATACTTTTCAAAGTCCTTTCACTCAGTATATTAGCTATAGAATATAAATCACATGACGAAGGGGGGGGGGGGTGGCACGCTGAAGCACGTATGACAATAGCTCTTAAGAGGTCCAATCGTTGTCCCCAAATTAACAGTCGGTATAACAAAAGAACTGTGTTTTCGACAGAAGATTAAAAATGCAGAGACAACAATCTCCTTTTAATGTCAGGCGGTCAAACATTCTCCACAAAAGGTATATTGACAGATGTCTTAAAAGGGATGTAAAAGTAAATAATGATCCCATGGCTAAATTTATTAGACAGATAATTATAGTTTTGTTGAACCTATGTACCCTTAAAGCATTAACGTCTAAGGGTACGTTGACCTTTCGGACGGGTTTAAACACGTCTAATATTGTTTGTCAATCAACAATAGGTGACATAAGATTGACATCCGAGTGATTTTAAGTGGTGTCAGATTGTAACAAAAGGATGAATTTACAATAGATCTTGTAATTCAACAAAAGGATTAATTATATCAAAGGAGTTGATGCGTCAGTCCATTAGTGGGTTTTACGACAGTAAACTTTGGTCTCTGAAGATGTATTGTCAAGAAAAAAAATTCTTCAATCAATCAAATATTGACAGGTCTATTGAAGGAGTATTAGGAGTAATAGATAATTCTTCAATCAAATATTGACTGTCTATTTTTTAAAAAAAGGGGGTGTAAGCCGGGGGGGGGCAGGTGTGTATTTGATAAACAAGATAATTATATAGTTGTTCAATTTAGCTATCCATAGATAACTGGGTAGAGGTAAAGCTTCCTAAAAAGAAGGACTAAAGGGTGAAGAAGCCTGGGGAGATATAATCAAGGGGTAGGGGGAGGAGGGATATTTAGGATAAGGAAGTTAATTACAGTTGTTAAATGTATCTAACCATAGATCAATAGGTAGTACGGTAAAATGACAACACCATAAGTATAACAAAAGAAGAAAATATAATAGACAAAGCCGCTGATTTGTGTATTCGGTTAGTCTTGTGAATAATAAAAAAAATCGTCAGTTTTCGGATGACAGAAACTTTGACATGTTTTTTACGTTAGTGGTACAAAGGGCAAAGGCTTTAAATACTATACCTATTGTCATTGAGGTATAGGTTAAAATATTTTTAGGTGTCGAAGACACTTCTTTACACTTTATCCATAAGATAGCAACACTGTGCTTAATGCATGTGGTAAAAGACAGAATAAATAGAGTAATTGTCTTGATATTCAGTTTATTGACTCATAAACCGAAATAAATACAAGAGATGTTAGAAAGGGCTTGCTCCCTCCCACAAATACTATGTAATATAACAAGGAACATATATAGTCATTTATAAAATGAATTTCAGTTATAATAAAGTACAAAAATATTTTTGATCTTTTTTAAAAAAATTTTTTAAATTTTTGTCACGTTTTAAAATTTTAATTTTTTTAAACTTTTATTATTTTAACATTTTTTTCCTAACTTTATTTTAAACTTTTTTAAATTTATTTTAACAAAATACTTTTAGAACATTTCTGTGGAGATTTTTTAAAATTTTTAGTATTTTTGAGAGGAAAAAATGGTGCGCAAGGTCAAGTGTGTTATCCCTCCCTCCGCAGAGGAAGGGATTACCGACTTCAACTTGATGTCGGACTTGACCTTGCGCACCATTTTTTCCTCTCAAAAATACTAAAAATTTTAAAAAATCTCCACAGAAATGTTCTAAAAGTATTTTGTTAAAATAAATTTCAAAAAGTTTAAAATAAAGTTAGGAAAAAAATGTTAAAATAATAAAAGTTTAAAAAAATTAAAATTTTAAAACGTGACAAAAATTTAAAAAATTTTTTTAAAAAAGATCAAAAATATTTTTGTACTTTATTATAACTGAAATTCATTTTATAAATGACTATATATGTTCCTTGTTATATTACATAGTATTTGTGGGAGGGAGCAAGCCCTTTCTAACATCTCTTGTATTTATTTCGGTTTATGAGTCAATAAACTGAATATCAAGACAATTACTCTATTTATTCTGTCTTTTACCACATGCATTAAGCACAGTGTTGCTATCTTATGGATAAAGTGTAAAGAAGTGTCTTCGACACCTAAAAATATTTTAACCTATACCTCAATGACAATAGGTATAGTATTTAAAGCCTTTGCCCTTTGTACCACTAACGTAAAAAACATGTCAAAGTTTCTGTCATCCGAAAACTGACGATTTTTTTTATTATTCACAAGACTAACCGAATACACAAATCAGCGGCTTTGTCTATTATATTTTCTTCTTTTGTTATACTTATGGTGTTGTCATTTTACCGTACTACCTATTGATCTATGGTTAGATACATTTAACAACTGTAATTAACTTCCTTATCCTAAATATCCCTCCTCCCCCTACCCCTTGATTATATCTCCCCAGGCTTCTTCACCCTTTAGTCCTTCTTTTTAGGAAGCTTTACCTCTACCCAGTTATCTATGGATAGCTAAATTGAACAACTATATAATTATCTTGTTTATCAAATACACACCTGCCCCCCCCCGGCTTACACCCCCTTTTTTTAAAAAATAGACAGTCAATATTTGATTGAAGAATTATCTATTACTCCTAATACTCCTTCAATAGACCTGTCAATATTTGATTGATTGAAGAATTTTTTTTCTTGACAATACATCTTCAGAGACCAAAGTTTACTGTCGTAAAACCCACTAATGGACTGACGCATCAACTCCTTTGATATAATTAATCCTTTTGTTGAATTACAAGATCTATTGTAAATTCATCCTTTTGTTACAATCTGACACCACTTAAAATCACTCGGATGTCAATCTTATGTCACCTATTGTTGATTGACAAACAATATTAGACGTGTTTAAACCCGTCCGAAAGGTCAACGTACCCTTAGACGTTAATGCTTTAAGGGTACATAGGTTCAACAAAACTATAATTATCTGTCTAATAAATTTAGCCATGGGATCATTATTTACTTTTACATCCCTTTTAAGACATCTGTCAATATACCTTTTGTGGAGAATGTTTGACCGCCTGACATTAAAAGGAGATTGTTGTCTCTGCATTTTTAATCTTCTGTCGAAAACACAGTTCTTTTGTTATACCGACTGTTAATTTGGGGACAACGATTGGACCTCTTAAGAGCTATTGTCATACGTGCTTCAGCGTGCCACCCCCCCCCTTCGTCATGTGATTTATATTCTATAGCTAATATACTGAGTGAAAGGACTTTGAAAAGTATATAAACCGCACTCCAACCATTTGGGGAATCATCATTTAGGAAACTATCTTCTAGATAACATGAAATCTGTAGTAGTTGACTTTGAGTATCTACACGGGAAGGACGAAAAATGCAACCTCGCAGGCGATCTGATTGTTAAAGAACTAAGTTGTGCTACTGTTACTAAAATTCCAGGAATAGTGTCATGGACATTTTTACCGCCTTATAGCAGAAGCCGATTAGGCTTTACACATGAAGTACGTAACATGTGCCTTGGGGAGCTACACGATATTCTCTAAGCTCCTAGGAAAGAACCTCCCCTTACGCAGAGGGAAATAGTTCAGTAAAGCGGCTCCTTCGGATCCATCGGATCCTTCCGCCTAAAGAACCGATTTACCACGTACCTAAATTCGAGAACTACTATAAAGACTAAGTAGGGTATCTAGAATATTCTTTAGATAAAACTGTTCACAATACCAAAAAGTATTTGGGAGTAAAGCACGAAAATCTTATCAGTCTGGGTAGCTTTTGCTTGGACTATTTAAGACGCCGTGCATCTGTTTTTTACGAAGAATGTTTTCTGTTCTCGCGGTTACGGCGAGCTCAGCCGCCGGCGGCTCGGGAATCGGGATACCCTTGTTTCCTAGACAAGGCCTAGTGTAGTTTTAGAGTCTATTATTATTATTCGCAGAGCTATTTTTCTGTTGAAATTAGGGAACTAGTATAAATATTGAGTAGAGTGTCTGAAATATTCTTTAGTTAAAACTATTCACAATACGAAAGATTATTTGGGAGTAAGGCACGAAGATCCTATCAATCTGGGTAGCTTTTGCTTGGCCTATTTAAGACGCCGTGCATCTGTTTTTTAACGAGGTATTTTTCTGTTCTCGCCGTTACGGCAAGCCCGGCCGCCGGCAGCTCGAGATGCGCCGCTCGGCCTCAGCCGCTGATATCTAGCCAAGGCTTAGTGTAGTTTTCGTGTCTAATTTTATTCGCAGAGCTATTTTTCCGTATTTTTCTGTTGAAATTTAAAGAAAATCTTATCATATTTAGTTGAAGACTAAGTAAATGTCTCAAAAAATTTCGAAACTTGAGCTTTAAAACGTTGAATATTTTATAACGATTACGGAACGGTACCGCAAATTCGCCTTCCGGGCCTCCCAGTTATGTCGACGGCGAGGTCGAGTCGAGGTCCCTCCCATGCAAGAAAATAGTAATAGCCGTCGCCGATTGGTCTGGCATTAAAGAGGTTATCTATGGTTAGGGGGCTCATGATTGGCTAAAAGCTTTTTTGTTCGTCTGCTTAGTTTTTACTTCGGGAATATCATGAAATCCATGGTCAAAGCTATGGAAAAGTGGGACTTACGTACTTTATGTGTGAAGCATAATCCGCTTTTGCTTATAGTCAATCTACGCTTCCTTCGTCTACACAACGACTCAATAGGTACATCACCAGAAATTTACACGGAATCTCATTTGGACGAGGAGAAACGCCTTATCATAAACTTCGTCGCTGTCTCATGTTAGGTACCCGGTTCGCAGACCGTATATATTGCAAGGGTAATCAAAAATGTTTCTTTCTTTTTAACATTTTAAATAAAGAAGTCATAAATTTGAATGACGTGGATTGTCCAAAGGCCATGGATATAGAAGGTGAGACACGTGTCACCTGTCTCTATGACCACCAAAGAAACACGCTAGCCCGTCATCGTCCGTGCGCATTGGAAAAGAGCCTTTTATACGCTGATTTCGTATACCAGAACGAGGACAGTATAAATTTGATGTTAATAGTGTAAAATTTTAAAAAAATTTAAAAATATTTAAATATGGATTTCTTATTGGCATACATAATAATAGATCATAAAGGAGAACGGTTTTCGTAATTGTTAATTTGTATAAGGTACATTTTTTATAATGGTCCTCTTTAATTAAAATAAGAATATTTTCAAAGATATTGCATACGTCACAGATGGGGAGTTTATTGGGGGTAAACATCTCAAAATATTGGTTTGCGGGGAGGAAAGGGGTAGTAAATACCGTCGTATAACGGGTAGATACTATAATAGCTTCAGTACCTTTCTCAGTACCATGGACTGCGAGCGAGAGAGAGGCCACTGATGTAAGATCTTTAAGTAATGCAAGGTTTTATTCTCTACCTGACAATGTATAAGGTCTATCATATAAAGGAACGTTTCCAGCATGGGAAACTCTATAAGTGCCGCTTGCCAAACGAAAAACATACAATTCAGCATTGATGTCCATGGAAAATACGCTGAACCAGCAAACAAACCTTTCGATGTCAAGGAAGAAAAAACAAAGAGATATAGGAAAATGATCAATTGAATTAGTAATTGCTTTTAATTTCAAAACCAAAAATCTCAAAAATATTTTACTTAGCATTTTAAATTAAAAAGTAGTTTAATTCCTTGCACTAAATTTAATGATAGTTAATATCAACTTTCTTTTGAAATTAGAAGAAGTTAATTTAGAATAAATCAAGTACTACTTATTATGAGAGTCCTAAAGAATGGTAAACTATGGCCTATACTCCAAAATAAATTTTATACAACGCAAATTTAATTACCTTTGTATTAAGAAGTTAACTCTGCTTAAAGGGTTAACTGCATAGATAATACAGTCGTGACGGGAGTATACTAACTTCTCCCTCCCCCCCCACACTTTGACATAGATGTGACAATCTGGGCTCAGATATTCCTTAGTGAAACTGACTTGTATTGTTACTTGATAATAGTATATAAACTTATACCGTAGTTACGCAGATTGGAGAAATTAGTTTATATTATATCAGAAGCTATTTACTTCTGATTATATCAATTTAATTTTAAAATTAGATCTTTTGCTTTTAGAGCAAAATAAAAAAGAGGAGTAAATTTATTTTATATTATAATCTTTATTCATGAAAAGCTCTTTTACTTTAAATTAGTGCCTACATCTATAAGCCCATAGAGATATGAAAGGAGGAAGTGACAGATGAATGGGAAATATTACGGAAGGTTTTGCTTTCTACTTAAATTCGTCAACTGAGAATCATATAAATTTGGATTGTATGTAAAAAATCTATAATAAGCAATAAGAACCAGAAATGCACTATATGCAAGTAGCCACTGGCCTCCAAATACTTCGCTAACTAACCCTATTACAATAGAACAGACCAAAACATAGTCTTCATTCTTGTCTTATTTACTTTATATTATGATCTTTATCTCTAATCCTACGTACACCGAATGTATTACAGCAAACTTACATACCATTGTAAAGAATACGAAAGGGGTTACCTTCCTTTTTACGAAAGGAAAAAGTATTGAACTCCGTCCTTTCACACCTTTCATGGTCGTAGCCTTGAACTTTAAACGAAAATCCTTAATAAGCTTGATATTGTTCTTAACAGCAGCGTAATATTTTTCGGTTCCGGAGGTTTCTACATTGAGATTGATTTACATTTAAAATTAGGGACTTAACGGGGTAAAATATTACAGGATTAGAAACTTGGAACAGTTTGCAATTTAAAATTATCGGATCATCAAATTCCTAGCCGACTTGAAGGATGGTCAAAGTGCCACTACAATGACAAGGGGAACAATATCTCTATGGACGACTTTGCCTCGGGTTACGCCATTTACTGTTTAGACTTAACACCTGACGGTTACGCGAGTCATTCAGATCATTGGAGTCCCACGAAACAAGGACAATTAAGATTAGAATTGGGCTTTGAAAAACCCACGACCACTACGCTTAGTTGTATCGTATTAGCCGAATTCCAGGCTTTGTTACAAATAGATAGAAATAGAAACGTGTCAATCGTTTGTTAAACAAATAATGAACGCCGATCAGATAACACGCTTTCTACGATTCACACCACATTTCCTAGGTGTTTACCCAAGTGATTTATTACCCGAAAAAATTGACAAGTTTCCTTCATCTATTATAATAAATTTAGACAATCACTATAAAGACGGATCCCACTGGGTATGCTGTTACTTTGATGGAAACAGAAGGGGTTATTACTTTGACTCCTTGGCTTTAGGGAACTTTCTCCCCTCGATTAAAGAATTTGTTAAAAGAAATTCAAGAAAATGGTCGTTTAACAAAGAAGACTTCAAAACTTGTCAAGTTCGACATGCGGACTATATTGTATTATGTATATAGTACAAAGAACAAAAAAAAGGAGCCACAAATCATTCATGAAGCAGTTTGGACGAGATCGGTTGAAAAATGACGTCATTGTTACAAACATGTTGAAGCGCGCCCGTAAAGATTAACTTAATCCTTTTGTTAACAAATACTCTTTGTAATCTCTTTTGTATTTTTAAAAAATAAATGTGTCACCATTTTTTTTAATACTGTTTTCTTTTATTTCATATATTAAGGAAGGGGGGAAGGTAAAAAAGGGGGGTAGTAAATTTAGGGGGGATATAACTCAGATATTCCTATAAGAATTTTCATTCAGCATCATGAACTCCGAGCTGCAAAGATATCACTCTTTTTACTCCTGGCCACAAGATGAAAACTATAAAAAAGCTTTAAGTAGAGCGGGTTTTTATTCGTTACATACCGATGATCTAGTACAATGTTTCGAATGCAACGGGATTTTGCTAGCCTGGAAACCGACCGATCATCCTTACGAAGAACATTTAAAACATTTCCCTAAATGTAATTTTATCAGAGGTGGGCCTACTAAAAACATACCCTTTACCATTGATGAAACAGAAACGTACACCAAAAATATAAAAGTCAAGACTGAAGAAAAAACGCCTGAAAAACCTCAAGAAAACACGGAAGAAACTTATCATACCTTTAAAGTCAAAACTAAAGATCTCGAAAGATTAGTTTTGGAACTCTACATTAGAAAACAACTTAACGCTTTGTATATCAAAGAAAAACTTAATGACTTACGTAAGATTTAAAAATAATATTAAAATTTATCTTCTTCCTTACGAAGATATAAGGAATTATTTTAGAATAAATCAAATGCATTTTAAAATGAAAATTGAAAAAATGTCTTTAGTATTAGAACCTATACTTTTAAAGAAAATAAATAGTTTTTACTTTATATTATGGTCTTTATTCCTACAAAACCATCTTTTGTTATAAGCCTATACAATCAATCAATCAAATATTGACAGGTAAAGAGAGGAGACCGGGGAAAACCGACTCCTCCCCCTTGAGTGGCCGCCATCTTGGATCCTTATACTGGCTGCACCCTCTCTCCCTTAAATATAATTAGAAAAAACATTCAAATTTTAACTCGAAAACAGTGCCCCGGACGACAAAATGTCATATAACGTTTTCGACTAAAAATCACACAAAGAACACGCCCTTATATTATGGCAGACTTGGTCACTTGAATAATCAGGTGTACAAAACCGCAGAAATCGATTACTTGATTTCTAGAATTCTTAGAAAATCATCAGTAATCAAAATCAAAGTTAATCAGAAACTCCGGTAATCACTGGAAATCACGTGAAAACGTGAGAAAATCAGAAATAATCACATGATTTACTAGTAATCTTTTGTAATCACCTCGGAAAGCACACCTTTAGTGAAATAATCACGCGTAATCAATGGAGGAATTCGAAAATCCAAAATAAAAATCATAATCAGTTGAAATAAGAAATAATCACTGCATTTATCGAAATTCACGAAGAATCCAGTGGTAATCACAGCATTCACCAAAAATCACCGGAATTCATTGGAATTCAAACAGGAATCACAAGTAATCTGCGGCAATAACGGGAAATCAATGTAAAGATTATGGAAATCGCCTAAAATATTCGTAATCACAGAAATAAAGGAATTCATTCAGTAATCATCGGTATTCACATAAAAATTCAGAAATCAGTAATCGGGTGTACAAAATTTTGGCAAATGACTAGCCCCTGAATGGCAGACTTATCAGTAACACTCTGTATAAGCAGGGTTGGCAAAAATCCGGCAAAAACTAGTTTTTGCCGGGACACGTGGCAAAAAGTGGAAAAAACCGGCAAAAACGGAAAAAACCGGCAAAAAGTGGCAAAAACCTTTTCCCTATTGAAATGATAATTAGAAATGCTAACTTTGGCTTTGTATTTGTCATTCGTGTTATTATAGGTCTTCCAACAGCTAATATGTCTCAATCTTAATCATTTTTATAACATTTATTGTGTTTTAAACGTTCGAGCTAAATCCACTTTAAACTTATACAAATTATGAAATTTTGCTCACATTCCAATGATCCTGGTTGCTTCGCATTTGATAACTAAACAATAATTTTTAAGCAGTTTCTAGCAACAATCTGTTTCGAAATCTCAAAATTAGCGAGTTGAAAAAAATAGTGTTGAGCGAAAAATAAGGACTGATTTTTCATTTATTTGTATAACAAAGCCAAAACGTTCTTTGCCACGCGGTTTTTTCTCTATTTTATACTGAGAATGTAACCCACTTCACAAGCCTATACAATTATGGTAGAATTTTGGACGTTTTATTTTCATTTCAAATCCGAATTTTTTTTTTTTAAATTTAGTTCGTTATTTCCACATAAAGTGGAAAAAACCGTGGCAAAAAGGTTTTTGCCGCGCGGTTTTTACCTGGAAAAAACCACGTGGAAAAAACCGCGGCAAAAACTGGTTTTTGCCGCCCGGTTTTTTCCAGGTAAAAACCGCGGTTTTTTCCACCCCTGGCAAAAACGTGCCAACCCTGTGTATAAGTACTCTATATCAGCAAAGGCCTGTCGGTCTGAGGACAAACAGAATCCCCGTAGAGAAAATATTTGCTAGGAGTGAAAATATGGCCTTCATCCCATAAACTAAATACATTGAATTTTTTTTGTCCTCGTGGAATCAGAGTTAATGATCTATGCGTTGAAAGTTAAATGAGGCTAGTGGAAATGATGTTTTAATACCCCAATTTAAGGCAAACACGCGGCACGTGTAGTCTAAGAACGATCAAGTTAATATCCGTAGCTAGTACGTCAGACAGTTTATGGCAGCTGAGAGTTATAAAATTAATCTTTTCATAATGATATCCTTATGTATATAAGGTAATGACTATATAAGTATCATAAGATATGTTCCATAAGTTTGTCACTGGTTAATCAGAGCTTGTCATGAAGTGACGTAGGCCTAGGTGAAACGAATAATAGATTCTGGTAAAGCAACTACTGGTGAGGCACAGACAAAATAGGAAGATGGACTGCCAACCGAGTGTAGTCAATTTTCGCTTGTCGTTCTCGAACTAGCTCTCATTTATTAAGGCTCTTTCAGACGATCCAACTTTTTGACTCAGCTTGATGGGTCAACTCGAGTTCAATCAACTAGTTGGATCGTGTGAATAGACGCTGGATGAGTTGAGTCACCAAAAAAGTTGGCTAGTAAAAATTGGATCAGTGATCCAATTTTTGCTTACTCAACTTTTTAATTTCATTTCTTCAGCCAATCAAAATGAATTACAAAAAAGAAAGCCTTTTTCGCGGGTTATTTCGTAAGTGCCAAGGTAGGTGGCGTTTAAAAAGTTCCATTTGGCGGTAAAAGTTTAGTCGTGTGAATAAGAAGGATTTATTTCACTTTTCCCTTCTAAAGTTGGGCAAGTTGATACAACTTTTTGACCCATCGAGCTGAGTCAAAAAGTTTGAATCGTCTGAAAGAGCCTTAAGTCTCTAGCATTACGAAGTATAGGTAGTGACATACTTATGGAACATATCTTATTAACTTATGAAGTATCTATTCAGCGTGTAACGACGGCTTTCCCAACCGCGACAATATCTCCAGATTTTTTTTCTGATATTGCTTGAAACTGTGCGGAGGAGAATATATGCAGGTTCCAATTGATCTCGAAATGAAACGCAGGATTAAGATTTCTCGTAAGAGGTTTCAAAGGCGTGTAATAATGGCGCTCTTCAGACTACTGTAGCAATTGGGAACATGATATTAGCGATGGTGCTGTAAAGGAATACATACAGCCATATGAATCATTTTGTTTGCCGTTTTCTAAACATATCTAGGCGGATTTTGTGCGAAAAGCTATACCTAAGCATTATGTATGACCAGAAGGGGATAATGGAAGAAGGATGACACCCTGTATCCTCTTAATACTTTAGTTATATGTAACATGATTCTTCCCAGGCGAGGGATCCCGTTTCGTTTTCTCCCCTGGTCATCAAACTTCGGATTGGCATAGCACCGTGGGGTGAATTCTATAACTATTTGGAACTAAATCCCCGGTAATCAACCCACAAACCTTGATTGTCTTGACGTGCAACAAAAACCCACAAGCGTGTCGTGGCAAATAGTTAAGCAGCGCTAATAGAGTAATGATGATGGAACTATTTATCGCGTATGTGATTCGGTTTAGTAACCTTGCTCCAAATGTAAAATGATGTTGGGAAGAATAAAGTTTCAATTACCCTGTTGTGTGGTACACTTCTCTCGAAGAGAAGTATTATATACTCCTACTCCTGGTATGACGAATTTTCTCTCCCGAATAATCTCTCTCGCTGCGCGTTGCTCCTTGGGTGAGACTAACCCGGTGTTGCTACCAACCAATGAAATCACAGTTAGAAAAACGTCAGAATTATGAGGCGTTTCGGATTCTACCCTAACCCGGCCCACAAAACCCGCTTAGAAGTTAACATTGTAGATATTAGGCACAATATTTCCAATCAGCTTTATGCATTCCTGCGCTGTACAATTAGATTCTGTGACGTTGGAGATTTCAGGTACATTTCTTTAGCTGAAAAAGCCTCGAACACCATTTAATCAAACGTCGAATTTCGAACACAGTCCGAACTTAAGAAGGCCACGTAACTTCTTCGAGTAATTGCTTGTAACATTAGAATAGAAATGTTTCCATTAGCAAGAAAGCCTTAAACACCATTTAGCCTAACTTTAACTTATGCGCCAAATATCTGTCGGGATTCAAGAAGGTCATACAGCTTCGAGTAATTAGTTCTAAAAGTTTTGAAAGACTGTAAACTCTTAATATTTTATTATTTGAGAGAGAGCTAACGCTAAGCTGATGAGTCAAGGGATTTAGAGACCGTATACAGCAGCTCATACAAAACCATCTCCTAAGTCAGAAGCATCAGAAGGGTAAAGAGGGAAGAAGCAAGAAGGAGCTAGGCGCTGGGAATTATACGATCAGGGAGTCCCCAAGCGATAGACACACGATCTAACGAGTGTAAATAACCCTCGCCCTAGGATGTCCAAGGATGTACAAGGACGATATGGGATCGAAGCCAAAAAGCCCAACGAGTAATTGGATATATAGGCATTCTCCTCCAGCTCCATCAAGCTAGAGTGATATTGGAGCAACCAGAGCACAACCATATAGAGTCCCGGTACAATAGAAAGATTAGGGATCATGCGACGCGACTCTGGATCTAGCTAGTTTTTTTAGTTAATCCCTTGGTAGGGTATACATCACGAGCCAGCATCCTATCAAAGTGATTAAAAACATATCGTCTTATATCACAAAATACTAGGATTCCGTATTATATATGTTATGACAAAGAAAAAAATAATAAAATAATTAAAAACCCAATATCGTCAACTGATTATAGTACTAAGGCCCATTCAGACAGACACTTAATGTTCACACTTGCACGGTACACCGGTTCAAAACTGGTTTAACCAACTAGTTTTGAAACCCTATTCATTACTATTTCAAATAGTCTTGGTTCACACTTTAAGACTATAATTGTTAGTGCTGTTTGCTAGGAATTACATCAGTGTTGTGTGCTAAGGCAAGTGAAAATATCCTTAAGACTAGTCTTTGTGTTATTCCAGGCCTCCAAGTTGGTTCGCAAGGTAATTTCAAGAAACCGCATTTGTAATTATTTTCTAGGGTATCAGTTCTGTTCACACTTTACTTTGGAAGCGTTTTGAATCGCTTTGAAAGGATTTCCACTGTGTGTGTGAACTATGAACACGGCTATAGATGGTTCACAAGCGTCAATGACTATATAAAATATTTGCGGTGTTAGTTTTAAAATTTTCAGTTTCGTCGGGTACTTACTCCATTCATAGCTCACTAGATCATGCCTTAGAGGCGTATGATTGAGTTAGCTATGCTTTTAGCAGACGATGCATGAACAGATTTAGGATTCTTAGCGTGCTCTTGCCAGTATTTGTCATTTTAAATTCGGCTATTTTTGTACTCATAAGCCTTGGATCAAAAATCACCAATTACAGGGCAATGAACGTACCAACGTGACCGATAGGAACGTAAGATTTAACTCTAGTCTGAATGGGCCTTTAGCCTTTACACACGTCGAAACGTTTCCAAGTACTAAAATAAATACAGGACATATTCTCCAAGTTAATAATACCATCGTACTAATAATTTCATACCGAATTTATTAGGGATGTCCAACGTTCTTGGATGGTAGATCAAATATTTTTGAACAACCTAACTAATTAAAATACACCTTTATGATGCTAGTTGTAGTTAGAAAATTATCGTTATGTTCTAGACAACAGTTGTTTTGATACACTCTGAATTTAATAGGGTACGCCGTTTTAAGAGCATACAGTTGCCATTCTAATAAAACTATACTCAACTTATTTTAAGTGGCCCGCGGGCCCATAGTTAAAATGATCCCTTTCCATATTAAATTCTTGCTTCTACAGTAAACTATACCTCTATCAACTGCATCTCTAGCAAATTACAATGTATGCAAATGTATATTTTCCAAAATTTTAAGACCGAATAAATATTTTTGAAATTCAGGTAAAATTAGAGCACTTAATTAACTCTTTTAATTAAAAAGTTAAAGATATGCATATTAGAGTATCTGAAAATGTCTTTTCAAAATAAAAAAATTCAAAGTCATATTAATATTCAGAGTTGTTTACACATACTTTAAAAGGAAAAAGTTTGAATCTTTTGCCACCATGAATTAAATCAAGTATGACCAACATATACAATTCAGCCTGGGATCCATGTAATTTGGAAGCAGGAATAGAGAACGGTTAGTCTTCAGTCCGACTCATAGCCAAGTATAGAGCTCCTCCCTTCTACACGTAACGGAAAGTTTAAATTATCTTATTGCCTCACTTAAACTACGATTTGATGACGTTGCTGACGAGGACGGTGAAAAATACTTAGTTCCTTTTTACCTCTGTCGCTATGACCCGCCTCTTCTTTCATACCCCTCCCGTACCTGAGAAGGGGAACGTGGACTTTGACGCGCGCCCAGATTACTCTGTTCACCATTCCTGCTTCTAAAATTACATAGATCTCTGATTCAACAAATGCACATATTGAATTTTGAGCCACGTTGGATTAGTATGAGTCATATTGCTATTTCGATCTGTTCAGTTGCTTGGACCATTTTATTATAAAACAGTATTCGACTTTATCCCAGGTGAAATATCCCTGAAAACTAGTTTCATCCCAGGTGAAATAACCCATTTAACTTGAAACTAGCCTACAAAGTCCAAACCCGCTTTAAGTTGGTTCGCGAAGAAAATTCAAGAAACCGCGCTTGTAATTAGCTTCTCGAATACTTGTGTTTTCAATCGCTTCGAACCGGTTTCCTATGTAAGTGTGAACGTGGCTTAAGTGTGTACCGATATCAGCCACGATATTTGTTCAAATTCGGTAACGAATTGTGACTGTGCATAAAGAACAGACATACAAGCAAACAAAAACACACCACTTCTTCAACAAACATACAAGCAAACAATTCTCTTGTTAAAAATATATAGGATTTCGAATATACTCTTAGTAAAATAGTAATTCCATCTGTGCAACTAATGATGGTTTAATGAGCTCTGTCTAGTCTATCTCTAGATAAAATCAAAGAGTAATGTTAGATCTGTAATTTCAGAGTTAATATGAAATATTCATGGTAGCACTAGGCCTATACCGTGAAAATCAAATCTTCATTTTCCATTAACGTTTTTTACGAGTTTGGAGTTGTACATCGCGTATATAGCTCTTGAATTTTTAAGACGTTCTTTATTTTGGAATAATTCAGTTTACAAGCTATACTATACAGGTATAAGCTCTCCTTTCAACTACAGATGTTTCCGAATTTATAACTTTCAGATTTGATGATGGAAATGGAATACATTTTAAGATAAAAAAATAAGGAAAATCGATGAAGTAATAAAATGTAAAGCGCCAATTGAATTGAATTGGAAATTTGTAA
The DNA here is from genome assembly GCF_054372755.1 of Phalangium opilio. Taxonomy (NCBI): domain Eukaryota; kingdom Metazoa; phylum Arthropoda; class Arachnida; order Opiliones; family Phalangiidae; genus Phalangium; species Phalangium opilio. The sequence goes on from NW_028324151.1 coordinate 8,895,550, forward strand.
ACGGAATAATCATTGCAAATTTATGCTATGGATTATTTAATGCGACTCTGTGTTCAAAAGCCGCCTTTAATCATTTCTCAAATATCGATTTCTGATAAATATATAGGCAGGATTATAATTTTGATCGACACAAGAACGTAAATAGCCCAAAACTTCCTGCCGTACACAAATTTACACTGGTTTTATAATCAAGGGGAAGATCAAATAAAGGTAAAATGTTATTGGTATAGACAAGAAGTGATATCTAGTTTATTAGGGAGAAGGTATAAATTCGCCACATTTCCAGCTTTATCTCCAGTCCAAACGTAGGTCCGGAGTTAATCCCCGCCTCTAAATTACAACCAGCATCTCATTGGCTCTTGAAAATTCACGTCAGCGCGACGCGAATGACGAGAATTACGTATTTTGACTATTTTCCGACTGAGGAGAGGCGAAATAGCCCGGCCTCCTTTTACGCCCCCCCTTGAATTTTGAAAGGGGGACTGGGACTATTGCGCGCCAATACTTAGGCATCTTATACCTTCTCCCTAATAAACTAGATATCACTTCTTGGTATAGAGTAGGAAAATCTTATCAGCTAGGTTTAATGACTAGGCGGTCAATTGATCCAAGCTGGAGGAACTCAATCAATCCACTTCTAAAGGACTTACGTTGTGCAACCTTCCCCAAGTGTTATTGATATCAACCATGGAGTTTACTGAAATTCCGTAATTAATTGGGACTTAAATAAAGAAGAATTATCTAAAAACAAATAAAGGAAAAACTTTCAAAAATATATGCGTGTAAAAGATTTGAGTTGACCAATAGAAGACAAAATGGATTAGGATTCGTAAACTTTCAGGCATTTCAGGAATGTTTGAAAAGTACTTTCAATATTTCAATCAGTAGCGTCGCTAGGGTTTGAAATTTGGGGGGGCTAAATCTGGGCAAACTAGTTATTATAAGAACTTAATAAAAAAAATTGCATTCATTGGATAATGTGTAGACCTTTAAAACTACGTAATTTTGTGTCAACGTGAAATTTTTCGTATTTTAAAGATATACAGTCTTTTATTGATAAAAACGGAACCGATTATAGAGGATTTTCACTCGTTCATTTTTAGTTTTGGTTAGCTTTTAGTCCACACTATTGGGACTCCCTTCGAAAGAACATGAAACATTTTACTTGTCTCCATCTGTTCTTTTCTGCAAAATTGTACTGTTTGATATTGAAATTCATCTCTGCAGAGATGAAACTTAACGAATCTATCATTATAATTTTTTATACATTGCTACAGAATTTTAGGATGCTAAAAGCAATTTTTTGGTAGGGTTTACGGATTTTTTTGGGGGGGCTAACTTTGGAATTTGGGGGGGCTATAGCCCCCCCCCCAAAAAAAAAGGCCTAGCAACGCCACTGATTTCAATTTACGTTCAGTAATATTTCTAAACATTTGATATAAACTTGGAAAAAATGTTGTGAAAATGTTCGGCAATTCAAAATAGCTACGTATTACGTTGGTTATAACTGGTCCTTGATATTTTAAAAGAAAAGAAACAGCCTTTGGGCTCTAAGTTGATTCAGTTTCTCACGTTTTTCTCTCTGCTAAAGGCTGATTTTCACTGGCTCAATAAATACGCGGGAAAATCCGCTTACCGCGCCGTTTTTTCAGAGGTATTGCCTGAAATTTTCCAGGCGGCAAGCACGGAATTGTTTTCCTACTTTTCCGCAATTTTTAAAGAAAGGAAGCAGTGGGAAATTGTGACGAATATGTGACGTCATAAGCGTGGTTTTGGTCATCTCGCGATAAGTTTTGCGGACGCTATTTTTTGTCAAGTGAATTAAGGGGTTTGGGTTGTCGAGTTAAACTTCTAAAAATGTATAATGCCGAAAAATTTGTTGAAGTTTGTCTTAACCGTTATTATTATTATTATTATATGAAAAAAAAACCGTTCTTACAAAGTTAATAAAGGTTAAGAAAGTTGATTGGTTGCTAAGGCCAAAAGCCTATGGGTGCATTTTCAACATGAAAGGTAAGCTGGGATCTTCACGAGTTCACAATCCTTCATATTACAAGTTTCAATGAAAACGGTTTATCACCGTATGTTGAGGAATTACCCACAAATTTATGCGGATTTATTTGGTCAGTGGAAACCAGCCTTTAAGACAGCGATAGATGGATCTTTTATGCCGACAATATCGTCGAATAACGGTAGATGTTTTCTCCCGAGAAAACCTTAAGGTTGTATTTCTACACCAAAATTAAACATTTTAGCTTCCCTTTAAAGTGAACTGCGCCAATTTTCGCCTACAAAACAAGTTTTTATATAAAATATAAGCATCATCTTTCAAAATAAAAAAGAAACGGCAAAGAACTTTTTGACGATTGAAAAATTTAATACTTTTTCCAGGACCGTGTATAACGGGTCGGGCAGCAGCTTGTTCTAACGTTCGCTTGTATATACTATATTAAATCCTTGTAAAACTCACGTCTGACATTGAAGTTGGTGAATTAGAGTCTAGATCACACGTACCAAGGATCTAAGAAACTATAATTCCGATTTCAAAATTTCCAGCTTTCATGTTAGCGTAAGTCGTCCCAAAAATGGCAGGAAAAAATAAGACTAACCTAACTTGCGGAAGTTGTGGTAAACATTTCACACAAAAGAAAATTTTTCAAGTCAAAAATAGTTGGAAAATGTGGCATTAAATGAAAATATTGCAAAAAGAGCACAGTCTGACTTTTATGGTGTTATTTGTTACTTACGGTTTCTTTTTTCACCTTAATTAGACAGGTAATAAATTAGAAATTATAATTAATTAGTTTAAAAAATAATTGAATTTAATTAGTTTCTATGTCTAATTGCTAATTGGCTAATTAATTACTCCATAAATATTTATCTAATTGCTAATTATAATTTAATTAGTTGCCAGCTAATTAGCACAGCTCTGAGTCTGACAGATTTGGAGGCAAACCGATATGCCTTATGGAGGGGCCCTTGATTTATAAATCAAATAGGACCAAGTCCGGAGAAACTGAGGAAAAATTAGAACTATCTAACTTCCAACTCTCTTAACAGAATGAACAGGTATTTTTTGAACGAAAGGCTTAAGAATGCATTCTGAAGTATTTCAATGAATAAAATACCCTAACTTAGCGAGATTACACTCGGTTTTGCAGTCTATCTTCCTTTTTAGTCTGAACTAAGCCTTTGACAACACTTCACTAGGCGTTGCTTTACGAGAATCTATGACCTACGTCACTTCATGACAAGCTCTCAGTAACCAGTGACAAACATTTGGAACATATCTTATTAACTTATGATATTAGATTAAATGTGATGGACAATTGGACAGACAAACTTAGGGCTACGTTGGCATAAGAAGACAAAACGTATTTCGATCTCAGAAAAGTCACCCACTGACGTCACTCGCGCTGAAAGGGTGGCGGCTGCCCTTTACTACACAATCTGTCAAAAACTTCAAACTTTCTCTCTCCTCTGGTTATATCGGCACGTTAGGAGATAGCTTAACGTATTTAATTACGCTTGAAAGTTGAAAACATTCAAACTAAATTTAGTTACAAGTCTCTAAGTGGGATTTAACGAATGGCGATGTGCCAAATGCGCCGCCTAGATGAGAATTCACGCGGAAGAGGAGTTTCGCGCGGACTTACAAATCAGGATTCATTATAATCTCCATGAGAGCACTTGCTAGAAAATAGTACACTTCTTCGTGTACTCAATGAGCAAGACAAAATCTCTACTAATAACATATAGTGCAGTGACCATTAAAGGTTAAAGGTTAAAGGTTATATCAAAACGTACAAAATCGAGGAAAGATTTTGGCTGCGTTCAGTAACACTCATCAGGAAAAAACATCGATGTTTGGGAAAATGAAATCGGTGGTCTTTTGACGCCATGATGACGTTGCAGTTGTTGAACGGCACAATTTTGTGTAATAGATGCTTTGCTTTTCTTAATGGCGACGATATTATGATAACGTTACGGCAGAGGCTTAAATAATAAATCCGAACTATTTACAAAGATATTGTACTTCAATTTATCAATTAAATCAAAATTCTGTCAGGATCCATTTTTTACCGAAATAAAGTATTGCTTTTTAGTATTATTATCCATAAGGATAATATTTGTCAATTCCACATTATTTTAATTGTCGCGGCGCAAAATGACGAAATTTACGTCATGAATCCGATGCTCATCAAAAAAAACCTCCTCTCACAGCTGATTTTTCTGATGGGCATCCGATGAGCCCAAAGACGCGAAAAACCGTTCAGTAAGACATCGATGTCATCTTTTAGTCATCGATGTTTTTGATGCCGGCTACTGAACACAGCCATGGTTAAGGGTTCTTTTAAGCCTTTAGTTAAGTCGTGCAATTGCAATAGAAATCCGTGTTATATCCGTTGAATTTAAGCAAGACTTGCATTTTTTAACTTAAATTATTCCTAATCGATCTCTCTATTACTTATTTAAATCATTTATCCAACTATCGATATGTTACTACAACCCTTGAATACAACAAAGGCTTAATTTGGTCCTTTTGCATTTGTTGTTTGAACCTTTAGTTTTATATTTCACTAGGCCTATATAACAAACTAAAAGCAAGAAGTGATATCTAGTTTATTAGGGAGAAGGTATAAATTCGCCACATTTCCAGCTTTATCTCCAGTCTAAACGTAGGTCCGGACTTAATCCCAGCCTCTAAATTACAACCAGCATCTCATTGGTTCTTGAAAATTCACGTCAGCGCGACGCGAATTTCAAAAATTACGTATTTTCCGACTGAGGAGAGGCTAAATAGCCCGGCCCCCTTTTACGTCCCCCCTTGTATTTTGAAAGGGGGACTGGGACTATGGCGCGCGAATACTTAGGCATCTTATACCTTCTCCCAAATAAACTAGAAATCACTTCTTGCCAAAAGATAATACTTCAAACATTTCCGAAGTCTTTAGGCCTAACTTCCGCCAAGAATTCTATCTGCTAATGCATAGCTCACTAGATTGTGTAAGACATTATCGAGTGAGCTATGGCGAAAGAAGAGGTGATAACAATGTGGTGCCATCTGCACACTGCGTTAGGAAACTGAAAATTTTCAAAATAAACCCCCTAATCTTTTAAATATTCGTTGATACTTGTGAACAGTCTAATTAAGAAATAAAACTCCCATTTGTTTTACTCTAACGGATAATTTTGTTTATTTAACTAATTAAATGAACAAAACACTTATCCTTCTCAAACTGCCTTTAGAATCAACCTGAAAAGCGACCCTATGATCAATTAGTAAGAGTGAACTTCGCGAAAAGTTCGCTATTGCTAGCAGTCTAAAGAAACATCACGTGACAAACCATTGTACAAAATCAAGGCTTTTATTCAAGGACTTACGATTTCTTGCAAGCTAACAACTCGCGTGACAAAGTTAACCTTGAGTGGAAAGTTCAAAAGCTAATAACTTCTAGTTGAGTTTCACAAAGAATATTCTTAACAAAACTCGACGTACAACTACAAGTTTTTCTTTAAGAATGTCATCTATAAGTGTGATAAAGGTTTGTAACGTAAAACTCCTTTTTTACAAAGTTACGCGAGGTCAGAAAAAGGCTTAACTTATTTCGGGGCAATCCGTTTCTTTCGAAAGGCCTGAACTGAGTAAGGACGCGTTGTAAAAGCATTCTCCTCCGCTTCTAGTTTCCGACTTCCGGTAAGGACAGGAAGCTCTGTCCGGAAGTTCGTCTAATAGCGGGAGGCTGCCTAGCGCGTTCCGTATGATCGATCGATTAGTGGCGCTATCACTAATAGCAGCATCGGTTAACTAAAGCGAGGGATTCCTCAGAAGCTTAAATGGTGAAACTTTTTCAATGACACTAGTCTATTGGCTGGTTTTACACCGGAGATAACGGGACCAATTTGGCATGAGTGAAGTCTTAACTTGTACGTAGCCAATTAAAAAGTTGTAGGGATGTAACGGATGTTACAAGTCAGGTAAGTGAAAATGATAGTAGATCACATCAAACCTCACACTTTCTTTTGGGACGTTTATTAAGAATTATATTTTAAAAAAATCCTTATTCTTGAAATAATAGACGAAACTGGAATTTTAGCAAAACCCTTTCTTTGGTTGACTGAAACTTTGCCTTTTTTCAATGAAAGACCAGTCAAATTTTCACGGAAAATAAGCAAAAAAGGTAGAATTTTCACGATTTAAAGGGAGGATGAAGTGGGACATCAAGTGATTTTATTATAATACCAGCCTGCGTAGTGAGACATCCAGGAAATATCTCCGAATTATTTTAAAATTCAAATTAGGTTGAGATTTTACGGATAATTTTAAATAAAGACCTCCGACCAATTGCGGAACGCCCTGCCTTCTTGTTAACAAAATTCTAGTGGCATGCTCCATGCCATATGAAATTTATCGCGAGAATTGATAAAATTTGCACGTGATGTGATACTCGTGGAGCGAGATGTAGAGGGTGCAAATGGAATTTTGTTAACAGAAAGGCAGGCAGGGCGTTATGCAATTGGTCGGAAGAGCTTATTTCAAATTATCCTTATAATCTGAACCTAATTTGAATTTTAAAATCATTTGGAGGTATTGCCTGAATGTTTCACTATGCAGACTGGTCTTGGAAGAATCGATAAAAAAAATCACTTGATTTTCCACTTCATCCTCCCTTTAAATCGTTTCATTCGGGTTACGGATATCGTAAATTTTAATATATTTTTATTTAAAGATCTTTTTTCTATACCTGTCAGTTAAACTTTACCCTTATTTAAAATTAGTCCTATGTGGAATGTTATCTATTTAAAACTCGGTGAATATTTATGTAAATGTAAAACTTAGGAAAATAACCCAAAAAAATATCGGTTTTATCGATAAACAATATAAAATTGGGATATCATTCCATTAATATTAAAAAGGTAAAAAGACATTTTTAGCATGGCTTATCCCTTGTCATTTTTACGAAAATATACGAGTTTTCTTGACAGGATCTTCGATAAAAAAATATATATTTTTAGGCTTAGCGTGACCACGAGTTGAAGACAGCGTGTCAATAGCAAAAACTCCTCCTATATCATACTTAGCATAAATACTACAATGCCTATAACCCAAATCTACGAACGATCTAATTCCACTCGTGACTCGTGAAACACTGCCTCCTTTACCTATCAAGGCCCGTGCACGGGGCTATTGTTAGAGGGGACTAAAAGCAAGAAGGGATTTATATTAGAAGGTACAAAATAGCGTCCAGTGCTCGCGTGATAGTCGACAATTCCCCCCTTCATGGGTGGGAGGGGGTGGAAACGGAGGCGGGACTTAATGTTCTATCTTACTCTATGTTTTCCATTGGCTTTTAGTTTCTACAGGATTGCCATATCTTTCTATCTAGATGGCGCTGTTTCTAAACCATTTCCTCGCAACATTTGGTTTTCCCGCGCTTTATCAGTAGGAGTTAACGCGACGTCAATTCGCGAGAATTCGCGCCCAAAAACGGCGCCTCTAGCGGGAAACAGTGGCGAACTAAAAATGCCACATTTAAGAACGGAATATAATACCGTGCATGGGATTTATCAGCAATATTTAGATTTCTTTTACTAGGACTCTATAACTTACTATTTTCTGGGCCTTTGTACTTGAACTAAAGGGGAAGAGGTGTAGAAATCGTCACCCCTGACGTCACGCCTAATGCATTTGAACTTAAAAGTCAATCAAGATAGAGATAGCTCTCGACCAATTCGAACCGAACCCGAATATAAACAACTTTTCATTTTCGTGTTCTCAACGAGAAGATATAGGCTCAATGATCGTCCTCTATATGTGAATAGAGCTGTCTCTGCTGTGACGTCAATGCCTAGGTAAAACGTCACAGGCTTAGCTTTGGCTGAGATCGGCCATGCTTGGTACTGCTTTGGTTCTATTGGAAAATAGCATGGGTGACGTCACACAAGGATTCTGAGAGAGCTTCATAGCCATTGAAAAGCGAGGTAGGAGGACCGGGTGACTTAAAAATATTTAAAACCCTTCCCCTTACCTTCAACCAGATATTAGTATGGGATCTAGGACTTCTTAAAGATTCCAATTTGGTAGAAGTAATCTAGGCATTCCTGGCCTTAAGGATAAAGAAGGCAGTGCCTGAAAAGAAAAGAACGGAGTAGCAAAAGGGCACGCCTATAGTTTAGATAGAGTACCTCTAATGCCCGCCATCTGTTCTAAAAGACTTAAATGAAAACGGGGTGAAAAAATACTCCTTTTCTCAATGTTAGTTAAAACTCTGAAGTAACCCACTAACCCTAAAGCAATCAACTTTTTTCTTTCTCTCTCATGCACTGTATCCCGAATTCTGCAGGGAAATTCGTTTAAAGCAGAGAGGGAATTAATGCAAGCAGTGAAGAGGGTTAACTATACAAGAGTTAGGCTTAGCTGCCTTGGGCTAGGTTTGTTACAGACATCTATTGATTAGTTTTAAAGGGTAAAGACTAAAAGAGGGAATAAGATACGGTTAGGGGCCGCTCACAAATTTCGTGCTGCGGAAATGGAGCAAAGATGTTAGCAGGGAGCACAGCAGTATTAAAATTCCTCTAAAATCCTATATTTTTGAACCTGTTCTAGATTACCCTATGATTTCCTGAAGGCAATATATATCCTATATTTTTGAACCTGTTCTAAATTACCCTATAATTTCCTGAAGGCCCTATAATATCCCATATTTTTGACTTAGTGGAAGTTTTCGTATAGCATCAAGTTTATCAAAATTTTAAAAGCTCTTTTATCCAGCACATTTGACTATACTAATTGCGGAGCTCGCTTTACTCGCTCGGGTATTCCCTCGAATTTCTGACAGCCCTTCAAGACCACCCTGTATATATAAATGGAACATTGACGAATGTCATAGTGCAAGGATGGAGGAGCATTCTGGTTTAGAGCAAATAGTAATTTAAGAAGAAGACCCTTTCGTTGCGATTCCTCTTTTACAGACAGCTTGCTTTGAACCAATAAACTAAAAGGTACAATGTATATATGAACAAGACTCATTATGTAATGTTATATCTACGTGTGTTAGCGTAACTCTATAAACAACAAGTTGGGAAAACCAAAATATTACCTCTCCGAGGAGGACTACTTACAAACTTACTTACCCAGATATGGAAATGTTTCTTTTTTTAAGAACAAATACTGAAGTTAAAATTTATGAAATATTAAAGCAGTATACAAAGCATAGCAAATATACTGTAAATCAGACGACATTTTACATCCAATAAGGATATACTTGTACACATTAAAATCATCCGATGGGGGAAAAACGGGAAATGAAGAGCTAAACCTTTGGAGGGATATTACCTTTACGTTTTTGTAAAGGCCGAATTTTCTACTCCTCAACTGTATACCCTCTATGTTCAAAACCATATTCACAACAGGGTTGCCATGTAAACACTATCCTCTCGTTTCACCTCAACGATTTTCTTAGTTTGTCAACATGACTGTTAACGTTACATAACACCAAAGCTTATTTGTGGCTACACACACTGGAAGTAAATGCGCACCATAAATAGCATGAAAACACGAAGCTATAATCCGATTACGATCAGACCTTTCACTGGTCTGGGCTGCGTCCAGCAGAGCTCCCCAAAATGACAGCGGATTTTGGAAAACGGTTACCGGTGAGATCTGTCGTCATAGCTTTTTTCCGGTCATCGGTGTTTTAAAAATGACGCTAGCGCAATAAAGCGTGCAAGGTACCAAGGCTTAACAAAAATTGTATGATAACATATTTAAAGAGATAGATAACAACGTCTTTTATAATTAAAATTAGAAAGTAACATGTCTCTTAAAATTCTCGCGTCATCAAATGGTTTCACGCCAATTAAATAGCTATAGTCCCATCAGAATCAGCAAGAGCTATTTGTATTAATTCCTCCATGTTTTTTCGCCAAGCTGAGAACTACGCGTTTTACGTCACGTTTTCCCAAAACCCGACTATTTTCTTTGAAGACCGCGCTGGCTCAGCGCTGAGCACCGTGACGTCAAATTCTAAAGCAAAATCCCGTCCTGTACGACACTGCTAACAGCACTGCGCTCTGCTGAACGCGGCCCAGATATCCACCATGATTATAAAATCTAAGCCTAATTATTTAACAGTGTATTTAACTTTCGGCTCACTCTGAACCGTTAATGTCTCTGCATTACAGAAACGAAAACCAAACCCAAGCGTTTACTTTTTGGTTTACTAGGCCTGTTGACAAATAAAAATACATTTGACCAATATCGTTGCGTTCGTTTTGAAATCACTATAGAAAGGATTATGCTATAAACAGATGTAGTATAGCTTAAGTAATATATAAACATCCATTTCAAATAACAATATTAAAAAACATTCTTGGAATATCAAAATGAAACAGAGCTTTAAAGCGACAAAAGTACTAAATGCATCGTAATTACGAAAAAGATTTCGACATATTCACTTTATATTATGAAAAAGTGAATATTAAGGTTCTGTAGGATTTCTTAACACATCAAAACAAAGCGAACTGCTAACTCGGCGCACTAGTGTGACAACGGACAGACACACACAGACAAAAAAATAGACTGCTTTTTAACTCTTTCCGTTTTAATTTTGAGTTTAGAAACAAGATTATCTTAAATATTAAAACAAGTCGGGAAAACCAAAATATTACCTCTCCGTGTCGAGAAGATTATATAAACTTAAGTAACCAATGAAAACGTCGACCTTTTTGCCCTCATCTTTTCCCGCGCTTTGCGCTTCCGCATTTCATCCTTACTCTCAACATTATCTTCCTCCATTTTACATACAAAAATCGAATACTCACAAAAAGAAGCGGCAAAAACCTGCTGGCTCTTTACAACCACTTAATTTGACTTAATATCCAACTTCCAAACACAAATATTTACTGGTAGATAAATTGACAACCTACAAGCAAAGAAAAATTCTCACGAATGGCTCCCGCAAATTTAAAAGGTCTATTTTCAACTAGGTTTTTTTTAAATTTTTGGTCTAACTGTTATCTACACCTAGATGGTTTTCAGTGAAACAAACAAGGAGCATAAACACAATAATGGAAGCTTCAGTTTTATTTAAAACATGTAAAACAATTATCATCTCTGCAAATAGCTTACACATGTCTTTTTTACCAATGCCTAACCGTTTGGATTTTTCTAAAGCAATCTCAGCACCAAAAAATATTTTTTGATACAAAATAAATGTTTTATATTCTTATTAAGAATAAAACAAGAGGATAAAAAAGATCTGTCCTCTCGTAATTTTTTAAGCTTTTATCAAGATTACTCTATACAACAGTAACAAGGAGTATAAACCCATTAGTGGAAGCAGTATTTTTTTTCCGAAACAATCTCGCTTATGTTTATCCTCTCTAGGCTTCGCTAAATACGTATTTCTCTTACGTAAAATATTAATAGACAGGCAAGGATTCATACCATTAAAGAAGGAGAGCAATATTATCCATATTTTCATTTCATATACAGAGAAAAGAAATTATTATGTTTCTGAGAGGAGCTTCCCATTTTTGTTGTTGTTTTGAAAAATATATCGCAATGCACGGGCCTTAATAGATATAGGAGGCAATGAAGGAAATATATCGCATGCACGGGCCTTGGTAGATGTAGGAGGCAATGATAATCTCTCTCTTTGCACGAGAGGTTTATCTTTAATATTTAAATAAATATAATTATTTTTAATTATTTTAATCTTCAATAATTAACATTAATAATAGTTAAATCGTTTAAAATAAAGTTATACCTATTATCATCTCAAACTTTGCTAATATTGACGTTTAAAGTGAAGGGTACCCCTCTTGCCCGCTTTTTTCAAATTTGGGGTATATATACGATTCGTTTCCATTATAATAGTAAGGAAAAAGCGCAATTGCGAAAACCTTTGGTGGAGATCCCACCTTAGGGAGGCTAGACGTTTCTCGTAACCCTTGCTGATCGCCGCGTATATCCTAAAACCAAACGATGATAATGGAGTAGAAGCCAATGATATAGATTGGTGTCTATGTGGAATAGACTTTGTGGATGGTGGTGTTAGAAGCCAGTGTAAGTGCAGACTGGTGTCAATGTGGGATTGACAAAGAATAGAAGATGGTGGTGGTGGAAGCCAGAAAAGTACCAGACCGGTGTTCATATGGGATGGACGAAGACCAAACATGGTGGTGTGAGAACTCAAGTATAGAATAGCCAAAGGAGAGAAATACAATTTTCCAAATTTCTGTGAACTGTCAATGCGGTCCGGAAATTGGGAACACGTTTGCTCCGATACGCAAACTGCGAACGCGGTCACGTGGGTGTAACAACGGACAGACAGACACACAGACAGACACACACACACACAGACAGACACGGCCGTTACAGAACCTCTCCTGGACTACGTCACACGGAGAGGTAATAAATATAATTAATATTAAATATTTTCTTCGTTAGTTGTTCGCCTTATTGAGCGTTACATCGTCTTGATAAAGAACAATTAAACATTCTTGAGAGACTTGACTAATATTGGCGTTTAAAATGAAGCATACGCCGGTTGCTTCACCTTATTCTAATAGGTAGTATATAAGGATTTCGAATCGCAGCTATGGATAAGAACAGCGCAATTGCGTGAACCTTTGGTGGAAGCCCCGCCATTGGGAGGCCGGACGTTTCTCGTAACCCTGGCCGATCGCCGCGTATGTCTTAACCTTAAGGATGATGATGGAGTAGAAGCCAGGTGTGCAGACTGGTGTCCATGTGGGATGGACAAAAACTATGACCAGAAGATGGTGGTGTAGAAGCCAGGTGTACAGACTGGTGTCCATGTGGGATGGACAAAAACAATGACCAGAAGATGGTGGTGTAGAAGCCAGGTGTACAGACTGGTGTCCATGTGGGATGGACAAAAACAATGACCAGAAGATGGTGGTGTAGAAGCCAGGTGTACAGACTGGTGTCCATGTGGGATGGACAAAAACAATGACCAGAAGATGGTGGTGTAGAAGCCAGGTGAACAGACTGGTGACCATGTGGGATGGACAAAAACAAAGACGAGAAGATGGTGGTGTAGAAGCCAGGTGTACAGCCTGGTGTCCATGTGGGATGGACAAAAACAAAGACCAGAAGGTGGTGGTGTTAGAAGCCAGTAAGTACAGACTGGTGTCTTTGTGGGATAGACAAAAGCAACGCCCAGAAGGTGGTGGTGTTAGAAGCCAGTGAATACAGATTGGTGTTCATGTGGAATGGACAATTGACTAGTCAGATGAAATAGTAGTGGCCAGTTGAATTGTGGATAGCCTCAAGTTTTGAATTTTCCGGGAACTGTGAATGCGGTCCGGAAATGGCGAACACATTTGCTTCGATTCGGAAACTGCGAACGCGGTCCCCTGGGGTGTAAGTCAATAACAACAGCCTGACACACACACACACACACCCACACACACACACACACACACAGACATGCCTGTCGATTTTAGAACCTCTCCGTGACATACGTCACTCGGAGAGGTAAAAACCCCATAGAGATGTTGATAAAATTTCGGGTTGAATATGCATAGAAAATCGACAGCGCCTCAACCAAGGATTATTTAAAATTTCTAAGGATAAAACGCAGAGAAGGAAATATCGAAGGTAGATGTTCCAAACGGTACCTAGCGGGCACAATCGGCAAACCGGAAAGCCAATATTTTGAAGCGTCAACACGTGACCGGGTTCTTGAAAGTTTTGTCGCTCTCTGTCTGCTCTAGCAGATCTACTAAGACCTAAGCCTTGCCCATTAAACTAAATTAGTGTAAACTCACCCCATATATTCTTGAACTGAATGTTTGCCTTAATCAAGGATTATTGCTTTAATCTATTATTAAAATTAAATCATGATTTTTAGAAACTCACCTCATTCTTGAACCGAAATACGGAATGTTTTTAACGACCGTTGACAATTCGAAAAAGAACTATACAGCATGCTTTCGAAAACTATCTCCCTTTCGTCTATGCTTTCGCGATAATAAGATAGGTGGCGCCATATTTATATTTCTTTTCCGTTTGACGGAAATTGACGCACCAAAACAGTAGGTGGAGAAGAGGGGGATGGGTTAAAATTTCGGAACAACTAGAGAACATTCCCTTACTATAGAAATCTGTGTGTGCGTTTTATCCTTAGACATTTTAAATAATCCTTGCCTCAACATAAAAAACCTGCTTAGAAGATAAATTTTGTTATTGCATCGTTTCCGAGAAGTGGGTTTCAATACTCCGTTCCATTTATTCAGAAGATTGCCATCCCCACTTAACCGCGAAATAGACGACTAGGGCTTTCAAATAGCCGGGCTGCCAGATATCTTGTGCCGGTACCTGTGCAAAAGCGGTCAATGTTGTTTCGAGCACTAAACGCATTGCCATTCTTGAGTGTAAGGGCTACTTGCCAATTCATCAGTTAAGAAATCGCTAACGTATGAAAAACCTCTCTTTCCGTTTCTGGTGTCGTTCCATGGTTTGGAATACAAAAAAATTGCTCTTCTTAAAGGGGCTAACCGGACCTCTCCCGAGGCAGTCTGCCTTTAGGGACGGGGGAAAACACTCAGCTTTTTGGCCATAAGGAGTGGCGCCACTGTCGCGGGGGGCTAGGCATTATGCTTCCCAACAGTTTGACCCAGCAAGCCTCCGGTGGCGCCCTTTAAGCATTATTTCTACAATTTTCTATCGGATACCTGATATCAGTTGGTTAACCCTTGGCTAGCCGGGACTTAGCCAAAAGGCCTATAGTAAAACCGTGGTGTAAGTTACAGGGATAAGACTTTTTAAAACCACGAAATAGTGAAATGTTGCTTGTCCATTCCTACCCCCATTTATGGAAAGGTGTATCCAGCTCTTATGCTTACAATTCTCTAAGTCAAAGCCTAAAACTACCTTAGAAACCTTACGGTAGTAGCAGTAAAAGATGTCGCGAAATAATTCTTGAATGGTATAAAATTGTGATCCTCTTCCTCTATTCGAGCTGTGAGTGGAGGAAGTGAAGGATTAGCGGGGTTTATTCAACCTTTTCTTAATCAGATTTCAGAATTTGTTTTTCGTGTATTCGATCTACACAGAGTCACAGACAGACACACACCAGACCACCACAAACCTCGGTTTCTAGAATGTACGTGTAACAGTCACACGTAGATAAAAACTAGACTGTAGTTGAGTGAGTTATCATTCGATCTCAATTGGTCCAGTTTCTGCTAGTAAAGGGTAGACTAATCAAGAAAGAGTGGGCAAACCAAACTTTTCTGTTACTTTTCTTTTGTTAGTTCCAACCTCTTTCAAGTTTTAAAGAGCATTCGAACTAAATGGTAGTAGGACTACTTCCCCTTTTAAAGTCAAGTAGCAGTCGTAAAAATTGCGATTTCTGGATTTCACATCACACTCATTCTAAAACTATATTGTCTTCAAAAGAATTGAACATTATGAAAATATCAAGGCTATAAATTTAAATGTATAGAAATAATTTTAAAATTTACGTCTAAATTTCTGCTTGTTTTAAGTCTAAATGGGAAAACCAATAGATAGTAGAAGCTATTGGTTTCAAATATCGAAACCCGTCTCGTTAGTACCAAGGTGTTCGATATTACCAAAAGGAACAAGTTGGAAAAGCATAATAAACCTCTCCAAGTCGAGACGCAATTAAGAGGTTTTTCTTAAATAAATATAATTGATATTAATTATTTTAATCGTCATTAATTTAGCTTATTTATAGTTAAATCGTTTTAAGAAACTTTATTCCTAAAATCATTTTAAACATAGCTATTGTTGACGTTTGAATACAAGCGCATGCCTCTAACAATTTTTGGAAATTTAGGGTATATAAGGCGATTGATTCTCAATAAATGCTATGAAAAGCCGCAATTGCGTGAACCTTTGGTGGAAGCCCTGTTGGGAGGGTGGACGTTTCTCGTAACCCTACCAAAATTTGCTTTCAGCGAACACGTTTGTTCCGATTTGCCAACACACAGGCACGTCCAGTTTAATATTTCTCTGTGACGTCATCGTCACTCTGAGAGGTAAAAAGAACTTTAGGGAGATATTGATTTCATTCAGCTTTGCTGTTTGTTGTCGAATGTGTGGTAAACAAGCCGACAGTTGTTAGGCTAATGTATAATTCAGTTGACAAAAGTTATCCGGATTAGTGGCGCTTAAGTAAAGCCTCATTTCAAATAAGTTCACTTTTAAGATTAAAAGCAAGATTGTGCACTAAATTGTGCAAAATATAATTTTTTTGATGTATTTGAATCAATCATCTTTAGAAAAATAAACTTGCTTAGAGGAAATAATAGATGGGCCTTTTAAAACGTCCCCTATACAAAAAAATGTAGTGGGGGAAGCAGAGGTGGAAGCCATTACTCCCTAACGCGTCTGGGTGTAACGCAATTTTTTAAACCGCCCATTGTCTGCAGATTTGAGACGTTCCAATGGCGAAATGAAGCTCCAATGCTAGCATCACCCACCACAAGGCACAGAAAAACTGCCAAGATATTAAAATAAAGATAAACTCTCTAAAAATAACTTATTAGATTAATTTAAACCTTTATAATCCTTTCCCATAATTTAATTATTTTCCAAATTTAATAAAAGAACTTAGCGCAGTCCTTCATAACATTTTTAAAGGGATAGTAGCCTTTATTTTCGAGCACCATAAGATTGTTGGTTTTATAAAAGAGGAGGAGCTTATGGAGAAAATGTTGCCCTCGACGTCATTTTCAACGTCATCTCGCTAGAACGAATGAAACCCGACCATTTCCTTGAAGCACTCGAAAACGCAGGCTACCCGAGGATCAAGCGTGATCGTGTGCTATGTTTAAAATGAAGACGTTCTTATTTCCGGTTCAGAACTTCGGAAGTGATGCTAGCAGATTGTCTGCTTTTCGCGATCATGCAGGTTCCATTAAACCAATGGCATCGCAGTAGTCCTCGTATTTAAGACTAATTAAACGCCAATTAATTTGTAATAAGAGATAATTTTTTTAATATTTTTATTTTTATAGTTAGAAAAAGGCGATTCTTTTAAAGTATAATGTTATGATTATGAAATTAGCATTGTCTTTCAGTTTCTTACACTCTGATCATATCTCGTAAACTGTGGCCTTTAGGTCAAAACATTTTCTACTCAAAATCGCCTTTGAACATATCCTACCAACGTTTATGGAACACAGTGTATTAAGATCGACTTATATACTACGATCCCTTTAAGTAGATTATAATAACTGGACTATGAATAATATTCAATTCATTACTGGTGAAGTAAAACACGAGTCAGACTTCAAAGACGCGCACCGCGACCTGCTTAATTAATTAAGTAATTAATATTTTTCAAAACGTGGAACGCGTATAGAAAATGTCGCGGGAAACATTACCGCCAAAAATAATGTAAGGCAATATACAAAACTTTTTCGTAGGCCCATATAAAAGTTCTGTTTACAATGATTAATTTCCGTGGTATCCGAATTTGGGAAAAGACTAGATTGAGCAATGAAAACTAAAGCGATCTTTCTCTTAAGCCATGTTCAAACTTACACAGTAGTCGGTTCGGAATTGGTTTTGAAACTATCTTCATTCATTACCAGTTTGAAGCGATTTCAACAGCCTCGGTTCACACTTTCAAAGGCTCCAGTCAGTACATTCTGCTAATGCTTTCTTTGGTGCTGTCTGTGGGTAGTTTTTGGTTCGCGAGGCAACTACAAGAACCGCATTTGTAACTGGTTGCTCGGCTTTCAGAATCGTTCACACTTAACTTTGGAAGCGTTTTGTATCTCTTCGAAAAAGTTTCGATCTCTTCGAAAGCAGTTTTCCCAGTAAGTGTGAACGTGACTTTAGTAAATTAAATGTCACAAACCAAAATCAGTTAAAATCTACAGGTAAGGCTGGGACGCTGGTAGTTGATAATATTTAAGCATATTAATAACGAAACGAACGGTTTAAAATTGAGCAGTTATATTATCGGTTTATAAGATGTGGTATTTTTAAAAATCCAAGATAATGTTGCGGATATTTTTGAACAAAACATTTTCAGTGGTATTATTCTAAGAGGGCAGAAAGTTCTAGAAACTCTTGCCACTAAATCCAGCTAATGGACAGAAAAGTAAACATTAGAAGCAAATAAGGAGGAAAAGAGCATTTTCTCCAAGGCCATACTTTCATAATCCATTAAGGAGCTAGCCCGGAAAAGAGCACCAATCAGAAAATAAACTCTTGGCCCAAAAAGAAAATAATACTTGGTTATATTCATAAGGAAAGGAAAGTTCTCGAGAAGAATTTCGGCAAATAAATTTCACTTAAAGGAGCAAGAATCTTGCTTCGAAGGTGAAATGGTAGGCGGCGTAGGCCTACAGGTTCACTTTTCTCTCACCTTATTTAACAAATGTTCGGGAAGTTTGCATAAGACTGGCTGGTGCCGTTTTGCTTCCAAAATTTGAATTTCTACTTCCTTTAAACAAGATGGAAAGTAGTCTGATATTTCAGTTAAATCGCTGCACAGCCCCAATTCGAGGGACCAGTTACTCAAAGTAATCGATGTACATGCTGTATCAAACTACCAGGAAAACATAGAAACGACATGGGAAATTCCTGTGTTGCAATGATGATTGTATTTATAGGTCTGAGAGGAACTTATCGTATGCCTTTTTGGATGTCATCTAAGAGTAGACCATTAAACACAGATGGACTGGAATGATATGCTAAAACCCCAGTTCTTCTAATGGCATTGGCTCATAGACCATATTATGGCTATGGTTTGAGTCGGAAAAGTTTCAATATTGGTTGCGTGGTGGCGCTAGCGATCCGCTGCCCTGTGTTTAATGGTCAGAGATGTCATCGTGGTTGAAACTTCGTTTGTTTACTACAGTACATTCCGACATCTCGAAGTTCAATCCTTACACAGGATTGTCACATCTATCTTTGACTGGCTTACATATGGCCTTCAAAAAAAAAACAACACCACTCTTCACACTGTCAAATGATAACAGTTATTGGTGTAAGGGAATCCGAGATTAGTTAGACTTTGCCTTAATCTGGAATGTCTTCGACTTAATGTTGACCCCGACAGCGAGATTTCTTTCTAGTCGTAGTTTAGTGTTAAACGATTCTGACTTGACTGAATTTGGAGTCAAAAAAACTCACTTTGGGCTCGGATGTGTCTTCCTGCTAGCTTCTAGAAGTCAATTTCTCGTAAGTCTTAATTCTCCGATTAAAAGGATAAATTAAAGTTGCACGTGTTTTGTTTCTAATATAACAACATCCGTTTCGACTAATAAAGAATTGAAATATTTGTCTGAAAGTTGAAGATAATATTTTAGTCAAGAACTTTAAAACGGATATTAATTTTCTTAGTGCTTTTACAATTGTAACCTCATTTTAATGAAACCGACGAAACTCGGGATAATGAATAAATCATTTTTAATCATCAAAATCATTCTGTAACTACTCTCCTACTCAGGAATACATACATTCTTCCACTTGGAATCTTTAATAGGCCATAGACTACATACTAATGTCTGATTGAATGTAAGGGGTAAGGGCTCAAAACTTTGATTAACCACCAGCTCCGTGGGTTTCACTGCTTAATTGAATGTAGAGACAACTTTCTGGTTCATGACCTTTTTCGCTGTCTGCTACATCGGTTTGGGGGGGGCGAGATTCGAACTTACGAGGATTTGGTTGCTTTAGAAACTGTTAAACATGACCTCGTAATTGAATATTGAATATTGAAACAATTTTTTTAAAAACTTCGAAAAATTAGGCTTTTTTACCAAACCTAAGGCTTTGCAAACGTATTCTGATGTTTTGGGTAACAGTGTTGATGTTGACAATTGGTCGAGTTGCGGCCGCGGTCCATGTCGTGAGCTACGTCGATGTCACGGGTTTCCTAAGCTTAAATAAATTATGCATGACGTCAGGGGTGACAGTTTATATACCATCTTTCCTTTCAATCAAGCAGAGAGGCTCAGAAAATGGTCTGTTAAATATTCCAAGTAGAAGAAATCTACGTATTCCAGTCCTACTCCATTTCATTAAGATGTAATCTTCTACATCTTCAACTTTGTCTTATTATGTCCTTATTTTCATTGCAAAGAATCATTGAAAGACTTTTATTATAAATTTTTGCAGCCCCACCCGACATCAACCTAAATTTAGAGATAATAAGATGTCGATAGCAACAGGGAGAAGTAGAAAAGGAGCAGAATTGCACGCGCTTTTTAGACTCACAACGGGAGATAGGGGAATGTTAAAAACTTGGTTATCGCTTATCACCGGGCAAGCGGCATCAGAGGTGCACCAAACTAGCACTACGAGCTGCCCTCTCGTGAGAATCTCGACAAAGAAAAAATGCCTAGGTTGTCTGCGTTAAAGAGAGGGCGCAATAGTAGCTCAGTATAACCACGTGACAAGAAGGAACCAAATTAAACCCCTTTAACGCCACTTCTCGCGTGGAGACTACGAGTTTACCCCACATTACGTCTCCATATGGCTACTCCTCCCTGATGGCAATAGTGGTTGGTGGCGTAGTACGCCCAAACTTTGCAAGTCGCAATCTCTTTCAAAATCAGTTAACACCTAATGATCCTGATTCAAGGCAGGTGTGAGTCAATTAGATTTGTAAATGGTAGAGCAACTCGTATGTAAGAATTCTTCTAAATTCAAATTAGCAACTTCATTAAGATCTCAAATGGATTTGTGAAATCGTATTTCATGTTTCTGTGTCCGAATACTGTAGACCATAATCAAAGTGAATTTACAAGGAGAAACGAATGAAAGGATCTCAAAAAAACGAATCCAAACCATTTCTTCTTGTCATGTGAAATAGCATCGAGTCAAATCTCAGAAGATAAGAATAGCAAGCCCCTACTACTTCAAAATATAGTTCTTGACATGCCCTTCAAAAAGTAACGTATTGGCGGTGATTTATAATAATTAATATTTTAGAAGGTTATGACAACAAGAAATACTAAAACCAATGCCAAGAAATATTAGTAATTTTGTGGGTTAATAGCCATGTCAAAATTTTGATATTTGGTACATTAACGAGTCGCATTTCTAGTTAGAGACAAAAATATATAACTTAAAATTATAGCCAAAATAATAGATCTGCTAAATACAGTGCTAGTAGGCCAACCCCCTAATAAAGACAAGTTACACAAACTGTAATGTGTAACATTCCAATTAAGTTCGCTAAGTAAAAGTGAGCCTTCCTTTACACGAATTCAATCAAAACCCTCCAGGGAAGAAATGTAATCCATTACAGGAAAGACAAACACAAATAACAGAAAATAATTAGGCACTGGAGTGGATGAGAGATTGCTTCAGTGCCCAGTATGATTTTCAAGGAACGAAGTCTTTCTTCTTAGTACAACCAATCAACACTATATTACCTTGAACATTAGCATCGTAAATTCACAAAATATGTTCCGTAAGTTTGTCACTGGTTACTTAAAGCTTGGCATGAAGGGACGTAGGTCATAGATTCTCGTGAAGCGACGCCCCAGGTGAGGCTTAGTACAAAATAAATAGGAAGATGGAAGACTGGAAGTCCTGCAAAATTAACCGAGTTTAGTCAATTCTCGCTTGTCGTTCTTGAACTAGCTCGAGCTGTAAGTCTAGCATTACGAAGCATAGGAAATGCCATACTTATGGAACATATCTTATAAACTTCTGATAACATGTATAACTATTTCTTGCATTACCCAGTAGTCTGATGTCAAAAATCAATGGGAGGACCCATACTTTTGCGACACTCGTGTTGAGTTTTAAAACAGGGTTCATACAACTTTTGGAAAACAAATTTCCCTGAGATTTCCAGGTTTTTACTCACATACTTCCCTGAGTTTTCCAGGTTTTTCCCGTATATGGAGCATCCTACGGAGCCAATTATAACGAAGGAGGGGGGGAATAGGACTATAACATACTCAAAGGGCATCCCAGTATCTCTAATAAAACCAGAGTTACGAACCTCCAAAGTTTAGTAAAACGTTAATCCTATGGAGGGTATGTTCATGAACATTTTGCTTAAGTACTCGGCCCCTGATTGACGCAAATTTCCCTGATTTCCCTGAATTTTAGTAAAAATTCTAAATTTCCCTGAGTTTTCCCTGAGGTTTTTGTCAACTATTTATTTCCCTGATTTTACCAGGTTTTCCCTGTTTTCCAGGTTTGTATGAACCCTGTAAAAGCAGTAAGAAGCATACTACAGTAAATGGGACGAGGTACCTCCCCCCTTCTTTTACAATGGCAATGGTTCTTCGTAGGAATTGCCAAGCTGGGAATTTTAGGCGCTTTTTATAGTTACTAGCCTGATAGGAATAGTAGAAGATGTATATTTTAATCTCTCTCATCAATAAATAAGTAAGATGAAATTTTAGGATCTTTGATAGGTTTTTTTTTGTCTTACCCAGACTTGTTTCTTTCGGAGATACCTTGACCCCGACTACGATTAAAATTTTACACGGTGAGAACTTCGGCTGTAAATCACAACACTTCCAGCCGTTACTGTATCACTTTCAGTAATTCCACAAGTAAGATGAGACCAGAAGTACTGAGCTAACCAAATTCTTCACTCGGCGATAGTGAATATTCTTGATAACACAAGAACGGTTGGCCCTCTAGTAGTGGTTTCTGAATTTTCCCTCCAAAACGTGAGACGCTCGCGGTGGTAGACGGCCGAACTAGATTCAAGGAGCCGCGTCCGTGTTCGGCCGCTTTAGGTTGAGGGGAAGGGGGTAGGAAATGTTTTTGGAACTCGACCAATTTTTTTTCTCAGTAGTGTAGGCGCGTGGGAAGCGGCATAAAATCCTCAAATTTGTTCACTAGTGCCAGGAACTACTATCAATCTAGTCTCATCTCACTTCTGGTAATTCCTATATGTCTTTGACATTTAGGAAAAGAGGTTGCAGCGTTTCTAGGAAAAAGAAAGCTCTAGGGCGCCACGGAAAAAGAGTTTTCCCATTCAACTCAATAGATTCTTTTTTGTCCCTTAGGATAGCAAAAAAAAAAAGAAAAAAAGAGAACGGCTGAGGGCAAAACCAAATCGAAGGCCAAAAAGAATAATCGAAAAAAAGAGACAAAAGGAACAGATTTTCAATCCGCTCTATTTCATTATTACCTCTTCTCTCTCTGACCATCCCATTTCTCATTACTTTACCTCGATTCTCTTTTTGGTTCGATCCAGGTAGAGGTTTCACCGTTTTAAACTCCTGTAAAGAGACTATCTTCCTAGGAAAATAGTCTTTTAAGTCACTTACATTATGCCAAAGGGTATGCAGCGAAATGAACTGACCAACTGAAGCGCATAATTAAAGAAAATGTTCAGGTAACATAACATTATACATTAAAAAAGTGTCTTTTCCTAATTATAAATAATACATAATATTAAAAAATAAATAAATGATCTCTTATTACAAAATAATTATCATTTAATTTGCCATAAGAACGAGGATTACCGAGTCGCCTCTATTGTTTTGGTGGCCTCTGCTAAACCGAACCTCTTACTACTACGGGATATAGGTTGAGTTTTCTAGGGCTGAGAGAGCGTTAGGGAAAAGTAGATATAATTTGAGTGTTTTTTATTAAGAAACTAAAAAATAATGCTAAATTAATTAGTGGGTCATCTCTAAAATACTCAAATCATAACTCGAAAACGTTGACCCGGACAGCAAAATGTCATACCACATTTTCGACTCAAAATCGGCCAAAGAACACAGTACTTAATCGCTGACAGACCTTTCGGAAACCTCCTGTATAAGACCATAAGTTTATAGGATATGTTCTATAAGTTTGTCACTTGTTTCTGAGAGCTTGTCATGAAGTAACGTAAGTCAGATTATCGTAAAGCGACGCCTGGTAAGTCGCTTTCAAAGGCTTAGTACAGACTAAATAGGAAGATGGACTGCAAAACCCAATGTAGTCAATTCTCGTTTGTCGTTATCGAACTAGTCAGTAAGTCTCTAGCATTACGAAGTATAAATAGTTTCATACTTACCTATGGAACAAATCTTATAAACTTATGATAAGACTAAGGAATTCCTGAGTTTATACTTTGTAGTCTTTGAAATGAGGAGTTAAACGCGTTTAAAATAGTTTGAATTATATTACACTAGTTAATTAAGATTATTAATTAAATAACAGATTTACACTCCTGAAAACATGAACTCTTTCATCTTTCTGCTACAAAATGAACGCTTCACTGATCTTTCAAACAATTTTATTAAAAGGCAGTAAGTAATGTAGTTTTTCCAAAGCACTCTCAATCTGAAACCTCGACTAATGAAATAACCATTAGTTGTTCGGATGAAAAAAGAGACGCTTCAAATGAACAAAAAGGGTTGCGGCTGGCAATATACAATCCAATTAATCCCATTAAACGAGGCTCAGTTTTCGTGGCGAGCTATTTCGATTAACTATAAATAGTTCTGGGATAGAATAGATTCCATTCTAATATACTTGTCTCACTAGCTTTGTGTAATTGTCCTCTGTATCAAGTAGGTCTTCACCTCATAAAATCATTAACCAAATGCCAGTTCAATCCTATTATTTGGTGTACTGTAAATAAATGTTCACTTATTATTATATTCAGGAACACAGAAAGCTGTATTTATTACTGTTAATGTAAATAATAACAAGAAATGAAGATATTTATTCTACTCGGGGTGTTTCTGATAAGTCTGCCATAAATTAAGGGAGATTTTGATTCAAAAATGTTCTATGACAATTTGCAGTTCGGGCCATTGTTTTCGAGTTCTGATTTGAGTTTGAAATTTCATTTTCGGCTCAAAATCGCCCAAAAAACATCCCCTCCATTTATGGCAGACTTTGTAATTGTTGTATTTTCAACTAAGAAAACATTTTTAAATACTTTATTTAAAATATTTAATGTAAGTTACATATTTTGAATTCCCATCGAAATTAGTTCGAGCCTCGTAATTTTTAGTAACGTAATGTGCGATTGCCACGAAAAACCCAAAAATTGTGTCACTTTCTCTTAGGTCAACCACGAAAGTTGTAAATACAACAATTAAGTGGTTTAATTATGTAATGATAATCATTTTCGTACGCAAAATATTATTATTACCAAAAATTTAAAACATTGAGGGATAGATTTAATTTTAGAAGTAGGAATGGAGAACGGTTAGTATTTACTTCAATCCGACTCATAGCCCAGTATACAGAGCCCCTCCCTCCAACACGTAACGAAAATTTTAAATTATCTTATTGGCTCACTTAAACGTTTTGATGACGTTGCTGACGGGGACGGCGAAAACTACTTAGTTCCTTTTTACCTCTGTCGCTATGACCCGCCTCTTCTTTCATACCCCTCCGTCCCGTGGAAGGGGGTTTGGGACTTTGACGCGCGCCCACATTACTCTGTTCTCCATTCCTACTTCTAAAATTACGTCCATCCGTGATCAAGGTTACCACCAATTTAACTTTTTTTTAAAAAAAAATTCGTTTCTGGGCCTGAATCTATTATCTAAAAATCCCACAGAGCTTATCGTAGCTCTGAGTAAGAACACGAGAAATATAAATCGCTATTTAACTTTTACCTTTGATGAAAACCACAGAGAAGCCAATATAAACAGAACTAATAAAATCAACTCATTTCATTAAACTCTTATCAATTTCCACGAAATATGGATCTGAACCATTTCAATGACGTCTTTCTCATTAACCTAGAATTTTACATCAAGTTTGTGTGACATAATAGCAACCGCCAATTTGCAACATCAACCCTCCTTTGTCCCAATTTAATTATAATATGGCAAATATCCTAATTTTAATCCCATTATGTTTGTTAGCAAGATTGATTGGAAAGACGTTGATGTGGCTAATACGGTATCACGAGGAAACTTCACTTGACTTCAAATATAACTTCTAAGCTTAATTCGGTAATGCATTGATGGAACTCTAGACATGACATGGAATCAAATATATCAGTTTGGTAACAAGGTATATAGGGTTTTAGGCTTGGAATGCGTAGATTTAATCGAAAAGTTATCATCAGATGTTTCATTCACGCAACATTTGACTTGTAAGACGAGCGACTTTTTTCATGTTGGGAATGTTAGAAGTGTTTTTAGTTACGACCTGTTTGTCATAGCACTTAATGACTTTAGAAAACACTTCTTAATTTTGTTTGGTATTTCTAGGGTATAATTTTATCTTTATGCAAGTGGGAGAGACATTCTTTTTACCAAAACGTATGTTTGGTTAATTATTTTGAAAACTCTTAAATTTTTTATGAACACAAAAAACAAATTAACAAACTTGGTCCTGGGGCCTTTACAGAAACTTTTTTCCTTTCCCATTTTGCTAGGTGTAACTAGACCTAGCTTTGCGATGATGTTTTGTATGTGTTTGTGTGTGTGTTTGTGGTCCCGGGTACACGAAAACTAAGCGTGGATAGAAACAGATTAAGGCAAGATCCACCATCACCTTAGGAGAAATTATTGCGAAAGAAAGTACATAAGCGCCGTTGGGCCATGTCGAATTAGTGAGTTAGAAAACATAACTACAGTACAACATTAGCAGATACGAAACTAACACGCCGCCCACCCCATTCTAACCACACCTAGTTAATACGGAAATGTTATTTACGCGACTTGTTTTATAACGTCAAGGTTGTTTGTCTTATAATGAGCGTGTCACTGGTTTTAACCTTACAAAGTTGTTTTTTAGAGTTTAGAGAAAAAACAAAATTAGTTACGGTAAAAAATTGTTGTTTTTATAGCTATATATTTTTAAAGGTGTTGCTGAAATTTTATTTTGAATTTTAAGTTTAAGCATTTGAATTAGCATGATAAATAAAAATTACAAAGAAATATTTCACGCCGACCGTGTTTTTCGTTCGGCATATTTTACCTTTAGATCATTTATAGCTTCATAAATAATTTTATTTGAAATTAGAGTACGTTATTCTTTACTAGAAGAAAATCCATTTAAGTAAAAATTTGGATTTGCTTTAAAAGTAAATCAAAGACATCATTTCTAACAGAAGTAAGATGAGACTCTAGCATTGGTAGTGGATCCTGGTAGTAGTGAACAAATATGAGGATTTTATGCCGCTTCCATCGCGCCTACACTAGAGAAAAAAATTGGCCGAGTTCCAAAAATGTTTCCTACCCCCTTCGCCTCAACCTAAAGCCGCGGAACACGGACGTGAGTGCTTTAATCTACTTCGGCCGTCTACCGCCGCGAGCGTCTCACGTTTTGGAGGGGAAATTCTGAAACCGCTACCAGAGGGCCAACCGTTGGTGTGTTATCAAGAATATTTTTCGCCAAGTGAAGAATTTGGTTAGCTCAGT
Source organism: Phalangium opilio (assembly GCF_054372755.1). Lineage (NCBI taxonomy): Eukaryota > Metazoa > Arthropoda > Arachnida > Opiliones > Phalangiidae > Phalangium > Phalangium opilio. Next base: position 8,922,871 of record NW_028324151.1, read on the forward strand.
ACTTCTAGTCTCATCTTACTTTTGTTTCTAACTATAAGAAAATAATCAGTGCCTTAAAAAGGTAGTTACGAGGTGGATCCATCTTGCATAACATTCCTCCATTACAAACTCTGATAATCATAACCAGGAGCAGATGACAAAGGAGTCTCGGACGCTAGCTTCCACAATATAGAGGGCAATGGGACCCGCGTACGTCACAGCTGTAGCGGTATCGTTTGCCATAGAGGCGCTATCAGACATTATAGCAGACGATGCTTTTGGTGGATTATATCTGGCACCAAAGTCTGCTGGGAATTTTTTTATAATAACGGACTAACGGTGGCTACTGAGGTTCGTCTTACCCGATCGCGACATAAATATACACAATATAATTACTTTATTCAAACAGCTGTAATCGTTGGTATTAAGATAAAAGATAAGACTACATTTTGTGACCTTAAAGGTAGGAATTATTAATTGACTGCTACAAGAGGTTGGAAACGTCACTGTCTCTTACTTTTTGGGTTTTAAAAGATCGTGAGTGATTTCTTTTCCAAACCTCTTGTAGCTATCATTTAATTGAAGAAGAAATTTAGAAAAATTTGGCATTGAAACACATTTTAGTTTTTTAATAGTGTACATACGTTACTCGCTGGGCTTTTCATTATCAATTTTAGTCTAAAAAAAGATTAAAAAGCCGTTGAAATCCATTTTTTAACTCTAATACTCATTAAGCCTAGGCTAATTATAAGCAGACGATACGTATTTTTAAAGAGAGGCTCCAGACGCGATTTCCCAGATCTCCTTTCGAGACTTTGCAGCCACGCTATTGGTGGGAAAATAATGCTCAAATTTTCTACGAGAGGTGGCACTGGCGTAATGATTTTGGTCCCATTGTCCTCTACATTATGGAAGCTAGCGTCCGAGACTCCTTTGTCATCTGCTCCTGTCATAACTGTTTTCTTCAATTTTTAGAATTAAATTATTCTTGGCCAAAATACAATACGATGAACTATATTAAAAATATTACTAAGAAACTACAAATAAAGCATAAAGATAGTGCCACACTTCCGACGAATAATTTCTTAGGCAATTTAAAATTCCAGAAAGATTCATAGACACAAAGCAAGCGGCTTCCGACAGGCCTAGTTTATTTTTTGAAGCAGCTTAACTACTCCCCAGAGTAGGATAAATTTAAATTTATGGGTTTTTTATACCAGCGTTTTTTTAAGTCTTCAAACTGTTGAAGCATATAGTGACTTGAAATAGTAAGATTAGTCTCGGCAACGGGCGACCTTCGTATAAACGTGGATTATAAACTAATGAAACAGCAAAAGCAAAACCTTTGACAAAGAACAGGAGCTGAAGAGGATGAGAGACGATGAAAAATAAGAAAGATGAGTTTTTGACAATATGCCAGTCAAGTTTATAATATTTCTTTTCTGAATTTCAGTGCCCATGCAGTTTCTTTCTTAAAAATTTATCTCCGATAAAGATGTTTCAATTTAAAAAAGTGCATCTTACAAAACAGGGAGGGTAGACTATAGAGTATTAATATTTAATGCCGAATTCTATAAGAATGATACTAATGAAATCTAGTTCAAATAAACGAAGACAAACTTTGAGCGTATAACCTGAGGGTGCTTCGGTTTATATGTCTGTTTGTGAATTCACCTAAATATATTGTTTCTTGGGGATTCTATAAAATAACATGCTCAGACAACTAGCAAATAATTTAGGTAAAATAATAGTATGGACTATTTACAGATCCATGCATCATCTAATCACCCATAAATCCCAAAAGTAAGAACTATTTTTTTTTTATTACTAGATGCTAGAATTGCCAATAAATACATTTTTCACATTTTCATACAACTCATATAACTCAGTTTTAATGTGAACTGTTCTTATTACAATATGTAGCGTGGATCTGTAAATACACCATTCTAGTATCTTAGTCACGATTTTAGCTGCATTATTTGTCCCACTTATTATTATAGCACTAGCTGTTACTCGTGGACAGAGCTAGAAATAAGCACAGGACACTGGACATGGTTCAATAAAATTTTAAAATGTCCCATAATTTTTCTAAAGACTAAGGGGGTCACTGGACATTTCGACCAATAAATTTTCCGAAGTTTTGATAGTTTGACTATGAAGATGCGACACTATTTTTGCACACTCCAGTGGACAATGTACAATAATTTTTCCAGTCAAAGGGGGCCAACACTGGACACATGCCCTATAAGAAATTTTCCTTATTTCCGACCCTGCCCGTGGAGTGGCTGTTGTTTTGGGTCAAACTGAGTGGCAAGTGTATTTACGGAGGTATGGGCTCCCAAACATTGATTAGCCCCTAAAACAAGGGAAATAGCCAAACATGTGGAATAATTAGTTTGTCTTTATGAATGCACGCACCCTTCTACCCATTTAATCGGAGCCTCCGAAATGAACTAGGCCCACGCGTGTCGCGAAGCGAGAATATTTTTTTAACCAATTTATTTCGTAGTGGTTTTACGCTTGGGGGCGCTTATATTACCGTAAAATAAACAAAGTTCAACCCCGTGACCCTGTCGACTGTTTAAGTATTTGGGCCAAGGTCGCGGATTGTAAGTATACGTTTTTATTACTCTTGCTGAATTATTTTAATTGAAATAATTTATTTTGTTGTCATCAATACAATCTAACCGAAAGATTCAATAAAAAGTGAATAGCCCCTAAAACATTTACGTTAATTTTAGGATGAAAGTTTTCTCTATCATAAAAATTTTATGACTGACCCCTAAAATATCAACGATAATTTAAGGAAGACCCCTGTCACAACGGTAATATAAGCGCCATCTCGTAGACGTATATGGCGAAAATATTTTCCATAACAAACTGGATATTTCCCCACATAAAATTTGACATGCATGCGCCTAGTTCATTTCGGAGGCTCCGATTTAATAGTACACTATTGTTATAACGTTCTTAGATTGAAGGCTGATTTGTCTTACTCGCTAAGTACGACTACTTAATTGTTTTAGGGAACAATGTTTGGGAGCCATTATCTTCGTAATTAAATGTTTGTAGACCCCATTCATGTTCTATGACACTTTTCACTCGGTCTGACCCAAAGCACACGCCCTTTAATTTATATCAGACTTATCAAAAACACCCTGTTTAGTACGATAGGTTCATATTGGCTTACCATACTGCCTAGGGATCATAACAAGGGACATAGATTGCGAAGTATGATTTTGCAATTCGGAAGCTAAACTACTAAATGCAACTTGACCCAAAGAACACCGCTTTTAATTTATGGCAGACTTATCAAAAACACACTGTATAGTACGATAGGATTAGACTGGCTTACCATACTGCCTTAGGGACCATAACAAGGGGCATTGATTGCCAACTACTTTATTTACAATTCCGAAGCAACAACTAAGAAATCTAACTACCGTCGGCTGTGATTACTTCCGGAAGATCGTCTCAAGAGCTAGCCAGATTGAATGTTTAGTGCTATCAGTATTTTTATGGTTACGCTTCCTTTTTATATTCTTATTACGGTATTAACTACCCTAACCTTATAGCCTTCCATTAGTGCAGGGTTTATAGTATGGATATTCAGTTAAGATTATCACGAACCCATATAAAATAACCTTATAAGTGGAAGCTAAGTTCCTATTCCCTAGCTGAACCACAAGGTCATAAGTTGTTGTTCTTCATAAGTTTGTCACTGGTTACTGAGAGCTTGTCATAAAGTGACGTAGGTCATAGATTCGAGTTAAAGCGACGCATCGTGATTGGTGAAGCGCTGTCCAAGGCTTAGTACAGACTAAATACGAAGATGGGCTGCAAAACCGCTTGTGGTTCTCGAACTAGCTCTCAGCAAGTCTCTATTTATTTATTGAAGTATACATATTCGCTAAGCCTTTTTATGAAAAAGAAGTTATGAATGAAAAAAACATGTATTTAAGTAGCAAAAGAAGGGGGGGGAGGAGTGGTAGAACAAAAATTTTAAGAAGTTGGACTATAAAGAATAGAAAGTTTTTGACGAAACGTATGACGATTTTGAATTTGAATTAAATTAGATGGTAGATTATTCCATTACGAAGTATGGGTACTAGTGTCATACTTATGTAACAAAGGTTATCGAGTATCCATATTAGAAGGGGCCATCCATAAATGTCGCCACACCTTTAAGGGTGTCGTCTAAACCAAATATTTTAATTTCCATGTTACAAAACAATAAGATTCATTTTTCATGAATCTGTATAAGGACAATAAAAATATTACGTTCTCCTTATACAGGGTGATCGAAAAATGTTGGTAGAAGAGAAATACAGTGGGCGATTTCGAGTTCACTGTAATTCGATCCTACCACAACCCTTTTAGGAACACCCTCTATATTTGATTATAGTAAAGAAATTTAAAGGGGTTAGATTTTTCTGAAATTAACAAATCATTCGTTTATAACATAGTTTTTGGATGTTTGACAGAGTTTGATATTTTACTTAGTGTATTATTTTCATACACAAACCAACAATTACCTAAAATTTGTTCTCTAAGATTAATGTATTTTAATAATATATGATTAACAATTTTTCCAATTTTATCTTCTCATTATTGAAGATGAAATTCTATAATTGCCGGTTTCTATATACCCTTGATCATATTAAATAGGAACATTCAGTACCAAAATATCCTAACACCGTGTAGAAGTGAATGAACAAGACTAAAGTTAGCAAAATGGTACCAAATCAGATGTTTCATTTCATTACACCGCCTTTGTAACAATATTAATCTCAAAAATAACAAAAAAAACTAAAACAATGAAAAATTGAGACCCTGTGATTTAAAACATCAAAATTTTTAGACAGTTATTTTGTTTCTCCACAATTCAGTGAACTATATTATTACTTTCGTCCTCAGTAAGCGCACAATAGTAGAAACCGCAGGTACAGCAAATATGCCTTGAATTAGTAGTTTTGAACGCCTTAAAAACGGGGTAGGACTCATTTGTCTGCTTGATCGAAACATTGTTTTAATTCTAAGAGACTTAGATAAGACCAAGAAGTTATATCAGTATCTCAGAGAGAAGGTATAAGATGCGTAAGTATTCGCGCGCCATAGTCCCAGTCCCCCTTTCAAAATACAAGGGGGGACGTAAAAGGAGGCGCAGGGCTATTTCGCCTCTCCTCAGTCGGAAAATATGACTGTAATTTTCGTCACTCGCGTCGTCGCGCTGACGTGAATTTTCAAGAACCAATGAGATGCTGGTTGTAATTTAGAGACGGATATTAACTCCGAACCTACGTTTGGACTGGAGATAATACTGGAAATCTGCCGAATTTATACCTTCTCTCTGAGATACTAGATATAACTTCTTGATAAGACTTAATACTGCCTTTAATGTGTATGGAGGGTTTTTGCTTGGATGTAGCTTTTTTTCGTACAATATTAACTGTTTTCACAAAAATGTAAATATGGTTTCACTCTGCGCACTCTCATGACACGAAAGGCCTTCAGCGCATGCGCCATAAAGCAATAAGGAAGGTACAATTTAACCCCAGTGCCGTTGCTTTTTAGTTCCATCAAAAATGTCTATTGTTTTCGGGCAACAATGCTTTTTTTTAGATTTTTATATCCATCCTCTTAATGGGAAGAGTCTATTTAATGACAACTTTGCGTTATTTTACTTCTGACAAAATTTAAGATCTAGGAAACTAAAACGAATGTCATGGGTTCGTATTTGTTCTTGATATTACGCTAGATAAATAACAGTTATTTTTTCAGAGGGCCGTCTGTGATCTCTAAAAATTAATCTTTCGAAATAGAAAAAGAAACATCCTTAGCAGACTATTCTCTTAAGTCTACTTTCTTTTCTGTACCCGATTCGCTGACGGAGATACTGGCCTACATATCTATTTGGGGATTGGTTACATTCACGAACAGTAGACAATAATTGAGTTCCTCCTTCCGGTTTATCCGATCCGATGTAGTTTGGAGGAACATCCGAGAATCAGAGATGGTTTGATTACTAATTACAATGGGATACACATCTTACCTAATTATAAAATAATTATGTTTGTGTAACGTAGGATAAATTGTTTAAGGATTAGAAAACATGTTCCTTATTTCAGATTGATTTTCCATTTCCAATTCCACTATTTAAACATTTTTTCGTTAAATTATCACTTACTAATTGGTAATAGTTTAGAGAAAATTGACACCACACTGATCCAGATAATCTCCCAGTGAAATTTCGTTGGTAAATTAAGGTAAATTTTTCACACTTCTCCCTTAAATTTTTACGTTTTCACTTTATTTCAAAAATACTGTTCGACTTTAAATTACGCAGTAATTTTCCTGATTATAGAAACTCTTGTCTAGTAAGACTTAATTGATATAGGCAGAGACTAGGCCTAGTGTAATCGAATTTTAATCAGATGCAGCTATGGTGATGCCAATCCCCTTCCCCCGTTAATCTCACAACATATCGACATAAGATTGGGGAAATATTTCAAGCCCGTTTGCACTTAAAATGTTTGCATCGCCAACGCCAGGCACAGTGTAAAGAATTACTCTTAGTAACTCCCAATGTAATAAACTCCTGCTTAAACTAAAAACATATCCCTTTTGTTGAGATATTCATGATGTGAGGAAAAGGTCCCAAAATCCAACTTTTTCGAATCTTTTAAATTAAATAAAACCGGCGATAAACTTATATATATATATATATATACACACAGTATGGAACAGACCAACCGAACATTGATCTTGAGAAAAAAATCTGTATTTACAACTCGAGGGCTGTCTTTATAGGGCCCACTATTTTGACATTTTACCCGTGGGCCTGGATCTGTCATTGTTATTGCTAGCTCAAAACGCAATGTCATGAGTCTGTTATTTATCATACCGTTTATTTTCAGGTTACCAATGCGGCACAGCAATATTTTGCTCAAAATTAGCGCTCGTTTAATCTGTTCCACTCTGTAGATGTATAAAAGCAAACAGTATGCAAAACCGCGAGAAAAAGTTTCTAAATTTAATTTGCAACGTCGAGATAGAATATAAAATTCAGTTAGTATCTTTGTATATATGGTGAAACATGCTTAGAAACTCTATACCTTGAGATATGAAGAATAACAGTCCGCAAAGACTGTAGATAAAACCGCGTACGTTCTCGACTCAGCTGTACAAAGTTATACACTTTTCCCAAAAAGAAATGGAATGCAGTATTTCAGTGTACACCCAAAAAAAACCCAGAACGAAACTAATACCCAGAAGCTATATCGGTACCAAAAAGTGTATTAAAATCTATCCCAAAAGCTTATGGCGTTGCTTGTTTATACGTTTGACGGTGCATGAAATGGAGAAACCAGAAAAAACCCTGAGGAGAGCTTGCTTAGGGATATTTTCTGGGTTACTGCCTTGGAGGAGACCGGGATGGAGTAGTAACTACTATATTTATAACGTAACCTCTGTACACTCATCTACGGCAACGAATTCCTCCACATCGTCGACGTTTCGGTAGGGTCGAACGGTAAAGAAACGTCGACTATGCACCCTGTGTCTAGTTCTCATATAAATAATAATATAGGTGGGGTGGTGAAGTGGTTAGCTTTTTCGCCTCGCAGCAAGAGGGTCCCGGGTTCGATCCCGGACTGTGGCACCGGGTGAAAAACCTGGGAACAAAGACTTACGCGTAGAGTTTGCAAGTTCTCTCCCCACTTGTTAAAGGAGTTTTCCTCCGCGCTCTTACCCGGTTTCTCCTTTCCGTCAAAACTTGCCGAGGTTAATGGTAATAGTTAGTGTAGGGCGCTGTCGGTTAGCTGTGGCATAGGAGCTAGCCACCACCTCCCTATGCATTGAAATCGTGACCCATTGAAATATAGCCCATTGGGTGTTATGGACACGAAATAACGCTAGATTATTATTATAATACAATGGCGCTATGCGGCAGCACTTAACAATCGCCTAGCGAAGCGCAGGGGTGGCGTGCGCAAGGTATACTGGGAGATTTTTACTGCTGGTGATCGCCCATCACCATTTCGACTCCATCTCGCCTGATTCCTACCTGCTACAGCTTTAGGATATACACTACGATCATGCTTTGGCAACATCACTTTTTTTTACGCGTACCGCAACTTTGTAACCACCATCTATTTAGGGCCATTCGAAATCAGTATTTCTTCTCATTGAAAATATAGGCAGTCTCCCAGTTGGATTTGGAAAACCTAAACTCCAATCTCTTGGAAGGATATAGCATGCTACGAGACAAGACTGGAATGTTCCGTTTCAAGTTATTCCACAAAATAGTTTGAATAAAAAGTCACTATATTGATATACTTGTAACTTCTTGTGGCGATTTAAATGTACTTACAAAATATAGCGAAGACAAGAATATGTTGAAGGCCCAGTCAGCCTTGAGTAAGATCTTACGTTCTCGCAGGTCACCTCATTAATTTGGTTTCGCTTGCGTCGAAATGTTCTTTTCCGTGTTCAGACGTACCCCCAAGATTATAGACCTTTTCGACGCAAGAAAGGGGGTAGGCAACCCTCAGTATCGGGACGTACAAGATGGTTGATACATTGTCATCCGTCTCTGCGCACTCTCATCGTACAAAAAGACAACGGCGCAGGCGCCAAAAAGCGAGATGGAAGGCCACGTTTCACCCCTGTATCTTTCCCTTTTAGTTGCATTAAAATGGTCTATTCTAAAACTTTTTACTTATTGTCTGCTGAAGCATAGCTCACTGCATCATAAGGCATGATCGAGTGAGTTATTTCTAAGAAAAGGTGCTAACAAGGTGCTGCCATCTCGACACTACCCGACGAAAAACGAATATTTTCAAACTAAACCCTCGCCTAGCGACTTCACCGACTAGTCTGAGTGAAACTTTAATCTTCGATACGTTTTACTGCAGCCCAAAACGACATAACTGTGTCTACGACAATAAACCTGGGAAGAAGTTCTTTTAATACCAGAACTGGAAAAGTAAATAAGTTTCATCACGCATTAGAAATATACAGGGTGTTTGTGAAAGGTCCATCAATAATGAAAGGGCGTATTTATTGGGCCATTTTGAGTCGAAAATGTTCTATGACATTTTTCCGTTCGGGCCACTGTTTTCAAGTTATGATTGGAGTAATTTACGGATGACCCCTTAAATTTAATTAAGAAATTGAAAGACAGCGCTAATTTAATGAAGGGGTCATCCCTAAAATATTCAAATCATAACTCGAAAACCATGGCTCGGACGGCAAAATGTCATAGAACATTTTCGACTCAAAATGGCCCAATAAATACGCCCTTTCATTATTGATGGACTTTTCACAAACACCCTGTACAATAGGTCTACGTATAGACAATTCTACGGTTGGAGTCCGAGCACATTAAAAGCAAAGCGGTTAGAGGGTTCAGGGTTCTCTTGGGCTCCACTTAGAGTTGACCCTTTTCATTTTTGTCCATATTTAAGTTAAGAATTTGTTTAATTGTGTCCCGAATTGATCTTATTTGTAGTTCTCTCGAACACCAGTTTTAATGGCGCTTATAAAGCAAACTGACATTCAGAAGCTAGTAAACATTAAGATGGGCGTAATTTGGCATGATTACAGTACGAAAAGGTTAAACCAACCTAACCTTACTTGTAATAATCTATTTCGTATACACTTATATATCTGGGGCTGGGCGCAAGCTACAATTCAATATTCTAGGGACAACGCAATAACTTCATCATGGTAATGGCTGGAAAAGAGGACAAATCAGCCTCGTGGTAAGTTTTAAGCAATGCGAGAAAAGCAAGAAAACAACAACGCAAAGGTTTCGTGACTTCAACGAAAGGAAAATATTTCTAAATAAAGAATTTATATCAGACCTGAACCGGCCGGGACCTTGTCCCTTTTGCTTGCCACTATCGATTGCCATTAGTTTGGCAATGCAATGTGGTATAATTTTAAAATGAAAATTCTGAGAAGCGAAAACAATAGCACGGAATTTAGTAATTCCATTAATGTACTTGGGAAAATCAATCTTAATTTATAATATTTGTGAGAAAAATATTAGATTTCACTTCACTTCTGCGCCTAGCGGTTCGATATTGTAATGTTTACCGCGCCCAGTTAATTGTGTGTAAAAAAAGGCTTCCGGAGTTTCTCTCCCGAATAAATTAAAATTGATTTAATGGTTAAGAGGATAATTAATACAGGGTTCCTACGAAATTTCCAAAAACCCATTTTACATTATATTTCGAGTAATTCTGATTAATTTCCAGTTGTGATGGCAATGAGATTCGCCAGCTGAAGATACGTCCATTTTGCTGCACACCCAGCATCTATTTTCATATACGTAAACAGTGTTTTCCAAACGATGTATCATCGTGAGAGTTTTGGTTCAACTTTTTGATTTTCAATCAATATCTTAAAATGGGTTCACGGAGAAAACTTACAATGTTTTACTGATAAACCTCTATGTCACGAGGTAGTTTAAAGTCAATATTGGCTTACAAATAATTATTTTCGCTGTCTCTAAGAGTCTACATCTAGTGGCCTTATATTATATTTCCGTGTCTTCACTGATATCCACATTTGTATGAACCTTGGCAACAGTAGGGAACGCACGCGCCAGATTTGCATTTAATTAGCTAGAGCCAAGCTATAACCACTTTTCTTGAGCGTGCATTGCGTGGTTTTTCTTTATCGGGTTCGGAAAAAATCTCTCTCCAAAGGCTTAAGACTTAATTTCGACTTTTGACTTTTCCTTAATACCTCTTAAGTATAGTAGAATGTTTTTTATATTGATCAAAATTAAGGTTTGTTATGTAGCATTATTTTACATGCTCTATTGGAATAATGCAAGAATTTGAAATCTAGTGACGAAGTTACTTGTTTGTTAATAGAAACTACTAAGATTTTCCAGTGTATGTTTTTAAAGAAAAATAGCTTCTAAAAGTTAAGTCTTTCGCGTCGTACCATATAAAATCTGTGGTATCGTGGACGACTGACCCCCACCCCCTAAGATTTAATTTTTAAACTGGACCAGTCAACTTGCCCTGTGTCACCGCCTTATTTCCCACGCTGTCACTAGCTGAGTCATATAAAAAACCCACACTCCCCAAAATTTAAAATTTATAGGCGTTGAATGTTCACTTTCAACCTGAGATTTGGCTTAATTAATGGATAATTCTGTATTGATTTTAAGAGACTCCAAGATAATTTTTTTAAAGAAATAAAAAGTTTTTAAATTTTAGTGTCTGTATTCCTTTGAAGTCTTTATATTTTTCCAAGCAAATCTGGATTAAAATGAGAGAAATAAACCACGGATTGTTTGATTTTTTAAAGATATAAAAGTTTTTCAATTTTAGTGTCTGTATTCCTTTGAAGTCTTTATATTTTTCCAAGCAAATCTGGATTGAAATGAGAGAAATAAACTACGGATTGTTTGATATTGAAGTGGATTAATATTATTCTAATCACGCATCTCCTGTTGATACAAAACTATATCCAAGTTTAGTTTATAGACAAAATGTCAATACAAGCCAAGTATCATATATATCTAAAAGTACACAGTACCATAATATCCTGCATCTGAAATTAATAACTTACAGAAAGCCAAAGTATTCTGATGTTCTCGTTCAACAACAGTTAACAAAAACTACTTTCTCAGTTGCGAAGTTTAACATCATATAATATTCCGCCTTTAGTTTTGCTATTTTATCAAGTTAATTTGAGCAAAACTATATTAAGTTTTCATTAAATATACGAACTGTTCGCGCACTTCAAATTCCCTCGTCACCTACCAACCTACTCCTTAAATAAACTTACTTATCGCTATGATTAAATTCGGCAAACCTATTCAAACAGTTTGAATTTTTGACGTAGAATCGGAATTAATTTAATAAAGACCCGAATCGAGTAGCACCTGACAGCTAGCTATCTTACGTTCCTTAAACTGATGCGAAACAAATGAATCTCTTCCTCGTGGACATGATAAAAAAAAACTGGGAAAGCGAGGACGACTGCATAGGTTCAATATGTAGCCTGAGCATGTTTCTGATAAGTCTGCAATGAATTAAAGGGCTTGTTCTTTGGGTCATACCATATGAACATATGTTCCATAAGATTGTCACTGGTTACTGAGAGCTTGTCACGAAGTGACCTAAGTGAAACGTCATTGATTCTCGTAAGTCGTAAAGCGACGCCTGGTCAGGGCCTGTCAAAGGCTTAGTACAGACTAATTAAGATAGACTGCAAAACTGAGTGTAGTCAATGCCGTGTAGATGTTGTAGACCAACCAAATGTTCTTTGACACTTTAAACTCAGTTTAACACTAAGAACACACCCTATAATTTATGGCAGATTTATCAGAAACACCATGCATGTAAATTTATTATTTATAACAATTCGAACTCTTTCCCCATTTCATTTTTCATTTTCGTTAAAATAGTGAGTGCATGTTATTCAGTATTAAATAAGGCACGAAACTTTGATTAATTTTAATCTAGGATTAAAACCGAATCGAGAGAGTTAAAGTTAAATTAAGTAATTCACTTCTATAATCCTTAGAGATTAGTTTCTACCTAATTAGATACGATATTTATGACGATGTAAGTTTCAACAGGGATTGATTTAGTTTTAGAAGTAGGAATGGAGAACAGAGTAATCTGGGCGCGCGTCAAAGTCCCGGACCCCCTTCCCGGACGGGGGGGGGGAAGTATGAAAGAAGAGGCGGATCATAGCGACAGAGGTAAAAAGGAATTACGTATTTTTCGCCGTCCTCGTCAGCAACGTCATCAAAAAGTAGTTTCAGTGAGCCAATACGATAATTTAAACTTTTCGTTACGTGTTGGAGGGAGGGGCTCTATACTGGGCTATGAGTCAGACTGAAGTAAATACTAACAGTTCTCTATTCCTACTTCCAAAATTAAATCTACCCCTGATTTTACATTATGGTGTCCTTTATGTTACCATAGCAATGAAATTCATTGAAAAAACAATCAGATGATTTAGAGAACTTATCGAATATGTATGCAAATTCTGATGTAAATCGATTTGATAATGCCAATGTTGTCACGAAACGTTTTATACGATAAATAAAATCGTTTTCTTCTGTCTATTTCCTTGTCTATTTTGCAATAAGCCTCACTGACGGTTAACATATAACATATCTAACTTTCTCTTGGATTGAACTGATCGAACAGAAAGGTTCCATTGAGCAACTCGAGGTTCGACACCAAAATAAATTTGTAAATGTAGAATCTCATGGCCAATAGAAAGTGGGTATTTGTAGTCGATTATAGCAGACGTTTAAAATTCAGTATTCTTTTCATAATATATCAAAGGTGTGCACAAGTTCTGCAACTCAGACATGTGCAAAATGACAAAGTATATTTTGATAATTGCATAAAGTAACTTAAAAATTTATTCGTCAATATTTGTCAATAGGGCATAGGAACATAACAAATAAGTTGAAATGTTGCTTAATACGATTGGTTTAAAGTATACAGAGTGTTTCTGAGAAGTCTGGCTTAAATTAAGGAGGATGTTCTTTGGGAGTTTTCAGTCGAAAATGTAATATGACATTTTACCGTCCAAGAGACGTGTTATCGAGTTAAGATTAAATTAGAATTTTACGGATGACCCCTTAAATTTAATAAAGAAACTGAAAGACAATGATTTCTAATTTAATTAAGGGGTCATCCCTAAATTACTCAAATCATAACTCGAAAACAGTGACCCGGACGGCAAAATGTCATCAACACAAAATCGCCCAAAGAACATTTTCCTTAATGTATGACAGAAACACCTCCCGTATAAATTTATAAACGCGAGTTCGAATCGTACATAACCATTCAGAACGTATTTATATTTCATAGACTAAGACAAATCAATTTCTAGAAAAGAGGTGAATATTTGATCATGTTGACTAAACTCAAAATTCTCCCCTAAAACAAATATTTTCCTAGCTGGGATTTGTTATTTTCAAAGTATAACGATCATAATATAAAAAGACTTGTGGCGTTTTATGATCCTTATAAAGAGCAAACTACTAAACCCCATTATATTAAACGTAAGGCTACTTTACACGAGAAAACTTTAAGGATCTAAATATTATTGAAAGAAAAGCTTACCTTAATCAGATAACTTGAAAAATAATACCTCGTTACCATAGAAAAACGTCGCGACAAGCCTCAGTAGTTGACAACGATTAAGATTTCCATAAAAACAAAATTAATCTTGAAAAAACACGAGATTCGGACAGTCCACCGTAGAAGTTCTTATTTTTTTCACGGATAACCACGTGGGTGGAACTTTTGGGTATAAATTGTCTATCTACTACGAAAATACCGTGGATCTTAAATGGCCATCATAAAAACGTGCTTCAAAAGTTCAACTCTCAGACCTTTTCGTTGCACTGCTTACGAGTTATTTATTATATTTTTTTTTCTTTAAACTTAAACCAAGTAAAAAAATAAAATAATAAATAAAAATTCAAACTGTATATTACAGTTAAATTATTGATAAAGTAAACTTGGTTGTTTCTTTAAGCTATTTGGGGTGTCAAGTCTTACTCTTCTAGAGAACTACTAGTGGTAAAGAGAAAGAGAGAACTGCTGGGAGAGAGATCAAAATCGTATACCACTAGGGCGAAATACATACAATCGTATATGCATATACGAAGTTCTAGTAAGAGAGATAAGAAATTACGACATTCGCGCCGCCATTTGTCCAGGCGGCGTTCATTCTCGTAACTATATACGAAAGTTGTACTACTGGACCGGTCCGGTGGGCCCATGCAGGCAAATTGCTTACAAATGGCAAATACACTGATTGCGGATTTTGCACCGTCAAGGGTAGGGGTTTAAAAGTTCAAACGTAATCATTTTAGCACTATCAAGGGTATGGAGTTCGAAGTTCACGCGTAGTAATTTTAGCAATGTCAATGGTCGGGCTTTACAAGATCACGGGTATGACGAGGGTGGGGCTTCCAAGGTTAATAGTAGTAATTTTGGCACTGTCAAGGGTAGGGCTCTCAAATTTTACGCGTAATCATTACAGCACTGTCAAGGGTAGGGTTCTAATAGTTTAAGAGTAATAATTTTAGCTTGTTTACAAGCAGCCTCGAAGTGTAATCAATTGTATATGCTAGGAACCATTTCTATTTTACAAACTGTGCAAGAAATCCTTGGTATCGGGGCATACATATGGTTGACTAGCCGTTACCCGCGGCGTCGCTCGCGTGTAATAAGAACTTCCATCTAAAATGATATAAAGAATGTGTAGATTTTACTGATGACTAATATTTTTGTAGCACCCTAGGAGCGAAGGCACTCGGCACAGTCCGTCAGCCCGTCGGGATATTTTTTATTACTTTTCACGCGGACATTATTCCATAAAGAAGGGTTTTTAAGTTTTTGGCCGCCATTTAAAAAGATGGCGACAAATCGAACCCAAAAGACCTTTCAGCCCGTCTATAGGTTAAAGGAAACCATTGTACTAAATATTTGTGAAATCGGTTGAAACGTGCGGACTTTATTGCATAGAGAATATTTTCTTACATTTCTGGGCGCCATTTTAAAAGATGGCGAAAAATCGAACCGGAAAGACCATTCAGCCCGTCTTATGGTTAAAGCAAACCAGTGTACTAAATATTTGTGAAATTGGTTGAAACGTGCGGACTTTGTTGCATAGAGAAGAGTTTTTACATTTCTGGGCGCCATTTTTTAAGATGGCGGCGGATTGGAAAAATCTTTCTTAGTACGCGCCTACTACATATGAGTAACGTTCCTGCAAATTTTCAGCCTGCTAGGGCAAGCGGTTTGGGCTGGGCGTTGATTATCAGTCAGTCAGTCAGGACTTTGATTTATATAGATATAGATATATTGCTGTCTCTGCACTCTCCCATGACACAAAAGGTCTACAACGCAGGTGCCAAAATGCAAGACGGAAGGCACAGTTTTACCGCCAAGAATTTCCCTTTCTGTTCCATCGAAATTATCTAGCTTTGCGGCTATTGAGCATAATACCTTGGGCTTGCATTGGCTTTTTACACCAAGCAGAAACCTGAACCATAGGCGTAGTAGGTGGTATGACCTCAACTTAACTATTATTTCTCTACTCTACTCCGTTTGCCCCGAGACCATGGTTTCACCAAACATCCTACTTATAACGGAATATTACTTTAATTTATACTAGGCCTACGGCTGAAAAAAAACTCTTAATCTACGTAAGTTCTAGGCAACATTTTGCGACTAAAAAATTTGTATATACCCCCCAAAAAAGAGACAAAATTGGATTTCTATCAGATCTTTGCTCAGAAAAAAAAACACGTAACAAAAACCTCGTCTCAGTACCCCAAGCAAAATTAATCAAAAATAAAAGGGTGAAAACTTTAAAGAATTCGCTCTGTTCTGCCACGCTTCCAACCCTATCTCTCCCAAGAAAAAACCCATATCTTCCTCCTAGGGCATACCAAAGCGTAATTCCCTATATTGACTTTGAACCGCGTTGTCCTAAGACAATGTATATGTAGAACTTCGTCTATATCTCTTTTTCAACCAACTCGCGGAACAAAAAAGTCGCAAATAAAAAATGCACGCGTAAAGATTGCCAAGGCTTACCGTTACTGTAGATTCTAAGGTGATTCTTGGTACTGCTAAGTAAATTTCACCACTTCCATGATTAAGTCCGGTACAGTTTCCGTCATCATTGGCTCCCATCGTCCTCGTCTCCCACATTGGATAAACACAAAAGTTTCCTCTCTCTCAAAACCTTCAAACTTGGCTCTTCCGGCCAGCGATAGTGTTTTGACCTCGGCGTTTAGTTTGACTCCGAACCCCTGACTACCGACTCTATAGTCTGGGTATTTCAACCTAGATTAAATTAAAAAAAGAAACTCTTTCTTAGCATAACATCATATTTGAGACTGCCCCTATCCCCCACTCGGCTTTAAACTGACGTTAATCGTGTTTTGTCAGCGCTTTTTTATCTCTTACATTGCCAATAATAATGCCACTCTTTTTAACCGCTTGGGAAAAGGTCTATTTTAAAGTCTATTTCACGTAGGTCTTTAATTTTTTAAGCGAAATTATTGTAATTTTGTCGTTTTACAAAGTTGAAAAGATACAATTTTGGACATACGGTAGCCCCAGCTTGAAGGAAAGATTCATGGAGTGAAAACCACCACGTTGTCTCTGTACCTCCACCTACGGAACGACACCGAAGTCCACCCAGTATTTTCAGCGTTTAGGTAGGGTCGTATGGTACGGAAACGTAAAGGATGACTCCTGGGTCTTAAAAATAGAAGCTAGCTCTCATACAAATACAATGGCGCTACGCAGCAGCACTTAACAATCGCCTACCGAAGGGTAGGGGCGTGCGCTAGGTACACTGGGAGAGTTTCTGTGCCGCAGGCCGCCTATGATGATTTCCACTCCATATTACCTCGTTCTTCCTGGTTCCAGAAATAATAAGCCAAAAAACTAGTTCATTAATTCGTGGGACCACTTTTTTAATTCAAACCCCGAGCTGCACTCACTGGTCCCAAAGAATACTTTAATAATTCCAACTTAAATACATACTCCTGATACAAAGGATCGCGATCTATCGTAAATCTGTTTTTATACTTCTTTTAATGACACAACCCGAATATAAGAATTACATCTTGGAGGAGCGAAGTTGATTCTGGAGTGTAAAGTTAGGGGTCATCCTTGGGCTTCAGGCAGTGCTGCCACCTCTCGGTGGATATATTTTAGTGTAAATAAAAGTTCTTGTTGCTATAACAAGGTGGCACCTAAAGCTTATGGCCAACCGAAAGTTGGGGTACCCATAGCTCCATGCAAGAGAATGGCTCTTCCGCGTTAGCGACCAAGAGTATTCTACTCCAGAAACTAACTTACCTCCTCCAAGATTACATTCCATCGCGAACCCTGCAAAGATTTCTACACTACAGACCTCCCTTCCTACGTTTTATCGCCTTGTCGAGTCATATGACACAAGCAAAATACGAACTGACAAAGTTCATTAAATACTCAGTTCAACCCGCCAGTTTTAGACAAAATGGCCGACAGAAAAAGGACAAAGGTTATATTATTAGGAGATTTGAAATAGGCCAACACAAATTAAAATATCCATATGGAGAGCCGCTTAAACCGACATATTTATGCTAAAATTCTGTTTAATGGAATTTAACAGAATACTACTCAGCTACGACCAATTCATACTCAACCATAATCATTTAACTGTATGCAAGAACTTACAAAAATACTTTCAAATCAAAAATTATCAATTTAAGCCTTGGTTTACTCACCTTCAACTTCCTGGGCGCTTCCTCGATTAGAGTACGGTAGCTTTGGCGATTTAACTCTTTTGGCTTTTCGTTCGATTTAAAAAAATGAATGTCAAATAGAAAAATTTAAGACCCTCCTCCGCTATAAGTCGACTTTGAGCTCTGGTAAAAAACGCAAACCGCAAAAACGCGAGAACGAAATGTTTGCATTATGTATGTATCCCGCATATTTTTCAAAAGCCGTCGCTAGGAGAAACTATCGTACAACGCGACAAAACTTATTTTTGGCGCGACCGCTGAAAAAAACTCAGCACGCGTCCTCAAACGCTAAAACCGAAACGAAAACTTTACAACTGGAGCGGAGCGCATCAGTGCTGCCTCCCATTGATCGTTTTATTATACCTTACTTCTTTGCGGGGAACATTGGGGAAAGGTACAGTTGCTGTAGGGGAGCGATGAGTCGATGACAATATAAACCGAGTTGTAATAGCACTTTCAATTTTCTTGATTCACTCTTTTGAAACAGTAGTTAAGGCTATCATGTTGAAATGAACTGAACTAATGCATTTTTGGTGCGATTTACAAGTTTCTTTGGTACATGGGACTCCCTGTGAGCCAGTGGTACATTAAAAAACTTTAACTGTCGTTATAGGGGAAGTACCCATCGCCCCAATTTTTTCACATGTACCTAGTTCGTACTACACCCTTCCTAAAATTATTTTTTCAAGGTGACCTGTGAATTTTTTTGGGTGTCACGGGCTCCCTGGAACCCCATGTTTACAAGTAGTCTGATCGTGGAATAAGTCTTTGATTATTTATGCAGTTTTCAAATGAATTTCCACCTTGAGATGTCACCTCTCATAAATCTCGACTTACGATGTCGATGGAGAAAAAAGACTCTTCTAGACTTGGCCTAGATGATCAGCTTTGGGCAGTAGAAGTCGCAAACTCCGTTCGAGTAAATGGTGGACAAAATATTAACTCTTAAACTATCGGGAAACTCCGAAATCGCAAAGGACGTACTATATAATTAAAACGATAAACAAGGTGGTCAAATCCAGTATTATTAAATCCAGTTGATCAGATATTTGAAGGTGTTTGTTCCAATGAGATTGATGCTGTACAATGTTGCCATCATCCATGCCATTGTGAGTCAAGAGATTGCAAAAATAAAGACTAGAAGTTCAGTTTCAATCAGTACTCGACCAACTTGATTGGCACTTAAGCCATGCTCACACTTGTCACTTTCAAGCAGTTTTCGGAAGGTTTTGAAAGGTCAAAATGAAAAATTTGGCTATACACCATAGAAATATTTCAAGAGAAAATGCCAGATTCGACCTTCCCAAAACGGTTGAAAACGGTAGCCAAATGTCAAGTGTGTACGTAGCTATACGCGCCGAGGATTGAGAGGTAAAGTAGCAAGCAGCGCCTCTAGCGGATTGAATTGAAAACTCTTGGCGGGAAATTCGCGAATGTTAGATTGGCAATTTAAAGATGGGGAGCGCTACAATTGTAAAATACGTCGGATTTTTAGCATTAGAAGGTTTACAAAATTATTTTAGGGATTCTACTCTTCGAATAGTCTAAAATCTAATAAAAAATTAACATATTTTTAACGTAAAGAGATACTAG
This sequence comes from Phalangium opilio, assembly GCF_054372755.1. Classification (NCBI taxonomy): domain Eukaryota; kingdom Metazoa; phylum Arthropoda; class Arachnida; order Opiliones; family Phalangiidae; genus Phalangium; species Phalangium opilio. The sequence continues at coordinate 8,942,756 of NW_028324151.1, forward strand.
TAAACTAAACGAAATACCGTAGTCACTGGAGAGTGTACAAGGGAAACTTCTGTAACCAAGCAAGTTTATGATATTACCATCTATGTAAGTGTTCGAATTAAATAAATATGTTTATGTTGTGAGTTAATTAAATTAACTAGCAAGTGATTCTAGACAGACACATTTTTGAGGTTAACTGTACTGTACCTGTACATTTAATTTGGGAATTTGGGTGCTGGGATTAGATAAGATAGTCTAAAAAGTTACTTTTTCTCTTTAAGCGCGTTAATCCATTCATTTATTTTAACGCAATGAATTCTAGAATTTCGAAAATTGTTAAAATTTCACCCTTTCTGGGAAATTTCAGTAATAATTCCTACAGCTAACTACACAAGAAGCCTATGGCTTCATTTAAAGACGCGGTCATTTTCCCGCCAATTTGTTCTTCTAAAATCCGCTAGGTGGCGAACGCGGCGCCTCGCTCGGCGCGTATAGAGGACATGAAAATAACTAAGTGAAGTTTAAGCTGAGGGAGGGGGGTGGAAATAAATTTGATTTTGCCAAATCAGTGTTGCCAGTATATTTTTTAGTGAATAGAAAAATTCTAGAACTTCAGGCTTTGAAACTGAAACTGGCAAACTTGTTATTCAGCTAATGTTGGGAAAGAAGAGTAATAAATAACCCCAGTCCTTGTCCTTCTATTGACAGTAAACTTCATAAACTATTACTACAACTCTCTCAAAACCAATAATTTAATAACTATGTATAGTTACCAATGCCATGAGATGTGCCTAAAAAGATTAGTATAATAAAAAGCATCAACCGGAATCGGTCGAAGAGAGGCGGGGTTTGTAATGGACAATACAAGAATACAAGAATGTAGTAGAGGGGGGGGGACTATCTAATACGAGTTCGCATCCTAAATATTAAAGAGTCGCGTTATGTACGGCTAACGTCCATAAGGCTAACGACACTAATACGACTTCTGAGGAGTATTTTGGTCCTCGTACCATAGAACGTGCTTCGATAACAGACGCGATAACGGTTCGAAGCTTGACCGCTAGGTCCACGGGCCACGATGGTTAGCGTGCCAATTTTCAATTACGAGATGTCTCGGAGCTAATAGGGCGTTATTTTACAGGTAAGGTTGTCGAAGCTAGAGGTGGCTTTAATAGCATACTCGTAAAATCACCTATACAGTATATCCCTTAATTTAAATAACGATTCCACGGCTGTATCGTAAAGCCTTTTAAAACCCGAGAGGTAGAATCAAGAAGCGATATCAAGTTTACTAGGGAGAAGGTATAAATTGGCCACATTTCTAGCTTTATCTCCAGTCCAAACGTTGGTCCGGAGTTAATCCCCGCCTCTAAATTACAAGCAGCATCTCATTGGTTCTTGAAATCTCACGTCAGCGCGACGTGAATGACGAAAATTACGTATTTTCCTACTGAGGAGAGGCGAAATAGCCCGGCCTCCTTTTACGTCCCCCCTTTTATTTTGAAAGGGGGACTGGGACTATGGCGCGAATACTTAGGCATCTTATAACTTCTCCCTAGTAAACTAGATATAGCTTCTTGGTAGAATGACTTGGCAGTTCTTCTTAAGCCTTGTCCTTTAGAAGGTGGAGGTAATGATTTTCACCAACCTTCGCCATGTACGAAATTTTTGGGCGACATGCGCTATTACCCTCCAACGACAGGCCGTATTTAGTTGATTAACGAATTTCATTATTTTGTCTCAGTTTTGGGCGGATTTACCAAACCATACATAGTGTATTGAAAGCTCACAAATAATTACAGGAGGATTAAGAACATTAGAATATTTGAATGATCTCATTGGGTTTTACGTAGCACAATAGTAAAAATTACATCTTCAATTTATACCATACCATGAAATATTTGCAGCAGGGATAGGTTTAGATTTAGAAGTAGGAATCGAGAACGGTTAGCCTTTACTTCAGTCCGACTCATAGCCAGGAATAGTGCCCCCCTCCCTTCAACACGCAACGAAAATTTTAAATTATCTTATTGGCTCACTACGTTTTGATGACGTTGCTGACGGGGACGGCGAAAATACGTTGTTCTTTTTTACCTCTGTCGCTATGACCCGCCTCTTCTTTCATGCCCCCCGTCCCGGAGAAGGGGGTCGTGGACTTTGACACGCACAAAAATTACCCTGTTCTACATTCCTGCTTCTAAAATTACATGGATCCCTGATATCGCATTCATTTTGTTCCACTTAGCGAAATACAGCAAGTTCTGTGGGCGAGTTTGAGTCGAAAATGTTCTATGATATTTTGTTTCGCGTTATGATTAACTTTGCGTACGAACCCCTTGATTAAGAATTTGAAAATTTGGAGTGTTTTACGGATGTTAATTACATTCAATTAAGAATTTGAAAGTTTGGAGTGTTTTACGGATGCTAATTACATTTAATTAAGAGTTTGAATGTTTGGTGTGTTTTACGGATGCTAATCACATTTCATTAAGAATTTGAAAGGCAGTGCTAATTAAATTGTACAGTCATATGTATGACTTGAAACCGTTGGCAGTTAGGAAAAAATTTCATAGAACATTTTCGACTCCTACTTCTAACCTACCACCCAGTGTATTAATTTACAGTGAAAGTTATGGGTTACGGTGATAATATTAGTAAATTTGCGGTTCCAAGAAAAATATAGTGGCCAGGTTATCCTCTGATTAATAGTCCCTATACTATAAGCGCACTTGAAAAGATCCCTTCACGATAGAGAGATTCCCATTCCAGAGCCATACATTTTCTCTAAGCCCGGGTTCCTAGTGCAGAGTGCTTCAATATTTTCACAATTCTCCGAGGTCGAATTCACAAAATTTTTATATTTTAAACAAGTTTTAAACATTCACATAATATGGTATTTAATATATATTTGTCAATATTAAAAAGTTATAAAAACAATTAATAGCGCTCTTCTCCGAAAGGCTGGTTGTCACACCTGAAATATCATGAAAATTCTTAATAAAATTGTTAAACTTCTACTGTGTAAATGGTTTAAAGCACTACCCCACAAAACGCAAGGCTCGAAGAGAAAGGCAATAATGCAAAATAGCAATGCAGTAAGTGCTAAAATTCTCTAATTTATTCTACTTAATACGGAAACATATAATTTTCTATTTAGTGAAACGTTGAAAGGCATGCGTTGATTTGCCATTTGTGAGATTTAAGTTAAAAACTACTTACGATAAATTCTATTATAGTTTAAGAATTAAATATGAATGATTCGACGATCATTCAACATTAAATGCCTCGACCTTGGTAGTTTTTCAATATCACTATAGCATATTGAGTATATGTTGAGATGAATGTTGATGACTTAATATTTAATCAAATAACGCTAAAGATCTATCACAGACGTATTCTAGGGTTTGGAAAGTTTCTGTTTGCAGTTCAACGGTGAGACTAAAAATTGTCTCTAAAAGTTTTCAAACATTTTTTTAACTTAATAATAATTATAAGAAGTTTATAAGATATGTTCCATAAGTGTGTCACTGGTTAATTTAGCTTGTCATGAAGTGACGTAGTTGAAACGGCATAAATTCTCGTAAAACAACGCCTGATCAAGATAAAGCTAAAGCATTGAAAAGTGACTGCAGGTTAGCTATCTTTGTGAATTAAAAAGACGTGCATTACGGAAAAATACTTAACATCCCAGCGTGGGTTTGAACCACCAAACTTGGGTCCTCTAACCATCTTAGTTACAGAGACTTACTATTGAGCCACAACGGTAACATCATCGAGGTAACACAAGGTTATCATCGCTGGTCAATGATTGCAATCTATGGTTCGATTCACCGTATATTTACCAGATATTCATTTGTGCATTCAAGTCAAGAGGTATTTAAAGCAATATTATCACCCATAGCATTCTGGATAATCTTCTGGACACGAATTTTATATTTCCAAAGGCAGGAACCAGTGAGACCTAACGCACTAGGTCCCATTGGTCCCTGCCTTTTTCTTAACTAGCTATTACCAAGCTTAGCCATTGCGTAGTAGATAAGCCATCTTTAAGGGGCACTAACGGAGCCGCCCTTTGTTTTAACATGGATAAGCTTGAATAAGTTGTAACTGCTAAAATAAAAAGCCAAGGCTTAACTGAAAGCTCAGTCTAAAGCGATGAAACCTACTAGCACGAATAACAAAAAATTGTTCCATTAATAATACAAAAGGTACCCTATTTGTTTGTTTCAAGTTGTGATTGGATGACCTGATCCAGATGAAACCCTGTCAAAAACATTATTCAAATATAATAGTTATACTACCGTATATAAATAAAATACATACAAATCCCTTCCGTTGTAGCCATTGTACGCTAAGTAGCCTATGTCTTCCCTGATTAGTTTTATAATAAAATTAATTTAACTTTGAGATATTAAAAACAAAACTAACTAACTTTGTCTCGTAAGTCATACGATAAAAATGTTTAGACAGTTTGATGGCAGCAACCAGGGCGAAAAATTGGAAAAACAAACACCAACCGAGACTAAACCAATATCCGTTCTGTAGAAAGAATAGACAAGCTTGACAAAATGTTCCTGTCAGTTAAGATCAAATTTAGGCAAACTTACAAAAGGATCTAATATATCACGGCAAAGAACATTTCTTCCAACATCAAATGTCTCCCATAAAATACCACATTTTGCAATCTCATTATTTAACTGTAAATTAAAAAACGGTATAAAGCTCGTTTACATATCCGCATTCTGAACAATAAATAGACGCGTACAAGATGGTTTAGAACATTCGATTCAGAGTGGAGATGTAATTAAGGGATCTGAATTTGTATATTACATACCTTATCTCGGACTGTTTCCACATATTTTTCATTTGGTTTCAAAGTTTCGTTGACGTATTTTCTTTTTGCCTATAAAATCATTGTAAAATTGACGTCACAAGTAAGCTTTATAATATTGCATCGAGAACCCATATTAGGCCTGGTAGCATGAACAAAGAGATCATTTTAGAACAGGGAGGAGCAAAGGAATTTGCTCACAACTACTAGTACAACAATAAAAATTTTAACAAAATGAAACCAGTAAAAAATTAAATAATAATGAAAATAATAAAATGTTTTTAAAGAAAGAAAATAGTTCGAATGCGATTAGCTCGTAGTTAAAAAACAAACTTCCAGGGTCAAGCCTCCATACTGGATAATTTCCGTCACGCCTGGAGACACCGGTAGAGGCATGGCTAGCCTCTCACATGCAGTGAGCTTGGGCTGTTCTCGTGGCATGAGCGAAATTATACAGCATGGAGGCGTGCCCCCTGGAAGTTTGTTTCTCTGCATGTAATATTCGAAATGGTCTATATGTCGGTGATGTGAAGAAACCAGGAATAGTGGAGAAAAGAAAAACGATCTTTGAATGTTGTCAGGTCTTATATGGGTTCTAAAATACAAATTAAATTGACCTCTTTAACGGCATCCTTAAGATCTTCAGTAATTTGTTCAAGAGTCACATTGTCAATAGTTTCCTATTGAATTAAAGACAATGTTATATACTTAAAATTGATTCTTAACCAACCCTACAAGTATTGCGAATTTAAACAAGATGGTCTAGCCCATATTAAGCCACATCGTTTACGTACTCTTGCTATCCCTTTTTTCGAAAAAAATACTTCTAGTGAAAAATCACCTAGTGTACCTTGGGAACATTATTTTCTTTGGCTACGAGCTAACGTGAATCACGCGTCACCAAAGCTCTACTTACTTCCTCATATCCTATATTTCTATTTATTCGTTGTTAATACTTCTAAAACTATTACTACTACCATGAATTCATTTACTAACATGAATGTCTTTCTGGCTTACCATACATCGCCTCTTACTCGGCAGTAGGAGGAGCCTATTTAAAAAAAAAAGATGTTGCGAACGGGAAGTAGCGATAGCGACCAGCTGTTATCTTTAAAACAGACGACGCGTTTTAACAGTAGGCATAGGCTTAGCAACGAAACTCGCGTGTTATAGGTTTATCGTGGTTTTAGGTGTTATATTTTGGTATTTTGTTTATTAATTTTGATGTTATCAAAGATTTGTTGTTGTCAAGGCTTGCTCCAAAGTTTGGCCAAGGCTTACGTGCTCGGTTACAGTTCTTACATTCAAGTATACAAGCACTGGATATAATGCTTTTTACGAGTTCAAGTTCAGGATTACATTTTGTTGCCATTTTAAAATACTATCATGTTATGAGTTAAATGTTAACAACTAAATTACGTGAGTAAAACGACAACCCGATACAGGTAGATTAACCAATATCCCAAAGAACTGCTTAATAATAAACGGTAAGACACGCCCGAAAGAAGAAGAATTTCCGGTATGGTTCATATTGGATATAAAATTTACGTCACACGAGTGGCGCGAAAATTTGGCTCCTCCTATCGCTTTTTGAGAGTGGACTACAGGGGAATGCTTAACATGGACATTCATGTTTGTAAATGAATTCATGCTACTACTACCTAATATTATTAGTCCCATCGATACAATGTAACTAAAAATATACCAATAGACCTTAAACCTGATTGTTATCCATCCCAACAAGTATTGCGAATTTAAACAAGATGGACGAGCCTATATTGAGCCACATCGTTTACGTACTTTTTCTATCCCTTTTTCCAAAACTTTACTTCTATTGACAAATCACCTTGCGAATATTGTTCTCTTTGGCTACGAGGCAACGTGAATCACGCGTCGCCAAAGCTCTACTTACTTCCTCGTTTCATTATTAGTTCGTTGTTAATACTTCTAAAACTACTACTACTACTACTACTACGGGTGTACCTCGTATGAGCAGTTCCCGGTAGAGCAGTTCTCGAAATAGCAGCCGCGATTCCAAAAAAACAGCGGCGTTCTTCAAAACTGCTGTTTTAGAAATAGCGGCTGCTGTTTTAGAAATAGCGGCTGCTGTTTTAGAAATAGCGGCCGCTGTTTTAGAAATAGCGGCCGCTGTTTTAGAAATAGCGGCCGCTGTTTTAGAAAAAGCGGCTGCTATTTTGGGAAATAGCAGTGTTTGTCTTCAGTTTCGAGTATTTCTTAACAATACAGTTATATTTGTTGTTTTCGAAAACTACCTTATTCTGTGATCATTTAGTCAGTAATGTGACCTACTAACGGATCGTGTTTTTAAAGTACACTTAAATATTACACTATTCTTCAGGCTGTATCAGTTTACAATTCTAATACCAGAATAGAAAATATTTCAAGAAAGCTTATTTTATTTCGGAAGTAGATAATTGTAAACAGTATTTTTTGGAAAAGGCATATTATTATTTGGGAAGTGAATGAAGATAAACAACAATATTTTGGAAAAGGCGTAACATTGTTACACCATTTCCAAAATATTACTAACCTAAGTCTAACCAATCAAAACAAAACCTAAAAAACCCAACCGAACCGAACCGAACCGAACCCAACCTAACCTAACCTAACCAAACCTAACCTAACCTAACCTAACCTAACCTAACCTAACCTAACCTAACCTAACCAAACCAAACCAAACCTAACCTAACCTAACCTAACCTAACCAAACCTAACCTAACCTAACCTAGCCCAACCTAACCTAACCTAACCTAACCTAACCTAACCTAACCTAACCTAACCTAACCAAACCTAACCTAACCTAACCTAACCTAACCTAACCAAACCTAACCTAACGTAACCTAACCAAACCTAACCTAACCTAACCTAACCAAACCAATCCAAACCAAACCTAACCTAACCTAACCAATCCTAACCTAACTTAACCTAACCTAACCTAACCTAACCTAACACTATTGGGGGTTCAAATAATCAACTTGAAGCAAACCATATCTGGCCTAGTTCTATTTAAGTTCATTTTACACAGCGTACACCATAACAAACAACAGTCGTTTTTCGCATTCCTGTTTTTCTGCTCTTTTGAGAACTGCTGTAATGGTACGCCGCGTTTACAAGAACCGCTGTAATGGTACGCCGCGTTTACAAGAACCGCTGTAATGGTACGCCGCGTTTACGAGAACCGCTGTATCGGTAACTGTTGTAACGGGGAAACTGCCATTTCGGGAAACCGCTATTTAGGGAACTGCTGATATGAGGACCGCTATTATGGAATCCGCTCATACGGGAACCGCTCATCTGAGGGCTTCCCACTACTACTGGGCCAAAATTATTAGTTCCATCGATACATGTAGCTAAAAGGACACCAATAGACCTATGATAAGTGCAAAACATAATTACTTTGATTAGTTTTAAGGAGCTTATGGGTTCTAGTGATATGTTGTAGTTTTGGTTCTGTTTTAAAAATACAATTTATTAAAAATTTATCATTAAAATTACCTATTTTATTTAACTTCTAAAAACTTACGCGTGATAAGTTGGTGAATTGATGCTTATAGCTCATCAAATTGGGTATAAGATTTTTAGTTACATCATCGTTTATCATTAAAGATCGGTTCAAGATACCATCAATTATCATCGTCGCTTCATCATAAGAATCAAGAACAGTTTTAATATCTTCACTCTAAATAAAAATTTGGTTTTATTTTAATTGTTATTTAAATTTAATATTACACAAATCACAATTACCTCATTCACAAAGTTTGCGGTGTAATTAAATTTAACTTCTTTCAGAAAGTTGCGGTTCTTTTCAAATTCGACCAGGAAATTTGTAAAATCATAAAATTCGATATTTTCCAATTTTGATATAGTATTAGCTCTCTTCTGTCAGTTAAAAACCGGATTTAAAAAGTAATTGAATTATGTAAGATCTATTGTGAAATAAGAATTCATTCATATACATCCCATGCAACATTAATATCTGACATTCCCATTTCGTCTACAGCCTTTTTGGGGAAAGTCTATTCTTGGAGGACGAATGAGAAGGAGAGGTTGACACACGTTGATAAACTCGCGGGTCATGTTCAAGGAAACTCCCTTCAGCTTTAAAGCGCATTCGCGCTGTCTCGTGTCGTTTCTGCCACTGTTATCATACTCAGATCAGGGCAGCCTCACCCCTCCCAAAACAAGAAAAACAGCCAAAGTATTCGAAGAAAGAGTTGAGAATGTTAAACTTTCTTCTATAGAATGTCGTTGTTAAGCCGCTCTAGCTACCCCAAGTTCTGAGACTGTATCAGTTCGGAGTCCTTTGTGTCTAACAGGTTTGCGGGGCCAAGTACAAAGGCAACTTCTAACCTCTACCAAGACTATGACATACGGTGCGCGGCCGAGTTGCGCAGTAGAGATTTTACTAGTACACCTCACATTTTTCCGCCCTCACCGCAAGGACTTGATATTGTAAACCCGAAGCATATCGATTTCGACTCCTTCTATAAGTGCTCCCAACTAAAATGATTACGCGTAACCCTTAATCTCGATTTACATACCCCAGACAATAGACCAATTCGGAAATTACCTACAGAGAAACCAACACATGGGGGCGAGACCGCGAGATTGCATCGCACCGTAAGGTGAATTCTATAATTGTTTGGCACTAAATCCCCAGCAATCAACCCTGAATTACGCTAATAGAGTATTGATGAGGGAACTATTTATTGTGTATGTGATTCGGTTTTATAACCTTGCTCAAAATTTTCTGATGTTGGGAAGAATCATGCTACAATTACCCCGTTTTGTGCTGGTACACTTCTCTCGAAGAGAAGTATTATATACTTCTGGTAAAACCCAGTTACACTTCTAGCTGGTTTCGAGAATTTATCACCTCTTCTTTGTGCATATAACAGGTTCGACTTCTAATCCCTGCCAATTAGGACAACGATGTCAGTGGCAGCACGGTTCACGGTCGAGTTGCACAGTAGAGATCCTGTCACAAGCCACCTCTTCACCCTTATTTACACGAAACTGAGAACCTCCTCAGCATAAGGTTTGACACTCCTGACCTTCTCATTTGCTTCGCACCTCCAAGACATCAAGCACAAGAATTCATATACATGATAAGAAATATTCTTTACCGTCAAGTCCACTTTATTGTCTAATTCAGTTTCCACTTCTTTATTTAACTTTAAGGCTTGAACAATGGATTTATCGTCCTTGCAATTTCTAGAGCGAGAACAAGAAACATGTCTTATGAAGCGAGTGCAAAGTGAAAAGTTCAGAATCTTCATTCGATTCTACCATAAGTTTATGATATATGTTCCAAAAGTATGCTTCATAATGCTACAGACTTACTGAAAGCTGGTTCGAGAACGACAAGCAAGAATGGACTACACTCGGTTTTGCTGTCCATCTTCCTTATTAGTCTGTACTAAGCCTTTGACAACGCCTCACCAAGCGTCGCTTTAGGAGAATCAATGACGGTTCACTTACGTCACTACATGACAAGCTCTCATAATCAGTGACAAACTTATGGAACATATCTTATGAACTCATGATTCTACTAAAATAGTACGTGTTTAACTATACAGGGCGTTTCTGATAAGTTTGCCATAAATTAAGGTCCATGATTAGGTGGTCTGAGATAGAAACCTGGGATTCAAAACTTACTTTAGAACTTCACTAGGTTTCAAACCCTTCAAAATGCTGATATTAGATTTTTCCACTGCAAAACTGTAAAACTGGAAAATTATAAATTTTATGGTACGTAGACCATACGGCGTAGCTTCAACACTTTAATCAGGAGTAGGATAAGGGACTAGAAGTAAAGAGCTTGGTAATAGATCCTGGCACTAGTGAACAAATTTGACGATTTTATGCCGCTTCCATCGCGCCTACACTAGAGAGAAAAAAATTGGTCAAGTTCCAAAAATCATTCCCTACCCCTAAAGCCGCGGAACACGGACACCGGCGCTTGAATCTAGTTCGGCCGTCTACAGCCGTGAGTGTCTCACGTTTTGGAGGGAAATTCGGAAACCTCTATCAGAGGGCCTACCGTTGGTGTGTTATCAAGAATATTCACTTTCGCCAAGTGAAGAATTTGGTTAGCTCAATACTTCTAGTCTCATCTTACTTCTGCTTTATGAAATTTACTTGGTCCAGAATCTCGAAACTATCATTCAGCAAAGGTTCACAAACGTAAACTTGCGCGTGCCCTCCAACTTGGAAAACGATGGTCAAAACGATCATGGTCAGGCAAGAGAAAAAGAAAAAGATATACGTTCCTAGCATTAGCAGACGACCTCCGCAATTAGACAAACATCCTCTACGAGTAGGTTTCGTGTAATGATCATCCCCGTGTCCAAGAATCCCACAAATGAGACCCAAGAACCAGAGAAGTGTCGGAATGAAAATCAGCAATAACGACAGTTTAAGAACCCAGTTTCTGAAAGGATCATTATGAAGCATTAGTACGTCACTTAAGCAATAAATTGCGACTCTAAGTAACGCGTTCATTTCGAATATCACGCAAGGTCAGCCTTACTGTGACGTTCCACGAGAACGACGGATGGATTGACAACAGACGTGAAATTTTTCTCAATATGTTTCTATTCTTAAGCCTCCGATAACACCTCACTGGTAACATATAAAAACAATGACTACCAAAGTGGTAAACAGATCGTTTCACTACGCTACCAACATGAATTCCATACAAAACCGCCGCTTATACCATGAATTTATTCTCTTACATCATAAGTTCATAAGATACGTTCCATAAGTTTGTCACTGGTTACTGAGAGCTTGCCATGAAGTGACGGCGATACGTTACAGATTCTCGTAAATCGACGCATGGTGAGGCGCTGTCAAAGACTTAGTACAAACTACAAAGGAAGATGGACTGCAAAACCAAATATAGTCTGTTCTCGCGTCGTTCTCGAACTAGCTCTCAGTAAGTCTCTAGCTAACAGCCTTACCCTAAGTCGCCTCTTACTCGGCGATAGAAGAAGCCTATTTAGTGGTAGCATACTGCGTTCACGGGCGCAAAACTGCTCGGCGATCATTTAGCACGAACGAAAAACAGAAAGACAGGCCCAAATACCAAGGTTTGCTTGTTACACTGGTTATAAAATTTACGTCACACGAGTGGTGCGAAAACATGGCTCCTCCTATAGCTTTTTGACAGTGAACTATATAAGGGTATAGTAGACATAGTTATTCATGTGGTTAGTGAATAAAATCATACTAATGCTAGGCCTAAAACACGTATATTTCAGCAAGAGAACTATTTCGAACTAAGGGCAACTTATGATAACCTTAACCGCGTCCCCGTAATAAGAGATCCACGTCAACTGCAATATTAGCACATGTCGTTGTTCAACATTGGGTTTCATAACGCAATAGAAATATGCACATAAAATAATAGAATTGAAGTTAACTTACGCCAGCATACTTTTATTACTTGTTGAGAAGTTTTTGTCATCATTGAAGTTTTTCTCGATGACACTTTTGGTGTCTCTGTAAAGGGTATCTAACTAGAAATGCAAAGACTTAATTGGTAAACGTTCACTGTTGCTGTGACCAGTCTAAATACATCTTCTAACGCTTTGGTGTTATGCAGGAGATAAATTGTAGGGGTTACAGGCGCCAGTAGTGAAATTAAATGAGTAGTCGCAGTTTAATTGAAGAAACCAAACTGATCAAACAAAGAATGTTTTGGTAACTTGGAAATAAGTGTTCGAAATGCCGTCTGTTGACAATGACAAATTTCCGGCAGGAAGCAATGATTTTGGTAATTCATTAGATATGTTCCATAAGTTTGTCACTGGTTACTGAGAGCTTGTCTTCAAGTGACGTAAGTGAAACGTCATAGATTCTCGTAAAGCGACGACAGGTGAGGTGCTGTCATAGGCCTAGCACAAACTAAATAGAAAGATGGATTGCAAAACCGAGTGTAGTCAATTCTCGATTGTCGTTCACGAGCCTGCTCCCAGTAAGTCTCTACAAATGTGGATGACAGGGAAAGTATGACAAATGCCATAGAGCCTGTGTTAAAAAACGCGGACATCAAAGTTTCGCTAATAACTATTTAGTTTACTAGTGACTGATGGACTTGCAAACTCGCGACTGAAAGTAGTTCAGACAACCTTCTTAAATCCATTTCATACCTTCAAATACCTTTTAAAACATTACCAGCTACTCTGTCCTGACTACAAACACAAATCGAGGAAGTTCTAGCATGCACAATAGCAGACAACGGTAACCGCGTAACCGCGAATTAACACAAGACCTATTTTAAGGGAGTGAACAGGCCCAGTATAGCTACGCCAATAAAACGGTCACCTACGGCGAAACTCTGATGACTCGCGACTTTTGGCCATTTTCATACTTTTCCTCTCATCCACTTTAAACTTATGGACTACCTATTGAATCTCTGTACTAACATCTGTAAATTCCTTACAAATTATCCGCGTATAACACCAACGCTTTCGGGGAAGTATCTTGACTGGTCGCGGTGAAAATTTTAACGATAAAATTTTACATACTTTCTTCTTCATTTTACCTAAGGAATCTTGGTTATTACCGCTATTTCTTTCATTGATATATTTTAATTGAAGTTCAATATCTAGAATGAAATTAATTTATGTTTTGGCTTATAAAATTTACTCTTCGAGCTCTGTTTTAAATTCACCATTAAGAAATTATAGCAATTATTACCTTTTCGAATTTTTTTCGAATTTTCCTCAATATGGACGGGTATTTTGTCGACATTTGTGATTAACTGAAATTAAAATAAGTTTGTCAAACTTTCGATCGAAGCTGGGATATATTTAATTTTAGAAGTAGGAATGGAGACCGGTTAGTATTTATTTCAGTCCGACTCATAGCCCAGTATAGAGCCCCTCCCTCCAACACTTAACTCAAAGTTTAAATTATCTTATTGGCTCACTTAAACTACGTTTTGACGACGTTGCTGATGGGGACGGCGAAACATACGTAATTCCTTTCTACCTCTGTCGCAATGACCCGCCTTTTCTTTACAGATTTTCATTTTATATTAAATCTGCGTAAGTTCATAAGTTATGTTCCATAAGTTTGTCGCTGGTTACAAACTGGAGCTCGTCACGAAGTGACGTAGGTCATATATTCTTGCAAAGCGACGCCTGGTGAGGCGCTTTCAAAGGCTTAGTACAGACTAAATAGGAAGATGGATTGCGAAACCGAGTGTAGTCAATTCTCGCTTGTCGTTCTCGAACTAGGTCGAGATGTAAGTCTCTAGCATTACGAAGTATAGGCAAAAGGACTTCGTAGTCCTATGGACTTTTGGTATAGGTAGTGATAATCATACTCAAGGAACATATCTTAAAAACTTATGGTATCCGTCATTTCTAATTTTTGATCGTACTTCTTATATTTTTGGGCCTTGTAATACAATTTAATTTTAAACCATTTTCTTTGGGCAACTTAAATGTAAAGGTATAATAACCGATAACATACCTTTTCATAATATGCAACAAATTCACTAACAACTTTGTTCATTTTCTCAATATCACTATTATCTTGGTAGATTTCACCAAAGCTATACTTCTACAATGTAAAGTTACGCATTTAATTATTTGAAATAATTTCAAAACAGGAATTAATGACGTTACAGGAAACGTGATATTTCTAAAGATTCCAGGCATTTCGGTGCACGGATCTTTGCAATTTGGCATATTTTCGCAGATTACTTCACGACATAAATTGCTTACATTACGAAATTGATTAATCAGTTTGTTACGTTCTTCATCGAGTTCTATAATTGACTCGTTCATATTTTGTAAAAACGATTCTAACATCTTGAAATTTTCGTTCATAGAATCGGAAACTGCAATAAAATCATGACTATTCAATAAACAGAATACAAAACGAAATATCAAGGATCCGGACCGAGGGGTCCGACATTCCCAAAATAGCACACGGGATTTTGTGATTTCTTCTTTGATTTCGCGATTTTGCCAAAATTTTCGGGATTTCTTCTTTGATTTCGTGATTCTGACAAACATTTCAGGTTTTTTCTGTGATTTCGCGATTCCGACCAACATTTCAGGATTTCTTCTGTGATATCGCGATTTCACCAAAATTTCTTCTTTGATTTCGTTATTTCGTCATTGAATTCGCGATTTTGCCAAAATCTCGGGATTTCTTCTTTGATTGCGCGATTTCGCCAAGATTTCCTGATTTCACCAAAGATTTTGTGATTTCTTCTTTCATTTCGGGATTTCACCAAAAATTTCTTCTTTGATTTCGGGATTTCACCAAAAATTTCTTCTTTGATTTCGTGATTTCACCAAAGATTTCGCGATTTCTTCTTTGATTGCACGATTTCACCAAAGATTCCGTAATTTCTTCTTGATTTCACGATTTCGTCAAAGATTTCTGGAATTTCCTTTTTGATTTCGTAATTTCGTGATTTCTTCAAAGATTTGGCGATTTTGCGCGAAGCGTACGGGATTTCGTGTAAATGTCGGACCCCACCATCCGAACCAAAATTAGTTTTCTATATCAAGCTTTCTAAAATTATTCCACATAAGAAAAGGTCAGGTAAAATAATATTATACCTTAAAAGAACGGCTTTTTTTCGAAATTTAAAAGGAAAAACACAAAAGTGATATATTATTGCATAATAAGCTGCATTTAATTGGTCTTAAAAACCAGGACTTCTGCGCCATCCGCCATTGGTTTAGTGGAGTCTGTTACACCCAGTCTCTTACCCCCACCTTCTCTGCGCCTGTGAGAATTCAACCAGTCCCGTAGGGGTAAGAGGTTCTGGCTAGCAGACGCCACTAAACCAATGGTGCAGTAGTCCTCGTTTTTAAGACTAATTATATTCTGATTAATTTGAAACAATAGATCACTTTTTAAAAAAAATTTCCTTTCATATTTAGAAAAAGGCATTACTTTTAAGGTATAATGTTATGTTACCTAAGATTTCCTTCAATATTTTCCTAAAAAAGTGGTTATTTACAATTGGTAATGTTGTCGCTGGTCTCATTTAAAACTGCCAGATGTTTCTTGAAAACGAGAGCAAGCGATTTTCCATCGTTTCCCTTAATATCTTTTTAAAATGAAAAAAAAATTAAACTTAATTTGGTTAGTTTAAAACTAATTATTACCATTCATTCTTTCCCGTGTTTCGTTGATTATTTTGCTAACACCCCGCTTCATTAAACAATGTACGTTCTAAATGTTCAGAGAAAAATCAGATTCATACAGTTCTAAGTGAGGACTGCGGTTATACTGTATGTGTTTCCTCCGTTTAAAAGTGTGTTTACACTATTGAGGCCGTATGAGCCATGTGTAAATATAGATTACAAGTATCAAAGGCACCCGAAGTTGCCCGTCTTGATATTTTTGTTACTTTTCGTGCCGCCATTTTAAAAGATGGCGGAAAATCTAAAAAGACATAAGGCCCGTCTATGGGATATAGGGAACAACTGCACCATAATTGATTGAAATGCTCCTCTTTGCACCGACATTATTCGGTTTTTTAAATTTCTTGCCGCCATTTTTCAAGATGTCGACGAATTGTAAAATTATTTTTTTAGTGTGCATATACGCCCCTGCAAAATTGCAGCCTTCCAGGTGAAGAGGTTTAGGGTGGGCGTCGATAGTCAGTCAGTTAGGACTTTGACTTGTACCATAAGTTCATAAGATATGTTCCATAAGTTTGTTACTGGTTACTGAGAGCTTGTCATGAAGTGACATAGGTCATTGATTCTCGAAAAGCGACGCCTGGTGAGGCGATGTCAAAGGTTTAGTACAACCTAAACAGAAAGATGGACTGCAAAGCGAGTGTAGTCAATTCTCGCGTCGTTCTCGAACGAGCTCTCATTAAGAAGTGTAAGTAATGTCATACTTATGAAACATATCTTATAAACTTATGCTTCTTCACATATAGATTAACAATACCTCAGTGGTATTCCCTGTAAATGTTTGAACGTTCTTCACATATAGATTAACAATACCTCAGTGGCATTCCCTGTAAATGTTTGAACGTTTCCAAGAAGGCTTAGAACAGTAGATTTGCTGTTGTTCACGGATTTCAGACCATTTTCAATGGTGAGTAAAGAATTAGCTAGACCGATGCTAAACAAAATATTAAATATGATTTAAATGAATGTGAAATGCAGCTATACGTAGCCTAAAGAGCTGAAGGTGGTAAAATAGAGTGTGGTGTTTGACCACCTTGTCTACAGGGGAACATTTGTTATTTGGATAAAAAGACATTACATGTGACTCAAACGAAGGGACTTTGATGAACTGGTAACGTTGAATACCTATCTAACGTCTTTGGGTTCACATACCGGTTGTTCCGTTCTAACCCTATATCAAGCATACGATACTTCGCCCCCCCCCCCGTTTTGTAAAGTTTCTATCATAGGATAAGATATACCAGATTTATTTGACCAAAATCAGTGTCACCATAAGTTCATAAGATATGTGAGGCGCTGTTAAAGGGTTAGTACAGACAATATAGACTGCAAAACCGCTTGTAGTTAATTCTCGCTTGTCGTTCTCGAACTAGCTCTCATTATGTCTCTATCATTACGAAGTATAGGAAGTGTCATGCTTATAGAAATTATTCACCTGATACCGACGAGACAAATGAACAACCAGGCAATATAGATTTGTCTTCGGCAACGGATGTTGGTCGCTTTCCTCTGATACTTGCCACCACTGCAATTTCCGCAAAAGCAAAGACAAGAGCATACGCACAAAAAGGATAATAACATACAGATAATGAAAACGATGGCAAAGATAAAACAAGCCATGAAGCCTTCTTCCTCTTTCAATAGGTCCACAATTTTTTCGGTTGAATCTAATTTCTGGTCACCATTTATGAATTTCCTCATCACCCCTAAAAATGGAAAAATTGCTCGATTCAAACCTTTTTTATTTTGAACTTTTATATAAGCTGCAAAGAGAATATACCAATATTAATTTTGGCACTGAAAAATATTGTGGTATACAAGGTACTTCTGATAAGTCTGGCATAAATTAAAGGGGATTGGTCTTTGAGTGATTTTGAGTCCATAACGTCCGGACCACTGTTTTCGAGTTATGATTTCAGTGTTTTAGGAATGACCCCTTAATTAAATTGGCATTGTCTTTCAGTTTCTTACTTAAATTTAAGGGGTCATCCGTAAAACATTCTAATCATAACTTGAAAATGATGGTCCTTAGGGCAACGTGTCATAGTACATTTTCGACTAAAAACCGAACATAGAACCCACTGTTCTACCACCTTTTTTAAAGCATTGTCTGAGAATTAAAGCAAAGCGCGAGTCCCCTACAAGGGGACTTTCCACCTGTACTCCAGTTTTGGCTTGGCAAAGGCTAGTGGGCGGGATTTATAAGTGCACGTATAAATCCCGCCCACAATAGTCTCCTGCCAAAACTGGAGTTCGTAAGGAAAGTCAACTTGTACGGGATCCGCTGGACCCGCGCTTTGCTTTAAGCCATAGTTACATTGTTTTTAAGAGTTTATTTAATTATTAATATAATTTGGCCACTGTTCGTGAAGCCAGCAGAGAGGTTAGAATGACAGAAGCTTATGGAAAACTAAATTAATTGAACAACACAGACTGGAAATGATAATATATATAAAACAATAAAAATAACTAACTAAATTTCTTCACATCAAAATTAAAAATTACTGGATTAAAACCGATGACTTTAGGGCAGCTTTTTCGACTCTGATAACTGGATATTTATAGATGTTGAATTTTATATTTATTTTTTAGCGTGAGAAAGTCAGAGTCAAAGTTTGAAAAGACAATGAAATAAATAATAGGGGAAGTGTTTTCAGTCAGGTGTTGGTTGAGGGAGTAATTAATAATCCGTCATTTCGAAAATAAATCGAATCATGCCATTAAAGTTAATCTCAGAAAGCTTTACACAAACTCGATAATGAGTCACGTTGTTATCATCCATGATCCATGCATGCAAAAGTTATAAAAACTTACCGTAAGGTGGTTTGTTGCTGACGATGGACACGAAACCACGCGTCATAGCGAACCATCTCACAAGTTGCTCTTCAGCTTCGCCACTTTGTACTTTAACATACGTGGTGATGCTATCCGGACACGGATCCATCTTCATCACGGGTTTATAGTTAATTTGGTTTATGTCGATTTTCCACGGAGCCAATACATTTTGCTAGGATGTTTGATTATCGAAAGTGAACCGATTAAACTTGAGATTGTAGTTACGTGCAAGAGAGATTTATAAAATAAGGAAATCTGTCTTAAATACGAGAAAGTAGTGGTTATAAAGTAAAGCTTCGATAATTTGGAATAATGCGTAAGTGATATAATCCTGTTTTACTAAGAAATAAGCCCCCATGGAATCGTAGGTTTATAAGATATGTTCCATAAGTATGACACGACCTATACTTCGTAATGCTAGAGACTTACAGCTCGAGCTAGTTCGAGAACGACAAGCGAGAATTGACTACACTCGGTTTTACAGTCAATCTTCCTATTTAGTCTGTCCTAAGCCGTGGACAGCGCCTTACCAGGCCTCGCTTTATGAGAACATATGACGCTTCACCGACATCACTTCATGGCAAGCTCTCAGTAACCAGTGACAATATGGAACGTATCTTATAAAGTTTTGTTGGAAGTAATTTATTAAATGTTATACTTAGTGTTGTTATGTTTCTTGTGTAAATAGTTTGATTGGGAGCTTGTCGACTATGCCTAATTTTAAGTGTTAAACAAACAAAGCGTCAATCTTTTACAAATTAAATCTAATGCCTTGCAGGTGGGTGGTTAAGAATATAATATCAAACGATCATAGATTAAACAAGAGGGCCCAAGGGCTGGGCCTTAATAGTAGCCACATCGTTATCTACTTAATTAGCACATAAATAAAATGAAAAGAAATATAAACACCAAGAGACACAAATTCAGAAGTATCCGACCCCAAAAATACAGAAGTATCCGAACCCACAAATAAATAGGGACCTCCCTCATTCACGACCCTTGAGAGATATATTAAAGGAAGAAACTCGCTAGTTCTTTCAAGCCCTCATTGTTCAGTGGTAAAGAGCGACCCTGGTTCGAATCCGGCTGCGACCAAGAAAATTTTTAATTAAAATAAAGTCTCTAACCGAGCTCAGCTACCCCTATGGTGGGTTAAGGTACTATAGAGATCCTTTTAAGCTAAAATCTGACGATAACGAAAGCGACAACCCCGGCCACAACTACAGCTCGGGTCAAATTAAGAGCCTCATCGTATACTACGATGTGGCTAAAAAAGTATATTTCGTTCAAACGACCCTCCTCTCAACATCTACACGAACAAATCATTCGGAGAAGAGGTTTTTAGGGTCAAAGGATTATGGTGGTGATCGAAACGTTAATGCTTGGTACTAAAGCTAGCATCGGTTGCTACATTGAACCTATTCACTCATGTCCCCTGTGCTATGGTCGTGTAGATAATCATGCGCAGAATGGGGTCAATATTATTCTGAGGGTATAAAGGGGGTTTCTTATATACATGGCGCGAAAAAGCTTCAACCAAGTATATACTTTTTGTTTTTATCTATGAACTTATGGTATAACCTTTGACATTAAGTTGACAAACAAATTCATATTTAAAGGAATAGCGACGTGGTTTAAAAATTATCTCAAATCTAAAGAAAACCTTACTTTTTTGAGAGTTCAAACTCGAAAATATTTAAATATGAGGGAAAACACAGAAAAAGCACTTTGAAAACTTGAAATTTGGGTGGGCCAAAGCAAATTTGCGGAGAAGATTTTTGGCGGGTTTTTCTCCTTGATACGTCACTCACGGCATCTCGCGAAAAGCCAAGCGCGAGCGCCCGAGTCTACTAATGCCGCGGCGCGAATCTGAATAAAATAGGCTTACCGTGGCGCGGAGACACTAACAGACTTCACGTGAGCGACATCTAGAGAGAAAATTTCTCCTTACTACGTCATCAAAGCAAACAAAATATTAATCAGGCCTTTTCCAAACACTATATACTTTGATTGACGAAACCAAATAAAAAAGTAAACATATCATAATTAACTAGATTTTTCAAGGATTTTTTCTTCTCATTTTAAGTTTGTGGATGACGAAAATTATGTCACTAACACTTTAAATTACATACATTTTATTTCAACATTCAACGCTTTTTGCGCGCCTTAATGTATTTTTAGCTTGAAAGTTGAAACTTTGCAGAGATTAAGAAACACTTTCCAGTCCACGGCCAGAAATGTAAAATATCTTTATGGAATAACGTCGGCTGGTTTCAACTGATATCACTAATATTTAGTGCACTGGTTTCTTATATAGACGAGCTTTATTGGTTTTGGGAGATTGATTCAATGATTTGGCACCATTTTCTAAAATGGCCGAAAAAATGTAATAAACACTCTTTTTAGAAAAACGCCCGACCGTTTCATCCAATTTCACTAATGGTTTCCTATATATCCTATTGACGGGCCTTACGATTTTTCGGTATCGATTTAAGCTTCTTTGAGCCACGCCTCTCCTCAGTCACGTGTCTCTGACGTATTTCAAATAATTTGTACCCACCCGCCGATGCCTTCTTTACAGTCCCTTTAACACAATCTATTTAAATGGCAGCCAGAATAGTAACAAAAATATCCCGATGGGCAAAAGGGAAACGGGGAAAAGTCGGGTACTTTTGCTGATAGTCAACAAGAATAACGGTAAATACAGGGTGTTTCTGGAAAGTCTGGCACAAATTAACAGGCATGTTCCTTGGGTCAAAAGGAGTCCGAAAGGTCCTATGACGTTTTGGGGTAAAGCGCTCCGTTGCGACGTTATGGGCTCTCAAAAGTAGGCCGAAAAACAAGGAGATTTTGCAGAATTATAGCACTAGTATTGTGGTTTTGACCCAATTGTTTTCGATTATTGAACATAAGGCAATGATCGAAATAAGTTTAAACCTAATGGAAGACCGTGAACGTGTTAAACGGCCAAAAGCGTTAATCCCTTTGTTTTTTTTTAATGATTGTAATTAAAGGTAAGGAAAGTAGCTCAGATATCGGTTACTTGTTTGTTCAGATGTACTAGTAACTGACCAATCTTTTATTCTTTATTTCAATTAGACACATTACTTTTACAATAATTCGAATGAACCCTTTAAATTTTACAATAAATCGAATCGATTCCATTAATTTTACAATAATTTGAATCGAACCCATTACATTTACAATAATTCGAATCGAACCCCATTACTTTTACAATAATTCGAATGAAACCCAATTACATTGTTCTACAAAAAGTGTTCAAAATGGGCACCATCAACGTTTAAGCAAACTTGCGTGCGTCGTTTGAAAGATTCACGAACACGTTCGAAGATTCCTGGCGTGTTACAGATGCTATCACATCCATCAGTTATCCTTTGTCGTAAGTATTCGACATCGCGAACTTCACTTCGGTATACCAAGTCCTTGAGATGGCCCCAAAGAAAAAAATCGCATGGGTTGAGATCGGGAGATCTTGCTGGCCACGCAACAGTTCCGCCTCGACGTCTCCACCTCCGTTAAAACAAATTATGCTGTGTTGGTCTAAACATTAGGGTAGTTTTCAACGTCAGAAGTTGTAGGTTTTTTACAGACGGCTTAAATGTGTGTACCTTAACGTGCTTCATGGCGTGCGTGCACATTTGGAAGCTTATCTGGAACTAAACATGGTCTACTTCACGAATGAAAAGTACTCAGATATCCATCTTATGTATGGAGTGGCTCGGGGAAATGCTGTGGAAGCTCGGCGCTTGTACCAGGAGCACTTTCCTTAACGACAAGTTCCCAATCGACAAACATTTACGGCAGTCGACAGACGCTTGAGAGAAACCGGGAAACTTCAACCGTCGGGACCTGAACCTCGTGCGGGGATTGTTCCCGAGGATGTAGAGGACACCGTTTTGACAATTTTCGAAGATGATCCAACAACCAGAACCACGAACGTCGGGCGGCAATTGTGCGTTAACCATGTACTCGTCTGGAAAATCCTTCGAGGACATCAGTTCCACCCATACCATTTGCAAAAGGTACTGATTATCCGAGACGGGTCGATGTCTGCCAGTGGTTTGTGGCACGGGTAAATGACTTAGACTTTCCGCGTTGCTAGTTCCCAACGAGGCCAATTTATGCGACAAATAATGTGGTTCATGCACGATGGCGCACCGCCCCATTTTAGTCTTCAAGTTAGAGCATATCTTGATGTCGCGTTTCCCCGGAGGTGGATAGGTCGAGGCGGAACTGTTGCGTGGCCAGCAAGATCTCCCGATCTCAACCCATGCGAATTTTTTCTTTGAGGCCATCTCAAGGACTTGGTATACCGAAGTGAAGTTCGCGATGTCGAAGACTTACGACAAAGGATAACTGATGGATGTGATAGCATCCGTAACACGCCAGGAATCTTCGAACGTGTTCGTGAATCTTTCAAACGACTCGCGCAAGTTTGCTTAAACGTTGATGGTGCCCATTTTGAACAGCTCTTGTAGAACAATGTAATTGGGTTTCATTCGAATTATTGTAAAAGTAATGGGGTTCGATTCGAATTATTGTGAAAGTAATGGGGTTCGATTCGAATTATTGTGAAAGTAATGGGGTTCGATTCGAATTATTGTGAAAGTAATGGGGTTCGATTCGAATTATTGTAAAAGTAATGGGGTTCGATTCGAATTATTGTAAATGTAATGGGTTCGATTTAAATTATTGTAAAATTAAAGGAATCGATTCGATTTATTGTAAAATTTAAGGGGTTCATTCGAATTATTGTAAAATTTAAGGGGTTCATTCGAATTATTGTAAAATTTAAGGGGTTCATTCGAATTATTGTAAAATTTAAGGGGTTCATTCGAATTATTGTAAAAGTAATGTGTCTAAATGGAATAAAAGACTGGTCAGTTACCAGTACATCTGAACAAACAAGTAACCGATATCTGAGCTACTTTCCTTACCTTTAATTACGATCATTAATAAAAACAAAGGGATTAACTAGAGCTCGGCATTTTCGATCAATTATCCACTTTATTTTATCTTTATCCATACCCGAAAATTATCCACAGAACTTACATGTTAAATCGTATTATAATCCACAAATTTGTTTATAAATAATCGGTTATCCACCAATTTGTGGATAATTGATCGAAAATACCGAGCTCTAGGATTAACGCTTTTGGCCGTTTAACACGTTCACGGTCTTCCACTAGGTTTGAACTTATTTCGATCATTGCTTTATGCTCAATAATCGAAAACAATTGGGTCAAAACCGCAATACTAGTGCTATAATTCTGCAAAATCTCCTTGTTTTTCGGCCTACTTTTGAGAGCCCATAACGTCGCAACGGAGCGCTTTACCCCAAAACGTCATAGGACCTTTCGGACTCCTTTTGACCCAAGGAACATGCCTGTTAATTTGTGCCAGACTTTCCAGAAACACCCTGTATATGTTTGGATCGCATCATGAGTTATCTGTCAAACATCAGCTTCTTTGCATCGCTTACATTCATTCAACCTTTAAGACTAAGCTTGCCTTTCAAATTGAACGGGCCGCGGAAAATCTTAACAAGTTGGGAAATCAAAATAAACCTCTCCGAGTCGAGACGCGAGCTATCTACCCACCAGGAGGTTCTTCTTAAATATTTAAATAAATATAATTGAAATTAATTGTTTAATCGTCAGTAACTTACCTTATTTCTAGTTGAGTCGTTTTAAGAAACGTTCTTCCTAAAATCATTTTAAACATAGCTATTGTTGATGTTTGAATTCTAGCGTATGCCTCTTTAAACATTTTTGTAAATTTAGGGTATGTAAGGCGATTGATTCACAGTAAAATGATAATTGGGTGAGCCTTTGTTGGAAGCCCTGCCATTGGGAGGCTTGACCTTTTTCGCAACCCTAGCCGATCTCCGCGTACATCTTAACCCAACAATAATGATGGAGTAGAAGCTAATATTGCTTTCTATGCGGCTCGGATATTGCGAACACGTTTCCTCCTATCTGCCAACTTGCCAACGCAGTGACAGGCTCGCACACAGATACGTCCAGTGTAATACTTCTTCGTGACGTCATCGTCACTAGGAGAGGTAAATAGGTAAAAACGTGTCCGTAAAAGGTTTTTGCTTGAGTTATTTTAGCTAAACACTAATGAGCCAATGTGTGATGAAGTGCTTAGTTAAATACTTTGATTAAGAGAGCAACTCTATTGATGTTGCCCATATTTTAACTATGGATTTAATCAGCAATCAAATGACAATAAACTGTTTAAGCATACTTTAAAAATTCAGCCCATGATATAAAGGAGGTTGTCATAGTAGATTTCTTCGCTGGGAAAGCAATTAGGTAACTGAGTGGCCGACTGAAAAAAAAACTCCCAATTTTAACGAATAGAATACTTTAGTTAACATTTAAAAACTTTATTAATACGTACTCGTCAATTATTTAGAAAAATAGAGAGAATTGCGTTCTCTTGTCTTTACATAGAAGCGGTCTGATCATTTGCTTAGATTCCAAGAATTAAGAAAACTACAGGCAAGGTTGGAAAAGGGCAGAGTTCAATTGTTTTTAGGGGTTGCTTAGTTCAAGAGCTACGATTATCAGATTTTTTTTGTTTTCGTTTTAATAGTTTTCAAATTATTGGGGTAGTTTTCCGTGAATTTAACATAGATATAAATTTCGGCCTGTACTCAATCTTGCCTACTTACAATTTTCGTCAATAAAAAACAGCGAAACTAAAAAGTATCTTTGAAGTTTAGGAATGTAAGTACGACAATTTACATTATTAAATTGTTTTATAAAATTAGGAAAAATTTGTGTTTCATGTATAAAATTATACAGCCATAATAGGGAGGCATTTTGTTTAAACGAAAAGTCAGGTAACATAAGAGAACACCGATTACAAGTATTATAGTCCAAAATAGAACTACTATTGGACGTTATTTTGTTCAAAAGAACAACGAATAGAAGTATTTTAGTTCAAAATAGAACTACTGTTGGACGTTATTTTGTTCAAAAGAACAGCGATTAGAAGTATTTTAGTCCAAAATAGAACTACTGTTGGACGTTATTTTGTTCAAAAGAACAGCGATAAGAAGTATTTTAGTCCAAAATAGAACTACTGTTGGACGTTATTTTGTTCAAAAGAACAGCGATTAGAAGTATTTTAGTCCAAAATAGAACTACTGTTGGACGTTATTTTGTTCAAAAGAACAGCGATTAGAAGTATTTTAGTCCAAAATAGAACTACTCCCTTACCGAAAATACCACCTCTAAAACACGTCTTACGTTGGGCCAAGAAGTTATATCTAGTATCTCAGAGAGAAAGTATAAATTCGCCAGATTTCCAGCTTTATCTCCAGTCCAAACGTAGGTCCGGAGTCAATCCCCGTCTCTAAATTACAACCAGCATCTCATTGGTTCTTGAAAACTCACGTCAGCGCGACGACGCGAGTGACGAAAACTACAGTCATATTTTCCGACTGAGGAGAGGCGAAATAGCCCGGCGCCCTCTTTTACGTCCCCCCTTGTATTTTGAAAGGGGGACTGGGACTATGGCGCGCGAATACAAAGGCATCTTATACCTTCTCTCTGAGATACTGATATAACTTCTTGGTTGGGCTGAAGGAATGTAGGACATAATCCCCCCTGGACATAATCCCCCGGACATAATCCCCCCATTTGAGAAGAAAAGGACATAATCCCCTCAGGTAGGAGACAAAATCCCCCGGACAATTTCCCCCCGAATGGATGCCGAAGACAAAATACCCCCAGCCCCAGGACAAATTCCCCCCAGCCCCGGGACAAATTCCCCCCAAACTGTGTTCTTCGGAAGAAAATAAATGTAAAAAATAATATTTTGGAAAAGGCGTACCATTGTTACAATATTTCCAAAATATTACGAACCTAACCCAACCCAACCCAACCTAACCTAACCTAACATAACCTAACCGGGAATTATGACCGGGGAATTTTGTCTAGAGCGTAGGGGGATTTTGACAAGAGAGTAGGGGGATTTTGTCTACAGAGTGGGGGGATTTTGTCTTGATAGTGGAGGGATTTTGTACTCTTAACTTGGATGGGGGGAAAATGACCGGGGGATTTTGTCTTGAGAGAGGGGGGATTTTGTACGTTTTTAAAAATGGGGGGATTATGACCGGGGGTCTTTGGTCTTGGGGGTATTTAGTCCGTATACCGGGCTGAAGACGTTTGTTAGAGGTTTTTTTTTCGGCAAGGGCTGTTGGACGTTATTTTGTTCAAAGGAACAGCGAATAGTTGCGTTTTAGTTCAAAATAGAACTATGGTTGGACGGAAATTTTTTCAAGAGAACAGGGATTAGAAGTATTTTAGTCGAAAATAGAACTACGGTTTTACTTGATTTTGTTGAAGAGAACAGCGATTAGGAGTATTTTAGTCCATAATTGAACTATGGTCGAATGTAATTTCGTTCTAGAGCACAGCGATTACACGTATTTTAGTCCAAAATAGAACTACGTTTGGACTTAATTTTGTTAAAATAACAACCGACGATTACAAGTATTATAGTCCAAAATAGTACTACGGTTGGTCCTAGTTTTGTAAAAGAACATAGATTGTAAATATTTCAGTCGAAAATAGAACTACAGTTGGATTTAATTTTGTTCAAGAGAACAATTAGAAGTATTCAAGTTTAAAATAGAGCTACAATTGGACGTGATTTTGTTCAACAGAACAGCGATTGAAGTACTTTAGCACAAAATAAAAATAGAACTAAAAGTACATTTCTATCTCTGAAATATTATTAATTAAAGATAAATTTATTTAAAATTGCTTAGTCTTATTTTATAAAAAAATTACTTTAATATAATATTTGTCTTTTAACATATAAATTTATTTATTTGCACGATGTTACTTAACGTTTATTTGTCGATATTAAACACATAATACTGACTAGTGCCTTCCTCGGTAACCTCCGTTGTCATGCCTGCACAATCGAGTAGAAAAATCATATTTCATGAAAAACCTTAATCAAATCGTCAAGTTTATATAAAATTTTAAAGCACAATTTCACAGTTAAACACCCATGGATTAAGCTCTATTATGTTTAAACAAATGTAGTTAAAAATAAATATAAATTATTTCGATTAATTTACGTGCTAGTTACAAGATACTGTCGATCGTCAAAGGAATGGGCATGACCAAATTTTTGTTGCAAAATATTTCTCAATCCATTATGATAATTATCTTTATCTAAACCGCTACATAAGCTACGAGACATGCCTTGAGTCATGCCATGCAAAAAGAAGCGACAAGGTAAAGTTATACGATTCGCGTTGAGAACACTGTCATGGGACGATACGCGTTGCAAAGCTTTAGTCGAAGAGAAAGCCAATGGTGCACAGAGAAAGCTATACGTAAAATGCAAAAACAAAAAAGAAGTGCTAGAATTTAGCCGATTTATTCAATTTAATGCAGTAAATTAACATATAATTAAACTTAGTTATATTTAGTGAAATGTTAGAAGAGCTTAAATGTCTTGGATTTTGCTTTATCGGGGTTTAAATCTAAAACTACTTCGATTATAGCTCAGAGTTCAAGAGTTGAATACGAATGATGCGAGCTTCTCCTAACTTAAAATTACATTGGTTTGATAATTTTACAATCAATTTCCCAAACAAATTGTATCCAAGTAAATTCCAATTAATAATTCCAACTTTGAGTATTTATATTTTAGTGGAAATGAAGCTTTTAATTAACAGAATGTCTCATATGCAAAGCATAGTTCGTTACTCCCAGTTGAATCTAAGGTAAGTATAATGATGACAGAAATATTGGAAGACAATATTTCAAGGTTTGTTTAAACCTCTCGTTCAAGTACAAAACTACATTTTCAACACAGTTTCACAGGGAAACTTGTCCATTTACATTTAGCCTATTGTGATTTATATAAAATCACAATCAGCACAAAACGTTTATTAGTGGTACCCTTCATTGCTATTGGTTTCCGAGTTCCAAAAGGAACGCTTAAAGAAAACATCAGCATGAATTTGAAGAAAACATTGAAGGTTATCGAAATAAGATATAATGCGATCGTCTTAATCATTCATGAACTACACTTGAAATTCTCATTAAACCTTGGTCAAGCACTTTTTAGATTTAAACCCAAACCGAGATTAAGCAAAGACACGGTACATTAAAAGTATATTAGTTATTTTTATAAATTAGAAAGATGCGTCTTGAATATAATAGCTGTAAAATCAAAAATAGACAAGGCTTAACTGAAAGCTAAGCCTTCTTGCTGCGAAAACATTCAAGGTTATAGAAATAAAAGATATAATATGATTTCCTTGGTCATTTATGAACTACTCTTGAAATTCTCATTAAGTCTTGGTCAAGGACATTTTAGAATTAAACCCCAGGCCGAGAAAAAACAAAGACACGGTACATTTAAAGTATACAAGTTGTTTTTATAAATTAGAAAGCTGTAGCTTGAATATAACAGCTGTAAAATCAAAAAACAGCCAATAAGCTAAGCCTACTTTCTGCGAAATATAGAAGCAGGACTGACACGTGTAACGAAACGGTGCTCAAATAATGAAAAATAAACGTACCCCCGTTCTTTCATGGGATAGCCGAGCTGCTCCCTTCCAGATGAAACGCTATTTAAATGCAAATTAATTATTAAATTATAATAGTTATAAATTAGGGCAGTGTTCAAATGTAATACATACAATTCTCTTCCATCGCTGTCATCGTAGCCTATGTAACTTAAGTCTTCCCTGATAAGTTATTAAAAACAAATTTAAATCACTGTTAGAAGTTATAAATAAATTTAACGAACTTTTTCTCACGGCCCATGCGGTAAAAATGTTTAGACAGCTTAATGGCAGCAACCAGAGCGAAAAATTCAAAAAACAAACACCAACCGAGACTGAACCAATATCCGTTCTGAGAAAAGTTACTTGTAAGTAAGAACGAACAAGCCTAACAAATTTGTTAAGCTTAAATTTAGAAGTACTCACAAAAGGATCCACTATATCATGGCAAATAACTTTTCTCGCTACATCAAAAGTATCCCATAAAATACCACATCTAGCGATCTTGGTATTAAACTGTTAAGTTAAAAAAAATTGTTATCCAAGTTCTTTTCAGTTATAAAGTTGTCTATTTTAAACTTTCCCATTTAGCGCAATAAGACCCTTAAGAATGCATTCACTAATTGCATTCGATCTAGATGCCAGTAAGTTCTCAACAATATTAGTACATATTGCAGCTTTAAAAAACATGATGGTCCTGAAAAGCCTGCCATAAATTAAGAGTATGTTCTTTTGGGGCGATTTTGAGTCGAAAATGTTCTATAAGATTCTGCGGTCCGGACCACTGTTTTCGAGTCATGATTTGAGTATTTTATGAAGGACTCCTTAAATATAATTAGGAAACTGAAAGATTTGTGCTAATTTAACACTCAAATCTTAGATGAAGTTAACTCGAAAACAGGCGTGGCCCGGACGGAAAAATTTCATAGAACATTTTCGACTCAAAATCGCCCAAAGAACATCCTCCTTAATTTATAGCAGAATTATCATCTGTATATCAAGCTAAAATAAACACATGCAAACTGAATTCTGACCTAGGGTTAATTTAGGTATATCTTTGCTTTTCAAGCTCAAAATCAATGCGCATGAGATGGTTTTAATGCATTTCATAAGAGCTCAAACTCAGATTAGTGGGAATGTAAATTGACTCTTAGTTGCATCACTTTATACTAACCCTATCACGAACTGTTTCGATGTATTTTTCACCAGGTTCCAAGGTATCGTTGACGTATTTGCTTACAGCCTATAAAATTATTCAATCAATGAAGTCACAAGTTTCTAAGCTTCAAATTTAGCATCGAGAACCCATACAAGACCCAAGAAGGTACGAAAATCATCTTAGATTTTCATGAGCTTACGCAATTTGGATCAAAGCACTACATCCCAATTGGCCATTCCATTAATTCCCGAAGAGAAGAAATGACGACAGGGGCGGGATGGCCGTTTTGGGTTATTTCCCTCGCGCTAAGAAGCACCGCTAGAGGCAGTTCGACTCGGCTAGCCTCACACGTGTAGCGAACTCTGGCTCCGTCTGGCACTGCCAGTTGTCGCGAGGGAAAGAACCTACGAGGCCCCCCCCCCCCTATGAATGGTTTCACAGCACGAAATTAATAGAATGGTCTCCTTAGATTTGAAAACTTTTCGGATCTTATATGGGACCTTGCTTGAATTTGTAATATGGATATGTTAAACTAGCCTCTTTAACCGAGTCTTGAAGATTTTTAGTAATTTCTTCAAAATTGACTTTTCCAATAGTTTCCTTCAATGAAATTCATTGTTATATAGGTACTTAAAAATTATGGTGAAATGCACCAACAACAAGTATTTTGAATTGTGAACTTAATATCTTACGAAAAATTTATTTTGTTTAACTGTTATTAAGCCTTCATTTGTAAAATTACGAACAAATCCCAAATTTCACGCAGCAAGTAGAAGCCCCCAAATTACAAAGTGGTAATTAAAACAAGAAAGTGTTAACTGCTGATTGACTGCAGCATTTCAGTCCAGAAAATTCATGGGCTAACTTGGATTACAAACTGAAAAACAATGGGTAACGTTGAGGTGCTTGCACAATTTACACCAGCATTATAATGTTTTTAACATATTATCACAAAATCTATCTATTAAAACAAACTTCACTGTAATCAATCCCATAATTTATAAAATAAATTTTTTTGCAGGTATAACGTTCACAATAAAAAAAACTTGTTGGAGCTTTTAAGTGCAACGTTAAAAAAATACAAGGAATACACAAAGCTATTAGGAATCATTGTGTTGTCATATCTTCCATATTAATTTCTATGCGGGTTTTGTGGGCCAACCTTGAGTAATATAAGTCAGGCGTCACAATTCCGACGTCGTTCTAACTGTGATTTCACTTCAGTTATAGCAGAAGTGAGATGAGACTAGAAGTTAAGGGCTCTAGCATTGGTAATAGATCCTGGCACTAGTGAACAAATTTGAGGATTTTATGCCGCTTCAATCGCGCCTACACTAGAGAGAAAAAAATTGGTCGAGTTCCAAAAACATTTCCTACCCCCTTCCCCTCAACCTAAAGCCGCGGAAGACGTACGCCTGTGCTTGAATCTAGTTCGGCCGTCTACCGCCACGAATTTGGAGAGAAAATTCAGAAACCGCTACTAGAGGGCCAACCGTTCTTGTGTTATCAAGAATATTCACTTTCGCCAAGTGAAGAATTTGGTTAGCTCAGTACTTCTAGTCTCATCTCACTTCTGGTTATAGTAACACTAGTTCTTAGGCGAGCGCAAGGTGCAACAGACGACGAGATGGATTATTCGAGAGATAAAATTTCCGCCTAGATACGTTGAGAAAATGGCTACACAACGATTCCTATTAGCTCTGTATTTATTCCTGGAAATTCTAATTTAATAAACATAAAACTATGCTTTATGTGAACGCTTATTTACTTTCATTGATGTTAAGGACGTTATAATTTCTTCTGAAGAGATGAAGCCTTGCCTCTGTTTTAATAATATAATTATATTTTATTACACCTATGCTAAAATTAAAAAAAATATCATTAGGGGCTGTTCACAAATTACGTAACGTGGACGGGTAAGGAGGGGGTTTCATTAAGCTTTATTAATTGTTACCGGCGAGTGGGGAAGGTCATAGGAAATCTCTAAGCATTATTTAAGATAGTATTTTTGACTTTTCAATGGCATAGAGAAAGCTCGTATTTTGTGAACAGCGGCACAGCCCCTTAAACATTCAATAACTTGCCCATGGTGAGTTGGCTAATTCTTCGTTGTATTTCGTCAACTCCTTTTGAAGGTTTTCGAATTCAGTTTTAAATTCATTCGTCTGACTAAAAACTTCGTCAATGATGACACCAGCTTTCTCATAATTATCATAAAAGGTTTCGATACCTTTAAACTAAATAAAAAATCCATTGGCTTTCGAAAATTAATTAAGTTTAAATTTCACAACTCACATCGTCATTATCCTTAATCCTTGCGACGTTAGCCAAATTAACCCGATAAAGAATGTTAAGGTTGCCTTTAAACTCGTCCAGAAAAGCTGAATAATCGAAAACTTTGATATCTAATTTCGAAATATCAGTTCGCTTCTGTAAATTTAAAAGCCGAATTTTAAATTTATATAAATTTATTTAAGATCTAGTAAGAAATTAGAAGGTTTAGAATTCATTGGTATTCAACCCATAAAAATGGACCCTTTATACCTTATGATACTATTCCATTTAGCCTTGATGAAACAAGTTTATGTTCGGGACATAAAGAGATGTTCAGTACAATGCGCTGTGTAAGGGCAAGAAGCGATATCTAGTTTACTAGGGAGAAGATATATAAGATGCCTAAGTATTCGCGCGCCATAGTCCCAGTCCCCCTTTCAAAACACAAGGAGGCCGGGCTATTTCGCCTCTCCTCAGTCGGAAAAAAGAACTAATGAGATATGCTGGTTGTAATTTATAGGCGGGGACAAACTCCGGACCTACGTTTGGGCTGGAGATAAAGCTAGAAATGTGGCGAATTTATACCTTCGCCCTAGCAAACTAGATGTCGCTTCTTGGTAAGGGCGTATCACGATCTATACAGGGCGTTTCTGATAAGTTGTCTGACGGGATGGGCAGGCTGAATGCCTTACTCCACATGCGTGCCAATTTCCATGTTTACATGGCCAATGTTCGGGGTCCGTACCTCCGAAACTGAATGTTTTAGACCACACATTCTTTGACACTTCTCACTCAAGCGCAAGTAGTCCACTTAGCCTTGCGAAACCGTATCGTTACCGTTTTAAGTTCGTAAATTATCCGAAAGAGGGCGCCCATTACCTAAGTCCGAAAGCATAGTTTAAGAAACGTTATCAGATGGTGTTCTGTTCGTATTTGGATATGTGACGTTACGTTAACGATACGGTTTCACAAGGCTTAGTGGACTACTTGCTTCAGTCTGACCAAAAGAACACTCCCTTTAATTTATGGCAGACTTATGCGAAACACCCTGTAGGCCTAGTGGCATTATTTTCGGGAGTATGTTTTGGGCCATGTCACGTGACTATCAAGTGAAAGATTCAGCGGAAATGCCGATGCCCATTCCCAATGCACAGTTAACGCTGAGAAATTCACGCATGCTCAAAAGAGGTCCATTTGATAAAAGAAAAACTTGGTAGGCTCCACCCATACATAATGGAGAGTACATCCTTTTAAAATCACACTCCCGGGGTCTAGAATCTCTACGTCCGAGGACGTCGTCCGTTTGTATTACGAGATAGCGTTAACCTCTTTTAAGGAAGAGTTACCAGGGTCAGATAATAAGGGTCAAGGATCTATATTCATGAACGCAATTATCATCTAGAGTATTATACCGCCAAGTTCAGCAATTTGTCCAATTCTTTATCGACATCTTTATTTAGCTTTAAGGCTTGAACGATGGTTTTATCGTCCTTGCAATTTCTAAAGCAAAGAAAATCAAGATACAGTTAGATCGAAACGTGGCTGGCTTGTGAAACGAGTGCAAAGAGAAAAATTCCAAAAAACCTAAATTTGATTCTGCCAAAAACTATGCGCGTTTATCTATTAATGTCCAGTTCTAAAAGCGTAAATTCATAAGATATGTTCCATAAGTTTGTAACTGGTTACTGAGAGCTTGTAATGAAGTGACGTAGGTGAAACGTCATAGATTCTCGTGTGAAGCGACGCCTGGTGAGGGGCTGTCAAAGGCTTAGTACAGACTGAATAGGTAGATGGACTACAAAACCGAGTGTAGTCAATTCTCGCGTTGTTCTCAAACTAGCTCTCAGTAAGTCTCTAGCATTAGGAATTCTAGGTAGGGTCATACTTATGCAACATATCTTATAAACTTATTATTGATTTACTAAATTACTCTTCACATAGCTACACCGAAGATTCAAACAGATACTAACTTACCTCAAAACTTCACTGGGTTTGGTACCCTTCAAAATGGTGTCATTGGCTTTTTCCGTGAGAAACCCGTAAACCTAAAAAACAAAGAATTAAAACCTTTGTGTGTAGAAAACCTTTAGACAAAATTTTTACGGAACTCACTTGGTCTAACGACGTGAATTTATCATCAAGCAAAGGTTGACAAACGTAAACTTGAACGTGTCCTCCAACTTGGAAAAAAGCAGCCAAATAAAGCATGGTCAGGCCAGAGAAAACGAAAAAGGTGTAAGCTCCAAGCATTAGTAGACCACCCCCACAATTAGAGAGACATCCTCTACGACTAGGTTTCGTGTAATGATCATCCCCGTGTCCAAGAATACCACAAATGAGGCCCAAGAACCAGAGAAGCGTCGGGATGAAAATCAACAATAACATCAATTTAAGAACCAATTGTCTAAAAAAAGATTATGAAGGAATGCATTGTTAAGAAAGTAAATTTTTCGGAAATATTCTAATTGTCTTAAATTTAAAGTGTAGTTTATTGTCATAAATTTAAGTGTTAGTAAACATAATTTTTGAGGAAGGCTAATTAGTAATTATTGGATTTTTCGAATTTATAACCATTTATAAAGAATGCGCGCGAGGAAGTTTGTTTTCACGCTATAGGATAGGCAACTCCCTATCTCGAACGACAGCTTATTCTGTATATACTCTGTTACAACATCGGTTGTCAGCACGCGCAAAGCTAGGTCTCCATGTAATCTAGCTTTGTGCGTGCTGACAAGAGACAAATTTCAGGATTTTCAGGATTTAAAATATCCTTAAGTTTTTAGCTCGAGTGCACGGACCTCTAGGCTTTAGTTTCAAATACGTGTAGTAGGCTGTAGGCAATTTCACACGTATTTGAAACTACAGAATGGAGAAGGTGTATCTCCCCACATATTTTCCCTGAATATGTTACTTTCATTGCTCTTTAGTGATAAGCTACTGCCATTAAAGCAGGGTTAAAAAAAACCCGGTTTTTTAAAAGCCCAGCCCACCGGTTTTTATTGGGTACTTGGGTTTTTATCTTTAGCAGTTGTGTGCATGGTAGAAATTGTCATTCAAAAGTAACTGCTTAATAATAAAAGTCTTAAAATGTTTCATAAAAAATAATATTAAATGGTACTTTGGAAGTTGAAACAACAAATATCTTTAAAATGAAACTATTATAGCATTCAAATTCATCATAATAGAAGGTCTTAGTGATGGGTTTTATTAAGTGGGTTTTTATGGTGGGTGAAACCCAATAAAACCCGCCGGTTTTTTTTTAAATTTAACTCTGCATTAATATAACGCGCCCTTCCCACCACCAACCACACCTAGCTAATACTAAAACCTTGATTTGCGTAACTTGTAATAGTATAACTACCGTTTTAAGTCAACTTACACTAGACTACTTAGATTATTAATTGAAACGGTCTTGTCGTCATCGAAGTTTTTCTTGATGACACTTTCGGTGTCTTTGTAAAGAGTATCTAACTAAAGAATGCAATGATGTAATTAGTAAAGGTTGAGTGTTGCTGTTTATACTCTTCATTAATACCATAAGTTTGTAAGATATGTCCCATAAGTATGACACTACCTATACAAGTTCGTAATGCTAGAGACTTACAGCTCGAGCTAGTTCGAGAACGACGGAAGCGAGAATTGACTACACTCGGTTAGTTTTGCAGCCCATCTTCCTATTTATTCTGTACTAAGCCTTTGGAAGCGCCTCGCCAGACTGAGAATCTATGACGTTTCACCTACAAGCTCTCAGTAACCAGTGGCAAACTTATGGAACATATCATATAAACTTATGAAAATTAATACTTACGTCTTTCTTAGTTTTTTCAAAGGAATTCAAAATTTCATTGCTACCGCCAACACTATTTTTGATTCTTTGTAATTCACCTTCAATATCTGCAATACAATTAAGTTTTAATACCCACGTTTGGTGTTAATGTGTAAGATGAGAGCTAAATTAGTTCTAAAACGGCATTATGTAATCTGAAAGTGTTCGCATCAAGGGTTTCTTTAAAGTTTGAGCAGAAGTAGGATAAGGGACTAGAAGTAAAGAGCTCTAGCATTGGTAATAGATCCTGGCACTAGTGAACAAATTTGAGGATTTTATGCCGCGTCCATCGCGCCTACACTAGAGAGAAAAAAATTGGTCGAGTTCCAAAAATTTTTCCTACCCCCTTCCCCTCAACCAAAAGTCGCGGTACACGGACGCGGCTACTTGGATCTAGTTCGGCCGTCTACCGCCGCCAGTCTCTCAAGTTTAGAAGGGAAAATTCAGAAACCGCTACCAGAGGGCCAACTGTTGGTGTGTTATCAAGAATATTCACTTTCGCCAAGTGAAGAATTTGGTTAGCTCGATATTTCTAGTCCCTTATCCTACTTCTG
The DNA here is from genome assembly GCF_054372755.1 of Phalangium opilio. Classification (NCBI taxonomy): domain Eukaryota; kingdom Metazoa; phylum Arthropoda; class Arachnida; order Opiliones; family Phalangiidae; genus Phalangium; species Phalangium opilio. The sequence goes on from NW_028324151.1 coordinate 8,979,985, forward strand.
GTTTGAGTAAAAAGACCAAAATAATAGCATAATCTTCACAAAATTGTTAATTTCCTATTTTAAGAATTAAGCAATCTCATTTAGTTCTTATTGTGCTCTGTTTAAAATTGTGTGGTAACAAAAAAGAAACGAGACTTAAAATTGGAAAAATTTATTGTTATTACCTTCTCGAATATCTTTCGATTTATCCTCAATATTTTGCGGTATTAATTCGACATTGTTGGTTAACTGTAATTGAAGAAGTTATTTAAAATGATTTGAACGTAAGTTGGTTAAACGTTTGGTTGCAGTGAAAATGTTTTGGCCGTTTTTAACATAGACTTAGTTGGCGAAAAAGGTTTTGTTGCTTTACAAGATTTTCGCTAAGTTTCGTCTAAAACTTTAACTTCACTTATAGAAAATTTGGTAAAAAGTTCTTCACAATGAATTTTTAGGGAAACTAAGGTATTTTTTTTTCTAGTTTAATCGGGTGTCCAGGGACCTATATTTCAATGATTCGCGATTTTTAATGTATAGAGGGGTGGTACGTGGTTATCCCCTATGCCACAGCTAAAAGACAGCGCCCAATACCATTACCATTAACCTCAGAAAATTTTGATAGCAAGGCGAAACCGGCTAAAACCGCGGAGGAAAACTCCTTTAACAAGTGAGGAAAGAATTTGCAAACTCTACGCGGAAGGGTTCGTTAAGTTCCCAAGTTTATTAAATTATTATTCGATACTACAGTCCGGGTTCAAACCCAGAACGCTCATGCTGCGAAGCGAAAGCGCTAACTAACTACTTTGCCACCTCACCTTCGAGGTGTCGTTAATTATATTATAGACTAGTAAATGGAAAATTTACCTGTTGATTTCGAATTAACATTTCCCTAACAACTTTAATAAGTTCGACAACTTCGCTTTGATCTTTATTGATATCAATAGTAAAATTCTATAAGAGAAAATAAAGCTTCATATTACTTGAAGTACTTTCGAAACCGGGATGAATGGCGTTACCGTTATGAGTTCATTCGAAGGAAAAGTGATATTTAGATCTATCGCCTCCATTTTGGTGCAAACATGGGAGCAATTTGGGTCATCCTTGCATATATCTTTGAAGCATTTACTTTTTAAGTCGTCAAAATTACTCTGAAGGTTGTTACTTTGAATAGAGAGATCTGAATTTGAAACTCTCATATTGTTTAAATTGTTTTTCAACTCGTTAAAATTATTCACCGTAGACTCGGTCGCTATAAAATATGATATCATAGAGTTATAAACCAAATTAAGCCTTTGATAAATATAGGTTCTACACTTGTAAATCATAAAAACTACGGTTTAGTTAATCTTCGACGACATTCTTAAGGAAACTAATGAAACTATACAATAATGCTTCGCATGCACCATGGACCCTTGAACTAATATAAGCATAAGTTGCTAAGATCTGTTGCATTATAAGTATGACACATCATATACTTCGTAATGCTAGAGACTCGCTGAGAGCTTTTTTGAGAACGAAAAGCGAGAATTGACTATACTCTGTTAGTTTTTCAGTCCATCATCCTATTTAGTCTGTTCTAAACCTTTGACAGCGCCTCAACAGGCGTCGCTTTACGAGAATCTTGTGACGTTTCACCTACGTAACTTCATGACAAGCTCTCAGTAACCAGTGACTATCTTATGGAACATATCTTATGAACTTATGATATAAGCTAACGCTTAGAACTATTATTAGTTCAAGTTGGATCAAACATCAGTCGAGAGCAAGACATAACTTCAAACACGCAGTCGAATTAATTACCCGTTTCATTTTCGATTTTCAAAGAACAAAACTAGCTTACTGAAACCATAAGTTTATCATGCCTCTAAGTAGAGATATGGCTGCTACTTCTATGGCAATAGTGTTTGTCTGGCTCCCTATAATGAAACCCTATACTCTCTCCGTATCATTTATGACCTCAACTTCAATACAAAATTGTACTGCCTAGGCTAGCGTTTCTTTTATCCCTTTTAGAATATTTCAGGACTGAAACCGCCTCTATCTCGCGAGAGAAAGAGAGAGAGAGAGAGAGAGAGAGAGAGAGAGAGAGGGGGGGATTTGGGGTTGCTTAAGTAAAATTTGTTCCCCCCCCCCCAGTGCCTGCCTATACGAAACGTAAAAATCTCCTTTATTCCATTGGGTGTTTTTTTTTCACGTGACCCATTTAGTAATCGTCTTGACAGTTTGGTGCCTGCACCGCGACAAGAATTCCAAAAATTTCTCCCTTCGGATCTTAGCGCTATACGAGTTCTGACGTCACAGTAGCCTGCGGAAGATGCCCAGTCGTAACCCATATTTGTGTACTTAGAGGCATGATAAACTTATGCTGAAACTAATTATCAACTCTTTAAAACTATTAAACCTTCTAACACTCTAAAACTCAAACCTACTATCTCTTTATTTAAGAAAGTATCCGTCAGCTAATTAAAATTACGAAGAGATTGACTATTTTCAAAAATATGTTAATTTACCGTTTTTAAATGAGTTAATTTCTTGTAAAACAGATAGGTGTTCCTTGAAAACTGTAACTAGTGGCTTTCCATCATCTTCCTTTATAGCTAGAAACAAAAAAAAACGGATAAATAAGGCCCGACTAAGACTATAAATTGGTTTGAAATTTATTCATTACCATTCATCCGTTTACTAGTTTCATCGATTGTTATGGTCACTCCATCCTTCATTAAACAACTAATGTCCTAAATGTCAAAGAGAACTATCCATTATTTTACATTTAAATCATATAAAGTTTGACTTGTTTGAACACTTAATATTAATGCAACAAATGGCTTTCATCATTAATCTACAAGAACTAGTCTATTTTTTATTCACAGTTAATTCATTTGTGCCTAAATTTTTTTAACTTTCAAATAATTGGTTCATTATGGCCTAATACGTTCGATTAACTTAAATATTCTAAAAATAATCCTTGCCGAACTTTAAACCATTTTAAAACACTTCATACTGTATCTATATAAATCAAAGTCCTGACTGATTGACTGACATAATCAACGCCCAACTCAAACCGCTTGCCCTAGAAGGCTGAAAATTTGCAGGAACGTTACTCATAAGTAGTAGCCGCGTACTATGAAAAATTTTATCAAACCGCCGCCATCTTAAAAAATGGCGCCCAGAAATGTAAAAAATCTTCTCTATGCAACAAAGTCCGCGCGTTTCAACCGATTTCGCAAATATTTAGTACACTGGTTTCCTTTAGTCTATAGACAGACTGAATGGTGTTTTGGGTTCGATTTGTTGCCATCTTTTTAAATGGCGGCCAAAAACCTAAAAACCCTTCTTTATGGAATAATGTCCGCGTGAAAAGAAATAAAAAATGTCCCGAAGGGCTGACGGGCGACGCCGAGTGCCTTCGCTCCTAGGGTGCTACAAAATATAAGTCATTAGTAAAACCTACCCATTATTTATATAATTTTGATGGAAGTTCTTGAGCGACGCCGCGGTGTAACAGCTAGTGATAACATAATTTCCTTAAGTTTTTTCAGCTTTGAAAATTATTTTAAAACAATTCCGTTAATTTAATATATTTTTCAAAGTTTCAAAAGATGACTTTCTAAGCCAAACTCTAATTTTAAACAACTAAAGCTATTTTAATAAGAATAAGAATATTTTTTAATATCGTGTAATCAATGAGAAGTTTGCTACGTTTAACCTTTCCTAGGGAAAAAGGCGCACTCGCTTTTTAACAAATCGAGTAAGGTGACGCTTCTAATTGGTTACACAATATTAATATTTTTATTAATAGCTGCCTACTCTTCACCTTCGCCCTCATTATATTAATACATCTTTAAGTTCAGATACTGGATATTAAAAACAAAAATTGTCTTTATAGTGTTTTGTCATCTCAAAGGGTGAATATGGGTGGCGAGGTTCTATAACTTTATCCACTGTACCTAGCGTAGAGATGTGAAATTACCCAAATTTTTAAAAACGGTAAATTACCGATTGAAATTTTGGGAAAACAAAAATTACCGCTCAGTTGGTAATTTTTGGTATTTTATATTTTCCCGTGCTTACGAATCCGTTACTTTAAACAAAGTTTAATTGTGAGCACTATCTGACTGCTTTACACGTATTTGTGGCTTTTGCTACCAAGACGGCAGCCGTGGCCTTTCTAATCTGATCTCTAACTAAAGGTTATTAAAAGTCTAATTTCTAGCGCAACTTTGTAAGTACTGACTAGCGAGAATAGTGCCTGGTGAGTAATTTTGGAAGTAAACAGAAAAATAATTTATCATTTAACTTGAACTTTTAATGCGCAATAAATATGTTTGGTGATATACTGGTAAATTACCATTGTAAAAATTTACGGACGGTAAATTACCGACTCGCGTCTCTAACCTAGCGGCATTTATAAATACAGAATCTTCACAATACCTGTAGTGTACTTGTAGTAAATGTCCTGGCGTTGCTAAGCACGTTTAGAACCGTAGTTTTGCTGATTTCCACAGATTTCTGACCCTTATCAGTCGTGAGTATTGAACAAGCCAGACCCACGCTAAACAAATATTAAACATTATTTAGTAAAGTACGCAATGGATACATATGTGTGGCATAGTAAAGAAAACTTAATTGCTGTAATAACACGTTAAAGGTTGCGCTTCGCTATAATGTTTATTTGAAGGAAAGATTTAGGCAGGGATTTTGCTAGGTGTGGTTATGTTGCGATAGTGTTGTGTGTGTGTTTGTTTGTGGCCAGGGGTACACGAAAAACCAGCGTGGATAGAACCGAAAGGCAACATCTTCTATCACCTTGGATCTCGTAATATGAATGAATTGCGACAAAAATACACTAGCGCTATGGTAAGAGTTTGCAGTAGTTTTCCTGACTTCGAAAAGACCTTAACCAAGTTTGTCGGGAGCTTGAAAGTATTGGGAAAGATCCGAAAGAAACAACATTGGCATCGTCGACGAATTCACCCGGTTATATTGCAGCAACCTTAAAATTTGGGTTTAAGTTGATGGACAGCTGTTGTTGAATGTGTTTATAATCGAAATATTTTTTCTAGGCTCCGGTTTTTTAAGTTAGCGTGAGAGATAGGGCAGAAGACCACAGTAGAGAGAATGAGATTCATTTTCAGACGGAAGAGCACTGGGTTTTCTGTTATTTATTGCACGTGGCGCAATAGTCCTCGTTTTTAAGACTAATTATATGTTAATTATTTTGTAATAAGAGATTTTTTTCAATATTTTTCCTTCTATACTTAGAGAAATGTCGTTCTATTAAGATACAATGTTATGTCACCTGAAGTTTTCCATGAAGTTTTAGGCTAACATTTACCATTAAATTTACCGAAATGACATCATTTTGTCTTTCATTGCTCTATTTCGTTATTTCTCTAACTTACACCATTACACCACAAACGAAGTGCGCCAACCGACACGAAAACCATTACTAACTAAATAGTTACGTCTTCTCCTAGCAAAATGTGAAACTTGATAACTCACCTGATACAGACAAGACAGATGAACAACCATGCAATGTAAGTTTGTCTTCGGCAACGAACGTTTTTAGCTGGTCTCTGATAATTGCCACCACCGCATTTTCCGCAACAGCATCGGCAAGAACAAACGCACAAACACGATAACATCATGAAGATGATGAAAATAAGGGCAAAGATCAAACAGGCCAAGAATCCGCTTTCCGCTTTCAATAGCTCCACAATTTCATCGGTTGAATCGAGGCTCTGGTCACCATTTATGAATTTCCTCACCAACGCTAAAAATAGAAAAATAAATGCGTTTTTGATTTGGTTTCGTTAATTTGGGGAAGACATCGAAATTTCCATGGAAAAACCGGTTTCTTAACGCGGCTTTATGACGTTTCCCAAACCACTCGTAGGGATTTTAACAACGTAAAACGTTGGATCTAAAGATTCAAGCAACGTTAACTTTCGCACTCCTATATCGTAAGTTTATAAAATATGTTCCATAAGTTTATCACTGGTTACTGAGAGCTTGTCATGAAGTGACGTATAGGTGAAACGTCATAGATTGTCTCGCTTGTCGTTTTCGAACTGTAAGTCTCTAGCATTACGAAGTATAGGTATTGTCATACTTATGGAACATATCTTATAAACTTATGTTATGTCTAAACGCAATCAGTAGAGTTTATGGCGCTCGTCTTTGGATTCAGTTCTGAGAAGTAGAAGTAAATAAGCCTAACACGCATGCGCTGCCAATGAGATAGAGCGCTGCACGTGGAATTTTCTCCACGATTGATACTTAAAAGGTAATCTCAAATTTACGTTTATTACTAAAGCAAATAAAGTACGAGTTCCCATGTAAGTGTGAACATAGCTATATAGTACACCGGTTCGCTATACCCCATAGACCTTTTTTATGGCATTTGGGGTTCAACTTCCCGGCATTTTTTAAAATAACGATGCGAAAACCCAAATGTACCGACGGTCAAACGGCCGTGTCCCCTTGAAGCTTGACTTAAGAGAAAGACAACTTACGGAAAGGTGCTTCGTTCATGACGACATGTACGAAACCACGCATCATGTCGAGCCATCCCACAAGTAGTTTGTTCTCTTCACCACTTACTACTTTGTAATAGCTAGTGTTGCTACCCGGACACAAATCATCGTCCATCTTGATCACGTCTCCGCAGTTTATTTGGTTTTAGATCGGTTTTCCGCTACCTCTTTTGTTCGAACTCCGATTATCTAAAGTTGGCTGATAAAATTTGATAGATTTAGTTTCACACTCACACAAAAACCCTTTAGAAAGTAAGAAAAGCTGAGGTGTAATAATACGTAATGATAAAACTCCTAAGAAAGAAAGTAGTCCTTATAAAATATGCTTGAACTGTAATAAAGCTTTGATAATTTGCTAAATAGTCCCAACCGAAGCTGATCGACTTCACTCTATATTTGAAGTGTTAACCCAACAAAGGATAGAACTTTGAATAATTAAATCTAATGCCACGTTTGTATCAAGGTTAAAAAGAAAGATTAAGGTTATATGGACTTTGAAACTATTTACAAAAAAATGAAGAATAAACTTTCTCTTCAAAAGAAAAAAAATTGCTAAAAAACTTAAAGCCTACTAGACCTACCTTAGGTATTATGTAAATATTTTTATGCAAATTATGTTTAAACTGTCGAACGTCCGCTTATTTTAAATTAATCGACCCTTTTCAATAATCGGGGGGGGGGGTAAAATTAAATCTGGTGTTTGACCAATTTGTTTTCTTGAAATGGAACATTTATTGGTATGTGGGCAACAAAGACGTTAGATATGGCTTCAAATAAATTAAGGGACTTTGGTGCAGGACTGGTAACTATGAAGCCAGGTCTAATGTCTTTGGATCAACATACCAGATGTTCCGTCTTGACCCTATGTCAAGCAGACCGTTTGAATTTAATAAAAAAAATTAGAGACTCATTAAATATACTAGATGTAAAATTTTAAAAGGCAAAAATTCACAAAAAAAAATACTGAAAGTAAACATTTTCCAAAACTGATCTTGCACTAAAACTTGTCAAATATGCTGAATAAAATTGAGCAATTAAAAGCGACTAAAACTACTAAAGCTAATAAAAAATTGAAGTTAATAAAAATACTAGAGGTAAAGTGTTAAAAAGGTAAAGATTTCAAAAAAAAACTAAAACTAAACATTTTCCAAAACTGATATCTTGCACTAAAACTTTTCAAAAATTGCTAAATAAAATTGAGCAATTAAAAGGGACTAAAACTACTAAAGCTAATAATAAAATTCAAATTAATAAAAAATACTAGAGGTGAAGTTTTAAAAAGGTAAACATTTAAAAAAAAAACTAAAACTTAAACATTTTCAAGACGAAAAATTTAAATACTAAAACTAAACGTTTTCAAAAACTATTCTTATACTGAGAGTTGTCAAAAATTACTGACTAAAAATAAGCAGTTAAAAGCAACTAAAAATACTAAAACAATACAAAATTAAAAAATATTAATCATTGAAAAATCCGAAAAAAAAACAAAAAAACAATGTAACTAAAACTTAAAAAAAGAGCAAAAGTTAGTGTATATGAATCCAATATTTAAAACAAACGAACGTTTCTGTTAAAGAAGAGATTTAATTTCAATAACCAACTGTTTATATTCACAAGGGTGTATATTAGAAACTAAACTCTAAAACTACCGTGAAACCGTCTTAGTAGGTTACCTTATCACATAATAGAACTTTCTAGAAGTCATTTCACATCTTTATATTCCCTTTAACCTAAATATTATACTTCCAATATATATAAATTAATATTTATTTCAAATTACGGCATTTGGAAATCTAAAAAAAAACGAAAGTTTCTAAACTTACCTTTTAATTTAACAGATTGCTTTAATTAGACGTTCTAAACGATACGATGTCTCATTGTTGTATGATAAAAACCTCCCTTAATTAAAGTACGGATGTTAAAACGCCACAGTAGGCATGCAGTCACTCAAAAATTGCACTCAAAACGGTAAAACCCTTATCGAATTTTCGTTCCGTTATCAAAAATTACAGATAAGGCTTATCGACGATTTCGGTTGGCGAAATACGAAAATCCAATTTTACCTTTTCACTAACCGCGTTAAATTTAATAAACACACTTCAAAATAAACTACTACACTTCTGTTTTATTTTGAATAATTTCCATATCAATTAAATTCTTAGAATTAAAATTGATCCGGTTAACTACAAGCGAAAGTGGATTAAATTAAATTAAATTAAATTAAATTGTTATACTAATGCCATTTTCCATTGGTATTAAATATGGAGTAATTTTCTTGGATTGTGAACGAAATTCCCTTTAAAATTGCATTAAATGCATCTATGTCTAATTTAATATTTCTCCATGGAGGCAGATTGCTAGTATCCAATTAAAAACGGCGTAAATTTCGATACATTAATTTTTATTTCTAAAAAAACCCACATCCGGACATGTGTCAAGGGTGTGAAAAAATATTACTATTAATTTTTTTACAGCGTACGTCAAATTCTTACTAACACGCGAATTTCCGGAACTAAGATAATATTACGGAAGTGAATCTTTTTTACATTTTGGGGGTGTGAGTTAATTGTTGTTATTTCTACGCAAATTAAGTCGATTTCGACATTATAATTATCATACAACGAATAGATACTAGATTGTGGGAAAATAAATGGTGATGAAATAACGCTTTCAACCTAAACGCTTGGGAAGTTTGAATATTTTACGAAGTATACACAATGCAGAGCCGTATTTCATGACATTAGCAAATTGTTTATGGTGTTTTTACAAGCCAACATCGGAAAAAGTAGACGCCGAAGTGATAGTAGTAATACATCGGAATACATGTACATAAATTTTAAACCTTGACTTTCTGTATTTATACATATGTAGGACGCGATGGTTAAAGGGAGGCTAACAAGCAAAAGTGTTTTTTTTTAAAAAAAACTTTTTTTTAACTATAAAGTTCAATAACAACAAAATCAAAAATCTGTGCTAAATTAATCGAGACCTCTTTCAACTCTGATATAAAGATATGTTCAGACTGACACGGGAATTGGTTCAGAACTGATTTGTTTAACTAATTTTGAAACCCTCTTCATATTTCATAAGCAAGACGCTTCTATTCGTGCCATGAAGCTGAAAGATATGGAGTGGAAATAGCCATATGTAACTAAAACGTTGGCTCTGTACCCCCACTAACGGCACCGAAGTCCTCCCAGCATCCTCAGCGTTTAGGTAGGGTCGTACAGTACGGAATTGTAAAGGACTGTCCTAAAAATTGTAGCTATATTCTCATACAAATACTATGGCGCTACGTGGTAGCACTTAACAATCGTCTACCAAATGGTACGGGAGCTTGCAAAGTACACTGGGAGAGTTTCAGTGCCGTACTACGTATGTAAACTCTTCTATCTCTTAGCTCAGTGCAAGTGTCATCCCCCTACTGGGCGCATACAGTATTCCCTCTAACAAAAGCGCCCAGAGGGAGGGATACACGGTTTACACCCATCTCTACCGCCAACTAGTCTATATTGGCCGACTTTGATTTTACTGGTCTGTGGTCTCACTTTGAATCTTACTCTAAAATCTACTAGAATTCATAACCAAAACCAAAGTTGTAGGGTGACGGTTATGGTAAGAACTGTAATCCGTCATAAAATTATTCACTCTCCCTTCACTGTCAGAATTAAAAACATTGATATACATAGTCTAATATTACTCACTACTATCACAGCTGCAGTTACTCGGTCCTACAATCAGCACAATGTAGGTCGTTAAGACCCCAACAAAAGATAAGAAGGTCTCTTTGGTCACTGTGAAGTAATTACCAGCGGACAGTCCATATGGTCTTGATCTTAAACGCGAAATTAACAATTGTATCTCGTAGTATAAGTCCAAGTTGACGCATGTGCTTTGTCTGGACATCTCTCTGACAGTGTCTGAGATGCGGTTAATCTTGATGGGGATTTTCGAGTAGATAACGGTCAAGATCAAACTGCAAGCTGGAGGGGTTGAGTGAAGAAATATGACGTAGGCCCAGATCCACGAATCGTTTAAATTAGACTTTTCAGAGACGTAAGACAATCCCCGGCATGCCGACAATATTGCTTCACCGTATGATAAGATTATTAAGATTCCAAAGTATTCATTGACTTTCTTCAAAATATTTTGGACGTTCTTATAACTGAAACGAAATATAATAAAGTGTTAGTTGTTTTGCATTTTGAAAATGATAACTGAATATGCCCTAATCTGAACTATGTGTTCATTTTGTCAACGCTAGCACTTTTGACAGTGTCTCAGCAGGCGTCTTCTTTTACAAGAATCACCTACTTCTCAAAGATCATGTTCACACTTACACGAGAAACCAGTTCGAAGCGAATCAAAACGCTTCCAAAGTTAAGTGTGAACAAAACTGATATTCGAGAAGCTAATTACAAACGCGGTTTCTTGAAGTTGATTCGCGAACCAACTTGAAGCGGCTTTGTAGGCCAGTTTCTAGTTTTCAGGGGTATTCTACACTTGTACTTATATTTGTACGTGTACGGGTACTTGCACTGGTGCGTATATTTGTACTTGCACTTGTACTGGTGCTTGTATTTGTACTTGTACTGGTGCTTGTATTTGTACTTGTACTGGTGCTTGTATTTGTACTTGTACTGGTGCTTGTATTTGTACTTGTACTGGTGCTTGTATTTGTACTTGTACTGGTGCTTGTATTTGTACTTGTACTGGTGCTTGTATTTGTACTTGTACTGGTGCTTGTATTTGTACTTGTACTGGTGCTTGTATTTGTACTTGTACTGGTGCTTGTATTTGTACTTGTACTGGTGCTTGTATTTGTACTTGTACTGGTGCTTGTATTTGTACTTGTACTGGTGCTTGTATTTGTGCTTGTACTGGTGCTTGTATTTGTGCTTGTACTGGTGCTTGTATTTGTGCTTGTACTGGTGCTTGTATTTGTGCTTGTACTTGTACTGGTACTTGTATTTCTACTTGTACTTGTACTGGTACTTGTATTTGTACTGGTACTTGCACTACAAGTTATTGAGCATCGACACTAAATCCCTTCAAACGTTGCCTACGCTATGATATAACGTAGGCAGCGCTTCAAAATCATAAATTTCATGATAATGTATTTTCGGAAAATTTAATTGTTCTTGAAAGAGCGTAGATATGTAATTTTTTCAAATAATTTAGATGGAATAGATCGATTAACAGTAAAATCAGTTGATTGAATTAAATAGTGATTAAGGATTAAATAAATAGAAATAATTAAAGAGAAAATGCAATATCTGAAACGTTCAGTCAATTGGTAAGGTTATTTTCACCGGCCTTAGCAGACAACACCAACAGAAGCGTCTTAATGCGTGAACCGAGGCTGCCGAAATCGCTTCGAACTATTAATAAAGTCTGTTTCAAAACTAGTTGTGCAAACGAGTTGTCAACCCACTCATGTGCAAGTGTGAACATAGCATGAGCAAGCTTGCACCATAGGTGATAAGCCGGATGCCCACTGAATAGTTTTCGCGCGTTTTGCGCTCATGCTCCCATATATTTCAATGGACGCATTAGCGTGAACCGCTTGAAAATTCCTCAGTGGGTATCCGGCTTAAGTTTCTCTGCATGTAATTTATGGAATGGTCTTTAAGATTACAGAGCATAAGAAGTGTCACAGTTATCTAATAAACTTATGGTGGAACGTATATTGATCACATCACACACCTTTCATGAAAGTCTTTTACAAACAACAAGTTTAATTTTCTCTCCAATTGCAAACGCTTCAACAATACGTCAAGAAAAAATCCCACAAGGTAGACGAACATAACCAAGGGTGCTTCCAATATTTGAAAACCTCCGTGACAGCAAAAAACATTGAGAACATTATCCAGTGTACGAATAACGCACGAGTCACGACTTGTCGCGTTAGAGTAGTATCCGAAAGTAACCAACTCTACTCTGATTCTTGACCTTATTGGGTGATAGACGCAGAACCCCGCTGCTTCTGATATACCAACCAAAAACAAAGCCAGGAGGATGACCAGCAACCATATCACAATCTTCTTACATTTTTCAGAAACAATTTTGCACTGAGTTACGTCATTCAAGTTGGCTAAAATGGTTAAACAGTCGTCTCTGAGTCGTCGCAAATGATTCTGCTTCCATATGAGCCACAAAAGAACACCTTGAATGCCGAGAAGTTTAACTAGTATGCCACTCAGACGAATGAAGTCGTATTTAGAGTATTCTTCCGTCTCTATATGAAAAAGCGTTCGAAAAGTGGCGATGAAAAGAAAAATGTGGTAGATCGAGGTAACCAACAACCATATCTTGAAGATTTTGATAGTAATCTTCCAGAAGACATCTTGCGTTATGATTTTCAATAATGTTTTGGAGCGTGAATTCAGACGATGTTGTAGTTCCATGATCATTGTGTAATAATATTATTGAGAAGTTTTTGCATCAAATTTTAGCTTAAGGTTTTGAAAGGCTTCCATTTAATGCGCGTGTCAGTGTGAAAACTAATCATAAACACACCCTTGGTAAATAACAATAACAATATCGATTTTATCAACAAAGGTCGAGTTCCAAGTGACAAATAAATGCAAAGCGACTATATAAATGGGAGTCCTTTATAAAATATGGGAAGTCAATAATGTTTTTTTTCTTCTCAAATTAACTGTACCGTTACATATTGTTAAGGAATAAAGATAATGTGAAGTTTTTAGTTTACAATATTGAGAGATTTTTGAAAAAAAGTAAATTTCTCTCTAACCATCTTTTTTTATAAGGATTAGTTTGATTTTCGTACCCCGTTTCTGACCAGGCCTGTAGTAATAGTAGTAAGAGTAGTAGTATCAAATATTTCGCTCATCTTTAACTATTTAAAGCAGGGTTCAAATTAAAAAAACCCACATTGTTTTGATTTTTACCCACCATACAAAACCCATTTAGTAAAACCCATCACTAAGATGTTCAATTGTGATGAATTTGAACGCTAGAATAATTTCACTTTAAAGAAGTGTGAACATAACTTACATTTAGTGACATGAAGTATGAAATATTTACTAGACTAACGTTTGCTACGATTTAAACAAGTACGGTAACAAAACAATAGAACTATTCCCGAGTGTTCATCGTTAGCCAATTAAGTCTTACTTTAAAGTTATCAGTTAGAACTTTAGAAAGACATCAGAAGTAACAGATACGTAACCAAAAACCCGATAAAGGATAAACAAACGCTTCTGTTAATCACGAAAAAAACCGGCGGCACTCAGAGAAGCATTATTAGGATTTATTCTCTTAACCAGTAAATAGAGTTCTGTGGGAAAATGGTGAAAATTAGACGTTTCGAAAGCGTTCAAGTAAGTCAGAACGAGCTTGTCTATTTCAAACAGACACCAATCTTTACACATTGACTTCTACTGGACCATCACTGGAATATTTATGTTTTAAAAGTGATCAAGTGATCGGTCACCATTTAGGGACAGAGCATTATTATCGTCTACTTCTAAGTTGCAACTTCCAGAACTAAAACGAACTCTCTATATTTAAATTAAGCTAGTTACTAAAATGAGTCGAGAAACGCAGGGAAAGGTTCGGCAATGCACCTCCGAAAATAACCCTTGGTTTTGTCGCTAAAAACTCCAGCTTGTCAGTGGCGAAGAAGCTCCATTATACAGTATATCACAATAAATTTACCATATCATGGTTTCGTGTTAAAAATTTATGTAATAGCAGGGATAGATTTAACTTTAGAAGTAGGGATGGAGAACAGAGTAATGTGGGCGCGCGTCAAAGTCCTGGACCCCCTTCCACGGGACGAAGGGGTATGAAGGAAGACGCGGATCATAGCGACAAAGGTAAAAAGGAATTACGTCAGCAACGTCATCAAAACGTAGTTTAAGTCAGCCAATAAGATAATTTGATCTTTTCGTTACGTGCTGGAGGGAGGGGCTCTTTACTTGGCTATGAGTCGGGCTGAAGTAAATACTAACCGTTCTACATCCTACTTTTTAAATTAAATCTATCCCTGGTAATAGCAAGTTGGATCAATAAGGCTCCTACTTCTATACAAGTTATTCTATAAAGACAGGAATACATACATTTAATAGGAATCATTGTGTTCCCATGTCTCAAACGATAATTTTTATGCAGGTTTTATGGGTCGGGCTTGAGTACTTCAATCTCACTGTAACTTAATTAGTTCGTAGCAATAAAGAGGAGAGAGAGATTGAGATAGAAACGAGCTTTATAAAATCCGCTAAAAAATGGGAAATTAGGGAGAGCAGTAAAAAAAGGCGACTCAAAACACTCCGAAATTAAGTGTGAACAAAACTTATGCTCGAGAAACTAATTACAAAAGCGGTTTCTTGAAGTTACCACACGGCTAGTTTAACGCACATTTTTGGTTCCAATGAGACTAATCTCAAGGACAAGTGTTAGCAGACAGCACCTAAGAAGCGTACTGAGGCTGTTGAAATCGCTTCAAACTGGTAATGAAACGGTTCCAAAAATAATTGGACTAACCAGCCAACAACTGATTCCATTGAAAGTGTGAACATAATTACATTTAGTGACATGAAGTATCAAATATCTACTGGACTAACGTTTGCTACGATATAAACGAGCATGCAGTAACCAAACAATAGAACTAATCCCGAGTGTTCTTCGTTAGCCAATTAAGTCTTTAGTGTAAAAACACGCTTGAACGATATCAGTTAGAAGACATCAAGATTATCAGATACGTAACCAAAAACCCGATAAAAGACAAGCAAACGTTA
Organism: Phalangium opilio; assembly: GCF_054372755.1. Lineage (NCBI taxonomy): Eukaryota > Metazoa > Arthropoda > Arachnida > Opiliones > Phalangiidae > Phalangium > Phalangium opilio. The sequence continues at coordinate 8,995,265 of NW_028324151.1, forward strand.
CTGGTAATCGTGAAAAAACCAGCGGCGGTCAGACAAGCATTATTAGGATTTAACCTTTTAACCAGTAAATAGAGTTCTGTCGGCAAATGGTGAAAATTAGACCTTTCGAAAGCGTCCAGTAAATCAGAACGAGCTTGTCGAACATTGCAGGGTATGTTGGAAGCCACAAATGTCAAAATTAGTACAACGACGTTGAACTGAAAGTAATTCAAGATTGCGTAGAAATGGCTGAAGTCTCCTAGGTAACCGTGGATGAAGTATTTGATCCCTTTGAAGGAGGCCAGCAAGGCGTCAGTATACCAGAACAAAAAAATTACACCAAACATCTTGTCAAGGTTTGCAATGACAGCTTCAATCTTTCGATACGAATCTCGTATTGATGTTACATCGGCTTTTGTTAAATCTCTTCGCATTAATCTCATATTACCGGCGAATCGTTTAACATAATAGTTTGCAGCTTGCATGAAAACAAAGGCCATCATTTTGATAGCCAATGTGTTCGCTTTCAAAAGACAACTGACAAAGCAATCAACCAGAACTATAACTTTACTATAAGAATGTCCAATAAGGTAGGTTTGTCTGAATGTAAACCGATCTAGAACGTCATGTTGATGATCCACATTCAACAAGGTGATTACGCAATAGGAAATCTCCAAAATACAAATAAAAATGCAGCTGAAGGTGAAGATCCAGATGCTTCGATTGAAACGTTTCTTCAAGGACGGTCTATCTTCTAACGGGTTCATTTTTCCAGACATCAGACTGCAGAAGGTATCCCGAAATAGTTGTCGACGCACTAGAACTGTGATGCGCACTAATACAAAGATTAACGTCCGAGTGGCCGATATAGAGTAGATGAGCACCAAGTCTGAGTGTTGTTGTACAACTGCCATGATGCTGAATATCTTGTTTATGCAATAGAATAAGATGTGGATTAAGTCGATGCTAAAGAGGACCACGATCAGTCGAAACAATCGGATAGACCATAATTTCTCTGGTGTATTTAAAGCTGTGGTTTCAGTGTATTTGGGTGCTTCTAACGTCGGTGTGACAGACATTGGCAATTTTAATAGATTATACGTTCAGAGGTTAAATTAAACTCAAGTTCTGTAATAGTAGTACGAAATGAGCAAGACGGCAAAAGGCTTCTTGAAGAACGTTTTTGGGTGTGGTAAAGAAATATAGTGTGTGTTATATCGAAAAAGCATGACAGTTAATAGAAAATTTTGGGTGTGGTTCTCAAAACAGTTTTGAACAATAACAATCAACAGTTATTTTTAAGGGTCTTCTTAACTGCTACAAGTTGGTATTTAACTCTCCGAGGAACTGTTGATTCCATTATGTCATCCACCCTATCTTTATTGTATGCTATACTCCATCTGCGTCGTCTATTCCGCATAGACACCAATCTTTACACATTGACTTTTTCTTGACAAGTGTGAACATAACTTAATTACTTTAGTGACATGAAGTATCAACTATCAACTATCTACTATATTAGCGTTTGCTATACGGTTGCTGTACTGTAACCAAACAGCAAAACTATTCCCGAGTGTTATTCGTAAGGAAAGAGTCTTTAGTGTAAAAAAAATATGAAAGTTATCAGTGCGAAGACATCAAGACTATTAGATACGTAACCAAAAACCCGATAAAAGACAAGCAAACGCTTCTGGTAATCACGAAAAAACCAGCGGCGGTCAGACAAACATTATTAGGATTTAATCTTTTAACCAGTAAATAGAGTTCTGTGGGCAAATGGTGAAAACTACACCTTCCGTAAACGTCCAATAAATCCGAACGAGCTTGTCGAACTTTGCAGGGTATGTCAGAAGCCACAAACGTCAAGATTAGTACAACGACGGTGGGCTGAAAATAATTCAAGATTGCGTAGAAATGACTAAAGCCTCCTAGGGAACTGTTGATGAAGTATTTGATGCCTTTGAAGGCCGACAGCAAGGCGTCAGTATACCAGAACAAAAAAATAACACCAAACATCTTGTCAAGGTTTGCAATGACAGCTTCAATCTTTCGAAAAGAATCTCGAATTGATGTTACATCGGCTTTTGTTAAATCACTTCGAATTGATCTCATATTACGGGCGAATCGTTTGACATAATCGTTTGCCGTTTGCATAAAAATGATGGCCACCATTTTGATAGCAAAGTTGTTCGCTTTCAGAAGACAACTGGCAATGGAATCAACCAGTATTATTACTTTATTGTAAGAATGTCCAATATTGTAGCTTTTCCCGAAGGTCAACCGATCTAGAGCGTCATTTTCATAATCTGTCGTCATGAGGGTGATAACGCAATGGGAAATTTCCAAAATACAAATAAAAATGGCGATTAATACGAAGATCAAGATACTTCGATTGAAACGTTTCTTCAAGGACGGTCTATCTTCCAACGGGTTCATTTTTCCAGACATCAGACTGCAGAAGGTATCCCGAAATAGTTGTCGGCGCACCAAGACAACGATGCGCACGAATCCAAAGATTAACGAGCGAATGCCAGAAATAGAGTAGATCATCACCAAGTCGGAGTGATGTGGTACAACTGCGATGATGCTGAATACCTTAATTGTTTATACAATAGAATGCGATGTAGAGTAAGTCGATGCTAAAGAGGACCACGATCAATCGGCACAATCGAATACACCATAAGTCCTTTGCTGTATTTAGAGCTGTGGTTTTAGTGAATTTGGGTTTTTCTAACGTCGGCGTGGCAGACATAGCAAATTTTAGCAGTTTATACGTTCAGAGGTTAAAATAAACTCAAGTTTTGTAATAGTACGAAAAGAGCGAGACGACAAAAAAGTTTTTATGAATAACGCTTTTGGGTGTGGTAAAGAAATATAGTGTGTCCAATATCGAAAAAGTACTACAGTTAATAGAAAATTTGGGTGTGGTTCTCAAAACATTTGTGAGCAATAACAACAAATGTCCAGTTAGGGTTAATGGTCTTCGATCTTAACTGCTAAAAGTTGATATTTACGATCCGCCTAGTTCTTTATCCACTGGGCTTCGTCTATTCCACACAAACACCAATCTTTACCCAATGACTTCTACTTGAGCCTCACTGGCGTATTTACGGTCTAATTGTGATCAAGTGCTCGGGCATCATTAAGTTTCAACTTACAGAACTAAAGCTAACTTAAGTGATCTGCCTCATTTAGATAAATAACTACCTATATTTAAATTAAATTAGTAAAATAAGCCTAAAAACCCGAGGCTGCAATGCACCACTTGGTTTGCCGCTGAAAAATCCAGCGGCGCAGTGGCGGAGTTGTTCCATTATACTGTATCACGATAAATTGTAATTTTCTTTTCTTACCTCGGTTTCACGTGAGAAATATAAATTAATGACGAAGAAAGTGATAAATTGAAATTATATTTTTGTAATACAACTATTAATTTTATTTTTAGTTGTGACCAACTGAACAGTAGCTATGAGGAGAGGTATTATTTTGACTTCCCCAACTTGTTAAAAATGTCCGTGTTTAGGTCAAATACCGTATTGACATTTTATACCCTCCGATCGGTTGGCAATATTATTTTTTTCTCAACTTGTTTAAATCAATAAAGAAGGATTTCAAATCAATACATATCGCTTTTTTAAGTTCACGCAGATAACATATATATATGTAAGTGTTTTCTTGCTTTTATCGTCTTGTAGTATCAATTCTGTTCAGAGGTTCGACTTCTGCTAATCAATTGTTAGACATTATCAGTACCTGATAGTAGTGATTTGGTTTTAAAAAATTTCCTTCGGTAGAAGTCGGTAATCGCATACATTAAGGCTTCTCTTGACGTGAAGATGATGTGGCAACGGACGTTTTTGGCTTCAATTGCCCTGTTACTAAGCTCTTGTGTCGTAAGCCTTCAAGCTGCGGGACCTTACCAACCAAACTGGGAATCGTTGGATTCCAGACCTTTACCAAAATGGTAAGATGAAGTATTATTTGTATCAGCGTGCCAATACCGTGCATTTCTAAAATGTCTTTTTAGTATAAGTATTTCTTCTGTACCATGGATGTATGACATCTTTCGTTGAGTTAAATTATCTTCAACTCTGAGCCACTTATACTAAGTCTTACTAAAATCAGAAAACGCGAAACATTTTATCAATTTGTCACCCGTTAAGTTCAACCAAATTTTTAATATTTTCTGAATAATTATCTTAGGTATGACGAAGCCAAGATAGGTATCTTCCTTCACTGGGGCGTTTTTTCGACACCGAGTTTCGGTTCAGAATGGTTTTGGTGGTACTTCAACGGCGAAAAAAGACCGCAGTACGTCGATTTCGTTAAGAAAAACTACCGTCCTGGTACGACGTACCAAGACTTTGCAAAGGACTTCACTGCTGAGTTTTACAATCCTGATCAATGGGCTGAAATATTCGAGGCGTCGGGAGCCAAGTATGCAGGCAACACTTAACAATAACAATTCGTTGCTGTTGTTCCTAATATTTTATGGTTTCGCTTAAGGTACGTTGTTTTGACAACTAAACACCATGAAGGTTACACACTATGGCCTTCAGAATATTCCTTCAGTTGGAACGCCATGGATGTTGGTCCTAAGAGAGATCTAGTTGGTGATTTGGCCAATTCTATACGCAACAAAACGGACCTCCATTTTGGAATTTATCATTCACTCTTCGAATGGTTCAACCCAGTATACATCGGAGATAGGAACAGTAACTTCACGAGACAAGACTTCATCAGAGTAAATAATTACCATTTCATAAACCTGCCTTGAATATGCATCTAACTTCTATGTCTTTTCTTTTTTCAGAGTAAAACTTTACCAGAACTATACGAACTTGTAAACCGTTACAAACCCGAGGTGATTTGGTCTGACGGCGAAGGTGAGGCTCCGAGCAAGTACTGGAATTCCACCCATTTCTTGGCCTGGCTTTACAACGAGAGGTAAATTTATGAATAATTCATAATGGGACAAACTGATTTACTGGTTTTCATAGCCCCGTTAAAGACATCGTAGTAACCAACGACAGATGGGGAAACGACACTCCTTGCAAACACGGTGGATTTTACAGTTGTCAGGATCGTTACAACCCAGGTACTAATAACCGACACTTGCTGTAATCCAACTCTTTCAAATTTCCATCTTGAGTTTTACTGTCTTCAAATCTTCCGTTGTAAACAGGCAAGAAACAGAATCACAAATGGGAGAATGCCATGACCATCGACAAGAATTCATGGGGTTTCCGACGTGACGCTGCTCTTAAAGATTACTTGGAAATCACGGACTTAATCACACTTTTGGCGGAAACAGTTTCTTGTGGTGGAAATCTACTAATCAACGTTGGTCCGACGAAAGACGGACGAATTGAACCCATATTTGAGGAAAGACTGCGACAATTGGGTCAATGGTTGAAGGTCAACGGTGAAGCCATCTACGCCACCGAACCCTGGACTTACCAGAATGATACCATCACGAAAGGCATTTGGTAAGGAATTTAGACCTTGGCGCGAGAATGATATTAAGTAAACTGTTCATAAATGTTAGGGTTAGTGGACATCTTTCTTGAGAGCGTATATGTGACACATAATAATTGAGCCCTCATCAAAACTATCATTTGTTGTTGACATTTTTTATAATACACTTGCAGGTACACTTCTAAAACATCAACTTCGAACGAGTACCGCGGACAAAGTACTTCCGTCTACGCTATTTTGCTGAATTGGCCCAAAAGCAACAACGCCATCTTGGGTGCTTTAAACAAAGCGTCTCCGTCGACAAACATTCAACTTCTCGGATACCCCACCGCTCAATCTCTCCCGTGGAAAAGTGGTTCTCGGGGTGAAACCATAGTCGCTCTTCCAGCTCTAACACCCGATATCTTGCCTTGCAATTGGGCTTGGGTTCTCAAAATAACTGGCCTCCAACAGTAACAAGGCTTTTTCGCCAGTACAGGACAAGAGTTAATTGACCGCATGTTTTCTACATCCTAATTTTAAATTTTAACTGAGATGTAAAATTAACCAGATAATTGACAGAAATAAATTAAGCCAAACAATTTTTGTTATACAAAATAAGAGTACTTTCTTGCATACCAGATAAGTTTGAGAATAGTGGTTCTGACGTAACTGATATTAACCTAAAACTCAATATTTAGGGTAGCATTTGGGGGGAGGGAGTATTCCTTCTTTTCTAGGGTGTAGGTTTAGTTACAAAAGGGCATTAATTGCGCGTAGGTGCTTTAGGGGCTATTTGTGTGGCGCGTATTCAGTTAAACTTTGACGTCCAGAAACTTGGCGCCACACTCCCGACAAATAGATTATTTCAATTTGCGATTTGTTAATCATAAGATATGTTCTAAATGTTTGGCACTGGTTAGTGAGAGCTTGCTAAGAAGTGGCGTAGGTGAAACCTCAGATTCTCGTAAAACGAGGCCTGATGAGGCACTGTAAAAGGCTTAGTACAGACTAAATAGGAAGATGACTGCAAAATCGCCTCTATAGTCAATTCTCGCGTCGTTCTCGAACTAGCTCTCAGTAAGTCTCTAGCATTACGAAGAATATTAAGTGTCATACACTTTTCATAGTCAAAAAGGGACCCTTACCCCCTTTTTTCTACTCACCCGCTGCACTGTGCTCTACGAGAAAGAGCTTTGCTACCACAAAAATATAAAACATTAGCCAAATATTCTCATGGAACTCATAAGCGAACTTATTTGGTGTACTTGAGAGGTCCGTCACAAGGAGTCACACCTCTACGAGAAATACTCCGCCGCAGGAGATGACCCTCTACTCTTTCATGAAGTGCAATGATCGTAACAAATTTTATTTTTATAATTTATTATGGAGAGTATGATAATCTTATTTTTAAAGTAAATGTAGAATTCACATTTTCTACGGTTAAACAGTTTTATAATAACATTACAATACAGAACACTGAAAAATATGACATATACAAACAGGGTGTATTTCTATAAACTATTTACTAGGTTTATGATAGGATGTAGTAGTTGAGAGGCTACGTTTACCCCAAATTAAACATGGAAGAAAATAAGTTTTACAATGTCAATCTTGGGGAAAACCAAGCCCAGGAAAGGCAATAGTTGCGTAACACTTTTAAAGAATGCGCTCAACGTAGTTTTTCGAATTAGAACATAGAATGACGATGTAGGTGACTAAGAACCCCACGAAAGACAAACACATTCGTTTCGTGACTACAAAACAGCCTGCAATAGTTAGCCCTACGGGACTCGACGACATTCTGAACTTTAACAAGTCTAATTCCAAAATGAAGGACAAATCAACGCCATATTTTCGTTGAGCGCAGTCTTGCAATGAGTTGTAAGCCTTTTTGATTCTATCAGGGATGCGGGACATGAGGAAAATCAACCAGAGCATGATCACTGCCGTTTGGAAGTAGAACCAGACAATGTGGACGCATATGATTGGCTCCAACTTTCCTCTGAGTAGCAAAAACAGACCGTTACACGCCGAGCCCAATGCTTCCAGAAACCACAAGATCAAGAAGTAGGAGAACAGGGAGTCAACTTCCGAGATGATAAGTTGGATATCCAGAAATTTGTCGTGAATTCCGATAAGTTTATCAAACGTCAGGATCGGAATTCCTTTGAAAACAAGCATGTTGCAAATGTTAAAACGATATGCTTCATAGACAACTACAATCTTGAAAATTACCTTTTTTAAGGTTAAAAACCAGGTTTTGTATACAGAGTGTTTCAGATAAGTATGTCATGAATAGAAATGTATGTTCTCTGGATCTGACTGAGTGAAAAGTTTCATAGAACATGTGATCTAAAACATTTAGCTTCAGACCAATAAAACAAGGAAGTTGGCACGCAATTGGAGTAAGACATATCAGAGTGCCCACTGCCCATCTTGTTTAGACAATTTCAATAGCCTCCAGTCTAAGATCGTAATGAGCCTTTGCCTAGCAGAAGTGCACTTTTACAGGTAGAAGTGTGCCTAACCTGGTAATGTAAAAGTAGTTCAAAGTGTAATAGCACAAGAGTTTCAAGGTTAATGTCCCTTTTAGTTGTGCTAAGTTAACAACGTTTTTAGAGGTATTGTTCAAAATGTCCACCATCCATTGGCTTTAATACACATATGTTTTAGACCCCATATGTTCTTTGACACTTTTCACTTAGTCTGACTCAAAGAACACACCCTTTAATTTATGGAAGACTTATCATAAAGAACCTGTATACGTTTTAGCAGGGATAGATTTAATTTTAGAAGTAGGAATGGAGCACAGAGTAATTTGGGCGCACGTCAAAGTCCCGGACCCCCTTCCACGGGACGGAGGAGTATGAAAGAAGAGGCGGGTTATAGTGACAGAGGTAAAAAGGAATTGCGTATTTTTCGCCGTCCCCGTCAGCAACGTCATCAAAACGTAGTTTAAGTGAGCCAATAAGATAATTTAAAACTTTTCGTTACGTGTAGAAGGGAGGGGCTCTATACTGGGCTATGAGTCGGACTGAAGTAAATACTAATCGTTCTCCATTCCTACTTCTAAAATTAAATCTATCCCTGGTTTTAGTATCAACCCAGGAGGACAGATAGGTTTGTTTCTCTCTCTACAAGAATACGACATAATTTTTAACTGCCTTTTACACAAAATATTTCTTTTGTTGGGAGTACAAAAAATGGAAATTGAACATGTGTCGCTGCAGATATGACCATAAGTTCATATGATATGTTTGTCATTGGTTACTGAGAGCTTGTCATGAAGTGACGTAAGTGAAACGTCATACATTCTCGTAAAGCTTAGTGTAGACTAATTAGGGATATGGACTAAAACTGCGTGTGGTCAATTCTCGCATCGTTCTCGAACTAACTCTCAGAAAGTCTCTATCATTACGAAGTATAGGAAGTGATTCTTAAGGAACATATCTTATAAACTTACGACTCACCATGTAAATTTGTTCTACGGCTCGACCAGAATTCCAAGTATATATTGTATTCTTGGTATTTAAGTCTAAACCTTGACAGAAAATACCTTCAATAAAATCCTGGAATTCAGTGATGGAATTTCCGATATTTTGCGCCAAGAAGGCGAAAAGAAACCACAGTACTTTAGAAGTGGAATTGAAAAAGGTGAACAATAGATTATCAATTACTTCAGAACCGCACAAGACAAAGGTAGACACGTCATTGTCGGAAAAAATCCCATAAAAAATCGTATTGAATCGTTCAAACGCTAGATCTTTTTTAGAACAAAAATCCATGCCCTCAATAGTATTCATTGCTAAAGTTGACATTGTGACTGCAGTGAAGATTATAATAATGTAGCGTCCGTTACTGCTCTGGTTCACCGGATTACGGGTGCGAATTTTCAGAACGAGTTGACGGTAAGCTTCGTAGTTCTTCAAAACGAACACTTGAGCTATCAGAATGATGAGGACCTTCATGGAATTGAAGAGCAAATAAAAGACGTTCTCAAAATTCGCATTTATGGAATTCATAGCGAAAAAACACCTCAAAAATATCGCAACACCGTACACGAATGATATGGTATACCATATTATAATTGTTCTTTTGCAGTTTATAACAAATTTTTCTCCATAACAGTCCTTTTGTCTCGCTGTACCAATTGTTTTAATATCAAGTTGTGGCTCTACCAAGCTACTAATGGAAGGACGTTGGACTAGAACCATTTTTATGTTCGGTTTGGAAACGTTTGGCTAATAAATAACCAGGTCAGGTCAGGTCAGGACTTCGAACGTGGAATAAAAATAGAATTATTATTATTATTAAAATATAAGATTGATTGTTGGGTGTGTCTCGTAAATAAAATATGAACCGAAGAATAAATGGGCGTTTCTCTTCCAATATATTTCACTTCAAAGAAAGAAGAAAGTGTTTCGAAGATGAATGCTAATAAAGAACATTTTGTCAACAGAAAATACTCTTTGAAGTAGATTACATAAGTTTGAGTATTGCGTGAGAGAAAAACAAAACACCACGAACTACGCATTCACGTTGAAACAAGTTGGAAAAACCAAAATATTACCTCTCCGAGTCAAAAGGAGGACTACTACTACAAACATATTTACCTAGATATGGAATTATTTCTCTTTTTTGAAGTAAAACTTTAAAAATTATTAAAGAAGTATTCAAAGCATAGCGAATATACAGTAAACCAGACGACATGTGGGATGGATAAAAGACCAGATGATGGTGGTGTTTAGAAGCCAGTAAAAACACACTGGTGTCCATTTGGGATGGACAAAAGACCAGACGACGGTGGTGTTAGACAGACAATGGAGTAATAGCCAGTGTATTTGGAATACAATTCTTGCAAGTTTCCGGGAAATGTAACTGCGGTCTGGAAATTGAGAGCACATTTGCTCCGATTTGCAAACTGCGAACGCGGTCCCCTGGGGTGTAACAACAGACAGGCAGAGAGAAACGTCAAAATTAGAACCTCTACGTGACATACGTCACTCGGAGAGGTAAAAATATACCGTTTGATATGTCATGTGACCATAGCCATTTCCATTTTCAATCGAATACTCACTTTCTATTCGAATTTAGCCCCTTGAAAAACCATCACTTGATTTAGGAAACTGTATTTGTATTTAAATCGATTATTCGATTTTCTTTTCAAATAAACATATTGTAATTCGAATAGGCCTACTCGTTTTTCTCTAAATGACAAATTCGATTTTTTCGAATCGAATACTAGATCCGAATAAAACGAAATATTTTACGAAAATTCCAGTGTTCATACATTCCTAGTATCTGGAACAATACATACAATATATTTCCTGATCCCCATAAGAAATATCAGAAGTAAGATAGAGAACTAGAAGTATCGAGGTAACCAAATTCTTCACTTGGTGAAAGTGAATATTCTTGATAACACACCAACAGTTGGCCCTCTGGTAGTGGTCTCTGAATTTTCCCTCCAAAACGTGAGACGCTCGCGGCGGTAGACGGCAGAACTAGATTAAAGTACCGGCGTGCGTGTTCCGCGGCTTTAGATTGAGGGGAAGGGGGTAGGAAATTTTTTTGGAACTCGACCAATTTTTCTTCTCTCTAGTGTAGGCGCTATGGAAGCGGCATAAAATCAAATTTGTTCACTTGTGCCAGGATCTATTACCATTTCTAGAGCACTTTACTTCTAGTCCCTTATCTTACTTCTGGAAATATCAAACAATTTACTGAAACAATGTTAATTTTTTTTATTATAAGCTTCTATAACGTCTCTGGCTTTCTTAGGCAAAATCTGTAAAATATTTTTGAGCCACAACTTCCAAAGGGACTTCTCCAAAATTTGGTATGCATAAGTGATGACAATACATATTTAGAATGTTGAATAATTTACAACGAACCATGAGTTTTCTGCCAACGCGTGCCTTTATTAGTCAGTCTGTTAGTCAGTTAGAACCTCGATTTATATAGGTACAGATAGATTTTAATTATTGAAATTTAAAGGATCACAAAATACAGCTTAAAACAACAATCACCATGCAAAAATTTACTAAGACTAACGTTTGTTAAAATCATGTACGACGGTAATCAAATACTGTAATTATTTTCATCGTTACCCAAAAAATTCGAGTGTAAATATACATCATTTTTAATGTGATCATTTTAAAGGTCCCGAAGACACCAAAACTACTAGATAAGAAATTAAAAACCCAATAAAAGACAAGCAAACGCTTCTGGTAATCGTGAAAAAACCAGCGGCGGTCAAACAAGCATTATTAGGATTTACTCTTTTAACCAGTAAGTAGAGTTCCGTGGGCAAATGGTCAAAACTAGATCTTCCAAAAACGTCCAGTAAATCAGAACGAGCTTGTCGAACATTACACGGTATATTAGAAGCCACAAACGTCAAGATTAAAACCACAACGGGGGACTGAAGGTAAATCAAGATTCCGTAAAAATGACTAAAGCTTCCTAAGTAATAGTTGAGGGAGTATTTGATACATTTGAAGGCTGAAAGCAAGGCCTCAATATACCAGAACAAGAAAAGGACTCCTAACATCTTGTCAAGGGTTACGATGACAGCTTCAATCTTACAGAACGAATCTCGTATTGACGTTACTTCTTCTTTATTTACAACATTCTGAATCGATCTGATTTTATTAGCGAATCTTTTCACGTAATCGCTTACAGTTTGTATAAAAATAACTGTTACGATACTTAGAGCAAAGTTGTTGGTTTTCATAAGAGTATTGAAGATGTTGTCAATTGCTAATATGGGTCTGCCATAAGTTGGTCCAATATGGTAGCTCCTGCTAAAGTTAAATCGATACGCAACGCTATTTTGATCATCGGCATCCAACAAGGCGATAACGCAATTGGAAACATCCCAAATACAATTATAAATGGCGCTGATGGCGAAGATCCAGATACTTCGTTTAAAACGTTTCTTCAAGGACGATTTATCTTCCATCGGGTTCATTTTTCCAGTCAGCAGGTTGTAGACGGCATCCCGAAATAGTTGTCGACGCACCAGCACAACGATGCGCACGAATCCAAAGATTAAAGTGCGAATGCCAGAAATAGAGTAGATGAGCACCATGTTTGATTCACGTGATTCAATTTCTACGATGCTGAATACCTTATTTAGAAAATGTACTGTGAGATAGAAGATGTCGATGCTAAAGAGGACCACGATCAATCGACACAATCGGATAGACCATAATTTTTCTGGTGTATTTAGAGCTGTGGTTTCAGTGTACTTGGGTTTTTCTAAGGTCGGCATGACGAACTTTAATAGTTTATACGTTCAGAGTTTGGACTGAAACTCACGTTTCTCCAATAATAAGTTTCTAAAAGAACTGAGCCCGAAACAGAAATGTTTCACGGAGAAATTTTATTTGGGTGTGGTACAATAATGTAATCAAGTGTTAAATCGAATAAAAAACAATAATATTGGGTGCGGTTCTCAACTCTTTGTTGAACAATGATGACAACCATAAAGTTTTCAAAGGTTCTCTTAACTGTCACGAGTTGATTTACAAAACAATACAGTATTTGCAACATTAACTTACGACATTGTAACTTTGAGAAATGAAATAATAGGATATAATTCAGAAATTCTCAAACGCTAAGTAATTTCATCCTTACATTAGCCCTAAGGAAGTTCCGTTCATAGAATTGTTATTCACGCAATACGTTTTTTCACAGAGTTTTTCAGGTTGCCAGTTAGAATTCTCCGATGTCATAAGAACTATAAGATAAGTGACCAAAAACCCAATGAAAGATAGACAAATGCTTTTGGTAATGGTGAAAAATCCAGCGGCAGTCAGACAAACATTACTAGGATTCATTCTCTTAAATAGTAATGAGAGTTCCACGGGCAAATGCTCAAAACAAGATCGTCCAGAAACGTCCAGTAAATTAGAACGGACTTGTCGAACGTTCTTTGGTATATTAGATGCAACGAACGTCAAGATTAAAACCATAATCGTTGAATGAAAGTAGTTGAAAACAGCGTAGAAATGGCTGAAGTCACCCAAAGAACCACCGATGAAATATTTGATCCCCTTGAAAGCTGAAAGCAAGGCTTCGATGTACCAGAACAAGAAAAGGAGACCCAACATCTCATCGAGCGTTACGATAACAGTTTCAATTTTACCAAACGATTCTCGAAGTGACGACACTTTTGCCATACTTAAAACGGTCTCCATCGATCTGATCTTATTGGCGAATAGTTTAACGTAATTGTTTGCAGTTTGTATGAATAAAATGGCGAGAATACTTAGAGCGAAGCGGTTGATTTTCAAAATAGAACCAAATATACTGTCAGCCATTAATATGAGCCTACCGTATAGTGGTTCGATATGGCGGCTTTCACCGAAGGTCAACTGATCCACAATTACATTTTGATAGTCTGGTACCTGGAAGGCTATAACGCATTCGAACATATTCAGAGCGACCATAAATATACCGTAGAAAGTGAAAACACAAATATATCGTTTGAAACGTTTCTTCAATGATGATAGATCTTCAAACTGGTTCATTTTTCCATTCAGGAGATTGTGGAAAGAGTCATAAAATAGTTGGTAACGCGCCAGAATGTTGACACGCTCGCAACCAAAGACTATCATCCGAATGGCCGATGTAGAGTAGATGATCACCATGCCAGGGTTATTTTTCGCAATTTTTATTATACTGAAAATCTTGTACGAGATGTAAAATAAATCGAGGCTGAAGAGTACTACGATTAATCGACCCAGTCGAGTGGACCATAATTTTTTGGTAGAGTTTGGTGAACAGGATTTAGCTTTTACGGAGATCGAAGTGACCATCATGATGAGCTCTAAGAGATCTCCAAGTGAACTGAGCAATACGATATAATGCGGTGGAGAACTTTTATATTTATGGGCGAGGCACGAAAATACTGTTCCTTCATGGAAATTGGAATATGTTAAATGGAAAAAGAGGTTGGGTGGGGCAGAAAATATTGTGTGTAACCCTCTCCTGGAAGAACACCAATGACGTATAAATGTAACGGGTTTAAAGGTCTCCTCAAATGGAACAAGGTGATTTAGTTTAACTGATATACTATTATTTAATACGTGCCTAAATTAGGTAATTATTAAACGGATTTCAGTAATAAGATCGTCAAAGCATGAATATGTATAAATTCTTCTTATTATGGATTCCCATCTTTTAACTTCCACATGGAATTATCCACCAATCATGATGGTACCTCTTCATCAGGGAATCAATATGATTTCCAATCACCCCCACTCCACCCAAACCTTGTGAGAGAGAGGAAAATTCGTATTTTCTCATTTTGAGGCGCATGGGCAAATTTATCGCATGTTTGGTGGCCAGATTTTTGCAGTAGTTAGGCATTCATAATAGCAGAAGGGGATAATAGAAGAAGGATGACACTTTGTATCCTCTTAATAATACTTTAGTTATGTAACGTCATTCTTTCCAGGCTCACCCTTTTTGCTTGCTTTCCCGCTCATCAAGCTACAAATGGGCATCGCACCGTGGGGTCAATTCTATAACTGTTTGGTACAAATCCTCAGCAATCAACCCACAAACCTCATCTTGACATGGGACAAAAATTCACAAGCGCGTCTTACCAAATAGTTAAACGCTAATAGGGTATAAATGAGGGAACTATTTGTCGCGTAGGTGATTCGGTTTAGTAACCTTGCTCCAAATGTTCCGATGTTGGGAAGAGTGACGTTACACTTACACCGCTTTGTGGTACACTTCTCTCGAAGAGAAGTATTATATACTTCTGATAATACGTAATATTTATACATATCCATGGTCGGAGGCACTCGGAGCACAGCTATGCCTCTGGTACCGGGGAGAAAATAGATAAGATGGGGTGGAGAAGATAATTGGTGACCTGCAGCAATGAAAGTCTCCCAGTATACCTCGCGTTCGCCCCTTCCCTTCGGTTGGCGATTGTTAAGTGCTGCCACGTAGTGCCATTGTACTTGTATGAGAGCCATCTTCTATTTTTAAGACACAGGGGCATCCTTTACGTTTCCGTACCGTACGACCCTACCTAAACGCTGAGGATGCTGGTACGACTTCGTTGCCGTAGGTAGAAGTACAGAGGCAACGTTATAGGTACGGGGATTTTCACTTCATCCACGTGCTCCATCCCTCTCTCCTTCAAGCTGATTCCATCATCGAACACTAACACGACATCTAGTGTTTAAAAATGGAATTTTTATCTCAATTTTCCCGGTTAAATAATTCATTCGAAAACATTCAGCAGCGGTAGAAAAGCAAAACGGACAACAATGCAATTTAACTCCCGATTAAGTTGAATTAACTTTTAAAATCGTCTATTCTAGCTTAAAGATATGTTAAACTCAAACTTCATGGAAGTCACTGTCTGTAATTTAATTTAGGTAACAGATGTTTCTTTCAATAGTAGTTGCTGTATGACTTTTCTCGTTGTGTGTTAAAACATTTTTGGTTTGAGGGTAAAATACATTAATATCAATATGATCAATTTAAAGGTTCCGACGACACCAAAACTACTAGATACGAAATCAAAAACCCAATGAAAGACAAGCAAACGCTTCTGGTAATCGTGAAAAAACCAGCGGCGGTCAGACAAGCATTGTTAGGATTTATTCTTTTAACCAGCAAATAGAGTTCCGTGGGCAGATGGTCAAAACTAGATCTTCCAAAAACGTCCAGTAAATCAGAACGAGCTTGTCGAACATTACACGGTATATTAGAAGCCACAAAGGTCAAGATTAGAACCACAACGGGGGACTGAAGGTAAATCAAGATTCCGTAGAAATGGCTGAAGCTTCCTAAGTAATTGTTGAGAGAGTATTTGATACCTTTGAAGGCTGAAAGCAAGGCTTCAATATACCAGAACAAGAAAAGCACACCTAACATCTTGTCAAGGGTTACGATGACAGCTTCAATCTTACAGAACGATTCTCGTATTGACGTTACTTCTTCTTTATTTACAACATTCTGAATCGATCTGATTTTATTAGCGAATCTTTTCACGTAGTCACTTACAGTTTGTATAAAAATAACTGTTACGATACTTAGAGCGAAGTTGTTGGTTTTCATAAGGGAACTGAAGATGCTGTCAATTACTAATATGGGTCTGCCATAAATTGGTCCAACATGGTAGCTATTGCTGGAGTTAAATCGAAGGGCACCGCCATTTTTATCATCGGCATCCGACAAGGCGATAACGCAATTGGAAACATCCCAAATGCAATTATAAATTGAACTGATGACGAAGATCCAGATACTTCGTTTAAAACGTTCCTTTAATGATGATTTATCTTCCAAAGGGTTCATTTTTCCAGCCACCAGACTGCAGCAGGCATCCCGAAATAGTTGTCGACGTACTATAACTATGATGCGCACGAATCCAAAGATTAAAGAGCGAATGCCAGAAATAGAGTAGACGAGAACCAAGTTCGATTGATGTGGTTCAATTTCTATGATGCTGAATACCTTATTTAGACAATATATTGTGAGATAGAAGATGTCGATGCTGAAGAGGACAACGATCAATCGACACAATCGGATAGACCATAATGTCTCAGGTGTAATTAGAGTTGTTGCTTCAGTGTATTTGTGTTTTCCCGAGGCCGGCGTCACAGACATAACGAGTTCTAGAAGTTTATACGTTCAGAGTTAGAACTGAAACTGACGTTTCTAAAAGAACTGAGCAGGAAAGCGAAATGTTTTACGGACAAATTTTGTTTGGGTGTGGTACAAAAATGAAATCAAGTGTTAAATCGAAATAAACAATAACATTGGGTGCGGTTCTCAACTCTTTGTAGAACAATAATGAAAAACAGAATGTGTTTAAAGGTTCTCTTAACTGTCACGAGTTGATTTTCTAAACATTATATTATATTAAACAATAACTTGAGACGTTGTAACATCGAAGAATGAAATAGTTGGATATAATTCTTAAATGTGTATTAATTTCCAAGAAGCGGTTATCATTAAACCCTTTTCACGAGTTGGCCATAGCATCGTCTGCTTCCAGTATTTGAAACCAAAGACTTTAGATAAGGCCATATTTTTAAGTTCTTTTCGAGCTTTCAAATCTAATTATTAAGAGAGAAAGTGAATCTTTTCCAAACATAGTAGTTACGTTGAATTCAAACAATTGTATTTAATTCGGAAAAGTGGGGCTCTATTTCGGATCGCGATGGTTCCAAATCGGAACATGTTGGTTTTAAATCGGAACACAGGTTTTAAAAACTGAAAACTGACTTTCAATAAGGTTAATAAGTTTATTATCTTTATTTAAAAATAGTGCAATTAGGGTACAAATTATTATAATCTTTTTGATCATGCATGGCCAATACAACAAATAAAATATAGCAAATTCTTCATTAAGTTCATTTAAAATTTATTTTTCTTAAATGTATTCTCAAACGCAAAAGTAATTTCGTAATTTCATTAGCCCCTAACGAAGTGGTTTTCAGGATTATCAGTTGGAAGTCTCCGATGTCATAAGGACTATAAGATAAGTGACCAAAAACCCAATGAAAGATAGACAAACGCTTCTGGTAATGGTGAAAAATCCAGCGGCGGTTAGACAAGCATTATTAGGATCCATTCTCTTAAATAGTATTGAGAGTTCGATGGGAAAATGCTCAAAACAAGATCGTCTAGCAACTTCCAGTAAATTAGAACGGACTTGTCGAACGTTCTTTGGTATATTAGAGGCCACGAACGTCAAAACTAAAACCATAATCGTTGAATGAAAGTAGTTGAAAACAGCGTAGAAATGGCTGAAGTCACCCAAAGAGCCACCGATAAAATATTTGATCCCTTTGAAAGCTAAAAGTAAGGCTTCGATGTACCAGAACAAGAAAAGGAGACCCAGCATGTCATCGAGCGTTCCGATAACAGTTTCAATTTTACCAAACGATTCTCGTAGTGACGACACTTCCACCTTACTTAAAACGGTCTGCATCGATCTGATCATGTTGGCAAAAAGTTTAACGTAATCGCTTACAGTTTGTATGAACAAAACGGCGAGAATACTCAGAGCGATGTTGTTCACTATCAAAATAGAAACGAAGATGCTGTCAACCACTAATATGAGCCTACCGTAGGGTGGTTTAATATGACAGCTTTCTCCGAAGGTCAACTGATCTAAATAGGCACTTTGAAAGTCTGGTACCTGGAAGGTGTTAACGCGTTCGGACATATTCAAAGTGACCATAAATATACCGTAGATAGCGAAAACACAAATATATCGTTTGAGACGTTTTTTCAATGATGATAGATCTTCAAACTGGTTCATTTTTCCATTCAGGAGATTGTGGAAAGCGTCATGAAATAGTTGGTAACGCGCCAGAATGTTGACACGCTCGCAGCCAAAGACTATCATTCGAATGATAGATATAGAGTACATGATCACCAAGCCAGGCTTATTTTGCGCATCTTTCATTACACTGAACATTTTGTTTAAACTGTAGAACAACATATAAAATAAGTCGAGGCTCAAGAGGACCACGATTAATCGACACATTAGGGTGGATTTTGGTGCACAGGATTTAGCTTTCACGAACATCGGAATGACCATCATGATGAGATGTAACAGATCTCTTAAGAGAAATTTTATATTTGTAGATGAGGCAAGAAAATACTGTTCTTTATAGAATTTAGAATATGTTTAATGGAAAATGTAGTTGGGTGAGGGAGGAATATGTTGGGTGTAGTTCTTTCCTGGTAGATCAATACTGACGTATATGTGTACTGCGTAACAGGTTTAAAGGTCTCCTCAAATGCCACAAGTTGATTTATTTTAATTGATATACAATAGGTAATTATAAAAAGAGACTTATGTAAAAAGAGCGTCGGAACGTGTCTCTTGCCTCTGATAACCACCCCCCACACTTCAGTGATTAACTTTGTCTGTTTATATTTTGGCTCCATCCACAAATTTTGTACAACGCGACACCTAGTGGTTAAAAATTAAATTATCTCTATTTCCATTTCCCCGGTGAAAATAATTCATTCAAAAATAGGCAGCAGCGGTAAGAAAAGAAGGTAATGTCGAAAAACATACGCATTTAATTATTTGAGCCTTTATTTCTTGCTAGTTTCAATGTACTTTTAAAAGGGTTCGCTTGACAGACAAAAAGTAATTTACTGGTTTAAATAATAGATAAGGAAGGTAATATTTTCTGTTATTGGTTTTTCAACGAAAGAATCAGAGGTTATACATTGTCGTGGTACACAATAATATTTATTATGGAAAGTAATGGAAAATTTAGTCAATAAAAACATTGAAAAAGCATGGCAGTTAGGGTGTGGTTCTTAACGCCAAGTCAAGAAAATGTTTACAAATATCATAAATAACAAAATAATAAGAGGTATAACACTAACGCTTACCATAAATGCTAAGTGAAAGGTTTGTTCCTTTGTGATAATGCATGGGGATTATGGGCAACTCTAAAAACCGTATTAATTCTCCATGGAATACATACATATAATAGGAATAATAATTTCTATGGGGGATTTGTGGGCTGGGCTTGAGAACTATCCGTCACGCCCCATAATTCTGACGTATTTCTAACTGTAGATTTCATTGTTTGGTATCAACGCGAGGTCAAACGCGCGCAAGGTGCAAATATAGATTATTCAGGATGTGAATATCGTCATTCGTAATAATTAATCTAGCTCTTCCTTCAAAATCCTCCCGGATACGTTGAGAAAACGGCTACACAATGATTCCTTTTAGATATGTGTATTCCTGGTTTTACATATTGGCTCTGCCTCACCATGGGTAGCTCGATGATAGTTCCGACAAATGTGGGGAAATCCTAAGACCATTAAACACTTTTCGACTCATAGATCATGTTATGGCTATGGTTTGAGCCGAGAATGTTTCGATATTGGTCGCGGCGTGGCGCTAGAGAGACGCCGTATCTCCATTCCAGTAAATCTGTGTTTAATAGCCTTAGTTAATACTAATTATTACTAATTAATGCAAACAGTTATAATATATTCAATGGTGTTCTTGATCGATAAAATGTTATTATCTTTATTATTAATTGGGGTGATAAATACTTCTCAATATAACAGAATGCTTTCTTTATTAAATTGTACATTGTCACTGGGGTTATAGTAGGTTAACAGAACCACATTAATTATTTTGTACTCGTTGAAACATTAAGTAGAGGGTTTCAGTAGAGCCAAGAGTCAACTCAAAACATAACGTCAACAGGAAGCTTCGTGATTAAGGTGTGAACTAAATATTATGGCCATAATTTAGTTGAATAAAAATTCTATGTTATTTTAGTTAACAAAATAGTTAGCCGTGCAGCTAAGAGACAAAAATTTCAATATTGTATAGCTTTAATATCCTTTCGTATTTATTTCTATAAATATCACAAATTTAACTAGTTTCGTCATTAGTTATAATCTTATGTACAATGTATGTACTTGCATATATTGTTTCAAATCCGGCCATTTTTAAATGTTTGAAACGACCCAAAAATGATTTAGCCAAAAACAGCGCACCGATTTCAAATTACCCGGCAACTAACTTCATAAATTTACTTGCAACTATGTGATCAAACTGATCATCGAGAGAAACTAATTACCAAAGCAGTTTCTTGAAATTGCTTCGCGAACCAACTTAAAGCGGGTTTGAAGGCTAGTTTCTAGTTTTCAAGGTATTTTTTTTTCAGTTCCTTGTTATTTTATATTTATTAAATTTATTCTCAAACGCAAAGTAATTTCGTCATTACATTAGCCCTAAAGAAGAAAATTTCATAGAATTGTTATTCACGCAAAACGTATTTTCACAGAGTTTTTCAGGGTTGCCAGTTAGAAGTCTCCGATGTCATAAGGAGTATAAGATAAGTGACCAGAAACCCAATGAAAGATAGACAAATGCTTCTGGTAATGGTAAAAAACCCAGCAGCGGTTAGACTCGCACTATTCGGAATCAATCTCTTAAATAGAAATGAGAGTTCGAAGGGAAAATGCTCAAAACCAGATCGTCCAGAAACTTCCAGTAAATTAGAACGGACTTGTCTGACGTTCTTTGGTATATTAGAAGCCACGAACGTCAAAACTAAAACCATAATCGTTGAATGAAAGTAGTTGAAAACAGCGTAGAAATGGCTGAAGTCACCCAAAGATCCACCGATAAAATATTTTATCCCTTTGAAAGCTGAAAGTAAGGCTTCGATGTACCAGAACAAGAAAAGGAGACCCAACATGTCATCAAGCGTTGCGATAACAGTTTCAATTTTACCAAACAACTCTCGTAGTGACGACACTTCCACCTTACTTAAAACTGTCTGCATCGATCTGATCTTATTGGCGAATAGTTTAACGTAATTGTTTACAGTTTGTATGAACAAAACGGCGAGAATACTTAGAGCGATGCTGTTGATTTTCAAAATAGAACCGAAGATGCTGTCAACCACTAATATGAGTCTACCGTACGGTGATTTAATATGGCGGCTTTCTCCGAAGGTCAACTGATCTACAATGGCATTTTGAATGTGTGGTACCCGTAAGGTCATAACGCATTCGGACATATTCAAAGTAACCATAAATATACTGTAGAAAGCGAAAACACAAATATATCGTTTGAAACGTTTCTTCAATGATGATAGGTCTTCAAACTGGTTCATTTTTCCATTCAGGAGATTGTGGAAAGCGTCATGAAATAGTTGGTAACGCGCCAGAATGTTGACACGCTCGCAACCAAAGACTATCATTCTAATAGTCGATATAGAGTGCATGATCACCAAGCCAGGCTTATTTTGCGCATCTTTCATTACACTGAAAATCTTGTTTAAACTGTAGAACGAAATAAATCGATGCTGAAGAGAACCACGATCAATGGACCCAGTCGGGTGGACCATAATTTCTTTGTGGAATTTAGTGAACAGGATTTAGCTTTTACGTAGATCGGAGTGACCATCATCTTGAGCTCTAACGGTTCTCTAAGAGAATTGAGCAAAACGATATAATTTTTATTGGAGAAATTTTATATTTGTGGGCGAGGCACGAAAATACTGTTCTTTCATGGAATTTAGAATATGTTAAATGGAAAATGTTGTTGTGTGAGGCAACAAAATATTGGGTGTTGCTCTCTCATGTAAGAACAATAATGACGTATAAATGTAACGGCTTTTAAAGGTCTGCTTAAATGTCACAAGGTGATTTATTTTAATTGATATACAATTATTTAGTACGTACTTAAAATAGGTAATTATTTAAACGGATTTATGTAAGAATATTTGGGAGCATAGCTCTGCCTCTGATAACCCTCCTCCCATAATAGGTACTTGGCAATTCGGGCTTATCTCCGCCCCCAGCGCCATTATGGTATGTTTTTTAAACAGAATGATAGCTATACCCCGGTATAAGCCCCTCCTCCTGGCATGTTTTTAGCACTAGTGGAAGGTAGCCTGACTTTGCATGACGTAGTACTGCCAAGTCCCTATTCAGTGAGGAACTTTGTCTGCTTATGTTTTGGCTCCACCCACAAAGTTTGTCTAACGCGACATCTAGTGGTTAAAAATGGAATTCTTATCTCTATTTTCACGGTTAAAATAATTCATACCAAAAATAGGCAGAAGCGGTAAGAAAAGAAGGTAACGCTGAAAAACATACGCATTTAAACATTTGAACCTTTATTTCTTGCTTGTTTCAATGTATTTGGGTTTTAAAAAGGTTGGCGTGACAGATATAAGGTTATTTACTGGTTTTAACAATAGATATGGAAGCTAATATTTTCTGTTATAGGTTTTTTAATGAAAGAATCAGAGGTTATACAGTGTCGTGGTACACAATAATATTTATTAAAGGAAAGTAATGGAAAGTTAAGTCAATAAAAACATTGAAAAAGCATTGCAGTTAATGGAAAATATTGGGTGTGGTTCTTAACGCCTAGTCAAGCAAATGTTTACAAATAGTATAAAGAACACAATAATAAGAAGTATGACACTTGCCCTTACCGTAAATCTAAATGAAAGGTTTGTTCTTTTGTAATAATGCATGGGGATTTTGCGTTAAATCGGGATGCCTAAATTACGGGCTACTCTAAAGAACCATATCAAATTAAATTCCATTCTTAAATTTTTGAAACGACCCAAAAAAGCACACTGATTTAAAGTTACTAGGAAAATAAATAAAATTTTCTTGCAACTATTATAGCCATGTTCATACTACACTTCAAGTTTGAACTTAATAAATTATAAGTAGTTTACAACGAATGCTTTCTAATCGGGTTTCCCAGCTTTATATATTTCTCGAAGATAATAGCACTAACAAATAGGTAACTAAAAATCCGATAAATGAGAGACATATACTTCGAGTAATGAGAAAGAAACCGGCAGCACTCAGTGCATTCTCGCTGCTGCTCATTTGTTTTGACAACAAATAGAGCTCCAAGGACAAGTAATCGAAACGCGACCTACGGGATGTGTTCATCAACGCAAATCTCGACTGTTCAATGTTACTTGGTATCTTTGACGCAACGTACGTTTCAATCAAAACGGCGAGTGTGGATTGAAAAAACATAGAACCCGCATAAATGGGGCTAAACACGCCCAAACCACCTTTCGTAAAATACTGTATTCCATTGAAAGCTGAAACCAAGGCTTCGAAATACCATAAGAAAAACAGCGCTGAGAAGGCGTCGTTAACGTTTCTAATGTCTGTCTGGATGCGCTGGAAAGTGTCATGCGCATCTTTAAGAATTTCGTCGGTTAGTATAGGGATGGAATTGATATTTTCCCCGTATATTTTCACACGTTTAGCCAGCGTCAACGATAACAGTAGACAAAGTGCCAATAGTGCAATGTTAGCGAAATTGAACGAAGTGTAAAAGAAATTGTCAACTAACAGGGCATAGCGACAAACAGTTTCACCCATAAGATTACTTGAACCAAAGGTAACTCTATCAACAAGTTCGTACAAAAATTCTGGTGCGTGGAAGGAGAACAAGGCTTCGGTTATGTTCAAAGTTAAAATAGAAAAGTAACACAATACAAGTACGACGATGCAACGGTTCACACGCCTCTTCAAAAGTCTCTTGTCTTCGTAAAGGTTGAGTTGGCCAGTAAACAGTCGTGATGCCACGTCACAAAATACTCGACGACGGACCAGGACGGTTAAATGTATGGATGTGAAGATCATAGCACGAACTATCATGACGCAAGTGTCCAAGATGCTGCTTCTCATGACGACAAGGCCCATGACGTAGGATGCGAGACTTACGATGTAGAAGATCAAGTAAGTCAGGTTCATGATCAGCCATGCAATGATGAATTTGATGGACAGAGACCACGTTTTGGATTCGTTCAACACGAAAGGGTTCTCGGCGGGTTTTGCAGGACGGCTCGACATTGTGGTCCGTAGTTCGGTAATGCATGGATCGAAATGCGCTTGGCAATGAAAGCTGGTTCCACGCTCTATCGAAAATTGATTGTATACTTGGGCGTGGGCGAGTTCGATCCATTATCTATATCTACAGTATAAGTTCTTACTGGCTGATAATAAACGTCCAGCCTTAAAGGGACTGTAAAGAAGGCAGCGGCGGGTGGGTAAAAATTATTTGAAATACGTCACAGGCACCACGTGACAACAAGATTACAAAGACTCCACATGGAGTGGGACTGGACACCTAGTCCATGTTTTTTGCGAGATTCCAGCGCCGATTGTCCTAAGTAGTATAGCTTTTGAAATAAAGCGAACTAAGCTTCTTTGAACCACGCCTTTGCTAAGTCACGTGCCTCTGACGTATTTCAAATAATTTTTACCCACCCGTCGATGCCTTCTTTACAGTCCCTTTAAAAGCTGAAATTTTGCAGTGACGTTACTCTTAAGCAGTATGTACTCGCTAAGAATCATCATGTTGTCGCTAAACACTAAATATCTGCGTAATAATGTTTTTCAGAAACTAACCATTTTTACAACAATGCTTAATTGGGGGTTATTCATAAAGCAAAAAGTATTACGAGTTATTTCCAGCTAGAGGCAGTGCGAGTTGGCTTGTCTCCCGCGTTTACTGAACTCGCGGGCTCCGTCTAGAGTTGACTCTCGGTGTGAAGGGAATAACCTAAGATAGCAGCCTTCTGTGTTGGTTTGAATCGGAGCCTCCGAAATGAACTAGGCCCATGCGTGTCGCTAAGCGAGAATATTTTTTTAACCAATTTAGTTCGCCGTGGTTTTACGCTTGGGGGCGCTTATACTACCGTAAAATAAACAAAGTTCAACCCCGTGACCCTGTCGACTGCTTAAGTATTTGGGCCAAGGTCGCGGATTGTAAGTATACGTTTTTAATACTCTTACTGAATTATTTTAATTGAAATAATTTATATTGTTGTCATCAATACAATCTAACCGAAGGATTCAATAAAAAGTGAATAGCCCCAAAAATATTTACGTTAATTTTAGGATGAAACTTTTCACTATCATAAAAATTTTATGACTGACCCCTAAAATATCAACGATAATTTAAGGAAGACCCCTGTCACAACGGTAATATAAGTGCCACCTCCTACACATATATGGTGAAAATATTTTCCTTAACAAACTGGATATTTCCCCACATAAAATGGGCCTAGTTCATTTCGGAGGCTCCGTTTGAATGCAATTAATGGAACCGTCTATTGGGTTTTGTTATTCATCTATACTACTACTATTAAATTCTAGAGGGCCGGTAGGCCCTTCTAGATAAGAACCCACACCCTCCCGTAATGTTAAAGAAATAATTCACAGATTTTAGGCTTAGCGTCCCATAGAAAAAGCATGGGATTTTTGGTGTTCCACTCCATCGAATAACTCAGAAACTACTGCGAAGTTAAGGTTCAGAACACTTTTGAATTATCAAGCAACTATGGAATGTTGAACTTCTGAAGTTTGATTAAGAACAATTAAGTCTAAGTATTTTATTTTGATTAATTTATAAATCATGGTAAAACCGTTACATATATTACACTGTTTGCATAGCATTTATTCTGCCTCAAGCGGGTTTGTGGCGAATAGGATAACGCTTCTGCATACGGAGCAGAAGATTGCAGGTTCGAATCCTGGCAAGCTCGGTGTTTATTTTTACAGATCTTTTATACATCATAAAAGAAATATCCTATAAATACAATGTTTGGATATTTTTTTGCTGTTACAAATACGAGCATGTGGCGTAATGGATAACTCGTTTGCATTCGAGCAAAACATTGCAGGTTCGAGTCTTGGAACGCTCGTTGTCAATGTTTGATGAAGATTCTTAGTATAAAGAAGGAGAAATTCTTAAATAACAAACTTTCAATGAAATGTGCGCGTGCTGGCGCATGGTTTAGAAATAACTTTTTTTAAAATCTATACAAAATGGTTAACTAAACTTTACACTGAGAGATGTGCCTTTGCTAATATATTGCTGTAAAGTTTTGTTGTGAAAAAAGTACACCCCCTTGGTTGCGAAACCTTGGGTCTAACTCTGAAAATTCTTTTCACGTCGTAATGTTAAGCTCCGTAGAGATTAACATTAAGAGTTAGGATTGAGTATATATAGAAAATCCCAGACGCGATTTTCTAAATTATGGGTCATTTAAAATTTTATTGGACAAAGTTCAGTGTGCTGTTTTTATTTCCGGCCCAGGTCAGGATAGGTGTAACTATCTCAGGGCCGTAAATAAGCACAGGACACTGGACATTGGCCAATAAATATTTAAAATGTTCCATTATATTTATTTAAAACTAAAGGGGTCACCGGACGGTTGACCAGTAAACTTTTCCGAAGTTTTGATGGCTTGAACATTGATAAAGGATGCGCGTGAAAAACATTTGTCGCTCTATAGGATGTGCAACTCCCTATATTAAAAAGTAGACAAGTAGATACTAGCGCCACCTGGCTACCAGTGCTGGAAAGCATCGCGTGAAAAATAAAATGTAATTAATACAAATTAAGGCTGAAGGAACAGATATTATATAAAAAAGACTTGGTTTGCCCAAGCCTTAAAAACAAAACGATAAGAGTTTTTCCAGTTGACTGAAGCGTGGATATTATTTTTTTTCTATTGAATTTTAAAGACAATCCGTATTTTACTTCTCTTTAGAATTTAATTCAATCACCTGATTTTACTGCTAATGGATTAGTTTCCTATAAATTAATTGAAATAAAAAATTACTTATCTCAGATTTTTCAACAACAATTCCATTTTCCTGAAACATTTTATCGTGCAGCTATTATTTTGAGGGATATCAAATTGACTCTTTCTTTTTTAATTACAGGGAATTTTCCTTTCAAAAGGTTTTAAACAAATGAAGTTTTCATAATGTTGTCAACTAAACAGCAACTCAACCAACACTTCTAAAATTTTCCCCACAAGTACTGATATACACAATAATTGTGACTGTGCTTAAAGAAACTGACCCCTTTATAAAATATAAGAAAGGTGATAACAGCCCCCTTTTGTATTCGAAAAGACCGCATATAATACATTATTAATGAGAGCATTATTTGAAAACTAAAGTACGGGGGTTAAGGAATGTCCAGTCTTAGATTGGAGGAAATTACGATTGCCACTCTTGAAACGTTCCACTTTCTCTCTTGAAAAGAGAACATTTCAGAAAAATGGAATTGTGGTTGAAAAATCTGAGATAAGTAATTTTTTATTTCAATTAATTTATAGGAAACTAATCCATTAGCAGTAAAATCAGGTGATTGAATTAAATTCTAAAGAGAAGTAAAATACGGATTGTCTTTAAAATTCAATAGAAAAAAAATAATATCCACGCTTCAGTCAACTGGAAAAACTCTTATCGTTTTGTTTTTAAGGCTTGGGCAAACCAAGTCTTTTTTATATAATACTATTAAGTAGTCGTATTTAATCCAATAAGGTAATAGTCGGTGACTTGGGGTATAGCCAAGGCTACATAAGCATCTCTCTATGAGCCAATCACCTGGCGGGACTAGCCCAGCACGACAGTGAAGTTTAGAAGGGGTAAAAAGGCGAGGTCCTTATCAAATATATTTTTAATTATAAAATGAAAACTATTATTAATAATTTAGTAACAGATATTCTACAGTAATTTGAAATTATGGGCCTAGGATCCGCCCGGGCTTCCCAACTAGATGGATTTCCCGGGCGGATCACTCAACTAATGATAATGAAACAGACGTTTTTGTGATTACAAAAATGAGGTTCAAAAATATTTTTCAAAGAGACTCTCATATGTTTCTTGGCTTGGGTAGTGCAACAATACTTTTTATCCTTATCTAAAAAAGATTTGATGGTTCTTTCCTCTAATCTCCGATATCGTGAATTTATTAATGTTTACCGCTCTTGTACATTTTTGTATAAATGAACTTTTTAACTATTTTTAATTTTTCGGAAATAAGGAGAACTGCACTCCGAATTGAAGGTTCTATTAAACTCAATTACAATCTATTTGCTGGTAACACAGTTCGTTTCCGGAAGTTAGGTGGAATTTTGAAAAAAGGCGTCTGAAGTAGCATGGATGAAAAATGTTACTTTTTTTCATCCATGGAAGTAGGGAGGAGTTTATCCCGTTTTTAGATAATTGGTAGAAGGTAAAAGGTACGACGTCATGTAACGTCACTTAGTCATTCAAATTGGAATTCTTCCCTCGCGTGTTGATGGCTTTCAGTGTTTGGTCTAGAGAAAATGCAGTGCAGTGTTGTCAGATCCTCCGTGAGCCAAGTTTATCAAGTACTGATTCAAACTGAACTGTTACTCTTTCTCTCTTCAGTTTTTGGCTCACCAACAATCTGGCAACATTGGTGTGAAAACTATGCATAGCGACGAAATTTAGAAGTGTTATCACAAGTTTAGACTATTCATTATAGGGACAAATTTTCGACCCATTCTCGTGGACTAGAGTTTGTTAAAGTCGCGAAGAGGTCACGCGTATAATTGTCCGGTGTGATTTACTAGTCCATCAAAGCGATGTAGGTTGTTTGTAGTTTGTTTCGAAGTGAAAAGAGTCACCATTGACAATCAGATTCTATGATAGCATATTTTGGTTGTCTTCCTGGGCTTGGCAGTTGCAACCTCAAACCACCTAACCCATGGGATGGACAGTCAAAGCCGTGTTAAACCCGTGTTAACAAATGGCAATGCGTAGCTATTTATCGCCAAATGTCCCGTAAAGAAAAACTCGTCTGTAATGATTCGGGGCATTTTTTTAACCAAGGCTTAATGTTAAACATACTTTATATACAATACCAGAGTGATATTTACAAAAAAACTAACTTGATATATCGTTTATGAATCTTTAATGAGAGAAAGGCTAAAATAAATAAATAATATAATTCATCTCACTTTTATAATTCAGTCAGATCAGAGTCAGATTTTCTCCCCATATCGGTGACCTCTATACTCCTCATAAAACAAAACGGCGCGAATTTTACTAAGGTTTGGTGAAAAACTTCTAACATCCGCCGCCATAGCGCTAGTGTCAGGCGTTGCTCTAAGCAAACCTAGCTCCCTATTCAGTTGCCTGTTCATGGGTTAGGTGGTCTAAGTTGCAACTCTAGTTTAAATGTACATACATTCACGTTTAAAAAGAATACATTCATAACAATACTCGTACACTTATCTCAACTGTACTGAGTATCGAATAACTGAGAACTGAGTCAATAGCTCGATGGCTGTGGCTTATGTTAATTTTAGGGGAAATCGAGGCTGGAGGATCTCAAAGTACGTCGTCATCGCATAAACCAAACTGAGTGGCTTAAAAGAGAAGAGAAAGATAGCTGCCACATTCAAAATCATCAGTGAGAGGGGAAGATATAAACCTCTATCGTATGCATTGTTAGTGAAAGACGAAGTTTTATAGTTAATCATGGCCGTAACTAGAATTAATGTGATCCAGAATTTCATCTGGAGTGTTATACTCCTTGTATTTGACATTGTGAAATTATTTGTATCAAATCTGACTCCATACAGTTTGAAAAACAAGAAATCGGTTAAAGGTAACAATTTCGGAAAAATTTTATTTTTACTGGAAGGAACTTTAGAGTCTTTTGAAGGAAAAATAGTTAAAAAAGATTTAAATTACGGTAGGCCTATTTTTGTTTACTGTCGGTCGGAGGATGTAGCATCATGGATTTATAATAGAAGCTTACGCGTAAGCTTCTATTATAAATCCATGGTAGCATAAGGAGTCTTAGTGTAGACCGTTTCGATTTAACGAGGTCTGAACTTGAGATTTTCGAGCAGATCTCTTGGCCACTCATGTGATATTTCTAGGAACTAGTTATTATCTATCTGTAGTTATTATAGATGCAACGCAGATTATGAGCCGATACTCAGTTGATTGGTTAGTTAGTTAGTTCTTTTGTTAGTGTGTTCCCACCAGATACACGAAAACCGTTAAATAAATATTTAGTACAGGAGACTTCATGGATTCAAACCGTAAAGGGGGCAATGATTTTGGAAGTCGAAAAATTCTGGCACTTTCACACTTTAGAATTTTAGTATAAAGTTCGCTTTGTTAAAGAACTTTGACGTATTACGTATTCGACGTGTAAATTACCGTTTTTCGAATGATTTCACACATCTGATTGTAATTATTTATTTTATCCAGAGAAATTTAAAAATGTTAAATTTTATCTTTCAAGGTGAAATAGTTCTAGTCACGGGAGGTGGCAGTGGATTCGGACGCTTACTATCAATCAATTTCGCTAAATTGGGAGCAAGAATCGTCGTATGGGACGTAGATGAAGCCGGTTGCCAAGAGACAAAGAAATTGGTGGAGAAAGAAGGTTCCAAGATCGACTGCTACATCGTGGACGTCTCGAACAAAGAGGAGGTCTATAAAACGGCCCAATTGGTCCGGGAACAAGTAGGAGATGTCACCATCTTAATCAACAATGCCGGCATCGCCCACTCCAACTTTTTCCTGAATACAACGGACGCCCTTTTGGAGAAAGTCATGGCAGTCAACACAATGGCTCATTTCTGGACCTTGAAGGCCTTTCTACCCAACATGATTGACAATAATCACGGACACATTGTTTGCATATCCTCGGTGGCGGGTCTTCACGGCATACCACGATGTACAGCGTATTCCAGCTCAAAGCACGCTGTAATTGGGCTGATGGATAGCATCTCGCTGGAATTGATTGAACTGGGTAAAACTGGTGTTAAAACGACCATCGTTTGCCCCTTTTTCAGCAATACCCCACTTTTCGAAACCGTTTTCGATGGACTTATGCCTATGATTAAACCGGAAACGGTAGCTGAAGAGATTACCAAAGGGGTATTAACGGAAAAGGACTTGGTGTATATTCCAAAGTCAGGCAGTATTATTGGAATATTCAAAGTTATTTCCACCAGAAAAGCCTTATATCGTGTGGGAAAGTTTCTGTGTGGTGACTCTCTTTGGAACACCATTAAGATCAAGAAAGTGTTTAGCGAACAGGATGAATAGATAGCTAAAAACCTGAAACGAGTTAAATATTCATGCCTTTACTATTAAGTACCTAATTGAAATTTGAATTTATTGTTGGTATACTGATTTACTATAGTTATATAAAGGTTAAACGAAATCGAAACTTGTTATCAAGGTCAATGGAACGTGGTCATTACAGAATCAATGACATAAAAGTGTTACATTTACGTCATCTTATACGTTTTGATTAACTTATGGAAAGCGACGGATTAATTAAAAGAATGACGCAAAGATTAATTAAAGTAAAGCCAAGGATTAATTAAAAGAAAGCCACGGATTAATTAAAGAAAAGTCACGGAATAATTAAAAGAAATCCACGAATTAATTAAAGGAAAATTTTGTATTTTTGGTTTGTAATTTTTGAAAGAGCATATAAAGTGACTAATATTTAAATTATAACCATGCATCATTTACAAAATTAGATAAGATTGAACTTTGCACGCTCTAGTTTATCGGAAGCCTAATCCTACCAGAGAGAATTTATAGTAGGGCGTGGAAACTGAGGAATATTATGTAGCTTAAAAATCACGTGATCAAAAAAACTGGCCAGGTCTATTTCCGGTATAAAAGTTTCCGACCCCTCCCTCTAGGGCGGTTCTAGAATGTTGCGGGAGGGTCTCTAGGGGAGATGGACACAACCTTTTTAGGGAAAGGGAAACTTCTGACTTAAAATAACTCCAAATGGCGTCAGTTGCACTCGAAATCGCAAACCCTTATTGGGTAATTGTACAACCAACAGTGATTGAGGGCAAACTTTAAAAATAAAGGAGTGTCACGTGACCGGAAATTTACCTGGCCAGTTTTAGCGTCGCAGCCTACTTGTTCGAGCTACATTGTATTTAGCACTGTCAAGGGCAAGAGCTTCCTCATAAAATTTAAAATAAGAAGTAGTAGGGTGTCTACTAAGATGAGCTTTTTTGAACAAACGGCTCCTGCCACAGAATTACCTATACATGTGAAGAACTATAGAGGTTGAACATATAGATAGCCTTTACTCAATGACACTCGTTTCTTTCAATATTATCAGAAGTTTATAATACTTCACATCGAGAGAAGTGTACTGTGTACCACAAAGCGGGGTAAGTGCAACATCATTTTTCCCAACACCGGAACATTCGGAGCAAGTTAATCTAAACCGAATCACACACGCAATAAATAGTTCCCTCATCATTTCTCTATTAGCATTTAACTATTTGGCAAGACGCGCTGCGGATTTTTGCCCCACTTCAAGACGAGGTTTGTGGGTTGATTGCTGTGTATTTAGTGCCAAACAATTACAGAATTCATCCTACGGTGCGATGCCCATCTGAAATTTGATGAGCGGGAGAGCAAACAAAAAGGATGAGCCTGGGAAGAATGACGTTACACAACTAAAGTATTAAAGGGATGTACAATCCGTTATGTATGGGCGTGTCTATAAGACTCAAGAACTATATTTTTTAGTAGTAGTGTTACTATTTCCTGGAGTAGTGATTAGGCTGTCGTCTGCTTGAACGTCTGTTTCTACGGTAGATGCCCATTCCCAATGCACTGATAATGCTACGAACTTCACGCATGCTCAGTAGAGCTATATTTGATGGAAGATAAGTTTGATATAGGCCCCGCCCATACATAACGGATTGTACATCCCTTTAAGACGATGCATAAGACGATACAGAGTGTCATCCTTCTTCTATTATCCCCTTCTGATACTATCAAATATTATTATAAAATTTGTAAAGACAAAAATCTCCCACAAAAAAACCACGCCCAACCAAAACCTGCTTAAAGATTTTCTCTTCTCCTTACTTCACAAAAGAGCCAATCACAATGAGTTAATACGTTTGATTCTCCTTCTTAATCGTCCACTGGTATGGAAAAGTGTTGTAATTATTTTTACTGTTTATTTTATGATGGCATACTACGTCATTTGTGCAATTAATAAACTACTGACAGAACGAAATTGAAAAAACAATATGGTAAGACATATCCTTCACAATCTCTTGTTATTGAAACCTTGCGTTACTTCTGTATGAAAAGTATCCTTACTTTAAATGAAAGTACCCAATAACTTAACTAAACTAAATCTTATTAAATATACTGAGCTGGTCAAATAAGAATGAATTACTAAATACCCCAAAACGTTGGAAGTCACGCACCGCCTTTTTTAAAAGTAAAAGGCCTAACTTTACTTCAAAATTGAAGTATCGTAAACATTCCTTCAGTTAAGCATGGTTTTCATTTGACCGAAAAAAACTACTTTTCAGCTGGACGTAAAACATCAGATTTGTTTTTTACGTTGTCGCCCAACGTTATAGCGTTTTCATTCAGCGTAGTTCATGCAAATAATGGAACCAAGGTTTAACAGATAAACTGAACATTGCACCAATTGCGACCCATCTATTGTCTTTCTCTTTTGGCCTTTGTAATCTTTGTGTCCCATATCATAAAGATATGGATGGTTCCGAACCTCTTCAATAAAACTTTCACCATTGAACTTCGGCATCCTCAGGGATTTGCACTAGTAAGTGACTCGATTAAGAACGCGCTGAGCGTTAACGTTGAACGCGACCGAAAAAAATAGAAATCTAATATCGTCATACTCAACGTAATTTCTATCCACCGTTTTTTTTGTTTTTTTTTTTTGCGGTTGTCGCTTGACCTCGGATTTACGCCAAGTGAAAACCATGCTTTAATATCACCAGATACAAGTTGCCAAACTACTGGAATTAATTTTTCAACTTCTTTCCCATGACATGTTAAGCGTAGATTTACAAATATGTGGCTAAAATATTTAATTAATTTTCGTATGGGAAAACAGTTAATCGCTAATAAACACACTTTCAAACGTGCATAGCAGTCAGTTTAATCACGTTCTAACCGTGATTTATCCGGGCTAATCAATACTGAAATAATTTTGCTGTTTAGTCTAATTAATTGCTTCAAGGTCCCTTCGCTTTAAGGCAAGGAAATATTTTACGTACAGTTGTTTTTTTGATTCAAATAAAATATTTTTCTCAAATACTTCCTTATTGTTCATAAATGGCCAAGTAATCTTCACTTAAATAATAGCCATATAATGAATTTAAATAATAGCCATATAATGAATTTAAATAATAGCCATATAATGAATTTAAATAATAGCCATAAAATGAATTTAAATAATAGCCATATAATGAATTTAAATAATAGCCATGTATAATATAAAAAAGTCTCTCTAAACCCTATACCTTGGCTTAGCTTTTCAACTAAGCGCGGACTTAAGACCATTAACATTGTTAATGGTCTTAGGTCCGCGCGGACTAAGATAATTCGTATATAGTGGAAAATACGCCCTATTGTACTGGTAATAACAAACAAGTTGGGAAACCAAACTAAGCCTCTCCGAGTCGATACCCAATTAAGACGTTTTTCTTAAATAATTAAACAAATATAATTGATATTAATTATATTAATAGTAATTAATTTACCTTTATTCTAGTTAAGTCGTTTTAAGATAAGTTATTCCAAAAATCATTTTAAACATAGCTATTGTTGACGTTTGAATTCTAACGTATGCCTCATACCTCTCCGTGACGTTAAGCAGACGTTTGGTACTTGAAAAAAAAAAAACCATACTTTTAAGGTATAATTGGGGATTCATATAATTTTAGAAGCAGGAACAGAGAACAGGGTAATTTGGGCGCGCCTCAAAGTCCACGACCCCCTTCCCCGGGAAGGGGGTGTGGAATCTCCGGAGAGGCGGGTCATAGCGACAGAGGTAAAGAGTAAAAACGTATTTTTCGACGTCCCCGTCAGCAACGTCATCAAAACGTAGTTTCAGTGATAGCCAATAAGATAATTTAAAATTTCCGTTACGTGTTGAAGGGAGGGGCTCTATACTGGGCTATGAGTCGGACTGAAGTAAAGGCTAACCGTTCTCTATTCCTGCTTCTAAAATTACATGGATCCCTGGTATAATATTAAGTTGCCTTGAAATTTAAAATATTGGCTTTGAATATATAATGATCCTAAAGTTCTCAATAATATTTGTGGCTATAATTACCATAATTATTTTTAGTGGTCAGGTTAGAATACAGGGAATGGTCATAGTAATGGGTGGAGACGGAAAATATCTTTGAAATGACCTTGAGGTGTAAAATTAAACATGAACATTATGAGAAAAAAATTAACTACCCTATTAAAAATATATGTAATTATTAATAGGCTGAAAAATGTTTTGATACAATCTAAACTCAAAAACTTACGAAATTAGTGGAGAAAATTTTATAAGTTTAATATTCACAACTTCATTTTTAATTAAATCGGAGAGAGTGCATGAAGCCATGAATACAAATTCTATGGAGAGACCTTAAAGGGAGGGCGAAAGGGAAAAATCGAATGATTTTATAACGATTCTTCAACTAATTATAAGACCAGGAATACTCGAGGAATACATAGATTTCTTCTACCAGAAGTCCATTAAATTAGCTAATTTAATGGACTTCTGCTTCTACTTGGAATATTTAACAGGTCGTTTTCTGGGCGTATCTGCTGGAATTAAAAGGGAGGGAGTGTTGAAGTCGTCACCCTTGACGTCACACCTAATGTATTTGAAATTAGAAATTACGTGACATCAAAAGCGCATAGATCAGAAAGTGAAGAACATTAAACCTTTCCAGCCTTTAGCAACGGTATTCGTGTAAAATGAGAAGCAAGGGGGGGACAAATGGGTGGTTGGTGAGCCTCGTTTTCAACTACCAATCGAATCAGAGATATATTAGGTCATCGTTAATGTCACGTGACAAGCGGAAAGTAGTTCGCGATGGTAGCGGCTCCTGGGGATAGTGGGGAATACTATTGAGAAATCGGCTGCTTAACTAGGCTTAACGGTTGTTCTATAGCGCTCTTTCGGTTCAATCGTCGTCGAATTTTCAAGTTTCGTTAAGTTGAATTTTGATATTGTTTTTCATGCATTCTATTGCACCTTTAAGTTTTCCGTCTTTATCAATCAGGAAAAAGTCATCCTTTTCGTAGCTTTCTAAAATATTTGCTAAATTCAAATCTGACATTTTGACAAATGTGCCGATTCCCGACTACCTAAATGACTAGATTATATTAAGCCTTGGAATTAAACTATAGCAGACGACATGAAAATAAAGAAATAAGTGAACTATATTTTCGAGCCAACTTACGCATGTACCTTGTGTAAAACTACGCGAAAGTAACTCTCCGCCGCGGCATAAGACCAACTCTTCCCATCGCTCTGTAAGGGGGACGGAAATCTTGAATCGACTATGGGGGAACTCATTTTTCACGTTGCGGTTTAGGCTTCTCGTTCTTCACTTTCTGGTTATCTATGCGCTTTTGGTGACATCAACGTAGAGATTTGCACCTACAGACGCCGAAGCCAAATATCAACATCAACAGAGTTACGCAAAACATCAAAATCGGATTGCAAAGCCTTAGGGCTGGGAAAAAATGCCTTATTTAATTGAAATTATTAGAACATTTATTTAAAATATTAAAATACGAGATACCTGAACGTCAAAGTCATGACTCATTTCACACTTTCTAAAACGGCGAAAACCTCATAAGTTCTCCTTCCAAACCGATGACGTAGCAAACCGCGACGCTTGTCCTATACATTGGAATAACCAATGAAACTTGAGGAAGTCGGAGCTGGTCGTTTATCAAAGTTTAAAGGCCGACTTCCAGCGAAAAGAGTTCTAGCGAACTGAAAACCGAGCATTGAGACTAACAATGAAGCGACCGCCGTGCCGATTTTCGATTCCCCGCTGGGGTAAAAGATGGAAGGGTTCTAGCTAACTGAAAGCCGTGCAATGTGGTTCTAGCGAACTGAAGATGAACAATAGAAATCCTTTTAAATTTATTTCCTCTCGAATTTTTGCTTTCGCCTGAAGGAAATTCTCTATTGTGTATATCTAGACCCACATTGCACGGCTTTCAGTTAGCTAGAACCCTTCCATCTTTTACCCCAGCGGGGATTCGAAAATCGGCACCGTCGCTCCATTTTTAGTCTCAATGCTCGGTTTTCAGTTCGCTAGAACTCTTTTCGATGGAAGTCGGCCTTTAAAGCCCTTCCCTTTACGTTCAATCAGATTAATATCTGAAGTCTATGACCGTTAAGGATTCCAAGTATCTACGTATTCTCGTGGATAGTGACAATCTTCTCGACTAAGAGAGGTAACATTTTGACTTCCAAACTTGTTAAATAGACCTTTGCCACAAAGCGTATCACCCATAGCGGAAGTCAGTATAAACCACTCTATTAATACACGCTTCCATACTTCCATGTATTTTTACTTCATGGACGGCTACTTTTATAGTTTAATCGTAATGTATTAGGAAAAACAATTAGGTGTAACGTACCAGTGTTGATACTTCAGAAAGGGGAAAAAAATACACTCACTAGACCCTGACCACATCGTTTAGAAATTTTCGTTGGTGTTTATTCTAATTTGAAGATACGCTATTGCGCAAATTATATCAAGTGCCAGAAGGAAACAGTTTCCTTTTCATCGACTGAATTCGTTTAGTACAGATCACTACAAATACAGTGCGCGGTTTCGCTATATCGAAATATATAGAATTTTTCACAAGAAACTGATGTCAAAACTTTAGTTCTAAAATTTAAATTGAATTTTAGAACTATTTACAACTAAAAGGTAAAGTTATTAAAACATTTTATAAGACAAACTTTGTAAAATTATAATTTTAAAGTAAAAGAGAATAGACACTTTTCAAAAGTCGAGGGTTTAATAGAGGCTTGTTTTCATAAGATGTTCCATCCTGTATGTGGGCAACAAAGACGTCAGATATGACATCAACCAATATTACTTTGGTGGACTGGTTACTTTGAAGCCTTAACTAAAGTCTTTGTATTCAGATACCGGATGTTCTCTCTTAACTCTAAAACAAGCAAACGATACTAAAACTAAGGTTCTAAATCGGTAAATTACCATAGTAATTTACCAGGGTAACTGTAATTTACGATTTTCTCGGGTGAATTACGAAAATGGTAATAACCGTGGTAATTAACCACCGAATTTTTATTTCTTTCGCCTGGAAAATGGTATAAAAGCTGCATGTTACACCTATATATTTTGCTCTACCCGCGCATGCGTACTTATTTGAAAAAGGAAATAAAAATGCTATAAAAAGTGATATTTTTTCATTATTTAGCTTAAAACCATGAATATAATTTATTTTTGAATTTGGGTAAATTACCTTGAACCGGTAATTTACGCTGTAAATTACAGCATAATGTATCATTTTCCAAAATTACTGTAATTTACGCAATAAATTACGGCGTAATTTAAAATTTTCCAAAATTACTGTAATTTACGAACCCTAACTAAAACCCAAGAACAACTAAATTCATGAATTATGTCACTCTTTAACTTAAATTGAATAGTTTAGAGAGCCCTGACATGTACAATATAATATTAGAAATTAGATATGAGTGTAAGCATAAGTTTATATGATATTTTCCATAAGTTTGTCACTCTTTACTGAGAGCGTGTCATGAAGTGACGTAGGTGAAACGTCATAGATTCTCGTAAAGTGACGCCTGGTCAAGACTAAATAGGAAGATGGGCTGCAAAACCGAGTGTAGTCCATCTTCCTATTTAGTCTGTATTAAGCCTTTGACAGCGCATCACCAGGCGTCGCTTTACGGGAACCTATGACCTACGTCACTTCATGACAAGCTCTCAGTAACCAGTGACAAACTTACGGATCATATCTTATGAACTAATGATATGGGCTTATAACACCCATGCAGGTTTATCTTAACGCGTCACATTACTTTTAATTGATATTAGCGTGTGTAATTAAGGAAACGTTTCTTAATGAAAATGCATAGATAGAATTACGCGATATTTCGATGGTGCAAGTTTTAATTTGTCGAAGAAATCTTAGATTATTTTGAATTTTTCGAGACTCTTCATTACGCAAATAGTCTCGTAATTATTGAAATAATCATCGACTTGATTATCCCTTCACCCTTCATTTAACCAAAATTAAATTTGAAAATTTGTTCATTAACCATAAATTGATTTAAAATAAATGGTTTCGCTTGATATCAACTTATCTCAACGCTCTCACCAGCCCTTATTCAGAAGGAAAAGACAGGCCTATAAGGACGTTAAAGGCCGACTTCCATCGAAAAGAGTTCTAGCGAAATGAAAACCGAGCATCGAGACTAACAATGGAGCGACAGTGCCGATTTTCGAATCCCCGTGCAATGTGGTTCTAGCGAACTGAAGATACACAATAGAGAATTTCCTTCGGCGGAAAGCAAAAATTCGAGAGGAAATAAATTTAAAAGGAAATTCTCTATTGTTCATCTTCAGTTCGCTAGAACCACATTGCGCGGCTTTCAGTTAGCGAGAACCCTTCCAACTTTTGACCCAGCGGGGTTTTGAAAATCGGCACGGTCGCTTCATTGTTAGTCTCGAACCCTTTTCGCTGGAAGTCGGCCTTTGAAACATTTGCTATTTCAAAATATGGAATACCATTAACCTTCAAAAAAGAAGAAAAAAAGTTATTTCTTTATAAAATATAAATGTGATAAAATACCTTATACGGCAAGAAGTCGAATATTAATAACAATAATTAAATTGCTGTGCTTCTCCCGTCACCGTAGTCCACATTAAAAATAAAATATGCAGGGTGTTTCTGATAAGTTGCTGGGCCTAAATTAAGAGCGATGTTCTTTGGGAAATCGATTTTGAGCTGAAAATGTTCAATGATATTTTGCCGTCCGGGTCAC
This sequence comes from Phalangium opilio, assembly GCF_054372755.1. Classification (NCBI taxonomy): domain Eukaryota; kingdom Metazoa; phylum Arthropoda; class Arachnida; order Opiliones; family Phalangiidae; genus Phalangium; species Phalangium opilio. The sequence continues at coordinate 9,035,910 of NW_028324151.1, forward strand.
TGTTTTCCAGTTATGATTTGAGTGTTTTAGGGGTCGTCCGTAAAATACTCCAATCTTAACTTAAAAATCCTATAAGATATACGGTTTGTTTCTGAAAGCTCTAAAGTTGGGCCTAAATTAAGAGCGATGTTCTTTGGGAAATCGATTTTGAGTCGAAAATGTTCAATGATATTATGCTGTCCGGGTCACTTTTTGGGAGTTATGATTTGAGTGTTTTAGTGGTCATCCGTAAAATACTCCAATCTTAAAGGATCGTTATCACCCTATTTTGGCTCGGACTTAGCCGACGAAATCCCCAAATTTTACTTTCTGTACTCTGGCGCACTTTCTGAGTAGTGGCAGAATTCAGAAACATTTTCGTTTCCCACACCCGTCTAGAAATTTTTCCCTTCCAAGAAAGAGTTTCGCAGTAGGATTTGGAGTTTTCGGATGGAAGGAATAGAGGTTTTTTTTTGCCCTAAGGTATTTCAGTTTAAGTTGGGATAGCAGTCGCAACAGGGGGCCCACGAGTCTATGGGTAGGTCTATTAATGCTGGTTTGTTATTCTGTCGTTCTTATCTATGGGCAAGGTCTAGTGAAACAAATTTTCTTGAAACTACAGAACCAAAAAAAAAAAACTCTTTGTACTTCGGAAAGGGGTATACCACGCCTTACAGATGTTTATCATTTATTGAAGGTAAATAGGTAATGGGGTGAAAGCATTCGACCCACACTTTCTTCAGAGCACCGGCTTGACAAATTCTAAACACTCGTCCCCTCCCCTGTGATGCTTTGAATTTTCCACGAAGAAGCAATAGAGACGTTAAGCAACCTTGAATAGTTTAACCTCAACAGTGGACATAATTTAGACGTTCACAAAGGTATTTAGGAATGGTTAGAGGTTTGCTTAACCTTTCTATACAATAATTCTTGGGATTTCCCTTCCCATGGATTCCGAGTCTGCAGATCAAACTAGAGCGGTACTCTTTACTAGACCTACGTACCTACCTATTCTGTTATTTGCGACCCATATTTACTTTTGATTATTATCAAGATTTTACGTTTTTTAAAATCTCACAGCGAAGCTTCGAAAATTTGTTGAAGGCCTAGTAGTTCAATATTCTACAAAATGCAAAGCATTACAAATACAGAGCCGTGTAAGTGTCGCAATGCTTGTACCCGACCACTAAATTATGGTAGCGAAAAAATTACGCGAGGAGGATGTTCTTGCCGCGCAAATAACTTGAAATGTACGCGGGAATGCAAATGTGCTCCAGGCAAAATCTCGTGTTCAAATAGGGATAAAAACAAAGAAGAATTTGAAAAGGACGAAGAAAGGGGAAATGTAAGTTAAAATCTTGGCTGTTAATTGCCCACGTTAGAGCAAAATAGGGGTAAAAACTAAGGAAAATATTTATTTGCAAATGTTTTGTAGGTAATATCCAGCGATGAAAGTTCTGAAGAGGATTTATTTGCAAATAAGGCTAAATCAACGCGAAAAAAAATTAATTTGGTGGAAAAAAAGAGAACCAATAACAAAACGCCCCCTTCTTGCAACATTCCTGGTAAAAGTTCCTTTACAGATAGGTTGAACGCGGATGAAATAAATACTAACAACGAAGTTTGCGATGCTTTACAGCAACACAATGATGAAATAAATGTAAGTCTAATCGCTTTCATTTTCCCTATTACATTTAACATTTCTTCTAAAATATAGAAAGCCGCTTCAGAGGCAACCCGTGAACAGTTGGAAGAGTATTTTCGGGTCACAGCGAGACAAATACCAGAGGCTCTGTCAATTTTACATTTTGTGCCAATGTCGAATGGTAATCACGATTGTCGGCGAAGTTGATTACTAACCAATCAAAAGTTCTTATAAAAATCATATTACTAAATAGATGTGCAACAATCGAATGGTGAAAGAAGCCTGATCGTTCTAGCAGCGGGAGGCGATCCACCAGAACCTTTGTTTTATGCGCCAGGATCTCTCAAAGGAGACAAAAAAGATAAATGTATCTGTGGAAATTGTCGGCCTATGCCAACAGAAGACGAAAATGTCTGTTGCAGACAACGTGTTTGTAATTCTGAAAGAGCTATGTTCTTTTTAATGTGTTTATACCGTCCACTTTTATACGTGAGCATGCGATTTCGAAATGAAGCGGCCATTCGACGAGGTCTAGGCCCAGAAAATAATAATTTCAGGTAGGTTATATACTTTACAATTGAACATAAAGATAAGTTCAAAAGACATATTGATTGTTTAGGTATCAGGCATATCGAAATTACACGCTAATGGAATTTGGACGATTAGGCGCCGGAAATCGCATTGTGATCCCAGCTTGCTGCGTGCTACGAATTCGGGCAGCATATCCATCTCCAGATGGTCAATATGTGCCATTTAGAAGGGGGGTAGTTCCGATGAACTATTGAACTTTTCTGTTTGTAATATCAAATGAGTGTTTTATTTGTAAAATCAAATGAGTGCTTTCGTTAGTTAAATAAAATAAGTTTTTCTGGTTTGAATATCAAATGAGTATTTTTATTAAAACAATTTAGTGTGCAACGACCTCAGTTCCACATAAACCTGGCTAGGTATATGAAATTAAAATCTTGACATGTGCTTAGCTAGTAACTCCTCGTTAGGTGGCTTCTCCATCATACTTATATTGCTAGAAATGTGACGGGGATCATTTTCTCCCATGAAAGAAGGGTCTGATACATTTCCCTTTAATAATAGAAAATGTTCAAGAATGAGCTCCTGAAGGAATTGCAACGACCAGGGTGAAAGGTTTATAAAAATAAAACCTTTCCACCTAAGACATTTGCGAACTGTTACCGGTTTTAAACTATCTTACCACGTAATTTTCCTTTTCTACAAAGATGCTTTCAATCAAAGAGTCTATGTAATTGTATTGTTTAGGCTCAAAAACCTTCCCAACGTTATAGCTTTTTGATTTCTTGCTATAGAAGTACCTATACCTAAGCTGTCCATCTTTCGTACGGGCCTGTTTTCGATCGGCGTGTTGGTTGTGGTCTATAGCGGCTAACGTTACTCTAGCTTTATAGCTGTCCCAACTAAATTAAAATATCAAAACCTTAGTACAAAAAATCCGTTTTCTGAATGAAATTTGAAGGTTCTTTTTCACCTATAAAAATTCCGTTTAGAGACATACGCAAGCATAAGATTGTGAAAAACTTCAACGAATCCCGTGTGTCTGTTACAAACGAATTTAAAATTAACCGAGTCACTCAAATACTATCACCACTAACGATAATACCTGAAATTTACGTAGTATTCTAAATTTTTTTGGAAATTTTTGTTCAGCACAATGTCTTCTAGAGCTTTATACGCCTTCGAATTAACTTCTAGCCATTTTTTATCTCGCTCTTCTGCATTTGGTAACGGTATTTCATGTGCGCATGAGTACCCGGCGCCAAAGTCCGTAAGCCATTCATGATAATCAGTGACGTGGTTTAATACACTTTGAAATGAAGCCTGCAATTTATCCACGTCACCTTCGCAATTTCTAGCACAGAACCAAAAATGGTTTCTAATATCAGGCGCCCACTTCACTAGTTCCTCAGTGGCCTTCAACTTTCCAGCCTTTAAAACATAAAAAACGCATTCACTTATCATCATAAGTTACAATAAAGCAATTCTTATTGGTTCAATTTCTCAAAATTTTTAATAAATAGGGGTGACACATACATCGGCAATTTTGGCTCTAATATTCTTTCCAGCATGCCATGTATCTAAGGAATGCGTGGCATTTTTGAATATCCTATCTGGCTTTTCTAAAACACCGCATGATCAAATGGAATTATTCTTTAGTTATTCTCCTCTTGGCGTTTGTGATTTCTTTACTTACTCATTTCAACCTTAATTTTACAATGGGCGTCCGTGACAACTTCAGAAATAACAATACTGTTATCTTTGGCTAATTCCATTATTTCTTTGGCAGCCCTTTGAAAACCTATGAACTCCATATTTGGACTTTTCCCATCGGCTTCTCTTACGTCTACTGTAGATATTGCTAAAATTTTGTTTGTTTCACAATCAGCGAACGTGTAAGTGCAATATGTTGCAGAAAATCCGGGAGAATCATTCCTTCCGTCCCCAGCAATTAACAATTCTTTCCCAGCTAACTTTATAAAAAGCTCGTTTTGCATATTTTGCCAATATTGTAGTATCGCTGGTTGAATGAAGTGCCTCTGATACCTATCCGATTTAAAGGTTAATTATTGTACTTATATTATAAATGCGTTCTCAATTGATTAATACCGATAAAATGTGTCATCAGATATAAGATGAATTTTGGCAAATCGCGCCCATTTCTCAATTTTTGCAAACTCGTTGCCTGCTAATAAAACAGCACTCGCTAGTTTGATATTTCCAGAATAAATGCCTCGAAAGTTATCCTGACTTTCCCAAACTCCCTATTATAATTTAAGTCTTTCATTATCATCTAATACCGATAAAAATTGTCAAATTCAATCGTACATTTTTGTGATTCGGTCCTGATGCTACAGCAGGACAATTATAATAAAATATTAGCGCAGATCCTCGGAAAACAGAAGTGTATCGCAATGGCAAACCGCAATAGCATTTCAATCCGAAAGCCTGTTTTACCAATTGCTCAATCTTATCCAAAAAAACCAAAACCATTTCGGCATTTACAGCATCTTTTGGACAAATATTGGGGTTTCTAGGAAACTGAAATGAATAGGTATAGATATTGTGCGAACAAGCGTTGCCAGTCATTCGTGAGTGCAATTTAACCGCTTTCTACAACAGACTGAAAAACTTGTTCGATTCAGTGATCATTCAGTTCCGATTCGGAACTGAATGATCACTGAATTGAACTTCCGAACTCGACATGCTCTAACAAAATCCTGGCAACCCTGAAGCGCGGTTAATGGTAAGAAACGAGGCGGAAATTTCTCTTGCCTCTTTAGCGCGCACTATATATATCGACCATTTTAAAAATAGTTTCAATTCACTCAAACGTAAATTTTGTCTAATCGAAAACCGTTTTAATACCTGATCAGTTAGATGCGCGCAATCATCAGTTAACAATGGTGATCCAAAATTGGAGGTTACTCCACCAGTAGGACTAATGAACGAGTTATTACTCTAGATAATTATTCAGGTTAATTTTATTCCGTGTAATTATATCGTATTCCATCTTTTGTAATGGGTGTCCAATCCGGAGTGAGCTGTACCATGGTCGACAGTGAAAACGTTATCCGAGGGTAAAGGTGTGCCAGTTTCACTCGCTTTCAATGTAAAAATATATGGAGCGCGCTCTAGGGTTGGATACCCATTACAAAAGACACTTTGGGCTACGACTACTCATACGGTGAAATAGTATATATACATGATAATTTACCATTGTACTTTCATTCCTCTCAGGTGTATTTTTTCGAATTTCGCTAAATTTTTGAAAATGATTACCTTTTTATGCAGATAGTGTTATTAATTAATGGACCCTACCTAATAGGTGAAGTTTCACTATCGCTCTCAAAAAATAAACAAGAAACACGATTTTGATTTGCATCATTTCTCCGCCTACATTAATTGGCATATATATTTTTGAATTTGGAGTGAGGTGATAAATAATGTTTATAAACTCACAAGTTCGTAGATGATTTCAATCGTTTATTAAATCTGGAGGTTGGCGTTTCAAAATTAAAAGTGGAATTTTTCACACATTTAGTAGGTGTGGTAATTTGGAATTCGGGAATAACTTCGTATTGTGTTTCAACATCTGCAGTGCAAGTGAAAAAATTCTAGCTTGATATGATAATAGTCACGGTATTATAAATAAAAACACCTCATTTAAAAACAATGTAGGGAGAAAGATTTCTATTTTGGAAATATACCCCTCCCCCAAAGTTAGGGAGAAAGGGAGCTCTCTAGCAAAGACGTTATTGAACATTCCAAGAAGATAAACCCATTGGTATATATTAGTGATCCCTGGGGACACGCTATCAAAAACTTAGTACCGACTAAATAGGAAGCTGAACTGCAATAACTGAGCATATATATCCGGTCTGTCCCAACCTACCACTAGGTAGGGATGTAACATTACAAAGGCAGTGCCATACTTATGGAGCATTTAGGGTAAACTTATAATAATATGACTACGTACTAGTGAATACTAAATAATAACTGAAGTAAAATAATATAAGAAACCTATTACTTCTAATAATACAACATTTTGATGAATATTTTTAATACCTTTGGTAACAGAATATGTTTTAGAACCCTTTTTCTTTATTTCCATCTTCAAATATTCTAGTTCTTCCCTGAACCGAAAGATTATTTACTAAATTTAAGTGACTTGTAAATCAAAATTTTCTTTCGCGCTTACCATTTGCTGAACAAAAAAGATCCAAATTTTTCATTTGTATATCCTAACTTTTTCCTTTCCATAGACCAACGTTCAAATGTTTCTACGCCCAGATTCACTTTGTATACTTTTGATCTATTTTTTGTTTCCATATTATCCTAATTAATTAGCATAATTCGAATACAATACTGCTAGAACGTCAAATTGTCTTCTACACATAAAACTAAGAAAAAAACCCGAACTTACAACGCAAACATTCAATCAATGAACCGCAATAATATTCCGTGAACCGCGTGAAGTTATAAACTTTGGTCCCCGCGGGAAGGTAGGAGGAAGTACCAGACTTAGTAGGAATGGTAGAAATTATGGTTAGAATCCCCCCAGACGAGTCCATTCTCAATTCTCTAGAAAAGCGGCCGTTAATATCAATGCGGGTGCACACTGAAGATTTTTGTCTCTTTCGAGAAAAAAACGCTCTTAAAACACGAAAATATTTGTCTGTGTACACCCGGCTTCAGAGTGGGCCACATAGATGCAACCGCCATCTATTTCAGAAAAGTGAACTACGAAACGGAATTTTAAAAGTAGGGGGTGTGATAATGTTCCTTTAACTTAAAAATCCTATATACGGTTTGTTTCTGAAAGGTCTAAAGTTGGGCCTAAATTAAGAGCGATGTTCTTTGGGAAATCGATTTTGAGTCGAAAATGTTCAATCATTTCATCCATAAACCACTTCAAATCTAACTCGAAAGCGGTGACCCGGACGGCAAAATGTCATAGAACAAATTCAACTCGAAACTGCCCAAAGAACATCCCCTTTTATTTCTGGCAGATCTTTCCAAAACACCCTGTATACTGTATAATATCAGTTATTTTGTTTTGAGCTTCAGACTACGACTAATGAGCACCAATTCACGTGCCTTAAAGGGAGGGTGAAGTGGAAAATAAATAGATTTTTTATCGAATCTTCTACTAATTATAAGGCCAATCTGCATAGTGAAACATAAAAGAAATAGCACCGAGTGATTTTAAAATTACAATTAGTTTGAAATTTCATGGATAATTTTAAATAAGAACCTCCGACCAATCGCGCAACGCCCTGCCTTTTTATTAACAAAATTCTCGCGGCACGCTCCTTGCTGTCGAATGAAATTCATCGCGAGATTTGATAAAATTTGCTCGCGATGTGACAATAATAAATATTGTTAATAAAAAGGTAGGAGGGGCTTATTTCAAATTTATCCTTAAAATATGATTCTAATTTGAATTTTAAAATCATTCGGAGGTATTTCCTGAATGTTTCACTCGCAGACTGGTCTTATAATTAGAAGAATCGATAAATAATCGCTTGATTTTCCTTTTCACCCTCCATTTAACCCTTTTATTAATATAATTTTCCTTGCTACAATATTACGACAAATTTAACTAGTTTAAATTTTGAGTTACTAAAGTTTTCAGATTCTGACAGTAATTTATTGAAGCATTAATGGCATTAATTTTCCGACCTTCAAATTTCTCTAGGTTATTACCATTAAGATGGGAGAAATACCTGTCCTGAAGCATAATGGAATTATACTGGACGGTAATTCTAGAGTAAATCATCGTTTTCTCAGGAAAAAGGTAAGATATTCACAAAAACAATGTAATTTTCTTAATTAAACCCAATTATTACTTTATTTTTGTGGTTTTTTTCTTCTGTTTTCAAATGTAATTAAGATTGCTTGTCGATGTCGACACTGAAAGCTTATATATATTTTTTCCTGTACTAGTAATCGTGAATAGACAATTTCGATGAAGTTAAAGGAAAGACAGCGATGTAAAACGTTGACTTTCATTTCGTTTTTTGGCGCCCGCGCTGTAGTCTTTATGTATCATGATAGTGCGCAAAGACGGCAATGTATCAACCCCCCTTGCACGTCCCGATACTGAGGGCTGTCTACCTCCCCCTTTTTTAACTCGAAAAGGTCTATTGTTACATTTGTATGACAGTGATTAGCCCCTCGTTTCCCAACAAGACCATTTTGGTGTGATAGTAGTATCTAAAAGATAAGAGAATATTTAAAAGTATGTAGGCCTAGTGTTCGGAATTTTCAAACTTTTCACAATGAAACTAGCGACGTCGGTCTCCGAATTTGATAGACCTCAATGGTGCTTTTATGGCATCCTGATAGACGGATAATTTTATAAAAACCACCATCTAAAGAAAAAGAAATAAGCTTGGAAATCAGTCATTTGGAATTCATTTAAAGCGTCCATAAAATAAATGTACAATCTATCTTTATCTACATAAGTCAAAGTTCTGACTGTCTGACTGATAACCAACACCCAGACAAAGAAGTGATATCTAGTTAATTAGGGAGAAGGTATATGATGCCTAAGTATTCGCGCGCCATAGTCCCAGTCCCCCTTTCAAAATAGAAGGGAGGACGTAAAAGGAGGCCGGGTTATTTCGTCTCTCCTCAGTCGGAAACTACGTAATTTTCGTCATTCGCGTCGCACTGACGTGAGTTTTGAAGAACCAATGAGATTCTGATTGTAGTTTAAGGGCGGGGATAACTCCGGACCTACGTTTTCTCCCTAATAAACTAGATATCACTTCTTGCCCAGACCAAACCACTTCACCTAGAAATCTGAAATCTTGTAGCTCACAGTCATCCCCCTACCGAGCACGTACAGTATCCCCTTTTTCAAAAGTGCGCCCTGAGGGAGGGATACACACTTTACTCCTACTTTTTACCGCCACTAGTCTATGCCATAAGTTTATAAGATATGTTCCGTAAGTATGACACTACCTATACTTTGGAACGCTAGAGACTAACTGAGAGCTAGTTCGAGAACGACAAGCGAGAATTAATTTAATTTTGCAGTTCATCAATTTAGCCTGTACCATAAGCATATCATAATTTGATAACGATGTCTTATAGACGGGCTTTACGGCTTTCAGTGTTTAACATGCAGTCATCTTTCAATATGGCGCCCTGAAAAGGAACAAAAATGCCCTAACTGTTTCACCTAAAATTAATGACTGGCTTTTATACATCCCCTTTAAAATAGTCTATAAAAATAAATTTACGTGAATATAATTTAGGTATTTTCGGAGTCCTTGTAAAAAATAATCCATATCGTATAAGACTGCAAAAACCTTTAAATTCCGACAATTTAAAAACAAAATAGTCCTTCTCCTAATGCTTTGATAAATTATCTAAAATCGGTAAAATTATAAAAAGATGTGTACTTCATTGCTATTTCTAAAATACCCTTCACTTAATCATCTCCGTAAAAAAAGCATCGATACATAAGTTTATAAGATATGTTCCATAAGTATGACTCTTCCTATCGAGAACGACAAGCGAGAATCGACTACACGCGGTTTAGTTAGTCTGTGCCAGTGACAGCGCCTCACGTACAGGCGTCACTTTACTAGAATCAGGGATAGATTTAATTTGAGAAGTAGGAATGGAGAACAGAGTAATGTGGGCGCGCGTCAGAGTCCCGGACTCCCACCCCCTTCTCCAGGACGCTGGGGGGGGGGTATGAAAGAAGAGGCGGGTCAAAGCGACAGAGGTAAAAAGGAATTACGTATTTCTCGCCGTCCCCGTCAGAAACGTCACCAAAACGTACTTTAAGTGAGCCAAGAAGATAATTTAAACTTTTCGTTACGTGTTGGAGGGAGGGACTCCATACTGGGCTATGAGTCGGACTGAAGTAAATACTAACCGTTCTCCATTCCTACTTCTAAAATTAAATCTATCCCTGCTAGAATCTAAGTCGTTTCCCCTAAGTCACTTCATGACAAGTCAGACAAGCTCACAGAAACCAGTGAAAACCTTACGGAACATATCTTATGAACTAACTTACGACGACATTAATATTCTAGAACAGCAGTCGCGAAACAAGTTTACTACTTCTGTAAACTTGAGATTAACCTTAAACTTCAAGAACAAGCGCTTAAGCGATTTAGATCAAGTAATAATAAAATCGCACTATCCACGAATTAATAAAGTTAACAAGTAGTGAAAAACACGGTTATCTCTTTAAATACTGTTCCAATCAATGGTTTTTTTTTAATCAAAGAAAGCGACCTTGACAAAACGAAGGCATTATCGTTTCTGTTTTGACAATATTGAGCTTGCAGGCTCGAGGCAGGGAGATGAAAGATTACGTTTGACCTTGAGTCTCAAATCTCGTAAATATTCACCCTGAAATAGAAATTAAGAGAATCGAACTTAAATCAGAAAGCGTCGGAAGTCGAAGCAGCCAGTACGTGCTCTTCTAGAGTGGTGTTAAACAGGATTAAATTAAACCTTTTTAAAATTGGTTGTAGTTATCCTAGCGCGATTAATTTCAACTAGCTCATTTTAAAGGTAAAAATGAACCCATATTTTTATTAAAATTATAAAATTAGTAAAATAAATTAAAATTAAAACCGTATCGCAATTTTAAAAATTCACATCAAATTATATTAGAATATTTATTTTAATTGAAATACTGGCATAATCAAACCCTTTCAAAAATGTCTCATTATGTTTCTTAAAATGATATCAAATTCATATTTGGACCAATAAATAATTTGATCATTTCTTGACCTGATCTGGATAAAATTTATATTTGAACCAATAAATAATTTGATAATTTCTTGACCTAATCTCGAGAAAATTTATATTTGAACCAATAAATAATTTGATTATTTCGTGACCGATGCCGATATCAATAAAAATGTATCTGAATCAATAATCAATTTGACCATTTCGTGACTGGTCAACTATTCATCGAGTCAGAAGTGAGATGAGACCAGAAGTACTGAGCTAACCAAATTCTTCACTTGGCGAAAGTGAATATTCTTGATAACACACCAACGGTTGGCCCCCTGGTGGCGGTTTCAGAATTTCCCCTCCAAAACGTAAGACGCTCGCGGTGGTAGACGACCGAACTAGAATCAAGGAGCCGCGTCCGTGTTCCGCGGCTTTAGGTTGAGGGGAAGGGGGTAGAAAATGTTTTTGGAACTCGACCAATTTTTTTCTCTCTAGTTTTAGCGCGTGGGAAGCGGGATAAAATCCTCAAATTTGTTCACTAGTGCCAGGGTCTACTATCAATGCTAGAGCCCTTCACTTCTAGTCTCATCTCACTTCTGATCGAGTTATATGATTCAAACACCTGATAATTTGATAAAAATTTGTTTCAAATCTTTATGATTTATTTTTATACGAGTAGATTTCTTGTCCAGCATTGTTCTACTTTTTTTTGTAATTGAATTATACTTTCTTAAGATTTAAATAGGCAGAATTAGCTAGAAAGAAACCACTATGCCTAATATAAGTTTCATTAAAATACCCTTCAACTGTACAATTACAATTGTTGCTTATTTTATCTTGCTGGAGAAAGTTTAAAATTTTCAAACCCAAATTATACTGATTTTAAATTTCTAATTAACATAAAGAGTGAGATTATTCTCTAATACACCTACGGCATGAAGTTGAAATAACCAATTTTTTAATTTAAAGGCCGACTTCCAGCGAAAAGGGTTCTAGCGAACTGAAAACCGAGCATCGAGACTAACAATGAAGCGACCGTGCTGATTTTCGAAGCCCCGCTGGGTCAAAAGTTGAAAGGGTTCTCGCTAACTGAAAGCCGTGCAATGTGGTTCTAGCGAACTGAAGATGAATAATAGAAATCCTTTTAAATTTATTTCCTCTCGAATTTTTGCTTTCCCCTGAAGGAAATTCTCTATTGTGTATCTTCAGTTCGCTAGAACAACATTGCACGGCTTTCGGTTTGCTAGAACCCCTTCCATCTTTTAACCCAGCGGGGATTTGAAAATCGGCACGGTCGCTCCATTGTTAGACTCGATGCTCGGTTTTCAGTTCGCTAGAACTCTTTTCGATGGAAGTCGGCCTTTAACCTTAATTTCCAAAGAAGGATCATATAATATTTTATATGATTGCTTCTAGAAAAGTATTTCAACGACACTTAACAAATTAGCGAGGGGTGGCTCATTTTCGTGATTAAATGGAACTAATAACCATTTTCGTAACTTAGGGATATTTTACGGTACATTATTATTATTATCAATTTTATTATATTTAATTAATCAGATTAAACTCAAGAGTAACAAACTTCCCTTTAAATTTTAGACCCAAAATACTATTTAAATCGTTGAATATATTTTCGATATCAACAAGAACCCATGTAAGGCCTGAGAACGTTCAAAGATAGAATTGAGCTGTCGCTACGTGTTCTTGGGTTTTCTTCCCCCAAAGGTTATGAACTCATACGTTTTTAAACCTATAATGGGTTCTTGGTGTAAACGAAAACATTTGCATTTTAATTTTAAGCTTAATTTTATCATAAATCTATTTTACAGAGAAGAATGCAGAAACAATTAAGAATTCTAGCGAAATTCGTCGAGTTACTAATTGGTCTCATTCTGGAATTATCGCGCCAATTGATCCTGGCTTTGACACCATCGTTCCTTCGCGCCAAAAAGAATGTCCGAAACAAAGTGGTTCTAATTACGGGAGGCGGAAGCGGTTTCGGTCGTCTATTAGCGCTCCGATTCGCCGATCTCGGTTGTAACATTGTCGTTTGGGATATTAACGAAAAAAACGCCTTAGAAACGTGTCAATTAGTCAAGCGTAAAAACATTAGAAGTTTATGCGTCTGCTACGAGGTCGACGTTTCGGACAGGAATCGCGTCTATGAAGCGGCAAAATTGGTTAAAACGGAAGTAGGAAGAGTGGATATACTTATAAACAACGCCGGTGTAGCCACTTCCGACTGGTTTATCGATACCCATGACGAAAAATTACAAAAATTGATCGAAATCAACGCTATCTCGCATTTTTGGACTTTAAAGGCTTTTTTGCCTGACATGATGGAAGCTAACGAGGGACATATCGTATGCACCGCCAGTATCGCGGGATTTTCTGGTATACCAAAAGCGACATCCTACACGGCCAGCAAGCACGCACTATTAGGTATGAAAATTATAGTTTAAAAGGTATTTTTCAATTATACGGTGAATTCTTTTTCTCGGTGCGAAGCATTAAGGAAAGTTCAGGTAACATAAAATTATACCTTAAAAAGAACGGCTTTTTTTCCAAATATAAAAGTAAAAATATTAAATAAAATAAAACAATGATCTCTTATTATAAAACAGTTAACATGTAATTAGTCTTAGAAACTACGACTATTGCGCCATCCGTCATTGGTTTAGTGACGTCTGCTAAATCGAACCTCTTAGCACTACAGACAGGCTGAAAGAGTGGTAAGGGCAGAAGTAAGATGAGACTAGAAGAGTAGAAGTACTGAGCTAACCAAATTCTTCACTTGGCGAAAGTGAATATTCTTAGCCCTCTGGTAGCGGTTTCTGAATTTTCCCTCCAAAACGTGAGGCGCTCGCGGTGGTAGACGGCCGAACTAGATTCAAGCACCCGCGTCCGTGTTCCGCGGCTTTAGGTTGAGGGGAAGGGGGGTAGGAATTTTTTTGGAATTCGACCAATTTTTTTTCTCTCTATTGTAGGCGCGAAGGAAGCGGCATAAAATCTTCAAATTTGTTCACTAGTGCCAGGATCTACTACCAATGCTAGAGCTCTTTACTTCTAGTCTCATCTTACTTCTGGTAAGGGTAAGATGTTCTGGCTAGCAGACTCCACTAAAGCAATGGCGGGTGGCGCAGTAGTCTTCGTTTTTAAGACTAATTAAATACTAATTATTATGTAATAAGAGAACTTTTTTTACCTCTCCAAATGACGATGTTGTCACGGAGAGGTATTGCACTGGACGTGTCCACGTGTCTGTCACCGTGTTCACGGTTGGCAAATTGAATCAAACGTGTTCGTAGAAAGCAATTTTTGGCTTCTACTCCCATCGATAGGATTAAGAAGTACTCCGCGATCGGTTAGGGTTACTGCATGGTTGATAACGGTAGGCTATACAATAGGGGAATATTTCTAGAATTCTTTTCAAGGTTGGGAGTTGGGACGGAGGCGAACCCTAGCCCTTAAGCCTAGACCCGTAACATTTTAGTTTTAAAAATAACCATTAATTAAGCGTAGTTTTATTGAAAGGTCGTAATTGTTATGACCTCTAGATGAAGGACCATTATTTTTTCATAAGCCAATATGGTGCATATGCGAAGGATTCGGGAATAGTTTGGGAAATTAACTTAAAAACCCCGGCACTACGACCTGTATTCATCTTTGAACGTTCTTAGGTCTTTATATGGGTTCTTGTAATACATAAGTGGATTTGCATTTAGACATTGATCAGCATTTTGTGGCCGTTTATCAGTTTAACCAGAAGTTTATGACTTCTTATCCTGGGAAGTATTGGACTCTAACCATATCCGGAACCATCTCTGTTACGCAACTTCTTATTAGGCCCGATCACCGCGCCACCTACGGCGCTTCTCTCATTTTGAGCTGGCAGGCTGATTTGCGCGCCAGCAGCGGGAAAGTAACGAAACTTTAAGGTGTGACCTGTGGTTTGAGGTAACGAATCAGAAACGGTGACAAGAACAGCTGTTTTAAGAGAGTTTGCTAGAAATTCCGGTCAAACTAGTGTGGGGTCCTAGGCCCACGGATTGTAATGGATTTTCATAGAGTTCTAGACAGACGGCTTTTCAACGATTGGCGCTGAAGAAGTTTTAAACACGCCCCACAGTTTGAGTGCCACAGCCTCTCGGCATGGGATTTTTTTCAGTAGATTAGATCGTTTTCCTAGTGGGGAGGAAACTTCGACCCTCTTTTACGATTGCCATAGGCAATTTTGACTAGCAGGGATGGATACTATATAAAACCTTAGTGTCCAATACTTCCCAGGATAAGAAGTCATTAACTTCTGGTTTAACCCCAACGCGAGTCTGTAAGCGCAATAGACAATTTCGACGTAACTAAGAGGGAAAGACACAGGGGGTAAAACTTTGCCTTCCATCTAGCTTTTTGGCGCCTGCGCTGTAATCTTTTTGTATCTTACGAGTGCGCAGAGACGGCAATGTATCAACCCCCTTGTATGTTCCGATACTAAGGGTTGCCTACCCTTTTTTTACGTTGAAAAGGTCTATTGAGGGGGCGGTAACCTCGTAAGTCCCGTGTACATAACTGAACTTATTTACAAATGAAAGAAATCAGAAATTACGAATTAATAACTAAGCGTAACCCTAACTATTTTGCGAAATAATTAACTGACTTAAATTTTTCTTTTTAAAACAGGTATGATGGAAGCTTTAACGATGGAATTGACACACAGTGGAAAAACTGGCGTCAAAACAACAGTTGTGTGCCCTTACTTTAGCAACACTGGATTCTGCGACGTAACGTTGGGAGAAGCGATGTCAATGGTACCACCTGAAAAAGTGGCGGATGATATCGTGGAAGGCGTTCTACTCGAAAAAGACTTCGTTTATAGTCCTCGTTCAGTTTATTTCTTAAGAATAATTAATCCATTTATCAGTAATACTTTCAAGTGCTGGATGCAAATACTTATGGGTGGGGCCGAAGCTCTTAACACGGGTAAAGCTTTAACTCGACCAATGTATGATCAAGGAGTTTGCAAAGAAAAGCTTATGGATTAGGATATCATATAAGTACACTAAATAAACACAAGTATGCCATTACTCCCAGCATTCCCGATTGTGCAATGTATGTGTAGTACTGTTCATTTCCATCATAATACGTGTAGTTCCCGCAAGGAGTCGCAGTGCTGAATAATATGAGCAGGCATTATCACATACTTATGTTTAATTATTGTACTTGTTTACTTTGTTGTAAATAAAAACTAGTCCAGAGTGTAATTTTACGAATCAGAGCTATCTGCCAGGGCTACGTTCAGTAACTGCTATCGCACGCAGCGATACGCGCATCGGAGAGAGTATACTGTATGGTTTTTTGAACTTCCGGTTTTACATCACTCTACACATCGATAAGACACCTGGAAGTGCAGGTTTTTCGACGCGCATCAGCTTCGTGACGTCATTTTTAATGTAGAATGATAAATATTATGCGAACTATAAAAAATGTCAGGAAATATTTTTTAAATTTTCCGAATTATGAGAGAATTATTGTCAATAAGAATCATCTAATTTCATTTCAAAATAGTTTTAGCCCAGAATTTCTGGAAATTAATTAAAATTATAAATAAATTGGTTAAGCCTCGGTACTTCGCGAGGTGTTTGATATGCTGAATCAGACGCCATTTTGATCGAATAAGTTGAACAACGAACCAAAAATGCGTTCAGCAATTTATGACGTAGCGTTGCCAAAATAAACGCAACGGAGAAAAAACCGGGGGTTTTTTTTAGGTTGTGAATTACTGAACATAGCCCTGATATTTCACGCTTAAAATTATTTCGTTACGCGTTACCAATGACGTAGGAATAGACCCTTTTCAAAAGTCTGGGTAAAACAGTTTGTGGCTTGACTACCTTGTTTTCTTAAAACGTTAAATCCGGTATTTGAACAAAAAAAAAACAAAGACGTTAGGTATGACTTCAAAGAAAAGGACTTTATTGGACTGGTAACTTTGAAACCCAATCTATCGTCTTTGTATCCATCTACTGGATGATCCGTCTCAAGTTCTCTTCTCAACCCAAAATCAAGCAGACGACACTGGTCCTCTAGATTTGTTAATTGTAAATAGTAAAATACCTCTGGTGTCTTGAATAGTTAAACTAGTCCCAAGGACCAGTTCCTTAAAAGAGGTTTTTTTGTTCTACGCTCACGCTAAAATAACAGATTTGTTAGAATCCATTTTTAGGTTTTTGGGAAACGAAACGTTCCGTAATTATCACAAAACTAATATTATCATCAACCACAATTAAACCTCATTTCTATTTGACTGGTTTATTCCATCAGAAGTAGGATAAGGGACTAGAAGTAAAGAGCTCTAGCATTGGTAGTAGATCCTGGCACTAGTGAACAAATTTGAAGATTTTATGCCGCTTCCATCGCGCCTACACTAGAGAGAAAAAAATTGGTCGAGTTCCAAAACAATTCCTACCCCCTTCCCCTCAACCTAAAGCCGCGGAACACGGACGCGGGTCCTTGAATCTAGTTCGGCCGTCTACCACCGCGAGCGTCTCACGTTTTGGAGGGAAAACTCAGAAACCACTACCAGAGGGCCAACCGTTGGTGTGTTATCGAGAATATTCACTTTCGCCAAGTGAAGAATTTGGTTAGCTCGGTACTTCTAGTCTCATCTTACTTCTGATTCTATTTATATTTTTGAGTTAAGCTGCGGTTCCGAAAATATATTTATTGTCGCAGTCATAGAATACGGTTCCGTTTAATGTATTTAATCTTTGAAATTAAAGTCGGTTTGTAACAGAGTGACGGAATTTTAACTTTCGTTTTCTGTCAAACTGCCAAAACTACGATTTGAAAGAATATTTAAATTAATTGAATTATTAGCATGTGAGGTATCTTAAATTGGTCTTTAAAGAATTATTATGATTTTTATTTTTTTTATAAATCCCGAAAACAGGCTATACCAGTTTCCTCATTATAACCCCAGTGATTAAATTGAATTTATTAAGTTTGTAATAATATTTGTTAAATTGTATTTCAAATAATAATAATAAAAAAAATGTTATTTATATAATAAGTAACGAAGTCGTCGATTAATAAATGTTTTATACAGGGTGTTCCTGGGAAATATGCGAGGGGCTAATCAGTGCCAGATTCCCTGTACACTGATTACGGATTACGTATAATCATTTTAGCACTGTCAAGCAGGGCCGGAAATAAGCACAGGACACTGGACATATAACATTATGAAATGTCCCATAATATTTTTAAAAATTAAGGGGGTCACTGCCACTCACTGGACAGTTTGACCCATAGAGATACAAGAGGAACAGTTGAGAGTCAGTTTTGTGACGGTTTTAAGGCATTCGCCCCTTCGCATGTGTGATGGGGTGAAAGACTGGTGGCGCGCTGCACGCGGCGAAGGTAAACTAAAAATACGAAGCTTTTTCTTTTCGGAAAATCAGCCGCGTTACCTGCGTAATAAAGAAACGCACAATTTTGAAGAAGAAATTAAATTAAGAGTCGTAACTTCGTAAGTAAATATAACATATGGATTTAATATCCAGAAATTGCAACTGTTATTTCCCGCGCTTTATCTTTTTTATTTAATAATTCCTTCGCTCGTCGATAGAGAGGCGCCACCAGTCATTCACCCTATCACACATGCGAAGGAGGAGAAGCGAAAAATCCGTCACAAAAACGTTCAAGGGCCGCTTTCCCCAATAGTTTGTCTAGGCTTTAATAATATGTTATAATGTCTATGGTTTGACCAATAAAATTTTCAAAGCATTGTTAAATGCGACAATATTTTTGCACACTCCAGGGCTACGTTCAGTAACTGGAAATCGAAAAAAGCCGTTACCGCTACCGATGTGTTTTTTTCCGAACGCTACGTCAGAGTGACGTCAGACGTCACTGAACGTTTTTTTCTCTCTCTGTTGCGTTTGATGATACTTTCCATGATGGCGTCTGCTAGAGATTTTAGATTGAGGTGAAAACTGTTATTTTTGTTATTAAATGAACTATCTAACGATGATGAATCGGAAATAACCTTAATTCCAGTTCATTTGAAAAGATCTATAAAAGAAAAATGTGTTATCGTTTCGCTAGTGGCTTTGGACTGGATTGCTCGCCGTGTTGAACTTCAATTAATGACGTCATAAATCCGATTCGCATCGAAGAAACCTGCTCTTCCAGCCGCTGCGATCGGTGTCACATCGATGCGTAGCGTGACGTAGAAACCGGAAGTTCGAAAAACCGTACAGTAAAATCGGTCTCCGATGCGCGCAGCGCTGCGTACGCTAGCAGTTACTGAACGTAGCCCAGTGCACAATGTCCCATAAATTTTCCTGTCAAAGGGGGGGGGGATCACTGGACACGTGTACTATAAGAATGTTTTCTTATTTCCTGCCCTGCTGTCAAGGGCAGGACTTTTAAAGATTCCGCGTTATCCCTTTAGTAGGGTCGAAGGTAGATCTCTAAAGGGACTGGAAAACGGGATGGATTTTTTCTCTATAGCACTTTTGCTTTGTAAAAAATAAGTAAAAATAAAACGGGTACGGCCAAGGTGGTTTAATTTTTTTTTCAATAGGTTTATGAAGAATCACAAAAGACCGAATAGCCTTGAGTGTTACCAAATTCTCAGCCCCATCCGTTCCCCAAATGCTATGCTAGAGAGGACTCGGTTTGTACAGTAGAAGGTGGGGTTTTCCTGTCCCCTTCTGCTGACTAAAGATACAAAACGTTTTTTGATTGAAGGCTATAGTAATTGTCTAATAGTTCCAAACAAGCTGGTTACTCGTTTAAAAGTCGTACTCTACATTGTGGGATATTTCTTGTTTTAGGGGCCAATGTTTGGGGGGGGGGGCATATCTCCGTAACCAAATGTTGTACACCCTACGAGCTTTGATACTTTCCACTTACTTAAACACGTTCCTTCATTATTGATGGACTTTTCAAAAAAAAACCCTGTATAAGTAGCTCACGTAAGCCCAAGCGGCATTCACGACCTAATTGATAAGACTGCAACCTTGTTACGCTTAATCATGCGCGGGGTCAATAAATTAAGTGAGACGCTGGTCGTTCAACTTTACTGAAGGCTTGAGCCCCGTGTCATGCTACAGAAGGCTTGAGCCCCGTGTCATGCTACAGAAGGCTTGGGGTTCACGGGCTCCCCTTTCCTCTAGTAAAAACATCTAGGCATCACTAACACCCTGTGAGCTGAACGATTGACCCCGAACTTGAATGCCCCATTGAATTTAGAAAACCACGGAAAATTGAGGTTGTCAAAGCTCTAAAGATATTTTTAACTTTGCTAGTTCTTTTATAAATTTATCTTGTATATATATTGACATTAATTGCTTTAGTAAAGTACCACCAAGAACGCGTGGGTAAAATATTTCTATCCATCGCTTGGAAGAGTTCGAACTTTATGATAAGCATTGAGGCGAGTGGAAGAAAATAAAGAAGAATGAGATTAGATGGGTCCGAGGTGAAAAGTAACTACGACGTACCACGACTTCGGGTCCACAACTGGACTGATTCCCTATGACATTGTAAAGACAGGAATGTTCGCGAAAACTAACGGCAGAGCGAACTAAAAACGCCCGGCAAAAGAATAACTCTGCGCGGCCACTCTTTCGGAGCCCCTGCAGCAATGAAGCAGACTTTAGCCTCGACATTGGTCTAGTTAAACTAATGTCGGAAATTAAATACTGCGAGGGATATAAAAGAATACTACCGAACAAACTAGTGACCGCGAAACTGGGCGCTTTACAAGCGACATCGGACGCAAAACCACCGGTTTTACCTTGCTTGGACGCCAAGACTTTATTCATGGGAAACCACAATCAGTATCGAACTTAGTTTTAGGTTTACAATTAATGTTTGCCAACTTTATATTTATTTCCATGTCTAGTCATGTAATGCATGCTTACTGGGCTTATTCCCGGAACTTAAAATATTTTAACTGCCTAATGTTTAGTTATCTTCTATGGAACTTAAATAGTTTTCATTAGGGTTAAGAATTGTTTTATTAATTAGCGTAATGATGAATAGTTTAAGAGTAAACCCTTAACCTTTCACACAAAACAATACCCGCTTTTAATTTAGACATATTTTTATTAATAACGTACCAATCGCTCACCCCAAAGTGAGGAGGAGGCGATTCCCGGATTAGAAAACGTGGAAACCTGTTCCCATAACCATAAACGTCTTGTTAATAATCTAGCAATAAAGAAGTTTTATATATATATATATATATATATATATATATATATATATATATCACATTGTGTTTTGACTTGGCAATTCACTCATTGAGACAAAACCCTCAAACACAATAAGTATCATCTCTTCTTTAGCGTTTTAAAACCTCTAGAAATCGCAATGTACTGATAACTGCTTGTGAAGCAGAGAAATGAAAATAACAATTGTTTATCCATATTCGAACAATTAAAACAATAATAGAACTTATTTAACTCAGAATAAACAGTAGGCTGAACTTAATGGCGTAATATTGGAGCAATATTATTGTTGTGAAGTCTCTCAAAAGAGAGATGTTGACCACTATGAGCAATAGCACCACGAAACCTTATGAACCAGTTGATAGGATGTTAACACGGCAACCTAATCGCCCAACGAACCTAACCCAAGCATATACAATTACAAACTTAATTTAGTACACCCTAACCAATCCAACCAAACGTCAACAGCATAAACGGAGCCTAAAAATGTTTTTTTCGCCCGAAATCAAAGGCACGCGTTCTTTAAAGTTCACGATTTCAAACAATTTTTTAGGTTGTAAGGGAATTTTTTGTATAAGATGTGGGATGTGAGAGTGATTCCCTACAAAGGTTGTATATTATGGTCCGGGTAACCGCCAAGTCTTCACTATTGGGACTTGCGTGAGAAATAAAGAATTAGGTACGTTGTCTAGGGGATTGGTTTTGAAATTTAGATATAAGAAGATGAGAAATAACTAGATAGTTTAGGTTGCCAAATTTTAACAAAGTTTAATTAACCTACTAATAAATATTAATAATTATAAACACCTTAAGGGTGTGGACCATGGTCGATGCTAAAAGACTTAAATTATACACAAGATTTCAGGTTCAGTAGAACCGATATTAACAAAAAGACACATAAAATATAATAAGACGATAAAAGTTAAATAAAATAGACCCGATTAGCGGGTAGATACTCAAGTTCGAGGACGAGGACGAGGAGATCCATTGAACTTCTGGAAGGTACTTGAGGGCCGCCGATTATCCTATTCTGGATTCTTTGGTCGCGATTTATTCCGCGCACAGGTTTTTAATATTTGATATCGCGCACGAGTTTTTAATATTTTTCGTCGCGCACTTATCGGACTGATCCCTTAGCCGTTTTGTTGAGATCGGCTCGAAACTTATTTCTTTTTAAAGCGAAGTTTATTAGCGCGCGTAAAATAAGCGGGACTTTTCGTGCCCCGGGCCGTCAGCGTCCGAGCCCCAGAGTCAGGATGGCGCGCAAAGGGGTCGAGGTCTCGAGGACCAAAAACGTTCGTCCTAACTGCCCTCTTCGAAGTATCCGATCGGACTCACTCCTTTTTCAAAATCTTCGGACCTCGCGTCCTAGCGACGCGAATAACTTAGTCTTTTTGTGGAAAAACCACCTACGTATCTCTACGTCATTTCGGACGTTCCCGACTTGTGAGTTCAAAAACATTTTGCAGGTGTCCTTATTGTTACACTGTTTATCAACTATACAAAAATATTTAGTTTGGCAACCTTGTTATCTTTCTAGTTATTTTTAGCGGGGAAAATCTATTTACATGTGGGGAGAGTTTAAAAACGAATAGGATTAAGGGGTCACTCTTGCAAGTTTCAAAAGCTAACCTTAGCGGAACAAATGGACAGAAAGGGGCGAACAACCTCTGCAGTAGGTGGAACTCCCATTTTGGGTAGATATGCAAAGGAGCTGATTGGTCAAGGGATCTTGAATGCCCGCATTCAAGAGTCCCCAGCTGACCAAACAAAACCCTTAGTTTCTTTGAAATAGTTTGAATAAGTATTTTCTTTTATTTAGTTATTTTAAAATTAGGATCGAAAGGTTAAAATAGGTTTTTAAATTTTGAGATAATTTGGAAATAAATTTAATGTTTATATTTGACCGTTACAAGGTGTAGTAGATTTTTCAAAATGGCAACGATTTTTAATACAGTTTCTGTATGTAAATTAATTTTAATTTGCACTTTTGCATGTGACTTTGAGTATTTACAACTATCTAACGGGTAGGTTAGATAGTTGTAAATACACAAAGTCACATGCAAAAGTGCAAATTAAAACTAATTTACATACAGTTTCAGGAAAGGAAATTCCAATAGATTCTCGGGAGAAAATTGGTTCTAGCAACTTTGATGTAGCAAGAAATAGGGAATTAGGCCTAGTTGGTAAATTCCGAAATATAACTACGAAGCGTGAGAATGGATTACGAAAATGGAGAAGCATCCCAGTCAAGAAAGATTTTCAACCTTACATTAACTGGTGGGAAAAACAATGTGCAAGATCTACTTTGTATCCTAGTAACAGTTACGTAAGTACAGCTTCCAAAAATGCGGCACATGTGCTATAAAAAAATGTTTTAGAAGAAACGAGATTGTGTTGGAAACGACTAAGTTAATTTTGTGGTTTAAAGAGTTAGAGCATGGATGAAGAATGCGCGTGAGGAAATTTGTTTTCACTCTACAGGATAGGCAACTCCAAATCTCCGCCGACAGAATATTTTGTATACACTCTGTTACAACGTCGGTTGTCAGCACGCGTAAAGCTAGGTCTCTATGTAATCTAGCCTTGCGCGTGCTGACAAGAGACAAAAAACTTCAGGATATTTTAAACTGATTTTAAATCCTGAAGATCCTGAAGTTTTTTGTCTCTTGTCAGCACGCGCAAGGCTAGATTACATAGAGACCTAGCTTCGCGCGTGCTGACAACCGACGTTGTAACAGAGTGTATACAGAATATTCTGTCGCCCGAGATAGGGAGTTGCCGATCCTATAGCGTGAAAACAAATTTCCGCACGCGCATTCTTTATCCATGGTTAGAGGTGGGCTAGAGCCTAACACATTTTTTCCCCATAGGTTACAAACAATCCTTCCTTCGGAGCTAACAGCAGCGCAGCAAACCACGCAGCAGTAATGAACAATATTTGTTTTACGAAATTTTTATTTATTTTTTT
Organism: Phalangium opilio; assembly: GCF_054372755.1. Classification (NCBI taxonomy): domain Eukaryota; kingdom Metazoa; phylum Arthropoda; class Arachnida; order Opiliones; family Phalangiidae; genus Phalangium; species Phalangium opilio. The sequence goes on from NW_028324151.1 coordinate 9,059,980, forward strand.
TTATTTATGTTTTATTGTTTGGGTATTGTAAAAAGTATTAATATAGCGAATTCGTTTCTCAATATAAATAAATTTATTTCAAAACTCGGTTCCAGGCTGTCCACTTTTGTTTTCTTCTAGCCTTTTCGCCCTTGCTCTCAAAATTTAAATACATATCAATTTATGTATAATATCTCATTTGTAATTTTTCCGTTGAACTTAATGTATAATAAACTTCACTAAAACCTCTACTAAAGTGTTTTTCATTTCAAATCCTATTTTTATCTTTGAAAACATTCTTCGCGGATTATCACAACTACTTTACTACAGCTGAGAGTGTAAAAAGACTAGAGCAAATATTCGTGCCGATGTGCTGATATATTTGTTTTCATTTCTCTAGAATACCAAATAATGACTTTAAAACTAAGACCTCCCTTTGAGGACAACCCCCAATATTGCCTACGGATGTCGTCACTATACTAAATTATATACCTCTAATTCAGGGTGTAAATAAATATGTTTTGGATTTACAGAAATTAGTCTGGTGTCTTAGCAAAATGCCAGCGGCTGCCTATTTCAAACAACACAAATTGGACATGATGTTTACGAGGTTTACCTAAGACGGCAAGACCTTTGTCGTACCATGCGTGAACTAAATGAAGTCGATAGATTATTTTTGTGTAAGGTAATGTTTACTGACGAGGCTATACATTTAACAAGGATATTACGTAAACCGGCATAACGTACATTACTGGACCCAACAAAATGCTCACTGCATGGTTACGTCACCATTACCATCAAATGCAATGGTAGGTTGACGTTTTTGTGGGCTTTTTTAGCAACCGAATTATCGGACCCTTCCTCTTCGATAATTACATCACTTGAGACATTTACTTGGACTTCTTGCGTCATGAGTTTAGCGTTTGCAAAGTATCGCGAGTCAGGGTCAGTCGTCTTGAAGAGCGCCTCCACCTCGAGAGTAGACACATCGAACATTTACGTCGAGATGTTTACCAAACAGATTAAAGGTTGTAATTTGTGGCCTAAGTTCTAAAGCTAAAATCGTAGGAAAGTGCTTTTAAACATTTTGTTGCATTCAGGCATATTCTCTATTCTCATTGGCACACAACAAAAGCTGAAGTCCAAAACGAATTCATTTACAACCCGTATTAGAAGTCTATAATTTTGTATAGTGACCAGGGCCGGAAGTAAGCACAGGACACTGGACATTGTACAATAAAATTTTAAAATGTTCAATAATTTTGTTAAAAACTAAGGGGGTCACTGGACAGTTTGACCAATAAATTTTCCGAAGTTTTGATAGCTTGACTAAGGAGATGCGATACTATTTCTGCACACTCCAGTCCCATTTTTTTATTTCTGGCCCTGATAGTGACGTCATCCGTTGGCAGTATTGGGGTTTGTCCTCAAAAGAAGGTGTTGGGCTGATATTTTCCACACTGTATATTAACTATGGAGCTTTATCTCAAATAACCTGGGAGTGGTGACTTGCGGATGCTATTACCATTGATATACTTAATTTCAGAAGTAGGAATGGAGAACAGAGTAATCTGGGCGCGCGTCAAAGTCCCGGACCCCCTTAGCCGGGACGAAGGGGTATGAAAGAAGAGACGGGTCATAGCGACAGATCTAAAATGGAAGTATATATTTTTCGTCGTCCCGTCAGGAACGTCATCAAAACGTAGTTTAAGTGAGCCAATAAGATAACTTAAACTTTTCGTTACGTGTTGGAGGGAGGGGCTCTATACTGGGCTATCAGTCGGACTGAAGTAAATAACAACCGTTCTCCATTCCTACTTCTAAAATTAAATCTATCCCTGCTATTACTAATTTCTCGTGTTTGGCCATTTTATTATTTTTTTTTATTAAAATGATAAATTTGGTTTTATTTTAACTGAAAGCCTTTCCGAAATGCGATAAATATTTCCGATACTTTTTAACTATCCTAAATGTTAACAAAATTAGGAAAACTTGAAAAATGAAATAAATTTTTTGACATTTTGGAACTACTTAGATAAAGATCTGGACTTTTTTTTATTGACATAAAAGCTAGCATCAAGATTAGTTTCTTTTCGAAAAAAAAAGTAAATACACCCGAATGTATACGTACTCCAGTGTAGCGTTTTTAATTTTGGTTATGTGGTTTTCTATTTTTCTTAAACCAAAACTATAGGCATTATTAAAGCTCCGTCCGCTACCAACGAAACTTAGTTTTAAGGTCCTGGGTAAGTCGCGTCTATTGCACTATTGGGTAGAGCGAGTAGATAAATAAACTGATTTTAATTAATGGCTCGGATGTCTGAAGAGATATTGGTAAGCTTATTTTAAAATAAGGGATATAATTGAGGTTGCCAACAATAATCTTAATTTTAATAACAAAATAACTCCAGCACATTAGGCTGTTTACGTAAGTAGCACAGTAGGCTAAACACTAACATCATAATTAATAAATACGGCATGCACACTCGCGCTGGCTTAAGGCCGGGGCTGGTAATTAAATATAATATTGCATGCACACTCGCGTTGGCATAAGGCCGTAGTTGGTTTTAAAAATAATATCATAAGCATGCACAATAAGGCTTAGGGCCATGATTTTAAACAAAGTAAATTAAAACCAAATGAGTCATATATTTATGACTATATATAAAGTTATTTCAACGTTACTGTTTTGGTGAGGGTCAGGCTTTGCGTTTAGCATTAGGCGGCTTTCCAAGGTGCTCCTGAACTTCATTACGTTGCAGTACTCCTGAACTTCATTAAGTTGCGGTAATTAATCGGAGTTCCAAGATGCCGATGAAAGTTACGTCGGGATGGGCATCTTTCCAATAATCCCGTGAGAGTAGGGATCGTAGCGTTTCCGCGTTACACGTTGTTTTAATTTTAAAGTCCGGCTCCCGCGGGTTTATTTGCGAAGGGTTATACTGGGCGGTTTATTAAAACTTTTAGCCGGGCGCATCGTTAAGTGTGGACCGGTGTCCGAAACTCGGTCCTCGCGGAACTTAGGTTTTTGCGTCTTTAGCCTTGCATTAGAAGGTTATCGGTTCTGGCTACCAAGGAATTTAGTAGAGTATCCGTTTAGATTTAGTCCATAGTCGTCGGTCAAAAAAAAGTCCAGCCTCGCGTTTCAATTCCTTTGGGAGCTCTGCCTGCTCTATTGTTCGCCTCTACCTTTTATAGTTTTTCATTTCGCGATGGTACACTGGAAGGCTTGGTGGCATCTCTGGCCAATCGTCTTGTAGCTTTTTGTGGTATCGGACCAAAGCCTGACCAACGCGCACATTTTCAAAAATAACCGTCACTAACAATAAAGGTTCAAAATACACTTGGCAAAGGTTGGCAACCTCAGTTTTTAGAATGGTATAAGTAAAAGTAAATTCAAAGGGGTTAAGAGGTTGGGGCTAGTGAACTCGCTCTTCTCAATAGCGAAGAGATGCAAATAGTATCTCCGGGGGGGTCAAACTCGAAGCTATGGATTTTCATGACTTGTTGAAGATGGGTATGTGTCCCCGATGCTCGCGAAACACCGTGACGGTACAAATTGCCATCACACCTGCTCCTTTCTATGGAAGGTCACGACCCGCATGACAAACAAGCCAAAGAGAGGGTTGGATGTTTTTCAACGCTTTGGTTTAAGAATAATGGTTTTACAAAACCTATTGAAATTTTGAATTCAAAGGAAATCTTTGGGGTAGTTGTTATTGCTAAATTCTGGATTTTTAACTAAATGATTAAATAAATATAACTAAATGATTGAATAAATATTTCTAATAAGAAATATTTGTTACAAATGCCCCCCGACAAGTGTCGAAGTCCCTTGAGACCAGATCTCTCCCTACCTAAAATATTGAATAAGAGACAACAGAAAAAAAAATAAGCTATTTACAACAAAAAATCTTCTATTTACATAAGCGCTCAAATATCCTGTCAACAATCAAAACAACTTCCTATGTACATTATTTACAAGTGCACTATAAACTATCTACAACTTCCTAGGATAGGGTGAAATGGAGAAAAGTAATTCATCCAAATTAAAAAAATAAGTAAACGACATTAGCGTTTGACTCGTCCCGTTGCAGGGTCACGTGGACGCAATGTCCGTCCTCCAAAATTTCTACGGGGTACCGTACTAACGTTATTACCCGTGTCTAAATCGTCGCGAAAGTAATCGCCAGAGTTCAAAATATGTTCCTTACGTTCCTCAAAAGGTTTTAATTGCGACACGTGATAAGTGCCAAACAACACCTTTTTACCGTCCCTAGACGCAAGCCTGTAGGTATGGGGACTGAGTTTACGGGAAATTTTAAAGGGGCCGTCGTAGCGGTCCGCTAATTTTGAAGCAAAGTCTTCGGCAGCTTTGGAAATAAAATGAGTTTTCCGAAGTACTAATTCACCTTCCTCAAATTCCATATGTCTGTGCCGCTTATCATAGTATTTCTTTTGCTGAATTTGGGCCTTAGCTATATTGGTCTGAGCTTCCTCAATGGCTTTAGTTACCTTTTGGATAACTCGCAGGCCATAGCATTTTCGCGTCTCCTCATTTAAATAATCATCAGGGTTTTTATCTAAAACCACACTAGAAACGGGTCTAATTTCCCTTCCAAACATTAACATTGCTGGACTAAAACCAGTGGACTCTTGGACCGTACTCCGAATGGCCATTGCAAACTGCTGTAAGCAGAGATCCCAATCTTTTTGATTGTCTTCCACGAAAGACGCCAACATAGTACCGATGGTTCTGTTGGTTCTTTCAGTGGGGTTTCCTTGGGGTGAATATACGGAAGTGAACATTTGTTTGACACCCAAGGTCTTTAACACATTCGTCATTAGTTTAGAGCAAAATTGCTTCCCATTGTCGGAGACCACGCAAGAGGGTAGGCCGAAGCGGGTGAAAACGTCCTCCACTAAATACTTTACAATAGGTTGTGTGGTGGCTTTTCGAAGGGGGTGAATTTCAACCCATTTGGTTAGTTGATCAGTGAGGACCAAAATATACTTAAAACCTCGTTTGCTACGCACGAATGGACCTTTGATATCAATTGATATTACGTCAAAAGGCTCGGCAATCTCGCTGGCTTTCATTAGACCAGCGGGTAACTGATTCGAAGGTTTATTCTTCTGGCACACAACACAACTTTTGCAATACTTCATAACATCTAATGTAAGGCCATCCCAAATAAATTGGTTTCTAACTCTAGTAAGAGTTTTCTTTGTGCCAAAATGGCCAGCAGAAGGTAGATCATGGCACATGTGTAAGATTCTTGATTTTAATGAATCGGGTACCAAAATACGATAGCTATCATTTGACAACACTTTCCCAAATTCTTTGTATAAGATGTGTTCCCTAATTTCGCAATGCGGGGCTTCCTTATCTATATATTGGCTTATCTCCTTGTCCGCGGGCAAGGTGCCGTTCTCGAGGAAAGTCTTAAGGGGTCCTATCTTTGGGTCAGTATCTTGGGCCGATATAAGTTCTTGTTTGTCGTATATAATTTGAATTTTCGCGCCAGAAATGGCAGAAACTTTACCCTCCAAATAAGGCTGCTCTATTTGCTCTTGGGTTACAGGGTTTGAGCTAGAACTAGGGTCGTCATTATCATAAATGCGCGAAAGGGCATCCGCCACGGGATTATCTTTCCCGGGGACATGTATAATATTAAAGTCAAAGGCCTGTAGCCTTGTATTCCACCTGGAAAACTTTCCAGTGGGGTCCGGAGCTCTATGTAACCAACGTATGGCGCTATGGTCTGTGTAAACGTCAAATTTCGTCCCTTCTACGTATGGACGAAATTTCTCTACCGCAAATACCACTCCCAGAACTTCACGCTCTGTGGTAGAGTATTTACGTTCAGCTGTGCTCAAGGACTTGCTTGCATACTGTATAACGTGGCGTTTTCCTTCAATTATCTGGGATAAAACCGCCCCCAACCCTACCTGGGACGCGTCAGTATGAATTACAAAGGGGGTATTGTGGTCGGGCATGCTAAGAATAGGGGCCTTACATAAATTATTTTTAAGCGCATTAAACGCGACTTCCTGCTTGTCTGTCCAACACCATTTGACATCTTTATGCAAGAGTTCATTAAGGGGACTAGCGACTTTCGAAAAGCCTTCAACAAACCTGCGATAGTAAGAGGCCATGCCAAGAAATCTGCGAAGCTGCTTAACATTTTTGGGTGTTGGGAAATTTTTCATTACGTCGGTCTTTTCCGGATCTACCATCAGACCGTCGTAAGAAACTACGTGGCCTAAAATTTTGGCTTCGGGTTTGCAAAACTGCGTCTTTGACGCTTTAATCGTGAGACCCGCCTTCATAAGCCTGTTAAACACTTCTTCCAGAGTTTTCATATGACTAGGGAAATCACCTGACGCTATTATCAAATCGTCAAGGTAAGCGCATACTCCCATAGTTGAAAGGTCAAGGAATAAACTGTTGACCATTCTCTGGAAACAAGCTGGCGCGTTCGAGAGACCGAACATTAGAACTTTTGGCCTAAATAAACCCCTATGACAGACAAACGCCGCGTAATCACGGTGCGCTTCGTGCAATGGCACCTGCCAATAGCCACTTCTCATGTCGAGAGTGGTTATATATTTTGGTTTTCTTATCGACTCCAAGATATCATCGATACGGGGTAGTGGGTAGGCGTCCCGTCTTGTGACTGAATTTAAACCTCTATAGTCATTACACATTCGCCAATGGCTTTTATCCTTCTTTTTCTCAAACCAATTTTCATTTTTAAGGTCCAATATGTCATCCTTTTTCCCTACTAATAATACTGGGCTTGCCCATGGACCACTACTCGGTTCGATTAAATCTTCCATCAACATTTCATCTATAATACCATCTATAATCTCGCGCTTTGCGGGGGAAAACCTATAAGGGGGTTTAGAAATTGGCAAGCTATCGCCTACGTCAATATAGTGTTCTATTATGTTCGTTCGGCCTGGTCTCGTGGTAAATATGGTCTGGTATTTGTGAACTAGAGATTCCAATGTTTCACGCTCTTTCCCTTCCAATGGCGCGTCAAGCAAAGCCTGTTCTATACCCTCGATATCTACTGAATTAACATCTAAAGAGAGCTGATTAATACGTGATGGTTCACCGTTCCTAAGTAAAGGAAGCTCGTGATTTAAATTATTTGGCAGGTAAAAAGAATTCCTACCGAAATCAAGAATAAAGCCGACGTGGCCGAGGAAATCTCTTCCTAAGATGCATTGGTAAGCCATGTTGGCTACGTACACGGCTTCGAACTCGGTTTGCTTGTGCGGTAAACAAATTGGAAGTACTACTGATCCTTCAGTGGGTAATAAACTGTCGTCAGTTTGGCGAAGGGCTAAAGTGGGATCTCTAGTTACGTAACCTTGAGATTCAAGAATTGGTTTTAAATCTTTGTGAATAAGGGTGTTTGTGGATCCGTTATCTATTAAAGCTAAACACGGGGTGGATCCGAGAAAAATATTGATAAAATCCTGGCTTTCTATTTTGATAGTGTGCGCTGGTTTTGTAAGCTGGGGCCCCGTGTCGTCTTCGCTTTGTTCTATTGTTGGTTGTTGTTTGCGGGCTGAGCCACGGTTTGACTGGACCCGCCCGCCCTCTCGTTTCCCGCGGAAGCGTTCTGTCTTCGTCTCCGGGCGCAGAAGGGCCTAGTGTGACCGATTTCGCCACATTCATCGCAAACATAATTTGGGTTAAAACTTTGACCACTACCCTGGGGTCTTGAAGTATCATTTCTAGGGTTCTGAATCTGATTATTGAACCTAGGGTTTACGAATGGGGGAGGATTAACTCTAACCTCGTTTTGTCTTGGTTGCGTATTATTACGGGGTGGATAATTAGTAACGTTACCACGTGCGTTACTTACACCTGAGGCTGAATTATTATTTTGCCCATTATAATTTCTAGAGAAGTTATTATTGGGAGTAGACCCTCGATTAAAATTAGCAACGGGGGTATTGTTAGGGTTGCTCGCTTTATTTTGGCGCGCGCCATCATTTTCGGCGGCGGACAGTTTGGCTTGAGACTTATTCCTTTTACTAATTGATCTTTCGACGGCATAAGCGTCATCTAATAAGTCCCTAACATTAGTGTAGTTTTTGGTTGTTAGATAAGGGTGAATGTCCTCCCGAATGTTTCGTAATGTTATTCGAACTTCTTCATCGTCAGATATTGGGACATTTAACTGCCTAATCAATTTTTGCAATGCCTCAGCATATTCATAAACGGTTTCCCTGGGGCTTTGTATCCTATCGTGTATTCTATCTCTAAGGATGTCATCATTAGCCTTTCTTTGAAATCTAGTTGTAAAAGCTAGTTCAAAATCCGCGTAGGATCTAAAGGGCTGGTTCTCATAGAACCAGTCTAGCGCAGGCCCATCCACTAAGGATGGCATCCATTGGTCTAGGAAGACGTCATCACTAACTCTATTGGTTAAACGCATCTGTTTAAGTTTGCGTAAAAAGTCCTTGGGCCCTGGATCCGTTGGTTTTCCATGATAACACGGAGCGGGCAGAGGGTTAGAGTACACAAAAGGTACCCCTGACAATAATGGGTGACTATTTTGACTTAAGTTAGAAGCCCCGCTAAATGAATTCGAAAACTGACTGACCATGCTTGAATTAGCTTGGTTTGGAATAACTGGTTGGTGATATGGCAACCCTGTTGGGGGATTTTGAGTTTGTGGGGGTACTACGCTACCTAAATTTACAGGCGGATTACTAGAAGGGTTGGAATTAGCGGTTGAGACGCTATTTTGAAACGATCCCACCGGCGCATTGACTTGATTGTTTGGCACTAGAGGCGCATTGACTTGATAGGGCGCAGGAGGCACATTATTTGTAGGTGGCGCAAGAGGCATTGGGTTGGAAGGTGGCACATTAGGCACCTGATTAGCAGTACTGCTATTATTTTGGGCAACCCCTGGGGTATAATTAGCTTGCATTTGCGTTAACACTAATTGCATTTGATTTTGCTGATTAGTGACTTGTTTTAACTGATCTATTAGGTTTTGCAGTAAGGTTTGGGGAATAGTGATATTTCCAGAGGCAGTAGCCTGGTTACCAACCGTGGGGGGTGGAGTTTGGGGAGCTAGCGTATTTGAAGGGGGAGGTAATTGAGCCCCAATATTAACTAAAGGGGGAGTACCCTGACTTTGTGCATTGCTTTGGTTGCTAGTATTCAACTGATTAGTTTGAAAAGGTTGAGGGGATGGGTTACTAGTACTAGCCATGTTCGGATTATTTCCGGACTGATTATTTTGACTATAATTTAAATTCTGCAGAAGGCTTGGCGAGCTGCTTCTTGAACTCGGTGGAGTCCGATTCAAAGGCATAGTTAAGGAACTATTTCTAATGGCGTAACGTTCAGAACGAGAATTTCTACACGATTCAATATCTTGGTCGGTGAAACGACTATAAGGGTTACTCATAAGTAAAAAAAATAAACTAAACCAAAATAAATTCCGGGGAGAGCCAAACGAATCCACAATAGGGATCAATAATTACTAACACACAATAGGTGAGGGGAATAACTAAATATCTTGTTTACCAACAGTAGTGGCATATGAAAAAAAAAAACTAACACAATAGGTGATAGAATTAACAAAAACAATTAGTGTACCAACAGTAGTGGCAAAAGTAAAAGGCTTCGTGGAAAGTATTAAGATTGTTGACATATTCCTTTGATAACTTCTCATCTACTAATTTTCATAATATAATTCTAGATAACTCTCTCGACAGATTATCCAGCGGCTGGGCCCCCAATTTGTAGCGTTTTTAATTTTGGTTATGTGGTTTTCTATTTTTCTTAAACCAAAACTATAGGCATTATTAAAGCTCCGTCCGCTACCAACGAAACTTAGTTTTAAGGTCCTGGGTAAGTCGCGTCTATTGCACTATTGGGTAGAGCGAGTAGATAAATAAACTGATTTTAATTAATGGCTCGGATGTCTGAAGGGATATTGGTAAGCTTATTTTAAAATAAGGGATATAATTGAGGTTGCCAACAATAATCTTAATTTTAATAACAAAATAACTCCAGCACATTAGGCTGTTTACGTAAGTAGCACAGTAGGCTAAACACTAACATCATAATTAATAAATACGGCATGCACACTCGCGCTGGCTTAAGGCCGGGGCTGGTAATTAAATATAATATTGCATGCACACTCGCGTTGGCATAAGGCCGTAGTTGGTTTTAAAAATAATATCATAAGCATGCACAATAAGGCTTAGGGCCATGATTTTAAACAAAGTAAATTAAAACCAAATGAGTCATATATTTATGACTATATATAAAGTTATTTCAACGTTACTGTTTTGGTGAGGGTCAGGCTTTGCGTTTAGCATTAGGCGGCTTTCCAAGGTGCTCCTGAACTTCATTACGTTGCAGTACTCCTGAACTTCATTAAGTTGCGGTAATTAATCGGAGTTCCAAGATGCCGATGAAAGTTACGTCGGGATGGGCATCTTTCCAATAATCCCGTGAGAGTAGGGATCGTAGCGTTTCCGCGTTACACGTTGTTTTAATTTTAAAGTCCGGCTCCCGCGGGTTTATTTGCGAAGGGTTATACTGGGCGGTTTATTAAAACTTTTAGCCGGGCGCATCGTTAAGTGTGGACCGGTGTCCGAAACTCGGTCCTCGCGGAACTTAGGTTTTTGCGTCTTTAGCCTTGCATTAGAAGGTTATCGGTTCTGGCTACCAAGGAATTTAGTAGAGTATCCGTTTAGATTTAGTCCATAGTCGTCGGTCAAAAAAAAGTCCAGCCTCGCGTTTCAATTCCTTTGGGAGCTCTGCCTGCTCTATTGTTCGCCTCTACCTTTTATAGTTTTTCATTTCGCGATGGTACACTGGAAGGCTTGGTGGCATCTCTGGCCAATCGTCTTGTAGCTTTTTGTGGTATCGGACCAAAGCCTGACCAACGCGCACATTTTCAAAAATAACCGTCACTAACAATAAAGGTTCAAAATACACTTGGCAAAGGTTGGCAACCTCAGTTTTTAGAATGGTATAAGTAAAAGTAAATTCAAAGGGGTTAAGAGGTTGGGGCTAGTGAACTCGCTCTTCTCAATAGCGAAGAGATGCAAATAGTATCTCCGGGGGGGTCAAACTCGAAGCTATGGATTTTCATGACTTGTTGAAGATGGGTATGTGTCCCCGATGCTCGCGAAACACCGTGACGGTACAAATTGCCATCACACCTGCTCCTTTCTATGGAAGGTCACGACCCGCATGACAAACAAGCCAAAGAGAGGGTTGGATGTTTTTCAACGCTTTGGTTTAAGAATAATGGTTTTACAAAACCTATTGAAATTTTGAATTCAAAGGAAATCTTTGGGGTAGTTGTTATTGCTAAATTCTGGATTTTTAACTAAATGATTAAATAAATATAACTAAATGATTGAATAAATATTTCTAATAAGAAATATTTGTTACACCAGAATTTTAATCCCCTCATTCTAAAGAAACCTCTTATAGCAAAAGTTTAGGTAACATAACATTAAAGAGCGGCCTTTTTCAAAATTAAAAGGAACAGTATTAAAAAAACACAAGTTGGGAAACCAAAATAAACCTCTCCGAGTCGAGACGCAGTTAAGAGGTTTTTCTTATATAATTAAATAAATATAATTGATATAAATTATTTTAATCGTCATTAATTCTAGTTAAATCGTTTTAAGATACTTTATTCCTAAAATCATTTTAAACATAGCTATTGTTGACGTTTGGATTCAAGCATATGTCTCTTTAACAAATTTTGAAATTTAGGGTATTTATTATTTAAGGCGATTGATTCACAATAAATGATGTGGAAACCCGCAATTGCCTTACCACTGGGAGTCTAGATGTTTCTCGTAATCCTAGCCGATCGCCGCGTACTTCTGAAAACGATGCTAATGGAACACGTTTGCTCCGATTTGCCAGCCAAGAACGTGGTGACAGACACACAAACACACCCTCACACCCACACATGCTTGTCGATTTTAGAACCTCTCCGTGACATACGTCACTCGGAGAGGTAATTAGAAAGACTAACATGTCTCTTAAAATTCACGCGTAATCAACTGGTTTCACGCCAATTAAATAGGTATAGTCCCATCAGAATCAGCAAGAGCTATTTGTAATAATGCCTCCATGTTTTTACCGCCAAGCTGAGAACTACGCGTTTTACGTCACGTTATCCTAAAACCCGACTATTTTCTTTGGTGACCGCCCTGGCTCAGCGCTGAGCACCGTGACGTCAAAATTCCAAAACAAAATCCCCTTCTGTATGACACTGCTAACAGCGCTGAGCTCTGCTGGACGCGGCCTAGATTTTCACCATGATGCTCTATTCAATTATAAAACCTAAGCCTGATTATATAAAAGTGTATTTAACTTTCGGCTCACTCTGAACCGTTAATGTCTCTGCATTACAGAAACGAAAACCAAACCCAAGCGTTTACTTTTTGGTTCACTAGACCTATTGACAAATAAAAGTTCATTTGACCGACATAGTAGCGTTCCTCTTGTTATCAATAACGAAAGGATTATGCTATAAACAGATGTAGTATAGCTTAAGCAGAAGGGAATAAGAGAGAAGGGAGACATTAGAGCCTGCTTTGGTAACGAGAGTCCGACCAACCTCAAGAAAACCGCGAAAACTTTGCGCAAGTACACAGCTTTTAACCAATTTACTGCAAATATAGTTCTTTAAGTTCTCCGCGGTATCAGCCTCAGGCGGCCTATTTGTCTGCTAGATTTTCATTCTCCAAAGGCTTAGGGCTGTCGATGTTTCGTTCTTGTGTAATTATAACCTCAAGTATGTATTTTATTGAAAATAATTTTTATTTTTTAGTATTAATTCAGAATAATTAGTTTCCATCTATTTATTACCTTCAAATTATCTGATTTTGGTATGTTTTCAATTCCCGTGCATCTAAATTAATTGCACAGCTTGCTTTCGTTTATCAACATGTTTATCTCCTTCAATGTAAAGTTGTAAACAAAACTACTTTTTATACGTCAACCGAGACGTCACCTTCTTATCTGACGTCACAGCTACGACAGAAGTTAGATAGCCAATCAGTGAAGGGTAGTTGACTTGAGGTTGGTAAGACTGTTGTTACGAGTATAAAGCATTATGGAGATATAAAGTGTGTCCCTTCTCTCTTATTTCCTTCTGGCTTAAGTAATATGTATAAACATCCATTCCAAATAATAATATAAAAAATATTCTTGGGATATCAAAATGAAACAGAGCTTGAAAGCTACAAAACTACTAAAGGCATCGAAATTACGAAAAATATTTCCATATATTAATTTTACATTATGAGAAAACCAAATATTAAGGTTTTGTAGGATTTCTTTCCACATCAACACAAGGCGAACTGCTAACGCGGTGCACTAGTGTAACAACGGACGGACACACACAGACAAACACATAGACTGCTGTTTTACCCTTTCCGTATTAATTTTTTTTTGAGAGACAAGCTTACCTTAAATACTAAAATAAATATAATTATTATAATATATTTTCTTCGTTAGTTATTCAGCGTTACATCCTTTTTAAAAAGAACAAACAATTAAACATTCTTGAGAGACTTGACTAATATTGACGTTTGAATTGTAGGATACGACTGTTTTTTCGCCTTACTCAAATAGGTAGTATATAAGGGTTTCGAATCGCAGCTATGGATAAGAACAGCGCAATTGCGTGAACCTTTGGTAGAAGCCCTGCCTGAGAGAGGCCGGACGTTTCTCGTAACCCTGGCCGATCGCCGCGTATGTCTTAACCTTAAGGATGATGATGGAGTAGAAGCCAGGTGTACAGACTGGTGTCCATGTGGGATGGACAAAAACAAAGACCAGAAGATGGTGGGGTTAGAAGCCAGGTGTACAACCTGGTGTCCATGTGGGATGGACAAAGAGCAGATGACGATGGTGATTAGAAGCCAGTGTGTACAGACTGGTGTCCATGTGGGATGGACAAAGACAACAGGCTGGTGGTGTTAGACAGGCAATGGAGTAATAGCCTGTAAGTGTAATACAATTTTCGAAATATCCGGAAATTGAGAACACGTTTGCTCCGATTTGCAAACTGCGAACGCGGTCACGTGGGTGTAACAACAGACAGACAGACACACATACAGACACACACGTTGAATTTAGAACCTCTCCGTGACATAAGTCCCTCGGAGAGGTAAAACGATAGCGCTATTCACTCATTAGGGTAAGGTATAGAGGGGTTATCCACTCATTAGGGTAAGGTATAGAGGGGTTATCCACTCATTAGGGTAAGGTATAGAGGGGTTATCCACTCATTAGGGTAAGGTATAGAGGGGTTATCCACTCATTAGGGTAAGGTATAGAGGGGTTATCCACTCATTAGGGTAAGGTATAGAGGGGTTATCCACTCATTAGAGTAAGGTATAGAGGGGTTATCCACTCATTAGGGTAAGGTATAGAGGGGTTATCCACTCATTAGGGTAAGGTATAGAGGGGTTATCCACTCATTAGGGTAAGGTATAGAGGGGTTATCCACTCATTAGGGTAAGGTATAGAGGGGTTATCCACTCATTAGGGTAAGGTATAGAGGGGTTATCCACTCATTAGGGTAAGGTATAGAGGGGTTATCCACTCATTAGGGTAAGGTATAGAGGGGTTATCCACTCATTAGGGTAAGGTATAGAGGGGTTATCCACTCATTAGGGTAAGGTATAGAGGGGTTATCCACTCATTAGGGTAAGGTATAGAGGGGTTATCCACTCATTAGGGTAAGGTATAGAGGGGTTATCCACTCATTAAGGTAGGGTTTAGATGGGCTCTTCACTCGTACGATGTGGCTACTTCGAGCCCTTGTGTCGTCTTGTTTTGGGAATTTTCACGTGGTGACTTTTCTGTAATACCGCGCGCTTAAATATCAGCGTTAATGTTTTTTGCGAGAAATCAAACGCACGCGTTCTTTAAAGTTCACGATTTCAAACTATTTTTTAGGCTTAGTAGATTTTTCACAATGGTAACGACTTTTAATATGTAAATTCATTTAAATTTGCATTTTTGCATGTGCCTTTGTATTTTTACAACTATCTAACCTGCCCGCTGCCAGCCTGCCACCGATGGAAGAAAGCGCCTTGGATTATACGGTTCGTACTTCACTATATTCTCTTCATGGGGGGCTTGGGTGTAAAGTAGAAACTCAAGAGCTAGAAGGTGGCAACCTGATCTCCCTTTGAACCGAAACAAGAGTTACCTAGTCTATAACACCATTAATACTATCAGAAGGGGGTAATAGAAGAAGGATGAGACTCTGTAACCTCTTAATACTTTAGTTATGGAACGTCATTCTTCCCAGGATCACCCCTTTTGTTTGCTTTCCCGCTCATCAAACTTAATCAGATGGGCATCGCACCGTGCAAGAGTGAATTGTATAAATGTTTGGCACTAAATCCCCAGCAATCAACTCACAATTCTCGTCTTGGGGTGGGACAAAAATCGACAAGCGCGTCTTGCCAAATAGTTGAACGCTAATAGAGTAATGATGAAGGAACTATTTATCGTGTATGTGATTCGGTTTAGTAACCTTGCTATAATAAATGTTAATTCTGATGTTGGGAAGAATGACGTTACACTTTCCCCGCTTTGTGGTACACTTCTCTCTAAGAGAAGTATTATGTACTTCTGAAGATGATATGAGGAGATTGCCGTCTTATGGTACCATCGTGATGCGTTTTAGCAATCTATCTTCTTGTAAGATGCAAGGAGTTGTGTTTCATTTTAAAAATCCCTTTTGGAATGTTTCATTTTGCTCTTGCTGCATGCAATTGCGTTTCATTTTGCTCTTGCTGCATGCAATTGCGTTTCATTTTGCTCTTGCTGCATGCAATTGCGTTTCATTTTACAATGACTGCCTTAATGCATGTTTTTTGGTTTGGCATGGAAGAAATTCCTAATAAAATCTGGTTCTTATTTAGGTTTTATTGTTTTAGGTAAGTCGCATTTAAACAAGAGGGAGAATTCCTGATGAATAAATTACGGATTCTTATCGAAAAAAATTAGCTAACACTATTACTCGCTATTGAAAATTTTGAAGATTCGATATATCAAGTATTTACACAGAGAGAATACGCCCATTTATTAAAAGCCGTATTGAACAATTCAAAATGGAGCTTGCCAAACTGCCTATGATTTCTCTACAACGCCAAGCCCTGACTAAATTCGCCTCGTCAGTATGGGTTAGTGCAAATAAACAATCCTTAGGATGTGACTGCAAGCTTATGAACGACGCAGCAATTGCCCACCTGACGCGCTCCGACATCGCAAAACATATTAAAGAAATGACCCTGATGATATTGAATGATGTAGGAAATGAAATATTTGATTGGCTTTACGAAATTATCCTTTACGTCACTGACACTTCACTAGAACACCAAGTAGCCAATTTGAGCTGGACTGTTGAAGGCACTTTGAATCGACCCGAGATGACCAGATTACTACTAGAGAATCAAAGTGACCTTGATTTGTCATTCAGGTTTGACATGGCATGCGCATACTGTTTGGAGGATAAAATTAGGGAACTATGGCCACGAATCAGAGAAGAACGGCAGTCAAAGGATTTTTTAAATGAAAATTTGATGGTACAATACTGGATCTATAAACTAGGAGGGCTCTTGCTGGACCCGCCGTATAGTTCCTTTTTAAATCCTTTGTTAGAAGAAACGTCAGTTGATGTCAAATTTTTCGTCAGGGTTGCTCATGGTTCTGAATTTAGAAAATCAGTAAAATTTATGTTTAATAATTTAAATGATGATGAAAAAATTCAGGCCTTGGATATTCTTTTTAAACCATCGAATTATGACAGAGAAGGCTTTTTCGAAAATTCATTAGTATCTGCTCTGGGAAGATTGGGATTTTTATTGAGTGAAATAAATTATACGCAAATGTGTGATTTAGTATCCGAATTTGAACTTCCTGAAGAGTTATTGATGAACATATCATTCTTCGCGTGGCCAAATACACACATTCTAAAGGCATTGGACCATTACATTGGCAAAATGAAAGGCGCTATTGAACCTACAAATGGTAATGATTTGGTAGAGTTTGCTGATGGAGCGTTCGAGTTTGTCAGACGCTACAACCGTACGATATTGTTCGGGTATTGTTGGACCAGATTCCCAAAAGAAGAATTAAATAAAGCGATCGATTCAATGTTCTTTGATGACATCATTTCTGAATTGGCTCGCAACAAAGACGATATATCCATTAAAATGGCAATTGATAGTATTGACCCCAAGAGTTATGCCAAGAATTTGTCAGCTGATCATCTTCCCATTATCGAAACGTTGGCTTATTACGATAGGAATCTGTTGAAATATTACCTGGCTCGTACCGTTGTCAGTAAGAACTTGGCCAAAAACCTCCTTAACACGTGGAAGAATCCTTATTGCTTTCAAGGTATAATGAAGGAAACCATTACTGGTATTTTAATTCAGCTTTTTCCTGAATTGGATCCTAATTGCTCAGATTAAGTTGTTATAAGAGGATTTTTTTTAAAAGCATTTTTTCATATTAAGCGGCACATGCTTATCACTTTTGTTATCATCGTATTAATTTCGTTCTTTAAAAAGCTACGCAATTTTTAATAACAAATATAGAATTACATGCAAATTTTTTTCAGACTTCTCTTAATTTGTGATTATAAATAAAGTTACTCGTTTTGTTGGTTTTTTTTTTCAAAGCTTTATTCCAAATAAACGAACACATGTTTGTAGTTTTTATTGAACAAAGTTTTCAACTGATTTCATGTTCAAGAAGTGTTTTGCTTAATCTACGCAATTTTAAATAAGTTCCTTAAAATTGTTATTGTACTTGTTACATTTTTTCAATAATTTTTTTGGTACTTTTTTAATGGAGACATAAATAAAAGATGGTAATCTTTGAAAGTTTTTGCGTTTTGTATTTAAATTCGTGAACGCTAACACTGATAAATGATAATGCAACTATCTCTATACAAGTAGCCGCATCGTATGATGTATATCTACGATGTGGCTATTAGTCCGCCCTTCCTGTAGTAGTCGTTGTCCCACATTATCGCCTTTGGTAGTATAAAATTGAAGGGAGAGGATTGTGGTAAGGTGATGATATTTTTTTGGTTTGTTTGTGTTTTAAATTGAAGGAGTTTTTAATTGTAAGGTAGAAAATTGCATTTAATTGTGCAAGTAAGTATGGAACCTGTATAACCTAGAAAACCTGGATAAGTCAGGGATTAGGAAAATGTGGGAATAAATCAGGGATTTGAAGTTTTTTTCCCTAAAAAGTCAGGGATAGGTCAGGGATTTCGTTTGGTATATCAAACCATGATTACTTCGAGCAATGCTAAATATGGGCATCCGCAGTCCTTAAACTTTTTCAAACCCACAAAGGACCAAAAATTACAGAATAGCAATATTACAGAATAGCTTCTGGTAGCAGATCTCTTTTGTTTTTATGTTTATTATATGTAATATTGGATGAAAACAATTATGGCGCAAATATTTTTCGGCGCAAATGATTATTTAAAAAGTTACAAGCGTTTAATTCTTTGGCGTGTGCAAAGGCTTAGGGATCCATGTCATTAGCTAAAAAAGCAATTATAAGTGGATAAAGGACCATACACGTCTAGGAGTCACGAATTAAGATCTCTGCAGACGAAAATAACCAAACCAAACCTAGCATAACAAAACTAAAATTAACCAAACCTAAAATAACCTAACCAAACCTAGTATATAAATATTTTGGAAAAGGTGGCAGCTAATTAATAGGAAAGTATTTTGGAAAAGGTGCCAGCTAATTAATAGGAGAATATTTTGGAAAAGGTGCCAGCTAATTAATAGGAGAATATTTTGGAAAAGGTGCCAGCTAATTAATAGGAGAATATTTTGGAAAAGGTGCCAGCTAATTAATAGGAGAATATTTTGGAAAAGGTGCCAGCTAATTAATAGGAGAATATTTTGGAAAAGGTGCCAGCTAATTAATAGGAGAATATTTTGGAAAAGGTGCCAGCTAATTAATAGGAGAATATTTTGGAAAAGGTGCCAGCTAATTAATAGGAGAATATTTTGGAAAAGGTGCCAGCTAATTAATAGGAGAATATTTTTGAAAAGGTGCCAGCTAATTAATAGGAGAATATTTTGGAAAAGGTGCCAGCTAATTAATTGGTTATTTTTGTCTGCAGAGATCTTAATTTGTGACTCTTATACGTGTATGGTCCTTTTTTAGCCACATCGTTTGATGTACATCTAACGATGGGGGTATTAGTTTGGCTTGGTCTGAAGAAGAAGTATCGTTCGTCTTTTTAAAGGGAGAGTGAAAAAGGGATTTTTGATTTTCAAAGGGTGGGGATTATGATTTGTCTATTACAGTGCAATGCGAATGTGCAACGCACTTTTTAATGAGCGTACTTAGAGTGAATAGGGATAAAATGTGTTAAGGTGATATTTTTCATTAATTGGTGATTTTAAAGGGGAAAGGCTTATGATCTATCTCTAACAGTACAATGCGGATGCACTGAGAAAATATTAATGAACAAACAGTAATATCTGAAGTCTTTTATGAACACGCAAATTTATCATATTGCCTCACCTAAAACGAGAAATTTCATTCTCTCTTTAAAATTTCACATACATCAAGCCATGACTTTTCAAGGAATCCGAACTTTCTATACAATAAAAAGTTCGGGGTTTACACAAAGAAAGAACTCAAGTTGGGTGTTTTACCGAATTCTTTCTCTTTCAAACACTCCTGGTCATAAGTCCATGTTATAAATTTATAAGATCCGATAAGTGTGCATCGGTATAAGTCTTTGTTGTAAACAATATTGTAAAATTACAATTACAGCATAAGTAAATTTATACGGGTAATAATTTTATAACTGTTTAGAGAAGGACATCGAGGGGCTATTCACTCTGATTTTATGCACAGTAAATCATTTAAGCATTGTACAAGTTGGGAAAACCAAAATATTACCTCTCCGAGTCGATTCGGAAACTGCGAACGCGGTCCCCGGGGGCGTAAGTCAATAACAACAGCCTGACAGACACACACACACACCCACACCCACACACCCACACAGGGATACGGCCATTGTAATAACTCTCCGTGACTTTGTCTTCACTCGGAGAGGTAAAAATAAACAATCTCTAGTTACAAAATAATTAGCATTTAAGTAGTCTTATAAACGACGACTACTGCGCCATCCGCCATTGGTTTAGTGGCGTCTGCTAAAGCGAACCTCTTACCCTTACCTCTCTCAGATTGTGAGAATTGAACCAATCCCGTAGGGATTAGCAGACGCCCCTAAACCAGTGGCGGATGGCGCAGTAGTCATCGTTTTTTAAAACTAATTAAATGCTAAATATTTTTTAATTAGAGATCATTTTTTTTAATATTTTTCCTATTATATTTTGAAAAAGTCCGTTCTTTTAAGGTATAATCAAGAAGCGATATCTAGTTTATTAGGGAGAAGATATAATTTCGCCACATTTCCCGCTTTATCTCCAGTCCAAACGTAGTTCCGTAGTTAATCCCCGCCTCTAAATTACAACCAGCATCTCATTCGTTCTTGAAAACTCACGTCAGCGTGACGCGAATGACGAAAATTACGTATTTTCCGACTGAGGAGAGGCGAAATAGCCCGGCCTCCTTCTACGTCCCCCCTTATATTTTGAAAGGGGGACTGGGACTATGGCGCGCGAATACTTAGGCATCTTATACTTTCTCCCTAATAAACTAGATATCACTTCTTAGTAAAATGTTATGTCACCTGAACATTCCCATTGAAAAATTTCTTAGGATAGGGCCAAGAAAGATGGTAACTAACTTTAGATTAATTAACTTTTGGTTAAAGTTTTAGTTTAGTTAATAAAACTCGTGCTTCTCACGAAATCCAGATATATATTTTAAGAGATTGCAATTATTTTAAAGCTTATACGAGTAAGTCGTCTTTAAAAAAGGAAAATTTAAAAAATAAAAAAATACCTTAAATCATTAATAACTAAACGGAAAAAAGTAACAAAAAAAGGTTGATGAAAGACGCATTATTTGGCTGTCGGTAAATTATTATTTTATTATTCTATTATTGCCAAATACCGGCCCTAAAAAACTTCACGTTTTGGAGGGAAAACTCAGAAACCGCTACCAGAGGGCCAACTGCTAGTGTGTTATCAAGAATATTCACTTTCGCCAAGTGAAGAATTTGGTTTCTTCAATACTTCTAGTCCCTTATCCTACTTCTGATGCTACTAATGTTACCGAGAGAGGTGTAGGGTCATGCAAAATGTGATTTAACAAATAATATTTTGGACACAACAACCTAATAATGTAATTAAAGTGATCATGGACTTTCCCAGAATCAAAAGGATTGCCATTATAATTTCGCCTATTTCCATATTAGTCAGATTGCGCCGCTACATCAGAGAATTTGGCAAGTTTGATTTTACAACTGCAGATCCCGAACATAATATTTAACCTTGCCTTAAAAATTCTTCTGCGATTTTCAATTAATTTTAGTCATTTAAATTACGACTAATATGTAAATAAACGTTGTCGCTATCTGGTGTTTCTTACTTACGCAAGCCTGAATGTAATACTTTTTAAGAAATTAAAATAAAAAATACATCACTTTAACAACAATAAAAATTTTATCATCTATTTAATTACAGTCTATTGTAATTAAAGTCTCGATGCTCGGTTTTCAGTTCGCTAGAACCCTTTTCGATGGAAGTCGGCCTTTAAAGGCCGACTTCCAGCGAAAAGGGGTGCTCATCGAGACTGACAATGGAGCGACCTTGCCGATTTTCGAATCCCCGCTGGGGTAAAAGTTGGAAGGGACCGAAGGGTTGTAGCTAACTGAAAGCAGTGCTACGTGGTTCTAGCGAATTCAATCGAATATGAACAATACAGCTATATCACTTGTGACGATAGTGCATAGGTAAAACGTCATGGGCTTAGTTTGGGTAGTGGGCGGCCATGTTAGGTACCGCTTTGATCTCAACTCGGAGAGGTTTATTTTTGTTTCCCAACTTGTTTACATCTAAAAGGTTTAAGCTGTTAAGATGCCACAATAGAATAGAGCGGTCCCAACCTTAAGAAAACTCAAAGAAACCACTTCTTGGCCAATTTCAACGCGACTACTTTATTTTAAAAGGTTATAATACCTGTCATGAATGGGTTGAACGGGAAAAAGTCAAAAGAAAAAAACCAATCCCTCCTTAATGTCAACTTTGATATATGAGCATCAGTTAATCTTGTTACGTATTAACCTCAAAAACCATGCTGTTTTTTTTAAAGCCTCGAGCTGCAACAACGAAACTAAATCTTAAGTACTAAGCCGAGTTCACTCTTATCTCTCTCAGAACAAAGGTGAGAGATAAGCGGAAGTTCATTTTCGTACATGCTGATATTTTAACATGGTACAATTTATACTGATGGTACGAAATCATTCAGAAAAGCGTATACTTTCTTAAAGGGTTAGTAGTAACTCACACTTAGGCCTAATCCCCGGTTTTTATGGTTTTCAAAAATAATTGATTGTTTGCTTAAGTCGGTGGTTAAAGTAGACTTCGACGGGTGGGTAATAACAAACGTGAGATGAGACTAGAAGTGAAGGGCTCTAGCATTGGTAATAGATCCTGGCACTAGTGAACAAATTTGAGGATTTTATGCCGCTTCTATCGCGCCTACGCTAGAGAGAAAAAAATTGGTCGAGTTCCAAAAAATTTCCTATCCCCTTCCCCTCATCCTAAAGCTGCCGAACACGGACGTGGGTGCTTGAATCTAGTTCGGCCGTTTACCACCGCGAACGTCTCACGTTTTGGAGGGGAAATTCTGAAACCGCCACCAGAGGGCCAACCGTAGGTGTGTTATCAAGAATATTCACTAATGCCAAGTGAAGAATTTGGTTAGCTCAGTACTTCAAGTCTCATCTCACTTCTGGTAATAATTATTTGAAATATGTCATAGGCACGTGACTGAGCCTGGCGTGGTTGGTTCAAAGAAGTTTAGTTCACACTTCACAAGTATTATTTCGAAAACTACCACTATAAATCCGTGATCAAGGATAGATTTAATTTTAGAAGTAGGATTGGAGAACGGTTAGTATTTATTTCAGTCCGACTCATAGCCCAGTATAGAACCCCTCCCTCCAACACGTAACGAAAAGTTTAAATTATCTTTTTGGCTCACTTAAACTACGTTTTGATGACGTTGCTGACGGGGACGGCGAAAAATACGTAATTCCTTTTTACCTCTGTCGCTATGACCCGCCTCTTCTTTCATACCTCTCCCGTATCGGGGAAGGGCCCAGATTACTCTGTTCTCCATTCCTACTTCTAAAATTAAATCAATCTCTGGCAACACTTAAGGAGGTCTAGCTGAAATATAACGCCATTTTAAAGCAAATGTCGGTACCTGTTGCGCCCCTAACATGTTGGCTTATCTCCTACAAACCAATCTAAACCAATCAGAACTGTCCCACGAGGGTTTAGCTAAAACTAGCCATTGCTAAGCTTAGCGGGTCATTTAATTCCACCCCTTGACTATGGGAGCATCAAGTTGCATTTCTTTGAACTAAACCACAGTCGAGACTTGTTTTAGCCTTGAAGGAGAGAAAGATGGAGTTGTAACCCCCATACCTATAACGTTGCCTCTGTAGCCACATCTACGGCACTGAAGTGCTCCCAGCATCCTCAGCGTTTAAGTAGGGTAGTACGGTACAGAAAAGTAAAGGATTCCCCCCTGATTCTTAGAAATGAAAGTTAATTCTCATACAAATACAATGACGGCAGCCTTTAACAATCGCCTACCGAAGGATAGGGGTGTGCGCGAGGTACACTGGAATAGTTTCAGTGCCATAGGTCGCCAAGAACGAATTCAGGATACCATAAGAACGTTGAAACAAGGCAATGCTGGCGCCATGAAGTCATACTTTTTATAATATGAGGGAGGGGCCTATTTTTTGGAATATGGAAAATGGAGTCTCCTAGGTCTAGGAGTGTTGGTGTCATTTTCAAGAAAAAAGATGGTTAAAATCGTTAATGATGAACTGATATATTTAAAAAGAGTGGTTATAAAGAATCTAGATTTTTTATTAGAGAGCCTGATTTATCTGGGACAAAGTCAGTACAACCAGGAGTTCATAATAACCCCCCTTCGGGGGGGAAGTACGAAACTAGTTAAAAAGCCCGTAACAACAAAGTTTCGCCGTAAAGCTCAGCGGATTTATACACCGCTTAACTCCCAAAGAAATAGTTACCCCACGCGCATTAATTTCCCATATTCCGGGTTACCACTATTTTTATCTTGTGATTTTGGGAGCGAAAATGGCTCGCGAGCGAGTCGCGTCTGTCGGCGCGGTCAGCCGCGGTGTACATTAAGCCTTGGCTGAGAAGTTGGCTTTGCGATGGTTTCTAGTTTTCTACAAAACATTTAAACGATAGTCATTAATGTTTTCTTGTGATATGTGTGAGAATTCCGTGGTTAAATTAAAACGGTATGGACAAATTGATGCCCAGTATCTTTAATATAAGAATTCCATCGTGTTTCTACGTCCACATACTCGCCATTTTTCTTAACGACGGAGATCCCAGGCTCCCAGCCAAGTTTTGGAACGAAAACCAAGGAGTATAGATACTACTACAATCTACTGTAAAGTTGTATGTCCACAGGCTAGTCCTTTATATGCGCAACGACAAAATCTTGTTGTTCGCGATTTTTACCATTAGCTCTATGGCAAGTTTCGTACTTCCCCCCCGAAGGGGGGTTATTATGAACTCCTGGTACAACGGATTTCCCAAACTTCGCCGTGTAACGCCAAGGCTTAAGGCCAGAGAAGCTGAATGTGATACTAGCCACTTTAACTGATATATAACCCACCGATGGCGCTAAAAACGGATTTTAAGGCGTTACCTAGGACGAAGGCGGTAACGGTTTTCGAAAGAAGTATGACTTCATGGTACCAGGGGACAATGTTACCATTCCACGTTCTTATGGTATCCTGAATTCGTTCTTGGTCGCCCATTATCATTCCACTCCATCTTACTTCAGTACTCCCTGCTTTAACAAATGCCCCGCTAAAATTACTCCAAGGAAAACGCCAGTGGCAAAGAATTAAATTAATTTAATCCTGAAATAATTATTTTGACCAATTAAATATCGTACGTGCTACTACTTCTTTAAGCCATATTTCCCAAAAATCTAGATAAGTCGGAACAATAATCATTGAAGTTTCGTGAGAGTCTTAAGATTACATCAAACGCACACCCATTCAAATAATAATTAATGTCCCTAAGAAAAAAATCTAAAACAAAAGTGTCACGTACAGAAAATATAGAAAAACTAGAAATCTAATTTGCATTTAGGACATTTTTTTATTTCGTTATATAACCAATTCCTTACAAAATTTAAACTTATTTCAACCACAAAGTTAAAACTGAACGTGACTATTTTATACTTTGCCTTATAATTCCTTGTTTTATGTAAGTAAAATAAGTTTCGGTTTTAAATATTGGGTTTTTTTGTTTTTGTTTTTTGTTTTTTTGGAGTGAGGAAGGGTATACAATAATACAGGTTGTTCCAAAAAGGGTTTTGAGGATCGAAGTACAGTCTAAAACGTTCTATGACCTTTTGCACTCTTTTCAAATTATGATCTGAGTGTTTTAGGGATGACCACTTAAATTTAAGCAAGAAAATTAAAGACAAAGCTAATTTCATTAAGGAGCTTATAGGGTTTTGTAGGAGAAAAAAAAATGGGTTTTTTATAGGAAAATATAGGAATAAAAATGCCCATATATGTATAATAATATTTTGACTAAAACCATGTTAGAAAAATCTCAAAATAATAACAAATTGGATTTTAATTTGAAAAGAGGACCTTAATTAAAATATAATATAATATATAAAAATACTGAGCAATTTCGGTGTCTAGTCAAATGTAATCTCGGAAAAACAGTTAAATTTCGATAAATTTTACGCTAAACTATAAAAAAACTTCGACTAAGTCTGAAATATAGGATATTATAGGACCTTTCATGAAATTATAAGATAATATAGGACATGTTCAAATATATAGGATTGCATAGGAATTATAGGACCTGCCCATTGAACGAACTGTAGGTCGGTCCTACTACTTTACACCCTGTATGTAAAAAGAGTGTTCGGATAAGTCCTTCGTCAGAATATGGAAATTAGTACAATTTACATTTTTTTAAACTTGCGGAAGCAATAGAGACACGTTCGCGACCTAACCTAAATAAATATTTACCTTTAAATATTCTATCCCGATGATAGATTACGTTTAATTACCTTTTATGAGAAAAAAATCAAATTAAAAAAAAATAGATAAACGTTTCCCGATAAAAAAATTGTTCCCTTTCAAATTAAGGTTTTCTAAGTTTGGAAGAAACTAAGGTGCTCGAAGACTACAGATTGCTTATAGCAGAAGTAAGATGAGACTAGAAGTAAAGATCTCTAGCATTGGTAGTAGATCCTGGCACTAGTGAATAAATTTGAGGATTTTATGCCGCTTCCATCGCGCCTACACTAGAGAGAAAAAAATTGGTCGAGTTCCAAAAAAATTCCTACGCCCTTCCCCTCTACCTAAAGCCGCGGAACACGGACGCGGGTGCTTTAATCTAGTTCGGCTGTCTACCGCCACGAGCGTCTCACCTTTTGGAGGGAAAACTCAGAAACCGCTGCGAGAGGGCCAACCGTTGGTGTCTTATCAAGAATATTCACTCTCGCCAAGTGAAGAATTTGGTTAGCTCAGTACTTCTAGTCTCATCTTACTTCTGCTTATAGTTAATTTATTTTTGGAATTGAACTATAGTCAATTTCAATAGGTATCCCAGTATTTAACGGTGAAAGGAATTATGGTTAGAATACGAATAATTTCAATTAAGTCCCCATATTTAATAGATGGCTATTTTCAATAAACTGGACACTATTTTTATACTCTCTTGGTATAAGAGACAAAACTCCATTAAAGGGAGGGTGTAGTGGAAGATCAAGTGATTCATTATCGATTCTTCTAACTATAAGACCAATCCGCATAGTGAAACATCCAGGAAATACCCATAATGAATGATTTTAAAATTCAAATTATTTTCAAATTTCATAGATAATTTGAAATTAGCACCTCCAACCAATTACCTAACGCCCTGGCTTCTTGTTAACAAATTTCCCGTAGCACGCTCTATAATTAGCGCCATGATTGTGAAAACGCTCGCAATTTCTATCAAATCTCGCACTAAACTTCATTTCACATGCCTTTTAAAATTAAAATTAGATTGGGATTTCATAGATAATTTGAAATTAGCACCTTCAAAAAATCACCTAACACCTTGCCTTCTTGTTCACAAAACTCCCGTAGCATATCTCTCGCCATGATTGTCGTCACAACGCTCGCAATTTTTATCAAATCTCGGGCTAAATTTCAGTCGACATGAAGCGTGCCACGAAATTGTGTTAACAAGAAGGCAGATTGTTACGCGATTGGTCGGAGGTACTTATTTAAAATTATCCTTAAAATCTGAACCTAATTTGAATTTTAAAATCATTCGGAGCTGGTATTTCCTTGAGGTTTCACTACGCAGATAGGTTTTGTAATTAGTAGAAGAATCGATATAAAAAAAAAAACACTTTATTTTCCTTTTCACCCTCCCTTTAAAGATTAGTGGAGTCGCCCAATATCTCGTTTCTTGTCCGGAAATTAAGAGAATAACTCGAAATATAACTTTGTTTAACCCAAGACGGAATCAAAATTCTCTCTGTGTTTCTTCCCATTAGGTCGGATCCACTATAAAGGAGTTACGCGAAAAAATTGATACTCTTCCAAACGCGTGCCGAGTTACAGCAATTAATGTTTAAAAAGTCGTGTTTTTGAAGAATTACAGAAACGTAGTCCGTTATGTGAAGAGTGCATTTTGAATTAAACTTTTCGTGACGAGTGCATTTTGAATTAAACTTTTCGTGACGAGTGCATTTTGAATTAAACTTTTCGTGACGAGTGCATTTTGAATTAAACTTTTCGTGACGAGTGCATTTTGAATTAAACTTTTCGTGACGAGTGCATTTTGAATTAAACTTTTCGTGACGAGTGCATTTTGAATTAAACTTTTCGTGACGAGTGCATTTTGAATTAAACTTTTCGTGACGAGTGCATTTTGAATTAAAATTTTCGTGACGAGTGCATATTGAATTAAACCTTTCGTGAAGAGTGCATATTGAATTAAACTTTTCATGTATAGAACCCTAACAAAGCATTGTAAGTTTCGATGAAAAGTGCAATTTATAGAAAACTAACAAAGCCTTGTGAAGTTCGTTGAAAAGTGCAACTTATAGAAAAATAACAAAGCATTGTAAGTTTCGATGAAAAGTGCAATTTATAGAAAAATAACAAAGCCTTGTGAAGTTCGGTGAAAAGTGCAACTTATAGAAAAATAACAAAGCATTGTAAGTTTCCATGAAAAGTGCAATTTATAGAAAACTAACAAATATTTGTGAATTTCAATGAAAAGTGCAGTTTATAGAAAACTAACAAATATTTGTGAATTTCAATGAAAAGTGCAATTTCATAAAAAAATAAATATATATGCCTGACCTCTGACTCTTACAGTGCATTTCGAACTCCTGGTAAAAAAAAATTACAGCTTGAATGCCGCCATCAATTTTCTAGTGCACAGACTGGTTTTCAGTGAAATCATTATTTACAACAGAATTATCCTCAACTTTTGCTATAATTTATGAGTAACGTGTTTGGTAACAAACGGATTTGACATCACGCGAGTCTCGTACTATATTTTTTAAGTAAAATCTTTGAAAGTTTTGTAGTAACATTATGAGACATTTCTTTGGACAACTAGAACTGTGGTTTCAATAACGCTTCATAACTGAAAACAAAAAAAAACTAGCTTTTTGACAGTAATATATACGTTAATTGCTGAATCCTCTTTCATTTAACGGACAAAATATGCAAGAATTGAAGGAAAGTGCTAATTCAGTCACGAAACGTGTCACGGATACCGTGACGAGGTACTGGATATTTCTTATCGCGTTAATCGTGTACTTAATGGAGGTTGCGCTATTTAGTGTGACGTCCGTGGTTCCAATTACGTTTAAACGAAAGAAAAATGTTAAAGGTGAAATTGTTTTAATTACGGGCGGAGCTTCGGGGTTCGGCCGTTTAATGGCGGTCAAATTCGCCCAACTGGGATGCAAAGTGGTCATTTGGGACGTGGACGAAAAGGGCAGCGCTGAGACGTGTCGTATAGTATCCAACAAGAAAGGTTGCGAAGGACAAATTTACAGATACAAAGTGGATATTACTGATAAGGAAAACGTGTACCGAACGGCTAAAAAGGTATGAGAATCGATACCATCACTGACCACGCACAGGGGGTTTCAGAAAGGTTCTATGACATTTTCCAGTCACGGTCACCGATTATAAGTTAAGATCAGGGTGTTTTACAGATGACCCCTTAAATTTAATAAGCATTATCTTTCAGTTTCTTACTTAAATTTAAGGGGTCATCAGTAAAACGCCCCAATCTTAACTTGTTTAGTTTGGACCGGAAGACAAAATGTCATAGAACACTTTCGACTCGAAATCGCATAACAGACCTTACAGAAACATCCTGTATATAAGATACTTAATACGTTGATATTATTTTTACATTAATAAACATGTTAAATACCCTGTCGTGTTATTAAAGTAATAAGTTTAACATAACTTTAAAGCGATATTAGCACCTGAGTCCTAACCACTGCTTTTCTGGGTAACATTAATAGACCATTTTCAAAAGTGCATGGTAAAATAGAGTCTGGTGTTTGACGACCTTGTTTCGTAAAGGCTTATCCGGTGTGTGAATCCAAAGACGTTAGACATGACTTAAAACAGAAGGACGGGTTACTTTGAAGTCCTAGGCTATCTAACGTCGAATGTTAAGCCTTATATCATATATGGATTCAATGACGTTAGATAGGGCTTCAAACAATAAGGAGAGGTAACTTTTATAAAAAAAAACTTTATTTTCCATTCAAATTTTAATAAATATTTAAATAATTGGGATTTGCAAACAACTATTTCATTAAAACATTTTTAGCTATTAACACCTTGTTATAAAGCTGTCCCGCTAGATAATAACAGTTGAATTATCCTCTCGAGGTATTATCTATATATCTTTCCTTCCTTTAAAGCTCAAAAAACTAATTAATCTTGTCGTTATTAGAAATAATTATTTTATATTTTAATATAATACCAATTAAATAGATGTGAACTACACTTAATAAATAAAGTGTTTAAGATAAGTCTGCCATAAAATAAAGGTTGTGTTCTTTGGGTCAAACCAGAAGTAGGATGAGACTAGAAGTAAAGAGCTCTAGCATTGGTAATAGATCCTGGCACTAGTGAACAAATTTCAGGATTTTATGCCGCTTCCATCGCGCCTACACTAGAGAGAAAAAAAATTGGTCGAGTTACAAAAAAATTTCCACTCCCCTTCCCCTCATTCTAAAGCCGCGGAACACGGACGCGGGTGCTTGAATCTAGTTCGGCCATCTACCGCCGCGAGCGTCTCACGTTTTGAAGGGAAAATTCAGAAACCGCTACCAGAGGGCCAACCGTTGGTGTGTTATCAAGAATATTCACTTTCGCCAAGTGAAGAATTTGGTTACCTCAATACTTCTAGTCCCTTATCCTACTTCTGGTCAAACGGATTGGAAATAACATGGGGTCTAAAAAATTTATTTACGGAGATATGGGCTCCCAAACATTGTCCCCTAAAGTCTTACATCACAACTAATTTATACTTTTCTGACCCAAGGTCAAAGTAGACGTTGGCTTCGTATCAATTCTTATCAACAACGCTGGAGTAGGTACCGGATCCTATCTACAAGACACTGACGACGTGAAAATCGAAAAGGTCATACAGGTCAATACCTTATCTCACTTTTGGACTTGCAAGGCATTCATGGGTGACATGTTGAAGGCAAATCACGGGCACATAGTGTGCGTCTCGAGTTTCGCCGGGTTTGCCGGATTACCAAAGGGTTGTTCGTACACGGCAAGCAAACACGCCGTTATGGGTCTAATGGAGGCCCTAACCTATGAGATACAAGTTCAAGGCAAAACCGGGGTCAAGACTACAGTTGCGTGCCCAAATTTCAGCAGCACCGGCTTTTTTGAAGGGGCTCTTAACGGTACCATGGAAATGAGTACCCCCGAAGACGTAGTGGAAGATATTGTAAACGGGGTTCTAACCAATCAAGAGTTTGTCTTTACACCAAGGTACCTCTTCTGGGCCGCGGTTGGCAAACAGTTTGGAAATAGAAAAGCTAATTTACGACTGGGGTTAACGCTTTTCGGAACGCAAGGGGCTGATCAAATTAAAATGAAAGATATCAAATATTTGTTAAAGGAGAAATAAATGCGTATTAAGTTGTAACAGAAGCGCATGACATACGAAGTGATTTTCTAGACTCTTTGGTAGACCCGTCTCATACGGAAAGATTTTTATTTGAGTCGGCACTAGCCACCTAAGGGGGATACTGACAAGAACTGCATCGATTTATTAGGGTTGCCGTCTGGCGAGAATAAGGGGAACTATTTCTAGACGGTGATATATGCGTACGCACCTACAAAATCCACCCGAACCCCACCCGCTTGGATTTCTCGGCGCGAGAGGAAAAATAAAGTTGGAAAGGGGGATGAAATTCCCCCCCTTGATGGTAAAAGCTTTCAGTATAAGACGGCCGCTATGTTATGCATAATAGAAAATCACTTCGTATGTCATGCGCTTCTGGTTGTAAATAACTGAACTGAGTCTGTCTTCATATAAATCGTCCAAAGAATAACCCCATGACGTGTCAGAAGCCTCTGTATATCGACGTTCAGTAATGCCAAACGCAAATATAGAAAGTAAGGAGGACGTGATTTTCAGGTTCCCTCTGCGCCAACGGAATATTTAATAACTTCCCTGTCCGTGGTATACCGAATTAAATTTACCACTAGGTTTTCACTATGAAATCTATGATGGTAGTATCAGGGATTCATGTAATTTTAGAAGCAGGAATAGAGAACATATATATTGGGCGCGCGTCAAAATCCACGACCTCCTTCCCCGGGACTGGGGGGGGGGGTGGTATGAAAGAAGAGGCGGGCCATAGCGACAGAGGTAAAAAGGAACTACGTACTTTTCGCCGTCCCCGTCAGCAACGTCATCAAAAAGTAATTCAAGTGAGCCAATAAGAAAATTTTTCGTTACTTGTTGAAGGTAAGGGCTCTATACTGGGCTATGAGTCGGACTGAAGTAAAGACTAACCGTTCTCCATTCCTGCTTCTTAAACTGCATGGATCCTTGATGATATATATGAAGCAAAAATATTCCAACACCCTGAATTCCTCAGCTCAGAAGCCGAACTATATTCGTTGTAGAGAGATAAAGGTAATATCATAAATTCATAAGATATGTTCCATAAGTTTGTCACTGGCTACTGAGAGCTTGGCATGAAGTGACGTAGGTCATAGATTCTCGCAAAGCGACGCCTGGTGAGGCGCTGTCAAAGGCTTAGTATACAGACTTAATAGGAAGATGGACTACAAAATGGCGTGTAGTCAATTCTCGCTTGTCGTTCTCGAACTAGCTCTCAGTAAGTCTCTAGCATTACGAAGTATAGGAAGTGTCATACTTATGGAACATATCTTATAAACTTATGGTAATATGGTAATATAAATAATTTCGTATTCATAATGCATAATCTTTGACATCTAAGTCAATTTTAAATTACTTCGAATTACTTAGTTTATTTTTATTATATTGGATATATAATATAGCTTATACCAGAAGTGAGATGAGACTAGAAGTGAAGGGCTCTAGCATTGGTAGTATATCCTGGCAGTGCTGGCACTAGGGAACAAATTTGAGGATTTTATGCCGCTTCCATCTCGCCTACGCTAGAGAGAAAAAATTGGTCGAGTTCCAAAAACATTTCTTACCCCCTTCCCCTCAACCTAAAGCCGCGGAACACGGACGCGGGTGCTTGAATCTAGTTCGGCCGTCTACCGCCGGGAGCGTCTCACGTTTTGGAGGGGAAATTTTGAAACCGCTACCAGAGGGCCAACCGTTGGTGTGTTATCAAGAATATTCACTTTCGCCGAGTGAAGAATTTGGTTAGCTCAGTACTTCTAGTCTCATCTCACTTCTGCTTATACCCACGGTATAAACATAAATAGGACGGTATAAACAGAAATAATTTCGTATTCAAACAGCATATATCCTTCGCGTCTAAGATAATTTTAAATTAATTAGTATTTAATTTATTTTTATATTTAATTTCGTGAAATTTGACCAAAAATAGTGCCTTTTTCTCGTCCACTTAAGCAATTAGAGTTAGAATTTTTTCTTTCATTTCTATTTTACTTGTCTGGTTTCCTCAAATAAATGAAACGGGGAAAATTGATTGACGAGATAAAAAATTATAGTAAAGGAAGAGCATGAGTGGTGTGTTGATGTCAAATTATGTAATTTATTATAGTCTGTACCCGGAAGCTAATTATATTGGTTTTATGTCATCGCCCAGTTACGTAACAACCTTGAAATTGTACATATTTCCCCATTAAGACAAAATTTTACACTGAACTATTAAATTATCCATTGCCACTAAGAAAATTAACATTACAAACGGCCATCAAGTCTTATTAGAATGTTTTATCTACGTGTAGAATGTAGGAAGATCTCGGGCTGCTTTGGATAAGTTTTTTTCGTGCTAGGATCGAAAACACGAAAAACAAGAAGGGATGATGTTGGTTAGGAAAAGATCCGCTTAAAGGTCGTATTTAAGAAAAGATCCGCTACCAGAATTAAAAAAAACCGGGTTTTATTGGGTTTTTATCTTTAGCAGTTGCGTTAATGGTAGAAATTGTCATTCAAAAGTAACTGCTTGATAAAAAAAAGTCTTGAAATGTTTCATAAAAAATAATAAATGTTTTTAAATAGTATACTTTGAAGTTGTAACAACAAATATCTTTAACTAGGCCTATCTTTAAAATGAAATTATTCTAGCATTCAAATTCATCAAAATTGAAGATCTTAGTGATGGGTTTTAGTGGGTTTTTTATGGTGGGTAAAACCAATGAGATAGACCAGTGGTTTTTTTTTTAATTCGAACCCTGTCCGCTACCAGGTCGAATTGGGCATGATAGTGTGAGTATAATTTTACCGACCACACCAGAGATAATGTTGTATATGTTTGTGTGTGTTTGTGGTGGACAGTTTTTTATGCCAATATCCCTAACAATATTTATGTGCTAAGCAGAGTCCACTTGATGACCTTCGACCTATATTTTGAATTTTGCCCAATGCGAGGTTTCATAAACATAATGAAAATCCCTAACTTTTCACCGACGCATATAATCCATTTTACAAGTTCCTGAGTCCTGACTTATCCAAGTAACGTTTCGTACGAACGCTGTACATTTATCATAGGCGGGGCTTCGATGTCTGACGTCACTAATAACCGAAAAATGCGAAAAGCACAGGGACGTGACAAAGCGAGCGACAAAAACTAAGTATAATAAAACCAGGAGCAGATGACAAAGGAGTCTCGGACGCTAGCTTCCCCAATAAAGAGGGCAATGGCACCCGCGTACGTCACAGCTGTAGCGGTATCGTTTGCCATAGAGACGCTATCAGACATTATAGCAGACGATGTTTTTGGTGGACTATATCTGGCACCAAAGTCTGCTGGGAATTTTTTTTTGTAATAACGGACCATAGCCCACTCGATCACGCGCGTCACGACGCAAGCATAGCGCGAGCAGCTTGCGTCGTGACGCGCGTGATCGAGTGGGCTATGAACGGACTAACGGTGGATACTGAGGTTCGTCTTATCCGATCGCGACATAAATATACACAATATAATTACATTATTGAAACAGCTGTAACCGTTGGTATTAAGATAATAGAAACTACATTTTGTGACTTCAACCTACTAAATAGTCAAATTAAGTCCCAACTAGCAGAGAAACCCAGGTAAGCCAAGGCTTAATTAACAATCTGTACCCACTGGAATGATTGGGGTTGGGTTTTCAAAAGATAAAAGCAAGGTTTTAAAAGATGCCGAAACACAATGTTATATATGTGTTTTAGGGCCAAAATATTCCGTATTTCTTTTGAATTAATTGACTGCTACAAGAGGTTGGAAACGAAATCACTGTCTCTTACTTTTTGGGTTTTAAAAGATCGTGAGTGATTTCTTTTCCCAACCTCTTGTAGCTATCATTTAATTCAAGAAGAAATTTAGAAAAAATTGGCACTGAAACACATTTTAGTTTTTTAATAGTGTACATACGTTACTCGCTGGGTTTTTCATTATCAATTTTAGCCCCAAAAAAGATTAAAAAGCCGTTGAAATCCATTTTTAACTCTAATACTCGTTAAGCCTAGGCTAATTATAAGCAGACGATACGTATTTTAAAAAGAGTTTCCAGACGCGATTTCCCAGATCTCCTTTCGAGACTTTGCAGCCACGCTATTGGTTGGAAAATAAAGCTCAAATTTCCTACGAGTGGTGGCACTGGCGTAATGATTTTGGTTAATAACCGTGACGTTCGCGGATCCCATTGCCCTCTACATTATGGAAGCTAGCGTCCGAGACTCCTTTGTCATCTGCTCCTGATAAAACGGGTACTTACATTTTAACGACGATCGAATTAGATATCCAAAGAAGGTACAATGTCACACTCACGCAAACGCGCACAAACACCATGCGCTAATCTATCACGGGATCAATCACAAAGCTAAACTTGTTATTTAAAACTAACTCGCAACGCGACTTAAAGTGTATATTTTTTAACATTTTGGGAAACCGACTGACGCATTTTGACGTTCAATATCCGTTACAGTGTCATAGTAAGTTCACGATCGACCGTTTGTAGGTTTCCCACGACCCTCCAGGTAGGACCGTAACAAACTTGATCGGCTTCTATTAAAATGTTTCAAAGTGACATGATCACGTGACTTCCAGATGTGCGCTTTATAGGGAAAGGTACTATAGGACGCTGCGCTTTGACCTGAAAGTTTGTTAATGTGCACGCAAAATTTTGTTACTTCTAGCTAGTCATAATTGGCCTTGCGGATTAGAGTTAGGGACTATGGGACGCGGCGCTTTGACCTGACAGCTGGGAAAGGGACTATGGGACGCGGCGCTTTGACCTGACAGCTGGGAAAGGGACTATTGGACGCGGCGCTCCGACCTGACAGCTGGGAAAGGGACTATGGAACGCGGCGCTCTGACCTGACAGCTCGGAAAGGGACAATGGAACGCGACGCTCTAAACTTAAAGTTTGCTTATTCGCGCGCCAACTTGTGTACTCACCCACTATTTTTGGTATCGCGATGAACTGGTAGATAACTGTAATTCGCGTCAAGTTCAAATATAACCGCACCTCAAAAGTCAAAGTTCACGCAAAGTTTAAGCTACCCGATATAAAAATACCGCGAAGAACAAACGCGTTCGGGAACCATAGTGATGTTATTTTAGAGGTTTAGAATAGTACGGTTTGGTTCCCGCGATACTCCGTGCAGCTCGGTCGTGCACTAGACCGCCCAAATCTTGATCCCTCGCTGATGGCCACACGTGATGCTTCCAATCAGTCATTCATAACAAAACGACCTGAAATTAAAATAAATTCCTTGATTTTAGCGAAACATTAGAATAATAATTACTTTAAAATACGCTAATAGCGAATACATATTCAGGGTTCATACAACATTTGGAATACGGATTTCCCTGAGTTTTTCAGGTTTTTTCCCTGGGGAGTGGGTTTTAATAGATGAAGCAACCCCTTCAAAGCAAATTTCCCTGAATTTTATTAAAATCTCTAACAATCCCTGTGTTTTTGTCGACTATTTGTTTCCTCGAGTTTTCCAGGTTTGTATGAACCCTGTGATATTCGAAAACTTTCTCGTTAGATTTTCAGAAAAACTTTTAAATTTCGTGTCAAAATATTTTAACTAGGGTTCATGGGAAAAATTAGCATAAGTTACTGAAAAACGTGTATGTCACATATTATTATTCTCACTATATATATTCAAGTGACCTGGTTTAACACAGGCTATAAAATCATATTTTCAACAAACATAGACAAAATTAACATAATATGTTACTGAAAAACGTGTTAGTTTTTAAGTCATCATTGGCCAAAAAACTATTATTCTCACTGAGTCTATATTTAAGTGCCCTTGTTTATCACTGAATATAAAATCATATTTTCACCAAACATTTAAATTATCGTTAAAGTAAAATATTGAAATTCATCAAATGAATGGCTATGCTTTGAGTCGAAAAAGTTTCAATATTGGTCAAGGAGTGACGCTGCCCTAAAAGAACAGTCTGGGAAATAAGAATATTTTTTAAACTAGTCCTTGGGACCAGTAGACCCCCTAGTGTCCAAAATAATAAACTGGTCCTTGGACTTGTTCCCCCTTAAGATTCGCTACAGATTAGGAATTAACATCAATTATTAAACTGGTTTTGGACCAGAGGAAGTGTGCTATTTCCCAGTCCGCTGAAAGAACCAAGCGCCGTATCTCCTTTCCAGTCCATCTGTATTAAATGGTCTTAGATTCAAGTTTACCTTTAGTCCATTCCATTAATTTCTAGCAAAGAAACCAACACACAGAAGGGAGGTCGCCCTCACTGGTTATTTCCCTTGCACCAAAAGACGAAGCTAGACGGCTTAGTGCTTACTGCACGCGGGACTCGGGAGGCTAGCTGATTGGCACTGCATCTGGTGTGCTTCTTGACGCGAGAGAAATCTGCCATTAAGGCGGCCCCGCCTTTGTTATACATGTGTGCTTCTTTTCTAGACTATTCCAATAATTCCTACAGAGAATCAAGCACACAGGAGGGAGAGGCCGACAACTTAGGTAATTTCCCTCGCACCAAAAAGCTCCGCTGAAAGTAGTGCGACAGGGAAATAACCTTTAAAAGCATAGCGCGGCTCCTGTGGATCCCCTACAAGGGTACTTTCCTCCTGAACTCCGGGTTTGGCTTGGCAAAGGCTAGGGGGCGGGATTTATACATGCACGGATAAAACCCGCCCACAAATGCCTCTAGCTTCGCCAAGCCAAAACTGGAGATCGTAAGGAAAGTCAACTTGTAGCGGATTCACTGGAGCCGCCCGCACTATGCTTTAAATGGCGGCCTTCCCCTGTGTGATGGTTTCTCTGCATGTAATAAATGGAAATTTTGCTATAAATGTTTATTTGTTGATTCGCTTAGAAAGGGTTTCGTTCGATTAAGTTAGCAACTAAGCATGGCGTCGATCGCTTTAGGTTTCGTTTGTATTCATCGACTCGTTTCAAAAACATTTATTTATAAAACCCATTTCCGACATAGTTACCCTTAAAATTATAAAATACCACCATGCATGCACGGGCCCCGATAGAACAGAGGAGTCCGTGCCAGGCTTGAAAAGAAATTGGACTGCAAAGGCTTAAAAACTTAAATACTTAAAAACATCCCAATTTCCAAACAAATGATTATCTCGATTGGTTAATACGAATATAATTTCTCGGTTACTTACAATTATCCATTATTTTGGTCAGCTTTCTGATGTGTATTTTGGCTAATTCAACTACTAGCATGTGAACGGCGGTGAGTCCGTGACCAGTCACCGGCACATACTGGGTCAGAAAAGATGACTACGTATTTTCTAACAAACTGTAATGTGACAACTAATGAGATTTACTTTAAAAGCACTATGAATTATCAACTGTTAAGTCATAATATAGCGGTGTGGCAAACTAGGTATGCCACATTTGAACTCAGTCTCCACTGTCTGTACCAGAATGTACAAAACGGCTTAGAAGTTAGGCCAAAAACAATGAGGGCGCCCTCAAATTGAATTTTAGTTATTGCCGGTCGACACTAGATGGCAAACCCAAAGATTTCATTTTTACTTTATTTGACCATGGATAAAGAATGCGCGTGAGGAAATTTGTTTTCACTCTACAGGATAGGCAACTCCCTATCTCGGGCGACAGCTTATTCTGTATATACTCTGTTACAACATCGGTTCTCAGCACGCGCAAAGCTAGGTTTCTATGTAATCTAGCCTTGCGCATGCTGACAAGAGACAAACAAGTTGGGAAAACCAAAATATTACCTCTCCGTGTCAAGAAGATTATATAAACTTAAGTATCCAATGAAAACGTTATTATGTTTCTGAGTTGGGGTTTCCCATTTTTGTTGTTGTTTTGAAAAATATTTCGCAATGCACGGGCCTTGATAGATATAGGAGGCAATGAATGAAATATATCACAATGCACGGGCCTTGATAGATATAGGAGGCAA
Organism: Phalangium opilio; assembly: GCF_054372755.1. NCBI lineage: Eukaryota > Metazoa > Arthropoda > Arachnida > Opiliones > Phalangiidae > Phalangium > Phalangium opilio. The sequence goes on from NW_028324151.1 coordinate 9,099,338, forward strand.
TGAAGGAAATATATCGCATGCACGGGCCTTGGTAGATATAGGAGGCAATGATAATCTCTCTCTTTGCACGAGAGGTTTATCTTTAATATTTAAATAAATATAATTATTTTTAATTATTTTAATCTTCAATAATTAACATTAATAATAGTTAAATCGTTTAAAATAAAGTTATACCTATTATCTTCTCAAACTTTGCTAATATTGACGTTTAAAGTGAAGGGTACCCCTCTTGCCCGCTTTTTTCAAATTTGGGGTATATATACGATTCGTTTCCATTATAATAGTAAGGAAAAAGCGCAATTGCGAAAACCTTTGGTGGCGATCCCACCTTAGGGAGGCTAGACGTTTCTCGTAACCCTAGCTGATCGCCGCGTATATCCTAAAACCAAACGATGATAACGGAGTAGAAGCCAATGATACAGATTGGTGTCTATGTGGAATAGACGGAAGACCAGTGGATGGTGGTGTTAGAAGCCAGTGTAAGTGCAGACTGGTGTCAATGTGGGATTGACAAAGAACAGAAGATGGTGGTGATTAGAAGCCAGTAAGAACAGACTGGTGTCCGTGTGGGATGGACAAAGACCAGAAGATGGTGGTGTGAGAACTCAAGTAGAGGAGCCATTTCCGTGACTGTGAAAGCAGTTCGGAAATGGCGAACACGTTTGCTCCGATACGCAAACTGCGAACGCGGTCACGTGGGTGTAACAACGGACAGACAGACAGACAGACAGACAGACACACAGACACACACACAGACACACACACAGACAGACACACACACAGACACGGCCGTTACAGAACCTCTCCTGGACTACGTCACACGGAGAGGTAAAAACTTCAGGATCTTCAGGATTTAAACTCGTTTAAAATATCCTGAAGTTTTTTGTCTCTTGTCAGCACGCGCAAGGCTAGATTACATAGAAACCTAGCTTTGGGCGTGCTGACAACCGATGTTCTAACAGAGTATATACAGAATAAGCTGTCGTTCGAGATAGGGAGTTGCCGATCCTATAGAGTAGTGGCACTCCATGTTAACTACCCATAGAGCTTCATACAGTCAAAGGCAAGTAGGTGCCATTACTCTATAGCGTGAAAACAAATTTCCTCACGCGCATTCTTTATCCATGATTTGACTATGAAAGATAGTTTTGAAATTTTCCACAAAAATAACAAACCTTATTTTGCACATCATTTTTTAAAAAAAATTCAATTTTAACTAGTATTAGAAAAATTAATGCCAATAAAAATGCGCGCGTAGCCGGCATCCGCGGAGCCGCGAGATCTAGGTGGCTATGCCATGTCACGTGTTCGTGATTTAAATGGACGCCCTTCTTACAGCTGTAGTTCGAACTTCGAAGCGTTTTCTAAGCGAAACTTGCAAAAAAATAAGTAAATTAAACACATAGATAATAAAATTATAATATTCGAAATATAAATTACTATTTAATAATTGAATTTAAGTAATAAAACTATAAAAATGGTGATTGTTAGCGAGAATGAATGTGAATCTGATAAATATGAAGCGCTGTGTGACAAACTTGATGCTCTTGTTATGGAATCATTCGACCTACAAAAAGAATTGCTTGAAAAGCGAAAAGCCATGGAATTGGTCATGAAATCTGCCTTCTTCAATATGGCCCAAGCTAAATATCTCCTTGGCTGTACACGTATGTCCATGTTGCAAATTAATACCAGTAACATGGAAGCGGGGCTTAAAAGTTACGTGGAAGACGTAAATTCCAAAAAATTGACGTTCCAATATGATTTCAATTCGTTCGAATTAATAAAGACTGACGTAAAAGATTCCATTGTAACTAAGAAGGAGAAAAGCAACAACAGTATTAGGAAACGAAAAGAAAATGAAACGAGAGACGATATTGCTAATGATAACAAAGATATGCCCGATGATATCAAAGAAGATTTACCTGATGATACCAAAGATGATATTCCCGATGATGCCAACGATGTTAAGAAAGAAATATCTAAAAATCCTTTAAATTGGTTTGGAGTTTTAGTTCCCGAGTGTCTCAGAGATTGCCAAAAATTATTTCAACAAGCTACGGAACTAAGTTTGGAAATTGCGACGTTACAAAGCAAAATAAACGAAGTCAATAAAATGTATAAATTAGAAAGATCATTAAAAGATGTTTGAAAATAAAAAAAAAACCAGTTTATAATAACCACAATTTTATTATGATTAAAATAATGTACTTAATTACTTATATATAATAAAATCTATTAAATTTTAATTTAGTAAAAACAATTTGTGTAGAAATATTATTTATAAGAAAAAAAACGGGGGAATAATTAAAAAAATTCTATTTTTAGATTTATAAACTCCTTAATTATAAATTGAAGTAACGTTACAATGAAAACTTAATTCCTTTATACAGATATTTAGACACAAATTGCTTTCAATATTTAATTGGTATTTTAAAAATTTATAAATTATCTCAGAAAGAAAATAGAAAAATCTAGTTTCAACGTTTTTTTATATGCGCTAATATTTGGGACATAAAATTTGACAGAAGAAATCTTGAAGTTATTAATAATATCAGAAGTGAGATGAGACCAGAAGTACTGAGCTAACCAAATTCTTCACTTGGCGAAAGTGAATATTCTTGATAACACACCAACCGTTGGCCCTCTAGTAGCGGTTTCTGAATTTTCTCTCCAAAACGTGAGACGCTCTCGGCTGTAGACGGCCGAACTAGATTCAAACGCCGGTGTCCGTGTTCCGCGGCTTTAGGTTGAGGGGAAGGGGTTAGGAAATGTTTTTGGAACTCGACCAATTTTTTTCTCTCTAGTGTAGGCGCGATTGAAGCGGCGTAAAATCCTCAAATTTGTTCACTAGTGCCAGGATATACTACCAATGCTAGAGCCCTTCACTTCTAGTCTCATCTTACTTCTGATAATATAAATTTTTAAAATACCTAAATAATAACACTTGGTAAATCAAGTGCAGGAACATTAATTATATCAAGGATTCTATAAAATGTCACGTAAACAAACACAACTGGAAGGTTTTAATAAACTAAACATTTTTTCTCAAATTTAAATTCTTATATAGAAGCTAGTTATACAGTTTTATATAATGGCCTTCTTATTTTATAAACTGAGAGATACTAGGCCTAAATCAAAGAATAAAATGTAATTTAAGGATAAATTGATGGTGAATAAAAAGAAGAGGAAATAGAAAATAATTAAAATAAATGCGTGTCTTAATTGGGACCTCAATTTCTTGTTTCTACTCCTATTAAAGGGACTGTGAAGCTAGAACCGAACTTCTTCTAGTTTTATAATTGGAGAAATTCGATCGCCTTGTTGCTCAATATAATGAGCGACAAAAATGCAATGGGAAGTACATTTTTATTCTAGCTTCTAACCTAAACAATATACGTGTTTGCATGGCATTTGGGGCTTTAATTTTGGCTTTTAGACAAGCTGTGGTGCTTTAAGCAAAGCGCGTTATATTAGCGCCTCTAACATTCTGACTAATCTTCAACCATGGATTAACTAACGCTAAGGATTGTTCACTAACTGGGTTTCCCGTGTATTGCTATCGCCAACTACATGTTCCGAATTATTCCTTGATTCCCCTCTTCATTCCCCCAATTTATTGGACCAAAACGGATGTAGATATGGCGCCATCTCTCGGCAATATAAATCTTTTTGCCCAATTTAGGCAGTATTTCAATTTTGACGTCATAGGCCACGTGATATTTGGTCCAATTTTCTTATTACTTCCTGTTAGGGATAGTAGCTACTGCTAGGGGGAGTTTGGAACATGCATGCGTTATCTTTTTGGGGGAACGAACTATCCCTAGCGTTAGTTAATCAATACTTCAACATAGAATTTAACTTGCCAAAGGCAGAAACCAATCGGAACTCATTCGCGAGGGCTAAGCTAAAACTAGCAGTGTCAACAAAAGCCACACTTCGCTCATGGATTAACTAACGCTAGTTAATCCATGCTTCGCTTTAAGCAGCAGAATTTGTGTCAAATATAATAAAATAATCCCTTTTAATGATACAATATTTTATAACAATTAGTTCTTAACGCAATTATTACTAAATATAATTTACAATCATTTATTTAAAATGCACTTATTCCTTATTTTTGGGTATTTTGTTTTCTTTCCGATTATAATAAGTTATAGGAATGTATTTCTAGACGCCGAAAGGCTGGCTTAGTAAATTCAGGAATTTACTTGTAAAAGAAGCGGGAATGAATAACGTAAATATATCTAAGGAGTTGGAGTTCTTTATTAGTAAGACCAAAAGTTTATAGATAAATCAAAAAGTACACTTCATTGAAGCTTGCTCGCGCCATGTAATATGAGAAACCCCTTTTATCCTTACTCCTCAGAGTATTGTCGACCCCCTCTGCGTATCACTACTTCACGACCATAGAACATGAACAGGCTCCAAGGGCGTGCCAACTACGAGGGCAGCGGGGGCCTTTGCCCCCGCTCTAATTTCCAACTCTATGGGACTTTAACATTAGGCAGCCATTTTGCCCCCGCTCCAATAGAAAATTTTGACTCATGTTGGCACGCCCCTGACAGGCTCAACATATTAGCCAAGAATAAACCTTTGAATCTTCAATAAAAAAAGCTCTTCTCTGATTGGTTGGTTCGTGTAGTGGTTGAGAGGAGGGTCGTTTGCTTCTCATTTTCCATAGTGTCTATAGCCAAGAAGTTATATCTAGTATCTCAGAGAGAAGGTATAAATTCGCCAGATTTCCAGCTTTATCTCCAATCCAAACGTAGGTCCGGAGTTAATCCACGCCTCTAAATTACAGCCAGCATCTCATTGGTTCTTGAAAACTCACGTCAGCGCGACGACGCGAGTGACGAAAACTACAGTCATATTTTCCGACTGAGGAGAGGCGAAATAGCCCGGCGCCTCCTTTTACGTCCCCCCTTTTATTTTGAAAGGGGGACTGGGACTATGGCGCGCGAATACAAAGGCATCTTATACCTTCTCTCTGAGATACTGATATAACTTCTTGCTATAGCCAAAGGTGGTAACTGCGAACGAAGTATACTTCTTGTTTTTAACTATTAACTTTTGGTAAGACTGAAGTAAATTCAAAAGTAATTCCTGGTTCTTTTAAATAAATTCCTTTCAAAAATAAAATTGGGAAAACATTCCTAACTGAATGAAAGAATTTAATTATAATAAAAACTGGTGACAATTTTAACTTCTCAACTAAGGTTTAAAGCAAATGTTGGCTCCTAACACGCTTCTACCCACCAATTTTACCTTGAAAAAAGCAGGAACCAATCAGAACTCGTCCTCGGAGTTAGGGCGGAGCTAAAACTAACCTTTCCTAAGCTTATAGGGTCAGTCAACTCCACCCCTCGACTATGGGATCATCTAGTGGCATTTTTTTTAACTAAACCACAGGCGTATCTTTCAGCCATAAGTCACGCGCAATGAAATTAAATGCAAGTCGGAAAACTTATGAAGGACAAACCACTTTCTACCATGAATAATTGGACAGCAAGGTTGATTAGGGAAAGTGACATTATTTGATCTTTTGTGACAAAATGATAAAACAACAATGGATTAAAAATTCAGTTCATAAATTTTCCAATTCTATAATTGGCCTTATTCCTGATCAACGCCACCGAGGCGTAGCGGCTACTTTTGGAACTATAATAATACGGTAGCCAATTACAGGTGGCGGTGGAGTCGATGGACTCTGATGGAGATCTGTTATTTTCTATGTTTTGTTGATCTTTCTGATTCATGTGAATAGCCAAGGCTTAACAAGCGATATGGTTTCAAAAGTATTAAAAGTTGATTTTACCTTTCTTATTCTGTTTAATATTATGAAATAAGACTTTCGGACTAAGTTTTCATTCGATCTTGGTGTATTTGGAGATTATTCGGTTAATAATAATTAGTTAAAACATGTTTTTTGAAGTTGAAGAGGTAATAATCAAAACATAGAAAATAACAGATCTCCATCAGAGTCCATTGACTCCATCGCCACCTCTAATTGGCTACCGTATTATTATAGTTCCAAAAGTCGCCGCTACGCCTCGGTGGCGTTGATCAGGAATAAGGCCAATTAACGGAGCATTTTTAATTATTGATTTATTTATTATTTTTTTTTTTGATCTAAAAAGTAAAAACATAAAAGAACAAAACTAGTTACATATAAAATATTAATATTAAGCAATTTGCCTACTTAAAATATAAAAAATCACTGGGCTTAAAATTCTTTCATGGAAAATTGAAAACACCGGGTTTTTTTAACGATAACGTCTCTCAGCTTACTTGGAATGATCTGTTAATTGCTTTTGCAGTATTTTTTTGATTACTAACGTATTTAATATTTACTATTTCTTTGTTCAAACGGGGCTAGATTGATTAGAAAACCTCGTTCTCCTTCCTACGCTAATTCTATCAGAATCTCCGTTATCCTCGGCCTCAGACTGACTTTCAGAAGGAGGTTCCGAGGGTAAAGTCTCATTATTCGTCGTGGTACTTTCGTCGGAATTACCAGGAGTTTTAAAACCTCCCGCGTGAACTTTTTCCAAAGCACTCCGCACTTCTTTTAAAGCTACAACTCCAATTAAACGACCGATGGTTGTTACGTAAGCTTTGTTCAAACCCAGCATGGAAAACAGGGAATGTACCTAAATATTTATTAGAAATTATGAACAATTAAAAATCAATAAAAAGGGGATGAGAGGAAAAGTATGTATAAAAATGGCCAAAAGTTTTATTGGCGTAGCTATACTGGGGCCTGTTCACGGCCACGCCCTTAAAATAGGTCTTGTGTTAGTTAGCGGTTACGCGGTTACCGTCGTCTGCTATTGTGTATGCTAGAACTTCCTCGATTTGTGTTTGTAGTCACTACAGAGTAGCTGGTAATGTTTTAAAAGGTATTTGAAGGTATAATATGGATTTAAGTAAGGTTATCGAAGCAATCGAAGAGCACATAAAACTAGATACGTTTAAAACAAATCTCGGTAATTTAGCTATAGCGCGAGCAGCTTGCATCGTGATGCGCGTGATCGAGTGGGCTATGGTTAAACCAAGGAGCATAAATGTCGGAACTACTCAATGAGATAGAATATATATATATATATATATATATATATATATATATATATATATATATATATATATATATATATATATATATATATATATATATATATATATATATATATATATATATATATATAAACCTAGAGTCACAACGTGGGATCTCGAGATCGATGTTTCGCGATACACTTTTTGTCGAGCATGAATCTTTATCAAATACGGGTGGCGCCACCTATTAATCACTTGAAGAACTTTTTTATTACCGTCTGCTGTCAAAATAGTTTTTTAAACGTGTTAAATAAAATAAGCGAGTTAAATAATAAAAACTCTAGTCCTTTTTAATCTAATAAATCGATGAAATAAAAATCATAACGATGTTTCTGATTGAAAATAAGCGAGTAAAAGTTGTAATTAGTTCCGCTAGAGGCTCACAGGTGGCGCTGTCATGTTTTGATAAACTTGCTTGATAAAAACAATGTGTATCGCGGTAAGCCGATTTGAATTGGAACTCTATCTCATTGGAACTACTTTCAATCGCGAGTTTGCAAGTCCATCAGTCACTAGTAGACTTTGATGTCCGCGTTTTTTAACACAGGCTCTATGGCCATTGTCATACTTTCCCTCTCATCCACATTTGATAATACATAATATTAATAATTTCCATGTAAATGTTTACACTATCGAGCGTTATGTTAAAACATGGAGTTTGTATTGTTAGAGGAGCGTTAAGCAATGCACTTAGCACTTACTTTAATTAAGGAAGTTCTCTCAACAAGTTGGAATGGGGACGGATCAATATGGCATCGGCTGAAATCACAGACTTGACTCATTTGCTCCTGTTCCCAGGCTAATTGCTAAAATGGCGTTGTTTATTAAATAATGTTTCCTATTAATTTTAACTTGTTTTATTGAAACTAATTAGTAATTAACTTACCTCTTCTGGAGACATATCAATAACTCTTTCTTTGGGCTACAAATAATTTTAATAATTAACACTTAAATAGAAAAAAAAAAGATTTTAATTATAAAATGTTTTACCAAAGTAACTTTTTTTGGTGTTGTAGGAGTTGTTGGTACACTTTCGCCCTATTGAAAATAAACGTAACAAGCTTATTAGCATGGATAAAGAATGCGCGTGCGGAAATTTGTTTTCACGCTATAGGGTCGGCAACTCCCTATCTCGAACGACAGCTTATTCTGTATATACTCTGTTACAATATCGGTTGTCAGCAAGCGTAAAGCTATATGAGCATGTAACGTAGCTTTGTACGTGCTGTCAAGAGACAAAAAAACTTCAGGATCTTCAGGATTTAAAATATCCGCGAGTTTTTTAGCTCGAGTGCACGGACCTCTAGGCCTTAGTTTCAAATACGTGTGAAATTACCTACAGCCTACTACACGTATTTGAAACTAAGGCCTAGAGGTCCGTGCACTCGAGCTAAAAAACTCGCGGATATTTTAAATCCTGAAGATCCTGAAGTTTTTTGTCTCTTGACAGCACGTACAAAGCTACATTCCATGGAGGAATATATTTGCGCGTGCTGACAACCGATGTTGTAACAGAGTATACACAGAATAAGCAAGCTGTCGTTCGAGATTGGGAGTTGCCTATCCTGTAGAGTGAAAACAAATTTCCTCACGCGCATTCTTTATCCATGTTATTAGTGTTTAATAAGGATGTAAAAGAGCTAGGACTTTAAATTATTTATTTTATTTCAGAAATAGGCCTAGTGTGCAAAAAACTGCATAAGATCAAGGGACTGTAAGAGGTCATCGGAAGGTGGGTAACAATTAAAACAAAGCGCGGGTCATGTGGTTCCACTACAAGGTGCTTTTCCTCCTGAACTCTGGATTTAGCTTGGAGAAGGTTAGTGGGTGGGATTTATACTCCCGCCCACAAACCTTCACCAAGCCAAAACTGGAGTTCAGGAGTAGTAAATACCACCCAGATTGACATGAATCCAAGATGGCGACCTTGACGTACTTCATCCCAAAACTTAAAACTCACTCAAAATTTAAATTTGGCACTTGCGCTTCCACTTGACAAGTTGACCCCTGATTTCCCGCGTGCTATTTCCCCCCTTTGACTGCGGTATACTATTAATGGGGGGTAACCAATTTAACTGGTCCCGTACCCACCACTTAATAGCACGGTGGAAGGCAGGGCTCAAGGTCAGGTGGATGCGAGAGGGCGACATTTTGAGTGAGTCTTAAACTTTTGTTTGAGTTTGGGATGACGTCATGGTGCCGGTCATCTTGGAATGGATTCACGTCTATCTGGGTCATAGTGGTTTCTACTACTTGAATAATCTATAACGATAATCAATAATAACTACTAAAATCTTAAAATACTAATAAAAGTTAAACGCCACTAGAGCGTTCGAGAAACACTAGAAAACGAGGGGTCGGACGTTTGTCAAAATCCCGTACACTTCGTTTGAAATCTGTTTAAAATCTCTCTCGAAAATCTCGAAATCCCGAAATCTCACGTCAAAATCTAAAAATCTTAAAATCTCACGTCAAAATCTAAAAATTTTAAAATCTCACGTCAAAATCTAAAAATCTTAAAATCTCACGTCAAAATCTAAAAATTTTAAAATCTCACGTCAAAATCTAAAAATCTTAAAATATCACGTCAAAATCTAGAAATCCCAAAATCCCTACCTTAAAATCTGAAAATCCCAAAATCCCTACCTTAAAATCTGAAAATCCCAAAATCCCTACCTTAAAATCTGAAAATCCCGAAATCTTCACCTAAAATCCCGAAATCTAACATTAAAATCTAGAAATCCCGAAATCTTAACGTAAAATCCCGAAATCTCATCCTAAAATATCAAAATCCGAAAATCTCCTCGAAATCCGAAAATCTCCTCGAAATCCGAAAATCTCCTCGAAATCCGAAAATCTCCTCAAAATCCGAAAATCTCCTTCAAAATCTGAAAATCCTGAACAAAATCCCAAAATCTTCGAAATCTGAAAATCGCGTTCAAAATCTGAAAATCTCCTTTAAAATCCCGAAATCTTAAAATCTTGGACTAGATTTCCAGATTTCTAAAATCTGAGTCAGAATCTCAAAATCTTTGTCAAAATCTTGAAATCTCAAAATCCCGTACACTAAAATGCCGAACATCCGACCCCTCGCTTGAAAACTTATACTGAATACTGATAACTGAACTTTACAACATGACCCTACTCCACCCCCACCCCCAATTTGGTGTCCTTTTGAACTGATTTGAATATAAAATGAATGAAATTACTTTTTCAGATGGGTTTACATCTTGAAGGGTTAGGGCCTTTCTAAATATTGTTTCAAAGGCTTGTCTCAGTCTTGAATCTTTAAAAAAAAACAAATATAAATTAAAATAATTAATGATAGTTTATCGTAGTTAGTAACCAATCTTACCATGAGATGTAATAGTATTGTAGGGTGAATTGAGCGGAGAATGTTTCAAAATGCTTTTCTTTGGAGATATCGGAGGAGAAGGCGGGGGAGAACAACGAGGAGATGGCTACAAAATACAAATCAAAAATAAATAACTGATTGTTAAATTCAATGTTCTGTAAAATAACAGTGGTGTACAAAACTGCGAGTCAAAATGAATTTTGCAGTTTCGAGCCGAGTATTGAGTATTTTAATTAGGTCCATTTCCAGTTTTGAGTATTTAGCGAGTCCCAGAAATTTACTTGCCAAGAATTAAATTAATACTTTAATAGAGTAAATTTCCTGAACAGAGCATATATATATATCGAACTAGCTGTTACCCGCGGCGTCGCTCGTGTGTAATAAGAACTTCCATCAAAATGTTATAAAGAATGGGTGGATTTTACTGATGACTAATATTTTTGTAGCACCCTGGGAGCGAAGGCACTCGGCGTTGCCCGTCAGCCCGTCGGGATGCATTTTTTATTATTACTTTTCACGCGGAAATAATTCTATAAAGAAGGGTTTTTAAGTTTTTGGCCGCCATTTAAAAAGATGGCAACAAATCGAACCCGAAAGACCATTCAGCCCGTCTATAGAGCTATTTCAGAGGGGGTAATGGCTACGTCACCAATGCTATTTGCCCATAGAGAAACCCTCATAAAATGGCGGCCCTCTACACTCAAAGGCAGGCCCAATTTTCGTAGCAGACGAAATTTTTCCCCCACTGAAATAGCTCTATAGGTTAAAGGAAACCAGTGTACTAAATATTTGCGAAATCGGTTGAAACGCGCGGACTTTGTTGCATAAAGAAGATTTTTTACATTTCTGGGCGCCATTTTTTAAGATGGCGGCGGATTGGAAAAATATCTCTTAGTACGCGCCTACTGTTTATGAGTAACGTTCCTGCAAAATTTCAGCCTTCTAGGGCAAGCGGTTTGGTTTGGGCGTTGATTATCAGTCAGTATTTCAATATATTGCTAGAAGTACTCGAGTTTAACAAATACTCACACTGATAAATAATTAAGGAAGAACAATCATGATTAGATAACTTACTCTTCCGCTACCAGTGACTGGAACAATTTCAAATCGCGAGGCTCTTCGTTGTTCTTTGGGGCTTTTTCCAACAGGAAGAAAATGCGAAGAGGACTCAATTGGGGGTTGCATGCGAGCGGCTTCTCTCAATCTGCGTTCCCTTCCCAATTGTTTCTCTAACAAAAGAAGCAACTCCATTCTCGGGATTGAACCGAGTAAAATCATTGAATCTATATTTTAAACACTGTAATTAGTATTAAACGTTAAAGGGAGGGTGAAGTGGAAAATCAAGTGATTTTTTATCGATTCTTCTACTAATTATAAGACCACTCTGCATAGTGAAACATTCAGGAAATATCTCCGAATGATTTTAAAATTCAAATTAGGTTCAGATTTTAAGGATAATTTTAAAGAAGGTCCTCCGACCAATCGCGTAACGCCCTGCCTTCCATTTAACAAAATTCTCGTGGCACGCTCCATGTCTAGCTAGCGCCACGATTATCACGTCGTGCGCGAATTTTATCAAATCTCGTGATAAATTTCATTCGACACGGAACGTGCCACGAGAATTTTGTTAACAAAAAGGCAGGGCGTTACGCAATTGGTCGGAGGGGCTTCTTTAAAATTATCCTTAAAACCTGAACCTAATTTGAATTTTAAAATCATTCGGAGGTATTTATTTCCTGAATGTTTCACTATGCAGACTGGTCTTATAATTAGTAGAAGAATCGATAAAAAATCACTTGATTTTCTACTTCACCCTCCCTTTAAGGTTAAAAGTAACAAAATGAAAAAACTCTCACCAGGAGAATCAACAAGAGGAAATGACTGTAATCGTTTATTATTTTTAAGTGTTTCTTTCACATCGCGATAAGTGCAACCTTGAAAGATATAAACTACGTTTCGGACCATAATATCTTCCACTAAAATATTATGAGCTCTGAAATAAGAAATAACTATTTGTAAATAATTTAATTTACGATCTTTGTCGAAATTTTTAAGGATTGAAGATGAAAATTGAATTCTTACTCGGATGATGTAGAAACAATGGGTGGTAAATATGGAAGTTTCTTTATTTGTATGATAGAGTCATAGACGGATGGTTGCAATGACTGAGCAATAGCATTGGCAATAAGCACGGCAATCTTAGTAACAAAATGGGATAGTTAAAAATAAATCTTTGAAGGGTTTTGATTAGAGGTGCGAGACTCCGAGCACTAATTTTAAGGTAGCGAGTAATCGAAAACTGGACTCTCCGAGACCTCGAGTCCAATTTCCCTGTACTCGTGACTCCAGTGAGCCCTCAAAAAATGCAAAATTTAATTGTTAACAGAGTCCAACGCGAGTCCAAAATTTTTTACCGAGTCTAATTAGGCTTAATTAAAAATAGTCACTTAATTACTAGCAATTAGAAATTAATTAATAATATTTGAGTTTATGACAAATAAAACAAGATGGCACCGGCCAGATTACACTTTTGCGTGGCCTCTAGTGACTAGAATTAGTATTACTATATTCATTATAAGATGACCCCGGCAAATTTATAACTTTCGGTTTTTTCCATTGTTTATAAAATAGCATTCCTTTTATGAATAAAACCAATTTAGTAAGAATTTGGTTTACAGTTTAATTAAATAAGTGAATCGCGGCCGTTCCCAGGCGACGATTATCTCTTCACGAGATACGCTTTACCAAATAACTGTTGCTATTATACCTCCGTGGCTCAGCTTGCTTAGTCAATAATCTGAGGAGAAAAGTGGGGATCCAAAGCGCGCGGGATCGGTTCCTTGTCAGGCTGTAAAATATTTTCTTAAATAAAAATTTATACTGATGTTGCCTAAAATTGTTTTTTGCAAATATCCGACCGTGTACGCGAAAAAAGGGGGAAATGGGGATAGAAAAGGCCCCCAGCCTGCCAGCAAGGGTCGGAACAATACTTTTGCTAGCTCTAAAGAGCGCAAAAGTAAAAAGGGAAAATATCACAAAATAACAAAAATATACACACTCCTTTTTCTTAGCCTTTGCTAGAATTGTGTAAGAGCACCTGTACTGACAAGTGACAACACAGTCCCGGACTGTGGAAAATAATGCGTCATCGGTTATCGCGCGTGTCAAATAAAGCTATATCAGTCATTGCCCGCGTTGTGTAGTGACACCTACTCGATCATGCGTTTAGCAGCGCACGATTCAGTGGCTCTACTACTGAAAGACGCCGTGAAGCTTGCTTTAGTTGACCTCTCGCGAAGAAAAAATGGACTTGCCCAACAAAAATAGACTAGTTCAAAGGGAAGTAAAAAAGAAGACTCGCATAGGGGAAAACATGGCCTTGTTGAGGACTCGCGTGTACCGGCAAATTTTTAGGAAAATAGGTTGCGAGTCCGAGTACTACTCAGTCTCGCGCAGGTTTAATATTAACTACCGCTTACGATAACAGGCAAAATATGAGCCATCTGTCCAGTAAGTTCAAAAACAATGACAGAAGTTGATATGGTATGAGTAACGCTGCCTGAAAGTGCGGCAGCTCCTACAACGGCGTAACCTCCGGGAATAATATTATGAATTTCTTTTCCCATTCTAATTCCATCGGGAAACCAAGCGGCCATACACTCTCCAACCAATCTCCCAAATGCAGCTCCTAAAAAACCGCCGCAATTAGTTTAATCATGATCATATACCTATCAACTTATCGTCACGAGTCAGGGTTCATACAACTTTTGGAAAACAAATTTCCCTGAGATTTCCAGGTTTTTCCTGTATATGGAGTATCCTATGGGGAAGATTTTAATGTAGGAGGGGGAGGGGGGGCCAAATATGACTATTACATAATCAAAATTAGGGATGAACCGGTACCGATACCATATCAGTATCGGCACCGATACTCGGGGTTTCCCGATAGTATCGGATCGTTTGGTTCGATACCGATACTAAACCGATACTCGTTTAAAATGCGTTATATGGCGCTACATGACATATTTAGGTCTTTTAGTAACGTAATGATGGTGATAATATCTCATTTCTATGAATTTCAATCGTGACGAGTTCTCATTTATATAAAAAGTACCTGAATTCAGTTTATCTAACAACTAATAAGCGAAAATCTTGCTTAGTACGCGCCTACTACTCTAGGGATGAACCGATACTATATCGATACCGGTTCAAGTATCGGGTTTTGGATCATAGTGAGTAAATATCGGTATCGGTTCATGTTAGTACCGGTATCGATCGGTATCGGGTTAAGCCTGGTATCGGCCATCTCTAATCAAAATACATCAACTTATCTCTAATATAACCAGAGTTTTGAGCCTCCAAGTTTAGTGTAATGTTAATCCTATGGAGGGTATGTTTAAAATTACTCGGTCCCTGTTTGTCGTAGCCCTAAGTTTTTTGTATGGTTGGATGGGGGGCAAATAGGACTATAACATAATCAAAGGACATCCCCGTATCTCTAATATAACCAGAGTTCTGAGCCTCCAAGTTTAGTGTAATGTTAATCCTATGGAGGGGATGTTTTTGAACATTTTGCTTAATTACTCGGCCCCTGATTGACGCACATTTCCCTGAATTTTACTAAAAAATCTAAATTTCCCTGAGGTTTATGTCAACTATTTATATCCCAGTACTAAAGTACTCCGCCCCTGTTTGACACAAATTTCCCTGATTTCCCTGAATTTTACTAAAAATAATAAATTTCCTTGAGTTTTCCCTGAGGTTTTTGTCAACTATTTATTTCCCTGATTATTCCAGGTTTTCCCTGTTTTCCACTCCAGGTTTGTATGAACCCTGCGAGTAACCTACCCATTTTAAAAACGGGAATAAAAAGTCCAGCGGGTACCGGAATAGTTGCGGCAAGAGCCGTAGTAACAAACTATAGATTTAAAAAGTCTTCTCATTAATTTTCTTACTAATTAAAATTAATTTTAGTAATTAAAAATTACATTAAGCACAATGAAGAGTACTAAGTTGACATAAATGTTAGTATATTCCGTCGACCAATGACTTATTACGATTGCCTCGTCAACTTCTGGTTGAGTACCGCTCCAAGTTATATTGCTGAAGAGTTCATTAACAGATTCGTGAGTTGTTAACTGCAATTAATTTGATGATAAAATTATACTAATTAGATAAAAAAAACTCTTAAACTAAATATTAAAGGGAGGGTGAAGTAGAAAATCAAGTGATTTTTGATCGATTCTTCAACTAATTATAAGACCAGTCTGCATAGTGAAACATTCAGGAAATACAGTCTCCGAATGATTTTGAAATTCAAATTGGGTTCAGATTTTAAGGATAATTTTAAAGAAGGTCCTCCGGCCAATCGCGTAACGCCCTGCCTTTTTGTTAACAAAATTCTCGTGGCACGCTCCATGTTAAATGAAATTTATCACGAGATTTGATAAAATTTGCGCGCGACGTGATAATCGTGGCGCGAGACATGGAACGTGCCACGAGAATTTTGTTAATAAAAAGGCAGGGCGTTACGCGATTGGTCGGAGGGCCTTCTTTAAAATTATCCTTAAAATCTGAACCTAATTTGAATTTCAAAATCATTCGGAGACTGTATTTCCTGAATGTTTGACTATGCAGACTGGTCTTATAATTAGTAGTAGAAGAATCGTTAAAAAATCACTTGATTTTCTACTTCACCCTCCCTTTAAAAGAATGAATTGAAAATAGTGACCTCAGCTGCGGTAAATTGGCCCAAGCCAAGAGGAAAAGACAAACTCGAAATTATAATAGTAATTATGGCTGGATATAAAAATCGACTGCAAAGATTAAAAATGAATTAACGTTAATTAATTAGCGTAATTCTTTAAGTTTAATTATTAATTACTTTTGTTGTAAAAATGCCGTCATTTTCTTATGCCTTCTGTTAAAGAAGACAATTTGACGATGAAACCATACGAAAAAAGCACCACCAAACCCGCATACAATGCTAAAATAAAATTTACAAGTTAGTTTAACCAGAAGGGGATAATAGAAGAAGGATGACACTCTGTATCCTCTTAATGCTTTAGTTATGTAACGTCACTCTTCCCAGGCTCCCCCTTTTAGTTTGCTTTCCCGCTCATCAAACTACAAATAGGCATCGCACCGTAAGGTGAATTCTATAGTTGTTTGGCACTAAATCCCCAGCAATCATCCCACAAACCTTGATTGTCTTGACGTGGGACAAAAATGCACAAGCGCATGCGCCTTGCCAAATATTTAAACGCTAATAGAGTAATGATGAGGGAACTATTTATCGCGTATGTGATTCGTTTTAGTAACCTTGCTCTAAATGTTTCGATGTTGGGAAGAGTGACGTTACACTCACCCAGCTTTGTGGTACACTTCTCTCGAAGAGAAGTATTATATACTTCTGGTTTAACTAAGATTGAAAGTTTTTAAACATTTACACGCAATTTTTTTTACCCTATCATGGCAAATGCCAGCAATTCTTGCGGGTCAAAGGGGAAATCAACCCTAAAATTAGTCTTAAAAATTGCCGTGATTGTTTCCTCATCTTGAAACCAAACCGCTAATAGTCTCCAAACCATTGCACCGCAACAAGCAGCGAAAAAACCCCTCCAGTAATTACGGACGGCGAAAAAAACGGATGTTACTTCAATACTGAATAGGACGCCACCTATAGGTGCCGCAAAACTGCAAGCCACGCCCACTGCGCAAGCGGCGGCTAACATTTCGCCAGTTCTTGACTCATTCTTTGGAAGAAATACTCGTTTAAGTTTACTGGAATTTTAAAGCAGCCAAACTTTAAATTAAAAATTACTTCGTATATTCCTTTGAAGGAAGTTACGAGTTTACTAAGTTGGGTGGCGACAATACTGGCAACGTGTACGAAGGGACCTTCTTTGCCCAGCGGCATTCCGCTACCCAAGGAACAAGTTAAACCAACCATTTTGGCAATTAAAGTACGAATAGTAAGATATTCTTTAAGAACCACTCCTCTTAAAATAGTTTTCATTTCGGGAATTCCCGAACCTGCGAAAATATTACCTAAGAAAACCAAGTCTGCAAGAACAAAACCATAAGTTTATAAGATATGTTCCATAAGTTTGTCACTGGTTACAAACTGGAGCTTGTCATGAAGTGACGTAGGTCATAGATTCGAGGTAAAGCGACGCCTGGTGAGGCGCTGTCAAAGGCTTAGAATAGACTAGGACTGTGCAGGTACTCGACAATGACGGATACTCGAGGTCGAGTCCGGGTAGCCGAAAATGACGGATACTCGAGGTCGAGTCCGGGTAGCCGAAAATGACGGGTACTCGAGTTCGAGTCCGGGTAGCCGAAAATGCATGACGGATACTAGAGTTCGAGTCCGGGTAGTCGAAAATGACTGGTGCTCGAGTTCGAGTCCGGGTAGTCAAAAATGCATGACGGATACTCGAGTTCGAGTCCGAGTCCGGGTAGTCGAAAATGACGGATACTCGAGTTCGAGTCCGAGTCCGGGTAGTCGAAAATGACGGATACTCGAGTTCGAGTCCGGGTAGTTGAAAATGACGGATACTCGAGTTCGAGTCCGGGTAGTTGAAAATGACGGATACTCGAGTTCGAGTCCGGGTAGTCGAAAATGCATGACGGATACTCGAGTTCGAGTCCGGGTAGTCGAAAATGACGGATACTCGAGTTAGAGTCTGGGTAGTTGAAAATGACGGATACTGGAGTTCGAGTCCTACAAAATTGGACTCGAGGACTTTCTACAGGACTTGGATTCGGACCCCTAGTACAGACTAAATAGGAAGATGAACTGCAAAACCTAGTGTAGTCAATTCTCGCTTGTCGTTCTCGAACCAGCTCGAGCTCTAAGTCTCTAGCATTACGAACTTGTATAGGTAGTGTCATATTTATGGAACATATCTTATAAACTTATGACAAAACTAAATAAATTTACCTATGGCTTGAGGTGAAACTATATGCACAAATCCCGCAGAAAATAAGATTAACGCTAATGGAAAAGATATCCATCCGATATACTGAAGTACAGGATGGTTTATTAAGTCTCGATAAAGCCAAATTCGAGCTATAATTAAACCCATTATAATTAAAAATCAATTTAAAAATAGTCAATACACTTTAATCAAGCTAATCTAAAACGATTTTCACGAATCTTACCTGTAATCTAATTACCATCAAATAGGTAAGCGTTAAACATAATTTAACAAATTTAGCACCTTAAAGGTGGAATTCATAAACGCCGGACGCAACGCAATTTAGTACAGGCGAAGGCAGGGCGTCGTGCGCAAAAAGCAGACGTTTTCGCACGACACCCTTCCTTCGCCTGTACTAAATTGCGTTGCGTCCAGGGGTCATACAACTTTTGGAAAACAAATTTCCCTGAGATTTCCAGGTTTTTCCCCATATACTTCCCTGAATTTTCCAGGTTTTTCCCGTATATGGAGCAAATGGTAACGAAGGAGGGGGCAATGACTATTACATAATCAAAGGACATCCCCGTATCTCTAATAGAACCAGAGTTACGAGCCTCCAAAGTATAGTGTAATGTTAATCCTATGGAGGGTATGTTTACGAACATTTTGCTTAATTTACTCGGCCCCTGTTTGACGCAAATTTCTCTGATTTCCTTGAATTTTACTAAAAATTCGAAATTTCCTTGAATTTTACTAAAAATTCGAAATTTCCTTGAATTTTACTAAAAATTCGAAATTTCCTTGAATTTTACTAAAAATTCGAAATTTCCTTGAATTTTACTAAAAATTCGAAATTTCCCTGAATTTTACTAAAAATTCGAAATTTCCCTGAATTTTACTAAAAATTCGAAATTTCCCTGAATTTTACTAAAAATTCGAAATTTCCCTAAATTTTACTAAAAATTCGAAATTTCCCTGAATTTTACTAAAAATTCGAAATTTCCCTGAATTTTACTAAAAATTTCTAAATTTCCCTGAATTTTACTAAAAATTTCTAAATTTCCCTGAATTTTACTAAAAATTCGAAATTTCCCTGAATTTTACTAAAAATTCGAAATTTCCCTGAATTTTACTAAAAATTCGAAATTTCCCTGAATTTTACTAAAAATTCGAAATTTCCCTGAATTTTCCCCAGAGGTTTTTGTCAACTATTTATTTCCCTGATTTTTCCAGGTATTCCCGGTTTTCCAGGTTTGTATGAACCCTGGCGTCCGACGTTTATGAATTCCACCATAAATCTACCAAAAAAAAACAATTTCATATTCACGTACCTTTCTGGCACATTGAAATCCCGTAATCCATTGAAAAACTTAATAAGGACGATATAATTCCTAAAAGGGCTAAAAAGACCCAATCTTCTCCTAATCTCGCAAACGTATGTTGCCATATATTTGACAAATAACCTAAAAAATATGACAAAAATAAATACGAAACCAAGTAGCGATAATAAAGATACATCTTTTTAGTATCTTTATAAAAATAAAATTCAGGCAAACGTCGCCAAAAAAAAAGTTGTTCTATTTTTAAAATTTCCATCCACGTACGACACCCTGTGTGTCTCAAATCCCCGGAATATTTTTATAAGATTAAAAAGCAGGTAACTAACTAGGATTTTAACCTTAGAATCATATCTCTCACCCACCGCGTTTAGGTTTTGACACTTCTTCAACTTCATCATCCATTAAAACTTAATTTAATATAATTTTAAATCAAGCAAACGATAAACAAGATTAAAAGGTACGTCTGGGTAAAAAATTAAGCTATTCTGTGTTTTTCTATTCTTTGGGTTAGCCCATATCACCCGATTGTAGAAACTAAGTTTAGAATGTGTAAAGGTGTAAGGAAAGGGCCGGGGTTTGTACCAACCAACGAAACCACTCTGGGAAAGAATCCTTTTAATTTTTTGGCAACAGTTTGCAATTGAGAAGGGGAAAAAACTATATTTATATCATCAGAGATTTCGCTACGGACGCTTTGCACTAATACTAATCAGACGCAGAAAAGATGTTGATTGTCTGCGAGTAGTTCTAATTTTTTAAAGCGGATGTTTAAACTAAAGGGTTCAAATTTAATATCAGGTATGATTGTTAAATACAATTTAATGCTCAGTAAGATTTCTAGGTTTGTGCAGTTCGATGTGGCCATAATTCCTTTGGTCCGGTACGAAAAACCGCGCAAAAGCACGCAGTGAGCCTCAAAAATTGAGAAAGAAGATTGCAAGCCAATAGAGATTTTACCGCGACCCTAACCTTAACGGCCTGTCGGTAAGGCATAAATTGCACGAAACCTTTTGGAGACCCACTCTGCCCAAAATAAAATAGCTCCTTCGAAAGTATCGTCTATAACACATGTTCAAAAGACTACAGTTGAAGAACTGTCGTATGTTTTTATCTTCTATTTGCCTTTTTATCTTCTAAAAACCAGACAAATGGATGGTGAGGAAATTTTCAATAGGGCTCTTATTGCGGTGCATGTGGCTCTTTACATAAGTAGTATTGTTATTCTTATACACTTTACATTATTTTCTATAACATAATATCATTCTTTTTATTTTTGAAAGTAGTTAGTGTTTTCTTTGAACAAACCAATCACTAAAGACAAAAATATGAGCGCCATGAGGATTCATATATTTCTTACACTTGGAATCTTAGGAGGCCATGCATTCCATCTGATTAAACGAAAGGGGAAGGGCTTAAAACTCTTCACATGCATAGGAAACCTTGACTCTAGGTCTACACCTTCAGAACACCCAAAGAAACCTTGTTTACATTCGGATTCGGCGCGTACAGGTCGCTAGCCACGTCAATGTCACGCGGTTTCAAATTTCAGGCTGCTTTATGAATGACGTCAAGGGTGACGGGTTTTACAACTCCTCCCCTTTAGTTCAAGCAGAAAGGTTCATACAATGCCCGCCTGGCATAGATTCCAAGTATAAGAAATTTATATATTCCTGGTGCCATAATTTATATAAAGCGCAAAAATTTAGTTAATATTTCTAATATTTTGAAAATAAGTGCTCAAAAAAATAAAATAAACTCCAATTATAAAAAATTACGCAACACAAATTCCCATCTCGAAGAAAGTAGGCGTTTTCCAAAAAATTTATGCGAATTATGTCAAAACCAGGGCGGGTCATTTCAAATTTAAAGGAAAAGGTTAGCTAACATAACATTATACCTTAAAAGAACGGCTTTTTTCTAAATATTAAAGGAAAAATTAAAACAATAAATAAATGATCTCTCATTACAAAATAATTAGCATTTAGTCTTAAAAACGAGGACTACTGCGCCATCCGCCATTGGTTTAGAGGCGTCTGCTAAACCGAACCTCTTACCCCTTACCTCTCTCAGTCTCTGAGAATAGAGTAGTGTCGGTAGAGAGGGGAGTAGACTGTGTATCCCTCCCTCTAGGCGCGCTTTTGTAAGAGTGGATACTGTACGCGCCTGTTGGGGGGGATGACACTGAGCTAAGAGATAGAAGGGTATGACGTTTGCATACGTAGAACTGACATTACTCTATTCAACCAATACCATAGGGATAACAGGTTCGATTTAGCAGACGCCACTAAACCAATGGCGGGCAGTAGTCCTAGTTTTAAAGACTAATTAAATGTTATTAGTAATTATTTTGTAATAAGATATCATTTATTTATTTTTTTTTATAGGCCTATTTATTTTTCCTTTTATATTTAGAAAAAGGTCGTTCGTTCTTTTAAGGTAAAATGTTATGCTATCTGCCACTTTCCCTTTAAAAAAACGTAAAGTTACATAACACAAATACGCGAAGAAAGTATTAATTAATTATATGCCTCCCAATTAACCATAAATAAATTATGTTAAAAAACCCGAAAAAAAATTAACTAACGAATAAGATATGCTTGAATAAATTTATTATGATCTCACCACGACATTTTCGTTCAAATTCACTCTTGTACTGTTTAAGTTCCCTTTGGCTTAATTTTTCCTCCTTCTTGCGTAGTCTTTCTAAAGCTTTTAGTCTAATAGCTTCTGATTTTGCAAATTTTCCCAAATCCTCTTTATAATGACCATACATCTACATGATGATTATATAAACAGAATAAAAAAACAACAAATTAAAATTGAAACGTAGCAAAAATTGCAGCGGTGGAATGCACGCTTCAGTAAAAGTTTAACAAAGCTAGCGTATAGTTTTTCAAGGCTATATAAAACCAAGAAGCGATACCTAGTTTATTAGGGAGAAGGTATAAATTCGCCTCCACATTACTATCTTTATCTCCAGTCCGAACGTAGCCTGTCCGGAGTTAATCCCCGCCTCTCAAATTACAACCATCATCTCATTGGGTCTTGAAAACTCACGTCAGAGCGACGCCAATGACGAAAATTACAGTCATATTTTCCGACTGTGGAGAGGCTGCGAAATAGCCCGGCCTCCTTTTACCTCCCCCCTTGTATTTTGAAAGGGGGACTGGGACTATGGCGCGCGAATACTTAGGCATCTTGTACCTTCTCCCTAATAAACTAGATATCGCTTCTTGATAAAACTAACACCCTATACCAGAACAAAATCATGACTAAACATATTAATACTTCAAGTAATATACCTGAATTCTGGCTGCAACATCATTTAGAATAGCGGCGGAAATGTTAAATGATTAATTCTAATTTCAAAATATGTTTGTGTAATGATTTAATTAGATTTTTTAGGAAAAGTCAATTCATTAATTTAGTTTTTCGGAATATTTGATCAGTTGCAAATTAGAGGCCACTCAGATATTTCAATCACAAAATGGGTTCGAATTAAAAAACCCACTGGTTTTATGGGGTTTTACCCACCATAAAAAAACCACAAAACCCACGGTTTTATTGGGTTTTGGCGACCATAAAAAACCACAAAACCCACGGTTTAAATGGGTTTTGGCGACCATAAAAAAACCACAAAACCCACGGTTTTATTGGGTTTTGGCGACCATAAAAAACCACAAAACCCACGGTTTAAATGGGTTTTGGCGACCATAAAAAAACCACAAAACCCACGGTTTTATTGGGTTTTGGCGACCATAAAAAACCACAAAACCGACGGTTTAAATGGGTTTTGGCGACCATAAAAAAACCACAAAACCCACGGTTTTATTGGGTTTTACGCACCATAAAAAACCCAGGGTTTTATTGGTTTTTAGCCACCATAAAAAACCACAAAAAACTCCACTGTTTCTATTTCATGGTTTTTATTGGGCTTTTTCATTAAACAACTGCAAAAGATATAAAAGCCCAAAAAAACCCACAGGGCTGGGCTTTGTTTTTTTTTTTAATAAAACCCTGTTTTTTCGAACCCTGAATTCACGAATGATCCGATTATTGTGCATGTTTGGTAAATGATATTGCAGGTTCCGTGATGTTCTTATTTATTTAACGAATAGTAATTATGACTTTCTAAAGGACATGTGCAAGGGAAAAATGAATTTCCTCCTGAACATTATAAAATCTAACCTAATTTTTTCCTGTTATCAATCAAGAATTTTTGGTATCTTCCAAACCATTAAAAGATTTAGTAAATACACGCTTAAAGTTTAACAAAGGAGGAACGACTATCCATTAAATCATTACGAGGTTTCAAAAGAAATTTTAGCTTGCAGATCTACTTAAGCTTCGTTAGATGCAATATCATAGCGTAAAGGTTTCATAGGTCTACTTTTCAACTTCTAAATTTAGATTAAACTATCACAAGGCTTGTATTTAGAAACTAAATTAAACTATCCTCACTCGCAAGGCTTCGCTTTCGAAAGAGATTAGATTAATACAATTTCTAAAACTCTTGAAGTTGAAATCGATACTTAATAAACTATTTTTCGCGAGCCTATTTGAGAGATTTTTATAAAGAAAATTGAGAGTTTCGCGGGCCTATTTGAGAGATTTGAGAGTAAATCTTACAAGAGTATGTTCATATCCCAGGGCCGCCCCTGCGCCCACTGTGGCTCTCGTAGCTTGCGCCATTGGTGTGCCTCTAATCGTCCTGGTTCTGTAAAACAAATTAAACAAATTAATACACAAAAATATACACAGAAAATAACGCGTTTTATTACAAATTATAGTTTCGAAAATGTTGAATATAAGCGCGATTAGCGTAATCTTCACCCATTTTTAAATTTTAAATGTTTCTTAACAAAACTTATGTTATTACACTGCTACTCAGTCAAATATAAGAGTTTAAGAAGTTAAGTCTTCGTAGGAATCCTAACTTTTAAAGAAAACAATGGGCTCTGTATGGTTATGGTATGCCTCTCAATGTTAAAGTTAACGTTTTGACGCAACTTAAACACTTAATAGTTTAAATTATCAATTGAGAAATAAACCAATGGCTCACCTTCTTCAATAAAGATTTGTCCCAGCCAGTCAAAGAGCTCGGTTAATAATAATACAACGATTTACTACTCCAATTTTCTCATCAATGATATTTCAAATCGCGAAATGAGACAAAACAGCGCAGTGTGGATTTTTCCGATTTTTCTCGTACAAGAAGAAGGAAGCCAGGGTTGATTTCTTAAGTTCCAATAGAATCGCCTAAGGCCGAGGCCCGTACATACCAATTTTAAAAGTTCTATATTCCCGATTTAATGTAATGTAGTAATTACGGAAATTTGTAAGTACGTATCATAATCCCGGAAAATTCCAAAGAATGAGGGGTTTATTTTAATAGAAAAACAACGTACATTAGGCCTAAAATTAAGATAGAAGAGTTCCGCGAATTGTGGACGGTCTTAACTTAAGATACGACGCGTTTCCGTCCCGACAACAATTATACTGAAACTTCTGAAAGTATGACTGTTGCGTAAGAGTTTCGTCGTAAACAATCCCCCTTTCGACCTCCCCTCCTACTTTAACCACAGAAGACAAGTTCACTTCAACCTCATACTAAACGCAAGCCTAATGACCCTTAAATGCCTGTAAGTGGTACCGTTTTTAGGTTAGGATGATTTGTACATACAAAACGCATACTGGGTCTAGTAGGTGCTGCCACCTATTGCTTTTTTAACACACTAAAATGTACCGCCATATTCAAAACGTAGGTCCGTGGATCTTCATAGATCAAACTCCAACGGATAGATTTGAAAAGTAAAATAATTTACATTGGCCATACGTATTAATTTTAGTTTCTCGCATGATTTACCGTTTGAGCATGAGCGCTGGATGGCTTGAGCATGGAGTCAGTAACTTAAAATACTGACTCCATGGCGCTTGATGCAGTGAATCCCCCTCTTGCCTCTAACCATGGATGAAGGATGCGCGTGAAAAATATTCGACGCTCTACAGGATGTGCAACTCCCTATACTAAAAAGTAGACAAGTCGACACTAGCGCCGCCTGGGTACCAGCGCTGGAAACCCTCGCGGGAAAAATAAAAATTACAGGACATAAGAAAAAAAAAAACTGTTTTGCTTCTAGCAGACGACGCTAAGGAAAAAAACGATGGTAGCGCGTGTTTTTTTCTCGTGTCCAGTATTTTTTATTTTTCCCGCGAAGGTTTCCAGCGCTGGTAGCCAGGCGGCGCTAGTATCGACTTGTCTACTTTTTAGTATAGGGAGTTGCACATCCTGTTGAGCGTCGAATGTTTTTCACGCGCATCCTTCATCCATGCTCTAACCATGCCATAAAGGCGAGGGGGTAGACACTTTGGATATCTGTGTACACCTGAGTTCAAAAGAGTTCAGCTTTGACAGTGCATTGAGTTCAAAGCCTTCGGAACTCAGAGTTCAGCTCTGACAGTACATTGAGTTCAAGACATATTGTACACCTGAGTTCTTAAGTGTCTACCCCCTCGCATAAAGGTGCCTCTTTGCGAGAACTGAAATAACCACATAATTTCTCATTATGTATTTTACTAATTTTCGAAAATAATCAAGCTTAGGTTATAATTATTGGAAGGTTAAAACTAATTATTAAAATTATTTAAGAAAAGATTGTTTTAAGAAGTCTACCCCGGAATAAAATAATTATTATAAACTTCTGTAAAGGGTCTATGCTCTATGTTGCACACATAATAATACTACATATGCATAGGCACTTACAACAGTCTATTTTACCCTAAATTTGTCATATAACACTTGTTGTATATTCAGTATTTCTCCTTAGTAACGTACTATTTTCGCGAGCGACAGTACTGTACAATCTGATTGACTATAGGCTCGAAAAACGTTATTGTCAGTGTAAAAATTTCTTCCACGTGTTATAACTACCGTAAAAACACTCCAATTTAAGTGTAATTTTGTATATAGTTTCATTATACCCTATAGCAGAAATATACAAAATTTGGTTTAAATCGGCAATTATCTTGAAAACCTTTAAAAGTAATCAAAACCTTGTGACATTTCATAAGATATGTTCCATAAGTTTGTCACTGGCTACTAAGAGCTTGTCATGAAGTGTCGTAGGTCATAGATTCTCGTAAAGCGACGCCTGGTACAGACTTAGTACAGACTAAATAGGAAGATGAACTGCAAAACCAGAGAGAATTTAGAAGGGGAGTGGAAGCCCCCCCTTTGACTCTATTAAACGTGATGACGCCCAAACAAGATGTCGCGTTGAGCTTTTTGGGGTAGGCGAGTTTCCGGTCACATGTTCTAAAATCTCTCTGTTACAAACGCATCATACCGGAAACCGACCTGCCTAGATAACGTTTAGCAGACGACGTTGCACTACATTCCAAACCACCCCTTCCACTCCCCTTCTAAATTCTCTCTGGCAAAACCGAGTGAAGTCAATTGTCGCTTGTCGTTCTCGAACTAGCTCTCAGTAAGTCTCTAGCATTTCGAAGCATACATAGTTTTCAGACTAGGAGGTTTGATACCATTTACACCAAGATTCCAGACTACTTGGCGGACAAAGTGCAGCAAAAAGTAGCCTCGCCTCTTGGTGTAAATGGTATCCATCCTCCTAGTCTAAAAACTATGTATGGGAAGTGTCACACTTATGGAACATATCTTATAAACTTATGATTATATCACAGAAGAATTGACATGTGACCGTCTTGTAATAATGGTTCGAAACGATGTTCAGTTATTCCTCATTTAGTCCCGCCACAGATTTAGGCTGACAAAGTTTTAAATTGAATCTCGACATAATTATAATTTTTCCTGGTTCAATTTGAATTAACTTTCATAATATAGACATAATTGGCATTTGACATATTTAAACAATACGTTTAGTTTTAAAATAAAATGAAAACTTAATAAGATAAACATCCACGTAATTATTTCTAATTTATTCTACTAAATACAAGAGATGATTGTAATTCAGGTACTTACCCATCTTTCTTCTTGCCCATTTTGGCTATCCATTCTCCCATATTCATTTTGAGGACTGTATAAAGAAATTATTAAATACCGTCACGATATAAATGTATACTCTGGCGTAGAGGCTGATTACACAGCGGCATAAACCTTGATGGCATATGGTTCTAAACTAAAATAAATTGTTATTGTTATCCCAAAAGAAATATATAGAAATCCCGTGCTTTTTTCGTCTACATTTTTCATCGCTTTCTGGAAGTCTAGAATCTTAATTTCGCACGTTTCGCTTATACAAACGTTAGACAATAGCGAAGGTCTCGTTTAGTTTTATGTTTATCATCTCTAATCAGAGTTAAATTAATTGTTTTTCCGCGGATAGTCTGAACCGTCGTCCTAAAGCTCATCCGCGAAGTTTTTCTACGAGTTTTGTTTGCTGAATACGTGGATTTCAAATACAAAATACAAAAAGAAAAATAGAGTATGAGTAGCCGTTATTGTTAGACTTTAAATGGTCGAATAGGATTTCCTGAATATTTATAGTTAAAATTTTAAATTAACCGAGGCTAACGCCATTAAAACGCCTAGGGATTTTTTTTTTCTGGGAAAGAAGTAATTTCATCGCGCGTACATATGTTCTTTGTCAAAAATGTATGTAAGGGTATTATTATTTACGATGTTTAAATTTATTAATAACTATTTTTTCATGGTTAAGGTTTATGTAGGTGTAAATATTTGCTTAATAAAGATACTTTTTAACGAAATATTTTGTCTTTATTTGTTAATTATTTAAAATTTCGTTGCCTAGCTCGTTTTAAACACACCGTCTTGAAGATTTAATTTAAAGGAATGGTGAATCAAGATTTATTTTTGGCTGCTTTAACTTTTAATTTCAAGAAAGAAAAAACAAGCTTTAAAAATTAATTCAAAAGGAAAACCCAATGAAGGTAGGCGTGACTTTCTCTCTTGATCTTCCAGAGGTGGAGATTTTTGTATTGTCATTGAGAAGTTTGAACTTGTGGAATAAGTGTGTCAAAATTAGCTTGCAAGATTTCGCAATAGACGTAACTAGAGAGCAAACTAAATTAAAATGAAGTTGAATAAAAGCTTGTAAAAAGAACGGTAAAATCAGAGGGGAAAAAAAACTACTACCAGAAGGGGATAATAGAAGAAGGATGACACTGTATCCTCTTCATGCTTTAGTTTCATAACATGATTCTTCCCAGGCTCACCCTTTTGGTTTGCTCTCCTGCTCATCAAACATCAGATGGGCATCGCACCGTGCAAGGGTGAATTCTATAACTGTTTGGTACTAAACCCTTAGCAATCAACCCACAAACCTTGATTGTCTTGACGTGGGACAAAACACACAAGCGCATGCGCCTTGACAAATAGTTAAGCAGCGCTAATAGAGTAATGACGAGGGAACTATTTATTGCGTATGTGATTCGGTTTAGTAACCTTGCTCCAAAAGTTAAGGGAAGGGATGTTAGGAAGAATCATGTTACAATAACCCCGCTTTGTGGCCGGTACACTTCTCTATAAGAGAATTAGTATATACTTCTGCTACTACCCTCATCAAACTACGCGTACTGTTCGTTATTATTTAAACTAAATTATACATAAAGTTTAAACTCTCAATATAGACGTATAAATCGTAATTTTCAAGCATCAAACTACGGTTAGACTTATTCAAATCAAAAGAACTTCAGTTTTTTTTTTCAGCCTCTAAACTATAAAACCCAAAAGGTCTTGTTTTTGTGATAAGAAATAGGAGCGTTTAACTCCCCCTTTACGCAAACACGGACGGGATAGTAAGTTCTCGTTAAAAGATCTTTATATGGTCATTCTCCCTCGACGTCGACGGCAGTCTAGCTTTGGGAGAAGAAGAAGTGAAGTTGCGTGTCACGACTTAAAAGTTCTTATGAAAGAGCGAGGAGAAATAAATTGGTACACCAAAAACTTTAGAAGCCAGTTTTCCCCTCTCTTTTTATCCACACCTCCACTGACACCCACACACGCCCAAAGCTTAGCTTAAACTAGAGAATCTTAAAAACTTAAAACTAGCTTCCTTTTTCTTGGCAAAACGCGGTTGAAAAAAGTTTAAACGTTTTAGTTTCTTTAGTCTGTCTAAACTTCACTTATCCACATGTTAACTTGAAGATAAAATTGTTTACGTCGGGACAAAAAATAAACAAATTATTAATCAAGAGGAATACTAAGACCCCTTGAACGGAGACGTCTTTCCAAAGTTAAATACACGGGATAAGTGTAATTTCATCTTAAAGCGCAAATATGCGAACAGCTGGGTTCGTTTTCTTGGTTCTATTGGGCGTCACCGTAGCTGAACGGTCGCGTTTTAGAGATTGCCGGCAAGAACGTCTCGATTTACGGGAAGATAAATCGGACATTATCCTAACTGGTACCGTAGATAAAGTCGACAGACATCAGCCAGATGAGGAATACGGAGCTCAAGTATTGGTTAAAAGGGTCATCAAGCCTCTCGAACAAGACGCGGGGATTGATTTAAAAGCCGGTAAGGTCATCAGATTGGAGGGATTCGGTACCGACGAGTTTTGCGACGATGAAGTTAGACCCAAGGACAGTAGGATATTTTTGTTGAAGTACTTGCCCAATAACAGGATGCTTAAATTGAACGCTACTCTTTTAAGGATTACCGTGCATAATTTGCGTAGGATTTCAGCGGCTCTTAAAGGTAGGTTTTCAAAAAACGTTACGATCGAGTCTCATTGAAGTTTATTTCAACTTAATTTTACAGGAGAGCCATACAAGAGATCGGTTATTGTCGATGGTAAGTGCAAATGTTTATGTTTATAATTAGAGAAGTACAAATAAGTGAAACTGAGCCATAGTGTTAGAATAAAATTTGGATAATTTGAACATTCCACTGTATGAATATAAGAATTTAGACATTCTATGAGCTGTAGTAGCGCGAACCATCTTATTTAAGGTGGTATCAAACCAGTCCTTTACTCTCTTGTCTGATAGGCTCGCGCTAAGACCACGTAAAAGCTTACCGCAAAAAAGGTAAAATTAATTCGAATTGTTCTGTTGGTGAATTTAGAACCGTGTGAAAAGAAATACTGTCCGTATAACGCCGATTGTAAAGTGAACGAAAGAAAAGGCACAGCCGAGTGCCAATGCATCACAACTTGTCCAGTTGGCTACCAGCCAGTATGCGGAAGTAATAATGTCACATACCCCAACGAGTGTCAAATGAAGAGAGAATCGTGCTCGAAAAAGATCAAAGTTTACGTTAAACATCAAGGAGCTTGTCAAATACAGAGAAACTAAAAACAATAATCACTTTATAAAGTTCTCTCTTTTAACGTATTAACAAAGCTTATATTGATTTAGATAGGGTACTAGTAACTAATTTATATTTTTATACTTATGTATTTTAAGATAATTTGTCATATAATAGTTTTATCATGGTTTTACTTATAACAATAAAGTAAAAAAACTGCCCAATTTTTTTATTTATGAACTATTATTTACTCAATCCAAGACTAATGAACTTCAAAGGTCAATAAGGCCGGTACCTAACCTCGCAATTAGCGGTTGGCGATAATGGAGCTTGTCTGGACCGGCAATGTCTAAATCCTTGCAATCCATTACCGGTGGAATTTCCACCTGGCGAACCGGGAGCCGAGAAAGCCCCAAAACCACTCATAGAAGACAACTGTCCAAATTGTAAAGATTGCAAACCATTATCCGGCAACTGGTAAGTCGTTGACACATGGTGATGGTGCAAACTTGAATAACTCGGATGGTGAATCGCTTGTGGCGTAGCGGGGGTATTAACGCAAGTTTGATGGTGGTACTTCAAACCACCACCGGAAGTCGCTTCCAAAGACCAGTTAGAAGATGGGCCTCCCATATTTCCGGTTGAAGTTAAACCTCCATACTGATTGGCCGAATAGAATGGATTGGGCATCGGCGCTGTGTAAATGTCGTTATAGATGACTTTACTGTTCGTGGGACTAACTGAAGCCGCTGTTTGGCTGAATGGTCTTTTCATCCTGCGTCTTCGACGGTAATTACCATGTTCAAACATGTTTTCGCAGCTAGGATGAAGCGTCCAGTAATTTCCCTTCTTATCACCACCTCCCTCACGGGCTTCCTTGATGAAACAATCATTTAGACTTAGGTTATGTCTGATGCTATTCTTCCACCCCTTTTTGGTGGTGTAAAAAGGAAATTTTTCTAAGACGAACGAATAGATATCTCTCAACATTAACTTCTGTTGAGGAGATTCCTTGATGGCCATAGTTATAAGAGCGACGTACGAATACGGTGGTCTCCCTTCTGAAGGAGTGTCGTCATTATGGGTTTCGGAAGAATCACAAGCATTCGGAATTGGGGATTTCGAGTCTTCGTTCAACTGTATGGATGCGCATTGACCACCGTCATCGTAATTGACATTGACCAGTTCTGTAGTTGAAGATGGGGTTGTCGACGAGGATAGATTCAAGCAGGATGCGTTGGACAATAGGTGTTCAGTTTCTTTGAAAACTGTGCTTCTGACAACTAGGAAGTTAGTGAGTAAGTGTTGTAGTAGTAGCGTAAGTTCACAAGATGTGTTCCATAAGTTTGTCACTGGTTAATGAGAGCTTGTAATGAAGTGACATATGTGCAACGTCATAGATTCTCGTAAAGCGACGCCTGTTAGGCGCTATGAAAGGCTTAGTACAGACTAAATAAGAAGATGGACTGATAAACCGCGTGCAGTCATTTCTCGATATCGTCGTTCTTGAACTAGCTCTCAGTAAGTCTCTAGCATTGCGAAGTATAGGTAGTGTCATACTTATGGAACGTATAAACTTATGACTATAATAAGGGAAGAAACTTTTCTTGAGTAAATATTTGGTACTTGGTTTAAATCTAAGCGGGGACCATATGCCCCATAGTAACACCTAGGATTGTAAGCAACGATTGGATTTTTTAAGAGCAGTGATTTAAAAAGCACTTTGAAATTTAGTTAAATCTGACTTGTGGATTAGCTGAAATTCGTTTCCCCAAGCAAGTGGAGGGTTCATAGCTAAACCACCGAAAAACAATATTCTCCAATCTCGTAATATATTGAGTTTCTCTTATGCTGAAGACGTTAAAATCACATCAGTTTTACCCTTCATTAAAAATTTATCATACCAGGAAACAATTACTCTATGTTTATGTAATCTCTATTCGGGACAAAAGTCATTAGAGCTGGAAGGTATGGAGAAAGCGTTACGCATACTCCGATTGGTTTCCACTTGCCTTTCAGTTCTACCATAGAGGATATACAGTAGAGGAGTAGAAAGTTGTTGTATTCAGTTCGCGAAAAAAATTTTGAAGCTAATTCCGGCACTTGGTTTCTTGGTAGACACGTTGGTTACCTTTGTCAAAATATCACTCTCTCTCTCCGTCTCCATAGAAGATATAATGTTAAGTGGACGACATTTTTCAACCAATAGTGATATGTCTTGTACAGAAAGTAATCACCCAATGGGAAAAAACCGGAAATTAATAGTAAAAATTTGCCGAGATTTTCTCATAATTGGTAAAGGCTAAATTGTCCACTTTTCTACTGTCTCTCCTCTATGGCTCTACTGCCATTTCTAGGCAAAAACGTGAGTCCGAAAAAACCTCAAGAAAGACATCTTCAGCCTAAAGGTTACCGTTTTCCGTTAGGGTTTAGTTTTCTAGAACTATACTGGTCAGGAGATAAGTCTTTTCAGTGACATAGTTGTCTAACGTAAACAGTATTATTGACTGGACTTTAAAATGGCTTTTGGTATAATTTTAAAACTCTATAGGATCTATCGCTCTTTGGAATTTCTTCGAGTGCGCTTCAGTTTCACATTCTAAATTAAAAACAAAAACTCACCTCCAAAATCCACGAAACTCTCCTTCTTAATTTCACTGGTCAGTGCATTGGACAATTCAACATAACAGTCCATACTTTGCTCTAAACCTGACATTTTCCTCTAAAACCCTACGAGAGACTTAAGTTCCTTGTTTGGGGAGACAAATTTGTCTGTGTAATAGATTTGATACATTTTAGTTAGTTTACATTAACGGGGTAACAAGATGGTCCACCTACTATCCTCCCAATCGGCCTGCTTGGGTTTGTACTTTGATGCCAACTATAAAAAAAACATGTGACTCGTCTTTTACGATTGGTTCATCAGTCTGTGTCAGTATTTATGGAGAAAAAAAATTGGAATCCATCCCCTTTTATTTCAACGGTATATATTTGAAGCCCATTACTTTGATATAAAAACATTTGTAATACATTTTGAAGTAATGTCTTGCTTCTTCAAGAGTTTCGCGTAGTTTTCAAAACTTTTAGCAGTATATTTTGGATATTATACTGCTATACAGGGCATACGTTTATAGATAAGTTATAAACTTATGTACAAGGTGTTTATGATAAGTCTGCCATAAATTAAGGAGGACGTTCTTTGGGCGATTTTGAGTCGAATTATTTTTTTATTTGATACAGTTCTACGACATTTTGTCCTCCGGTCCACTGTTTTCGAGTTATGATTTGAGTGTTTTAGGGATGACCCCTTACATTTAATTAGCATTGTCCTTCAGTTTATTAATTAAATTTATGGGGTCATCTGTAAAATACTCCAATTTTAACTTGAAAACAGTGCACGACCCGGACGGCAAAATATCATAGAACATTTTCGACCCAAAATCGCATAAAGAGCATCCCCATTTATTTATGGCAGACTTATCAGAAATACCCTGTACTATCAGGAATACAGCGCAATAAGAGTTTCAAAATAACCAAGAACGCATAAAGACCATTTGTTGCCATAACTTTAAGGGCCGTCAGGGTCGTTTCCTGGTTTTAAAATTATGGCTGTTAGACTCGATCATTTCAGGGTCTAGGTTTCGAACTTATATTTATACCCAACGGTTTACTATCGAACATTTCGAACGAAAATGATCGAGAGGGACAAATAATTTTATACAGTGGAATAGTATTCCACCAAAAGCGAAATAATTCTCTTTTGGTCAATCTAAGTGTCAAAAATCCAACCAAAAACTGGTTTAGGGCTCATCAAGGTGCTCAAAGACAATGAACTTCCATACACCAATTTTCACTTCTCTAAACTCATGTTCTTGAATATTTAGGCCTACTGGGTCTTGATGAAATCAGAATTTATGATATCAACATCGATGGATGATTTTAAATTTGATAGTCAGGGCAATTGAGTTGACAGCTTCTATTATTCTTGAAAATAGAAATGACACTGAGAATCTTCATCTCGACGTCTCCATTGTGGTAAGGATGATACTCCGAAATATGGGTGAGTACTCCACCAAGCTCACGTCGCTTGGGCCAAGATGACGCCAATAGAGCTATCTTAGAAGCCTTAGTGTGACGTCACCCATGCTATCCATAGAACCAAAGAGGTACCAAACATGGCTGCCCACTGACATAGCTAAGCTGTGACGTTTGCCGTTTCACCTAGGCACTGACGTCACAGTTGAGATAGCTCTATAAAGGGATATAATACAAGCTCCTCCAACATCTCTAAGCATAATCGCAGCCATGAGAATAGACCTTCAAAAGTTGAGGTAAAGTAGAGTCTGGTGGTTGATGACCTTGTTTTCCCGTTGATCCAAAGACCCTAGGCTTCAATCAAAAGGACTTTGGTGGTTTGAGAACGTTGAAGCCATCTCTTTGGATATGCGTACCGGATGTTCCGTCTTAACCCTAATACATAACAGACGACAATGCGGCTCCCATTTTGAAATGGTGCTATTACCAGTGGTTTTCCAACAAAAATACACTAGAAAACATGCCTCGAAAATTCCAACTTCACGTCACAAACTTCTAATTACAATGATGAGGACAAAATCCCGGTGTTACGTTACGAAGTGAATGTTTTAAATACCGGGAGATTTTAGGGGGTGTCAATTATTGGAAATAAGAGTCAAGATATAACTAATATCGTTTTCGAAGGAAAGTTTTAGGACCAAAGATGGTAGGCGCCAGAGTTTACGTGATTTTATCAAGTTTCACTTGGTACAGGCAACGCGAGGTTAACAGGCGTAGTGTTCTAATTTTATTAAAACAATAAACCTCAATCTTTCTAAATCAGAGATGCGTGATATTTAAGACGGTAATTCAACTAATGACCGAATGATTTTGAATTTGGATTACTGTATTATTTTAAACTAGTCACAAAGTTTGTAAATACTTTGAAAACAAAATATACAACACAGTACCTGGAGTTCTAGGCTGAAAAAAATGGTGTTTATTAAACATTTTTGGCTACCGCACGATAGTGTCAAAAACACATGGGAAGGTTTATTTAAATAATTAAAACGGTTAACGAAAATATTTTAGGTTACTTTACAAAACTGTTCGAAATGCTTGAAATTGTTACTGTATTAAAGGGATTAACCGTTCCTACCCATAAAGTGCTAAAACAATTACACGTAACACGTGTATAGGACATCGAAGAGTGGTTATCCCCTCTTTTCCCACCTGTTATTCTTAATTGGGCTGTCAGAGAGAATGCAAAGTTCAGCAGTTGACTGGGCGTATAAAGGGTTGCGCAAGTCACTTGCATTGTACCCTCCCAGCTGGTCATCTGGTGTCAATTCTCGGAAAATAATTTCACCCTTAGTCAAAAAATACTTGTGGAACCATGAATACATATAGCTAATAAGAATCATTGTGCCTTCATATATCCCATGTTTATTTCTACACGAGTTATGTGGGCCGGACTTGAGTATTCTGACGTCTTTCAAACTGTGATTTCATTACTTGATAGCAACGAGACGTCAGGCGAGCGTGCAAAGTGCAACAGGCAGCGAGATAGTTTATTCGCGAGGTAAAATTCGTCATACATTATTAGTCTAGCTCTTCCCACAAAATCCGCCTATGTTGAGAAAATGGGTACACAATAATTCCTATTAGCTGTATGTATTCGTGGTTAAACAAGTCTTTTGACTGGGGGTGAAATTATTTTTCGAGAACTGACACCAGATGACCAGCTGGGAGGATATACAACTGGGTATGCACCACTCAACGTTTTCCGAATCTACAAAATCTATCATATATTTAGAGCCTCTCTAGTGATCATGAATGCCAATCCCTACATCCAGTATTGTAGTGATTTAGTCGTGGATTAAACCAATAGGTTTATTATAAAAAGGAATTAGAATTGTGTTGCACGATCAGGCAAATCATTATAAAGTTGATCCTATGTGCTATGGTGCTGTTAATCACCCTAAACATCATTAATGCACCAATTGCAGGACCGGATTAAAGGGGGGGGGCAAGCGGCACTGGCCTCCTGGTGCAAGGCTTGTTGGGGGCGCATTGAGTTAAACTATTCCCCCTTAGGAACATTTGCTGTTCCTTTTTTTTTAAGCTGGCGCACATTGTCTCGGTCCCCAGGTGCAAAATTGGTTAATCCGGCCCTGACCAATTGATGAGAAAAATTCAATGATTCCCCTTCAATATTCTCTGCTTAACGGGCGCCTAAGCGAAATTCCTTGTGGAAGGTAAGATATGGGAATCCATAATACGTAGTATTTATACATATCCATGGTACACCGATGAAAGCGTCCTCGAAACAGTCACTCAGCATAATTGGTGCACAAGCTATATTTTTAACTGTACTAAATGAATTACAAGCAGAGGTGGTTACAAGTAATGTTTAAAAAAAAATAAAACCCTTGACAGTGTTAAAATTATTACAGGTCACAGGTAATCACTATGCAGGGAGTATGAGAGTGTATGAGTTCCTCGGATGCTTCACCCGTTACAGTTATAAATTTCCGGTATATTACTTTATATCGAATAAGGTTAGAACTTTAAAATAATCGTCAAGGATGAATAAAATTCTAAAGTTCATAGTTTTTTCCACGTGAAAATTAGGTCTACGCTCGAAAATTATAATTAATTTCGAAATCTAGATCGGGTAAAACAGGGTTCGTACAACTTTCGGAAAACCCATTTCCCTGACATTCGCAATTACATATATTTATATTATATTTCAATGTGAAAGGTCACACTGCGGGAGTGGTTTTTTGGAGTAATAACTACGGCATTGGTTGTTTTTAGTTGGAACAACTCTTCAGAGAAAACTTAATCCGAGAGTCTTACATTTTCCCTGACTTTTCCCTAAAATTTGCTAAATATTATAAATTTTCCTGAGTTTTCCCTGAATTTCACTAAAATTTAACTTCACCGTGTTTTCCCTGAATTTTAATTAAAATTGTAAATTCCCCCGAGTTTTCCCTGAATTTTACTAAAAATTATAAATTTCCCAGAATTTTCCCTAAAATTATAAATTTCCAGAATTTTCCTTTAAAATATAAATTTTCCTGAATTTTACAAAAAATTATAAATTTCCCTGAATTTTACTAAAATTTATAAACTTTCCCGAATTTTCCTTGAATTTTACTAAAAATTATAAACTTCCCCGAGTTCTCGCTGAATTTTTAGTCGTCAATTTATTTCCCTGGCATTTCCAGGACGGTTGTCCAGGTTTATAAGAACCCTGTTAAAGGTAACGCAAAACCGTAGATCAATTGAATACAGGTACATTTTGACTTTTGGTAATTTGGAACCCGAAGGAAAGAAGAGGGAAAAGGTGGTAGTCGAGAACAAAATTGTTTATAAAATTTTCTAACGATCAACTAGCTAACGCTCGTTGTTTGTCAACGTAGTCCCATTGTGATGACGAATAGGAAGCGGGCGAACATTTTGCGGGGGAGGGTAGAGGGGAAGAGAACTGGTAGGTGTTCGTAATACGATATCTACCTTATTAACGTTCATGATATTGGAGAACTTCCTACACTAGAAACTATGTAACAGAACTGTCGGCATGATCAAGCAATATTTAACTAAAAATTAGAGGCGATATAAAAAAATTATGAAACGGACAAGAATCAAATTTCGACTCAAAGGGATAGCAGCGTATAAGTTATTAAATTTGGAATAAAAACGTTTCTTTCAAACAGAATATACAGGGTGTTGCAAAAAGGGTGGTAGGAAAGAAGTACAGCGGGTTTTAAAAGAGATTTGAGTCGAAAATGTTCTATGACATTTTTTATTATTATTTTTTATTATTAGAGTGTTTTAGGGATGACCCCTTATTTAAATTAGCATTGTCGTTCAGTTTCTGATTTAAATTTAAGGGGTCATCCGTAAAACACTCTAATCATGACTTGTAGAACATTTTCGACTCAAAATCGCTCATAGAACCCACTGAACTTCTGTCTTACCCCCTCCCCTTTATGTAACACACTGTATAAAAGAAAGACTTTACAGGCCTAGGCCTTCTGTAGTTGCCTGTAACGTCTGTAACTATAATTACTGTTACTGTTATTATACTAAGAAATCTTGATTAATTCATGTCGATCTTGTAAAAATTTACACCGTTATGTCGTCTCCCTCCTGCTACATACGGCGTCACATGCAGGGAGCCAAGCCAAAATTCTTAATTCCTTACAAGAGAAATGGGAATTTTTTCCTGGAATTATAGGATTTTATAGGAGAAAAAACTGTTTTTATAGGAAAATATAGGACTAATAATGCTCATAAATAACTATACGAAAACTTTCGACTAAGTCAAAAATATCGGATATTATAGGACCTTTCATGAAATTATAGGATACTATAGGCCCTTTAATGAATTACCGTAACACCACTTAAACAATACTTCTTCAGAAATTATTTCTTGGTATGATAGATCAAACGAGGTGAAAGTTCAATATCTATTTCTTCTACTCCTGGAGTTGAATTACTTGACAAAGTTAAGAATTAGTTTATGAAACACCTTTTAATGAAAATCATTGACATTGAATCCTTAACGTTCGATAATTTGAACCCCATAAAGATAGTTCTTCAGATTTATAGCTCCAAAAAGTGTACGGTTCACCTTAACTGAGATCAGGATTCAGGATTTAATTAAATAGTTGCAAGGGAGAAACAATAGAAAATAAGAGACGATTTCAATTCGTCACCGTCAGAAAATTAAGAATTGTGTAATATTTGAGTTTATTCCGCGTTCAAAAGGCAAATATTAATTAGATTAATGAGATTTCAAAGGCAATATGCCTCATTGCACGTAAGACTACAAGCTTATCTGTTCAGGTAGAAGAAGGATGACGTCAACGGTCCCCCAACTGATATCGGCAATCTTATGTTTATATATAATAAGCAAAAGCGCCCATTTATACAGTCTTTTTTTATCGCGACAAACCTGAGTGTGGACCTACTGAATGAACGGTTGTTGGTGAAAAAAATATATTCAATTTTCTTTTTCAAGATGCGCGCGGTAACGCTATTGAGCGTTGTCGGCCTACTTGGAACTTTCTTGCTAATAACGGTACTTAATGCCAGGAATATAGTGGTTAAAGACGCGAAAAACGAAAAAGATGATCTTTTAAATTTACTAAGTGAATTTGCCAAGGGTAATAAACATCAGGATGGATTGGACATTGAAAATGTGGCGCGACTCTTAAAAGAAAACCAAATGTATGAAGAAAACGGGCATGACGACGTGAAGAGTGAAGATAATGAAGGTTAGTCTAAAATTTCTTGAGCTAAATTTACGTATATATGTCAGATGATAACTGTATGTAAAACCTTTAATGTAAAGCCCTTAATCGTGAAATCTAGATCAACAACTCACTTTGACTTTTAACAGCTATTGAATGCGATGACACGACCAATAAATGCAAGGACCCAAATGCCAAATGTGAAGATGTAACGCGCCGATGCGTTTGTAAAGAAAGTCATCCTATTCAAGACGGTTCGGGACTAGACATAAAATGCCGAAAACCAGCTGGTAAGCTAACCTCGGAACTGTGAAATCTCGACCAATCGGCTCACTTTGACTTTTAACAGAATTTGAATGCGATGACATGACCAATAAATGCAATGACCCAAATGCCAAATGTGAAGATGCAACGAAAAAATGCGTTTGTAAAGAAAGTCATCCTATTCAAGACGGTTCGGGACTAGACATAAAATGCCGAAAACCAGCTGGTAAGCTAACCTCGGAACTGTGAAATCTCGACCAATCGGCTCACTTTGACTTTTAACAGAATTTGAATGCGATGACATGACCAATAAATGCAATGACCCAAATGCCAAATGTGAAGATGCAACGAAAAAATGCGTTTGTAAAGAAAGTCATCCTATTCAAGACGGTTCGGGACTAGACATAAAATGCCGAAAACCAGCTGGTAAGCTAACCTCGGAACTGTGAAATCTCGACCAATCGGCTCACTTTGACTTTTAACAGCTATTGAATGCGATGACACGACCAATAAATGCAAGGACCCAAATGCCAAATGTGAATATGCAACGAAAAAATGCGTTTGTAAAGAAAGTCATCCTATTCAAGACGGTTCGGGACTAGACATAAAATGCCGAAAACTAGCTGGTAAGCTAACCTCGGAACTGTGAAATCTCGACCAATCGGCTCACTTTGTCTTTTAACAGAATTTGAATGCGATGACTTGACCAATAAATGCAAGGACCCAAATGCCCAATGTGAAGATGCAACGCACCAATGCGTTTGTGAAGAAAGTCATCCTATTCAAGACGGTTCGGGACTAGACATAAAATGCCGAAAACTAGCTGGTAAGCTAACCTCGGAACTGTGAAATCTCGACCAATCGGCTCACTTTGACTTTTAACAGAATTTGAATGCGATGACATGACCAATAAATGCAATGACCCAAATGCCAAATGTGAAGATGCAACGAAAAAATGCGTTTGTAAAGAAAGTCATCCTATTCAAGACGGTTCGGGACTAGACATAAAATGCCGAAAACCAGCTGGTAAGCTAACCTCGGAACTGTGAAATCTCGACCAATCGGCTCACTTTGACTTTTAACAGCTATTGAATGCGATGACACGACCAATAAATGCAAGGACCCAAATGCCAAATGTGAATATGCAACGAAAAAATGCGTTTGTAAAGAAAGTCATCCTATTCAAGACGGTTCGGGACTAGACATAAAATGCCGAAAACTAGCTGGTAAGCTAACCTCGGAACTGTGAAATCTCGACCAATCGGCTCACTTTGTCTTTTAACAGAATTTGAATGCGATGACTTGACCAATAAATGCAAGGACCCAAATGCCCAATGTGAAGATGCAACGCACCAATGCGTTTGTGAAGAAAGTCATCCTATTCAAGACGGTTCGGGACTAGACATAAAATGCCGAAAACTAGCTGGTAAGCTAACCTCGGAACTGTGAAATCTCGACCAATCGGCTCACTTTGACTTTTAACAGAATTTGAATGCGATGAAACGACCAATAAATGCAATGACCCAAATGCCAAATGTGAATATGCAACGCACCAATGCGTTTGTAATGAAAGTCATCCTATTCAAGACGGTTCGGGACTAGACATAAAATGCCGAAAACTAGCTGGTAAGCTAACCTCGGAACTGTGAAATCTCGACCAATCGGCTCACTTTGACTTTTAACAGAATTTGAATGCGATGACATGACCAATAAATGCAATGACCCAAATGCCAAATGTGAAGATGCAACGCACCAATGCGTTTGTAATGAAAGTCATCCTATTCAAGACGGTTCGGGACTAGACATAAAATGCCGAAAACTAGCTGGTAAGCTAACCTCGAACTGTGAAATCTCGACCAATCGGCTCACTTTGACTTTTAACAGAATTTGAATGCGATGACATGACCAATAAATGCAATGACCCAAATGCCAAATGTGAAGATGCAACGCACCAATGCGTTTGTAAAGAAAGTCATCCTATTCAAGACGGTTCGGGACTAGACATAAAATGCCGAAAACTAGCTGGTAAGCTAACCTCGAACTGTGAAATCTCGACCAATCGGCTCACTTTGACTTTTAACAGAATTTGAATGCGATGACATGACCAATAAATGCAATGACCCAAATGCCAAATGTGAAGATGCAACGCACCAATGCGTTTGTAATGAAAGTCATCCTATTCAAGACGGTTCGGGACTAGACATAAAATGCCGAAAACTAGCTGGTAAGCTAACCTCGAACTGTGAAATCTCGACCAATCGGCTCACTTTGACTTTTAACAGAATTTGAATGCGATGACATGACCAATAAATGCAATGACCCAAATGCCAAATGTGAAGATGCAACGCACCAATGCGTTTGTAAAGAAAGTCATCCTATTCAAGACGGTTCGGGACTAGACATAAAATGCCGAAAACTAGCTGGTAAGCTAACCTCGAACTGTGAAATCTCGACCAATCGGCTCACTTTGACTTTTAACAGAATTTGAATGCGATGACATGACCAATAAATGCAATGACCCAAATGCCAAATGTGAAGATGCAACGCACCAATGCGTTTGTAATGAAAGTCATCCTATTCAAGACGGTTCGGGACTAGACATAAAATGCCGAAAACTAGCTGGTAAGCTAACCTCGAACTGTGAAATCTCGACCAATCGGCTCACTTTGACTTTTAACAGAATTTGAATGCGATGACATGACCAATAAATGCAATGACCCAAATGCCAAATGTGAAGATGCAACGCACCAATGCGTTTGTAAAGAAAGTCATCCTATTCAAGACGGTTCGGGACTAGACATAAAATGCCGAAAACTAGCTGGTAAGCTAACCTCGAACTGTGAAATCTCGACCAATCGGCTCACTTTGACTTTTAACAGAATTTGAATGCGATGACATGACCAATAAATGCAATGACCCAAATGCCAAATGTGAAGATGCAACGCACCAATGCGTTTGTAATGAAAGTCATCCTATTCAAGACGGTTCGGGACTAGACATAAAATGCCGAAAACTAGCTGGTAAGCTAACCTCGAACTGTGAAATCTCGACCAATCGGCTCACTTTGACTTTTAACAGAATTT
Organism: Phalangium opilio; assembly: GCF_054372755.1. Lineage (NCBI taxonomy): Eukaryota > Metazoa > Arthropoda > Arachnida > Opiliones > Phalangiidae > Phalangium > Phalangium opilio. The sequence goes on from NW_028324151.1 coordinate 9,142,945, forward strand.
GAATGCGATGACATGACCAATAAATGCAATGACCCAAATGCCAAATGTGAAGATGCAACGCACCAATGCGTTTGTAAAGAAAGTCATCCTATTCAAGACGGTTCGGGACTAGACATAAAATGCCGAAAACTAGCTGGTAAGCTAACCTCGAACTGTGAAATCTCGACCAATCGGCTCACTTTGACTTTTAACAGAATTTGAATGCGATGACATGACCAATAAATGCAATGACCCAAATGCCAAATGTGAAGATGCAACGCACCAATGCGTTTGTAATGAAAGTCATCCTATTCAAGACGGTTCGGGACTAGACATAAAATGCCGAAAACTAGCTGGTAAGCTAACCTCGAACTGTGAAATCTCGACCAATCGGCTCACTTTGACTTTTAACAGAATTTGAATGCGATGACATGACCAATAAATGCAATGACCCAAATGCCAAATGTGAAGATGCAACGCACCAATGCGTTTGTAAAGAAAGTCATCCTATTCAAGACGGTTCGGGACTAGACATAAAATGCCGAAAACTAGCTGGTAAGCTAACCTCGAACTGTGAAATCTCGACCAATCGGCTCACTTTGACTTTTAACAGAATTTGAATGCGATGACATGACCAATAAATGCAATGACCCAAATGCCAAATGTGAAGATGCAACGCACCAATGCGTTTGTAATGAAAGTCATCCTATTCAAGACGGTTCGGGACTAGACATAAAATGCCGAAAACTAGCTGGTAAGCTAACCTCGAACTGTGAAATCTCGACCAATCGGCTCACTTTGACTTTTAACAGAATTTGAATGCGATGACATGACCAATAAATGCAATGACCCAAATGCCAAATGTGAAGATGCAACGCACCAATGCGTTTGTAAAGAAAGTCATCCTATTCAAGACGGTTCGGGACTAGACATAAAATGCCGAAAACTAGCTGGTAAGCTAACCTCGAACTGTGAAATCTCGACCAATCGGCTCACTTTGACTTTTAACAGAATTTGAATGCGATGACATGACCAATAAATGCAATGACCCAAATGCCAAATGTGAAGATGCAACGCACCAATGCGTTTGTAATGAAAGTCATCCTATTCAAGACGGTTCGGGACTAGACATAAAATGCCGAAAACTAGCTGGTAAGCTAACCTCGAACTGTGAAATCTCGACCAATCGGCTCACTTTGACTTTTAATAGAATTTGAATGCGATGAAACGACCAATAAATGCAATGACCCAAATGCCAAATGTGAAGATGCAACGCACCAATGCGTTTGTAATGAAAGTCATCCTATTCAAGACGGTTCGGGACTAGACATAAAATGCCGAAAACCACCTGGTAAGCTAACCTCGAACTGGGAAATCTCGACAAATAGGCTGACTTTGAATTTTAACAGCTATTGAATGCGATGACACGACCATCTTTTTTCTTCTTGGCCCTCCTTGACAACTAAGTATAATTTAAAATTCTCGAAGAGAAGTATTGTATACTTCTGATACAATATATTGTAACACACCTCTCATTAGTTTCATTACATTTTGACCATTAGATCCAAAGATATTGTGGATTGAATACTGATACTACGATCCCTGCCCACCGCACATGCGGCAAACTCATTGGAGCCATGAGCTATACATCATGATTGTGAAACGTTTCCCATTATATTTATAAATTATGAACACCAAACGTCATTAAATTTTATAAAAAAACAAACATTTTAATCCATAAATTAGATTCACTTAATTGTTTTATAGTTTCCCTGGAATATATTTACAATCTAAAAATCATAGTTTTGAAAACATTTTTAATTTCTTCTACGTCTGACTCTGGATATTCTCCAAGCATTTGGTTCCTCGTATTTGTTGTACAACGGCTCCAACCTCAATTGTTTCTTATGTTTGCTTAATTTAGTGGGATCAGCAAATTTGTAGAAAGCGGGTGCAAATTCCACCATCCATTTTGGATCAATCGTGGTCACTTCCCTCATGTATTCCTTAGTGGTTAACACCAATTCGTGGTAGACAACCCTTTAAATATAACATATTTGTTTTAATTCAAACTGAAACGGGTTTAAATTAAAGACCCCCCTAAAGCGGCAAAATATAATACTAGAATTTTATGGGCAAAGTTCGGGAGCTCTAAGTTTGCAAGTTTGGTTTGGTTCTTATAAAAATTCAAGCTACAGTGCGTCACGTGTTGAAAGTTCAAAGTTAATGCAAGATAGCAAAAAACTAAGCATATGCCTAGTACCACTTACCTAATGATAAAAATAGTCATTTATTCGATTACCAATTAAAATTAACTAAACGTAATCTAGATTTATTTCAACCAATAAAGAAGAAGCAACTAAACAATAGACCATTTCGATGTAACTAAGACGGAGAGACACGGTGGTAAAACTCCACCTTCCACCTAGCTTTTTGCGCCTGCGCTGTATCTTTTTGTATCATGAGAGTGCGCAGATACGGCAATGTATCAACCACCTTGCATACTGAGTTGCCTACCCTCTTTTTTTTACGTCGAAAAAGGTATATAGCCGAAGTAAAAATTATTAATTCTGCACATTTTCTAATGTATTTTAGAAACTATAACATCATTCAATTAGCGTAATTTGCGGGTTGATTTCTTTGAATGAGATAATCTGGGATTACACCAAGATTATGCTGAGATTACTTAAGTATTACGCGGAGTAGGCCGAAATTACTGAAGTATTACGCGGAGTAGGCCGACATTACTGAAGTATTACGCGGAGTAGGCCGACATTACTGAAGTATTACGCGGAGTAGGCCGACATTACTGAAGTATTACGCGGAGTAGGCCGACATTACTGAAGTATTACGCGGAGTAGACCGACATTACTAAAGTATTTCGCGGAGTAGACCGACATTACTGAAGTATTACGCGGAGTAGGCCGACATTACTGAAGTATTACGCGGAGTAGGCCGACATTACTAAAGTATTTCGCGGAGTAGACCGACATTATTAAAGTATTTCGCGGAGTAGACCGACATTACTAAAGTATTACGCGGAGTAGACCGACATTACTAAAGTATTACGCGGAGTAGACCGACATTACTAAAGTATTACGCGGAGTAGACCGACATTACTAAAGTATTACGCGGAGTAGACCGACATTACTAAAGTATTACGCGGAGTAGGCCGACATTACGATTCTGATCAAGACTGTAAACGCTCCTCAACTTAGCCTATTTTCCCACCAAGTATTGTGGGCAATTCTAATACACATCATGGATCGCGTCATAATAACGCACGACCCAACTATCTATAGAAAATAAGACGAGAAACAGGTAGTCCAGGGATTACCAGGGAGAAAAGAGTTAAAGTGGAGTGGAAATGATGATGGGCGACCTGCGGCACTGAAACTCTCTCAGCGTACCTGCCCCTACCCTTTGGTAGGCTATTGTTAAGTGCTGTCGCGAAGCGCCATATGTATTAATATCATGAGAACTAGGTTCTTTTTACAAGACAAACATCCTCAACGTTTCCATACCATAAGACCCTACCGAAACGCTGAGCATGCTGGAAGGACTTCGTTGGGGTAGGTGGGGGGTACAGACTGCAACATTATAGGTATGTAGGTTTCTACTACGTCCCTCTATAAAGGGAATACTGCATGCAGATTTAAAGGGTTTGTAAAGCAGCCATCGGTGGGTGGGTAAAAATAGCAACGCCTCTAATAATTATGCCTTTGAAGTAGTCCATCCATTCTAGCATGGACTTATAAACTTAGCACTACAACAAAACTAGTATGACAAGAAAAGATACCAAGCTGCGCACCAATAATTTGAGAATATTTATTTTTGACTTACCACTCTGGTTGCCTATTGAACAGAGCACTTGAAGGATGAATATAAACCACTTGTCCATCAACCAATGTACGATAACCTTCTTGGGGGTCCTTCTTCGAGGCATTTCTGAAAAACCCACTGCATATTGCCTTCTGAACACGAGCCGTGTTCTTACCACACGAGACCACATCCAGTTTATGCCTATTTAAGAACAATTAAACGTTATTTTTCACCCCATTCAACTAAAAACATTGGGAAATAGGTAATATTAGCAAAAGCTTTGGCCATTGATTTCATGATATTCCCGAAGTAAAAACTAAGCAGACGAAAAAAAAAAAAAGCTTTTAACCAATCATGAGCCTCCTAACCATAGATAACCTCTTTAATGTCAGACCAACAGGCGACGGGTATTACTATTTTCTTGCATGGGACCGCGACTCAACCTCGCCGTCGACATAACCGGGAAGCCCGGAAGGCGAATTTGCGGTATCGTTCGGTAGTCGTTATAAAATATTTCACGTTTTAAAGCTCAAGTTTCGAAATATTTTGAGACATTTACTAAGTCCAACTAAATATTATAAGATTTTCATTAAAAATCAACAGAAAAATAGCTCTGCGAATAAAATTAGACACGAAAACTACACTAAGCCTTGGCTAGATATCCGAAGGAGCCGCGTTACTGAACTATTTCACTCTGCGTAAGGGGAAGTTCTTTCCTAGGAGCTTAGAGAATATAGTGTAGCTCCCCCAGGCACATGTTACGTAACGTACTTCATGTGTAAAGCCTAATCGGCTTCTGATATTAGTCAATAAAATATTTACCTGTCCATGATTCCTAGCAATTGTTTACGTACATCCTGAGCACGTTTCAACGTACGTATTTGGACAAAATTCTCATAGCACCACGCGTTGGAAAATTTGTTATTTTTCCATGAGTTATAAACCGCCAGCAAGGTCAAGTGATCACCTTCTGCTTGATTGAATTTGGCTTTCTTTTGATCAGCCAAAGCTTGCTTATCCTAACACGAGTAAATTAACAATTATTGATTAGTTTCAAATTTTAATTAAATAATAAATAAGTATTTGAAGGGAGCATGAAGGGTTTAATTTAAAACCACTTCATTTTATTCTTTTCAGCGGAAGGGGGTAATAGAAGAAGTATGACACTCTGTATCCTCTTCATAACATGATTCTTCCCAGCAGGGTTAATACAACTTTTGGAAAACATCTTCCCAGCAGGGTTAATACAACTTTTGGAAAACAAATTTCTCTCAGATTTCCAGGTTTTCCCCCATATACTTCCCTGAGTTTTCCAGATTTTTCCCCTATATGGAGTATCCTATGGTGCAAATGTTAACGAAGGAGGGGGGGGGCAAACATGACTATTACATAATCAAAGGACATGCCCGTATTTCTAGTAGAACCACAGTTATGAGCCTCCAAAGTTTAGTGTAATCTTAATCCTATGGAGGGTATGTTTTAAAATTACTCGGCCCCTGTTTGTCGTAGTCCTAAGTGTTTTGTATGGTTGTATGCGGGGCAAATAGGACTATAACATACTCAAAGGACATCCCTGTATCTCTAATATAACCAAAGTTCTGAGCCTCCAAGTTTAGTGTAATGTTAATCCTGTGGAGGGTATGTTTTAAAATTACTCGGCCCCTGTTTGTCGTAGCCCTAAGTTTTTTGTATGGTTGTATGCGGGGCAAATAGGACTATAACATATTCAAAGGACATGCCCGTATTTCTAGTAGAACCACAGTTATGAGCCTCCAAAGTTTAGTGTAATCTTAATCCTATGGAGAGTACGCTTATGAACACTTTGCTTAAATACTCGGCCCCTGCTTGACGCAAATTTCCCTGATTTCCCTGAAATTAACTAAAAATTCTAAATTTTCCTGAGGTTTTTGTCAACTATTTATTTCCCTGATTTTTCTAGGTTTGTATGAACCCTGAATGATATGTTAAGAAGAAACATGTTACAATTACCCCACTTTGGTGGTGGTACACTTCTATCGTCGAGAAGTATTATATACTTCTGATAAAATTAACTTGTTCCGGAGCCTCCGGGATATCTAGGCCCATGCATGTCGAATTTAACGTGGGGAAATATCCAGTTTCATAGAGGAAATATTTTTACCCTTTGTGTGTACGAGGTGGCGCTTTAATGACCGTTGCGACCGGGGTCTTCCATAAATTATCGATGACATTTTAGGGGCCAATTATAAAACTTTTATGAAAGAGAAAGGTTTCACCTTTAAATTAACGTAATTTTTTAGGGGCTATTCACTTTTTATTGAATCTATTGGTTAGATTGTATGGACAAAAAAGTAATTATGAGATTTCAACAACGTTGTTTTTTTAGTAAAGCAAAACTTCTTGAAGTTGCTAATTCACAGTTTTCATATACCATTAGAGGACTTTTTACTCCTTCAAAACCTTTCATTTTTTTTAACCTTAACATTTTTATCCTTTACTTCTTTGGAATGATTGTTTAATAAAGGTCTTCGGAAATTTTCAAAAACATTTTTTAACTATCCGCGACCTCGGCTTCACCGCTCTACGTCTATACCTTGCCCTAATATTGTAACAGTCGACGGGGTCATGAGGCTGAACTTGTTTATTTTACGGTGCTGAAAGCGCCCCAAGCGGGAAAACACGGTGAACTAAATTAGTCAAAAAAATATTCTTGCTTCGCTACATGCATGGGCCTAGATATCCCGGAGGCTCCGCTTGTTCAAACCCTTCATACTCCCCTTTAAAGTTTATTTTGATTAAAATTTAATTACTTTTGGTCTATAAAAGACATTCTGAACTGACAGCATCGATACCACAGTCAAAATTTCTTCACTGCACGACAAGTGAACTGACATAATAAGCATTTTAGCCAAATTTGGCTCAAGGGGAAATTCGGCCATCTGACAATATACAAATTAGTTAATTTAATTATTATAGATAACTTAAAAAAAATTTATTTAAATAGAAATTCTAGAGCTAAGATTTGAAGTATCTTTCTTACCCTTCGTCCTAATCTTGTTAATAAACCTTCATCATCGAGCGCACTTAATGAATGAAGTTGTTCCAGAGCCATAATTAAAGACTGAAAAATAAATAAAAGGGATTAATTGTATTATAATTATAATTAATACCAAATTAAAGAAGATTCATACAACTTTTGGACAAACAATGTTTAAAACCACCTCAAGCCCGCCCGTCTCAATATTATGTACATAACAGCTAATAGGATTCATTTTGCCCCCATACATAAGAACAGGGTTCATACAACTTTTGGAGAACAAATTTCCCTGAGATTTCCAGGTTTTTCCCCATATACTTCCCTGAATTTTCCAGGTTTTTCCCCATATACTTCCCTGAATTTTCCAGGTTTTTCCCCATATACTTCCCTGAGATTTCCAGGTTTTTCCCCATATACTTCCCTGAATTTTCCAGGTTTTTCCCGTATATGGAGTACCCTATGGAGCAATGTTAACGAAGGATGGGGGGGGGGGGGTAAATATGACTATAACATACTCAAAGGGCATCCCCGTATCTCTAGTAGAACCAGAGTTACGAGCCTCCAAAGTTTTATTGTAATGTTAATCCTATGGAGGGGTATGTTTACGAACACTTTGCTTAATTATCGGCCCCTGTTTGACGCAAATTTCCCTGAGGTTTTTGTCAACTATTTATTCCCCTGATTTTTCCATGTTTTCCCGGTTTTCCAGGTTTGTATGAACCCTGAAGAATTGTCGCAATTATTTCTTGATTTTTGGCAATTTTTAATTGCGCGAAGTTGCTTGTTAAACATAAACTCGCCATTGTCCACTACTCCTATTTGAAACTAAATCCTAGATGTCCGTGCATTTGAGCGTAAAAAAAACTATGAAGATATTAAATCCTGAAAATCAGTATTGCTTTCGTCTGTTGACAACACGCACAAAGCTACGATATATGTTACTGCTAACCCACTCTAACATAGAGACCAAGGTTTGCGCATGTTGACAACCTCAGATGGACCAGAGTATATACGAAATAAGCTGCCGTCGAAGATAGGGAATTGCCAACAGGGTTCATACAACTTTTGGAAAACAAATTTCCCTGAGATTTCCAGGTTTTTTCCCATATACTTCCCTGAGATTTCCAGGTTTTTCCCCATATACTTCCCTGAGATTTCCATGGTTTTTCCCCATATACTTCCCTGAGATTTCCATGGTTTTTCCCGTATATGGGGTATCCTATGGTGCAAATGTTAACAAAGGAGGAGGGGGGGGGCAAATATGACTATAACATACTCAAAGGACATCCCCGTATCTCTAATATAACCAGAGTTCTGAGCCTCCAAGTTTAGTGTAATGTTAATCCTATGGAGGGAATGTTTATGAACATTTTGCTTAATTACTCGGCCCCTGATTGACGCACATTTCCCTGAATTTTACTAAAAAATCTAAATTTCCCTGAGGTTTATGTTAACTATTTATATCCCTGATTTTTTCCAGGTTTTCCCTGATTTTCCAGGTTTGTATGAACTTTGTGCCTATCCTCTAAGAGTGAAAACAAATTTGAAATTTCCTCATGCGCATTCTTTAATCTTAATCCATGGTTTATCATTCCAATAATTCTCCCATTTTTCAAAAAGCCCTTAAAGGGAGGGTGAAGTAGAAAATCAAGTGATTTTTTATCGATTCTTCTTCTAATTACAAGACCAGTCTGCATAGTCAAACATTCAGGAAATACTTCCGAATGATTTTAAAATTGAAATTAGGTTCAGATTTTAAGGATAATTTTAAATAAGCCCCTCCGACCAATCGCGTGACGCCTTGCCTTTTTGTTAACAAAATTCTCGTGGCACGCTCCGTGTCACGCGCCACGATTGTCACGTCGCGCCCGAATTTTATCAAATCTCGTGATAAATTTCATTCAACACGGAATGTGCCACGAGAATCTTGTTAAATGGAAGGCAGGGTGTTACGCGATTGGTCGGAAGTCCTTGTTTAAAATTATCCTTAAAATCTGAACCCAATTTGAATTTTAAAATCATTTGGAAGTATTTCCTGAATGTTTCACTGTGCAGACTGGTCTTATAATTAGTAGAAGAATCGATAAAAAAATCACTTGATTTTCTACTTCACCCTCCCTTTAATTTACAAAGAAATAAAATATAAAATGCTTACTTCTGTTGGAGGAGCATCCATAAAATCAAAGGACAACAAATCATTAATCCCCATTGCCTTTAACTGCAAGACAGTCGATGCCAAATTGGTTCTTTGTATCTCAGGAACGGGTGTAGTTAACATTTCATCCCGATAAGCTCTTTCAGTGTACAAACGATAGCACTTTCCGGGTCCAGTTCGACCGGCTCTACCCGCCCTTTGTTTAGCCTGAGCTTGGGAAATGGGCGTTACGACTAAAGAATCCATTCCAGTTTTGGAATTGTAAACTTTCTGTTTGACAAAGCCAGGATCGACGACGTAATAGATACCGTCGATTGTCAATGACGTTTCGGCGATATTGGTAGCGATAACAACTTTACGAGAACCGGGGGGAGCCGGTTCAAAGATTCTAGTTTGCATTTCGCTGGGGAGTGCCGAATAGACGGGTAAAATAATAAGTTCCGGTACTTCAGGGCCGAGAGATTTCATTCTTTCGTATAAAATCTCGCAAGCGGTATCAATTTCTTCTTGACCAGTTAAGAAGAGAAGTATGTCACCGGGTGGTTCAGTCAGATGGATCTGCATGACGGTAATTAACGAGGCATCCAAGTAATCAGTTTCAGGTTCTTTGGTGTAAAGGATTTCAACGGGGTATGTTCGACCAGGAATGGTAAAGATGGGCTAAAGTAGAAAAAAAAAAACAAGTTTGTCAAGACAAAAATATTAGCCACATCGTATGATCGTAAAGTACGTAAATTAGAACAACGAGATCAATTGGAAAAAAAACTTCTTCCCGGACGGTTAAAATTTATATAATATACTTTTTGCCTCTCCTACCGCGAAGTTATATCTCCTGGCCTCAAATAAGATCATGACTCCTAGCATAAGTTTATAAGATATGTTCCCTAAGTGTATCACTGGTTAATGAGAGCTAGTCATGAAGTGACGTAGGTTAAACGTCATAGATTCTAGTAAAGCGACGCCTGGTGAGGCGCTGTCAAAGGCTTAGTACAGACTAAATAGGAAGATGGACTGCAAAAACGAGTGTAGTCAATTCTCGCTTGTCGTTCTCGAATTAGCTCTCAGTAAGCCTCTAGCATTACGAAATATAGCTAGTGTCTTACTTATGGAAGATATCTTATAAACTTATGCTCCTAGTTGAAGAGATAGATAGAGAGAGAGAGAGAGAGAGAGAGAGAGAGAGAGAGAGAGAGAGAGAGAGAGAGAGAGAGAGAGAGAGAGAGAGAGAGAGAGAGAGAGAGAGAGAGAGAGAGGAAGGGGACCCTGTCTCTGACAAACTCTCCGAGACTAGTCCTCTATTCGCGAGCGTTTCTTAGAAAGCGGTTTTAGTCGAGACTGTTTAGTACTGGGCTGGCGAGCGATAGGTCCGCGGTTCGATTCTCCGTGGAGGAAGAAAATTTAAAAAATATAATCTCTTCCCTATATAAAGTTTAAAACTCCACCTGTGAACTGTAACGTTAACTAAAAAGAAAAATATTTTCTCTCAACGTTCAAAAATGACGAACGATACTGCCAAAGGCAGGACTGTGGCACTACTACTACTACTACTACGAGAACGACAACAGGGCAGATCAAACTAAGAGCCTCATCGTATACTACGATGTGGCTAATTAAAGGTATGTTGTTTATATGAAAGGAATAGAGATATGTTTTTCAGGTTAAAATATTAAAGCAGGAATACAACATATAGTCAATAGAAATCATCATTGTTCAGCCATTTTCTCAACGTATCTAGGCGGTTTCTGTGCGAAGCGCTAGACTAATCATTATGTATGACGAATTTTACCTACAGAATTATTTATTTCACTGCGCATTGAACCATTGCTAAATTACATCCTCGAACGCACACTGCCAACTGTGCTAACACTGGTCACAAGACGACACCGTTATGACATCAGGCAGTCAATATGTAGGCTATGCTTATCCCAATTTTTTTTTTCGCCATAATTTTGGTTTTTAAATAACCAAACTAACAAATTAAGCTCAATACAAGTTCGTCACGAAATGTCACTTAGAAAAGATGCCGAGAGTGGTACCGAAAGTGGGGCTGAAACAGCTTTTCATATGCAAGAAAAGAATCCCAGAATGGCGGCAGGGGGTGGAGCTACACTTTAATTGCCAATTCCCTATAGAGCTATTTCAATTCGGGGGGGAAAGGAGAGCTTTTGAGGCGGGGTTTCGCCAGTCCCCGGTTAGGCGCCATATTGTGCAGGAAATTTAGCATAGTTCTTCAGCGGCCCACACGGAGGGAGGGTGAAAACCGGCTCCGTTTATTGGCAGGCCCAACTGTGACGTTTCCCCCCCCCTCAACTGATATAGGTCTATACAGTGGTATTAAGAGGGGAGGAGCTACGGGGTCGTGACGTCGACATTGGTAGTCTAAATAGTATGGCCTGAGCTGATGACTTCCAATATGGTCGCCAAGAGATAGGAGGGTGTGATCAACGTCATGAGAAAGCTCATAGTAGCAGACTACTGTGACATATTTTTTAAACTATCGAAACCCCATGGCAGTCGAAAATAAACATTACTATCCCGTTAAAGGGAGGGTGAAGTAGAAAATCAAGTGAATTTTTATCGATTCTTCTACCAATTTTAAGACCAGTCTGCATAGTGAAACATTCAGGAAATATCTCTCTCCGAATGATTTTAAAATTCAAATTAGGTTCAGATTTTAAGGATAATTTGAAATAAGCCCCTCCGACCAATCGCGTAACGCCCTGCCTTTTTATTAACAAAATTCTCATGGCATGTTCCGTGTTGAATGAAATTTATCACGAGATTTGATAAAATTAGCGTGCGACGTGACAATCGTGGCGCGAGACACGGAGCGTGCTACGAGAATTCTGTTAATAAAAAGCCAAGGCGTTTCGCGATTGGTCGGCAGTCCTTGTTTAAAATTATCCTTAAAATGTGAACCTAATTTGAATTTTAAAATCATTCGGAGCTGGTATTTCCTGAATGTTTCACTATGCAGACTGGTCTTATAATTAGTAGAAGAATCGATAAAAAATCACTCGATTTTCTACTTCACCCTCCCTTTTTAACACTTATACAACCCATATAACAAGGAATCCTTAAAAAACTTACCGCTTCATAGAAATACTGTGAAAACTTCACTGCATCCAACGTAGCGGACGTTACAATGAGCTTCAACTCTGGTCTCTTCTTGACAGCTCCTTTCAGGAGTCCAAACAAAACGTCAGTATGAATGGTTCTTTCATGAGCTTCATCCAACATGACCACGGAATATCCCTTCAAGTCCGAATCCACAAGACACTCTCTCAACAGCATACCATCCGTCATGTACTTGATAGCCGTCTCGGGACTGGTACAATCCTCAAAACGAATCGTGTATCCCACTTCCTGTCCCAAACGACAACCAAACTCTTCGGCCACCCTCTTAGCCACAGACATGGCTGCCACACGTCTAGGTTGGGTGCAACCAATCTTTCCTCGACTCGTAAACCCAGCTTCGGCCAAGTACTGAGTGATTTGGGTCGTTTTTCCCGAACCAGTCTCTCCGATTACGATAAGAATTTGGTTATCGGTTACAGCCTTGACTAATTCATCCTTTAGACGATAAATAGGCAATGTCTGACGTTGTTCCAAGATGGTTAGTTGAGTTTTCTTTCCGTACGATGCTTTGGAACCACCGGTAATGTGTTTTTTCCATTCGGGTAATTCTTGACCCATTAGGCCAATGCCTCGCATGTTAGCGGCTAATGTCCGGCCCTCGGCTATTACAAAGAAACAAGATTCACGTTTACATTCCACTCTCCAAAAGCTTTGGCAATGAGTAAGTACATAAGGAGATTATCTCTCTCTCTAAGGGCCCAAGCGCATCTATTAGCAAAAACATCTAGTTCTGCTAGATGTGACGTAGATTTTGTATAGGGGCTCCTTCCGAATTTTTCGTGAAATTCGCGGGAGAGAAAAATAATTTTCAAAATCAGCCACGACCGATATCCTAAGCCAGTTGTGGTCTAGACGCGAGCTTTGAGATAACGCTCCCAAGCGGTTGGGAATCAAACTAAAACAGGCGGGGAGGCGAGTGGCGAGACGCGAGAGAGGAAGGACTGAGGGGAAAAAATAAGTAAGAGCATTTCCAGAACCCCCCAGCTCTCTCAGACACAAGAGGTAAATTCGCGCTTAGTAAAAATCACGAAGAGCTGTCGTGAGAAATCTTTGAAGGAGGGAAAAATGTTCAATGCCGGGTTACTCTGCAGCGAATGCGCTCGGCCTCTGTTTAGGCTATACAATTATTATACCACTTGAGATGAGACGGATGGCTGACCAAATCGGACATACATACATTTCAACCGTAACATAGAATCTTGGGCCCTTAGAGAGAGAGATAATGTCCTTATGGTAAGGATGAAATAGCTTACCATCTGGCATCGGATCAATCCAATGCTTGTTCAGTCCAGTTGGGATTGAATCCATATCAGCTTCCCTTTGCTGTTGTTTCTGTTCACGACGTTCTTTGGCTAAAGCCGATTGCATCATTGCCGCTTGCGCTAATGACCCATCAGGATTCTAAGAAGGCAAAAATTTATTAGGTATTTAATTCTGAGACTATTAACAGTCAGGGACAAAAGAATGCGTAAACAGGGTTCATACAACTTTTGGGAAACAAATTTCCCTGAGATTTATGGGAGGTTTTTCCCCATATACTTCCCTGAGTTTTCCAGGTTTTTCCCGTATATGGAGTATCCAATGGAGCAAATGTTAACGAAGGACGGGGGGGGGCAAATAGGACTATTACATAATCAAAGGACATCCCCATCCGTATCTCTAATATAATCAGAGTTATGAGCCTCCAAAGTATAGTGTAATGTTAATCCTATGGAGGGGATGTTTTAAAATTACTCGACCCCTGTTTGGCGTAGCCCTAAGTTTTTTGTATGGTTGTATGCGGGGCAAATAGGACTATAACATACTCAAAGGACATCCCCGTATCACTAGTAGAACCAGAGTTATGAGCCTCCAAAGTATAGTGTAATGTTAATCCTATGGAGGGGTTGTTCACGAACATTTTGCTTAATTACTCGGCCCCTGATTGACGTAAATTTCCCTGATTTTTACTAAAAATTATAAATTTCCTTGAGTTTTCCCTGAGGTTTTTGTCAACTATTTATTTCCCTGATTATTCCAGGTTTTCCCTGTTTTCCAGGTTTGTATGAACCCTGGTAAAGAATGGAAACTTAAAGGCGAGATTCTTACTTTAACAATTCGAACTGGACTCAAATCTTGAAGGTTAGCTCTTCCGTGGCCACGAAGGAATGACGGTTCTTCTTCCACCAATTCTATTTCCAGATCTTCATCATCATCCTCTTCTTTAGGCATAATTCCCGTTATTTCGTCAAAATCGGGAAGTTCAGATTTGTCAATGCAATTTGCAGCCATCATCTGTTGATTTAAGTATTGTTAAATTAAATTCGAAATTCAAATCATCAATAACAACAGCAGATAACTGCTTAAAGGGAGGGTGAAGTAGAAAATCAAGTGATTTTTTTATCAATTCTTCTACTAATTACAAGACTAGTCTGCATAGTCAAACATTCAGGAAATACCAACTCCGAATGATTTTAAAATTCAAATTAGGTTCACATTTTAAGGATAATTTTAAAGAAGGTCCTCCGACCAATCGCGTAACGCCCTGCCTTTTTGTTAACAAAATTCTCGTGGCACGCTCCGTGTCTCGCGCCACGATTGCCACATCGCGTGCAATTTTTATCAAATCTCGTGATAAGTTTCATTCGACACGTAACGTGCCACGAGAATTTTGTTAATGAAAAGGCAGGGCGGTACGCGATTGGTCGGAGGACCTTCTTTAAAATAATCCTTAAAATCGGAACCTAATTTAAATTTTAAAATCATTCGGAAGTATTTCCTGGATGTTTCACTATGCAGACTGGTCTTATAATTAGTAGAAGAATCGTTAAAAAAATCACTTGATTTTCCACTTCACCCTCCCTTTAAACAAAAATTATAATTACTTGTTTAATTTCCCATTTTTCTGGGGAAGAAATCCTTTGAACCCTTTTCCGATTATCCATATCATCTTCATCGGGTTTCGTCAACAATGGGAGACTAAAAGGTCTATCAGGGTTCCTCATTTCTTCTTCGGATCTTTGATCATTTCCAGATCCGCCTGAACGAACCGGATTCAAATCTTCGCCACTTCTTTGGTCTACATCCTTCATTGACAAACTAGTTTTTTGCCCGGTGAAGGACAAAACTTTGACTTTGACCCTCTGACCTCTTTGCACCACGTCACTAACGTTGGTAACCCTCCCTTCCCTTCTCAACTGCGAAACATGGACTAAACCTTCCCATCTTTTTCGCAGTCCTTCTAACTGTACGAAGCAGCCGAACTGCATGATATTGGCTACTTTCCCGTTGTAGATTTGTCCCACAACCGGTTCAGTTGGTAGTGGAGCCGGTTTTTCATGGGAACGATCTCTTTGTCTTCTACTCTTATCCCGGCTCTTTGAACGACTACGAGATCTCCTCCTATGGCGTTTCCTATCCCTAGATCTAGATCTGGATCTAGAGCGATCCCTCCCTCTGGGAGATCTTGTTCTAGATCTATGCCGCCTTCTGTCTCTATTGGGACTTCTACTTCGGTGATGTTGAGTTCTGGTTTCCGGAGTAACTGGTCTTTCTTTGACAATTACCGATCTAAAATTGCATAATATGGTTAAAACTTAAAACAACATCTTTTGGATGGTGTATGTGCCTAAAGCTAGTCAACATTGTTGCATTGTTAACAGGGTTCATACAACTTTTGGAAAACCGCTTTGCCAGAGTTCTCAAGGTTTTTTTCCCATATATTTTCCAGGTTTTTTCCAAATATATTTCGTTTCCCCAACTTTCCCAGGTTGTTTCCCACATATTTCCCTGGTTGCTTCCCACATATTTCCCTGACTTTACCACTTTGTTTCCCACATATTTCCCTGGTTGCTTCCCACATATGTCCCTGGTTGCTTCCCACATATTTCCCTGACTTTCCCTGGTTGCTTCCCACATATTTCCCTGACTTTCCCTGGTTGCTTCCCACATATTTCCCTGACTTTCCCTGGTTGCTTCCCACATATTTCCCTGACTTTCCCTGGTTGCTTCCCACATATTTCCCTGACTTTCCCTGGTTGCTTCCCACATATTTCCCTGACTTTCCCTGGTTGCTTCCCACATATTTCCCTGACTTTCCCTGGTTGCTTCCCACATATTTCCCTGACTTTCCCTGGTTGCTTCCCACATATTTCCCTGACTTTCCCTGGTTGCTTCCCACATATTTCCCTGACTTTCCCTGGTTGCTTCCCACATATTTCCCTGACTTTCCCTGGTTGCTTCCCACATATTTCCCTGACTTTCCCTGGTTGCTTCCCACATATTTCCCTGACTTTCCCAGGTTGTAGCCCATATATTTTACCAACTTCCCCAGGTTGTTTCCCACATACTTCCCTAAGTTTTCCAGGTGTTTTCCCATATATTTCCTCGAGTTTTCCCCATATATGGAATAATAACAATGGGAGTGGTTTTTATATAGTAGAAGCAACCCTCTGAGAGCAAACTTATTCAAATGCCACAAATTTCTCTGAATTTTACTAAACATTCTAAATATCCCTGAGATTTTTTGTCAACTATTTATTTTCCTGAGTTTCCTAGGTTTCTCCCTGTTTTACCAGGTTTGTATGAACTCTCTTTAAACCTTGTTTTAGAAATGGCAGGACCAATGAAGTCAACAATCAAGATTAACTAATCAGATTGCGTTTACAAAGTCATTACAGAAATCCAATAAATGTAAAATAATATTATAAAACTAATACATACTTTTTTTCAGTTGCCAAGGCTTCAAGTTCCGCAAAAGCATTAGCAACTATTTTTTCATCCTCGTGGTCAAGCATTTTAGCAACTGAAGGATCATTAGGCAACGCCAAATAGGGAAATTTTTCCTTTTTAGCTTCCAAATCACTTTTATAAGCGTTGTAGGAAAATGATGACTTTCTGTCTCCACTAAAACTTGAATCTTTAAAGTCTTTATCGTCAGAGTTTTTGGGTCGCATGTGTTGTATGATTCTCAACAAATTTGATGTTAACGAGTCCTAAATTTATTTAAATTTGATATCGATAAATGAAGTAATTTAAATTAAACACTGTGCATTTCAGTTTCCTGGGGGGGCTGGGGCAGTGACATAGGTGCAAAGTTACTTACCGAGAATTCTGCTCCATTCTTCTCCAATGCATCCCGAAATTTTTCAAATGTGTCATTCTTGTTGGCCAAATCAATTATAAACTCAGCTATTTATTTTAAATACAAAACAAAATATTAAAAACAGAAAACAATCAAAATAAAAAAACCATTAGGCCTTGGCCAAAGTGATTACTTACCTAAATCTTTATCATTCAATCCCAAATGATTTTCCAGCTCCGTACACACTTTTGAAACGAGCGAGAGATATTCTAGCTTTCTAATTTCGTCCATTCTTAATTAAATTAAATTATATTTGCTTTTACTGTCCTAAACAACGTTATGCAGTCAGTGGCAGTCACTAATCCCAGTGATGCCAGCCAGCCAGGTGGGAAAAATGGAATTTCCCTTTCTAACCCTTAAAATTTCCCTTTCTAACCCTTAAAATTTCCCTTTTTGGACCAAAATTTCCCTAGTTCAGGGTTGCCAGATTCTGCGCATAGAAAATGTTAGAATTATAGCTTGACAACTGTTTTTGGCGATGTATTTTCGTAACGATTACAATGGGTCAGTTATTTAGCAAACGACTTTCGGTAATTCAATGTTTGGAAATTACTAAAAACAGTAGCAGGGTTGCCATCTAATAAGAATCCAACGTAATTAATAGGTCAATTTGATGAAGTTGTTTAATTTTCTATGTTGAGATAGTAGGTTTTGAATAAAATATTTCTTCCCATGGAATTTCCCTAGATTTAGCAAATTTTTGGTGGAATTTCCCTTTTCCCTTTTCACCGTTTTTAGGAGTCAAAATTTCCCCAGATATGGGAAATTTCCCTCAATCTGGCATCACTGACTAATCCTCCATATTTTGGAAGGCTTAACGTTGCCATGAAAATGACCGCTAAGGGGCAGGAACCGCCGAAATATTTTCTGGCGGTATTTACAAACAGCGTAAACAGTAGTACAAAAAATGTACGGGTATCAATGGCAGCTTTGCAGCTGTGACAACGCTACTATTCCAATACGAAAAACAATTAAAAACTCACCTCGAAAATTAATAAAAGTCGACTCTTGTGACTAACCATATTAAGCAGCTATTTTCCCAAACCAAAGAGAAAATGTATAATTGTTTTTATGAGTTTTACAGTTGTTTTGCATAATTGTTAAATGAAATGAAACTTCGTTTAGTAGTAGCAAAACTGTTTGAATTCTGACAGTGAAAGATCTGAAGTTTATAAACAAACGTGATGAAAAAATGTGGTGTAAATGTTAATTCACACACCCTTGGGGGAATGATGATACGCCTACCTACTGCGTGACTACATAGTAAAAGAGTTTGTCTAGAATCGGACTTGTTCATACGCACACCTGACTCGTTGCGTAATGTCACGCTTTGGAGTTATAGATTACGCGATTTTAATCGTATCCCAAGTTATATGTCTAGCCATAGGTGTTTATTACGGTCGAAAAGGTTTGACCAAAAGTACTTTGGAGGAATTTGCGCTTGGAAATCGGAAAATGGCCGTCATACCCGCTGCGATATCGATTGTAATGAAATATTTTGACCCAAATATTCCAAATTAGACCAGTTTAATTTTAGGTGTATTTTGTTCAGTTCGCTACATCTTGTTCGGGGCATGGTATGACCGCTCTAATTGGAGAGATGTATATGTACGGCTCTGGTTTCTTTATTCTTAACTTGTTTTACGGATTGGGAGGATTAATAGCAGCCTACGCCGTGGTTCCCGTGTTCTTCAAGATACCTTATATAAGCGTTTACGAGGTGAGTTAATTAAACGCCTTAATTAAGATTTTTAATATCGCTTTAATTTTGGTTTTACAGTATTAATTTTGTGAAATAAAAGTCAATAATATTATTTGCTCTTTCTTGAGATACGTTTTTGTCTTGGTTTGCTCTTTCTTAGGGGTTTTGTTTCGGTCGTTATGGTGGTTTCGATGCGTTTGGGTTCAGTGGTTTCGGTCCCAATGATGTTCTTTTCCACAAGGTTCTCCAAGATATCCGTGCCTTCGGATACATCTTGCGCGGCCACTTTCAATAAGTTAGTTTCTTTGGTGGTTTTTGGGTTCGTTAATATTGGACGTCTGCCCGCCCTAATGGTATAGATTCTCGCAATTCTACCAGCTGTTCTCAAGCGCGATGACGGCGCTATTGCGAGAGCGGATCATCACTTTCTTGAGATACGTTTTTGTCTTGGTTTGCTCTTTCTTTCGATTTGATTAAACAGTCTGTGATGGCGTCTTTAAAACAGAAAAAAGAAATGGAAATATTTTGCAACAGCTACCAATATATTTGAATTAAAATATAGGTACTAAATTCAAAACATGCTGCACATTTTTAAAGTTTTTGTTCAAGAATCATTTATCGCGGCTTATAAAATTACTAAGCCTTTGCTATGAAGCTAAAATCTTACCAAAGTACGAAAATATCCTTCTTATCGTTACATCCAAATGGGATGCACCCACCAACGTATTTTTATTTATAATTTTAGTTTTTTCTTTTATTAATAATGTTTTTTTCTTTAATAAGAGCAATTTAATGACCCAAGCTCGTACTATTTCCGCATCCTCCTCCATTTTAATTTTCGAACAACTTCAGCTTCTTGCGACTCGCGAGGGACGATCTGCTTTTCTTGTGAACAAAAATATAGCAGCTGATTCCGACCATAGATATATATACGGGTCTAGATACACTTCCCCTCTGTTAGGCCCTTTAAAAAATGCGGAGGTGAGAACTAGCAGTCGACGCTTTACGGCGGGGGAATTAGATCCAAACGCCATCTATTGAGAGTTTCAAGAAACAAAAAAACGAAAAATTCGAATATGGAAAGCGCGGGAAATTCAAATTAGGCTTAACTTTTCAAATAGCTTTACGTATTTCTGATCTCCTTTATACGTGTAATTATGTTCTTAAGTGAAATAAATAGTTTTTATGTAAAAGAAGTAGTGTTTTTAATGAAATGTTAGTGAAATAAGGCATTAAAGATGGTTAACAGTTGTTCTTATTTACAAAATGATTTGCTTACGAACAGAATAAGAGGACCTCCCCTTCAGATTAGGAAATAGTTTTACTTTGAACAAACATTCGCTTAAATCTCTTTAAATATCAGCTGTTATTGCAAAGCATCAGCACGCCCGCTGGCAAAAGTTATTTATCGAATTTTTTAGCTTTCAAAATTCAGCGATAGATGGCGCACTAGGTATCTTCCCCCGGGAAAATCGCGTCGACTGCTAGCTGTCATCTCCGTATTTTCCCCGATTCAGTAGGGTATCTAGACCCGTATATATATCTATGATTCCGACGGCAGAGAGCGTATGCGAGATACGGATCTGCGAGCGAGAAGACAGACTCGCTTCCACTCTCAGCCAGCCATGGAAATAAGACAGGTTTACAGGTCCAAAACCACTTTTTTAATTACTCAGACTAGTTTTTTTATTCAAAAACAGAGGGTCACGAGTCCCAGGGACTTGTTTATTAATTCTTAACTTTGATAAATATTGAAAGGGGACCCGTTTATTAATTCAAGGTTTTCGTCAAATTTCGACTCCTTTCTCATTGCAAGGAGTCTTAATCTTATTTCCTAATTATCTCTACTCCTAGTCTTAGTGTCAGGCTAGTACAAATCAGTACAGCGTTGCCAGACGAACGATAATTATAGTAGAATGCGATAATTTTAAGAGTTTTTTGGAAGCGTACGATAATTATGACGCTGTACTATATAGTACGCTAAATTCGATAATTCGGCTTCGGCGTACAATAATTGTACGATAGTTTAGTGGGAAATCTAACTAATCTGGGCACAAAAGGCTCGCTAGAGGTAGAAAAAGGTGAAATAGAATGAATTATTCATGTTTCTTCCAAAAGAATAATACACTTAAGCCTAAAGGCAGGATGTGAGAAACGTTTGGAGACGTTATTTGTCTATCACCTTCAGGGCCCTTGTACCGATTTTAGTATAAATACAAGGTGAATCAAAACACTTGCATAGGTTTTACCACTATTTAGGAGGCTTTCGGTGCGCATGATAATTTTGATTGAAAATCGATAATTTTTAGCTTTGGTACGATAATGTAGTCAAAGATGGATAAATAAAATTGTTAAAACAGATTTGGGACCATGTAATTTTATAATTATAAATAATTTTAAAATGGGACCATGTAATTTTATAATTATAAATAATTTTAAAATGGGACCATGTAATTTTATAATTATAAATAATTTTAAAATGGGACCATGTAATTTTATAATTATAAATAATTTTAAAATGGGACCATGTAATTTTATAATTATAAATAATTTTAAAATGGGACCATGTAATTTTATAATTATAAATAATTTTAAAATGGGACCATGTAATTTTATAATTATAAATAATTTTAAAATGGGACCAGCAGTAAAATAAATTGCACAGGGGTAACTGGTCTTGGGGACCAGTTTGAATATTGTTGATGTCGGGGTCACTGGTCCCGAGGACTAGTTGAAAAAAGAACCTTATTTCCATGGCTGCTCTCAGCTTCTCGCGCGCTTGCGAACGGGCCTGAACATATTAGAACTCAATGCTCAAATGCTGGCCTTGTCGATAGCATCAAAGAGAGTATAGGGGAGGAGTGGAAAGAGGGGCAAAACTTGTCTCGCTTTTCTACCGCGCATCTTCAATGCGCAGTACCGAGGCATTTCCGTTTGAGACATTAAATGGTATCGTAGGTGGCGCTATTGAGCCGGAAACTCCCTCGTACCGCTAGCCTTGCCGCTAGTATAATTTAAGCGAGACATAACTATTTACGCTTGTGGAGCGGGGGAGCTTCCACTCCTCCCTTATATTCTCTGTGATAGCATAGATATGTTAAAAGGGTAGATACACAATTCAATGGGAGGTCGACGCGGAAGGGGCAACGAGCAGACAGCCGCTATTTTCTGGGGGTAGCCGTATAAAACGCCATCTATCGGGGACAAATTAGGGGCCAAAATTGGAACTATCATAAGGATGAGTGGCACTCTATGTTAACTCCCTATAGGGCATAATAAGCCAAACCCTCGGAGATGCCATTACTCCATTTCCAAATCTACTTCTACATTATGGCCATGACCAAGGCTTAGCTCGCCTTAAGCCTGGTTCCCACTTGGCGAAAATAGAGCTATTTCAGTGGGGGAAAAATTTCGTCTGCTACGAAAATTGGGCCTGCCTTTGGCGGACCGGGGCGGCCATTTTGTGCAGATTTTCTCTATGGGCAAATAGCATTGGTGACGTAGCCATTACCCCCTCTGAAATAGCTCTATAGGGCGAAATTTCAACGCGAAATGATCAGCGCGATAAAATTGAGCGAATTTTTGATATTCGCCGGCAAAAAATCGTATTCGCGGAACTGAGCGACTTGTTCTATTTTTTTAGTCGAGGCGAAAAGGGGAAACAAATTCGCCCTAAAAGCAACCAATCAAAACCCAGATTCAGAATTTTGTAATGCCTCCTTTCTTTTGTCGATCACTTAAGTTTTATTTTAAGCCTACTACTGTTTTATGTTTTAGCACAACACAAATACACAATGGGGGAACATCGGTTACAATATATAAGTGAAAACTACATTGATAGAATCTAAATTAAAGTTCTGATAATTCAATATTTCTTTACCTGAAGAAACTCGTGGTCACCTCTCATTTCCCGAAAGACATTTTTGAAACGTTAAATTTAAACAAAGGCCATTTTCATTATTTATTTTGTTTAGGTTTTCCATTTTTAATCCGCAAGAAAATAATTAGGCTTAACGTGAAAGAAAATCTCGCGCGCGATCTCTTCAAATTTCGCGCTAAGTGGGAACGCCGGCGAATACACATTTCGCGTGCTTTTTTTCGTCAAGTGGGAACCAGGCTTTATGATAGTTCCAATTTTGGCCGCTAATTTGTCTCCGATAGATGGCGTTTTATACGGCTACCCCCAGAAAATAGCGGCTGTCTGCTCGTTGCCCCTTCCGCGTTTTTTCGTTAAGCCTAAGCCAGCGAAGTGGATCTAGACCCTTTATAGTTTTACTATATCTATGCCTGTGACGTACTGTCGTTTTCCATTATTGACAAGCAATCTGATACTATGGAGTAGTATTTAGGGAGACCCAGCGGAAATATATGCCACTATCTAGGATATTTAAAATATCACTCCAATACATATACTCCATGGAAAATACCAGTGAAAAACGGCATGTGAATCTGTGACCCTTTCCCTTTCGGTTTCACAATTGGCTCCTCGAGTCGAGTTTGCGTGTGGCGGTGTGACCGAGTTTGTGTTGTGGGTTTGCAGGTTGCAGTAGCTGTGGAATTGTCAAAGGCGACTTGACAGTTAAAATTATGAGTTTGTCTATAGAAGATTTACCCCACCCTATTGTTGAGTACATTTTTAGTTATCTTTCGCCTTATCGAGACTTTAAACAATGTTTGTTAGTAAACAAAACATGGTATGATTTAGTTAAAGGTTAGTGGTTAATTCAGACATAGTTTTATAGTTTTCAAAGTCTTTACCTTAATCCTTCATTTCTTCTGAAAAGCAACTGTTCGATCCATTCGTCGAGAATTCCACAATGCTGTTACTGCTCGAAATGTTTGTTGGGAGCATTGCTACGCCGAGAGCACCCCAACCATATCAAGGCGTTACTCGCATAGCTCTTGCGTCTGTAGGGACTCCATGTTTGTCTTTGGAGGATGTACTACAGCCAGTACAACATTCAATGACCTATGGCGATTAGATTTAGGTTCTCGGTCTTGGATACGTCCATTAGCAACTGGAACATACCCTCCCCCAAAAGCTTGCGCCTCGATGGTCTGCTATAGCGATAGTTTAATACTTTTCGGAGGATGGACCCATACATCGCCTTACCCTTTACACCAAGCTTGGCTTATCTTCAATCATTTGCATATTTACAATACAATAACCAATCGTTGGACGCAAGTAACCGCTTCCTCGAGTTGTCCAGGAATGGCAGGTCATACAGCGACCATGATTGGTAGTAAAATGGTGGTATTTGGTGGCCTACATTGTCAAAGTGGTTGGGGACCATTTGCTAGTTCTAACGAAGTTTGGGTTTTGGATGTTACAACTATGTCCTGGAAGAAACAAAAGACTAGTTTGCCAGCCCCACTTCCCAGATATGGACATTCACAGATAACCATTGATAATAACCATTTGTTGATTGTCGGAGGATGTGGTGGACCAAATATGGTACATAAATAAATAACATCTATGCGGTACAGTCACCTCGGACGAAAGCTTTCTGATTTCCATAAGGGGTGACTGTATAGAGTGCTGTCAGTTGTGACGTCAGATCCAAGGTTAAACGTCACGAGTCTGCCTTTAGCAATGGGCGGCCATGACAGTTACCGTTTTTTCTTTATGGGAAAACCGCATGGGTGACGTCACACCGGCGCTTCTGGCAGCACTCTATTTCGTTTGTAAGACGTTAAAAATGAAAAGTTATCCTTTTCAAATAGTTATTCAATGATATTTGGCTACTTAAAACTAACGATGACGCTAATGGTGTTTGGGAATGGAAGGAAGTAGAAATTCTTCAGAAAGATTGTTCCGCGCCCCAATTAACATTTCATCCTGCTTGTATTGTACGTTTTAAACGATTACATTTAAGCCACAAAAATGAATTAAACATATTGTTTAATACGAAAAAACCCGTAGGTTGGAACCAAAGTTGTAGTTCTAAGCAAAGCTCAGTGGTCCAGAACTCTACCTCCGTGTTTGCCTCAGTTATTAAGAGCACCTTCATCTCGGTTATGGATCCCACCTCAAGGGGAAATTTTTGCTAGGTTATTTAAGATTCTTAATTTGGGGAAACACTTCTAAAATTATCTACTTTATTTCAGACCTGAATCAAAATTTCCGCCTAAACCAGCTGAGAATGAGGTGTATGTTAATGGAAAAAAGGGTGTTCTCAAACGCTACCTAAATCGTTCTTTCGCGAGGAAATGTGGCAGTAATACTTCTAGTAGCGACGATGATGAGATGCACGTCAATAAACTACCTCCAAAAAAGGGTGTCGCGACAATACCAACCACCTCAAATGATCTTTCATCCCCTAGTACGTCATCTTCACTCGCGCAAGAAGCCATTGGAATTAGTAATACAGCGTTAAATTCGGCGATGGAAAATTTGAAACCATCTAAAGAAACTTTCGAGAAATCTCCCAGTTTACCTTCCATGTCATCAACTGCTTCTGAAGCGTCTGTTGTCCCTGTTATTGAAAATAACAGCTTAGCTTCCAATCTTGATACTTTCTCAACTATGGATTTGATCTTGCATCCCACCTCCATTTCTCGTCCGCTTGGCGAAAGTTCGTCGTCTTCGTCCTCTTCCACAACTTCCCTCTCTGATATCCCCGCTTCCTCTTCTACGTCAACTTCTCCCATTGATAATGTTCCGGAAAATAAGTCTTCGGCAACATCCGGTACTGGTACCAGTAGACCTACATTGTCCATTCGTCCAAACGCGAGACGCAATAGGCAACGACAATTGGAAGGTTTGGATAGGATGGAGCAGCGTTTGCGACAAATGAGGTCCAATAGCGTGCCTAGAAGGATGATACCGAAGGCAGCTTCATTGGAGAGTTGCTCGGCGTTAAATTCAGTGCCACCGAAAAATCCCATGTGCCTTTATGTTTTGGACATCAGCAAGGTTTTGAATAGTAATCAAGTAACGTGGTTACCACCTCAGTATCAGTCAAACTCTGGACTGGAAGAAATTATCTTGTATTCGTTAGTATTAGGGAAAGGAGAACTAATTATGTTTGGCGGTATTCAGAAAGATTTAAATTCCTATAATAGTGAAGGTGAAAAAGTACCTCAAATTGTTTCAAATTCCCTGCATTTTATCTCCGCTTTCAAATATGTTATTTAAATGATTTGTTTCAATTTTTTTTCGAAATTTTCTTGCACTTCATAAAATTATTAATGCTGAATAAAATACTAGGATTCAAAATATGCTGTCTTTTTCAATTTTTTCTGGGACAATGATGTATTTAAAGTTCGGAACACACGAACAATGGGTGGGTGTTTTCATCCCTTGGTATCCTGTGATTACCATTAGGCCAATCGCAGTGAAATTTAATCTTAAGCAACTTCATACGAACGATTCGAAGACATTAGTACAACCACAACTAGGAGCGCGCGGATTGAATGAAATTTAGTTATGAACTATGTTCCATAAGTTTGTCACTGGCTACTGAGAGCTTTCCATGAATTGACGTCGGTGAAGCGTCATGAATGGTCGTAAAGAGACGCCTGGTAAGGCGATGTCAAAGGCTTGGTACAGACTAAATAGGAAGATGAACTGCAAAACCTCCTGTTGACAATTTTCGCTTGTCGTTCTCGAACTAGATCTCAGGAAATCTCTAGCATTATGAACACACCAGGCGTCGCTTTACGAGAATCTATGACGTTTCACCTACGTCACTTCATGACAAGCTCTCATTAACGAGTGACACACTTATGGAACATATCTTATACACTTATGTTATGAAGTATAGGAAGTGTCGTACTTATGGAACATATCTCATAAACGTATGGTAAGAGATAGAGGGTTATGACGTTGCCATATATATATATAAATCTGACGACCTATCCACTCCAATAGTGTGAGGATTTTCGTGCTATCCGTCCATTTGACTACGGTTATTTGAAGACAACTATAAAATAAAGATGAGCATATAATACCCATTGTATTATCATCAAGAATTAAATTTATTTGAAATAATTAATGTACAACTTTAAAAACGTATAACAAATGTATAGAAAAGATCAACCTTCATTCATAAATTATTTCTCAACAAGGCCATAAAAACAACAACAGCTAATAAAATCAGTGTTGGTGAAGTAATACTACTACTGTTTATACAATGGTCTTTGTTAGCGCCAACACAGGCAGCGTAACCCATTACGTGAGCTATGTAATTTTGCTCGTGAACTCCTAGAAATAAATGAGCCATGGGACCTGTCGCGTACAACGCCACGTCCTCACCTCCGTGCGTCTCGTCGGTGTGAGGGACCATAGATACTTGACGATATTCTTTATCATCTAATATGAAGGAAGTAATTTAGTATCTTGATTTAAAGGTTAAGTAATATGTATTATTCACTCACTGGTATCAGTTTGTTCTAGTCTAGTTCGGTTTCCGTACGTATCGTTAGTCGCACTTGGCCCAGTAGTGTACATTAAAGTTGTGTAGCCAGCATGATCTACGTCCGATACATCGCCAATACCCAAAATGTTATTTCCACGAACAGGATATCCATTGATAGTCATGACGTGGGAGTGGTCCGCTGTGACTATAATCAGAGTTTCCTCCTGGTTAACCATGGACAAAGCCTTGTTGATGGCGTCCTCAAAAGCAAGGGTTTCTTGCAATGCTTTCTTAGCTAAATTTGCGTGATGTCCGTGGTCAATCCTTCCACCTAAGATTGAAGAGTGGTGAAAAAATTTCATTATGCCCACAACTGATTACTGCCTAATACCGCGCTAATATGACTAACCTTCAACTAGTAAGAAGAACCCTTTATCACTTTTCTTCAACATGTTGATGGCCACCTGAGTCATTTCAGCCAAAGATGGCTGTCCATCTTCACCCTTGTTACGGTCAAGGTCATAGTCCATATGGTTTGATGAAAAAATACCTATAAACGAAAGAGCATATAATCTACGGTCACTTATATCACATGCCCATTACTTACCCATCAAATAGTCTATATTTGCAGTATCTACATTCAACAATTGAGATTTGGTTGCGACATAAGTAGCTTTAGCATTGATGGCTTTCTTATTTTCAAGCCATTCAGCTATGAGTTGCTTTCCATCAGTCCTTTGTCCACTATTACCTTGTCCATCGTTCTGATTTTTGTCTATAAGATGCCTTCTCCCACCACCCATAATAACCTACATTGTTTAATAGTAAAAGTAGCATCATTATGATTAAGTTCTTTAGAAACTTGTCCATATAAAAAATAACCTTGCAGTTGCTTCCGGGCTCATTTTCCACCAATTGGCTAGCGATGTCCTTGCAACGTGAAGCGTTTGCGGGCTTGATGTCATCGGATTCCCAATTACGATGCGCAGATTTTGAATACAAAGCCGCGGGGGTTGCGTGCGTTATTCTAGTCGTTGTTACAATTCCCGTATCCTTGCCTTTCAAGTTCGTCGCGTGAGCATTCATTAGATAGTAATTAGGTTATATATCACGTGGGTAGAATATTTACCTTCTTTTTGAGCCCAGTCCAAAATGGTGGTGACTTCATTACCAAAAGTTGTGTTACAATCTTTTGCTTTCGCTTTCGGTGATAACCCCAACGTTTCGTAGTTAGTTTTAACTCCAGAAAATATCGCAGTAGCTGTGGCAGCCGAATCGGGAACTTGTCTGTCAACATTGTACGTCTAAACATGGGAAAAAGATTTCTCTTGAGATTCGAAATTGCGACAAGGATTTCTAACAAAGAACCGGAGACACACATAGCCACGCTATACTGAGGGGACAGTCACTGATTGTAATCTGTGTACATGCTGTAAATATAGCTGTGCTAAGGGATAACCCGCAATCATTGAAAGCCCTACCCTTGACTGCACTAAAATTACGTAATGTGTAATTCAGCGAATAGTAAATCTGAGAGTGATTAACCCCTCAGATTATCATCGTATTTGGCAAAACATATTTTCTTTCCTATTTCATCATAGGGTTTCGGCTTTGTTGTAATTAAAACTAATAGCTTTTAAACATAAAAGTTGTTCAATATTTGACGATTTATCTCGGAACAACGCCTACGATTTCAATCGCACCAACGACAATTTTTTTGTTGTGTAATTATAAAGCACAGCGAAATTTCGGCCAAGTTCCTGTTTGATAATGAATATTTGAATTTTATTTCCCTCTTAATTGCCAAAACTGCGAAATTCGAGCTTTCTCTGTAAACAGTACACCCAATTTAATTTCTACGATTCAACGATATTGGACTGTTGGATATACAAAAGTTCGAAAAAGTGGTACTCGTCCCCCACCCCATCATAGAAGCCAACCATTTCTTAATTCAGGACTCAGCTGTAAGCTTTTAGCTCTTTTAAACACCACTTGCAAGGCAATGGAAATATTAAATAATCACTCAAAGTCGAGGGGCCAGTCACTCTGCATAATTGTACTAACGGGATTAGGCGTAATCTTGGAAAGTTCTACAATGGGCACGATGATTACGCGTAATCTGTAACCGGTGTACAGGGAATCTGAGTTATCACAAAGCATGTGTTCGTAACCCATTGTTTAACAAGTTACATTAAACCTTTGTATTGCAACAACTCATTTAATTGGTCTATTACCAATGCCTTCCACATTAACCCTACATAGCTATTTAGCGTTCGGAGAATCTAGACTGCGAAGGTTTCTAGCCTATATTTGAATTAGCTCTTTTTAGAGCAGTAATAGTTCCCGATGCTTATCACACTAACTTTTCTACTTAAATTACATTAACACTTTTGATATATTACATAAGAAAATAACTTAGATTTCAATTGAGGTCGACTGAAAATTTGTCAAACAAATTTCAAAGTATGATCATATTTCACTCTTTATCGCTATCAAAGAAAGACGTCATTGATTTAACAAATCATTAAATTTGAAGAAAACTGTAGATTGAATAATCAAGTCAAAAATGGGTTGAGAGGAAATTTGTGACGTTCCCGACGATTTATCTTGGGGGTTCATTAACCATTTAAAATGATATTGACCACGAATCATGTGATTTTTAATTGATTCTACTGTTGTTACTCGCTCGCGAGAAAGCGTATATATAAATTTTTAGGTCACCTTTGTATAACATCATCTCAATACGCGCAGGTATTATTTTTAGGAGTAGATTATGAACAAAAGCTCATAGATAAAACTAAAAGTTTTCACAGTTTCCGGTCAATTTCCTTTAGACGCAAACGGCTTCCCTCTCAACCTCTACACGAACTAACCAATCAGATAAGAGGTTTTCTGTCAAAGGTTTAAAGAAAAAATAACTCTAGGGTAGCGATCCAAACGTTAATTCTTGGTACTATAGCTAACATCTGCTACTTCAGAAGCCTATTCACGCATGTTCCCTGTGCAACGGTCAACACTATCCTGATAGGTAGTTTCTCATTTTACACGGCGCAAGTAATTAACTTTAATGAAGTATTCTTTTTGTTTTTTAACTATGATCTTTTGAAAACAATCAAATTTCTTTTATGCCTTCCCTATAAACAGGGATAGATTTAATTTTAGAAGAAGGAATGGAGAACGGTTAGTATTTACTTCAGTCCGACTCATAGCCCAGTCCCCCCTCCAACACGTAACGAAAAGTTTAAATTATCTCATTGGCTTACTTAAACTACGTTTTGATGACGTTGCTGACGGGGACGGCGAAAAATACGCAATTCCTTTTTACCTTTCTCGCTATGACCCGCCCCTTCTTACATTCCCCCCCGTCCCGTGGAAGGGGGTCCGAGACTTTGACGCGCGCCCAGATTACTCTGTTCTCCATTCCTACTTCTAAAATTAAATCTATCCCTGCTATAGACGAAGGAAAACTATACCATCGTATAAAATTACCTTAATTAAACCAGTATAGGGGAACTTTTCAAACGCCAGGTAATTTTCTTCTCCTGGTTCATTTCTAGTTTGTCCTCTGTAGATTCTGGCAGCGGTAATTGTTGGTATACCCATTCCATCTCCGACAAAGATGATGATGTTTTTGGCCACTCCTTTGTTTTCCACCCTCCCTAGGGCCGCTTTCAAATCCTGTTGACCCAAGCTCCTCCAAAAATCGGCGTTATCTAATAAATATTAAATTATACTCTCATCATAATTTATTTCTTGGAACGACTTACGGATGTTAAATTATTTATATGACTACAATTAATTACACCCAAGAAATAGAGATACAAGGATACGCGTTCGATATCAATCTATGTTCTTAAATGTTAATATATGGCCATGCCATAAGAAATATAACAATATAATAAGTATAACACTTAATGAAATAGTTAATAAAGATGCATCCCGTTTTGTTCATCTCTTGTCAGCACGCACAAAGCTAGGTTACATAGACACCTAGCTTTGCACGTGCTGACAACCGATGCTGTAACAGAGTATACACAGAATAAGCTCTCGTTCGAGATAGGGAGTTGCCTATCCTATAGCGCGAAAACAAATTTCCTCACGCGCATTCTTTATCCATGGTTTAAACGTCTGGAGTTATTCCTCACAATTAAATAAGTACAAGAACCCTGTTTGTCAGATATTTTTAAAACACAGCAGATGTTTTTATATTAAATGAAAACAGAATCTTTAAATTTAAAACCACTGTTCCGTTTTGATGCGACTTTAATTGGTGTTGAGAAATAATTATTTTAGGTTGTGAAGTAACTGTAAAAGTGACACGTACAAACGTCATCATGCATGAAAAAACCTTGAGTCTTCAGTTTCACGCCAACATACCCAACCCAGTGTTTATATGTATGACAAACATGCATATTTTTTTTAAATATAAATTGCTTTATATTTTGTAATTCTTCTTCCTCTATAGGTAATACCTTGACCTTCGTGAGAAATATGTGAATTACCCATTCCGTTTTCATTATGAATACCTTAAAACATGCTTGACAAGTTCCTAAAATTGTAAAAACTACACAGATTTAATTTTTGTATCAAGAGCGCGCATTTAAAGTAAATAAATATGCATGGGAAATGATTTTCACGACTAATAGTTGAATTCGTAATTTCATATATTAGCATATTACCATAAGTTCATAATATATGCTCCATAAGTTTATTACTGGTTACCGAGACCTTGTCATAAAGTGACGTAGGTGAAACGTCATAGATTATCGTAAAGCGACGCCAGGCGGTCAGGAGTGGCGCTGTCAAAGGCTTAGTACAGAATAAATGGGAAGATGAACTGCTAAACCGAGTGTAGTGACTTCTCAGGTCGTTCTCGAACTAACTCTCAGTGTCTAGCATTACGATGTATAGGAAGTGTAAAACTTATTGAACACATCTTATAAACTTTTGATATTACGTACAAAGAAACGTGTATTCGCACAAACGGGCCTCATAGGTTATAATAGAATTGTCTCAGCAAAAGGGGATTTATTTAGAGCGCAAATGATTTATTTCGTTTCGTCAGTGCTGCCAGATCTTTGGTTAGCCACGAGACGGTTGTGAGAAAACTTAGAAGTTCAGATTGAATCAGGACTAGAAAATGGCAACCTGACCCCCATTGAACCTAACCTTGTCTAAACTATCACACCATAAATTCAAACGGGCGTCAGGTTGCTGAATTAATCCCCTGACTCAAATTGACTGACTTGCCTTACAAAGACCCCTGCCAATAAGCCTCTCTGATGTTAAATAAAGAGGGTAGGGAACGCTCAGTATCGGCACATGCAATAGTGGTTGACCTACAGCGCACCCAAAACGGCCAGAGGACAGGCGACGAAAAGAGAGATGAAGGCAAAGTTTCACCCCCGTGTCTTTCCCTGAAATTCCCTCCCATGTTGTGAAAGAAAACTATGGTAAACAACATCCCTTCAGTTCAGTTAAAGCATAAGTTCATAAGATACGTTCCATAAGTATGGTATGACACTTCCTATACTTTGTAATGCTAGAGACTTACAGTTAGAGCTAGTTCGAGAACGACAAGCGAGAATTGACTACACTCGGTTTTGAAGTCCATCTTCCTATTTAGTCTGCGTCGCTTTACGATAATCTATGACGTTTCATCTACGTCACTTTATGACAAGCTCTCAGTAACCAGTACCAAACTTATGGAACATATCGTATGAACTTATAGTTAAAGGTACATTAGGTGCACAGATAACGCTGAGTGACTGTCCCCTCGCCCCAAAATTGCTTTATAGCATTTAGCTAGAATCAGAACTTGCATACTTTTATCTACCGCAAACCACGCACCATCGATAAAAAATCTCAATATTCAGTCATTTATTTTCTCTTAATCCCCATTAACGGGAGCTCATTAATTGCATACTATTAAACGCGGTTGCTAGCAGTTATCTAGTTAGGGTAAAGTAAGGTGAAACTTTATCCAAAATAGGGCTATATCGTAAATACAATCATCTTTATCACAAGCTAGAGAATTATAAATCTATGTAGAACAATACGTATTTGGTTAAACCAAGATAAAATTGAGCTTCGGTTTAATTAGAATGTTATTATCAATTCCATACCCAGTCATCTTAATTTATACGAGTTGTAAAAAAAAAATTAGAATGTTCGGTAATTTATTGTATGTTAATCCCCATTAAGGGGAGTTGATTAACTACATACTATTAAACGATGTCGTTAGTGTATCTATAACAAGAGAACGTTATCCAAAAATAGGGCGCTATCATAAATTTAATTATCTTTATCATAAGCCACAGGCTTATATATAACAATACAAGTTTGGTTAAAAAATATAGCTTCGGTTTTATTAAAATTTTACTATCAATTCCATACTAAATCTATCAGCGGTAAAAAATTTATAATTTTAATCTAGTTTATCGTAGTCTATTTTTTTCTTATGTGAATGCCGTTGTGGTGGTACTTAAGTACCACGATGTTTGCGGTAAAATCAAAGTACCACTTCAGAGCAGTTTAAGAACCTTGACTCCAGTGGATGTTAAAATTAGTTATATATACACTTGCATAACAACTTTCATGGCCGTTTCTCTTTCTGTTTTTATATAAAACACATGCTAAAACTATTATGATAAACAATCCTACAACTACATTCACTATAAGCATAAGTTTATAAGATATGTTCCATAAGTGAAATTCTACCTATACTTTGTATGCCAGAGACTTTGTCTAGTTTGAGAAAGACAAGCGAGAATTGACTACACGCGGTTTTGCAGTCCATCTTCCTATTTAGTCAGCACTAAGCCTTTGACAGCGCCTCACCAGGGAAAAAAATCCATATTAAATTGGATTCAAAAAGTGCATTTTAAATTAGACTTGCCCTTTAAGTAATTTACCATTACGGCTTGATTAAATGTCTCACCAAAAGTAATATAAGAAACCTTATTTCTGATATTACTTCTGGTCTCACTTATTGATATAATATTACCAGGAGTTATATAACATTATCAGGAGTTCATAATAACCCCCCTTTATACTTATGATGCGCGTCTTTAAAAGATGCGTACTATTTTATGAAGGTGAAATATCGTACAAATCGAATTTTATAAATTTGGAATCAAACTACAACCGAGTAGGGAAGCCGCGGAACAAGTTTTTCTGTTGGTCCTAAAAACACTATTTCATGCAAATGAGGTTTGGCTATCAAATTCAAACACGTGAGTGTTCGAATGAACTAATTTTTCTTTATTTTTTATTTATTGAAAATGTATGAGCCAAGTATGGAAAGATTACGCGGGCTCGCCTTACAGGGCAGAAGTCCCTTTCGTTTGAAGTCATATCAAACGTCTTTGAAAACGAGGCGGGTGAACTAGAGCTTGACATGATTATCCATCCATTATCCATAGATTAGTAAATAATCGATTATTTAGAGGAACATTTTGAGAATATAATTAGATTTAACATAGCACTTCTGTGGATAATTCTCGAATATGGATAAAGATAAAACAACTTAGATAATTCATGGATAATGCCGAACTCAAGGTCAAACACCAAACTATTTTACCTTAGTTTATATTTACCGAGTTTGTCATATTTGTGTATATTTCTAAAATTCCATATAAATTAATCCGTTTTGACATCAGGGCTTCAAAAAGCCCCTCCGAGTCCTCCCCCAACCGAAGGCTCTCTATTTCACCCCCCCCCCCCCGACTTTTGAAAAATGTCTATTACCCAGAACCTTTAGTGGAACTCTCCATAAATTGTTGGGCAGAAAATAATCAGAGGAGCTAAATTAAAAGTCCAGAGGAAGAGTTGAGGACTTGTGGTAGTTGGCTCTTGACAATTTGTATTATTCCTCCAATATAAAGTGTGTTCCCTAAGCTAAGAGCTATTTTCTCTGTATTGTCCGTTCATGAATTTTGAAAATATTTTGTAGCGTGTATTGTGGTTATCCTGGTAGCTCGTTTATAACTACAATTTTCTCTTTTCTATTTATTATACCGAAGATCAACAAGCATACTGTATTAAACTATGTAGTATCAGGAATAAATTTAATTTTAGAAGTAGGAAAGGGAGAACGGTTAGTATTTACTTCAGTCCGACTCATAGCCCAGTATAGAGCCCCTCCCTCCAACCCTTAACGAAAAGTTAAATTGCTGACGGGAACGGCGAAAAATAAATAATTCCTTTTTACCTCTGTCGCTATGACCCGCCTCTTCTTTCATAACCCCCCCCCGTCCCGAGGAAGGGGGTCCGGGACCTTGACGCGCCCACATTACTCTGTTCTCCATTCTTACTTCTAAAATTTAATCTATTCCTGGTAGTAAACACGCGTCAAATAACAAATTAGCCTTTGTCTTCGAATTAAACACATTTTGTATTTTGTTATTATTTAGATGAAAACTCGCATTATCGTGGGCGCGATAGAACCAAAATCGGCCCACACGTACACATTTTAATTAGTCTAATTGTCATCGTTATCACTGTATTAATTGGCCAATTTTGATTTAATTATTTCATTGAGCGCATTTGTTAATCAAATACGAATTTTATGAGACTTGTCCTTTCTTATAAAGCTAAGTACTATTGTCTCGGGGCACGGTGGTTATTAAGTACTTAAAGAAAGTAGACGCGTACTACAAGGCCTTCAGCTTCAGGACCCCCTTCCCTCGCGACCCCCGGGACAATAGTACTACAGTCACTTAAGCTTACGCACTTAAGTAGTAAACAATTTATGCCATAGAAAATACTAACTTTATAAAACTTACGGACAATGACCTTATAATAGCTAAAACATTCCATTCCGAAAAATCAATAAAGTAAACTGCATTAATTTGACTAACACCGAGTTATGGTAGACTTAACTATACAGTATACTAGTCTGGCAACTTTTAAAGGACAAGTCTTATTAAACTTATAAAATATATTTAAAATGAGATACGTTGCGTAATTTATATGGTACTACTATTTTTTAACACAAATGAAGTAACACGTGGTGCCTCTTGATGTGAAGAACAATACCTTCATCTATGCTCACGTTTCTATGTGTAATTGGTTTATAGTTTGGCCAATGACCTCAGAACGTTTCAGAGAGCGTCTAGTCCTCCCCCACCAATAATTCTCAAGGTACAGTATAATTGTTTTCTATACGACGAAGTCCATATCCCTCTACCTCATCAGGGATTCTACAATTATTCCCCTATCACCTCAAAGAGGTCCCTTTTGTTTAAAAAGTGCTCCAAAACCAAGGGGATACACTCTTCTTTCCTCTCAACCAATTCTACAGTGGTACAAAGTTGAAATTTCAATTTCATCTATAAAATACCCTAAACTCGAAACATTTAAGCTTAGTCTATTAAAATAATACTGAGCATCGATACTAAGCTGAGACGAACGAATATATTTAAAATTTGGGTTTTTTCAAGTAATCTTCAAAAAATTATTTGAGATAATGATATCTATAAAGACTAAAGAGGTTCACCAAATTCCTCCCCCCCCCTTTTACCCAAAAAATAGCCCACGCGCATCACGACGCAAGAGAGCGTGTATCGAGTGGGCTATGCCCAAACGCGTCCCGAGACTCCCGAACAGGTCTTGGGTCGGGCCAGCCACGGGAATATTCTGTTTACAGCGCCCCTTCTAACATTCCTATCCACATTCCCGCGATAAGGATACCCTGTACAAACCGGTGTACACAAACAAGCTCATGGTAAAGCACGAGATCATGTGAGAGTAGGGTTCTGCCTTCAAACGGTTACGGTTACACCATCCTTTGAAACCTAAATGATGTGGAATCGAACGCCATAAGGGCTTAATTTGAAGGAAATATTTCCAAAAAACTGATGTAGCCAATTTGGAATAATATTGATTTGATAGTTCACTAAATAAAACTAAAACATACACATAAACTATAGAGTGCTGTCAGAAGCGCCGGTGTGACGTCACCCATGCTGTTTTCCCATAAAGAAAAACGGTAACTGTCATGGCCGCCCATTGCTAAAGGCAGACTCGTGACGTTTAACCTTGGATCTGACGTCACAACTGACAGCACTCTATACCACTGTCGTCCTTAAACCTTGTTGACTAAGGAAAAACTGGGTCATTCTAAACTAATAAACGTTAAAATAAAGTTGAATAGCTTACCATCATTCTGTGATTTTGCCGTCCAAACTCCCACGTTTAAACCTAACCAAACAAAACATAACAACAGCAGGTTAAATAGAACCATCGTTCTTCACTTCGCGAGTTGGCGGACGAATGAATTCTGACACCCGACCGCGCGAACCGGCTGAGCTATTTATGCGAGTGCTTTACAAGGGCGCAAAAACAACACTGAGTCGGCAGCAAAAAATATTATTCAGGCTTTCGGCTAATCATTTTAGGATGTTCTTGAAAACCGGCGAAATCCGCAAAAAAATGGAAAACGTTTCGGTTTGGGGAATGGAATAAAGTAGACTTATCATTGTTATAAATTAAAAAAACAAATACAGGAGTCGAACACGTGTCAAATGTAGGTTTTTTTTAAGGGAAAGGTTGTAAAAAATCTACTTGATTTCACAATCTAAAGCAAACACGGTATCGTGCCGTAAGTTTCCAGGCACGTGGCTTGTTTTTACGATACCGAAAAAAGACGTCGATGTAATCAAAACCGGTAGGGAAATTATAACCGCCGGCAAATTTTAATAAACAAGATGGTGAAAACGTCACAATAAGCGTTATTGCACTTGTTTCAGTTACTATTCAGACGTCATAATTTATTCAGGGAGACTCTGTTTTGGGGAGTTATTATTCAAAAAGGGTAGGTTCATCAAGGGAGTGGAAGAAAGGGTGATATGCACTCGGACAGTCAAAAATAATATGATCTTCAGTGAGGGGTAGCGGTAATCATGGTAATCACAGTATACACAATACTCTTGTTTGAAAAGGGGAGAGCTATATTTTTTGCGGCTCCCCAATTGAGTCTCACTGCTTAAAGGGTCTTCAAAGAAGTCATCGGCGGGTGGGTAATTGTTATTTGAAATACGTCACAGACACGTGATTAAGGAGAAGCGTGGTTCAAAGAAACTTTGTTCGTTTTATTTCGAAAACTAGCACTTCAGGTAATTGGCGCTGCAATCTCGCGTACAACAAGGAGTACATTGGCGACATGGCCACCCAGCGGGGAAGGTGTCCAAACGCCCAAAGGATTGCGTGTTTTTCGAATAGACTAGTGACAGCCCACGTTATTTGCCCATAGAACTTAATACAGTCAAACCTGGGAAACTGCCATTCTTCTATTGGGTTCCCCTTTTAGTTATTGTATGATAAATATACGATTAGTTTGACCACAAGTTCATAACTTATAAGTTATAAACTTATGGTTTGACCTGGTTCCTTTATCCAGTCTTGAGAGCAGTGTTATGCAAACACGATAAATTTTTATATAATCAAAACTACACTTTGATACGGTTTTTACAGTACTATTAATTACTGAATTTATTAATGATTTAATCATGGATGAAAAATAATGATTTAATATAAAAGTAACCTTGATTCGAGAAAACGCGTTCAACTCCATTCCAAGGACAGTGGCGCCATCTACAGTAGCTAACCCCAACCCAAGCCACATGGTGTTAGTGATTTACAGCTGACTAGCGCTTTTGACAGCCTTTCAATAATTAAATTGTGCCTTCAAAAAAGTCTCGGAATGCACTAGAGCTGTCAAAATGTAAATGGCAGAGAAACAGCTATTAACCCTGCCAGTTATTTAAGAAAGTTGAAGAGAATTTAAAACATCTTTGGAAGAAGTTTCACACTTCCCCTCAACCCAGCTTCTGATAGATTTGAAAGAAGTAACGCAAAATTTTAAAACAAAAAGTTTGGCATTTATTTCAGTGAAGATTCCAGTTAATGTGTATAATTTAAATTCATGAAATATTATGATCGTAAAGAAAAATAAAAATTTTGAAGAATTTAACAATAATTATATTAATAAAAATAATCTTAGAAAACAACAGATTTACAATTTACATACCTATACTTTTTTAAAAAAATTCTTTTAAATTAAATTAATGGAATATTTCGGTTGTTTTAAACGATGTGGTTATTTAAATTTGGGCGGACTGTTTTTTGTTTCTTGTTATTTTTATTTTTATTTTTATTTTTATTTTTATAGCTTGCTCGAGGTGTCGAATATCAGCGGAAGTACCTAATTAGATCTTAATCTTAATCTTTTACGCTTCTCGTAAAAGTGTTAAATTGAATTTACGGTAAATCCAGTAGATCATACTGAGCGTAGAGTTTCTGGGTTTTATTATAAACGGTGTCAGCCGAATCCGCTAATTTGGACATTAGGGCATTGGCTTCGGTCAAGTGTGTTTGACCACAGACTTTTTTAATCAATTCGTCTCGA
Organism: Phalangium opilio; assembly: GCF_054372755.1. Lineage (NCBI taxonomy): Eukaryota > Metazoa > Arthropoda > Arachnida > Opiliones > Phalangiidae > Phalangium > Phalangium opilio. The sequence goes on from NW_028324151.1 coordinate 9,182,648, forward strand.
TAGGGTAGGGTGTACATGGCTAGAACAGCCCCTTTTTGAATCAACCACGGATGATACTTTGCCAGAGTATCTTGATAAGCGCTTTGAGCCAGAGACGAAGTTTTATCAGTCGCAGAAGCTTTGCCCAACGACCGCATAAACATTGAGATAAACTCCAAGGCACGATGAAGTCTGAGCAAGGTTCTTGAACCGGATGGCCTATCTCTGTTTTCCAAAAGCTTATTATCTCTTTCAAAATCTATCATTCTTTCGATGGTCACATAGTTTTCACCAATATCGGAATGTCGGTAACCTTGTAGAACGTTAATTTTCTCGTGAACATCGGATGCCACAAAACTAAATACCGAACCCAAAATTTGGAAAAACCTAAAAAAATAATAACATTTTATAATAATAAAATTTTAGATTGATTAAACGGGGTTGCCAGACAATTTTTTGGTACCATTAAAACATAAGATAAATTATATTCTTAAATAATTAAAATATATATTTCTAAACTTTCATCAGAAGGGGATAATAGAAGAAGTATGACTGTATCCTGTAACATGATTCTTCTAATCTCAGGCTCACCGTTTTTCTTTGCTCTCCTGCTGATCAAATTAAGTTCAGATGGGAATCGCACCGTGCTAGGGTGAATTCTATAAACTGTTTGGCACACTAAATCCTCAGCAATCAACCCACAAACTTCGTCTTGACGTGGGACAAAAATCCACAAGCGCATGCACCTTGGCAAATAGTTACGCGCTAATAGAGAGTAATGATGAGGGAAGTATTTATCGCGTATGTGATTCGGTTTAGTAACCTTGCTCCAAATGTAAAATGATGTTGGGAAGAATCATGTTACAATTACCCCCCTTGTGGTACACTTCTTTTAAAGAGAAACATTATATACTTCTCTGCTTTATATATATATATATATATATATATATATATATATATATATTTCATATTTTATTAATTTCCTAGAATTTCTTTAACTATTAAGCCAAATATTCGGCAAATATCCATTGAAATTTTTCTAGGTATTTTCAAAAAAATGTTAATAATTAATAACTTACCTGTGGAGCTCCAAATAAGCTTCTAAGTAGCTGTCAATAAGTAACCCTTCCTCTTCTTCTGAACATTTCTTAAATGCATCAATAACCAGAGCAACGTTAAAATGGTCATCTTGATCTTTATTTGGGGTTGCCATAGCAACGTCGTGAAACGCTGGTTGAAATGGACCAGATGGGCCAAAGGAGTTGGCTAAACCAGGATGGTATATGGATACCATTATTAAATTTAAAATTGAAACGGAGCTAAAAACTACAACTTCACTGCACTTGTCAAAATCTCAATGAAATGAATGAATAAAAAAAAATAGCTTGGGAAATTTTGATGGACCCAATATCGAGAAAAAAATCTCCAAAAAAAAATAAAACTAGGATAAGATTATCTGATGGAAAGGGAGCTCATGCCCCTCGTGTATCATCTTCTAAAATTTCCAAAGAATGACTTACACGAGTGTGCCAATTTTATCCTTGAAGAGTGGGGCACCCCTCAGCCTCCAGCGAGCAGCCCGCCGCCGGGATGAACTTTTGAACCTTTGATATTTAGAAGAAGCTAACGTCTTCTTCTCGAATCTAGTACACGAGCACTGGCTTCCGTTTCTGCGTAAAGACTAGGATAGATGGCGTTCAATTGAAACGGTTCATATGATCGTTGATGTTATAAACAGTTAGCATATTTGATTCAAACAGTACTTGATCTTATGAACTTTTTATCTAATTGGTTCAAAGAACAGTTGAACTGCAAACAGTTAATCTAATTGGTTCAAAGGATAGTTGTCTTTATAAACAGTTAATATAATAATTGGTTCAAAGGATAGTTGTCTTTATAAACAGTTAATATAATTATTTTTTCAAAGGCTAGTTGATCATATAAACAGTTAATATAATTATTGATTCAAAGGCTAGTTGATCATATAAACAGTTAATCTAATGCTAAGTGATCATAGCCAACTCGAATAAAGCACAACGCATTGGCGCGCAAATTGCTCGCGCTTTATTTGAACCACTAGATAGAAATAAGAAATTATATATTGAGTGTTAGAACCAAAGAACTTGGAATTTCAAAACCTTTTTAGTTTTAAAACACAGTTTACAACAAAATTTCAGAATATTTGGAACAATAGAACCGAAGATATTGCCAAAAACGTCCCATAGAATGGAAGTACGCAACAAATGTTAATTTTCGACTTTTCGTCTCTCTCCTTTTAGATTTCCCTCCCAAAATCCAAGCGTCACGCTTATAGATAGTTTTCACACATGGAGGATTCATACCATTTACACCAGGAGGCAGGGCTATCTGGCGGACAAAAACCCGTCCGCTTTTGTCCTCCAGATCGCCCGGCTTCCTGATGTAAATGGTTTGAATCCTCCATGTGTGAAAACTATCTATACATGATCACGCGTTAGTTAATCCATGCCTCCGCGGACCACATTCTGCAGAAATTGAAGTTCTGAACGGGCTTCTACCATTACCAGTGTTTGTGAGCGCACGATCGAGTGTGCTATGAAATGACAAAGCAGAATCCTTTTAGTTAGAATTTGTTGTGTTAAGCCTCGTCCTCCAGCTTAAACCGGCGAAAGTCACAGAGTGACAGTACAATTTCTCGCTACGTCAACTTAAACTAAGTTAAAGTTATAATTAATTTGAAATCGAGAAGCAATTAACCGCTTTTGGAATATATTTATCGTAGTAGCTTAACAATGTTTCTAACGAGATCCGAATACGATCGAGGTGTTAACACCTTTTCACCTGAGGGCCGATTATTTCAAGTTGAATATGCCATTGAGGCGATCAAATTAGGATCAACAGCAATTGGTATACAAACACCCGAAGGTGTTGTTTTAGCAGTAGAGAAGAGAGTAACTTCTACTTTGATGGAGCCGACAACTATCGAAAAGATTGTGGAAATTGATAATCATATTGGTTGCGCTGTCAGTGGTCTTATGGCTGATTCACGAACAATGGTAATTTGCCCGCAACTCTCCGCGTCCTAAAATTTCCCTTACATTGACATTACCTTTCAGGTTGACCGTGCACGAGTAGAGGCCCAAAACCATTGGTTCCTTTATGATGAAAAGATGCAAGTGGAAAGTGTTGCCCAGGCAGTTTCTAATTTAGCAATTCAATTTGGCGATAGTGATGATGATGGAAATGCCATGAGTAGACCTTTTGGGGTGGCAATTTTGTTTGCTGGTATTGATGATAAAGGTCCACAGTTGTATCATATGGACCCTTCAGGAACATACGTCCAATATGATGCTAAAGCTATTGGATCTGGCTCTGAAGGTAAACTTTAATATCATTTTGACAAAGCAGGCTGAGTGTTTAAAGAAAAACTAGCTTTTAATGAGTTTAAATGGTGAAAAACTAGCTTTTACAGAGTTTAAATGGTGAAAAACTAGCTTTTAATGCGTTTAAATGGTGAATAACTAGCTTTTACCGAGTTTAAATGGTGAAAAACTAGCTTTTACCGAGTTTAAATGGTGAAAAACTAGCTTTTACCGAGTTTAAATGGTGAAAAACTAGCTTTTACCGAGTTTAAATGGTGAAAAACTAGCTTTCAATTCGTTTAAATGGTGAAAAACTAGCTTTGATTGAGTTTAAATGGTGAAAAACTAGCTTTTAATGAGTTTAAATGGTGAAAAACTAGCTTTTACCGAGTTTAAATGGTGAAAAACTAGCTTTGAGTTTAAATGGTGAAAAACTAGCTTGGATCAAGTGTAAATGGTGAAAAACTAGCTTTGATTGAGTTTAAATGGTGAAAAACTAGCTTTGATTGAGTTTTAATGGTGAAAAACTAGCTTGGATTGAGTTTAAATGGTGAAAAACTATCTTTTATTGCTTTTAAATGGTGAAAAACTATCTTTTATTGCTTTTAAATGGTGAAAAACTATCTTTTATTGCTTTTAAATGGTGAAAAACTATCTTTTATTGCTTTTAAATGGTGAAAAACTAGCTTTGATTGAGTTTAAATGGTGAAAAACTAGCTTTTACCGAGTTTAAATGGTGAAAAACTACCTTTTAATGAGTTTAAACGGTGAAAAACTTACCTTTTAATGAGTTTAAATGTTGATGAGCTTGAGCTAGTCCAATTAGTGAAAAGCTATTAAGCTAGCTTTAACCAAGTTAAAATATAAAAGGCTAGTTATGTGATAAAAAGTTGCATGGGAACAGACTAGTCCTCTATAGCAGTGCTTCTCAAACTTTTTAACCTTGCGGACCGGTTTTTTATTCAACTATGTATAACGGACCATACCAGCCGCATGTCCGCGGACCGGTGCCGGTCCACGGACCACAGTTTGAGAAGCGCTGCTCTATAGATCCCATTCAGACATAGAAACTTAATTGTAGATTATTAATTTATGGTCAAACTTAAAAGTTATTTTGTATAAAAGTTATCTGATATTCACTACAAAGTCAAATTTATATTTTTCATTTATAATGAAAGTATTTACTCGTCATTTTCATTTTCAGGAGCCCAACAAGCGCTGCAAGAAGCTTACCATAAAGCCATGACTCTGGACGAAGCCTTAAAATGTGCATTAACCATTTTAAAGCAAGTAATGGAAGAGAAGCTCAATTCGTCCAATGTCGAAGTTTCCATCGTAAAACCGGGTACTGGCTATCACATGCATAGCAAGGAAGAAGTTGAAGAAGTTATTAAAGGAATTTAAAATATATCCTCGTTTGAAATTAATTAATTAATTATCCATGTGATCTTCTGTTTTCGTTTTTTCTAATAAAAAAAATCACTTGAAATTAAAATATAGACTTCAATTTTAATAAAAAATATTAGATTTTTTTAATTGAAAAATAAAAACAGTTGCCGTGATCAGGGATATATTTAATTTTAGAAGTAGGAATGGAGAACAGAGTAATCTGGGCGCGCGTCAAAGTCCCGGACCCCCTTCCACGGTACGGGGGGGTTGGATGTAAGAAGAGGCGGGTCATAGCAACAGCAACGTCATCAAAACGTAGTTTAAGTGAGCCAATGAGATAATTTAAACTTTTCGTTACGTGTTGGAGGGAGGGGCTTTATACTGGGCTATGAGTCAGACTGAAGTAAATACTAACCGTTCTCCATTCCTACTTCTAAAATTAAATATATTCCTGCCGTGATTTAACTTTGGTAAAGTTAATCATGACTGATGTTAAAAAGGAAACTTTCTTCGTCAGATTCCGAATGATTACGTTGTTGATTAATACGAGTTATTGTCGGGGGTTTGTAAAATATCGCGTCACTTTCTTTCAGTTTTTCGCCTTTTGTCATAATATAAAAATAGTAATGGAAGTCCGTGCCAAGTTCCTTTTTCGAAAAGGACCATTTATATTTTGGTAAGGTGTAAAGAGGTCCTCGAAAATGAGGTTGGCTAAATGATATGGAAAGAAATCTTCCATCGTCCTTTAAAACTCGACTCACCTACAATTAATTTAAAAGTCATACGATATTTAGAATTTTAAATTTACGAGAAAAGGACAAGCCTCAGAAAAATCCACGTTAACGTTAATAAAAGATACTTATTAGCAGAAGGGGATAATAGAAGAAGGATGACACTCTGTATCCTTTTAATACTTTAGTTATGTAACGTCATTCTTCCTAGGCTCACCCTTTTTGTTTGCTTCCCGCTCATCTAACTTCAGATGGGCATCGCACCGTAAGGTGAATTCTATAATTATTTGGCACTAAATCCCCAGCAATATCATCCCACAAGCCTCGTCTTGGGGTGGGACAAAAATCCACAAGCGCGTCTTGCCAAATAGTTAAGCGCTAATAGAGTAATGATGAGGGAACTATTTATCGCGTATGTGATTGGGTTTAGTAACCTTGCTCCAAATGTTCCGATGTTGGGAAGAATGACGTTACACTTACCGCGCTTTGTGGAACACTTCTCTCGAAGAGAAGTATTATATACTTCTGTTATTAGGTCAAAATGTGATTATCAAAATTAGAAAATACACAACTTTTCTTATGAATTTTCTAATTTACTTATAATCTATGCAGGGATTTTTTAAAAGGTCATGAAAGGTTAGATTAAGTTTAGTATGGTTGTGGTGGAAAAATTAATTATAGAATTAAATGTTCGCAAGCGTAGTTTTCCTTGTTAAATTTGATCAAGAAAATTAACAATGGCAATTATGAGAGCCCTTATTGCAATTAACATGGAATTTAATTACGAGACTTGTCCTTCCCAAGTTTCTAAATATTTACCTCTGTAAGTACTCTTTCAACAAAATGTTTCGTTTCAATTGGGACATTCCATTGATCCTTACTGCATACTAAAAAGGAATCTACCGTTGCTTTTTCAATAACTACATCAAATTCTTTGTCCTGAAAATGGAGTTTCTGGGCGTCCATCGTAATCCAAGACATTTTTTTACAAATATCGCAGTGATTTGACATGTTGTCTATGACAACTTGCGAGTAATCAATGTTTATAACATTTTTAAACCCATTTTTGTACATCATTTCACTAAGCAAGCTATTGCCACAACCTTAACGTTTTTAAATAAGAGTATGAAACTAAGTTAGGGTTCTAATTACTATAATTATAATTACCTAAAATTAGTATTTTATCATCTTTTAGAACATGGCATTTCAAAACATCTTCCAGATTCTCATATGATAACAACCAATCTTTTTCCTTTTCATTCTTATAGCGTTCGTTCCAGTAATCAACATCTTTATAATCTGAGTTATTTTTAGGTAAACCTACATCTTTCTCATTCATCATTAAGACTATTTAAAAATATAAATGCTTAAATAAAAAGTTAAAAATAAATTATTAAAAATCCATTTTTTATGTCTATGGGCCTTGCTTAAACACGTGGCATCAGAAACTAGAGCAGAAGAGTAATTTAATTTTCAGGAATCGATGACGATGACGTAATTTAGGTTTCACATTTGGCATGGAGTAATATTATCACCGTGGTAAATACTGGCAAGTACTTTTAAGTACCCTACGCTACAGCATTGTTATTTGTTACCTTGAAGGAGAGAGGAATGGAGTGGTAAGCCCCATACCTATAGCGTTGCTTGTGTACCCCCACCTACCAGCCATGGAAATAACACAGGTTTACAGGTCCAAAACCACTTTATTAATTACGCGGACTAGTTTTTTTATTCAAAAACCGAGGGTCACGAGTCCTAGGGACTTGTTTATTAATTCTAAACTTTGATAAATATTGAAAGGGGACCAGTTTATTAATTAAAGGTTTTCGTCAAATTTCGACTCCTTTCTCATTGCAAGGAGTCTTAATCTTATTTCCTAATAGATAGTTTTCACTCATGGAGGATTCATACCATTTACACCAGGAGGCCGGGCTATCTGGAGGACAAAAGCAGACGGGTTTTTGTCCTCCAGATAGCCCGGCTTCCTGGTGTAAATGGTATTATTCCTCCATAGGAGTTACTATAATTATGACGCTGTACTAGTACGCTAAATTCGATAATTCGGCTTCGGCGTACGATAATTGTACGATAATTTAGCGGGAAATCTAACTAATCTGGGCACAAAAGGCTCGCTAGAAGAAGAAAAAGGTGAAATAGGATGAAATTATTCATGTTTTAAGTCCAAAGGCTGGATGAAAGAAACGTTTGGAGACGTTATTTGTCCATCTCCTTCAGAACCCTTGTAAATATTATTAAGTTGTACCGATTTTAGTATAATTAGCCTTATTCCTGATCAGCGCCACTAGCGGATGGTCTGAAAACTACTCCCATAGAGTCTTGGTATATTTAAGCGGGTTTGCAGAATTTCCGTCAGATGGCGCGGCGTTCGAGCCATGTAACAAGTTACTTTTGTTAGACTTCACTTTACGAACTTCTACAGTTCATTGCATCCTATAAATTTGTATCTCTTAATACTGGACACACCTGCACTCACACCCCTGACCTTTTCAATACCTGTTGTTAACCCTTTCGTCACAGTACTGTAAAGAACGAGATGTTTTTCTCGCTTCTAAAAATAAACTCTTTTGTATTCATATTTGAAAAGAACGAGATTCCTCTCCTCGGAGGTTAACCCCTTGGTCAAAAACCCCTCGTATGATAAAGGTATGAGAAGGAATCTCGAGTCACTTCTGTCATAGATAATAAACACAAGGATCGGAAGGTATGCCTTCCGTAGTGCTTCTCTCTTTGCCGCGCTTTTGCGAGGGGGCCGCACGCCAAACTTCTGCAGTCGACTTCCGCTTATGCGCAGACGAGGTCTGCCTGCTCGATTTTCGCGCCGCCCCGTGGCACCCTTGTGGCCCTTAATCTAAACCGAGGCTTAAGATGTTTTTCAATAATTATTGAAAATACTAAAGTATAAATTAACCTGACCTTTAAGGGTTATCCTTCTTTTGTTTTTAGTAAGTAGTTTATAGTCAGTTACGGCCATAGTGCCAAGATATGCTCATATGATACTATAAGATGATAACCGATAGGCCTAATGTTTATATAAAAACTTTAAAGAATGCACGTGGGGAAATTTGTTATTCCACACGTGCATTATTTATCCATGATTCTACGCTGTACACATGCGCTGGTTTCCGGAAGTAGAACCTACCCAGTTTGTACAAAGCGCGGCAAGCTCTGCCCCGACCTTCTGATCCTGGTGTTTATTATCTATGCTTCTGTTCTTAACCTCTGCACTGTTAACATGTAATAAAGTTATCTTGGATTTTACCCCCACGGCTAAAATTATTTTTAAATAAGTTTGTACGCGAACTACAACGGCATAGCCAACCGCTGCGGGGCCTTATGACCCCAAAGTCCGCTACAACTTTGGTGGAGGCGCCGTGCTTCGATGTCGGTTTCCCTACCGAGTCGCCATCCTTGATGACTTCTTTTGCCGGAGGTTGCCGTCGTTCCTGACTGTTGCCGGTGGTACCATAGCGCCTTTTTCGTCGTGCATTTGGTCGATCTTCGAGATCTATAGCATCGTTTTGGTCGTTGGGAGGAGAACTGCGGGACTCTTCAGCTGCACCAAAGATCACTCGAGTCGACTCCGACGTGGCTGCTCACCGTCAATCATTCTTCACTGCCGGACTGCGGGACGGTACGTTGCCGAACGAACGACAAACAACACGAATTTCTGCCGTTGGACTGCGGGACAACGTGCCTCGAGGTGACCCTCACAAACCCTCGTCACTCATCAACTCCGTAAGGACTTACTCAGCTGCCGGACTGCGGGACGGCACGCTACAAGACGCATCACGCTTCGAAAATCTACCGTTGGACTGCGGGACAACGTGCTAATAGAACATTTTCTCCGCGGATCGTCGCCCATCATCTCCGGAAGGACCGCGGGACTACGGAGCGGCACTCTACGCCGAAAACAATAAGGTTGGACACAAACGATTTTTTTTTCTAAAATTATCAACCTACTACTAGTACGGGACAATATTTTATTATCATTATTGTTTAAATCAAATGTGTATAATTTATGGATAAGGAAAGACGCTATACGCGATCTCAGGCCCGTAACTTAGATATTATTTCTTCTGGTGATGAAACAGAAATTTATTCCCCCTCACAGGAATTTTTAAACGAAAACGAGGATAATCCTGTGTTATCAGATAACGTAGATTTAGATATAAACACAAACTGTTCAAATTATCAAAATCAGGATTCCTCTAACTTAGTAGACACAATGTCTTCAAAAGGTGATCCAAATGGTTCTGGAAATCCCAATTCAAATACAGCCACCCCTATAACTAGTAGTCTTACTTCGGGTACCACAAACACTACCCCGACTACTAGCCAATCTTCATTGGCTGACGATATTGCAAATCGTATGGGTGCTCTATTAGCTAATCTAGTAGCCCAACAAAACCAACAACAGTTAAATCTAATAACTGCCTTGACGAATGGTCAATTTAACTTGGGTTTTCCAGGGACCACTCCTACTGTTACTAATCCTATTAGTCCTAGTAGTTTAAGTAATTCGTCTAGCACGAATATGCCGCCATCAGGCGCTTCTCCTAGTGTTTTAAATGCTAATAGTAATCAAAGTAATGCTAATGTAAATGTACCGTCAAACAATGGAAATGGTCAAATGTTGAACTCTTATAGCTTCCCTAATTTGTCCATTCCCCCTCCAAATTTTACAAATCCTAGTATATACGCTAGACCAGACCCACCGCAAATTCCTAAATTTCGCGCGGGGAAAGACCCTTTAATTTTCCTGTCGGAGGCTGAGCGTTTCCAAAGAATATGTAATTTAACTGACCCACAGTTAAGGGATTTAGTAGAAAGAATGTTAGAGGGCGACACTTTATACTGGTTTGACCGTATGGCACGAAGTATTCCCACGTGGTCGGAGTTTAAAGAACATTTTTGCCGAGCATTTATCGGTGTAGATTTTAAAGAACAGCTGCAAAACAAGCTGAATAGGCGTAAGCAACGCGAAGACGAACCAGTCTTAGGTTTTATTCTAGAGATGGAACGTTTAGCACTACAGTATGACCCTTGCATGACTCCTCAAGCTGTAGTTACTCACATTCTCGACAGCCTTAATCCACATCTAATTCCCTTTATGAGGTTACCAGACAACCCAAGGCTAATAGATGTTCAAGAAAGCGCTCAAAAGGCAGAGAATCTGTGGAGGCGTTGTCAGGCTTTCGATGGTAAAAATCCGCGAAGCCAACGTCCTAACTTTCAAAATAGGCCTCGGCCTGTCCAAAATTTAAACCCACCTCAAACTTCTAGGGACTCCATTCAGGGTACCGGGCTTCCTAAAAATAGCCACAATCCATCGCCACATGTAAATAATACCGCCAGTAATGTAGTCAGGGAACCTAAGCAAGTGCAATGTAAGAAATGCCACAGAATGGGACACAAGTCGTTTCAATGCCGCGCTAGGCGTCAAAATGGCAATAGGGCAAGCGAACACCACGCGTCTAACCCTCCCGGGACAGTTTCTAGTATAGCCACGGCGGCTAGCGAAGATGAATCTTCCCCAAATCAAATTTCAGGCGTGATTCAGGCCGCTCTAAATGAAGCCGTTTCACCGCAAACGTCACATGCCTTTTCGCCAATAGGTTCTTCTGTCATTGATAACCCCAGCTGGCAGAACCTCCCCCTAGAATACCCTGAAGGGCCCGATGACAAGAAAGTCATTCCTGAGAAAAATATCAAAACAAAGGTACGAGTGGCTGCCCACCGACCTCAAGTAGAAATAACGTTAGGTCAATATAAAGGCTTAGCAGTGTTAGACAGTGGGGCAGAAATTTCCGCCATATCCACTACTCTATGGGGTAAAGCACGCGGTAAGTCAGATACTTTACGCCCGTGGTCAGGACCAAAAATGAATAACGCCGATTTAACCCCGTTTCACGTTATTGGTGAAGCCGCGTTAAACGTTACCATCGCCGGACGGTCTTGGATGTACGTGTTCGCCGTATCCAACTCCGTTGATAGCGATGTCGTTCTAGGTTGGGATTTTTCCGAATTTACGTTAATCCACGCTAAACCTCATTCAGGCACGTTTCATTTTGGGAATGAACCCACGGCGTACCCTTTAGCCAACGCTAACCCTTTACCTGCGCTAGCTATAATTGAACCTCTACGGCCTTGCACCCCTGTTGATTCCCCTATCATCCCAGCTGACACTTCTAGCGTAAACAGCACCCCTGTCGCCAACAAACATGCGGTCACCCCATGTGATTCAGAAGTCAGGGCTTTGATAGAAGAATTTCCCGAGGTTTTTACAGGTGAACCAGGCCGATGTACTTTGCTAAGGCATAAGATAGTATTAAATTCCCAGGAACCGTTTAAATCCAGAGCCTATCCCCTCTCCCCAGCTCGCAAAGCTATAGTTGACACGCAGCTCGAAGCCATGCTCAAAAAGGGTATTATTCGAAAAAGTTTTTCACCGTATTCTTCCCCTTTGCTATTAGTCGGTAAGAAAACTACCTCAATCCCTCGCGTGTGTGGAGATTTTAGGAAACTAAACGAAATAACGGTCCCTGACGCTTTTCCCCTACCAATAATTAGGGATGAAATTAACCTCCTTGAAGGTGCAACTTGTTTTTCAATCATTGATTTGAAAGACGCGTTTTGGCAATTAGAACTTGATGAAGCCGCGAAACCCCTCACCGCAGTAGTCACCCACCGCGGGTTATTTGAATTTAATGTTTTGCCTTTTGGTCTTCGGAATTCTCCAGCTACTTTTCAAAGATGCATGGTCTTAATCTTTGGAAATGAATTAGGAAAATTTGTCTTGATATACATTGACGACATTTTGGTTTACTCCAAAACTCGCGAAGAACACCACGTTCATCTTCATCACGTTCTAACCAAATTACGCGACGCTGGTCTAACCTGCCGTCCAGATAAATGCCAGTTCTGCCATTCCCTAAATGTTTCCGCCATTAAGAGCGCTGACCCAACTTCTGCCATAGTAGATTTTAATTTAACTGACGTGTTTGATAGGACTAAATTAGCTAAAGCCCAAGATGACGATCCAAAGATCTTAGCTCTTAAAACCTATTTGCTATCTAGTCGATTGCCAACAGATAAAAAGCTCGCCAGACGCATTAAACATAAGGCAGACCGTTACGTCATTGCAGAAAACGTGGTTTACCGCTTACAGGAAACAAGGCCTTGCCGCCACGAGCAAAAATGCGCGAAACCAATAGCTTGGCTTCCCATTATTCCTAGCACATTGATACCCCACCTGCTGCGCGTGATACATGACGACCCCACTGCAGGACACCTAGGTATAGACAAAACGCTATGGCGCGCAAAAACAGTAGCTTATTGGAACACATTAAATCAAGACGTTCAAAATTACGTTAAGTCTTGCCAGAAATGTCAGGCTTACAAGTCTGACAATCAAAGCCCAGCTGGTCTCTTAGGCACCCTAGGTGCAACAGAACCATGGGAAACCATTGCACTTGATTTAATGGGACCTTTTCCGCGAAGCTCGAAACAAAATGAATACATGCTGGTCATAATTGACAATTTTTCTAAATTCGTTGAGATTTTCGCTTTACGAAAAGCCACCACTTCCGCTATCACTAAAAAACTCACAGAGGAAATCTTCCCTCGATATGGAGTTCCACGAATCATAATCGCGGATAATGGTTCCCAATTCTCTAGCGAATCCTTTCGGTCGATTTGTAACGATTGGGGGGCTAAAGTACAGCACACAACCCCATATCATGCACAGGCTAATCCCACTGAACGTTCCAACAAAACAATAAAACAGATGGTCGCTATATATGTTGGGACAGAACATAAACGTTGGGATGAACAACTACCCAAACTAGCTTTAGCCATTCGTTCAGCTCCGCACGCGTCCACGGGATACTCGCCCCATTTTATGTTGACCGGTCGCGAGCTCAAGCTACCCATTCATCGTTTTTTGGAACGCAACCCCTCTGCCGACCCCCTTAACGAGATTTCCGATTATGTTCAACATTTGACTGATAAAATGACGGAAATAAATAAAAATGTCAAAATTTCTAAAGAAAAAGCGCATGAACATCAAAAACAAAATTATGACAAAAATAGACGCGATGTTCATTATCAAATTGGTGATTTAATTATGACGCGCACACATCACCAATCTTCGAAAATAAAAAATTTTACGAAGAAACTCGCCGAGCGCTGGGATGGTCCATACGAAATTTCGGCTAAAACTAGCGATTTAAATTACGCTTTGGTTGACCCTAAGACATTGAAAGATCAGGGTATAATTAATGTTACTAATATGAAACCGTACGTTGAAAGAGACGCTACTTTAGTTTGGCCACAGGTCACTGTTCCCCAACCAAGGAAAAAACCTAACGTTTCACAACCATTGCGACACAATCCCCGCCCTCAGCGAGCTAATACAAAAGCAATTAAATATTCTAAATGAAAAAAAAATAAAAAAAAAAATTACAACTTACTGATTAAAATTGTATACTTTCAATGCTTGTTTTTAATTTGTTTAAACTTTTGATTTAAATTTCGTAAATTGAATTAGTCAATTACTACAGTAATATTGTGTAAAAGTATTTTTTTTTGACTCTTGTAATTTGTTGTATTTTGCAAACTCATTGTTACCTCAATCTCTTAAATTTGTATTTTTGTAACACAACATAATTGTTTTTGTTTTTTCTTAAGTATTCGAACCCATTCTCATCCTTTGTCGGGGGGAATTGTAACAAGTTACTTTTGTTAGACTTCACTTTACGAACTTCTACAGTTCATTGCATCCTATAAATTTGTATCTCTTAATACTGGACACACCTGCACTCACACCCCTGACCTTTTCAATACCTGTTGTTAACCCTTTCGTCACAGTACTGTAAAGAACGAGATGTTTTTCTCGCTTCTAAAAATAAACTCTTTTGTATTCATATTTGAAAAGAACGAGATTCCTCTCCTCGGAGGTTAACCCCTTGGTCAAAAACCCCTCGTATGATAAAGGTATGAGAAGGAATCTCGAGTCACTTCTGTTCTTAACCTCTGCACTGTTAACATGTAATAAAGTTATCTTGGATTTTACCCCCACGGCTAAAATTATTTTTAAATAAGTTTGTACGCGAACTACAACGGCATAGCCAACCGCTGCGGGGCCTTATGACCCCAAAGTCCGCTACAGCCACCTGGCGGAAATTCTGCAAACCCGCTTAAATATACCTAGTCTCTATGGGAGTAGTTTTCAGACCATCCGCTAGTGGCGCTGATTAGACATATGGCCAATTGCAAGGTCAATCAGAACACCGCTGGAGCGTACGATAATTTTGGTTGAAAATCGATAATCTTTTGGTTTTCGTACGATAATGTAGTCAAAGATGGCTAAATAAAATTATTAAAAATGATTTGGGACCATGTAATTTTATATTTATAAATAATTTTAAAGTGGGACCAGTAGTAAAATAAATCGCACAGGGGTAACTGGTCTCAGGGACCAGTTTGAATATTGTTGATGTCGGGGTCACTGGTCCCGAGGACTAGTTGGGAAAAAAACCTTATTTCCATGGCTGCCACCTACGGCACCGTAGTCCTCCCAGCATCCTCAGCGGTTAGGTAGGGTGACTAGGGTCGTACGTCACTCGTACTGGATGAAATTGTAAAGGGCGCTCCCTCTATCTTAAAAATAGAAACTAGCTCTCATACAAATAAAATGGCGCTACGCGGTAGCACTTAGCAATCGCCTACCGAATGGTAGGGGCGTGCGCGAGCAGTTCGAATTTTCTTCAAGGAAGTGGCGCCACCTGATGAATTATAGGAACTACCTAGAATTCCCGCCAAAATTCTAAATATTATACGCACGTGGTGAAACCAAAATTTCTTACAAGTACTTTTTTTTAATTAACAGTTCATGTACAAAAACGAAAAACACATATTTTAAACTGAAAAGATATTTACAGAGGATAAGAAAAACACTGAAAACACTTTTCGAACTACAATGGCATATAAAAACTTTCCGAATATTAGCGCTGGATTAACGTAGTTAGCTTTTCACCTTATTTTTCATGTAAACGTATCTCTGCCGTCCTCAATAACGATAAAGAAGATATAAATTTTTCATTTTATTTTACAGTACACAAATGCCATTTACTCGCAATAACTACATAAAAAGTGTCCAGTGAACCGAGTAAATATATACCCTCCAAAAACGGGGGTACCAAAATTTTAAAGTAAAAATATAGGCCTACTAGTTTGAAATTTCGAAGATAAAACTTTTTCTAAATCCATCTCTCATATAAACGATGCAATGGCACGATATTGATTGTTTATAATATAGTATGTGTATTGTTTTTTATTAAATAAATTACCTTTGCATATTTAAGTTTAAAGAAATCTTGAAAATTTGTAGAGGAGAAAGTTGTGGAACACGGGGTTTTGCATAATATAGAAGGAATTACGCTACGCAAAGGCACAATGCGTACAATAATTAATCCTTTCAATGTTTCTCGAGTTTACATGATCCCAAATTGTTGGGTATTTTCGCGAATATTAATTGGCCGCGCGTTTCATTTTAAAATTTGTTTCTTTAAATAAAACCAGAAATGATTCTTTTTCGCCCATCGTTGCCGACTTGTTGATGGGCGGGATTATAGTAATTAAATACTTGGGAATAACAGAGCGGCCTTTGAAGCCTAAAATTGGCAGAAATTTGCTGGAGTCCCAAATCGTTATTCCAAATACCACCAACGTTACTATTTCCGGTTGAGGAGGAAGAAGCGGATGTTGGTGAGGCAAACTGTCGGAAGTCAGGAATGGAACTCCTTTGCTTGACGTGATCGCTTCCAATGCGATGTATACTATTTAAACTGACCGTCTTTTTGCGTTTGCGACTCGAGCGTCTCTCGTGGTTATGGTGATTGTTGACTTTATATTTCTTGCTCTTTATGTGTTCCTTCGCCTTGCGCACGCAATGGTCTCCCAATAGGGAAGAACTCGACGAGGACTTTCCCCAACTCTCCCAAATGGTATTGTCACTCAGTTTGTTCAACGGCTGAGATTTGGCATTGGTTTTTCCGCCACTGCAATTAGCGGCAGAACCTGATTGGTTTACGCTAGTCTGGCTAGTGGAAGACTTTTTGGAGACCATATTCCCGCTACCCTTATGGTTTTGTTGATGGTGCAAATTATTTCGGCTGTTGCGCCCATCGTCTTTACTATTGTTACACAAGGATATCATGGATTCGCTCTTCACCGGAAATACGTAAGTGTCATCCAGACTGTCTACGTCATCGTCTTCTTCGCCTAGCTCAATACAACTTCCTTCTCCAGAACTGCTTGACTCTGATTTCTCCCTCAGTCGATTAGGACTCGTGGTTCCTAATCTGTCTAAATCATTCATGGAAAAGGAGGTTGCGCGTGCTCGGCGATCTATCGACGACATTAAGTTGGAACGACGCAATTCTTGGGCGTCCATGCGGTACACTCGTAAAGACAAGTCCGGATTCGAACCCGGTGATATCCCGCTGTCTGTCTTGGACAAGTGAGATGACGCGTGGGAACCAGATCGATCTATACGAATTACAAGGTCATGGATGGAACCCGAAGCCTCGGAAGACGCTTTGTCGTCGTCTTGATACTCTTCATCTTTTTCCTCCACAATGGACAGGTCCTCGTGTTTCTGGATCATCTGCAGGAACTCTTCCTGTATGCTGGTACGAGGCAAACCGCGACTTTCTGGTCGTGGCTCGCGAGTGACGACTGTATTCGGAATAACTCTTGGCGTGGAATAAGTCGTTTTAGGTGTTGATGGTTTGGAAGGTGCGGGACTGTGCGTGACCACCAGTTCCAAGGACGATGGTCTCATGCGCACCTCACCTCCGCAAGGCCTGGTATCGTGGAACTCAAAATCGTCATTAGCCACGGTTGTAAATGAGCCACCGTAAACTTCTTCCTCGCTTTCCTCCTCACCCAAATTCAACGCGGACTCGTCCGGAAGCGTTGAGCGGAAACTGAAGTCGCTAGCATTATCGGACAAGGTGGCGTAAATATGGTTCTCATCGTCTTCGTCTACTATAGCGCCTTTCCAACGGTCACTACTATAATTTGGCAAGTCCGTCTCGACGCTCGGTATCTTGGACACTGATCCTTTACGAGACGGGTCGACCTCGGAGGACAGGACCGTGTTTAGGTTACAGTTAACGAAAGGGTGGTGAAAAGCTTTGCGAAATTGGTGACTGTTGGCCGATCGCACTTGGGGACAAGCGGTGGAAGAAAGTACAGCATCGACACCGTAGGAGTTGTTAGTGGAGTTTGTGTGTGGGGAATAAGCGCTCCAAGCTTTGATCCAATTGCGAGCCGATTTACGAGTGTTATTGTCTCGTCTCGTGCGCCGGTAGTTGGTGATGATTCCCACCGGAGTTAACGATCCAAAAGGACCGGGCTTCTGATCGAATGGGATGGAAAACTCGCCGGAAAAAGTCCGGAAACGACCATCGTCCACTAAAAAGGAAACGGATATTAGTTTGGGAGTTGACTTTTCCACAATTTTATACAAATAAGGAAACTAAAACATTTTAAGAAATCGTTTAAGGGCAATTCCATTAATGTCGACATTTTCGTTCACCCCAAGAGGCATCGGTAGAGGCAGCAGCTTTTATTACGCACTAAAGGTTTAGGCAACTCCCGCAGCCGACTGGAGTGAACAAAAATACCTACGCATGGCTTGGTACCCCAATACGTATGTTTATCTCTATGTAATTCCGTATTAAATTTAAAAGTGCCCAGGATAAGCCAATAACGTTCGTGGATTTGCAATGGCAAAGAGTGTGAAATGTTGAAAAATTGTAAAAGGATAGGTCATGAGATAATGGACTAACGTCAATTTCTAAAATAGATCACTGACAGCTCTTTAAAATTATTGCGCTTAGCCCCTGACTTCTCTAATTTAAATTTAACTGTTTGTTTCCAATTTCTTAACCTTTTAATGAATAATTGAAGACATTTTAATCTTACCTTCCATCATTTCGGATTTGCTTTCCGTCTTGGACCAAATTCGTTTGAAGCCATTCTTGTGCGGTTGATCAGTGACGTACAATAGAAGGGGTACTAGTAGACCTTCAACGAGTCTCAACCACAGCAAAGCGTTCTCGTACCATGGTGACCATACCGTAGGTACCACCGTACCAACTACGGTCAAAACCTATCAATAAACAAAAGGAAAATCTATAAGTATTTAATAGCATTTCTTCAAGAATCAATTATGAAAATATTTAGAGAAAAAACAAAATTAATGTTAAATCATCCCATTCCTTTAAAAAACGGGTTCTGTCCAGGCAGAATCACCTCATCTATTTTTTTTTCTTTCTTTAATGTTGAAAAAGCGCGAATTTGCACGATCTATTTGTTGTTTAGAAATATTTTAATTTTTTTAAATTTAAATTTTAAATTTACCCATCCATCTTAAAAACTCGAAACGGCCGAATAAACTGTTGAACAAGTTCGATTGTGAAAAGTGAATAATCTGGGAAAACCAGAACTGGCTTTGCAAAAAACCGGACAAAACTAGTACCACTTTTCATGTACCGATCAGCGTTTTATTAAAGGGAATATGACCACCAATAGCCCCAGTGTATTTTAAAGGAATAGTACCACAATAAAACATTTGTTTCACTATGTAATCTAATTTATATGTTATCTAACGTGATCTTTCACTTCAAGCATTATTTTATGAGAAGGGATCACACTCATGTACATAATAAAGATTTTAATTGAAATCCCTAAAGAGTTATGACAGTTGATGAAATTGGTTGTCGACCTTACACGGTTTGGTCGAAAGGTGATTATAGGAAATGGGTAGTGTCCATTGTATCTAAATGCTTTTTGACCAATATAATTTACATATATTGAGATTTCTAATTAAATAGTGTAGTTACTTATTATTGGTGAGATAATTTTTAGAATCGGTTCAGTAGTTTCAGAGATTTTCTCCTACATACAAACAAACGAATTTTACCTCCTTATAATAATTAGTATTGATTTAATAGCAAGAAACATGATTTTAAAATATTTTAAAAAATCGATTTCTGGCACGGTTCTATTCCCTTTAATATTTTATTTGAAAATTTAAAATAAATTATTCTTTATCGAATATTTGATTCATTTTATTGACGAGTTAATATTGGTTATTTTATTTTATTTTTGACCACAAAACTAGTCTTTTCTTGAAAAGAAGCCGGTGTAAAAATTTAGCTTGGGGAGATTTTTGGGTAATTTATTAAAAATACTGAAAAAGAGCTTTAGAAGTTAAAAAAAATCTCCAATTTTTATTCATGAATTACCGGAAAGATTAATTATGTCAGAGATGAAACCCGTCGTCAATGAATTTCCGCTGCTATTCATTGGTTTTTGGTTGTGTTTTTTTTTTCACAGAAAAAAAACATCGATTTTTAAATTAGATAACTTCAAAAGGCACGATAAAACGAATTAAAGTAATTTATCGTAGTTCCCAATCTTAGATAACGTCTTATTAATTAGACTCATTATTGAAAGAGATCACAGAGGCTCTTGAAAGGGGAGTCTTATTCAGGAAAAGAGGAAGGTAAAAACCGAAGCACATCGCTTCGTTCGGTTACCGCAGCATACAAACCGTTGGATATTGCCAGGGATAGATTTAATTTTAGAAGTAGTAATGTAGAACGGCTAGTATTTACTTCATTCAGACTCATAGCCCAGTATAGAGCCCCTCCCTCCAACACGTAACAAAAAGTTTAAATTATCTTATTGGCTCACTTAAACTACGTTTTGATGGGGTTGCTAAGGGGACGGCGAATAATACGTAGTTCCTTTTTATCTCTGTCGCTATGACCCGCCTCTTCTTTCATACCCCTCCGTCCCGTGGAAGGGGGTCCGGGACTTTGACGCGCGCCCACATTACTCTGTTCCCCATTCCTACTTCGAAAATTAAATCTATCCCTGTTTGAGGAAGTTGTTTATTTACTTGTATGTTCGTTCTTTAGGCCCAGTTACAATTCCTTAACATTCGAATTTGACCAAACTACATTGTTGATAAAAGCACAAATAATCATTGTGCCCTCATGTATCCCATTTTCCAGAGACCGTTCAACAACTTCGAAAACTATTACCCAATTTTAATGTTATTTTAAAGCTCACATTGTCATCCCATGTATGTACAAAAAAAGAGAGATAAATTATACATCACGAGATGTGCCCTTCTGTAAGTTAGTTCTCGCGCCCTGAACTTGATAAAAAAATAGAAATTATTTACAAATTCAGATAAAACATACTTTCAAACTTGCGAAGTGTATTTTCCACAAGTTTTAACCTAAACTTTGAACGTCATTCGCGGCCCATATTCAAAGTACACAAATAATTGAAAAAAAAAAAAAAAAAAAAAACAATTTCCCAAACAAAATTCAATTTCAAGTTCAAGAATATGAGGCGCAAATAGAAGAGCTAAGCCTACTTTCACACACACACACACACACCACGTCAGGGTAACGGTAAAAAGTTTATACATAGAAAAACATACAAATCGTAGAACAACAAAGTATACGTGCGAGGCGCCAATTCAAAAGAGCCGAAATAGGAAGGAAGGAAGCAAGAAATAAAAACTACACTATAAATAAATATAAAACAGAACGAACATTTTTCTACTCAAACAATGACCGAATGAACTTTTATTGTCTCCCAATTATCCCTTAATAAAACCACACTATTATATAATATTATCCTTATGTTTTTTTTTTGCCAATATGCCATTAAACAAGTTCGATTTTCGCTTCAGGCCATTAAGATTCTTCCCCTTCATAAGCTTTCCCCATATTTTGAGACCAAAAAAAGAAGAGTTTAGGTTTGGTCTTTTACGTAATAGAGCATTCCATTAATTCCAGAAAAAATGCAAACACCACAGTAGCGGGGGAGGTCACCTTCTTGGGCTATTTTCCTCGCGTCAAGAAGCATGCACCCCTAGAGGTAGTGCTAGCCAGTGAACACGTGCTCTATCTGGCGTTGCATCAAGAAGTGATATCTAGTTTACTAGGGAGAAAGTATCAGATAGCTAAGTATTCGCGCGCCATAGTCCCAGTCCCAGTCCCCCTTTCAAAATACAAGGGGGGACGTAAAAGGAGGCCGGGATATTTCGCAGCCTCTCCTCAGTCGGAAAATACGTAATTTTCGTCATTCGCGTCGCGCTGACGTGAGTTTTCAAGAACCATAGAGATGATGGTTGTAATTTAGAGGCGGGGATTAACTCCGGACCTACGTTTGGACTGGAGATAAAAGCTAGAAATGTGGCGAATTTATACCTTCTCCCTAGTAAATTAGATATCGCTTCTTGGTTCCATCTTGGCGCTAGAAAGCAGCTACCCGCCTGTGTGTTGGTTTTGTGAGTTTTTCTTTGCACGAAATTTGTGGAATGGTCTATACGTTACGTATTCCAGTCACGCGCTCATCCCAACTCATCCCAGTCGAGCTAAAATAGCTGATTCCATAAGAAAAATCCGGCGGGATAGTACGAAGAAGTTGAAGAAGAAGAAGAAAAAAAGTCACCCTACAACCTTTTTCCTTCGAATGGCTTCCTTTCAAAGGCCAAGTATCTCGGAAACAAGAAAAAAGTACTTAAAAAAGTTTAAGTTTTCCTCCGCCCTCCCACCCCTAAAGAGGGCTTCCGAAGATTGGACTTATTTTTCCTCCATTTCAATTCGAATGTACGTTGGATTACTTGGGTACGTGTTAGAGGACATATTTAAAGGGAGACTAAAGGTGGCAATTAAGAAATGCCTCGCTTCTTTGGATGCAGCGTAGTGTTTAGGGATGCAAATGGGTTTGTCATTTACCGGTAATTTGCCAAATATCGCCATACAAAGTTTTTTGGGTTTACTGAATAGATCTTACGTTTGTAAAGAGTAGCTAATACATTGACATTTTGACAATGGCTGGCCGACTTGTTTATATCAAACTTTGTTCAATTACCGTTTGTCGGTATTTAAAAATTTTAGAGAAATGTAACAGTAAATTATCGTTTTTTTTTCAGTTATGGTTAATTGGTTTATAATGCCAAAATAATGTTTGCAAAAGCACCGATACAGACGCTAAATCAGAGGGGTGGACACTGTGAGCACAGATGTAAGTTCACAGAGTTTTACTTGACAGTATACCGTATTCAAAGCCAATGCCTTTGTGGTTAATTTCTAGAGTGCATGTCCCTTCACACAAATGTAATTAGTTGGAATAAAGCCAGATTCAATATTTACTAATTACATTAATTAAGTACCACAAGTTTAACACTTCATATAGCGCATTTATTCGGTCAAGGTTACTGAGGATACTGAATGTCAGACACTAACGAAGGGGCGTCGACAGCTTATGGCGGCAACCATGTAAATGCCTCTCGTAAGTCGACCACGGTTTTAAAATTTCAATATGAACATTTTGGTAAGTCTCAAAGATTGTAATTTGAAGTGATTTTGGTCATCTATTTGACCATTTCAGCATCACTTTAGGCGCATCCCTCGTTGACAGCACTGTATTTTACAAGTAGAACAGAACTGGCGAGCATTTATCAGGATAAGTGAGGAGAGCGAATCGAAGGGCTGGACAACTTCGACTTCGCTACGGACTTTGATTCAAAATGATGGCCGATTACGATAAGTTTCGTCAAAATTAATGGGTACTGGGGCTGGAATATCAGGGCTATCGATTAGGCTCAATGATTTACGATGATCCCGTCAAGGGGGCGCGAGAAATACGTTTTTTGGAAGGAGGATTGGAGAGCCATAGGGGTGCTGCGGAAAAAAAATGACGCAGATATTCTGGGATTTTTTTTTGTTTTAGCCGCGGAGGTGGACCAACTTGGATGACCTTTGCGACCGTTAATGACCTTATCATTATGGCATTACGGTGTGTGTGTGCGCTCGCCCTCATTTTTCTCCGTGCCCTTCTTTTTCGTGGAGGTAATCTATCCCATTTTGCGTTGTCTTTATAACTTATAACAAGAAATGATGAGGTTTTCAGTTTCTTTCAAATTTGGTATTTTTATTTTTTGGTATTATATTGTTTGGAAAATAAGAAAGAACAATTTCAGAAAGAATGAAAAAAAATTATCAAAAAATCTGTAATTACGTTGCGAACTCTATAATCTGATTGTTAGAGTAATCTCAAAGGTAAATAATTAGATAGAGATCCAGTTTTTGACCTACATTTCGTTGTAATAGATATTATTTCTGCTGGAATGAAAATTATGGTTTAATAAGGATATTTGAATTGAAAAAAATATATTTATATATTTTAAAGGGGCAGAAAACAACTCAATTAGAAAATACAGTGTGTTCCTCCAAAAAAAAGGGTGGTAGAGTCGTAATACAGGGGGTTCTATGGGCGATTTTGAGTCGAAATTGTTCTATGACATTTAACAACAATCTAAGCTTTATCCATGGAGGTATGTCCACACTAAGCTTGCATGTGGCTTATTTACAGGCGGGATCTATGAGGGACACGGTTCACAAGTTAAGATTGGAGTGATTTAAGGATGACCCCTCAAATTTAATTTAAATTAGCATTTTCCTTCATCAGTTTCTTAATTAATTTGAAGGGGTCATCCGTAAAACACTCGAATCATAAATTGCAAACAGTGGGTCATTACGGCACAATGCCTTTTTATACCCTGTTCCATAAATTTGTCACTGGTTACTGAGAGCCTGTGACTAGTCATAGGTTCTCGTAAAGCGACACCTGGTGAGGCGCTGTCAAAGGCTAGTACAGACTAAATAGGAAGATGGACTACAAAATTAACCGAGTATAGTCAATTCTCGCTTGTCGTTCTCGAACTAGCTCGAGCTGTAACTTCTGTAGCATTACCTAGTATAGATAGTGTTATACTTATGGAAGATATCTTATAAACTTATGCTGTATTCATACTTCTTCGATACTTCTAGGGTCGGCTAGTTATTTCATCTTCCCTTTATATATGCTAGTAGTTAATTCGAAAACATAAAGCGGAAGCAATACGCCCTCTACAATTTATTTAAATTACCGTGTTTGGTTTTAGGTTGGTTGGCAACCGCGTATTATAATTCAATTTTCGAAATTCCTTCTGAATTATAATTTATTTCTTGAAACAATAATATTTTTTTAAAGAAATTTATACGCTAATATAGTCGCGTTAATCATTTCGTCCCCTAAAAATAAAAACTCGGTCATACATTGTAAAATGCTAATTTATTCAGAGTGACCAATTTAGAGGGTTCTGTTTATTGTGGATTTCAATCTCAAAGCTAACTCGAAACTTATATAGATAGGGAATGTCACAACTCAGTATTAATTTTATGGGAAACATTTGAAGTGATTGATTTATTAGAAATCATCCTGGAGAGTGCTTATTTAATTTTTAACCATACCAAGAAGCGATATCTAGTTTACTAGGGAGAAGATATACGATGCCTAAGTATTCGCGCGCCATAGTCCCAGTCCCCCTTTCAAAATACAAGGGGGAAGTAAAATTAGGCCGGGCTATTTCGCCTCTCCGCGTCGAGCTGACGTGAGCTTTCAAGAACCAATGAGATGCTGGTTGTAATTTCGAGGCGTGGATTAACTCCGGACCTACGTTTGGACTGGAGATAAGATAAAGCTAGAAATGTGGCGGATTTACACCTTCTCCCTAGTAAGCTAGAATTCGATTTTTGACAATACTATTGTATTATAAATGTGAAAGTTTGCGAGTTTGGATGTTTATTTCGCAATACTGTTTAAACGGCTGAACGGATTTGGACGAAATTTACCACCTGGATTAACAAATAGAATGCTTTTTATGCCGTGAAAATTATTATTGTATATTTCTTATGGGATTTTAAAAATATCACTGGGTAATTCTTATTGAATTTTTAAAATAATTATTGGATAATTCTTATCCAATTTCAAAAATATTATTGTATAATTTTTAAAATAATTATTGGATGATTCTTATCCAATTTCAAATATATTATATTGTATAATTTTTAATATAAATGAATTAAAAAAACTGCATAATTCTTTTCCAATTTTAAAAACACAAATTCTTAATAGAATTTTAAAAATATTATTGGATAATTCTAATCGAATTGAAAATCGTTAAAGGATAAGTTCTTATTGAATTCTAAAAAAATTATTGAATAATTCATATTGAATTTTATAAATTATTCTAAAAGACATTTGAATTGAAATTATAAGGATATACAGAAAGGTACCTTCGCAACGTTAAAATAAACGGAAATTCAATTAAATACTTTTAATAGCTTCCATGGCGAGCAGACCCTCTGCTGCAGGCTTTACCATTAATTGAAGATGCTCAAGAAAGATTACCTATCACGCGAGATTAGCAAAAATTTTAATTGCAATTTTGGCTAGCAGGCATATCCTTTATCTAGGAAAACAACACCCGAAGCCAAGCATTTCATCAGAGTAGTAATACCTACGATGAAATTTTGGCGCCTGAAGCGAAATCAACGCCCAAGTAAAGATTATAGTATTAATATTAATGCACGACCCAAAATATGGAAGCTAATGTAATGTTTTTCAGATCATTTAAAGGCAGCTAGGTGATAATGCTTTCTACGAAGCTAAAAACAATGAACCTTAATTTATATAATAACCAAAGTATCTCTCCAAACGGGCCAATCAGTATTAAAGATCGTATATATTTTATACTTTATATTACAATAGCTTTGATCAGAGCGCTGTCGTGTTTTCATTTTATAAAGAAACCCAAATGAGATTATCATTAACCCCTTAAAAAGTATTGCCTTCCAAGGGATGGTGAAATAAAAGCAGTATTTATGTTTTCACGACGAGACCAAACGTAAATATTACATAGGCAATGTTGCCAGGCACTTATCCCCCTGGTTTTTAGTCTGCTGCCTTTTTAATTTTTATATACGGTAAAATTCCGCGAAGCTTTTTTTGGTGTCGAAACGTTAATCCTATGGAGGGTATGTTTATGAACATTTTGCTTAATTACTCGGCCCCTGTTTGACGCAAATTTCCCTGATTTCCCTGAATTTTACTAAAAATTCGAAATTTCCCTGATTTCCCTGAATTTTACTAAAAATTCGAAATTTCCCTGATTTCCCTGAATTTTACTAAAAATTCGAAATTTCCCTGATTTCCCTGAATTTTACTAAAAATTCGAAATTTCCCTGATTTCCCTGAATTTTACTAAAAATTCGAAATTTCCCTGATTTCCCTGAATTTTACTAAAAATTCGAAATTTCCCTGATTTCCCTGAATTTTACTAAAAATTCGAAATTTCCCTGAATTTTACTAAAAATTCGAAATTTCCCTGAATTTTACTAAAAATTCGAAATTTCCCTGAATTTTACTAAAAATTCGAAATTTCCCTGAATTTTACTAAAAATTCGAAATTTCCCTGATTTCCCTGAATTTTACTAAAAATTCGAAATTTCCCTGATTTCCCTGAATTTTACTAAAAATTCGAAATTTCCCTGAATTTTACTAAAAATTCGAAATTTCCCTGAATTTTCCCTGAGGTTTTCGTCAACTAGTTATTTCCCTGATTTTTCCAGGTTTTCCAGGTTTGTATGAACCTTGCATACTCTAGTAAACTAATATTATTTAACCACCACTTTGAAAAAACATTTGAAATGCAGCAACTAATTTCTAAATTTGGATACACGTTTTAAAAATTCTCTACATCACATTTATTTCAATAAAATCTACCGCAATATTGGAAATTTGTTGCCGATAATATACGTGTAAATTAAATCGTTGCAACGAGGCAATTGGCGCAATTTCAAATAGATATAGTTGAAGAACTCCGAAAGAGATGATAAGTGAATAAAGATAAATTTAACTCGCGTCGTCTGCTAGACTTTTGATTAGTACTTTTATGCTAAACAAAAACCATTCTCTTCTCGTTCAAGTTTCTTACAGATTTTGATTCAAAGGTTAGGAGCATACTAATAAACCACAATTTCAATCTCCCTTTAAGCGTGTAACTGAACTACCTCTCTATAAAATAAAGAACGATAGGTCAACACAGTAGTTTAGCGACGAAGATGTAATTGGCACTGGCATCATGAAGTCGTTTCTGATAAGAATGGGATATCAATAAAGAGTGACGCCCGATGGGTGGTTTTTCGTTACCTATCTTACAACATCCTTATTAGAGTTAATTTCTATTCGTCATTAAATATTTTATCGAAGACACGCTTGACCGAATTTGTCGAAGTTTATAATCTAAATAAGCTGCTTTCGTAAAACGCCTGCATGCCTGTGTGTGTTTGTGGTGTTATGTTGTAATATTATACGATACCCTGAGGAATGGATTAACTTTTAGTACCTTCTAACTTCAATGACCGAAATATTTTACATCGCGCTTTTAGATAACACCGGCAATGAAAGACGTCTTATATGGGGTCTTTCCGAAAGGGCTATTAAGAAATTAATGGACAATTTTGAGTCTAAAATTTTCTCTGACTTTTTGCCCTAAGAGACACCTTTAATTAAATTAAGAAAATGAAAGACAATTATTTCCAATTGCCATAAAACACTCTAAACACAACTGTGGTCAAAATGTCATATAACATTTTCGACTCAAAATCGCTTGAAGTAAATCTCCCTTAATTTCTGAGCTTTTTGAGAAACATCCTGTATAATATCAGGGATAGATTTAATTTTAGAAGTAGGAATGGAGAACGGTTAGTATTTTCTTCAGTCCGACTCATAGACCACCCAATATAGAGCCCCTACCTCCAACACGTAACGAAAAGTTTAAATTATCTTATTGGCTCATTTAAACCACGTTTTGATGACGTTGCTGATGGGGACGGCGAAAAATACGTAGTTCCTTTTTACTTCTGTCGCTATGACCCGCCTCTTCTTAAGTTCTTTCATACCCCCCACGTCCCGAGGAAGGGGTTCCGGGACTTTGACGAGCGCCCAGATTACTCTGTTCTCCATTCCTACTTATAAAATTAAATCTATCCCTGATAATATTAAAGAAGATACGAATAATTCGGTTTAAGCCTCGTCGTTAAGCAGACAACTTTTTAGAGTGGCCAATTACAGCCTCAACACAACATTACGTCATTATCCGCTTCATTGAGAGACCTTATTTTCTCATAACTTCTATAATATTGTAGATGGATACGTGGTTCTTATTGGTTCTAATTTGAAATATTCATTATTTTAAATGTTCTTTCGAATACAACAAAAAGAAAGAAATATTATTCAATTTTCATTATTTTAAAACACAGAATACAAATGAAAAACAGTGAAAAAGAAAGTCATTATTAGCACGAGGTCAATTAACTGAGAGAATCGTTAAGTCTAGCTTATGGCTTTGTCAGCCAAAATTAAAGCCCTTTTTGTTTTACGATCAGATGTTACACAATAATTCAAAAGCTTTTCGACCACCTTACTAGCAAATTTATTAAATTCAAACATATTAACATTTTAAATTTAGACCCCACATGCATTAAACATAATATTTGCTTTAGAATTTCAAATAATGTCCCGCCTTGATGTCTACAGTCATCAATGTCAATCATTTTTCTCGTTCCAGAACTTCCATTAACAATAAGGTAAACCCAGGTAAACCAGTTTCAAAGGGACATAATGAACATAGTAAAAGAAATACCTAAATTTATGACCTAGGGTGGTTTTTTTTTAAGTAAGCAAAACATACAGTTTTGAGAAACTTTGTGAAAAACACGTACGAAACCTTGTAGCGTCTAAAATGTTTTGCATTTTAATTTAGTTTAGTCATAACCTACACTTCGTAATGCTAGAGACTTGATGAGAGCTAGTTCGAGAACGACGCCAGAATTGACTACACTCTGTTTTGCAGTCCACTTTCCTATTTAGTCTGTACTAAGCCTTTGACAGCGCCTCACCAGGCGTCGCTTTACGAGAATCTATGACGTTTCACCTATGTCATTTCATGACAAACTTTTATGAACTTATGGTTTAGTTTGACTGGACGAGAGATAGGCTTAACTTCAAACACATGGTATATTTAAAAAGCATAGGTGATTTTTCCCGCGAAACTTAAGGATCTGTGTCTTCATACACGTTTTTTTTTTTGGTCAATTTCAAACTACGTAATATTATGAGAACAATACTTAAATAATAAATGTAAAAACACGACACCCGGGGCCGGTACCCGGTATGCCTAACGTTCCCCCCTCTCTTCTATCTCTCTGCAAAGTGATTCTTACTCCCCCCCCTCCCAAGAAAAAAAACTCGGTTCTAAGTTCTTCGTGTCGACTCATAAGACTGGTAATTTCGGCGAGGCCAAGAAAGACTATTCATTATCATGGGTGGAAAGATGGACAGTTCAGTCTATCTTTAGGGGTCAAATGTAGATTAGCTTTAAGCTATCAAATGCCCCCCAAAAAATAACTTACACGTTTAGCGGTACTATTGGGGTACGTTAATGCAAAAACACTGAATTATGGAGCGTACCTTAACGTGGATCTATTAGAATTATAAGTTAAGAATTAGCATAAGAAATTGTAGCATAATTTTTTTCCCGTCAAAATCTTTTATCAAAGTAACGAAAAACTAATAATGAAACTGAACAAGAAATAATTTTATAATATTAAACCATTAAGGGCTTTCGGTAGAATTTAAAATTTTTAGAAATTCTTAAATATTTTTGAATTTAATAACTTACAAACATGCACGATACCATAAACTAGTAATATAATACATTATTTTCAGACTAAGAAGGTTGATACCATTTACACCAGGAGACCAGGCTACTTGTCAGAAAAAGTGCAGTACCAAGTAGCCTCGCCTCTTGGTGTAAATGGTATCAATCCTCCTAGTCTGAGAACGATGTATAACCTCTCTTACCAAAATACACCAATTTACCTGAATTTGGTCTCGTCCAGAAGGACTTATTTTTCGATTTTCAAAATTACAGTAATTTCAACTGGTCAAGAATATATCTTTATATATTTACTTCGTGTAAATTTACTTTTTGCGGAACTGCAAAGAGCTGGCAATAGTCGACGTAATGATCCGATGAATGCCAGTACGAATATGTATACCGTTAACCATCTCCAAAATACAGTACAGATGAGTGTAAGTAAGCGTATAAAACAAGTTTGTACGTAAATGCACGATTAGAGGCTTTGCTTGTACTAAACCTTGGCGTTGCGTACCAATCCAAAGTAAGTAAGAAAAAAAATATTTTGAAGGCATTTCTCTATCCAGAAACGTGAGCTTATTTTTAGAAGATGACCCTAGTGTGTCCCAAAGAATCTTGGTAATTTTTCAGCAGGAGTTACTACTTCAGTTTAACTTGCCAATGGGATTTTTTCAAAAGAACTCATTTAGAAGCGACGAACCTTTACTTTGGAATAACCTTAACAAGGAAATTGTGTCTGGCAAGCCTGGTTTCATGGCATCGTTGCCGTTGGAGGAGAGAACACCGTTATTTGCCACACTTCGTTTTATCATCATCAAGCGAGAAAAACGAGCCAGAAGATTGGACACTCGGCACACACGCAAAAATGCGAGAAACATAAGAGAAACTCCCCCCATCACAAAGAATATATTTCAAGCTATATTTTTTTGTGGATTTATGGATTCCCTGATGAGGAGTCGTAAAGTCAGAATACACGAGCGAAGGGTCAAGAAAACCCGAGGTCAAATCATTTCGAGAAGAAATTTCTTAGACGCTTCCGAAGGACAATGGGGCCTATTTTCAAGGAAACTTTAGAATTTAGGGCACAAGAACAAATTGTTGTTATCCGCGTCTATTAAATGGTTTTTAGTAACAAGATAGCGTAAGTTTATGAGATATGTTTTGTAAGTTTGACAACATTGGTTACTAAAGGCTGGATGGTTGGTGAAATGTCAGATTCTTAAGGCCCCAATAAGTTAACTTAATTGTTCTTATTTTCTTTAATGTTGTAGACACAAAGGCACATTGTTACAGCTTGAATTATTCCTATTTTAAATGTTTTTACGAATGAAAAGAGAAACATTCTGGCATGAACCTTTCATTTGAGGGTGAAAAGGCAAAATCAAGTGATTTTTTTATCGATTCTTCTACGAATTATAAGACCAATCTGCATAGTGAAACATCCAGGAAATATACCTCCGAATTATTTTAAAATTCAAACTAGTTTGAGGAGATTTCATGGATAATTTGAAAGTTGCACCTCCGACCAATGACGTAAGGCTCCATATCTCGCGCCACAATTGTTCCATTTCGCGCAATTTTTATCAAATTTCAGGCTAAATTTCATTTGATATTGAGCGTGCCACGAGAATTTGGTTAACAAGAAGGCATTGCGTTACGCAATTGGTCGAAGGTGCAAATTTCAACTTATCCATGAAGTTTCAAACTAATTTGAATTTTAAAATCACTCGGAGGTTATTTCCTGGAGGCTGGATGTTTAACTATTTAGTCTGTACTAAGCCTTTGACAGCGCCTCACCAGGTAGGTGTCACTTTACGAGAATCTATAGCCAACGTCACTTCGTGACAAGCTCTCAGTAACTAGTGACAAACTAATGGAACATATCTTATGCACTTATGATATTAGTATAACGAACACTATAATTCTTGTCCTTTTTCAGTAATTTTCATGCAAAATTATTCAAGCTGCAAGATTCAAATTCAAATTCCAATTTCAGCAAATTTTAATCTAAGAAAAAAAAAACTGCATGCGATAAGTTTTATTTGTCTTTAAGATAGCTATATTTAAGATGAACGCAAAACCAAAAAAAAATATTTTTAGCAGAAGGCTAAGCAGAAAGAGAAAAATAAAAAACAGCATCACATTATACGCGTCAGTAATTTCCCGGATAAAGTGTGTAAAAAAAGGTTTTTCGACCCTTAAAATATATTTATTTTTTTTTCTCGAAATATAACAAGGCATCGCCATGCACAATCGTCGAATCGTGTAGTAGTTTCTGTATAATGATAGAAATCGGAAGAAATTCTTTATTTCTCACGACTGAGAGAGATGAGCACCCAACAATAGGGAAAAAAACAAAAATTAAAAATGTATTTTGAATTTATAAGAATGGAATATTTCCTTTCACTGTCGATTATATCGTAAACGAACTGTATCATTTCACAAAAAAAATAGAATAAAACAGTCAAGTAGTTTTTTTTAAAAAGAAAGATAAGTTTTTGAAAGGATAAGATCGACTAGATTAGCTTTTGTTCGTTCAAATCGTCGATCGTGAAATGGCCATCCCTTTTGGTTTCATGATCAACGAATTAGGCTTAAAGGGGTTACACTCTGAAGACCAAATTACTTTCCATCTTTTCCGTTTGAAATTAGTTAGGTTCATGAGACAAGTTCCATAAGTTTGTCACTGGTTACAAACTGGAGCTTGTCATAAAGTGACGTAGGTCATAGATTCTCTGGTGAGCCGCTGTCAAAGGCTTCATACTACAGACTAAATAGGAAGATGGACTGCAAAATTAACCGAGTGTAGTCAATTCTCGCTTGTCGTTCTGGAACTAGCTCGAGCTGTAAGTCTCTAGAATTGTGACGCCTGGTGAGTCGCTGTCAAAGGCTTAGTACAGACTATATGGGAGGATGGACCGGGATGGACTGCAAAACCAGGTGTAGTCAATAGCTTGTCGTTCTCGAACTAGCTCTCAGTAAGTCTCTAGCATTACGAAGTATAGGAAGTGTCATACTTATGGAACATACCTTATAAACCTATGATTTTACATATTAGATATCTAGAATATTAATATCCAATTTTTGTTACAATCATAACTTGTAAGGCAAAAAGTCATAGAAAAATTTCGACTTTAATCGCATATAGAACCACTATACTTCGATCCTACCACTCTTTTAAAATCATCCTGTATATCACATATTGACCAGTGACATTAAATATTACATTTCCGTAATTTGTCAAATTTCGGAGCGTGAAATAATCAAGCGATCAAACACATCTAATCAATAACA
The DNA here is from genome assembly GCF_054372755.1 of Phalangium opilio. NCBI lineage: Eukaryota > Metazoa > Arthropoda > Arachnida > Opiliones > Phalangiidae > Phalangium > Phalangium opilio. The sequence continues at coordinate 9,216,049 of NW_028324151.1, forward strand.
TTATATAATTAATGCAAACATAAATCTGTTAAAAACATTTCTAATGTATCCCAAACAAATTAAAAACACTCTGCAGCACATGTAAATGAATTCCCCCTTAAATTGCATGAACAGTTTCTCGCTATGTAACTTTGTCCGTGGTTCAGTGATTACCACAATAAAGTATTTCGTCAAAACTTTGTCACCCTACGTATTTACCGGCGCTTTAACAAGGACAATTCGAATCCTTTAATATATTAATAAAAAATAATAAAATAAAATTTGTGACAACCTCGCGTATCTAATAAGTACTTCTTTAGTCCCTAAGGGGAAGTTATGTCGAAAGTGACTGGGATCAAGGGTCAAGGAGGTTTCCGAGATGGGAGAGAGCGAGAGACCTGCCCCCGTTTTAAATCTCATTTATCTTTATTTCGTACCTTTCATTAAATCGCGGAAAAGAAAAACGGGGTTTGAAGAAAAAGTTTTTATATCGTTATTATTATAAAGAAGCGGAAACGGTCACGCTCGACTTATCACAGACATTTGTCTTTTTAATAATTTTTTTAAAAAACAAAAAAAAAAAATGAAACAAAAATATATGAGCTTCCAAGGTTTTAACGCAATTTAAATTTACGAGCGGTTGGGTTTCGCAGTAATTATAATTTAAGACGTTTAATTAGAAATGGGTGCCTTTAGGCGCAACTAGATTGGTTGGGCTGGCTGCGGCTACAGATCCTTACAGGAAATACATTCGTTTTGATTTTGATTTTATATAATTTCATAATTATTCCTATTTCCTAAATTTCAAATTGAACCCGATCGAGAATTTCACGGAATTAACCATTGAATTTATTGGCTTCACACTGATAAGCAATTAATGGAATAGTAGAGTTTTATTTAGATTGCAAGTAGAAGTTTTGGTAGTTTTAATTAAATACTTGAGATGCGAAAAATAAACCTTAAAGGGCCAAGGCCCAATCAGAGAGTAAAATCTTGGGTTCCCTTCGGTCGTCGTCTCGTTAATTTCGTTAACCGTTTCGGTCGCGTTTGCACGTTCATTTCCATGTTCAGACGTGATAGCAGAAGACTTAAAACAAGTCACATGATATAATTGCGATTTTTGAGCCAAGACTTTCAAGAAATTTCGGTGTAACCAGGAGCAGATGACAAAGGAGTCTCGGACGCTAACCTCCATGACTCCTTTGTCAAGTCATCTTAAGAGGGAAAGACATTGGGTAAAACTTTGCCTTCCATCTCGGTGTTTGGCGCCTGCGCTGTAGTCTCCAAGTATCATGAGAGTGCGCAGAGACAGCAATGTATCAACCCCCTTGTATGTCCCTATACTAAGGGTTACCTACCCCTTTTTTAGAACGAAAAGGTCTATATCCGAGTAGACCATTTCGATGTAACTAAGAGGGCAAGACACGGGGAAAACACTGTCTACCAAATCAGTCAACCGACGGGCTCTGTTACTATTTCAGTGTTCGAATGCGTAAAAGATTCGCGGGTATAGTCCGAAAATTTTCAGTTTCGAGATGACACCATCTCGTTAGCCATTTCCTTTAGTCATAGGTCACTTGATCATGCCCAACTGACGCATGATGGAGTAAGCTATGCATTAGCAAATGTTATATGAACGGTTTTATTCTTGGCGGTGTTTGTTATTTTCGATTGACCTTTTCGACGTAAAAACTCAGTTTCGGGACATACAACGGGGTTGATACATTGCCGTCTCTGCGCACAATCTCCGGATACAAAAAGACTTCAGTGCAAGCCCCAAAAAGATAAGGTTATGACTGGTCAAAAAGTCTGAAACACATCGTGTTAAATTAGTGCTGAATAGGCATTTCTTAAAGAAAGGCAATGCGGTAGGGAATTTAAGATTTTGTTAATGGTTCTATGTTTATATTTCAGGTTTTAGTGTATTCCTAAACGTGCAGAGAAATTAACTTTTCTTTAGAGTACTGTACCATTTATTTTCGTTCTCTAAAAAGGATAGCACTTTTCTAAAACAAATATTAAAACGCTTGCTTTTGTTCATTGTTCACCCAAAACACGCTAATAAAAGGGGAAAAAAATCACTATCGCGCATGCCATGTTCAAAGAGAATATAGATGAACACGTGATACAAACAAATAAATAAATAAATATGTAAATTTAACCTAATTTTAAAATTAATATCCTCATTCGATACAACACTTAACCATAAGTTCATAATAAGTTTGTCACTGGTTACAAACTGGAGCTTGTCATGTAGTGACATAGGTTAAACGTCTTAGATTCTCGTAAAGCGACGCCTGGTGAGACGCTGTCAAAGGCTTAGTACAGACTAAATAGGAAGATGGACTGCAAAATTAGCCGAGTGTAGTCAATTTTCTTCTAGCTCGAGCTGTAAGTCTCTAGCATTACGAAGTATAGATACTTATGTAACATATCTTATAAACTTAATGACTCAACTAAACCCAAGCCCTTTTTAACATAAAAATTAACACCAAAATCCTAACGCGATTCGCAAATTTATCAAATATAACTTGGCCGTGATTTGAGGTGAAAAAATGCAGAAAAACATCATTAGTACAAAAATTAAGACGAGTAGAGACCGGTTCTCGATCCGGAGATAATCTCTTTTTGAACGAATAATTAACATTTTATTACGGGAAGAAATATGATAGAAATGGGAGGGGGAAAAATATTTTTGTTAGGAATTACAAATCAAGAAATCGACCTTCCTCAGTTAAGTTAGCATAGCCATAAAAACATGATTTTTTTTCTCCAGGTATACCAACCATAAGCATGACGAGTGGCCCCGCGTACTTACACCGTTCTATGTCTGACAGACGGCCGATCGGATCATTCACCTTAAAATAAAATATATATATATTTCCCCTTGAGTCTCATCTTCTTTAGTGGTGAAATGATATATTTTAAACGCTATGGCTTATGGTGCTTTATTATTTCAATACCGGCTTTTCTCCTATAGCTTCGAGACCAGTTCTATCAGTTTTATAAACTTTCAAGTTCAGACGAAAGGTTAAAAGTATGGGAGACTGGATAAATTCGAGGAAAATAAGATATTACCTGATATTACTAAACAACAAGTTTTGAAAATATAAAATTTCTTAAGTGATATTTTAAAAGAAAATTGAAAGAAATGATGGCAATATTTTAGATTGAATCTTGACCTTTTGCGTTCCAACAGTAAATATTTCGGGCCGCGTTCGAATTGCTACCATCATAAGTTTATTAGAAATGTTCCATAAGTATGACACTAAATATACTTCGTAATGCTATTGACTTACTGAGAGCTAGTTCGAGAACGACGCGAGAATTGACTACACTCGGTTTTGCAGAAATTGCAGTCCATCTAGGCCCTATTTAGTCTGTACTTAAGCCTTTGACAGCGCCTCACCAGGCGTCTCCTTACGAGAATCTATGACGTTTAACCTGCGTCACTTCATGACAAGCTCTCAGTAACGAGTGACAAACTTATCGAACATATTTTATGAATATATGCTACCAAGACCTGACTGACTGATAATGTTCAGCCCAAACCGCTTAATCTAGTAGGCCTAAATTTTGCAGATACGTTAGGTCTTGAATAGTAGATACACAATATTTTGTCCTAAGGGCCAAGTTATGTTCTAATTAATAATAATAAAATTAGAATTGTCTTTCAGTTTCTTTAATCTTAATTAAATTTAATGTGTCATCCATTAATCAACTTGTAAACGGTGGTCCTTAGGGCAAAATTTCATACAACATTTTGAACTCAAAATGGCCCATAGAGCCTTCTGTACTTTTGTGCTACAACCCTTTTTGGAAAACCCTGCAGACTATTATGATAATGGTCGAAAACGCCGCCATCTTGTAAAATGGCGGTGCAAAAAGTAACAAAAACTGCACAGTTCAACGCCCATCCCAAACGTTTAAGTGACGAGCATTGATACGAGATAACTTCAATCTTCATGGTTTGATAAATAAGTAGCAAAAAGAGTGAAATGCAATTTCCCACCAAAGTACTAATATTTTTATCCATTCTTGATGATGCGTGTAGCTATATTAACTTATAACGATATAATTATCGAATGACCCGATTGTCGAACTTGTAACCTTGAAAAATAATTAAGTCCTAATTAAGGCTTATATTTTAATTTTGCGAGATAATTGAAGGTCGGGATTTTTGGGTGGACGCGTTCCAATTTTAAGGCGTTTCAATATCGCGAAAGTAGAACAAAACCAACTGGTTCTAATTACAATTCATCGTTAAGTCTAATTCAGGTCTATAAAATTCCGAGAACTTTAGACTAGTTCTGACACCGTGTAATTAGGTGTACTTTCAAGCCAACTATAATTACAAATGAAAAAATGCCGCCAATTTCGTAATTAAATAGAGAATAAAAACCAAATTATCACGGTGTAAAGCGTAACTTAAAAACAAATACCATGAAGTTTTCTCATATTTAAGTTTCCTCTTCCTTAAATAAATTAAGTTAATCTCATTAAAGGACAAATTTCAGGAAATAAAATTACGTTTTTTGGTAACCATGAATTTGGCAGAAACCAAAAAATGGCCCATCATTAAAAAGAAAATATTAAAATAAAATATAATATTAAAGTTTTATGAAATTTTTAATTATTATTTGAAAACAAACTTCACAATTTAAAAATCTTTCGTGTACTAAAAAATCTTTAATTTTTTAAACTAAGTTTCCCGAAGACTTTAATGAGTTTTGAAAGATTCATACTTAGTTTAAATAGGTTGATTTTGACAGGGTTCGAAAAAAAAACCGAGTATTATTTAAAAAAAAAACCATAATCACTGGGTTTTATTGAATTTTTCTGGCTTTTATTGGGCTTTTATATTTAGCAGTTGCGTGAATTGTAGTAATTGTCATTTAAAAGTAACTGCTAATATTGAAAAATATTATGAAATAACACTTTTGAATTTGAAACAAAAAAGTATTATTAAATAACTATTTTGAAGTTGAAACAATAAATAAAAAGAAATTATTTTATCATTTAATTTCATCAAAATTGAAAACTTTAGTGATTGGTTTTATAAGTGGGTTCTTTGGTGGGTAAAAGTAAACCCAATGAAACCCTTGGGTTTTCTTGGATTTGAACTGGGGGTTTTGATGCTTTGGGTCCTTTATTAAGAGAAAAAATATCAGGTTAGAAATTTTCATTTAAATTCAAAAGAGCGTATTATATAATGAATATTTCAAAATGGAACTGCAGTATTAAAGAAGATCCGAGGAGTTACCGTTTTCATTCAACAGCCTACGCGTAAGGCGTAGCTTGTCAAGAAATTGGAAACAATAGCCCTATGACGTCAACTGCTTCGCAGGGATACCGAATACCTAACAGGCTATAACATTCCTAGAAAGTTATTTAATATTGTAGATGGACACAAGCTCCATTTGAAATTTTCATTATTTTACACTTTTTAAAATAAAAACCGAAAATTACAGCCTAGAATTTTCCTTCAAAGCTTTTAGCTCTATTATATAAGAACAAAGAAAATATAACGGAAATGATTGAACTAACAGAACTCAAATTTCGAAGTACAGAATCTCAGGTAACCAAAACGCGTTCTTACATATGATATATGATATTTGTCCATATCGCAATGGCATAACGGACCAAATCGAATTTTTAAACTAACTGTATGACTACTCGGTCGATTTAACGTCCCCCGGGAATTGATATTTAACGTACTGTAGTAATGTAAAAGAAAGTAAAATTTTCACAAATTCCTTAACTCAAAATTAATCAAAACGGATAACAACACCAGACCCTGTAATTAACTTCCGAGTAAAACTTTCTAAAGGAAAAAAATATATCTATATATTTTAAAAAGACATTAATGATTATTCGCTTCATAGAATGTCCAAATATCGACAATTTTAAAGCATGAAGGGAAGGGTTTGTCACGACCATATAGAATAACGATCGCCCAGAACGATGATGATAAACCGGTTAATGAAGACGTTCGAAGCAAAATGATTTTTAATTGGAATCTAAGAGACAGTAAGTTTCCTGACACTGCGTTTAATTTTTCATTCGTTTAATACCTTCATGAATATCCAGTGGTCATCGTAAAGTTTCAGATTTCAATCGATCGTTTTAAATAAGTTTGATTTATACTGCACTTTCGGAGTAAATGCTATACCATACAATTTTAATTCCATTTGCTATAGTTAAATTTGTGCTTCAATTAAATGGAGTGTTCAATAAAGAATTAATTTTGCTTCAACAGCGTACACAAACGAATCTAAAAATGAATAAAACAATTGCCAACTGCAGAATTGTAAAGCAAAACGACATAAGTATCGTTTTCAGTACTTAATTAGAACATGTATCTTGAATTAGGGCCAAGTACTGTCACTTTTAAAACTTATAGTTGCGTACAATATACATACCTACATAAGTTTATAAGATATGTTACATAAGTATGACACTACCTATGCTTCGTAATGCTAGAGACTTAGAGCTCGAGCTAGTTCGAGAACGACAAGCCAGAATTGTAGTCCTATACACTCGGTTAATTTTTCAGTCCATCTTAATCCTATTTATTCTGTACTAAACCTTTGACAGCGTCTCACCAGGCGTCGCTTTACCATAATCTATGACGTACGTTTCACCGTCACTTCATGACAAGCTCTCAGTAACCAGTGACAAACTTATGGTACTGTACATATCTTATGAACTTATGTAAATATAAAGTGCAAAATAGGCCTCTAGCATAATACTTCCAAAGTTAAATAGTTTTATTGGCTTCTAATTGTAAATTCCATTAACTCTGAGAAAAAATAATGACACCTTGCTAAGACCAAAACGCGAAGAGATGTTCACCAATATCAATCATTCAAGAAACAATTAAGAAACATTCATTACAGACAACGTACAATTGTCTTAAAGACATTTATAATTTAACTGAAGTACAATTCAATTCAATTCTTATGGAAGAATTGAATAAACTCTTGGAAAATATACAAGAATAATAAACCTCTATCTCACTCCCTTTTACGTGAGACAGGAAGTAGAAAACTTTAATTTCCACTCTTCCAGAAATAACTCAGAGGGAATTGGTAATAATTAGTGGCCCTGGCGCCATATGGAAAGAAATTAATATTAAAAATATTTCCAAGGTGAGAAAAATTCGAAAATCGTTGGAGCGTCGAAACAGTGTCATATCATTATCTCATTAACCACTTAGCCAAAAACTATTTTTATAAATTTTATTTTTCTCTGTTGTAACAATGAAACTATAATATAAGGAAATGATCAGTTTGTAAGATTTATAGAGGTTCCGTTCTTAATATGAAATGCGAAGAAATTAAGTTACGAGCTAAAAATAGTTCGATAGAGGTTTTAGTTAGCTTGTTAAAGTGAGAGTTATGATTTTTCAATTTTATACTTACAGGAAAGTATAAGTTAGGTTTAAATCGTTAATTTAATAAGCAGTTGTTAACAATGTTTAATATATGTTGAAATTGTTGAAGGGAAAACTTGCGAAATCCTTCACGATTTATGTGAATTATTTTTTATTTAAAATAAAAATAAAAATAAAATACTTAGTTGTTTTTGGCACAAGAATACATATTGACAACTGTTCAATTTATGGTTATGAGCCCTTGATAGGCCAGCTAAGGAACGTTTATTTTTAGGGCTGTTTTAACATGCAATTATGCATCACAACCTTGTAATGCTAAATAACTGATTTTGTGATACGTTAATTAAACTGCACCTTGAAATTAAAAACATATGGCCCAACGAAGGCAACTGTAACAATTTGTCCTGCTTGACTTCAGTTTTTCCAAATGTCTGAAATTTCTTCGTACTCTGGGACACGTTTGAACAGTAATTAATATGTATGAAAAGCATCTTATGAACATTTTTTAGCATTTAGGAGAGTGACGTCATGGTTTATCGAAGTTTTTTTGTTAAGAGCATCGGATTGGTGACTTTGAACTTTATTTTAGTTTTAATTTTAACACCCTATTTTTTACTCATTAAAAAGTCTTGATTTCCTTAAAATATATTCACCATTGGGTAGCTCATTAACAATTAAAATTAAAAGTTTTGATTATGTGGCCCAGAAAACCATGTTGATTGGTGAAACAAGAGCGTTCAGCAATTACTGACGTCATCGGGATCGTTTATCCCAAAAAATATTTTACTGAACATACTCATAGATAATTGCAATTATTAATAGGAAAAATTTCGTAAATTAATAAATTATTGTTATTCCATCATAGCCCGATTATGGATTAAGTGTAATCTCTGCCAAGGGTAAGGCCAAGAAGTTATATCTAGTATCTCTGAGATACTGATATAACTTCTTGGTAAGGCTTTCAAATACCACGTCTAATCCCTTTGCTACAGTTAAAAGGTTCTGTTACTAACCCCTCGGTCGATTTTGTAAAATAAATTCATATTTATTTGTACTCATAAACCAATAAAATTCAGTTTTATCAAAAATTCTTCTGTATACCAGATTTCAAATCTCAGTAAAGTAAACCCAAAAAAGGAAGGATTTTTCCCATAAGGCGAAGAAGTCAGTCGATTGACTCGATTTGCTCAAATGGACAGAATCTAATTTTACATTCATTGACGCATTATGTTTTATTTTTTTCAAGTTAGGATAAAGGTACAATATTTGTAGTAAAAATTCGTATGCCAAATTGTCTGTAGATAATTTTTTTCCTTGGATATCTATTGTTACAATCTCATACTACGTGGTATAGACGGGTAGGCGGTAAACGCATGGTCACCAGGCCTTGAAGGTCTCTGATGACAGATTTTTTTTCTGTGTGTGTGTGTGTCTTAAAAAAATCGACAAATTTTTCCTTCCCACGAAAATTCAACACAAGAAAAAATTTATTGTACTTTGTAGGAAAATTGTGTGTTTTTGGGGTTTAGTTTAGTAAAGCTATATTAAGGAATTTATACCGTATTTATAATAAATAATATAAATTTTAATTTTATATGTACATTCTGACATAAGTTAATAAGATATGTTCCATAAGTTTGTCACTGGTTACAAACAGGAGCTTGTCATGAAGTGATTGAGGTAGGTCATAGATTTGAGGTAAACCGACGCCTGGTGAGGCGCTGTCAAAGGCTTAGTACACAGTTAGACCAGGGATAGATTTAATTTTAGAAGTAGGAATGGAGAACGGTTAGTATTTACTTCAGTCCGACTCATAGCCCAGTATAGAGCCCCTCCCTTCAACACGCAACGAAAACTTTAAATCATCTTATTGCTCACTTAAACTACGTTTTGATGACGTTGCTGACGGGGACGGCGAAAAATACGTAATCCCTTTTTACCTCTGTCGCTATGACCCGCCTCTTTCATTCCCCTCCGTCCCGTGGAAGGGGATCCGGGACTTTGACGCGCGCCCAGATTACTCTGTTCTCCATTCCTACTTCTAAAATTAAATCTATCCCTGGTCAGACTAAATCGGAATATGGACTGCAAAATTAACCGAGTGTAGTAGTCCTCGAAGTAGCTTTCAGAAAGTCTCTATTATACTTATGGAACATATCTCATAAACTTATGATTCTGGTTATATAAAACCATGCTAAAATTAGAATTGCAAATCGAGTGAATCCTCGCGGTGCTAAACCATTTCTTTTTTATAAACACTAAAATTAAACAGGAATAAATTTTGTCTTAGTACAGAAACTACGGGTGGTACCGATTGAAAAATATCTCGAAATTCCACGAGCGCGCGCGCCTACCTAATTTACGAAGGTTTGGGTCAAAGGGTTCAAAACACGGCGAAAAGAGAATGCCAAATAAAATTTATTTTCAAGGTTTTTTTTTTTATTTTTTTAATTGCTTATTTCTTGATTCTCATATCTTCTTCAAACATTAAAGGGAGGGTGAATGATTGAGTTCATCTCAGGGTTACAGTTTAATGTTTGTAAAATGTGTTATATAAGTATGAAGCTTTCTATATTTTGCAAATGGTACAGTTTTAATGAAAGCTAGTTGAAGAATGACGGGATAATTTTTGCACTTAATATCATTACTATCATAAGTTAATAAGATATGTTCCATAAGTATGACACTACCTATACTTCGTTATGCTATCTGAGACTTACTGAGAGCTAGTTCGAGAACGACAAGCGAGAATTAACTACACTCGGTTTTGGAGGACTTCCATCTTCCTATTTAGTCTGTACTAAGCCTTTAGCAGCGAATCATCAGGCGTCGCTTTACGAGAATATATGGCGTTACATCTACGTCACTTCATGACAAGCTCTCAGTAACCAGTGACAAACTTATGGAACATATCTTATGAACTTATGGTATTATGCAAGTCTTTTACTGGGATTTACAAGCACCTATGACGTTTGATCTACGTTAACCAGTGTCAAACTGATTTGAACGCATCTTATGCTTATACTTAATTGTACCAAAGAGCAAGGACAAGTGCGGCCTGTGTATTGGTTTATCTGCAAGTAATTAATTTAATGATCTATTAAAGACCAAGTTTAAGCCGTGTATAAATACTTTAGGTGGCCCGAAATATACCATAAATTAACAATGTCCTTTATTAGAGTTAGCTTAAAGGCGGCGGCTAACTTAAGAAAAACCCGTTGGCATCTGCCGAAGGTTTAGAAAAACTTCGTCATTCATTGGTCTATTTGACATCACGTGCGATGAGTCTGTAAGATTATGTCAGAGGCCCAAGGAACTAAACTTGCGAAACGGATGTTTCCTTTTCTTACCAAAAAACCAAAATAGACTTAAATTTTGGGGGCTTTAGAAAGATAACAGACAGAGGAGGGACTCTCTTTAATCGGCAGTTGGGGCTCAAAATATGGATTAAAAGGGCGATCCTAAGTTCCAGCTGTATACAGAGTGTTCCATAAAGGGTGGTACAGTAGAATCTATGGGAAATATCAAGTCGAAAATGTTATATGACATTTTCATTTGCCATAAGGTTCACAGTTTACAAGTTAAAATTGTAGTGTTTTGTTGATGACCCCTTAAATTTGAGTAAGAAAATGAAAGACAATGCTAATGTAATTAAGGGGTCTTCGCTAAAGGACTCTAATCAAACGGTAAAGCAGACATTTAACATAGAACATTTCCGACTCAATGCACTTTAACAAAAGTATATAGTTATAAAAACAAAAAGTACACTGAAACTTGGTCGCGCCGTGTAATATGAGAAGCCCAGAATAGTGTCGACCCCCTCAGCGTATGAATACCTTCTCGACCGTGGCACGTAAGGGAACAAGCGGTGAATAGGCTCATAAAGTAGAAGATGCTAGCTCTAGTACCCAAAATTAACGTTTGAATCACCAGCATCATGTACTACTTTCTGTAAACCTATGACGTCAAGAAGCTCTACTCTGATTGGTTAATTCGTGTAGAGGGTTGAGCGGAGGGTAGTTTGCTTCTCAGTTTACATGTCGTTTAGAGCCAAAGTCAGGAAATTGTTAATGAAGTGCACTTTTGTTTTTATATCTATATACTTTTGAGTGTACTTCGAATCTATCACCCTGTTTACATATTTTAACCCGTTAAAATGATATCATAAACCAACTCAACAGTCCGCAAAATCCTTTTAGAAATATGCTTTAGACCTACTACACCCATCATTGTGTATGATAATCCTTAGCTTAAGTATATGTATGTGATACATTTTAAAAACGCATCCTCCCCAGTCATCAAATCTTATGATAATTTTCCCGAGCAGTTATATACTGCAAAAGTTCAAAAGAATTATTCTATTCAAAAAAAGGCAGAAAATATGTTGAAACGCGGATCACGGAAACGAATCTCTAAGTTTCCAGAGCAAGAGAAGTTCATTCTCCATCTTCTTTCAGAGGGGTCGAATAATTGCAATTTTTTTTAAAATTTAGGGAAAGATATTTTATCTATTGTATTTTTAAAAACACATTAGATAGACAAGACTTGGTGTTTTAGAACATCTACATCTTTCCGCTAAGCCGAAATTGTATTCCCACATCTCATTTAAAACTAATTACTAAAAATAATTCTCGATTTATTAGATCTAATTTCTCAAGACGTTTTATACCAAAATCTTGGTTATTATTTTGAAATTCTTTGTAATTTCAATGAATTATTCCCAATTCGCCACAAGTTTCAATTTGCTCACATTTTCCCGGGTTATTTTCTAATTCCCTTGATTTTTAATGATTTTTATCAAATTTCCTTGACTTTTAAGGGTTATTTTAAAATTTCCCTAATTTTCCAAACCATTGTCAAATTTCCCTAATTTTTCAAACCATTGTCAAATTTCCCTAATTTTTCAAACCATTGTCAAATTTCCCTAATTTTTCAAACCATTGTCAAATTTCCAGACTTTTAAGGAATATTTTCTAAATATTAAAATTATTTTAAGCCTATTTTGAAATTTTTCTTTGATCATTAAAAACCCTGTTTTCACGTTCAGGGAATATTTTGGAATTTCCCAATTTTTAAAGCCTATTTTCAAATTTTTAATTGACCTTTAAAGCCTATTTTCAAATTCCTAAAATGTTTAGGGAATATTTTAAATTTTTTTAAGATTTTTCAATTTCGTTGAGGACTTTTAAGGACACTTCCCCCTATGTTTAAGGATTATCTTCAAATTAGCTTTGATTTTGTTTCCTCTAACTCGCGACAAGTATCCAACACGATGCTTCATCAGCAATTTAGAGAAAAATGGGAAGGTCGAAAAAATATTAGTTTACGCGAAAGAAAAAAAAAATGTTACGAAAAATTAAGGGGAAGGAAATTTGAACTAGTTTCTACTTAAATTTATATAATCACATCCCAATTCTGGTCTTCTTCGCAAACAGAGACATCGTACCATCCATCTCTATCTCCATTCTAGGGATTATAAACGCTAAACAACCCGCAAGTACCTTCAGCTGTGATGAAAACTGAACTTGAAAACAAACTTCGTGTTGAAAAATAAAAAAAAACTTCCTTTCGGTAACTACGGGAGCCCTGCACTTATTATATTTGGCCACGAAAAATTGAAGAAAAAAATTGTTTGCACCCCACCTAAGAATTCCTGAACGCACCCTTAGCGCCAGTCCGCTGCCTGGAGGTTCGCCACTTACATAAAGTCAAAGGTTCATAGCCTCGTATAGTACCAAGGCGCAATTTGACCTACGGACCTCCAAGATCGAAATGGTCCCTAAAGTTCACGACTTTAGCAAATAATTTTCCAGCTACATTTTTACGGGAGTGGTGATTTTAGCGCACTGTACATCCTCTTTGGTATGTTACTACGCGCCTCGCGTCAAGAAGAGGCCCCTGGTTCAAATACTACGATGTTAACGCGTGAATTTTCTTCATTTATACAAGCATATTGAATCTGTTGGGTGTTCCTCGAAATTTAAGGAGAATTATGAATCAGAAAGAGTCTTTTGAAAGTACGCGTTCATTGACTTATTTCTAAGATTAAATAGAACTTAAAATCTCTATACGAAACTAAAGAATAACACAAACAGTTACTTGAAGTGCTCGCGGGAAAATGATTCATTTACCTCATTTATTAGAAAACTAGATTTAATTTTAATAGGGATTGAAAATGTCAGATTAAAATTTAAATCTAATTTCAGTCTTAACGATTCAATTACTATCAAATTGTTGTATTATTCTCAAATTTTATCCAATTGTAATTAAACCCAATTGGCCATATGTCTAATCAGCACCACTAGCGGATGGTCTGAGAACTACTCCCATAGAGTCTAGGTATATTTAAGCGGGTTTGCAGAATTTCCGTCAGATGGCGCGGCGTTCGAGCCATCTGACGGAAATTCTGCAAACCCGCTTAAATATACCTAGACTCTATGGGAGTAGTTTTCAGACCATCCGCTAGTGGCGCTGATTAGACATATGGCCAATTAAATCAGTCTGTTTTTAATTCGATTTGATCAAATAAAATGTAATATTGAAAGTGAATCAGTTTCGTCATAAGTTTGTCACTGGTTACTGAGTGCTTTTCATCAGGGGGCACAAATCGTGAAACGTCATAGATTCTCGTAAAGCGACGCCTGGTGAGGCGCTGTCAAAGGCTTAGTATAGACAAAATAGGAAAATGGACTGCAAAACCGAGTAGTCAACTAGCGCTTTCAAAGGCGGTCCGCAAAACAAAGTGCAGTCAATTCTCGTGTCATTCTCGAACTAGCTCTCAGTAAGTCTTTATAAGTATAAGAAGTGTCATACTTATGGAACATATCTTATAAATTTATGGTTTCATTAAGTTTGATAGTTTAAGGTCTTAAAGGTTGTTAAGAACCAAATTTAAGGCTCTAAACTGAACTGCTTTTGTCACATTTAGCTAATTTCCTTAGAACTTAACTATAGTTGAAGCCAATAAATAGTTTGTGGCATTAAAAGCCAATCGTTAGAAACGTATTGGTAAATCAAATTTTTCAATTTTAGCTTCGCTCCGAATTCACGTATTATTTCAATAAATTCATGGATGTAACATTGAATCCTTATTTCAAGGGTAACAGGGTGCGGTTGATATTCTAACGTTTTTCGCGTTCCCGGTAGGTCAGAGGTTGAATACTAAAGGATCGTCGATGTTATCGGGTTCTCAATATTGAAAGTCGCTATTACTTAACACCATTATGAAAGTATAGACGGCCCTTTTATCTCCCTTCTCTCAGGACTAGGTGACATAGCGCGTAAACGTTGAGGTAAGATGGAATACGCCCATTTCCCAAACTTTTAAAATATACTCATGGCACACTACACTTCTTTTTACATACGATGTGACTAAAATCAGTAATGGCAGTTGTTTTGTTTTTAGCGTGTTGTTGCTGATAGAAACAACAGAGTGTTGTCATTTCTGTAAGTTTAGAGAGATAATTGTCGGAGGTCGACACAAATCATGATTAATCGCTTTCATTGTAGGCAAATAATTTTAATATCATTGTGAAACAGGGCTAGCCAAAGAAAAAAAATCAAGTAGAATTTAATAATTTAAAGAAAATATATATAGGCAGCGTAATGGCATATACAGGATAATTCCTAAATGTCTATTAGAAATTAAGAGGGATGTTCTTTGGGAAATCGATTTTGAGTCGAAAATGTTCAATGACATTTTGCCCTAAGGGCACTATTTTCAATTAAGTTATGTTTAGAGTGTTTTACGGATGGGTCCTTAAAAAGGTTTAATCATTGCGAACATCTAGAGAGCTTCCCTTCCAAATTTCGGCATGGTAGGTAAAGAGGTTCTGAAGTTACAGTGAGCACTCAGTCAGTGAGTATATTTGATCTTCACTCTAGAATTGCTTCAAATTGATTTAATAAAATAAAACCTTATGGTCTTGGCCATCTTGTTGCAATGTTGCTTCGTCTCTAAGTCACGTGGCCTAGATGTATTGCAGAGTAGCATTTCCGTTACCAAAAATATTTAGGGTGCAGTCGCTTTGTTAGTCTAAGCCTTGGCCATGGACTATTCGAGCGAAAAAGATAACCTTATAAATTAATTATAATACTAAATTGAACACTGGTTTACATTCATTATCTCATTATCTTAAATTTTAAAATAAATGCGAATAAAACTACCTAGCCAAGGCTTAACGGTCTTTATTTTAAATTTAGTCCACTCGATCACGCTTGTAGCTCGAGCAGACAGCGTGTTCAAGTGCGCTATGCTTTAAGGAAATAGTAGACTTTCATTAGCTCTAGCGAGATGACGTAGAAAATGACGTCGAGGGCAACATTCTCTCTGTAAGCTCCTCCTCTTTTAAAAAATCAACTATTAGTGAACATATTTCCAAGTTTTGCTTTAGTTTTGAATATATCTAACTATAAAATTTTTCTAAGAAAATCCGCATCTTAAAAGTTCTATCAAAAAGAAATTAAAACATTAAGAAAAGAGGTCGTGACTTAATCTTAGAGAGTTCATCCATCTCATACGCAATTAACCGTAAGAATTATAAGTAAACATCAGCTTATAATGGTACTTAAACTGTTTCAAAATAAAGGTTAGTCTATTCTGGTACTCATTGGCAACTCCAACTGAAATAGACGATAGATATATGATGTTGGGTATATCTCCATTAGCGAAAGATTCGTATAACAAAATTACTCGCTGTCGAGAGCCCCTAAACGTCAACTTAACCCTGGTACTCCATCAAGGCAATTTATCCAAATAAATCCCCCTGTCTTAGTCTCAGGCTTCGCTTCAACGCTAGTCTTGAATAAAGTTTGTAAACAAGCTATGCCCTAGTAGAACCCGGCAGAAACTAAAAAAAAGATTACAACAAAAGTTCTCAAATCCATAAAAATTGGGAGACTGATTGTTGCTACTATAGAAGCTTTGAAACATTGATGAAAATTTTACTCTAATTATGGCAGCCCCGGGGTTCAATTTAAGAACATATTTAGTCAAAATCTACACGAAGATGACTTTTTATCAGAATATATTGCTGACTTTTACCAAAAGAGAGAATTAGTCCATATGAACATAGAGGAAACATACACCAGGAGAGATGGCAGCTTTGAACTTCGATGAAACTAAGGGGGAAAGATAAGGGGGTAAAACTCTGCCTTCCATCTCGGTTTTCGGCGCCTGCGCTCTAGGCGTTTGGGTCCAGAGAGTGGGTAGAAACAGTTATGGGTAAACCCCTTGTATGTCCCGATACTGAGGGTTGCCTTTTACATCGAAGAGGTTCATTCAGACGCACATGATTTGCGCATGCAGAGGCGGGGCTCTTCTCCCCCTCTCTCTGATCCTGTAGACGTATACTAAAGAAGAGAAGAAACATGACGTCAAGTATGTGCGAGAAAACGGCGCAGGCTCAAGTAGCTTAAACCCCTGGCTATCATTCCCAGTTTCCTTGTGAGACCTCAGACCACCTCTCTCCTTGTGTGTGTTTACTCTATGTTGTTGAATAAGCTTTTGAATTTTGATTTTCGAATTTCACACTCGTCAAAAAAATCTAAATAATTTCGATTAGCTCTTAGCTGTTTAAGGAAAATTATCAATCTCATTTTGACTATGACAAATGTTTATCGAAATTATTCTTATCCACATTTTTGAGGTTTTCTGTTCTATAGCCTTGATGACTTTAAACACCAAGATTCTCTGATCCGTTGCCACCCTGTATTAAGGAAAGTTTTCCGTTATTTATAACTTTAGGCATTTCAGGGTTAATATATATCTGACAGAGCGTGTATATCAGAGTCCCCCATATAAATCAACGAACCGTCAACTAGGGATTTTGCGAAAGTAAAGTCAAATTATAGAGTCTCTCCCTAGTACGTTCGGCGTACTAACCAAAAAATATAGGCCTTTCTTGCACAGTCACTGATTTAAACGAGATACACCCTAAACTCAATACCCTTAAAAATTGGTAGAAGCCACCTCCACCCTCATTGCGATAAATATTCTAAAAAACACACACAGCCCATCTCCGATACAGGCTAATTAGACTTTTAAATTACACGCGGTTTTATCGATAAAAATTGTCCTTTCTGCTTTAAAGAGAAGGTGAATCATACTTGGCGAGAGATTACAGATACTATTATTCTTAACTTTGCTAGCTCGATGTGCGCACGCGCGCGCGAAAATCATGCACAGACGACGCCTTGCCAGCATCCACCTTTAGTTAATCAAATTTCTTCATTTTTGAACATTGATGTTCTCTGGCATAAACAGACCAACAGAAATCAAGGTGAAGCATAGTCCAAGCTCTTAATTCAAAAATGGACTCCAGGTGGCTTGATTTCACTACCATCGCTGGAAAAAAATAAGCCTCTCCGATGTAGAAAAGGGGTAGGCAACCCTCAGCATCGAGATATAGAAGGGGTTGCCCCATATCCATCTCCGCGCACTTTCTGGACCTAAAACGCCTAGAGCGCACAGCGCAGGCGCCGAAAAGCCAGGGAGTTTTACCCCCGTGTCTTTCCCTCTTAAGTTACACCGAAGAGGCTTATGAATGACAGTTTAAGAACAGAGCTTCACTTTCCCTTCAAATGCACCTCCTCGACCTCCTCTTCTCATCCAATTCTCCCCCATCTTCGTCATAAGCAAATTCGTTTCAGTTCTATATATGACAACGTCATACCCTCTACCTTCTGGCTCCGTGACACGAACCATACCGGGGGTATAGAGTATCCTCTCTGTTACAAAAGAACTTCCAAAAGAAGGGTCTGAACAGACTACTCCCCTCTCCACCGATAATACTCTATTTTGATGTTTGAAACGAAACCAATAAATTCTAAAACAATAGGAAATATTTGCGGTAGGATAATTATAAAAAATTGGAAATATATTAAACGCTACATTGATTCCGGCAAAACAAAAGGCTAATTAGATACAATATAAAATATAGGCCTATGTTTATGGTAAATAAGAAAAAACATTTAACAGTGGAAAATTCCTTGAAGAAATCATGAAATGTTAATGAGATGAGGGTGGAAGAATTCTGAATAATTTATTTTTTTATGTTTTGAAGGGAAACCGCCTATTTATTCGCGGGTAGTTAAAGCGCTTGGGGTTTGGGACGGTATTTTAATGAGCTTATAAGTTTTTAATTAAAGCGAATGACGCCTCATTTAACAATAAATTGAATGAGAAGGTTTTTTCTTTCTCTTTCGAAATAAAATTTTCGAATTCCTGCACCTTTTAAGGAATTGAATCAATTTGCATACCAAAAGGCAATTAAGACTTAAAGAGGTGAAAGTTCAATTTTAAGAGTGAAATTTCATTAAAATCTTGACCTAGTTATTTTTTTGTTGTGGTTGTTAAAGGGGTGATAACTCCCATTGTGAATGTGTGAACCACTTTTCTACTTTTGTCTCACATTGAGCAAAATATGATCTTACCTTTGAAGCATTAGCATAAGTTCATAAGATATGTTCCATAAGTTTGTCACGGGTTACTGAGAGCTTTTAGGCGAAATGTCATAGATTCTCGTAAAGCGACGCCTGGTGAGGCGCAGTCAAAGGCTTAGTACTGAAGACTAAATAGGAAGATGGACTGCAAAACCTAGTGTACTCAATTCTCGCTTGCCGTTCTCGAGCTAGCTCTCAGTAAGCCTCTAGTATAATTACGAAGTATAGGTAGTGTCATACTTATGGAACTTATCTTATAAACTTATGGTATTAGTAAAAAGCAATACCTACGAAAATTCATGGTGGTACGCAGATTTCAATATAGTAAAGCCATAAGTGTGACTTTTCAAGCAATTTGAGTGAGAAGTTTCGAACTAGGAAATCAATGTGGGAGGAGCTCACATCATTTTATTGACGTAACCATGGCCCAAGCGAGACATGGCTTACCTAACCTAAGATAGACTTACTGGAATTAACATTACGTGTGCTTTTGTTCTTACAGTTTAGAATTAAAACAATGGCAAGAAACATTTGCGGTTGTTATAATGACTTATGACAGAACTTAATACGAGCTAAATATAACAACAGAAAAATTTGTAAAATGCACCGATTCACTGCCTATTTTTATTTTTACACACTTAAATACCCAGCTGTATTTATCTATTTCCAAATAACTAAAATTGTAGAATTGAGGGAAAAGTTTGGTAAGATTCCAGAAAATTTTAGAAAAATATTTCCGGACATGCGCAGATATGTATAAATGATTAAATCATTAGGAAGTTCAGCGCCTACTGTTTCAAAATATACAGTCAGAGAGAGAGACCGACACTAATTTCTAAGCGCATCATTGATTACCACAGACTACAGCTATTCATGAAAGATTCTTTTAAAAACCTACAAAGTCATTAAATTTCATATTTTTTTGTTTCCCTTAACGCGTCGCTTTCCAAAGCCCTTTCTAGCGACAACTTAAGTAAACAATGTTGGCAATTCATCCTTCTATACAACGATGTTTTTCGTCATCCTATATTCAGCTTATACAAAATTCAACAACAAGTTTACACTAGTATGAATCCAACAAGCATTTATTAGTAATTTCTTTTTAATCCGTCGCTCGTTTGCTAATTAACGCGTTGTTTCCCCTTTAAAGGGTTAGCGTCACGTATTTTTAATTTCTTAAAAGGAGGGTCTGAAGGAAATAAGAAACCTTTTAACATATTCTTCTATCAATTGAAGACATCTGTAGATAGTGAAAATAAAAAAACAGTGGCAAGGACGGCAAAATGCCATAGAACATTTTCGACTCAAAATTACCCAAAGAACATCCCCCTTAGTTTATGCCAGACCTATCAGAAACACATTGTATACAAAATCATTTTATTTTTCACTATCCCTTCAACTTATTTCAAACATTTCAAAACCATTTTCATTCTAACTTAATAGAACTTTAAAATCAGAAAGCGTATAAAATAAACACTCTTGAAACTAAAACATTTGAAACTATGTTTCCTAGTTCCATAAAATCAATTCCGAAAAATGGAGAGGTTAACCCTTTAAAACGGGACGATATTTCACTAGGGAAATGCCTGGCACCCACTCACCCTCCTGGTCTTTCAAATGATGTGGAAATTATTTAGATTCATTACTGTAGCATACGGAGAGGGGGAACTTTTATTAATTATCCTTCCATGTTTTTCTCCTTAATTGTTAAAACTTTCGATCGAGCTATTTCGAATTCCGAAATTAAGGGGTGTTATATTTTGACGATCAGCGAATGGACGGGGGGGGGATGAGGAGATGCAAATTTTACAGGTTTAATTTTTCACGCGACGCGGTTCATTTTTCTGTCTTTGTGTTCAATGACCTTATCCTAAGTAGCTGAAAAAAAAGGAAACCATCAATGCAAACGAGACATACCCGTATTGCCATATTACTCAAAATGGCTTCAAGCCAAACAACTTTAACGACGTTTTATAGTCTTTAAAAGGGATACGTGTAAAAAGTAACTATGCTAATTAGCATAATAATAGTCGACTGCATTTTAGTCTGGGGGTTTTTTTTGGCGTTAGTTATTCTTGGCCAACGGAATCAATGGGGATTTTAGGAGTAAAAGGGAAAAATTAACGATAATCGTACAGGGGTGTGAGTATGGGGGAAAATTAACGATAATCGTACGGGGGTGAGAGTATGGGGGGAAATTAACGATAATCGTACGGGGGTGAGAGTATGGGGGGAAATTAACGATAATCGTACGGGGGTGAGAGTATGGGGGGAAATTAACGATAATCGTACGGGGGTGTGAGTCTGGGGAAATTAACGATAATCGTACGGGGGTGAGAGTATGGGGGGAAATTAACGATAATCGTACAGGGGTGTGAGAGTATGGGGGAAATTAACGATAATCGTACGGGGGTGTGAGAGTATGGGGGAAATTAACGATAATCGTACAGGGGTGTGAGAGTATGGGGGAAATTAACGATAATCGTACAGGGGTGTGAGAGTATGGGGGAAATTAACGATAATCGTACAGGGGTGTGAGAGTATGGGGGAAATTAACCATACTCATACAGAGGCGCAAGTATGGGGCAAATTAACGATAATCGTAGAGGCGCGAGTGTGGGGGAAAATTAATTTTAAGCATAGAGAGGCGCGAGTATGGGGAAAAATTAACGATAATCATAGAGAGGCGCGAGTATGGGGGAAATGAATGATAACCATTCATAGGTGAGGAATATGGGGGAAATTAACGATAATAATATAGATGCGCGAGTATGAAGAATTTAAAAATAATTCATCTTTAATTTCACTAAAACGGTTGTAATAGGATAACAACGAGTTAAATTTTAACAGCTGAGCCCACTATACGCTACATTAATATTAATTGTTGTGTGGCTTTGTGATATGGTTAAAACAATTAACTGTGGTTATTAGGTAACCATAGCCATGAAGGGTGTGGCCGAATCATATACACAAGCTATTAAATTTCATTAAGATGTCTCAAAATAAGGACTGTGAAAATATGTCTTTTAATTTGCAATATAGAAACCAGCAATTATTTCTTAATTTCTACAGCGCGGGTCGCTCTTTGGGCGTAGGTTTTTAGAATATTTCTCCAAAAAAATAAAAAATGTGCCATAATTATTTGCGACAACTTCATACCTACTTGCATTTTTTGGGAAAATTTCGACATTCATTTCACCTTCATTACCTATTTTTAAAACTAGTTTCTAAAATTATAAATTAAGAAAAAAATTTATATTTTCGTTTTTGTTTAAAGATATGCAAAACAGTTTAAATTAAAGGGATACTTAAATGAATACAGAGTAATTTTACCTCTCCGAGTGATGATGACGTCACGGAGAGGTATTACACTGGACAAATCTGTGTGTGAGTGTCTGTCATCGCGTTGGTAGTTGGCAAATCAGAGCAAACGTGTTCGCAGAAAGCAATTATTGGCTTCTACTCCCATCGTTAAGATTAAGAAGTACGCGGCGATCGGCAATCCGGGCAATGGCACTGGCAGGGCTTCCAACAAAGTTTCAGGCTATTGCGGGTTTTCTTATCATTTACTGTGAATCAATCGCCTTATATACCCTAATACAAAAATTGTTAAAGAGGCACACGCCTGAATTCAAACTTCAACAATAGATATGTTTAAAATGCTTTTAGGAATAAAGTTTCTTAAAACGACTTAACTAATAGTTAGGCAAATTACTGACGATTAAAATAATTAATATCAATCATATTTATTTAATTGTTTACGAAAAACCTCTTAATTGCGTCTCGACTGGGAGAGGTTTATTTTGGTTTCCCAACTTGTAATGCATTTCGTAAATTCGTATATAGTTTCTATAAAGCTTGATTAATCCAGTTAGGGCATTCAAGAATTCCATTGAAAATAAAATTAATAAACTCGAATTAAATTTAAAAATACAAACTAAGAGACATTACGTCGAATATTCAATTTTTAATCAATCATGCATTAAATTTATCTTTTTAAGAATTTGAAAAAATGGTTCGAAAGTTCAATCTATAAATGGTAACGCTCAAAGGTTAAGTAAATTAAATTAAAGTTCGAAAGCATTTTTCGTAACCCCAATATTTTCACTACCCTAATTTAGTCACGGTATAACGCCATCACCTTCGTACACCACCACCCCGATGTGTATGACCTTTCAATATCTGTTCTTAATTAGTTTTTGTTTTTTTTTTAATTAATTACGCTTGCTTTGAAACATGAAGTGATGAAACGTTTTAATTTCAAATTAAAACTAACAAAACAAGATTAACCCGTTATTAAATAAATCTGGCTTTTAAAACTATTTCTAAACTAAACACTCAACCCTCCGGAAAAGTGTTTTACTTAATTTTTAACTGACAATTTTTGAAATTTAAAATTATCAAGTTAACTTTAAGATAAATTGTATCAAGTTTCATATAGAGGAAGAATTAAGTTTCCAACTTTCTTCTTTCATTAAAGGAAAATTTTAATCTTAAACTACAACTCCTGTATTTTAAACATAGATGAAATAGCCTAAAAATTATTAATAAAACTTACACCAAAAACCTGTTAATTTTATAAAAAATTTCATTAATAAAATTTACCATAAAATCTTCTGTTAATTTAATTATATATTTTTCAAAGTTTCAAAAGTTGACACGATAAGCCTCCCTCGTATTTGAAAATTCAAGATTATTTTTACAAAAACCGCGGTTAAAAGTATAACCAATTTTAAATTTGAGTTTGAAAATTTGAAAAAAAATTAACACGGAAAGATTTTGATAACTTTAATTAATAATTTCGAATCAGTTTTATCAATATAAATCGATTAAAAAATTGTCTGTCCATTTCAGTCTCAATTTAAAAAAATAAGTTCAAAAATCTAAATTACATCCGCAATATTTAGTTATTGCGTTCCAATTATTTCCCAAAATAAATCTTGTATTTAAAAGACGATTTTAGCAATCAATTAAATTTTAAAAATGGAAAAAATAATCAATTAAACCAAAAGTAAATTTACTTCTGATTAAACTGGGCTTACCGCAACAAAATTCTAAAACCCATTAATTTAACAAAAACACTTTTCAAAATAAGCTGAATTTAAAACCTAAACTCCCGTGGGCCATAAATATAAGTTTTAAACACAATCTCAGTTTAATTTTTAATATAATCTTCTGTCTAAACTTTAAAAAGCTTAAACCTCTATAAGAAAATACAGAAGCTATAAAATAAAAGTAGCAAAATATTATTAAAGTTAAAACTCAACTCTTTTGATCCCCCGCGTTGATACAGAAAAGCTTCCGAATTAGGCTATCTATATTTAAGCTACAGTTTGAATCAACATTTAATAAATAAATAATAATAATACTACTTTCTCAAAAGAAACATCTTCTAAATAAAAACTTGACCCCAAAAGAGGTAGGCGATACCCCTAGAACGGTACCGTATATATTATTAATTTTTATAATACCTTAAAATTTATATTCCAAAAGAAGCTACATGGGCGAGCTATCAAAAGTTCATTTTCGTGCTATTTCCAACCTCCAAAATCGAATAACAAAATAATTCTTTTTCTAAATTGAATCGTGAATGTATACTCTGATAATATTCAATTTGTAAATTTTTTTCCTTAACAAAATATTGATTGTAAAATTATTTTAAAACGGAACGGGTACAAGAAGCTATAAATTATTAATAAATTACGATAATTTTATACGAAAATCAATGTTGTTCTAAACTTCGTCAGAAGTAAATAAACAGAAAGTTTCCCTTATAATCCTTTTCAAAGGGTGGGTCGCAGTATCGTCTACTTCCCAATAGGGTTAAAACTATTACACAAACCCTTGGCTCCCATAAAAATTTCTAGGAACCGAAAGTGTTGACCACTGCATGTTAATACAAAATGACATCTGTAATGTATAAAAATGTCTTAAACTGACACGTTTTTAAGTATTAAGTGAAGTTATGAACATTATATCACTTTTTTTTCTGATTTTCAACAAAATATAAAGTTATTTCGGACTTAATTTACAGATATTTGTGTTTAGACTGACGAGATTTCGTTACTTCTTTACAGAATACAGTTATTTAAGATATCTCCCCTTGACTAAATATACTAAATAAATGCTTTTCTTCTGCAGTTTTTGGAAATTAGGGCGATTAAGGACCAAATACCGATTTTAGGGTAGATTAAAGCCCTTGCAGGAAAATAAGGACTTTGGGGACCTGGTGGGAGCCCTGCCAACCACAAGCCTTGACAAGGAGTTTTAGCAAAACGTTTCTGACATGGAAACACGAATATCGAACTGATTTGTAGAACCCCCTTTAAAAGTCAGACTTGCCATAAATTGCTAATAACAGCTAATACGTTAAAGATTGTACATAGCGATATCACAAGCGCAAACATTTCAATAAACAAACAAACCCTAAATTAACCAAAACATAAACGATAACTTAAGTTTCATCTACTTTGCGTGCCACCCCATTAATAATTCATTTATGTTAATGCTTAAAACACTAACGTCTGGAATGTTTTCTTTTTATCAGCATTTTGTTATGACTAACGATAAAGTGATGTAGAAATTTAAGAAATTGTTTTACCCTCGCGAAACGACGGCTACGCCAACTGAAACTGCAGCTTCCGGATGACACATTTTAGCTTAGGTTGCGAAAAACTGGATGTCAAAAAACGTTTGACATCGAGACAACAATTTCTGATTGGATGAGCGACCTTTTTTTTCCTTCTTAATAGGTTTCGTTACCTCCTAATCCCCCGCTCCCGGGTTTCCGTGACCTTTTTTGGGGTCAGCGTATTACAAGCTCAGTTTCAACTCTCTTATCTATCCGTATAATATCAGGATAATCTTTTAAAGAGGAAATATATGGGACATTAATTCACGAAGATCACGAAATTTTGTTGTGCTTTTAAATCAGATTGCGCAATTAAGAAATATCCTAAGACAGTTTCAAAGAGACGGTAAAACGAAACAGGTGAAATGCAAATTGAGACTGCTAGGTTTAATTCTTTTCAAATACCTTTCTTATACTAAACTATGGCTGTAAAGACAATAGCCTCTGACTGACTGACAGTGACTTTTTGCTTTTAACAAGAAGGGATATCTAATTTATTAGGGAGAAGGTATAAGATGCATAAGTATTCGCGCGCCATAGTCCCAGTCCCCCTTTCAAAATACAAGGGGGGACGTAAAAGGAGGCCGGGCTATTTCGCCTCTCCTCAGTCGGAAAATAGGTAATTTTCGTCATTTGCGTCGCGCTGACTTGAGTTTTCAAGAACCAATGAGATGCTGGTTGTAATTTAGAGGCGGGGATTAACTCCGGACCTACGTTTGGACTGGAGATAAAGCTAGAAATGTGGCAAATTTATACCTTCTCCCTAGTAAACTAGATATCGCTTCTTGCTTTTAATTATTATTATTTTTTTAAATAACATTCCGGTCATTGAAAGATTGAACAAAACAATTTAAAACATTTCATCACTGTTGTCCAATGGTTACATTTTATGAAGCTTTTGTAGGCCTCAAAAATGCTAACTATTTAATCTCATCAAAAGTGATTTAATACAACTAACCCATACGTATGGAACTTTCCAAAATTAAAATAAGAAAGGCCCAACTTAATCTGTCGGTCTGTTAGTAACGCTCTGACACCGTTAGCTGGCCAAAAACTATTAGTAACGTTAGTAATGTTAACAACCAGGAACCAAATTTGAAAAAAAAAACATGTGAGAGGCCCAAACAATTTTACAAGTCATCTATTGAGAATTTAGGATTAAAATACAATAAATAACATTTATAAAAACAAATATTTGTAATTTTTTGTGAGCTTAATGAGTTGAGGTTACAAGGGTCACGTAATTTTTCTAATTTATAAGCAACGAAAGTTTACTATTACGTAAATAATTTAAGAGTTCAGAAATTCATTTCAATCCGCTTGGAACCGTGTAAGATCGAGGACACTTTCACGATTTCAATATTTGCATAAATCAATAACTCGTAGTTCTCGAGCGTGAATATTAAACAACAATTAGGTATTACGTAACATCTCAAGCGCTTTAATAATCTTTCGTAACTTCCCCCTGTCTAAACGTCAAATAAACATAGCTTAAATAATCTAAATTAACAATCAAATACAATCAAGAGCTTTTGCCCAGAGGCGGTGCCAATTTACCAAACGCACCACGTAATACTACTCAAGTATTTAGGTCGTATGTCACATAGTATAAAATAAAAACACGTCACGCAATATTCATTTGACAGTTATATTATTACCAAATAATAATAATAATAATCACAAGAGGGTAGGCAATCAGTGATATCAGAAATATATAATACTAATATTGGGGAAGAAGTGTTCAACGAAAGCGAAACTTTAAGAGGAACTATACATAAAGACTATACGTGTTAAAGGGAGTACTCACGGATTAACAACATACACTATTATTAGTCCATAAAGGAAGAGGGAAGGGTGATTTAATTTTAAGCTTTAGAATAATGTATTTTTCCGATTTTAAGTACAAACTTTTCCCGGAATTCTCATTGGCCCATGTTTCAGCCAATAGAAGAATGGAACGCGAAAAGGTTCATTTTTGAGTTCTTACCTAAGCCTAAGGTCTATAACTTAGCAATATCGCACATGAGTTTTTGCACATTTCCAAAGCTTTTCATGTTCCTATCTATTATTGGCTGTAATTTTGTCCAATGAAACCGCCGGACAGATTTTGTAGAGTAAGAAAGGTCGAATTCATTTCGGATTCTAAAATCAGCAACTTCGAAAATAGATTAAAAAGTAACTCAAATGTTTTGGTAAGTTTTATTTAATGGAATACGCCAACCTAGAATTGTTTCAATTAAAAATTTTCTTTTTTAATCTAAACAGAGCGTATAAAATAATGAATATATCAATTGGAATCGTGTTTCTATCTACAATATTAAGGAAGATACGAGCAATTAAGTCTCCGTAATGGCGCGCAATGGACACTACACGTTAGGCTTTCACACGTAGCACTGGGAGTACCCCTATTGGACGAATCCGTCAGGTGGTACTAGACGTCCAATAGGGAACTTCACAGAGTTTGGCCATAACTGTAACTAAATATGCTTGTATCTTCTTTATTATTGTAGATAGAAACGTGGTTCCAATTGACATATTCATTATTTTACACGCTCTTTTTATTAAAAAAAGAAAAAACATTCTAGTTCGGTGTATCCCTATTAAGTTTTCAGTTTAAAGCTAATAACCTTTCACGCTTCGTTTGATAAAGTATGCTTCCACTATAATACCCTTCTGATGATATGACATTTTTTAAGTTTCACGTGCCCCTAGTGAGTCTCTGAAAACTTTTATTCGCCCACAAACCCTTCAGGGAGGCATATAATTTTAAGAAACTAGATCCGATTTGCCTGTTACTGGATTAATGGGGAAAAAATAAGATTCAAGATCGAACTAGCTGATATTGTGTACATGTTTTTAGCGGCTTGTATTTCCTTTATAGTTTTTTCCGTGGCGACAACACGTCTTAGTTCCTTCCAGAAAGGAAGAAAAGAAAAGAAAATAATGAAATGGCGCAGTTGCAGGGCGCGTTTAGCACGTAAAATGCAGAAGGAAAAAATATTGGAAAAACTTCTTTGCAAGTTCAATATCAATCAATGACACCTTTTTTACTAATAATAGTCGTGCGAAAAGTGCATATGGAATGGAGAATGAAAATAAGTTCTATTCTAAGGAATGAAAAATAAATAAATTTATATTTATATTCTAATAATTATACTGTAATAAAGCAAATGAATTTAACGGAAATGTCGAGCTAGAATATTTTATTTTTAAATCGAAAGAGCGCATAAAAAATAATGAATATATTAATTGTACCATGTTTTTATCTACAATATTAAAGAATATAGAAGCAATTAAGTTTATGTAATGGTGTGTAATGGCCACTACACGTTAGGCATCGTCGCGAAGCACTGGGAAGTACCCCTATTGGACGCCTAGTACCACCTGACGGATTTGTCAAATAGGGGTGATCCCTAGTGCCTTGTGGGGAAGCCTAACGTGTAGTCCATTACTCGCCGCCATTAAGGAAACTTAATATAAACATAACAATGTCAAGGCTGTAGAAGGACCAGAAACTGGGAAGTTTTTTTCTGCTTAAAACGTATGTGACTCTGTGCGCAGTTGCCCTCCAATTTCGCAGGGTACGCGCACCGCGGTACAACGTAAACAAACTTGACATTTTTGGGAGGGGTAAAAAACGTATGTTTTTCCATTTCAATTTCCTTGAATCACTCTCAAAATGGCCAACGCGCTAATCTTTATTTTTCCTATTTTTAATTACTTTATTAAACTTTACTTTCAAATAGACGCAAAAAATAACATTAGTCCCAAGGCTTAGCGAAATGAGACCAAGCGGCCATTTTACTTGTTTACATTGTACCGTCTTTCTCCAAGACCTTGTCGTCTGCTAGCTTTTTTTTTCTTTATTATTTTGGGACACCATTAAGATTCTTGTCCATTATATAGAAGGTTCATGGTTCAACAACACTTTAAAAATAGCGAAGGCTAATCTAGATTATAGAGAATTTTCTCGCTTGAATAGCGTCGCCAGATGTCGCTATGGACGTAACGCAAGCAATGGCGCTATTTTTCAAACGCATCCACTATACGCAACGCTTCAAAACACGCTAATGTATGCGTAGCAAGCTTATCATCACGCAATTAATGCCTCTTAACATTAGCTATTCCGTCAAGTGGGGGGGGGGGTGTTGAAAATTTTTAATGTAAAAATGTAAAACTGTGCCAACACCACCTGACAATATTTATATTTCGAGATTCTCAAAGTCAGTAACGATTGCTGACCTAACTTTCATTGAAATTCCTCTCTCTAGACACGTTCTAATTAATTGAGGCAAATAAAAAATGGAACAATCAACAAACCGTTTTCGAAAAAAAAAAAATAAAGAAAAGATAAAAATTTGTAAACTTACATTTTTCCTAAGCCTAATAAGAATTTTTGAAAAACCATAAACTTTGACATAGAAAGGAAAAGTTAAGCAAAAGTCCTACATTTCGGTTCGGTCAAAAGAATTCCAAACCACCCCACACGAAACCTATAATCGTAAACATATTACAACCCATATGGCACAGTACGAATAAATGGCCCGTTATTAAGCGAGAATTTAGTAAATTCGATTTTTTTATAGTAATAGTCTTACCATAAGTTTATAAGTTATGTTCCATAAGTACGACAATTTCTATACTTCGTAATGCTGGAGACTTACAGCTCGAGCTAGTTCGAGAACGACGAGCGAGAATAGGGAGCTAACAGTTTTGACCCTGAAACGTCACACCCTTCTATCTCTTACTGGAGTTACATCCCCCATAACGGTTGGAAACAGTATTCTACGCGCAAAATTGCCAACCAGAGAGGGGCTGCGTGACGTCAGACTATCTCTTCCCCCTAGCCAATTGTTAGCACCCTATTGACTACACTCGTATTTGCAGTTCATATTCCTAAGTTCCTATGCAGTCAGTACTAAGCCTTTGACAGTGTCTCAGCAGGCGTCGCTTTACGAGAATCTATGACGTTGCACCTACGTCACTTCATGACCAGTCTGGGAAATAAGGATATTTTTAAACTAGTCCTTGGGACCAGTGACCCCCCCCCTAGGGTCCGAAATAATAAACTGCTCTCCGGACTGGACCCAGGCTTTGTTCTCTTATAGATTAGCAATTAATAAACTGGTCCCGAGGACCAGTAAGCCCCACTTTTTGAATCAAAAAACTAGTCCAAGCAATCGATAAACTGGTTTTGGACCAGAGGAAGTGTGCTATTTCCCAGACTGTTCATGAGAAGCTCCAGTTTGTAACCAGTGACAAACTTATGGTGAACATATCTTATGAACATATGGTCTTACACATAAAAAAATAATACAAAAGTCGTTGTGCTTCGTATAAATGTATATATATTGTAATTCAACTAACCTACAAAATATAAAAGTGGCTTTTATATAAAAAATTGGGGTACATATCGTAAAAAAAAGGCATTTCATATTTCATAAACTTCGTAACATAAAGCACATGCACTTAGTAAATACATAAAAATACGTTCTGTTATATCGCAGCAGCGTTTCAATAAAACCTAACTTGTATGATCGTTTGGGCCACGCTAATGTACTCAAATGGTAAAAATCTTTTAAATTTATTATATTTCTTTTCACGAGATCTTACCGAATGTGTACATCTTAAGAAGAGATCTCTCTTATTTCTTGCCGAATCAAATACTTTTTATATTTACTTTGAAAAAAGGGGGCGGAGACATAAAAGTACTTTGCATCGATTAAGTAAAAAAAATTGCTAGGCCTAACTCGTGGCCTGAATTTTTAGTCAGCTAGTAGAATATTTTGCAGAAATTCATATTTTAAAGTCTAGTATATCTTCCATACAATGAGTTATTTGTTATTGAATTTCATAATTTTTATTTATTCACTACATATCTGTCACTTTTCAGAGAGAGGTCACAATTCGTTAAGGAACTTGACCAAGTTGCATGGTTAATATCGAGAACACGAAGTGGTTTGGTTGAGTTCCTCCAAGTTGGGTCCGCGGACCGCTAGCCATTAAGTCCGTTAAGAACGTTCTGTTGCAGAGCCGTAACGTTTTAAGTTTATCATCGTTTTATTGAATTTGTCAAGAAAAAAAGTTGGTTTCATGCAGATATTTTACAATGGTGGACTTTTTGGTGTTTCATCCTGGTTTGAAGTCCCATAAAACACCCGGGCAACGCCGGCTAGCCGAGAAATTTTTAAATAGACTAATAAGCAAAACTAGAAAATTATTTCATTGGTCATGTTTCGATCTTCGTCAATACCAGCATGGATATGTCTGAATACTGTTTATTATGGATTCCAACAAGGTCAAAAAGCTGGCCACCAAATATGCGATACACTGGCGGATGTGAGGTGGCTCTAAAATGAGTCGGAAGTAGCTATGCCTCGTGGGGAAAAGGAACTATAGCTCTACGGAGACTATAGCCGAGTGGTGAGTTTGAAATTTTGCGCATGCGCAAATAGAGAAATTCCATCACTCATAAACTTGGGGATTGGAAGTAATATTTTTTCCTCTGCTGAAAGAGCACCAAAGTGAAATGCCTTGTGGAAGCTAAGAGATGGGAATCCACAATACGTAGTATTTATACGTATAGATATCCATGATACCATAGACAAGCCTGATTAGAGACTTTCAGAGGGTTGCGTTGCGTAAGTCTGTTGCTTTTTACCCATCCACCATCACCGTACCACTAAAAACAGTGAAGGTACTGAGTGTTCAAAGAAACTAGAAAATGTTTTTTTTAAAATTGTAACTTTCAAAAATTAAATTCTAATGGAGGAAGTTTGCAATGTTTCACTTCAAGTTATGTCACTTTAGTCAACCCTAGCGAAAGAGAAAAATGAGCACCACACACTTGACGTCATTTTTATGCATGGTACAAAGCAATAAATTCCTTCCTATATTCCCTTTATGGCTTCAATATTTTTTTTTAGCTTTTCTGTTTTGTCTTGGAAGAAAACTGTCGAACGATAAAATTTTTCCCGAACGTTGATTTCGAAATGCATCGAGGAATTAGATTGTTTTTTTTTCTACAGAACATTTTTTAAGGGGACCATTAGTGTCAAATGTGACGCAATGACATCTTTTTTCTAATGCCATTATGGTATTAAACGTGTAAAAATAAAAAATATTTCTAAATAGATAAAAATTGAGGATAAAATGGTTATAATAAAAAATAATGTTATAAAATTATCTCAAATTTTGGTGTTTGCCGTTTTGCGTCATAAATCACGTCTGGTAGCATCTTAGTTTCTTGCAAGCCAAATAAAGGACAAAAATAAATTAATCTCGAAAAAGTTAAAGACGCAATATAATATTTCAAATTGGAACCATGGTAGACATAATTATATTTATATCAGTAAAAATCCTTAATGACTGACACATAAAACTTATGTTACAACAGGGATAGATTTAATTTTAGAAGTAGGAATGGAGAACAAAGTAATCTGGGCGCGCGTCGAAGTCCCAGACCCCCTTCCACGGGAAGGGGGGTAAGAAATAAGAGGTGGGTCAAAGCGACAGAGGTAAAAGGGAATTACGTATTTTTCGCCGTCCCCGTCAGAAACGTCATCAAAACGTAGTTTAAGTGAGCCAATAAGATAATTTAAACTTTTACGCTACGTGTTGGAGAGAGGGTCTCTTTACTGGGGTGCGTTCAGTAACGCTCAACGGAGACCAAACGCGTTGAGCTCCGTTGATCAACGTGATGTTATGTGACGTATTAGGCTACTGAACGGTTTTTTGCAAACTTTGCGTTTTATCGTCTGCTTACAGTTCATGGAAATGGATATGCGAGGACCTGCTAGCCGAAATAAGAGCAAACTCTGACCCGTAACTTAGCCAAGGCTTAAGCTTTAAAACCCAATAACTTTTTAAGCTTCATAGATATAATCGAAGAAAAAATTTCATAAAATAATTAACAGACATTATTCATTCGCATTCAGTCGCTGCTACACCGATTTTATAAATAGTTCCGAAATTATCCATCAAATTAACTTCTCGAAATCGTTCAGGGAGATAAGTTTCCTCCATTGCTGCTACGTCACAAATTCGTTGCTCAACGAAGTAATCGGCTCTTACAGCCGATGACTTCGATGCCTCTTCGCTTACAATCGTGACGTCAAACCGGAAGTTCCGAAAATCGTTCAGTGGCGAATGCGCATTCAACGGAGCCTCCGTTGAGCGTTACTGAACGCAGCCCTGGGCTATGAGTCGGACTGTAGTAAATACTAACCGTTCTCCATTCCTACTTCTAAAATTAAATCTATCCTTGGTTATAATATGTTTTGTCCAGGGATTGTTTATTGAAATGTTTGTGCACACGACATCACTATATATATATACATGGTGTTTCTGATAAGTCTGACATAAATTAAGGGGGATGTTCTTTGGGCGATTTGTAGTACAAAATGTTCTATGACATTTTGCCGTCCGAGCCACTGTTTTCAAGTTACGATTGAAGTATTTTATGAATGACCCCTTAAATTTAATTAAGAAACTGAAAATGCAAATATTTCTAATTTAATTAAGGGGTCATACCTTAATTATTAGATTTTCTAAAATTACTAAGAACGATACACGTTTTTAGGAGTGAATTTTCTTCGATTCCAATACCTTACACTTAAAACTTCAATACAAGATTTTTATTTGGAACTGGTATTTTAATAAATCTGATTTTAAACTTGAATTTATCGGAAAGAAATTCATTCTAACCGAGGTGTATGACACTAGCCAGATTAAGTACGATAAATATTTATTTTTCTTCCTTCCATAGAGCGTTAACCAGTTTGGATACAATTTACACCAGAAAAGGAAGTTTTCCACCCCTCTGACAAGATAGGTGTTTCTAGAATTTCAGTTATGTTATGTTCTGTATTTTGAAATCCAAGTTAAGTTATCGAGTTTATCTTTTTAATACTAGTGTTTTTTTTAATTTGAAAATTGGGGATAAGGTTATTTCGCAATACGCTATGGGTGTATGCAATTTTTAAATATGTTAGATTGATTAAATAAAACGGGATTTTCGAATTATTTAGTAATAAAACAAAAAATTATCTATTTGTGTTAGTAAGCATTGAAGCTAGGTGAAATAACAAGGCTACCCGGTCCCGGTGACTAGATTAGGGAAAAAAATATTTCAGTTGAAACACGTATGTGTGTAATATACGTATGTTTGATATTAAAAACAGATTAAAAACCTTAAACTCGTCATGGATGCCTAAACTCTTAAATTAAAAGTCTGAACATAAGTACTCTTTCTATTAATAACATGCTATTTTTGCAGTCCATTATTTAACGCATCTTCTCAAAACAAATTATATTTTAAGTAATATAATTAAAATAAGTATGAACTGAAGCAAATTGTTTTGGGGAAAACTATTTCCAAAGCTATACAGCGTGTTTTTGAAAAGTCTGCTTTAAACTAAAGGGTGTGTTCTTAAGGTTAAATTCAGTGGAAAGTGAGAAAGAACATGGTGGGGTCTACATCATTTAGTCATGGAGATATGTGCTCCCTAACATTGATTGGTCCTTGAAACAAGGAAATAGTGATCACACATGCGAATGGAGTAAGACGTACCAGCCTTCAATAGTCCTAAACCTAAGAACTTTATTGAACCTTCATCAATGGCAAAAGTGTACTATTAAATACCTAGAAGGAGGCGTACGCTGCTAAAGCTAATTACTTCACATGTGTTATTACTATTTCCTGTTTTAGGGGCCAATCCATGTTTGGGAACCCATATTTCCGTGGTTAAATATTGTAGGCCCCATCCATGTTCATTGTTCTCCTACTCATCAAACTTCAGATGGGCATCGCACCGTGGGGTGAATTCTATAACTGTTTCAGCTATCAACTCACAACCTTGATTGTCTTGACGTGGAAAAAAACTGCACAAGCGCTTGCGCCTTGGCAAATAGTTCAGCAGCGCTAATAGAGTAATGATGAGGGAACTATTTATCGCGTATGTTGTTCGGCTTATTAACTTTGCTCGAAATGTTGGGATTGATCTTGGGAAGAATATGTTACAACCCCGCTTTGTTGTACACTTCTATCGAAGAGAAGTATTATATACTTCTGATTTAACCCAAAGAATACACCCTTTAATACATGGAAGACTAATCAGATACACCCAGTATATAAGAGGCATATGTGTAGTTAAAAATTAACCAAGTTTTCCGCGTTTTTCAACGAGACTGGATAAAGGTGGACAGAGAAAACAAAGCATATTTGTAGTTTACTTTATAACAGCTTCATATTCCCTTCAAAATTGTCTCTTAACGACGCCTAAAAAAGCTCTTTGCGATATTTCCAAATTATATAACATTTTACGTTACATTTTATTTTATCTTTAGAAATAAATTAAAAAGCTTTAAAATATATACTATATATTCATATTGTCTGAAAAATGAACATCCTTTTAATAATAAGTTCGTTGCCTCTTCCGACGAATGAAGTCCCGCAGCTATAAACTTCATTTGAAATTTGCTACGTATAAATATACTGAATAGATCTATTATTAAACCCAACCTCGTCACTTCCCGCGCCTAAAATCCTAAAAAAAAATTCATCTATTTCCTTTGAAAAACTCAAAATCGGATTATAATAGACTAAGCTATCAGGGTGTAATGCCATACCGGTATTTAGACAATGGAAACTAGACTTCTTTTGTTAAGTAGTTCGTTGAATTAAGTGACGTGTGTCCTCTCACCCCAGAAATGCTGCACCAATAACAACCCTACAACCATCGTATTCCTACACAAATTAAAGCCTAAATCAACCCGTGGTCTACGCTCTACAATAAAGAATATTGTAAATGAAATGGACTTTTAAAGTAGGAAAAGACAGGTTGGGTATATACGCCACTAAGCCATCTGGTATATAGTCTAGGTTTCGTCTCATTTTGAAATTTCAAAATGTCAATACGAAGTATAAGGGATATTTCATATACGACTCCGTTAACGTTACAACGTGAGACGGAGTCTTAAGTGTGTTCACGCTTGAAGTAACTTTAGTGTGACGACACATCCGATTTTTTTTCACCGACGGACTTTACTATGGGTGCTTTTCCCCCGGGTGTCTAATTTAACTAACAAAGGTTTTTAACTATGGTTAAATAGGGGTGGCGGAATTTAGGTTATTATTTTTTTTCTGAAACTTATTAGGGTTGATAAAAATATTTTCTAAAAACAGTAACATTTTATGAATTTATATCCAATTTATAAAGCAAAATATGATACTGGTACTGCATACACCATAAGTTTATAAGATATGTTCCATAAGTATGACACTACCTATACTTCGAAATGCTGGAGACATACTAAGAATTAGTTCGAGAAAGACAAAAGAATTGACTACACTCGGTTTTGCAGTCCATCTTCCAACTTAGTCTGTACTAAGCCTTTGATAGCGCCTCACCACGCGTCGCTTTACGAGAATCTATGACCTACGTCACTTCATGACAAGCTCCAGTTTGTAACCAGTGACAAACTTATGGTGAACATATTCGACATGGAGCGTGCCACGAGAATTTTGGTAACGAAAATTCAGGGCGTTACGCGATTGGTCGGAGGTTATTATTTCAAATTATCCAAGAAATCTCAAACTAATTTGTAATTTAAAATCATTCGGATATATTGATAGTTTACACACATGGAGGGTTCATACCATTCACACCAGGAGGCCAAGAGCAGACGAGTTTTTGTCCTTCATCTTGCCCGGTCTCCTGGTGTTAATGGTATAAATACTAAATGTGTGTAAACTATCTATTTTCGGCATGTTTCATTATGAAGATTTGTCTTATAATTAGTAGAAAAATTGACAAAAAATAATCCCTTGATTTTCCATTTCACCCTCCCTTTAGTAACAAAATCTGTCAAGTCTTTTGTCATAAAAATGTTGTATACACACTCACTACCCGTAGTACTTGAAACGGCGTTACAAGGAAAACAATAGATTGTAACTGATCGTATATTAATTCTGTACCGTCGTCTGGTCAATATCATAACGTACTGTACATACAGCGAGCGGTTTTAGTGGTGTTCCCGCGACCTGTCAAATCTCGATTCATTTCCGAATAATGGATTTAATGCGCTCCAATCTTATATAACATAAACCAGACATGATATATTTCGATTTGCCTTTTATGGGAAACTTGGGAACTCGAGTGGAGCTCGCGCGCCTTCTTCTCACAGCTTATAACCTAAATAGAAACCATGATTGGATCGCGGGGGGAGGGGGAACAGAACAACAACAAAGCTTACAGACTCAGTGATATCATTTTCTTTGTCTTGCTTTCTTCTGGCCAAGTTAAAGAAATTTATATAAGAAAAAATTCGCTTCAATTATTGTATTCAAGAAAAAAGAACAACTAACGGTTTGTTGTTTTCCGTTTGCTTTAAAACTGTGACAAAATTTTAAAGGCATATAGTGCACTTACGCTATGCTTATGCTTCGGTTTGATTTGAAAAACCGCTTATGTGATCTGGATTTCAGTTATTTTCTTGGTCTTATCTACATAAATGAAACAGTAGTGCGGCGAATCCCGGCGATGTAACGATTTTCTATTTATATATTCAACTCGATAGTTCAAAATCAGTATGAGGTTTAACATTATGAATATGCACTTTTTAAAAGTTAAAATATTAATATTAAGTAATAACAGAAGTGGTATGAGACTAGAAGTGAAGGGCTCTAGCATTGGTAATAGATCCTGGCACTAGTGAACAAATTTGAGGATTTTATGCCGCTTCCCACGCGCTAATACTAGAGAGAGAAAAATTGGTCGAGTTCCAAAAACATTTCCCACCCCCTGCCCCTCAACCTAAAGCCGCAGAACACGGACCCGGCTCCTTGAATCTAGTTCGGCCGTCTACCACCGCGAGCGTCTCACGTTTTGGAGGGAAAATTCTGAAACCGCCACTAGAGGGCCAACCGTTTGTGTTTTATCAAGTCTTTTCACTAATGCCGAGTGAAGAATTTGGTTAGCTCAATACTTCTAGTATCATACCACTTCTGGTAATAATAACTACTTTTCTTATTTAGTATACGCAACCATCATCTTACTCGAGCTTTCTAAAATTCTCTTAATTAAAAAATGTAAATACACTCGAAATTTCCCTTCATTTTACAAAAAAAAAAATTATTTAAACAGAACAGAGATTATTCTAAAAAAATTAAATACCCCCGGGATGCCCCTTAATTTTACAAAATATTTTAAACAAACCTGAAATTCTTCTGAAAATTTAAATACACCCGATTTTCCCTTAATTTTACTAAAAAATTTAAATACACCCGGAATTTTCCTTAACTTTACTAAAAAATTTAAATACACCCGGAATTTTCCTTAACTTTACTAAAAAATTTAAATACACCCGGAATTTTCCTTAACTTTACTAAAAAATTTAAATACACCCGGAATTTTCCTTAACTTTACTAAAAAATTTAAACAAACTTGAAATTTTTCTGAAAATTTAAATACCCCCGGTCCCCGGAATTTCTATTAATTTTACTAGAAAATTAAAATACCCCCGGAATGTCTATTAATTTTACTAAAATAATTAAAATACCCCCGTAATGTCCCTTAATTTCACCAAAAGTGGATGAGAGGAAAAGTATGAAAATGGCCAAAAGTCGCGAGTCATCAGAGTTTCGCCGTAGTTGACCGTTTTATTGGTGTAGCTATACTGGGCCTGTTCACTCCCTTAAAATAGGTCTTGTGTTAATTCGCGATTACACTGTCTGCTATTGTGTAATCTCGGTAATTTAGCTATAGCGCGAGCAGCTTGCGTCGTGATGCGCGTGATCGAGTGGGCTATGGTTAAACCAAGGAGCATAAATGTCTGAACTACTTTCAGTTGCGAGTTTGCAAGTCCATCAGTCACTAGTAAACTAAATAGTTATTGGCGAAACTTTGATGTCCGCGTTTTTTAACACAGGCTCTATGGCCATTGTCATACTTTCCCTCTCATCCACATTTGATTTCACTAAAAACAAGTTAAGTACCCCCAGAAATTATTTTACTAAAAAAAATTAGATACCCCTAAAATTACAATAAATTTTAAGCCAACAATTTTATTTCCCTCAAATTTCTATATTTTCCCACTAAGAGAAAGGCGATTCACTAACCCTTTGACCAACTAGACGAAGCGACAAAAGCTTCGAGAAACAAAAAGGAGAGCTGTAGTGACGACAATTGTTTCTTGAAAAATAAAAACAAAAAATAAAAATTAAAAAACAAAAACTAAAATTTTCTTAGAACTTCCCCTTCTCATTACCCCCTTTGGTGATTTTTTCAGAACCTTTCTTTCTCGTCGTCCGTCGGTTTAAGTCAAGACAAAAAGGAGCGGTAGAAAGAAAGACACTCCATTGTTTCATTTACGCTCGCGTGATCTTAAAAGATCTCTCTCTCTTCTTTTCTTTATAAGAAAATGAACTTAAAAAGAAATCGGCGACGAAAAGTTTTTTTTTTCTCTCTCTCTCTCTCTCTCTCTCTCTCCAAAAAACAAAGCCCAAAGGTCCGATTCCGGTTTGTACTACTTACGCTCTGTGGCACTACAACGCTGGTAGTACTTACTACTACTACTCTTGGGCCTCCCCGGTCCTAATAGGATGGGAATAATAAATTTAAAGATAGGTTTTTTTTTAAACACGATGAAGATAAGGGTTCTTCTATCTTTTTTATATTTTTTCGATAGAAAAAAAAACGACCTTGACTAATAACTTAAGGTTCCTCGATGTCCGTTAAAGGGATACTGTCATAGGATATTTTTCACAGACCATGCTCGGTTATTTAACGTTTTAGGGAGAGAACAACCACGGGTTAAAGTTGAAGTACGTAATTTACTTTAACCCGAGGTAGGCTGTTTCCTCTACCATTTTGAGGGAAAAAGGAAGAACGTGAAGTACTGTACGTTATTTCTTTCTCCGTTTTCATTCTAAATCACGTATACGGGGTATTTAAAAAAGGGTGGTAGGACAGAACGACAGATTTTGAGTCGAAAACGTTCTATGACATTTTGCCCTAAGAGGCACCCAAAAGTAAAACACTTAAATCATAACTTGTATTTCGGTCCTACCATCCCTATAGAAACACCATGTATACTTCACATTGATAAACAAGCACATAAACTAAGCAGGTCGGCCATTAGAGGTCCTTTTTGATATTTCTATTATTAATCTCGAAGTGACGTAGGTGAAACGTCATAGATTTTCGTGAAGCGAAGCTTGGTGAGGCGCTTTTGAAAGCTTAGCACAGACTAAATAGGAAAACCGTTCTCGAACTAAGTCTCTGTAGCATTACGAAGTATTGGTATTGCCAAACTTATGGAACATATCCTATAAACTTATGCATTATATATTTTATCTAAAAGGCCAGGAAACTTCTTTGTGACGGTATCCCTTTAAATTGGTGGAGATTCTCAGAGATACTTATCAGTTATATTTTAAACGCTTAAAGTCATTTGATGGAATTTATGTTACTTGTTGTAATAGGTTTAGGATGGCAACCAAAATTTGATATTAAACATTTTTTAGCCTCTCGAATCGAGGGGTGAAAATATTTATTTTGATAGAGATGCCTGCCTTCTGGAATTTCTTCAACTTAAATTCAACCTCAAATATCAAATTTTCACTTTTAAATTCTATAACCCTACAATTAAACAACTTAAAACCTTTCAAGGCGAACGCAGTCATCTTGAATTACCATCAGTCAATCTAACTTTTGCATTGGGTCGTACGCTTGCCAATACAACGGCGATGCACAAAATAACTTTCAATACTATGAGATTGTGGCATCACTGCCAAACGTTTTCTTTGAACTTTTTTGGTCTTATTTGTACTCTCGATATTACAATAAATTCGAGCTACATTAACAATTATTTCTTAATATTTTGAAAACTAAATCGACTTTTTTACCGAAAAATTAGACTAGTTTCCTTCGTATTTTTGTTCAGCTTCAGTATTGTGATAAAATATCGTAATTTCAAAGAACATTTTCTCAATAAATTAGGTGAATTGCGCCGAATTGCCCCAAAAAATTATCATTTTAGAAAATTACCAGAAGAAATCGCAGCAGGGTTGAGGTGGGGAAAAACCGGGAAAAGTCAGGCAATTTTAAAATGGGCCAAATAGGTTATGGAAAAGTTGGGAAATTTCAACAAAGTCAGGGAATTTGTTCAAAATTGCTAACATTTCTGAGGTTCAAACATCCAGTTGGGTGACGTTTTGAACTACGTTTAAGCGAGAAGTTATACATTGAATCTTCATAATATGTGATTTTAAACGAAATTTTTAACTTATATATTAATAACAATAACAAATGGACCGTTTTACGTCAGGGAAAATCATAGAAAAAAGGTTAAGGAAAACCTGGAAAGGTCAATGAATTCGAATATGATATTGATTTTGGCAACCCTGCGTAGAGTACAATTACCCTTTTAATTAAAAAATAAAATTTTTTAAGTTTCTGATTGGTTATGGATTATGTTAGCCTACAGAAATATCCATACCCGGATTATCAAATACTTTTAAAGATATTTCGCCCTTTGGTTTCCGTAGGTGCCTAAAAACGATGACTATATAAACACAACCATAATTTCCATAAGTAATCCTACGCACGTTAAATCTGAGCCCATTCACCTTTTGTTCAAAGTGTTCACACCCCTAAAATATTCCAGCGATTTCCAGTTAAAGTAAATAACACCGTCAAAACTGGCCAGTTACAATGATCCCTAAATACTCTTTAAAATTTCGTTTCCAAATCGTAAAGATTGAACCAACCAACGATAATTTGCCCAGCATTTATAATTTTGATATAATTAATAATTCACATCTTAACTAATCAAGTTCAAAATACTACTATGAATATAATATTACAAATTGTTCAAAGAAAATTAATACCAACGTAGAAAACTTTTTAGTGTAGTTTAATTAATTCAAGGTGCGTTTATATGATCTTATAAAGCACGAGCGAAATAGTCAATCTTGACATGTAAAAAGTAACATATTTTATGGAGAAAGGCGATGACTAAAAGTATATATAAATACGTCGTATATTGCAATTTATAAGCATTTCATAGACAAACAATTAAGTTGCTATATTTTACACTGCGTAAACAAAGGTAATAAATAATTTAGTCAAAATATATATGGCAGTTTACCGTGTTATAAGGTGTTAGTAACATATTTGTCCGTTTTCCGATTCAGCCACTTAGTGGATTTCGCAAAAATATGTATCATAAAACTGAATAGAACCACCTGATAAAATTATAATGAAAATAACTAAATTTTCTCAATTCAAAATTAAGACTTGCATTATAACATTGTTATGGAATAATTCTGACATATCCTTAATCTTATACAAACCTTTATAGCTGGCCCTAGCCCAGTTTAAAGAAAGAGAAAAAGGGTGCGTAAATTCAACTATTCAACGTTTAAAACTCGAAAAGGAGATGGTGCTTAAATATGTGTGGAATTCTAAATATTCTTATGAATATTCCCCTTCATCCAAATTTAAAGGGGAGATTGCTAGTTGAAAATTCTTTTGAAAGAGGGTGGCCCCTTCATGGATGGCCTTTTATGCTCAAGATGGGCACGTAAAATATTCGGTCAGGAATTTGGCGTTTTGTAAAAAAAAATAAAAAAGGTTTTCAGGTCTTGAATCAAACTTTTTTTTTTTTTGA
The DNA here is from genome assembly GCF_054372755.1 of Phalangium opilio. NCBI lineage: Eukaryota > Metazoa > Arthropoda > Arachnida > Opiliones > Phalangiidae > Phalangium > Phalangium opilio. The sequence goes on from NW_028324151.1 coordinate 9,259,170, forward strand.
GAAGTATATAAGATTAGAGTTGGCCCATTATACTACGTTCCATTTTTAATTTACAACACTGTAGAATTTCCTATATGTGGCTTTGCTTATGTCAGTTGCAGTAACTATATCTAAAATATGGCTTTGCAATAGTGCAAACTAAGAATGGCCCTTAAAACGCACAGTACAACAATGTCGTGATAAAGGGATCGGCCACTTTTTCAGATCAAGATGGCAATATTTTTTATATTTTGATATTTTAAAGGCGTAATGAAATGGTCAACCTGAGGGTCAACTAACAAAAATTAATGCTGAAGTAATTTGCAATTAATAGAAAAGGCCGCTACTGATTGGTGCTTGAATGTTTTTGTGGGAGTTTAAAAAAATTCAGTGGTGACCTGGAGTATCGAGACTTATTTTAAAATTAACGGTTGATTTTCGAATAATTTAATATAAATCGTTATCCTTCATGTGAATATTATTAATTTCCTCAACAGTTCCTTCAATGAATTTTATATGATAATTCAAAAATTGGCAAGTATCCAATCCCTCGGACAGAACGGAAATAAAAAATATCACAATAGAGAAAACGACTCCTACGAATTTGTAATAATTTTCCCCTTAGAATTTATACCAAACTCAAGGCTGGGAAACGCGTGTCCGTTAAACGTGGCATCAGGCTTTGGCTTGACATTAAATTCAGTGTAAAATTGATATCAAAAGATACAAAAAAGCGGCAAAAAATCTCGGCCGAAACTTCTCTTTCCGACACAAAAGGAGATCAAAGCAGATCGTCAACCTAAGCTGGCAGAAAAGGCTCTAACCTTACAGTTACAGTTCAAAGGGCAACTCAAAAGAACACAGAAGAATATCCAATTGGGATCTATTTAACTTATTTAATAAATTCATCACAAACAGATTGCTTTGATACGTCACGTGTTAGGAGAGGAATTTGATAATTTGAAATTAAGGGAGAGTGAAGAGTTCAAAAACATCTATTAGAGACTCTTTTCTAAAGGGGGTACATAATTTTACCCCCAACATTTAAAAAGGCTATATTCCTAAATTTTGCAAAATCCGGCCAACAAATAGGGTGTGGGCAAAGGGGTGAAAATCTGCCCTACTAAGCGTCAGCCCCTATTTAGCCAATCAGGAGGCTTCCACCACTAGCCTTTCACTATGTGAAATTTTCCGCCATTTTGGTGTAAAATAGGTGTGGGAGCCTTTAAGTATCACTTTAATCCAAGGAACTGGACAAAGCCTGGACTGTCAGTTAAGCATGAATGACGTATATAGTTAGGAAACTTTATCACGAAGAAGGGGATGCTTTACAGTAAAACGATTTAGCGAAGAAAAGAAGAAAATGTTACGACCCTTTCAGATAAAAAAGAACCAGTTTTTTTTTCTTTTTGGATTCTGTGTGCCCAGCTCCAGTGAAGTAATGTCAGATAACGTTTAATCTTAAGACTTTTGGGGATAGGGTGAAGATTTAACACACTTACACACTAACATGATGGGGGTTGCTCGGTTCTGGTATAAGATTTTATCGGATTAAAAGTAACATACAGTTTTGCCCCAAAATGTTCAGATTTAAATTCCATGCCTTTTTCCAGTTTTTTTCCTGAATATTTCCCGTGATTTTTTTAGGCCAAAAATTGTCAATGTTAATAATGAAACTACTGCTATTATTATCATTAAAACCTGTTCAGACTTCAGTATATATTGATTGCATAACGCGAAAGATATTTCAGAATTTTGGTTCTTTTTTCTAGTTTGAACCATTACGAGTCCAAACTCCAAAAAGTTGAATTTGTAATTTTGAGTATATTTAAAAAGATTTTCTTGGTCAAGGGATTCTAGTTTTTGTAATCGTCAAACGCGTCGATAAAATAAACGATTGTGTTTGAGCCGTAACGCGGAACGCTTTAAGATAGATGCCAAACGTTTACGCGTTTCGACATAACTCGTTAAAATGTATTATTAAGAATCCTTAAGTATGGGTGGTACCACTCGACCAGTTTAAAGTATTCGAAATAATACACCTTTAGACAGAGATAAAAATTTAAAGTCATTTGGCTTACCATAAAGGGCATGTGATTGATGGAAAAGCAGACGACAGCAATGGCGGCGACAGACGTCCACCGGAAGTTAGTTACGGTCTTGTCCGAAGCGTAGGGTCTTTGCGAAGTCTGTCTTCCATTGTTACAGGCAGCCACGCCGTAAAGTAACCGGGTACTCCCACTTCCGGAGCTCGAAACACTTCCGCTACTTACAGTACCTGTAAGTCCTGGTGTATTTCCCGAACTCAAAGACGAGGACGACAAACAATGACCTCCATTCGCGTTCCGATCTCCGCCGGAAGTGACGTTGACGCCAAAGTTATCGTTACGGCATCGATGTACTTCAACGTCAGCCCAACAAACGAACGACGTTAGAGTCAGGACACCGTACAAGCACATGACAAAGATGGAGAACTTCAAGTCCCATCCCATTGGATGAATGGAACAGCCATCCGTGGCCACGTTATTCAGGGTCAAAGCTGATGGACCCAAACGCGCGAAAACCGCCGCGACACCAACAAACAGAGATATGACAGCCAATACGGCAATGTGATACCGGATTTGATTACGTCTGACGCTGAACCGGTACCTATATGGCCATCGAACGGTTAGAGCACGATCAACGACTAATGACGTCAGAGTGGCGATTTGAAAAGTTCTCGCGGAGGTCAAACCCCATAGGATAAAACCGCAGGGAGCTTCCATACGAGGGCTTATAAGGTTAAGTACCGAGAAGCCGAATCCGAAGAAAGCCGAGACCAGTTCCTGGCAGACAGTGGCGAGGAAGAACAAGTCCACGGTCCTCCATCGACGACGGTAAGTATGGAAGACATACGCGGTCCAGATGGACAGGACCACGATTAAGGGAGCGGCAGCCGATGCCGCTAACCAACTGTACGCGATGGCTTGCATCGTAATATTTTATGGCGATGTCACAGTTCACAAAAGTTCACTTTGAGAGTAAAATTGCAGAGTAGAAACACCCGTATTCTATTTCGCGATTGTAATCCAATCTATTGTGTGTATAATCCATTTTTGCGTATACCTGTGAAATATAAATTATACGGAAGGGTTAAAGTCGAATTAAAAATGTATTAAAAACGCATTAAAATTGAACAAAGATATTTTTAAAAGGTTTAAACTTTCGTTAGAAGCAGCTGATAAAAATGCAAATTAAAATATCAGGTTTCTATTAGATAAGACAAAATTAAAATATGAGATACTCGGAAGTGCAACTGAAATTATTCTTTCAGCTTTTTAAAATCTAGGCATTTTCTTGGAGTGGTTATAAACAGTTCATAATCAATAATACCACCTGTGTTATGCCTGAATTACAGTACCACAAAAGTATACGAAGTGCAGACATTAAGAACCTAGCTTGATCACTTCTGGGTTATACTTTGGTGGTGATATTTAAATCGTTTCTTCTGTAATTTAACAAATCACAGTTTCAAACGCATTCAACAACCCAAAAAGGGACGCGCATTACGTTAAGCTAGAAAGGGTAAATTGAGGGAACGATTGCGGAATTGCGATAAAGATCATTATATAGAAACGTTTGATTACAGACTTGGCCTAATCTGCAGTCACTTCGAAGCGAGATAATCGCTTTCAAGCAGCAAAAGCAAAACGCGTGCGCATTAAAGTTACATCACTCACGTTGCTCATCAATCATAAAATACTCAAACACACATTAAAGAAGCATGCAGTAAAAAAAAAGACAATCTCACGAGCAGAAAATAATAGACTGGCTACTTCAAAGGGGCTTGTCTGAAACACGGCTAGCTGACACGTAGCTAACCAAATTACGCTAAGAATTGTGTCGAACCCTTACGCGCCGTTCTTAACGGTGCCCCTTCGTGAAGAGTCTTACCAGTTACCGAGTTACTACATTAATAAAAGTAGTTTATCGCTGAAGTTTTTCAGAGAGTGCCTGAAGCTTAATATACTAATTTCGAAAACACATTTTAACAACTAAAGTTCACCGTGTAACTCATTTCTCTACTTGAATTGTAGAAACGCCATGACTTATAACGAAACATTTCGTGACCTTAGGCCCACATTAAAAGTTACCAGCTATTCCTGGGTTTTTCCTGACCGAGAGGAAGTCACCGTGGAACATTTTGCGCATTTGACTTTCAATAGATGCCTACACAAGTCATATTCCATAAGCATGACACTACTTATACTTCGTAATGTTAGAGACTGACAGCTCGAGCTAATTCAAGAACGACAAGCGAGAATTGACTACACGCGGTTAATTTTACAGCCCATATTCTTAGTCAGTCTGTTCCTTACATTTGGAACTCAATGATCACTGAATCGACAGAATTCAACATGTTTTTCAATCTGTTGTAGATAGCGATTGAGTTGCACTCACAAATGACTTGCAACACTTGTCTGTAAATTATCTATAGTAATTGAGGGTTTGAGCGTGTGACCAAGGGGTGCGCAAGGTCTCAATATCAGCGCTTCGTCAAAAATTGCAATCAAATGAAGCATTTCGACGGTAAAAAGGTTGAAACAATGCCGCGGGCTCTCATGAGTAGGCTTCGACATAAGACAAGTCTACAAGTCCAAAACCATTCAGTTTATTAATTCATTGGACCACTTTTTTAATTCAAACCCCGAACCACACCGGTCCCCATGACAACTTTAATCATTCCAACTTAAATACATAGGGTAAGGCGAACTGGTCCTTGGGAGTAGTTTAATTATTCAAGACATCAGGGGTGACATGTCTGCAGGACCATTTTGGAAATAGGGAGCTAACAACTGGCTAGGGGGAAAAATAGTCTGACGTCACGCAGCCCCCCTATGGTTGGCATTTTTGCGCGTAGAAAACTGTTTCCAACCGTTAACGGGGATGAAACTCCAGTAAGAGATAGAAGGTTGTGACGTTTCAGGGTCAGAACTGTTAGCTCCCTATAATTCTTACTTCGAGGCCTGCTCATGACATGCACCAAAAGCGAACAGCCCAGGCGCCAAAAAAGCGCGATGCAAGGCAGTTTTACCTTAGTTCATCGAAATGGTCTACCACTTAACGTCTGCACGTTTTAACAAGAATTTAAAGCTGAAATTCAAAGTGAATATCATCCTAGACGTTATTACAATAATTTATTAATAAAAAAAAGAACAATTCACTAATCACCCCCAGCTGACCGGGGAGAAAATTTCGCGTTTCTAAAAACCTCCGATTTATCAACTTCCGCTAACAATTACGCAAAATTGTGTGATTCAAAGCGAGAACACAATGTAATGAAAATTTAGAAACGTATTATGGTACTTGTATATTAGAAGCCAAGGGGTACGCCAAGAGAACGATCTGTCAAATTGCTTAGAGGATTTGATGGATTTTATTGTTTTAGGCACCCTTTCTTCAAGCAGGGGTCCGACGCCTACTGCGTTGAGCGTTAAAGGACCCCGGGTTAAAAATGGCTAAAACAAAATTAGTCATAATTGCGCGTGTAGAATCGTGTCTGGTTGGATCACGGGGTGACGTAGAACAGGCGCGTGTTGGATTTTGACCTATTCCAGATGCTTGATTACGCGTTACACAACTCACAACTTGACTAACTTTTTTTTTTTCATCGTAATCCTCGAATATATATATATAGAGTTCTTTTGACTTATAAAATCGTGGGTTTTAAATAGAGGGTATGGCACCTCATATTGTTCGTACATAAGGGGTAGTATTGTCTAGGGTAGAAAGCCGCCTTTAAGTCATAATCGTAAGATTATCCAGAGGTTTCTACGGCGTCTTTGAGAAAAGAAAAAATAATAACGATGGGATTTATTTCTTAAGTGTTGCCAATAAATCCATTATGATTGTTTATTTTATCAGGATCCTATTTCTAAATTATAGAATTGTAATTGGTTCAATCGCAATTTTAGGTGGTACATTTATGGTAACCGAAAAACCTTTGATATGTTCATTTATAATATGAGGCCAGGCTACTTCACTTGGTGGACAAAGTGACTGCAGCACCAAGTAACTTGGTCTCCTGGTGTAAATGGTATCAATACTCCTAGTCTGAAAACTATGCATATGACGATAAATTTGATTCGATTTAAAACTGAGCTTGCATTTTATAATAAAATGGTGGAAAATACTGCTTTTAATTGCCATTAAATATATCGAAAACAAATGTAAATATTCCAAAGGATTATGATATTAAGGCTAGAAACCCATAAGGTCCATTATCAATACCCAAAACTACACAACTGATACACAAAATCGAAGCAAAAGTAGCTAGGGCTAGTTGATAAACATGCTTTGAACTTAAGTTCAACAAACTACACGTATCTTAAAATTGAAGTTAAGCAGCCCGCACATTGCAAACTAAATTAGTCTTGATTCGACAACAGGGAAAAATTGCTTTCTTTGAAAATTATCCCAATTAAAGTTTAATTGTAGTACTCAATAAGTAGTGTTAGCAAAAAATTACGAATTCGTGAAAACATTGAATGTTCTAAAAACATCTAATGTTTTAAACTTTAGAACTTTAGATAAAGTTAAGTTTCAATAGAATTGATTTTAGGTTTAATAATTTATGGTTAAGTTTAGATTGGGTTTTAACTAGGTTTGGTTAGGTTTTGTTGACTTAGGGTTAAGTCTAATTAAGGTTCATTAACGGGGGGGGGGGAGTGTCTTCCACCCTAAATTCGCGTAACCCCTACAGTCATTCGAATTATTATTAAAAATGTGCAAACATCAAAAATTTCTAAATTAATCTTCAGCACACTTCATTAAACTGTAGACCATAGAAAAATATCATTAATTACAAGATCACTTACCAATTTAGCTATAAACCATGTCCCGGCACAAAATCCAAATAAATAATTAAATCAAGATTAGTTTTCCGTCACACAAATTATATCCGTGAAGCGTTTGTTCGCGATGGTGAGGGGGGCGGTGGTGGTGCAGAAGACAAGGACCAGCGGAAGATACGCGAGGAAAAACAAACGCGCGCGCGAAGATTTCCCGCCAACAACCGCCAAGCTAGGGTCCACGACAGTGTTGTTCTTAGCAATTTTGGGAATGTACTTTTCTCAACTCTAAAACGTACTTTTCCAGAAAAAGGGGGGGAAAACGTACTTTTAACTTTCACCCCCCTCCGAAACGCTTAGCGCGCCATCTAAGATACAAAATATCTTAAATATAATTATAAGATTATTTTTTATATTAATTTATGGAATATTATTTATTTTATTCTAATAATATAATCCATATTAATTAAAACCAAGTAATTAAAAATAAATAAACCACGGGAACATCAAAAGTCTCAAGCGTTAAGGAATGCTTAACCTCTCTACTCCGATAGCAGTAGCACGTTTAGTCGTTTCCCCCGGACCCCCACTCAAGTTTAGCGCCACTCTGGAAAAAAAAATTTCAGGGAAAGGGTTCAAAGGGTACAAAAGAACGAAGGGTGATTGGCTCATTTTTCCATTTGGCTTTTTTGCTGTGCGTAGAGACTTATTTTTTTTAAAAAAGAAAGTGAGTTGAAAAATAAAACAAGGTGTCCTCCAGATTAAGTTCGTCCAAAAAAAGAATCAACTTTTTTAAATACTAAGAGATTAATTTCCTCGTCGTTATTCAAAAAAGTGCAAAATCGTCCCCCAAAAAAATTAAAATATACTTCCCATTCTAGAAATTCCAAAAAGTACTAAATAACCTACCAAAAATACAAAATGTATTTTTCGTACTCGAAATTTGAAAATGTACTAAAAAAGTACATTTGTACTACCAAGAACAACACTGGTCCACGACCATGACTAAAAGAAGCACCAGGGTTTCAAGTCGCGCGAGAGCAGAGAGCGCGCTCTCCGCTCGGGGGAGGGAAAGAAGCGGAAAAACATAGCCCGGATAAAGTAAGAAAGGGGAGGAAGGTAGTAGCGCGCCTCGCCAAAGGGGGTAGAATAAAATGCGCCATCCGAGCGAGCGTTGGATCATAAAAAAAATGGCCAGAAATGTTTTGGTCACGTGGACAATTTTATTATGATTGCCTCACGTTTAGATTAAAGGCGTATTATCACCGAAATTAATATTCTACACGAGGTAATAGTACAGGGTGTTGCAAAAAGGGTGGGAGAACCGTTGCCGAACTGCAGTACGTTCTACGAGCGATTTTGAGTGGAATTGTTTTGCCCTAAGGGCCAATGTTTACATGTTTACGGATGACCCCTTTGAGTTTTGTTTCCTAGTTAAATTTAAAGGGTCACTTGTAAAACACTCTAAACATAACTTGTAAACAGTGGCCCTTAGGGCAAAATGTCATAGCCAAAGCCTCGCTTGGCCCATAAACATAATGCCTGGCAACGGAAACTTTCATGGATAATTTTTCACGTTTTTAATGTCTTTTTCCATTGGAAATTTCTAAGGAGTTTTAACTTAGATAAAGGAGGAAATTTGTTTTCAGCCTTACATTTAAAGGCCGACTTCCATCGAAAAGGGTTCTAACGAACTGAAAACTGAACATCGAGACTAACAATGAAGCGACCGGGCCGATTTTCGAATCCCCGCTGGGTCAAAAGTCGGAAGGGTTCGATCTAATTGAAAGCCGTGCAATGCGGTTCTAGCGAACTAAACATACACAATAGAAAATTTCCTTCAGGGGAAAGCAAAAATTCGAGAGGAAATAAATTTTAAAGGATTTCTATTGTTGATCTTCAGGTCGCTAGAATCACATTGCACGGCTTTCAGTTAGCGAGAACCCTTCCAACTTTAGACCCAGCGGGGCTTCGAAAATCGGCACGGTCGCTTCATTGTTAGTCTTGATGCTCGGTTTTCAGTTCGCTAGAACCCTTTTCGTTGGAAGTCGGCCTTTAAGGAGACCTATCTGCAACTTTAGGCACTTTTAAGAAGATCTATCAGCAACTTGCTGGTGTCTAATTGGTAATTAGGTGTTCTACCTTAAATATCAGGAACTCATATAAAAACGGAGACAGAAGTGAGCTGTAGTACCGTGATCTCATCTATCTTTCCCACATTTCGCCAGTGAGCACGTATACGGGCTCACCGTATTCGTCCACAACACCGCCATACTGGCAAAGCTTTACCGATCCAGTGCAAATCAGCTCAAGTAAACCTAAAAGGCTTTTTATACAGGTTGTTAATCTGTGAGAAATTAAGTGGGATGTTCTTCGGGCAATTTAGAGTTCAAAATGTTCTATAACATTTTGCCCAAATAAAAGGCCGACTTCCATCGAGAAGAGTTCTAGCGAACTGAAAACCGAGCATCGAGACTAACAATGAAGCAATTTTACGGATTTCCCTTTAATTAAATTGGCTTTGTCTTTCAGTTTCTATAAGGGGTCATCCATAAAACACTCCAAACAAAACTTGAAAACGGTGGACCGGACGGCAAAATCTCTTAAATCTGTCTAGGCCTATATTCTCGTGAACTCTTTGTAGTTTTTTACATAGACAATAAATAATTATTTCATTTCATCTTCCAATATTTTAGACAGTCCTTTCAGAAACTTAAGGCTCTTTCAGACGATCAAACTTTTTGACTCAGCTTGATGGGTCAACTCGAGTTGAATCAACTAGTTGGATCGTGTGAATAGAAGCTGAATGAGTTGAGTCACCAACTTTTTAATTTCATTTCTAAAGCCAATCAAAATGAGTTACAAAAAAAGCCTTTTTCGCGGGTTATTTCGTAAGTGCCAAGGTAGGTGGCAAACTTAATTTGCACGATATATATTGTCGGATCTTATATGGGTTCTTGGTTGGATAGACGAATCTGAGCACATCAAATGTCAGGCGTTTAAGAGAGCTGGCATGTAACTAACTTCATTAGGAACATATAAACCTTGCTACTTACTATCAGAAGTAAATTTCTTACTGTGCACTTTTCCACACTGTATAAATCCGGAGCAAGACAATTTGGTCTCGCCGAATTGGTCTCGCCATTTTGGTCTCGCCGATTTGGTCGCGGGACTAATTGGTCTCACCGATTTGGTCTCGGGACTATTTGGTCTCGGGACTAATTGGTATCGTGATTATTTGGTCTCGGGACTATTTGGTATCGTGATTATTTGGTCTTGGGACGGTTTGGTTACCTAATTAGTTGCCTCCTTTTCCAAAGCAATGGTCCCAATAATTCGTCGCCACCTTTTCCAAAATATTCTCCTATTAATTAGTTGCCACCTTTTCCTAAATATTCTCCTATTAATTAGCTGCCACCTTTTCCAAAACATTATCCTACTAATAAGCTACCACCTTTTCTAAAACATTCTCCTACTAATTAGTTGCCACCTTTTCCAAAATATTCTCCTAATAGTTAGCTGCCACCTTTTCCAAAATATTCTCCAATTAATTAGCTGCCACCTTTTCCAAAATATTCTCCAATTAATTAGCTGCCACCTTTTCCTAAATATTCTCCTATTAATTAGCTGCCACCTTTTCCAAAATATTCTACAATTAATTAGCTGCCACCTTTTCCAAAATATCCTGCTATTAATTAGCTGCCACCTTTTCCAAAATATCCTGCTATTAATTAGCTGCCACCTTTTCCAAAACATTCTCCTGCTAATTAGCTCCCACCTTTTCCAAAATATTCTTCTAATAGTTAGCTGCCACCTTTTCCAAAATATTCTCCTAATAGTTAGCTGCCACCTTTTCCAAAATATTCTCCTAATAGTTAGCTGCCACCTTTTCCAAAATATTCTCCAATTAATTAGCTGCCACCTTTTCCAAAATATTCTCCTATTAATTAGCTGCCACCTTTTCCAAAACATTCTGCTACTAATTAGCTGCCTCCTTTTCCAAAATATTCTCCTATTAGTTAGCTGCCACCTTTTCCTAAATATTCTCCTAATAGTTAGCTGCCACCTTTTCCTAAATATTCTCCTAATAGTTAGCTGCCACCTTTTCCTAAATATTCTCCTAATAGTTAGCTGCCACCTTTTCCTAAATATTCTCCTAATAGTTAGCTGCCACCTTTTCCTAAATATTCTCCTATTAATTAGCTGCCACCTTTTCCTAAATATTCTGCTATTAACTAGCTGCCAACTTTTCAAAAATATTCTCCTATTAAATAGCTGCCACCTTTTCCAATACTTTCTCCTACTAATTAGCTACCACCTTTTCCAAAACATTCTCCTACTAATTAGCTCCCACCTTTTCCAAAATATTCTTCTAATAGTTAGCTGCCACCTTTTCCAAAATATTCTCCTATTAATTAGCTGCCACCTTTTCCAAAATGTTCTCCTATCAATTATCTGACACATTTTTCAAAATATTTCTATTATTGCTAATAAATTGTTCGTGGTAAGAGGCGGGCTTTTAATACTCATATAAATAATCTTCTTACCCCCAAACAATGTTGGGTTGGGTTAGCTCCCGAGACCCAATTGTCCCGAGACCCAATTGTCCCGAGACCCAATTGTCCCGAAACCCAATTGTCCCGAGACCCATTTGTCCCGAGACCCATTTGTCCCGAGACCCATTTGTCCCGAGACCCATTTGTCCCGAGACCCAATTGTCCCGAGACCCAATTGTCCCGAGACCCATTTGTCCCGAGACCCAATTGTCCCGAGACCCAATTGTCCCGAGACCCAATTGTCCCGAGACCCATTTGTCCCGAGACCTTAACGGCGAGACCAAATCGGCGAGACCATAACGGCGAGACCAAATCGGCGAGACCATAACGGCGAGACCAAAACGGCGAGACCAAATTGTCGCGTACCGTATAAATCAGAGTTCGGACAAAAATTTTATATTTAAAATTCTAGACTTTTCAAGCTTATCCCTAAAGAAATTTTTCCAATATCCCTAACCATTTTAAGCTCACTTCATCACACATGGCCCATCCCTGACCAATCCCTGACTTTTAAAGAAATTAACTTAAATCCCTGACTTAGCCAGGTTTTCTCAGGTCCCGTACGAACCCTGTATATGTTGATTATGCAATTATTTTATAATCTTCCTTTAAGAAAGGGGAGGAAGAAACTGGTAATAAAAAATATTTCGACTTTAGGGCAAATATTAGAAGTAGAATCTTGAAGTTGGCCCATCGCTACCTAAGCATGGTGACCTGAACGCTTCGCTTACAAATACCAAAACTAGTTTTATGACAGTTTTAAAACCGATACGATAAAAAAAAAATTTAAATATATATGTATTACTAGTGTATTTTGTTCATATTTCATCAAATTTAGGTTTTGATAAGTAAATTATTTGTGAAATTATACTTTAGATTTCAAAATTTTTAAATAATTCTCACGGTGAATTTGGTAAGGCTGGAGATTTTTTTAATTTAATTTTTAACTGTTTTGATTTACGCGGAATTTCAGAATGGAAAGTTATTTTACGAATTTGAATATTTACGGTTGACTTTTGATTTATAAAATAGGGAAAATTTTGTAACGTATGTTTTACGAGAGAGAGAGGTTGCCCTCAAAACATTCATCAGAATATTTAAATTTTTCGTTCAATTTTCGCTCCACAAATTTATTTTGTTATCGAGGGTGAAAAACATACGAGAAATTAATTTTAAACCAAATACAAAATTTAAAGTAAAGGGATACAGACATGCTTGAATTATAAATCAATTTTTTATAATTGTAAGTTTCTAAGATACGAGAAATTTAGAATTACAGAATAGGTTTTAGATGTACAGGTGTAAAATTACAATAATTAAAAAAGAATTAAATTAAATAGAAAATATAATAAACTTTAAATATAATATTGAAAAAATAATTAAGATGATGACCCAGACCAATTTAGTAATATTTCACTGATTGATAATTAGCATCCAGCCCAAACCGCTTTACCTATAAGGCTGGATATTTTGGAGGGACGTTAATCTTAAGTAGTAGCCATGCACTACAAAATATTTTCCAATCGGCGGCCATATTGAAAAAATGACGACCAGAAAAAAAAAATCAGAAAAAAAACTTTACGTAACAACGTTCACGAGTTACAACCAATTTCACTAAAATTAGGATTCTGGTTCGCTTAAATCCTATAGACGATCTATTGACTTTTATGATTCTACGTGGCGCCATATTTTAAAATGGCGGTCCTAAAAGTAGTACAAATGTCCTAAAGGGCTGATGGGCAATAACGGGTACTGCTAATACAAACATAATTGACAATTTCGGAAATTACACGCGGAGTAACCAACACACAGGGGCGGGGTCGCCATTGGGGTATTCTCTCTCGCCAAAAAGCACCAGTAGAGGCAGTGCGAGTTGGCAAGCCTCCAAACTTGGACTCCATCTGTCGTTGCTTCTTGGCGCTAAAGTGAATACCCCAAAGGCAGCCTCGCCCCTGAGTGTTGGTTTCTCTGTACGTAAATTAAGAAATTGTCTATGGTCTGCTACCACGATCTTTCACGTGACGTCACACCCTCCTATCCCTTACCCCGTTTTTGGGGACCATATTGGAATTCGTTAGTTCAGGCCCTAAATTCAGACTACCAATATTGACGTCACATCCCCGTAGCTCCTCCCTTCTCAGTACAACTTTATTGTTTAAAATGTTTTTACAATGTCATACAGTATCTCTTTAATATTAAAAAATGCGTTTCAATATTTCCTCCAATAATAAAACGGAAGCTCGGAATATAAAACGCGGAAAGAGTGGTTTGTTTCAGCACTCACCCCCATTGAAGTTCTACACACCAGAGAGATTTCCTACAGGAAAGGGATTAAAATAAAAACACTCCATAGCGAGCAAACGCGTAAAAATCAGTTCGTCTCTCAAATAGGGCAATTGTTTTAAATTCGGGGTGCTGCTTCTCAACGATTATATAAACAGATAGTCCCATATTACTTCCCATTGTGGATATTTATGGTACGTACAATTGCGCTCTCCAACCTGCACGATTCAAAATCTCCTATGAATATTGACGGGTCTTTAAAAATAATTGAAAAGAGCAACCACTTTGAAGTTTGAACATTACAGCCTCTGCGAAAGCGCTTACCCCATAACCATATAATGCATAAGTATTGGTCTGTTGTAAGGGCTTATAATATACCCTTTTCAAAAGGCGAGCCGCAATGTCATCTGCTTGATATATGGTTAAGACGGATCCAAAGACCATAGATGAGGCTTCAAATTTACTAGTTCTCTTGTTTGAAGCTATATCTAATGTATTTGGATTCATACACCTTATATGTTCAGTCTGAAGAAAACAAGGTGGTCAAACACCAGACTATTTTACCCCTGATCCTTTTGAAAAGGGTTCATAATCGGCATTGTCCATGCGAAGATCAATAGTCATAGGTTCCGTGGAATAGACCGGTTAGAATGACCACTTTCCACCTCCGTCCTCTGCTTCCCATCCCCGCTATATAGACGAGTAAGAGTTGCCTTAGCTTTAACCGACTATTTCATCGCTCATAATACAATCCTATAAATAGTTTTCACTAAAAAGGTTTTTCATCGTTCCTCCAGTGTTACCAAACCGTTGGTAAGCTTAAAGACTGGAGAGAAAAGGCTAGCAGTTCAGTTTAAATCAGTACTCGACTGACAACCCTGAACTAAAATTAAAACTGAGAGGGAAGGGGATAAATTTCTTCTTTCCAGTACAGTGAAAACAATCTACAGCTTGAATTAGAGAGGGATGGAGTGCAACCCCCAATATTACAACGTCGCCTCTGTACCCCCACCTACGGCAGCGAAGTCCTCCCAGCATCCTCAGCGTCGTACAGTACGGAATCGTAAAGGACGCCCCTTCTGTTTTAAAAATTGCAGCTAGTTCTCATACAGTGTCACAAAGCGGCAGCACTTAACAATCGTCTACCGAAGGGTAGGGGCGTGCGCGAGGTACATTGGGAGAGTTTCAGTGCGGCAAGTCGCCCATCATCATTACCACTCCATCTTACCTCTTTTCTCTCTGTCTACAGTAAGCCTTGTTGAACCAGAACACTGCAGAGAGAAAAGCAGTTTGAATCAATACTTGCCTGATAATCCTGCACTGAAGTTAGAACTGAGAGAGGGGGTGTACATTTTTCTAGCCCCTATACAGTGAAAAATATCTATTTATCTACTACAAAGTTTCAAGATTCATGGAGAGTTGAATCTTAATTCATGTTAGCACTAAAAACAAAAAAGTCGTGTAACAGGGGAGCCATGAAATTAAAAAATAACGTCACCAAAACATGTTATGTCGAGAGAGAGAGAGAGAGACAAGGGGTAAAATAAATGACTCTTCCGCTGTCAAAATTTTGCCGCTAAGGTGCGGGCGTAAACGAGGAAAAATTACCATAGAAATGAAAATAACCGCCCTTCCACGAAACTTTCGCAGCGGCATTTTACTTGGCGGGAGGTAAATTAACGAGTGACTCTGATGACCCTTAACGCCTTTGACACCACCATGCCTGCAAATAATCGAAAACCTATTTGACGCTAGAGCTAAAAATAATCTAAATGTACCCCTGAGGAGAAGAAGCTTCGATAAACACAAATATTGTACGCGCATTTACCGATTAATAACATGGTAATAAGGTAACTCATTTATCATGACGTACGCGTCAATTGTGTCTATTAAGATCTATCCAACCAAGGATTAATGGTGGACGATTCGAAGCTAGCTAAATTACAACATAAAACTATCATATGAGTTGAAAGTATATTTGCTAAGAGCACGTATCTTTTATGAAAAGGTAGGAGGGGCGTCTCATAGCCTTGAATTAATTTCTCGAAGAGGTGGAAAGAGAACCCATCGCCTATATAGACCTACTAGGTATATAGTTATGACGTCACACCCTCTTATCTCTTACATTGGTTCTGGCGGCCATATTGGAAGTGGTCAGCTTTGGCAATACCATTATTGACGTATGCAGTCTCTTTAATTCAGTCTCGGATGGTGATAAGATAAGCCCGTATGGCAGACCAATACTTACTCCTTATAGGGTAACGAATTGATGCCATATTTTCATTGCCTTTTACTTTAAGCTCTAAGATCAAGAGATAGGCAATTAACTGAGAGATGGCTCGGTGTTCCCATATTACAAGGTAGTTGCTTTGACATTACCTGGGAGATAGGTTTGCTTTTAAATCATACAGATACAATAGATTTAGGGTAAAACCGACTCGAAAATACGCGATGGCATTGCAATATTTTAATTTTACTTTCGTACTTCAGGAAACTGGCAATCGTATTTCCGGAAATTGACGGCCAACTAACTGAGTGACGTCGACAAAAACGGTAAAACCATGGAAGAACAAGCTGTGACGTGCACAAACAATTTTACGAATGGTCTACTAACCAATAACAACATTGGATAGAAAAAATGAAGTTCTATCATAAGTTTATAGGATATGACGCTACATATACTTCGTAATTCTAGAAACTTAGAGAGCTAGTTCGAGAAGGACTACACTCGGTTTTGCAGGACTTCCATCTTCCTATTTAGTCTGTACTAAACCTTTGACAGCTTCTTACCAGGCATCGCTTTACGAGAATCTACGTCATTTCATGACAAGCTCTCAGTAACCAGTGACAAACTTATGGAACATATTTTATGAACTTATGGTTCTATAGATAGTGTGCGGGCAAGTGTTGGGAGTCATTTGTGAGTGCAATTCAAACGCTATCTACAACAGAATGAAAGCTTGTAGCTCTGTTCGATTTAGTGTTTATTCAGTTCCAAACCCTAGATGCTCTTGCAAGTTACTAGGGGAAGCGCGGTTAAAGTTAAGAAAACGTAAGATGAAATTTCTCTAGCTCCTTCAGTCCGCACTATGCATAAGCAACGTTACTTGGAGCGATACAAAGAAAGGTCAAATACTGACAAATTGGAAAATATTCGGGTAGGCAGATGGATATTGAGCAATTTTCGATAAACCCCAAGGAATTAAACAAAAAGAGAAAGAAGAAACTAAATATCAAATAAAGAAAAACACACGCAGGCGTTATTCGATTGAAAATTCACCGGCAGAAGTTTGTGGGAAAAAATCTCAGAAACTCTTAAGTCAAGTTTACTCGTTACGGAAGAAGGATAACGGCAGTTACACGCCTTCCACAGTACGTAGACTCCAGGAAAATTAACATAGGCTGCTATTACATTACATTGTGAGGGTGTTTATTCCATTCCGATTCTAGGGTGGGTTTTTTCTTCTTACTTTCCTTGTATATACAAAGTGATTTATGATTCAAAATCCGTAGAGGTTGGAAGAACCACCGCTAACTTGACTAAGCCCGAACCTTTCTTCGGAACATCCCAACAAGTTTAAAGTCTTCCTACTCCATACCTACTCTACCAGGAGTAAATCAACTAAAAAGTGCTAGTGGTGTGTTGATCGCCCTGCAAACCAAGTCGAGACGCAATTAAGAGGTTTTCTTGAATAATAATTAAATAAATATGACTGATATTAAAAATTTTAATCGTCATTAATTTACCTTAATTCTAGTTAAATCGTTTTAAGAAACTTTATTCCTAAAATACTTTTAAGCATAGCTATTGTTGACGTTTGCAGTTTTTGGAAATTTAGGGTATATAAGGCGGTTGATTCACAAGAAATGACAAGAAAAGCCGCAATTGCGTGAACCTTTGGTTGAAGCCCTGACATTGGGAGGTCGGACGTTTCTCATAACCCTAGCGATGGGAGTAGAAGCCGAAAATTGCTTTCTGCGAACACGTTTGCTCCGATTTGCAAACTGCGAACGCGGTAACAGACACACACTCACACACAGACAGAGACATCCAGTGTAATACCTTTCCGTGACGTCATCGTCACTCTGAGAGGTAACAAGCGCGTTTGCTGTGAGCGGTAATACTTATCGTTGGGATTGTGCCTTTCAAAAATCTTCGCGGAAAACTATGCCGAGACGAGTAAAGCTAGGTTCCCATTAATAAACTAAACTTTCTGTGGTTACTGATTACCAATGCGGAGATTGCAGGTGAATATAGGTTGCCTTACCCAGTATTAAAGCCACTTACTCCAAGTTGATTTACTCTTGACTACTTCGAAGATAAATTGAATTCCGGCGGTAATAACGCTAGTGCAAATGAAGGAAGAAAAAATAATATTAAGAAAAATCTCCAAATTCCTTTTTATTACTAACTTTTCTTATTTTGTAACTAGATCCCATAGCTGCTAGCGCAAGCTCGTAATTTAATTTCTAAGTTAGAAAAAAAAACCAAGTAGTTCCATGGTACAGTTACTAGGGGTGTCCGGATAAAGTAGAGATCTGACGTTTGGAAAATTGGCGTTCAAACAACTGTTTCATTCTAATTTCACTGAATTCGTACGTACAACCTTGTCAACCTTCGTAAGGCACCCGTATGTCTTCGATTTAAACAAATGACGTGTCCATAGAAAGTTTTCACCTCCGGGGTGCCAATAAAGCTATTGTTTTTTGACCTAGGGGTCACAGGGTTCAGCAAAACATCTTACGCATCTCCTCCGATTTTCTCAAATTAAGTATCGATGGAAAGGTTTTGTCCCGGGGTGACAGTATAGTCTGCTACTACGACCGCGTTCGCAGTTCACAGAAAGCAATATTGGCTTTTACCTCTGATCAGCGTTAGGATTAAGAAGTATGCGGTGATCGGCTAGGGTTACGAGAAACATTTAGCCTTCCAGCCTCCAGGGCTTCCACCAAAGGTTCACGCAATTGCGGCTTTTCTTATCATTTACTGTATACACACCCTATATTTCCAAAAATTGTTAAAGAGACATACGCTTGAATTCAAACGTCAACAGTAGCTATGATTAAAATGATTTTAGAAATAACGTTTCTTAAAACGACTTAACTAGAATTAAGGTACATTAATGACGATTAAAATAAATAATATCAATTATATTTATTTAAGAAAATCCTCTTAATTTTGTCTCGACTCGGAGAGGTTTATTTTTCCTTCCCAACTTGTTATATATGAGAACTTATTTGAGATGAATCAGTCGATTGTTTTAGGAACATGTCAAAAAACAGTTTCCTAGTACCAAAATCTAACTACGAAAAACTCAGACATACATTTTCCATCATAAGTAACAGTATCAGGGGAAAAAGTCTGGGGTCCCCACACAAACACTAGTGTCTACATAAACCGAAAACTCTTCCCGGCTTCCAGTCAGTTCAACACTGACAACACCGGGTAATTTAGCTTGTGCTTGTCTATCTATATCTATATAAATCAAAGTCCTGACTGACTGACTGACTGACTGACTGACAGACTGACTGATAATCAACGCCCAGCCCAAACCGCTTGCCCTAGAAGGCTGAAAATTTGCAGGAACGTTACTCATAAGTAGTAGGCGCGTACTAAGAAAGATTTTTCCAATCCGCCGCCATCTTAAAAAATGGCGCCCAGAAATGTAAAAAATATTCTCTATGCAATTAAGTACGCGCGTTTCAACCGATTTCACAAATATTTAGTACAGTGGTTTCCTTTAACCTATAGACGGGCTGAATGGTATTTTGGGTTCGATTTGTTGCCATCTTTTTAAATGGCGTCCAAAAACTTAAAAACCCTTCTTTATGGAATAATGTCCGCGTGAAAAGTAATAAAAAATATCCCGACGGGCTGACGGACTGTGCCGAGTGCCTTCGCTCCTAGGGTGCTACAAAAATATTAGTCATCAGTAAAATCTACACATTCTTTATATCATTTTAGATGGAAGTTCTTATTACACGCGAGCGACGCCGCGGGTAACGGCTAGTATCCATATAAATCAAAGTCCTGACTGACTGACTGACTGATAATCAACGCCCAGCCCAAACCGCTTGCCCTAGGAGGCTGAAATTTTTCAGGAACGTTACTCATAAGTAGTAGGCGCGTACTAAGAAAGATTTTTCCAATCCGCTGCCAGCTTAAAAAATGGCGCCCAGAAATGTAAAAAAAATTTCTCTATGCAACAAAGTCCGCGCTTTTCAACCAATTTCGCAAATATTTAGTACACTTCAACCTATAGACGGGCTGAATGGTCTTTTGGGTTCAATTTGTGGCCATCTTTTTAAATGGCGGCCAGAAATTAAAAAAACCCTTCTTTATGGAATAATGTCCGCGTGAAAAGTAATAAAAAATGCATCCCTAGGGGCTGACGGGCAACGCCGAGTGCCTTCGCTCCTAGGGTGCTACAAAAATATTAGTCATCAGTAAAATTTACCCATTCCCCCTATTAGATAACACCTCCAAATGCAAGACATCCAAAGAGATTGTAGCGATAAGGTAACCGGAAAGAATATTTTATTATATTGTGAGGGCTGTTTAATTATTCATTGTCCATTTGCACCGCACTACCACCATGCACGTTGATAAAAAAAGTGTGTGGATTTTATACTTTTAATGAATGTAAGTTTGTGGGCAGTCAGATTGCGTGTAGGGGGAGAAAGTTCCGCTCTGGGCGGCTTCCACTTGATTATTTGTTTAATTTAAAATAATGGAATATAATGAAAATGAAAAAATAAAATGGCCTAAATGTTAAGCCTAACGGAATGAACTTCCCCCATACTTTCCCGGTTGTTACCTCTCCGAGTGACGTATGTCACGGAGAGGTTCTAATTTCGACGTGTCTGTGTGTCTGTCTGTCTGTTGTTACACCCACGTGACCGCGTTCGCAGTTTGCAAATCGGAGCAAACGTGTTCTCAATTTCCGGAAATTTCGGAAATTGTATTACACTTACAGGCTATTACTCCATTGCCTGTCTAACATCACCAGCCTCTGGTCTTTGTCCATCCCACATGGACACCAGTTTGTACACACTGGCTTCTAATCACAATCATCTGCTGCTCTTTGTCCATCCCACATGGACACCAGTCTGTACACACTGGCTTCTAATCACCACCCTCTTGTGGTCTTTGAACATCCCACATTTACACCAGTCTGTACACACTGGCTTTTAATGAGATCCCCACCATCTTCTAGTCTTTGTCCATCCCACATGGACACCAGTCTGTACACACTGGTTTCTACACACCACCATCTTCTGGTCATTGTTTTGGTCCATCCCACATGGACACCAGTCTGCACACCTGGCTTCTACTCCATCATCATCGTTAAGGTTAAGACATACGCGGCGATCGGCCAGGGTTACGAGAAACGTCCGGCCTCCCTAAGGTGGGGCTTCCACCAAAGGTTCACGCAATTGCGCTGTTCTTATCCATAGTTGCGATTCGAAACCCTTATATACTACCTATTTTAGTAAGGCGAAGCAACCGGCGTATGCTTCATTTCAAACGCCAATATTAGTCAAGTCTCTCAAGAATGTTTAATTGTTCTTTTTTAAAACGATGTAACGTTCAATAAGGCGAATAACTAACGAAGAAAATGTTAAATATTAATTATATTTATTATAATATTTAAGATAATCTTGTTTCTCAATTCAAAATTAATACGGAAAGAGTTAAAAAGCAGCCTATGTTTTTGTCTGTGTGTGTCCGTCCGTTGTTACAGTAGTGCGCTGCGTTAGAAGTTCGTTTTGTTTTGATGTGTAAAGAAATCCTACAGAACCATAATATCCCCTTTATCCTTAATATAAAGTGAATATGTGGAAATATTTTTCGTAATTATGATGCATTTAGTACTTTTGTAGCTTTAAAGCTCTATTTCATTTTGATATTCCAAAGATTTTTTTAAATATTATTATTTAAAATGGATGTTTATATATTACTTAAGCTATACTAGATCTGTTTATAGCATAATCCTTTCTAAAGTGAATACAAGCACAACGCTACTATGTTGGTCAAATGAACTTTTATTTGTCAATAGGCCTAGTGAACCAAAAAGTAAACGCTAGGTTTTCGTTTCTGTAATGCAGAGACAATAACGGTTCAGAGTGAGCCGAAAGTTAAATACACTTTTAAATAATTGGGCTTAAATTTTATAATCATGGTGGATATCTGGGCCGCGTTCAGCAGACCCCAGCGCTGTGAACAGTGTCCTATGTAACCGGATTTTGTTTATGAACTTTGACGTCGGGTGCTCAGCGCTGAGCTAGCGCGGTCTTCAAAGAAAATAGTCGGCTTTTTGGATAACGTGACGTAAAACGCGTAGTGTTATGTAACGTTAACAGTCATGTTGACAAAACTAAGAAAATCGTTGAGGTGAAACGAGAGGATAGTGTTTACATGGCAACCCTGTTGTGAGTATGGCTTTGAACATAGAGGGCATACAGTTGAGGCGTAGAAAATTGGGCCTTTACAAACACGTTAAGGTAATATCCCTCCAAAGTTTTTTGTCTTCATTTCCCGTTTTTCCCCCATCGGATGATTTTAATGTGTACAAGTATATCATTATTGGATGAAAAATGTCGTCTGATTTACAGTATATTTGCTATGCTTTGTATACTGCTTAATATTTCATAAATTTTAACTTAAGAAACATTTCCATATCTGTGTAAATAAGTTTGTAAGTAGTCGTCTTGACTCGGAGAGGTAATATTTTGGTTTTCCCAACTTGTTTTTATGCTCATTTTCTCTCTCTCTCTCTGTTAAAATAAAATATTTAACGCTGTTAAAATACTTTAAATAAAACACGGGATAATAATTTGGCAGAAAATTGTTCTCTCCCAAATCGAAATAACATTCATTTTGATTTGAAAGAAACTAAAAATTCATTTCATGCTAAATTTACGACCAGTTTTATGGTATGTATAATTTGATAATCGAACTGACCCCCTTTTATCGCGAAATAACTTCAAAATACCTTAATTTTAAATTATATTCCACAGTTTAATGGTTATATTTATTATTTAATGAGATGTTGCAAAGTTGATTTCGTTTACGTAAAATTGCAATGCTTATACTGTATATAGGATCAGAAGTAAGATGAGACTAGAAGTAAAGAGCTCTAGCATTGGTAGTAGATCCTGGCACTAGTGAACAAATTTGAGGATTTTATGCCGCTTCCATCGCGCGGAACACGGACGCGGCTCCTTGTATCTAGTTCGGCCGTCTACCACCACGAGCGAAGGTGACTTGTGTTGTGTAGTTTTTCTAGTGACGAATGAGTCTTCTTTTATTCAAAATGCCTAAACGCAAATGCGTATTTAACGACAACCTTCAAAAGAGTTAGTTAAGCGCCAAGTTTATCAAAATTTAGCTCTTTCATCGAGATCAAATTTATAGACAACGAAATTGCGGAGCTCGCTTCGCTCGCTCTGAATTTTTTATACATAATATTTTCAATAGGCTTTTCTTTTCAAAGTAAAATCCGATTAGTTTTTTTGAGCTTTTTCTACATAGTTTAAGCTAAAATAGGTTTACCTATGAGGATTTTAGTACTATATTTCCTATTAAAACTCACTTTCTCTTCAATAATATCATAATTCATATTTTCAATAAGGAATTAAAATTTTTGGCTGAGCTCGCTGGTGTTGCCTTGGGCCCCAGCCCCCCTGAGAAAAACAAATGATCGGCGCCCCTGCTTAAAATCATCACCAGACCTCCATAAACAAATCTGTGCTTCAGAAAAATATAAGAAAGACAATATCAACCCTTAGAAAAAACTCTTAGTTGTGTTTACTTCAATCCGAATTTTAGTTTGTTTCTAGTGTTTCCAAGCCGTCCCGGTTTGGGGTAAAAAATAAATGGTCACTTTACCTATAGGGAGTTAATATAGAGTGCCACTACTCTAAGCTCATCCTTATGATAGTTCCAATTTTGGCCGCTATGCCCTTTGTGCGCTCATCAGGCATATGGCTAATTATTTCCATTGATTAATAACTAGTCCCTCCTCAATTTTCATAAAAATTCTCAATTAATAACCTAGTCCCTCCTCAATTTTCATAAAAATTCTCAATTAATAACCTAGTCCCTCCTCAATTTTCATAAAAATTCTCAATTAATAACCTAGTCCCTCCTCAATTTTCATAAAAATTCTCAATTAATAACCTAGTCCCTCCTCAATTTTCATAAAAATTCTCAATTAATAACCTAGTCCCTCCTCAATTTTCATAAAAATTCTCAATTAATAACCTAGTCCCTCCTCAATTTTCATAAAAATTCTCAATTAATAACCTAGTCCCTCCTATATTTTCATAAAAATTCTCAATTAATAACCTAGTCCCTCCTATATTTTCATAAAAATTCTCAATTAATAACCTAGTCCCTCCTATATTTTCATAAAAATTCTCAATTAATAACCTAGTCCCTCCTCAATTTCATAAAAATTCTCAATTAATAAACTAGTCCCTCCTCAATTTTCATAAAAATTCTCAATTAATAAACTAGTCCCTCCTCAATTTTCATAAAAATTCTCAATTAATAAACTAGTCCCTCCTCAATTTTCATAAAAATTCTCAATTAATAAACTAGTCCCTCCTCAATTTTCATAAAAATTCTCAATTAATAAACTAGTCCCTCCTCAATTTTCATAAAAATTCTCAATTAATAAACTAGTCCCAAGGACCAGTAACCCCTCGAATTGGAATAAAAAAACTGGTCCAAGCAATTAATAAACTGGTTTTGGACCTGTGGACCTGTGCTATTTCCAAGACTGCCCCGTATGCCCCCAATATCCGGTTTTCTACTATCTGTCGCTAGAAGGCGAATTAACAAGTATTTTTCAACTTTCACTCTGCCATCCGTCCTTCAGTATTGGTTCGTCCACGATGCAACTTCACTCTACCTAGAAAGGATACCAAGAGGGGAGTCGGAAAGGGGGCTGAAATAGCCTCATTATACCTAGTTTTCAGACTAGAATGATTGATACCATTTATACCAGGAGGCCAGGCTATTTGGAAGGCAAAGCGCAGTACAAAGTAGCGTGGCTAAGGTTTCCCACAGTTCGGTTCAAATCGGTTTTGGACTAAAACTGAAACTGAACTGAAACTTTTCAGTTAAGATTTTCAAGAACTGAAACTGAACTGAAATTACCAGTTCGGTTCAGCCAGGAAACCGAACTGATCAGTTCAGTTTTCAGTTATAACTGAACTGAACCGAAAACCCCTTCAGAGATTATCAAGATGAAAAATACGGTATCAGAGGCCCAAAATACCCAGATTGTAACTATTAAGTATTAACCCCAAACATTTTCTACTACTACCATGGATGAAGGATGCGCGTGAGGAAATTTGTTTTCACTCTACAGGATAGGCAACTCCCTATCTCGAGCGACAGATTATTCTGTATACACTCTGTTACAACATCGGTTGTCAGCACCTACGTCTCTATGTAACCTAGCTTTGCGCGTGCTGACAAGAGGCTAAAAAACTTCGGGATATTTTAAACGATTTTAAATCCTGAAGATCCTGAAGTTTTTTGTCTCTTGTCAGCACGCGCAAGGCTACGTTACATAGAGACGTAAGTTTGCGCGTGCTGACAACCGACGTTGTAACAGAGTGTATACAGAATATTCTGTCGCTCGAGATAGAGAGTTGCCGATCATATAGCGTGAAAACAAATTTCCTCACGCGCCTCCTTCATCCATGCTACTACTAAGTATTTTGGAATCGTGAAGTGCCATACCTTAAGAGTCATGTTTATTTCACTAACTACTAGTTATTAACATTGAACAATTTAACTTTGACTAATTAACTATTTATTAACATTGAACAATTTAACTTTGACTAATTAACTAATTATTAACATTGAACAATTTAACTATGACTTGCTAATTATTGGTATTCTTTTAGCCTGTGTCTCTCTGCAGAGGGTCCCAGCTAATCACGGGACTTAAATTAATAGCTTATTTCTATGCATAATTAAATATACGCGACATAAATGAAGAAATATACGCGACACTAATAAGGTAACTTTACGCGACACATCCCCCAAAATATCATACAGCCTGCAATACTAAACGATGCCAGTTTTCTATTGTTCTACTAATGTTTGCGGGAACGTTTTGATATCGTTTCTCGCGATAGATCGAAAGAGTACATAACTATCTCTTCAGTTCAGTTTTTATCAGTTCAGTTTAAGAAATAAACCGAACCGAACTGAAAACTGATCAGTTTGGAGATTTGCAAACTGAAACTGAACTGAAGCAATCAAATCAGTTTAGGCCCTAAACTGAAACCGAAAATAACTGAACTGAACCGAAAACTGAACTGTTTGAACTGAACTGTGGGAAACCTTAAGCCTGGCCTCCTGGTGTAAATGGTATCAATGCTCCTAGTCTATAAACTATTTATATATATTTGAGAATGATGTTGGTTTGTTCTTTATACTAAGTCACGCTCACGATGCATGGTTGATATCAACAACACTAGGGGACGGTTTTATTAATGGTTTGGTTGGGTTCCTCAAGGTTGGGTCCGAGAAACCCCCAGCCATTAAGCCTGTTAAGTACGTCGTATTGTCTATATCTGTAACATTGTCAGCTTTATAATTAACGCCGAACTAAGCATAGTTTTATTCAATTTTGAATTTGTAAGTTTAGTTTCTAAAAAAAAAAAAAAAATAACATAACATGGCGCTGAAACCCAACTTAGGCTATTTAGTTTCTTCTGGGTTTCTAGACTTTTAAAACACACGGGCACAGACGTTTCCTTAGCAAGTGTAAGATGCATATTCCGAAACATTCTTTTAATTTCACCTGCATTAATTTAATTTTAAAATATTCTTATACTTAAAAAATGCTTAACGTTGAAAACTTTCAATAATATCAGGGATGATTTAATTTTAGAAGTAGGAATGGAAGACGGTTAGTATTTACTTCAGTCCGACGCATAGCCCAGTATAGAGCCCCTCCCTCCAACACGTAACGAAAAATTTAATTATCTTATTGAGCCGTTGAAACTACGTTATGATGACGTTGGTGAATGGGGACGGCGAAAAATACGCAATTCCTTTTTACCTCTGTCGCTATGATCCGCCTCTTCTTTCATCCCCCTCCCGTCCCGGAGAAGGGGGTCCGGGACTTTGACGCGCGCCCAGAATACTCTGTTCTTCATTCCTACTTCTAAAATTAAATCTATCCCTGATAAAATAAAATAAAAAAACATTGAAAATAGTCCGTACTATAACCTCTGTTATATAACCTCTGTAGGATATTCCAAAAAAGGTGGTAGGGTCGAAGTATAGTGGATTCTATTTTTAGTTGAAAATGTTATATAATATTTTTTCCCAAAGGAACACCCTAAACAAGTTATTATTGAAGCGTTTTACGGATGATCCCTTAATTTTAAGAAAGAAACTGAAAGACATTGTTAATTTAATTAAGGGGACATCCGAAAAACACTTAAATCATAACTCGTAAACAGTGGCCCTTAAGACAAAATGTCATTGAATGTTTTAGATTCAAAATCGCACCCTTTTTGAATTGAAACACCCTGTATAATAAAAATTCACCATAAGAAAAAAAAACTATGTTTCACCCTCCCTTTAAAAAACATTTGTTGAAATATTATATTATAGAAAAATAAAATAAAATAAAAATTTAATAAAAATCGGTGTCAAAATGTTTATCTTCGCTAAAATTGTGTTGCGCGTATATTATTTACTTTCGAGCACGACGAACCCTTTTCATAACGGTTTTCGGTAATTATTTCAACCAGGAATTTCTACCGAAAGCGAAGGTGCGCGCTACACATTTGTAAAGCCATACGATACAGCTTATATCTCTGGTAAACTCTAACATTTAGATTGGTAATTAGTTAGGTGTTGTCGTCTAGAAACAGGGTTTTTCGCACTTTTGCTTTCTAGTAATGTAGCGGTGGTTATTAGTTGACAAAAAGACGAGAGAGTGAATCC
The DNA here is from genome assembly GCF_054372755.1 of Phalangium opilio. NCBI lineage: Eukaryota > Metazoa > Arthropoda > Arachnida > Opiliones > Phalangiidae > Phalangium > Phalangium opilio. The sequence continues at coordinate 9,286,805 of NW_028324151.1, forward strand.
GAGTAAATAATGAGAGGACAATAAAGGGATCGGCTTCTTTTCTAACACTTTTCTCTCATTTCGACTATTATTTAAGAGTTAAAGAAAAAAAGGAAAATAAAATGGCGGTATTTTGGCGCGCCGTAAATCTGGTTCCGCGTGACCAAATTGTGGTTCCATTATATTTAATTTTTTGTTTTGACAAAAACATCACGAGATATCATAACACACCCCAGACATTTTCCATTATACAAAATTTCTAACCAAAATCTCGTTCGAATAATGTAAGTTTAATACTTGCACTTAATGGGAGAATGCAATGGTTAGATAAAAACTTTTTAATCGATTTATATTGATAAAATTACATGGAATTTAAATTTATTAAAAGTTGTTGCGCTAAGGCTTAAGTACGGTTTTCGTGGGACCGAATTTTTTGTTCTAAAATAGGCCACGAGTTCAAAAATAGATTGGAATATATACATATATAGAATGCTGCCCAATAAGTACCTGTATTATTTAAATTAGAAATGGTTAAGAGTTCAAATATTTGATCAAACGATTTTTAATTATACCGAGTTTATACGCGGGGCCGGACATTTCAAAGTTAAAATTTCCAAAGACTTTGAAAGACGTGAAATTACTACCCAAGGAAATCCCAGGAAATAGGGGCAAAAAAAAAAAAAAATATTCCCATAAGTCGACGAAATGTCCAATAACATTCCCATAAGTCGACGAAATGTCCAATAACATTCCCAAAAGTCGACGAAATGTCCAATAACATTCCCAAAAGTCGACGAAATGTCCAATAACATTCCCATAAGTCGACGAAATGTCCAATAACATTCCCATAAGTCGACGAAATGTCCAATAACATTCCCATAAGTCGACGAAATGTCCAATAACATTCCCATAAGTCGACGAAATGTCCAATAACATTCCCATAAGTCGACGAAATGTCCAATAACATTCCCATAAGTCGACGAAATGTCCCATAAGTCGACGAAATGTCCAATAACATTCCCATAAGTCGACGAAATGTCCAATAACATTCCCATAAGTCGACGAAATGTCCAATAACATTCCCATAAGTCGACGAAATGTCCAATAACATTCCCATAAGTCGACGAAATGTCCAATAACATTCCCATTAAAAATCTACCAATATTCGCAAATTCAGCCAATTTTGCACACAATACTTGGAAATTAGAAAAAAATTAAATGAAACTCCATTAAAATAGCGAAATTCTACAAAATGCTATAAAAACGATTCCATAAAAAAAGGTATAATCAAGGAAATTGACCATGATCACGAAATCTCACTCATTTGAAGGACTATCCTACCCCTTGTAAATAAACGTTGAACTATGAACTTCAACTCAGGAAGGTTATGTTGATTCCTGCTAGACGTTTCTCATGGGTGTTTAACTTTAGGCGTTTCAAAGAAAGTTCAAACTGGTTTTTAGTGCAGGCATTGCGATTGATTCCAATGGGAAAATCTTAAATTTGATTTAAAATCTTTTACCGGAAAATTAAACTCGAGTAACATTTTTTCTTATTATCTCAAAATAGGATATTTTGATAAAAGTCTGGAAATTATTTCCTTCAAAGGCTTTCCAATCTAATTTTAAACATTTTTCAATCATGTAAAACATTTATTTTAGAACATTAAAACCTTCCTTTTAAAATATTCGACTATAGAGTATAGATAAGCATTTTATAAGAAATTAAAAAAATAATAATTTATAATAATTTTCTATTAACCTTAGTATTATGAATATTAAGTATTAAAATATTCTTGGCGGTAAATTATTAAAATGGGGAAACTGTCCACATACCACAAATTTAACGATTTGTATTCCAAAATAGTTACAAGAAATTTTAGAAACTTTCGGTGCCTTTTAAAATTTTTTTTTTGAATTTTCTTTTCGGTGCTATATCGTAAACAAAACTCCACCAAGAACCAATTTGTATGAAAGTATTTTGAACGTTTTCGAAGTTTAAAAATAAAATGCAGAAAATTAGTGTAATTTATAATAGGTCGGTGTTTTTTTAACGAAAACTTAAACGACCTAAAAAACTATGAGTTCAAGGTTTAAATTAGGCTTAGCACCTTGACATGTCTGACCAAAAACCCATTCACGTTTCTAAAGAGTACCCTGCCTCAAACTCACAGGCTTCGTGATTTTCTAGCTGTAACAACTACACCAGTAACAATTTAGTTCCATGAATAACCCTTAATGAAGAATCGTTTAACTAATTTTAAATTTGTAGAAAATAGGTTAAAAAACTTTGCAAGAACTCAGGTATTTCAGTTTGGTTTAGTTTTTTGTCATTGATGTCAACATAGACAGGAATCTCTTCCCAGTTTAGTGTTCCTTAAAACACCCGGGAAACGAAAAGTACCTTAGGTGGTTATTGAATAAATGAAATCAATTTCACTAGGGCCATCACACTGGCTGAAGTCTGAAGACGGCCAGGCTACAGACAAAGAGCACTCACAACACATACCGGCTTTTATAAATATAAAAAACCTAATAAATAAGAAAGAAAACTTCCACAACCGATTGTATATCGATTAAATTTTGCCGCAATCAAAAAAATTTGGTCCACAACCCCCTTTATTTGGTGGTATAAATCACAAAAGAAAGTCCTCAATTAACATTTTTATATAAAAACATATCTATCTTATCAGGGAGGAGTAGAAAAGGAGCAGAATTGTACGCGCTGCTTAGAGTAGCTCCAAACATCACGTGGTGACAACGAACGTTAACGATGAAAGTTTACCCCTACCCCTACAACATTCTGTGTTCGAGAGATGGCGCAAAATAGTAGCTCAATACCCGAACAGTCAATCTGGGAAATTAGAATATTTTTAAACTTTTCCTTGGAAGCAGTAACCCCTCTAGTGTCCAAAATAATAAACTGGTCCTTGGACTGTTCTCCCTTAGATTCCCTATACATTAGGAGTTAATAAACTGGTCCTGAGGACAGGGTTAGTACGAAATTTTTACATTGAAAATCCCTGACTTTTCCAGGTTATCCCTGACCAAATTTTGGCAATATCCCTGACCAAATTTTGGCAATATCCCTGACCATTTTAAGGTGTTTACCAGAGCCCACTTCATCACACCTGTCTCGTATTTAGCATTGCTCGAAGCATGGTTTGATATACCAAACGAAATCCCTGACATATCCCTGACTCTTTAGGAAATTTTTTTAAATCCCTGACTTATCCCTGACTTTTTCCCCTAATTTTCATATCCCTGACTTATCCAGGTTTTCCAGGTTATCCAGGTTCCGTACGAACCCTGGAGGACCAGTAACTCCCACTTTTTGAATTTAAAAACAGGTCCAAACCGTTAATAAACTGGAGCTATTTCCCAGACTGCAAACAGTAACCCTTTTTCTACTCGTGGTGTAGAATAGTAATTCACAGCACAATACGACTCCTTTCGTAGTCCTCCCTGATCTTACGGAAAATGAGTTTTCTGATGGAGAGTTCATCTTCAAGGGTAACTGACCACAACACGTTTTAATTTCTCACAGATCAAGAATTTCGAGTCAATAAAAAGAGAATTCTTTTTTTCACTGGATGGTACCGATTTCCCCCGAACCTCTCTCTTTCTTTTCTATATCCGGTTTATATTTTTGTTAAAAACAATGGAGTAATTGAGTTTTTCATGTAGTTATTAAATATTTTATAGCGGTAATTTGCAAAGGCATGCTATACAATAAAATGCCTCAAACTTATATCTCTAATTTTCTAAATAGAATTTAAGAAGCCCTAGTTTTAAATAAAAGAAGAAGAGTAACAAGAAAAATTATGGTTACGTAATATACATATACATCTACGTGTGAGGGTACGAGACAATTTTTAAAAGTCGGAGGTTAAATAGAGCCTAGTTTTCTTGGATCCAAAGAAAACGATTTTGGTGGACTGGTGACGTTGAAGCTCTATAGAGCTTTCTCAGTTATGACGTCAGTGCCTAGGTAAAACGTCACCGGCTTAGCTTTGTAGTGGGCAGCCATTTTTAGTACCTGCACTTTGGTTCTATGGGCAAATAACACGGGTGACGTCACACTAAGGCTTCTGCGATAGTTCTATTTAACATATTTGGATCCACATACCGGCTGTTCTGTCTTAAAAATAACAAGGCTCTCTACCGAGGTCCTCCTTTTCAGAAGTGTCTATTCCAAAGAAACCGCCCCAAAAGCTTTCCATGATATTTTACCAGGGAGTAAGGAACTCCTCCCTGATTTTACATTGAACCGGCGTTTAGAAAAGGCATATAGATACGATAAGCGTCGATCTACCACCAAGAAGTAACTTTCAAAAAATCATTTGCCAGATTGCCACTCTAATAAAACTACTCCAGCACAGAAAGTGTAATAAAACCTTTGTCCTTGAAAGAGGGGCTCAAGGATCACGTGCAGGGCCGGAAATAAGCACAGGACACTGGACATTGTCCAATAAAATTTTAAAATGTCCCATAAACTTTTAAAAACTAAGAGGGGGGGTTTATTTTTGACTAATAAAGTTTTCCGAAGTTTTGATAGCTTGACTATGAAGATGCGACACAATTTCTGCACTCTCAAGTGGATAATGTCCTATAAATTTTCCAGTCAAAGGGGGAGGGGGCTCACAGGACACATGTCCTATTATTTAGCACTGTCAAGGGGCAGGACATTCAACACGTATTGCAGTTACTACAAAGGTACTGAGTGTATCACGGTTACGATTGTCAAGGGTTGAAGAGTTACGTTGCAGACTTAAAGTTCTAAGTGTAATGCAAAAAATTCAACTTGAATCTTACAAGTATAATCTTCGTGTTTAATTATAACTATAAATTATGTCTCTAATTCCATAGAACCAGAAGTAAATGAAGTTCATTTACTTCCGATATAACCATAAGTTTATAAGATATGTAGCATAAGTATGACACTACCTATATTTCGTAATGCTAGAGACTTACTGAGAGCTAGTTGGAGAACGACAAGCGAGAATTGACTACAAGCGGTTTGGCAGTCCATATTCATATTTAGCCTGTCCTAAGCCTTTGACGGCGTCTCACCAGGCGTTGCAAGCTTTACCTCGAATCTATGACGCTTCACCTACAAGCTCTCCGTAACCAGCGAACAACTTATGGAACATATCTTATGAACTTAATACAGTGAAAGGAAAAACCGTGCATTTATTTTATACTTCACGAATATGAAGACACATTTTGGGACAAAAGAATAAAGTAGTTAACGAATTTCTGAAATTATTGCAAACACGAGCCTTCTTGTGAAAGAGTTGAAAATATTTTGTCGTACACCTATAATTTTCGATCCCATTGTTTGGTGAAAAAGCTGCCGCCTCTCTTGAAAATTAGTGTGGCTTCTAGTTCTGATTAAAAAGTTAACGCCAAAAATTGAGGGCTAATATTTGCGAAGGACAAACTTTACTCTTTTTAACGAGAATTAGCTAGAAAAGGATCGAGTTAACGCCTATTTGAAAATTAGGCCTAGGCCTAATTATTACCATCTCAAAAGAAGTCAAAACACTCGATCAGTTCTAAAAAACGAGTTTCTTTGCAAAATTTTGTAAATGTTTTGGTAATCCCGCGAGGATTGATATGTATGTACCACCCACTTACTGTTAAATTCTCAACAGGATAAGTTATTTCCAAGGGTTTTAAAACGCGCGTTGAAAGTCATCACAAAGCGATAACATTTTAGTATAATTAAATTTCAGATTTAAAAGGATATACTGTTTTAAGAAAAGTGCTCCAGATCACCCCCACCGTAAAAATGGAAATGTTTTTACGGTTTTTAAATTACTTCTTCAATTTTTCACAGCCCTTTAACCCGCTTGAATGCGTCGCCAACTTTTAATTTTAGGCCTACGACCCCGGCTATACATTGACATTGAAACCTCTACATACACGATAAGCCTTGGCGGTTAATAACTCGCTATGACATTTATTTTTTTAATTTTCTTATTATTCATTCGAAAGTAATATAATTTCTTTAAATGGGAACATAATATTGAGCTTATTTCACAAACGGAGATAGTTTTTCTCACTTTCAAGCTTAACCGCTCTACCATGACAACTATAACCTTGCTTGGCTCATGAAGGTTCTCATTAAAAGTAAAGGATGTAATGCCGCTTTTCGAATAAATTTGTTAGCTATGACCTAGGCTTCAATTAAAATGATTTCTATTTTACTCTTATCAAACATTGACATTATTTTCGACATTTACGTTTATGAAAATTAGGCATCACCTACATTAGAAATATGGCATGCTTCACACTTCACAGAAGGATGTTTGTAACTTAAGCCTTGTCCCGTAACATTCAAAGATTGACTTACCGGTACATTTTAAGTTGTCCTTTGACACTAGCTATAATTAGACGAACTTTGGTCCTTTAGCTGACTGTAATTTGTATTTTTCAATCAAGAGTTACCAACCCAGTTAGTTAAAAATAAGACGTTAATTAATAGCGTTTTCCTTTGGGTCCTCGCGGAGCGCTCCCATGGAGGAATAAAACTAGGAGATCCTATTCTTCAAAAACAGTCTTTAACGAAGCTGGAAACTACTACTACCATTTTTATTGCTCCTTGGGAGCGCTCCGCGAGGACCCAAAGGAAAACGCTATAAATTAAATCCGTAATAGCACCACGTTCACAATGAATTTGTTTGAATGAGTCGACGGCTGACTTCAGAATTTTGTTCAATTCAATGCAGTGGCGCCATCTATGAGGACACCAAACTTGTAATTATAATTACCATAAACTGATGATCTACCTCTAAGTAGCTATGTCTGAATGGCTGGCAGGCTGCAGAATGCTCTCTATTTGACCCCAACCTGGTATTAGTTTATAATACACTACACCCGTTAAAGGTTTCCATTTTGAGTATTATTAGTCGAAAACAATTAAAAAAGAGAGGCCCTCAACTAAAAATTCCACCCAATAGGGACTTGGCATTACTACGTCATGAAACGTCAGGCTACCTTCCACTAGTGCTAAAAAACATACCAGGGGGAGGGGCTTATATAGCTTTCATTCTGTAAAAAAACATACCATAATGGCGCTGGGGGCGGAGTTAAGCCCGAATTGCCAAGTCCCTATTGACCGTTCCATTAAATATTTTTCGAGAAACCAACTCACGGGGGAAGGGCCGCCAGACGGAGCTCGCGAGATGCAAGTCGACTCACACTGCCGTTTGCAGTGCTTCTTAGCGTGAGGGAACTAGTCTAATATGGTGGATCGGCCCTTGTGCTGTTTGCTTACCCAATTCCATTCCAACATATGTTCCAAGTTCTTTGATTCCATTACGCGAATGGTCTATAGAGTCAGATCACCCCAACCTTAGGGGCGCCAATAGGCAAATAAAAATATCTTGTGGCTTTTAGGTGCTTGATCTCTTGGAATAACTAATATTTCACCAAACAGCCGTAGTCGGGGACTTAAAAAGGGTGATTTACTTAGGCTAATAGACCATTACACTATTAACATTGGTGAAGAGAACTTTACAGGGCGTAGGCGTCCGCCAAGAAGAACCGTTAGAAGCTCCATCTAGGATTGTCTCTTGGCATTAAATTACCTGTAATGGCCGGTGTTTCCCTAGGCAAGCTTTTAGTACAAAACAAATGAATGTAAAAAATAAATGGGCACAGAAAAAAATTGGAAAACATTAATTTAAATTGATTTATTCACACGATAACAATTGCACTTCAAAAATATAATACTAGAAATATATATAAATATATATATCTCTCATATATATTTGGAAAACATGATTAATATACCCTAAATTCTAAAAATTAATAATCATAAAAACTAGTTAATTAATACACCGGGACTGGGATTGAAATACTAAAAAATTACGTATAAGGATGGAATCTAACTACGCAAAATAATCGTTTAATTATTGAACCATTCGAGCAAAATTAAATATAATACTTGAAAAACTAACACATATTTTAACAATTTAAAGCAATTATGTTATAATAATTAAAATGACGTACGTGTATTTTTGTTTTATTATTCCTAGCACCTACTAAAACATTCTTGGAAAACTTTGAAAAATTCTTTTTACGTATTAAAACCTCACTCTAAATTAGCGATAATAATGATATTTATATTTATATTTATATTTATAATACACTTACACGTGATTTAGTTATTTAAAAGTGGTCGAAAGGGATGAGTAGAAAAACCTTTCCTTTAACGTTCGATAATTCAAAATTATAATTAAAAAATATATATAATTTTTAATTAATTCTTCTTTTTTTCTAATCAAGAATTACGAATTAGTAAAGATTTAACTACACACCCCTTTTTAGTTTAAGAAATAGGTAAGGCACTTAATTGTTCATAATTTGCTAAAAATTCACGATAAAAGGGGAGAGGAAAAATTTGCCGTAAAAAAGCCAGCCGCGTCTCATCAACAATTACGTTTCATTAGTTAGGAATATTAATGAATTTAAAAATTAGCTAGCAATACAGTCATTAATTTACTGAGGTGATAAAACTGTCTTAAGGATAGTGAACTCAATTAGTACTAATTATGAAAGATATGCTGCACGATGTCATGTTTGAAGATGTGTTTGTTTCGACAAATAATCTCATTCTCCGAATAATTTTTGAGAATATTACAGATTGAGTGTTGTTGGAGTTCACTATCCCATTATTTAAGTAAAAATGAATAACTGTCAGAAATGTTAATTAATTCACCTAACTAAAGGAATAAAGAAATGGCCAGACAACCGTTATTTTTTAGTCCTATTGAAAGTCCAAACTTGTTACCCAAGTCCAATTTGAAAGTAATTCCTTAAGTACTAGGAATTAGTAACTAATTAACAATAAATTATGCAATTTAAATAAAAAATAAATATACTGCTACTATAGTTTTCAAAACAAATGCGCCAGATATTTACAGCTATACCACAATACGGTGCATACAGTTACAGGTTTAGTTAGTGTACCAATGTGGAATAGAAAATACAATGCCTATTGCGCAAGACAACTAAAGATATATTTGAGCCTTTGCCTTTGCAAGCGTTGTTTACTGAAAGCTTTTTATGCTGAAGAAGAAATGGACTTGCTGAGTACAGTTATTAGTCTTTGCAGAGGACTTTTGGTACTGTCAAGGGCTTAGTCTAAATAGACAATTCCTGTAATGCAATAGGAAAAGTAGACAGCATTGGGGCCGGGGCCGCAATATAGACTATTCCATTATTGACATAGGTGAAGAGAACTTTACAGGTCGTAGGGGTACGCTAAGAAGCACCGCTAGAGGCAGTGCGAGTTGGCATAGCCTCCCGCGTGTAGCGAACGCGAACTCCATCTGGCGTTGCCTCTTGGCGAATCGGAAGAGACCCCTCCGCCCCTGCGCGTTGGTTTTTCTACAAGTAATTACAGGAATGGTCTATTAGGCTAGTTCCCTCGCGCTAAGAAGCCCGGCAAGCTAGTTGACTAGCCTCTCGCGTGTAGCGAACACGAACTACATCAGGCGTTGCCTCGAAGCGCTAGGGAACTCTCCTAATATGGAGGCCCTACCCACGTGCGTTGGTTTCTCTGCAAGTATTTAATGGAATGGTCTATTGATTAAAAATCCTTGTCTGGCCATTTCATTCTTCCTTTTACTATGATTCCATCATCATGGTTGTTTTAAGATATTAAATTAATTAACATAATTGTAATAAAGTTTAACTGAAGAAACATGATTGTAAGAATGTATAACTGAAAAAACATGATTTTAAGAAATTTTAACTGACAAAATCATAATTATAAGAAAATTTAACCAAAAATAAAAAATTGCAATAGAATTTAACTCAAAAGGAGCACAATTCAGTAGCTACCAAGAAATTTTCGTAATGTCATTTCAAGATTTGAACTTTTTTTAACCTAGATTACTTTTCGTAATGGTTTAAAGAAGCCTGTAGGATCTTCGACGTAATATTTATCCCATATATCACTGTAAGCGGCGTTTCGCATCCAAGGTTTAAACTGTCCATTCCAATGAAGTAGTTTCGCTTTTTTAACAAATTTTGTGGTGTATCGGGAACCAATTGATAAGCCTAAGATTAAAAATAGAATTATTAAAAAAGGGACAATGACACGGTCAAAACGCCTTAAAATCAGTAATTACCTAAATTCCGAACATGCCAAAATGGATCAAGCTCAGTAGTTTGATTATAAAGTGTGACTATTAACGGCGCATAAACACCTTCAGTTTTGAAAAGTTTATCTCTAAAATATAAAAATTTGATTAATATATCTCTTAAATTTTGGCAATAGGCGAAAAATTACCGCTTATTAGCTTCTAATAGCGTCAAAGTTTTGGCTGTGACGTTACTTCTGTCCCACTCGTCAATATCAATAACTGACACACCAATGTTGATCACGCAAGTGTTAGGTTTAATTCGTGTATATTTTAAAAGTTTCTTAAAAAGATACATAATTTCTCCGTACTTTCCCTTTAATTAAATTAAACGAATCAAAATTAATTGAAAATGGATTAAATTAGAATTAAAATTTTGACATACCCCCTTATAGTTATGGCTTCTAGTGATTGGATCACATTCGTTGGAGAGAGCAACTACGTGTTTGTCTTTCAAACGATAATGGTAAAGCTCGCTGATATCGCCGTTAACTATCATATCATCTTCTAATAATATAACCCTTCGTTTCAAATTAGGAAAAATCTCGTTTAGGAACAGTCTTGAGTATTGTAACTGTAATTAAATTACGAATCATTAATATCCTAACAGAGTTGCCTTGAAAATAGGATAGTTTTATTTAGCTGTTTCATCAAAGGTTAAAAAAAGAGATAATGTAATATTTTGGCCTATTTTTATTAGGGAAAAAAACTCCATGGAGCCAATTTGGCCTATTTTTATTATGGAAAAACACCACTGAGCCAATTTGGCCTATATTTATTAGGGAAAAACCACCATAGAGCCAATTTGGCCTATTTTTATTAGGGAAAAAAACACCATGGAGTCAATATGGCCTATTTTTATTAGGGAAAAAAACACCATGGAGTCAATATGGCCTATTTTTATTAGGGAAAAAAACACCATGGAGTCAATATGGCCTATTTTTATTAGGGAAAAAACACCGTGGAGTCAATTTGGCCCATTTTTATTAGGGAAAACCACATGGAGCCAATTTGGCCTATTTTTATTAGGGACAAACACCATGGAGCCAATTTTTAGCCTATTTTCATTAGGGACAAACACCATGGAGCCAATTTTTAGCCTATTTTCATTAGGGACAAACACCATGGAGCCAATTTGGCCTATTTTTATTAGGGAAAAAACCCCACCCAGCCAATTTGGCCTACTTTTATTAGGGAAAAACCCCACCGAGCCAATTTTTGGCCTGTTTTCACTAGGGAAAAAACAACATAAAGCCAATTTGGCCTATTTTTATTAGGGAAAAAACCCCATGGAGGCAATTTGGCCAATTTTTATTAGGGAAAAAACAACATGGAAGCAATTTGCCCTACCACAGAATACTTTCTTTTAAGTTTAGAGGAATAACAGAAATTGGACTCACAAGTTTCTCTACTGATCCGGTGAGATTTGTCCTTTTGCGAAGCCATTCCTCCGTCACTCCTTTAATTTCATATGACAAATCTTTCAACTTGCTCTTCTCGATCCACGACCAAAGATGATTCATAGTATTATTGTCAGTGGCAATGAAAAAATAAACGGGAACTCTAGTATTTGATGCGATACTATTTATCAAAGCAATTGTCCCTCCCAAATGGTTTTCATTCGTGACTATCGCTACTTGAGTGATATCCTTGGCTTCAAATACCTCTCCTGTGACAGAAGGGATGTTATTAAACTCATCTACAGTAGTTCAACATCAAAGAAACATTACTTTCTCTCCATCCTGAAGTTAACACACTCCGGTCGTCAGTTTGCAATAAAAGATTAACACTGTAGAAACTAGCGTAAATAACGCAACCAGCGAGAAGAAAGAGACACCCTATTAAGGAATTACATTTTAAAGCTTATAAGACATTAACTGAATCTCAATTTAATTAGTTATATGGACTTACAAGCGAATGGAGTGCAAAGTTTCCTTCCAAAAAGGCACAAACCCATGTTGGTGACTAATACACCACCAAATTTTCTAAATCATGATTTGGTGGTAGAACACTTACTAAATGATCGTCGCAATTTCCAGGGAGCATGCATTTGTAGTACTATTATAATTTCCTGCTCGTCATCGTGATGTGAAATTATATGACATGCCTTTTTTAATTATCAAAAATTAATAACACAGCCTCACTAGACAACTACAGCAAAATACACGACCGACACCCCCCCACTATCTGGAATGTGCTGCGCAGCCCGCCTTCCGCGAGCACCAACATTTTACCTTGGAGGGTAGAAGCATGGCCAACTTAGATTACCGGTGGTAGAAGGCCTGCCAGCTTTAGCCGAGCCCCATGTTAAAAAACGACTAGCAAAAGCGCCCCTAGTTCCGACTTTCGCCGTTAGGTGCGCTACCAACCCAGTTTTCCTCCTAATGCTTTTTCTATGGGAAAAAAAATTCGGTAGTGGACTCGGTTAAAGAGCATTTTTAATATAATTACCGATTTTTTTCGTGGCGGAGTTTTAAATGAGAAGTCGAGTAAGTTCTAATCTATATTTTGAGACCTATTTCATAATTTTCCGTTCGTTATTTGACGAATAATCAACATTCAAAGTTGGGGTTGTTTTTAAGGCGGAGAAATTAAATTTCTCGGAAAACCTAAGCCTTGGTCCAACGGCGCCACTAAATTTTAATGATTGTAAACATGGATTTATAATAGAAGCTTACGCTTCCTGGATATTTCACTGTAGCCTTCAGTAAGGCATTTTGATTTTAAACACATTTATGCCATAAAAATTCGCGCGCGTGGGGACTGTGGGGGCTGATGACGTGTCGGACTGCCAAATTTTCCTGCCTTTACCTTAGCTTGACATGCATTTCGAGACGCTCGAGCGCGCGAAATGGTATCAACCAATCAGATTTGTAGTTGATGATGTCATTCTTCCCGAAAATAACGCTCGTACGCCACCAAACGGGAGAATTTGGCATAGGCGTATCTCAAGGAAGAGTCACAACCTGCGCGCTCTGTTCTATTTTCTTTAGTGATTTTTTCGCGTTTGAACGAGGTTAAAGTTTGTTTAAATCGCTAGCACGCCGAAATTAAATTAAAAATGCCCCAGATGTTCTTGAATCATCATTTAATTCAAAAATACTCATCGTTAAAATCCTTTAGAATTTCGTTTAAACTTGGGCCCTGGGTTGTCATTATAAGCTAAAACGTTTTTCTATTAGTAAATAACATCAATATTGTTACGTAGGAATTAGTACCGAGACGGAGTTTCTAACTTTAACTTTACAATTTTATTAACGATTCGATAAGCGGAAAATATACAATGACAATAGGCCGTAGGAAACTAAGCCTTGGACGGACGGAGATGTTCGACCCGTGAACGCGACGGTACGCGGAGAGCTCCCGTACGGAGGAGACTTCGCTGGGGCAAGAGCATTTCGTTCTCGGTACCCTGGCTTAGTCTAAGGGATTAGGAGCTGGCTTTTTCAGCTGGCGATCCTACCCCGAATTGGTAAATAACATCTATATTAACAAACTAAATTAATACAATCATGTACATCATCAAATTAAATTGTGGCGATAAACTGCAGTGGCCACGGTTAGCCTATGTCAAAAGCAGCTAATGTAAAATAAAACCGCACTATTTCTTCACGCGCAATATCACAAATTGTCTTAGGTACGCGGTGAATGGGCGAGGGGGATGAAACAGATTTCGCGAGTATGCATTCACCCCTCCAAATGCATGTCACAGACGAAGGAGAGAGTCCGACACTTTCCCCTATTTATTTTTGACTCCGCCCATTCGCCATTTTGGCGGCAGAATTTAACATGAGCTCTATAGCCACCAGAAGGTGATGCCATCTGTTGGCTTGTTAATTTCATTGGCTGAAAAACCAATGACGTCTCACCTCCCTCAGCAAATATTACTCTATTGCACTCTCGCGTGTTGTTATTCTACTCCAGGATAAACTACCCTCCTCCAAGACTTTACCATAGTCTGCTACCACGAATTTTCTCGTGACGTCACACCCTCCTATCTCTTACCTCGGTTTTGGCGACCATATTGGAAGTCGTCAGCTTAAGCCATACAATTTAGACCCCCAATATTGACGTCACTTTCCCGTAGCTCCTCCCTTTTCAGTACCACTCTATAGTAAATAACTAGCCCTCCCCCTCTACCAAGAAGACATTAGTAGAGGAGTAAAGAGCTGCTGTGAAATTGCCTACATCCTACTACACGTATTTGAAACTAAAGCCTAGAGACCAGTGCACTCGAGCTAATTATATTTTAAATCCTGAAAATCCTGAAGTGTTTCGCGGTGTTTCGTCTCTTGACAGCACGCACAAAGCTAGGTTACATAGAGACCTAGATTTGCGCGTGCTGACAACCGATGCAGTAACAGAGTATATACAGAATAAGCTGTTTGAGATAGGGAGTTGCCTATCCTATAGCGTGAAAACAAATTTCCTCAAGCGCATTCTTTACCCATGGTACTGGTACGACCGTACGACGGTGGTTTCTCTTTTGGGCTCTTTGGACCTAACGTTGCTTATGTTATATAACGTAGGCAACGGACCTAACAATGAAGTTTTCCTAGAGCTGGAAGAATTTGGCTAAAATCTTTATTGGAAGAAAAATTTGCACCCAGACAGAAATCTGGATTTTGGAAAGACTTTTGCCGTTAATTTTGGAGCTAGTACTGAAATTAACGGTAGAGTTACAATCAAATTAAATATTTTTCTATTTCTTCCCTGCCAAAAATAATAAAATTTATTTGATTTGCTATTTGGTTGCATATCTGCTCTTTCGTTTTTATAAACACTCAATTTGATTTTTAAAAACTAATATATGAAAAGAAAAAACTAATTGATGCATATAAAATCATGTTACAGTAATTTTCAAAGAATAATATTAAATTCGAGCGACACCAAGGTCAAACGCGACCTACGGGTGATTTTTCCCCCATGACAACCCCTCCTCTTGCCTTCGTGGTACTAATTTTTAAGTCATAAATCATTCTACCTCGTTCTGTGCCACTGCCACCCGACGGACGTGTAATATTAATAAAACAGTGCGTTTTTGGTCGAGGGTTTCCTATTAGGTTTACTATTACAACTGCCTTGTCGCTTCCCTTTTGAGATAGTTAACCTTGATTCCCAAATCTAAAACCACTGCTAAAACTAACAACTGAGTACACTACTCTTGGCCCTGGCGTTTGATAACCTCTTCAAGGGGAGAGTCAACGACGCAGATCCTTCGATTATGAAAAGTACAGACAGGGAATATAATTTGAACGTGGGTATTTTCGGCGTCCCTTTATTACCTTGCTTTTTTATCTCTCAATGAATAGCTAGATTCAGATAAGGCGATAAAATAAAGCTAGGGTATTTGTAACGTCCTGCGCAGTGGGAGTACAAGTCTGTTCGATCGGGCGTGCGTTGAGCGGACAGAGCAGTCCTCCGCCACTAGCTAAGTTTTGAAATTAACAATGGAGTCTTTTTTAAATATGATTCCTTCGGACTTTGGCCTCCGCGTCCAACTGGCCTTGGTCTTCACCGTCAGCCTCCTGTTGGGGTTGATCTTTCAGAAACGGTTTTTTTACAATAGGTACAATTTGCCCCCGGGCCCCTTCAGTTGGCCCATCGTGGGACACATGCCCTTTTTGCCCGCTGCCAGATACCTTTACTATACCAAACTGGCCAAGAAGTACGGAAATATCTTCAGGTAAGTAAGTCATCGACCTCATTAAGCGTACGGGGACGGCTAAGCCAAAGCCGTCAAACACCCACCCAACGCAGAACTTTAATGCGTTTTAAGAGTTTGGTTCGCTTCCCAATTCCGAGCTTTCTCCGCGGCTTAACTCGTCGGTACTTCCAACTTTAATTTCAGTTTGTATTTGGGAGACAAATTATACATCATTCTGAACGATAATGATTTGATTCGGGAAGCCGCGAACAAAGACAGCTTTACCGGAAGACCCCCGCACGCTTTCGAACTCTTACCAAATGAACCTAGTAATTGACGTCACTCATTATTTCTGGCAAAATGTTCATTTTTAAAATCTGTTCACCTCAGGCATGGGTGAGATGAACGGGTCCGACTGGAAAGAACAGCGCCAGTCGCTGTTACGCGCCCTGAGAGATCTGGGCATGGGCAAGACGGAGGGGGCCGCCATTTCAGCCAGGAACCACTCGGACATAGTGGTCAACTTCGTCGACAAACTGAATAGGTCCGGAAGTCAAGAGACGAAAATTCGGGACGCCTTGAAGTACGAGACAAACAACTTGATGTTCAAAATGATCTCGAACAGAAATTTGGAAAAGGGATCAAAATTGGAGCAAGCTGTCTACGCGTTCCAGGCGGCCACTCAAAAATATATGATTGAGAATCAGAATAAGAACTACTATCCCTTCTTGAAGCATTTCATTGAGCACTTCAATCCGCACGTCAGAAAGGGACGACGTCTTATGACGGAAATGATCAAAGTCTTCGAGTCAGTACGAATTAGAAATATATTCATAATCCAATTTATTATAATAATCATTAATTATCGCAGCGGTGAAGTTTCTCGTCACGAAAAAAACTTCGAAGAGAGTGAGCAGAAAGATTACATCGATTTTTACCTCCAAGAAATGAACAAGAACCCTGAGAAATCATTTAGAAGTAGGCCTTACTAATTGCTTCGATTGCTAAAATTGGTGGTGGCGTTATCTGACCACTAACGATATAGGACCGACTCTGTTGACAAACTCGGTTATGCTTATGATGGCGGGAGCGGAAGCCACTCAACTTACTTTGGAATGGATGTTCACGACTATGGTTCAGTACCCGTATGTCCAAAAAAAGGTCTACGAAGAGATCGTCAGCGTCGTCGGCCAAGAGAGACTGCCCGAGTGGAATGACAGCCATTCAATGCCCTACACGCAAGCCGTCTTTTGGGAAGTCGTGAGATACGCCAATTTCTTTCCGGTCAACGAAGGCCGCTTGTAAGTCTTTAATGCTCAGTCATTATTGTTTTAAATAGGAATTCGCCCAACTTGTCTTTACAACATTCTCTCCTCGAGAACGAAGGAACTTTTTACAATCTCACGCTGTTGATTATTTTTATCAGGGTTATGGAAGACGATACTCTCGGTGGCTACGACATTCCCAAAGGCGCCATCATTCTAATGGTCTTCCATTCAGTCCATACTGACCCCAAAATTTGGGGAGACCCGGAGAAGTTCCGACCCGAACGTTTCTTGTCCAAAGATGGGAAATCTCTCAACAACCTCGTCGACAATGTCCTCATCTTTTCCAAAGGTAAAATAAGTGAAGACAAAGTCTAACCATCTTTGACGATACTTAACAATAGGAAAGCGAAATTGTCCCGGCGAGGGTCTGGCCAGGATGAGCGTCTTCCTGTACTTCTCGGCTGTCGTTCAAGCCTTCCAGATCTTGCCACCGAAAGGCGGACTGGACACCAGGGTCAATCGTCAACTCGCAGTTCAACTAGAAAACGCTACCTTCATTTTCAAACCCAGAAATTGACCCTTGAACTCTTGAATTTGTATAATTATACAATTTAATTAAAAGCCAGAATACTTTACTAATTATTTCTCGTGTTGGGGAAAATGGTCTTTGAGCGGTTTCAAAGGGGCGTGATGGTAATTCTCTATTAATTTGGTCGCTTCTAAGCCACTCAAGGTCTAGAATGGGGAGTTTCAAACACCACGCTTAAAAAGAGATTATACTGCGATAAAGTGGATTATGTTATCCTGTCCGAATTAAGCTAGCAAAGATTGTTTCAAGGTTTCACCTGCAGGCCCCAATATTTCATACACAATTCTACGAGTGTCATTCTGGTTTTATTTATCTCTTTCGAAAATGGCCGTCTATGAGTTATAGGTGTAAAAGATATATAATATATTTTCTAATATTATAATATTAGTTCAGAAATCGCTAGTGCTGTTTTAATATCGACAGTTAAAAATCATGGAATCTATGTTGGATTATTTTCAGCCCGAATAGGGCTTTCAAGTTCAACTGCGTGCCTTGAGCGGACAGAGCAATCTTCCGCCATTATAGCTAAGTTTTGAAATAGAGTCCTTTTTAAACATGATTCCTTCGAAGTTTGGACTCCGGGTCCAACTGGTCTTGGTCTTCGCCGTCAGCCTCCAGCGGGGTTGATCTTTCTGAAACGGTTTCATTACACTAGGTACAATTTGTCCCCGGGCCTCTTGAGTTTGCCCATCGTAGAACACTTGCCCTTTTTGCCCCTACCAGACACCTTTACTATAAGGCGCAGGCCAAGAAAAACGGAAGTGTTTCCCTTCTAAAACCTCAACGCGTCATTGAATTGAATACTTTCACTTTGTACTTGGGGGAAAAATAACACGTCGTCCTGAAGGAGAGCAGATGAATTCGGGAAGCTGTGAACAAGGAGAGCTTCGCCGGAAGACCCCCGCACACCTTTGAACTCGATCCAAATACACACAGTAATTAATCTCCGACTAATCCTAATGGGATGCGTGGTAAGATATTAAATATTGAAAGCGATTTATCCCTGGGCATGGGAAAGACGGGGGGCTCCCCATTTCGGCTCGCCATCATTCGGATATGGTTGCTGATTTTGTGTTTTCTGGTTCATTTTGAGCTTTCTCGATATTTTCTTGATTTGAAATGGTCGAATATAGAGAGGGATTCTTCTTGAGTGAGAACGTAACGTTTTCGAGGAAACAGACGAGGCTGGCCACGGCGAGCCCGACCACCAAAATGGCGAAACAGCCGATGATGGAGATGAGGCGAAGTTTTTCGACGGTGGTACCTTCCCCTTTCTTCCAAATGAACTCGTCCGATTCCCGCAAAAACTCGTACTTCAGGTTCATGTAGGGACTTGTCGAGAACATTGTCTCGATCCTGGAAGTACATTTATGACACTTCTCCTCGATAACGGAAGGTTAAGGTATCAAGACGATATACTTACCAGTATTCGAGGCATTCGTCTATTCTTGGCGGTATCATTTTGGAGGTGATAGTTCCCATTGGATTGGTGAAGATTGGTTGATCGGCGTAGTACAAATTCTTGGGGATGGGACGCCCGTCCTCGAAAATAGCGAGCGAGTGATAGACGGAGAAGAAGTAATTAATGTCGATGATGTAGGCCGCTTTTCTCGCGTCCAATTCCTCCAACGGCTTGCCACAAAAGAAATCGAAAAAGTCTATGATGCTCCCTTCCCTGTTGGCACGCTCGTAAATTGATCTCAGTCGAGTGTCTGACGCGTCCTACAGTTAATGAAAAAATCTAGGTGCGGCTGAAAGTGACACGTTCCTGTCTTCAATTACCCGAAAATAGAATTCCTCCATTGATCCGCTCATCAAATATATTTTCACGTCTCCATGTCTCAGCAAATCCTCGACCGAGTTGATAAAATCGGGATCGGAAATTGAGAATTCCGATTTGAGATATGCTCCGATGAAGGCGACCATGAAGAAAGTGAAAAACAACCAGCAGGCGGACGCCAAACCAAACGATGACCCATGACAGGGTGAACGTTTGAACAGAGCTACGCGTCAAAAAAAAAAGACGTTTAGACGCTTCTTATAGTTGCTTTGACAGCTTGACGCTCTTATACGTTCGTTGATGAACTGCCGCAAATGTTGAAGAGAAGATCGAAGGAGTTTCTTCGATCGGGACTCGCCTAATGTCCCGTCGACCGAGGACGCCATTATCAAAATGAGAAGTGTCAGGAACAGGACGCACCCCAAAAAAGACTACGAACAAGTGAACTCTTATTGTGGGGATAAACAACCAAGCTGCTAAAACAACAATAATTACGTTGAGATCCATGACGAGAAGCGCTCGTAGGGAAACTAAGACGCGTTCTTCGGGAGCCTTCGTCAAAATATACAACGGGGAATAGACGAAAGGCATCGAAATCTCGCCGGGTTCATGTTGGGTGAACCAAAGCGAGGCTGGGACCAGCGCCATGTGCGCTCTCTTAAATTAAAAAGCTCATTAAGGTCAATTAGGAGAATGAATTGAATAATGGCACCGACCCCAGAGTGAACCATTTTGACATTTTCCGTGGCATCCTGGCTGTTTGTCTCAATCAGTTCGTGCCTGAAAATATTCGAAAATGATGATAGTTAAGTTATTAGGGTATTATGACCGATGCCTTTTTGCTAGTTCACCTAAAATTACAATTCCTTCGCAAGATATTAAATACGTCGGCAAATACTCCCGTAATGCTTTGGACCGTACCATTCTGAACTTCAATACGCATCGCTTCTATGAACTGCGCGCGTGTATGTAATGCGTGTTACGTATTCTTCGAGCGTCTTGGAAGTCCACCAAAATCTCCGCGTCCTTCCAAGACATTCGAAGAAAAAAGACAGCCACTTCGCCAGCGACTACAAAGCGTTGGTAGTACCATAAGTTCATGAGCTATGTTCCATAAGTTTGTCACTGGTTACTGAAAGCTTGTCACGAAGTAATGTAGGTGAAACATCATAGACTCTCGTAGAGCGACGGCTGGTGAGGCGCTGCCAAAGGCTAAGTACAGATTCTCGCTTGTCGTTCCAGAGAGAATTTAGAAGAGGAGTGGAAGGCCCCCCTTTTGACTCTATTAAACGTGATGACGCCCAAACAAGATGTCGCGTTGAGCTTTTTGGGGTAGGCGAGTTTCCGGTCACATGTTCTAAAATCTCTCTGTTACAAACGCATCATACCGGAAATCGACCTGCCTAGATAACGCTTACCAGACGACGTTGCGCTACATTCCAAACCACCCCTTCCACTCCCCTTCTAAATTCTCTTTGGTCGTTCTCGAACTAGCTCTCAGTAAGTCACTAGCATTGCGAAGTAAAGGAAGTGTCGTACTTATGGAACATATCTTATAAACTTATAGTATTACGCGGGGTTCCTAAGAACGGAATTTACGCCAGCGCTAGTACAGAAATTAAACGAGTAAACCGAAGAAAGCCAATGAACTAAAGTCATTGGTCACAGCGAATGTTCGTCACACTTTTTAACGAACTACATTAAAATTTTTTATTTAACTACTCATTTAATTTCTTTACGAAATCCTTGACACATCATCCCCACGCGTAATACCAGTGGTCTCTGGCGAAGGTTTCCACCCTGTATTTACGTCAATAACGGCAACTTTCAGAACGAGCTCTCCGGAGTTGTTCATCTTTCTCAAATACCAATTTAGAATTAAAACTAGTTCAAGATCGCCTTTGCCTATTGAGTCCTAGTCTTTCGTAAAAGTCCGAAAATGGGACGATTAAGACATTTCGACATAGTTCCGCCTTTTGAACATTGCCGCCTTAATTATGTCGCGCGCCGGTAAGTCAAGAAGACACGAAAAGGGGTTTGGTCAAGCGCTACCAAAGGGACAGCTTACTTCTATAAAGACACCTTATTTTCGAAGGGAAGACGCTCAGATTTAAAAAAAAAAGAAATGGAAAGTGTCCGAACCCTCGGAATAATTCATTTATTCAAAAGCTTATTTCGCAATGAAAAACTAACGTAGAAACAATTTTTCTTCGAATTGATTTTCCATCAACGCCAAAAGTACGCAATCTTGCTTAAATATAGGACTAAATAATGTTCAGTCAAAGGCCAATAGAGTGCTGTCAGAAGCGCCGGTGTGACGTCACCCATGCTGTTTTCCCATAAAGAAAAAACGGTAACCGTCATGGCCGCCCATTGCTAAAGGCAGACTCGTGACGTTTAACCTTGGATCTGACGTCACAACTGACAGCACTCTATATCTGTCATCTCTCTTTCCTACACGGCAAGAAATATTTGTCGCTCAAAAATTCATATTGCAAATTTAAATTAGAAAAAAAATCCCAAGCATAGAGTAATGGCAGTACTACGTATGCAAACGTCATACCCTTGCCCTTCCAACTCTTAGCTCAGTGTCATCCCCTCTACTGGGAGCGTACAGTATCCCTTCTTAATCTTACAAGAGCGCCCAGAGGGAGGGATACACAGTCTACACCCCTCTCTAGCGCCACTAGTCTATTGTTTTCAAATAAATCCATAAACATTGCAATGAAAGAATCCACAAACATTGCTTTGAAAAAATCAATAAATATTTAATTGAAAAACTCCCTAAGAATTAATTAAAAAATAATCCCTAAACATTGATTGCTTAAAGAAAAAAATCGCTACTTTCCACTCCAAGTGTGAAGGTCACGAAAAAAGTATGTACCCTCCATTGCTCATAGCCTATTATTCCCTAAATTTCCGCAAAGAGAATATAGGGGAGGAGTTGAAGCTCCCCCGCTCCACAAGGCTAAATTACATTGTTGCCCCTAAATTATACTAGTGGTACGAGGGAGTTTCCGGCTCAGTCGCGCCACCTACGATACCGTTAAATGTCTCAAACGGAAATGCCTCGGTACTGCGTATTGAAGATGCGCGGTAGAAAAGAGCAACAAGATTTTCCCCTCTTTCCACTCCTCCCCTATATTCTCTTTGATTTCCGTAGTTGAAAAAAAGAAGAGGAGAGGTTGACGTCTCGTCCCGATTCCCGAATCCGATCCCGAATCGTCACTCTTCTCTCTTCTGTGCTGTTAAGAAGTTTATCCACCGTGTTCAAAGCTTAGTATTAACTTTAAAATGTAATAAAAGTAAATAAATAATGTCGCAACTATCAATTTTATACGGATATTACGTCGCGGAAAATATATCGTACGAGAAAAAAGTGAGAAAACGCCATTTCCAAATAAAACTGAAAAATAAAAACATTCGCGCGTTAGGCTTAGCGCAAATCGGCGGCGATATTCATTCGAGAGGTGCTTTATGAGTTTTCGCGGAAATTTCGGCTTTATCTAAAGAGAGTCAAGACTCGATCGACCCTGCTGCTGCTGCTGCTAGTTGCTGTGTAGGAGTTTTGTGATGTTTATTTGGGCATATTGAAAATAATTTAATATAAATGAGTTTTTTATTCTAAATGGCCTTATTTGGCCACCACCGCATTACCTTTTTAAAAATATGCATAATTTTGAGCATTTTCGGCACTTGTTTCGTGTTTTTGCGAATGGTGGATGAAAATTCCCTTTCAACCAAGTTAAATCCTAACAAGGGATACAGTACATCCGTGCAACTTTTAAACAACGAACTTAATGGTAAAAAATTATATATTTTGGAATCTTACGTGTTAAAAAGAGATGGTAAAAGGCTTCCTAGTTTAATCAGCGGTGGGAGCAGCTACCCCAATGAAACATTATTGGACCTTTTATTCATCTTTACTCGCGCTCACGAAGTTAAATTCTTAGAACAAAAGTTTTCGCGTTGCCTTTCATCTCTATTTAAGAAAACCAACTCGCCTTTACACCTTCATATAATCACAGATTTAGGCAGCCTTCCATTAGCCAAACAACTTTTACGTTTCGCTGCTTTTAAAAGCGGAATTTTCAAAATCGCAGTTGATTTTTACAATGTCGAACATATTGTCGAACCTTTGCACGATACAGTCAGTTTTTTGCAACCACATTTCAGTTATAAACCGGGGGCTTATTACAGTGACGCGTTATTCTTCCTGTCTGTCGCGATACATCGAGTATTACCCCAACATAAAATTATTATGATAGATATCGATACCAAAATAATGGGAAATATTGCTGATATGTACGAACATTTTGAACTTTTTGGACCTGAAGCTATAATGGGGCTAGCACATGAACAGCAGCCAGTTTATTTTCATTTATTACGCGATTACCGTTTAAAAAGACCGAAAGCCGTACCGGGAGGTTATTTAGAAGCGAACGGAAACCCTGGTTTCAATAGCGGTGTCATTTTGCTTGACTTGCAACGAATTAGAAACTCAACAACCTACAACTCCTACCTAAACGCAACAGCGGTTGATCGTCTAGCTCAAAAATATCAGTTCAAAGGTCATTTAGGTGATCAAGATTTTTTTACGCTATTGAGCTTCGAACATCCTGAACTTTTTTACATTTTGCCGTGCTTTTGGAATCGACAGCTTTGTCAATGGTGGAAACATCACGGTTATAGCGATGTCTTTGATAAATACTACCAATGTAACGGGCCAATTAAATTATACCACGGAAATTGTAATACGCCAATGCCAGATGAGATTTTAGGATAAAAACTTAAGTAACTTTTATATAGAATAGATTCCATAGCTTTTATGTTTTTAACTTTTGCGAAACTTAAATTGCCATTTAATCGGGTACAAAATGCTTTAGCTAGTTTAAGCGAGTATACCACATTTCCTAATTAAGTTGAGTCAAAAACGGATTTATGTAAGAAGAACGTTGAACGTAGCAAATTCACTACCCATCCTCGCATACTTTATTGAGAAACTTCGTCTGCTTATATTTTGACTCCACCCACAAATTCTGTATAGAGCTATTTCAGAGGGGGTAATGGCTACGTCACCAATGCTATTTGCCCATAGAGAAACCCTCATAAAATGGCCGCCCTCTACACTCAAAGGCAGGCCCAATTTTCGTAGCAGACGAAATTTTTCCCCCACTGAAATAGCTCTATATAGCAATTTCGAAAAAACTTTTTAACCACGAAAATAGAGATAAGAATGACATTTTCGATCTCTAGAAGTCTCTATATACAGAATTTGTGGGTGGAGTCAATATAAAAGCAGACGAAGTTTCTCAATAAAGTATGCGAGGATGGTACTAGAGGCTAAAGCTACGATCCGACGTTCTTAGTACATAAATCCGTTTTTGGTTGAGTAGACAGCTTGGCTTCGTTCCAAGTCAAATGTTAAAATAAAAAAAAAAAAATCAAACTTTTTTAATTTCATATTCTGTGACAAGAAGTAAGCCTAGTCCTATAATTTAATACTTTAGCAATTGCTTTTAGATTTTTCTTATAACAATTATGCAGATAAACGATAAATTTTTAATAGTTCTAACCTACTTAAACGGTTTTGCATAATACTAATTAAGAAGTGATATCGAGTTTATTAGGGAGAAGGTATAAACACGCCACATTTAAAGCTAGCTTTATCTCCAGTCCAAACGTATAGAGCTATTTCAGAGGGGGTAATGGCTACGTCACCAAGGCTATTTGCCCATAGAGAAAACCCTCATAAAATGGCCGCCCTACACTCAAAGGCAGGCCCAATTTTCGTAGCAGACGAAATTTTTCCCCCACTGAAATAGCTCTATAGTAGGTCCGGAGTTAATCCCCGCCGCCTCTAAATTACAACCAGCATCCCATTGGTTCTTAAAAACTCACGTCAGCGCGACGGGAATGACGAAAATTACAATCATATTTTCCGACTGAGGAGAGGCTGCGAAATAGCCCGGCCTCCTTTTACACCCCCCCCCTTGTATTTTGAAAGGGGGACTGGGACTATGGCGCGCGAATACTTATGGGCATTTTTACCTTCTCCCTAATAAACTAGATATCACTTCTTGATAATGCTAATTAATAAAAAATGCATTAAAAATTGCAATTGCGCAATTAAAGTGATAATAGTTCAACAAAAAACAAACAAAAGTACCTAACGTTTAATTTTTATTCCCAGATTAATTAATTAAAAAGCAAGAGATGAGCACTCGTTTAATTTTATTTCCACGTTAATTTCTTTTTGAAATTAACAGATTAAAGTTAGATATATTTTGCCCTTTAATTAAGTTATATTACGTAAATGTTTTAAAGTATTTACTGTATTTTGTACGTGCCAAAGTAGCACTTGTTAATTTTAACTCGCATTTTGTTTATGATTTTGCACAACTTTTAGTGTGCAATATATACTTTTAGAAATTAAATACGCATTTTTTTCCGTGTTTATTTAATTAAACAAAGAAGATAACTAAATAAAATAGTAATAATGAATGATCTATCTATTTAAAATATTTGCCAAAAAAAGAAGCATATTTTTATCGAAAGAAAATCCTGTTCATAACGCCATAATAAATATTTTTTATAAAGAAATAAAAACTGTATATAAAGATAGAAAATAAATATTTTTTCTTTTTTTTTTTTCAATTTAAAATAAATTGTGGTCTACTTAACTTAAACTACTTTTGAATTTGTCAGGGCCGTTCAAAGAGGGTTGTTGTAATTCGGTTAGTTTGACCGGGGCCCGGACTTTCTAGAGGGCCCTGGCCATTTGTAGGTCCCGCAAACTCTCTCGACGGCCCTGGAAATTGTATACTTGTATGTATATTTATTTTAGTAGGGTTGTAGGATGGTAGTGGGCTGTTATTTGGGAGATTTTGAGTCGAAAATGTTCTATGACATTTTTCTCTAAGGGCCACCGTTTACAAGTTATGATTGGAGTGTTTTACGGGCCGTCCCTTAACAGGGTTCATACAACTTTTGGAAAACCCATCTCCCTGAGTTTTCCAGGTTATTTCCCCTTATATTTCCCTGAGTTTTCCAGGTTTTTTCCCCCCATACATTTCTCTGAGTTTTCCAGGTTTTTTCCCCATATATTTCGCTGAGTTTTCCAGGTTTTTTCCCCATACATTTGGCTGAGTTTTCTAGGTTTTTTCCCCATATATTTCGCTGAGTTTACCAGGTTTTATCACAATATATTTCCCTGAGTTTTCCAGGTTTCTTCCCATATATGCAGTAATAACAACGGGAGTAGTTTTATAGTTGAAGCAACCCATTCAGAGTAAACTTACTCAAATCTCACAAATATCCCCGATTTTCCCTGAATTTTACTAAAAATTCGAAATTTCCCTGAGTTTTAGTTAACTATTTATTTCTCTGAGTTTTCCAGGTTTGTGTGAACCCTGTTCAAGTCAAATTTATATAAGTGATTAAAAGACAATGTTGATCTAAGTAAGGGGTCATCCTTAAAACCCTCCAATCAGAACTACTCCCCGGCCTGAAATCTATACCTTAATTACCTTTCATCAGCATAAGCTTATAAGATATGTTCCATGGAATATATCTTATAAACTTATGCTTTCAGTATGTAGTCAACGAACTGACAATTTCAATTTGAGCGTAGGAGTGGCCTACCTTCAAGGATAAAATGGTATATCTTCGAAAAAACAAACCCATCCTTTGAAAATTTCCAACTTCAAAATTAGCTACGTTTTCTACTCCCTGCAAAATAAGACGTGGTTTTTGTTGATTCTTCAAGGTCCCTTTTCTTGCTAAAATATCGCCCTCAAATTTTTTTTAAGCTTAAAAGTTTCTCGCAATCTTAAAAAGACCTAAAATCTACCAAAGAAACCGGTTTTAACACGGTACAAATTGAGTTTACAAAGCCTATAATGAAGAAGGTAAGGGCGTTTTTTCAAAAAGATTAAAATGGGGGTGCGGGAGCGCTGAAAGCTAAGTTTTGTTCAAGAGCAGTTTCCATTTCGAGAAAGCATTTTCAAAGAAATATTATGCAAGAGCAATTGAAAAATATTATGAAGTGTCAAATCTATTGAAAAATAAAATGCCTCAGGAGCCTAGGAGATTCAAACCCCATAGTTTCAGCTTGCAGATAAGTGTAACAATAAGTGCGTAAGATATGTTCCACTTCCGATACTTCGTAATGCTAGAGACTTACAGCTCGAGCTAGTTCGAGAACGACAAGCGAGAATTGACTACACCAATGAAGATTGAAAGGACAGACAGAAATCACGAAATGTTAAGTCAATGAATGGGGACGTCGTCGCTATCAATTCCTGTGGTTGCGGTTTGTTATCATTGTAAAAATCGGTGCGAACTGCTCTTGAAACGAATTATTGCAAGGTAGACAACCTAGCGCGGTAAAATATAACAAGTTCAGAAACCAACATATCACCTCTCCGAGTCGAGACGAAGACTAAATACGCAACTATCGCCTTTTAAAATTTTAAATAATAGAGAGTTTAAGCATCCCCTATACGCGTACGTGTAGCCACCTTTGACAATGCATTGGTCTAATGCACTGTGGAAGGTAGCTACACGTACGCGTTTAGGGGATGCTTAAACTCTCTAGTGAAATATTCAAGCGTTAAGATTAAGAGTTCTATTGACACCTCAACAATATTCTTGGCGGAAAGCTTTCCGATGAAGGGTTAAGTAAGATGGCCCTAACACCGCCACCGTGTCACTTTTTATTCTAAAAATATTTTGTGAAGTCAACCTATCTAGGAAGTCCTATTTTGTTAGTCCAGCTCTAATAGAGTGCTGTCAGTTGTGACGTCAGATCCAAGGTTAAACGTCACGAGTCTGGCTTTAGCAATGGGCGTTTTTTCTTTATGGGAAAACAGCATGGGTGACGTCACACCGGCGCTTCTGACAGCACTCTATAGAAACAAAATGGCAGCCAAATGAAAATGGCCAGAAACCTTTGTCCGGGATGAACGCAACGATCGAACTACAATTTTCCGAATTAGTGTGAATTGCGAACGCGGTTCGGAAATTGCCAACACGTTTCCTCCGATTTGCCAACTGCAAACGCGGTGACAGAACTGACAGACACACGCACATACAGACATGTCTAGTTTAATACCTCTTCTTAACGTCATCGTCACTCGGTGAGGTAAAAAGCTTAGTGCAGGGAGAGAAAAGATTTCCATAAAAAACCTGTATGATAAAGAATAATCTCTCTTTGAATTGACCAAAACTAGCGGGAAGATGTGGTGGGAGTTTCGCGAGCGTCCAAAAACTGGAAAGCTATTATCCCTTTTTAAGATTTTTATCCAATGAAAATATTACGTTTAAAAGCGAATTATGCTACGAATCTATACAACAATCATGGCAAAACTCCCTAAGCTAAAATTCCCCTTTATCCTTCCTTCAAAAGGGGTGCGAAAACCTTTACAGGAAAGGTCACCAGGGGTCATTTAGGGGGCGCAAAGTATGCGAATATATTATTAAAACCACAGGTGGTTCGCGTCTCTGTATTTTATATTAAACCAAAGAACGAAAAACCGAACCTAAAAACTTTAGACTGTTTCAAAAGCTAATTATAGCAACGCCAGGTTTAATGCTTTACATAAGTTTATAATATATGCTTCTTAAGTATGACACTTCCTTTACGTCGCAATGCTAGAGACTTACTAAGAGCTAGTTCGACAACAACGTGAGAATGGACTACACGCGGTTTTGCAGTCCATCTTCATGACAAGCTCTCAGTAACCAGTGACAAACTTATGAAACATATCTTACGAACTTATGACTTTACTAAGTATCTACATCATTCTGGTTAGTATAATCTTTGAGCTAAAATTGCCTTTGAAAACCTGAAAATTCATTTTCCGAATATCGGTGATTGCCAAAAGTCGATCTGACTTCCTGTGCCAAAACACAATGAGTAAATAAATAAATAATTTTGGAATAAAACCAGACGATCAAAGACTATAATACGTCATATTGGTAAATATAGTCTTTGAGTACTTGAAATCAAAATTCTCCAGGAAAACAAGAAAATGGAAATAGTCGTAAATGGAGTCTTTGAGCGCCTTAGTAAAACCAAAATTCCCTAGAAAAAATTTTTCCGTTGTTAATTTTGCCGCAAAACTGCCAAAAAAAAGGTCATAGAGTATAGCACAAGGGAATTATCAACATGGTGATAATTTCCTTGTGACTTTAGCAATGAGGACTATAGTTAC
Organism: Phalangium opilio; assembly: GCF_054372755.1. Taxonomy (NCBI): domain Eukaryota; kingdom Metazoa; phylum Arthropoda; class Arachnida; order Opiliones; family Phalangiidae; genus Phalangium; species Phalangium opilio. The sequence continues at coordinate 9,316,441 of NW_028324151.1, forward strand.
TAGCATACTAGTAATCGTTTTCAAGCAAATCATTAAAAGGGGAGCAGAAAGATTGGAAAAAAGCATCTTCCAAGAAAAGCATATGGCCATGGATAAAGAAAGCGAGTGAGAAAATTTGTTTTCACGATAGAAGATTGACAACTCCCTATCTCTGACAGCAGCTTATTCGATATATGGTCTGTTCCAGGCTTCCAGCTTCGGTTGTTAGTACGCGCAAAGCTAGGTCTTTACGTTGGAGCGGCTTAGCTGTAACCGGCCTATAACGTAGCTAAAAATCAGTATTTCAGAACAGAGTGTATATCAAATAAGCTGCCGTCGGAGATAGGAAGTTGCGAGGGGCCGGTTACTCAGTGTAATCGGTGTACACGGCTGTACCCTTGACTGCACTAAAGTGATTACGGTAATCTTTATAAGCCCTGCCCTTGACAATGCTAAAATGGTTACACGTAATCCGTAATCGTTGTACAGGAAATCTCACAGTGATTAGCCCCTCGGGGAGTTGAAAACAAATTTCCTCACGCGCATCCTTTATCTATGATATGGCCAAGAGAACACTTGATTTTTGTTGGTAACTGACACCAGGTTTAATGATACGCTGAGGGGGTCGACACTATTCTGAAAGATAGAGGGAGTTTCTCATATCTCATGGCGCAAGCAAGCTTCAATGAAGCATACTTCATGTTTTTATCTATGAACCTTTAATGTTATCATTGAGGAAGCAAATTATACACTCGAAATTTGGGCCTTCATACTTCCTTTAAAGGGAGGGTGAAAAGGAAAAATCAAGCGATTTTTTTATCGATTCTCCTACTAATCAATCTGCATAGTGAAACTCCCAGGAAATACTTCTGAATGATTTTAAAATTCTAATTAGTTTGAGATTTCAAAAACATTTTGAAACTAGCACCTCCAACTAGGGATGTCAACTTCCCAGAAAAAAACCGGTTTTCGGTTAATCGTTATATTTAAATGGCCGGTTTAACCGATTCAAAAAACTGGACAAAAAAACCGGTTTTTAACCGGTCGTTTATGATAAATGTTGAAAAATGCGATACTCCAACGTAAACTCAAAGACCAAATATAGAGTAATATCTTTCCCATATACGGCAACGTCATAACCCTCTATCTCTTACCTTAGTGATATCCCCTCTCCCCTTCCCTTCCGGGGGCAAATAGTATTCTCTAGTACAAAGTTGCCCCTAAGGTAGGGGATACACAGTTCACTCCCCCTCTCAACCGAAATTATTCTATTAGTACCGATTAGTTAGTACGTACTACTACGTAGTACCAATAGGTGTTAAGTAATGCCGTTTTCCATTGGCATTCTAGAATAGGCCAATGAAAAATTACTCGATAGATGGAGTAATTTTCTTGGAGTGAGAACGAAAGTTCCTTTAAAATTGCATTATACCAGAAGTGGTATGATACTAGAAGTATTGAGCTAACCAAATTCTTCACTCGGCATTAGTGAAAAGACTTGATAAAACACAAACGGTTGGCCCTCTAGTGGCGGTTTCAGAATTTTTCCCTCCAAAACGTGAGACGCTCGCGGTGGTAGACGGCCGAATTAGATTCAAGGAGCCGCGTCCGTGTTCTGCGGCTTTAGGTTGAAGGGAAGGGGGTAGGAAATGTTTTTGGAACTCGACCAATTTTTCTCTCTCTAGTTTTAGCGCGTGGGAAGCGGCACAAAATCCTCAAATTTGTTCACTAGTGCCAGGATCTATTACCAATGCTAGAGCCCTTCACTTCTAGTCTCATACCACTTCTGATTATACGCATCTATGTCTCCTTTGATATTGCTCCATGGTGGTAGATTGTTAGCAGCCAACCGAAGCTAAGTAACATTAAGTGACGAAAATGGAAAACTTTTAATTCTGTGAATTAAAAAAAAACCGATTCGGTTTTCGGTTTTCATTTTAAAAAACTGGTTAAAACCGAAGAATTAAAAAACCGGTAAAAACCGGTGCTCCGGGATTGAAAAAACCGGTTTTCGGTTAAACCGGGCGGTTTTTGACATCCCTACCTCCAACCAATAGAGCTATCTCAGTTGTGACGTCAGTGCCTAGGTAAAACGTCAGGGGCTTAGCTTTGGCAGTGGGCGGCCATGTTTGGTACCGGTTTGGTTCTACGGGAAAATAGCATGGGTGACGTCACACTATGGCTTCTGAGATAGCTCTATATGGTAACGCCTTAACTTCTTGTTAAATGCTTAAAATACATTTAAGAGTTGAATCAGGGATAGATGTAATTTTAGGAGGAGGAATAGAGAATAATGTGGGCGCTCGTCAAAGTACCGGACCCCCTTCCCTGGGACGGGGGGTTCAAAGAAGAGGCGGGTCATAGCGACAGAGGTAAAAAGTAATTAGTAATTACGTATTTTTCGCCGTCCCCCCGTCAGCAACGTCATCAAAACGTAGTTTAAGTGAGCCAATAAGATAATTTAAAATTTTCGTTACGTGTTGGAGTTTGGAGAGAGGGGCTTTTTACTGGGCTATGATTCGGACTTGAAGTAAATACTAACCGTTCTCCATTCCTACTCCTAAAATTAAATCTATCCCTAGTTGAATATTATATTAAGAGAAAGTCCACTAAAATATTAAAGGACATTCATTTATTAAAATACACAGTCATGACAAAAACAGATATATAGTGACTGATGAACAGTGAATAAAGGGGTGGGGGTGTATGTGATGTTCCTTCACTACGACTTAACTAAAGAACTTTTAATTAATGCCAGATCTTTCGGTAATTCGTAGCGAGGTTGTTGCCAAATTTACAGGTTATATATAAAACAGTTATATTGATTCAATATATCGATTCATTTTCTTATTAATTTTACACTCTCTCGTTTTCTTTCGGGAGAAGTTTTAATAACGCAATGAATTCACGCTTAATAACCTTTTTTTTTACTCTACCTTGGTTGGCAACATTTATATTTTAATAATATCTTATCCGAATATTTTTAATTAATTTATTTATTATTAAACCATCTTTTTTTCAGTTTTAAACGTTCAACCAATATTATTATCTTATTAACCATTTTTAATTCTTCGTCCCAAAATATTTTTTGTTTATTCCTTGAAACTGTTTCATCGATCAATACAAACAACTATTTATTTAAATTTGTATATTTTGTCTGTCTGATTTGATGATATATGTGATGATTATACTACATGTTATGCGCATATTTTTTATTTTGTTTTAAAATCGTTTTTGGAATAAAATAAGTTCTTTAATTTTTTTTTTTTTTTTTTAAAGAATCTATCTGTAATTCAAGAATATTTTTTTTACTTCCAAAAACGTTAGGGCAAATATAGGTGAGGGTTTTATAACTTTTATTACATAAATGTAGGTGTTGTGTTTTTTTAGTATAAAGTCTAGAATGATATTTTAAACTAAGGATAAAGCGCTTGCAGTGGGTGGGTATTTTAATTATATGAGTTTTAGAAGAAGCTGGTTAAGTGGTTATGCTAATGAGTTGCTAAATATTTTAAATATGTATAAGGGTTATGCTTTAATTTAGAAATTAGGATTAATTTAATATAAGTTCAAAGTATTTTAAAATTAATAAAGATCGAATAAACTAAGTAATAACCTCAATATGTTAATTTCAAAAATACAGGGTGTAGCCATGGATAAAGAATGCGCGTGAGGAAATTAGTTTTCACTCTACAGGATAGGCAACTCCCTGCATCCTATCTCGGGCGACAGCTTATTCTGTATATACTCTGTTACAATATCGGTTGTCAGCACGCGCAAAGCTGTTTCTCTATGTAACGTAGCTTTGTACGTGCTGACAAGAGACTAAAAACTTCAGGATCTTCAGGATTTCAAATATCCGCGAGTTTTTTAGCTCGAGTGCACGGACCTCTAGGCCTTAGTTCCAAATACGTGTGTACTGTGTAGTAGGCTGTAGGTAATTTCACACGCATTTGAAACGAAGGCCTAGAGGTCCGCGCACTCGGGCTAAAAAAACTCGCGGATATTTTAAATCCTGAAGATCCTGAAGTTTTTTGTCTCTTGACAGCACGTACAAAGCTAGGTTGCATAAAGACCTAGCTTTGCGCGTGCTGACAACCGAAGTTGTGACAGAGTATATACAGAATAAGCTGTCGTTCGAGATAGGGAGTTGCCTATCCTATAGCGTGAAAACAAATTTCCTCACGCGCATTCTTTATCCATGGTGTAGCATTTACCAAAGAGGGTGGTACTACTGAAGTATAGTGGCTTCTATGGGTCATTTTGAGTTGAAATTGTTCTATGACATTTTTGACTCTAAATCACCTATAAAACCCACGTACCTTGGTAGGTCCTACCACCCTTCTTGTTACGCTGTTATTTTATAAATTAATTTTTATTATCTAATATTAGAATTTGCACTTTGAAACTAATGTTAATTAAGTTTAAAGTACCCTGTATATGTTAATTATTTATTTATTTATTATTATTAATTATTATATTTTTAGTAAAATACTTTGAACGTAAACAAAAATAATCCAAATTTCATAAATTTAAAAGATGGTCGGGCGATGTAGCTAGGAAACACCCCAAGTTAAATATAGGTAGGGTTCAATTAAATTTGTACTGTTAATTAAAATACCAAAGCTATTAGTTGATAACGTTTTTTTTTGTTAAATTTGGAAAAAAATAATAATAAAGAAAAATTGCGTTTTTTTTTGCACTTTTATGAAATAATAAAATTATTTGTATCTTAAAAATGATCCACTTCTTCACTTTGTTTTTTATCCGTATATTACACTTCAACCTTTTCGTTTTTAACACAGTATTTAATATACATTATTATTATTATTATTAAATTGGGTTTTTGGGTGAAAATTAAAAATTAAAAAAAAAATCCTTTGGCCGGAATTTCTTTTGTTTAATTTTTTTTTTTTGCGTTGCGTTGAGGGTTTTTAAAGTGAAACAAAAAGACAGAAAAAAAAGTATCTTACTTTTAATTAAATACCAAAGACAAATAAGTAAAAAGGTGTTTACAAGTAACAGCGGATACCAAAATACAAACTGAATGTTTAGCCCACGATCTAATAAGCAAAGTATTTTAACTCAAATACCAAAAAAAAAAGAAAATAAAAAAGAAGAAAAAAATGTGACAAACTACATCAAAATTGGATAACAAATTAGGTAAACTAATAGTTAAGGACCGGCCTTGTACATGAACGGAAAAGATGATTAAATGCTAAATTCTTTTTTTAGGGACTTCGAATAGGACTTGCGCACACTTCCCGCTTGCAACTGCGATGGCACATTTTCTATAACGCGGCGGCAGTGTGAAAAGGGGTCTTTAAATGCTTCTTTGATAGGAGTTCTTAATGATTAATTACTTATTTTAACACTCTTGTTTTTGAAAAATTTCTACTAAACCTTAATTTGAGAGTTGCCAATTGCAGATTTATATTAATTTTGAGAGTTTCCGATTGCAGATTTATATTAATTTTGAGAGTTTCCGATTGCAGACTTAAATGTAATTTTGAGAGTTTCCGATTGCAGATTTATATTAATTTTGAGAGTTTCCGATTGCAGACTTAAATGTAATTTTGAGAGTTTCCGATTGCAGACTTAAATGTAATTTTGAGTTTCCGATTGCAGACTTAAATTTAATTTTGAGAGTTGCCTATTGCAGAATCAAATGTAACTTAGTGTGTTGCCGATTGCAGATTTTAAACGTAACATCCCCTATCAAACTTATATTAATTTTGAGAGTTGCCAATTGCAGACTTAAATTTAACTTTTGAGAGGTGCCAATTGCAGACTTCAATGTAATTTTGAGAGGTGCCAATTGCAGACTTAAATGTAACTTAGAGTGTTGCCGATTGCAGATTTTAAACGTAACATCCCCTATCAACTTATATTAATTTTGAGAGTTGCCATGGCAATTGCAGACTTAAATTTAATTTTGAGAGTTGCCAGTTGCAGAATTAAATGTAACTTTGAGAGTTGCCAATTGCATATTTAAATGTAACTTTGAGCGTTGCCAATTGCAGAATTAAACGCAACTTCCCTATCAATTCGGCAACAAAAAAAAACCCTACCTTACAAAGGGGGGGGGGGAGGAAAGAAATAAAAATTGTTAAATTTTCTTCCCTATTTGTAGTCTAATTTTGATGTAACTTTACACTTGAAGTTTCGGTTTTAATTTATTTTTTTTTCAAATTGCCCTCTTAAATGTTTTAAAGCAAAAAACCTAAATTAATTTTAGAATAGGGATCGAGGGAGGATCAGCGTTAGTCCATATTATTATACAAATATTGTGCGCCTATTAGACGTATCTTTTCTCTCTCTCTAAAAAAAAATGAGCTTTTATTTTGGCCCAAAGTTTACCGGGAAATGGGGAAAATGTTTCATTATTTTTCTATTTAACTTTTTACATTGACTAAACAACGTTCGTTAATCAGTTATAATCTTAATGAAATAAAATGTTCAAGCATACTTTTTTTATAAGTACAACCAATAACTAATTAAAAAGTCGAGTCCAACTGAGAAATTAAAATTTTTCGCTGTGAGATCCTTTACTTGAGAAAATTCGAATTTTAAAAAAATTTAACGAATTTTTTTTTTTTTTTACGTTTATATTTTTCGAATTTTAAAAATTTTAACGAATTTTTTTTTTTTTTTTTACTTTTATATTTTTCGAATTTTAAAAATTTTAACGAAATTTTTTTTTTTTTTTTTACGTTTATATTTTTCGAATTTTAAAAATTTTAACGAAATTTTTTTTTTTTTTTTTTACGTTTATATTTTTCGAATTTTAAAAATTTTAACGAAATTTTTTTTTACGTTTATATTTAAAGTTTTAAAAACAACTTTTTTTTTTGCACTGAAAAATTTATTTAACTCAGTTGAACTTTTATCTTTAGGAGGGAAAAATGAAAAAGAATTGAAATTTAAAGTGTTTTTTTTTGTATGTTTAAAGAGACAGGCCAAAATTTCTTCTATGGCACTTCTCTACACGCAGATCAGGCGGGATTTCTCACATAAAATTGCATGTTTGTTAGGTTTTTTTTGTTTTTTTTTTTATATTCTCATCTTTAAAAGCTTCTTTTTTATCACACAAACATCTTGCGGTGATACTATTAACAGCCTTTTTTATACTTTATACTTTTTAAATGAATAAATGTAAAAAAAAATCTATCTATAGTTATGGCAAATAAAACGCAACTAAAAAAAAAAAAAAAAATAGCGACAGGAATCAAAGCTTTTTCTCTTAAACGCAGTTTCGCGATTGAAAAAACAGAGGTTTGAACCATTGTCTTTTGGTTGTTCCATTATCATTGTTATATGGTTCTATTGCAAATCCTTAGTGTTAAAAATTAAAATTTTGTTGGTAGTTTAAGTAATTTGAAAGTTTGCGAAGAAAAAAAGAACCCGGGAAAATGATACGATATTTCCACTTTTTTAGAAAATATTTCTAATAATAAAACTGCGTTGCGTTGCGTTTTCATGGTTTAAAGGAGAGTATAAAATAAACAAGAATTATTCTCTAAATTAGACAAATAAAATCCACAATAAAAGTTAGGCCTCGATTCTGACTGTTAATTAAAATAATTTCCATTAATAAGTTTTGCTATTAAACCTGATATTTTAGTTACCAATCAAATAAATTGTTATACTTTCCCTTTATGAGTACGAAAGACCTCAACGGAGTAAATTTAACAACGATAAAAAAAATAATGCCTCTTTAAACGTTAATTAAAGATGATACGAAACCAAATTTAAAATTAAAATACTTTCCCACGTTTGTCGTTAATTTAAAATTAAATTTTCTTCTTAAAATATATTTAAATTTAATTGTTTATCATTAAATTTATGGCCAAATTGCGGGTTTTTAATTCTAATTTTACTGTAGTTTTCTTTAACCTTTCCTTCCTGTCGCATTTTTCAAGTTACATTTAAACGAAAACAAAAAAGATGAAAAGTCCGTAAATGCTTTTTTTTTTTATACATCTGATCATAGAAAGGCTAACAGTTTCTTACGTTATAAATTTTTTTTAAAAGTATGTCGGGTAAAGAGGAGCGTGAAATGGGGGGGGGGGGGATAAAGAAGAAGAGAACGAATGATACAAAACCCTCTTACCTGCATGCTTACAATATATTTTTTTTTTTCAAGTTTTATCTGATGAGAATTTTTTTTTACTTTACCAAAAAAGTAAAAACAAAAAAACGAAAGTCCCAAATATTCAGTCTATGGGAGGATCCTTGTTCCCCCCAGTTTCTGATGAAGCTTCTAACGTTTTACTCGTAACTGTCGGGGATGATGCTGACGTCGTGTTGGTAGTGGTGGTGGTAACTTCGGGTTCTTTTTTCTCCGGAGACGCGGCAGCAGCAGCAGTGGCTGGTTCTGTTTTTTCATCCTTACTCTCTTCTTTATCTTTATTATTCGCTTCGGCTTTGTCATTTTCTTTTTTATCTTCGGTCGCTTCCTCCTCTTCGTCCTGGCTCTTCTCATCCTCTTGAGAGTCTTCTTCGTCAGCTTCATCTTCGGTTTCCTTTTTGTTGTTCATTTCCTTCTCGGCAACATCTTTCTTGCCTTTAGGGGTTTCCTCTTTACCAGATAACTCTTCTTCTTCCTCTTCCATTTCAACGTCCTTATTTACTTCCTCCTCTTCACTTTCCGATTTTTGGCCCTTCTTTGGGCGACCCCTTCGACTTCGCTTTGACGATGCTGGTGTTTTTTCTTTCGCAGCCGCTTTCTAAAGTTATTTTTTAAAAATAAAATAAAAAAATATAATAACTACAGTTAAATTAATTCAGATAAGTACTATTAAAGGGTTTATACTAAGCTTTTATATAGAGCTATTTCAGAGGGGGTAATGGCTACGTCACCAATGCTATTTGCCCATAGAGAAAACCCTCATAAAATGGCCGCCCTACACTCAAAGGCAGGGCCAGAAATAAGCACAGGACACTGGACATTGTCCAATAAAATTTTAAAATGTCCCATAACTTTTTAAAAAAACTAAGGGGGTCACTGGACATTTTGACCAGTAAATTTTCCAAAGTTTTGATAGCTTGACTATGAAGATGCGACACTATTTTTGCACAATCAGTGGACAATGTCCTATAATTTTTCCAGGCAAAGAGGGCATCACTGGACACATGTCCTATAAGAATTTTTCCTTATTTCTGGCCCTGCTCAAAGGCAGGCCCAATTTTCGTAGCAGACGAAATTTTCCCCCCACTGAAATAGCTCTATTGAAAATCCTTGACTTTTCCAGGTTATCCCTGACCATTTTAAGGTGTTTACCAGAGCCCACTTCATCAGACCAAGCCCATACTAATCAAAGAATGGTTTGATATACCAAACAAGATCCCTGACAAATCACTGACTTTTTAGGATAAAACTTGAAATCCCAGACCTTTCCCACCATTTTTAAAATCCATGACTAATCCAGGTTAATAATAACAATAGCTTCATTCAAGAAGGATATCACCATCAGCCTAGGCTGGTTTAAATGGGAGTCCAATAAAATAAGGAAATATAAATAATTATCATAAATAAGATTAAAATCACAATAAAGGTTAAAAATTTTGTTTTATAAATGGTATAATATCTTTTTTAAAAATACTCAATGTCTGTGATTGTTTTAGTGTATAGGGAGCTAACAACTGGCTAGGGAGAAGAGATAGTCTGACGTCACGCAGCACCCCTCTGGTTGGCATTTTTGCGCGTAGAATAGGGAGCTAACAGTTCTGACCCTGAAACGTCACACCCTTCTATCTCTTACTGGAGTTTCATCCCCCTATCTCTTACTGGAGTTTCACCCCCCCTATCTCTTACTGGAGTTTCACCCCCCCTATCTCTTACTGGAGTTTCACCCCCCCTATCTCTTACTGGAGTTTCACCCCCCCTATCTCTTACTGGAGTTTCACCCCCTATCTCTTACTGGAGTTTCATCCCCCCTATCTCTTACTGGAGTTTCATCCCCCCTATCTCTTACTGGAGTTTCACCCCCCCTATCTCTTACTGGAGTTTCACCCCCCCTATCTCTTACTGGAGTTTCATCCCCCCTATCTCTTACTGGAGTTTCATCCCCCCTATCTCTTACTGGAGTTTCACCCCCCCCTATCTCTTACTGGAGTTTCACCCCCCCCCTATCTCTTACTGGAGTTTCACCCCCCCTATCTCTTACTGGAGTTTCACCCCCCCTATCTCTTACTGGAGTTTCACCCCCCTATCTCTTACTGGAGTTTCACCCCCCTATCTCTTACTGGAGTTTCACCCCCCCTATCTCTTACTGGAGTTTCATCCCCCCTATCTCTTACTGGAGTTTCATCCCCCCTATCTCTTACTGGAGTTTCATCCCCCCTATCTCTTACTGGAGTTTCATCCCCCCTATCTCTTACTGGAGTTTCATCCCCCCTATCTCTTACTGGAGTTTCATCCCCCCTATCTCTTACTGGAGTTTCATCCCCCCTATCTCTTACTGGAGTTTCATCCCCCCTATCTCTTACTGGAGTTTCATCCCCCCTATCTCTTACTGGAGTTTCATCCCCCCTATCTCTTACTGGAGTTTCACCCCCCCTATCTCTTACTGGAGTTTCACCCCCCCTATCTCTTACTGGAGTTTCACCCCCCCTATCTCTTACTGGAGTTTCACCCCCCCCTATCTCTTACTGGAGTTTCACCCCCCCTATCTCTTACTGGAGTTTCATCCCCCCTATCTCTTACTGGAGTTTCATCCCCCCTATCTCTTACTGGAGTTTCACCCCCCCTATCTCTTACTGGAGTTTCACCCCCCCTATCTCTTACTGGAGTTTCACCCCCCCTATCTCTTACTGGAGTTTCACCCCCCCTATCTCTTACTGGAGTTTCATCCCCCCTATCTCTTACTGGAGTTTCATCCCCCCTATCTCTTACTGGAGTTTCATCCCCCCTATCTCTTACTGGAGTTTCATCCCCCCTAACGGTTGGAAACAGTATTCTACACGCAAAAATGCCAACCAGAGAGGGGCTGCATGACGTCAGACTTCCCCCTAGCCAGTTGTTAGCTTCCTATACTGTTTCCAACCGTTAGGGGGGATGAAACTCCAGTAAGAGATAGAAGGGTACGACGTTTCAGGATCAGAGCCGTTAGTTCCCAATTGGGGAGGTAATTCCAGAGTCTAGTGTCCTGCATACGAACATTTATTCCCAAGCCGGAGGTGAACCTAGTTACTGGGAAGTTAAAAGCTGCCCCACGAGTATTATGACTGTGTGTAGTGGCAGCTTTAAAGAGGAAGAGGCTTCCATACAAACCCCGCCTGACCAATTTGGGCCAAAATCCCCAACAATTTTTAGGCATTTATTAGAAAGGAATCTTACATACTACCAATGATTAATAGCTGTAGTAATACACGGATTTGGATACTGAAAATCCCTGACGTAACTTTGCCAATATCCCTGACCATTTTAAGGTGTTTACCAGAGCCCACTTCATCACACCTGGCCAATATTAATATACCCAACAAAATCCCTGATTTTTTAGGACAAAACTTTAAATCCCTTACTAATCCAGTGACTCATTTATACACGGAATTTTAAAGGGCTCTAAATTTAAATTTTCATTGATTTTTAAATTCACTTACCACTGCTTTTTTTATGGGAGTTTTAGGAGCTGGCTTGGCAACAGGGGTTCCTTTAGTTTGCGATCGAGTTCGCCTTCGGTTACTTTCTGGTTCTTCATCTTTATGTCCCATTTCTTTCAAAAGCGCTTCACCTTCTATCGCCGTTTTAGCCATAACACTTATTCTTTTAGAATCTTTGGCACGGCTAGCTCGAGATGACTTTGTTGTCTCCGTCTTGGATTTTTTCACAGACGGTTCATCCGAACTTCCATCTCCATTTTCAGTATCATTCCGCGTTTCTTTCTCATTTTTGTCAGCTTTTAAATTAGCAGTATCATTTTCAACTTCATTCTGAAATTATTCCAAAAACATAAAAAGATCCTTGGAAAAACTTTACTTTAGCTCGCGAATTTTAAATACAGTTTTTCAACAAATATCATTTCTTGGAGGTTAATCATATTATAATTAAATACAGTAACATTTGAGGTGCGGAAACTATTTTAATCAATGTTTTCATGGCTTTCATCATCCATATCAACAGTTTATCGGAAGGATTTCTGTGTTAGTGTTAAGCGGATTATAAAGTTCCCCAGTCATTTTATGGGGGAAGTCTAGCGATTTGAAGTACGCAGATAACCCACTAGAGGCGGCACTTCACTTTACATTTTTGTTTTGCCTAACTGAAAATATAGATGGCTCTAAAAATCGTCTCTTGAGAAGGGGGGGTTTGGTGGAGGTGCGAAAAATATCATGTCTAAATAAACTCCCCATTCAATGGAAGGACGGCGTAGAGAAAGATAATATGGTGGTAAAATTTGGGGAGCATGGGGTTATACAAGAGCGTGGACGAATGATTGACAGAAAGGCCTAGAACTCGCCCAGGGTTGAGATAAGGTTTATATCAAAAGCCAACTCATACATAGTGGTGCCATCTTTAGAAAACCTGAAAAGCTGGCTTCGGATTACAAATTTCGCATTTAATTTAAATCTATTTAAGCCAGAGTCACCAAAGCAAATCATTCGCTACAAAGCCTCGGTACGGACTGCTGGCAAAAGAGTAGTGTCAGGTAGAGAGGGGAGTAGACTGTGTATCCCTCCCTCTTGGCGCGCTTTTGTAAGAGGGGATACTGTACGCGCCTGGTAGGGGGGATGACACTGAGCAAAGAGATAGAAGGGTATGACGTTTGCATACTTAGTACTGACATTACTCTATTGAAATTTTGCAATTCGAGTGTTTAGAACTGGAGATTCCAGTTCAGGAAGTTCTTTATTTTAAATTAAAATTAACGAATAGTAATTGTACTTAAAACATTTTCAAAACTATATCAATCGCTACAATAGTCATTAAATTTATTTTTAAAACAAACCGCGATGTTCTATCTTATTTAGTTATCTTGTATTTAGTTCAAGAAAATTTGCCTTTATTACTTCAAAACGCTAGACTTCCCCCTTAAAAAAATTATGGTTGGGTCTAATGATCTGGAAAAGGACCATTATTTTGAGGTAAAAAAGCATACAAAATTTAGTAATATTTTGTAAAAAGGGATATTTATGCTTTTAGGACTTGGCATATTTTAAAAATGGCGGGATATCGGGAGGTGTGCCTCTGGGGTGGTGGTAGGATATCGTGGATTATGTCTGGCTGGCGCGATTAGCCTTGAAAATGTAGCTGTAAGATAGCTCCACTGCTAAACCCTATGTTGTTAACTCCGCCATTTTACCCATTATGAAAACCCAATTTTTAACTAACTAGTAGCTTGATAGGATCAATTTCTGAACATTATCTATTAAGTAATCCAATAAAAATGCCCATTAGACCAAGATAAACACTAATATAAGCAATAACACTCCGTATTGCCTCTTATATCTTGGCAATTTTGAACCAATACTAACACCTATCCTAAGCCTTTGCTAATTTGGCACTGTACTACAACGCTAAAATTTGGGTATAGGAAAATTCCGTATTTATTTAGTTTCCCGACAGAAACCCTGTAAAATAAATAGTTCCCACACAAAGTAGACCGAAAAATAAATATTTATACATAATTTTAGCTTACTTTGGTCGCTAAAACCACCGTGTCTCCTTTATTTTCTGACATTGCGTATTTTTGCGAACAAACGAAGGTAATCGCTAAGCCTTGCTTTTCTTCTATGAGCGCCAAAACAGCGGGACGGCGAACCGGATTCACCAACGGCGTCGTTTCGTTAAAAATGGCGGGAACCAATCAAATAACGAGAAGGAAATTTTGAAATACAATAACCGTTTATGAATCAGTTCGGTTCGGTTCTCTAACCTAATAAAAATTCCTAATTAAATAATTAAAGATAATTTATTTTACTTATCCAGTTTTGTATCACAGTAAAAATTATACTTGACACACGAAAAATTAAGACTAGGTTAATATTATAATACTAAATTAGGGATAACTTGGTAAAATATAGAAAAAAGCTCAGGAATGCTTGAGGATAGTATACACGCATGGAGGATTTATACCATTTACACCAGGAGGCCAGGCTACATGGAGGACTAAAGCAGGCGGGTTTCTGTCCCGGCTTCCTGCTGAAAATGGTATGAACTCTCCATGTGCGTAGTTGCGTACACTATCTGTATAATACAAGACAAAGATTATCTAAAATAATTCAAAATGGACTTAAAAAATTCTAATAAAATTACAAATTATTGAATTAACATTAAAAATACGAAAAATTATTTGGTCTTCTTATATAAATAACGTTAAAATATATTATTATAACCAAGTAGCGCGTGTAACGTTATAAAATACAATATTTAATACCAACTATAAGGCTCAACAGCAGGAATTAGCTTTTGTTTTGGAAAGGGCGCGAAAATATTTATTTTTTTAAACAGAAGCCTATTGTTGTATCCTAAAGGACCTCTAAAGCTACACTCACACTGGAGCTTATTTTCAGTGATTGTGTTAATAAAGTTCAAATGAAAAGTTGCTTACCAAAAGGGGGGGAGGAAACACAAACATTTCTTCAGAATAGCGAGAAATATAACCTAACCTAACCACAAAATTAAATTATTTTTTACCTTTTTATTGCTCTGACTAGTGAATAGTCAGAAAATTAAAGCGTAAATCGATTGCATGCTGACGGCTCTTCTTAACACCAATAATCCATCGCTAAAAGCAGGGAAAAATGACATGGGTGTTTTGCTTTCGCCTCTAACTGACCCATTACTCTAATCAAGCTTTTGCCCACCATGCAGCGGAAAAGCTATCCAATAGAAGCACGCTTTCTGCTATTACGAAGTTGGCATTCGTATATAGAAAGGTTTTTAACATTCTATCATGGATAAAGAATGCGCGTGAGCAAATTGTTTTCACTCTACAGGATAGGCAACTCCCTATCTCGAACTACAGCATATTCTGTGTATACTCTGTTACAACATCGGTTGTCAGCACGCGTAAACCTAGGTCTCTATGTAACCTAGGTTTGTACGTGCTGTCAAGAGACAAAAAACTTCAGGATCTTCAGGATTTAAAATATCCGCGAGTATTTTGGCTCAAGTGCACGGACCTCTAGGCCCTAGTTTCAAATACGTTTGAAATTGCCTATTGAAACCAAGGCCTAAAGGTCCGTGCACTCGAGCTAAAAAAAACTCGCGGATATTTTAAATCCTGAATATCCTGATGGTTTTTCGTCTGTTGTCAGCACGTACAAAGCTACGTTCCATAGAGAAATATATTTGCGCGTGCTGACAACTGATGTTGTAACTGAGTATATACAGAATAAGCTGTCGCTCGAGATAGGGAGTTGCCTATCCTATAGCGTGAAAACAAATTTCCTCACGCGCATTCTTTATCCATGGTTCTATCATATTGCTGATGGTTCAATTAAGTCACTTAAAGAGTTCCCTGTTAAGCTTAAAGGGTATTAAATTCAAAAACATGCAAAAATCTATCTTAACAACACAATGTATCTTTCAATTAGCGTTTAAATTCAAAGCTAGCGTAAAAATGTTCCTACACAGCGCTACACCACCTAACTTTTCAAAAAAACAGCAAATTTACTCTGAATGCAATCACTAAAATATTCAATTAAGAATTTTCAATTTTGACAATATTCAATTTTTTTTTCCTCTTTGGTTTTCTATCACAATCACCAAAAGATTTATCGATTAATCGTATTAACTAATTAATTTCACAGAAATTCATTACTTAAAGAGAATTTAAGGCCCGAGGCATTTTTTACACCCACAATTACGTAATTATTAATTTATTAAACTAGTGCAAAAAAAAAAAAAAAAAAAAAGAACCTTGTTACTTTATGGATGACCAAATCTTTCGTCAAATTTTTGAGCCTTTAAACGATGTACGAGAACGTGGGCTTTATATTCCCTTTAAGCAACTCAAAATAAATCTATAAAATACAATGATGATATTGATATTGCAATGATCCCTTTTTTTCCTCAGTCTTGTAAAAGTTATTTGATTTGATTATTTAGTAACAAAAAAATAAATAAACCAAACCCTTCTATACAATATTTTTAAAAGTTCACGCAATTCAGTTCAGTTCAGTTCAGTATATAAAATAGAGACATCCAGGCGTAGTAATGTAATCTTAAATTCTAAACTAATTAAAAAATTTAGAATAAAACTAGAAAACCCGAACTATGATCAAAAATTCAAAACGTAACGTTAATTATCTACATCATTCACGTTGTCCTTTTAAAATTTAATTTAACTTCGTACGATAAATAATCAAGTTGGAAGTTTGATAAATTATAATAATAATTTAAAGGGTTGTAGAAGTTACGGGACTAATTCCATGTACTAATAGAGTCGGAGGTAAATTAGCCGTAAGTATATCTAATTTTTGCAAGTACGTTACATTCTCCGAAACGTCAGCGGGTGGAGGTGGTAAATAGATGAAAGTTACGGCAGTTTTCCGGCTGTGTTGTTGAATCATTCCATTAACCCCTCTCAAATAATCACTTCCCGGATACCATTGGTTATCCTCTTCGGAGACTTGAGACGTAATGTGGTCCCACAAGACGACGCTAATACTGGCGTTGATTCTCAACATACGCAGCATACTTTCCCACTGTAATTGTCGCTTACTTTGACTGTCAACCTGGCCATCAACGCACATAAAGACTCGCAACTGCGTCCGCTTTTTCCAACCGTCCACCATGTTCAAGATACAAGCCAACTGCATGATGAAGAGCCAGCAGTTATCGATGGTCGTTGCCGAAGCTGGGTCGAAAAAGTTCAGGGGCCAAACATCGACAAAGATGGTCTAAAACAGAAATAAATTTCAGTTATAGCATCGAGAAGGAAAAGTTTGTCTAGTGAAGGCTTAGAAAGAATTAAGTAGGTATTGTACGCATCGAGCCCAGCCAAAAACTTTACTCCTTATAGGAAATTAATAATTTTTTCCAGAACTATAGGATTTTATAGGAGAAAAAAAGTGTGTTTTCATAGGAGAAAAATGTGTGTTTTTATAGGAGAAAAATTGCACTGTATATAATACTATTTTAGTATTTTGGCTTAAATTATCTATGTAGAAAAATATAATCTGCTAATCTCTAAGAGCTAAATTTCGATTAACATGACTCTAAATTATAAAACTTTGATATAGGATATTGTAGGAACCTTTATGAAATTATAGGATAATATAGGACAGGGTCAAAAATATACGATTTTAAAGGAATTATAGGATCGCTGGTATCACTGCGTAGGATAATTTTAAAGACTGTTTACATTTTTAGAGCTGGCTATTGCTTTACGATCAAAGTTGTGGAAGTGACGAGCCAAGCAAACGTTTTTCTGTAGTCGAAAAACGCAATCGTGGATCATAGTCACGTATTCTTCTTCGCCCAAAGTACGCCCACTATTATCTTTTCTGATATCCAAAAACACTTGATCTCGTAGTCTACAATTTTGCAGATCCTACAATCAAAATAACAATGAATTTCAGAGTCAGATCTGTACAAAACTTTTAGCGTACGACGCAATCGGCGGCGTCTCGACGGTATAAAACAAGAACGAGAGCCCGGCGATTGCGTCGTCTGCTACAAACTTAACGTCTCGAAATACCTGAAACTCAATATGTTTTTCGAAAAAATCTTTCGGTTCATTATTGTCATAAAATCCAAAGAGAATGGTATTGGGTTTCATGGCTCCCAAACCCGAGATACGAATCAAATGGTGTAAACCTTCTCGAACTGAAACAGCCATAGTAATCTCGGCAAAGGCCTTAACCTTCAGTTTATCTAAAAGCGTCAACCAAAGGGGATATTCTTCTCCTATCGGATCGGTGTCGTATTCATCCAAGGTTCCGATTTTTACATAGCCCAACATGTAAAGCCCACTTTTCTTTAAATCATTGGCAAAACGAATTAGAGGTAAACTGGTTCTGGGATTAGCCACCATCAGTAAAAACTGCGGCCGCCAGAATTTTACATGGTCTTTACGAGAGTCGAGCATCAGTAGGTATTTTCGAACCTAGAAAAAATAAGTTGCGAATTTTAATAAAATATTTGATAAATTTAAGTGATTCTGAAAGTCGTAGCACATGACCAGTCTGGGAAATGGCACACTTCCTCTGGTCCAAAACCAGTTTATTAAATGCTTGGACCAGTTTTAAAATTAAAGTGGAGGTTATTGGTCTTCAGGGTGCAAATGTATAGGAAAACTAAGGGAGATCTCAGACCAGTTTAGTATTTGGAAACTAGGGCGGTCACTGGTCCCAAGGACTAGTTTAAAAAATACTTGTTTCCCAGACTGCCACTGGAGACGAATGGTAATTTTGAACACATTAATGGGAGAAAATTTTGATTATTTACTTGGTGAAAAATTAAGGCTTGACTGATTGAGCCCCAACGAACGGGAGGCGATCGAATGTGAAGAACTATGATGAGAAGAAGGCACATGATGACTGTTATCGAGGCATAGATGGGACTGACAACAAACATCATGGTAGCGCATCCTATTAAACCAATTAAACCGGTGTGCCAAGAGAAGAACTTAAACGATGGTCTAGAATTGGAAACATTGTTAATTCATTTCATAATAGGGGTGAGTGAGTACCCCTTCATGTGGGAATTAAAGTAGGGCCTCAATAACCATACTATTCATGTAAGCATTTGGCTGGTGGGTAGCCAAAATTTTCGGATAATTAGAGTTAAAGAAATAGATACTTCCTTCAAAAATTCCCTTAAGTACACTATTTTTACAGTTAAATCTCAATTCTAGGTTCTTCAATGAATGGTCTCTCTTAATTTTTTTTGATGCTTTCTCTAACATTTGGTTCCGCTTTCTCCTTAACCCTTAGTCTTATTTCAACACAGAATATTGGCAATGGGATGATATAGGTGTGTCGCTCTGCGTGGTGATTCTAGTCTGTCTCAGAAAAAACTACCAGAAGCTACCACAGAACGTTTATCTCATGTGAACTAAATTCCACCTTGAAACAGTGTTTCATGGAATTTCGTCATTCTTAAAAATTCCGATTCTTTCTAAACTGGACAGTGGGTGGGCCCCCTTTCACCTCTGATTCCTATTTTTCTACCCGCGAATAACCCGACAACCTGTTTCAGCTCGACACGGGGGGGGGAGTATTTTTTACTACCCGAGTAGTTTCGAATAGTTGGAAAAGTCATTGTCGGGTATCGGGCGGGTACCCGACCGGATACTCGAACGGGTAATCTTCGGGTATCGGGTACCCGCACACCCCTAATTTCTACCACTCTAGAATCGCGACTCCCCCCTCCCAGGATAGCCTCCTCACAGACTACGGGCTTAGAATCGACCGACGAGGAGCGCCTCCCTCTCCCAGAATCCCATGAGCATTTTTCTCCCAAACATAATTTCTAGCCTTTAGCCTCCTGATTTGCTACTTTGGGAGATAAAAACGAGGTAGAAAGCAGGGCTAAAGTTAGATTCGGACCCAAGTATTATACTTTCTCTTGGTATGACAGGGACTCTATATATTAGAACTCTATCGTCTAAAAGTGGTACTCACTCAATATGAGAAAAAAAATTAAAATTACAGTTTGATTAACTATTAATTACCTAAAATTGGGAGCTGAAGCTAATTCCAACGCGAAACAGGCCAAATTGGTAGAAAAATACGAAAAGAGGAAGAAAATTGACGTAATTTGAGCAATCATATTTAAGGATCCAATCAGAAGAATGAGCTAGAATTTAAAAATAAAGAAATTGTTCATAATATTTAATAAATGATAGCACCATTGCTGGTGAGAGTGTAGCCCTACTTGAACTAATATCCAAGCAATGACGACGGCTGCAATAGGATTTCCATTTCGCGTAAAACGAACTACTGGTCTGAGTAGAGCGCCGAAAAGTTCATCCTTCGCGAGAGCTTCCAAGACGCGAGAAGATCCAATCAAATTGCTCAAAGCCGCTGATAAAGTGGCGCAAAATATTCCAATTGCCACAAATGGAGGCCACAAGTTGATGTATTGCATGTACAAGTTATTGTTTACAAGTAACTCGCTGAAAATAAGTTTATAAGAACTGTTAGAGAAAGTGTCAGGATACTTAAAGCAAATGTCGGCTCCTGTTTCACCCTTAACACTCTGGCAGATCTTCTATACACAAATTTTACCTCGCCAAAGGCAAGAGCCTATCGAGACTTGTCCATGAGGGCAGAGCTAAAACTAGCCTTTACTAAGCTTCTAGGGTTAGTCAACTCCACCCCTCAATTATGGGAGCAGTGGCATTTGTTTAAACTAAACTACAACCGAAACTCGCTTTAAAGATCCCCGCGCCTACCCTCTCTCTAACCAGTTTGTCTTTGAGCCTAGAGATCTTGCAAGATTCGCAATGATTCACAACCGGTGAAACTATTACAGGGTTCGTACAAAATTCTCGAAATGAAATTCCCCGACTTTTCCCTGACAAAATTCCACAAATTTCCCTGACCATTTGCAATAACGTACATGGCGAACACATATGGAAACGAATCTAAATTCACTTGAATCATTTTTGCACGAGTTTTGTTATAAAAATAAGCCAATGATTTAACTTAATCTAAGTAATAACTAGAGCGAGCGAAGCGAGGTCCGAGAATTTGGGGCTCTGGTCAAATCTCAGACAACACATGTTCTGATCACCCTTGTACTGCTATCCAGGTTTTAAATTTCCCTTCCAATATATTTTTCCTGGACTTTTTAGGTCCATTTTCAATTTCCCTGACTTTTCCAGGTCGTGTACGAACCCTGTATTAAACCCACCATAGGCTCAAAGAACCCTTTAACAAGACGCTTAATGAACAGATCACTAATAATAGGTTAACGGCGCGACGCCACCAATGATTGGTAAACTGGGTGAATAGTATACTTCTAGTTTCGCTGTAATGATCTTACTTAGAACAAGTGGCGGCAGTAAAGAAGACCAGCAACATATAGGTGATAAAAGTAAACGCCGAAGCTGACAGTGTTCCACTTGGAATGGATTTTGCAGGCTCCTTCAACTCTCCTGACATATTGGCACCAGCCATGATACCAGTAACACCGCTGAAAAATACAGCGAATACTATGGCGAATGAAGTGACTTTCTCGGTTGTATAATCCACTCCATAGTTGGCTATAAATGAAAATTATTTAACTAATCGATCAGTGTAAACTAGACTAAACAACTAAAATGAAATTTACCCCAAACGTTTGTCAAGAATGTTTCCCATACAAATCCAGTGTATGAAGCGTTGGTAATATTATGGCTGAAGGCGTAATGGTTTTCCGCGGGTATTTCTACATCAAACGCGCCTTGGGCCATAAAACTTACAAAAACCGAGAGGGTGCTAGCTATAACCACGAAGAAAATGAAAAAGGACGTCTTGGCAAACATGGATGCACCAACCAAACACACGAGAAGGTTGAAAAAATTGAGAACCGAGCCATAAAGAAAGGGGTACCATCCATCAGCTGGTAAAAAACTTGCCAAACTTCCTATAAATAAAAATACATTATTATCAGGGCTGTGCGGGTCCAGATTTTTGGGTGACGGGTTAACTTCGGGTCTTGCAATATCCCCAAAATTAGCTTTTGGGTCCAATTAAAAGCTAGATTTCAGAGCTGAGCCATTATCCCATAGTATAATCCATTAAACAATATTAATTAATAACTTGTCACTAATTAAATTATTTAATTATGAAAGGCAGAAGTATTGAAACATGCGCGGTAACATGACTAACGTCATGAACTTGACCGGTGGGAATTTTGTCAGACTCCACGGGTATTGGCAAAGGCTTAAAATTGGGACTCGGGTACCCGTTCGGGTATCGGGTCGGGTACTAGGACTAATATATATTGTTCCCCTGTTAAAGAGACAATAACTTAGCATAGTCGAGGGAAATACATCGACTGAACCAAGTAGATAGTCCCTTTAAACAGGGTGTTCCCGAATGGGTGTTAGGTAGGACTGCAGTACTTATGGATGGTTCTATGGGCAATTTTGATTCGGAAATCCGTTAATTGCGATATTCAAGGTTATCTAAAGAACCCTATTTAAAGTAAATGTCGGCTTCTGTTTCGTCCCTAACACGAAGGCTTAATCTTCTACACCACAATGATTACTCCTCTACAAGGGCGGAGCTGCAAAGATAAGCTTACATAGCCAGCAAACTCCACCCCTAGACTATGGAAGCATCTAGTAGCATTTGTTTAAACTAAACCATAGCCGAGACTTGAAGCTACTTGCTATGTATAAAATCGGGAATATATTGTGTCCCATATAGCCTATGTTAATTTCTACGAGGATTTTGTGGGCCGACCCTCGAGTACTATCCATCACGCCTCATAATCCTGTAGTCTTTCTAACTGGTATTTCATTGGTTTAGTAGTAACGCGAGTTCCTAGACAAGGTGCAGGGCGCAGAGAGATAGACTATTAGTGACGTAAAATTTATGATACATAATGATTAATCTAACTCTCCCCACAAAATCCGCCTAGGTACGTGGAGAAGATGGCTACACAATTATTCCTATTATCATCTGTATGTATTCGACGTTACACTCCCACGATGAAGCTAGCGCCATTGTCGTAGAGTTGACGGATTTTTGGAGAACTAAAACTTTCAATGGCCAGGATAAAGGGTGTACAAAGAAAGCCTCTAAGATGAAGCGCTAGTTTTTAACAAAAACTTTCTTTAATGATAGCAATATGAATGTAGATTATATTTTTTTCCCACTCTATCAACTCTTTATATTGACATTGGGAGATGACTGAGTCCCGAAAAATGTAACGGTGAATCATGAAAGATATTTTTAGGAAAATATGTTATCACAAGTTTATATGATATGTTCTATAAGGATGACACTACCTATTTCGTAATGCTAGAGAATCATTGAGAGCTAGTTCGAGTACGACGCGAGAATTGACTACTTTCGGTTTTGCGAGTATTTAGTCTGTAATAAGTCTTTGACCGCGTCTCACCAGGCGTCGCTTTGTGAAAATCTATGACGTTTCACCGACGTCACTTCATGGCAAGCTCTCAGTAATCAGTGAAACTTATGGGACTTATCTTATGAACTTATGGTGTTATCTATATGAAATTGATACTTTGATAGTCCTATTTTTAGTATTTCAAGTTTTACAGTAAATCTACAGTGTTTCCTTACCGTTCTCTAAGCCCCCTAGTGGCGGAAAAACTACATTAAAAATTGCCATTATCTTTAGTTAATCAATAGGCAAAGTTTTCCGAAACATTTTTACGTGATTGTACAATTTATATTGTTTCCCTTATCTGTCATGAGGGTTAGTATAGTGATAAGAAATAGAATTATAAAACCAATTACGCACCTGATGGCCCAAAATTATCAACAATGCCTTCAACACAGCCTGATATGTATAAAGCGCTAGAGAATATATTGGCTACAAAAAATAGGGTACCAATACTGCCTCCAAACTCTGGTCCCAATGCTCTGCTTATCATAACTGTGTCACGTTTAAATTAAGGAACTAAATCTCGACATTTAACAAAGATTTTTTGAATAGGGACTTGGCAATTCGGGCTTAACTCCGGCCCCAGCGCCATTATGGTATGTTTTTTTTAACAGAATGAAAGCTACATAAGCCCCTCCTCCTGGTATGTTTTTTAGCACTAGTGGAAGGTAGCCTGACGTTGCATGACGTAGTACTGCCAAGTCCCTATAGGGACTTGGCAATTCGGGCTTAACTCCGCCCCCAGCGCCATTATGGTACTTTTTTTAACAGAATGAAAGCTACATAAGCCCCTCCTCCTGGTATGTTTTTTAGCACTAGTGGAAGGTAGCCTGACGTTGCATGACGTAGTACTGCCAAGTCCATATAGGGACTTGGCAATTCGGGCTTAACTCCGCCCCCAGCGCCATTATGGTATGTTTTTTTTAACAGAATGAAAGCTACATAAGCCCCTCCTACTGGTATGTTTTTTAGCACTAGTGGAAGGTAGCCTGACGTCGCATGACGTAGTACTGCCAAGTCCCTATTGTTGTAAAAAAAAAAAAGATACAATAGGCTCCGCCTCCTTCTACAGCTCCGTTAGTTGAAATTGCGCAAATTGAAAGCACAGTTGAAACCAGAATGGTATAGGCAAGAACCATTTCCGATAAAGTCTGCAAAACCCCTGAGTGTCCAACTACAAATCCTAAAATGGCCTCCAAAATTAGTTTTAACGATTAAAAGCGTAGCGTGCGAAAGAGCTACTTTTAACTTACCAACTCGCAAGAAGAGAACTGCGCTAAACATAGACAAACTAACAGGCGTAAACACGCCGGTGAAAGTCGTTAATCTGCGTATGGAAGATACACATCCTCCTCCCTCTACCGTGGTACTGAGGGTACCTCCGCCACTTAAACTTCGAAACAATCCGGCGTGTCTGAGTAAAGGTCCACGATCAACTGCATTTTGACTTCCTCCAATAAGCCCATAATTAGGGGTTGATAGATTACTGCCGGAATAATTTTGAACTCCAACAACGGGACCAGGGTCTGATAGTACATTTCGTGAATTGTGTTGTTGTAATATGGGTTTCCGATCACTGACATCTATTTCCACTTCAGACATGTTGAAAAACTTTACAAAGAAAAGATTTAATAATAATAATAATAATAATAATCTAAGCTTGGTCTATGAAGGGATTTCCACACTAAGCCTGTGGCTTGTTTACAGGTGGGTCCCTTTACAATGCATAGAGGGGTGGTGGCTAGCCCCTATGCCACAGCTAACCTACAGCGCCCTATACTAACTATTACCGTTAACCTCTGCAAGTTTTGATGGAAAGGAGAAACCGGGTTAGACCGCGGAGGAAAACTCCTTTTAACAAGCGGGGAGAGAACTTGCAAACTCTACGCAGAAGGATTTGTTCCCAGATTTTCACCCGGTGCCACAGTCCGGGTTCGAACCCGGGATCCTCTTGCTGCGAGGCGAAAGCGCTAGCCGCTACGCCACCCCACCTTTGATGTGTACAATAGGGAGCTAACAGTCCTGACCCTGAAACGTCACACTCTCCTATCTCTTACTGGAGTTTCATCCCCCCTAACGGTTGGAAACAGTATTCTACGCGCAAAAATGCCAACCAGAGAGGGGCTGCGTGACGTCAGATTATCTCTTCCCCCTAGCCAGTTGTTAGCTCCCTATTTTCTTAGGGTTTTACTACTTTCAAAAGCTTGTTATGACAGGGTTCATCATAAATTTTATTAGGTAATCAGGTTGTTTTTCTTTTTTTGTCAAAGGTTTCACCCCTATTTTACAATTTTATGGTACAGTAACTAGAGTCAATTGTCATAAGCCAGAGCCACTAAGTTCCGCTAACCAAAAACACCCCTAGTAAGCTAAGCCTAACGATTGACGGGCTATAATAATTCAAATTTCGTAGCCTTTAAACTAAAATATTTCTCGAATTACATACCAGCTCGATGCGACGTTTGGATTTATGTTAAAAACCAGAAAATATTGGGACTGAAATTTCTATTACATCCTCTGTCCAAAACTAGCCCACTTTAACCGCGCATATCAGACAGTAAATGGGAGTTCAGCAACACTGCTCATCAATGAAAATACCAACAGAACGTGTGTGATGCCATGGTGATACGTCATTGCCCTTAATCGGCTGCTGTTATCAGCCGGAGCGCATCAATCCCTCAACGCGCATGACAAGAAACCATTTACAAAGTCGAACGCCAATGAATTTGCCTTATCTATTAGCGCCAACTTTCAAATTTTCATATCAATTACAAAAATAGTGGAAACGCTGAAAATTTCCGTAAACTTCCGAAATTCCATAAATTTAATAAAAAAAATTCATTGATAAAACTCAATTGTTAAATATAAATATTGATATTTTTCCTGTATAAATAAATTATCAAGTGTTTTCCACTATCTTCCGCTGTTTAAGCCTACAATTGAATCGTGGGGAAATCTTTTGAACTTTAAAAACCAAGATAATAATGGTGGGAAAACCTATTTCGTATATTTGTTATTTTAATGCTTACTTCGAACCACAGTTTCCGAGTTCTTCGGTTTCTTTCCATGTTGAGATAATTACACTACAATAAATTTACTAGACATACAACGGGCTCGAAAAATAAATATTCCAGACTAACTTCAAAAACACTATGGAAAACTGCCAAGTTTCACCCAACTACGAGTTTAGCAAACATCTGCTAGACTGTTACAGGCCTTCAACAGAGTGATAGGAAGAGAGCTGTCATTAGATTTAATTTTACGTCACATAAATTTATGGTTTCAATTCGTGGATGAATAGAGCGATATACACCTATTATACCACCAAAGAGGGTATAAAGAGAAAGAGTAATAGACTTGGCTGGAGTGTTCTCGCTTTGAAAGTTTTCCTCAAAGCTTCTGGCCACTCTGGTGTGCGTGCGCATCTTTCTCTGTCCTCTTATTGGTTGAAATACGGTGAACAGTATATTTGGAGGAAAATAAAACAAATAAATTAAAAAGAAAAGCAAGAATTCCTCAAACGCCTTGTCAAAGACCCGAAGCTGCTAGCTTCAACTCCCCTTCTTTATACCCTCTTTGATACCACCTAAAAAAGCCTCACAGCTTATTAGGAAGGATACATAGTTTACAGACTAGGAGGACTCATAGCATTTACCATAAGTTTATAAGATATGTTCCATAAGTATGACACTTCCTATACTTCGTAATGCTAGAGACTTACTGAGAGCTAGTTTGAGAACGACGCGAGAATTGACTACACTCGGTTTTGCAGTCCATTTTCCTATTTAGTCTGTCCTTAGCCTTTGACAGCGCCTCACTAGGCGTCGCTTTACGAGAATCTATGACGTTTCGCCTACGTCACTTCATGACAAGCTCTCATTAACCAGTGACACACTTATGGAACATATCTTATAAACTTATGATTTACACATTGAGGCCAGGCTTCAGGTGTTATACAAGGAGGGCTGACTCTAAAGCCAGGGCTCCTTGTGTAAGTGGTATGAATCCTCCTAGTCTGTAAACTATGGGCATAAGAAAATAATATATAGCTCCCTATAAGTATGAAACTCTCCATTTAAGCCATGTAAACAGCATTTTTCTTCCATTGAAATTTGTAAAAAGTTTCTAATGCCACCTATTAAGAGTTTTTGGCGTTAAAAAGAAGAAATATTTGTTTAGAAAATTTTCAAATTTTACATTGTAATTAAATAGTAAAAGGTCTAGACGTTATTATTATGATAATTATAACTAATTAAGTACATGTCAAAATTATCATAGTAAATTAATAGATGGCGCGAGATTTTGACGAACGAGGCTAGCGCCTACACTGGTACGAGGTAAGGAGCATCTTGTGTCTCATTTCCCGACCCATCGTGCCTTTCGCGGACACCTTAGGTGGCGGCGGCGGTTTCGCCCCCTTTTTACTCATAGTACCGAAACTTCTCCAGCGGGGCGTAAAAGCGTAAGCACGCCAAATTTGGGAGAAAATGCTGTAGTATGAAAATGTACTACGTTTCATACTTATAGGGAGCTATATATTATTTTCTTATGCTATGGGTAAGAGAATAAAAAATAAAGGCCACGCTGAGGACCCATGGTTCGAAAAAAAAAAAAAAAAAAAAAACACAGTCATAGTTTTTGCGATTACAAATACTTTATCTACATTTTTAAAATATAAATAAGTTTCTTTCATCAAATCAATTCCTTGAGATAGCATGGAGATAGGTAATTTTTGAATTTTCTTGCTGAATATTTCGGGAACTTAGTAAAATTGCAACGCTTGGGCAATAATGACGTCAATAAAGGAATTATATAAAAAGGACTTGGTTTGCCCAAGCCTAAAAAACAAAACGATAAGAGTTTTTTCCAGTTGACTGAAGCGCGGATATTTTATTTTTCTATATAATTTTAAAGACAATCTGTATTTTACTACTCTTTAATTCAATCTCCTGATTTTACTGGTAATGGATTTATTTCCTATAAATTAATTGAAATAAAATATCTTATCTCAGATTTTTCAACAACAATTCCATTTTCGTAAAAATTTTATCATGAAAAATCTGAGATAAGTAATATTTTATTTCAATTAATTTATAGGAAATAAATCCATTACCAGTAAAATCAGGAGATTGAATTAAAGAGTAGTAAAATACAGATTGTCTTTAAAATTATATAGAAAAATAAAATATCCGCGCTTCAGTCAACTGGAAAAAACTCTTATCGTTTTGTTTTTTAGGCTTGGGCAAACCAAGTCCTTTTTATATAATATCTGTTCCTTCAGTCTTTATTTGTATTAATCTATTATAAAATAATATTTGCCTGAAATGCGAAATTTTTCACTTCTAGGACGAGGTTAAAAATGGTTCTACACTTCTACTAATTCTTATATGATACGGCTCACAATTCGTTTTAGAACCCGAGCTATATAGTCAACTTCAAAACAAACCTGCCACTATTTTAAACTATCAAAGCCGTATCTTTTACAGTCCACTTTACGATTGCAATTATCCATGACATTGCGTGCACTACCCTTGTACGTTTACAGTGATTGGCACCGTGGACAGTTATTTTAATTAAAATTCCTAGGCCACAGGTCCAGTTTTAAAAATATCCTTATTTCCAACACTGATCCATCTATCCTTCCAGCTTTTACAATCACCCATTGCATAGACTCACTCAATAGTCTGCCTAAGCATGGATTTATAATAGAAGCTTACGCTTCCTGGATATTTCACTCACCTTAAAACGCGCACATTATTTATTCCTCGTCTGAAATAGTACCAGCCTGGCACGCGCGTTTGTGACGTACAATTTGAGGCAAATTCAGAGGGGGGTTGAAGTTTTTCACGTGATCGAGTTCTAATTATGAATAGCGCGCGTGCACGCGCGCCAAAAGAAAAAAGTTTGCCTCAATTTCTACGTCATCAGCCCCCCAGTCCCCACCCGCGCCAATTTTTGTGACATAAATGTGTTTAAAATCAAAATGCCTTACTGAAGGCTACAGGGAAATATCCATGAAGCGTAAGCTTCTATTATAAATCCATGGCCTAAGTAAGGCAACTTAAGCCTTGGTCGAAACTAACATCTAAAATATAAATTAAAAAGGTATCTTAAGTATAGAATTTCAACCGAGACACATAATTAAACGAAAATTAGACCCGCCAGAGAAGTTTTTAATAAATATAGTGTTATATTTATTGAAAAATATCAAGTTAAAGTTTCAAGGCGGTGAAATGGCAAATAAGCGTCGTCTACTGTAGAGTAACGAACAATTAGCGTCGTCTGCTGTAGAATAATCTTTTGAGGTACTTACATTTTTAATTAAATTAACATACTTAGACTTAATTAAATTTGATGAAACTTGAGAAAGGCACACCTTGAATAGTTACTTGTTAATTTAAAAGTATTCCGAAAGCTAACTTCCATGTAGTTTTTAAATGATTCGATGTACAGGAGCACCAAAAACCCCATGTTATTCCTATGGGAAAATCGGCGAAAATCTGTGAATTTTCATTTAACATTACGGGAGGGTGTGGGATCTTATCTAGAAGGGCCTACCGGCCCTCTAGAATATGATACCAGCTACTCCCACACATCATCACGGCATAAAAAGAATTCCCTGTATAATATATCATCTCTAAGAATTTACATTTAGATTGCAAAATTCAAAAACTAACAAGTTGGGAAACCAAAATATTATCTCTCCGAGTCGAGCTGAGGACTATCTACCCACTTATTTACCTGAGTATTCAACTATTGTTATTTATTGATATGCAATTAAACTAATGAATTGTTGAAGCGTTATTAAGAGCTCTATTGACAACTTGATTGGGTTGTCAGCAACTCAGCACTATCCCCTCGTTACATCTGAGCTGAGTGAACTCCAAGAGAGAGAGAGAGAGAGGAATATGATAAAAAAGCGGTACGAGCGGGTGAGGATTCAATAGACGCGCCCTTTTGCGACTTTGCCCATTGATCTATTGGTTTCTTTTTAGCTTATAATTTTATGCGAGTTATAGTAGTAGTAATTTAAATAAATAAATAATTCACGTTGCCAAGCAGCCATTGAAGAAATGCCCCCCCCCCCTTGACCGGTATATTAAGGGATATTTCACTAGAAGTATATTTATTGTAGTAGGGGTAGCGAGACTCCGTAAACCATGTGGCTTAATTATGGGCTAGACCATCTTTTTAATCGAGTTTGCCAATGATCCTTTAACGTCACACTTGTTGTTATGATAAGATTTTGAAGAAAGGGATTAAATTTTCAAAATTTTCTTTAAAATGTTACTGGATTCTAAAGAAACAATTATGTGATATCATAAGTGAAATCGACGCGAGAATTGACTTCACTCGGTTTTGCAGTCCAATCATTCACGAATTTCACGCGGTGGTTCTGAAGAGGTAGCGACCTCCTATATAAGAACAACGACAGATAGATTAAGCATGGAACTGGGATAGAATTACACGTATTTATGTCGCGCGTAACATTATTTCAATTTCACTATTCACTGTATCACGTCTTTACAAGTTGGGAAACCAAAATAAACCTCTCCGAGTCAAGACGAGGGCTATATACCCTATAAAGAGGGTTTTCTTAAATAATTAAATGTATATAATTTATATTAATTATTTTAATCGTAAGAAATTAACCTTTAAGAAACGTTACTTCTAAATTATTTTTAAACATAGCTATTGTTGACGTTTGAATTCAAGCGAACCCCTTTTTCACAATTTTTGTAAATTTAGCGTATATAAGGCGATTTATTCACAATAAATGATAAAAAGAGCCGCATTTGCATAAACTTTTGGTGGAAACCACGCCATTGGGACGGGAGCAGACATTTCTCGTAACCCTAGTTGATTGCCGCGTACATCTTAACCTTAACAATGATGATGTTGTAGAACTCGAAATTGCTTTATGTGAACTGCGAACGCGATCCGGATATTGCAAAAAAACTTTTCTTTGATTTTCCAACTGCAAACCCGGTGACAGACACACACACACAGACACGTCCAGTGTAATACCTTTCCGTGACGTCATCGTCATTCTGAGAGGTAGAAGTGCCAGAGCTTTAACCTTTTGAAATTTAAAACGAACTTTGAGAAAAAGCTTGCATAGCCGCTGCTATCGAATTAAGTCGGGTCGATTTAATTTAACGGTTTAACTCACGAAGGTTTCTTTTAACAGAAGCACGCAAAACTATAATCTGATAAATTAATTTAATTTGCCAAGAAACCTCCAAGCGGCCGCGTAAAGTCCGGTCGATTAAAGTTACATTAAAGTCCAAATTTTATTTCGTCCACTTACCCGCAATGCGGGGAACAACAACGATCGAGTTTCAACAATAAAATGTAAGCGTCTTTTGGATATTTTCTTTTAGCCATTTTAGTTTTGTGTAAATAAAACACCGCGAAGACTGTGCTCAATAATAATAAATAATTAAAAGATTGGTGACACCAAGGTCGTCCGCTAACGTGTAACAATGCCCGATGCCCTTGCTCCTAACGTCAAAGGAATCATGGATATGTATAAACAGTAACGTATAGTGGATTCCCATCTCTTACCTTCCTCAAGGCATTT
Organism: Phalangium opilio; assembly: GCF_054372755.1. Lineage (NCBI taxonomy): Eukaryota > Metazoa > Arthropoda > Arachnida > Opiliones > Phalangiidae > Phalangium > Phalangium opilio. The sequence goes on from NW_028324151.1 coordinate 9,348,021, forward strand.
CGCTTAGGCGCCCGATCAGCAGAGAAAAATTTGACTTGACCCCCCACCCTCGCTAACCTTGTGAATGAGAGTGAATTTCGTGTGTTCTCTCTGCGCATGGGTGAAATTTCAAATGTACCGCTCAGCATTCTCCGGAGAGATATTGCCCTTTTCCCAACTTGACCTAGCTATTTTCGTCTCGATTTAATAAACCTTCACGGAGTTTGCGAATTCATTCCGCATGGATTACGAAACGTCCTCCAATTGTTCCGGAGTGAAAACGATTCACGCTGTGATAATGCAGGTAAATATCAATTATTAAATTCAGACCCTAAGTCCCGTCAGGATGTTTTGGTTAAAAGATGGTTGCGTACGTGAACCCTAAACCACACAGTGAATCAATAGGATAAAGTCTGGCAATATCTTTTAGTTCTACTGTGTATAAAATCGGGTGACTGGGTTTTTCACAATAAGGATAGTTTTTAGTTTCTGATCGTAATCTTAAAGACGACAGTGGATTGGATAATTCATTCTAGTACTTAATTGTAACCTTTCATTAAAGCTAGTTTCAGCTGAGCGTCGATCACTCAGTCAGGAATGCCTATAATTCTGGATCTTTATTTTAATGTAATTATTTAGGAAACATTAATATTGGAAATCATGCAAGCATTTGTGACGTATTATCTGCCATTTATTGAAAGAGTATCCAAAGTGTGGTGTGTTACAATATCCGACCAAGTAAATTTTCGATTTTATCTAAACAAACTATTATTTTCTTTCGTTAGCTTTATCAAGTCCTATTTTTCTTTAACGGATGCGTATGAAGAAAATGGACCACTTAAAAGCTCTGAGGTGAGAAAATTCCCCAAAACTATCGAAATGAATATACGCGGCTTAGAACTGAAGCGCTGATCTGTCCCGATCTATGGTTTGCCTCAAATTTGCAGGAAATACAAAAGGATTTGGACATCGTTTTCCATATGGCTTTACTAAATGACGTTGCTAACCACAAAGGTTGGTTTCCAACAAACTGCTTCTCAGAGACGAACTGATAATCGTCAACTCAGTTCCGTTTGCTAGCGATAATTATTCCTTCAACTTTCTCGCAAATAGTCAACAGTTTATAAGGTATGTTCCATAAGTATGACACTACCTATACTTTGTAATGCTTGAGACTTCCTGAGAGCTAGTTCGAGAACGAGAAGCGAGAATTGACTATACGCTCGGTTTTATATTCCGTCTTCCTATTTAGTCTGTACCAGAAGTAAGATAAGGGACTAGAAGTAAAGTGCTCTAGCATTGGTAATAGTGAACAAATTTGAGGATTTTATGCCGCTTCCATCGCGCCAACACTAGAGAGAAAAAAATTGGTCGAGTTCCAAAAAAATTTCCTTCCCCTTCCCCTGAACCTAAAGCCGCGGAACACGGACGCGGATGCTTGAATCTAGTTTGGCCGTCTACCGCCGCGAGCGTCTCACGTTTTGGAGGGAAAATTCAGAAACCGCTACCAAGAGGGCCAACCCCTCGTGTGTTATCAAGAATATTTACTTTCGCCACGTCAAGAATTTCGTTACCTCGATACTTCTAGTCCCTTATCTTACTTCTGTCTGTACTAAACCTTCGACAGAGCCTGACCAGGCGTCGCTCTAGGAGAATCAATGACGTTTCACCTACGTCACTTCATGACAAGCTCTCAGTAACTTATGAAACAAATCATATGAACTTATGATATTACCGAATTAAAGGGCGTTCTTAATTGAACACATTTTTGGGGCTGTGCGAGCCTTGAATTTTTGGTTTATAGTCGAGTCTCGAGTATTGAAAATGTCCCTTATCGATTATCGAGTAGTTGGAAAATTTGTTTCGTGTATTTATCGCGTAATTGGGAATTGGTTTTCAAGTATTTCCACACTTTCTGTTAATTTATCACTCTCATAATAGACATTTAGTGTAATTTTGATGATCGACAACTACTTCAAACAATTCCCAGACGGTATTAGTTTTCTTCCCTTTCAATTTAATAAACTAATTCCTCTTCTTCGGAATATCATTCCTCACCGAAGTCACTTCTAGCCCTTGTTATACTTCGCGCAAAGTCCCAAACGAAAATTACTATAAGCTGAATTTGAAAAATAAATAAATAAATAAATAATAACAATAGTCAACGCGCCTTTAACTGTACTTTATTACTTTTACTTCCACTGTTGAACCAGCTAGACTACCTTACTCAATTTCACTGGCATTATTTATGATCTAAACTACCCAATCAACACTAACTCGCGTCTGTTAACCAATATGAGTGACTTTCTAGCAGATTTTTTATAACTAGTACATCCCATTTTCAGAGCTAAAGGCCTTGCAAAAGGGTGTCCTCCCATTGGATCGAATCCCATTCGACCGAATTCCCAATCGACCGATTTTATCTGAAATATGATTTTAAATCCCGCCGTTTGTGCGGTTTCTGCCTATTGGGATTTTTTATTAAGAATATTATTATTACTTATAAGGCTATACAGTATAAGTTAATTTAGCGATAGGAACTTTCGTCTCACCGTGGTGCAGTGGAAGAGTATAAGACTACCGTGCGACACTCCTTGGATCGATTCCCCGAAAGAAAATGTAAACTACGTAATAGCAGTTTTATGCAATTGATTATTAATTTCATTTTAACTAAATTGCAGTTACGTTAGACTGTGTGGGAAACTATAAAGTAATAAAAAAATACTATTGTAATAATGGCCTTTGAGTATTTGAAATATTTTGCGTAAATTTTATTAAAATTACGGTAATATTTTAGAGGGTTAAGGTTAGGTCAAATCGGGTTAGGTTAGGTTTGGTTGGGTTTGGTTAGGTTAGGTTTGGTTAGGTTAGGTTTGGTTTGGTTAGGTTTGGTTTGGTTTGGTTAGGTTAGGTTCGGTTAGGTTAGGTTAGGTTTGGTTTGGTTGGGTTTGGTTTGGTTGGGTTTGGTTAGGTTAGGTTTGGTTGGGTTAGGTTAGGTAAGGTTAGGTTTAGGTTAGGTTAGGTTAGGTTAGGTTTGGTTAGGTTAGGTTTGGTTGGGTTAGGTTAGGTTAGGTTTGGTTGGGTTAGGTTAGGTTAGGTTAGGTTTGGTTGGGTTAGGTTTAGGTTAGGTTAGGTTTGGTTAGGTAAGGTTACGTTAGGTTAGGTTAGGTTTTGTTAGGTTAGGTTAGGTTAGGTTATGTTAGGTTAGGTTTGGTTAGGTTAGGTTAGGTTAGGTTAGGTTAGGCTAGGTAAGGTTAGGTTAGGTTTGGTTTGGTTAGGTTAGGTTTGGTTTGGTTAGGTTAGGTTAGGTTAGGTTTGGTTAGGTTAGGTTGGGTTAGGTAACGTTAGGTAAGGTTAGGTTAGGGTTAGGTTAGGTAAGGTTAGGTTTGGTTAGGTTAGGTGAGGTTTGGAAGTGGTAGGATAACCGATATTCCAAAATATTTTTATTTTCATTGAGGTTAGGTTAGGTTAGGTTGGGTTAGGTAACGTTAGGTAAGGTTAGGTAAGGTTAGGTTAGGGTTAGGTAAGGTAAGGTTAGGTTTGGTTAGGTTAGGTTAGGTTTGGAAGTGGTAGGATAACCGATATTCCAAAATATTTTTATTTTCATTGAGGTCCTTGCATAATAAAAGCGGGCCTTTTCCAACTAATTATTTTTATAAAGATTCTGGAACAATTAACGCTGCATTTATTAACTTCCTTTAACAATAAATATATGCCTTTTCCAAAATATTGATTGTTTTACGGGTCATTTCAGGTTGGCTTTGATTCGGCTCGGTTACCTATTGTAATTGCATCCTTTTAAACTTGGGATTTGACCATCACAGTATCATTTTTTATATAAAAGTGTATTGATAGACTCAAGCTTAAGGACAAGGTTATTTTGTTTCATCCAAAAGAGGTATTTTTCAATTTGGTTTTAAAATACGGCGTTAAAAATATCTCGTTTAATAGCAATGAAAATTTTAAGATAATAAACCCGCACATTTTGGCTATATTCGGTCCAACGGGATTCGGTTCATTGGGACATTCGGTCTAATGGGATTCGGCCCAATGGGCCAGCAGCTCCAAAAGCAGGTTCGAGTATTTATCGAGCCTTGGTTTGATACTCGAAACTTTTTCAAGTCTCAGAAAATCTCTTATCGAGTACTCGCACAGCACTACTGACATTTTGGGTTTCAATTCCAGGTTCTTCAACTTCTATTCGGCTTCAGTTTCGTGGTTGCTCTGATCATGACCAAATTGACCAATTGACGTCGAAGAAGTCCAGTGAAAGTGTTCGTTGAGATGTTAATAAACATATGGGATCTCATTTTCATCTACTTTTTTGAACGTGAGCGTATTAAAATGACGAAAGTTAATTACTGATGAAAACGAAACATTATCTTCAGCTATCTCGAGACCATCTGAGAACGTGTCCTGGAGACTCGTCTACGGATTTTGGATTATAGGAGCCTTATTTTTGAGCGCCGTTATCTCCTGTACTTTCAAATCAGATGTTTACAGTCTCGAGTACCAGTACATTGACAACTTCGAAGATTGGAGATTGAAAACCAACACGCCCATATGGGTCATACCTGGAACTGGTGTTTTTATGATTTTCATGAATTTCGTGAGTATAGAAATCCATGAAATGTGGAACGGAGGCGTGTATCCATGATCGTATTATTTATTTTGGTTTATTTCGAAGTTGTCTGAATTTTGCGAACAAAACCTTACAGATCGAATTCGACATGGTGAACCTACGGATGTAATTGATGTCGATTTATGGGATGAGATAGTTGCCGGAAAACTGAACGTAGCGTTGGATGATGTAACTCTTAAACTCGTCTGTATACCTTGACTGACTCCGCTGATATCAAAGAGAAAAAGCTGTACATTAACAATGTATTTAGTGAAACACTGCCACTTGTCTTTTATATCAGCGATAAAGGCAACAATGTGTAACGATAAAATCTGAATAATTTATATTTCCCCACTATCCCTTTATTTCGTTCATTATCCCTTTAAGAAAATCTCCTACACTTCGCATATTTAATCCGTCAATAATAAATTTCCCAGGGAAACTTCTGAAAAGGTCAATCCCAATGCTGGCGTTGGTTACCAATTCAGAGGCTTTCCCCAAAACCCGGCTTCTTCGTGGCCACAAGAAGCCCCGGCCATCTAGTTCTCCGAACTTCTCTATCTGGGAAAAAATAGCGTTTCCCTCATATCATCCCTTTCAGGTTATTTACCCCTCGCTTATTGAGAGTTGCCAGGTATTTTTATTTTTCGATGTCTTTCTTATTTTTTAAATGTTTTGTATATAATGTATAGTTGTAGTATAACTTAGTGTAAATAGTGTAAATAGATTTTAAGAACGCGCGCGGACTGGGGTTCGCCCCACGGTAATTTACCGACATCGCGAACGGTCCGAGAGCGGGGATGCCCCGCCAACGCGACGCTATCAAGCCGTCGCCACCACGTCACCAGGCGCGAGGGTGAAAACCCTGAAAAACCCGAACTCTATCCGAGAGCGCCACGCCACGTCATTCTTGATGGCACTGAAAAGCCTACCGCCTGCCGGCTATAAAAGCTCGACCATGGCTTCGAAAAACCATGACTCGATATCCTGACCTTCCTGAGGAAACGCTGCCCGTTCCGAATCGCCAGCTGAAGTTCTAGCCGCTGGAAACTCTGCCCTTGGAGCTCCCGATAAACCATGACGCCCTAACCGGCCATCGAGCACTAAGTACGGGCGTGCTAATTTATGTTTTAAACTGTTTTAAACTTCTAATGAACTGTCGTCGGACATTCTCGACGCTCGCGCTCACGAGTCGCGCCTTCCGCCGTACCCACGGACGTGTTATGGACGATTGAAAACTCCTCGTTCGTGTTTGTCACCTTCGGTGCATCCCATCTTGAACAATGGCCAAAAACCGTAACGTTACCAAATGCATTTATTTATTTATTACGAATTCGTATAGTGGATCTCGCCTAACGAGATTCAACATTTAATATATCTCGCTTAACGAGAAATAAGAGAATGGATCATGACCATTTTTTTTTAGTATATTATTATTATTGTGCATGTTTTATTTAGTATATTATTATTATTGTGCATGTTTTATTTTATTAGTATTTTCTTTATCGCGTGCATGTTTTAGTTTATCGATTATTAGTGATGTTATTAAAATTAAACATTAAGACTTTGTTAGTGATGTTATTAAAATTAAACATTAAGACCTTGGTAACTCTCAATGTCGTTTAATTATTCCCTCCATAAAAATCCCCTAGACATACTGACCATTATTATTTTAATTCTTATGCGCTACCCCGCTAGAGAAAGTAAGGGTAACGAGCCCGGACCACGCATTTATATTTATTCCTCTTTGTAGTGAGGTTTTCCCTAACCCTTTTAATCGCGATCTTAGCAATATGCTAAGCGAATATTTTATCGTCGCACAACTTCGCTACAAATGATCGAGTAATTTCAGAAATCGCGCGTTTACAGTAAGCACAGAAATAATATTCAATCCAATACGCGTATTTTGTAAAGTAATCATTCTCTATCTTTTTCGTGAATTTCATAGCGCGTCTATCGCTTTCGAAACGAAGCCTTTTGATAACTTATTACTGGTGTCGTCTTACAAACTGGACAAGGCTAAATGGGTCAAACCTCATCAAGAAATTGCCCCGATAACCCTTAAGGACACTCAGTTGGCCTTCTGGTTCTTGGGCCGCGGTTATATGTTTTGTGGGCTCGTATTCATTCTGGAATTAATCCCCAGGGTCATTAAATCATGTTTCAAGAGTTTAAAGAAAAAATCATATCCCACTGTACTTCGGTCCTATAATTACCCTCCCTTTTGGAACTAAACCAATGTCGGCACAGTTGTCGTAATTCTCGTCATCGTTATGAAAACTCCCTTGTATCTCTACAAACCAACCCGAAATCGTTTTACTCTCACATCGCTCACATCAATAACTTTCGCAAATGTCGATACAAAACGTCGTTGTTCAGTGGGGTCATGACCATGGGCTAGCTTTTAACATTGCTAAGTGTAAAACTCTTCACCTTGGTCGTCGTAATCCCATGTTTGATTATTCTCGGGGTGTAAAATTTTCTCAAAACTTGATATGCGAGACGCATATAGCCAATTGGAGCTGGATGAAGCCTCAAAGGACCTCGTGGTCATCAACACGCAGAGGGGATTATTCAAGTACAACTACCAACCCTACGGCATATCATCCGCGTCAGCCATATTTCAAAAACACATGGAAGCACTACTACGCAATCAAGACAACGTAACCCCACTACAAGACGATATCGCATTGGGAGGCATTGACGAAATGGATCATTTACGAAAGTTAAATTCGTTACTACAAGTAATAAAAGACGCCGGATTGAAGCTGCGCCGCGAAAAGTGTCAATTCGCCAAACCTTCTCTGGACTTCCTTGGTCATCACTTGGACAGCGAAGGACTACATCCCATGAAGAATAAAATGACAGCCATTTCAGAAGCTCCTGAACCGAAGAACGTGGAGGAACTAAGATCCTTCCTGGGACTTCTTAACTATTATGCGAAATTCGTGCCGAACTACGCTACGCAGCTAGCTCCGTTGTATGAACTGCTGAAAAAGACATCGGCATGGAAATGGGGAGACGAAATTTAAATACATATCAATTTATAACACAGGAAAGGGGGTATATACATGTATTAGGAACTGAATACATTAAATTAAGGAAACAATTAAAAATTACAGAGTGCATAGTTCAGCTAACAATAATAAATGGAAAATTTGACAAAATTTACAGAATGAGGAACCAGGGAGGAACTATAACAGTAAAGCTTTATTAGGCCACCTCCCCTGACGCGAGCGCCATCTGGCGTTCCACATCGTTACTAAACCTCGCCGACTTGAACAGTCAGGCTGTCCCTTTAACGAAAAAGATGAATTTCATTTACGCAGAACGTATCATTATGAATTAAAACGTGGGAGTAAAAGTAATTAGAATTAATGTTTTCTCCCCCTTTTAATGCACTTAACGAAAATGATAAATTTCACTTACACGGATCTTATCATTGTGAATTAAAAGGTGCGTGTAAAAGATAATTAAAATTGAAGTTTTCTTCCCCTTTATTATGCACTTAATTGAAAAGATGAATTTCACTCACATACAACTTATCATTGTTAATTTAAAGGTAAGTGTAAAACATAATTAAATTTAAAGTTTAGTTTTTCCGCGTTTTTATGCACTAAATGAAAAAGATAAATTTCACTTACTCAGCAGCTTATCATTGTGAATTAAAAGGGGCATGTAAAAATAATTATAATTGAAGTTTTCTCCGAGTTTTAACGCAGTTTATCACATAGATGAATTTTACTTACCCCCTATCATAGTAAATTAAAAGGTGCGAGTAAAAGATAATTGAAATTAACGTTTTCCTCGAGTTTTTATGAACATAATGACAAAGATGAATTTCACTCACTTCTAACTTATCATTACAAGGTGGGTGTAAAAATAATTCAAATTAAATTTTTCTCCTAGTTTTTAAGCACTTAATGACCAAGATGAATTTCACTTACAGCTTATCATTGTAAATTAAAAGGTGCGAGTAAAAGATAATTAAGCATTTCTTCGAGTTTTTATTCACTTAATCATCAAGGTGAACTTCACTTACTATCAGCTTATCCAGGAGCAGATGACAAAGGAGTCTCGGACGCTAGCTTCCATAATGTAGAGGGCAATGGGATCCGCGAACGTCACGGTTATTAACCAAAATCATTACGCCAGTGCCACCTCTCGTAGGAAATTTGAGCTTTATTTTCCAACCAATAGCGGGGCTGCAAAGTCTCGAAAGGATATCTGGGAAATCGCGTCCTGAGCCTCTCTTTAAAAATAGGTATCGTCTGCTTATAATTAGCCTAGGCTTAACGAGTATTAGAGTTAAAATAAAGATTTCAACGGCTTTTTAATCTTTTTTTCGACTACAATTGATAATGAAAAGCCCAGCGAGTAACGTATGTACACTATTAAAAAACTAAAATGTGTTTCAGTGCCAATTTTTTCTAAATTTCTTCTTGAATTAAATGATAGCTACAAGAGGTTGGGAAAAGAAATCACTCACGATGTTTTAAACCCAAAAAGTAAGAGACAGTGATTTCGTTTCCAACATCTTGTAGCAGTCAATTAATTCAAAAGAAATACGGAATATTTTGGCCCTAAAACACATATATAACATTGTGTTTCGGCATCTTTTAAAACCTTGGGTTGTATCTTTTGAAAACCCGAGCTCAATCATTCCAGTGGGCACAAATTGTTAATTAAGCCTTGGCTTACCTGATTTCTCTGTTAGTTTGAACTTAATTTGACTATTTAGTAGGTTTAAAGTCACAAAATGTAGTCTTATCTTTTATCTTAATACCACCAGTTACAGCTGTTTGAATAAAGTAATTGTATTGTGTATATTTATGTCGCGATCGGATAAGACGAACCTCAGTAGCCACCGTTAGTCCGTTATTACAATAAAAAAATTCCCAGCAGACTTTGGTGCACAGGTATAATCCACCAAAAGCATCGTCTGCTATAATGTCTGATAGCGCCTCTATGGCAAACGATACCGCTACAGCTGTGACGTACGCGGGTCCCATTGCCCTCTATATTGTGGAAGCTAGCGTCCGAGACTCCTTTGTCATCTGCTCCTGGCTTATCATTGTGAATTAAAAGTTCCGTGTAAGGGATAATTAAAATTAAAGTATTCACCCCGTTTTTATGATCTTAATGTAAAGGATGAATTTCACTTACCACCAACAGCTTATAATTGTGAAATAAAAGGTGAGTGAAAACGCTTATTAAAATTAGTTTTCTACGCATTTGTATATAATTAATGAAGAAAATTAATTTCACTCACCAAAATCAACTTATCATTGTGAATTTAAAGGTTGGGTGTAAAAGATAATTAAAATTAAAGTTAGTTAATGAAAAATATGAATTTCACTTACCTCTGTCAACTAATCATTGTGAATTAAAAGGTTGTGTGTAAAAGATAATTAAAATTATAGTTTTCAACAGAAATATTTTCCAATTATAATTAATATCGCCAGGGTTAGGCTTATATTTATTCGCTAATATAACACTTTTTTTTCTTATTGTTTAGTAAAATTACTTGTGCATACAAAATTATAAGCCGAATTGTGGCTTTTTTTAACATTGTTTCCATTTTTCTAAACCTTGTTTGAAGTTGTTTCCATTTTTAGCCACATTGTATATATGAAGGGCTATTATGCTATGTTCACACTTGCACGGGAGTCGGTTGACAACTCGTTTGCCCAATTAGTTGCGAAACATTATTTATTGCTAGTTCGAAGCGACTTCAAGAGCCTCGGTTCACACCTTAAGACGCCCATGTTAGTGCTGTCTGCTTATCTTTTCGTTGGTGTTGTCTGCTAAGGCCGGTGAAAATACACTTATTACTAGTCTCATCCCAGGTGAACTATCCATGAACACTAGAAACTACCTTCCAAAGCCGCTTTAAGTTGGTTTGCGAAGCAACTTCAAGAAACAGCGTTTGTAATTAGCTTCTCGAGTATCAGTTTTGTTCACACTAAATTTTGGAATCGTTTTGAATCGCTTCGAACCGGTTTCCCGTGTAAGTGTGAACGTGGCTTAAGTTTGACCTGGTGTGAAGAAGATGTTTCGTTCGGTATTTTTAAATAGTACTTCCCAAAACCACTTTTAGTCGGAGCTAGCTCTATCTTCAATAATTTTTTATTTTTAAATTTATAATATTTATTTTCTTCTCTACCACCACCGGGAATAGAACCCGGGACAATCGGAAAGACAGCCTGATACTTTGAAGAGGCTTGTAGGAGAGAGAACGAGAGATATATGAGCGGTCCGAGCTGCGCTTAGTGAGCTTCAAGAGAGAGAGGAATAAGATATAGAAGCGGCAAGGAAGCGGTCCGAGCTGTGCTGAGTGAGCTCCAAAAGAGAGGGGAATAGGATATAGAAGCGGTACGAGTGGGCGAGGATTCTATCTCAGACCACCTACCCATGGACAGGCATGAGGATAGGGAGCTAGGTTAGCAAAGTGTAACGCCTGACGAAAGCGCCGCTGTGGCGGCTACTGGAAATTCATCTCCACAAACAGACTAAAGTGAAAAATATTAATTCTTGCTCCCTCGAGAACAGTGGCCTAATAGGCGTCAATAGATGCCAAAAATCTTATAAATGTGACAAAGTGAGTAAACCATTATCATTCGTTTATTTTTAGTTCATCTCATTAAAGATTTATAAACGTTATATGTATAATAGTTTAGTAAATATAACTCTGGGTTACTTTATAAGACGAATATAATATTAAGCCTTGGCCAAAAAACGAATTTTGTCTCTTTAAATGATCACGTGTCACTTGTGGAGATATATTGCGGTCCGCCGACACATGAGGGCGTGTGCTACGAAAACCGTGGTTTAACACGGGGATGCCTGTCCATGGGTAGGTGGTCTGAGATTCTATCACGGGCTACTAAACTAAGAAGACATTCCAGCTCTGTTATCGGGCGTCTCTCTAGGAAAACCGTTTTTCCTTTTTAAAAGCGGAAGCACGTAATTTCGGTAAAAAGTCGAGTGAGGCTGGAAAACAGTATTTTTGAAAAAAAAACGTCCATTTTTAAATATCCCGTAGCTCGAGAAAAGCGGGCTATCTGGTACGGCTGTGCGTAGCTGGTGTGGTGTTTTAGAAGGTTAGTTTACTTTTAAATGTAATTGTTTATAATTGTGATTAATATTGAAAATTATCAAGTTAAATTAAAACCTTGAAACCGTGAAATGTCCTCTTAGTTTAGTGGCCCGTGATCCTATAGAAGCGCGCTTTGGCAAATATTTCCCATAGATCTCTTGGTTTTTTCTTAGCTACAAGGTATCGATGGGACTAATAGATTTACCCGAGTAGTATTGGTAATAGCATAAGTCTATTATGTAAGGTCCCCTTACATAATAGACTTACATGGGGACCTTTCATAATAGACTTATGGTAATAGTTTTAGTAATTAAATAAGTAATGGGCGTTGGCGACTTGCGATTTACGGGCATTGAAAAATTATTTCCCCTGACCGGTAAATTAGGGTTTATTTATTATAGTAGGGATAGCGAGAGTACGTAAACGATGTGACTTAATTATGGGCTAGACCATCTTGTTAAAACAAGGTTTCCATCTTTTTCTAGTCTCTCTTAGGCTTAAATTGACCTTTCAACCGACATGAGTGAACATTTTCAAACGAAGGTTATTTCAGAGCTTTCTTACCAATAGGACGTGAATACGCCAACGGCGCTATAACAGCAATAGTGAATACAGCGAAGAGGAAAAACATTTTGTTGGAGAACATCCTGCAAATAATTTCTATTACAGATCGTCTATAATAGCTATAAAATATCTCGTGATAAAAGTATAGTAACGTTCGTCAGCACTTGGATTAAAGTGATATTTGAACGCTTATACTCTTTAAAGTTTAAACTCAGCCATGGAAAATAGTGCTCACGTAATGGCCTATTTTCGAATCTCTCTATCAAGGTTCACTTAAAGTAAAACATCCCATGGAGAACTCACACAGGAGAGCCGCAGTTCAATTAAACTCTTTATTTGCACCAATAATCCGGGGGAAAAATAAAGTTGGCAAGTTTCATAAAATTCCTCTCCATTAGTAGATTATCGTAACGTTTATTACTATAGGCACGTTTCATCGAAATGGGGCAGCGTTTTCAAATAAATTGAGTTTCACGTAATGTTGTTTTAGGGCGTTGTTATCGTTAAAATAATCGTGTCACGGCTCTACTCTCATATATGGAGCACAACACTACACTATCCGTTGAGTCCATTGATCTATCGAAAAGCAAAATTGGGACATATTACCTCTCCGAGTGACGTAGTCACGGAGAGGTATTACACTGGACGTGTGGGTCTGTCTGTGTGTGTGTGTCTGTCACACCCCACGTGACCGCGTTCGCAGTTTGCGTATCGGAGCAAACGTGTTCCCAATTTCCGGACTGCATTGACAGTTCACGGAAATTTGGAAAATTGTGTTCGTCTCCGCTGGCTATACTACTTGAGTTCCCACAGCACCAGTTTTGGTTTTCGTCCACTCCACATGGACACTAGTCTGTACTTGCTGGCTTCCAAGCAACACCATCTTCTGTTCTTTGTCCATTCCACATGGACGCCAGTCAGTACATTCTGGCTTCTTTTCCTTCGTCAACGTTTGGTTTCAAGATATACGCGGCGATCGGCTAGGGTTACGTGAAACGTCTAGCCTCCCAATGGCAGGGCTTCCACCAAAGGTTCACGCGAATGCGTTTTTACCTCTCCGTGTGACGTAGTCCAGGAGAGGTTCTGTAACGGCCGTATCTGTGTGTGTCTGTCTGTGTGTCTGTCTGTCTGTCCGTTGTTACACCCACGTGACCGCGTTCGCAGTTTGCGTATCGGAGCAAACGTGTTCGCCATTTCCGAACTGCTTTCACAGTCACGGAAATGGCTCCTCTACTTGAGTTCTCACACCACCATCTTCTGGTCTTTGTCCATCCCACACGGACACTAGTCTGTTCTAACTGGCTTCTAATCACCACCATCTTCTGGTCTTCGTAATGGCCATTCCACGTGGACACCAGTCTGTACATACTGGCTGCTAATCACCACCAGCTTCTGTTCTTTGTCAATCCCACATTGACACCCGTCTGCACTTACACTGGCTTCTAACACCACCATCCACTGGTCTTCCGTCTATTCCACATAGACACCAATCTGTATCATTGGCTTCTACTCCATTTTCATCGTTTGGTTTTAGGATATACGCGGCGATCAGCTAGGGTTACGAGAAACGTCTAGCCTCCATAAGGTGGGATCGACCACCAGAGGTTTCGCAATTGCGCTTTTTCCTTACTATTATAATGGAAACGAATCGTATATATACCCCAAAATTTGAAGAAAGCGGGCAAGAGGGGTACCCTTCACTTTAAACGTCAATATTAGCAAAGTTTGAGATGATAATAGGTATAACTTTATTTTAAACGATTTAACTATTATTAATGTTAATTATTGAAGATTAAAATAATTAAAAATAATTATATTTATTTAAATATTAAAGATAAACCTCTCGTGCAAAGAGAGAGATTATCATTGCCTCATATCTATCAAGGCCCGTGCATTGCGATATATTTTTCAAAACAACAACAAAAATGGGAAGCTCCTCTCAGAAACATAATAATTTCTTTTCTCTGTATATGAAATGAAAATATGGATAATATTGCGCTCCTTCTTTAATGGTATGAATCCTAGCCTGTCTATTAATATTTTACGTAGTAGTAATACGTTTTTAGCGATGTCTAGAGAGGATAAACATAAGCGAGATTGTTTCGGAAAAAAAAATACTGCTTCCACTAATGGGTTTTTACTCCTTGTTACTGTTGTATAGAGTAATCATGATAAAAGCTTAAAAAATTACGAGATAACAGACCTTTTTTATCCTCTTGTTTTATTCTTAATAAGAATATAAAACATTCATTTTGAATCAAAAATATTTTTGATGCTAAGATTGCTTTAAAAAAATCCAAACGGTTAGGCATTGGTAAAAAAGACAAATGATATTTTTCAAATCTAATGAGATAACGCCCACCTAGTTGAAAATTGCCCTTTTTTATCCGCGGGAGCCATTCTTTATGAGAATTTCGATGCTAGGCCTAGTAGGTTGTCAATTAAACTACCGGTATATTATTGTTGTGGAAATTGGATATTAAGTCAAATTAAGTGGTTGTAACGAGCCAGCAGGTTTTTGCCACTTCTTTTTGTGAGTATTTGATTTTTATTGGATACTTAAGGTTATATAATCTTCTCGACACGGAGAGGTAATATTTTGGTTTTCCCAACTTGTTATCTATTATAGATATACGCGGCGATCGGCTAGGGTTACGAGAAACGTCTAGCCTCCCAATGGCAGGGCTTCCACCATCGGTTCACGAGAATGCGTTTTTATCTATTATCTATTATTATAATGGAAACGAATCGTATATATACCCCAAAATTTGAAGAAAGCGGGCAAGAGGGGTACCCTTCACTTTAAACGTCAATATTAGCAAAGTTTCGAATGATAATAGGAACAACTTTATTTTAAACGATTTAACTATTTTTAAAGTTGTTTACTGGCGATTAAAATAATAAATATCATTTATATTTAATTAATTATTTAAGATAAACTTATTTCTATGTAATGACACAAGTGAGAGTTTATATAGAACGAGTAATGAAGATTGCATCCGAATCGAAACACTACACGCATATCAAAGTTAATATAAACCGAGTAGGATGATAAGATCTCTTACTAAACGATAACATTTCCTTTTTGCAGAATATTAAATGGAAATATTTTAAATATTTTTCGGCATTACGATTCTTTAAGTAGTTGTGTAGCTATAAAGCTCTGTTTCATCTTGATATTCCAAGAACATCTTTTGATATTAACATTTCAAATTTGGTGTTTACTTTTTAATTCAGCTTTACTACTTTTTTATATAGTGTAAACGCATTTTTTACATTCAATAGATAATATGGATGTTCTTCATCTATCCACAAGTGTTGAAACGATTGGGTCTGTGAAATAAGATACCCTAGATATCATATAAACTAGAAATGACCTTGATTCGCCTCCTCTTTGAGGAGGTGTTAACGGTTCAGAGTGAGCCGTAAGTTAAATACACCCTTCAGTGATACATTTTAGGTCCTCATTAGAATTATTGAGGATGCAAAGGAAATTTTTAAACGCATAAGCCTTTGCTAATGACCTTGGGAATATTTCGCCAATTTGAACTATGTATCTCCGGTTTTTCTCATTGGCTGGTGGACCAGTGTTTAGAAAGTATATTCGTCTCGGCTCGGAGAGGTTTATTTTGGTTTCCCAACTTGTTTTCATTTTTATTAAGATTTGAACTAACATTATCTATAGCAAAACCAATTTTCTAAAACGAAGCATTTTAAATTTCGCGCCAAAGGATAGATTTTTTCCGCCATCTACGTGTTGCTGTTGGAAGTAAAACATCCAGTGGTTACCGCGCATGTCAATGGGCGGGGCTTTACCTTTCCTCACTCGGTCTATATCCCACTCTAATAGTCACGTGTACCAGGAACGTAGAGGTAGGGATACAAAGGTACAAGTGATTCGCCTCACGTTACTGTGGTTTTCCGCTAAGGCGGGGACGTTTAAGAGAGCGAGAGAAATAACACGTTTCATAACAACGCGGAATTTCTACACTTTCTGTACGTAGTAACCTATTCACTTTTGTTATTATCCATTAAGTTCTACGGAAAAATTATATAAACATTATACACAAATTGATATGTGTTTAAATTTTATAAACGTCTTAGATTGAAAATCATATTAAAATAGTTTCGAAGTGGCTTGGAAAACACCAAAATAAAATTAGAAAAAAGCAGATTTCCTATCGATATTTTTGTATTAAGTAACATTATTATAAACAAATCTTGTATTTTATTTTCTATTTAGAAAATTGTTAGTTTTTGCTACAATGCAGCTATATTTCATAGCTTCATTTTGTAAAAGAAATAATTGCATATCGAAAAGCTACATAATTTAAAATATTTGTGCATAAAATATTAAAAACACATGTGAATCAATCGCTTAATACATCCTAAATTTCCAAAAATTGTTAAAGAGGCATACGCTTGAATTCAAACGTCAACAATAGCTATGTTTAAAATGATTTTAGGAATTTAACTAGAATTAAGGTAAATTAATGACGATTAAAATAATTAATATCAATAGTATTTATTTAATTATTTAAGAAAAACCTAATTGCGTCTCGACTTGGAGAGGTTTATTTTGGTTTCTCAACTTGTTAAATGATCTAATAGTCACGGAGGTTTTAATCTGTATTGGTAGCTGTAGTAGTAGTATAGTAGTTACTTTCTTGTAACCTGTGATATGGTAAGTTACGTTATCCTACTTGAGAAATTTTGGATTTAATCAGGGATAGATGTAATTTTAGAAGGAGGAATAGAATACGGTTAGTCTTTACTTCAGTCGGACTCATAGCCCAATATAGAGACCCTCCCTCCAACACGTAACGAAAGTTTTAAATTATCTTATTAGCTCACTTAAACCATGAACGAAATATTGAACAATCCAGGACTCAACAGCCGTACCTTCGCACGTACAAACCGAGACATCCACTAGTTGTAACAAGAAGGGGGTATAAAGATGGGCGAAGGGGGTGGTATTTTGAGAGAGAGATATAAAAATTGCCGACAAATTGAAGCAGTTATTTCCGGTTTTGCTAACGCCATCTGTGGGTGAACAAATAAAGCATAATAGAATAATTTATTTATTGTGCATAAAAAGAATCACGGGGGATTCACTGGATTATACACAGGAAAGGGGGTATATACATGTATTAGGAACTGAATACATTAAATTAAGGAAACAATTAAAAATTACAGAGTGCATAGTTCAGCTAACAATAATAAATGGAAAATTTGACAAAATTTACAGAATGAGGAACTATTAACAGTAAAGTTTTATTAGACCACCTCCCCTGACGCGAGCGCCATCTGGCGTTCCACTTCGTTACTAAACCTCGCCGACTTGAACAGTCGGGCTGTCCCTTTAACGAAAAAGATGAATTTCATTTACGCAGAACGTATCATTATGAATTAAAACGTGGGAGTAAAAGTAATTAGAATTAATGTTTTCTCCCCCTTTTAATGCACTTAACGAAAATGATAAATTTCACTTACACGGATCTTATCATTGTGAATTAAAAGGTGCGTGTAAAAGATAATTAAAATTGAAGTTTTCTTCCCCTTTATTATGCACTTAATTGAAAAGATGAATTTCACTCACATACAACTTATCATTGTTAATTTAAAGGTAAGTGTAAAACATAATTAAATTTAAAGTTTAGTTTTTCCGCGTTTTTATGCACTAAATGAAAAGATAAATTTCACTTACTCAGCATCTTATCATTATGAATTAAAAGGTGCGTGTAAAACATTTATAATTGAAGCTGTTTCCGTGTTTTTATGCATGTTGAATTTCACTTACCGCTTCTCATTGTGAATTAAAAGATGCGTGTGAAAGGTAATTAAAATTAAACCTTTCTTCGAGTTTTTATGCGCTTAATGACAAAGATGAATTTTACTCACTTCTAACTTATCATCATAAGATGGGTGTAAAAATAATTGAAATTTGAGTTTTCTTCCCCATTTTATGCACTTAATGAAAAGAGATGAATTTCACTTACGCACAGCTTATCATTGTAAATTAAAAGGTGCGAGTGAAAGATAATTAAAATAAAAGTTTTAAACGAGTTTTTATGCACATAATGGAAAAGTTGAATTTCACTTACTCGGTTCCGCGCTCGGTTCTTATCATTGTGAATTAAAACGTTGGATGTAGAACTAATTAAAGGTTTTCTCCATTTTTAATGCACTTAACGAAAAAGACGAATTTCACTTACCTCTGTCAGCTTATCATTGTGAATTAAAAGATGGATGTGAAAGATAAGTTTTCTATAACTAATATCGCTTATATTTATTCGCTAATATACCAAAAAAATTCTTATTGTATAGTATCAATTAATAGGGGATTGTAAAAAAGATTAGGAGGGGAAACAAATAGGGGGGAAGGCACTAAAAAGTGTTTCGTCACGTGGTGCAGCTGCTTTGAACCTTTGAGCAGACGCTCCTTTAGTTGGACGTTTATTTATAAAAAATAAACATCAATGTAATGCAAACGTACTTCATATTGCACGTAGTAAAAGAAAAACTCACCTTCAGTTTTAAATTAAAACGTTTAATTATCTGCAGCGCCCAAATCCACAAAATAAAGTTTTCAGTTAGGCCTTGTCCCACCAAAAAAAAACGATTATGGGCGGGGGAGGAGGTGTAGTAGGACGTTTTAAATATGTCCAGCCTTCTTTTTAAAGTTATCTGGCAGTACTGAAAACACTTTCACGTGACCTCTTTCTTTTTTACAATCCCCTATTGTGAATACAAAATTCTAAATCGAATCGTGCAATTTCGTTCACTTTCTTTCCATTTTTCTAACAAGGTTTCATCTCTTTCTAGTTTTTAGGGGTAAATTGACCTTTCAACCGACATGAATAAGCAGTTTCAAACGAAGGTTATTTCAGAGCTTTCTTACCAATAGGAAGTGAATACGCCAAAGGCGCTTGCCCGACAACAGAAATAGCGAATACAGCAAAGATGAAAAACATTTTGTTGGAAAACATCGTACAAATCATAAAATATCCCGTAATAAAAGGATAAAGTGATGTACGTTAGTTAGCACTTGGATTGAAGTGAGAACGCTTTTCTACTCTTAAAAGTTTAAACTCAGCCACGTTTCATCGAAATGGGGCAGAATTTTCAAATAAATTGAGTTTCGCGTAATGTTGTTTTAGGGTGTTGTTAGCTTTGAAATAAACGTGTCACGGCTCTCTACTCTCATATATGGAGCACAACACTACCTTTATCTGTTGAGTCCATTGATCTATCGAAAAGCAAAATTGGGACAAATTTTTCATCTAATTTTTAGTATAGTCGTAATTTCAGATTGTTTTATTTGAAGTTCCATGGGTGTTTAAGAGGGAAGATGGCTTGGAGGAGGAAGGCTTTTACAGGTTTACATATAGCCACAGAAAGTGCACCCCTTTTGATCAGGGCGACTCCCTTGTGGGGGCGCTTAGGTCAGGGAAATTTGGAATCAGATACATAAGATAAAATAATCAAATACCAAAATAAAAAAAGAAAGAGGCCATAACAAAACGTTGTATTTAGTATGTATCATAAGTTTATGTGTACCATAAGCTAGTCACACCACAGACCAGGAATAATTTCGGGTCTACTTCGTCTAACTTTATATTAATCTGATATACTCTTCAAACAAGCAATGGGAAAGGACCACCCGTAACACAGAGACTCCGCATATCCGGTGGGTCCCGGTTCTAGAACTAGCACAGTTTAGCTTTAGCTACGTGTCATACTTAAAAGAACTTGCCCTTCAAACCTTATGATCTCATTGTTTTTCGTAACTGAACTTTTGATTAAAAAAAGAGGCCGAAACAAAACGTTGTATTTATTATGTATCACAAGTTTATGTGTATCATAAGTTAGTCACACCACAGACCAGGAATAATTTCGGGTCTACTTCGTCTAACTTTATATTAATCTGATATACTCTTCAAACAAGCAATGGGAAAGGACCACCCGCAACACAGAGACTCCGCATATCCGGTGGGTCCCGGTTCTAGAACTAGCACAGTTTAGCTTTAGCTACGTGTCATACTTAAAAGAACTTGCCCTTCAAACCTTATGATCTCATTGTTTTTACGTAATTGAACTTTTGATTAAAAAAAGGCTTGTGTCCCATTCGACCGAATCCCAATCGACCGAACGCGTTTCCCATTCAACCGAAAACAGCCCAAATGTGCGGTTTGGGGAAAATATATATCAAAACTTAAAAAGCAAACGTTTTCACTTTTTGTAAGGCTTTTTTTCCCTACAGTTTTCGTTGTATATATATATATTGATGTTTGAAATGTAAAATTTAACTTTAAGAGTGATTGATAACTGAGAGGATTGCTAATAAAGGAGGCTTTCTTTACATTAATAATGGCTACTTGTTTCAATTGAATAAGAAAAAGGCTAAAACTAGTTACTATAATTGTAGAAATCCCTCCTGTAAGGTTCGAATAATAGAAGAAACCAAACCAAACCTAACCTAAACCTAAACCTAACCCTAACCTAACCAAACCTGACCAAACCAAACCAAACCTAACCTAACCAAACCTGACCAAACCAAACCAAAACCTAACCTGACCAAACCAAAACCTAACCTGACCAAACCAAACCTAACCTAACCTAACCTAAACCTAACCAAACCAAACCAAACCAAACCTAACCTAACCTAACCTAACCTAACCAAACCTTACCAAACCTAACCTATCCTAAACCTAACCTAACCTAACCAAACCTGACCAAACCAAACCAAACCAAACCAAACCTAACCTAACATAACAGTAATGTTTTGGAAAAGGCATATTATTTGAGAAGTCAATGAAGCTAAACATGAACATTTCGGAAAAGGCGTACCATAGTAAAATGATTTGTAAAATATTACTAACCTAACATAACAGTAAAGTTTTGAAAAAGGCATATTATTTGAGAAGTCAATGAAGATATAAAACATCAATATTTTGGAAAAGGCGTAACATTGTTAAATGATTTATAAAATATTACTAACCTAACTTAACCAAACCAAACATAACAGTAATGTTTTGGAAAAGGCATATTATTTGAGAAGTCAATGAAGCTAAACATAAATATTTTAGAAAAGGCGTAGAATAGTTAAATGATTTATAAAATATTAGCCTAACCTAACTTACAATTTCCTTCTCTGGGTTTGAACCCGAGCCTCTGAATTACAAGCCTGATATTCTACCATGCTGCTGCGGTGATTCGAAATCCTCACAGACATTTAATTAACTAATTCTTTCAAATAAATTCCCATTCAGCAGAAACCCGCCATTGGGCTGGAAATTTAAATATATTCTCCATAAAAAACCAAAAAGCGGTTTCGGTCGAATGGGATTCGGTTCAATGGGATAATACCAAAAAAAGAGGCCGAAACAAAACGTTGTATCAGGGGTAAATAACGAAAGGAGTTAGAGACGCTAGCTTCCGTAGTGTAGAATACAGTGGGACCTTGAAACGTCATAGAATTTGTAACTAACGTAGTGCCATCTTTGGAACTGTATTGTAAATAAGACCAGAACCTTAAAAGTTTTGCCTTAAAATCTCGCACCTTGCGTGCGAGATTTTAAGGCAAAACTTTTAAGGTTCTGGTCTTATTTACAATACAGTTCCAAAGATGGCACTACGTTAGTTACAAATTCTATGACGTTTCAAGGTATTCTGGGTAAAATAAAATGGCGGGTGTCGATGTTGTGAAGTCGTCTCATAAATCAACCCAATATAGTTATTATATTCAATCGCGAGTAAACAGCGATTTAAAGAAGAAAGGTAAGTCAACAATTTGCAATTTGAAGCCGGGGAAATCCTCAAAATGTGTTCAAACTTGTTTTGCCGTAAGTGCGCGGTTACAGAGTCGGCTTAGTGATTTTTCCGAGTCAGTACCAGTGGGAACTGTGGGATCAGGATCATCGACTGTATCTGTGACTAAAGAAATTAAAACAACTAAAACTGTATTGAAGGATGCAAAAACTACTTTAATTCCATTTCATTATCGAAAAAGGAATTTACCAACTTTAAGATTGCATGTTTCTAATTCAAGTGCACCTTAATGAATAAACTTTACTCTAAGCCTAATTGTCACTTAGTCGTAAGCAGACGAACACTAGCAGACGAAAGTAGCAGACGAAAACTAGCAGACAGGAGGAAATCGATATCCCAGCATGACTTTCGAAACTTTGCTTCCACGCTATTGGTTGGAAAATATCATACTTATTTTGAATTATAGACGGCGCGACCGAGGCGTTTTCTCTTTTCTGTGTCTACGTTTGAAAGTCCCACTGTATTCTACACTACGGAAGCTAGCGTCTCTAACTCCTTTCGTTATTTACCCCTGGTTGTATTTATTATGTATGATAAGTTTATGTGTATCATAAGTTAGTCACACCACAGACCAGGAATAATTTCGGGTCTATAGTCACACTTCGTCTAATTTCATATTCTGATATACTCTTCAAACAAGTAATGGGAAAGGACCATCCGCAACTCCCGGTGGGTCCCGGTTCTACAACTAGCGTGGTTTAGCTTTAGCATAACGTGTCATACTTAAAAGAACTTGCCTTTCAAACCTTATGATCTCATTGTTTTTACTTGCAAGGACAGAATCGAGTGAATTAATCTACGTACGAGTCGTGACGTTAGTCACTATATGCAGCTTTTATCGATATTGTTTTTTTTTTCAGTTTCAAATATGGCTAAGCAAATAGCAGGCGAGTGTGACACACCCGGAGCTTCAAATGAAAATCCCTTGATTATAGGCATTATGGAGGTAAGAAATCTGAAATTTCCTTCATAAATTAAGATTTATATTTTGATATTTATCGTAGGATTCCGACTTAGTTGAACCGTTTTCAAAATTAAATGACCTAATATCGCAAGTTATCTTCAGGCGGACGAATTTCACTTGGTAGGTAATTGTCCTACCAGGGATAGATTTATTTTTTAAGACGGAATGCACAACGTTTGGCCTTTACTGCAGTCCGACTCATAGCCGAGTATATAGCCCCTTCCTTCAACACGTAACCAAAAAATTAAATTATCTTATTGGCTCACTAAAACTACGTATTGGTGACGTTGCTGACAAGGAGGGCCAAAAATACGTAATTCCTGTTTACCTCTACTACGACCCCTCTTGAATTGTACCATAGCCCACTCGATCACGCGCGTCACGACGCAAGTTGCTCGAGCTATAGCGCGAGCAGCTCAGCGTCCGGGAGCGCGGATCGAGTGGGCTATGGTTGTAAAGTTAACCAAGGCTTAGTGAATGGTCAGGAGTTTTGTGAGCTTAGTGTTTGGTTAAAACCTGTTCGTGCTGTAATATTTATGAAGACTTTTACTCAATTCTAACTCACTTTTAATTTTCTTGGGTCTTCCCCGTTTTTTTTTCAGTTGCAAGCCCTATGTCTTGTGTAACTTCCATTTTAAACAATGTTCTTTCAAAAATTACAATCCGAGCCCATTCCAACTTGGCAGACGAAGGGGCAGACGACGTTTATTAGACCCGGATATACATACAACGCCATAACGAAAATAAGACCCGCCTCTTCTTTCATATCCCTCCGTCACGGGTAAGGGGGTCGTAGACTTGGACGCGCACCCGAATAACCCTGTTACCCATTCCGTCTTAAAAAAATAAATCTATCCCTGGTATATATCAGGCTTTTTCCGTTTGTAAAAACATTTTTAGCCACATCGTAGTGTTTTAGCCACATCGTAGTATACGATGAGGCTCTTAGTTTGACTCGAGCCGTCGTCGTCGTAGTAGTAGTAGTAGCAGAAGTGGATCATATTACAGCTCCCTAGAAGTACAGGACGATATAGCATCGCTGTGCATCAGCATTGTCTCCCAGCACTGAAGGGAAGAGGGTAAATGCGAAACGCAGCGGCGAATTTGTGAACTAAACCAAAGGAATGATTTTGGCGCGAAAGAAATTTTTAAAAAGTGGGGAAGCAAACGGAAGTAAGTAGTAGTCAATGAAAAAAGGTTTGAGAGAGAAGAGCGCTGAAGGGAACAAGTTGTTCCATACATAGTGTTGGGTTGTGAATATAATAGTAGAAGTCCACTTTATGTTTCCGATTTTAAAAAATAAGTGGCTGGTCTGTAGGTATTTCGCTCAATTTTTAAAGGCTTGTGTTGGAAAGGAAATTAATATGAATTCAAATGATCAAAATAGGCACTAAAAAGTGTTTCGTCACGTGGTGCAGCTGCTTTGAACCTTTGAGCAGACGCTCCTTTAGTTGGACGTTTATTTATAAAAAATAAACATCAATGTAATGCAAACGTACTTCATATTGCACGTAGTAAAAGAAAAACTCACCTTCAGTTTTAAATTAAAACGTTTAATTATCTGCAGCGCCCAAATCCACAAAATAAAGTTTTCAGTTAGGCCTTGTCCCACCAAAAAAAAAACGATTATGGGCGGGGGAGGGGGTGTAGTAGGACGTTTTAAATATGTCCAGCCTTCTTTTTAAAGTTATCTGGCAGTACTGAAAACACTTTCACGTGACCTCTTTCTTTTTTACAATCCCCTATTGTGAATACAAAATTCTAAATCGAATCGTGCAATTTCGTTCACTTTCTTTCCATTTTTCTAACAAGGTTTCATCTCTTTCTAGTTTTTAGGGGTAAATTGACCTTTCAACCGACATGAATAAGCAGTTTCAAACGAAGGTTATTTCAGAGCTTTCTTACCAATAGGAAGTGAATACGCCAAAGGCGCTTGCCCGAGAACAGAAATAGCGAATACAGCAAAGATGAAAAACATTTTGTTGGAAAACATCGTACAAATCATAAAATATCCCGTAATAAAAGGATAAAGTGATGTACGTTAGTTAGCACTTGGATTGAAGTGAGAACGCTTTTCTACTCTTAAAAGTTTAAACTCAGCCACGTTTCATCGAAATGGGGCAGAATTTTCAAATAAATTGAGTTTCGCGTAATGTTGTTTTAGGGTGTTGTTAGCTTTGAAATAAACGTGTCACGGCTCTCTACTCTCATATATGGAGCACAACACTACCTTTATCTGTTGAGTCCATTGATCTATCGAAAAGCAAAATTGGGACAAATTTTTCATATAATTTTTAGTATAGTCGTAATTTCAGATTGTTTTATTTGAAGTTCCATGGGTGTTTAAGAGGGAAGATGGCTTGGAGGAGGAAGGCTTTTACAGGTTTACATATAGCCACAGAAAGTGCACCCCTTTTGATCAGGGCGACTCCCTTGTGGGGGCGCTTAGGTCAGGGAAATTTGGAATCAGATACATAAGATAAAATAATCAAATACCAAAATAAAATGAAATACAAAAAATAAATTAAGTACAAAATGAATGAAACTGAAACTCAGTCAACAAATAATGCATAACAGAGGTGGAGGACGGTGGAAAGTTGCTGAGAGGTGGTTCTTCACCAGGCGCTTTTTCGCGCCTGCCACGTGCACAGGATTTCCGTAACGAAGTCTTGGGGCCAGTCTGTTGAGGTAAGACCCAGCACATCGATGAAGCATAGTTTCACTTGACCGAAAAAACTATTTTGCAGCTGAACATCAAACGTCAGATTTGTTTTTTACGTTGTCGCAAAGCGTTAGTTCCCGCAAATAATGAAACCAGATAAACTGAACATGGCACCAATTGCGGCCCATCTATTGTCTTTCTTTTTTGGTCTTTCTAATCTTTGTGTCCCATATCATAAAGCTATGGATGCCTGGTACCGAACCTCATCAATAAAACTTTTAGCATTGAACTTCGATATTGTCTGGGATTTGTACTAATAACTGACTCAATTAGGAACTGAATAAATAAAAATATGGCGGACCGCGGACGTCCTCTTCCGAACACGCGTGGTCGAAAATGGTTAACTTTTCGAGAGCCATGATAGAGAGATATGAAAATATTTGAGCCCTTTTTTCCACGACTCTACAATCTTGATAGAGCCAGGTGCTAACTAACAACGACACTCTATCCTTTTAATACGGTTTATTTTATAGTTAATATAGTCGATCAGTAATAGAAATTATTTGCAAGATGTTTCTTCTCTTTGACGTATTCACTATTGTCGTTTTCGATCTAGCTCAGCGGGAATGTTCAAACGAACTTAGTAATTAAGATTAAATAAATATTAACTTAGTTTAATAATGCAACGTGAAATTTTGTTCATTCTATTTATTTTTACATTTTCCTATATGTAATTTTTGCATTGCATATTTATTTTAAGGAAATTTCAAAGCCTCTTAAAGGAACAAGAGGATTGCACAATTATTTCAAGGCTTCTTAAAGGGATGGGAGAGCTTCAAACTTATTTCAAGGCTTCTTAAAGGGATGGGAGAGCTTCAAACTTATTTCAAGGCTTCTTAAAGGGATGGGAGAGCTTCAAACTTATTTCAAGGATTCTTAAAGGGATGGGAGAGCTTCAAACTTATTTCAAGGCTTCTTAAAGGGATGGGAGAGCTTCAAACTTATTTCAAGGCTTCTTAAAGGGATGGGAGAGCTTCAAACTTATTTCAAGGCTTCTTAAAGGGATGGGAGAGCTTCAAACTTATTTCAAGGCTTCTTAAAGGGATGGGAGAGCTTCAAACTTATTTCAAGGCTTCTTAAAGGGATGGGAGAGCTTCAAACTTATTTCAAGGCTTCTTAAAGGGATGGGAGAACTTCAAACTTATTTCAAATCTTCTTAAAGGGATGGGAGAGCTTCAAACTTATTCCAAGGCTTCTTAAAGGGATGGTAGAGCTTCAAACTTATTCCAAGGCTTCTTAAAGGGATGGGAGAGCTTCAAACTTATTTCAAGGATTCTTAAAGGGATGGGAGAGCTTCAAACTTATTCCAAGGCTTCTTAAAGGGATGGGAGAGCTTCAAACTTATTTCAAGGATTCTTAAAGGGATGGGAGAGCTTCAAACTTATTCCAAGGCTTCTTAAAGGGATGGGAGAGCTTCAAACTTATTCCAAGGCTTCTTAAAGGGATGGGAGAGCTTCAAACTTATTCCAAGACTTCTTAAAGGGATGGGAGAGCTTCAAACTTATTCCAAGGCTCTGGAAAGAGGTGGGATAACTTATTTCAAGGCTCTGAAAGAGGTGGGAGAACTTATTTCAAGGCTTCTTAAAGGGAAAGGAGAACCATTAACCTTATGGGCTCTTTATAAAGCGAATGAAGTTTTCTAGTCTGTGGCAAAAAGTATGCCAATGAATGCTGAGCATCAAAAGCTAGTTCAATCGTAAGTAATAATAATAATAATAATCTAGGCTTTGACTATGAAGGGATTTCCACACTAAGCCTGTGGCTTATTTACAGGTGGGTCCCTTTACAATTCATAGGAGGGTGGTGGCTAGCCCCTATGCCACAGCTAACCTACAGCGCCCTATATTCACTATTACCGTTAACCTCTGCAACTTTTTGATGGAAAGGAGAAACCGGGTTAGACCGCGGAGGAAAACTCCTTTTAACTTTTGAACTTGCAAACTCTACGCTGAAGGATTTGTTCCCAGATTTTCACCCCGTGCCACAGTCCGGGACCGAACCCGGGATTCTCTTGCTGCGAGGCGAAAGCGCTAACCGCTACGCCACCCCACAAGTCGTCAAGGATAATGAAAAGTGAACCGCTTCGAAAGTTAAGCGTGAGCTATACTTATAATCGAGAAACTAATTACGACATCATGTTCGACTGAAATAAATACAATACTAATGAAACTATACCCATTTGCCAAAACAATATGATTGCTATAGAATAAATTTCCGTTATCCAAGGGGATAGGCACTCTGTTCTTCTCGCGTAAACCTATTTCGGAGACTTTAACATCGTATTGATTTCGAACCACAACGTTCTCGTAGTTCACCTTGTATTATTTTCATCCAAGTGTTTGACCCCTTGGAAATAATTAAACTGTCACGATTCGTGTATCTTGCAAATGTTTACGTTTCTAAACGTGCTCGTAATTGAACTTTTGATTAAAGAAAGAGGCCATAACAAAACGTTGTATTTAGTATGTATCATAAGTTTATGTGTACCATAAGCTAGTCACACCACAGACCAGGAATAATTTCGGGTCTACTTCGTCTAACTTTATATTAATCTGATATACTCTTCAAACAAGCAATGGGAAAGGACCACCCGTAACACAGAGACTCCGCATATCCGGTGGGTCCCGGTTCTAGAACTAGCACAGTTTAGCTTTAGCTACGTGTCATACTTAAAAGAACTTGCCCTTCAAACCTTATGATCTCATTGTTTTTTCGTAACTGAACTTTTGATTAAAAAAAGAGGCCGAAACAAAACGTTGTATTTATTATGTATCACAAGTTTATGTGTATCATAAGTTAGTCACACCACAGACCAGGAATAATTTCGGGTCTACTTCGTCTAACTTTATATTAATCTGATATACTCTTCAAACAAGCAATGGGAAAGGACCACCCGCAACACAGAGACTCCGCATATCCGGTGGGTCCCGGTTCTAGAACTAGCACAGTTTAGCTTTAGCTACGTGTCATACTTAAAAGAACTTGCCCTTCAAACCTTATGGTCTCATTGTTTTTACGTAATTGAACTTTTGATTAAAAAAAGGCTTGTGTCCCATTCGACCGAATCCCAATCGACCGAACGCGTTTCCCATTCAACCGAAAACAGCCCAAATGTGCGGTTTGGG
Organism: Phalangium opilio; assembly: GCF_054372755.1. Classification (NCBI taxonomy): domain Eukaryota; kingdom Metazoa; phylum Arthropoda; class Arachnida; order Opiliones; family Phalangiidae; genus Phalangium; species Phalangium opilio. Next base: position 9,376,926 of record NW_028324151.1, read on the forward strand.
GAAAATATATATCAAAACTTAAAAAGCAAACGTTTTCACTTTTTGTAAGGCTTTTTTTCCCTACAGTTTTCGTTGTATATATATATATTGATGTTTGAAATGTAAAATTTAACTTTAAGAGTGATTGATAACTGAGAGGATTGCTAATAAAGGAGGCTTTCTTTACATTAATAATGGCTACTTGTTTCAATTGAATAAGAAAAAGGCTAAAACTAGTTACTATAATTGTAGAAATCCCTCCTGTAAGGTTCGAATAATAGAAGAAACCAAACCAAACCTAACCTAAACCTAAACCTAACCCTAACCTAACCAAACCTGACCAAACCAAACCAAACCTAACCTAACCAAACCTGACCAAACCAAACCAAAACCTAACCTGACCAAACCAAAACCTAACCTGACCAAACCAAACCTAACCTAACCTAACCTAAACCTAACCAAACCAAACCAAACCAAACCAAACCTAACCTAACCTAACCTAACCTAACCAAACCTTACCAAACCTAACCTATCCTAAACCTAACCTAACCTAACCAAACCTGACCAAACCAAACCAAACCAAACCAAACCTAACCTAACATAACAGTAATGTTTTGGAAAAGGCATATTATTTGAGAAGTCAATGAAGCTAAACATGAACATTTCGGAAAAGGCGTACCATAGTAAAATGATTTGTAAAATATTACTAACCTAACATAACAGTAAAGTTTTGAAAAAGGCATATTATTTGAGAAGTCAATGAAGATATAAAACATCAATATTTTGGAAAAGGCGTAACATTGTTAAATGATTTATAAAATATTACTAACCTAACTTAACCAAACCAAACATAACAGTAATGTTTTGGAAAAGGCATATTATTTGAGAAGTCAATGAAGCTAAACATAAATATTTTAGAAAAGGCGTAGAATAGTTAAATGATTTATAAAATATTAGCCTAACCTAACTTACAATTTCCTTCTCTGGGTTTGAACCCGAGCCTCTGAATTACAAGCCTGATATTCTACCATGCTGCTGCGGTGATTCGAAATCCTCACAGACATTTAATTAACTAATTCTTTCAAATAAATTCCCATTCAGCAGAAACCCGCCATTGGGCTGGAAATTTAAATATATTCTCCATAAAAAACCAAAAAGCGGTTTCGGTCGAATGGGATTCGGTTCAATGGGATAATACCAAAAAAAGAGGCCGAAACAAAACGTTGTATCAGGGGTAAATAACGAAAGGAGTTAGAGACGCTAGCTTCCGTAGTGTAGAATACAGTGGGACCTTGAAACGTCATAGAATTTGTAACTAACGTAGTGCCATCTTTGGAACTGTATTGTAAATAAGACCAGAACCTTAAAAGTTTTGCCTTAAAATCTCGCACCTTGCGTGCGAGATTTTAAGGCAAAACTTTTAAGGTTCTGGTCTTATTTACAATACAGTTCCAAAGATGGCACTACGTTAGTTACAAATTCTATGACGTTTCAAGGTATTCTGGGTAAAATAAAATGGCGGGTGTCGATGTTGTGAAGTCGTCTCATAAATCAACCCAATATAGTTATTATATTCAATCGCGAGTAAACAGCGATTTAAAGAAGAAAGGTAAGTCAACAATTTGCAATTTGAAGCCGGGGAAATCCTCAAAATGTGTTCAAACTTGTTTTGCCGTAAGTGCGCGGTTACAGAGTCGGCTTAGTGATTTTTCCGAGTCAGTACCAGTGGGAACTGTGGGATCAGGATCATCGACTGTATCTGTGACTAAAGAAATTAAAACAACTAAAACTGTATTGAAGGATGCAAAAACTACTTTAATTCCATTTCATTATCGAAAAAGGAATTTACCAACTTTAAGATTGCATGTTTCTAATTCAAGTGCACCTTAATGAATAAACTTTACTCTAAGCCTAATTGTCACTTAGTCGTAAGCAGACGAACACTAGCAGACGAAAGTAGCAGACGAAAACTAGCAGACAGGAGGAAATCGATATCCCAGCATGACTTTCGAAACTTTGCTTCCACGCTATTGGTTGGAAAATATCATACTTATTTTGAATTATAGACGGCGCGACCGAGGCGTTTTCTCTTTTCTGTGTCTACGTTTGAAAGTCCCACTGTATTCTACACTACGGAAGCTAGCGTCTCTAACTCCTTTCGTTATTTACCCCTGGTTGTATTTATTATGTATGATAAGTTTATGTGTATCATAAGTTAGTCACACCACAGACCAGGAATAATTTCGGGTCTATAGTCACACTTCGTCTAATTTCATATTCTGATATACTCTTCAAACAAGTAATGGGAAAGGACCATCCGCAACTCCCGGTGGGTCCCGGTTCTACAACTAGCGTGGTTTAGCTTTAGCATAACGTGTCATACTTAAAAGAACTTGCCTTTCAAACCTTATGATCTCATTGTTTTTACTTGCAAGGACAGAATCGAGTGAATTAATCTACGTACGAGTCGTGACGTTAGTCACTATATGCAGCTTTTATCGATATTGTTTTTTTTTTCAGTTTCAAATATGGCTAAGCAAATAGCAGGCGAGTGTGACACACCCGGAGCTTCAAATGAAAATCCCTTGATTATAGGCATTATGGAGGTAAGAAATCTGAAATTTCCTTCATAAATTAAGATTTATATTTTGATATTTATCGTAGGATTCCGACTTAGTTGAACCGTTTTCAAAATTAAATGACCTAATATCGCAAGTTATCTTCAGGCGGACGAATTTCACTTGGTAGGTAATTGTCCTACCAGGGATAGATTTATTTTTTAAGACGGAATGCACAACGTTTGGCCTTTACTGCAGTCCGACTCATAGCCGAGTATATAGCCCCTTCCTTCAACACGTAACCAAAAAATTAAATTATCTTATTGGCTCACTAAAACTACGTATTGGTGACGTTGCTGACAAGGAGGGCCAAAAATACGTAATTCCTGTTTACCTCTACTACGACCCCTCTTGAATTGTACCATAGCCCACTCGATCACGCGCGTCACGACGCAAGTTGCTCGAGCTATAGCGCGAGCAGCTCAGCGTCCGGGAGCGCGGATCGAGTGGGCTATGGTTGTAAAGTTAACCAAGGCTTAGTGAATGGTCAGGAGTTTTGTGAGCTTAGTGTTTGGTTAAAACCTGTTCGTGCTGTAATATTTATGAAGACTTTTACTCAATTCTAACTCACTTTTAATTTTCTTGGGTCTTCCCCGTTTTTTTTTCAGTTGCAAGCCCTATGTCTTGTGTAACTTCCATTTTAAACAATGTTCTTTCAAAAATTACAATCCGAGCCCATTCCAACTTGGCAGACGAAGGGGCAGACGACGTTTATTAGACCCGGATATACATACAACGCCATAACGAAAATAAGACCCGCCTCTTCTTTCATATCCCTCCGTCACGGGTAAGGGGGTCGTAGACTTGGACGCGCACCCGAATAACCCTGTTACCCATTCCGTCTTAAAAAAATAAATCTATCCCTGGTATATATCAGGCTTTTTCCGTTTGTAAAAACATTTTTAGCCACATCGTAGTGTTTTAGCCACATCGTAGTATACGATGAGGCTCTTAGTTTGACTCGAGCCGTCGTCGTCGTAGTAGTAGTAGTAGCAGAAGTGGATCATATTACAGCTCCCTAGAAGTACAGGACGATATAGCATCGCTGTGCATCAGCATTGTCTCCCAGCACTGAAGGGAAGAGGGTAAATGCGAAACGCAGCGGCGAATTTGTGAACTAAACCAAAGGAATGATTTTGGCGCGAAAGAAATTTTTAAAAAGTGGGGAAGCAAACGGAAGTAAGTAGTAGTCAATGAAAAAAGGTTTGAGAGAGAAGAGCGCTGAAGGGAACAAGTTGTTCCATACATAGTGTTGGGTTGTGAATATAATAGTAGAAGTCCACTTTATGTTTCCGATTTTAAAAAATAAGTGGCTGGTCTGTAGGTATTTCGCTCAATTTTTAAAGGCTTGTGTTGGAAAGGAAATTAATATGAATTCAAATGATCAAAATAGGCACTAAAAAGTGTTTCGTCACGTGGTGCAGCTGCTTTGAACCTTTGAGCAGACGCTCCTTTAGTTGGACGTTTATTTATAAAAAATAAACATCAATGTAATGCAAACGTACTTCATATTGCACGTAGTAAAAGAAAAACTCACCTTCAGTTTTAAATTAAAACGTTTAATTATCTGCAGCGCCCAAATCCACAAAATAAAGTTTTCAGTTAGGCCTTGTCCCACCAAAAAAAAAACGATTATGGGCGGGGGAGGGGGTGTAGTAGGACGTTTTAAATATGTCCAGCCTTCTTTTTAAAGTTATCTGGCAGTACTGAAAACACTTTCACGTGACCTCTTTCTTTTTTACAATCCCCTATTGTGAATACAAAATTCTAAATCGAATCGTGCAATTTCGTTCACTTTCTTTCCATTTTTCTAACAAGGTTTCATCTCTTTCTAGTTTTTAGGGGTAAATTGACCTTTCAACCGACATGAATAAGCAGTTTCAAACGAAGGTTATTTCAGAGCTTTCTTACCAATAGGAAGTGAATACGCCAAAGGCGCTTGCCCGAGAACAGAAATAGCGAATACAGCAAAGATGAAAAACATTTTGTTGGAAAACATCGTACAAATCATAAAATATCCCGTAATAAAAGGATAAAGTGATGTACGTTAGTTAGCACTTGGATTGAAGTGAGAACGCTTTTCTACTCTTAAAAGTTTAAACTCAGCCACGTTTCATCGAAATGGGGCAGAATTTTCAAATAAATTGAGTTTCGCGTAATGTTGTTTTAGGGTGTTGTTAGCTTTGAAATAAACGTGTCACGGCTCTCTACTCTCATATATGGAGCACAACACTACCTTTATCTGTTGAGTCCATTGATCTATCGAAAAGCAAAATTGGGACAAATTTTTCATATAATTTTTAGTATAGTCGTAATTTCAGATTGTTTTATTTGAAGTTCCATGGGTGTTTAAGAGGGAAGATGGCTTGGAGGAGGAAGGCTTTTACAGGTTTACATATAGCCACAGAAAGTGCACCCCTTTTGATCAGGGCGACTCCCTTGTGGGGGCGCTTAGGTCAGGGAAATTTGGAATCAGATACATAAGATAAAATAATCAAATACCAAAATAAAATGAAATACAAAAAATAAATTAAGTACAAAATGAATGAAACTGAAACTCAGTCAACAAATAATGCATAACAGAGGTGGAGGACGGTGGAAAGTTGCTGAGAGGTGGTTCTTCACCAGGCGCTTTTTCGCGCCTGCCACGTGCACAGGATTTCCGTAACGAAGTCTTGGGGCCAGTCTGTTGAGGTAAGACCCAGCACATCGATGAAGCATAGTTTCACTTGACCGAAAAAACTATTTTGCAGCTGAACATCAAACGTCAGATTTGTTTTTTACGTTGTCGCAAAGCGTTAGTTCCCGCAAATAATGAAACCAGATAAACTGAACATGGCACCAATTGCGGCCCATCTATTGTCTTTCTTTTTTGGTCTTTCTAATCTTTGTGTCCCATATCATAAAGCTATGGATGCCTGGTACCGAACCTCATCAATAAAACTTTTAGCATTGAACTTCGATATTGTCTGGGATTTGTACTAATAACTGACTCAATTAGGAACTGAATAAATAAAAATATGGCGGACCGCGGACGTCCTCTTCCGAACACGCGTGGTCGAAAATGGTTAACTTTTCGAGAGCCATGATAGAGAGATATGAAAATATTTGAGCCCTTTTTTCCACGACTCTACAATCTTGATAGAGCCAGGTGCTAACTAACAACGACACTCTATCCTTTTAATACGGTTTATTTTATAGTTAATATAGTCGATCAGTAATAGAAATTATTTGCAAGATGTTTCTTCTCTTTGACGTATTCACTATTGTCGTTTTCGATCTAGCTCAGCGGGAATGTTCAAACGAACTTAGTAATTAAGATTAAATAAATATTAACTTAGTTTAATAATGCAACGTGAAATTTTGTTCATTCTATTTATTTTTACATTTTCCTATATGTAATTTTTGCATTGCATATTTATTTTAAGGAAATTTCAAAGCCTCTTAAAGGAACAAGAGGATTGCACAATTATTTCAAGGCTTCTTAAAGGGATGGGAGAGCTTCAAACTTATTTCAAGGCTTCTTAAAGGGATGGGAGAGCTTCAAACTTATTTCAAGGCTTCTTAAAGGGATGGGAGAGCTTCAAACTTATTTCAAGGATTCTTAAAGGGATGGGAGAGCTTCAAACTTATTTCAAGGCTTCTTAAAGGGATGGGAGAGCTTCAAACTTATTTCAAGGCTTCTTAAAGGGATGGGAGAGCTTCAAACTTATTTCAAGGCTTCTTAAAGGGATGGGAGAGCTTCAAACTTATTTCAAGGCTTCTTAAAGGGATGGGAGAGCTTCAAACTTATTTCAAGGCTTCTTAAAGGGATGGGAGAGCTTCAAACTTATTTCAAGGCTTCTTAAAGGGATGGGAGAACTTCAAACTTATTTCAAATCTTCTTAAAGGGATGGGAGAGCTTCAAACTTATTCCAAGGCTTCTTAAAGGGATGGTAGAGCTTCAAACTTATTCCAAGGCTTCTTAAAGGGATGGGAGAGCTTCAAACTTATTTCAAGGATTCTTAAAGGGATGGGAGAGCTTCAAACTTATTCCAAGGCTTCTTAAAGGGATGGGAGAGCTTCAAACTTATTTCAAGGATTCTTAAAGGGATGGGAGAGCTTCAAACTTATTCCAAGGCTTCTTAAAGGGATGGGAGAGCTTCAAACTTATTCCAAGGCTTCTTAAAGGGATGGGAGAGCTTCAAACTTATTCCAAGACTTCTTAAAGGGATGGGAGAGCTTCAAACTTATTCCAAGGCTCTGGAAAGAGGTGGGATAACTTATTTCAAGGCTCTGAAAGAGGTGGGAGAACTTATTTCAAGGCTTCTTAAAGGGAAAGGAGAACCATTAACCTTATGGGCTCTTTATAAAGCGAATGAAGTTTTCTAGTCTGTGGCAAAAAGTATGCCAATGAATGCTGAGCATCAAAAGCTAGTTCAATCGTAAGTAATAATAATAATAATAATCTAGGCTTTGACTATGAAGGGATTTCCACACTAAGCCTGTGGCTTATTTACAGGTGGGTCCCTTTACAATTCATAGGAGGGTGGTGGCTAGCCCCTATGCCACAGCTAACCTACAGCGCCCTATATTCACTATTACCGTTAACCTCTGCAACTTTTTGATGGAAAGGAGAAACCGGGTTAGACCGCGGAGGAAAACTCCTTTTAACTTTTGAACTTGCAAACTCTACGCTGAAGGATTTGTTCCCAGATTTTCACCCCGTGCCACAGTCCGGGACCGAACCCGGGATTCTCTTGCTGCGAGGCGAAAGCGCTAACCGCTACGCCACCCCACAAGTCGTCAAGGATAATGAAAAGTGAACCGCTTCGAAAGTTAAGCGTGAGCTATACTTATAATCGAGAAACTAATTACGACATCATGTTCGACTGAAATAAATACAATACTAATGAAACTATACCCATTTGCCAAAACAATATGATTGCTATAGAATAAATTTCCGTTATCCAAGGGGATAGGCACTCTGTTCTTCTCGCGTAAACCTATTTCGGAGACTTTAACATCGTATTGATTTCGAACCACAACGTTCTCGTAGTTCACCTTGTATTATTTTCATCCAAGTGTTTGACCCCTTGGAAATAATTAAACTGTCACGATTCGTGTATCTTGCAAATGTTTACGTTTCTAAACGTGCTCGTAATTGAACTTTTGATTAAAGAAAGAGGCCATAACAAAACGTTGTATTTAGTATGTATCATAAGTTTATGTGTACCATAAGCTAGTCACACCACAGACCAGGAATAATTTCGGGTCTACTTCGTCTAACTTTATATTAATCTGATATACTCTTCAAACAAGCAATGGGAAAGGACCACCCGTAACACAGAGACTCCGCATATCCGGTGGGTCCCGGTTCTAGAACTAGCACAGTTTAGCTTTAGCTACGTGTCATACTTAAAAGAACTTGCCCTTCAAACCTTATGATCTCATTGTTTTTTCGTAACTGAACTTTTGATTAAAAAAAGAGGCCGAAACAAAACGTTGTATTTATTATGTATCACAAGTTTATGTGTATCATAAGTTAGTCACACCACAGACCAGGAATAATTTCGGGTCTACTTCGTCTAACTTTATATTAATCTGATATACTCTTCAAACAAGCAATGGGAAAGGACCACCCGCAACACAGAGACTCCGCATATCCGGTGGGTCCCGGTTCTAGAACTAGCACAGTTTAGCTTTAGCTACGTGTCATACTTAAAAGAACTTGCCCTTCAAACCTTATGGTCTCATTGTTTTTACGTAATTGAACTTTTGATTAAAAAAAGGCTTGTGTCCCATTCGACCGAATCCCAATCGACCGAACGCGTTTCCCATTCAACCGAAAACAGCCCAAATGTGCGGTTTGGGGAAAATATATATCAAAACTTAAAAAGCAAACGTTTTCACTTTTTGTAAGGCTTTTTTTCCCTACAGTTTTCGTTGTATATATATATATTGATGTTTGAAATGTAAAATTTAACTTTAAGAGTGATTGATAACTGAGAGGATTGCTAATAAAGGAGGCTTTCTTTACATTAATAATGGCTACTTGTTTCAATTGAATAAGAAAAAGGCTAAAACTAGTTACTATAATTGTAGAAATCCCTCCTGTAAGGTTCGAATAATAGAAGAAACCAAACCAAACCTAACCTAAACCTAAACCTAACCCTAACCTAACCAAACCTGACCAAACCAAACCAAACCTAACCTAACCAAACCTGACCAAACCAAACCAAAACCTAACCTGACCAAACCAAAACCTAACCTGACCAAACCAAACCTAACCTAACCTAACCTAAACCTAACCAAACCAAACCAAACCAAACCTAACCTAACCTAACCTAACCTAACCAAACCTTACCAAACCTAACCTATCCTAAACCTAACCTAACCTAACCAAACCTGACCAAACCAAACCAAACCAAACCAAACCTAACCTAACATAACAGTAATGTTTTGGAAAAGGCATATTATTTGAGAAGTCAATGAAGCTAAACATGAACATTTCGGAAAAGGCGTACCATAGTAAAATGATTTGTAAAATATTACTAACCTAACATAACAGTAAAGTTTTGAAAAAGGCATATTATTTGAGAAGTCAATGAAGATATAAAACATCAATATTTTGGAAAAGGCGTAACATTGTTAAATGATTTATAAAATATTACTAACCTAACTTAACCAAACCAAACATAACAGTAATGTTTTGGAAAAGGCATATTATTTGAGAAGTCAATGAAGCTAAACATAAATATTTTAGAAAAGGCGTAGAATAGTTAAATGATTTATAAAATATTAGCCTAACCTAACTTACAATTTCCTTCTCTGGGTTTGAACCCGAGCCTCTGAATTACAAGCCTGATATTCTACCATGCTGCTGCGGTGATTCGAAATCCTCACAGACATTTAATTAACTAATTCTTTCAAATAAATTCCCATTCAGCAGAAACCCGCCATTGGGCTGGAAATTTAAATATATTCTCCATAAAAAACCAAAAAGCGGTTTCGGTCGAATGGGATTCGGTTCAATGGGATAATACCAAAAAAAGAGGCCGAAACAAAACGTTGTATCAGGGGTAAATAACGAAAGGAGTTAGAGACGCTAGCTTCCGTAGTGTAGAATACAGTGGGACCTTGAAACGTCATAGAATTTGTAACTAACGTAGTGCCATCTTTGGAACTGTATTGTAAATAAGACCAGAACCTTAAAAGTTTTGCCTTAAAATCTCGCACCTTGCGTGCGAGATTTTAAGGCAAAACTTTTAAGGTTCTGGTCTTATTTACAATACAGTTCCAAAGATGGCACTACGTTAGTTACAAATTCTATGACGTTTCAAGGTATTCTGGGTAAAATAAAATGGCGGGTGTCGATGTTGTGAAGTCGTCTCATAAATCAACCCAATATAGTTATTATATTCAATCGCGAGTAAACAGCGATTTAAAGAAGAAAGGTAAGTCAACAATTTGCAATTTGAAGCCGGGGAAATCCTCAAAATGTGTTCAAACTTGTTTTGCCGTAAGTGCGCGGTTACAGAGTCGGCTTAGTGATTTTTCCGAGTCAGTACCAGTGGGAACTGTGGGATCAGGATCATCGACTGTATCTGTGACTAAAGAAATTAAAACAACTAAAACTGTATTGAAGGATGCAAAAACTACTTTAATTCCATTTCATTATCGAAAAAGGAATTTACCAACTTTAAGATTGCATGTTTCTAATTCAAGTGCACCTTAATGAATAAACTTTACTCTAAGCCTAATTGTCACTTAGTCGTAAGCAGACGAACACTAGCAGACGAAAGTAGCAGACGAAAACTAGCAGACAGGAGGAAATCGATATCCCAGCATGACTTTCGAAACTTTGCTTCCACGCTATTGGTTGGAAAATATCATACTTATTTTGAATTATAGACGGCGCGACCGAGGCGTTTTCTCTTTTCTGTGTCTACGTTTGAAAGTCCCACTGTATTCTACACTACGGAAGCTAGCGTCTCTAACTCCTTTCGTTATTTACCCCTGGTTGTATTTATTATGTATGATAAGTTTATGTGTATCATAAGTTAGTCACACCACAGACCAGGAATAATTTCGGGTCTATAGTCACACTTCGTCTAATTTCATATTCTGATATACTCTTCAAACAAGTAATGGGAAAGGACCATCCGCAACTCCCGGTGGGTCCCGGTTCTACAACTAGCGTGGTTTAGCTTTAGCATAACGTGTCATACTTAAAAGAACTTGCCTTTCAAACCTTATGATCTCATTGTTTTTACTTGCAAGGACAGAATCGAGTGAATTAATCTACGTACGAGTCGTGACGTTAGTCACTATATGCAGCTTTTATCGATATTGTTTTTTTTTTCAGTTTCAAATATGGCTAAGCAAATAGCAGGCGAGTGTGACACACCCGGAGCTTCAAATGAAAATCCCTTGATTATAGGCATTATGGAGGTAAGAAATCTGAAATTTCCTTCATAAATTAAGATTTATATTTTGATATTTATCGTAGGATTCCGACTTAGTTGAACCGTTTTCAAAATTAAATGACCTAATATCGCAAGTTATCTTCAGGCGGACGAATTTCACTTGGTAGGTAATTGTCCTACCAGGGATAGATTTATTTTTTAAGACGGAATGCACAACGTTTGGCCTTTACTGCAGTCCGACTCATAGCCGAGTATATAGCCCCTTCCTTCAACACGTAACCAAAAAATTAAATTATCTTATTGGCTCACTAAAACTACGTATTGGTGACGTTGCTGACAAGGAGGGCCAAAAATACGTAATTCCTGTTTACCTCTACTACGACCCCTCTTGAATTGTACCATAGCCCACTCGATCACGCGCGTCACGACGCAAGTTGCTCGAGCTATAGCGCGAGCAGCTCAGCGTCCGGGAGCGCGGATCGAGTGGGCTATGGTTGTAAAGTTAACCAAGGCTTAGTGAATGGTCAGGAGTTTTGTGAGCTTAGTGTTTGGTTAAAACCTGTTCGTGCTGTAATATTTATGAAGACTTTTACTCAATTCTAACTCACTTTTAATTTTCTTGGGTCTTCCCCGTTTTTTTTTCAGTTGCAAGCCCTATGTCTTGTGTAACTTCCATTTTAAACAATGTTCTTTCAAAAATTACAATCCGAGCCCATTCCAACTTGGCAGACGAAGGGGCAGACGACGTTTATTAGACCCGGATATACATACAACGCCATAACGAAAATAAGACCCGCCTCTTCTTTCATATCCCTCCGTCACGGGTAAGGGGGTCGTAGACTTGGACGCGCACCCGAATAACCCTGTTACCCATTCCGTCTTAAAAAAATAAATCTATCCCTGGTATATATCAGGCTTTTTCCGTTTGTAAAAACATTTTTAGCCACATCGTAGTGTTTTAGCCACATCGTAGTATACGATGAGGCTCTTAGTTTGACTCGAGCCGTCGTCGTCGTAGTAGTAGTAGTAGCAGAAGTGGATCATATTACAGCTCCCTAGAAGTACAGGACGATATAGCATCGCTGTGCATCAGCATTGTCTCCCAGCACTGAAGGGAAGAGGGTAAATGCGAAACGCAGCGGCGAATTTGTGAACTAAACCAAAGGAATGATTTTGGCGCGAAAGAAATTTTTAAAAAGTGGGGAAGCAAACGGAAGTAAGTAGTAGTCAATGAAAAAAGGTTTGAGAGAGAAGAGCGCTGAAGGGAACAAGTTGTTCCATACATAGTGTTGGGTTGTGAATATAATAGTAGAAGTCCACTTTATGTTTCCGATTTTAAAAAATAAGTGGCTGGTCTGTAGGTATTTCGCTCAATTTTTAAAGGCTTGTGTTGGAAAGGAAATTAATATGAATTCAAATGATCAAAATAGGCACTAAAAAGTGTTTCGTCACGTGGTGCAGCTGCTTTGAACCTTTGAGCAGACGCTCCTTTAGTTGGACGTTTATTTATAAAAAATAAACATCAATGTAATGCAAACGTACTTCATATTGCACGTAGTAAAAGAAAAACTCACCTTCAGTTTTAAATTAAAACGTTTAATTATCTGCAGCGCCCAAATCCACAAAATAAAGTTTTCAGTTAGGCCTTGTCCCACCAAAAAAAAAACGATTATGGGCGGGGGAGGGGGTGTAGTAGGACGTTTTAAATATGTCCAGCCTTCTTTTTAAAGTTATCTGGCAGTACTGAAAACACTTTCACGTGACCTCTTTCTTTTTTACAATCCCCTATTGTGAATACAAAATTCTAAATCGAATCGTGCAATTTCGTTCACTTTCTTTCCATTTTTCTAACAAGGTTTCATCTCTTTCTAGTTTTTAGGGGTAAATTGACCTTTCAACCGACATGAATAAGCAGTTTCAAACGAAGGTTATTTCAGAGCTTTCTTACCAATAGGAAGTGAATACGCCAAAGGCGCTTGCCCGAGAACAGAAATAGCGAATACAGCAAAGATGAAAAACATTTTGTTGGAAAACATCGTACAAATCATAAAATATCCCGTAATAAAAGGATAAAGTGATGTACGTTAGTTAGCACTTGGATTGAAGTGAGAACGCTTTTCTACTCTTAAAAGTTTAAACTCAGCCACGTTTCATCGAAATGGGGCAGAATTTTCAAATAAATTGAGTTTCGCGTAATGTTGTTTTAGGGTGTTGTTAGCTTTGAAATAAACGTGTCACGGCTCTCTACTCTCATATATGGAGCACAACACTACCTTTATCTGTTGAGTCCATTGATCTATCGAAAAGCAAAATTGGGACAAATTTTTCATCTAATTTTTAGTATAGTCGTAATTTCAGATTGTTTTATTTGAAGTTCCATGGGTGTTTAAGAGGGAAGATGGCTTGGAGGAGGAAGGCTTTTACAGGTTTACATATAGCCACAGAAAGTGCACCCCTTTTGATCAGGGCGACTCCCTTGTGGGGGCGCTTAGGTCAGGGAAATTTGGAATCAGATACATAAGATAAAATAATCAAATACCAAAATAAAATGAAATACAAAAAATAAATTAAGTACAAAATGAATGAAACTGAAACTCAGTCAACAAATAATGCATAACAGAGGTGGAGGACGGTGGAAAGTTGCTGAGAGGTGGTTCTTCACCAGGCGCTTTTTCGCGCCTGCCACGTGCACAGGATTTCCGTAACGAAGTCTTGGGGCCAGTCTGTTGAGGTAAGACCCAGCACATCGATGAAGCATAGTTTCACTTGACCGAAAAAACTATTTTGCAGCTGAACATCAAACGTCAGATTTGTTTTTTACGTTGTCGCAAAGCGTTAGTTCCCGCAAATAATGAAACCAGATAAACTGAACATGGCACCAATTGCGGCCCATCTATTGTCTTTCTTTTTTGGTCTTTCTAATCTTTGTGTCCCATATCATAAAGCTATGGATGCCTGGTACCGAACCTCATCAATAAAACTTTTAGCATTGAACTTCGATATTGTCTGGGATTTGTACTAATAACTGACTCAATTAGGAACTGAATAAATAAAAATATGGCGGACCGCGGACGTCCTCTTCCGAACACGCGTGGTCGAAAATGGTTAACTTTTCGAGAGCCATGATAGAGAGATATGAAAATATTTGAGCCCTTTTTTCCACGACTCTACAATCTTGATAGAGCCAGGTGCTAACTAACAACGACACTCTATCCTTTTAATACGGTTTATTTTATAGTTAATATAGTCGATCAGTAATAGAAATTATTTGCAAGATGTTTCTTCTCTTTGACGTATTCACTATTGTCGTTTTCGATCTAGCTCAGCGGGAATGTTCAAACGAACTTAGTAATTAAGATTAAATAAATATTAACTTAGTTTAATAATGCAACGTGAAATTTTGTTCATTCTATTTATTTTTACATTTTCCTATATGTAATTTTTGCATTGCATATTTATTTTAAGGAAATTTCAAAGCCTCTTAAAGGAACAAGAGGATTGCACAATTATTTCAAGGCTTCTTAAAGGGATGGGAGAGCTTCAAACTTATTTCAAGGCTTCTTAAAGGGATGGGAGAGCTTCAAACTTATTTCAAGGCTTCTTAAAGGGATGGGAGAGCTTCAAACTTATTTCAAGGATTCTTAAAGGGATGGGAGAGCTTCAAACTTATTTCAAGGCTTCTTAAAGGGATGGGAGAGCTTCAAACTTATTTCAAGGCTTCTTAAAGGGATGGGAGAGCTTCAAACTTATTTCAAGGCTTCTTAAAGGGATGGGAGAGCTTCAAACTTATTTCAAGGCTTCTTAAAGGGATGGGAGAGCTTCAAACTTATTTCAAGGCTTCTTAAAGGGATGGGAGAGCTTCAAACTTATTTCAAGGCTTCTTAAAGGGATGGGAGAACTTCAAACTTATTTCAAATCTTCTTAAAGGGATGGGAGAGCTTCAAACTTATTCCAAGGCTTCTTAAAGGGATGGTAGAGCTTCAAACTTATTCCAAGGCTTCTTAAAGGGATGGGAGAGCTTCAAACTTATTTCAAGGATTCTTAAAGGGATGGGAGAGCTTCAAACTTATTCCAAGGCTTCTTAAAGGGATGGGAGAGCTTCAAACTTATTTCAAGGATTCTTAAAGGGATGGGAGAGCTTCAAACTTATTCCAAGGCTTCTTAAAGGGATGGGAGAGCTTCAAACTTATTCCAAGGCTTCTTAAAGGGATGGGAGAGCTTCAAACTTATTCCAAGACTTCTTAAAGGGATGGGAGAGCTTCAAACTTATTCCAAGGCTCTGGAAAGAGGTGGGATAACTTATTTCAAGGCTCTGAAAGAGGTGGGAGAACTTATTTCAAGGCTTCTTAAAGGGAAAGGAGAACCATTAACCTTATGGGCTCTTTATAAAGCGAATGAAGTTTTCTAGTCTGTGGCAAAAAGTATGCCAATGAATGCTGAGCATCAAAAGCTAGTTCAATCGTAAGTAATAATAATAATAATAATCTAGGCTTTGACTATGAAGGGATTTCCACACTAAGCCTGTGGCTTATTTACAGGTGGGTCCCTTTACAATTCATAGGAGGGTGGTGGCTAGCCCCTATGCCACAGCTAACCTACAGCGCCCTATATTCACTATTACCGTTAACCTCTGCAACTTTTTGATGGAAAGGAGAAACCGGGTTAGACCGCGGAGGAAAACTCCTTTTAACTTTTGAACTTGCAAACTCTACGCTGAAGGATTTGTTCCCAGATTTTCACCCCGTGCCACAGTCCGGGACCGAACCCGGGATTCTCTTGCTGCGAGGCGAAAGCGCTAACCGCTACGCCACCCCACAAGTCGTCAAGGATAATGAAAAGTGAACCGCTTCGAAAGTTAAGCGTGAGCTATACTTATAATCGAGAAACTAATTACGACATCATGTTCGACTGAAATAAATACAATACTAATGAAACTATACCCATTTGCCAAAACAATATGATTGCTATAGAATAAATTTCCGTTATCCAAGGGGATAGGCACTCTGTTCTTCTCGCGTAAACCTATTTCGGAGACTTTAACATCGTATTGATTTCGAACCACAACGTTCTCGTAGTTCACCTTGTATTATTTTCATCCAAGTGTTTGACCCCTTGGAAATAATTAAACTGTCACGATTCGTGTATCTTGCAAATGTTTACGTTTCTAAACGTGCTCGTAATTGAACTTTTGATTAAAGAAAGAGGCCATAACAAAACGTTGTATTTAGTATGTATCATAAGTTTATGTGTACCATAAGCTAGTCACACCACAGACCAGGAATAATTTCGGGTCTACTTCGTCTAACTTTATATTAATCTGATATACTCTTCAAACAAGCAATGGGAAAGGACCACCCGTAACACAGAGACTCCGCATATCCGGTGGGTCCCGGTTCTAGAACTAGCACAGTTTAGCTTTAGCTACGTGTCATACTTAAAAGAACTTGCCCTTCAAACCTTATGATCTCATTGTTTTTTCGTAACTGAACTTTTGATTAAAAAAAGAGGCCGAAACAAAACGTTGTATTTATTATGTATCACAAGTTTATGTGTATCATAAGTTAGTCACACCACAGACCAGGAATAATTTCGGGTCTACTTCGTCTAACTTTATATTAATCTGATATACTCTTCAAACAAGCAATGGGAAAGGACCACCCGCAACACAGAGACTCCGCATATCCGGTGGGTCCCGGTTCTAGAACTAGCACAGTTTAGCTTTAGCTACGTGTCATACTTAAAAGAACTTGCCCTTCAAACCTTATGGTCTCATTGTTTTTACGTAATTGAACTTTTGATTAAAAAAAGGCTTGTGTCCCATTCGACCGAATCCCAATCGACCGAACGCGTTTCCCATTCAACCGAAAACAGCCCAAATGTGCGGTTTGGGGAAAATATATATCAAAACTTAAAAAGCAAACGTTTTCACTTTTTGTAAGGCTTTTTTTCCCTACAGTTTTCGTTGTATATATATATATTGATGTTTGAAATGTAAAATTTAACTTTAAGAGTGATTGATAACTGAGAGGATTGCTAATAAAGGAGGCTTTCTTTACATTAATAATGGCTACTTGTTTCAATTGAATAAGAAAAAGGCTAAAACTAGTTACTATAATTGTAGAAATCCCTCCTGTAAGGTTCGAATAATAGAAGAAACCAAACCAAACCTAACCTAAACCTAACCCTAACCTAACCAAACCTGACCAAACCAAACCAAACCTAACCTAACCAAACCTGACCAAACCAAACCAAAACCTAACCTGACCAAACCAAAACCTAACCTGACCAAACCAAACCTAACCTAACCTAACCTAAACCTAACCAAACCAAACCAAACCAAACCAAACCTAACCTAACCTAACCTAACCTAACCAAACCTTACCAAACCTAACCTATCCTAAACCTAACCTAACCTAACCAAACCTGACCAAACCAAACCAAACCAAACCAAACCTAACCTAACATAACAGTAATGTTTTGGAAAAGGCATATTATTTGAGAAGTCAATGAAGCTAAACATGAACATTTCGGAAAAGGCGTACCATAGTAAAATGATTTGTAAAATATTACTAACCTAACATAACAGTAAAGTTTTGAAAAAGGCATATTATTTGAGAAGTCAATGAAGATATAAAACATCAATATTTTGGAAAAGGCGTAACATTGTTAAATGATTTATAAAATATTACTAACCTAACTTAACCAAACCAAACATAACAGTAATGTTTTGGAAAAGGCATATTATTTGAGAAGTCAATGAAGCTAAACATAAATATTTTAGAAAAGGCGTAGAATAGTTAAATGATTTATAAAATATTAGCCTAACCTAACTTACAATTTCCTTCTCTGGGTTTGAACCCGAGCCTCTGAATTACAAGCCTGATATTCTACCATGCTGCTGCGGTGATTCGAAATCCTCACAGACATTTAATTAACTAATTCTTTCAAATAAATTCCCATTCAGCAGAAACCCGCCATTGGGCTGGAAATTTAAATATATTCTCCATAAAAAACCAAAAAGCGGTTTCGGTCGAATGGGATTCGGTTCAATGGGATAATACCAAAAAAAGAGGCCGAAACAAAACGTTGTATCAGGGGTAAATAACGAAAGGAGTTAGAGACGCTAGCTTCCGTAGTGTAGAATACAGTGGGACCTTGAAACGTCATAGAATTTGTAACTAACGTAGTGCCATCTTTGGAACTGTATTGTAAATAAGACCAGAACCTTAAAAGTTTTGCCTTAAAATCTCGCACCGCAAGGTATTCTGGGTAAAATAAAATGGCGGGTGTCGATGTTGTGAAGTCGTCTCATAAATCAACCCAATATAGTTATTATATTCAATCGCGAGTAAACAGCGATTTAAAGAAGAAAGGTAAGTCAACAATTTGCAATTTGAAGCCGGGGAAATCCTCAAAATGTGTTCAAACTTGTTTTGCCGTAAGTGCGCGGTTACAGAGTCGGCTTAGTGATTTTTCCGAGTCAGTACCAGTGGGAACTGTGGGATCAGGATCATCGACTGTATCTGTGACTAAAGAAATTAAAACAACTAAAACTGTATTGAAGGATGCAAAAACTACTTTAATTCCATTTCATTATCGAAAAAGGAATTTACCAACTTTAAGATTGCATGTTTCTAATTCAAGTGCACCTTAATGAATAAACTTTACTCTAAGCCTAATTGTCACTTAGTCGTAAGCAGACGAACACTAGCAGACGAAAGTAGCAGACGAAAACTAGCAGACAGGAGGAAATCGATATCCCAGCATGACTTTCGAAACTTTGCTTCCACGCTATTGGTTGGAAAATATCATACTTATTTTGAATTATAGACGGCGCGACCGAGGCGTTTTCTCTTTTCTGTGTCTACGTTTGAAAGTCCCACTGTATTCTACACTACGGAAGCTAGCGTCTCTAACTCCTTTCGTTATTTACCCCTGGTTGTATTTATTATGTATGATAAGTTTATGTGTATCATAAGTTAGTCACACCACAGACCAGGAATAATTTCGGGTCTATAGTCACACTTCGTCTAATTTCATATTCTGATATACTCTTCAAACAAGTAATGGGAAAGGACCATCCGCAACTCCCGGTGGGTCCCGGTTCTACAACTAGCGTGGTTTAGCTTTAGCATAACGTGTCATACTTAAAAGAACTTGCCTTTCAAACCTTATGATCTCATTGTTTTTACTTGCAAGGACAGAATCGAGTGAATTAATCTACGTACGAGTCGTGACGTTAGTCACTATATGCAGCTTTTATCGATATTGTTTTTTTTTTCAGTTTCAAATATGGCTAAGCAAATAGCAGGCGAGTGTGACACACCCGGAGCTTCAAATGAAAATCCCTTGATTATAGGCATTATGGAGGTAAGAAATCTGAAATTTCCTTCATAAATTAAGATTTATATTTTGATATTTATCGTAGGATTCCGACTTAGTTGAACCGTTTTCAAAATTAAATGACCTAATATCGCAAGTTATCTTCAGGCGGACGAATTTCACTTGGTAGGTAATTGTCCTACCAGGGATAGATTTATTTTTTAAGACGGAATGCACAACGTTTGGCCTTTACTGCAGTCCGACTCATAGCCGAGTATATAGCCCCTTCCTTCAACACGTAACCAAAAAATTAAATTATCTTATTGGCTCACTAAAACTACGTATTGGTGACGTTGCTGACAAGGAGGGCCAAAAATACGTAATTCCTGTTTACCTCTACTACGACCCCTCTTGAATTGTACCATAGCCCACTCGATCACGCGCGTCACGACGCAAGTTGCTCGAGCTATAGCGCGAGCAGCTCAGCGTCCGGGAGCGCGGATCGAGTGGGCTATGGTTGTAAAGTTAACCAAGGCTTAGTGAATGGTCAGGAGTTTTGTGAGCTTAGTGTTTGGTTAAAACCTGTTCGTGCTGTAATATTTATGAAGACTTTTACTCAATTCTAACTCACTTTTAATTTTCTTGGGTCTTCCCCGTTTTTTTTTCAGTTGCAAGCCCTATGTCTTGTGTAACTTCCATTTTAAACAATGTTCTTTCAAAAATTACAATCCGAGCCCATTCCAACTTGGCAGACGAAGGGGCAGACGACGTTTATTAGACCCGGATATACATACAACGCCATAACGAAAATAAGACCCGCCTCTTCTTTCATATCCCTCCGTCACGGGTAAGGGGGTCGTAGACTTGGACGCGCACCCGAATAACCCTGTTACCCATTCCGTCTTAAAAAAATAAATCTATCCCTGGTATATATCAGGCTTTTTCCGTTTGTAAAAACATTTTTAGCCACATCGTAGTGTTTTAGCCACATCGTAGTATACGATGAGGCTCTTAGTTTGACTCGAGCCGTCGTCGTCGTAGTAGTAGTAGTAGCAGAAGTGGATCATATTACAGCTCCCTAGAAGTACAGGACGATATAGCATCGCTGTGCATCAGCATTGTCTCCCAGCACTGAAGGGAAGAGGGTAAATGCGAAACGCAGCGGCGAATTTGTGAACTAAACCAAAGGAATGATTTTGGCGCGAAAGAAATTTTTAAAAAGTGGGGAAGCAAACGGAAGTAAGTAGTAGTCAATGAAAAAAGGTTTGAGAGAGAAGAGCGCTGAAGGGAACAAGTTGTTCCATACATAGTGTTGGGTTGTGAATATAATAGTAGAAGTCCACTTTATGTTTCCGATTTTAAAAAATAAGTGGCTGGTCTGTAGGTATTTCGCTCAATTTTTAAAGGCTTGTGTTGGAAAGGAAATTAATATGAATTCAAATGATCAAAATAGCCTTCATCATGCTAGAACATTTTTCATGCATTCCTAATACAGAACAGAGTTTCGACCGATTTAAAGGTTTTAGCGGGAATAGTTGGACAGATTTATTACTAATTATGGGTTAGAAATTTGTTTTCCTTTCTTAAGTCTGACAAATTTTTTCAATGCTTTAACGTTTTCCGTTTGCGAAAGATGCTGGTCAATATTTTTCAGTTTTACAAAACGTTTTAGTCGCTTACGGTTAAGTGCTTTTAAAATCACATAAATCGTGTTCAATGTGTCTTTCATTCGGGCATTGTAATTAAATACATTGATCCTAGGCCTTTTTCCTGATTAGCAAAAGGAAAATGAGCCATTCTAAATCAAAATTATAACGCGATAACAAGTTTCACACTAATCACGACACTGACAGCCATTCCCATCAACCGGAACTTCCGTAGGCTAACGTAACTCCAGATCCGGGTTAATGGGCAAACTAAACTTGTGAAACTGAGCTATAGATGGCGGGCTTGGATGTCCTGGAAGAAAACGCTGTATATAAAAGCATAACCTACGTCCAGTACTTATAGGGAGCTGTAATATGATCCACTTATGGTAGTAGTAGTAGTAGTGGCCGGGGTAGTCGCTTCGTTATCGTTAGATTTTAGCTTAAAAGGATTCCGATAGTACCTCAACCCACCCATAGGGGGTAACTGAGCTTGGTTAGAGATTTTATTTTAATTAAAATATTTTTTGGTCGCAGACGGGATTCGAACCCGGGTCGCTCACGCAGCAGTAAGACACTTTAACACTATACCACGAGGGTATCAAATCTTAATAAAATAGGGGTAGGTAAAACTTAGTATCAGGACATACATGAGGGTTGTTCCCTTGCTGACTGCGAACTCTTATGATCCCCCAAGCCTACAGCGCAGACGCTAAAAGGCGAGATGGAATGCAAAATTTTACCCCCGTGTCTTTCCCTCTCAGTTACATCAAAGTGGTCTATTGCTTACCTTGTCTGCAAATGCTTCAAGCCCGTGGTAATTATGGCAAGGCTTACCAGTTTCAAATATCCACCAATAATTCTGATGGCGCTAAAGTACAATTCCGACCTGTTTGTCGGTTTTATATGACACCAATTCGGTAGCACAAAATACCTTTAAAACGCAATAATAGGCAAACTGAATGAATACAACCCAACCTAACTTAACTAAACCTAACCTAACTTAAACAAACCTAATCGAACCTAGCCAAACCCAACCCAACCTAACCTAACCAAACAAAACCCAACCCAACTAAACCCAATCTTACCCAACCCAACCAAACCAAACCAAACCCAATCCAATTCAACCCATCCTAACCTAACCTAACCAAACCAAACAAACCTAAACTAACCAAACCTAACCAAATCTAAATCTCAACTTCCGGGCTTGGGCGAAAGGGGAATAAAAACTTTTGGGCGAAAGGAGAATAAAAGATTTTGGGCGAAATATTCCTTTTGGGAATCATGGGATTGGGGAAAATGGGAACATACCAATTCGATAGCCCAAAACACCTTTCATAGCTTTAAAAGTATTATTCTGGCCTTTGTTGGAGTTTAAATGATACCAGAAGCGAGATGAGACTAGAAGTGAAGGGCTCTAGCATTGATAGTACATCCTGGCACTAGTGAACAAATTTGAGGATTTTATGCCGATTCCCACGCGCTAAAACTAGAGAGAGAAAAATTGGTCGAGTTCCAAAAACATTTCACACCCCCTTCCCCTCAACCTAAAGCGCCCGAACACGACGCGGCTCCTTGAATCTAGTTCGGCCGTCTACCACCGCGAGCGTCTCACCGTTTTGGAGGGAAAATTCAGAAACCGCTACTAGAGGGCCAACCGCTCTTGCGTTATCAAGTCTTTTCACTAATGCCGAGTGAAGAATTTGGTTAGCTCAATACTTCTAGTCTCATACCACTTCTGATGATACTCATTTCGGTAGTACAAAATACCTTGTACTCCTCAAAAATACCTTCTTTAAGGGGGTATTTTAGAGTTCCTGTACACAAAGGTATTTAGTAGTACCATTAAAGATACTGCTGGGGATAGAAAAATACCTTAAAATGTACTTGACAGTACGGTTTTTTTTACAGTGTTTAGTATCACCAGGGGTAAATAACGAAAGGAGTTAGAGACGCTAGCTTCCGTAGTGTAGAATACAGTGGGACTTTCAAACGTAGACACAGAAAAGAGAAAACGCCTCGGTCGCGCCGTCTATAATTCAAAATAAGTATGATATTTTCCAACCAATAGCGTGGAAGCAAAGTTTCGAAAGTCATGCTGGGATATCGATTTCCTCCTGTCTGCTAGTTTTCGTCTGCTACTTTCGTCTGCTAGTGTTCGTCTGCTTACGACTAAGTGACAATTAGGCTTAGAGTAAAGTTTATTCATTAAGGTGCACTTGAATTAGAAACATGCAATCTTAAAGTTGGTAAATTCCTTTTTCGATAATGAAATGGAATTAAAGTAGTTTTTGCATCCTTCAATACAGTTTTAGTTGTTTTAATTTCTTTAGTCACAGATACAGTCGATGATCCTGATCCCACAGTTCCCACTGGTACTGACTCGGAAAAATCACTAAGCCGACTCTGTAACCGCGCACTTACGGCAAAACAAGTTTGAACACATTTTGAGGATTTCCCCGGCTTCAAATTGCAAATTGTTGACTTACCTTTCTTCTTCAAATCGCTGTTTACTCGCGATTGAATATAATAACTATATTGGGTTGATTTATGAGACGACTTCACAACATCGACACCCGCCATTTTATTTTACCCAGAATACCTTGCGGTGCGAGGTTTTAAGGCAAAACTTTTAAGGTTCTGGTCTTATTTACAATACAGTTCCAAAGATGGCACTACGTTAGTTACAAATTCTATGACGTTTCAAGGTCCCACTGTATTTTACACTACGGAAGCTAGCGTCTCTAACTCCTTTCGTTATTTACCCCTGGTATCACTAAAAGTTGTAACAATGTATCATTTTGTTGTTGTTTCAACTAAAATTTTCACTGGAGAAGGTAAGGTGTAAGTCCTGAATTTGGTATCAAAAGTCGCTTCGCAAAGAGAAGTTAACAATGCTATTACTTCCGCGTCTTTCTTTATTACCTATAAGAGTTGGAAGCTGGTTCACGTTTCTAGCCCCGCTTGTTTTTCGTGTGCACGATAGCTCCAAAAACTGTATATGTGTATTAACCACACGGAGTAAAAAACATAAATCCATTACAGTTATCAGTTCAAGCCCGTTCCAATGGACTTAATGGGACCCAAAAACCCTGAGTTTATATACCAGTAAGTTCGTTTTATTACTATATCCAAGAGCCCATGTATTACCTAATTTTCCCAAGTCGTTCACAGTTTTTCGCGAGTATTGAATTCATAATACTAAAATTAAATTAAAGAAACTTAATTTGGTCATTGTAAAATTTAATATTTAAAACAGGCACTTGAGTGTATCTTGTGTTCCCTATGTGTTTATGAAATAATATACATTATAATTTAACAAGTTGGGAAAACCAAAATATTACCTCTCCGAGTCAAGAGGTCTACTACTACAAAGTTATTTACCTAGATATGGAATTATTTCTCTTTTTTGAAGTAAAAATTTACGAAATATTGAAGCAGTATTCCAAGCATAGCGAATATACAGTAAAGCAGACGACATTTTACATCCAATAAGGATAAATCTTGGACACATGGAAATCAGTTAATGGCAAAAAGAACAGGAAATGAAGTCTACGCTTCAGCTGTTTACCCTATATTCTGATAGCTACATTCACAACTGGTTAGCAGTGTAAACACTATCGTCTCGTCTCACCTCAACAATATTCTTAGTTTGCCAACATGAGTGTTAACGTTAAATAATACCAAAGCTAAATTGTAGCTAGACGCACTGATAGTCAATGCGCACCATAAAGAGAATAAAAACTCTGTAGCTTAGCCCTACTAATCTAATCGCCACCATGATCTTTTCTTCTATTATAAAATCTTAACCTGATTATTTAAGAGTGTATTTAACTTTCGGCTCACTCTGAACCGTTGATGTCTCTTCATTTCAGACACGAAAATCAAAACCCAAAGTTTACTTCACCCTAAGACCATTAACAACCCTCGGGACTCGCAACGCAATAAGATCCTCGTATTGAAATTTCCGCCTCTAGGAGTTACGGCTGTTTTCGCGACAAGGGTGCCACCAAGCGGCAACGGATAGAAACTTATAGGGTGTACAGAACTTCCGGTTTCGGATATCGCTTAAAAAAGAAATAAGATCGTCTTCTTCTAAATTTGGAGGCCGAGGCCGCAACGGTTTAATGTACAATTATGATAAAATAGCAAAATAATATATCGCTAAATTAGTTTGATATCTGCAATATGGTAGTCAAAAAATATGTAAACGTTAACATTTTCATTCTCATCTTCATCGTCGTGATCCGCCATTTTTAAATAGCAAAGAGAGGAACCTGTAAACCGGAAATTCGGTACCCCCTAAGAGTTTCCTCAATATACCGCGAGGGTCGCTAGGATCGCGCGTAACAGAAAACCACGAAAAGTAAAACGCTTGCGTTACTAGTCCCGGGGGTTGTTAATGGTCTTAGCTTCACCTCAGGCCTCAATTATTTACTCTATATTTCACTAAGCTTATTGCAAGTAATGCTAGATAAACCCGCCGGAGTCTAGACCTTAGCTTTTCTTCTTAAAATTACTAAACCAAGGATTATTCTATATACAGATGTAGTATAGCTTAAGTAATATATAAACAGCCATTTCAAATAATAATATTAAAAAAAATCTTTGGAATATCAAAATGAAACAGAGCTTTAAAGCTACAAAAGCACTAAATGCATCATAATTACGAAAAATATTTCATCATATTCACTTTATATTAAGGATAAAGGGAATATTATGGTTCTGTAGGATTTCTTTACACATCAAAACAAAACGAACTTCTAACGCAGCGCACTGCGGCACTAGTGTAATAACGGACGGACACACACAGACAATAACATAGACTGCTTTTTAACTCTTTCCGTATTAATTTTGAATTGAGAAACAAGATTATCTTAAATATTAAAATAAATATAATTAATATTTAATATTTTCTTCGTTAGTTATTCGCCTTATTGAACGTTACATCGTTTTAAAAAAGAACAATTAAACATTCTTGAGAGACTTGACTAATATTGGCGTTTGAAAAGAAGCATACGCCGGTTGCTTCGCCTTACTAAAATAGGTAGTATATAAGGGTTTCGAATCGCAGCTATGGATAAGAACAGCGCAATTGCGTGAACCTTTGGTGGAAGCCCCACCTTAGGGAGGCCGGACGTTTCTCGTAACCCTGGCCGATCGCCGCGTATGTCTTAACCTTAAGGACGATGATGGAGTAGAAGCCAGGTGTGCAGACTGGTGTCCATGTGGGATGGACAAAAACAATGACCAGAAGATGGTGGTGTGTAGAAACCAGTGTGTACAGACTGGTGTTCCAAGTGGGATGGACAAAGACCAGAAGATGGTGGTGTGTAGAAGCCAGTGTGTACAGACTGGTGTCCAAGTGGGATGGACAAAGACCAGAAAATGGTGGTGTGTAGAAGCCAGTGTGTACAGAGTGGTGTCCAGTTGGGATGGACAAAGAGCAGATGAAGGTGGATTATAGAAGTCAGTAAGATGGACAAATGGCCTGAGGATAGTGGTGTTAGATAGGCAATGGATAATAGCCATTGTAAGTGGAATACAATTTTCCAAATTTCCGGGAACTGTAAATGCGGTCCGGAATTTGGGAAAACGTTTGCTCCGATTTGAAAACTGCGAACGCGGTCCCCTGGGGTGTAAGTCAATAACAACAGACTGACACACAGACACACAGACAGACAGACACGTCGAAATTAGAACCTCTCCGTGACATACGTCACTCGGAGAGGTAAAAACATACCCGTGTTATCCGTAATGTCAGAAGTTCATAACCCCCCCCTCAATGTGTGTGATCAGAAGAAAATAGGGGAAGTGGGTAGCTTGGGCAACTTCGCGAGGCGTCCCGTTTACGGATTTTTCGCGCCATTTACCTCCCCGTGGGGGTGAAGAGAGATAGGATTTTTACGCGCATTAACACACGAGTGACGTTATTCTGTGGACAGTACGGTCCTACGCCTTCCAACTGACTAGAGGCGTCTGCTAGAGGCAGTGAGGCAGTCAGGCACTCAGGCAGAGTGGCAGAGGCTGGAATCGAGTGGTAAGTACTAAATTCATAACTTATTTTAAAATATGTCTTTATTTTTAAATACAATTGTATTTCTAAGTTCCAGGGAAAAATTAACCTGTCCGAAGTTTTGACCTGTGATAGGGAAGAGTTCAAAGTAATAAAGTTGTATCCAAGTTGTTGTTGTTTGATTTTTAACATTGGGATTGGTTTGGGTAGATTTTACTTTTCCTTTCAACACAGCCTGAGTTTTCTTATCGGTAGTTTCCTTGTACGTTAAATCACACTGAGTACTCTTAACGACATTCATTTTATTAAATAACCGAATTTTCGTCCTTAATTAAACCAATATCCGCATTAACCTGTTGCCTGACGTAACCCTAACTCAAACTGAAGCACAGCAGAAATATAAGCAGACTACACAAGTTAGTTCCACAGTTCGCTACATGGTGGCGTTCGCAATGAAATCTGGTACTATTTTATGCTTCGCGCCGATTGGCCAGATTCAAATTTTAAGGGTGGTAGGGGAATCGACCATAGACCTATTCACATTAAGGGCCGCGCATGAGAAGTTACAATGTTTGGGGGCATGAGTTATAGCGCTTCTATGGAGTTAAACGTGTAAACTAAACTACGATGGACGTATGGGAGACCTTTTGAAAGTTAATATTAAAATAAAATGCCTAGTATTTAAAACCGAGATAGTACAATTAAAATCATGTTAAGAAATAAAGTGTTTAAGTTCTAATGGAAACGGTGCATTGATATTAGTAGGCCGCTATAACTCACTAAGCCTTGGCGACGGTACGGGATCATCGCTTCATAGACGGCGATGTCCGCCGTTGCCGTGCCGAAAGCGCTGTGTATAAATGCCCGTAAGCCCTGGCGCCTAATTTAGTGTGTAGAATTTCATTAAATGCCCTAATTTTACGTCCATCAATTGAATTCGATAAAATTTCACCTCGGAAGTTCAATTAATACTTTTACAACAAGTAATACAACACTGTTTTATAAAAATAAACTCGAATGCGTAGCAAATAAGGCAAAAGGAATGGTTAAAAGTACTGCACTGCCCCCAAACATTCTTTCTACGCATGCTCACCTCTCGAAATTCCCCCCCCCCTTTTCACCCCCGCTCTACCGGTGAAAAGGTCTATTGTAAGTGAGAATCACTGGACGACTTGTATGGCTCAAGGCTACGGCTACCCACTTCCCCTATTTTCTTCTGGTGTGATGGACTCTTGGTAATGCGTTGGGCTCGTTTGGCTGGTTTTCCCTCCTTACGGTTGTTTATTAGTTAATTGTGATTCAAAATGGTGACTCCATTTCTTCATTATCGTCGCCGACCGTTATTATTTATGAGTCGCGCACAAACGCGATTCGGAGTACTAAATTAGTCTTTAGGACCATGTTCCGTAAGTATGACACCACCTATACATCGTAATGCTAGAGACCTACTAAGAGCTAGTTTGAGAACGACGCGAGAATTGACAAAACACGGTTTAGCAGCGCATCTTCCTATTTCATCTGTACTAAGCCTTTGACATAGTCTCGCGTCGCTTTTTGAGAATCTACGACGTTTCACCTACGTCACTTCATGACAAGCTCTCAATAACCAGTGACAAACTTATGTAACATATCTTACCAACTTATGTTAGTACTTAAGTTCATATCGCGATAAAGTTTTTAACAAAAGCGAAGGTCTCAAGATGGCCGATATTGATTGCGAGTTTCGGGACCATCTTCTCACGAAGCGCGCTGGTCATCAAGTCTAGGTAATCGCACCGTGGAAGAAGAAGGGTGAATGGAATGGTGAGGTGAATAGGCAGACGGCTACGCGAAATGTAGGGTCACGTGGAAAAACTCTCCTCTCCTCTCGGCACTAGCTGTAACTCGATTACTGCTCTGCGCAATATTGGCGCGCAAGCCACCTCCTTGCGCGTACAGAGAGAGGGATACACTGTTTAGATCCGCTCTCAACCGCTGCGCAGAAGCTTTCAACGTTGGTGATAAACTCGGGAAGGAGGGGATGAAAAGGGGGAAGTTACGATTTTTCAAAGCGCTCTCTTTAACACTATAGGACCCTTCCATACACCCTTCTTCTTCCTTGATCGCACTACCACGATAACCCTTTCTTTGTTCTCCTGCGTTTTCGTGAGACCCGTGGTGCGAATCGGGGATTTACCCATGACGTAGGAGTTCGACGTGGGTCGAGGATCCACCACGTTGTCCAAAGGTAATTCTTTGCAGTGTCACCATCAGGCGTGATTATCGAGGGGTTGGATAAACATATCTTCTATGGGAAAACCAGCCCTACCTACGTTACAGTATCTTACTCTTGAATTACTGAACAATTATACTGTAACCACCAATGATGAGTATAAATTCTCTTAAATATCAGGACATTCACATGTTTTACATGGTGGCTGACACCTCTGTCTACGGGAGACTGAAGTACTTTGTAAATACTGCATGGGTTAATACTCCAGATACGTTTCTAATAAGTAAAGCTCCGGAAAAGTACGAAACCACAGCTTCGACACCACTAATATCCTGGGATAATGACGTCAAACTGGCTATTATCATCGCTTCACTATTAGTCACGCTCTGTACAACCTTCGTGCACTTCATCATTCCCACTAAAGATAGGACCTCTTTTCGAAAATTATTCTTCAAGTACTTGTGGGAAATATCCCGTTCGATCTCGCATCAAGGTAATAAGTTGCAACTTTGAAAGCGGGGATTGACCATAAATGATAACCACTCGCTTCCCTGTTTAGCCATGGATAACGTTTCACGGTACTTGTCCAGCAGGATTGTAATTGGTTCCTGGTTATTGGATAGTTTGGTGATATTTACCTACATCTGTTCTTTCCTGAGTTCAAACTTGTCAGAGATAGCCTATGCCAAAATCGATACCGTCTCGGATTTGATCACGGCCACAAAAATGCAACCAGTGGTCATCAAGAACCTGCAGGCACACGTGCTGATGCAAATCAAGGTTGGTCTCATTGGCGTAATCTTTTATACTCGTGTAAGGTCGTTTCATTCATTACGTTATGTTTAAGTCGGAGTACGACGTCGTGGCAAAGAGGTTTATCGAGATGGTGGAAAAGGAACAGTCCTACTTCACCATCGAAAACCTGATATCGGACGACGCATTATTTAGGGATATCCGAGACGGGAAGAAGGCCTTGGTGGTCCATAAATTATTGTGGATCGCGATTTTCGACATCATCCAGGGTAAAGAAATTGCCTTTTATTATGGCAAAGAGTCCTTAAGTTCCGGTGTTATGACGGGTTTCTTCAACAGAAGTCTTTCGGTTAGCAACCAAGAGATTTTTAACCAACTGTACGTTTCCTCACGCAATTGGATAAGAAACCAAAATAAGACCTTAGAACGTTCCATGATGGTATTGGATCGTGAGCGCACGAATACCTACGATACCGATTCATACACTCTCAGGTCTTATAAGGGTTCTTGGTTTGAACACGAATTTATACCACTCATGGGGTATAACTTCCTGGTGTGAACAATAAAACTTATATTTAAGGCATTTCCATTAGAATTCTACACATGGTGGAAACGAAAATGCCATACCAATTCCTTTTTCACAACAGCTACTTGATAGAAAGACGCACTTGGCAACCTGATCCAGAGGCTGAAGTTTCCCCGACAACTCTTAACGACATATCAATCGTTTTTCGAACAGCGCTTGTATGCCAGTGTCTTAATTGCCTAATTCTGCTTGCCGAAATACTCGTGTTTTTCAGAAGATAATTAAATTAAAGGATACTTTTTTTCGAAAGAGCAATTAAAATTATCGATATCTTAAATTGGGGGAAGTCTTCACATGAGCAGTTCCCGTATGAGCGGATTTCATAATAGCGGTCCTCATAACAGCAGGTCCCTAAATAGCGGTTCCCGAAATGGCAGTTTACCCGTTACAGCCATTACCGATATAGCGGTTCTCGTAAACGCGGCGTACCGTTACAGCAGTTCTCTAAAGAGCGAAAAATCAGATATGCGAAAAACGATTGTTGTTTATTATGGTGTAAGCTGGCCCAGAAGGGTTATATGAACTCAAAAAGAACTAGGTCAGATATGGATAATTTGGTTAGGTTAAAGTTGATTATTTCAACTAAATAGTATTAGGTCAGGGTAGGTTTTGTTTCGTTTGGTTAGACTTAGGTTGGTAATATTTTGGAAATAGTGTAACCATGGATTTATAATAGAAGCGTAAGCTTCTATTATAAATCCATGGTGTAAGTAAGCTTCTATTATAAATCCATGGTGTAACAATGTTAAACCTTTTCTAAAATATTGTTGTTTTCATTGACTTCCCAAATAATAATATTGTTACTGTTACAATCACAGGCGTGCGCACGGGTCGGGCAGGGTGGGCCCTGGCCCGACATGAAATGTTTCAAGGGGGCGCAAAAGCCGGAAAAATAAGGACGCAAAATTTGGGTATTAGTTCTGCAGACTGCAGGAACATCAGCGAAACGCCGAAAGGGAACGGAAATGTGAATAACAGAGCCACTATGAGAAATGCGATGGTCAGACGGGGGACGGGAAAATTTTGTGTTCTCTCGTATAGTCTCGGGTGTTAACCCTTACAAAAATCTTCTTTAGAACTCTTTAGAAAATTCCTTGGGAAATTTCTTTAGAAATCCTTAAGGAGTTCTTAGGGAAATTGGGGAATATTGGTTTCTTTTTCTTTGGAAAATGCTTTGGAAATAACTTTGGAATTTTCTTGGGAAATAACTTTGGAATTTTCTTGGGAAATATCTTTGGAATTATCTTTGGAATTTTCTTGGGAATTATCTTTGGAATTTCCTTGGGAAATAACTTTGGAATTTCCTTGGGAAATAACGTTTGAATTTTCTTGGGAAATATCTTTGGAATTTTCTCGGGAAATATAGGGAAGATTATTGGGTAAATTAATCTAGCCCTCTAGAAACGAGGATAGTTCTCACATGCAGAACCATATCCCAATGCAGGGAGTGCAGTTCTAATATGCTGAACAACACTTCTTATAGCATGGGCAGTTCCCGCATGCAGTGCGAAACTGCTTATAAAGTCAGACGTATAATCGACTTAAAAACATCCGTAAACGGCAGAAAGTTTTAATCTTGTGCAATTGTATGGGTTACTAAGGGGGTTTTGGAGGCTTCAATGCCCAAGCAGTAGATACAGATGTAGTTGTTAAGTTTAATAATGTATTTTCACTGAGAGTTTTTTGAGTACCAGAAACGCGTTTAACCTAATTTTATCTACAATATTTTTTAAAAAATATTTATTTGGGACTCTAATTACGCTCGAAATAAAGATAAAACATGTCACAAAAGAATTAATTTAAGGTTAATTTTACTTTTCAAAAGCGAAAGTTTCGACTGCCAGCTTATACTCCCTGCATGTAAATCTAAACAACACGATTTTAATTACGTGTATTTTACTTTTAATTTAATTTATCCTTTGCATAAACACCTCAAGAATTATTAAAGGAAAAAAAAACGAAAATAGGTAAATATGATAAACCATTTCAGCAATTGCTGAGCCTTAGCTACGGGACAAGCCTTTGTGAAACGTTTTTAATTATTTAGCTATCAATCAATGCCTATGCAGGAAAACTTAAGCAAAACAATTTTGGGTAAAATATTTTGAGATAATTATATGTAAAGCATAATTGCTAATATATCTGCTGGTCCTTTGAAATTCATCTCTAGAATTCTAAACGAATTTCATTGGAAAATTAACCCCTGACCTTCTTTGGAAATTTATCTCAAGATTTCCTTAAGAATTTCGTTGGAAAATATTCCATAGACGTTTTTTCGAAATTTATCTCAATAATTCCTATCGAATTTCTTTGGGAAATTAACCCTAGACTTTCTTTGGAAATTTATCTCAAGAATTCTTTAAGAATTTCGTTGAAAAATATTCCACATACGTTCTTTGGAAATTGATCTCAAGTATTCTTGAAGAATTTCGTTGGCAAATATTCCCTAGATGTTCTTTGGAGATTGATCTCAAGAGTTTCTAAAGAATTTCTTTGGAAAACAAACCCAAGACCTTCTTTGGAAATTAATCTCTAGAATTCCTAAAGAGTTTCTTTGGAAAATAAACCTTATACATTCTTTGAAAATTTACCTCTAGAATTCCTAAGGAATTTCTTTGGAAAATATTCGTTAAACCTTCTTTGGAAATTAATCTCTAGAATTCCTAAAGAGTTTCTTTGGAAAATAAACCTTATACATTCTTTGGAAATTTACCTCTAGAATTCCTAAAGAATTTCTTTGGAAAATATTCGTTAAACCTTCTTTGGAAATTTACCTCTAGAATTCCTAAAGAGTTTCTTTGGAAAATATTCGTTAAACCTTCTTTGGAAATTAATCTCTAGAATTCCTAAAGAGTTTCTTTGGAAAATAAACCTTATACATTCTTTGGAAATTTACCTCTAGAATTCCTAAAGAATTTCTTTGGAAAATATTCGTTATACCTTCTTTGGAAATTAATCTTTAGAATTCCTAATGAGTTTCTTTGGAAAATAAACCTTATACCTTCTTTGGAAATTTATCTCTAGAATTCCAAAAGAATTTCTTTGGAAAATAATCTCAAGACATTCTTTGGACATTTGTCTCAAGACTTCTTTAGGAAATTCCAAAGAAAGTCTTTGGGAATTGTTCCTTTAGGAAATGATCCCAAGGGCTCCATAGGGTTCCAAAGAATGGCCTTTGGAATTCCTAAGAACATTTTTGTTAGGGGGTAGGGGCGCAAAATTAACTAGGCGGCCCGACCTTACTGAAAACCCTGCGCACGCCTGTGCTAATTTTATAAGTCGGTTGACAGTCTTCCGAATGCTCTAAATTTAGCCTGTTTTTCTTACTCTAGATTATATTAAATCAGGCGCGACCAAGTTTTAGCCTTGTTTTGAAACATTCCGCCGGGTTGACTTTATTAAGTCTTGCATTTTCAGTTTTAGTCTGGTTCACAGGCGTGCGCACGGGTCGGGCAGGGTGGGCCCTGGCCCGACATGAAATGTTTCAAGGGGGCGCAAAAGCCGGAAAAATAAGGACGCAAAATTTGGGTATTAGTTCTGCAGACTGCAGGAACATCAGCGAAACGCCGAAAGGGAACGGAAATGTGAATAACAGAGCCACTATGAGAAATGCGATGGTCAGACGGGGGACGGGAAAATTTTGTGTTCTCTCGTATAGTCTCGGGTGTTAACCCTTACAAAAATCTTCTTTAGAACTCTTTAGAAAATTCCTTGGGAAATTTCTTTAGAAATCCTTAAGGAGTTCTTAGGGAAATTGGGGAATATTGGTTTCTTTTTCTTTGGAAAATGCTTTGGAAATAACTTTGGAATTTTCTTGGGAAATAACTTTGGAATTTTCTTGGGAAATATCTTTGGAATTATCTTTGGAATTTTCTTGGGAATTATCTTTGGAATTTCCTTGGGAAATAACTTTGGAATTTCCTTGGGAAATAACGTTTGAATTTTCTTGGGAAATATCTTTGGAATTTTCTCGGGAAATATAGGGAAGATTATTGGGTAAATTAATCTAGCCCTCTAGAAACGAGGATAGTTCTCACATGCAGAACCATATCCCAATGCAGGGAGTGCAGTTCTAATATGCTGAACAACACTTCTTATAGCATGGGCAGTTCCCGCATGCAGTGCGAAACTGCTTATAAAGTCAGACGTATAATCGACTTAAAAACATCCGTAAACGGCAGAAAGTTTTAATCTTGTGCAATTGTATGGGTTACTAAGGGGGTTTTGGAGGCTTCAATGCCCAAGCAGTAGATACAGATGTAGTTGTTAAGTTTAATAATGTATTTTCACTGAGAGTTTTTTGAGTACCAGAAACGCGTTTAACCTAATTTTATCTACAATATTTTTTAAAAAATATTTATTTGGGACTCTAATTACGCTCGAAATAAAGATAAAACATGTCACAAAAGAATTAATTTAAGGTTAATTTTACTTTTCAAAAGCGAAAGTTTCGACTGCCAGCTTATACTCCCTGCATGTAAATCTAAACAACACGATTTTAATTACGTGTATTTTACTTTTAATTTAATTTATCCTTTGCATAAACACCTCACGAATTATTAAAGGAAAAAAAAACGAAAATAGGTAAATATGATAAACCATTTCAGCAATTGCTGAGCCTTAGCTACGGGACAAGCCTTTGTGAAACGTTTTTAATTATTTAGCTATCAAGTCAATGCCTATGCAGGAAAACTTAAGCAAAACAATTTTGGGTAAAATATTTTGAGATAATTATATGTAAAGCATAATTGCTAATATATCTGCTGGTCCTTTGAAATTCATCTCTAGAATTCTAAACGAATTTCATTGGAAAATTAACCCCTGACCTTCTTTGGAAATTTATCTCAAGATTTCCTTAAGAATTTCGTTGGAAAATATTCCATAGACGTTTTTTCGAAATTTATCTCAATAATTCCTATCGAATTTCTTTGGGAAATTAACCCTAGACTTTCTTTGGAAATTTATCTCAAGAATTCTTTAAGAATTTCGTTGAAAAATATTCCACATACGTTCTTTGGAAATTGATCTCAAGTATTCTTGAAGAATTTCGTTGGCAAATATTCCCTAGATGTTCTTTGGAGATTGATCTCAAGTGTTTCTAAAGAATTTCTTTGGAAAACAAACCCAAGACCTTCTTTGGAAATTAATCTCTAGAATTCCTAAAGAGTTTCTTTGGAAAATAAACCTTATACATTCTTTGAAAATTTACCTCTAGAATTCCTAAGGAATTTCTTTGGAAAATATTCGTTAAACCTTCTTTGGAAATTAATCTCTAGAATTCCTAAAGAGTTTCTTTGGAAAATAAACCTTATACATTCTTTGGAAATTTACCTCTAGAATTCCTAAAGAATTTCTTTGGAAAATATTCGTTAAACCTTCTTTGGAAATTTACCTCTAGAATTCCTAAAGAGTTTCTTTGGAAAATATTCGTTAAACCTTCTTTGGAAATTAATCTCTAGAATTCCTAAAGAGTTTCTTTGGAAAATAAACCTTATACATTCTTTGGAAATTTACCTCTAGAATTCCTAAAGAATTTCTTTGGAAAATATTCGTTATACCTTCTTTGGAAATTAATCTTTAGAATTCCTAATGAGTTTCTTTGGAAAATAAACCTTATACCTTCTTTGGAAATTTATCTCTAGAATTCCAAAAGAATTTCTTTGGAAAATAATCTCAAGACATTCTTTGGACATTTGTCTCAAGACTTCTTTAGGAAATTCCAAAGAAAGTCTTTGGGAATTGTTCCTTTAGGAAATGATCCCAAGGGCTCCATAGGGTTCCAAAGAATGGCCTTTGGAATTCCTAAGAACATTTTTGTTAGGGGGTAGGGGCGCAAAATTAACTAGGCGGCCCGACCTTACTGAAAACCCTGCGCACGCCTGTGGTCTGGTTATGAGACAGTCCGCTGGCTTCTCCATTTTAACTCTGGTACGATCAAGTTTTGATCTTGTTATGTGACAGTCAGCCGACTTGGCTATATTAAGCCTCGAATTTTCAGTTTTAGTCTGTTTATGAGACAGTCCGCAGGCTTGACTATATTGAGTCTCGCATTTTCAGTTTTAGTCTTGTTATGAGACAGTCCGCCGGCTTTTCTATATTAAGCCTCGCATTTTCAGTTTTAGTCTGTTTATGAGACAGTCCGAGGGTTTTACTATATCAAATCTCGCCTTTTCAGTTTAAGTTTGGTTATGAGACAGTCCGCCGGCTTGACAATGTTAAGTCTCGCATTTTCAGTTTTAGTCTGGTTATGAGACAGTCCGCCGGCTTCTCTATATTGAGCCTCGCATTTTCAGTTTTAGTCTGTTTATGAGACTCCGCTGGTTTTACTATATCAAGTCTCGCATTTTCAGTTTTGGTCTGGTTATGAGACAGTCCGCTGGCTTCTCTGTATTAAGTGTGGCGCGTTCAAGTTATACTCATGTTTTGAGACAGTGCGCTAGCTTTTCTATATAAAGTCTCGCTCATTCAATTATTAGTCTCGTTATGAGACAGTCCGCCGGCTTCTCTAAGTCTCGCACGTTTAACTAAACAAGAGTATAACTTGAACGCGCCACACTCATAACCAGACTGAAACTGAAAATGCGAGACTTAATATAGAGAAGCCAGCAGACTGTCTTATGACGATCGTCATGAGACAGTCCGCCGGCTTCTCTACATTTCAGTATCTGATATCCATTATTAGTATTGTTATTAGATGTTTTAGGTGTCATGGGTTTTTATTTTATTCCTTATTTCAGTCCCTGACTTCCTTGGTTTAATCTTGTAATGAGAGTAATGAGACATTCCCCTGGCTCTCCCATGATAAGTCAATGACTTCCTTATTTGAGAACTCTAATCAGACAGTCCCATAGTTACGATATATTAAGCTTCGCGCGTGCTAAATTTAGACTTGTAATGGAACGATCTGCCGGCTGCTCTATGCTTGAGTTTCCAACGTCGTCGAGCTTGTTGGAATTTACCTGAATTGTATCTATATCATGTCAACGTTTGATTTCTTCAATTTGTTCCGTTTTTCATTGTAAACTTCTGTTACTTTATTTTAACGATAAAAGTTTATGGAAATGTGTGTTTGTTTTCCTTTAACAATACTCCATGGTGACAGATTACTAGCAGCCGATGGATAGCGGCATGCTCGTCAAGTGATCACGACTCCCACACTCTTCGTGAACGGCCCAAGATGGTCCCGAAACTCGCAATCAATATCGGCCATCTTGAGACCTTCGCTTTTGTTAAAAACTTTATACCGATATGAACTTAAGTACTAACATAAGGTGGTAAGATATGTTACATAAGTTTGTCACTGGTTATTGAGAGCGACGAATAATGAAGAAAAGGAGTCGCCATTTTGAATCACAATTAACTAATAAACCATCGTAAGGAGGGAAAACCAGCCAAACGAGCACAACGCATTACCAGGAGTCCATCACATACATTGAGGGGGCTATGAACTTCTGACATTACGGATAACACGGGTATCTTTTTTAATTATAATGTATATTATTTCATAAACACATAGGGAACACAAGATACATTCAATTGCTTGTTTTAAATATTAAATTTTACAATGACCAAATTAAGTTTCTTTAATTTAATTTTAGTATTATGAATTCGTGTCAATACTCGCGAAAAACTGTGAACGACTCGGGAAAATTAGGTTATGTAAAATAATGTGCTTATAAACTTTAATTAATTAAAATAGTGTTTTAAATTTGTATAATTTCTGTGCATAACTTTGGTTTAATAATTGTTGTATATAATTTCTGTTTGATCTATTTTTGTATTTAAATTCTCTTGTGCATGGCCATGCAAACTTGTAAAAATTTTAACAAAAAGAAACCTTTTAGAGTGGTTTAGAAATCCAGGTGCGGCCACCGACGTTGTGGCGTCGGGGCTTGTCGAAATAGATAAAAAGAGGTGATAACGTGTCACGGGCTGAGCTTACTGCCCTAAGGGTAAGGAAGGGTTAAAATCGGTGCAGTATAGAAGCCTGCATGATTCCAAGAAAACCAAAAAAAGGAGGGAAACCTTTAGAATAGAATAAGTATTCGAACATTGAGCATCGAGCGTCCGAGCTGTTAAGAAGTAAAAATATAAGAGCGAGCTAAACAAAATAAATGTAACGTGCGAGCATTAACTAAAAAGTCTAAGAGCAAATTAGTGCAAAATAACAATTAAATAAGAACCGAGCTTAATAAAAGTAATTATGTGCAGAGCAAAAGTGTGCTTTATTTAACCCAAACATACACTTCAAACCAGAGCTGGCGTTGGTAATGTTTCAGTCCGTTACCATCGTTTCCCACATAAAAATAATTTCGGTAGAACCAGGGACCGGCGATATGAACTTAATTTCGCTACACTAATTTTGGTGCCGAAACCCGGGAGCTAAAACAAAAGGACTTCGTGCAAATTCCAGGAAAGTGTATGTAGTGCGGGTGAACTTTAATAATACGAACATGACCGAATTAACTAAACTTGAGAGCAGGCGTAACGTGCTACGCAAAAGTTTAAAACAAGCGATAGACTTAATTCAATCTGAGCTAAAGGCTGAGATGCCGGACGAAGACATTTTATTGGATCAAGTCGCTCAAATTGTCGCGCGCGAAAAGAAGCTAACAAGTCTAAATGAGGCAATAATTGACCTAATAACGGATCTGGATAAAATGGACGAGGAAAATGAAGAAGTCGATACGTGGACGGAAGAAATAACCTTATGGAAGGACCGAGCGAAGCGGCTAGTTGAAAGGTACGAAAGAGACCGGTACGAAGGAAGGAACGGAAACGGAGCGACGGGCGGTACTGGAATATCTTTACCGAGTTTACAAACGAGCAGCGCAACAACAACAGTCAAGCTACCTCAACTACAAATTAAAAAATTCGACGGCGACCACGATCTGTGGTTCGAATTCTGGGGACAATACGAAGGAGCCATCCACAATAATTGTGCTTTATCAAATTCAGATAAGTTTAATTACTTGAAATCATACTTAGAGGGTTTCGCGGCAAGATCTATTAAGGGCATTACAGTTTCTAACGAAAATTACGAGTTTGCAATAAATACTTTAAAGAAACGTTTTGGACGTAAGGGAATGGTTTTGAGCGAAAGGTTAAACAATTTTTTGGAATTAATGTCTGTGCAAAAATCTGATGATGTACGAGGACTCAGGCATTTGCATGACTCTGCGCAAATAGAGGTTAGGAGTTTGCAGTCTTTAGGGCTTTTGACTACGGACTCCGGAGAACTGTTCGCCCAAATGTTAGGAGGTTTGTTGCCGCCAGAAATTTTGGAGGGTTTTTGTAGGGAGATTGAGAAAAAAGAGAAAATAGAAGAAAAAGAAGTCTCAATTTGGAATTTAGAGGAGATGCTAGATTTTTTGCGGGTTGAAATCGAAATAAAAGAAAGAGCCTTGTCCGTTACCAGAAGAACGGTCCCAATAAAATCAAACAATAGCGCCCAGCAACGTGACCCTAACAAAGATAAGCTTAAATTCAACTCTTGGAGTAGACCAAAATCAATGCCTTCTGCCGCTGTTTTAAATACAGCTGTAAAATCTTATAACCGAGCATGTCCTTTTTGTGAAGGCCCCCATCCTTATTATAGTTGCGACAGGCTTGATGTCACCGAGAAAAAGGGGATTGCACTAAAGAAAAAATTGTGCTTTTTGTGTTTAAACATGGGACACTCCGCGCAATATTGTAGGGGTAGAATTCAAAGATGTAGGAAATGCGGCCGTAGCCATCACCAAATTCTATGCGTACAAAATCTAGATAACAATACCGAGCCAAAGAGAGCGTTTCAACAAGAGAGCATGCCTGATAACCAAGAAGTAGCTAGTTTACACGTGGCCCACCCGGTAGCGAAAGGAGCACCCGAGATATTACTTCAAACCGCGCAGGCAGCAATAATGGGTTCAAACGACGAAATAGGTAGAGCGCGTTGTTTATTTGATGGAGGTAGCCATCGATGCTTTGTGAAAGAAAAAATGTCCCGAGAGTTGAATTTAGAGCAAATTGGGGAAGAAACTCTCAGTATTCATCCTTTTGGGAGGGATCAACCCATAGTGTCCGTTAGGCGCAAGGTAAAAATAGTATTAAAGAATATTCAGAGCAACGAGCAAGTAGAAATACAGGCACTAGAAACACCCGAAATATCAGGAGCAGCATTAACCGTGCCAGGTAGAGAAATTGCCCAAGAAATGAAAAGTAGAGGGCTACAATTAGCCGATGTTCAAGATAAGGGCGGAGCTAAAACGGTCAAAACAATAGATATTTTGATTGGGGCAGACTATTTTTGGAAGGTGGCTAAAGCCACCCCTATTCTGAGTCTTGGCGAGGGTTTGGTAGCAATTGACACAAAATTAGGTTGGACATTACAAGGTCCAACTAATATGAGCGCAACCGCAATAAGTGCAAATAATATAGCCGTAATGAAGGTATCAGTTTCCCAACTAAATGCGGACGAGCATTTAACTGAATTAGTTTCCTCATTCTGGGATTTAGAGCACGTGGGGATAACGGCTAAGAGCGAAATAGAAACACCTGGGGAAAATGACGTTTTAAAAACCTTCCAAGAAACAATAGAATTTAGGGATGGACGTTATTCAGTTGCACTTCCTTGGAAAGATAACGTGAATAAACTTGGAAACAATTTTGGGGAAGCAAAAAGAAGGACTTTGAACTTATTAAGCAAATTAAGAGCTAGACCGAGCGAGTTTAAGGCCTACAATGACATAATAGAGGATCAGCTAAACACCGGAATTTTAGAGCAGGTACCTTTTGAGCAAACAGAAAATTTGACTGGTCCTATATACTATCTCCCCCACCGTGGCATAGTTAAAAAAGATAGATTAACAACTAAGATTAGAGTGGTATGTGATGCGTCCTCTCACATCAAAGGCTTGCCATCCCTAAATGAGTGCGTTGAATCCGGACCCAATCTCTTGCCAGAGCTGTTTGGGATCTTGATTCGCTTTAGAGAAAACAAAATCGCGGTATCAGGTGATATCGAAAAGGCCTTTCATCACAGGCGTGCGCACGGGTCGGGCAGGGTGGGCCCTGGCCCGACATGAAATGTTTCAAGGGGGCGCAAAAGCCGGAAAAATAAGGACGCAAAATTTGGGTATTAGTTCTGCAGACTGCAGGAACATCAGCGAAACGCCGAAAGGGAACGGAAATGTGAATAACAGAGCCACTATGAGAAATGCGATGGTCAGACGGGGGACGGGAAAATTTTGTGTTCTCTCGTATAGTCTCGGGTGTTAACCCTTACAAAAATCTTCTTTAGAACTCTTTAGAAAATTCCTTGGGAAATTTCTTTAGAAATCCTTAAGGAGTTCTTAGGGAAATTGGGGAATATTGGTTTCTTTTTCTTTGGAAAATGCTTTGGAAATAACTTTGGAATTTTCTTGGGAAATAACTTTGGAATTTTCTTGGGAAATATCTTTGGAATTATCTTTGGAATTTTCTTGGGAATTATCTTTGGAATTTCCTTGGGAAATAACTTTGGAATTTCCTTGGGAAATAACGTTTGAATTTTCTTGGGAAATATCTTTGGAATTTTCTCGGGAAATATAGGGAAGATTATTGGGTAAATTAATCTAGCCCTCTAGAAACGAGGATAGTTCTCACATGCAGAACCATATCCCAATGCAGGGAGTGCAGTTCTAATATGCTGAACAACACTTCTTATAGCATGGGCAGTTCCCGCATGCAGTGCGAAACTGCTTATAAAGTCAGACGTATAATCGACTTAAAAACATCCGTAAACGGCAGAAAGTTTTAATCTTGTGCAATTGTATGGGTTACTAAGGGGGTTTTGGAGGCTTCAATGCCCAAGCAGTAGATACAGATGTAGTTGTTAAGTTTAATAATGTATTTTCACTGAGAGTTTTTTGAGTACCAGAAACGCGTTTAACCTAATTTTATCTACAATATTTTTTAAAAAATATTTATTTGGGACTCTAATTACGCTCGAAATAAAGATAAAACATGTCACAAAAGAATTAATTTAAGGTTAATTTTACTTTTCAAAAGCGAAAGTTTCGACTGCCAGCTTATACTCCCTGCATGTAAATCTAAACAACACGATTTTAATTACGTGTATTTTACTTTTAATTTAATTTATCCTTTGCATAAACACCTCACGAATTATTAAAGGAAAAAAAAACGAAAATAGGTAAATATGATAAACCATTTCAGCAATTGCTGAGCCTTAGCTACGGGACAAGCCTTTGTGAAACGTTTTTAATTATTTAGCTATCAAGTCAATGCCTATGCAGGAAAACTTAAGCAAAACAATTTTGGGTAAAATATTTTGAGATAATTATATGTAAAGCATAATTGCTAATATATCTGCTGGTCCTTTGAAATTCATCTCTAGAATTCTAAACGAATTTCATTGGAAAATTAACCCCTGACCTTCTTTGGAAATTTATCTCAAGATTTCCTTAA
Organism: Phalangium opilio; assembly: GCF_054372755.1. Classification (NCBI taxonomy): domain Eukaryota; kingdom Metazoa; phylum Arthropoda; class Arachnida; order Opiliones; family Phalangiidae; genus Phalangium; species Phalangium opilio. The sequence continues at coordinate 9,419,913 of NW_028324151.1, forward strand.
GAATTTCGTTGGAAAATATTCCATAGACGTTTTTTCGAAATTTATCTCAATAATTCCTATCGAATTTCTTTGGGAAATTAACCCTAGACTTTCTTTGGAAATTTATCTCAAGAATTCTTTAAGAATTTCGTTGAAAAATATTCCACATACGTTCTTTGGAAATTGATCTCAAGTATTCTTGAAGAATTTCGTTGGCAAATATTCCCTAGATGTTCTTTGGAGATTGATCTCAAGAGTTTCTAAAGAATTTCTTTGGAAAACAAACCCAAGACCTTCTTTGGAAATTAATCTCTAGAATTCCTAAAGAGTTTCTTTGGAAAATAAACCTTATACATTCTTTGAAAATTTACCTCTAGAATTCCTAAGGAATTTCTTTGGAAAATATTCGTTAAACCTTCTTTGGAAATTAATCTCTAGAATTCCTAAAGAGTTTCTTTGGAAAATAAACCTTATACATTCTTTGGAAATTTACCTCTAGAATTCCTAAAGAATTTCTTTGGAAAATATTCGTTAAACCTTCTTTGGAAATTTACCTCTAGAATTCCTAAAGAGTTTCTTTGGAAAATATTCGTTAAACCTTCTTTGGAAATTAATCTCTAGAATTCCTAAAGAGTTTCTTTGGAAAATAAACCTTATACATTCTTTGGAAATTTACCTCTAGAATTCCTAAAGAATTTCTTTGGAAAATATTCGTTATACCTTCTTTGGAAATTAATCTTTAGAATTCCTAATGAGTTTCTTTGGAAAATAAACCTTATACCTTCTTTGGAAATTTATCTCTAGAATTCCAAAAGAATTTCTTTGGAAAATAATCTCAAGTCATTCTTTGGACATTTGTCTCAAGACTTCTTTAGGAAATTCCAAAGAAAGTCTTTGGGAATTGTTCCTTTAGGAAATGATCCCAAGGGCTCCATAGGGTTCCAAAGAATGGCCTTTGGAATTCCTAAGAACATTTTTGTTAGGGGGTAGGGGCGCAAAATTAACTAGGCGGCCCGACCTTACTGAAAACCCTGCGCACGCCTGTGGTTACAATTATCTACTTCCGAAATAAAGTAACCTTTCACGAATTATAATATGCCTTTTCCAAAAAAATTATTGTTTCCAATTATCAACTTCAGAAATAAAATAATAAAATAACCTTTCTCGAATTATTTTTCTATCCTGGTATGAGAATTGTAAACTGATACAGCCTGAAGAATAGTACAATATTTAAGTGTACTTTAAAAAATCATAAACACGATCCGTTAGTAGGTCACATTACTGATTTAGATCACAGAAAAAGGTGGTTTTTGAAACCAAAGAATACAACTGCATTGTTAAGAATTGCGCAAAACTCAACACAAACACTGCTATTTCCCAAAATAGCAGCCGCTATTTCTAAAACAGAAATTTTGAAAAACACCGCTGTTTTTTTGGAATCGCGGTTGCTATTTCGAGAACTGCTCTACCGGGAACTGCTCATACGAGGTACACCCTTAAATTGGTACCATGTATGTACATATTTCGGAGGAAGAAGTAAAATTTAATTTATTGACTTTTCCTTCGTTCCCACTATAACCTTCAACCTTATTAAAATAAGGGGTCATCCGTAAATAGAGATGTGAAATTACCGGGTAGATTACCGATAAATTACCGATGAATTTTTTGGGAAAACAAAATTTCTGTGCTTACAATCCATTACTTTAAACAACGTTTAATTGTGAGCACTATCTGACTGCTTTACACGTATTTGAGGCTTTTGCTACCAAGACGGCAGCCATGGCCTTTCTAATCTGATCTCCAACTAAAGATTTATTAAGTTGTAAGGCTAGCGAGTAGCGCCTGGTGAAGTGGTGAGTCATTTTGGAAGTTAGTAAACACAGAAATAGTCGATCATTTAAGTGTAAAATGAACTTTTAATGCGTAATAAAAATGTTTGGTAATTTAACGCCGTAATTTACCCGTAAATTACCATTGTAAAATTACGGTAAGATATAAAACGGTAATTTACGCGGTGTTTGGTAAATTACCGACTCACATCTCTATCCGTAAAGCACTCCACTTGATAGGGCGGCCCTTAAGGCAATATGTCATAGAACAGTTTCGGCTCAAAATCGTCCGTATACTTCGGTGCTACCACCCTTTATGGAACACCCTCTATAATAACACTTCTCTACAACTATTAGGGTGAATCATTGGGGCTTTGTGCTCGATATGTTTTAATGGAGATACTAGATACTTAGGTCTTTAAAACGCTTACTAGATTCTTAAGTAATTACTAATTAATCCAAGATGCGGCATTGTTAATGTGACTACGATCTTGTTTCCATATATTTTTCCTAAAATATTGCGCTAATTAACAAAGAACATGCATCATTATTGATTAAACTTATTGTACGTTTTTTCTAAAATTGTAATTAGTCTCATAAAGTAAATGCTATAAGTCTATGTTTCTGAAGCTCAGATCCAAACAAACAAAAAATAAGACTAGCCAGAAAATTAAATTTTTCTGACGACATATAACTACCAACGAGTCTTCCGAGTAGAAGACTAAAATGTATGTGCAGAACATTGCCTATTCTTTTACTGAACTTGATTTTCAAAAAAATGTGGATTCACTATTGTCCGATGAAGAGCTACGTCGTGAATTTCTAAAATATTTCCAAGACAATTGGTTGGTGATCAAGGAGAAATGCGTAATGTTTTATCGAAGGCAACCCTTCAATTTGGGAGACACAACCAACAATGGATTGGAATCTTTGAACCAAAAAATAAAAGCAGCCGTTCCAAAACGTAACAACTCGCTTGACCAATACAAAGATGAAAAATTCCATCCCAGCCTTAAAGATCCTGACATGCAGAAGGCGGCTGAAATGATTCGGGACGTTTGCGTGAAAAACTTTTCTGAAGAAATTGTCGAAAACATGATTATTGGAATGTCAAATTACACGAGTTGCTCACCAATAGATAACAGTTCGAATTATTTGGTGAAGTACAAGAGCAGTTCAAACGCAATCTGTGTCGGGAAAACATGCTCTTGTTCTAAATTTAAAATAATAGGAATTCCCTGTTTGCACTACTTTTCAGTATAGCTTCTATAGCGTTTTTTTCTTCTATTTGGGGTTGCAAGATAACAGGAAGTATAGGCATGTAATGCAATAGATTACTGAAAAACGCCTTCTATTTTTATTCTATGAGAGCGGTAGCTCTCTTAGATAAGACTTCATACTGCTCCTAATGTATAAGGAGGGTTTTTTGTTTGAATGTAATTTTTTTCGTATTATGTTAACTGTTTTGAAAAAATTCCACGGATCTAAAATCCAGGCCCTTAATATGTGGTTAAAATTTCAAAGAGACACTTGCAATAGCTTTTTTTTAATAGAAAATTTTCATAAAATTATTCAGTCAATTTGGCAAAAAAAAAAGGAAATTTTCCCATAGGAATAACATGGGAAATGTTTGCTGTGATAGCCAAAGTTTCTCGACCATTTTTTGAAGACTATTTGTTCAACCTTTCATTTAAAACGGTTTTAAATGAAAGGTTGAACATTAAACTGGTGCCTTTTGAAGTTTCATTAAAAACAATTAAGTTTAAGTATTGTTTTTAATTTATTTTAATTACATACTCTAAATTGCGTTGTTTACCCTGAAACTGTGGAACATACGACTATTTAGTGGTATGGGTTAGGTAGTCGTTTCACCGCGATTATAGCGCCTTTACAGACGATTATACTAGAATAGCGATCAAAGGTAATTAAACTAGGTTAGCGATCAAGGGTAATTGAACTAGGTTAGCGATCAAGGGTGATTGAACTAGGTTAGCGATCAAGGGTGATTGAACTAGGTTAGCGATCAAGGGTGATTGAACTAGGTTAGCGATCAAGGGTGATTGAACTAGGTTAGCGATCAAGGATGATTGAACTAGGTTAGCGATCAAGGGTGATTGAACTGGGTTAGCGATCAAGGGTGATTTAACTAGGTTAGCGATCAAGGGTAATTGAACTAGGTTAGCGATCAAGGGTGATTGAACTAGGTTAGCGATCAAGGGTGATTGAACTAGGTTAGCGATCAAGGGTGATTGAACTAGGTTAGCGATCAAGGATGATTGAACTAGGTTAGCGATCAAGGGTGATTGAACTGGGTTAGCGATCAAGGGTAATTGAACTAGGTTAGCGATCAAGGGTGATTGAACTAGGTTTGCGATCAAGGGTAATTGAACTAGGTTAGCGATCAAGTGTAATTGATAATAATAATAAAAAAAAACACTGGTATAAAGCTAGCATCCATAATCGCTTTCAATATTCTTGGAAATGCCATTTTTTCTAGAACTTTTATTAAGAGCAAAATACTTGTTTAAATTATGTTGAAAAATATTTTCGGCAAATTGAATTTTGGTGAACAAACTAAGATAAGAATTTTTTTCAAATATTAAATGTTTTATAATCATGTCTTCAAAAGTCCAAATTTTAATATCTGTTACACTTCAAGCAATTAATTTATAAACTTATCTCTTACTTTTTCTAATCTTTGTCTGCAAAGACAGTCTTGTGCAAAAACTGCAAACAAAAAAATATATAAATATTTTTTACTTCTAATTTCATCGGCAAAATCGGAATTAGTAAATATCGTCCATTTTGTTTGCTTATCGTTCTGAGCAGTGAGCACTGTGCTCTCGCTCAATATAGCTCTGGTGAACGATCGAGATTTTCGGTCAAATAAGAACCAAGCTCATATGTAAACTGTTAATGCATTTATATTATAGTGCATGGACCAAACAATTTCGAGCACTCAGTGACACACAAAAATTTAAATAAAAACTTATCAGTAATTTTACTGTTAATGTATAGATAAAATAATGCACAAACGGAAACCGGTTTAATTTTCCGTATGCAGAATGCAATTCTTCGCCGCCGACCAGGCTAAATTTCTTTTAAAGCGTTGTTGTTATGCAAGGATGATTTGTACGGTATTTAAAGACGCAAGTACTTAGAAAAATTAAATGAGTATTCGCAATATCCATAATTAAAGAAACTAAATGAACCAAAGTAATTGGTTACGTACGAACATACTAATCGTGTGTTAAAGCTTAAATTTGTATTTGTTGAAATTTTACTCGATGAATCAGCGCTTTAAATTAATGTGTATTTGTTAATTCTGAGTGACAACAATTATAATGCATTAATATCATGGATCTACCACATAGCGGTAATTTAAGAGGTGGAAGGGATACCGATACCAATTTCTTCTACAGGACTGCAATCGGATGCCGGTTGTTAACTTTTGAATTTAAGACTTGAAACACCAATTACGGATAACCAAGAATTCGTAACAAATGTTTTTTTTTTTTCAAATTGTTAAGTTTTTTGAACTTGGACGATTACGGCAACTGTTTATGATTTTTAAACTAAGCGATTCGATTAAAATTTTGGGCCTAGCTCCTTGGTTTTGTGTTGCGCCCCCCCCCCCTTGGGAAAAATAATGTTCGGCGCCCCTGGGTCTGAGAAGATCGCTAGAAAGTAACAACAAGGACATGATAAGCGAGGGGTATGCTGGTAACGTAAAAGGTCAGCCTGCTCAAGAAAAGTGCTCCTTGAAAGATTTATTCCCTTATTCAAGTGTGATGGATATGACGTCTATAAGTACTTCGTATTATTTACACATTTCCATGTTCTTAACTGAAACAGCCTTACATATGAGAACTAAAATTTGTATTCAGCCTTGTTTAACCATGGAAGAAGAAGGGTGTATGGAAGGGTCCTATAGTGTTAAAGAGAGCGCGTTGAAAAATCGTAACTTCCCCCTTTTCATCCCCTCCTTCCCGAGTTTATCACCAGCGTTGAAAGCTTCTGCGCAGTAGTAGAGGCGGTAGAGAGCGGATCTAAACAGTATCCCTCTCTCTGCTTGCGCGCCAATATTGCGCAGAGCAGTAATCGAGTTACGGCTAGTGCCGAGAGGAGAGGAGAGTTTTCCCACGTGACCCTACATTTCGCGTAGCCGTCTGCCTATTCACCTCACCATTCCATTACACCCTTCTTCCATGGTTTAACATTACTACAACCTTCTGATATGTTTAAGTGTGATTATTTTGGCGGAGAGTGCCCTAATTAATGTTTGGGTATACTACGTATTTTACGAACATCGAGGAAGTGAGAGTCGACAGCAAGGGGCGTTGTCAATGAAGCAAGAAGGAGATTTTTAAAATCCTGGTTCATAGGGAGTTTATTTTTGTGGTAATTTTCTTTCGTAATTGAACTCATTACGAATAAACTGTAACCATCTAAAATGTATGTTACTATCTCAATTAATAAATTCGAGCTTAAAAGATAAAAGACTGCAAACTTATTTCAAAGCCTCTTAAAGGAACAAGAGGACTGCACAATTATTTTAAGGCTTCTTAAAGGGATGGGAGAGCTTCAAACTTATTTCAAGGCTTCTTAAAGGGATGGGAGAGCTTCAAACTTATTTCAAGGCTTCTTAAAGGGATGGGAGAGCTTCAAACTTATTTCAAGGTTTCTTAAAGGGATGGGAGAGCTTCAAACTTATTTCAAGGCTTCTTAAAGGGATGGGAGAGCTTCAAACTTACTTTAAGGCTTCTTAAAGGGATGGGAGAGCTTCAAACTTATTTCAAGGCTTCTTAAAGGGATGGGAGAGCTTCAAACTTATTTCAAGGCTTCTTACAGGGATGGGAGAGCTTCAAACTTATTTCAAGGCTTCTTAAAGGGATGGGAGAGCTTCAAACTTAATTCAAGGCTTCTTACAGGGATGGGAGAGCTTCAAACTTAATTCAAGGCTTCTTACAGGGATGGGAGAGCTTCAAACTTATTTCAAGGCTTCTTAAAGGGATGGGAGAGCTTCAAGCTTACTTCAAGGCTTCTTAAAGGGATGGGAGAGCTTCAAACTTTTTTCAAGGCTTCTTAAAGGGATGGGAGAGCTTCAAACTTATTTCAAGGCTTCTTAAAGGGATGGGAGAGCTTCAAACTTATTTCAAGGCTTCTTAAAGGGATGGAAGAGCTTCAAACTTATTTCAAGGCTTCTTACAGGGATGGGAGAGCTTCAAACTTATTTCAAGGATTCTTAAAGGTATGGGAGAGCTTCAAACTTATTTCAAGGATTCTTAAAGGGATGGGAGAGCTTCAAACTTATTTCAAGGATTCTTAAAGGAATGGGAGAGCTTCAAACTTATTTCAAGGCTTCTTAAAGGGAAAGGAGAACCATTAACCTTATGGGCTCTTTATAAAGCGAATGAAGTTTTCTAGGCTGTGGCAAAAAGTATACCAATGAATGATGAGTATCAAAAGCTACTTCAATCGTTTGTCGTCAAGAATAATGAAAAGTGAACCGCTTCGAAAGTTAAGCGTGAGCTATACTTATTATCGAGAAACTAATTACGATATCATGTTTGACTGAAATAAATACAATACTAATGAAACTATACCCATCTGCCAAAACAATATGATTGCTATAGAATAAATTACCGTTATCCAAGGGGATAGGAACTCCGTTCTTCTCGCGTAAACCTATTTCGGAGACTTTAACATTGTATTGATTTCGAACCACAGCGTTCTCGTAGTTCACCTTGTATTATTTTCATCCAAGTGTTTGACCCCTTGGAAATAATTAAACTCTCACGATTCGTGTATGTTGCAAATGTTTACGTTTCTAAACGTGCTCGTAATTGAACTTTTGATTAAAAAAAGAGGCCGAAACAAAACGTTTTTATTATGTATCATAAGTTTATGTGTATCATAAGTTAGTCACACCACAGACCAGGAATAATTTCGGGTCTGTAGTCACACTTCGTTTAACTTCATATTCTGATATACTCTTCAAACAAGTAATGGGAAAGGACCATCCGCAACACCGAGACAACGCATTAAGGGAGTTTTCGACCACTCCCGGTGGGTCCCGGTTCTAGAACTAGCGCGGTTTAGCTTTAGCATAACGTATCATACTTAAAAGAACTTTCCTTTCAAACCTTATGATCTCATTGTTTTTACTTGCAAGGACAGAATCGAGCGAATTAATCTACGTACGAGTGGTGAAGTTAGTCACTATATGCAGCTTTTATCGATATTGTTCTTTTCAGTTTCAAATATGGCTAAGCAAATATCAGGCGAGTGCACAGGCGTGCGCAGGGTTTTCAGTAAGGTCGGGCCGCCTAGTTAATTTTGCGCCCCTACCCCCTAACAAAAATGTTCTTAGGAATTCCAAAGGCCATTCTTTGGAACCCTATGGAGCCCTTGGGATCATTTCCTAAAGGAACAATTCCCAAAGACTTTCTTTGGAATTTCCTAAAGAAGTCTTGAGACAAATGTCCAAAGAATGTCTTGAGATTATTTTCCAAAGAAATTCTTTTGGAATTCTAGAGATAAATTTCCAAAGAAGGTATAAGGTTTATTTTCCAAAGAAACTCATTAGGAATTCTAAAGATTAATTTCCAAAGAAGGTATAACGAATATTTTCCAAAGAAATTCTTTAGGAATTCTAGAGGTAAATTTCCAAAGAATGTATAAGGTTTATTTTCCAAAGAAACTCTTTAGGAATTCTAGAGATTAATTTCCAAAGAAGGTTTAACGAATATTTTCCAAAGAAACTCTTTAGGAATTCTAGAGGTAAATTTCCAAAGAAGGTTTAACGAATATTTTCCAAAGAAATTCTTTAGGAATTCTAGAGGTAAATTTCCAAAGAATGTATAAGGTTTATTTTCCAAAGAAACTCTTTAGGAATTCTAGAGATTAATTTCCAAAGAAGGTTTAACGAATATTTTCCAAAGAAATTCCTTAGGAATTCTAGAGGTAAATTTTCAAAGAATGTATAAGGTTTATTTTCCAAAGAAACTCTTTAGGAATTCTAGAGATTAATTTCCAAAGAAGGTCTTGGGTTTGTTTTCCAAAGAAATTCTTTAGAAACTCTTGAGATCAATCTCCAAAGAACATCTAGGGAATATTTGCCAACGAAATTCTTCAAGAATACTTGAGATCAATTTCCAAAGAACGTATGTGGAATATTTTTCAACGAAATTCTTAAAGAATTCTTGAGATAAATTTCCAAAGAAAGTCTAGGGTTAATTTCCCAAAGAAATTCGATAGGAATTATTGAGATAAATTTCGAAAAAACGTCTATGGAATATTTTCCAACGAAATTCTTAAGGAAATCTTGAGATAAATTTCCAAAGAAGGTCAGGGGTTAATTTTCCAATGAAATTCGTTTAGAATTCTAGAGATGAATTTCAAAGGACCAGCAGATATATTAGCAATTATGCTTTACATATAATTATCTCAAAATATTTTACCCAAAATTGTTTTGCTTAAGTTTTCCTGCATAGGCATTGATTGATAGCTAAATAATTAAAAACGTTTCACAAAGGCTTGTCCCGTAGCTAAGGCTCAGCAATTGCTGAAATGGTTTATCATATTTACCTATTTTCGTTTTTTTTTCCTTTAATAATTCGTGAGGTGTTTATGCAAAGGATAAATTAAATTAAAAGTAAAATACACGTAATTAAAATCGTGTTGTTTAGATTTACATGCAGGGAGTATAAGCTGGCAGTCGAAACTTTCGCTTTTGAAAAGTAAAATTAACCTTAAATTAATTCTTTTGTGACATGTTTTATCTTTATTTCGAGCGTAATTAGAGTCCCAAATAAATATTTTTTAAAAAATATTGTAGATAAAATTAGGTTAAACGCGTTTCTGGTACTCAAAAAACTCTCAGTGAAAATACATTATTAAACTTAACAACTACATCTGTATCTACTGCTTGGGCATTGAAGCCTCCAAAACCCCCTTAGTAACCCATACAATTGCACAAGATTAAAACTTTCTGCCGTTTACGGATGTTTTTAAGTCGATTATACGTCTGACTTTATAAGCAGTTTCGCACTGCATGCGGGAACTGCCCATGCTATAAGAAGTGTTGTTCAGCATATTAGAACTGCACTCCCTGCATTGGGATATGGTTCTGCATGTGAGAACTATTCTCGTTTCTAGAGGGCTAGATTAATTTACCCAATAATCTTCCCTATATTTCCCGAGAAAATTCCAAAGATATTTCCCAAGAAAATTCAAACGTTATTTCCCAAGGAAATTCCAAAGTTATTTCCCAAGGAAATTCCAAAGATAATTCCCAAGAAAATTCCAAAGATAATTCCAAAGATATTTCCCAAGAAAATTCCAAAGTTATTTCCCAAGAAAATTCCAAAGTTATTTCCAAAGCATTTTCCAAAGAAAAAGAAACGAATATTCCCCAATTTCCCTAAGAACTACTTAAGGATTTCTAAAGAAATTTCCCAAGGAATTTTCTAAAGAGTTCTAAAGAAGATTTTTGTAAGGGTTAACACCCGAGACTATACGAGAGAACACAAAATTTTCCCGTCCCCCGTCTGACCATCGCATTTCTCATAGTGGCTCTGTTATTCACATTTCCGTTCCCTTTCGGCGTTTCGCTGATGTTCCTGCAGTCTGCAGAACTAATACCCAAATTTTGCGTCCTTATTTTTCCGGCTTTTGCGCCCCCTTGAAACATTTCATGTCGGGCCAGGGCCCACCCTGCCCGACCCGTGCGCACGCCTGTGAAAATTAGTAATAATAATGGTTTGTTTACATTATTGCTTTTCGACATGTATTATCAGTCCCGAGTTTTTAGGACACCTAGCGAACACACGTACTGTTAAGAGATTGTACTGTGGAGCCCAAGTGCTACTGGGGTAGGTAATCGCACTACCACGATAACCCTTTCTTTGTTCTCCTGCGTTTTCTTGAGACCCGTGGTGCGAATGACGTAGGAGTTCGACGTGGGTCGAGGATGGACCACGTTGACCAAAGGTAATTCTTTGCAGTGTCACGCGTGTATTGCGAGGATACTGACATAATGCCATCAAGCGTGATTATCGAGGGGTTTGATAAACATATCTTCTATGGGAAAACCAGCCCTACCTACGTTACAGTATCTTACTCTTGAATTATTCTTCAATTACTGTAACCACCAATGATGAGTAAAACGTCTCTTATATGTCAGGACATACACATGCTTTTCATGTCGGCTGACACCTCTCTCTACGGGAGACTGAAATATTTTGTAAATACAGCATGGACTAATACTCCAGATACGTTTCTAATAAGTAAAGCTCCGGAAAAGTACGAAACAACAGCTTCGACACCACTAATATCCTGGGATAATGACGTCAAACTGGCTATTATCATCGCCTCACTATTAGTCACGCTCTGTACAACCTTCGTGCACTTCATCATTCCCACTAAAGATAGGACCTCTTTTCGAAAATTATTCTTCAATTACTTGTGGGAAATATCCCGTTCGATCTCGCATCAAGGTAATAAGTTGCAACTTTGAAAGCGTGGATTGACCATAAATGATAACCACTCATTTCCCTGTTTAGCCATGGATAACGTTTCACGGTACTTGTCCAGCAGGATTGCAATTGGTTCGTGGTTATTGGGTAGTTTGGTGATATTTACCTACATCTCTTCTTTCTTGAGTTCAAACTTGTCAGAGATAGCCTATGCCAAAATCGATACCGTCTCGGATTTGATCACGGCCACAAAAATGCAACCAGTGGTCGTCAAGAACTTCCACGCACACGTGCTGATGCAAATCAAGGTTGGTCTCATTGGCGTTATCTTTTATACTCGTGTAAGGTCGTTACATTCATTACGTTATGTTTAAGTCGGAGTACGACGTCGTGGCAAAGAGGTTTATAGAGATGGTGGAAAAGGAACAGTCCTACTTCACCATCGAAGACTTGGTATCGGACGACGCATTATTTAGGGATATCCGAGACGGGAAGAAGGCCTTGGTGGTCCATAAAGTAATTTGGATCGCGATTTTCAACATCCTCCAGGGTAAAGAAATTGCCTTTTATTATGGCAAAGAGTCCTTAAGTTCCGGTGTTATGACGGGTTTCTTCAACAGAAGTCTTTCGGTTAGCAACCAAGAGATTTTTAACCAATTGTACGTTTCTTCCCGCAATTGGACCAGAAACCAAAATGAGACCTTAGAACGTTCCATGATGGTATTGGATCGTGAGCGCACGAATACCTACGATACCGATTCATACACTCTCAGGTCTTATAAGGGTTCTTGGTTTGAACACGAATTTATACCACTCATGGGGTATAACTTCCTGGTGTGAACAATAAAACTTATATTTAAGGCATTTCCATTAGAATTCTACACATGGTGGAAACGAAAATGCCATACCAATTCCTTTTTCACAACAGCTACTTGATAGAAAGACGCACTTGGCAACCTGATCCAGAGGCTGAAGTTTCCCCGACAACTCTTAACGACATATCAATCGTTTTTCGAACAGCGCTTGTATGCCAGTGTCTTAATTGCCTAATTCTGCTTGCCGAAATACTCGTGTTTTTCAGAAGATAATTAAATTAAAGGATACTTTTTTTCGAAAGAGCAATTAAAATTATCGATATCTTAAATTGGGGGAAGTCTTCACATGAGCAGTTCCCGTATGAGCGGATTTCATAATAGCGGTCCTCATAGCAGCAGGTCCCTAAGTAGCGGTTCCCGAAATGGCAGTTTACCCGTTTCAGCCATTACCGATATAGCGGTTCTCGTAAACGCGGCGTACCGTTGCAGCAGTTCTCTAAAGAGCGAAAAAACAGATATGCGAAAAACGATAGTTGTTTATTATGGTGTAAGCTGGCCCAGCAGGGTTATATGAACTCAAAAAGAACTAGGTCAGATATGGATAATTTGGTTAGGTTAAAGTTGATTATTTCAACTAAATAGTATTAGGTCAGGTTAGGTTTTGTTTCGTTTGGTTAGACTTAGGTTAGTAATATTTTGGAAATAGTGTAACCATGGATTTATTATAGAAGCTTACGCTTCATGGATATTTCACTCACCTTAAAACATTTATTCCTCGTCTGAAATGGCGCGAGCTAGTACCAGCCTGGCACGCGCGTTTGTTACGTAGAATTTGAGGCAAATTCAGAGGGGGCGGTGGAAGTTTTTCACGCGATAGAGCTCTAATTTTGAATAGCGCGCGAGAAATAATTTTTTGTAAAACACGCGTGCCGAGAGAAAAAAGTTTGCCTCAAATTCTATGTCATCAGCCCCCCCCAGTCCCCACCCGCGCGAATTTTTATGGCATAAATGTGTTTAAAATCAAAATGCCTTACTGAAGGCTGCAGTGAAATATCCATGAAGCGTAAGCTTCTATTATAAATCCACCATGGTGTAACAATGTTAAGCCTTTTCTAAAATATTGTTGCTTATATTCACTGACTTCCCAAATAATAATATTGTTACTGTTACAATTATCTACTTCCGAAATAAAATAACCTTTCTCAAATTATTATATGCCTTTTCCAAAAAATTATTGTTTACAATTATCTACTTCCGAAATAAAGTAACCTTTCTCAAATTATAATATGCCTTTTCCAAAAAATTATTGTTTACAATTATCTACTTAAGAAATAAAATAACCTTTCTCGAATTATTTTTCTATCCTGGTATGAGAATTGTAAACTGATACAGCCTGAAGAATAGTACAATATTTAAGTGTACTTTAAAAAAAATCATAAACACGATCCGTTAGTAGGTCACATTACTTATTTAGATCACAGAAAAAGGTAGTTTTTGAAACCAAAGAATACAACAGCATTGTTAAGAAATGCGCAAAACTCAACACAAACACTGCTATTTCCCAAAATAGCAGCCGCTATTTCTAAAAAAGCAGTTTTGAAAAACACCGCTGTTTTTTGGAATCGCGGTTGCTATTTCGAGAACTGCTCTACCAGGAACTGCTCATACGAGGTACACCCTTAAATTGGTACCATGTATGTACATATTTCGGAGGAAGAAGGGAAATTTAATTTATCGACTTTTTCCTTCATTCCCACTATAAACTTCAACCTTATTAAAATAAAGGGGTCATCCGTAAATAAATAGAGATGTGAAATTACCGTAATTTTTAAAAACGGTAATTACCGATAAATTACCGATTGAAATTTAGGGAAAACAAAATTTCTGTGCTTACAATCCATTACTTTAAACAACGTTTAATTGTGAGCACTATCTGACTGCTTTACACGTATTTGCGGCTTTTGCTACCAAGACGGCAGCCATGGCCTTTCTAATCTGATCTCTAACTAAAAATTTATTAAAAGACTAATTTCTAGCGCAACTTTGTAAGTTGTAAGGCTAGCGAGTAGCGCCTGGTGAGTCATTTTGGAAGTAAACACAGAATTAGTTGATCATTTAAGTGTAAAATGAACTTTAAATGCGTAATAAAATTTCTTGGTAATTTACCGCCGTAATTTACCCGTAAATTACCATTGTAAAATTACGGTAAGATATAAAACGGTAATTTACGCGGTATTTGGTAAATTTCCATTGTAAAATTACGGTAAGGTATAAAACGGTAATTTACGCGGTATTTGGTAAATTACCGGTAAATGACCATTACGAGGTCATTTACGTAGAGGTTAAATAGTAGAGGGGAAAGCACTGACCCCTGTGGGACTCCTTTATATGTTATTCTTTCCGATGAGAGATTACCAATTTAAATTTTGGTGAACGTACTAAGATAAGAATTTTTTTTCAAATATTAAATTTCCACTGACTGCACTAGAGCACTCTAAGTGCACTCTCGGCGCGTTTTCGTCCGCCACTGGAAACACGAGTGCAACACTCGCCCAGAATCGCGTTTTCCACTGACCCCAAAAACTGCCCGAGAATTGCTCTTTCGTGCTCTGAAAAATTCGACGGAGCGACGGTACTCGAGTATGACGTAATAAAATTAAAATGGCGGACCACGCGGTATCTCATAGAAAACAGGCTCTCGCTTATGCTTATTTATTTCTGGAATCATCTTCTGAAAGTTCTGAAGATGAAGAATACGAGGTTTTGTCATTATTTTAAAGATAATGCCTCATCCTAAAACCAATAATTATATCAGAGACGTTGTCGATCATTACTCAAAATAGATTTTTTGTAAATTAATTGAAATGTTAAGTCTATTAATTGGTTTCAGCCCATTTGCGTCAAGATATACACACTTTATAATTACAATTTCGTCTCCGGCGCCAATTTTGATTATTCAGAGCGCGCTCGGACCTCTCGATCGTGTTCCACTGACGAAACTATTCTCTCCAAAACTAGCTGAGGGCAGTTACGTCAACCTAACCCTGAGAGCACTCTTTGAAGCAGTCAGTGGAAATCGCTATAAATGTTTTATAATCATGTCTTCAAAAGTCAAAATTTTAATATCTGTTACTTCAAGCAATTAATTTATAAACTTATCTCTTACTTTTTCTAATCTTTGTCTGCAAAGACAGTTTTTATTAATTGTTATAGTTCTTGTACAAAAACTGCAAACAAAAAAATATACAAATATTTTTTACTTCTAATTTCATCGGCAAAATCGGAATTAGTAAATATTGTCCATTTTGTTTGCTTATCGTACGGTTCTGAGCAGTGAGCACTGTGCTCTCGCTCAATATAGCTCTGCGGAACGATCGAGATTTTCGGTCAAATAAGAACCAAGCTCATATGTACACTGTTAATGCATATATATTATAGTGCATGGACCAAACAATTTCGAGGACTCAGTGACACACAAAAATTTAAATATAAACTTATCAGTAATTTTACTGTTAATGTATAGATAAAATAATGCACAAACGGAAACCGGTTTAATTTTCCGTATGCAGAATGCAATTCTTCGCCGCCGAATAGGATAAATACTTCTTTTAAAGTGTTGTTGTTATGCAAGGATGATTTGTACGGTATTTAAAGACGCAAGTAGAGAAATTAAATGAGTATTCGCAATATCCATAATTAAAGAAACTAAATGAACCAAACTCATCGGTCACGTACACCGAACATACTAATCGTGTGTTAAAGATTAAATTTGTATTTGTTGAAATTTTACTCGATAAATCAGAGCTTTTAATTAATGTGTATTTGTTAATTCTGAGTGACAACAATTATAATGCATTAATATCATGGATCTACCATATAGAGGTAATTTAAGAGGTGGAAGGGATAGCGATACCAATTTCTTCTACAGGACTGCAATCGGATGCCGGTTGTTAACTTTTGAAATTTTAAGACTTGAAACACCAATTACGGATAACCAAGAATTCGTAACAAATGTTTTTTTTTGTTTTCAATTTGTTTAGTTTTTTGAACCTCGACGACTACGGCAACTGTTTATGATTTTTAAACTAAGCGATTATTGAAATTATTTAGGATTTTGAATCTGAGCGATTAATGGAATTGTTTAACTTTAAATCTTAAAATTTATGCCATCAATAATGTCGAAAGTATTGGTTCGTTTTTACTTGATAACTTAAAGGGAGACTCTCAGCTGAAAATCTTAGTGCCATGTTTTATTTTTTCCTGGTTCGTTTCAATTAAATATGAAGCCTCAAATTTTTTTCTGATTTTTCAAACAATTTTTTCAATTAAAATTAAATTTTTTAAAATTTGTTAGGCTTAGCAATGGGTCTCGATTTTAGCACACGTACCTACCGGCCAATAAAAACCTCTTTAGGGATAGAGCCAAATCAGCCAATCCCGTGAGGGTTAGAAAATATTAAGTGGTATGTTGTCTGCTTCAAACAGGAAAAGCAGGGCGGGAAATAAGTATTTTTTCAGAGTGGGCTCGTTACCAGTGACTCCGCGGGGCCCGTCGTCTGCTAAAGTTTGAGGAGGATAGTAATTGTGTTGCAGCTTGACTCTGCTGAGGTGTAAAAGATGGGTTTTTAAATTTTTTCCATCTCGAAGATCACAAAAAATAATAGTAACAATAATCTAAGAGCACAGATCTTCCCATTCCAAAGGCTAATAACTAGACACTCAAGATATACAACAAAATACGACCCGCCACATTTTAATATAATAAGATTACGAGAGTAATTTGAGTTTAAGTGAAACGTATAAAAGCATAAACCTGCTAATTACTAAAGTTTCTAATCCGCTTATCGTTAGACGATCGAAAACGCGTATTTCTTTCGAGTGCTAAAATGTAGAATACATATTTCTGAACATAATGCAGACGACTCAAATGAGACTCGCCCGAGAAAACCTTTGGGGGTTGACTCTTATAAATCACGGGCGCTGATTAGCCGGTAGGTCGCTTTATCAAAATTCAAATGCATGTTTTGGATACAAAACTTCAAATATTGTTTAAAACTATAAATAGCGCTTCAAAAAATCTGAAAAAATTCAAGGCGGCATATTTTAACATAAGGAATCAGAATAAAAATACTTAATTTTTGCCAATAGTGTCCCTTTAAAGGCAACAATTTCTGCGGAGTTCGTCATGGTATTCACCCTAGACAGAAACATATGGATTTCAAGTTCGCCTCTCATCAATTTATCGTGAGAACACAGCAAGGCGAATGAATGCTCTTGTAAAGTTTGACTCGATAGCATGGTACTTAGAAAGCGAGCACAGTACAAAACGAGTAATGTGTCCACGCTGCTTGCCAATAGGAAAATATCACCTCCTCGTCCTGGGGTCAATTTCATGACAAACGCCGCTGAAAAGACCATGATTCGGTTATTCCACGAATGTGTTACATTGACGTTGTACATTGTTCTGTTTTATCTGTTAAGAGGTGGTTCAATCACTTGTTTCATACACCTTGTATTTTGCAATTAAATAAATGTTAAATGGCCTTTTTTGTCCCGTGATTCATTATTTTTCGTTGTTTATATTATTTAAAAAGAACAAAAAGAAACTTGTTTACTAGATTTTTTCATCCTTAGTTAGAAACACCGACTCATAATAATTTTTGATAGAATTTATTGGTAACTATAGCTGTTACCCGCGGCGTCGCTCGCGTGTAATAAGAACTTCCATCAAAATGATGTATTGTAAAGAATGGGTAGATTTTACTGATGACTAATATTTTTGTAGCACCTTAGGAGCTACGGCACTCGGCGTTGCCAGTCAGCCCGTCGGGACATTTTTATTACTTTTCATGGAGACATCATTCCATAAAGAAGGGTTTTTAGGTTTTTGGCCGCCATTTCAAAATATGTCAACAAATAGAACCAAAAAGACCATTCAGCCCGTCTATATGTTAAAGAAAACATGCAGTGTACTAAATATTTGCGAAATCGTTTGAAACGCGCGGACTTTGTTGCATAGAGAAGAGTTTTTACATTCCTTGGTGACATTTTTATTTTTGGAAAAATCTTTCTTAGTACGACTTATGAGTAACGTTCCTGCAAATTTTCAGCCTTCTAGGGTAAACGGTTTGGGCTGGGCGTTGATTATCAGACAGTCAGTCAGTCAGCCAAAACTATACGACACGTAGAAATTAAATTAGCCTATGTAAATTTGAGCCGTTACCGAGAAATTTTCTCCCCCAGCTCATTACACCCTCAATAGGAGTACGATAGTTGCAGTTCATGTAGGGATGTAAACGTATCGTATCTGAAAAATTTTTAGTTATTTCCCGTAAGGCATACATTTTTTTCAAATTTTGAAATACAAACAAAACGGTTCCCTAGTAGCATGAGTTTTACGGTAAAAAGCCGGCGAAAGTCGGCACTAGGGGCGCTTTTGTTAGTCGTTTATTAACATGGGGCTCGAGTAAAGCTGGCAGGCCTTCTATCACCGGTAATCTAACTTGAACATGCCGTGGTAGAGGGTTCAAATCACAGTGGAGATATATGTAATTGTCGTAAATACCTTAGTTAAGGTAGTGTGTGTAACAATAACAATAAAGATTCAACTAACATTAAAACCGGGGAGGTTTGGTTTGAAAACGACAAATAATTATGTCACACGATGCTTCAATGTTCATTTCCAAAAGTTAATTTTATACAATCAGGGATAGATGTAATTCGAGAAGCAGGAATGGAGAACGGTTAGTATTTACTTCAGTCCGACTCATAGCCCAGTATAGAGCCCCTCCCTCCAACACGTAACGAAAATTTTAAAAATATCTTACTGGGTCACTTGAACTACGTTTTGATGATGTTGCTGACGGGGACGACGAAAAATACCTACTTAATTTTTACCTCTGTCGCTATGACCCGCCTCTTCTTTCATACCCCCCTCCTTCCAGGGGAAGGGGGTCCGGGACTTTGACGCGCGCCCAAATTACTTTATTCTCCATTCCTGCTTCTAAAATTACATCTGTTCCTGAGATAAATATTTAGCTTTTCCCGCAGTTTTTATCGCCAAGCATGATTTGTACATCTCGATGATCTGCTTTTATGAAAGCGTATCTCAAACCCTAACACGAGCAAGGTTATAAAAAGAGACAATGATATAAACACAAATCCCAATTGAAAGTGTTTCAGCTCAAGCCTCTTCTGGTTCTGTTCAATTATTCTGTTTTCTCCCAAATGGTAATACGTTTTCCAAATATTCCATGATCGTGCATAAAATATTATTCCCGTTTCGAACAAATGTTGAACCCTAAAATAATAGTAATTTAACTTGATTTTTCATCATCAAGGATAGATGTAATTTTAGAAGCAGGAATGAAGAACGGAGTAATCGGGGTGCGCGTCAAAGTCCCTGACCCTCTTCCCTGGAAAGGAGGGGTATGAAAGAAGAGGCGGGTCATAGCGACAGAGATAAAAAGGAATTACGCATCAAATCAAAAAGTAGTTTAAGTGAGCCAATAAGATAATGTAAAATTTTCGTTTCGTGTTGGAGGGAGGGGCTCTTTACTGGGATATGAGTCGGACTGAAGTAAATACTAACCGTTCACCATTCCTGCTTCTAAAATTACATCTATCCCTGTTATCATAAAATCATGAATGAAATTACGTTTTTTTAAAAACCGTTGTGATGTATGGATTTCCATTTTTCTTCAGTGGAAACGCTGCATTCGTTTTGAAAGTGGCTTCCCGTGAAAGATGAATTTTTTGTTCGAAAATATCGTAGATTTCGAGAAGTCCTACTCCTTCTAGTATTACGTCTTTGGGAAGGTAAATAGCCAGCCGGTTTTGTTCTAAGTCATTAAATACTTCCGTAATGGCAATGTCTTCCGTGTTAAGAATCATGTTGTGTTTCTTTATTTGATCCTGAACCTTTTCAGCCGTTTCCCCGATTGGTTTCTGCAGAATAAATTAACAACTGTTTCTAAGTATGTAAAATATTTAGTATTTAAAGGGAGGGTTAAGTGGAAAATCAAGTGATTTTTTATCGATTCTTCTATATATTATAAGACCAGTCTCCGTAGTGAAACATCCAGGAAATCAGAGTCCTGCACGGGCCGGGCTTTCCACATTTGAAAATTTAATTGGCCCGGGCCGGGTCGGGCTTTTAAAATTTTGGAAATTAAGGGGCCGGGCTGGGCTTTTGCTCATGTTTCAAAATTCGGACCGGGCCAAACTTGATTCTTTTAATCCAAAATTCAAATGAGTATAATCTTCTAAGAACAAGTGTGACGTTATCAAAAGAAATGAATAATACACGACACTAAAGCAAATATGAATATAATTCATTGATGCTATGTAAAAAAAATATAAAAACTACAATCGCACTACGTTCCAGGCCTGTTCAATTCATGCAATGTTTCGAACTTTTTCAAAATGCTAAATCCCGGGCCGGGCTCGGATCGGGCCTGAAAAACTCGGCCCGTGCTGGTCTCTGCAGGAAATATCTCCGAAAAAGTGGGTTGATATTTTATGGATAATTTGATATAAGGACCTCTGACTAATCTCGTAACGCCCTGCCTTCTTGTTAACAAAATTCTCGTGGCACGCTCCTTGCCAAATGAAACTGAATCGATAAAAATTCACTTGATTTTCCACTTCACCCTCCCTTTAATACGCTATTGTTTAAGGCTAGTTCTGCGTGTTCGGGAATACTAGCACTATTGGAATACTCCAGAATTTTATTTTAGCGAGGCAAGTAGCTTTAGTACAACCAAGAAGCGATATACAGTTTACTAGGGAGAAGGTATAAGATGCCTAAGTATTCGCGCGCCGCAGTCCCAGTCCGTCTTTCAAAAAATTTGCGTCGCGCTGACGTAAGTTTTTAAGAACCAATGAGATGCTGATTGTAATTTAGAGGCGGGGATTAACTCCGGACCTACGTTTGGACTGGAGATAAAGCTTGAAATGTGGCGAATTCATAACTTCTCCCTAATAAACTAGATATCGCTTCTTGGTACAACAATCAGTAGTGAAACCATCGAATTTTGCTAGTAATGCGTCATTGAAATTTACCTGAAAGTGCTCGTGTGGGGCGGTATTTCTTACAATATAAATTGGCAGATTTGGATGTTCGAGTAAATCTTTTAATTCGTCAATAAATCGGCCTTTCGGCGGTAATGTTAGTTTGGCTAGAATTCCCCCTGATATGCATTGCATGACGATGAAACAGGCTATAACCCACATTGTTATTATTATTCTGCTTCCCAAATGGTCCGAATTAGATTCACCTAGCAAAGCAGGTAAGTGGTAAAATTAATTATCAAAGTTACCGTATCTTATGAAACAGAAAATATAAAGAGGCGACACAGGAAATTCTTATTATGACGCAATGATATTTCTACACATGGAAAGAACTCGACATTGTTTATCCATTATTCACATCGCGAAGTTTCATCTTTGGGCACGGGGAAATAAGAATTATGGGTGTCTCTTCTATATTTTTTCTGGTTGAAATCATACCGTGACCAAGGCCCGCAGATATACTGTAAAATAGGTAGTTAAAGATTTTTCTTGGAAATTTCTCAGACTGCTTCTTTGGATTTTTAAAGCCTTTATAAACACTCTCGGTTAGCATCCACGCGATTGAAAAGAAAAGTAGAGCACATCCAAACACAATCCATGTCTAAAAATTCAGTTTTCGAAGGCAAACTTGTACAATCAAAACTAACTAATACCATTAGCGTCATGAAAGTTATAGGAGTAATCAAATGTAAGTCGACGTATACTGACATCCGTGACCGGAGAGTCTAAAACTTTCCTCGCCTTTTACAAGTCAAATTGATTTTGAGTTTACGCTTTTTCTTAAAGTCAGAAAAGGGCTAGGGGTCGGTCATTCATGAAATCCCGTACGCTACCCGCGAAAACCCATAAAAATTCGAAATCAGCAACGAAATCACAAAATCAGTATAGAAATCATAAAATCAGTAAAGAAATCATAAAATCAGTAAAGAAATCATAAAATCAGTAAAGAAATCACAAAATCAACAAAGAAATCACAAAATCAACAAAGAAATCACAAAATCAACAAAGAAATCACAAAATCAACAAAGAAATCACAAAATCAACAAAGAAATCACAAGATCAGTAAAGAAATCGCGAAATTCATTACAAAATTCACGAAATCCAAAATCAAAAGAAATCCCAAAATCCGTGGAAATCACGAGACAAATCGCAAAATCCGACGAAATCCGTTGGGTTTTGTCGAATTTTGAAATCAAACAAAATCCGACGAAAATAAAATGAAATCAAACTAAATCAGAAGAAATCAAATCCCGTACACTTTTTCGAAAACGTCGGACCCCTCGGAAAAGGGCCTTGAGGACGAAATAAAAAGGCTAATTGGCTAAGTCTCTCAAGGTGTTGAATACTAGTATGTTACCCCTAAAGCATTCATAAACCTTCTGAAAGTTCGAAAAGAACTTTTCTTACGGTTCGGTCAAGAACATTGAAAATAGAAGTAGCATTAGATTCGAATTTCACGGCTTGAACTGAACTCAAGACCATCCACTCGTCTTCAACCACAATGTTAGTAAATTCGACTTGCTTTACATTGGTGTAAGACGGTGCAGAAACACTAAATCCAATGTCCGCTTCCTGAAATTTAAATTGGCACAGATAATCCGCAATTAATTCGAATTTTAGATAAATAGTTTTTCAACTTACACCTCTAGCTAAAATACCAAGTACACCGGTAGCATTTCCTTCTTCGTAAACTTCTCCGTAGTCCATGTCATTATCAGTAAGCTTCCCAGTGTAACTGCGTAGAGAAAGTCTTTGACATAAGCCATTCAAGTTTTAACTCTTAACCTTCACCCTGCTTTCTAACTCGTTTGAAGGTCGTCCGGTTTTTTACCCCCTCTCCCAGTAGTCAATTAGAAGACTAGAAGTTAGATATTGTGTTTTTGGAAAGTAGGGAATCCCAAAGGGATTCTGGGAGAGGAATAGCCGCTTCTCGTCCGCCGCCTCTAGGCCCCGTAGTTTGTTTTGAGGGAGCAATTTTTCTCTAAAAGCTGTGAGCGGTAGAAATCTAACCCTTAAAGGCCGACTTCCATCGAAAAGAGTTCTGGCGAACTGAAAACCGAGCATCGAGACTAACAATGGAGCGACCGTGCCGATTTTCGAATCCCCGCTGGGGTAAAAGATGGAAGGGTTCTAGCTAACTGAAAGCCGTGCAATGTGGTTCTAGCGATGCAGAAGTAGGCCTAATTCTATTGCTAATATCTATAAAAGCATAAGTGAATCATATTACAGCTCCCTATAAGTACTGGACGTAGGTTATGCTTTTGTAAACAGCGTTTTCTTCCAAGACATCCAAGCCCGCCATCTATAGCCCAGTTTTACAAGTATAGTTTTCCCATTAACCCGGATCTTGAGTTAGGTTAACCTACGGAAGTTCCGGTTGATGATAATGTCTGTCAGACCACCGTCAGTGTCGTGATTAGTGTGAAGCTTGTTATCGCGTTATAATTTTGATTTAGAATGGCTTATGTTTCTTTGCTAATTAGAAAAAACGCGTAGGATCAATGTAACTAATTGCAATCGTTGCAAGCCCAAATTAAAGAGACATCTGAACACGATCTATGTGATATTAAAAGCACTAAACCGTAAGCAACTAAAACGTTTTGTAAAACAGAAAAATATTGACAGTAAACGTTAAATCATTGAAAAGATTTGCCACACTTTAAAAACGAAAACAAATTTCTATGTCTACTCACATAACCTATAATTAGTAATAAATCGGTCCAACTATCATCGCTAAAAACATTCAAATCGGTGGAAGCTCAGTGCTGTACTAGGGATACATTAAAAATATTCTAGCATTATGAAGGCTATTTTGATCATTTGAATTCATATTAATTTCCTTTTCAACACAAGCGTTCAAAAAATACCGCATTTAAAAAATAGACCGCCAATTATTTTTTAAAATCGGAAAAGTAAAGTGGACTTTTACCATTATATTCACAACCCAACACTTTGTATGGAACAACTTGTTTCCTTCCACGCTCTTCTCTCTCAAACCTTTCCTCATTAGCTACCACTTACTTCCGTTTGCTTGCCCCGCTTATTAAAAATTTCTTTCGCGCCAAAATCATTCCTCTGGTTTAGTTCACAAATTCGCCGCTGCGTTTCGCATATACCGTTTTCTCTTCAGTGCTAGGAGACAATGCTGATGCACGGCGATGTTATATCGTCCAGTACTTCTAGGGAGCTGTAATATGATCCACTTCTGATAAAAGTCATGACTGATAACGTCCGTCTGTTTCAACTGATTTCACTAATATTTTGTATACTGGTTTCTTATGTGCTATAGGTGAAACAAGAAGAAGCGATATCTAGTTTGCTAGGGAGAAGGTACCTTTCTAGCTTTATCTCCAGTCCAAAGGTAGGTCCGGAGTTAATCCCCGCCTCTAAATTACAACCACGATCTCATTGGTTCTTGAAAACTCACGTCAACGCAACGCGAACGACGAAAATTACGTATTTTCCGACTGAGGAGGGGCGAATTAGCCCGGCCTCTCTTTTACGTCCCCCCTTGTGGGGGACTGGGACTATGGCGCTCGAATACTTAGGCATCTTATAACTTCTCCCTAGTAAACTAGATATCGCTTCTTGGGTTTTTGGGCTTCGTTTTTTCCATCATCTTTTAAAATGCAAACCCGAAAACTAATAAAAATGTCCCGACGTGCTGACGATCAACGCCGGGTGCCATTGCTATACTTGTTGCCACTATACCTATCTACAAAATATTTGACCGTCGAGAGAGTGGGGCACTTTGGTCAGTTTCCCTAGGGCCCTCACCTTCTAAGGGCCCGGGACAAGTATAGAGCGGTCTTGAATGGGGCCCGTGATTTGGTCAATTTTCCCGGGACCCACAAACTCTATCGACGGCCCTGATCGATCGTTTTGAATAATTTTGCACTTGAAATATTCTTATATAAAGAATTGTAATGAAATAATTGAAATTGATTACTTCAGGCCGATTTTGGCAATTGTGGAATCCACAACTAATTTCACGACACCTTCAACTTCCACAGGAACTTCTTTTTCATACATACCCCATATTGGAATCTTTACAAAGTGTAAATAAATTATTACTAGGTAATTCTTTTTTACCCATTACAGGGGGTTTTAAATTTACTTAAACAAACTTACGTTGGTAGAGCAATATCTTAGAAGAGAACTTTCGGTCGACATTTTTCCAACTACTCACATCCAAGTTGCGCTTTTTGCTGTGGAAATAGCTCTCTAACGAATATTTCACGACTTACAAGGAATGCTACGCTGTCTTGAAAATGGTAGCGTATATTATTAATCGCGTGCTTCGAGAACATATTTGCACAGTAAAAGTGATCCCGCTTATAGATAACAGTTGTTCTAGCGATACAATCAATTATTATTTAAAATAAATATTCTAATATACCAATATTATCTAGAACCGTTTTAATAACCAAGAACATATGAACACAGGCAAATGTCGGTTCCCATGGTACCCCTAACATTCTGGCTGAACTTCTACACACAAAATTTACCCTACCTATAAGGCAGAAGACAATCAGAACTCGTCCATGAGGACGGAGCTAAAATTAGCCTTTTCTAAGCCATCAGTCAACTCCAACCCTCGATTATGGGAGCATATAGTGGCATTTGTTTAAATTAAACCACAACCGAAACTTAATAATAATCTAAGCTTTGCCTATGATTTCCACACTAAGCCTCTGGCTTGTTTATAGGTGGGTCCCTTTACAAGGCATAGAGGGGTGGTGGCTAGCCCCTATACCACAGCTAACCAACAGCGCCCTATACTTACTATTACCGTTAACCTCTGAAAGTTTTGATGGAAAGGAGAAACCGGGTTAGACCGCGGAGGAAAACTCCTTTAACAAGCGGGGAGAGAACTTGCAAACTTTATGCAGAAGGATTTGTTCCCAGATTTTCACCCGGTGCCACAGTCTAGGATCGAACCCGGGATCCTCTTGCTGCGAGGCGAAAGCGCTAACCGCCACGCTACCCCACCTTATTTAAAAATATCCTCTATACTTTCTCGAACAGTGTGTCTTTTGTAATGTGTACTTTAGTATATATTTTTTAAGCTGGGGAAAGCAATACAGGGTAGAAAGTGGAAACCCTTCGCCGTCGATAAAAATTTAGTCCAACGCGTAGGTATGACTCACAGGCATTAGTAGAGAAATTTAGTGAGCATTTCAAGTTGAAACCAGAGGTTAGACGTATGTTCTTAGGCTGATAAATTGGTTTTTCTCTTAATCAAATATTACTTTTAATTATTCCTTTAACAACGGTAGAAAAAACATTGAATAAATTATACTCGCGATATCTTAACACGCGATGTAAATGATTGCCCAAACCTTTACACTGTTAAGCTAGTTTACCATGAATCTAATGAAACTGGATAGTAGCATTTTCTTTCGAATACCATAATGTTTCAATGGTAGTTTGAAATGACATCACGGAGAGGTATTACACTGGACGTGTCTGTCTGTGTGTCTGTCTGTCACCACGTTCGCAGTAGGCAAATCGGAGCAAACGTGTTCGCAGAAAGCAATATTACCTTCTACTCCATTATCATCGTTAGAGTTAAGATTTACGCGGCGAACAGCTAGGGCTACGAGTAACGGATAGTCTCCCAATGGCAGGGCTTCCATCAAAGGTTCACGCAATTGCGATGAGGGAATAATAAACTCATATATCGAACAACAGTAGCTACTTGGTCTATACACCAAAGCTTTCTCTGGTATATTCCATCGGAAAAAAAAATTATTCATTCCAAAGTTGCATTAAGTATTTTATACTACTTTTCCTTTAAGTTACAAGCAAATTATGAATATTCAATCTACATATAAGAATAATTTAAATATTATTCTTTTCTTACTCAGCCTTTATGCAGCTATTTCGAGGGGTTAGTCACTTGAATAATCAGGTGTACAAAACCGCCGAAATCGATTACTTGATTTCTAGAATTCTAAGGAAATCATCAGTATTATCAGAAATTTATTACTTTACAAGAAGTTCACTTCTCCCTACCTCGCGCCGGCCATCATCTATGAAGTATTTTTACAGGCTAGAAGCGGTACCGTTCCTCTCGAACAGCGAGGCAGAGAGGTGAAAATAAAAACACTAGCGTCGCTTAGTGAGAAAAATGTGCTTTTCTTACAATAGTATCATGGTTGTATCTTATGCAGCGGCTTCTCACTTGCGCGAAATACAGTTGAATCCCGCCGTTTCTAGGAAACGTCAGATTATCTTGGCAATGGCCATTTATCACAGTTCTCTCTCGAGAGGAAAAATTTTTCTCTTCGCGATTAGCGCGCGTCGGGAGGGGGAAAAATTCACGCCTCTTCACTCTTGCAAAGTTTTTTTTTCGGGTTTTCTCTTCATAGATGATGTCCACGGTACTAACCATTATTGAAGTGAACTTCGTGTAAGGTAATATATTTCTGGTATTATGTAGGAAATCAAAGGTTATCAGAAATCTCCGATAATCACTGGAAATCACGTGCAATCCTGAGAAAATCAGAAATAATCACATGATTTACTAGTAATCTTTTGTAATCACCTCGGTAATCACACCTTTCATAACACATAATCAATCGAGGAATTTGAAAATCCCACAATAAAAATTGTAATCAATTAAAATAGAAATAATCACGGCATTCACCAAAAATTCACTGGAATTCAAACAGAAATCATGCACAAGTAATCTGCGGAAATAACGGGAAATCAGTGTAAAGATTATGGAAATCACGTAATCATGGAAATCAAGGAATTCATTTAGTAATCAACGGAATTCACATAAAAATTCAGAAATCAGTTGTACAAAATTTTGGCGAATGACTAGCCCTCTCACTATCCCGTTTACGTACTACCCCATTAAACGCCCCTTCTGGTGGTGCACTTTAAGTTCATCCCAGCTATGACGTGAAGTACAGTTACACGCGTTGTTTAAAGTGTTATTTTATGCTATCCATCTCGAATATATAACAAGTTACGAAAATTCTTTCGTATTAGCTAGGTGTGGTTAGAGTGGCATATTTGTATCGTATTATTAAGTTTTGCTAACGCATAGGTTTCATAAATCATTAAGGTGATATACGAGATGGCCCACCGATATACCTTAAGTTCTTAGTAGTACGTGATTACAATCAGATGTCCATCCCCCCTCTCAGTATTTTCAATGAATATTTAAAAACCGACAAATTTTAGACGTCGCTAATGAAACTAAATAAACGGGAAAACAAACACACCCGTTCATCGTTTCCGACAATAAAAGGGCAGAGAAAGATGCCCGCACTACGCTCAGGCACTCTTTTCACACTAATAAAATTTCCAAGCGTATTAGGAGTTTTTCGTGTACCCGGGATTAACTCACAAACACACACACATACAAACACACACAATCCATCAGCACAACTACTAGGTGTGATTATGTAACCATACCTAGCTCAAAACACGGGTCTATCTGAAATTACCCGAAACCTTTTAGCTACACGGTAAAGACCAGGTGTAAATAATGTCAACCTCTCTATTTTTGAGTGCTTTTCGTAACTTGTATGTTAATATTTCAAAAACCAGTGCTTTGAAAACTTTTCTTCAGTATTCATTTTGAAAGGTTATAGCTGCTGATTTTGTGAAATACTTTTTCCTATGAAAGATTCGAAAAACAACACGAAATTAGATGTAGTGTTGAACATCGTTACTGCTAGATCAAGTTGAATTTCAGAGAGATATATCACCATGAATATTGGAGAGTTAAAGAAATCGATCTGAAAGCTTTTACGTTTCTTGTAGCGTTTCGTCCATTAAGCCTAATTTAAATATGAAAATTTTAAATTACGTCTATTTTTCTGGTGCCATACTTAAAAGATTTACGCGTTTTGTTAACACCTTTAACTCCTATGAGGGCTTGGCGTTGGGCCTTCCAATTAAAACTAGGAAAGACGTGAACTGTTTTCAATGCTTTTTTAATTTATGTAATTCCGTGTAACAATTTTACAAGTACATATAAATCAGGTTTTTACAATTAACTTTTTTTTTATTTAAAGAAATATTTAGTTGTGGGTACAATTTAAACAAAAAATACTTTGATCGAACTGGTCCAATATTGCATAACGCGTTGGAAAATTCCCAAAGTTTGGATAATATTTCTATGCTTTTTAGGTACCTTGGGAGCTGTGGAAACATTTTAGTATCGTGAGCTTTAAGCTATTGGTTTTTGTGAAGTACAATCATAAATACACGACGAAGATGTTCAATATATAGAACAAACTTACGAATTGCTATTCTATTTTCCTTATAGAACTAAGATATTTATATCACCATAAGTTTATAAGATATTGTTCCATAAGTATGACACTATCCATATTTCTTCATGCTAGAGACTTGCTGAGAGCTAGTTCGAGAACGACGACAAAATTGATCACACTAGGTTAATTTGCAGGACTTCCATCTTCGTATTTAGTCTGTATTAAGCCTTTGACAGCGCCTCACACTTTACGAGAATCTATGACGTATCACCTACTTCACTTCATGACAAGCTCTCAGTTATCAGTGACAAACTTATGGAACATATCTTATGAACTTATCACGTAGTATTGAATAGCATCAGAAGGGGATGACACTCTGATCCTCTTATTACATTAGTTATGTAACGTCATTCTTCCCAGGCTCACCCTTTTTGTTTACTCTCCCGCTCATCAAACTACAGATGGGCATCGCACCGTAAGGTGAATTCTATATCTGTTTGGTACTAAATCCTCAGCAATCAACTCCCTAACCTCGTCTTGGAGTAAGACAAAAATCCACAAGTGCATCGTGCCAAATAGTTTAACGCAAATAGACCAATGATGAGGGAACTATTTATCGCGTATGTGTTTAGTAACCTTGCTCCAAATGTTCAGATGTTGGGAAGAATGACGTTACACTTACCCAGCTTTGTGGTACACTTCTCTCGAAGAGAAGTATTATATTCTTCTGATAGCATTTAACATTTTATATTCTTGTACAAACTGTATATTTGAGCTAAAATCGAGAGGGTAAAGCCAACAGCTAAAATGTAGAACCCAACTTGAAAGTTCTCGGTTTTCAACTCCACAACAGAGTCTGAGGTTTCTTCGATATTCCCGACGCATTGTTGGTAGTGAAAACCTTCCATGTCAAGGGAACGAAATGCTAACCCACTTTCAAAGGCGTAGTTGCCGCTGTGACAAGTAAAAGTTCTATCAGAAAATTATGGAGGTGTATATAACGGCAGAAGTAAGATGAGACTAGAAGTACTGAGCTAACTAAATTCTTCACTTGGCGAAAGTGAATATTCTTGATAACACACCAACTGTTGGCCCTCTGGTAGCGGTTTCTGAATTTTCCCTCCAAAACGTGAGACGCTCGTGGCGGTAGACGGAAAAACTAGATTCAAGCACCAGCGTCCGTGTTCCGCGGCTTTACATTGAGGGGAAGGGGGTAGGAAAGTCTTTGGAATTCGACCAGTTTTTTTCTCTCTAGTGTAGGCGCGATGGAAGCGGCATAAAATCCTACAAATTTATTCACTAGTGCCAGGATCTACTACCAATGCTAGAGCACTTAACTTCTAGTCTCATCTTACTTCTGATATCGGTGAATTGCAATTAATTCCTTCTTACATTTGTCTGATCCTTCTCTTTACTTTGTCTGTTAAGTTTTTGCGAATGGGCATGGCGGTGTTGAAAGAAATTTCAACGTTCGAGAAGTGAAATTTGTATGTTGGATCGGTACAAGCCCCTAGAAGGGGTAGAGCGTCAAAGCTAAAGGTTAAGGGTAGAAAAGCGAGTTGTTCGCCCTTCGCCAATCCTTCTATGCTTCCCAAAATATCAAGGTCGTCGAAGGTGAAGAAGCCGTTGGTCCTCACAACTTGTTCCTTTAGTTTCCTGATGTTCGGATCGGGGGAAGACTGAGAAAAAAAATCAAAGGAATGCTGTATAAATTATTTGAAAAAACTTCGAAGCGAAACTGGGATTCTATCTGTCCCCTTCTCCACTGAGCGAGGAAAAGTTCGGGATGAAACGTCCTAGATACGGGAAATTATTCTGATTGAGATCATAAACGATAATTATGTTATGTTAAGTATGCATGATTTATAGAAGAAATTGCTAGATAACCAAGTTAAATAATGACGTACTAATTATACATGGTTTAGTGAAGAAAGAAGCATCTGTTTGTGCACAGGTCCACCACAGGTGTTTGTGTTCAAGTTTATAACAGGTGTTTGTGTTCAAGTTTATAACAGGTGTTTGTGTTCAAGTTCATAACAGGTGTTTGTGTTCAAGTTCATAACAGGTATTTGTGCACAGGTCTATGGCATTCATTTTTTGCACAAGTTTATGGCTCCTGTTTGTGCACAAGTTTATGGCTCCTGTTTGTGCACAAGTCAATGTCATCTGATTTTACACACAAGTCTAGGACTTCTGTTTGTGCACAAATGTATGACATCAGTTTGTGAAGAAGTCTATGACATGTGTTTGTGTCCAAGTCTATGACATATATTTGTGTCCAAGTCTTTGACATGTGTTTGTGTCCAAGTCTACGGAACGTGTTTATGCACAAGTCTAGAGCACCGGTTTGTGCCATAAGGCACCTGTAAGTGCACAGGTCTATGTCGCCTGTTTGTGCACAAGTCCATGACATCAAACTCAATTAATATAAGGACTGAAGCACAGGTATTAATCAAAGCTGTCTTTGTAAACAAAACGTTAAAAAGTAAAAGATAAGTGTTGAAAAGTGAATGACTGAAGTAACAGATATTAAAATGTTCAGTTTTAAAGACATGATTATAAAATATCAATTATTTCAAAAAATTGCTTATCTTCGTTTTCTTCTAGGAAAATATTTTTGAACAATACATCTGACTTTAGATTTCAATACAGTTCTAGAAGGAACTATACTTTTCAGTGAAAGTTAAAAGGAACAACGATTTTTCAAGTGCTAAAAAAATATCGTTGTTCCTTTTAACTTGATGAATAATTTTTGGGCAAAGTTACTGTTAATAATTGTTAAATATTTAGAGGTTTAATATTGTTTAATTTCGACTAACATTATTTTTTTAATAGATTTAGCTGCTCGGATTTGTGAAAAACTGAGCTACAAGGTGTATTTATAAATCCTGCCCACTTGCCCTCGCCAAGCTAAATCTGGAGTAGAGAATCCACTGGACCCGCGCTTTTCTTTAAGGAATCGGCGGAATTAAATACTCCATCAATCTCAGACTTTGCGCGTACTGTTTATAAAACTTCATTACATTTTTTATTTTTTTTTTCTAAAGTTTTTGTACTTTTTCACAAATCAGACGAGATAACTCTATTACAACATAATGTTAATCGAATCAGAGATAGATTTAATTTTAGAAGTAGAAATGGAGAACAGAGTAATCTGGGCGCGCGTCAAAGTCCCGTAACCCCTTCCCCTGGACCAGGGGGGGGGGTATGAAAGAAGAGGCGGATCATAGCGACATCGGTTAAAAGGAATTACGTATTTTTCGCCGTCCCCGTCAGCAACGTCATCAAAACGTAATTTAAGTGAGCCAATAAGATAATTTAAACTTTTTGTTACGTGTTGGAGGGAGGGGCTCTATACTGGGCTATGAGTCGGACTGAAGTAAATACTAACTCTCTATTCCTACTTCTAAAATTAAATCTATCCCTGGTCGAATTTAAACAACACTTTACCTTTAAATATTCCAAAATTATTTATGTCAAACTTGCTCAAAACATTTAAAAGTTAAAACTGTTAAAAGGAGCTACAATGTTTCAAGTGCCCTAATTTTCTTATGGACCTGAAACGTCGTTACTCCTTTCCAGTAAATAAGATATTTTTAAATATCGCTGAAAGGCCCATTTTTTCTAAACATAATCTCTTTTTTTCTAATCATGTCTTTGAAATTTGAATATCTGTTACTCCAGCCAACTGATTTTCAACACTTACCTTTGTCGTCAAAAACACTTTTTATAAATATAGTAATAGATTCAGTTGAACAGATGAACGATGTTGCAAAATTCTAAAGGGTAGGATGATATTTTCTTTGTGAATCGGCCATTCTCCTGCAGTGCCATGAGTAATTTGTGGTTGCAAACTAGAATTAACGGATGCAAAGGTATAGTAGAGATATTTTTTGGATCCGAGTTGAGCATCAGTATTCAGATGGTAGGAGGGATCATGGGCCAAGAATTCTTGGCCCATGGAGGGATCCGCTACATTACAGAAAGTTAATACTGTATCTTAGACAAAGATTAATTGTATACATTTAGAACGTCTTCCAAGGAAGAGTCCTTGGGCACCAATACTTTGGTGTTGGGAAAGTAAGCGAAGATGTCCTTAATCGAATCAATTTTGATCTTCGAGGGTGGCACTGTAAGCTGGGACAACAGAAGTTCGTTGAAACAGGCGCAAATCAGAAGACAATAGAAGAACCAACAAGCCTCGATTATTCTGATGGCCGGTGTCGAGGACTTGTTGGCCATATCTTTAGGGAAAGACATCGTCGTTTCATTAATGTAAGTTACACTACATATAGTTCAAAAAGAAAACTCACCTTTGGCGATCAGTAGCTGATTGTAGTCGAAAATCCGTTCCGACACGGTTAACGGGCGTTTTCTGGCGTTGTTAACTCGTCTGTCCAAAAAGTGAACCACCACGGGAATTATGAGTGAGAAACACAGACAAGTGGTCCAAAGCTATAATATTAAACATCAAGGTTAGTCTTGCCAGGGATAGATTTAATTTTAGAAGTAGGAATGGAAAACGGTTAGTATTTATTTCAGTCCGACTCATAGCCCAGTATGCCCCTCCAAAATACATAATTCCTTTCTACCTCTGTCGCTATGACCCGCCTCTTCTTTCATACCCCCTCCTTCCCGGGGAAGGGAGTCCGGGACTTTGACGCGCGCCCAGATTACTCTGTTCTCCATACCTACTTCTAAAATTAAATCCCTGGCCTTGCCTATTGACTCTGAAAAATGACTACCGATAATTTTTGACTTACGTCTGGGGTAAAAATTCGAAACATGGCAAAGGTATTGGAGTTTAAGTCCTGCTGTTGGCCTCTGCTTAAAATGACCCATTGATCCGTGTAAATTGTATTTGTGTAGTCGATGTACGGGAACGCCAAATAAGTTGGCGTGAATAAGTTTAAAGCTACATCTCCTTCCTGCAAAACAGTTTCTGATCAATTACATTTCTCGAGGATTAGTTAACACTTCATCATTTGTTACAAACCCCGGTTAACAATTTGCCAAGCATCCCGGTTCCGTTGCCAGGCCCGTAAACACTACCACGATTTATGAAACCATCGACCAAAGTGATATTGTGCCTAAAAGTAGCAGTTTATGTAATTAGAACTTTGACAGTTCTGCCAGTTCGATAATTTTTATTTTAATACTATTAGGGAGTAAAACTTCAACATACGGGACTTTCATTCCCTGAATAAGGGCGTCTAACATGAACTTCCAATGACCGGTTAGTGAAAGGTCCTCAAGATCTATCATAGACCAATATGGACACTTTAACGAGAAAACATACAAATTAGCTTAATGGTTGCGCTCGTATGTGTACAGAACTCTTCTCCTCAGTTTTCGTGCTTTAAGTTAGCTTGTTCTACCTGAGTCAAAACGATCCTAATTACGTCCATCTCGTCCAGGTAGCAACCAAGCAGACACTACCAACACGAAGTACACAAAGGTTGTTTCAGAACCCAAACCAAACCCAGATTTGTTAAAAAATAATGGGCACCAGATTCTCATTTAAAATTCAGTATTTTGATAACGTCCTCGTAAAATTCTCTGTTTCTATCCGAAATTACCCAAAACCTCTTATCTACATGTGAAAGACCATGCATCGTCAAACTCTTTTCGTTGAGTGCTTTCGGCAATTTCTATGTAAAAGTTTTCAACATATATTTTGTATTTGGTCTTTATTTTGGTTAGTTTTCTGTGCCTCGTCCATTAAACATTTGTTTCGTAAACTACTGAAAGATTAGTGAAATCGTTAGTTAAAGTTACCTTACTTTCGGTTGATGTTACCATGTCCGCTAATGGTATGATATTTTTTCCCATGAATAATTCGAAAAACATATGTAAATTTGATGTAGAGTTGACCATTGTTATTGCTAATTTAAGTTTTTGAAAATTTAAAAAATAGGCCTAAGCCTTGCAAGATCGAGAGAAAGTTGAGTTTTTTTAATTGCTAGTACCATAATCTTTTATTCGAGGGGCCAGACTTTTTTAAGGTGTTCATAGTTAAAACCAGGAAAGACTCTAACTTCTTTTACATGCTTTATAATTACTCTTTAATCTTGATATAATTCTATTAAATAGTTTTACAAATACATCAAGTTTTAAAATGAAAAATTTTGGTTTATAGATTTATTTAATTGCTAGTACCATAATCTTTTGTTCGAAGGGCCAGGCTTTATTTATGAGTTCACAGTTAAAACCAGGAAAGACTCGAACTTGTTTTGCATGCTTTATAATTATTCTTTAAACTTGATTTAATTCTTTCAAACCATTTTACAAATACATCATGTTTTAAAATGTTAAGTTTTGGTTTATATATTCATTTAATTGCTATTACTGTAACATAATCTTTTGTTCCTTAGGTCAGGCTATATTAATGAGTTCACAGTTAAAAAAACCAGGAAAGACTCGAACTTGTTTTACATGCTTTATAATTATTTTTTAATCTTGATTTAATTCTTTCAGTTTTACAAATACATCAATTTTTAAAATGTTAAATTTTGCTTTATAGATTTATTTACTTGCGTGTGGACAAGAACGTCATTTGGTTAATCATTGTACAAAGCGTTGGGACGCACCGCTTGAGGATTGCCCGTGGCCTGTGTATGACTGTAATTTTAACTGCGTTCTTACTGTTTGGTTACGGTAATGTCTTTGAGTGTAAAACAGTAAGACCTCTGTCTTACCATGCGTACATCATTGGAAACACTTGGACTTCCTGTGTCATGAGTTTAGTGAAGCGATACACGAATTGCAGTTAACAGTGATTCGAGACCTGTGGTTCCAGAAGGATAGAGCGCCACCACATTGGACGGTCAATGTTCGTGAATGGTTGAACGACCACTTTCCTAACCGTTGGATTGGTAGATGTGGACCAATTACGTTACCAGCAAGAACTCCTGACCTTACCACACTTGATTTAAGTGGGGTTAAGTGCCAAGTTTACGAAACAGAACCAATAACTAGAGAAGATTTGAAGGACAGAATTCGAGCCGCAATAAAGGGAATCACTCCTCAAATGCTTGCAAATGAATTGCAGGACCCGGACAGTCGTCTTAAAGAGTGCCTCCACCACGATGGAAGAAACATCGGTCATTTTCGTTGAGGTGTTTACCAAACAGATTAGACTGAGGTTGAAGTTTGAGCTCCAAGTTCTAAGTCTTATCGTAGGACTGTTCTTTGAAACATTTTGTTTCAGTTTGGAATATTCTCAGATATTCCTTTTGTACCTTCTCATTAGCATGCAATAAAACATGAAGTCCAAAACATGTTTATTTACACCCTGTATTTGAGGTCTATAATTTAGTGTAGAGGCGTCATCTGTTGGCAGTATTGTGGGTTGTCCACAAAGGAAGGTGTTGGTCCCCCATCATCCTCCTTGGTTGGTCTGATCTAGTCTAACTGTATATCAGTAGACCACTTTCTGAAGTTCCCATTCGTAAAATGCACCTCTTGTTTCTTCACCGTTATAATCTTTAACTACGTAACAAACTGTGTTTCTGTAAAAAACTTGAAACGGTGTATATTTCCCTCGTCTAATAGCCTTTTCAGAAGTCCATTAAATTAGCCTAGGAAGTAACCAAAAGCAGGGTTTGGGATTCCCCTCTCTTGTGAACCAATACTGAGGAAGGGCGACACATTCGCCACCTCGCGATAACGTTTCTCAGACACCCGGTCTAGGTGCGACTCGTACGCCAAAATTTTCCTATTGGGAGCGAAACCGCAATTGGCTGAACATGAACGCTGGATCTCTAAAGGGAACGGAAAACGCCAGCCTTCCACTGTACAAAACCGAGTCATCAGGGGAAGGGATGGAAGCTGTGAATTTGGGAACATTCGAGGCCATTCGGTCTTTTGTGATTCTTCATAAACCTATTGAATAAAAAAATAAAAATAAACTACCTTGGCCTTTCCTTATTTTTTATTTTTTATATGAAGCAAACGTGCTATAAAGCACAATGTACCCCGTTTTCCAGTCCCTTTAGAGATCCAGCGTTCATGGGTTGAAGAAGTCACACCCCGCTCACGTGAAGAAAGATTTCCAAGAGAGGAGGTCGATATTTCAAACAGGCGTAGGAAAGGGGAAAAAACTAAGCTCCCCATCCATGGAGTTCTTATCCAGCAGAGACGTACGCTATACCAGCTATTGCAATTGTTTACTTCCTAGGCTAATTTAATGGACTTCTGCCCTTTTCGAAAGGTTTACTTTTTTAGAGCCTGACTAAATCACCGAACTTAACTTGGGGATTTGCAGGTTTTTGAAAGCAGCCATACAAAGATTGCCATAATAAATTTTAATTTTAAATATAACATCTTTGCGAACCGAACCAGTACTTGAATGAGTACTCGAATTTTAAAGGCCTACAACTGGAGTACTCATTCAATAATTATAATTTTAGTTCATGTAAATAGCTTAAATATTTTAACCTTAAACGTTCTATTAAAATCTTTTTATTAAACCACACTTAATTCTGCTTACACTTGCACAGAGTTGTATGCCCTCTTTTCTTAAAGACTCATCAAATAGCTCAGCTTATTTTATACCATACTCGATCCATTGTTGAATTCTACTTTCAAGCATTTATTGCTTCGATACACGAAGAACCGTTGCCATGGGAGAGTTGCCGTAATTACACAAATAAACCAAATAAATTTAGAATCAGATTTTAAACGTAACAATATTGAAAAACAATAGGCGGCGAGGATAAACATCATTCAATTGAATATGGCTTACATATTTATATCAAAGCATACCTTAATATCAACCAAGAGTATAAACAGGGTGTAGCAACAAGGATGGTGGGACAAATGAGATAGAACATTTTCGACTTACAAATTACAATGACCCATAAAACTCTAATGAACTTAAGTTCTACCACCCTTTTTCGAACACCCTCTACACTTTACTGAAAATACGAATTTCCGTTAGTATCGCCGAAAGGTTTCCTTTGCAAGTGGCCAACTTTCTTTATCAGTACATTGAGCTAAGTACTAGCCTTAAGATAAATATTAGAAAATAGTTATGGAGGTTTATTCATAAGTGCCGCGTTTGCACGACAAACATTGAAAGCGTTTTCAACCGATTGTTTTGAAAAAAAGGATGAGGGCTTTCCAAAATTGTTGCAAACTGTCTCGTGTGTATTCGGCATAATTCTCAGCTATTAGCTGGAATCCGAATCAGCGAAGGTTTTAGAGTACACAAAAAATGGAAGGCTGCACTTAGTGCCTCTATGCGTGTTGGCAGGTGCCATTGCAGAGTAAGTGGTCTCGATTTAAGGTGTTTCAAATCAAAACTTGCTTGCTCATATGATATCCCCTTTCATATCCTCCACTCTGGCCAATCTGGGATCCAGTTTTAGTCTTTTAGATAAAATCCGCCAGTGGTGTAGCGAAGGTGCCAGCTTCATCGCGAGCGGATTAAACAATTATTCCACCGCGGCAAGACTCTTTTGGAGTTTAGCCGAAATAGAGAAGACATCTTTCAAGGAACTCTTTCCCTAGCATAATGGCTCTTAAACATTTCAAATAGACCCTCTTCGAAAGTCTTTGGTAAAATAGAGTCTGTGTTTGACGATAGATGTGGCTTTCTAACCAAAGGAATTTGGTGGACTGGTGACTTGGGAGCCCTCGCTCTCTAACGTCTTTGGGTCCACATACCGTATACGTTCCGTATTAAAGCTATATACACCAAGCAAACGAAAATGCGCCCACCCCCATTAGAAAAGGGTTTATTTATACATTCAAACACAAATATTCAACAGAAATAGAGAAGGAGTCTGGTATCGATTCCTGGTAACCGATAAGAGTTAAAAGCTTTTATTGTAATTGGAATACGACTGAAGTAAATTCACACGACGTTATCCAAATTTACAACCCTTTCACCAACTACCCATATTTTATTCTTCACTGTATTTCTCAACTTTTCCTTTCATTTTAACCAAGTAAGTGGGAGGAGTCACTTCTCCACCATCGTTACTACTCTATACACTACCCATAAGTTTATAAGATATGTTCCATAAGCATGACATTTCCAATATCCTTCGTAATGCTATTGACTTACTGAGAGCTAGTTCGAGAACGACAAGCGAGAAATGACTACACGCAGTTTTGCAGTCCACCTTCCTATTTAGTCTTTGACAGCGCCACACCAGGCGTCGCTTTACCACTGACAAACTTATGGAATATATATTATGAACTTATGACTACCGCTAATATCTCGCTACTCCACGACAGACCTTGCTTAGAAGTTTCGAAGGTTTAACAGTGCACTGTTCGAGACAATGCTATAAAAGCGAGTTGGTAACTTCCTCCGAAGTTGGATTTTCATTGCCTTCTGCTACCTAACAGAGTAAAAACATTTACGAAGAATGTAGACTATGCACTTGTTTTGGGCGTGGTTTTACTAGGCCCTGAAAAGGAATCCATTTTTGGTCGCAACATTTAACCAAGCATTTTATAGGATCAAGAGTATACGAGTTTGGTTCATTGGCTGTGCGTGACGTTAAAACCACGAAGTAGCATTCCTCTATTTGAGTGCCAAATTCTTGGTCAATTTACTTTTCAAATTTTATCTCATCACGTCTAACTCGCGTGTAGTTTTGACTTGACTATAAAGAAATATCGAGTTTTTCATCATTATTAACTTTGAACATAAACCCATTGTCTCGGTTTATTTACCGTACGTTACACACAAACCGAATTATTAAATAAGAAAAACCACCTAAACCGAATATATATTGATTTGGGTTTATGTGAAATTCTTTGCGCATCGTCGAGTACGGAGTTACTGCTTACATGCAAATTCGTTGTAGAAAAATTACAAACCGATGTAGCGTGCACAAGTAAGTTATAAAATACTCTCTCTACTTCAAAGCAAACGCGAGTCTCCACTTGATTAAGTTGCCTTGTTGGAAACGCCTATTAAACACAGCTTAAAGTTTTTCAAGTAAAACACAGCGCTGCATGTGGTCCTTACTATGTAACTTCGATTAAGGTAAACAGATAATTTTCTTTTAAAAACGGTTCATTAAAAATATCAAGATTTTGACTAGGGATATGACAAACAATCGTTCAGCAATCTCCTTTTTTTAACAAACCATTATAAATCAGAATGAAGAACGATTCTCTCGTTTTTGAAGTGGTGGTAGCTAAAGTAAGTACATTCTTGAGGAATTTCCACAGTGGTAACTTTCACCCATTTTGGCATAGTGGTTACCGTGGACAAAAATTGTGGAAGACGGCAAAGGCAACCCTGTTGTCAGTGGAGTTATGAATGAAGTAGTTAAATCTATCTTCGATTACTTAAACATCAAGTAAATTTGTGGGTTTTCGCAAGATTTATGTGGTCAGTTTTTATGATTTGTGTGTTATATTTCAGATTTCGTTATATTTTTCCACCGGACAAGTGTTGGGGAACGCGACTAACAAACGGTTCTTGGACTGGAATCGTTGGATCGCTTTACCGAAACGTATGTCTATGGTTTCACGTACAATTTTCAACTGTGTAAAAATTTACACTTCAAAGGAAAGTGATCTTGCGATTGGGCCTTTAGCAATTAACTTAGAACGAATGGAAGCCATAGACTTCAGCTCCGTTCTATATTCGGATCCCTTGGGTATCCTAAGCGCTACATTCACTGAAGAGGTGTCAAACGAATGGTGGACTTTATTTGGTGGTTGGGTAAAGTACTTAGAATTACCGAAAGACCTGAGACAGACTTTAAAATACGATTCATTTTAGAGATGGAGTCTTTGCTTAGGAATATCGTATGTCCTTATTGTAGCTATTGGTTGTGTCTATGAAGTTATTATGTCAAAACCCAACACAAATTTTAACTACGCACAAATCATTATGAAGTATATGACCATTACTTACAGGCCACTATTTTCTCAATGTAAGTGTTAAGGGTTTGGATTAAAAACTAAACCCATTTTCTCTTGGGATTTTGTGGGTTGGGCTTGTTCATTACCTTCTCGTCACAATTCAAATGCCATTCATGCTGTGACTTCATTAGCTGCTCAAAGTCTAGGCCAGCATAATAACCAGTCAAAAACTCAATCCTCAAAGTTCGACCAGAAATTTGGAAATTATTGCTATTTGCTACCAGGGATAGATTTAATTTTAGAAGTAGAAATGGAAAACAGAGTAATGTTGGCGCGCGTCAAAGTCCCGGACCCCCTTCCACGGGACGGAGGGGTGTGAAAGAAGAGACGGGTCATAGCAACAGAGGTAAAAAGAAATTCCGTATTTTTCGCCGTCCCCGTCAGCAACGTCATCAAAACGTAGTTTAAGTGAGCCAATAAGAGAATTTAAAGTTTTCGTTACGTGTTGAAGGGAGGGCTCTTTACTGGGCTATGAGTCGGACTGAAGTAAATACTAACCTTTCTCCATTCCAACTTCTAAAATTAAATCGATCCCTGTTGCCACACAAAGATTCAGTTTAACTGTTCGGATTTTAATAGCAATCCCAACCAAAATTGGACATCCTAGTCAACGTATCATGCTGGGAGTATGGTGGATATCTGCCGTTTTGGCAATATTGCCGGGTTTCATCAGTAACGCTGTATCTAAGCTTAGCGTCAATCAAAACAAAAGAATCAACAACTTCGATGATCTGTTAAATCATAATCGGGTTAAACCTCATCTTGCGGAGGGAGGCTTTATTGAAAGATTTTTCAAAGTAAGCATTGATGTACAAAACATTATGTAGGGGCGTGTCAAGAACTATATTTTGAACGTGTAATGTTACAATTTCCTGAAGAAGTGATTAGGCAGTGTCACCTGCATGCGTGGGACTGCTCGGCGGATATATTCAACGGAATTAAGGCCGATGTTCCATTCCAAATGCACTGATAATGCTACGCAATTCACGCATGCTCAGTGAATTTGTTGGATGATAAGCTTGCTATAGGCCTCGCTCCTACATAACACATTGTATCAGAAGTAAAATGAGACTACTGAACTAACCAAATTCTTCACTTGGCGAAAGTGAATATTCTTGATAACACACCAACGGTTGGCCCTCTGGTAGCGGTTTATGAATTTTCCCTCCAAAACGTGAGAGGCTCGTGGCGGTAGACGGCAGAACTAGATTCAAGCATCAGCGTCCGTGTTCCGCGGCTTTAGGAAGGGGGTAGGAAATGTTTTTGGAACTCGAACAATTTTTTTCTCTCTAGTGTAGGCGCGATGGAAGCGGCATAAACTCCTCAAATTTGTTCACTAGTTCCAGGATCTACTATACCAATGCTAGAGCTCTTTACTTATAGTCCCTTATCTTACTTCTGATTGTTTGATAACTTTAAGAATGTTTTACTTATTTTGACTTTCAACGTGTTAGCTTTCTTCACTGGAGAAAAATCACAAGCTTTTAAACAAAGCAATCATAAGTGACGAACCTGACCTGTTTTCCGAATCCAGAATGGTCCAAATGTGGCTCGGGGAGATTGCAACAGTGGAATTTGGTGTCACAATTAGGTCGGTGGCAAATAAGCACAATTACAAAACACAATCGTGTCGGTATTATCATGGTGTAGATACTGGGGTAACTCTTGACTTTGCCATTGGTTTGAGAAGATCACTCGAAAATAACATCAAGGACTTGATAAACGAGGGGTATGTTGGTAACGTAGAAGGTCAGGCTGCTCAAGAAAAGTGCTCCTTGAAAGATTTATTCCCTTATTCAAGTGTGATAGATATGAGTTGTATAAATACTGAAACAGCCTTTTGGGAAGTAAAATTTCAGGGCTCTTTTACAGCCGCATGGCCGTTTATGATCACTTTGTATGCAGTCTTGTTTAACATTACTACGACTATTTTATATGTTTAAGAGTGATTATTCTGTCTGAGAGTGCCCTAATTAATGTTTGGGTATCTGGAGTGTCTCCTTACTACATATCTTGTGAACATCGAGGAAGTGAGAGTCGAGAACAAGGGGCGTTGTCAATGAAGCAAGAAGGAGAATTCTTCAAATCCTGGTTCATAGGAAGTTTATTTTTGTGGTCATTTTCTTTCGTAATTGAATTTATCGTAAATAAACTGTAACTATCTAAAATGTATGCTACTATCCGAATTAATAAATTTGAGCTTAAAAGATATAGGACTGCACACTCATTTCAAGGCTTCTTAAAGCGATAGGACTGCACAATTATTTCAAGGCTTCTTAAAGGAATATATGAGAACTTCAAACTTATTTCAAGGCTTCATGTAAGGATGGGAGAGCTGCAAACTTATTTCAAGGCTTCTTAAAGGGATGGGAGAACCTCTAAAAAAGGTAGGAACTTAAGGCTCCCTCTAGGGG
This sequence comes from Phalangium opilio, assembly GCF_054372755.1. Classification (NCBI taxonomy): domain Eukaryota; kingdom Metazoa; phylum Arthropoda; class Arachnida; order Opiliones; family Phalangiidae; genus Phalangium; species Phalangium opilio. Next base: position 9,463,633 of record NW_028324151.1, read on the forward strand.
AAGATGGGTGACTATATGCACGCATTAATATGTGTCAAAGTGAGAATACCCAACAACCCCGAAGCGCTACGCGCTGACAACGATGGCGGAGAAAGGCCGCAATCCAGGTCACAATCGTGAAGGGCACGCCAAGCCATTCTAGTTTCCGAAGTAACATCGAATGCGGGACCGTGTAAAATGCTTTGCGCAAATCAAGGTAGATTAAGTCGAACGAGGCATCCGAATCGAGGCAACGGGAGGCGTTCTCAATGGTGTTCAAAAAGTTTGTGAAACACGACCGATTCATCAAAAAACTGTGTTGGTCAGGCGTAAAAATATTCCGAGCTGTTAGGAAGGAGACAAGAGCATCCCGGACATACAGCTCCAACTGTTTACATGGTAGGCAGGTCAAGCTAATGCCCCGAAAATTCGTAACCGAGCAGGAAGAGGGAGACTTCTTGATAGCCGTAATGTTTGCCCTCCTCCAAATAGTAGGAAGGACACCCGACAAAATTGACCGTTGAAATATGGCCAACAGGGGCGCAGCCAAAATCGTGGCACACTCGCGCAAGAGCCGCGGATGAAGATCAACCGGGCCAGGAGATTTGTCGAGCCGCAAACGTTGCAAGTAGCGGCGAACTTCCACATAGGACAAACTAAAATCCGAGTGCTCCATTTCTACTTGGAGCGCGGTCTCGTCAGAAGCGACTCGTGACATAATGTCCCCAAGATAAACCGCCTCCTCGTGGGGTTCCGGATTAAAGACCGACTGAAAGTAAACGTTGAGGGCCTCAACAATCTCAGCGGGGTCCCAAAGCGTAGCGCCAGCAGGGTTGCCGACAACCGACAGATGAGCTCTGGGGTTCAGCGAACGCGAGACGTGAGAGTAAAGAGCCTTGGGATTAACGGGAATTTCAGCGACTAGACGAGATTAATACCGGAACTTAGTGGAACGTATATGCCGCGTAAGAACATTACGCGCGCGTGCAAAGACATGACGATGAGCCGTAGTCGGTGATGATCGGTAGCGCCGGAAGGCAACGCGCTTCGCCCAAATTAACTTCTCCGTACTGGCGGACAGGGATTTTTTCAAAAAAATCAAAAAAATCGATTTTTTTGATTTAAATCGGATTTTTTTGATTTTAATTGATTTATTTGATTTTTTTGATTTTTATTGAACTAATAGATAGTAAATTACCAACATGAAAACTTTTGAGTCAAAATTAACCAAAAGCAAAATAATCATGACATTTAAGCAGCTATTGGATATTATTACTATTCAAATGCTTGTATAAAAAGACTAGCTTCACCGCTATTTCATTTCCTAGCCTTTCCAGCAAGACAAACTGGAATTCTGGGAAAAACTTACATTGAAATATACCAAAACCACGATTATTTTTAATTTTAGGTCTTTTCAAGTTAAGTTTCTTCTCGAGTTACTTAAACTACTCCTTGGAATCTTAGAAAACATTTTTTAAAAATAAAAATATATTCTTGATTTAAATCAAATGATTTTTTTTAAAAAAATCGCTTGATTTAAATCATGATTTAAATCAGTGATTTAAATCAAACTGATTTAAATCAAACAACCCTGCTGGCGGACCACCAAGGCTCACGACAAAGTCCAGAGCGTGTGGGCAGAGAGGAGAGAAAGAGGGAGAGAGAATCAGTATAGGCAGCCGTGATCCATGCGTGGTGAAAACGGGGGTAAATCTAGGGTACACCGCGATACCTATGCGTTGCTTTCTCGCGCACAGTTGAGGTAGGGGATGACAGGGATAAGGCGAGGCGGTCAATGCCCCATGCGCAAAGGACTAAAACTAAACGACGAAACGTACCAAAAATTGTTTTTACTACCCCCCCCCCCTATTTTCCCGTTTTTCGGCGGATTTTATAAAGCGCGTTTCTATCTCCCTCTATCTCTCCTCTCTGGTGTGGGCACCCGACCAACAAGAAGGGGAACACTATCCGCCCGAGCAGTAAGAACATGAGCCACGAAGAGCTCAACCATGTCATTTACGGTGGGAGCCAGGCGCACACGATCCCAGTCCTTGGTAAGTAAAGCAGCCCGAAAAAGCTCGTAGTCACCGCGACCATACGCGAAACGGTCAGGGGGAAGGTACGGAGCTGGCAAAGCACTGACGAGTGTTAACGAAAAGGTTAGGACATCATGGTCCGCCTTACCCAAAGGAGGTAAATGGGTAAGCCCATACACCACATCCCAGTCATAGGTAAGGACTAAATCCAGAAGTGACGTCACATGCTCGCCACGGCTGCTAGCGGGGAGACTGACGTGTTGCCTTAAACGGCAGCCAGTAAAAACCGTGAGCAGTCGAGACTCCACGGACAGTACACCCAAAGACGTCGTGTAGGTTGGCCAATGAATCGACGGCGCGTTAAAGTCGCCCAAAACAAGCAGGCGGTCGGCCAACCGGGCAGCCCTCTCAATCGTCGCTAGTAAAAGCTTCAGGAAGTCCAAGGACGCAGAAGGACTGCGATAAACACATATGACAATAAACAGGGTATCGACAACTTTAAACTGACAGGCCACAACATTGGGCGATGTAAGTGAACGGTTGAGGGACGCGGCAAGAGGGGTTTTACAGTATAAAACACATCCACTTCGGACGGTTACATCACAGTCAGAGCGAAAAGAGTCATAGACAGCAATGTGGTATAACGCACCGCCCACTCCGTCTTTGAGCCAAGACTCGGAAACAGCAATCACGTGTGTCACCTCGTCCCAGACGAAACACCGTAACTCGAGAACTTTACTTAATAACGATTCAGCGTTTGTACTGAGAATCTTCAGTGACTCACAAGGAGAACAAGGTATAAGGGTGCGAATAACACCGGGAGAACCAGCAGGGGCAGCGCGAGGAACACCAACATTGACGCGCTCAGAAATGTTTTTTGCAACCGGAGCAAGACGATTTATAAGAGAGATATCCAAAAAGTCAGACAAGGTAGGGACGAACGGGATGGCGTAAGGGTTTAGGGTAGACGGGCTGGTGAGAATGACGGTCGAGGGGAGTCAGTCAACCCTCCGATGCAGGCATGGCAGAGCCATCCGGTGCGGCCGAACCATCAAGAGAGCGAGGCGTAGCAGAGATACGAAGGCGAAGGGTCTTCTTGGGGGCATCGCGTTCAAGGACAGTACGATCTGGAGTCAGGCGGGCACGATTTATAAGAGAGATATCCATAAAGTCAGACGAGGTAGGGACGAACGGGATGGCGTAAGGGTTTTAGGTAGACGGGCTGGCGAGAATGACGGTCGAGAGTAGTCAACCCTCCGATGCAGGCATGGCAGAGCCATCCGGTGCGGCCGAACCGTCAAGAGAGCGAGGCGTAGCAGAGATACGAGGGCGAAGGGTCTTCTTGAGGGCATTGCGTTCAAGGACAGTACGATCTGGAGTGATGCGGGCACGATGGAATTTATGACCAACCGGGAGAGCAGCAGTCCGAAGCTTCTTAGCCGCCTCCAGAAGGTCAAGCAGGGGTCGTCGAGCAGTAGGGTCCTTGGAGCCGGATTCTCAGACATTATGCACAATAATATTATGGCTTCGTTTTTGACGTTCGGATTGCTCATCAAAGCGTATATCAACTTCCCAAAGCGATGCGTGAGTTCCTCCCGGAGGACGGGGATGTCCAGGACCGATTTTTCGAGAGCCACCAGGCGCCGAGCGTGTTCATCAAACAAGGTCTTGGTCTCTTGTTCATGACCCTTCATGGTATCGCGCGAGGCCCGGAGCTCAGACTGAGTGGCACTCAATCGTTCAGGCAGGTTAGCAAGGGCGGGCACTACAGGCCCCGTAGAATGAACCGCAGCAGCAGGCGACAGTTCAAGCTTGGCAAGGCGATCCTTAATTTTCTGTTAGTCCATGGACTCGGCCAGTTTCACCTCAACATAGACATTGAGAGCTGGGTGAAGTGCTTATAAAATCATAAAACGCGCCATCCATGCCAAGGCAGCCGCGATGCCACCAGTGGCGGCAGTCCTCGCACTGAAGCGGGGGAACATATCCCCACTCAATTCGCCGCAGTCCATACACGAGTACGTCCCTGTAGATGGCGTAGGGAGCATGCTCTCAGCCTTGGAGGGGGCAGAGAGGGGAGGGCTGACTGTAGGAGCCTTTGGCCGAAGCTGGGACGATTTAAACCCCGCGCCTTTTGGGCGCCGGAGTCCGAGAAAGCGGGGACGGAGCGGGGAGAAACTAATTACGATATCATGTTTGACTGAAATAAACACAATACTAATGAAACTATACCCATTTGCCAAAACAATATGATTGCTATAGAATAAATAACAAAAGAACATTGACTTATTTTCCGTTATCCAACGGGATAGGCACTCTGTTCTTCTTGCGTAAACCTATTTCGGAGACTTTAACCAAGGATTATTTAAAATGTGTAAGGATAAAACGCACACACAGATCTCTATAGTAAGGGAATGTTCTCCAGTTGTTCCGAAATATTAACCCATCCCCCTCTTTTCCACCTACTGTTTTGGTGCGTCAAACGGAAAAGAAATACCGATATGGTGCCACCAGGAGTTCATAATAACATTATGAACTCCTGGTGCCACCTATCTTATTATCGCAAAAGCATAGACGAAAGAGAGATAGTTTTCGAAAGCATGCTGTATAGTTCTTTTTCGAATTGTCAACGGTCCTTAAGAACATTTAGTTCAAGATTCAAGAATGAGGTTAGTTTAATTTAATTTTAATAATAGATTAAAGCAATAATCCTTGATTAAAGCAAACATTTAATTCAAGATTATATGAGGTGAGTTTACACTAATTTAGTTTAATAGGCAAGGTTTTAGTAGGTCTGCTAGAGCAAACAGAGAGCGACAGAACTTTCAAGAACTCGGTCACGTGTTGACGCTTCAAAATATTGGCTTTCCGGTTTGCCGATTGTGTCCACTAGGTACCGTTTGGAACATCTACCTTCGATATTTCCTTCTCTGCGTTTTGTCCTTAGACATTTTAAATAATCCTTGCTTTAACATTGGATCGATTTCGAACCACAACGTTCTCGTAGTTCACCTTGTACAGGGAGCCCAGTCAGAAATTTAAATTCCTTATAGGAAATATAGGATTTTTTTTCCTTTATTATAGGATTTTATAGGAGAAAAAATGTGTTTTTATAGGAAAATATAGGACTAAAACTGCTCGTATATAATACAATTTTGGGGCTTAAACTATGTAGAAAAATCTCAAAAAAGAAAAAAAAAGAATAACTAGGCCTAATTGGACTTTACTTGGAAAATTCAGAGGAACTTAATTAAAATATAATATATAAAAATCCTAAGCGAGCTCCGCAATTTCGGTGTCTATTCAAATGTGATCTTGATAAAAACAGCAAAATTTTGATTTTTATGCTAATCTATACGAAAACTTGGACTATGTCAAAAATATAGGATATTATAGGACCTTTAGTGAAATTATAGGATAATATAGGACAGGTTCAAAAATATAGGATTTTATAGTAATTATAGGACCGCTGGGCTCAATGCTTGTACTATTTTCATAGAATTGTTTGACCCCTTGGTAATAATTAAACTCTCACGATTCGTGTATGTTGCAAATGTTTACGTTTCTAAACGCGCACGTAATTGAACTTTTGATAAATATAGGCCGAAACAAAACGTTGTATTTAATATGTATCATAAGTTTATGTGTATCATAAGTTAGTCACACCACAGACCAGGAATAATTCCGGGTCTGTAGCCTCACTTCGTCTAACTTCAAATTCTGATATACTCTTCAAACATGAGATGGGAAAAGACCACCCGCAACACCGAGACTCCACATTAACGGAGTTTTCGACCACTTCCGGTGGGTCGCGGTTCTAGAACTATAACGCAGTTTAGTTTTAACGTAACGTGTCATACTTAAAAGATCATACCTTTCAAACCTTATGATATCATTGTTTTTACTCGCAAAGACAGAATTGAGCGAATTAATCAACGTACGAGTCGTGAAGTTAGTCACTATACGCGGTAGCTTTTATCGAAATTGTTGTTTTGCGTTTCAAATATGGCTAAGCAAATAGCAGGCGAGTGTAACACACCCGGAGCTTCGAATGAAAATCCCTTGATTATAGGCATTGTGGAGGTAAGAAAACTGAAATTTCTTTCATAAACTAAGCTTTATATTTTGAAATTTATCGTAGAATTCCGACTTAATTGAATCGTTTAAAAAATGAAATGAAATATTATTGCGACTTATCTTCAAGCGGACGAATTACACTTGGTAGGTAATTCTCCTACACACAAACACAATAATAATTAAAAACCAAGGGCAAAAATAATTTTGCAATACTTCGTATGGTTTCCAATATTTTTACGTGACTTGTTATATCTATACACTTTTGATATAAGGATACATTGAAGGGGTTCTAGATTTCTATGGATTTCGAAAACAATCCTACCATGACTAATCGCCTATCAGTAAGGGAAAGCTTTTTTTAGTGTCACTAAATGTTGTAGAAATGTATGATTTTTCTGTTGTTTTCAACTGAAATTTTCACTGGAGAAAGGTCCTGGAATTGGTATCGACAGTCGCTTCGCAAAGCGAAGTGAACAATGCTATTATTTCCACGACTTTCTATATTACCTATAAGAGTTGGAAGCTGGTTCACTCTAGCCCCGCTTGTTTTTCGTGTGCTCCAAAGTCTGTATATGTGTATTAACCACAAGAAGTAAAAAAACATAAATCCATTACAGTTATCTGTTCAAGCACGTTCCAATGGAGTTAATGGGACCCAAAAACCCTGAGCTTTATATACCAGTAAGTCCGTTTTATTACCATATGCAAGAACCCATGTATGACTAGCCATTTTAGATTATCGTGAACTCAAACAATGAACAAGGTGTCCTTATAAGGTGGTAGACATGGCTGCGATGTGAGAGATGCAACGTTCTTTCGGCGAACCTCTTATATGGTCCTCGGTGGTTACCGACTTAATCTATACGTTGTCAAAAGGGTATCTAATATTCTAATTATTCTAATTTCTTATTTCTAAAAACTTAACTACGTATGTTAATAAGGTACCAAGGTCTTCGATAACAATTAAATGAGATTTAATAATAATAATAAAAACACTTGGAATACATGAATAACAATAACAAAATATTGGTAATAATTAACTAATAATGATTGGCATGCACAGTTCTGGTAATTAACGCTTAACTCTAATCATGCACGCGTTAATAACTTAAAGAACATGCAATGGTACCTTTCCTAATTTATTTAAATTCCAATTTTAGTTTCGTACTCAATTATTTATTGAGTTGTTTACTAACTGAGGTGGCCAACCTCTTATTTCTAATTAGTACTAATTTTCGACTTTCCGTCTCTAATCGTCTTATCCTAAATGTTCTCCCGGAAGTAATACTCGTGGCTAATGTACACATTAAGTGTTACGTCCTTTTGGCTCATATGTTACGTTAATACCGAAGTATTCTTATTGTAACTCCGTTACGTTTCACCATGAATTTATTCATTAACATGAATATATAAGTGTATCATTAGCCTTTCTATCATGTTATTCAGGGATGGGAGGGACCTTTATATTACAAACGCGTTTAACGTCATCGCGGTAGCCAATCAAAATCGAGACACCTGGAAGTTCGAACAGCAGACGACCAGAAAACAGTTGGTAAAATGCTAAGCCTTGGCCATAAAGAAAAAGGTTGAAAATTAACTACCAACGTCTGAAATGGTGAGAATTGATCATGCTGGGTTTTTTCCTGCTGTTGGAGGTAAAATTAATGCAGTAGCTGATCAATTTACAAGCATAGCTAGCATTTCGCATGACAAGAGCTTTAGCTTTAAAAACAAACCGCCGGAGATTCTCTGACGTCACGCAAACTAAGCCCCTCCCATCCCTGAATATGTAGTTTAACTTGTCAATGCAGATATATATTCATGTTAATGAATAAATTCATGGTTTCACTCGTATTACTGTAAAAAGGTATATTTTAGATGTGGACTTATCTCATGGTGCTCTCATTGTTTCTCCTTGGACGACGTCCTGGCGATGGCTTGATCCGGTTCCTTATTAGTTTGGCGGGTTATAACTCGGATCCAGGGTGTGGCGTGGCTGCATCCTTATGATGATTACTACTGTAGTTACTTAGTTCTAACTGCTGTAGTTACTTAGTTCTTTTACGACGCACGGCACATAGTTTGTTAAAAGTCATTGTCCATCGCGCACTCTTAAGTCTTGTTACTCCTACTAGAGGATATCGAGAGCCTTAACTGCTCTGGTCGAGAGATTGAGCCAGAATGTCTTATTTGTGTTTTACACGCGTACAGAGGAACCCTCATGTGACCCTTTTTGTGGATGGGTCACGGTTTCTCTCTGTGTAGGCTTATGCTATACATGTTTACATAGTTACACCTGCATGCTGTCAATATGTTTTTCCAAGTTCGAAGCCCTTGGTTTCTATGGGTTCTTTTGAACTGAGATAAGGGATTAGATACGCTTTGACTAGTTTCAATGGTTTATTTTCAAAGGGTTAAGGATTTGAATACTTTTTAAAACTACATCGAGAATAGCTAGGTCAAAGGTCTTACAGCCTTCCCCTTTTTCGTTGCAAAAGTGGAAGTACCGAAATATCCGTTACACTGATACGGAAATAGTGAAGAAAACATTTTTTGTTTGAAGTTCTCAGATCTTACATGGGTTCTTGCCAATACGAAGAGCATATCAACTCTATTGAAGTGCACCATTTGTTAACACTACAAATTTCTTAGGAAACATTTAACATTACGAATGCAAGTGAATAACTCAATTTTTACCTCTCCGAGTCGCGGAGAGGTATTACACTGGACTTGTGGGTGTGTGTGTCTGTCGGTGTGTGTGTGTGTGTGTCTGTCACACCCCACGTGACCGCGTTCGCAGTTTACAAATCGGAGCAAACATATACCCGATTTCCGGAACGCGTTCGCGGTTCACGGAAATTTGGCCATTCATCTGCCAACACCAGTTTTTACTAACTGGCCTCTAAGGACCACAATCTGCTAGTCTTTGTCCATCCCACATGGACACTAGCCTGTACTTGCTGGCTCGTAAGCACCACCATCTTCTGTTCTTCGTCAATCCCACATTGACACCAGCTTCTATGCACCACCATCTTCTGTTCTTCGTCAATTCCACATTGACACCAGCTTCTATGCACCACCATCTTCTGTTCTTCGTCAATTCCACATTGACACCAGCTTCTATGCACCACCATCTTCTGGTCTTTGTCCATTCCGGCTTCTTCTCTATCGTTATCGTATCGAAAGCGGGCAAGAGGGGTACCCTTCACTTTAAACGTCAATATTAGCAAAGTTTCAAAAGATAATAGGAATAACTTTATTTTAAACGATTTATCTATTATTAATGTTAATTATTGAAGATTAAAATAATTAAAAATAATTATATTTATTTAAATATTAAAGATAAACCTCTCAAGTACCGAAGTCGATTAAATCATTGCCTCCTATATCTATTAAGGCCCGTGCATTGCGTTATATTTCCTACATTGCCTCCTCTATCTATCAAGGCCCGTGCATTGCGATATATTTTATTCATTGCCTGCTATATCTATCAAGGCCCGTGCATTGCGTTATATTTTTCAAAACAACAACCAAAATGAGAAGCTCCTCTCAGAACCATAATTTCTTTTTCTCTGTATATGAAATGAAAATACGGATAATATTTTCGGCAATTCGATTACTTTAGCTGTTTTAATATTTAAGATAATCTTGTTTCTCAACTCAAAATTAATACGGAAAGAGTTAAAAAGCAGTCTATGTATTTGTCTGTGTGCGTCGCGTTAGCAGTTAGCCTTGTGTTGATGTGTTAAGAAATCATACAGAACCTTAATATTCCCTTTTTCCATAATATAAAGTGAATATGTGGAAGTATTTTTCGTAATTACGATGCCTTTAGTAGTTTGTAGCTTGAAAGCTCTGTTTCATTTTGATATTCCAAAGATATTTTTTAATATTATTATAGACCAATTCGAATATTACATGCAGAGAAAAAAACTTCCAGGGGCAAGCCGCCATTCTGAATAATTTCCCTCACGCCAGGAGACATCGCTAGAGGCATGACCGGGCTTGCTAGCCTCTAACACGCAGTGAGCTTGGGCTGCCCTCTAGTGGTGTTTCGTGGCGGGAGAGAAATTATTCAGAATGGCGGCTTGCCCCTGGAAGTTTGTTTCTTTGCATGTAATATTCGAATTGGTCTATTTGAAATGGCTCTTTATATATTACTTAAGCTATACTACATCTGTATATAGAATAATCCTTGCTTTAGTTATATCAAGAAGAACGTTAAGGCTTACACGCTGTCGGTTAAATCAAGTATTTTCCGTAATAGGCCTAGTGAACTAAAGAGTAAATAATTGAGGCCCAAGGTGGGTGTTGATTTTCGTGTTTGTATTGAAGAGACATTAACGGTACAGAGTGAGCCGAAAGTTAAATACACGTTTAAATAATCAGGTTTAGATATTATAATAGAAGACAAGATCATGGTGGCAATTAGACCAGTGAAAGGGCCAATGGTAAACGGGTATTAGCTACTGAGTTTTCATTCTTTTTATGGTGCGCAAGCTTTTCAGTGCGTCTAGTCACAAATCAGCTTTGATGTTATTTAACCTTAACACGCATGTTGGCAACCTAAGAATATTGATGAGGTGAGACAGACGATAGTGTTTACACTGCAAACCATTTGTGAATGTTGCTATGAGTATATAGGGTAAACAGCTGAAGCGTAGACAATTGGGCCTTTACAAACACATAAAGGTTATATCTCTCCAAAATTTATACAATTCATTTCCTGTTCTTTTTCCCATTGACTGATTTCCATGTGTCCAAGATTTATCCTTATTGGATGTAAAATGTCGTCTGCTTTACTGTCTATTCGCAATGCTTGGAATACTGCTTCTATAATTCGTAAATTTTTACTTCAATAAAAGAGAAATAATTCCATATCTAGGTAAATAAGTTTGTAGTAGTAGACCTCTTGACTCGGAGAGGTAATATTTTGGTTTTCCAACTTGTTACTCTTAGCACTAGTTCAGATTTCTAAAATAAGCGATGTCGTATGTAGCTCATCAAAGCAATTGAATATATCTTGTGTTCTCTATGTGTTTATGAAATAATATGCATTATAATTCAAATAAAGACACGCGTTTTATCCGTAATGTCATGCGCACGCTCGTTTGGCTGGTTTTCCCTCTTTTCGATTGTTTATTAGTTAATAAACAATCGAAAATTAGTTAATTGAGAATGGTGACTCCATTTCTTCATTATTCGTCGCCAACCGTTATTGTTTATGAGTCGCGCACAAACGTGATTCGTAGTACGAAATTAGTCTTTAGTACAATAAGTTTAAAAGGCATGTTCCATAAGTATGACACCACCTATACATCGTTATGCTAGAGACATACTGAGAGCTAGTTCGAGAACGACAAGCGAGAATGGACTACACTCCGTTATGCAGTCCTTCTTCCTATTTCGTCTGTACTAAGCCTTTGAGAGCGCCTCACCAAGCGTCGCTTTACGAGAATCTATGACGTTTCACATACGTCACTTCATTACAAGGTCTCATTAACCAGTGACAAACTTATGGAACGTATCTTATCAACTTATATTAGAACTGAAGTTCATATCAAGATGAAATTTTTAACAAAAGCAAAGGTCTCAACATGGCCGATATTGATTGCTAGTTTCGGGACCATCTTCTCACGAAGAGCGCTTGTAATCACACTACCATAAGAACCCTTTCTGTGTTCTCCCGCGTCTTCTTGAGAGCCGTGGTGCGAATCGGGGATTTACCCATGGCGTAGGAGTTCGTCATGGGTCGGGGATGCACCACGTTGACCAAAGGTAATTCTTTACAGTGTCACAAGTGCATTGCGAGGATACGGACATAATGCCATCAAGCGTGATTATCGAGGGGTTGGATAATCATATCTTCTATGGGAAAACTAGCCCTACCTACGTTTCAGTTCCTTACTCTTGAATTACTGAACAATTATACTGTAACCACCAATGATGAGTATAAATTCTCTTAAATATCAGGACATACACATGTTTTACATGGTGGCTGACACCTCTGTCTACGGGAGACTGAAGTACTTTGTAAATTCAGCATGGACTAATACACCAGATACGTTTCTAATAAGTAAAGCTCCGGAAAAGTACGAAACCACAGCTTCGACACCACTAATATCCTAGGATAACGACGTCAAACTGGCTTTTATCATCGCCTCACTATTGGTCACGCTCTGTACTTCCTTCGTGCACTTCATCATTCCCAGTAAATATCCGAACTCTTTTCGAAATTTATTCTTCAAGTACTTGTGGGAAATATCCCGTTCGACCTCGCATCAAGGTAATAAGTTGCAACTTTGAAAGCGGGGATTGACCATAAATGATAACCACTCGTTTCCCTGTATAGCCATGGATAACGTTTCACGGTACTTGTCCAGCAGGATTGTAATTGGTTCGTGGTTATTGGGTAGTTTGGTGATATTTACCTACATCTGTTCTTTCTTGAGTTCAAACTTGTCAGAGATAGCCTATGCCAAAATCGATACCGTTTTGGATTTGATCACGGCCACAAAAATGCAACCAGTGGTCGTCCAGAACTTGCACGCACACGTGCTGATGCAAATCAAGGTTGGTCTCATACTCGTGTAAGGTCGTTTCATTCATTACGTTATGTTTAAGTCGGAATACGACGACGTGGCAAAGAGGTTTATCGAAATGGTGGAAAAAGAACAGTCCTTTGTCACCATCGAAAACTTGATATGGGGCGAGGCATTAATGAGAGATATCCGAGACGGAAAGAAGGCCTTGGTGGTCCATGAATTATTGTGGACCGCGATTTTCGACATGGTCCAGGGTGAAGAAACGGTCTTTTATTACGGCGAAGAGTCCTTAAGCTCCGGTGTTATGACACTTTCCTTCAACAGAAGTCTTTCGGTTAGCAACCAAGAGATTTTTAACCATATGTACGTTTCCTGACGCAATTGAACAAGAAACCAAAATAAGACCTTAGAACGTCTCATGATGGTGTTGGATTGTCAGCCAGTAGCGTCGCTAGGGCTTGAAATTTGGGGGGGGGAGCTTAATCGGGGCAAACTATTTGATAGTTCTTATTAGAAATTTTAAAATTTTGCATAATTGGCTCGTTGGAATAACTATTCGAAAATTTGTGTGAAATTATGCTGTTTGACAAAAATAAGGCCCTACCGATGCCACTGTTGTGAGCACATGAATATCAACGATACCGATTCATACATTCTCAGATCTTATATGGGTTCTTGGTTTGAACAATAAGACCTAAATATTTAAAGCATTTCCTTCAGAATTCTAAGCTTGGTGGAAACGAAAATACCATACCAATTCATTTTTCGCAACAGCTACTTGATAGAAAGACGCGCTTGGCAACCTGATCCAGAGGCTGAAGTTTCACCAACAACTCTTAAAGACATATCAATCGTTTTTCGAACAGCGCTTGTATGCCAGTGTCTTAATTGTCTAATTCTGCTTGCCGAAATATTCGTGTTTTTCAGAAGATAATTAAATTAAAGGATACTTTTTTCAAAAGAGCAATTGAAATTATCATAAGTAGATCATATTACATCTCCCTATAAGTACTGGACGTAGGTTATGCTTTTGTAAACAGCGTTTTCTTCCAAGACATCCAAGCCCGCCATCTATAGCTCAGTTTTACAAGTATAGTTTTCCCATTAACCCGGATCTGGAGTCACGTTAACCTACGGAAGTTCCGGTTGATGGTTATGGCCGTCAGTGTCGTGATTAGTGTGAAGCTTGCTGTCGCGTTATAAGTTTGATTTAGAATTGCTTACGTTTCTTTGCTAATTAGGAAAAACGCCTAGGATCAATGTAACTAATTAAAATCGTCGCATGCCCAAATGAAAGACACATCTGAACAGATCTATGTGATATTAAAAGCACTTAAGCTTCACTACAATTTAAAGATGACTACAGAGGGCCATAATTCTTTACCACGTGTTCTACTATCATGTAATGAGTTAATGTATTTTTAATCAATACTCATTGATTTAAATTTTAATGCAAACGTTTACGATTTCTTTCATTACTTTAGTCAAGTTGACATATTTCGAAGGTAGAAGGGAAATTTAAATAATCCACTTTTTTTTCATTCCTACTCTAACCTTTACAATAGTTTTAAATACAAGGTGCTTCAAGGTGTGCGCAATTCTAGAATATAAAATCTCCATCAAAACATATCGAGCACAAACCAGAAGTTCTCCACCCTAATAGTGGTAGGACAGTTATATTATACAGTGGTTTGGTTCTATTGACGATTTTGAGTCTAAAATGTTCTATGACATTTTGCTCACAGGCCACAATAAAAAGATAAGATTAGAGTGATTTACGGACGACCCCTTAAATTTAAGTAAAACACTGAAAGTCAATGCTAATTTAAATAAGGGGTCATACGTAAAACAGTCCAATCATAACTTGCTAGGGACCTGACATTATTCTATAAAGAAGGTTCTTTGCATTTCTAGCCGCTATTTTTTAAAATGGCCGCGCATTAGAAAAATCTTTGTTAACGTCTTTTCAAAACTTCAGCCTTCTAAAGGTTCTTTCAGACGATCAGTGATTCAATTTTTGCTGGCTCAAATTTTTGATTTCATGTTTTCCGCCTATCAAAATGAATTACAAAGAACTTTTTCGACTTTGATAGATAAAGATAGCAAACCTTTCACGGGTAATATGATAATATCGTTTATTATATAATTATTGGGGCAATTCAAAAATATCAGAATTAAAAAATTTATAATTCTAATCGTAAATAAAAGGGAGTAGTTCAAGGATAATTTTTCAGTCGAAATATTTTGTTGTTTATCAATATTATCATAAGTTCATAAGGCACGTTCCATATCTTATAAACTTATGATATTACCACGAGAAAATAGAAGAGAGTATAATACTTCTGCCTCCACATGCTGCACCTCGTTTGAGGGATTAGATTTCTAACGCTCTAGCGTTGCGACCCTCCTCTCAAGATAGCCTCCCGTAGCCTCCTCACATCTTTTAGAGAGAAGAAAAATTGTTCCCGCAAAGCAGACTACTCTCCCAGAATCCCATATCCAACCTCTAGCCTCCTGATTGGCTATTTAAGTTTAAGGGGGTAAAAAACAGGACGACCCTCAAACGAGGTAGAAAGCAGGGTTAAAGTTAAATTTTGACCAAAGTATTGTACTCGCCTATTTTCTCTTGATATTATCATTATAGTCGAATTCTTTGCATGTCCAACTTTTAGAAATTTCCTTCGTCGATTATTATGTAATTATTAGGGATAATTATAAAACTGTCTTCGATTATAATGCTAATGAAATAGAGTACGTGACTTCTATGAATTGCTTCGTGATTTAAACAGGGAGTAAGGAACGTTAGAGGGAGTGTTGATCTAATGCTAAAAAAACCGTCATACAGTGGCAATTGGGAAAGAAAGTGGGGGTAGGAATTTTTTATCTCCGTTCCACAATTTTAGCTAACGCGCAGGCGCGAGTGACGTCGTTTACTACCGCCAGCAGAGAGAATAGGCCTTTACATAAAATCCGTATGTTGCCGGGGGAAAAAGCAGAGACGAAGGCTATTCTTCCCTCCCGCGAAAAGAAAATGTTGCCGGGGGAAAAAAGCAGAGATGAAGGGCGTTCGTACCCTGCCGCGAAATAATTTATAGAAAGGCCTATTTAAAAATTCTCTCTGCCGCCAGCTTCCGCTTCCATCGACTGTTGCCTAAAGTGACCATTTATTTTTTACCCCAAACCGGGACGGCTTGTAAACACTAGAAACAAACTAAAATTCGGATTGAAGTAAACACAACTAAGATTTTTCTAAGGGTTGATATTGTCTTTCTTATATTTTTCTGAAGCACAGATTTGTTTATGGAGGTCTGGTGATGATTTTAAGCAGGGGCGCCGATCATTGTTTTTCTCAGGCGGGCTGGGGCCCAAGGCAACACCAGGGAGCTCAGCCAAAAATTTTAATTCCTAATAGAAAATATGAATTATGATATTATTGAAAAGAAAGTGTGTTTTTATAGGAAATATAGTACTAAAAACCCTCATAGGTAAACCTATTTTAGCTTAAACTATGTAGAAAAATCTCAAAAAAACTAATCGGATTTTACTTTGAAAAGCAAAGCCTATTGAAAATATTATGTTTAAAAATTCAGAGCGAGCGAAGCGAGCTCCGCAATTTCGCTGTCTATGAATTTGATCTCGATGAAAGAGCTAAATTTTGATAAACTTGGCGCCTAACTAACTCTTTTGAAGGTTGTCGTTAAATACGCATTTGCGTTTAGGCATTTTGAATAAAAGAAGACTCACTCGTCACTAGAAAAACTACACAAGTCACCTTGACATTGTTCACAGATTTGAAGAAATATTTAGCATAATGCATAATTACATATACCACGCGATAATCAAAACTGGGACAATTTCCAGAAAACGGGACTTTTTAGTGTCCCGAGGCATTCTTCGGGGACACCGGGACATAGTTTAACAAACCGGGACTGTCCCGGCTAAACCGGGACGTATGGTCACTTTACTGTTGCCCCACTCACTCTGTTCAACCAACAATCAACGTCTGTTGGGAGGAAACCGAGGCTTAATAAAAATGCCAAATGGTTTTTGTAACGGTTGTAGGAATGATTCAAGGTATTCGCTTAAAAATATATGAAAGAATATCCTTCCACGCGTTTCCAAAGCCAAAAACCCAGATTAAAAAATGTAAAAGATGGATATTAGCTAGTGGAAGACCGATTTCCACTAGCTTCTATTCACTTTCAATCGCTTTCAATAAATTTCAAGCTTTGTTTTTGGTTTGGGAAATGGTTTGAAAACGATATTTACCATGTCGGGTCTTGTTAAATACTTAGGGTTACTTGAACAATTAAAAAACAACACTTCTTATAGTTAACCATGGCAGAAATTCAAACACGACTTTCCCCTTCTAGTTCAAAGCAGGGCTAGACATAAGGCACTAGTCAAGGCATTTGACTACTAAAAAAAATGCCTTGACTACTAAAATAAATCGAAATCTGGGGGCTCACTAGTCAACTTGACTAGTAAAAAAATGTCCCAAATATTCGTAAACCATGCGTCTCACTAGTCAGTGACTACTAAAAAAAATTGGGATAGGGGGGCTCACTAGTCAGGCTGACTACTAAAAAAAATATCCTTATGTCGAGCCCTGGAACTTCAAAGCCGGTTTTTAAATTTGACGCATGCGAGCGGACACCGCCATGAGTCCCTGAGTCAGCGCCAGAGAGAGACGATTTTAGCCACGAAGCGAAAGAACGCGCCTATTCACTTTAACACTCCCTCTCAAGTCTCTCCTCCCTGATTTAAACTATTTAATGGAGCAATTAAGGTTGTAGATCAAATGATGCCAGTCACCTAGTGCCAATTATCCTTCGCCTTTAACCTCGTCTACCATCAATATCGTCTTAAGAACGGTTTCCTTCCCCCGTTATAGACAGGTGTTTTTGACTGACAACGGGACCTGGGAAAGTTCGGGGAGACTCTAAAACCATATTATTCACTGGCTCTATCTGACCAAGGTCAATTTGCACTATGGTTTTGGCAAATTAAAAGTCAGTTGGTGGAATTCTGTTTCAGGCTTCAGCTTCATAAACGTAGTTAATTGAGTAGAAAACATTATTGTTATACGTAACATCCTTGTATTTTAACCTTATTGCAGACCAATAAAAATAACTAATAACAAGACGACTCAAGGGCTCGTAATAGTAGCCACATCGTACCGTACTTAACAGGTGTACATAAAATTTATGTGAATAGCCCCTCGATGCACAACTCTTAACTGTGCTATAATGATTACCCGTAATCCTTACTTCAATAAATTTATTTATGTTACAATTGTAGTAGTGCGACACAATGAGAAATTTTGAGTGAGTAGCCCCTCGATTCCCTATCCTTAACATTACTAAAATGATTACCCGTAAGACCATTCTAAAAACAAGGCGTTAGCTTTAACAATGCTAAAATGATTACACACAAGTATTCCTTAATAGAAGAACAGAAAGTTTTAGTAATTACCCCCTCGATGATCGAGCTTCCTTTAACCGTGCTAAAATGATTACGTACCTAACGCTCAATTAATACACGTACAGAAAATATTAGTTTACAACATAGACTTATGCCAAAGCATAATTTTCGCATCTTATAAATTTCTAACATGAACTTATGAAGAACTTTGAAAGAGAAAGAACTTGGTAAAACACCCAATACTTGTAATATCCCGGTGCCTTAAGACCATTCTAAAAATAACGTCAGTAAGTACTTGCTTTTGCTTTCAAAATTGCTCTCTATTTCTTTGAATGTTGAAATAGGGGAGCAGTATTGAAAGCGTGAAATTTTAAAGGGAGAGTATATAGCTTAACCTTACTATCATAATTCCCTTCCTTTTAAGTAGACGAACAAAAAATATCAACTTCACCACAATTGTCTCCCTTTCACTTTCCCTTCAATGACGAACGAAAAAATTTATACTGCCAAAGCGTAGTGTGGCAGAACGGGCACTACAACAACAGGGCAGGTCAAACTAAGAGCCTCATCGTACATGTACATATACGTTGTGGCTAAAAAAACTCATACTCTATATAATGCTGGAATTTGATTAACTAAAAACATTTTAAACTTGTATAAAAGCATCATCAATTAAATTAAATTTGTCTTTCACCGTTTTAGTTTTACCCAATAGGTTCAGTATTTTGAGTTGTTCGAACTTCGAATGCAAATAAAAACTATGATATAAATTGAAGTTAACTTTATGTCAAGTACATTAAACATACTACGATAGATTAATATGAGCAACAATTTTTTTGGGGGGGTTTGAGAAACACGGGGAATAACGGGCAGTCGCGTACACGAAATTAGAAAGGGTCGAGATTGATCAGTAACTATGGACAAGTTGAAGAAGAGCAGTGAGACTCTGCGAGCTAGAACTGCCATTATAAATGAGAAGTTGTGTGCGAGTATAGCCGTTTACGATATCGATGTGAAAAGACTGAACAACTTATGGACCAACTAGAAGCCAAGAAAACCAAGTCATATGAACTCAATGAGCAGATAATGGGGCCAATCGGTGACGATGACGAAGCGGAGATAGAGGATGAGACCAACAAGACTGAAAATTACAATGAAAACATAATAGATGTCAAGAGATGAGCATTGAGAAGAATCAGAACCAGAGATGACGCAAGATCGGTGAGGTCCGACGGTGGTATGGTACAGCAAGAGGGAACGAGAGACATCAGCTTAAGTCAAGCTGCCAAGATTAACTATTCAGAAGTTTGCTAATCATGCCACGCAATGGCAAAGTTTCTGAACTTAATTTAAGAGTGTCATACAAAGTAACGAGAGCCTAGCAGATGTCGACAAGTTTAAGTACGTACAGGGAAGGTATCGCAGCAAGCGCTAATATAGGTTTAACGTTAACTGAGCCAAATTACACCAGGGTCATCGAAACCCTAAAACATATTTCAGGAAGATACAATCGCAATGAGAAGCCACATGCACAAGGTCCTAGCCTAGTTCTAATGAAAAGATCCTCAGACGTTCGAGGTCTGACAGCTGCGATACACAAGTAAAAAGCCTGGATTCGTTGAGAGTACTTTAGAATCTAGTGCCATCAAATGTCTGCCTGGACTACAGTAAACAACTGGAGCGCTAGAAAAACTCGAACGCACTGAGTTTTCTGGAAGGAACTCGAGAGCCGAGAGAAGAGCCACTGTGTGTAAGGCAGACGAAAGCATTAGCGATCGACGACAAGAAACGCATACCAGCAAGAACACGATCAGTATAAATAACAAATTTGAGCCAAGATACCCCAGAAGAACGCCAACAGCAGCAGCTTTTGGTACAACCATTACGAGTGTATGCCTGTACTGACAAGAAGCAAAGCACCAACCAGCAGCATGTCAAAACAAGACACTAAAGGTGAAGATTCAAGCAATTACGAACGGACGAAGGTGTTTCAACTGCCTTAGGCACAGGCGTGCGCAGGGTTTTCAGTAAGGTCGGGCCGCCTAGTTAATTTTGCGCCCCTACCCCCTAACAAAAATGTTCTTAGGAATTCCAAAGGCCATTCTTTGGAACCCTATGGAGCCCTTGGGATCATTTCCTAAAGGAACAATTCCCAAAGACTTTCTTTGGAATTTCCTAAAGAAGTCTTGAGACAAATGTCCAAAGAATGTCTTGAGATTATTTTCCAAAGAAATTCTTTTGGAATTCTAGAGATAAATTTCCAAAGAAGGTATAAGGTTTATTTTCCAAAGAAACTCATTAGGAATTCTAAAGATTAATTTCCAAAGAAGGTATAACGAATATTTTCCAAAGAAATTCTTTAGGAATTCTAGAGGTAAATTTCCAAAGAATGTATAAGGTTTATTTTCCAAAGAAACTCTTTAGGAATTCTAGAGATTAATTTCCAAAGAAGGTTTAACGAATATTTTCCAAAGAAACTCTTTAGGAATTCTAGAGGTAAATTTCCAAAGAAGGTTTAACGAATATTTTCCAAAGAAATTCTTTAGGAATTCTAGAGGTAAATTTCCAAAGAATGTATAAGGTTTATTTTCCAAAGAAACTCTTTAGGAATTCTAGAGATTAATTTCCAAAGAAGGTTTAACGAATATTTTCCAAAGAAATTCCTTAGGAATTCTAGAGGTAAATTTTCAAAGAATGTATAAGGTTTATTTTCCAAAGAAACTCTTTAGGAATTCTAGAGATTAATTTCCAAAGAAGGTCTTGGGTTTGTTTTCCAAAGAAATTCTTTAGAAACTCTTGAGATCAATCTCCAAAGAACATCTAGGGAATATTTGCCAACGAAATTCTTCAAGAATACTTGAGATCAATTTCCAAAGAACGTATGTGGAATATTTTTCAACGAAATTCTTAAAGAATTCTTGAGATAAATTTCCAAAGAAAGTCTAGGGTTAATTTCCCAAAGAAATTCGATAGGAATTATTGAGATAAATTTCGAAAAAACGTCTATGGAATATTTTCCAACGAAATTCTTAAGGAAATCTTGAGATAAATTTCCAAAGAAGGTCAGGGGTTAATTTTCCAATGAAATTCGTTTAGAATTCTAGAGATGAATTTCAAAGGACCAGCAGATATATTAGCAATTATGCTTTACATATAATTATCTCAAAATATTTTACCCAAAATTGTTTTGCTTAAGTTTTCCTGCATAGGCATTGACTTGATAGCTAAATAATTAAAAACGTTTCACAAAGGCTTGTCCCGTAGCTAAGGCTCAGCAATTGCTGAAATGGTTTATCATATTTACCTATTTTCGTTTTTTTTTTCCTTTAATAATTCGTGAGGTGTTTATGCAAAGGATAAATTAAATTAAAAGTAAAATACACGTAATTAAAATCGTGTTGTTTAGATTTACATGCAGGGAGTATAAGCTGGCAGTCGAAACTTTCGCTTTTGAAAAGTAAAATTAACCTTAAATTAATTCTTTTGTGACATGTTTTATCTTTATTTCGAGCGTAATTAGAGTCCCAAATAAATATTTTTTAAAAAATATTGTAGATAAAATTAGGTTAAACGCGTTTCTGGTACTCAAAAAACTCTCAGTGAAAATACATTATTAAACTTAACAACTACATCTGTATCTACTGCTTGGGCATTGAAGCCTCCAAAACCCCCTTAGTAACCCATACAATTGCACAAGATTAAAACTTTCTGCCGTTTACGGATGTTTTTAAGTCGATTATACGTCTGACTTTATAAGCAGTTTCGCACTGCATGCGGGAACTGCCCATGCTATAAGAAGTGTTGTTCAGCATATTAGAACTGCACTCCCTGCATTGGGATATGGTTCTGCATGTGAGAACTATCCTCGTTTCTAGAGGGCTAGATTAATTTACCCAATAATCTTCCCTATATTTCCCGAGAAAATTCCAAAGATATTTCCCAAGAAAATTCAAACGTTATTTCCCAAGGAAATTCCAAAGTTATTTCCCAAGGAAATTCCAAAGATAATTCCCAAGAAAATTCCAAAGATAATTCCAAAGATATTTCCCAAGAAAATTCCAAAGTTATTTCCCAAGAAAATTCCAAAGTTATTTCCAAAGCATTTTCCAAAGAAAAAGAAACCAATATTCCCCAATTTCCCTAAGAACTCCTTAAGGATTTCTAAAGAAATTTCCCAAGGAATTTTCTAAAGAGTTCTAAAGAAGATTTTTGTAAGGGTTAACACCCGAGACTATACGAGAGAACACAAAATTTTCCCGTCCCCCGTCTGACCATCGCATTTCTCATAGTGGCTCTGTTATTCACATTTCCGTTCCCTTTCGGCGTTTCGCTGATGTTCCTGCAGTCTGCAGAACTAATACCCAAATTTTGCGTCCTTATTTTTCCGGCTTTTGCGCCCCCTTGAAACATTTCATGTCGGGCCAGGGCCCACCCTGCCCGACCCGTGCGCACGCCTGTGGCCTTAGGAGCCCAAAAAGTGACATAGAGCTTTTTAAAAAGAGTATCTATAGGTACACGCGTTATCATATCGACCAAACAATCTGCAATATCCTCATAAAAGCTAAACTTTCGCTTTCTTCTTTTCGTAATATATCCAACATCAAAGAGAACAATGAATATGATGTCACATACGACAGTTAACAATAAGGAGATTTTTTTACATTTCTGGGCGACAGTATTACCGCAGATTGGAAGGTTTCTTGTTAAGCACTACTACTTATGAATAACGTCCCAGCAAAACTTGTCATGCATTGCACTTGGGGATACTTTTTTCCAAATCTAGGCGTAGTCCGCGTAGAGAAGGAGAGGTTGGTATATGCAAATCGCCTTTAGCAGTAGCACGAAACGTGAAACGAACGGGGTGTTCAGTGGGTATAATAAAATCACAAGATAATATTACCACTCCACCAGACCAGCTTTAATTTTGAAAGTTGGGACACAATGTATCGAACTTAAAAAGAAACCACTCGCGTTTTTAAAGGGTGGCTATACATTACTAAATGCTACATTTCTAATTTACAATCTACTTCTTGTAAAGAACTTTAATTTTATAGAAAGTAAAAAAGATACAAAATAAATCTCCAACATCTTGGGACGTATCAAAAACCTAAAAATACCTTTTGCTTAAACCCTCTACACTAACTCAAGAAGTCGAAGCATATTCGTTGCGCCTGGGTAGATTACATCCAAGGCTGACAGATCCTTACAACCAAAATTGATTTTGGTCAATTCTACTACGTCTTCCCTGATCTTTTTCATATTGGGGACATCCTTGAGAACGAGATAAATATGAAAGAGATCGAGCGAGGCGCTTAGGTATTCCTGAACATAATAATGGGAACGTTTGCGCCAATCTTCCAACAACTCTTTGTACGCTTTCATCGCTTTTCTGTACTGCTTCCGGTCGTAGTAAAATTTTCCCAACTTATAAAGCAGTGGACAGAGATAATGCGCCGCAAATGGCGATCCGACGCTCAATTCCCTCATTCTATTGAGTTTTTCCTCAAAATCTTTCGGTTTCGATGACATGGAGCGCAAGAAACAATCCAAGACATACGTTCTCGCAAAACGAATTTCAGGCGGCTCTTGGCTTTCGTATTTGCACAGGATACATTCGCAATTAAAATTCTCTTCCGCGATTAGAGAACAATTAGACCAGGGTGTATAGCTAATCAAAACTTCCTGACCCTTCTTCAAAGGCTTGGTGCTTCTGGCTTGGCATAAGTCTCCGTAAAATGTCAAAACACAATTGCCATCGATGCAATCATTGTTGATGTAGGATGGTAAAATGAGCAAAACATAACGGGAAGAATCAATTGATCCCATTTTAAAGGAATTGTACTTCACGATATGACGGATTCTATCCTTGTAGACCATGGTACAGTTGTCCTTACTTGGATCTAAAGAGCCCATCTCTTTCCCAGCAAATAATTGATAGAGATCTTTACCCACTTCTGGGTTCTTTTTAATCTTGTCAGCAACCAAGTCGATAAAAGTTTCCAATTCCAAACTTTGGAGGGAGATGGCAGTTTGAGGAGCCGAGTAGCTGGCAAACACTTTGCAGCAGAAAAGTAACGTTCCCGCTTCTACATCTTTCGTCACAAATAATCCACGACCTTTCTCTCCAGCATCATCTATTTTAACGGGTCCACAATATTCGGCGACATCGTGAATGACTGGTTCCATGCGATTCTTGTAAAGTTCAGCCATGTTGTAAATGCCATGGTTACGTTGTGAGATTCTTTCCTTAGCTTTGGCCAGAAGATCCTTGATTACTTTGCTTGGAGGCTTAAGGACTTCCATCTTGGCGCTCAAGAGATCTCTAGCTATTTCGTATTGGCCCAAACCAAAGTAAGCCTGGCTGGCCCGGTAAATCGCCTTCACATGGACGGGATTCAATTCCAGACATTTTAAAGCATCGTCCAAGGCTTTCTCGTACTTTACGAGTTTTAAGAAGCACAAGGAACGATTGGAAAGCAGTTCGACATTGCTGGGCTCTAAATTAAGTCCATCCGAGTAGGTTTTCAAAGCTTCTTCGTATTTACCATCAACGAAGAGCTTGTTGCCTTTGGTGCGAATTTCCATGACTTGTTGGTTAATTTCGACTGATTTTTCATCGTCATTATTTTCATCGTGCCATTTTAGGTCCGGAAGTCTGCGTCTTATCTGATCCCTGGTAAGCACAATGACTTCATTTGGATCCGAACAACGTACCTACAAAGAAACGAGAATTTTACGCAAGTTCATGTATTTGGTGAGGCAAACCGCAACTTGCCCAAATTAGGTCGTTTCCATCACTTTTGAAGAGAGGTTCTAGAATGGCCAAGTATGTTCCTGGATTGAACGAAGGTATTAACGGAAACGGATCAAAGCTAAAGTGCACAGTCACGGCGTGCTTTCCAAATTTATCTTCCACGACGAAAAGTACTTTCTGAGTCCCAACGATTGGTTTTTCCAACACACGGCAAAGGAAAAACTTTCCTGTTATGAATTATAAGAAATAAACCTATTTTCTGATTTTAAAATGTTTAACTAAAAATTTAAAGCTTTTTATCAATATAGTACAATGATTATAATACAAACATTTCAATACTTAAACACTCAAATGTTTTGGTTCAAACTTACCATAAAGCGTCTGGTTGACACTCTTCATGAGACTTTGGATGTTAACCAAGTCATTGGGTTTAAGAATTTCGTCCAGTTCTTTGTCGTCCCTAGTCTTGATAGTTTTCGACGATCTTTGGTGCGTTAAGACCTCTGGGCAATTCTCATCATGTTGGCGAAGGCGGTTAAAGACAGTAAGTAACAATTGCCTATCGACGTTCATTTCTAATTGCACTTCATTGTCGCTAAACTGCTTCCCACGCGCAAGTCCATACAAAACACTTAAAAGGGAATCCATCTTTCCCTAATTTAATTTCAACAAGACTTTATCAAAAGATATAAGCTTATTTTTAGAAGTGTGCGGTTTCAATCGAATAATTCGATCCGGTATTCGATAAGCCCATTTTCACTATTCAATACGAAAATCGAATACCGAACTGACTATTCGGTTAAAGTTCGACTACCATAAATTTAAGTCCTTGGCACTAGAGAGTCCCACCTTATTTTAAAAAATGTCATCCCAATTTTATTTGTCTTCCATCAAAAACTAGCATCAAGGTATTTTGAAATCTACGAGCTTCTAAATGTTTTTCTCCTTGCTTTGTATTCACTATTTGCGAATATTAGGCTTAACTATTCGCGATTTATAGGTTAGTAAGAAATTTACCAAGGTCTAACTATTCGGTATTCGATTTGGAATAAACTATTCGATTCGATATTTGATAAGGAAAATATTTTGGTATTCGGTAACCGGTTCGAAACCCAAAAAGTGGTAATCGCACACCCCTACTTATTTTATGATAGAATCGGAGCCTCCGTGATACCTAGGCCCGTGCCTATCGCGAAGTGAGAATTTTTTTTAACTAATCTAGTTCGCCTTTTTTTCCCGCTTGGGGGCGCTTTTAGTATCGTAAAATAAAAATAAGTTCGGCCTCGTGACCCCGTCGACTGTTAGAGCAAGCATTGCGGCCTCTATTGTATACAAGGCATAGACGTAGAGCGGTGAACGGGTGAAGCCGAGGTCGCGGATAGTAAAAAAAAACGTTTTAGAAAATTTCCGAAGACCTTTATTAAACAATCATGCCAAAGAAGTAAAGGATAAAAAAGCTACTTTTTAAAAAAAATGAAAGGTTATGAAGGAGTAAAAAAATTCCTCTTATGGTATAATAAAACTGTGAATTATCAACTTCAAGAAGTTTTGTTTTACTAAAAAAACAACAATGTTAAAATCTCATAATTTTGTTGTCCACACAATGTAACCAAAAGATTCAATAAAAATAAATAGCTCCTAAAACAATTACGTAAATTTAAGGGTGAAACCTTTCTATTTCATAAAATTTTTATAATTGGCCCCTAAAATATCAGCGACAATTTATGGAAGACCTCCTTCGTAACTGTAATAAGAGCGCCATCTAGTACACATATTGGGTGAAAAATTTCCTCTATGAAAAACCACTACAGTTCAGTCCTTAGCCTGCCCTAGCATACCGGTCCCCCCTATACCTATTGCCCCTCCTCAAACTCTCAACTCTTTCGTGTGCGACCCTTGCGACATTACGCGACTCCTCTCCAAATTGAATTTTTGCAAATCCCCGTTTTCCGACGGTATCCATCCAAACCTTTTGCGGCACCTTGTGTCCACATTGTCCCTTCCCATTTATCTCCTTATTACGAATTCTTTTTACACAAGTCGTGTTCCAACGGTGTGGAAAGAAGCCAACTTGACCCCCATACACAAAAAGGGCTCCAGAACAGACCCATCCAATTATCGCCCCATTAATTCCCTTAACCAAGTCTCCAAAATCTGTGAACAATTGGTCCATGAACAGTTAAAATCCTTCCTCGATCGTATCTCCTACTTCACCCCGGCCCAGCATGGTTTCCTCCCCCGCCGTTCTTGCCTTACAAACTTACTGTGTGCCACTAATGACTGGACCCAATGGCTAGACGATGGTTCCTCCGTCGATATTTTATATTTGGACTTTAAGTAAGGCGTTTGACTCGATTCCCGACGCAGCTCTCCTCTCAGCGCTGGATTGGCGCACGCGTGGCGAGCGAACTACCTCACTGCACGAACACAACGCGTTGTACTTCAGGGTCACGCGTCCGCCTGGGCACGAATCGATAAGGGGGTTCCCCAGGGCTCTATCCTCGGTCCTCTTCTTTTTAATGTCTTGATTAATTCCTTGCCATCAGCGGTTACTAACTCAGCCATCATCTTATTTGCTGATGATGCCAAACTTTACCGTCCCATCCGCGACTCGGTTAATTGCCTTGCCCTTCAACACGACCTTGATGCTGCATGGGGTTTAGCCCATGGCCTCACTTTTAATGTCGCGAAGTGTGCCGTTTTACACCTCGGCCGGCGTAATCCGCTATTCAATTACACCATCAACGGTCACTGCATCCCCACCACTAATTGTGAAAGAGACCTCGGGGTCCTAATTGATCCCCTCCTCAAAACTACTGCACACTCTAACAAGGTTGCCAAGCGACTCCGTAGCCTGAGTCCTGACTGGTCTAATTCGCCGCAATTTACACTTTCGGTCTCCCAAATTGGTCGCAGCCCTATATAACTCCCTCGCGCTCCCCATAATTGACTATTGTTCCCCTATTTGGATGCCTCAAACCTCCACTGATCTACAGGTCTTGCAGAAAGCTCAAAACGCCTTCACCAAACTCGCTAGTAATATTTGTAAAAAGCCAGCCCCTACCCGCCTGTCCCTTCTCGCCATTGACCCTGTCTCCACACGACACCGTATCAATAATCTCTGTTTAGTTCATGACTTCTTCCACCTGAAACTTGATTTGGATTTCTTGGTTTTTTTCACCCGCCATTCCGATTCGGGTACCCGAGGCCACTCCAAAAAGTTAGCTAAGCCTAGAGCCCGTACTTCCTTCCGCCAATCCCGTTTCACATGTACCGTCATAAACGATTGGAATTCTTTGCCTGACGACTTGGTCACCCTAACCAATAAAGCCACTTTCAGACGCAAACTCTCGAACCATTTTCGCTCTTTCCTCGACTAATTCAATTTTAATTTTATCTTTTTTTTTTTGTTCTGATTATTCCCCCATACTAATGTTTATTCCATTCCTTTATGTCCCTATAATTTTGTACTGTTAGTCTACTTAATCTCATTTATTATACTACACTGTTTCTTAGCCCTATATTCATTACTTAATCTGTTTGACATCTCACTTTGTATCCGATGTTCGTACACAAGCCACTCAGCTGGCTTCACGAACAGTGTTCAATAAATAAATAAATAAATAAATATTTCCCCACATAAAAAACGACACGCACGGGCCTGGGTATCTCGGAGGCTCCGATAGAATTCATGGAAGGTATTGTCAAAATAGCAAAGGCTTATCACCACATCTTTCAAGAAGAAATTATCACGACAATTTGTTGAAGAACTATTGGGAAAATGTAATTACCTTCAGTTAAGATTCAATACCCAAATGGCAACTAGCGATATGTCAAAGAACTATTCAGTTTGCGTGGACTAGATGTGTTGCGCAAAGGAGAACGTTTGTCGCATGGTCAAGACCACCGATATGAAATCCTTCCAGCTACCAAAAGCGCGTAGTTTCTTTGCTTGGTTTATGTCTGTTGTTGATATCGTAGGACCAATGACGTTGGAAATGTCTATGGCGTAATTACAGACCTACTTATAATTTTGTAAATCGTTTTCCTGGATTATTTTCTATACTCTAGCAATAAACTGCTAAAAAGATTTCGTTGGAAACTTGGAAAATGTTTTGAAGGTAGATTTAAAGCATAAGTACCATAATTACCCCTGATAAGAAAAACACGCCCGTTGGACTAATGTAACCAGCATTTTCATCTGCGTCCTATACAAGTTATTAGGTATATGCGACGCCGTGCGGCCTTTTTTGTCCCAACTTTTTTAGCCAATGGGAGACGTTTCTAAGGGTGCCTCTAGCTTCTCATAAGTCTGACTTAGAATCTCGGTAAATGGATAGAATTCTTAGATTCTCAGTCAGAATTCTGAGTAAGTAAACATTAATGTTTCGTCTGCTACACTAATGGGCACAGGCCACAGAAGCTTAAGCTACAAATATCGTAAGTGTTAATGATTATTGTTATTTAACCTACATAAATTGCTGAATTAGTACCGTTATCCATCATTGCTTAACATATCTCGCAGCAAAAATAATGTTTTAAGTTACAACCCTAAACCTATACTCGCGCGCTTGAAGGCCGCCATTACACCATGATTACACCAACACTGGTCCGTGGCCTACAAGATATCTGTAGGGGAGGTCTGAATATGAGCCTCCGCGGACGATTTACATTTTCAAATGACTACAAGAGGCCGCCTCCTTCGTTTTTTGGGTGAAAATGCCGGTTACATCATGACATGAACCTTCTATATAGATGGTTCATGGTTACATTAGTCCAACGGCCGTGTTTTACTTATCAGGGGTAATTATGGTACTTATGTAATTATAGTAATCTAATAAATACAAAAATGACAGAAGGTATGTTGACATTTACTGGGGACTCCATTCTGTCAATCCTCTTAGCTGCAAACTATTAAGGTTTTATTGATAGTTTGCGCAAACCATGCTAATTATCACATAGGGCGTGTTATTTATTCGAATTGAAACTTGAACTAAACTACAACATCATAAAGGTTATCTTCATCGTGAGCTCCACCCAAGAGATTGTCAACAGTTCGAACGCTTCTGGGTGATCCTTCTTGTACTTGTCTAGGTGAGGGTGAATAGTAGCCGCCTGAAGGTATGGACTTGCGTTTATCCCAAAAAGGACGCTTGTCATCCGCAGAACAATTTTCTCAGTAGTGCCGGAAACCTATTTGTCATCTTAAAGCCAGAAGAATCGAGTAACATCACGGTCCTCTTCGGTTAGTGCAACTAGTAAAAATGCTTTTTCGATGTCACCAGTGAAAACTACTTTATATTTCCGGAATTTGAAAAGGAGTCCCAAAAGATCAACATTGAGTGTCGGACCAGGATGTAGGCAATCGTTTAACGATGGTGAGCCAAGAGCATGAGACGAAGCATCAAACACAACTCTCGTCTTGGTCGTTACTCGATCCTGCTTTAAAACTTCGCGATGAGGCAAATAAAATGTACGTCCGGATATACCATCTCCTTGAACCATTTCAGCAAATCCATTATACAGATATGTTCGAATGACTTCTGTATAGTCTCGAAATAGGTTAGGATCTCTTCGGAATTTCTTCAGTAGGTGCTCAAATCGTCTCTCAGCTACGGCTAAGTTGTTGTTCATAAGCACTGCATTGCTTTTCCACGTCAGCCCACTGTATACCGATGTCCATCGCATTTTATCTTGGAGTCGAAGTCAGTACGTTGTATGGTTTCTTCAGTAGCGGACTTTTCAGACAGTTTATCTATGATGCCCAAGGAATCAATTAAGATCCCAGAATGCTCTTAATTCTTTCGAAATACAGCTGTCTTCTTCAGTCTTAGAACAGGCGTTTAAAACGCATACGTTATGTACTCCACTCTCGCTGGTTTCGATATACGTGGTATGTGCTGGACCCAACTGGGACCATCCAATAAGAGTCTCTACGGTCATTAACGAATCCTGAATCTTTTCTATATTACACGTCACGATCTTCCAATAGTAGTCGGCTCCCACCAGAAGCCCGATTTTCTCTTCTGGTTTTCCGTTCGGATTTTTATAAACGTCGAATAGTTATATACCCTTTGCTTCTGCTATCGTAATTATTTCTTCTCGGGGGAATCCCAATATAGCTGTACTGATATGCGGTGATTCTACAGCTTCTATTGATATGGATCGAGAACCGTTGAGATGTCCAAGCGTTTATCTTGACTCTTCGCATTTAAATCTTTCGACTCCCGGCTTCAAAGCTATGCATGTTCATGGATTCTCTTCCTACTTCTGGTAAATTCAACTTCTTGGATATCTTGTCTAACAAGTAAGTACGATGACTTCTGTTAAGGACTTTCTTAAACGAAACAACGTGATAATATTAAAACGTATATTTATTTCTAATTAAAGACTACACGTATGAGATTGATTCTATGTTATCATGTTGGTATCTCCGGCCGAACTGCCGTCGTCATTGACTTCACTCCACACGAAAGTTCGCTTA
This sequence comes from Phalangium opilio, assembly GCF_054372755.1. Taxonomy (NCBI): domain Eukaryota; kingdom Metazoa; phylum Arthropoda; class Arachnida; order Opiliones; family Phalangiidae; genus Phalangium; species Phalangium opilio. Next base: position 9,494,932 of record NW_028324151.1, read on the forward strand.
TCACATTATATTTCCTTATCACTATTATCACAGGTAAATAGGGGGAAGTAGGTATGCGTACCTTTAGCTAGTGCAAGTCGTCCCTCTCTCCTAAAAAACCACTTCGCGCCACAACATATTCAAATGAGCCAATAAGCGAGAGGCAGAGAACCTAGAGAAATATTTGACTGTGCGCCACCATACCGTGATATACCGAACTACGAACATAAACAAACAAAAAATCCTCCCGCGCTGAAGTTGTTTTTTCATGTTCCTGTAGATAATATTCTAGATTTATTTAAATTTTAAGATGGATAGCTTTGTTCAGTGCAATTTAATTTATCGTGAAACAAGTTATAAAAAAAGTCAGAGAAATTCTAAGGGCAAATCCGACAGTTCTACTCTGATAAAAATTAAAGCCCACGAACCCCGGATAAAAACTAGTTCCATGTATTCATCCGCGGTTTCGCGCCAAAACCGCCGATATTCAGAGGCGCGAAAAATTCCGTTAAGGACGCCTCGCAAAACGGCAACGCATACCTACTTCCCCCTATTTACACACTGAGAAACTAATGTCAAAGAAACAATAGTTTTCACCATGTTTTTGATTGTTTAATGGTGTTATCCAGAAAAACCTCTAATAAGCCTTAATATATACAGGTAGTCGCTGTTTTTTGAAATTACATTACCTTAATTTTAAATATACAACAAAACATTGTTTTTTTATGTTAACGACTGTGGATAAAACAGCTAGTTTTTATTTCTCCAACGGAAGTGCAGGATATGTTATTATTAATAGAACGTTACTGTTTTCCGGGGAAAAAGTATTCTGCCTTGAAGAATACAGTAGTGTATAATTAAAAACACAGATAGTTACACTATTAAGTATGAATTTAACGTATATTTTACTGTATAATCCACCGTAAATTAAAGTTTTGCATACTATAATTTGAACATTAAGTACTTTACTATAAACCTTGGAGCACTTTATTTTAAACCTTGAAGCGCTTTAATTTAAACCTTGAAGCGCTTTAATTTAAACCTTGAAGCAATATAACCTAATCTTACCTAACCATGCTAAGCCTTTTGGAAAAGGTCCGCGTTTATTATGAAAGGACCCATATGAAAATAAAAATATTTTGTAAAGTCAGTGAATTGCTAATTTTAAAACCAATATTTTAACTTTGCAATTTCTTTTCTTCATTATAATTTCAACCTACTTACGTCTAAAACTGACCGAAAATGTACAAAACGTGTTAGGCGACACTCTGAAACGTGTTAGGCGACATTCTTAAAAGCGTTATGCGACACTCTTGGAGTGGCGTCGCTAGGCCTTTTATGGGGGCTATAGCGCCGCCAAATTTCAAAGTTAGCCCCCTCAATAAAACCCGTACACTAACTTCTAAATCGTCGACTTTAGTTACAGTTAGAGAAATTTCCGCTTCAAAAACGTCGTTAGTGTCAAACTGTTCCAAGTTCTCGCACTTCCATGGATTTTCTTTTTTTAAATATGGTAGAGTAGATTAGGTCAAACGCGTTTCTGGTGCTCGAAAAACTCTTCGTGAAAAGAGATTATTAAATTTAACGAATACGTCTGTATCTACTGCTGTTATATTAGGACCTCCAAAACCAATTTAATACCCGATGCATTTATACTAATTTATAACTTTCTGCCTTTTTCAGAAGTTATTAAGTCGGTGAAAATGACCAACTTACCATGCAGTTTCAAGCTGGATGTTATGCTGCACCCTTTAAGGAATTGCACAACACTCATAAGGGAGTAAAAATTAACTTTTAGTTCGATATAAGAGTTAGAAAGGTGTAAAGCTGAACCTCTGTTGCACCATTTTATTCATATCTTTGACACTAATTGCTCAAATAAGTGTTATTAAACCCTATCTGGGGTGTAAATGAACACCTGTAATGGTGTCAAATTTGGACCCATATAAACTACTTTTAAAGGTGTTAAAGCACACCGGATTTTCTTAGAGAGTATAACAGCAACCATTATAAATCTACCCTAATGGATAGTCTGTTAAAAACAGCTAGTCACCTTATATAAATGACAAGTTGCATCTTAACCAACAGAGCTTAATGTTTTTAATAAAGGTTTGAGTGCTTTTAGTTTAACAGCAAAGAGCGTCTTTATCAAAATAAGCTCCGGGATTTAAAACTGTTCTAAGAGCTGTTATTTTTACAGCAACCCTATTTTTAAGTGTACTTTAAGCGGTTTGAAACAACATGATGTGTTTTTATTTTCACAGCAAACCACGTTTTAATCCACAGTGCTTAGTGAGTTTAAAACCACATATTTTGCTGTTAGTTTTACAGCAGCAGACATTTTATGTAACTGTGATTTTTTGGTAGTAAAACAACATATAGTGCTGGTTTTTTCATTGACCACTACAATATAATCAACGGTTAAGACTGTCTTTGAAACAACCTCTGAAGCGGTTATTTTAGAAGCTACGAACGCCCCTGAATACACGAACAATTAATACTTAAAACTGTTACTTCCACTGTTTAGAAAAACAGTATTGTTGACGGTATTAAAAACAGGGAGGATATGCAATTAAATTAACATCATCTTGATGGCATACGCTATTGCCATTACCTTAGTGTATATTTTACAGCATTTTTATTCTGTGTGTACTTCTGCTATTATGTCTATTATTAACCTATCGGTTAAGTCTATTATTTAAGGTCTATTGTGATCCCAACATCATTACCCCCTTTTTTTAAATATCTATAGACTAAATATCGCGCGCGGTTTCGGTATGCGAGTTGAGCGTCTTGGTCCGGTTTCTATATCGTGATGGATAGGGGTTGTCGGTTCGTTTGGTTTTTGTGGATTCACCGACGTTGCTGGCCCGGGACAGTTTGGAATAGTTTCTGTCCCACTATCTGGATTTGCTGTTGTGTTTGGTTGAATGGTTCCACCGATATGGTGTCCATGATCTAAATTGTATGTTATATGAGTCGTGGTGTCCTCATCAGAATCCGTTCGATTGAGAAGTGATAATGATTTAGTATGACTAGGCATAGGTGGACCCTCTTCCTCTTCAGATGGGATGGTTCCTTGAAAACGTAATTGATTTACGTGTGCCGATCACCAAGTGCCAATTACCTTAACCTTGTCTACCATCAATATCGTCTTATGAACGGTTTCCTTCCCACGTTATAGAAAAATGTTTTTGACTGACAACGGGACCTGGGAAAGTTCCGGGAGACTCTTAAACCATATTATTCACTGGCTCTGACAGGTGGTCGCCCGTTTCTGCACAGTTTAATTTTTCACACCTTATAAACCTATAGCCCGTTTCCGCACAATTTTTCAAGACCCATTTCCGCACAGTTTGCAAAAAAATATATTTTCTTGTTGATTACATTATAAAAACTAGAGGTGTGCGGTTAACCGTTTCAATCGAATAATTCGATCAAATACCGAACCGAATTATTCGATTCGGTATTCGATAAGCCCATTTTCACTATTCGATACGAATATCGAATATCGATCTGACTATTCGGTTAAAGTTCGACTACCATAAATTTAGGTCTTTGGCACTAGAGAGACCCACCTTATTTTAAAAAATATCATACCGATTTTATTTGTCCTCTATCAAAAACTACCATCAAGTGCCTAGGAAAAGTTTAAAAAATATTTGACCACCAATGAGGAGAGGTATTTTGAAATTTAGGAGCTTCTAAATGTTTTTCTCATTGCTTTGTATTAACTATTTGCGAATATAAGGGTTACCACCCGATTAATCGCGAATAGTTAAGCCTAGTATTCGCGAGTATTAGGGTTAACTATTCGCGAATACTAAGCTTAACTATTCACGATTAATCGGTTAGTAAAATATTTACCAAGGCCTAACTATTCGGTATTCGATTTGGAATAAACTATTCGATTCGGTATTTGATAAGGAAAATTTTTTAGTATTCGATAACCGGTTCGATACCCAAAATGTGGTATTCGCACACCCCTAATAAAAACCTTAAACTTATGCTGATGGCCCATCGGAACGAAAATAGCCAAAAGGTTTTACGATTATAAAATTTTCGATCCAAAAGCAAATTTGCAGAGAATATCTTTGGCGTTTTTTCTCCGTGTTACGTCACTCACGGCATCTCGCGGAAAAGCCAAGCGCGAGCGCCCGAGACTCCTGCCGCGCGATTCTGGATAAAATAGGCTTAACAGGCGTCACGTGTGCGCAGGGGCGTGCCAACCTTTATACGGGAGCGGGGGCAAAATCCCACACTGGTAGGGAAAGTTGTGCAAAAAATTTTGCACTTGTGTAAACAATTTTGAGCCACCTTAACCTCTTTCCAAACTCATACAAGAGCAAAAATTACTTTGCAGTACTTCAATGTTGTTCCAAATGATCTAAGGCTATACAGTATCTCGCATGCACTATAAGTTACGAAGAAGTGCGCATGAACGTGAGAATTAATGCCTGACCAATTCAATACTCGTGGGATATAGTGGCTACGATTCTATAAAGTGCCATTTCTAGTTGAGCATACATTTTTCTCTTCTCGTACATCGTAGAAAATAGTAAAAATGCAAAGAAAATATGTCTTCAGCCTACCTATTCTTTCCAAATATGATAATACAATAATTTGAAGCGCTATCGGCTATACACCCTTTCTCTCTTGAAGCTGGCAGTTAATCAGCTCTATGATTAGCCACGTACGGTTATATGCGAAATAATTGCAACACTATACTGTATACAAAGCCGTGGTTGCTATAGCTATTATGTCTATACAGTATGTGTAAACAAAAACTGGTGGAAGTCAGGAACAAACAATGCTAAATTCTTCATTTCCAGGACTAGTTCAAAAATGATTCTACATTTATACAATCTCTTAAGATAAGTTTCACAATTCTTTTTACAACCTGAGCTTTATACTGAACTTCAAAAACGTCCTCGAGCGACGATTTTTGAACTATCAAAGCTGGCACTTTTACCAATCCCCTTTACGATTGCAATATATATTTGTAGAATTACGTGCACTGTCTAATCGCATGCGACTCCATTGGTTATTACATAACTACGCGGAGTAAAAATTTAAGAACTCCAAATATATTTATAAATATTACGAACATGTTAATGACCTGTATTTTCTTAATCACTTCCAAAAACTGACTTCCTCTCACAACAATTGTACACTGGGTAATGAAAATTTCACCTTCAATGAAATTTTTTACTATTTAGACTCAGTCACCAGAGCGGGGGCGGTGCCCCCGCTGTAAAATTAGAGCGGGGGTCTTTGCCCCCGCTGCCCCCGTGGTTGGCACGCCCCTGCGTGTGCGACATCAAGAGAGAAAATTTCTCCTTACTACGTCATCAAGCGAAACAAAATTTAACTAGACCTTTTCCAAACACAAAACTTTGATTGCAATTTTATAAATTGCTACGAAACCATATACAAAAGTAAACATATCATAATAAACTAGATTTTTCAAGGATTGTTTTCGTGTTTTAAATTTGTGGATGACGAAAATTATGGCACTAACTGACTGTAGGAGCCTTTGGCCGAAGCTGGGACAATTTAACCCCCCCCCCCCGCCTCTGTGCGCCGCAGCGCCGGAGTCCGAGAAAGCGGGGACGGAGCGGTGAGAAACTAATTACGATATCATGTTTGACTGAAACAAACACAATACTAACGAAACTATACCCATTTGCCAAAACAATATGATTGCTATAGAATAAATTTCCGTTATCCAAGGGGATAGGCACTCTGTTCTTCTCGCGTAAACCTATTTCGGAGACTTTAACATTGTATTGATTTCGAACCACAACGTTCTCGTAGTTCACCTTGTATTATTTTCATCCAATTGTTTGACCCCTTGGAAATAATTACGAATCGTGTATCTTGCAAATGTTTACGTTTCTAAACGCGCACGAAATTGAACTTTTGATAAATATAGAGGCCGAAACAAAACGTTGTATTTAATATGTATCATAAGTTTATGTGTATCATAAGTTAGTTTCACCACAGACCAGGAATAATTCCGGGTCTGTAGCCACGCTTCGTCTAACTTCATATTCTGATATACTGAGATGGGAAAAGACCACCCGCAACACCGAGACTCCATATTAACGGAGTTTTCGACCACTTCCGGTGGGTCGCGGTTCTAGAACTATAACGCAGTTTAGCTTTAACGTAACGTGTCATACCATAAGAAAATAATAAGTATGAAACGTAGTACAATAATAAGTATGAAACGTAGTACAATAATAAGTATGAAACGTAGTACAATAATAAGTATGAAACGTAGTACAATAATAAGTATGAAACGTAGTACAATAATAAGTATGAAACGTAGTACAATAATAAGTATGAAACGTAGTACATTTTCATACTACAGCATTTGCTTCCAAATTTGGCGCGCTTACGCTTTTACGCCCCGTGGGCGAAGTTTTGGTACTACGAGTAAAAGCAGAAGGTGGGGTGAAACCACGGCCTCCACCTATGGTGTCCGCGAAAAATACGACGGACCGGGGAAATATGGCCGCGCCCGTAGAGACCCCACAAGACACTCCTTACCTCGTACCAGTGTCGTCCAAACCTCGCGCCATCTATTAATTTATAATAATAATTTTGACATGCACTTAATCTGTTATAATTATCATAATAATAACTTCAAGACCTTTAACGATTTAAATACAATGCAAAAGTAAAAAAAATTCTAAACAAATGCTTCATCTTTTTTAACCACAAAAATTCTTAATAGTTGGCATGAGAAACATTATACAAATTTCAATGGAAGAAAATGCTGTTTACATGGTTTAAATTGATTGTTGAATACTTATAGGGAGCTACATATTATTTTCTTATGGTCATACTTAAAAGATCAAACTTTATGATATCATTGTTTTTACTTGCAAAGACAGAATTGAGCGAATTAATCAACGTACGAGTCGGGAAGTTAGTCACTATACGCGGCTTTTATCGAAATTGTTGTTTTACGTTTCAAATATGGCTAAGCAAATAACAGGCAAGTGTGACACACCCGGAGTTTCAAATGAAAATCCCTTGATTATAGGCATTATGGAGGTAAGGAATCTGAAATTTCTTTCATAAATTAAGATTTATATTTTGAAATTTATCGTAGAATTCCGACTTCATTGAATCGTTTTCAAAATTAAGTGAAATATTATCGCGATTTATCTTCAAGCGGACGAACTACACTTGGTAGGTAATTGTCCTACACACAAATACAATAATAATGAAAAAACAAGGGCAAAAATAATTACGGGGCTCACTCATACGCTCAATTTTAGTTGAATAAATTTAGAAATAGTAAGCAGAAAGTGACTAAATAGGGACAAATTAAACTATAAAAAAGAGCCAGGTCGAATAAAATGTTTTCAGAGATGACCGATTTTAAAGGTATTTTAAAGGTCGAGGTCGTAATTACGCCCAATCTATGGCCTTAGATATTTCCAGTCAATGGAAAGGTCACCTCATAAAAGGTCTACAGCGAAATTCAATTAAACCATTTTGGAGCACAGCCCAGAATGCAAAGTAATTGATGTCGTTTTAAATCAAAAACAAAACATTCATTTGAATAGGATTAATTTTAAGTAATAAGTTAAACATTTGCTGAGCGAGCGAAACGAGCTCCACGATTTTGGGGTTTGATCAACTGTGATCTCGCTATTTTTGCGTTTAAACCGTCATACAGTCAAATATATTACGTTTAACGTTGTAGTCGAGAAGATAAATAACACCGAAATACTCAAAAATCCAAAAAAGTGACAAATAGTAACAAATTTTTGGAAAAGTGACTTTTAATAACCGATTTTGAAAAAAGTGACTTAGTATCCGCCCTGTAATTACACAATACTCACCTCACAAAAACAAATTGCGTAATTTAATTTGTCATAAAACTATATCCATCAATATTAACAACACCTTGTAGTTATGCAATAACCACAAGGAGTAAAAAATGTAAATCCATTACAGTTATCAGTTCGAGCACGTTCCAATGGAGTTAATGGGACCCAAAAACCCTGAGCTTTATATACCAGTAAGTTCGTTTATTACCATATGCAAGAACCCATGTATGACAAGCCATTTTAGATTATCGTGAACTCATACAATTAGCAAGGTGTCTTTATAAGCTGGCAGACTTGGCTGCGATGTGAGAGATACGGAAATATTGAAGAAATCCGATTTTTGTTTTAAAGTTCTCAGATCTTACATGGGTTCTTGCCAATACGAAAAGCATATCAACTCTACTGAAGCGCGCCATTTTACATTTAACATTACGAATGCAAGTCCATAACTCATAATGTAGAGGGGAATAAGGAATTTTGAAATTTTGTTATTTTGGTACATTTTTAAGGTACATGTACGCGTGTTGACTTTCTCTCCCTCTAGAAGTATTGTGTCCCCTGTCCTTTGTTAACTAGCCGATCAAAAGGTAGTGGAATTTAGAGATATTCTGTATACGGGCTAGAGGAGGGAAGGGATTGCACCATTAAAAGTAAACGCTTTTTGGGGGTAACTAGAAAAAGGGGTAATATTGAACCCATGAGAGGTAGAGTCAGTTCTATCGTGGATATCTTGGAGAGAAAACGTGTACGGTCTACGGGAAATAATTTTTGGAAATAAAGTTTATCATTTTTGTTTGTTTACGACAGAGTTGTTTTTTGCATACGGCTCTAAGACAATTAATCTGCTACAACTCACTCTTTACTTTTAGCACTAGTTCAGATTTTTAAAATAAGCGTCGCCGTAGCTCATCAAAGATTTAACCTAATTTTCTCGGGTCGTTCACAATTTTTCCCGAGTATTGACACGGATTCGTAATTCTACTGAGTACTAAACTTAAATTATAGAAACTTAATTTAGTCATTGTAAAATTAATATTTAAAACAAGCAATTGAATGTATCTTGTGTTCTCTATGTGTTTATGAAATAATATACATTAGAATTCAAATAAAGATAAGCGTGTTATCCGTGATTCATTGCGCTCGTTTGGCTGGTTTTCCCCCTTTACGATTGTTTAATTATTAATACTTAATTGTGATTAAAAATGGTGACTCCAACGTTAATGTTTATGATTCGCGCACAAACGCGATTCGTAGTACTAAATTAGTCTTTAGTAAAATAAGTTTATAATATATTTTCCATAAGTATGACACCACCTATACATCGTAATGCTAGAGACTCACTGAGAGCTAGTTCGTGAACGAAGAGCGAGAATTGACAACACTCGGTTATACAGTGCATCTTCCTATTTCGTCTGTACTAAGCCTTTGGCAGCGCCTCACGAGGCTTTGCTCTACGAGAATCTATCACCTACGTCACTTCATGACAAGCTCTCATTAACCTGTGATAAACTTATGGAACATATCTTATCAACTTATGTTAGTACTGAAGTTCATATAGCGATGAAGTTTTCAACAAAAGCGAAGGTCTCAAGATGGCGGATATTTACTTCTGCCGATATTGATTGCTAAGTTCGGGACCATTTTCTCACGAAGAGCGCTGGTAATCACTCTACCACGATAACCCTTTCTGTATTCTCCCGCGTCTTCTTGAGACCCGTGGTGCGAATCGGGGATTTACCCATGACGTAGGAGTTCGTCATGGGTCGGGGATGCACCACGTTGACCAAATGTAATTCTTTACAGTGTCACGCGTGTATTTGCGAGGATACGGACATAATGCCATCAAGCGTGGTTATCGAGGGGTTGGATAAACATATCTTCTATGGGAAAACCAGCCCTACCTACGTTTCAGTACCTTACTCTTGAATTACTGAACAATTATACTGTAACTACCAATGATGAGTATAAATTCTCTTAAATATCAGGACATACACATGATTTTCATGGTGGCTGACACCTCTGTCTACGGGAGACTGAAATACTTTGTAAATACAGCATGGACTAATACTCCAGATACGTTTCTAATAAGTAAAGCTCCGGAAAAGTACGAAACCACAGCTTCGACAACACTAATATCCTGGGATAATGACGTCAAACTGGCTATTATCATCGCCTCACTATTAGTCACGCTCTGTACAACCTTCGTGCACTTCATCATTCCCAGTAAATATCCGAACTCTTTTCAAAATTTATTCTTCAAGTACTTGTGGGAAATATCCCGTTCGATCTCGCATCAAGGTAATAAGTTGCAACTTTGAAAGCGGGGATTAACCATAAATGATAACCACACGTTTCCCTGTATAGCCATGGATAACGTTTCACGGTACTTGTCCAGCAGGATTGTAATTGGTTCCTGGTTATTGGGTAGTTTGGTGATATTTACCTACATTTCTTCTTTCCTGAGTTCAAACTTGTCAGAGATAGCCTATGCCAAAATCGATACCGTCTCGGATTTGATCACGGCCACAAAAATGCAACCAGTGGTCGTCAAGAACTTGCACGCAAACGTGCTGATGCAAATCAAGGTTGGTCTCATTGGCGTAATCTTTTATACTCGTGTAAGGTCGTTACATTCATTACGTTATGTTTTAGTCGGAGTACGACGACGTGGCAAAGAGGTTTATCGAGATGGTGGAAAAGGAACAGTCCTACTTCACCATCGAAAGCTTGATATCGGACGACGCATTATTTAGGGATATCCGAGACGGGAAGAAGGCCTTGGTGGTCCATAAATTATTGTGGATCGCGATTTTCGACATCCTCCAGGGTAAAGAAATTGTCTTTTATTATGGCAAAGAGTCCTTAAGCTCCGGTGTTATGACGGGTTTCTTCAACAGAAGTCTTTCGGTTAGCAACCAAGAGATTATAAACCAAATGTACGTTTCCTGACGCAATTGGACAAGAAACCAAAATAAGACCTTAGAACGTCCCATGATGGTATTGGATCATGAGCGCACGAATACCTACGATACCGATTCATACAGTCTCAGGTCTTATAAGGGTTCTTGGTTTGAACACGAATTTATACCCCTACCCCTCATGGGGTATAACTTCCTGGTGTGAACAATAAAACTTATATTTAAGGCATTTCCATTAGAATTCTACACATGGTGGAAACGAAAATGCCATATCAATTCATTTTTCGCAACAGCTACTTGATAGAAAGACGTACTTGGCAACCTGATCCAGAGGCTGAAGTTTCACCGACGACTCTTAAAGACATATCAATCGTTTTTCGAACAGCGCTTGTATGCCAGTGTCTTAATTGCCTAATTCTGCTTGCCGAAATACTCGTGTTTTTCAGAAGATAATTAAATTAAAGGATACTTTTTTCAAAGGAGCAATTAAAATTATCGATATCTTACTATGTACAATGACACACTTTTAATGGAGATACTAGATACTTAGGTCTTTAAAAAAGTTACTAATTGATGCGGCAATGTGACTACCATCTTTTTTCAATATATTTTTTTTCCTAATTATGGCTAATTAACTAAGAACACGCAGCATTATTGGTTAAAATTAAAATTATTGTAGGTTTTTCTAAAATAGTAATTAGCCTCATAAAGTAAAACCTATAAGTCTATGTTTCTGACGCTCAGATACAAATAAACCAAAAATAACACTGGCCAGTAAATTTCATTTTCCTGACACCATAAAACTACCTAACCACCGATTTAAGTTAAATTTTGTGTACAGTACAGAGGAATTAAATACTTAAAAATACCTTTCATTAAATTGCCGGCAAAAAGATCAAAAAAAGTAAAATAAAAATAAAACCTAATACAACAGTTGAAAAAAAATCTTTAAAGGCCGACTTCCAACGAAAAGGGTTCTAGCGAACTGAAAACCGAGCATTGAGACTAACAATGAAGCGACCGTGCCGATTTTCGAAGCCCCCCTGGGTCAAAAGTTGGAAGGGTTCTAGCTAACTGAAAACCGTGCAATGTGGTTCTAGCGAACTGAAAATGAACAATAGAAATCCTTTTAAATTTATTTCCTCTCGAATTTTTGCTTTCCCCTGAAGGAAATTCTCTATTGTGTATCTTCAGTTCGCTAGAACCACATTGCATGGCTTTCAGTTAGCTAGAACCCTTCCATCTTTTACCCCAGCGGGGATTCAAAAATCGGCAAGGTCGCTCCATTGTTAGTCTCGATGCTCGGTTTTCAGTTCGCTAGAACTCTTTTCGATGGAAGTCGGCCTTTAAATCGAAACCCAGTTTACGTGACGTGTACGCAAAATTGACTGGAATATCATTGTCACGGATAACGTATGCCCTCACATTTCTTTCCGGTCTCGCGTGACGCTTTGCTCAATAAAGTCATGAAGCTAAATTGTCATTTAAGCTAAATCATTAACTTTTTCATTAGGAAAGCGCGTATGTTTAGAAAATGTAAAAGGGATATTATTGAATGAAGTGGGCGCCTAGCTGAAACTCTATAAATATATTGGTTTTTAAACTGCAAGCAATCTTTTTTAGGCCTAGCATCGAACCAGCTCCCATTTTGTTATTGGAGAAAAACAAGAGCGGATGACGTATCTATCATAAAAAGAGTTATTTTTAGCCACATCGTATGTATACGATGAGCCTATTAGTTTGTCCCGCGAGCCTGTGGTGGTAGAAGTTTTTCGCAATTTGGAATGTGGTCAGAGTTACCCAAAGAAATGGTTATGTCAGAGCTAACCGAAGAAATGATTATTTTACGCCTTTTGCAGTATAAAATTTTTCGTTCGTCATTGAAGGGAGAGTGAATGTGAGAGAATTGTGGTGAGGGGATATTTTTCGTTCGTGTATCTTAAAAGGATGGGGATCATAATAGTAAGTTTAAGCATTGCATTTAATTGTACAGGTAAGGTTAAGCTTTGTGAATTGTGGTTTACGTTTGCTCGATATGTTTAAAGTTAGAGAGAGAGAGGATTTTAGTATTGCCTTAATTTAAATTGGATGTTTAATACTCTCTTTAAAATTCCTGTCACCCGTCAACAATAAGGGTTTCACGCTTTTTATCCTACTCCCCTATTTCAAAATTCAAAGAAATCGAGGGGAATTTTTAAAAGCAAAAGGAACTATATACCGACGTTATATTCGGAATCGTTTTAAGGTGGTGTTTATTAATAGAAGTTACGTCTATTTCTCAATAAATCGAGGAGAGTTTTAAAAGAAGGTACTAGCTTGGGGCCCCAGATATTAAAATTATAACGTAAGTAAATTTATTGAAGTAAAGATTAGGGGGTTAGAATTTTTGTTAGGGCACTGTCATTATCTGTACTTCTTTCAATGGGTATTTCGTTTTACCACTGTTAAAGGTTGCGCTTCCTGGGGTTTTCCGTTCGTGTCACAATGTAATTATAACTGAAGTAAAAAAATTTCAGTAATAACTTTACAACAGTAGCGCATCGAGGGGCTATTCACTTAAATTTTCTGTACTCTTGTTAAGTATGGTACGATGTGGCTACTATTACGAGCCCAGCCTTGGGTCGTCTTGTTTGTACCTATTTTCGACGGCGTACCCACTAATAAAGGGTAGGACCCCAGTCAAATTTCACGTTCATATAGATGTAGCACTTTTAACAGGACTCTGCTGATCAATTACTACGTGTTAAACCTCTCGTTTTCGGTTTGAGTATATAAATAGAACCGAAACCTCCACGAAGTATAGTAATCTAGCTATATTCTAGCTATATATCATATATCAGCCAGGAGGCTATATTTCAAATAGTAGGCATAAAATGTATTTCAAAAGCGTCCTTCGAAAGTAATTGACTCAATTCTTCTTTTCTTCAAATCAAAGCTCATCAATAGCAAAAGTCTTCAATTCGTGTCAGGAAATGTCATAGAGAATTATCGGTTGAAAAATGTTTAGAGCATTTATGGAGCCCTATTAGTACTAAACTTAATTGCATGTCCAACTTTAACAAATTCCATTCGTCGATTATTATATAATTATTAGGGATAATTCAAAAAGATCAGACTTAATTAAATTGTGTATCCGACTTTTATGAATTTCTTTCGTGATCAGTATTTGCGGTAATTATGGGCAAGTTGAAGAAGAACAGTGGGACTCTGCGAGCTAGAACTGCCATTATAATTGAGAAGTTGTGGGCGAGTATAGCCGTTGACGATATCGATATGAAAAGACTGAATAACTTATGGACCAACTAGACTAGGGAACGAGAGAGAGACAACAGCTCAAGCCAAGCTGCCAAGATTAACTATTCAGAAGTTTGCTGGTGATGTCACTTAATTTAAAGGGGCTGTCCGACCCCCTCTCCTTTTTTACCCACCCGCTCTGTTAAGCTCTATGAGGAGAATCGTCGTTTGCCCCACTGTCCGAAGAGCCCCTTTAAGAGTGTCATACAAAGTAACGAGAGCCTAGCAGATGTCGACAAGTTTAAGTGCGTACAGGGAAGGTATCGCAGCAACGTTGTTGCAACGTTGACTGAGCAAAATTACACCACTGCCATCGAAACCCTAAAAACCCATTTCAGGAAGATACATGAGAAGTGAAAAGATCCTCAGACGTTCGAGGTCTGACAGCTGCGATACACAAGTAAAAAGCCTGGATTACTTTAGAATCTGGTGCCATCAAATGTTTGCCTGGACTACAGTAAACAACTGGAGCGCGAGAACAACTCGAACGCACTGAGTTTTCTTGAATGAACTCGAGAGCCGAGAGAGAGCCACTGTGTGTAAGGCAGACGAAAGCATTAGCGATCGACGACAAGAAACTCATACCAGCAAGAACACGATCAATATAAATAACAAATTTGAGTCAAGATACGCCAGAAGAACGCCAACAGCAGCAGCTTTTGGTACAGCCATTACGAGTGTATGCCTGTACTGTCAAGAAGCAAAGCACCAACCAGTAGGATGGTCAAAACAAACCACTAGAGGAGACGATTCAAGCAGTTACGAACGGACGAAGGTGTTTCAACTGCCTTAGGAGCCCGAAAAGTGCACATAGACCATTTTTACAAGAGCATCTTTTAGGTACACGCGTAATCATATCGACCAGATAATCTGCAATATCCTCATAAAAGTTTAACTTTCGCTTTTTTTTTCCTAATATTTCCAACATCCAAGAGAACAATGGATATGATGACACATACGAAAGTTATCAAGTTTTTTTACATTTCTGGACGACAGTAAGGTTTCTTGTTGAGCACTACTACTTATGAATAACGTCACAGCAAAACTTGTCATGCATTGCACTTGGGGATATTTTTTCCAAATCAAGGCGTAGTCCGCGTAGAGAAGGAGAAGTTGGTATATGCAAATCGCCTTTAGCAGTAGCAGGGGCGTGTGTATAATAAAATCACAAGATAATATTACAACTCCACCAGACCACCTTTAGTTTTGAAAGTTCGGACACAATGTATCGAACTTAAAAAAACCACTCGCGAGTCGCGTTTACTAAATGCTACATTTATAATTTACAATCTAATTCTTGTAAAGAACTTTAATTTTATTGAAAGTAAAAAATAAATCTCCCACATCTTGCGACGTATCAAAAAACTAAAAATACCTTTTGCTTAAACCCTCTACACTAAGTCAAGAAGTCGAAGCATATTCGTAGCGCCAGGGTAGATTACTTCCAAGGCTGACAGATCCATGCAACCGAAATTGATTTTGGTCAATTCTACTACGTCTTCCCTGATCTTTTTCATATTGGGGACATCCTTGAGAACGAGATAGATATGAAAGAGATCGAGCGAGGCGCTTAGGTATTCCTGAACATAATACTGGGAACGTTTGCGCCTGGATTGCGGCCTTTCTCCGCCATCGGCTTCAGCGCGTGGCTCTTCGGGGTGTTTACTCCTCGTGGTGTGAAGTGGCCAGTGGTGTGCCTCAGGGTTCGGTACTGGGGCCCACGCTCTTTATTGTTTACATCAACGACCTCCCGCGTGCTATCCGACACTCGTTTGTGAGCCTGTTTGCGGACGATTCCAAGGTTGGACGCGGCATTCGCACGACCGCTGACTCTCTCGCACTGCAGCGGGACGTGGATGCTCTCGAGGTGTGGGCCAGCTCGAACGGCATGAGTTTCAACCCCACCAAATCCGTGGTCCTGCATTGCGGCAAAAATAACCCTCGCTTTCAGTACCGTTTGGCGGGTAGGCCAATTGCGGCTCAGTCTGTTGTGAGGGACCTCGGGGTTATGTTGGCTGGTGGTATGCTGGGGGATACCCATAGTAGGGTAGCGGCGGCCCGTGGCTCCCGTGCTCTTTACATTTTAAAACGCTCCTTTTCGCATTTTAGCGTCAGGTCGTTCGGCGTCCTATATAAAACTTACATCCGCCCTCATCTTGACTACTGTTCAAGCATATGGTCTCCCCACCTCGTCAGGGACATTGAGAATGTTGAACGGGTCCAGCGCAGGGCCACAAAACTTGTTTCTGGCCTACGAACTTTGCCCTATCCGGAGCGCCTCAGACGGCTGGGCCTTATGTCCCTGGCTGATAGGCGGCTGCGTCAGGATTTGGTGGAAACCTTCAAATTGGTCCATGGCCACTACGACGTGGATGCCACCGCGTTCTTTACCGTTCGCTGGACTGGGAGGAGAGCGCCCACTCTTTCCAAGTTCCGTTGTACGTCCCTACCTCGGCGTGTCTTTTTCACGCAACGGGTAATTAACTCGTGGAATGGTCTCCCTAGTGAGGTGAAGCGGAACTCGTCCGTACATGCGTTCAAGGCCCGGTTGGACAAATTCGTCCACTGAGTCGCGTCATTGTATTTTTTTGTGTTTTGGTTTTTTATTTATTTTTCACTCTGTTCTGTTGTTTGACACTTGTTTTGTTTTTTTTAATTTATTTATTTTTTTTATTATTATTATTATTATTATTATTATTATTTCTTTTGTTCACCTCATTGTTCCGTTCTTATGTATTTATTATTTTTCTTACTTTTTTTTTCTCAATTTGTTTGTAACTGAGTCGGGCCACAATAAGCCTCTGGCTTTCTTTTTACCCGTCAATAAACATTATTATTAATCTTACAACAACTCTTTGTACGCTTTCATCGCTTTTCTGTACTGCTTCCTGTGGTCGTAAAATTTTCCCAACTTATAAAGCAGTGGACAGAGATAATGCGCCGCTAATGGCGATCCTACGCTCAATTCCCTCACTCTTTTGAGTTTTTCCTCAAAGCTTTCGGTTTCGATGACATGGAGCGCAAGAAATAATCCAAGACATACGTTCTCGCAAAACGAATTTCAGGCGGCTCTTGGCTTTCGTATTTGCACAGGACACATTCGCAATTAAAATTCTTTTCCGCGATTAGAGAACAATTAGAGCTGCGTGTATAGCTAATCAAAACTTCCTGACCCTTCTTCAAAGGCTTGGTGCTTCTGGCTTGGCATAAGTCTCCGTAAAATGTCAAAACACAATTGCCATCGATGCAATCATTGTTGATGTAGGATGGTAATATGAGAAAAACACAACGGGAAGAATCAATTAATTTCATTTTAAAGGAATTGTATTTCACGATATGACGGATTCTATCCTTGTAGACCATGGTACAGTTGTCCTTACTTGGATCTAAAGAGCCCATCTCTTTCCCAGCAAATAATTGATAGAGATCTTTACCCACTTCTGGGTTCTTTTTAATCTTGTCAGCAACCAAGTCGATAAAATTTTCCAATTCCAAACTTTGGAGGGAGATGGCAGTTTGAGGAGCCGTGTAGCTGGCAAACACTTTGCAGCAGAAAAGTAACGTTCCCGCTTCTACATCTTTCGTCACAAAAAATCCACGACCTTTCTCTCCAGCATCATCTATTTTAACGGGTCCATAATATTCGGCGATATCGTGAATGACTGGTTCCATAAAGTTCAGCCATGTTGTAAATGCCATGGTTACGTTGTGAGATTCTTTCCTTAACTTTGGCCAGAAGATCCTTGATTACTTTGCTTGGAGGCTTAAGGACTTCCATCTTGGCGCTCAAGAGATTTCTAGCTATTTCGTATTGGCCCAGACCAAAGTAGGCCTGACTGGCCCGGTAAATCGCCTTCACATGGACAGGATTCAATTCCAGGCATTTTAAAGCATCGTCCAAGGCTTTCTCGTACTTTAGGAGTTTTAAGAAGCACAAGGAACGATTGAAAGCAGTTCGACATTGTTGGGCTCTATACTGAGTCCATCTGAGTAGGTTTTCAAAGCTTCTTCGTATTTACCATCAACGAAGAGCTTGTTGCCTTTGGTGCGAATTTCCATGACTTGTTGGTTAATTTCGACTGATTTTTCGTTGTCATTATTTTCATCGTGCCATTTTAGGTCCGGAAGTCGGCGCCTTACCTGATCCCTGGTAAGCACAATGACTTCATTTGGATCCAAACAACATGCCTACAAAGAAACGAAAATTTTACGCAAGTTCGTGTATCTTTTGAGCCAAACCGCAACTTGCCCAAATGGTGCCGTTTCCATCACTTTTGAAGAGAATGTTTTGGTTCGAAGTTACCATAAAGCGTCTGGCCGGTTGACACTCTTCATGAGACTTTGGATGTTAACCAAGTCATTGAGTTTCAGAATTTCGTCCAGTTCTTTGTTCACTTGGCGTAAATCACGACTTTTCGCCCGACGAAATAATTACATAGTTACGCTGGACCGAAATTACGTTGAGTGTGGCGAAATTAACTTTCTATTCCTTTGGCCGAGTTCAACGTTAACGCTCTGCGCGAGCCAATCAGCAAGAAGCTTGAGTCGTGACGTCTTTTTCGACCACGCGTGGCTCGAAAGAGGACGTCCGCGGTCCGCCATGTTTTATTTATTTAGTTCCTAATCGAGCCAGTTACTGAGAATGCCGGAAGTTAATTGCTGAAAGTTTTATTGAAGAGGTTAGGAACCATCCAAATCTTTATGATATGGTGCACAAAGATTACAAAGTCCAAAAAAGAAAGACTATAGATGGGCCGTAATTGGTGCAATGTTCAGTTTACCTTGGTTCCATTATTTGCGGGAACTATATATACGCTAATTGAAAACACCATAACGCTGGGAGACAAGGTAAAAAACGAATCTGACGTTTGACGTCCACCTGCAAAGTAGTTTTTATCGGCAAAGTGAAAACCATGCTTAAGTGAGGATGAATCTGATCCCCCTTCTGATTGAATTGTTTTCCTATCTTTCGCACATTTTTAAAATCTGAATCCCAAGCTCGATTAGACTAAGGTTTTCGTATAACAATGTCGAAACCTACAAAAGTGTGCCTCTTAAACTAAGCTTTATGGAAAATGTTTTGAAGCTTATAGAAGAGCAAATCCCGACATTAAAGTTCTGAAGCTCAATCAGAGGCTAAACGGAAGACAACTTTTGAATTTCAAGCTGACGAAAATATTTGAGTGGAACGCCATATCACTCAAGAAAAAAAAGATTCTCTTTTCAAGTTAATCTAATTAGATTTGTAAATGAAGACAAGTCATAGTGCGTTAGAGGGTGGGTTAAAAATGTGACGTTGTTTTTAGGGGAGGGGGTCTGAGAAAACGTGATCAAGCGTGATCTGGGGGGACGGGGGGGCAGAAAATGCTTTTATTCTGCGTGACGTAGTTCATGCACGGTTACAAAAATTGTGGCTATAAAAATTTCTTCGCCATCGTAGGTGCCGGCTTTGAGTTAAGATAATAAATACACACAAACAATTCAATCATTGAGTTCTTTATAACAATTAAGGGGGCCCATTATTGTGAAAAATATTTAGGCTACACTGAAGAATATCCTGGCTGGGACGATTTAACCCCCCCCCCCCGCCTCTGGGCGCCGTCGCGCCGGAGTCCGAGAAAACTGGGACAGAGCGGTGAGAAACTAATTACGATATCATGTTTGACTGAAACAAACACAATACTAATGAAACTATACCCTTTTGCCAAAACAATATGATTGCTATAGAATAAATTTCCGTTATCCAAGGGGATAGGCACTCTGTTCTTCTCGCGTAAACCTATTTCGGAGACTTTAACATTGTATTGATATCGAACCACAACGTTCTCGTAGTTCACCTTGTATTATTTTCATCCTAGTGTTTGACCCCTTGGAAATAATTACGTTTCGTGTATCTTGCAAATGTTTACGTTTTTAAACGCGCACGAAATTGAACTTTTGATAAATAAAGAGGCCGAAACAAAACGTTGTATTTAATATGTATAATACGTTCATGTGTATCATAAGTTAGTCATACCACAGACCAGGAATAATTTCGGGTCTATAGTGTGAGGTAGGGCTCGAAATAAGTACTACGCTTTATACTAAAAATCATTTATTTTTATCTTCACGAAAGTTTTAAAGTTATCATGCGACTATATTCGACGGTTAGTGTACCCGAACTGCCTATTTCTTGTTATTTTCCTCTCTCTCGTTCTCTTGGGGGTTTTCCCTAGTAGTTTTCGAAGAGAGCGACTATACAATGGGTACCCAGCCCATGGTTCCTTTTTATAAAAACATCGCCCCTAACTTACTTTTAAAGGGGTAAAGAAGAGAGAGGGGAATTGAGGGTGACAGTTCGGCCATCCTGCCTTTGGGTGTCCCACACAAACACATGATAAACATATTATTCAAAATCCAAAATGAAAATTATTAACAAGAGAATGATAGGGTAAAATCAATACATAAAAAGAGATATTTAAGAGACAATCATTAATAGAAAACAAGAGGGGGTTTTTTTTTTTTAAATCAATGTTGTGTTAATTCTTACTGAACACAGTTACCGTATCTAACTGGAGCGCGAACTACCCGTTTCCCAGGGGCCCTATTCGTCGTCACGCGCGTCACTTCGTCTTCACTAGTTGGATCTGTACTATCAACCGCAGGATTTGAGTTACTAAGATGCTCATCGTCATCATGTTCGGTTTCTGACAGTTCGGACACGTTTCCTTCACTGTCATAATCGTAGTCCTCATCGTGTTCGATTCCGCCGAGGTCTGCTAAGTCCTCGTAGTCCCGCGCTTGAAACGGTTTTATGTGTTGCGCATGAACTGCGAATACGCGATGTCGTCTCTTTCCCCGGCACGATGGGATATCCTCGACTTGGAAGGTAGTATTGCCAATAGGCTTAACCACCTGGAAAGGCCCACGATACTTATCTAGTAGTTTTTTTGCGTGGCCCTTTTGTCCTCGGAAGTTCCGGACCATTACTAATTGACCTGGTTGAAATTCTTCAACCTCGCGATGATGACTGTCGTATTGTTCCTTCTGTCGTTCTTGTTGATGTAGTATGGCTTCCCGGGCTATTCGGCGAAGCTCGAATAACCGAGACAGCGTTTCTTCTGGCGAATTGTTTTCTATTGGCAGGTCTGGTAATCGGTTTTCACCTGGCAAGACTGGGATTCTCCCATAAAGAAGTTGGAATGGGGTTATTCCTGTTGTTGATTGTAAGGATGTATTCATTGCAAAGGCGGCAAAGGGTGCATAGTCATCCCAGTCACGGTGCTGTTGGTTAACGTAAGCCGATATGATATCAATGATTGTCTTATTTGCTCTTTCGGTCAATCCGTTAGCCTGGGGGTGATAGGCTGAAGTTGTGGCGTGTTGGATCCCAAACGATTCCAACGCTTTTCCAGTTTCGGCTGATAAAAATG
This sequence comes from Phalangium opilio, assembly GCF_054372755.1. Taxonomy (NCBI): domain Eukaryota; kingdom Metazoa; phylum Arthropoda; class Arachnida; order Opiliones; family Phalangiidae; genus Phalangium; species Phalangium opilio. The sequence continues at coordinate 9,516,385 of NW_028324151.1, forward strand.
ACGATCCTCTGTCGCTTATAATTTTTCGTGGAGTCCCGTGACGGAGTACGATATCTCGCGTGATAAAGTCAACTACATGACGGGATTCGGTGGAAGGTACTGCCTTAACTTCAACCCATTTCGAGAGGTAGTCCATCATTACAATTAAGTGTTTATTCCCCTTTGAGGTTGTAGGCAAGGGTCCTAAATGATCAATACCGATCATTTCAAATGGTTGGGTCGGGGGAGTTATAGGTTTCAGAAGACCGGCAGGTTTTACTGGAGGAACCTTTCTCATCTGGCACCTTACGCAAGAATCCACGTAGCGTTTGACTGTTTTTCGACATTTTGGCCACCAATATCGCTCGGTCACTTTCCCAAGTGTCTTTTCGAAGCCCAGGTGCCCGGATGTTGGTTGATCATGCGTCATATCTAGAATGTCCCGTCGAAGGGGCGGCGGAATGACCAAAAGGTACCGACGACCGTGTTTGTAAGGGTTTTCTTTATAAAGAATCCCATTCTTCAGATAATATCCAGACGCGTCATTTTCTAGTGGTACCTTATATTCGTAGTGAGCGTACAGGGCGTTGATAATTTTAGCTAGTTTTGGTAGGCTTTGTTGGGCGAGGGCTATTTCGTTAGTAGTATAGGTCTTCGTCGGGTTTGATGTTATTATGGTGTTGACGAATTGTAAAACCCCAAAAGTTATGTCCTGCTCTTCTTCAAACCCGGGTTTTCTAACTGGTAAACGGGAGAGGGCGTCGGCGTTGCGGTTCAGTTTTCCAGCTCGATGGACAATTTCATACGGTTCATATTCCTCGAGGGTGATAGACCAGCGAGCGAACTTATTATTCTGATTCCTCTTTGTTTTCAGCCATTGTAACGCGCTTGCATCCGAAACTATGGTGAATGGTCGACCGTATATGTAAGGTCTGAAGCGCTGGACGGCTTCAATAACTGCCAGACATTCCAGTTCACTTGCGTGATACCTCTCTTCATGATTATTGAGGCGCTTGGATTCGTAAGCAATAACTCGTTCCTGACCGAGGTCGTTGAACTGTACTAAAATAGCGGCCAGACCTTTTCCGCTTGCGTCCGTATGTATTTCGATACGGTCAGATTCGGAGAAGTGTCCCAAAATCGGTGGGCGAAGCAGGGCTTTCTTCAGATCTTGGAACGCGGCTTCTTGAGGTTCTTTCCACTCCCAGGCTTGTGCTTTTCTTAGAAGTTGCGACAGGGCTGAAGCGCGCGACGAGTAATCGGCGATGAACCGGCGGTAGTATCCAGTCAGGCCTAAAAATGCCCTAATGTCTTTGACGCACCGAGGCGTCGGGTACGAACTAATTGCTTTTAGTTTATTTTTATCTGGTTTAATTCCCTCGGCGTTGATAACGTGACCTAGGAATGTAATTTCGTCGGACCCGAATAAGCATTTCTCTGGTTTCAAAGTTAGACCGGCGTCTCTTAGGGCCAACAATACTAGTTCGAGGCGTTTGATTTGTTCTTCAAAGGTCTCCGAATAAACGACGATATCGTCAAGGTAGACAAGTGCCATGGTCCATTTCAGAGGACCCAATACTCTGTCCATAAGGCGTTGGAATGTAGATGGGGCATTACATAGGCCGAATGGCATGCGTTGAAATTCGAAGAGACCGTCAGAAGTTATGAAGGCGGTCTTTTCGGTATCCTCCGGCGCTACTGGCACTTGCCAATATCCTGATCGTAGGTCAAGCGAGGTGAAATAGCGAGATCCCCCGAGTTTATCAAGTGTATCATCCATCCTAGGTAGGGGATATACATCTTTTTTTGTTGCGGCATTGACATTCCTAAAATCTACGCAAAAACGCCATTCGCCATTCTTCTTCTTGACCAAAATAACGGGACTGGACCACGGACTTAAGGATGGTTTAATAATATTTGCCTTTAGCATTTCTTCGACTTGTTCCTTAATTATTTTCCTTTCCGCGGGTGCAACGCGGTAAGCGTGTTGATGGATTGGGGCGTGATCCCCGGTATTTATGGAGTGATGTATTAACTCGGTTTTTCCGATCGTTTCAGAGTCAAGGGAGAAGCAATCTTGGTATTGCTCGAGGAGTTCCATTAATTTTTGTTTCTCCAATTCAGTCAAATTTTCTCCAAATTGTAGGTATTGTTTGAGCTGTTTTCTCTCTTTTCCGTTTAAGTGCGTGGTATCAAGTGACGGGTTAGAGGTGTTGTCTAGATTAAAGGAGCAGCAACTTAAAACAGGGGCGGTCCCCTTCTGGTAGACCTCCGTTACTTCCGCTATATGATCCCCTCGATTGAGTTTAAGAGCATGATTGGATGGGTTAACAATGAAAATGGGTACTGTATTACTCTCGACAGTGACTATGGATCCGGGGACGATGAATTCTTTTCCTTTGGCGTAATTAGTATGAGGTACCGTTACAACTTCAGTTCCCGGATTTGTAAGTATCTTTCGATCGATAGTTTCTCCGTAAACAATCATTCCGGAGTTGGCCGGTATATTAGTGCGATCAACTAATAAGATGGGTAGAGTAGGTATTTCCTTCGTAGATGTGTTACTCGGAACTGTTCGCGGCTGTTCTTTAGGGTCCTCACGAGTAATGGTGATCTCTTTTGGTACCCGATTTAGATCCCAATAGGCTGGATCACTAGGGGGCAAGGTCTCTAATCGTGAGTCGATCGGGGGTCTGTTCTTCTGTTTGGGGCTATCTAAGTAGTTTATACATTTTTGGATTGTATTAGAATAATCTTCGTTAACTTGTTTCGGTTGTTCTAGCAGCTCCTTTGACTCAGTTAAATAAGGCAGAAGTCGAGTCGCGCGTTGGTTATTTAAATCTAGGCAAAAGCCATCACTTTTGAACGCTAGTGTTACCTCATTCTCACAAAGCCAGTCTATCCCCAACAACATTGGGAAAAGTAAATCCTTAATTACGAGGAATTGCACTGACGTAAATAATTGGTCTGATTCAATCGCTATTTGTAGTTTGATAGTAGAAGTCGGCATTAAAGAGCCACGGTCAAAGCCAACTAAAGCCGGTCCGTCCCAAGGTTCTTTGAGGTTCGAAAGGTTATATTGGTCTATTAATTCTTCACTAATTACACACCGAGCCGCTCCGGTATCAATAAGACAGTTTATACCCTCGCTTGCCGTTCCGAAGATTTTAACTAATACAGTAGGAGCTGAGAAAGAGGGCGCTACTATTACAATAGGGACTTTGGTTTCTTCTCCTGGCCCTGCCCTCACATGGGGCCAGGTCGGTCGTTTCCCGAGAACGGGTTGTTGTTTGGATGTCGATGCCCTTCAGTGGGGGTAGAAAATCGTCCCCCATTCCTGGAATCCGAATATGGTGCTTGAGCGCGTGTGTTTTGATCGTTACTTTGGTTATAAGAAGGCTTGTTTTGAGACCCGTATCGGGGGCCATTTTGACTATAGTGGGGGTAGTCCTGATAATTCCGGTACAGTCCGGATTGGTTGTTGTTGTACCACCCGGGTTGTCGGTAAAAGCAATCTCGATACACGTGCCCGTTTCTTCGACAGTAGTCACAATGGGGAATTTGGGGGTTATTTTTGAAATAGCTTTGGCGATTCTCGGTTCTTTCTCGTCCTTGAGAGGCTTGCTTTAAATCGGCTATTTCATTTTTCATTGTTTTGACTTCCGCCATCATTTCTTTAAGAAGTTCCTGAGTGGATTCTTCAGGTTTACTTAAATTAGGTTTAATAGATTCTTCGGCCGAGGAGGGTGCAATGGGGTTTACTGGAAGGTAGTGAGTGAAAGGGTTGAACCCATTTGGGAGTAAAGGGTTACCGGACGCTAAGCCTTGTACCGTGGAATTTTCATAGAGCTGCGGTGTTTTTCCTAAGGCTGCTTGACTAGTGTGTATGTATGATGCATATTGCTGTGCCATTATCGATTGCATTATGGGGTTAGTTTCAGACCTTTGATTTAATCGGTCCGACATTTCTAGCGAATTCGCAATACTCTGAAGGGCGTCATAAGTATTGATAGTGCTAATGGCGGCTTTCATGATTGCAGCGTGAGAGCGGTTTACCATTCCTATGATTACAGAGTTTATATTGGCCTCTACATCAACGCTGCCGGCTTTACGGCATAGTTCCAACTTGGCGAAAAGATAGGCTGAAAATGGTTCGCCAGGCCATTGTTTCCGCGCCCTCATATCAAGCATCCATTCTTCTGCCGTTTTATCTTCGGGAAACGCTCTCTTAAACCCATCGACCCATGAGACCCACGTGGTCAGTTGAGCCCCTAAGGCCCTTTGCCAATTGTAAGCCGTACTGAACTCGGCGAAGTAGCCGGGTGCTGCCATTAATTTATAGTTTTCATCCCAATTTAATTGTTTAGCTACCCTTTCAAATCTTTCGAGCCAATCCGTAGCCGCTTCTCCCGGCATTCCATTAAATTTGGGAACGTTTAAATTCCCATTATTAAAAGTATGAGGCGATACATTCAAGGGCACGTTTGTGGCGGCTTTTGTTGCGGCTTGCGCGTGATTTTGGTCGTTATTTTTCTTGAGCGCGTTAACTAATTGGTTTACGGACGCCATATACTGAGCTAAAGCTGCTGGACTCACCCCTTCACCTTCCGCCATTTTCTTGTTATTTTTCTTGGTCCCTTCTCGTGTTGTTATAAGCTCCAACGGGTTTTTTCTGGTTACCGAGCGAGTGAGGACCTTTGTTGAAAGCGCGGCTTTGTCTGTTTCCTCCACGATGACGGTTTAATTAATGCAATAACTATATTAAGGTTGGAACCGTAACAGAGCGATTTCCAATCCCACTTCTGACACCAATTTGTGAGGTAGGGCTCGAAATAAGTACTACGCTTTATACTAAAAATCATTTATTTTTATCTTCACGAAAGTTTTAAAGTTATCATGCGACTATATTCGACGGTTAGTGTACCCGAACTGCCTATTTCTTGTTATTTTCCTCTCTCTCGTTCTCTTGGGGGTTTTCCCTAGTAGTTTTCGAAGAGAGCGACTATACAATGGGTACCCAGCCCATGGTTCCTTTTTATAAAAACATCGCCCCTAACTTACTTTTAAAGGGGTAAAGAAGAGAGAGGGGAATTGAGGGTGACAATAGTCACACTTCGTCTAACTTCATATTCTGATATACTCTTCAGACATGAGATGGGAAAGGACCACCCGCAACACCGAGAGTCCACATTAACGGAGTTTTCGATCACTCCCGGTGGGTCGCGGTTCTAGAACTATAACGCAGTCTAGCTTTAACGTAACGTTAACGTGTCATACCATAAGAAAATAATAAGTATGAAACGTAGCACATTTTCATACTACAGCATTTGCTTCCAAATTTGGCGCGCTTACGCTTTTACGCCCCGTGGACGAAGTTTTTGGTACTACGAGTAAAAGTGGGGTGAAACCACGGCCTCCACCTATGGTGTCCGCGAAAAGTACGACGGGCCAGGGAAATATGGCCGCGCCCGTAGAGACCCCACAAGACACTCCTTACTTGAAGGAGAGAGGAATGGAGTGGAAACCCCCATACCTATACAAATAAAATGGCGCTACGCGGCAGCACTTAGCAATCGCCTACCGAAGGGTAGGGGCGTGCGCGAGGTACATTGGGAGAGATACGATGCCGCAGGTCGCCCATCATCATTGCCAATCCATCTCAACTCCCTTATCCCTGCTCCTTACCTCGTACCAGTGTCGTCCAAACCTCGCGCCATCTATTAATTTATTATGATAATTTTCACATGAACTTAATCAGTTATAAATATCATAATAATAACTTCAAGACATTTCACGATTTAAATACAATGCAAAAGTAAAAAAATTTCTAAACATATGTTTCATCTTTTTTAACCCCAAAAATTCTTAATAGTTGGCATGAGAAACATTATACAAATTTCAATGGAAGAAAATGCTGTTTACATGGTTTAAATGGATTGTTGCATACTTATAGGGAACTATACAGGGTGTTTCTGATAAGTCTGCCATAAATCAAGGGGCGTGTTCTTTGGGTCAAACTGAGTGGAAAGTGTCAAAGAACATGGGGTGTACAAGAATTTGCAACGAAGATATGGCCCCCCAAACATTGGCCCCTAAAACAAGAAAATATTCGAAAATGTAGACTAAAACAAATTCAGCCTTATCAACTTGTTTAGAAATATGAGACAATTTCAATAGTTTCCCTCTAACATCGTTATTGAACTTTCACCTGGCAGAAGTGTATTAAATGAGTAGAAGTATGCCTACTCTAGTAAAGTAAATTCAAAGTATCATGGTACCTTTCGGTTGGTATTACTTTTATTCTTAACAAGTTAACATGGACGTTACAGGTATTGTTCAAAATGTCCACCAACGGCGTTAAGACAAACATGAACCCGTCTTTCGAAAGATTCTTGGACATGTTGGAAGATTCCTGGCATGTTCCTGATTGTTTGACAACCTTCAATAATTCGTCTTCGCAAGTCTTCCTCATCACGGACCATGTAGTTTTGTGCTCAAAGTGTTAAGCTGGGAGAGCTGATTGTTTTTCTTGGAATATAGCACCGACTGAAAAATGCTAATTCCTGGTCTAAATTTCTAAGTTTTTATCTTTTATTACGACTAAGTTTTGCGTCGTAATTGTAGTTATAATTTTATCTAAGTTTTATTCCTTAAAGAAACGACTAAGTTTTACGCCGTAAAGTTCTTTATTCATCTTTTTATTTTTGTCCCTTCTAAGTGGGTCCCTTCTGAGTGGGCTACTGCGTTACAAGCGGTTTTCAAGTAATCTGGTTTTTTTAAAGAAAAGTATCTTCTATTTATACTTTTTCATGGACTTGAAAATGGATTTCTTTGCAGCCAATGAGAAGGCCGGAGGTGGCCAATGAGAAGGCCGGAAAATCTCCGAGATGGTAAGAACCATCTCTCGATTCTCCGGTACTTCTCGGCGACTGCTTGGCTACTGATGGCTATCTCTCGACCCTCCGGTACTTCTCGGTGACTGCTTGGCGACTGATGGTTATTGATAACACAAAAGGGTTAAAAATCTATTCATGTTTTACAAAAATTCTTTTTTACATTATATTTTTACAAGTAATTTTAACTATACATTTTCGTTTTCCTACACAACATTAATTTACAACATTAAATCAAGTTTAGTGAATATTTAATTTACTTATAACAACATATTTTCAATTTGACGCGAAATAATTCAACACTCCCCACAAAATTACGTGACGAAGCGAGAGTAATTTTAACTGACCTACATTATTTTGCGTTTTTAAACATTGTTTTCTCCAATCTCCATTGGATATAGTAACTGTATAGGCCTTCTCAATTTAGTTCCATTGCTCATTCTAACTATGCAAGCTCTGACCCTTTGGTCTCTACCAATTAATTTTTCTTCTACAACTCCTAATTTCCAAACGTGTTTTGGTATTTTATCTTGGTGGACCAAAACTACGTCCTTTAATTGTATTTCATTTAATTTTTTCGAGTCCGTATGATGCGCGGACCTTAATTGCAACACGTATTCCTGTTGCCACCGTTTCCATAATTTGTCATTTAAATTTTCCCTATATTTTAATCTTTTTGTGAGTAGCTCACGATTGGAATTTTGATTCGTCTGCGTGAACCTTTGAGGTGGAAGTGTCGTGATTCTTTGACCTATCAAGAATTGTGCTGGGGATAGGGGGGAAGGATCTCGAGTGTCGCTATAGACAAAAGTGATGGGACGAGAATTTATCGCTGCCTCGGCTTCTACAAGGGTGGTTTCTAATTCTTGGTAATTTAATTTGGCTGATCCTAATACCTTTTTTAAGATTGATTTAGTTGATCTTACGAGGCGTTCATAGAACCCTCCCCACCATGCGGCTCTTTCGGCAATAAACTTCCATCTGATTCCCTCCCTTCCAAAATATTCTAACAATGTTGCGTCATTCAGTTTTTTCCAGACAGATTGAAGGTCCTTGTTTGCTTTTTCAAACGTTTTGGCATTGTCGCTGTATATTGTATGAGGTATCCCTCTCCTAGCAATCATTCGCCTAAAAGCTAGCATGAATTATTCGGTGGATAGTGAGGGCATTAATTCTAGGTGCAAGGCCCTTGTGACCGCGCAGGTGATCAGGCATATACGCGATGTACGAGGTTACCTCCCATTTTTAAAATGTGAGTAGTTTTTGGTAAATGCCATCTAGTGAGCGAATTCTGTACTTTGATTTTATTCCGTATTTTAAAAATGGCCGCGGACAACAACAATCTTTATGACACAGAGTTAACCCTTTGTCAGGTCCTGAATGAAGTTTGCAAACCCGCGATCTCCACTCCCTAAAATCCCTATCACTACTTTTACAGCCAAGAACGGAACATTTTCTAAGCCAATCTGCCATTTTTATTTTTCAAAACTTACTAATTACCAATGAGAATTAAAAAATATGTTCAAATCATCGGATTCATCGAGCCAAAGGATTTCAGACGATGGTTATGAACTTCCTGCTTTTGAACGCTAGATGGCTTTAAACACCGACGTTTAAAGAGACAAAAATAACGAATTTTACGCTTCACTTCGAAGCTAGATGGCGGTATCAAAAACTACTAAGACGCAATGGCAGCCCCCTTGAATTTGCCTGGTAAACGACGTATATAAGCCTTGTCTAACGTTTTATTATTTTCATAGTACGACGGTCCCTTTATATACAATGGCCCAGCAAAATCTATTCCGCAAATTTGGAATGGAGGTGCCTGCTCAATTCTATCCTTTGGTAATGGGGCTGTAGGTGCGTCCCCCGCCTTACAATTTTCTTTTCTACAAATTAGGCATTCTTTCACTATTTTCTTGGCTAACTGGCGCCCCGCTACTATCCAATATCGCCCTCTTACTTGGGTGATGGTGTCTTGCACCCCATTGTGTAATACTTTACAATGTGATCTTTGGGTTATCATTCGAGCCAAATGTTGTTTAGCGTTTAGTATTATTGGGTGCTTTAACTCTAATGATAAATCTGTTTGATCGAGTCTCCCTCCTACACATAACTGACCTTGATAATTCATTATTGGGTTTAGAGAGGCTAAGCTACTTGATGGTTTTAATTTCTTATTTTCTTTAATTGTTGCTAACTCATTTGGGAAGTCTTTTTGCTGCGCACACCTTACCCAATCTATCTCTGCCTGAACCATCTCTTCAGCTGTTATGGGGCCCCTTGCTCTATTTTGTTTGAAAGCCCTTTTTACATAACAAGTTATTCTCAAGCATTTGTCCAAATTGCTATACTTTTCTAGGTTTATAATTTTATCCAACCCTATTTTTTCTTGACAGTTTACGACCATTATTGTCTTTCTTAATTCTTTTTCAATTTCTTCTGCATTTATTTTAATTTCTCTAGATTTGTCTTCTGGCCATTCTGATTTCGGTTTCTTTAGCCAATCAGGCCCTTCCCACCACAGCTGTTTACTTGCTAATTTTTCCGCGGTTATGCCCCGAGTCGGGATGTCGGAAGGGTTTTCTATCCCTGGGCAGTGTCGCCAATCGTCTATATTAGTGAGCCTTTGAATTTCGGCTGCTCTATTCGAGATAAAGGGTTTCCACATGCTCGTTGCTCCTCTTATCCAATATAGTGCTATCGTGGAATCACACCACATATAGGTTCGGACTAATTTTTCGCTAAATGTTTCTTTGACATAGTTCGTTAACCTAGCCCCCAAGTTGCACCCCATTAGTTCTAGTTTGGGCACAGATAATTCCTTGAGTGGAGCCACGCGCGCTTTAGATGTTACTAAAGACACCCCTACATAATTTGATTGCGTAACGTATCTCACATAAATTGTCACGGCGTATGCGCTCTTACTGGCATCCGTGAAGCAATGTAATTCAAGCTCTTGAATGTCGGCGTAACTATCGAAGTAATGCCTGGGTATGTTAATGTGTCTCAGGCTGGGCAATTCCCGGCACCAGCTGATAAATTCATCCTCTAATTTCTCACTTAATCTCTCATCCCACGCGACCTTTTCAACCCACAATTTTTGAAATAGCATTTTTGCCCTTATGGTAAAGGGTGCCAAGATCCCAATTGGATCAAAGATCTGAGCTACCGCACTTATCACGTGACGCTTTGTTGGTTTAATGTTTTGGAATATTTCCACTAACTTCGTGAGGTCAAAAGAGTACGTATCTGAATTGGGGTTCCATTTTAAGCCCAAAACTTTTATTCCCTCCGGGGCATCTTTTCCCTCAAACATTGGGACTTCATTTTCTGATTTTGTATTTCCCCATAATTCTCTGAGCCTCGCTGAGTTAGTCTGCCATTTTCTAAATCGCATGCTTGCGGTACTCATTACTTCATTAATTCCCATAGAAACTGTAAACGCTGCTTCTACATTATTTTCTCCGCTCACTAGGTCATCCACATAAAGATCCCTATCAATTAATTTTACGGCATTTTTGTCTGACCCCTCTACTGAATGTATGTGATATTTTATTGATGAAGCTAGCAAAAACGGGCTGGAGGTTATCCCAAAAGGCACGCGAGCCATGCGCAACGTTACGAATTTATTTTCTTCTAATTGTTTATTTGGCCCCTCTTTAACCCATAAAAATCTTACTGAGTCTCTTTCTGTTTCTGATAAGGCTACCTGGAGAAAAGCTTTCTCTATGTCTGCAATAAAGGCAATCTTGTGCAATCGAAATCTTAACAATAACAAGAGAATATCGGGGGTTAAGTTTGGCCCCGAAGCCAAGCAGTCATTTAAAGAAGGGCTCCCCTTAGCGCTGGATGAACCGTCCAAAACCACGCGTAATTTCGTCGTTTCTGCTGCCTCTCTTTTTACCGGCTGATGGGGGAGATAAAAGGTACCTGCTGGTTTTTCGTTTGAATTTTCAACTACCTCGGCCACCCCAGTTTTCAACTGTTCCTCAATGACGGCTTTGTAGTCGTCGTATAGTCAAAGAGGAGGGAAATAGGGAGAGATAATCGCATAGGCAGCCGTGATCCATCTAGAGGGGTAAATTTGTGATACGCGGCGGCTCTTAACGCGCACCTTATTCGCGCACAGTTGACGTTATTGGTTCTCCTCTTTCTGGCTACTACGTCACCAAAATTGCTCGAAAAGGTTTAAACGTTAAAACGTACGCTTTAAAAATAAAAAGCCGAGGCTTAAGTGAAATGATCAGCCAAGTGGGCTTTTTTAAGCAAATAGTTATTTATTTATCAGAGGTAATTTAAAATGGTTTACCACAAAAAATGCTGCTACTTGAATTGTAGTAGCAATACGCGGTATTCAAGTAATCCAAAAATTAACGGTATAACTTTTAAACCATTTCGAAAACCTATAACCAAACATCAACAATGTGTAATTAAAAAACATCATTTCGTGGGTTCGTGTGCTCAAGCCATTTTTCTAATGGTGATAGTGAACCATTAGCAGGATTTGGTGTTATATGTTTACAAGTAAGATATTTTGAATATTTTCCTGAAACATTACACGGCTCTAATCTTATACTATCTATCTAAATTACCTCTGATAAATTAATAACTCTTTGCTTAAACAAGCCCACTTGGCTGAACATTTCACTTAAGCCTCGGCTTTTTATTTTTAAAGCGTACGTTTTAACAACGTTTAAACCTTTCCGAGCAATTTTGGTGACGTAGTAGCCCGAAAGAGGAGAACCAATAACGTCAACTGTGCGCGAATAAGTGGCGCGTTAAGAGCCGCCGCGTCTCACACATTTTCCTCTCTTCTCAATACGGATGGATCACGGCTGCCTATGCGATTATCTCTCCCTATTTCCCTCCTCTTTGGTATAGTAAGGGGTCCCTCTTAAACCTACGTACTAGAGCGTTGGCGCGTTTGGTCGCTATCTCTAAATTGTCAGGTAACACCTCTTTCTCAATCCGCCACGGAAACTTTACGTGGTATCTGCCATTATTCATTTTTATTTCCGAGTTAAAATTTTGGATACATTGATCATTTTCTAACAGTTCTGACTTGGGGTCTTCGCTAACTATCCCAATGGATTCCAATTCCCAAAATCCCTTAACTATTTTGTCTGTTTCTTTTTCCACAACTCCAACCCTCATTACTGATATTGGGCAAGAAGTTATGCCACCTTGGCCGTTTGAATCTACGGGTCCCTGTACGGCCCACCCTAATTTTGTTTCTATGGCCACTACCTTTGGTCCGAATCTTTCCGTTCTACCCGAAGCTATTGCCCAGTAGAAATCCCCTCCTATCAACAATTCCATGCCATCTCCCAGTATTGGCGCCGCGTTATTTGATTTATCGGCTAGTTGCCATCCTCTGTCTTTCATATAATCTTCTATTTCGTCACAATCGAAGGTTGTTACGGAATTGCATACGAAGGGAACCTCTATGGCGACGATTTCTACTCTTTCTTCAGGTTTCTCTATGTTTTCTAGTGTGATTTTCACTTTATTTCTAACGTGTTCTGAAATTTCTCGGCTCATGAACTTGTTGATCCCAATTTTTGCTTCACCTATTATGGGCAAGTTTAATTTTCTAGCTATGTCTTCCCGTATGAAGGAAGCCTGGGCTCCTGAATCTAAGAAACACCTGATTTCTACCCCTAAATGATTTTCTTCGGGGTGCTTCGCTATAGCTCTGGCTGTTTGTAAGAGAACTGTTGTGTTTTTTCTCTCTGATTTTCCTATATTTATTGAAGCTACACCTACATTGACGCTAGTTTCTACATTTTCCCTCGTTTCCTCTTTCCTTTCTGGGCCAATGTTTGCGGGATTTTGGTAACAGATTGCGTAATTATGACCTTTCTTACATTTTAGGCACGTTCTATATCTGGCATGACAATTTCTGGCTTCATGCGAGCTCCTAAGGCAAAGGTTACATCTACCCTGATCCCTTATGAAATTTTTCTTTTGTTCTATGTTAAATTTTTCGCAATTGGCGGTTTTGTGTGTGGTTTCTTCACAAAATATACAGTATACATTATTCCTTCTATCCTGATATTCATATTGTGGGATTTCCCGACGGTTTTGATTATAATTTTGATTAGATGGGTTCTGGCGATAATTTACGCCTGCCGAAAGGGCCGAGGTGGTATTTCTCGGGTATTGAGATCTCCTATCCTGATTCCTATCCTGATTCTGATTATATTGGAAGCTAGCACCACCATGTTTTTCTGAGACGGATTTAGCTCCCAACACTTGACAAGTTTCCCTCGATTGTAATTCTTCTTTTAAGAATTCTAATAACATTACTATATTCCAGTCGGCATCAGGTTTTCTAGTACGACTATACTCAAGCCTTATTTCTTCGGGCAAGCATTTTAAAAGCTTCGGGCATAAAAACGTCCCGCACTCTGCGATATTTTCCCCTAACGATTTTAAACTTCTTATGTTAACTTCGCACTGATCATATAAGTTTCTCAGACTCCTCAAATCCCCAACCTTAGTAACTGGTTCTAAATTATTTAAAATGTTCAAATGTATGTATTTTACCATATCCGGCCTACCAAACCTATCTTTTAAGATTCTAATCGCTTCGTCATAGTTTTCGTCAGACGCGTACATTCCCTTAAGAGACATTTTGGCGTCCCCAACTAAATAAGACTCTAGGTACGTGAATTTTTCGACCTTACTCATGTCTTGTTTGTCCACTGCTATTGAAAATTGATGCCAAAAACTGCCCCACTGGGTGAAGTCTCCTCCATATTTGCTAATGGTCAGTTTTGGAAGTTTAGCGTGAACTTGGGACGATGATGTCGCTGATCCAGTCGTGATTATGGTTCCGCTCGAGCTGGAATTGCTGGTAGCGACGGCTCCCTTGATGTTACTGATCCGGCGGTTGGCCTTCCTTATTGTGATCGTGATTTTGTCCCGATACTCGTATGCCTTGAGGGTATCGTTGGCTTGTTCCTTTTCGTCGTCGAATAACGCTTCTATTTTCGCGTCATATTGGATGATCGCTTCTTCTTTCTGTTGAAGTAATGCTACGGCATCCTCTACGTCCTCTATTTGGCAGCTTGTTCCGGTTAGTAGCCCTTCTATTTCCGTGACTAATTTGGTAACAAGTTGGCGAACAACCTTTCGGGAGGTCTTCAGTTTAGCGCGTTCTGCGTCCCGTTTCTTTGTTCTTTCTTCCGGCGTCTCCATTTTAAAGTTCCGACTGTTATTCTATTTCTTTCCGATTGTTTTTAAGGAAATTCGGATATTTTTTCTTACGGTTTTGTTTCTTCCGTCGCGTAATTTTCGCTATTTATTTTACGTCGCGTATTTTCCGCTATTTATTTTGCGTCGCGTATTTTCCGCTATTTATTTTGCGTCGCGAAATTGTTTTTTAATTTTTGCTCAATTGTTCTCTTTTTGTTTCTAATGGTCCAATTTGTTTCGCTCGTGGTCCCGGGTTTCGGCACCATGTAGTTTTGTGCTCAAAGTGTTAAGCTGGGAGAGCTGATTGTTTTTCTTGGAATATAGCACCGACTGAAAAATGCTAATTCCTGGTCTAAATTTCTAAGTTTTTATTTTTTATTACGACTAAGTTTTGCGTCGTAATTGTAGTTATAATTTTATCTAAGTTTTATTCCTTAAAGAAACGACTAAGTTTTACGCCGTAAAGTTCTTTATTCATCTTTTTATTTTTGTCCCTTCTAAGTGGGTCCCTTCTGAGTGGGCTACTGCGTTACAAGCGGTTTTCAAGTAATCTGGTTTTTTTAAAGAAAAGTATCTTCTATTTATACTTTTTCATGGACTTGAAAATGGATTTCTTTGCAGCCAATGAGAAGGCCGGAGGTGGCCAATGAGAAGGCCGGAAAATCTCCGAGATGGTAAGAACCATCTCTCGATTCTCCGGTACTTCTCGGCGACTGCTTGGCTACTGATGGCTATCTCTCGACCCTCCGGTACTTCTCGGCGACTGCTTGGCGACTGATGGTTATTGATAACACAAAAGGGTTAAAAATCTATTCATGTTTTACAAAAATTCTTTTTTACATTATATTTTTACAAGTAATTTTAACTATACATTTTCGTTTTCCTACACAACATTAATTTACAACATTAAATCAAGTTTAGTGAATATTTAATTTACTTATAACAACATATTTTCAATTTGACGCGAAATAATTCAACATCATTCTTGTACACGATGTCTTTGAGATGACCCCAAAGATAGAAATCGCACGGATTTAAATCCGGAGATCTGGCTGGCCACGCAACTGGTCCTCCACGCCCAATCCACCTCAAATTAAACGTAGCATTAAGATGTTCTCTAACTGCACGGCTGAAATGTGGGGGTGCCCCGTCGTGCATAAACCACATGTCACGAAGTAATGCTAACGGTATGTCCTCGAGTAGTTCAGGTAAAGTGTCTCTTAAGAACGTGAGATATGCTTCACCATTTAGTCTGGGTGGAAGAAAATGCGGACCTAGTAAATGATTACCGACAATGCCGCACCATACGTTTAAAGAAAATTGCTGTTGGTGACTTCTAACACTAGTTGCGTGTGGGTTTAATTGGCGCCATTCGTGGTGGTTGTGATAGTTCAGAATTCCATCCCGGGAAAAATGTGCCTCGTCGGTTACTAAAAGGACCCGTGGAAATTGATTGTCCTCTACTCTGGCCAAAAACCACTCGCAAAAGTCGATGCGTCTTGGATAATCTGCCGGGTTAAGAGCTTGCACCTTTTGAATATGATACGGGTGAAACTGATGTCCGCGGAGAATTCGCCAGACCAAAACGTGATTAACATGTAATTGTCGTCCAACTTGTCTGGTACTTGTCGAGGGGTCCTCATCGAACATGGCAAGGACGTCTTCCTCGATTTCCTCCATGTCTTCTGGAATGTCTCGCTCTCGAACGTTGTTGGGTTGTACTTGTCCGATGTCCC
This sequence comes from Phalangium opilio, assembly GCF_054372755.1. Classification (NCBI taxonomy): domain Eukaryota; kingdom Metazoa; phylum Arthropoda; class Arachnida; order Opiliones; family Phalangiidae; genus Phalangium; species Phalangium opilio. Next base: position 9,532,196 of record NW_028324151.1, read on the forward strand.
TCAAGCGCCTGTCAACAGCCTCGAACGTACGACGATTTGGTATGCGTCGTTGCGGAAATTGTTCCTGGTATCGCCGCTGTGCTTCCACTGAATTGCCCTGCGCCAGTCCATACATGAGATGCATGTCTGCATATTCTGCATTGGTATACGCCATACTGTACTACCACACGTTCGTTCGAAGTGATACTGTGACGTTGTCAACAACATCGCGTTACTTTATAGCAAACCACCGTTTAGTTTTTACGTTTGCGTCATGACTGTCAGCATTGTTTTTTATTCACGGACTTCATTCTTGTACACGATGTCAAAAAAATCTTTGAGATGACCCCAAAGACTTTTTAGCAAACCACCGTTTATTGTTTACGTTTGTGAATAAAAAACAATGCTGACAGTCATGACGCAAACGTAAAAACTAAACGGTGGTTTGCTATAAAGTAACGCGATGTTGTTGATAACGTCACAGTATCACTTCGAACGAACGTGTGGTAGTACAGTATGGCGTATACCAATGCAGAATATGCAGACATGCATCTCATGTATGGACTGGCGCAGGGCAATTCAGTGGAAGCACAGCGGCGATACCAGGAACAATTTCCGCAACGACGCATACCAAATCGTCGTACGTTCGAGGCTGTTGACAGGCGCTTGAGGGACATCGGACAAGTACAACCCAACAACGTTCGAGAGCGAGACATTCCAGAAGACATGGAGGAAATCGAGGAAGACGTCCTTGCCATGTTCGATGAGGACCCCTCGACAAGTACCAGACAAGTTGGACGATAATTACATGTTAATCACGTTTTGGTCTGGCGAATTCTCCGCGGACATCAGTTTCACCCGTATCATATTCAAAAGGTGCAAGCTCTTAACCCGGCAGATTATCCAAGACGCATCGACTTTTGCGAGTGGTTTTTGGCCAGAGTAGAGGACAATCAATTTCCACGGGTCCTTTTAGTAACCGACGAGGCACATTTTTCCCGGGATGGAATTCTGAACTATCACAACCACCACGAATGGCGCCAATTAAACCCACACGCAACTAGTGTTAGAAGTCACCAACAGCAATTTTCTTTAAACGTATGGTGCGGCATTGTCGGTAATCATTTACTAGGTCCGCATTTTCTTCCACCCAGACTAAATGGTGAAGCATATCTCACGTTCTTAAGAGACACTTTACCTGAACTACTCGAGGACATACCGTTAGCATTACTTCGTGACATGTGGTTTATGCACGACGGGGCACCCCCACATTTCAGCCGTGCAGTTAGAGAACATCTTAATGCTACGTTTAATTTGAGGTGGATTGGGCGTGGAGGACCAGTTGCGTGGCCAGCCAGATCTCCGGATTTAAATCCGTGCGATTTCTATCTTTGGGGTCATCTCAAAGACATCGTGTACAAGAATGAAGTCCGTGATGAGGAAGACTTGCGAAGACGAATTATTGAAGGTTGTCAAACAATCAGGAACATGCCAGGAATCTTCCAACATGTCCAAGAATCTTTCGAAAGACGGGTTCATGTTTGTCTTAACGCCGTTGGTGGACATTTTGAACAATACCTGTAACGTCCATGTTAACTTGTTAAGAATAAAAGTAATACCAACCGAAAGCTACCATGATACTTTGAATTTACTTTACTAGAGTAGGCATACTTCTACTCATTTAATACACTTCTGCCAGGTGAAAGTTCAATAACGATGTTAGAGGGAAACTATTGAAATTGTCTCATATTTCTAAACAAGTTGATAAGGCTGAATTTGTTTTAGTCTACATTTTCGAATATTTTCTTGTTTTAGGGGCCAATGTTTGGGGGGCCATATCTTCGTTGCAAATTCTTGTACACCCCATGTTCTTTGACACTTTCCACTCAGTTTGACCCAAAGAACACGCCCCTTGATTTATGGCAGACTTATCAGAAACACCCTGTATATTATTTTCTTATGGTCATACTTAAAAGGTCAAACTTTATGATATCATTGTTTTTACTTGCAAAGACAGAATTGAGCGAATTTATCAACGTACGAGTCGTGAAGTTAGTCACTATACGCGGTAGCTTTTATAGAAATTGTTGTTTTACGTTTCAAATATGGCTAAGCAAATAACAGGCGAGTGTGAGACACCCGGAGTTTCAAATGAAAATCCCTTGATTATAGGCATTATGGAGGTAAGGAATCTGAAATTTCTTTCATAAATTAAGATTTATATTTTGAAATTTATCGTAGAATTCCGACTTAATTGAATCGTTTTCAAAATTAAGTGAAATACTATCGCGATTTATCTTCAAACGGACGAATTACACTTGGTAGGTAATTGTCCTACACAAGGGTAAAAATAATTACAGGGTTGATACTCACTCATACGCTCAATTTTAGTTGAATAAGCGACTAATTAATTTAGAAATAGTAAGCAGAAAGTGACTAAATGGGGACAAATTAAGCTATAAAAAAGAGCCAGGTCAAATAAAATGTTTTCAGAAATGACCGATTTAAAAGATATTTTAAAGGTCGAGGTCGAAATTACACCCAATCTATGGCCTTAGATATTTCCAGTCAAAGGAAAGGTCACCTCATAAAAGGTCTACAGCGAAATTCAATTAAACCATTTTGGAGCACAGCCCAGAATGCAAAGTAATTGATGTCGTTTTAAATCAAAAACAAAACATTCATTTGAATTGGATTAATTTTAAGTAATAAGAAAGCGAGCTCCACGATTTTGGGGTTTGATCAACTGTAATCTAGCTTTTTGCATTTGAATCGTCATAAGACAAATATATTACATTTAACGTTGTGGTCGAGAAGATAAATAACACCGAAAGACTCAAAAATCCTAAAAAAGTGACAAATAGTAACTAATTTTTGGAAAAGTGAATTTTGGTAACCTGTTTGAAAAAAGTGACATAATATCCGCCCTGTAATTACGCAATACTCAGTGTGGTTCCCAATGTCCTAAGATTGTACAACATCCTATAGCTACAACCAGGAGCAGATGACTGCTCCTGCTACAACTCGTTAAGGCTATACAGTGGCACGCATCGTTATGCATTTCTGTAGAGTGCCATATAAACTTGAGAAATGCCTGGGCAGTTCAATAGTTTATGGGAAGTGTGAAAAAACCTTACAAAAACAAATTGCGTAATTTAATTTGTCATAAAACTAAATCCATCAATATAAACAACACCGTGTAGTTATGCAATAACCACAAGGAGTAAAAAACGTAAATCCATTACAGTTATCAGTTCAAGCAAGTTCCAATGGAGTTAATGGGACCCAAAAACCCTGAGCTTTACATACCAGCAAAAATATATAGACCAACCATAAAGTTTAGCACTGGGCCGCTAGCACTCAACATGAAAAATAATAAACCCCTCCGTGTACCGACCCCCATCTGTGGTAGGAGGGAAAGTAAGGTGGTTCGCCGCTGCGCAGTATTACATTTGCGTAGTTATACACAAGGTACATGAGTGAGTTGGTTACAAAATATAGTTCCACCAAAAGTGTAAGAAGTTTCATCGGCTGCTTAAGGTTGCAAAGGCCTAGTCAAAGCGTTGTTTTTTTCTTCTTCTTCCTTCATGTTTCTTTACATTTCACTTTCGCGATTCTGAAGCTGTGATAAATTAATAAGATAAGCAAAATGTGTGATGATAGTTCCTTGGACTTACTCAAATTATTGAATAATTATGAAAACGATGACATTTTCGTTACTGATAAATTTGGAAAGCTAAAAGCTGCAGTTGAGTACATGAAAACAAATGGTAGTTTAAAGGAATTACTAGAGGATATGTGTACCCAGTACAATTTGCTTTGGAAAAAGTATGAGTCAGAAACGTGCGGATATTCTTCTTTCTTGTACGATTGGAACAATTGGCTTCACAGTTTATTATTTAAGAATGAAAAACCAGATCCTGTTATCGTTCTCGCCGAAGAATATATGTCAGAACTGACAAAATTAGTGCACTGGTTTTCCTGGAAAGTTTTAGACGCAAAAGCTAGCATTAATAGAGAAACTAATTTAGAAAAAGCTACCGCCATTAATAATCCTAGAAAGTTTGAACGCCCCTATGATCTAAATATTCCTGATGATCAGGCAAAAAGATGTAAAACCAGACATTTACGGTCAGACAGACTTTATACTATGAATCGACTAATTGGTGGAGCTATGGGTGAAATGTGGTCAGTCAACAAGGATGGGATGCAAGTTGTGAAAAGACTTAAGAGAGGGAAGAAACCTTTAACTGCTCAACAGAGGGATCAAGCCCATACCTTCTATAAAATTAGCCTTTCCCTCCGCAACAGAAAATTATTGCAGAAAGACATACCACCAGCATTGGAAGCAATAAACAACGGGGGTTTATTTGTTGCTGATGTAAAACTAATCCCATATGTAAACAAAATTTGCAAAATTATAGTTGATACGTATAGGAAATTTAGGTTTTCCACTGTTCCGGGAAAATCAATAAGTAGGTTGATTTATTAATATTATTTTTTATTTAGATTGTATCTAAAATGTAATGGTTTGTTATAGAAGAAACAACAGCAAGAGTGAGAAATGATGAGTCATTAAAAGTTCAATTTCATGAAGCAGTGAAAGATATACCTGCCGTTATTGATCATGGGTTTCAAGAAGATGATCTGGAAAAATTTAGGCTTATTTTTCAAAGAAAAATAATGCATGCAAAGATCGCGGACTTGATTAGGTCTGCAGCGAGAAGAAGAAATGAAAGAAAAGGGCACAGAGGACAAGGAGGCCAGAATCTTCGTTGCATGCTGTATGGTATGCGAAAAAACAAGGCAGTAAAGTCGGCTAAAGTGAAAGCAACGACTGTAAATTTTTTCAAAGCTACAAATAAGGCCCCAAAGAAGAGGTATTCTAAGAAAACCGAAAATATAAATTCTAGTCCCCCCTCAAAACCAACGAAGAGTGAAGAATCACTCACAGTGAACAGTCCACTGGCAACACCTTTAACAGAAGAAGCCAAAAATATAGCAATAACACCAAAGTTGGCTAATAGTTCAAGAATCTCAAAAAGAGGAAGACTTATTAGAAAAAGGATTTGTGCAGATTTTGAATATGATTAAGAACTTTAAGATTAGCTAAGAGCTGTGATGTTAAACACTGTTGTACCTAAGTTGATAAGTTTTATTATAAACCAAAGCAAGCCTTTAAGGAGTAAATAGTAGAATTTCAGTATTAATGTTAAAGTTAAAAAGCCAATTGAAAAAAGATGAGCCCAGGGCTTGATAGTCTACACTGTTGTTCCTAAGTTTAATTATAAACCCAAGAAAGCCTTGTCAAGTTTCATTTTAAGAAGAAAATGGTACAATTTCAGAATTAAAGGCAAAAACCAAATTAAAGACAAATGTTTTGTTATACTTGTCACACTTTTATTTCTCACAAATATCCAATCCAACTTTGCGATAGGACGCCTCAGCATTTTGCGAAGTTTTGGTACATCCTTTAATTAACAGAGCCCTACGGGCACTACTGTAGTTTAGGCTAGTGAGTTTGCCAGCGGTTACATATTTCATTTGACTAAATATTGTTTCCACCGCCGAACCATTAATCCTTACGGGGAAAACATAACGCTTAGGGTGCCTAGTTGTGAAATCTTTAATGTAGTCTGCAAACCCATAAACCGAAACTCTCAGCAGCTCCCAGGTTTGCCATGCCAAAAATTTTGGATTGTTTGTCATGGAAACGTTTGCATCTTCATTAATCCGTTCAGTGGCCCATTCTTCAAAATATTTAAGACCCTTAAACATGGATTTCATAGGATCAGAGTCCAAACAATATACAGGCTTATGAGAAAGCAACCCTTCCTCAAAAATATCATGACATGCTCTGAGATAGTCATAGCAGGCCATTACTTCTGAGCGGTCGACAGGCTTAGCTTCAAACATGGGATTTGCATAATTGTATAGTTCGCCTAGAACTGGCATTTGTTGCATAATACTAGCAGGTGTCATGTTCAACTTCGTCCAAGAATCTCGATCAACATAGGACTTCAGAAGGCCTTTCACCTGTACCAATTCATCAGAATCAACGCGATGATCCTCCCGCTTCTTCATGTCTTTTATTTGAGTCCAACCAAACCGAACACCACTTTTTGAGAAATCTCTGGTCCCGTCTATTTGGGAGTTGTGCAACGCATTAATCATGTTTTTCAGTTGGTGGGTAGGACATACAATCCAATATATCCAGGACTCTTTATGGAGAGGATTTCTAAATTTTGTACTGAAACGAAAATCCAGAGATCCATCTTCATTCACCGAAGGTGATTGCGCTCTAGTTATTCCAAGACTTTTCCTCATCGCGGTCATATTGGCACTTCCTCCATCACAAACTAACAGTCCTACTTCAAAACCAACATTATGGAATGCAAAAATACACTTAAGTGTGCAACTCGAAATTGCTGCGTGTGACGCTGGTTTTTCAAACATAAAATAGGGGCCAATAACATCAAATTTCGTGGTAGTACACCGCCATAAATATTGCAAAGCATACTCTGCTTCCAGCAGTTCTGAAGTAGTTTTACATTTGAAGAGGTCTTCCATAGAAGCAAAATTGGTGGAATCTATGGCGCATCCAACAAATTCACCATTTTTCGAGTTCCACATCAGTTTACCGATAATTTTGACCTCATCAAAAATTAGCGCTCCTTCTTTTGGGGGCTTATTGTATTCAGGATGGTCGTTGACAAAATTATCAAATCTTTCTGACTCTTTTTGAAGATGAACATAATCAATGCCACTGTTACTTGGATATTGTCGAATTTTATCGCGCAAAGTGTGAGCACTTGGTAGTTTCAAAATATCAAAGCTGTTAAGGGCTTCATAAGCTGCTGGGGAACGTGAATACACCGCTAATGCTATTCTATAAGTCAGTGGGCTCCATCTATTTCCATTTGATCCTTTAATGCATTTTTCTTGATCATTTAGAAAGCCATTCTCGCAGTCTCTCTTACTATTCATCTGCCAAGCTTTCTTTAACGCCAATCCAACAATTTTATTCTTCTTCATCGCCAATTTGAAAATTTCGTTTAAATCTTCCTTTCCTTTTGTGTTTATTTCATTTAGAACTTCAGACATATTCTTGTCCTGATTTTCATTTAATTCGAGACTAGTTTCTTTAATTTTGTTTTCAAGGTGCTTAATTTTTTGGGTTAATTTAAATCGATTTTGCTTGTTTTGTAGGATTCGCTTATTCTTGGATTTTGGAGTTAGAACGCCAATTCGACATTTAGAACTCGCAGCTTGTCTTTTCAATTTTGTTTTTGGAGTTACTTGATCCATCTTCTTAGAACGACCTTTGATATACCTTAAATACAAGATGTAAAAGTAAAAATGTTTATATTTAAGACAAAGTTGCACACTTATGAGTAAATTAGGGCTAAATTCAAACCATTTTAGAGCACGGCATTTTGAACATTGATATGTTTGTTGTAGAAGTTTATCTTTTGGTGCATTAGTTGGTGGCTTGAACCAAACTAAGCATTCCTTCGACTGAATACGTTCAAAAGGAACATGATGTTTTTTTAGTTTTTTTGTGTCCTTTAGAGTCTCCAATTCATCCTGTCACATGAGTTATATTATTAATAAAACTAAGTATATGTTTTGACACTTAGCGATGATTAATATTCGTACCTTTGTTAATCCTGGGCAAAACACACAGTCTTCGTCTAACTCCCGTAAAACCATTTTAACTACATCTAAATTTAACAATTTGGTGTCTTTGTTGAAAAATTCAAATTCGGTTGTAGGTTTGAATAGTGTCAGAACTGCAACTTTTCCATTTGAAGAAAACATTAATTTGGTTGGATAATCATAATACGTCGAGACTCCTATCAGTCCATTGCTTCTTATTACTTCAATATGTACTACAATTTCATGATCATGATTCGTAATTTCTTTAAAACATAAATCACCTAAATTAAGATAAAAATTTTCATTTTATTTATTTTCAATTGTTTGAAAATTAATTTCATAAAAAGTTTATTTACTTGTATTGACGCTTTGGAAGTAAAACTTCAAAGCTGGTAAGGGTGAAATTGGTCTTCCCCGTTCCTTCACTAAAGCTAACTGTTTGGGTGCAATACCTTCAGGGGGTACTTCCCGGTTGTGTTCTTGGGTCTCCAGTTCTTGGGACATGGCTGTTATCTGCTGTCTTGTACATGTTTGACTTTCATTAAGCCTTCTTTTTCGCGAATGAGAATGCATAATGTTTCCATTACCACGAGCCTTAACCAAAATGTTTATTTCCTCCCATTTTTCAGGAGGCACGTAGCTTCCGAATATCTCAGTTTGGGTTTCAGAGACGATACTAGTGGCTGGGCTGTAATTTTCAGTTTGCATTTCAGTACTACAAACACTGAGGCTGTTAGTTTGAGTTCCGATGCACGTCTTTGGTTGGAATTGGATTTCATTTCCAACTCCGATTTCAGCCATCACTTTGTTATCTGTTTGGCTAGATTTGTCCTTGGTGTTTAATTTAAGGATGGGAATGTTCATCATTGTTTGTACACCAACAGTACCGCATTCCTTCACATAAAAGTTATACTGCGTGCTTTGATTTTTTAGCTTTAAAGCCGAAAGGGCCATCTGTTCCGCGGTTTTCTTCCGAGGCATCTCAAAAACTGATTATAATATTTGATCAGTATTTATATACAGAATTACTAATTTAAAAACATCGACTGTCTAAATTTTATATTATTAAGAATGAAAACAAAACTTACCAAAGATTAAAATTCAAATCAACTTAAGCCTTGGGCGCCCAGCTCCCGCTCATTAGAGTAATTTTCCCGCAATTTTTTAAAAAATAGCAGACGATCTGATCGTGTTTACGTTTTTCCTCGGACCGCGCCGCTACCGTCGCAAAACTACTTTTAGATGTCCGTTGACTGTTCAGATGACGCAATGAAAGTGGGAGCTTATTGGTGGAACAGAGGGGGTGCAAACGTCCACCCTACAAGCTTCTTATTTTACATGGATATCAAAGCCAGAGCTTAGGAATGGGTTGTGTGCTAAACTTTATGGTTGGTCTATATATTTTTGATACCAGTAAGTTCGTTTATTACCATATGCAAGAACCCATGTATGACAAGCCATTTTAGATTATCGTGAACTCATACAATTAGCAAGGTGTCTTTATAAGCTGGCAGACTTGGCTGCGATGTGAGAGATACGGAAATAGTGAAGAAATCCGATTTTTGTTTTAAAGTTCTCAGATCTTACATGGGTTCTTGCCAATACGAAAAGCATATCAACTCTACTGAAGCGCGCCATTTTACATTTAACATTACGAATGCAAGTCCATAACTCACTCTTTACTCTTAGCACTAGTTCAGATTTCTAAAATAAGCGTCGCCGTAGCTCATCAAAGGTTTAACCTAATTGGCCATATGTCTAATCAGCGCCACTAGCGGATGGTCTGAAAACTACTCCCATAGAGTCTAGGTATATTTAAGCGGGTTTGCAGAATTTTCGCCAGGTGGCTCGAACGCCGCGCCATCTGACGGAAATTCTGCAAACCCGCTTAAATATACCTAGACTCTATGGGAGTAGTTTTCAGACCATCCGCTAGTGGTGCTGATTAGACATATGGCCAATTTTCTCGGGTCGTTCATAATTTTTCGCGAGTATTGACACTGATTCATAATTCTATTTAGTACTAAACTTAAAGAAACTTAATTTGGTCATTGTAAAATTTAATATTTAAAAGAAGCAATTGAATGTATCTTGTTTTCTCTGTGTTTATGAAATAATATACATTATAATTCAAATAAAGATACGCGTGTTATCCGTGATGCATTGCGCTCGTTTGGCTGGTTTTCCCTCTTTACGGTTGTTTAATACCTAATTGTGATTCAAAATGGTGACTCCATATCTTCATTATTCGTCGTCGAACGTTAATGTTTATGATTCGTTCACAAACGCGATTCGTAGTACTATATTAGTCTTTAGTAAAATAAGTTTATAATATATTTTCCATAAGTATAACACCACCTATACATCGTAATGATAGAGACTCGCTGAGAGCTAGTTCGAGAACGACAAGCGAGAATTAACAACACTCGGTTATACAGTGCATCTTCCTATTTCGTCTGTACTAAGCCTTTGGCAGCGCCTCACCAGGCTTCGCTCTACGAGAATCTATGACCTACGTGACGTCACTTCATGCCAAGCTCTCATTAACCTGAGATAAACTTATGGAATGTCTTATCAACTTATGTTAGTACTGAAGTTCATATCGCGATGAAGTTTTTAAGAAAAGCGAAGGTCTCAAGATGGCGGATATTTACTTCTGCCGATATTGTTTGCTAAGTTCGGGACCATTTTCTCACGAAGAGCGCTGGTAATCACAATACCACGATAACCCTTTCTGTATTCTCCCGCGTCTTCTTGAGACCCGTGGTGCGAATCGGGGATTTACCCATGACGTAGGAGTTCGTCATGGGTCAGGGATGCACCACTTTGACCAAATGTAATTCTTTACAGTGTCACGCGTGTATTTGCGAGGATACGGACATAATGCCAACAAGCGTGATTATCGAGGTGTTGGATAATCATATCTTCTATGGGAAAACCAGCCCTACCTACGTTACAGTATCTTACCTTTGAATTATTCTTCAATTACTGTAACCACCAATGATGAGTAAAACGTCTCTTATATGTCAGGACATACACATGTTTTACATGGCGGCTGACACCTCTGTCTACGGAAGACTGAAGTACTTTGTAAATACAGCATGGACTAATACTCCAGATACGTTTCTAATAAGTAAAGCTCCGGAAAAGTACGAAACCACAGCTTCGACACCACTAATATCCTTGGATAATGACGTCAAACTGGCTATTATCATCGCCTCACTATTAGTCACGCTCTGTACAACCTTCGCGCACTTCATCATTCCCACTAAAGATAGGACTTCATTTCGAAAATTATTCTTCAAGTACTTGTGGGAAATATCCCGTTCGATCTCGCATCAAGGTAATAAGTTGCAACTTTGAAAGCGGGGATTGACCATAAATGAGAACCACTCGTTTCCCTGTTTAGCCATGGATAACGTTTCCCGGTACTTGTCCAGCAGGATTGTAATTGGTTCCTGGTTATTGGGTAGTTTGGTGATATTTACCTACATCTCTTCTTTCTTGAGTTCAAACTTGTCAGAGATAGCCTATGCCAAAATCGATACCGTCTCGGATTTGATCACGGCCACAAAATTGCAACCAGTGGTCGTCCAGAACTTGCACGCACACGTGCTGATGCAAATCAAGGTTGGTCTCATTGGCGTAATCTTTTATACTCGTGTAAGGTCGTTTCATTCATTACGTTATGTTTAAGTCGGAGTACGACGTCGTGGCAAAGAGGTTTATCGAGATGGTGGAAAAGGAACAGTCCTACTTCACCATCGAAGACTTGATGGGCGACGAGGGATTATTTAGAGATATCCGAGACGGGAAGAAGGCCTTGGTGGTCCATGAATTATTGTGGACTGCGATTTTCGACATGGTCCAGGATAAAGAAACGGTCTTTTATTACGGCGAAGAGTCCTTAAGTTCCGGTGTTATGACATTTTCCTTCAACAGAAGTCTTTCGGTTAGCAACCAAGAGATTTTTAACCATATGTACGTTTCCTGACGCAATTGGACAAGAAACCAAAATAAGATCTTAGAACGTCTCATGATGGTATTGGATTGCAAACCAGTAGCGTCGCTAGGGCTTGAAATTTGGGAGGGGGAGCTTAATCGGGGCAAACTATTTGATAGTTATTATTAGAAATTTTAGAATTTTGCTTAATTGGCTCGTTGGAATAACTATCCGAAAATTTGTGTGAAATTATGCTGTATGACAAAAATAAGGACCTAGCGATGCCACTGTTGTGAGCACTTGAATATCAACGATACCGATTCATACATTCTCAGATCTTATATGGGTTCTTGGTTTGAACAATAAGACTTAAATATTTAAAGCATTTATTTCAGAATTCTAAGCTTGGTGGAAACGAAAATAGCATACCAATTCCTTTATCGCAACAGCTACTTGATAGAAAGACGTACTTGGCAACCTGATCCAGAGGCTGAAGTTTCACCAACAACTCTTAACGACATATCAATCGTTTTTCGAACAGCGCTTTTATGCCAGTGTTTTAATTGTCTAATTCTTCTTGCCGAAATATTCGTGTTTTTCAGAAGATAATTAAATTAAAGGATACTTTTTTCAAAAGAGCAATTGAAATTATCATAAGTAGATCATATTAATCTCCCTATAAGTACTGGACGTAAGTTATGCTTTTGTAAACAGAGCTTTTTCTTCCAAGACATCCAAGCCCGCCATCCATAGCTCAGTTTTACAAGTATAGTTTTAGCATTAACCCGGATCTGGAGTCACGTTAACCTACGGAAGTTCCGGTTGATGGTAATGGCTTTCAGACCGCCGTCAGTGTCGTGATTAGTGTGAAGCTTGCTGTCGCGTTATAATTTTGATTTAGAATTGCTTACGTTTCGTTGCTAATTAGGAAAAACGCCTAGGATCAATGTAACTAATTAAAATCGTCGCATGCTCAAATGAAAGACACATCTGAACACGATCTATGTGATATTAAAAGCACTTAAGCTTCACTACAATTTAAAGATGACTACAGAGGGCCATAATTCTTTACCACGTGTTCTACTTTCATGTAATGAGTTAATGTATTTTTAATCAATACTCATTGATTTGAATTTTAATGCAAACGTTTACGATTTCTTTCATTACTTTAGTCAAGTTGACATCTTTCGAAGGTAGAAGGGAAATTTAATTAATCCACTTTTTTTTTCAATCCTACTCTAACCTTTATAATAGTTTTAAATACAAGGTGCTTCAAGGTGTGCGCAATTCTAGAATATAAAATCTCCATCAAAACATATCGAGCACAAACCAGAAGTTATCCACCCTAATAGTGGTAGGACAGTTATATTATACATTGGTTTGGTTCTATTGACGATTTTGAGTCTTAAATGTTCTATGACATTTTGCTCACAGGCCACAATAAAAAGATAAGATTAGAGTGATTTACGGACGACCCCTTAAATTTAAGCAGAAGTCCATTAAATTAGCCTAGGCTAAATGTTAACGAAGTAGGATGGGGGGACAAAAATTACTATAACATAATCAAAGGACATCCTCGTATCTCTACTATAACGGTATAACCAGAGTTATGAGCTTCCAAAATTTAGTGTAATGTTAATCCTATGGAGGGTATGTTTACGGACATTTTGCTTAATTACTCGGCCCCTGTTTGACGCAAATTTCTCTGAATTCCCTGAATTTTATTAAAAATTCTAAATTTCCATGAGTTTTCCCTGAGGTTTTTGTCAACTATTTATTTCCCTGATTTTTCCAGGTTTGTATGAACCCTGCTCGAGAGCCGATTGAGAGCCAGAGGCAGACGAACGCTTTAGCGATCGACGACAAGAAACTCATAAACTCATACCAGCAAGAACACGATCAGTATAAATAACAAATTTGAACCAAGATACCCCAGAAGAACGCCAACAGCAGCAGCTTTTGGTACAGCCATTACGAGTGTATGCTTGTACTGTCAAGAAGTAAAGCACCAACCAGCAGCAAACAAGACACTAGAGGTGAAGATTCAAGCAATTACGAACGGACGACGGTGTTTCAACTGCCTTAGGAGCCCGAAAAATGGCATAGACCTTTTTACAAGAGTATGTTTTAGGTACACGCGTAATCATATCGACCCTAAGTTAGAAAGGAGGGGAGAGAGATAATGCAAACGGCGATCCGTCACTATATTCTCTCATTCTTTTGAGCTTTGGCTAAAAAATTGCTCAGTTACGATGACATGAAGCACCAGAAAGAATCCAGGAGAGTCGTTCTCGCAAAACGAATTTCAGAAGGCCTTTCGTATTTCCAACATCCAAGAGAACAATGGATATGATGACTCATATGAAAGTTATCAATAAGGAGGTTTTTTTTACATTTTTGGGCGACAGTATTAACACTTCCAATTTACAATCTAATTCTTGTAAAACCATTAATTTTATTGAAAGAACAAAGATACAAAATAAACTTCCCTTAACTTTGGGACGTATCAAAAACCTCCAAGACCTTTAGCTTAAACCCTTTACAAGTCAAGAAGTCCAAGCATATTAGTAGCGCCTGGGTGGACTACTTCCAAGGCTGACAGATCCATGCAACCGAAATTGATTTTGGTCAATTCTAACGCTTCTTCCTTGATCTTTTTCATGTTGGTTATATCATTGAGAACGAGATAAATGTGAAACAGATTGAGCGAGGCGATTAAGTATTCCTGGACGTAATCCTGGGAGCGTTTGCGCCAATCTTCCAACAACTCTTTGTAGGCTCTCATCGCTTTTTTGTACTGCTTCCGGTCGTAGTAAAATTTTCCCAACTTATAAAGCAGTGGACAGAGATAATGCGCCGCAAATGGCGATCCGACGCTCAATTCCCTCATTCTTTTGAGTTCTTGCTCAAAATCGCTTGGTTTCGACGACATGGAGCGCATGAAAGAATCCTTGAGAGTCGTTCTCGCAAAACGAATTTCAGACGGCTCTTGCCTTTCGTATTTGCAAATGGAGCATTCGCAATCAAAATTCTTTTCTGCAATTAGAGAACGACTAGAGCTACAGTTATAGCTAATCAAAACTTCCTGACCTTTCTTCAAGGCTTGGTGCTTCTGGCTTGACATAAGTCTCCGTAAAATGTCAAAAGACAATTGACGTCGATGCAATCATTGTTGATGTAGGATGGTAATAGGAACAAATCATAACGAGAAGAATCAATTAATTTCTCTTTGAAGGAATTGTACTTCACGATGCGGAGGAATAGGTCTATTCACAATTAACTCGGTTAGCGTGTAAACACTATCCTCTCGTTACCTCAACGCCTTTTCACACTTATGGCCGCGCATGAGCAGTTGTAATGTTTGGCGCCATGAGTTGTACATCACCGATGCCGTGCCGAAAGCGCCGCGTTATCCCGCGTATAACACGCTCGTAAGCCTTGGCGCCCAATTTGGTCTGTAGAATATTATAAACTACCCCAATTTTACGCCTATCAATTGAATTCGATAAAATTTCACCTAGGAAGTTTAATTTATACTCTTACAACCATTAATACAACACTGTTTTATAAAAATAAACTCAAATGCCTAACTAGTAAGGTAAAAGCAATGGTTACATAAATACGACTGGCAACAAACATTCTTTCTGCGCATGCTCACCTCTCGAGAATTTTACCCCCTTTTCACCCTCGCTCTAAGTGTGAAAAGGTCTATCTAATAAATACATAAATGACAGAAGGTATGTTGACATTTACTGGGGACTCCATTCTGTCAATCCAGTTAGCTGTGAAATTAATCCCGACTTTACTTCGTTGAAATCTACTGAATTTATCTAAAGGTATAGGATAGGATTTAATTGAAGAACTACTTGTACTCGCACTATTAGTAACGTGATCGAATAACAATAATTTTACTTTGGCGATAAAGTTCGCGTGGTACATTCATTAAAAACGCAAGGTTAACTAACTACAACGTAAATCTAAAGTCAAAGGTAAACTCGTATTCTCTTTTTAAAGCAGCTGAAAGTAAAGATAATTATTTTTTAGACCCTTTTCGACTAGGCCTAGTACATTTTTTGAACCAAAGTTACACAGAAACGTATTTCTTATGAATTCTCTTCATTCTCCCACCAAAAATGAGTTAAACTTATTTTTAACATTAGACTAATAAATTATTCTTATTTCTCTCGGATACATCAACTTTAAAGGTCTTTTTATGATATAGCCGTTGACGTTTCTCACAGAGCAAGCTCGTGTAATTCCATCACGTCAAGGATGCAGATCAATGATACGTCCAATCTTCCAAAAATTTCGTGGCAGTCGGTCGTCTTGTAACAACGTCATCAATCAAGCTGAGTAGCTTTGGCTCGAATGGCCCTTTGAGCAGTTCGAAGTTGCAGTAATCGCCATCTTGTCCATAATCGGTTAAATAACTCTTGTCTGTATTTCCACCTCTTGGTGAGGCCAGGAGTTCATAATAACCCCCCTTCGGGGGGAAGTATGAAACTGGCCATAGAGCTAATGGTAAAAATCGCGAACAACAAGATTCTGTCGTTGCGCATAGAATGGATTAGCCTGTTTATGGACATACAACCTTACAGTATATCGTAGTGGTATCTATGCTCCTTGGTTTTCGTTCCAAAACTTCCGTTGGCTGGAACCTCCGTCGAAAAGAAAAATGGCGATATGGTGGACGTAGAAACACGTTGCAATTCTTATATTAAAGATACTGGGAATAAATTTGTCCAAACCGTTTTAATTTCACCACGGAATTCTCACTCACACATATCACAACAAAACATTATTGACGATCGTTTAAATGTTTTGTAGAAAACTAGAAACCCCGACTAAAAGCCAACTTCTTAGCCAAGGCTTAATTTACACCGTTCCGACAAGCACACACGCGAGCCAGTTTCGCTCCCAAAATCACAAGATAAAAATAGTGCTAAACCGGAAGTGTGTAAGTTAATGCGCGTGGGCGCTAAAAAATGGGGTAACTATTTCTTTGGGAGATAAGCGGTGTGTGAATCCGCTGAGCTTTACGGCGAAACTTTGTTGTTACGGGTTTTTTAACCAGTTTCGTACTTCGGGCCATTATGAACTCCTGGTGAGGCCATCTCTAGTGGATTTAATTTCATTCATCTTGAAGTTCCGTGGTGGTAATGCGACCAATCTTTTCCCAAACAGAAAGTGAGATGGAGTTAGCGGGGTCGGTTCCTAATGATCATTGCTGATGTACGTGATAGGTCGAGAATTTATGACCGACTCCACTTCAATTACGACTGTTTCCATTTCCTCATTTGACAAAAGCGCTTTACCTAGCGTCTTCTTAATACATTCTTTCATTGTCCGAACCATGCGTTCCCACATGCCACCCCACCAGGGAGCCCTGTCAACAATAAATCGCCATTGGATCCGTGTAGTGCCAAAATACTCCATTTCGTTCGTCAACACTGAGTCCCAAAGTTTGGATATCTCCCTATCGGTTCTATTGAAGGTCAAAGCGTTATCGGACAAGAATAGACGACTAACTCCTCTTGTACCGATTAATCTCTTTAGCGCCAGTATAAAATGTTCCGCGTTGAGGCTGGAAATTAGCTCTAGATGCACGGCTCTGGTAGTTGAACAGATGAAAAGAGCGATGTAGCTTTTAGATTGCTGCGTCCAGAACTTGGATCCCACGTCATAATGCTTGGTGATAACTGGACCGGCAAAATCCACTCCAGTTGCTTCAAATGGAACGTTTGCAATAACTCTCTCTGGTGGTAAGGGTGCAGTGTCGTGATTGCATGAGAGGTTTCGATTTCCAGATTCTACATTTTTGGCATTTTGAGAGGACTCTCTTTATTATTTGCCGACCTCTCGTAACACAGAATCTTGATCGCAGACTAGCTAACATGACCGTACGCTAACGCCCATATGTTTCTGGTCGACGTGATGTTTCATGATTAGCAAGTGAGTAAACGGATGGTCTCCTGTTAGAATTATTGGATGTGTTTCGTCGTAGTCCAAATTCGAGAACTGAAGTCTCCCACCAAGCCGTTAAAGGTCGTCGTCGTCCATGAAACCCTTTAAGTCAGATACTTCTGAATCTTTTGCTATTGGCGTGTTGTTCTTTATAGCCATGATTTCCCTTTGAAATGATTCATGTTGAACCTTCTTAATCCAGTATCTCTCTCCATCCAGGATTTCTTCGGTGGTGAGAGTTCCCCTCTGTCGGTTTCTTTGCTGCAGTTTTGAATTGGTCAGGAATCGTTTAGTCCACGCACTACTTTCTCATAGTTTGATTAGTCTATCAATTTCAGGAGTGGTTCCGTCTCAGGCGTTTTAAGAGTCATAGCAGTTAGACTTTCAACATCCCTTGAATTGGGTCTTCGTTCGACTTGGATTTTTATTTCGTCTTCTTGCGTGAAACCTTTATCTCTAGGTTGGTTTGGCCATTCACCTTCCGGTTCTCTTAGAAATTTTGGACCTTTCCACCACAAGTCATTCGATATAAGCTCTGTGACTGACATTTATCCCTCTAGTCAAGCGATCTGCTGGGTTAAGGCTTCCTTTGACGTCTCTCCATGAAATCGGGTCGTAAGAGTTTTGGATTTCGCTTGATCCATGAAATAGTTATCATAGAGTCACTCCAAAAATGTATCGTTGGCCGAACAGTGGTCATTAGTTTTGTCGCAATAACGGCTCCCATAAGTTCCAATCTTGAAATTGTTAACTTCTTGAGTGGAGCGACACTTGACTTGGCTACATCTCCATTAGAGTTTTCGATCGAGAAATAAACCGTTGCGCCGTACGCTCTTTCACTGGAGTCGGTGAAACGTTGAAACTGAGTTTTGTCTCCTTCAGATGCTCCGTAAAATCAAGGGATTTTTATTTCTTCTAGGTAATGTAACTCCAAACACCAGGTTCGCCATTGTTGCTTCAAATCTTCGGGAATAGTTTCATCCCATTGTGTACGTCTCTGCCATATTTCTTGAAATAGACGTTTGACTCTAATCGTGAATAGAGTCGAGTACTCGGCTCGAGACTTGAAAATCAAAATTTTAGGACTTGACAATAATTTCGAGTCCTCAAAAATCCTCACTACTGGACTCGAGGCGGACTCGAACCGAGGCATAACACCATATCAAGTCCAAAAATATTTACTTTGGATAAAGAATTTATTCTTCTTTCGTCTCTTGTCAGCACGCACAAATATACATTACATAGAGGCCTAGCTTTCCCGTGCTGACAACCGAAGCTGCAACAAAGTATATATCGAATAAGCTGCCTTCGGAGATAGGGAGTAGCCTACCTTCTAGCGTGAAAACAAATTTCCTCACGCTCATCCTTTATCCATGTATTTCCCCTGAACTCGGTGACTCGGAATTTCAAGTAGAGCGCGGTATCTAGTGGGGGTTTTACCGATTTAGATTTTAGAGAAGACAGGTGATTGGACAAAAATTTGACGTCAGCTAGAACATGTTTATTGACGTTTGATACTTTTCATATCCAAGCTGTGATATTTGAACAAATGAAGAGTAAAAAATTAAAGATATGAAAATATTTAGCCTTGATTTTGACATGGAATAATTCATTAGGACTCGACTGGGACTTGATATAATTTATCACGACTCGACACTGGGCTTGAGACGTAGTTTTGAAACTGACTTTAGGCATAGCCCCCTGGATCACGCGACTCGCGGACGCAGGCTGCTCGCGCTATAGAAGCCCGCCCAATGGGCCCAAAAACGCGTATCAAGCATTTTAAGCCGAAAATCAAAGCCGTCAGCTTTTAACATGGTCGTCTATGGGAGGAACACCCTTTTTGGGCCCTAATTTGGCAAATAATGGCTCAAATCTCTTGAAATTTTAATCGGATGTGTAAAATAAGGTTTGTGATTTTTGTGCAAAATTTCAAAAGATTATATCGTGTAGTTTTTTTTTTTGGAAAAAAAAATTAAAACTTAGCCGAAAATCAAAGCCGTCAGCTTTTAACATGGCCGTCTATGGGGAGAACTAAGTTTTTTGGTCCTAATTTTGGCAAATACTGGCTCAAATCCCTTGAAATTTTAATGAGAGGTGTAAAATAAGGTTTGTGATTTTTGAGCAAAGTTTCAAAAGATTATATCTAGTAGTTTTTTGTAAAAAAATTAAAACTTAGCCGAAAATCAAAGCCGTCAGCTTTTAACATCGAAGTCTATGGGGGACCAGGTTTTTTGCCCCTAATTTTGAAAATACTGACTCAAATTTCTTGAAATTTTAATGAGAGGTGTGCTGAAGTTATATTAATGACCGAGCAAAGTTTCAAAGCTCTAAAACCAAATTTTTTTTCCCTGAAATTCAATAAAGCTTTGTTTGTACATGAGCACAACCATTATTCATTTTAAATTTCCCGGTAAGGTTTCGGCACGAAACTATTGGTATTAGAGCTTTAAAACTTTGCCCGATCATTAAAAATCCTTCAGTACACCTCTCATTAAAATTTCAAGAAATTTGAGCCAGTATTTGCCAAATTAGGGCGAAAAAATGGTGTTCTTTCCATAGACGGCCATGTTAAAAGCTGACGGCTTTGATTTTTGGCTAAGTTTTAATTTTTTTACAAAAAAACTACACGATATAATCTTTTGAAATTTTGCACAAAAATCACAAACCTTATTTTACACATCTGATTAAAATTTCAAGAGATTTGAGCCATTATTTGCCAAATTAGGGCGAAAAAACGGTGTTCCTCCCATAGACGGCCATGTTAAAAGCTGACGGCTTTGATTTTTCGAGCAAAATCCCCGATACGCGCTTTAACATAGGAAAATAATTCTTTGGGCGGGCTTCTATAGCGCGAGCAGCCTGCGTCCGCGAGTCGCGTGATCCAGGGGGGCTATGCTTTAGGACTCGAGGACTCGATACCAGTTAAAAGACTCGACTCGAGATTCTATAAGAGCTTTTTTTCTAGTCTGGTTCCAGTGAAAAGATCCTCACACGTTCTTGGGGAAGGAACTCGAGAGCCGAGAGACCCACTGTGTATAAGGCAGACGAAAGCATTAGCGATCGACGACAAGAAACGCCTACCAGCAAGAACACGATAAGTATAAATAACAAATTTGAGCAAAGATACCGCAGAAGAACGCCAACAGCAGCAGCTTTTGATACACCGATTACGAGTGTATGCCTGCACTGACAAGAAGTTAGAAGCAAACCACCAACAAAAAGACACTAACCAAACAAAGATACTAGAGGAGAAGTTTCAAGCAAACCACAAACGGACGAAGGAGTTTCAACTGCCTTAGCACTAGTCTTAACGCCCGCTATAGTCGAACCCATATCAGATGTAAGACCTGCCAGAGAAGACACCATTCACCTATATGCAAATATGATTATAGTAAAGAAAATAAACCAACGGAGAAAACTGAAAAACCATGTACATTCAGTAAACGTTTGGCGAACCTGATGACAATCTTTCCTCCTGTGTCAGAGAACAATTACAGACCGTAATTGTTTTGTACAAGCTGAGGGAGTCCGGGAAGACATATCACGAGCACTGAAGTTACCCATTGTCACCGCAGAGACTGTGGTAGATAGTCCATTCGGAACTGAGGACGTAACCATAGACGAATAATAATTCTACGCTGCGTTTACACTCATACAATTAATGTGTACAGTATAAACCTGATCCGACATTACACAAATAGCCGAGAGGTCTAATAGATGGAAGAGAACAAGGTTAGAAGAAATATCAGCAACTGAGCCAGCAACATATCTGCCAGTCAGTTCTGCAAGCTTCGTCTTTAAACTTGAGCCGACAAAGGTAGATCCGACGTTACAGAGATTAAAGAGTATAGCATAAAAGAGATGGCAAAAAGAGTTACCGGCCGAATGGAAGGTGTTATGGCATACAAGGAATTCATATACTTCACATCAAGATCTAGTGTCTAAAGGAGTCATGATCCCGCAGAACCAATAAAACAAAATATACTGGCGGCTACTACACTACAGTCACGTCGGAGCAGCAGCAACAATTAGGAACGCTCGGGTAAACAAATTATAAGCCAGGTATAAACGCATATATATAGGTACTAGCTGTTACCCGCGGCGTCGCTCGCGTGTAATAAGAACTACCATCAAAATGATACAAAGAATGTGTAGATGTTACTGATGACTAATATTTTTGTAGCATCCAGGGCTCCCACAAAAATCTCAAAAATAAATAGGGGAAAAAGGGACTTTTCACGATAAAAATAGGGTAAAATAGGGACCTAAATTCTAAAAGTAGGAACCAAAAAGGGACCACTGGTAAAACACAATGATTTATTTTCTGTGAAAATATCACAATCAGTTAGGAACCTATTACTCTTTTCTATTTTTTCGACAAAATAGGATATTATTTCTGACTTTCCGGAAGTAACTATTTTAGTATCATGTTTACTGTTTTATAAAAAATCCACTGAACTAGAATTTGGACCTTTACAAGTTTACAGGGGTCGTACAAAATTTTTGGAATGAAATTCCCTGACTTTTCCAGGTTTTCCCTGACTAACTTGAACAAATTTCTCTGACCATTTGCAATAACGTACATGGCAAACATATATGAAAACCAGTCTAAATTCAGTCGAATAATTTTTGCACGAGTTGTTATTGTTATAAAAATTAGCCAATTAATTCGTTTAAATTTAACATTAAGTAAATCATAAATAACCGGAGCGAGCGAAGCGAGCTCCGCAAATTTGGGGCTCTGGTCAAATCTCAGACAAGACATTTTGAGGTCACCCTTATACTTTTTCTGAGGTTTATAAAAATGGGGTGATTTAAGGACCGAATACCAATTTTAGGGTACATTAAGGACCTTGTAGGAAAATAGGGACTTTAGGGACCTGGTGGGAGCCCTGACTGCATCCTAGGAGCGAAGGCACTCGGCGTTGCCCGTCAGCCCGTCGGGACATTTTTTATTACTTTTCACGCGGACATTATTCCATAAAGAAGGGTTTTTTAGTTTTTGGCCGCCGTTTAAAAAGATGGCAACAAATCGAACCCAAAAGAGCATTTAGTCTGTCTATAGGTTAAAGGAAACCCGTGTACTAAATATCTGTGAAATCGGTTGAAACGCGCGGACTTTGTTGAATAGAGAAGAGTTTTTACATTTCTGGGTGCCATTTTTTAAGATGTCGGCGGATTGCAAAAATCTTTCTTAGTACGCGCCTACTTCTTATGAGTAACGTTCCTGCAAATTTTCAGCCTTCTAGGGCAAGCGGTTTGGGCTGGGCGTTGATTATCTGTCAGTCAGTCAGGACTTTGATTTATATAGATATAGATAAACGAAACCTGAAGAGACAGTCAAACGTTTCTAAACAAGCATTTTGAAATACCAACATTGCCATTTCAGATGGTTGCGCAACATATTTTTACCTTAAACAATCAGAACTATCTCATCACGATATACTGTAATAGTGGCAGGGAGCCCACTCTTAAATTTAAATTCCTTATAGGAAAAATAGGAATTTTTTCCGGAATTATAGGATTTTATAGGAGAAAAAAATGTGTTTTTATAGGAAAATATAGGACTAAAAATGCTCATATATAACACAATTTTGGGGCTTAAACTATGTAGAAAAATCTCAAAAAATAACAAATTGGATTTTACTTTGAAAACTCAGAAGAACTTAATTAAAATATAATATAATATATAAAAAATCCTACAGGGTTCGTACAAAATTTTTGGAATGAAATTCCCTGACTTTTCCAGGTTTTCCCTGACTAAATTAAACAAATTTTCCTGAGCATTTGCAATAACGTACATTGCGAACATATATGAAAACCAATCTAAATTCATTCGAAACATTTTTGCACAAGTTATTGTTACAAAAATTAGCCAATTCGTTTAAATTTAACTTTAAGTGAATCATAAATAACCGGAGCGAGCGAAGCGAGCTCCGCGAATTTGAGGCTCTGGTCATACCTCGATACTGTCTCGATAAAAAAAAGCTAAATTTTGATAAATTTGATGCTAAAATATACGAAAACTTCGACTAAGTCAAAAATATAGGATATTATAGGACATTTCATGAAATTATAGGATAATACAGGACTGGTTCAAAAATATAGGAATTTATAGGAATTATAGGACCCGTGGGCTCGCTGTAGTGGATACTGGGAAGTGGACTAGTTCAGAAATATGACAGCATCCACGTTAATAAACGTTACGAAATCACACTTCGCACGACACGGAGTACCTCAAGTATAGATAACAGATAACGACACAAATTTCGTCAGCAAGGAACATAGAGATTCCTCCAAGGCATTGGTTTTCCTGCGCTAATATTCCAACAACTTTTTTTAGGCTTTTCTGTACTGTTTCCCATCGTGGTAAAATATGTCTAAGTTAGAAAGGAGGGGAGAGAGATAATGCGAACGGCGATCCGTCACTATATTCTCTCATTCTTTTGAGCTTTGGTTCAAAAATTGCTCAGTTACGATGACATGAAACACCAGAAAGAATCCAGGAGAGTCGTTCTCGCAAAACGAATTTCAGAAGGCCTTTCGTATTTCCAACATCCAAGAGAACAATGGATATGATGACTGATATGAAAGTTATCAATAAGGAGGGGTTTTTTTTTTACATTTTTGGGCGACAGTATTAACACTACCAATTTACAATCTAATTCTTGTAAAAACATTAATTTTATTGAAAGAACAAAGATACAAAATAAACTTCCCTTAACTTTGGGAAGTATCAAAAACCTCCAAGACCTTTAGCTTAAACCCTTTACAAGTCAAGAAGTCCAAGCATATTAGTAGCGCCTGGGTGGACTACTTCCAAGGCTGACAGATCCATGCAACCGAAATTGATTTTGGTCAATTCTAACGCTTCTTCCTTGATCTTTTTCATGTTGGTTATATCATTGAGAACGAGATAAATGTGAAACAGATTGAGCGAGGCGATTAAGTATTCCTGGACGTAATCCTGGGAGCGTTTGCGCCAATCTTCCAACAACTCTTTGTAGGCTCTCATCGCTTTTTTGTACTGCTTCCGGTCGTAGTAAAATTTTCCCAACTTATAAAGCAGTGGACAGAGATAATGCGCCGCAAATGGCGATCCGACGCTCAATTCCCTCATTCTTTTGAGTTTTTCCTCAAAATCTTTCGGTTTCGATGACAAGGAGCGCATGAAAGAATCCTGGAGAGTCGTTCTCGCAAAACGAATTTCAGACGGCTCTTGCCTCTCGTATTTGCAAATGGCGCATTCGCAATCAAAATTCTTTTCCGCAATTAGAGAACGACAAGAGCTACAGTTATAGCTAATCAAAACTTCCTGACCCTTCTTCAAAGGCTTGGTGCTTCTGGCTTGGCATAAGTCTCCGTAAAATGTCAAAAGACAATTGCCATCGATGCAATCATTGTTGATGTAGGATGGTAATATGAACAAATCATAACGAGAAGAATCAATTAATTTCTCTTTGAAGGAATTGTACTTCACGATGCGACGGATTCTTTCCTTGTAGACCATGGTACAGTTGTCCTTACTTGGATCTAAAAAGCCCATCTCTTTCCCAGCAAATAATTGATAGAGATCTTTACCCACTTCTGGGTTCTTTTGAATCTTGTCAGCAACCAAGTCGATGAAAGTTTCCAATTCCAAACTTTGGAGGGAGATGGCAGTTTGAGGAGCCGGGTAGCTGGCAAACACTTTGCAGCAGAAAAGTAACGTTCCCGCTTCTACATCTTTCGTCACAAATAATCCACGACCTTTCTCTCCAGCATCATCTATTTTAACGGGTCCACAATATTCGGCGACATCGTGAATGACTGGTTCCATGCGATTCTTGTAAAGTTCAGCCATGTTGTAAATGCCGTGGTTACGTTGTGAGATTCTTTCTTTAGCTTTGGCCAGAAGATCCTTGATTACTTTGCTTGGAGGCTTAAGGACTTCCATCTTGGCGCTCAAGAGATCTCTAGCTATTTCGTATTGGCCCAAACCAAAGTAAGCCTGGCTGGCCCGGTAAATCGCCTTCACATGGACGGGATTCAATTTCAGACATTTTAAAGCATCGTCCAAGGCTTTCTCGAACTTAACGAGTTTCAGGAAGCACAAGGAACGATTGGAAAGCAGTTCGACATTGCTGGGCTCTATACTGAGTCCATCTGAGTAGGTTTTCAAAGCTTCTTCGTATTTGCCATCAACGAAGAGCTTGTTGCCTATTGTGCGAATTTCCATGACCGATTTTTCGTCGTCATTATGTTCATCGTGCCATTTTAGGTCAGGAAGTCTGCGCCTTATCTGATCCCTGGTAAGCACAATGACCTCCTTTGGATCCGAACAACATACCTACAAAGAAACGAAAATTTTACGCAAGTTCATGTATTTGGTGAGGCAAACCGCAACTTGCCCAAATGGTGCCGTTTCCATCACTTTTGAAGAGAGGTTCTAGAATAGCCAAGTATGTTCCTGGATTGAACAAAGGTATTAACGGAAACGGAGTGAAGCCAAACTGCACAGTCACGGCGTGCTTTCCAAATTTATCTTCCACGACGAAAAGTACCTTCTGAGTCCCAACGATTGGTTTTTCCAACACACGGCAAAGGAAAAACTTTCCTGTTATGAATTATAAGAAATAAACGTCGCATTTGAACACCTATTTTCTGATTTTAAAATGTTTAACTAAAAATTTAAAGTATTTTTATCAATATAGTACAATGATTTTAATACAAACATTTCTATAGTGAAACACTCAAATGTTTTGGATCAAACTTACCATAAAGCGTCTGGTTGACACTCTTCGTGAGACTTTGGATGTTAACCAAGTCATTGGGTTTCAGAATTTCGTCCAGTTCTTTGTCGTCCCTAGTCTCAATAGTTTTCGAGGATCTTTTGTGCGTTATTAAGACCTGTAGGGGTTTCTCATCATGTTCGCAAAGGTCGTGAAGCTGGTTAAAGGCAAGAAGCACAAATTGCCTATCGACGTTTATTTCTAATAGCGCTTCATTGTCGCTAAACTGCTTCCCACTCGCAAGTCCATACATAACACTTAAAAGGGAATCCATCTTTCCCTAATTCAATTCAACAAGACTTCATCAAAAGATATTCGCTTATTTTTAGACGTGCGCGGTTAACCGTTTCCATCGAATAGAGTGCTGTCAGTTGTGACGTCAGATCCAAGGTTAAACGTCACGAGTCTGCCTTTAGCAATGGGCGGCCATGATGACAGTTACCGTTTTTTCTTTACGGGAAAACAGCATGGGTGACGTCACACCAGCGCTTCTGACAGCACTCTATACCGAAGCCAATATTTCGATACGGTATTCGATAAGCCCACTTTCACTATTCAATACGAATATCGAATACCGAAGTTCAGCTAGCTATCTCACTACTCGGATAATGTTCGACTGCCATAAATTTAGGTCCTTGGCACTAGAGAGATCCACCTTATTTTAAAAAATGTCATCCCAAATTTATTTGTCTTTCATCAAAAACTACCATCGAGTGCCTTGGGAAAATTTTAAGAAATACTTGGCGACCAATGAGGAGAGGTATTTTGAAATTTAGGCGCTTCTTAATGTTTTTGTCCTTGCTTCGCGAATATTAGGGTTACTACACGATTAATCGCGAATAGTTAAGCATTGGCTAGTATTAGGGAAACTATTCGCGAATACTAGGCTTAACTATTCGCGATTAATCGGTTAGTAAGAAATTTACCATGGCAATCAGTATTCGATTTGGAATAGTCTATTCGATTCGGTATTTGATAAGAAGGAAAATGTTTTGGTATTCGGTAACCGGTTCGATACCAAAAAGTGTCATTCGCGCACCCCGACTTATTTTATGATAGAATTCATGAAAATCGCAAAGGCTTATCACCACACCGTTTCAAGAAGACAAAAATTAGGTTCGGATTATCACCACAATTTGTTGAAAAACTATTGGGAAAATGTAATTACCTTCAGTTAAGATTCAATACCCAAATGGCAACTAGCGATATGTCAAAGAACTATTCAGTTTGCGTGGACTGAATGTGTCGAACAAAGGAGAACGTTTGTCGCTTGGTCAAGACCACCGTTAAGAAATCCATCCATCCAGCTACCAAAAGCGCATAGTTTCTTTGCTTGGTTTTTGTCTGTTGTTGATATCGTAGGACTAATGACGTTGGTAATGTCTATGGCGTAATTACAGACCTACTTATAATTTTGTAAATCGTTTTCCTGGATTATTTTCTATACTCGAGTAATAAACTGCTAAAAAGATTTCGTTGAAAATGTTTTGAAGGTAGATTTAAATGTATTATTAAGCTTCGGGCTATAACATCACACTTCTCCAGAGACTGGTGAACCACCCGCGCATTTTGAAAATGTAAATGCCACGTGATACTTATTTCTCGTTGAAAATGTATCATTACAATAGATAATTAATCCAATCACCGTTTTAAAGACAAAAATGAAAGAAGTTATGTTGACAATCCAGTTAGCTCTAAATCAGTAGTGTCGCTGGGGCTTGAAATTTGGGGGAAGGAGCTTAAATGGGCAAACTTTTGAAAGTTATTATAAGAAATTAATAACTAAATTTTGCATAATTGGTTTATTGGAATATGTGTAGACCTTTACAAGTATCCGAAAAACATTTGAATTTTGGGGTCTATCGCCCTGCGCCCTCCCCCCCCCCAAAAAAAGGCTAATGTCACTGGTTGTTCGTGTGACTGCAGCGCCGATTACATGAAGTGCTAGGCCTAGTTTTCGAAATAAACGAACTAATTAATTATTCTCCGTTCAATAACGCTCACCAAGTAAGCGTTTTCTTTTGGGGTCGCCTGAGAGGGCTCAGAGATCGCTCCATATTTTCGTGTTATGTCATCGCTCTAGCTCGGAGGACCAAATGTAGTTGCTCCCGGGTCGCTATAATAAGGTATATATTAGGACAGTTATACCTTATTCCAGTTTTCAAATACGACGTTATACACTATTCCAGTTCGTTATTATGCCTTATTCCTATTATACTTTATTCCACCACCCCGTTGCTCCCAATGAAAGACAACATGACAGCGCCATCTGTGAGCCTCTAGCGGAACTAATTACAACTTTTACTTGCTTATTTCCAATCAGAGACATCGTTATGATTTTTATTTCAATTTATTAGATTAAAAAGTACTTGAGTTTTTATTATTTAACTCGCGTATTTTATTTAACACGTTTCAAAAACTATCTTGACAGCTTGTTACGCAGATTATAGCAGCAGACGGTAATGAAAACGTTCTTCAAGTGATTAATAGGGGGCGCCACCCGTATTTGATAAAGATTAATGCTCGACAAAAAGTGTATAGGAAAACAGTAGATCTCGAGATCCCACGTTGTGACTCTAGGTTTAATCACAGCCCACTCGATCACGCAAGTTGCACTCGCACTCGATCACGCAAGTTGCACTCGCTATAGAAGCCCGTTCAAAGAATTCAAAACCCATGCATTTTCAAGAATCGAGGGGATGTAGTGGAAAAGCTAGTGAAAACATGAACGAGTCTAAATTTTTGAGACAAAAAGCACTGAAATGTTAGGGGGAATTGTCGAGTTGATGAACAAACTTTTATAGGAAAGTGAAAAATGTAAGCTCTAGCTTCCTGATTTTTTTACTATTTGTAAATTAAAGTACACTAAAAATTTAGAAAATATTTTGAAAGGCTTAGGACTAATAGTTATTTTTCTAAAAATTATCAAACTTTCAGTTTGTGGTTTTTTCAACTCTGGATGACTTCTAGCCATTTTAAAACGCGCTGGGCAAATTTTTCAAATAAATAATTTTTCCCCCAATACTTGTAGTACTTGGTTTTCACATATTTGCCAAGTTGTTTTAACGACTAGTAAATTGTAATAATAAATCAAATATAAGATATTAAATACAGTATTTTGATGAAGAACGTTATCAGAAGGGAATTCCCTTCAGGCGTTATTAGCTGGATTGGTTGGACCTAGTCTTTAATTTTTTACTGAAAAACTATTAGCGCTTGAAACTTCAAGATTTGTAGGACTTTAGAAAACGTTACTACGCACCTCTCAATAAAATTTCAAGACATTTGATCCACAAAAAACGAAATTACGCCCATTTTACCCCAAAAAACGGCATTTTTCTCATAGACATAATGCTAATTCGTAGACTGCTTTGACGAACTTTATCGGTTGGGCCTAGTTTTTATTTTTTTACTGAAAAACTATTCACTCTTGAAACTTGAAAATTTGTAGGACTTTAGAAAACGTTACTACGCACCTTTTCTTAAATTTTCACGACATTTGATCCACAAAAAGCGAAATTACACCCATTTTACTTCAAAAAACGGCATTTTTCCCATAGACAAAATGCTAATTCTTAGACTCGTTTACCAAGGAGTACTAATCGGTCATATTCTTGACTTTTGGCTGTTTGAAGGGGCTTCTATAGCGAGTGCAACTTGCGTGATCGAGTGGGCTGTGGTTTAATACATATATTCAGAAGTAAGATGAGACTAGAAGTAAAGAGCTCTAGCATTGGTTGGTAGTAGATTAACAAATTTGAGGATTTTATGCCGCTTCCATCGCACCAACACTAGAGAGAAAAAATTGGTCGAGTTCCAAAAAATTTCCTACCCCCTTCCCCTCAACCTAAAGCCGCGGAACACGGACGCGGGTGCTTGAATCTAGTTCGGCCGTCTACCACCACGAGCGTCTCACGTTTTGGAGGGAAAATTCAGAAACCGCTACCAGAGGGCCAACCGTTGGTGTGTTATCAAGAATATTCACTTTCGCCAAGTAAAGAATTTGGTTAGCTCAGTACTTCTAGTCTCATCTTACTTCTGATATATTATATCTCATTGTCCGTCTCTAGAGTCAGAGCGGTTGGGATCAATCCGGGAGGGAGTGATTGGGTCTATATAAAAAGCGCCTCCGTTTCGGAGCAGCTCATTTTTCTTCTTTGAAAGACGATTTTTTTCGGAGCGCTCCGGGAGCACTCGGATCACCTCTAAGAAAAACGCAATAAGACGACCCAAGGGCTGGGCTCGTAATAGAAGTCACATTGTACCAGTACAGAAAATGTTAATGAATAGCCCCTCGATGGGCTACTGTTTTAAAAATGATTATTTAAATTTTTTTTTACTTCTGTTATAATTATAATAGTGTGACACGAACGGAAACCTAACGATGTGCATCTTTTAACATTGGTAAAACGAAATACCAGTAAATACCTATTAAAATCAGATGCCCTAACAAAAAATTTTAACTCCTAATACTTACTTCAATAAATTTACTTACGTTATAATTGTAATATCCGGGGCCACAAGCTACTACTTTCCTTTAAAATTGTTCTCGATTTGTGGAGACACGAAACTTCTAATAATTACGTCGGTACATACCTCTGGTTACTGAGAGTGAGAGCTTGTCACCAAGTAGGTGAAACATCATCGTTTCTCGTAAAGAGACGCCTGGTGAGGCAGTGTCAAAGGCTTAGTACAGACTAAATAGGAAGATGGACTGCAAAACCGAGTGTAGTCAATTCCATGGTCAATTCTCGCTTGCCGTTTTCGTACTAGCTCTCAGTCACAGTAGTGTCATACTTACGGAACATCTTTATCTATATATATTAGGGGTGTGCGGGTACCCGATACCCGAAGATTACCCGTTCGGGTATCGGGTCGGGTACCCGCCCCGATACCCGAAAATGAATTTTCCAACTATTCGAAACTACTCGGGTAGTAAAAATAATCCCCCCCATTACCCGTGACAAGCTGAAACTGGTTGTCGGGTTATTCGCGGGTAGAAAAATAGGAATCAGAAGTGAAAGGGGACCACCCATTGTCCGGTTTAGAAAGAATCGAAATTTTAAGAATGACGAAATTCCATGAAACACTGTTTCAATGTGAAATTTAGTTCACATAAGCTATGCGTTCTGTGGTAGTTTCTTTCTGAGACAGACTAGAATCACCGCACGCAACGCGACACACCTATATCAAGAAGTTATCTAGTATCAAAAACGGATTTATGTGAGAAGAACGTTGAAGGTAGCAAATTCACTACCCATCCTCGCATACTTTATTGAGAAACGTCGTCTGCTTATATTTTGACTCCACCCACAAATTCTGTATATCTCTATTTTCGTGGTTAAATATATAAAGAAAGAAAAACTAGATGCTTAAAAAAGAAACATCAATTATTTATATTCTTAACTTTAAAACTTAATTCCACTAAATCAGGAGTTATATAGCATTGTTGTCCACTTTGCTTTTTTACCACTGGCGCAATTTCGGAAAAAATATTTAACCACAAAAATAGAGAAGTCTCTATACACAGAATTTGTGGGTGGAGTCAAAATATAAGCAGACGAAGTTTCTCAATAAAGTATGCGAGGATGGTACCAGAGGCTAAAGCTATGATCCCACGTTCTTAGTGCATAAATCCGTTTTTGCTAGTATCTCAGAGAGAAGGTATAAATTCGCCAGATTTCCAGCTTTATCTCCAGTCCAAATGTAGGTCCGGAGTCAATCCCCGTCTCTAAATTACAGCCAGCATCTCATTGGTTCTTGAAAACTCACGTCAGCGCGACGACGCGAGTGACGAAAATTACAGTCATATTTTCCGACTGAGGAGAGCTAGCGAAATAGCCCGGCGCCTCCTTTTACGTCCCCCCTTGTATTTTGAAAGGGGGACTGGGGCTATGGCGCGCGAATACAAAGGCATCTTATACCTTCTCTCTGAGATACTGATATAACTTCTTGCCTATACATTGCCAGTATTCTGTGTTGAAATAAAACTAAGGGTTAAGAAAGTGAAAGCGGGCATCAAAAAGAAAGAAACTAAGAAAGAGCATACATTGAATAACCCAGGATTGAGATATAACTGGAAGAATAGTGTACTAAATGGAATTTTTGAAGGAAATATCAATTTGCCTAATTACCTGAATACCAGGCAAAAAATTTGGGTACCCACACCTATAACTAACTATTCGTCTAACTTTTAATACCCGACTATTACCCGACAACCATTTTTCGGCTAAGCCTAATTACCCGAATACCCGACAAAAATTCGGGTACCCGCCCCGATACCCGATAACAGTATTTTTGATTACCCGAACCCGATTCGAAATTGAAAAATCACTACCCGCACACCCCTAATATATATCAATGTCCTGACTGACAGACTGACTGATAACCAACGCCCATCCCAAACCGCTTGCCCTAGAAGGCTGAAAATTTGCAGGAATGTTACTCATAAGTAGTAGGCGCGTACTAAAAAATATTTTTCCAATCCGCCGCCATCTTCAAAAATGGCGCCCAGAAATGTAAAAAAATCTTCTCTATGCAACAAAGTCCGCGCGTTTCAACCGATTTCACAAATATTTAGTACACTGGTTTCCTTTAACCTATAGACGGGCTGAATGGTCTTTTGGGTTCGATTTGTTGCCATCTTTTTAAATGGCGGCCAAAAACTTAAAAACCCTTCTTTATCGAATAATGTCCGCATGAAAATAAATAAAAAATAATCCGACGGGCTGACGGGCAATGCGTGTGCCTTCACTCCTTGCTACAAAAATATCTTATAAACATATAATTTTACCACTGTACCATAAATGAATCATTTGAATAAATAATTTACTGATTTTACATTTTAACAGCTTCATTTCTTCCTTGTTATCGTTATTATTTCCTTAAAGGGAGGGTGAAGTAGAAAATCAAGTGATTTTTTATCGATTCTTCCACTAATTACAAGACCAGTCTGCATAGTCAAACATTCAGGAAATACTTCCGAATGATTTTAAAATTCAAATTAGGTTCAGATTTTAAGGATAATTTTAAATAAGCCCCTCCGACCAATCGCGTAACGCCCTGCCTTTTTGTTAACAAAATTCTCGTGGCACGTTCCGTGTCGAATGAAATTTAACACGAGATTTGATAAAATTTGCGCGCGACGTGACAATCGTGGCGCGAGACACGGAACGTGCCACAAGAATTTTGTTAACAAAAAGGTAGGACGTTACGCGATTCGTCGGAGGTCCTTGTTTAAAATTATCCTTAAAATCTGAACCAAATTTGAATTTTAAAATCATTCGGAGAGGGATATTTCCTGAATGTTTCACTATGCAGACTGGTCTTGTAATTAGTAGTAGAAGAATCGATAAAAAATCACTTGATTTTCTACTTCACCCTCCCTTTAATTAAGTTAATTTATTAAAATAAGGCGAAAAATAAAATTAAAAAATCAACTCCATAGAAATTTCCTTTTTCCTTCAATCATCATGCATAGATAGATTCGTTTAATCATTTCTCATAATTATTTAAGTTATATACATATATATTAAATATACAGGCGCATTTACAAATTAAATATTACCCCATAATTTTAAACATTAACCCCATGATGCACCCAGGTACCTTGAATTCAAAAATATATCCTCTATAAATAATTAAATATCAAACTTTAGTTAGTTTTTTATACATTTTTTTTTTCTTAACCATTTAAAATTTAAAATTCTGGCGAGATTGTAGAAAATAATGAGAGATCAATTTCCGCTTATTTTATAAAGATTTTCCAGCTTTTCAAGTTTTCATCCATCAAGGAGGAATTCATCTTAATTGGTGCCATGTATAAATAGCCACATATGGAACGAGTAACGACGATATGAACGAAGAGAGCAAATTGACAGAATGATTGTCGAGAAATGGAATACCACTAACGCGATAGACTCCGGGTCCTGGATGTTCCACAATTTTTCCAGTTTTTTTCTGAACCCCTTCAATTACACAAACATAATTGTATGATATTTTACATCCACATATTGGAGAGATTGGCCTAAAAAACGGGGGGTGGGGGCGGTATTGTTTGCTTGATATAGGGAGCTGCCAGAGAGGTGTGGCTTAAGATAGCTCCTCCCCTTTCCACCAAAATGGCGGCAACTTTACAGAGTGAAAGGCTAATGGGGGAAGGCTCCTGATTGGCTGATTTTCACCCCTTTGCCCACTCCCAATAGGGTTAAAACAGAACACTGGGCATTTCGATCCAAAGATCTTAAAACAGTGTTGCCACAGAATTTTCAGAACCAAATTCCCTGACTTTTCCAGGTTTTCCCTGACCTTTTTCTGAGATTTTCCCAGACCTTTCTAGGCCGAAAGTTTTACAGTACGTATAATTAAATAAACTCTCTAAATTAAGTTTTCCAATGTATTTTTTGCGTCAAAATGAATAAGAAACATTTAACTATAAATAACGGTTTAAAAGATTTTTTAAAGGCATTTACAAAAACAATTCTAGACAGCATTTTTAAGGATTGCTCTAGAGTTTCCTGCGTTAAGAGAGGATCAGGAGAAACTTTCATTACTCTTTCAATAAAGACATTTTACCCACAAAAATCAAATTCCCTGACTTTGCTGAAAATTTTAAATTTCCCAGACTTTTTCGGCCTATTTTTAAGTTCCCTGACTTTTCCAGGTTTTCCCTGACCCGTGGCAACCCTGTTCTACACACCAGTTTTACCTTACCAAAGGCAGTAACCATTCAGGACTCGTGCACTAGGGTAGAACTAAAACCAGCCTTTGATAAGTTCAGCGGGTCCGTCAATCCCCCCCCCCCCTAGTGGGTGCATCTTATGGCAGGATTCGTTTTAATCACTATCCTCTAAAACTACCATTTAATTTGTTAAATCGTTATCATTAGCTCAAGGGTGTCTAAGGCACAATAAAAAACGCCAGTTTTCATAAAAATCTCCATAAATGAATAAAAACTAGGGCTGTGCGGGTACTCGAAAATGACAGGTACTCGACTTCGAGTCCGAGTCCGAGTACTCGGACTCGGACTCGAAACTGGTTTTCCTAGGACTCGAACGGGTACCCGGGTCTTGGTCCAAGGCCTAAAATTACCCGTTTAGGGCTTGTCGAGTCCATTTTTCTTTACCAACTTAATAGGCAACTTTATCAGCTACTGATAAAAATGTTTTCATATTTAAAAAAGTTAAAATTACTATTAATGTTTAGTTTTGAAACAGTTAGAAAAAAAAAACAGAATGTTTTAAGAGTAAATTTGACGAATTTTGGGCTCGGATTAAGAATTTTGGACTCGAAACCATGTTTTAAGGACTCGATGGACTCGACGAGTCCACTTTTCCAGGACTCGGACTCGGACTCGAAACCTAAAAATGAGGACTCGCACACCTCTAATAAAAACGTATACACCCAATTTCCAATACTAAAATAATTTATGTAAATTAATTTCCCTGATAGTGATATGTCCGGAATTCCTAAATCTGTAAGAAGCGAAATTAAATAAAATAAAAAATCTATACTTACCAGAAAACTGTAGAGTTGCCCCTAATACTGAATCCAAAATGGAGTTAAAAAGTCCCGCAAAACTTGCTATTAACACTATTGGCCATTGAGGCGGGCAGGAACTTAGGGCTTCCTCGTGTAGAAAAAGTAGTAAGGCCACATAATACATTACTCCTACTAATGTTCCTCCCAAAAGACTAACAACGATACCCGCAAATGAGATGCCTCCGTTTGTACCTGATATATTTAATAAAAATTTCAATGGTAAATATAATATGACATAGAATCAAAAGTGGATGAGAGGAAAAGTATGAAAATGGCCAAAAGTCGCGAGTCATCAGAGTTTCGCCGTAGGTGACCGTTTTATTGGCGTAGCTATACTGGGCCTGTTCACTCCCTTAAAATAGGTCTTGTGTTAATTCGCGGTTACGCGGTTACCGTCGTCTGCTATTGTGTATGCTAGAACTTCCTCGATTTGTGTTTGTAGTCAGGACAGAGTAGCTGGTAATGTTTTAAAAGGTATTTGAAGGTATAATATGCATTTATGTAAGGTTACCGAAGCAATAGAAGAGCACATAAAACTAGATACGTTTAAAACAAATCTCAGGAATTTAGCTATAGCGCGAGCAGCTTGCGTCGTGATGCGCGTGATCGAGTGGGCTATGGTTAAACCAAGGAGCATAAATGTCTGAACTACTTTCAGTCGCGAGTTTGCAAGTCCACCAGTCACTAGTAAACTAAATAGTTATTGGCGAAACTTTGATGTCGGCGTTTTTTAACACAGGCTCTATGGCCATTGTCATACTTTCCCTCTCATCCACATTTGCAAAGATTAAGGAAATGTACCTTTAGGTACCCTCCTTAGCGTCGTTATTAAAATTGGATCGCCTTTGGCTAAAACAGAACCTAGTTCCGATGCCCAAGTATCTCCGTTAGCTCCAGCCAATGACGCTAAAACCGCGATTGAAAACCAAGATGCCCCGTAGTCTTTATCAAAATCGATGGCAGATTCTTTCAATCCCTTTTCAATCATATACAGAATCGCCATTTCCGCAGCGATACCTCCATTGCAAATAACTTGAATCCAATTTCGTTGGCCACCTTCCTTAAAATCCAATTCTAAACTAGCTTTTTGTTTGCTTCGAAACTTTGTGGCTTTCGATGATGAGATAAAAAATGTAAAGAGAGAGGCCAGAAAGGCGTAGTTACTGATGGTTAAAATAAAACCAACAAGAATTCCCGCTGCCGCACCACTGCGATCTAAACTCTTCTTGCGTAAACCAAAAGCAGCGATAACCACTGGTATGATAAAAGACACTAGCCATCGTAATGGTGATGCTGATTCTAGTATATCAGTCTCTGAAAAGGATAAATTATTAGATTATTGGTGGAATTCATAAACGTCGAAAGCAACGCAATTCATTACAGGCGAAGGCAGGACGTCGTACGCAAACGTCTGCTTTTTGCGCACGACGCTATGCCTTCGCCTGTACTAAATTGCGTTGCGTCCGACGTTTATTTATGAATTCCACCTTAACTCTCCCACAGCCTGAATTTTATATTAATGTTTAATAGAATTACCGGACTCGTGTGTTGGGCTTCCTCCATGACGAAGCCACGAAGTTATCAGAGTAACTGACCAAAATATAAATGAAACTGGCAAAATAATTACTAAGATACCTATCAATATCATACCGATTTTATTAGGAGTCAATTTATTTAACTAAACCCAAATTTAATTGAACATTGATGCTTAAATTCCGAGAACACCCGTGACCAACCTGAGGGCTGAGGCTAATAGTTCGGGCTAGGTAACGATAGCAGACGCCAGACCGAGTCGACTGTCGACCGCCGGGCCAAGGCCGAGGGGGCCGTCACTCCTTCAAACCTCGTACACCTATGTTTTCAAATCATTCAAATCACATAAATCACTTCCCAAATCAAGCAAATCACTAAAACCGCTTTGAAATCAATCAAATCGCTGCACAAATCAGTGAAATCGCTAGTAAATCATTCAAATAACTATAAAAATCAGTGAAATCAATTGCAACCTTATAAAGCAGTCAAATCATCAAATCAATCAAATCATTAAAATCACTATCAAATCAATGCCAAATCACTCGAATCACTATCAAAATCATTAGCAAATGTTCGGTATAATATCACGAAATCGTTCAAATCCCCGACAAATCATTCAAATCCTCGTTAAGTCACCAGTCATTCAAATCGTACAAATCATTCAAATCACTTCCAAATCCTTTAAATCACATAAATCGCACCGAAATCATCGTAAAATCGTGAAAATCGCACTCAAATCGGTTCCAAATCAGCAAATCAGTCAAATCACTTCCAAATCCTTTAAATCACATAAATCGCACCGAAATCATCGTAAAATCGTGAAAATCGGCTCCAAATCAGCAAATCAGTCAAATCATTCAAATCATCAAAATCGATAGTGATTTCAAATCTCGTACGCTCTGATGCGTAATGACGGTCCCCTCGGCCACGGCCTACTGTACTCAAGTGGCTCCATGCTGTGATCTCATTGGACATCTACTTTTTCTCCTTTCTTATTGGTCAACAAGAGATTCCCGCCTTATTTGAACCATGATTCAAACTCCTAAAGGCACGTGGGTGAATCTTCCCGCCTTCCAAAATCAGCCTAGGCTTAATAAAAAAGATGTTATTTCAGCCTGACTAGGACTTTTTAATTAAAATCTCTTTAGGATTTACAAGGCGAGGCAGTCTTTATTTCGAAAAGATATACAAACTCTGATGAAACTCTGCGCATCACCATTAATTTTAATCGAGATTTTTAATAATTAGTATTTTAGGGTTTACATTATTATTATGGGAGGCACTAATTACCCACTAATATTTAGTATAAACTATGGAATATTCATACTCAAATTAATATTTTGCGCCTAAAGGTTTAATTAGTAATTTTAGCTGTTTAATAATGAGTTTTGTTTTTTTTTTTGTTCTGCAGCCATTAAAAACTAAAAACTAAAATTGCCTGTGTGAAAAAAAAAATGGATTGCTTATTAATTTTAACCTATGTCAGCTCTTTCTATATATTATATTAACAATCTGAAAAGTCTAGCTTCAAATTTTAATTTCCCTTAATTTGTTTATAATTAGTTAATTACCAATAGATTTTAAACCAACTATTTTTACGTCTTTTAAATGCTCTAGCAATCTTCAAACGTTCAAAGATCATAGGGAGAGGGCGTTTGTCAGGGAGGGAAAGAACATCCGACGTCATTTTATACCTCTACTTAGGGGAGCGTTTGTAGGCGCGATACTGAAATTCCCCCGTTAGGGGGATGGAATCGAGGTAAGAGATATAAGCCTATGACGTGGCAAGAATGGGTTTGCCCTCTCCCTATTGTTTAATAACTGCTTGTATTATTAATAAGTAATTTTTTTAATTTTCTTTCCCATATCTTAAATGATTTTTTAAACTTAGCTAATTTAGAGCTTTAATTACTTCCTGTAACTTTAAATTTGAATATTTTTTCTCTAATTCATAAACCTTTGAGCAAAAATTTACCAATGTTCATTTAATTAAAACTTGGTTTAGGTTAGTTATTGTTTTATTTTTTTTTTGTTAATTAATATGAATTTTTTAAACTTTTTCTGTTAAATTTTTCTTTTTCACAACAAGCCAACTTTGTTTTATAGGGATCAGTTTAAATTTTACAATACTTTTATGGCAATTTTAGGGTTTTTAATTTAACATTTATAATTTAATCCTTTCACTGGATTTTTTTTATACAATCTTGGAAAAATAAAAAATTAGGAGATCGATCATTACGAGAGTTACACGTCGTCAAAAATTTAGTGTAAAAATGAAATATATTAAAGATTTGGGCTATATTATATATTTTACCTTACGTATACTTTGGAATTTGTTTAGTGGTGGTGTTCTTCTTGAATACGAATAAAAGTGCAATTTTGTTAATGTTTTTTTTTAAAATAATACTTTGCTTGGTAACATCAGAATTTGTACTTTCCATTTTGGTATATTTTTTATCTAATTAAAGATGAAAAGATATACTTAATAACATAAGTGACATGACCTTCCATAAGTGTCGCTTATTAATTTGAGTTAAATTATCCTTTACGAAGTAAAGTTTTAAGTAAGCTGGCTTAAAGGGAGGGTGAAGTGGAAAATCAAGTGATTTTTTATTGATTCTTATTCTAGTTATAGTCCATGAAATAACACCGAATGATTTGAAATTCAAATTAGGTTGAGATTTTAAGGATAATTTGAAATAAGCCCCTCCGACCAATCACGTAACGCCCTGCCTTTTTATTAACAAAATTCTCGTGGCACGCTCCGTGTCGAATGAAATTTATCGCGAGATTTGATAAAATTTGCGCGCGATGTGACAATCGTGGCGCGAGACATGGAGCGTGCCACGAGAATTTTGTTAACAGGAAGGCCGGGCGTTACGCGATTGGTAGAAGGTCCTAATTTAAAATCACCCTTAAAATCTAAGCCTAATTTGAATTTTAAAATCATTCGGAGGTATTTCCCGGATGTTTCACTATGCATACTGGTCTTATAATTAGTAGAAGAAGAATCGATAAAAATCACTTGATTTTTCACTTCACCCTACCTTTAAAAGAGAAATTGGAATTACGCTTAGAAGTATTTGGAATTTAAGCTTATACATTGGGGGAGTAATTTATAAAAAGGTCTATAGGAATTGGGCTAAGAAAAAAGTTTGAATACAGGCTTTTTGTTATTGTTTTAAAAATTCCTTTTTAAGACCAAATGTCACAGACGTCACATCTCTGGGAAGTTATATGCATGCCACTTATGTTCACATACAACATATCAAATAAATTAACCAAAAATAAAAAATCACGTAAACCAAATATTAAAACCTGTAAATATTTTGGTTCGGTTTGTTACTATTTGTTGTGGAGATTCTTTTATTATTTTCAAACATTTTTTTTTCCCTTTTTTTTTAGACACAAGATTTATTTTAATTTTTTTTTATCAAGCTAAATACTAAGACATGAATTAAATGTCTGTTTTTATATACCTAAATTGGATTCTTTTTTAATTTTAATTATTTTTTTCTTTTTGGCAACCAATTTTCATTAAATACTTTTTAAGTATTACCTCTTTCAAATATCTCAATTCATTTTCGGATAAATTCAAATTCCTTTTTTTTGGGATATTTGTGAAAACTTTTCTTTTTTATAATTTGAAGGGTCTAAAAATTGTTCTTTTTCCTATTGTTTGAAATCGGTCTCGTAGACTTCGAGAGACAAAAGTTGTGTGTGGATCTTGTTTAAAGCACCTCCAAAGGGATATATTTTGATCGCTAATAGTAGTGTCCACTCCTGAAAGTTGAGAGACAATAATACCGTTTTTATGCAATAAAAAGGTATGTAATTAAAAAAAAACTATGTTATAAAAATCCCAAATTCCCCGCCAAAGCTAAATGAAAACCAAAATTCATAAATAAAAGGAATGGTGGCACAACGTCAAGTAATTTCATTTTAGAAGCAGGAATAGAGAACGGTTAGTATTTGCTTCAGTCCGACTCATAGCCCAGTATAGAGCCCCTCCCTTCAACACGTAACGAAAATTTTAAATTGTCTTATTGGCTCGTTCAAACTACGTTTTGATGACGTTGCTGACGGGAACGGCGAAAAATACGTAATTCCTTTGTACCTCTGTCGATATGACCCACCTCTTCTTTCATACCCCCCCGGCCCAGCGAAGGGGGTCGTGAACTTTGACGCGCGCCCAATATACCATGTTCTCTATTCCTACTTCTAAAATTACATGAAGCCCTGTTAAATGATACAGTTATTTTGGAAGTTTTTAGCAAAATCTAGTTATATCATAAGTTTATGAGATTTGTTGATTAAGTATGACAGACTACAAACTTACTGAGAGCTAATTCGAGCCTTTAACTTAGAGGAAACATTGATTCTGGAGTAAATTAGTTGGGGGCCATCTGTACCAGTTTAAAAATTCAGCATGCTTAAGCTTTTCATGCTTGGGCAGCAATGAGTGAATAATATTGGCACGTGTAAATGATAGTTATTTTACTTATAACCAGGTGGCACCTAAAGCTTATGCCCAACCAAAAACCGGGGGGGGGGTACTATGTGTAAATTTTACGTATACGCATGGGAAGGGTTCTATTGTGTTATAGTGCTATAAAGTTTGCAACTCCAGTATCAAGCTTGGCTGCACGTAGTTGGCCATTTCACCTGTTATTCATTCGGTAGTATAAACCTTTGTAAGCGCCTCACCAGAATTCGCTCTATGACATTTTATGAAGATTTCAAATAAGTCACTGCACGACTAGCTCTCAGCTAGCAGTGTCATACTTATGGAAAACATTGACTTATGTATAAAACGATCTTAGTAAATTATAATAATTTTCAGAGCTGTGCTAATTAGCTGACTACTAATTGAATTAGAATTAGCAATTAGGTAAATATTTATGAACTAATTAATTAGCCAATTAGCAATTAGACTGAGAAACTAATTAAATTCAATTAGAAATTAGCCATTTATTTATCAATCTAATTAATTAGAATTACTAATTTCTAATTAATTACTTGTCTAATTAAGGAAAAAATGAAACCATAGGTAAACAAAAAGTTTAAAAGTGCCCATGTATTTAGTATTTTGGTAATGCAAAGTTTAATGTTTAAATGGCATTGAAAAACGGGTATGGAAGCCGTGAATTATTAACGAAAAATGAGACAAGCCTCGAGCCTTCCGTCATGTTAAAATTTGTTTCATTTCTTCATTTTCTTGCCACAGTTCCTATAATGGACTTTGAGTAGTAAATCCATGGGCACTGCTATTAATTCGAGAAGGAAAAACAGTCGAAATATCGAAATAGGACAGTTACGATTTAAGAAATTTCTACTATTATTCTCTCATGTTTTGAGGAGCTGAAATATTTAGAGTAGCACTAAGGTTTCCTCATCGATATAATAAGGCCGTTTTCATATTCAAATAGATGAATCAAGAGTAAATTCCTTGATTTTTAGTTTCTACTAAATTAAAAGATTAATTGAGAATCCAATTGGCTAATTAGATAATCCTAAATCTAATTAAATTTTAATTAGATAATTACCTTTCCTATTCATATTAATTAATTAGAATTACTTCTCAATTAGCACTAAGGTAATTAAAATTCAATTACCATTTTCAATTGGTAAATGTTGCTAATTAATTAGAAATTCAATTAGCTAACTAATTAATTAGCACAGCTCTGATAATTTTTGGCCAAGTTTAAGTATAGTTTTAGCAGAAGTAAAATGAGACTAGAAATAAAGAGCTCTAGCATTGGTAGTAGATCCTGGCACTAGTGAACAAATTTGAGGATTTTATGCCGGTTCCATCGCGCCTACACTAGAGAGAAAAAAATTGGTCGAGTTCCAAAAACATTTTCTACTTCCTTCCCCTCAACCTTAAGCCGCAGAACACGGACGCGGTTCCTTGAATCTAGTTCGGCCGTCTACCGCCACGAGCGTCTCACGTTTTGGCGGGGAAAATTCAGAAACCGCTACCAGAGGGCCAACTGTTGGTGTGTTATCAAGAATATTCACTTTCGACCAGTGAAGAATTTGGTTAGCTCGATACTGCTAGTATCATCTTACTTCTGGTTTTAGTATTTTTTTACTTCAGAAACGTTGTGCCACTAAACATTGAGAACAATATAGTGAAATGCAAAAAGTTTCTATCACTGCCTCGTTTTGTAAGATTCGAATTTTGAAACTTTTTATTATTTTTTTTTTCATCTCATTTTTACGCCAAAAAATAAAATTCAACCACATATTCCAAAACGTAAACACAGGCTCACAAATTGAAAATAAAGTTTTAGCTTAAAACTAGTTACAATAAAGATACAAAACATATTACATCTAATTTTGTCTGACTGTATATATATAGCTAAAATAAAAATTAAAAATTGTAAAAAATATAATATATAGCCAATAATTCTTCGATTAAAAGTGCAACAAAGATATTTCTGGGAGTAAAGTACGAAAAGTAAATTTTTGAATTTTATATATAAGTCAGTTAGTTTTCAATTCCAACATCGTTTTACAATAAATTTACAATACTATTATTAATATTAAAATTAGTAATTTTTTTTTTTTTCAAATTATGGCCTGTATTTTAAATACTTTACTCCTATAAATTTCTATTAGCCTATATTTAGAATAGATATTTTCAATTTTGCTATAATCGTACACTATTACTACCATCTAATTAGAAATGTAATCAATACTAATGTATTTATATCCAATAACTTTCCAATATTGTACGGGGAGCGGTGAAAATTTGAACTTGCTTTGTTTTTCGTTTTAAACGAAATAATTAAGTTTAACCAAGAAATTATAGAGGTGATACAGGGAATTATTAGCGTGACGTTGCAGAAGCTTGTATCAAATCCCTTTATGGAACTATCTCAGTCGTGACGTCAGTACCTAGGTAAAACGTCACGGGCTTAGCTTTGGCAGTGGGCGGTTGTTTGGTACATACACTTTGGTTTTATGGGCAAATATATAGCATGGGTGACGTTACACCATGGAAGAAGGGTGTAATGGAATGGTGAGGTGAATAGGCAGACGGCTACGCGAAATGTAGGGTCACGTGGGAAAACTCTCCTCTCCTCTCGGCACTAGCTGTAACTCGATTACTGCTCTGCGCAATATTGGCGCGCAAGCAGAGATAGGGATACACTGTTTATATCCGCTCTCTACCGCCTCTACTACTGCGCAGAAGCTTTCAACGTTGGTGATAAACTCGGGAAGGAGGGGGTGAAAAGGGGGAAGTTACGATTTTTCAAC
Source organism: Phalangium opilio (assembly GCF_054372755.1). Lineage (NCBI taxonomy): Eukaryota > Metazoa > Arthropoda > Arachnida > Opiliones > Phalangiidae > Phalangium > Phalangium opilio. Next base: position 9,576,854 of record NW_028324151.1, read on the forward strand.
GCGCTCTCTTTAACACTATAGGACCCTTCCATACACCCTTCTTCTTCCATGGTTACACTAAAGCTTCTGAGATATCTCTATTGACAATCCGTTTTTGCTATTGACGAAGTTTCATCCCGTGGAGACGAAGATATAACCAGAAAGAGCCGTCGAGAAGGGGGAATCAGTGAATTTCCCAACCTACAAATCTCTATCGACGGCCCTGGACATTACGATTTCCCAATTGTCACTTCTATATTTTCAAGGTTTAACATAAAGGAAATATCACTTATCGCGAAGTTTGAATTTTGGAAGAACAATTTTTGTGAGGTCAATATCGTCTATCAATACTTGTCAATAAATCTCGTTAAGAATATATTGGTTTAGAAATTTTTGGTAAGTAACATTTCCTTTAACAATTTTGGTACAAAACGATCTACCAAGAAGGTATTTGCATTTCCCTTAGCAAAGAAGTTTAAGAATGTGCATCGCAATGTCTGTGTTCCATTTTCAAGACGTCAGAGGTCACGGCTAAGTCTTATTAAATTACAGAATGTCAGAAAGGTCTCATCTTAATTGCTAAGGGAAATATAAAAGCGCAATCTTGGTTCTACAAAAAAATTCAGTCTCCAAAAATTTTAAAACGTTTTAGCCTTTTACAGTACAATTAAAAAGAGATATCAAAAAACGTGATCAATTATAGATTTGTTATAAATAGCTGCCAGGGCTTAATTCCTCGTTGAGTATTTAAACACCATGTTTCTTCCCTATAATTAAATTAAGTTTTTCACACAACCTAACATTTTTGTTTTTCGATCAAACTTTCAAAATGCCAAATTGAAATTGAAATTTTCCAAAAAATCAGCCTTGAAGCTTTCCGATTGAATTTGGACGCTATGTTATTATATTTGTCTGTGGGCTTTTCATTTTGGACCAATGAGTATTATTATTCATCTTAAAAGGTGGTAGGAACGTAAACTATAGACTATTAGAAACTATTCAAAATACTGTTTCAAAAACAAAGCGTAAAAATTTGTTAGCAGTGAATCGTGAACGTAGAAGGCAAACTGACTCTTTTTTTTTGTTATAGCAGTGCCTTACTTTCATACGGTTGTACGTAAATATTAAAAAAAGGCTGTAACCGGACCGGGTTTTACTGTGAATTGATAAATGTGCTTGAACGAATTAAACAACCCTTAAAAGAAAGGTTGTTTAAAAAGCCATGGCTAAAGTGAAAAGTGATATCGGCATCGGGCTTTTTGTAAGGTTACAAAACAAAACACCAGATATACGGTAGAAAAAATATATAATTACAAACGTAAAATAATATAAATAAGTATATCCGTCTAAAATAATTAAAATTGAAATTAAAAGAGAATAATAATAAAAAAATAAAAATATGACTAGTAATATAAGTATAATAACAGCAAGCGACGAAATAGAATTACACTTTATATTCTGGAAACTTCTTCTTGACTTTCCGTTTAGCCCCAGACGGAGTTTGAGATCCGGGCGGAGGTGGCAAGCCGGAAGGTGGCGGCGGCAATACCGGCGGCTGTTGTTGCTGCATGTACGACTGGGACTGGAGGGAGCTGATACCCATTCGGGAGCTCAACATGGCGGCCGCGGAAGGGGCTGGCGGCATGGGCATGGCGGAATTCTCGTCGCACGAGTTAGTGTAAGACTCTTCGGAAGGAGGGCTCGGAAAATAATCGCAAGAGTCCCTTTTCAGAGTCTTTTCTTGCTGTTGCTTCGTGTTGAGATTGCGGTCGTAGCTGTAATCGCGTTTGACCGTGGGCAAAGCTTCTTCGCTGGCACTGCGCATCATTTGATGCGTCGAGTAGGCACTACCCTCCCCTTCGTCATCGGCAGATCCGTTGGAGTCGTCGTCCTGGTCGTCGTCATCATCTTCTTGATAGCGGCTGGCCGCGAACGACAGATTACTCGGAGGGGTGCCTCCCCCTCCACCGCCGCCAACGGACGACATCATGGAACCAGGGACACCAACGCCGCCGGAAGACAGCATGGGACGACCCGCTCTATGTCCGGATAATAGATAGAGTAACCCGGGCTCCTGCTGACTTTCGGTACCGCTGGCGCTATCCGGACGATCCAACATTCGATAATGGCGGTCGGATTCCGGTTCGCTGAGCCTCATGTCGTCGGAGCCGGCGGGACTGACGTGTTCGCCGGGTTGTTGTTCCAGCTGCCTAAGTAAGTCCTCTAAATTCCTAAAGCGTATAGGACCACATGGAGGTACGGTATCTTCTACTTCGTCCCCGCTACCCATACTACCCAAGTGCTCGGTGCTCGTTTTCATCAGTCCTAAAGTCCCGTAATCGGGGAGCTCTTCGAAGGCTCGCGCTTTTTCGAGAGACGATGAAGGGCTGACCCTGGTCGGTTCTAAAGGCCGGTGAGAAGAAGCCGAATGTAGGGCTTCGAGAATTTCCTCGTGATATCCGTTTAAACTTTTTAGCGTACGTTCGACGTCGGTTAAGGTATCTTCCCCCCCTCCTCCCCCCGAATTGACGTTGTCGGACTGCGAGCCCGCGTCCTGGTTATCGGATTGCGACGCTTCGTCGCTCCATTTATCCTTGTGCTTTAGTATGCCCCTTTCGGGGATCTTGGAGAGGTTGTTCGGTGATAGTTCTATGAAGGTTGATGTTTCGTCAGTCATGTCGTGATCCTCGCCTTCCGAGGCTGAAGTATCTTTCATTTGAAGCTGCTGCCGTTTCATTTCTTGCAGTTTATCTTCCCTGGGAAAACGGCAAATTAATATGGGTAGATTCGTACACCACCCGCGAGATGCAATGAAAAGGAAGAAAGAAAGAATATAGACAAGTCGTGTACTTTCGCGTACGATTAGTAATCATTTCCTTAATTTAATTCCGACAACGCAACAATGTTTCACAGCGAAGAATATTACTCTTTCAACAAACGATAAACTTATATAAAAAAAAGTATAACCTCCATTACAGAAAAGCCCAAATACTTCTTTCAAATCATTAAACTGAATTATAGAATCTTTATTTTAAAGGGAGAAAGAAAGAGAAGAAAGATGGTGCATTTTTGTTTCACACAGTGAGAAAAACTACTACAATTATAGGAAAGAGGAACGGCAAGAACTTTGAGAAAAAAGGTACACTCGGAAACTCTTTCTTTTCAAAGTTAAAAACAGTTTAAATGAAGATACAGCCAATCAACTTCAACACTATCTGTAGGAATATTTTTCCCGAGTAAAACATGGCGTATAAGTTAAAATTCTCATTCTAAAATGTAGAGCCGATTCCAATGGGCGTATACACCCTTACCAGCCTAGTTCTAACGTAAAGTTAAGTTTTTATAATCAAGGCACAGTTCAATTTAAACTGCTTTAAAAAGGAGCACAAAGTGATATATATATATATATATATATATATAGGGAGCTAACAACTGGCTGGGGGGAAGAGATAATCTGACGTCACGCAGCCCCTCTCTGGTTGGCATTTTTGCGTGTAGAATACTGTTTCCAACCGTTGGGGGGGATGAAACTCCAGTAAGAGATAGAAGGGTGTGAGGTTTCAGGGTCAGAACTGTTAGCTCCCTATAGAGCTCGTTGATATAAAGACTTACCTATAGGAGGGCATGCTACCGAAGGTTATAATCCGGTTGATGTTTTCCTGGGAAGACTCATCCTCTTTCTTTCCGCCTGGCTGAGGAGGCAACATTTTACGATTCATACTCTTCTTAAAATGCGGTGGTTCGGGTTTTGGTAGGGTGCTTTTCCGTCTGCCAGGCCACGCGAGGAGAAAAAGTTTAAACAAAAAAAGATTCGTAAGAACAAAAATCGCCGATGATTAAAATCAAAATTGGGCCGTAAAGAAAAAAGCCAGCCTTATCATTTTGCAGCGCTAAACACTATTAGCTATGTTGTTTCGTTTATTATTATTATTATTATTATTATTATTATTATTAAATGAAAAGAATTATTTCAAAACTGCGTGCGCCCTTACGTAAAAAAGCTTATGCCCAAAGCTTTTAAAAATAAGTTAACACCAGTCTCAATCGGAAAACAAGCTAATAATGTTTATTGCCGGCAAATTACACAATAGTGTCGGCCTACAGACAATTTAGATATTATATATTATTTTTTTTATAGATATATATATAGATATATAAATTTTTAAATAGAGAAAATCTCATTAAATATTTTAAACTCTTTTACATTATTAATTAATTAATTGGATTAATATTTTCTTTTTAAACTTAAAAACCTTCAAGGGGAAAATTTAATTTTGTTCAAACAGCTCATTTTAAATTTTTTAAATATTAACCTTTTTTAAACTTTAATTAAGACATTAACATTATAATCTAAATACGAATATTCCTGTATATATTTTAAATTTGGAAGCGTGTTCTTGGGCTAAATATAGTTATATTGTATTATTAATTATGTATATTTTAACTTTTTATTAATTAATCCGAGCACGGATTGCAAAGATTTGTGTTAATCCGCGGTGTGCGGTCAAAATTTTCCTTTTTGAGTAAAGAGACTTAACTATAGATTAAGATATCTGAAATTAGCTAGCGTTACCAGTAATGTTACAATTACAAGTAACCCATTGGAACTACTTTTTCAGTTCCGGCAGCCATTTTACTATTGTGAAAAAAGTACGTTATCTACCCAAGACACTGATTAAGTTAATTAATATTCTTTTCAACTTCAAGTCGAGTTTAAGTTAATACTGTTAATTAATTACGTCTATACTATTATATATATTTACAGAATCAATCTGAAATATAATTAACGCTTCTTATAATCTTTACCGCATTTAAACTCCGCTATATATATCTTATAAAATACTCGAAGAGCCGCTTTTCTTTTGTTTAATTCTGGTTAAGTATTAGGTAGGTATTAATTAAGTTATATCTTCTTTAAACCATTAGTCTAGCTATAATTATTAGCTAGTGTTTTTAGACTTTCGTAATTATCGCAATGAAGTTGTGTTTGTTTGTTCTTTTATGTTGTTTTTCGAAGGTGGTATATTTGTATTCGGTTTCATATTATTATTTTTCGATCTGATAGCCTAAATACACGGAGAAATGGGAGGCAAGCAAAGCCAAAAATGTGTTTTGTTTCACCTGTAGCATGTGGCCAACAGAGCAAAGAAGATAAACACACCACCAACAACTGACACCAGAACTATCACTAAGGAAGATGCGCTAAGGGAGTCTTTCTTGCCCACTAAAAATACAAAAAATAATAACAATGTGAAAAAGCAAAATAAATTTGGTTAAAATACAACAATGGAAAAGCTCATCGTGTTTATTTTTAAATATAATCATAAGAAAAATAGTGTTTAGCACAATATAAGTTAGACTTTCGCTATAAGAGTTATTTAAACTCTGTTTGATTGATGTCATCATAAGTTTATAAGATATGTGCATGGATAAAGAATGCGCGTGCGGAAATTTGTTTTCACTCTACAGGATAGGCAACTCCCTATCTCGGGCGACAGCTTACTCTGTATATACTCTGTTACAACATCGGTTGTCAGCACGCGCAAAGCTAGGTTTCTATGTAATCTAGCCTTGGGCGTGCTGACAAGAGACAAAAAACTTCAGGATCTTCAGGATTTAAAATCGTTTAAAATATCCTGAAGTTTTTTGTCTCTTGTCAGCACGCGCAAGGCTAGATCACATAGAGACCTAGCTTTACGCGTGCTGACATTCGATGTTGTAACAGAGTATATACAGAATAAGCTGTCGTTCGAGATAGGGAGTTGCCGATACTATAGCGTGAAAACAAATTTCCGCACGCGCATTCTTTATCCATGATATGTGCATTCCATAAGTATCACACTTCCTATACTTCGTAAGTTCGTAATGCTAGAGACTTACAGCTCGAGCCAGTTCGAGAACGACTAGCGAGAATTGACTACACTCTGTTAATATTGTAGTCCATCTTCCTATTTAGTCTGCATTACTAAGCCTTTGAAAGCACCTCACCAGGTGTCGCTTTACGAGAATCTATGATCTACGTCACTTCATGACAAGCTCCCAGTAACCAGTGACAAACTTACGGAATGTATCTTATGAACCTATTATGTCATCAGCAATTTATTCATAAACGCTGAGTCAGAGTATGACGAGCGACCAGTTAGGCCTGTTTTCTTTTATACTTTAAAATTCCTGAAGTATTCTTCACGATCCATACTAAAACCTTCCTTCAGGGTTATGCATCAAACCTGATCTAACTTATTATTTTTCTTATGATACTATGAATGTAAAACTCTTACGTTTAAAGCTTATAATGGCCACTTACCATAAGAAGTAGTTTTCGTGGTATTTTTTTTCCAATCAGAGACTGTTTCGGACGACACGGATGCTTGAGTCGTGTGAGCCCCAGGTAGATGCGGCCTCTCTCCCAAATCATTGACACGCTGACTGCAATCGATCGAGGTCCAACCTTCGTCGCAAAAGCATGTGTTCATGTTGGAACACACCTGAAAAGTATTATTCTACGTTAGTGCCCAAGAAAAAACACTTAAAGGCCGGGAAACGGCGAGAAGGGTTCTTGTCAAACTGAAAACCGTGCATCGAACTAACAATGGGCGACCGTGCTTTAAATTTTTTAGGGGTTCTTGTCAAACTGAAAGCCGTGCAAAGCGGTTCTTGTCAAACTGAAGATAAACAATGGACAGTCTCTTAAATGGGGGATGCAAAGAGTCGGGGAAACAAAATTTAAGAGACTGTCCATTGTTTATCTTCAGTTTGACAAGAACCGCTTTGCACGGCTTTCAGTTTGACGAGAACCCCTAAAAAGTTTGTGAAGCACGGTCGCCCATTGTTAGTTCGATGCACGGTTTTCAGTTCGACAAGAACTCTTCTAATCTAAAAATTTATTCGAAAGACACTTACTCCATGTCCGGAGCACGCGAGAGCGACGTTATTGGTTGGACAATCTCCTGGTTCTATGTAGAGATCGATGCTGACACAAGTTTGATTTACACAGATCTAGGATTAAACCCGCGCATGATATTTCAGATATTTGCAATTTAAATTCTGTCGTTTAAAATTACGGAAACTTACCTTACTATCCGCGCATTTTGTCCCATCTCTGATCAAACCCATATCTGGAATTTCAGGACTAATAGTACCACTGGCAACTCTATCAAAAACACGGGTAATTAACCAAAGATAAATTAATTAGTAATTTTATTTATTAAACTGAACATTCTTACTTGCACTCATATTTGGTTCCTCCAATTGAAACGATGGTTCTAGCGTACTGTTTACCCATGCCTTTTACCCACGGGGTTTGGCGCCCATGTTGGCATTGAAGAGTACCGCAGAGTACGTTTCTATCAAATACCCTCGTTAATCCCCGTATAAAAATCACCCGCAAACCCCAAAACCCAACAACGCAATTTCATACTAATAATATTAAATTAACAATTGAACTCACTCCTCTTGACATTTTAAATAGCCTCCTTTGCCGTCAGAACCGCAGTTACCATTCAGACTTCCCTGTGTATTAAATTGCTGGAAACATTCCAGCTCAGAAGACCGTGCGCCTATTGGTGTAGGCGAGATTCCCGAGTTCAAAAAGAGACTGGTTATAACAGTTATGAAAACACCTACCCCATCCCCAGATGTTGTCGCACTGTTCATCTATAGTAGGGCAAGTCCCATGATAACAGACTCCTAAACCTTTTTTGCAGTCGTTGCCGTTCTTTTTGTACAAATCATGCGGACACTGTCCTATTCTGCCGTCGCAATATTCGGGAATATCGCATTCGTTTTCGGCAGCGCGACATAAATGTCCTTGGGCCATGAGCTAACATTAACATAACAAATGTTAATGTTATGCATCGGAGGCAGTGCGCGTAATAAATACTGATGTAATTAAAGAATTACTTTGCAATTATGACAACACGGTCCTGCTGAACACTCTGACTCCACCCTTAATTTACAAGTAATAGGATCGCAACATGGATCAGTTTTCATACATTCCTTAAACCGGGGAAAAAAGAAAATTAGAAGTTGATTGTGATCAAAATTAACCACTTGGAAATGTTCAAAATTCTCTTCTTTAAAAATATAACATGACTGATAGTTATCGAATCAAAATACATATAAGAATTACTGAGTAAGAAATCGAAATTTGAAATTTTTAATCAAATAGACTCGATTAATATACTTAATTTCTTTTGAACGCGAATGATCAAATATATCTTACATCCATTGAGCCACAGTCACATTCTTCACCTTCTTCCACTACGCCATTACCACAATCTCGAAAGTCTTCAAGCTAAACAAACGATATAACGATGTAATATTGTCCCCCCAACTAAAAGCTGGAATTGGAAAAACCATCGGACTAACTTGGTTAGGCTTATTAAAGAGGCAAATTCCGTGACCTATTCTTAGGGCATTGATGAATATCTGAAGACTGCATGATGAAAAGTGATAGGGCTGTATCTTATTTTGACCTCTATTATGGGAAAAGATGACCGAAATTACTTGACATTTTCAAAACAGCCTAAAATACAATCAAGAAGTGATATCTAGTTTATAAGGGAAAAGGTCTAAATTCGCCACATTTCCAGCTTTATCTCCAGTCCAAACGTAGGTCCGGAGTTAATCCCCGCCTCTAAATTACAACCAGCATCTCATTGGTTCATGAAAACTCACGTCAGCGCGACGCCAATGACGAAAATTACGTATTTTCCTACTGAGGAGAGGTGAAATAGCCCGGCCTCCTTTGACGTCCCCCCTTGTATTTTGAAAGGGGGACTGGGACTATGGCGCGCGAATACCTAGGCATCTCATATCTTCCCCCTAGTAAACTAGATATCGCTTCTTGATACAATCTTAGCATTGACTTACAATATAGTCTGAGCCATGATACATCCCCACCAATCTTGACAGTCGCAATCGGCTGATAAATTTATCAATTAGAAGAAAAGGAAAATATCGGGTATAGGGAAAGAAAGAGTTACATACTACTACCGGTGTTAGCTTCTAAACTATCGTGTCCCATCCCCATATTGTGACCAAGCATGTGGGCCATGGTCACTGCAACCAAGTGAGGCTCGTAGATGTTCGTATCCTCACTAACCCCAACAGCTTTTGCTGTGCAGATGCTGTCTGGAACTGCCATTCCCACTTCGCTACCACGGAATTGGCGGCCGCTGAATTAGAAAATGCAATTGCAAGTTTCTGTATATTGCTTAACCAACAATCCAATAACAGAGTTTGACGATCACCATGAAAAAACAAACTGAAAGCTCGATAATCATGGTCTGTCATGGTGAAAGAAAAGAAACGCTTGATGATCAACATAAAAGAAACTCTTGATGATCAACATAAAAGAAACTCTTGATGATCAACATAAAATAAACTCTTGATGATCAACAGAAAATAAACTCTTGATGATCAACATAAAATAAACTCTTGATGATCAACATAAAATAAACTCTTGATGATCAACAGAAAAGAAACTCTTGATGATCAACAGAAAAAAAAGAAATAAATCAAAGAAATAACCAAGGCATGCGAGAATGTGCGAGTACTCGGACTCATAACCCGTTTTCCTAGACACTTCAAACTAAAATTAAAGCTTAATATTTTACTTTTAATACGAAATTGTTGGCGATGGACAAGATATTTCATGTTGTCATAAAATTTTAAAATATTGACAGGTAATGTAAAAAACAGTATTAACGGTTCAGGTAACCAACAAAATCCTAACCATTAATTATCAAGCTAATAGATATTTAAATACGACACAACTTAAAGATTGACAACTTGATGTAAAACAATGTAACGAATTGCTCACGTTAATAAATGAGTAGCGTCTTTGGAAACTTTGTACAATTTTCGCGAGGCGTACTCCAGGAAGTTTAAGACTGTTTGCCGCACGTCGTTGTTTACTTCCATTTGGTCCCCATGTGCCCAGGTTTCAACATAGACTACCGATACACGCGTGTTGACAGTACGGAAATACTACAAAATGATAGAAAATATTTAAGATTACATATAACGTATAAATTAATTTTCGTAAATACTCCTACCATATCAACACAGTTAACAATTTGGATGGCATCATTGACCACTTCTGTTCGACTCGCGTTACGATTGTCAAACTATAAAAGGTCAACGTCATGACTTAAGCAAGTACTTTAAGTAAGCCTAAAGTATTTTATTCAAAGTTTTACCATGGCTTGGTCCAAAATGAGAGCAAGCTCCACATACTTATCCACCTCTCTCACATCTCTCTATTTAATCAAAAGCAGAAAAGTAAACAGTTTTAAAACAATAGCAAATTCAGTTTGGCTACTATAGCATGATTACATAGATTTCTTCTACTTGGAATCTTTAACCCATACTAATATCTGATTGAAGGTAAAACTTAGTTCAACCTCTCGCTCCTCCTTCCTCACGTTTCATTGGCAATTCACCCTAGGTTTACTCGTTCAAACAACGGAAAGGTAACTAGCTAAAATTCGGGTTCGACGCGGATATGTCAATGTCACTTGGCTTCTAAGTTCAAGTACATTAGGCGTGACGTCAGAGGTGACGGTCTCTACATTCCCTCCCCTTTGGTTCAAGCAGAACAAAGTTAAAAATTCCGAGTAGATGAAATCTATGTATTCCCGACTATAGTAATAGTACTGTACCTTAACTCTAGTTGGCCTTATCCTAAATTGTTTAAAACCCCATTCGTGCATTCCCGTGTTTCCTAAAATTAATTCAATGCTTAAACATTTTGCGATGTTAAATAAAGATTTAAAATTATTTAAGTAGACTCGCACCACAAGAATGCTTATCCTTCTTCTCCGAAAAGTACCGATAGATGACATGGGGATGCCTCTTCTACATTGTTTAAATATATATACATGTTAGCGAACTAGGTAGCTAAATCAAATTTATACAGAATGTTCCAAAATGGGTGGTAGGACCGAAGAACAGTGGGTTCTATGGTATATTTTGAGTCAAAAAGGTTAATTGACATATTGCCACCTATTTACAAATTTTGGCTTGAGCCTCAGATTTGAGTGTTTTACTTAAAATTAGGTAAGAAACTGAAAGGCAATGCTAATTTAATCTGAGGTCATATCCTTAAAATACTCTAACCATTACTCGTAAACGGTGGAAGTTTCAACATTTTCCACTCAAAATCGTACATAGAACCAGGGGATAGATGTAATTTTAGCAGCAGGAATAGAGAACGGTTTATATTTACTTCAGTCCGACTCATAGCCCAGTATAGAGCCCCTCCCTACAACACGTAACGAAAATTTGAAATTATCTTATTCGCTCACTCAAACTACGTTTTGATGACGTTGCTGTCGGGGACGACGAAAAATACGTAATTCCTTTTTACCTCTGTCGCTATGACCCGTCTCTTCTTTCATACCCCCCTGTCCCGAGGAAGGGGGTCCAGGACTCAAACGCGCGCCCAGATTACTGTTCTCCATTCCTGGTTCTAGAATTACATCTATCCCTGATAGAACCCACTGTACTTTGGTTCAACCACCCTTTCAATAACAATTAAAATTGTACCCACCGAGAGGTCTCCTCCATAAAATGGATGGATGACGAATGTTTCATTTCTTACATGAATTATCCCGCTATATTCATTAAATATACAACACCATCACCATAAATTTAGCTTCAGTTGACATAAGTTAAAATGTGTGGAACTTTCAATTTATCATGCAAATTAAGTTTCTAAAAGTGCTTATTTGCTTATTGTTTTTATACTATATTTTAAAATAATCCTTTAAGAGTATTATCGTTCATAATTACTGTGTAAGTGGGATATAACGGTATTCAAAGTTATTGTTTAAAATGGTAAATAATGATAAATACAAAGTATATAATTTATTGTATCATAAGTTGATAAGATATGTTCCATAAGTTTGTCACTGGTTACAGAGAGCTTGTCATGAAGTAACGTAGGTGAAACGTCATAGATTCTCGTAAAGTGACGCTTGGTGACTTAATAGGAAGATGGACTGCAAAACCGCGTGTATAGTCAACCCTCGCGTCATTCTCGAACTAGCTCTTTGTAAGTCTCAAGCAATACGAAGTAAGGTAGTGTCATACTTAAGGAACATATCTTAAAAACTTATGGTGCTATACCATTGCTATTAGGAATCTTGTAAAAACCATGAAATGTAAGGTTTTCATAATATTTTTTTTTACCAAGTATAGGTCGTGTCATACTTATGGAACATATCTTATAAACTTATGAGATTATAAATAGAACATAAAAGTTTCAAACCATGCAAAGATATAATTAACGACTTTTTTAATGAATTCCTTGATATTGTATAATTTTTCTATTCTTATTTAATACCGTTCTTTATATTTACTTTTATATACAATTTCCAAAACATAAAGTGTATGAAAATTCTACGCAAATATGCGTAGATATAAATTACCATTATTTCGCTGAAAAACCCCGACGCAATTTGGTTGTGAATCAAATAATTTATATAAATGGTAGGTCTACCCGGGGGGGGGGGGGTTAAAATATTATTGAAGAAAAAAAAAATACCATCAAATTCCATACTTATATTTTAAATTCTACACTACCATTTACCAATTACCCACAAAGGTATTTGAAAAATTCGAGCTCACCTTACACCACTACAAGTTCGGAAGGCAGCAACTGCTCCGGGATAGTCTTTAATTGTCCCATGATAGTAGCAATGTTCTATTTCCTATACATAAAAGAGAAAAACCGGTCAAAATAAAAATAGAGACAACTATTATGAAATTTTAAAGTTCAAGTAACTGATATAAAAAATACATGAAATGAAGATAGAAAAATAAATCAATGTATTAACCTGAGTAGAAATTTGTTGGGCACCTTCAGGAAGGAAGTGTTTTTGAAACAGGTTTGGGGCAAGTAAATGCCTGTGAAAATAACAAGATACAAAGATTTAAGTTACAAAGTATCATATTTTTAACCAATAAAATTTATCAAATTTGATGTTTTTATTAATAAAAAATTATAAACGTTAAGCGGCTTCGATTATTTCAAAAATTCTGATTGAAAATATGAAAGATGATAGTACAGCCCAATTAGAGGTTCAAAATGAGGCCCATAAATATGAAGGGCTCGCTTATGTTCTTAATCGTCAGAAAACAAATATTTATAAATTTCGATTTACTATGGAATCTTAGAGGGTATACCCACATATGGTGGCTCTTTGTTTACATATGCAAATACAATCAGAAAATGCACCAGGCGTTGCCCGTCATCGCATTGAGACATTTCCACTCCATGCTTAAAGGGAATGTGAATTTACTATTTCATATCATATTTTCCCACGAAAGTGGTATTATGTTACTTTCAAAATATCAAGTTTTTAATATAATTGAACCAAAGTTTTTTTTTTAAATCCATTGAAAAAACACGAAAACTCAGTTTCGATATATCAATAATTTTGTCTTGTCGAGCTTGTTCGCCTGTTTCATGACATCACTATGACGTCAGGAAAAAAAGCGCGGGAATCATATACGCGTCTCGAGCTTCTCGCCAGTCTAAACTCTGGGTCTGATGGCAGAGAGAGTGAAACCACCTCAAGTGAAAAAATATATCTGTGACGTCAAACTACTGGGAACGTTTCAGCCTTTCATAAAAAGTGGATTTCAACTCATTTTATGTGGAGCATTTTTAAATGGATTTTGCCAAATAACCAGAAATCGGAGAATTAAAAGCTTGATATTTTTGAATTCACAGAAATTAATTCTATCTTTTGTTATATAATTCAGAGGTTTTTCAAACGAAGCTTCTCATTCTTTTAAGCATCCTTGATTTTTAAGCTTTATGGCATACTATTTAAATGGTTGCTGATTAGCGATCGGCTGTTTTGTTGGGATTAAACTAACTCTAAATACGTGTTAATCAAAAAGTGCGATTTTTATGAAACTCTAATTGAAGTAAAATATTTTAGAAGTTCTCATGATATAGCATGCACAGTTTTAAACTTTTAAAAATTTTAAATTATACAGCGTTTAGGTTACCCAGACACTATTTGCAAATCAAACCTAAAATGAAAGGTCTCCCTGAGTCCCTGGGGCTATTTTCTAACAAGGGGCATTCATCTCTATGGCCCTCATCTTTAGAAATATTGATGAAAGAGATAGAACACGCATTCTATTTCAAGTTCAGATTACGTTACAGTTATAATAAAGGCCTCCATATCTTATAACCCTGCAGAAACAGCCTTTAGCTGTGTTACCGTTGAATACTTGGGTTTTGGTTTTAACAGAGCCCTATAATACCCTCTATAAGTAAGGGTCTGCCGCAGAGGTCAATAGATAGGAGGTCGAATGAGAAGTACTATGCTAGCATAGAGGATGTATAGTTGAGGAGTAAACACTTTAGCCTTTCTCGCCAAATTTATATTATTCACTTCCGGTTTTTTCCCATTGGGCGATTACTTTCTGTACAAAAAATAATAATTTGTTAAAAAAAATGTCGTATGCTTCACTGTATATCCTCTATGGAGGCAGAGTGCGAGGGGTTTCTCAGTTTCCTATCCTCAGGGGCGATGGGGTTTCCTATACGTGACAGGACATAGTGCAATCTCTATTGGGCAACTCGGCCGTGAACCGTGCTGCCGCTGGCGTCATAGCCTACGAAGGGGTTAAGAGTTGCCATTGTACTTATATTCACACAAAGATATTCGAGAAGATAAATTCTCGGAACTATGGATAGCTGGAGTGTTTTATCATTGGACAAAAAATATTCCTTGAATACTGTGACTGAGGGGGTGAGACTGCTTTGTTGTAACACGAGACGATTCATAGCGCCTACGTATAAAAGCTGGGAAAACTTCCAGTACATGACCCGCCAACGAAGAGAAAACGCGCCCTTTGCTCAACATGTGTCGACCTGTCTGGCTCATTCGTCCTACCTGCCTATATTATTCATTGTTCTCGCGATTACAAAATTGAAGAAATTGCTGCGCCATCTTCGATTAAAGGTTCTTCCTGTACTGTGAGTTCCCTCATTGATACAGTTGTGTTAGGGATAGATGGGGTCATATTGGGCGGTCGTTATTGCTTCTAGCTAATCCCTTACCGCCCTTCAACGCTTTTATAAAGAAAAGTAGTTCTAGTAGTAGAGGAGTAGACAGTTGTATTCAGTTCTAGTTAAATATTTTGGAGTTACTTCCGGCACTCGGTTTATTGGTAGACACATGGTTACCTTTGTTTAAATATCACTCTCCGCCTCCATAGTGGATATGCAGTAAAGCGGACAACCAATTATGATTTCTTGAACAGAAAGTAATCACCCAATGTGAAAAAACCGGAAATGAATAGTAAAAATTTGGCGAGATATTCCCTTATGTATTGGTATAAAGGCTAAAGTATCTACTCCTCTCCTGTATATCCTCTACGGTTCTAACAAATATCCTTTAAACCCATACTGTATGTCAAGGCTATGGTTGTAATAATGTATTTTGAAACCATTACAAGTGTCAAATGATTCTCTCAAATATTTATCTAAAGACCACACCTCGTTTTAAGTTATTTCTTAATAGTTAAAGGGCTCCACCAGAGACTCTCGAACCTCTACGCGTACACACACTAACGGCGGACTTGCTTTTACTTCTTGTAAAGCTATCGCGCCCACAACCATACGGTGGAGCACATTTTCCATCAAATAGAGCTCTATTTGGCATGTGTTAATTTTGTAGCGTTATCTGCATTGGGATCTATAAGCCGAGTCGTAAACTTACGGTCACGTGGTGTTGCCCAATCACAACTCCAAGAAATAGTAACACTACTACTTAAAAATATAGTTCTTGACACGCCCCTTCAAAACGCATTGTATATCCCTTTAACAGAAGGAAAAAAGTTTATAAGCACTTACGTGTTGAGCTCAAGCTCCAATCGGAACTTGTACGTGAAAGCTTTGATGAGCAATGAAGTTTGATGAAAATGCTTCCCTGTCTAAAATTAATCAAGAAAAGGTACAAGGTTACTGATGTGTGCGCTTAATAATTCCACTATAAATAAGAATTTAATTAACTAGGTCATTAGACTCAATTAACAAAAGATACACTTAGTTAAAGTGAGATTGTTATAATGAGTCATATGTGGTTTTATCAGCAGCAGCAGCTTGGTACCCTCTTCGTTTAGGAAAAGCTATCCTATATGTAACCAAGAATTTATATCAGTATCTCAGAGAGAAGGTATAAGATGCCTTTGTATTCGCGCGCCATAGTCCCAGTCCCCCTTTCAAAAAAAGGGGGGACGTAAAAGGAGGCGCCGGGCTATTTCACCTCTCCTCAGTCGGAAAATATGACTAATTTTCGTCACTCGCGTCGTCGCGCTGACGTGAGTTTTCAAGAACCAATGAAATGCATGGTTGTAATTTAGAGACGGGGATTGACGCCGGACCTACGTTTGGACTGGAGATAAAGCTGGAAATCTGGCGAATTTATACCTTCGGCCAAATGGTAGTATAGGGACCCCACGGATTTTTAAAAGTTTGTACTCATTTCTGATAGTAAATGGGATGAGGAACACGATGCCGTTAAAATTTTCCACCGCAAATGATTTTTTTTTTTTTAAAAAAAAGGTAGCACATATTACTTATGGTTGTTTTTATACTTGATATTTGGGGCGCATACACTTGTTTAGATTATGTTTGGGATATTTTAGGTTCAGGTTAGGTTAGGTTAGGGTTCAAGCTAGGTTCAGGTTCAGTTCCTATAGGATTTGTCCTTTTCCAAAATATTGCAATTTTCAAATAGTATATTGTCATATTTTGAAAGAAAAAAAAAACTTTAAAATCATTTGCGGTGGAAAATTTTAACGGCATCGTGTTCCTCACCTCATTTACTATCAGAAATGAGTACAAACTTTTAAAAATCCGTGGGGTCCCTATACTACTATTTTACCATACCTTCTCTCTGAGATACTAGATATAACTTCTTGATGTAACTAATTCACTCAATAAAAAAATCAGTATTTTTAAAGCAGTTGAGTTTTTTAAATATTTTCCTACATTTGTGGTGAGTTATTCATTTATTTTTGCCGTTCTTTTTTAAAAAAAAAATAATTTTAAAATTTTTTTGCAAGTGTTTTTATAATTTTTATAATTGTAGATTCTGTGGTAATCTATTTACAATATAAACTATACAGGGTGTTTCTGATAAGTCTGTAAATAAAATAAAGAGCGTGTTCTTGGGGTCAAACAGAGTAGTGAATGTCAAAGAACATGGGGTCTACACCAATTAGATACGAAGACATGGGAGCCTTACAAACATTGGCCCATAAAACAACGAAATGGTCACGCATGTGGAGAAATTAGCTTTACTCTACCAGCAAAAGCACCCTTTTCTCCATTTAATAGTACACTTTTTCTAGATAAAGGGTCAATAAAGTTCTTACAGGGATAGATGTAGTTTTAGAAGCAGGAATGGAGAACGGTTAGTATTTACTTCAGTCCGACCCCTAGCCAACACGTAACGAAAAGTTTAAATTCTCTTATTGGGTCAGTTTTAAACTACGTTTTGATGACGTTGCTGACGGGGACGGCGAAAAATATGTAGTTTTTTACCTTTGTCGCTATGACCCACCTCCTCTTTCATACACCCCCCCCCCCGTCCCGGGGAAGGGGTCCGGAGCTTTGACGCGCGCCAAATATAACGGTATCGTTCCTTTCAACCGAATTCCCAATGGACCGAAATCCCATTCGACCGAATATCCCGCAATGATTTTAGATTTCCAGCCCAATGGCTATATTCCCGATGGACCGAAATCCCAATCGTCCGAATATGCCCCTAAAAAATACATGAATATAACTTGAAACACTGTAGCCGTCAGCGATTCGGTGGTGTAGTGGATACGATGTTGGACTGCGAAGCGATAGGTTGTTGGTTTGAATCTCCGAAAGGTATGTTAACAATATTAAAACTAAATGTTTCGTGATACTAATTAAAACGCTCACTTTCATTCCTTTCAAGGCAAGAGATATATAGAATTAATAAACAAATTGTGCTTAAATGATGTACAGTCTCAATGGTAGTTCCATCAATGTCTTTAAATTTTAAATTAAAATTTTAATATTTTGGTTTCGGGTGGGTTAGGTTAGGTCAGGTTAGGTTAGGTTAGGTTAGGTTAGGTTAGCTTAGGTTAGTTTAGGTTTGGTTTGATTTGGTTCCAATAATTCGTTGACACCTTTTCCAAAATATGCTCCTTTTAATTAGCTACCACCTTTTCCAAAATATTCTCCTATTAATTAGCTGCCACCTTTTCCAAAACCTTCTCCTATTAATTAGCTGCAACCTTTTCCAAAACATTCTCCTATTAATTAGCTGCAACCTTTTCCAAAATATTCTCCTTTTAATTAGCTACCACCTTTTCTAAAATATTCTCCTATTAATTAGCTGCCACCTTTTCCAAAAGATTTTCCTATTAATTAGCTGCCACCTTTTCCAAAATATTCTGCTATTAATTAGCTGCCACCTTTTCCAAAATATTCTCCAATTAATTATCTGACATCTTTTCCAAAATATTTCTATTATTGCTAATAAATTGTTCGTGGTAAGAGGCGGGCTTTTAATACTCATAAAAATAATCTTTTTACCTCCAAACAAGGTTGGGTGAGGTTAGGTTAGGTTAGGTTAGGTTACGTTTGGTTAGGTTAGGTTAGGTTAGGCTAGGGTAGGTGAGGTTCGCCGTAATTAAAACGTAGTTAAAATGAGTGCAGTAATACATTTTCAACTCACATTTATTTTAACAATAATAAGTTGTGAAATTAAAAATATATTTAATGCAAAACCACACAGTATGTCTTCTTCCAGTTCAATAGAATTTCGGTCCAATGGGACTATAATAAAATCGCATCTTTGGCTACGTTCGGTCGAATGGGACCCCAAAAAAAGCCCCTTCTGTCGAATGGGAATGCGGTTCAATGGGACCAAAGCAATATAACCTGTTCTCCATTCCTGCTTCTAAAATTACATCTATCCGTGGTTCTTACTCCAAGTGCGTGACTATTTCATTGTTTTATTGGCCAATCAATGTTTGGGAGCCCATAATATCGGTGCCGTAACTAAATGTTTTAGACCCCATGTTCTTTGGCCTTTCCACTCAGTTTGACCCAAAAACATCCTTTAATGCATATTTGGAGAGGATAATATTATAAATTTTAAAACTAATACTTTTAGCTACGATATAAATTAGAAACTAAGTTGAAAGAGAGAGATTGGGAAAGTGACAACACCAGAACGGGGTACATACATGTCCACTTACTTTGTTGGCACTAGCATCGCGGGTGGAAATGCCCAGTTTCTGGTGGTAGCGAACTTGAACGGGATAGATGACCTCGAAGAAGCGACTGGGGATATTGGCTATAAGGCGCTCGTTTTCCGGGTACATGCGTTTGAGACGTTCAGCCTCTGCAAAACGTACAAAACATCAATTTAAACAATGAAAAATAAAATAATAACCAAATTAAAGGCCAGCAGCCAAATCAACCCTACAGACGATGATGTTAGTGAAAGATAAATGTTAGTTAGTCAATAAAGCTAAATTTTTAAGGAAAATGTTAGACTTAAAGGAATACTTAAACACTAAACCAGTAATTATCCTGAGCGTTAAAGCCCATTCACGTTCACGTTGCTGAAGTCGTTTAGTTTGGCTCGCTTAATTAGACTGTTTACACGTCACGTGTCCACAACTACGTAAAAGATTCGCTGGTTTAGTTTGAAAAATTTTATATTTTGTCGGGCAGTGTCGACTGTCGAGATGGCACAACCTCGTTAGCGCCTTTTCTTTAGCCATAGCTCACTCCATCATGAACAACCGACGCATGATGGAGTGAGCTATGCTTTAGCAGGCGATATATGAAAGGTTTTGGGAATCTTGGCGGTATTTGCCATTTTGGATTTGGCTATTTTAGCATTCAAAGGTCTTGATTCAAAAATCACCATATACGCTACTCGTTTTAAATCATCTACTCCTATGCCTGAACTGGAAAATGAACGTACCAATGCGACTGAAACGAACTTAACGAGGCTGAAAGATCATTTTAAAGACTTTGGTGTGGTGTGGTATAGACCAATAGAGTTATCTCAGAAGCCTTAGTGTGACGTCACCCATGCTATTTGCCCATAGAAACAAAGAGGTACCAAACATGGCCACCCACTGCCAAAGCGTAGAAGGCACTGACGTCACAAATGAGATAGCTCTATTCGGCAGGACTATAAAGAGAGGGCGAAAAAACCGCGATTTACGACCAGACACCAAGGGGTTTGCCTACTACCTTTTCCAGCGTCGAAATGCTCTACAACGGCCAGAATGAAATACAAGTTTCCGCGTTTAAGTATCCTTTAAGAAAGATGTTTTATACTTACCAACAGGTCGAATGTCATCGTTAAAATCGTCCCGAACTGTATCAGCTTCTGAGCAGCAATTGAGTAAGAAAGTAAGACAAACCAAAGCCGGTGTTAGTAAATACATCTTCGAGAAGATTTTAGAGAGAGACCACGTGACACTGTTTTGGACTTTTTTTATACACAGTCTATGACATACGGATACGAGCTGAACCGACCAGAAGATAGATTTGCAATTAAACGCAAGATTCAAAAAGGATAAAGGAATAAAGAACGAGAAACAAAGAGACACCAAAAGACTCACAATTAGAAAGAATATCTAGTTTGTCAATCTAAAACTACGGGGTTTTTAAAAATCAGGCAACTAACTAAAACTACAATAGTTTTGCGAGAAAGGGTACTTTGAACATTAATAGCGGATCAACAATTGTTCATTTATTTAGAGAAACTTAGATTAAAAAACTTATTTCTGAAATCAAGTTTCAAACTTTCTAACACAGTTGTCGAAATTTTAGAATTTATGGAGATTGTTACCATATTTTCAAGGAATATTTTTGCTTGCTACCAAAAGTTCAAAGCAAAAGCACTGACTTGAAACCCATTTTTAGATTTTAGTAACTTTTAATGTTTTTTTTTTTCTTTTTTGACATTATTTTATCAATATTAGTCGTTGGAAATGTTTGACAATTTCTCTCTGAATTTAAGAAGGGTGATGACGTCATATATAAAATGAAAACGACCTGATTATATACAAATATTTATTTTAAATAAATACGTGCATAGTGTTAATTTTGGAAATGCTAAAAGTTAGTTCTAGATGGAGCCTGGATCCCTTAATCTTCTGTATTTAGAAACCTATGGCTTCATCTAGAATTTTCTCTTGGCGTTTCTATCATTAACATTAATGGCCAGTTTGCACACGTTTCGCTGTACGCAATACATAAAATAGTCAATTTATACATTTCGTTATGAGCTAGGTGTGTCACCAATTCAGAAGTGTATTCTATGCACTAAAATGAGTTAATGACGTTAATAACCCTAGTAACTAAACATAGCAAAATTGGACGATAAATGCCAAAAAAATGCCAATGAAAAATCATGAAATTTCCTCAAAAGAGAATGTTGTTATCATTATTGTTGACAAACGGTACAAAATAAACAACTATTATGAAAACCTTACATTTCATGTTTTTTGCAAGATTCCTGCATTAGCAACGGTATAGTACCATAAATTTATAAGATATGTTCCATAAGTATCTATACTTCGTATTGCATGAGACTTACTGAGAACTAGTTCGAGAACGACGCGAGAATTGACTACACTCCGTTTTGTAGTCCATCTTCCTATTTAGTCTATACTAAGCCTTTGACAGCGTCTCACCAGACGTCGCTTTACGAGAATCTGTGACGTTTCATCTACGTCACATGACAAGCTCTCAGTAACCAGTGACAAAATTTTGAAACATATCTTATGCACTTTTCGGTTTATGACTTATTCTCAATATTCTGAGCCTAAATTTGTAACACATTTCTGCGTACCCCTCTGGACGAAAAATAACTAAGTTTTTCTAAGCCAGTGTTTTTCTGTTAAAACAAATGGTAATTCCTCTTATGCAAATGTTCCGCCATTGAACAAGGCGAATAATTATAGATATAGTTACATGTTCGTTAAGTACCCTTTCTTTATTTAAACGCATGCTATAGATTTAAAATTTAATCTAAAAGACAAAGCCATAAGTAAACGATGTCGTCGAGCTGAGCCCAATTTCCCATTCAAAGGAATTTCTCTCCGTTCCCCTTTTGGGACGACAAATCACCTTCTTCAAATCGATCGGAGTATCGAAATCTCATTTGCAAATACATTTTCTAAAGAACAGATGCGCGAGAAGCGAATCCAGGTTAATCGGCTCGAAGGTGGGATAAGGGGGGGGGGAAGTACGCCATCCGTTTAACTAATGAAAGTTAATTAAAACCACGTATGAAGCGGATAAATCGGATTCTATAATACGGCTTTCCCATTTAGTTAAGAAACTAGGCCTTACTCCAGTTTTTTAGCTTTATAGGTAAAATAGAACTTATTGATCTCAAGAAGGAGTTTTCGAAATCTTAAGGAAGTGTTATGTATGTATGTTTGTTTCTTTTGCACAGTCAGAATTCTTTACCGCGCATAGTCTTTAGATATTTGCGCTTAGTAGTGCGCAGTTCAGTGAACTTAGAATTAGGCTAAGTAGTTCACTGAACTAAGAATTAGGCTTAGTAATTGACCTTAGAATTAGGCTTAGTAGTTGACCTTAAAATTAGGCTTAGTAGTTGACCTTAGAATTAGGCTCAGTAGTTGACCTTAAAATTAGGCTTAGTAGTTCACTAAACTTAGAATTGGACTCCGTAGTGCGCTGAACGTAGCATTAGACATAGTAGTTCAGTGAACTTATAATTACGCTTAGTGTTCTAAGACTGAATAGTTTGAGAATATTCTCACAAACGTGGAGCCTTTCATTATAGTAATTACTCTATCTTTAAAAGCGCACCTTGTCCGCCCCTTTTCTATCACCTCGACGGATAGAATGTCATATAAACCGGGCTTGATCTGAGCTAGTTAAAAACTAGGCTGGAAAATGCGATCGCGCGGGAAAAAGAGGCGCGACCCCGCGTAGGAACGCTTCATCTCTTCTTACTTTTTTTTTTTTTGAGCCAAAATCCGCTCACGTTCATTTTTCTTATCGGGCGGGAAATTTTTAATAGGAACTCATTTTCGGTAGCGATGAAATTTTCTACTCTCCTAAGCCGCTACAGTAATAAGCTCCCAACCTCCTTTACCCCGCTGCCATTTTTTATGGCCGAGTTGAAAAAGAGAAGAGGCTACATTCGTTGAACTTTTAAGACATTAATCTTCGAAATCAATATTATATTAGATGAAGGCTAGTAAGTAGTAACTGTACTTGGACGAGAAAAATAAATGAAGGCTACTGTATAGTAGGACCGTTCGTTCTTAAAGGAAGTATGGGCTTATCCATTTTATGGGAGCTGCAGAACACAATATATGAGCTTATCCCTTTTGTGGGAGCTGCAGAATACAATATATGAGCTTATCCATTTTATGGGAGATGCAGAATACAATATATGAGCTCATCCCTTTTGTGGGAACTGCAGAATACAATATATGAGCTTATCCCTTTTGTGGGAGCTGCAGAATACAATATATGAGCTTATCCATTTTATGGGAGATGCAGAATACAATATATGAGCTCATCCCTTTTGTGGGAACTGCAGAATACAATATATGAGCTTATCCATTTTATGGGAGCTGAAGAATACAATATATGAGCTTATCCATTTTATAGGAGCTGCAGAATACAATATGTGAGCTTATCCCTTTTGTGGGAGCTGCAGAATACAATATATGGGCTAATCCATTTTATGGGAGCTGCAGAATGCAATATATGAGCTTATCCTTTTTGTGGGAGTTGATGAATACAGCATATTATATTATCCCTATAATGGGAGCTGCAGAATACAATATATGAGCTTATCCCTTTTGTGGGAGCTGCAGAATACAATATATGAGCTTATCCCTTTTGTGGGAGCTGCAGAATACAATATATGGGCTTATCCAATTTGTGGGAGCTGCAGAATACAATATATGAGCTTATCCCTTTTGTGGGAGCTGCAGAATACAATATATGGGCTAATCCATTTTATGGGAGCTGCAGAATACAATAAATGAGCTTATCCTTTTTGTGGGAGTTGATGAATACAGCATATTATATTATCCCTATAATGGGAGCTGCAGAATACAATATATGAACTTATCCCTTTTGTGGGTGCTGCAGAATACAATATATGAGCTTATCCCTTTTGTGGGAGCTGCAGAATAAAATATATGGGCTTATCCAATTTGTGGGAGCTGCAGAATACAATATATGAGCTTATCCCTTTTGTGGGAGCTGTAGAATACAACATGATATTATCTCTTTGTTGGAGTTGCAGAATGCAACATAATATATTATCCCTATCATGGGAGCTAAATAATGAAATATACCATATACACCCTTTTGTGGGAGCTGAATAATGCAATATATGATATTATCTCTGTTGTGGGAGTTGCAGAATACATCATATTATATTATCCCTATAATGGGAGCTGCATAATGCAAAATATGATATAATACCTTTTGTGGGAGCAGCGGAATATATAATAAATGACATAATACTTTTTGTGGGCGCTGCAGAATACAACGTATGATTTTATTGAATATGGAGAAAATGAATATATGCCACATAGAAACGTTTTTATCAGTAGTAGTAGTGTTTAAGGAAAGATCTCATCTAGGGGCAAAGCAGCTTATGTATTTCCAATACGCGCCTGTAGAAATGTTTCACCTGCTGAGCTTTAGATATCCAACAGGGGTTTTTATTGTTAAACGGATTATTCTTATGGTCCTAAAATATTTCATACTGAAACGTCACTTGCTTCACTCGTAGTAAACTTATTTGATTATATCCTTTTTTATTATTGCAGACAGAAAATTCCAATTTGAAATATTCTTTATTTTATTTGCTATTTTGAATAAAATCTAAACTCTTCTTGAACAGTCTTTATTTCATAGGCACGAGAGATACACTACGAATTTAGTTGCTAATAATATCAAGCCATTCCCTTGGTGAGTTCATATTTTAAACAACAATAACATATGCGAGGTGCTGATAACAAGCAAGTAAATTTGATAAATAGTTCGTGGCAATGCCGCTAGGTCACCACTATCGCTTATCAAACTCCGTAATAATTTACCTTATGCGGACTTTTATCGAGAAATAAATTATTGCTGCCAGCATACTTTTATCTATAAAACGCTTAAAACGGAATTCAGCGGAGATTATAAAAAAAACCTTTAGGCCGGGAAAATGGTAAAGCGAGGTACGACCTCATTTAACAATTTAAGCCTAAAACTTACCATCTTTCTACAGAAAAAAACCTCTGGCAACTCAACCAATAAATAGGAAACAGACGGGAGCAAAAAAATCCAAAAAAAATTCTCGCCTAACGTTAAAATACATGCCAGCGGCACCTCCTAACCTTACCCCATCGGGAAAAAATCTTTTTACCATAAAAATTCAATCTCCGTCAAACTTTGAAAAACGGGGCAAGGGACGAGATGTTGGCTGAAGCGTGCAATATTTTTAAAAGGCGATTAAACATTTTGTTTCACGATGTTTCAGACCCATTCTTTCCAACACAAACAATTAGAGACAAAACTGTTTCTAGCCAGCCCGCACGCTCCAGGCCTAACCCTAAAACCTTAATAGTAACACGTAGGCTCGTTCCCAAAGACAAAATAGAGTCATAAGGGCATACAGTTTATTTTTGCAAAGTCCATCACAAATCGTGTCGAAAATTTTACCATATGAGCCACCATTTTCAAATTAAGACTGGAGTACACGAAATGCACCAACAGTTAATTTAAACAATTAATTTATAAGGTGGAAAATCCATTGAAAGCAAACTGACACTCCCTTATAACAAAATTATCTTTGAATTTCTTAATATTGAAAAATCGCTGGATAAAACTTCATGATCAATCAGTAAATATTGAAATTGTGCATGGAATTTTTTAAATCACTACACCCGACAAAGGCCACATATTACAATAATTATCATAAAGTATTTGATAAAGAACTTCAAAGTATGCTTGAAACTTGAAGGAGAGAGGGATGGAGTGGAAATCCCCATACCTATAACGTTGCCTCTGTACCCCTACCTACGGCACCAAAGTCCTCCCAGCATCCACAGCGTTTAGATAGGGTCGTACAGTACGGAATCGCAAAGAACGCCCCCTGTCTCTTAAAAATAGAAGCTAGTTCTCATACAAATACAATGGCCCTACGCGGCAGCATTTAACAATCGCCTATCGAAGGGTATCTGCGTGCGCGAGGTACACTGGGAGAGTTTCGGTGTGGCTGGTAGCCCATCATCATTTGCACTCCTTACTTGAAATCAATAGAGATCACTCCGACAGCAAATTAAATGCAAACTATTTCCATGTAATCAGACGAAGGAAAGACATGGGGGTAAAACTTTGCATTCCATCTTGCTTATGGCGCATGCGTTGTGGGCTTTTTGGACAATGAGACTATGAGAGTGAGAAGAAACGGCAATGGATCAACCTCGCTGTAAGCCTTCCCCCTTTTTACATCGCAATGGTCTATTTGCACCGATATATATTTTTGTAGCAAGTTTCGTCAAATGGGATTTTCCCACTTTTTACAAAGTAACAGCACTATCTCAATTTTTCCACGCTCTGATTGCTTGGATCAACATGGATTTTTTGATAAGTTCTATTTCACTGCTCAATGAATGAACTCGTTCCTTGCTTGACGAATAGCTATTCCATTGGGAGTCCGGGTCGCTCTGAATGCAGCTCCAAAAACTTTGATTTCCAATAGTATTTGTCGAGCATATTGAAAGGTCAAAGAGCACAAATATAATACACCAAACTAAACAGAGCTAACACACTGCGTTTTCTTTCCACTTCGTATTCATCAAACCAATCACCGAGGCAGAAAATTTGGTCTACTCTGTAAAATTCAAGTAAAATTGAAAAAAAAAAAAATGTCGGCGAGCATCTGAAAAGCCTAAATTTTCGCAGTGGAAATGAATGAAAGGTTTTTCAATGCCCATTCTAGATGATGATTTCATTCAATTAGTTGACACAACAGTGACGTTTGAACCCGTCAGTAAGCACAACATATCAAGATTTGACGGCTTCCACAGCTATAACAAACAGGGGGCTTGACTGGAGTGTTCTCGCTTTGAAAGTTTTCCTCTAAGCTTCCGGTGCACGCGCGCATCTTTCTCTGCCCTCTTATTGGTTTTAATTATAGTAAGTTGAAAATATAACAAATAAATAATGAGGCTGGGAAGGCGGAAGGGCATTTATTACCAAGAAAAAAGAGGTTTTTCTATGGAAAATTGGGCGTAAATTGGAATTATCCATGAACAGAGGGAAATGATACACTCAAAATTTACTTACGAAAATAAAACCTTTTCATTTTTAATTGTTATTCAATGAAAACACGGATTTCAGTACTTTTTTGACATGGCCAGGAAGAATATGAACATTTCCATCTGTAAATCGCCCAAAAAACAATATCGACTCGAAACAGCCCAAAGAACATTTTTGACTCGAAATCGCCCAATGAACATTTTCGACTGGAACATTTTCAACTGTATATCGCCCAATGAACAATATCGACTCTATATCGCCCAATGAACAATATCGACTCGAAACAGCCCAAAGAGCATTTTTGACTCGAAATCGCCCGAAGAATATTTTCGACTGGAACATTTTCAACTGTAAATCGCCCAATGAACATTTTCGACTTTTGACTCGAAATCGCCCAATGAACATTTTCGACTGGAACATTTTCAACTGTAAATCGCCCAATGAACATTTTCGACTCGAAAGCGCCCTAACAACATCCCCCTCAATTTCTGTCAGACCTTTCATAGTTCATTAAATCTACCAATTGTATTTTCTTAGAATTGAGGGAACCAAAGTCCATTTTCAACGTGTTTTATTCCAATCAAATGAAACCTGTGGAGGGGCTTTACTCCAATGAAATGTTATTTGTCTACAGTACGTTAAAACCAACATCCCCTTTTCCCCTGTTCAAATAAAAGATATAAAAAAGTTTTCGCAGTAGCGTTCCACTAGGCCTAGCTCCCCGTTAGAAAAACATTGGTTGGAAGAGAAAGTTTCATAAAGGTGGAAGGAAAGACGGAGGAGAGGAATAACAGCTGATGTTTAATCGATAAAAAGGGGGTTTAAGCCTCATTAAAAATCTTCTCGTTTTAGTCTACCACTTCCCCACCAGGTTATCATTAAGGGATGTCCGCGGGGTTCATTTCACACAGAGAATACAATAAGAGCGGAACGTATAGACCTATTTCAAAGCGAAAGTGTTGTATTTGTTCATACATTCAAATTATACAGTAGATTTGAACTTCTGACTTTTCGCTAACTGAAATGGGGAAAATTGTTAAGATAATGCTTAACACGGGCAGGCACTCGGGTCATCTGCAAAATTTGACATATTTTGAAAAGAGACTTAGCAGTGGTACATCGTGCTGAAGTCTGCCCCTTGGGGTCTTTTGTGAGAGCGCAAATTTTAGGTCAATACTAAAACTGAAAATTAGTTTATGACTAAATTTCGATTTTGGTCGCGAAGATATTGAATAATTATTATCAAATGAGAAAATACATGTGTGAAAATGATTTTTGTTGTTTAAATTCCATAAAAACTCACTTAAAAGTAATTAATTTATTTAATTTAAACAACGTCACCAGAAGGCGACACAGTTATGACGCCATCAGCCTGGGCACATGTGTGCCTATTATATTTTCCCATTTTGAAATGACGAATTTCAATCAAGTTTTCAAGTATTTAAAACTATACAAACATAATAATAGTAATTGAAATAAAACTCAATTCCCTTTCAAGTAGCGATGCAAGACATCTAGCAACATGAATTCATGACGTCACATGTTGTGGGTTTTTATCACCTAAGCCTAATTTCGACTTAATTTTCTTCCTAGTTCGGATTCGCGATCTTCATAACTGATAATGTTTAAAATGTCAGCAGATGAGCATAAAAAGTGTGACTTATAGTAGTAATTTCATCCTTGATTGAAGTAAGTTTGATAATGGAGTGGCATAGTTGGGGTCATCCGTGCATGCTGTTTAAAAATCCCAGCATGCTTTTCAAGATTGGGCATATCATTGAGTGCAGCCACCTCTCGGCGAAAAATATTCACTAGTTTAGTGTAAATACTAGTTCTTGTTACAATAACCAGGTGGCGTCCAAAAGGTTATGCCCAACCTAAACGCGGGGTATCATGGGTACATTTTACGACCACGCATGTGGAAGGGCCCTCTAGTGTACGCTACCCCGGTACAAACTTCCCTCGTCCAAGATAACATATTCCATTTAATTCCCCAGTAAATATGGGTTAAAAGTACAACAGACTCAACGTTAATAAGGAGGCAGGATTAAATGAGAAAATTACATCTTTATCTGCGGGTTTATAGACCTTATCTTGGTGACAGGCAAAAATTTACGCTCCCTCTTTTAGGATAAACGATGGGAAGTTTCAGTTGCATAATTAAATAGCCAAAAAGAGAGATGGAGGGAAAGAAATTAGCCAATCTGTTCCCACCAATCCCGCAGCCATGTTTTACCGCCGCTCTTTTTTTCGGTAGATGGTTCTTTTACGAACTACGAAATAATTAATGGAAAAGGTGAGATAGCTCGAGAGAACTTTGCTGCTCGAGAGCGAACCTGCCATCCTTTCGCGAAATTAACGATAATAAACCTAGAAGCGGGGAAAAAAAGAGGGTTTAGTGTTATTCCCTACTTATTTAGTTAGAAGTTAACAAATTTTTCTAGTAAAAAACAAGACGGCCCAAGGGCTCGTAATAGTAGCCATATCGTACGAGTGAACAGCCCCTCTATACCCTACCCTAATGAGTGGATAACCCCTCTACACCTTACCCTAATGAGTGAATAGCGCTATCTTTTTCAATGCTTAAATGATTTACCGTGCATAAAATCAGAGTGAATAGCCCCTCGATTCCCTACTCTAAACAGTGATTAAATTATAACCGTATAAATTTACTTATGCTGTAATTCTAATATTCCGACGAATCGAAGAACAGATAGTTTTTAGTGATAATCCCCTCGATGAGTTTACAACATAGACTTATGCCGATGCACACTTATCGCATCTTATAAATTTCTAACAAGGACTTATGCCCAGAAACTTTTGAAAGAGAAAGTTTAGTTATAGTGATTACGCATTTTAGTGATTATCCCCTCGAATTACCTTTAGCAATGCTAAAATGATCAAACGCATAACGCTCATTTAACACTATGTTAGCTCTATCTAAACCCACATTTGAATTAACCGCCAAAACGTTCCAGTCAAACATAACATAGATGACGATAGCTAGCTACCGAACGAGAACGAAACACATGAGGAGCGCGGTAGGAAACGGGGAAAATCGTTATCTATTTAATTAGCACATACATAAAAAGAAAATAAATATAAAACCCCAAACATACAAATTCATAAGTATCCGACCCCACAGATAAAAATTCAAAAGTTTCCGACCCCACAGATTAAGAGGTACCCCACCCCACATCACCCCGACATTTTAGAGATAAGAATAAATAATAAAAAACTCGAGGTTTCTATCAAGTCTCTATGGTTCATTGGTAGAATGGCTGTCTACTACGCCAGCGACCCGGGTTCGATTCCCGGGTCTGACCTGAAAAAATTTTAATTAAAATTAAATCTCTAACCGAGCCCAGTAACCCCTATGGGTGGGTTTTGGTAATATAAAGTTCCTTTTAAACTAAAATCTGACGATAACGAAAGCGAAAACTCCGGCCACGACTACTACTAGTACTACTACTACTACTACTATTACTACTACGGCTCGGGTCAAACTAAGAGCCTATCGTATACTACGATATGGCTAAAAAGAAAAGGTAGAAAAGGCTTAGCAATTTTGCAATGTCATAAAGATGGAGCTAGTTTCGAAGTACGATTCTAGTATGGGCGAATTAGAATGGTTGAATAACGACTGAGAAATAAGGATTTCTTTAAAACTGGGCATCTGGCCAATAGATCCCAAGCACTTTAATTAAATAAACTGGACATTGGCCACTTAAAATTGTTAATCTTGGAGCATGATTAATTAATTAGGTGGCCACAAGGCCAGTAGACTCCCAAGCATTTAAATTTTTAAACTGGTCCAGTTAATATTTAAAGTGGACGTTTGTCCAGGGTTACCATCTTATTTCTCAGCCTGGTTGAGTACCGTGGTTTGGTACCATAGAATTCTGATACAGATCTAGACGTTTGTATTTACTTATTTATGTAAAAGAACTAACGACTCATAGCGAATTCCAATGGAGTCTCAAAGGAAGAGGTCAGGTAACGTAACATTATACCTAAAAATAACGGCATTTTTCTAAATAATAAAGGAAAAAATATATAAAAAATTATCTCTTATTACAAAATAATTAGCATTTAATTAGTCTTAAAAACGAGTACTACCATGAGGACGCCACTAAACCAATGATGGTGCAGTAGTTTTTAACACTAATTATTTTGTAATAAGAGATCTTTTATTTTTCAAAATATTTTTCCTTTTATATTTAGAAAAAGGTAGTTCTTTTAAGGTATAATGTTATGTTACCTGAACTTACCCTTTAACGATTCTAACCTTTCAAAAACATATACTCTAGATGTTGACTAAACTGAATAATTAGGCCAATTTTTATTACCCATACTAAATTTGCTCCATAAATTCCAAAAATGAGTGAGTGATCATTTGTCAAAATATTTTTTTTTTACTAGCCTGGAATTTCAACGAACTCTCCTTTACAGCTATAATAAAAAAAAAAGAATTTCATCATTC
Organism: Phalangium opilio; assembly: GCF_054372755.1. NCBI lineage: Eukaryota > Metazoa > Arthropoda > Arachnida > Opiliones > Phalangiidae > Phalangium > Phalangium opilio. The sequence continues at coordinate 9,608,674 of NW_028324151.1, forward strand.
TTTATACCTATAAGTTTTAATATATCTAAACGTATTTAAATAGTTAAACCAGAGTATACTGTATACATATAAAGGGTGTTTCGGAAATGTCTGTCAAAAATTAAGGGGGATGTTTTTTGGGCGATTTTGAGTCGAAAATGTTCTATGACATTTTGTCGTCCGGGCCACCGGTTTCGAGTTATAATTGGAGTGTTTTACGGATAACCCTTTAATTACACTAGCATTGTCTTTGAGTTTCTCATTTTAAATATAAGGGGCCATCCGTACAACACTCAAATCATAACTTGAAAACGGGGGTTAAATCGGACGGCAAAATGTTTAAAATGTCATAGAACATTTTCGACTCAATCGTCCATAGAACATCCCCTTAATTTTTAATAGACATTTCAGAAACATCCTGTACATATATTATTTTTATAAAAAAAAGGAACTTTCTAGAGTTCGTACAACATTGTAAACGACCAAATTGCACGAAATTTCGCGGAACGATCTCTAAGAGCGCGGGTAAGTGAACCATAGAGAAGAAAAAAATCTGTTCCACAGGAGAAAAAAAAACCTTGTAAAAAAGTACAGATTGGATCATTTTTGCCTGGAACCTCCCATTTTTGGTCCCTTTTTTTCTCCTCCCGCAAAAGAGTAATAGCAGTTCCTCCCTCTGAATGTATTAGAAGTATACAAGATAATAATAGAGTTGCCGCTACGTGACTTTATTAAGGAAGGATTCTAGTTCTTAATTTTCTCCCGTTCCGAAACTATATACAAAAGTTATTACCATTCTATTATTTGTAGATAGTCGACGTAAAAGGATTTGGAACGTATTCTAAGACAGTAATTTCGTTAAAGAAAGGAACATAGCATTATACCTTTTTGTAATTGTAAGAGAAAAAATATAAAAGAAATTAATGATATCTTATTACAGAATTATTAGCATTTAATTAGTCTTAAAAACGAGGACTACTGCACCATCCGTCATTGCTTTAGTGGCGTCTATATTAACCGAACCTCTTACTCCTACCATGTCCTAAGGGATTGGTTGAATTCTCACAGGCTGAGAGAGTAAGGAGTAAGTGGTTCGATTTAGCAGACGCCACTAAACCAACGGCGGGCGGCGAAGCAGTCCTCGTTTTTAAGACTAATTAAATGATAATTATTTTGTAATAAGAGATCATTTATTTATTTTCCTTTTATATTTACAAAAAGGCGTTATAATGTTATGTTACTTGAACTTATTCTTTAAAAGGAAAGGTCGCAAAGGAAAATCAAGTTATTTTTATCGATTCTTCAACTAATTATAAGAAACAGTGAAACATCCAAGAAATATCTCCGAAAGATTTTAAAATTTAAATTAGGTTGATATTTCAGGGATAGTTTTAAATTAGCACCTTCGACCAATCGTATAACGCCCTGCCTTTTTTAGTCCTAAGTAAAATCAACCCATTCATATGACATTTTGATGGACCTAAATTTCGCTACAATGTTCTATGTTTTGTGAAGTAATTATTTTAATATTTCCGGTTTTAATAATCTTTAGCGACACCTTCAAGACAACGACGCCTTATAACGTGGCGCTATTGCTATAGTTACGCTGCATGCTCTTTGCAGCAAATGGCAGTCGCGAGGTACAGATTTTACGTAAAGTAAAATGGTGGATTGCATGCCATTTTGTTGGTGGTTTCCGAAGTATTTTGGATTTTCAAAATAAAAAAAATAATTAACTAATTAGACTCAATTTTACACTTTAAACTATCAAACTATTATGGTAATCAAAATTAAACGCTACTATCCCTATAAAATAAAATGTCAGCTGTAAACCAAAATTCCCTCTAAGAACTGTGCATGCGTGATGTTTTTCCAGTGACATTTTCAGTTTACTGTCAGATTTTTAATTATTCTTCGAGATAATTAATTCAGTCACCACATATGGTTATTTTAGCAAAAGAACAGAAAACAGTTTTAATAAGTAAACAAATTCTAATAAATTTTAAAGTTACAGCATCTGGCGTTGCATGTTTCGTAAAGGGAAGGTGAAACAGAAAATCAAGTGATTTTCTTCATCGATTCTTCTACTATACATAAGTGAAACATCCAGGAAACACCTACGAGTTATTTTAAGATTTAACTTAGTTTGAGATTTCGAGAAACATTTTAAATTTGCACGTCCGACCAATAGCGTAACGCACAGCCTTCTTGTTCACAAAATTCTCTTGGCACGCTCCATGTCGAATGACAATCGTACGTGGCTGCACCAGATATAGAGCGGGAATTGTGAATTTTATTAGCAAGAAAGCAGAGCTTTACGCTATTGGTCGAAGGTGCTATTTTCAAATTATCTATGAAAACTAAAACTAATTTGAATTTTAAAATCACTCGGAGGTCTTTTATGGATGTTCCACCATGAAGATTAGTGTTATAATTAGTAGAAGGATCGATAAAAAATCACGTGATTTTCCTTTTCACCCTCCCTTTAAGTTAATTAGGTTCGCAAATTTAATCGTTAAAAAAATAAAACTACAGGGAAACAACGCATAACTTGAAATAGTTTCAACTAATTGCAAAACCAGAACCCGTTGGTAAAACCGGAACTCGAAAACAAATTTGATGTCGGCGCTTGCTGAAAGCGCTGTACTAATTAGCTACATCAAAGTGGAGTACGGAAAGCATATGCTACATTCTCCCTAGAATATTAACTGTGAATTTATAACATTTTTATAACGTGCGGCGCTAATCGAGGCAGCAAATTAGAGCATTGTTCAAAGTCAATAAGAATTGTTTCAACAAAAGCGAACACTAAGCGTATATTAAAGGCCGGGAAACGGCGAAAAGGGTTCTTGTCAAACTGAAAACCTTGCATCGAACTAACAATGGGCGACCGTGCTTCAAACTTTTTAGGGGTTCTTGTCAAACTGAAAGCCGTGCAAAGCGGTTCTTGTCAAACTGAAGATAAACAATGGACAGTCTCTTAAATGGGGGATGCAAAAAGTCGGGGAAACAAAATTTAAGAGACTGTCCATTGTTTATCTTCAGTTTGACAAGAACTGCTTTGCACGGCTTTCAGTTTGACAAGAACCCCTAAAAAGTTTGAAGCACGGTCGCCCATTGTTAGTTCGATGCACGGTTTTCAGTTTGACAAGAACCCTTTTCGCCGTTTCCCGGCCTTTAACCACAAATATATGTTATCAAGAATTGCGAAATTCTGCAGGCTCATTTCTAAAGGCTGTTCTGACCTGGAACCTTTCTAAAAATTCGATTTTTTTATGCTTAACAGTAGTTTATCTATAGTACTGACATAACCATGTTCACACTCACTGGGGAAACCGGTTCGAATCAATTAGAAAACTCTTCCAAAGTTAAGTGTGAACAAAACTGATGCTCGAAAAACTATTTACAATCGTGATTCTTGAAATTGCTTCGCGAACCAACTTGAACTGGGTTTGGACGCAGGTTTCTGATTTTCAGGGTTATTTCACATGGGATGAGACTAGTTTTCAGGGCTATTTCACCTAGGATGGGACAAGTATTCGAGAATTTTTCCTTTTGCCTTAGTTGACAGCACTATAGAACCAGTTCTGAACCGATACCCGCTTAAGTGTGAACATAGCTATAATCAACTTCCAGCCCTAACCAACTTCATCTAGGAAGCTGAAATTTTGCCGGGATGGTACTCATAAATAGGGAGTACACACCAATCAAGATTTTTCGAATCTGCGGACATCTTGAAAATGCCCGTACTATTTTCAATCGATTTCCTAAATATTTAGTATACTGGTTCGCCACAGGCTTCATCTGTTAAAATGGCGGCCCGAAAAGTATCAAAAATATTCTGACGGGTAACGCCGCGTCCCTTTTCTACTACTTTAAAGCTATGTTCACACTTGCATGCGGGAGTCGGTTGAGAACTGGTTTACCTAAACTAGTTTTGAAACTATTTTTCATTACCAGTTCGGAGCGATTTCAACAGCCTCGACTCACACTTTAAGACACTTCTGTTAGTGCTGTCTGCTAAGGCCGGTGAAAATACAATGAAAACTAGAAACTAACCTCCAAACCCACTTTATTATGTTTTGCGAAGCAACTTCAAGAAACAGTGTTTGTAATTTGCTTCTCGAGTATCAGTTTTGTTCGCACTTAACTACGGAAGCGTTTTTGAATAGCCTCGAACTGGTTTCTTATTTAAGTTTGAGCATGGCTTAAAATATACGGATAATGTTTACACAGAAAAGCTGAAGAGTAAGACGCAATTGATTCACTGATCACAAATATTCCGTTACTTTTGTTTGCGGGCAACTAAGGACAACATTCACGAATCATTAAACATGGTAGAAATAAATACATTCTCGCTACATCTAGTAGAATCGGTTTAAACCTTCCCAATGCGACTCTAGGCCCAAGCTAGTTCTGTATTAAATTTGTGGGAATTACCAAATAGGAATGGGTATAAACAAAATTAAGAGCGGGAGAAAGAGGATGAGAGGAGGCGCCAGAGTCTCCCGATTCCATGCCTGGAATAAAGCGGGAAAAGTAAGGAGGACAGCGGATTCTGTCGAGTTTCCCTTAATTAAGTAGCGAGGGCTTTTGCACCAGGGGACACCGGAGCAGCCCTTCTACAACAGATAGTACCACGGAAAAGACCGTGGGAGGAAGTTAGGAGCCAAAACGAGGGGTACGACACCCACAATGCGAGTATTGTGGTGGGCTGAAAATGAAGAGACTACAACACAACCTGGTGGTCAGGTTGACAGGGCCGATACCAAGTCACTTTTTTCAGAATTTCAATTCATTCTCGCTTATGGGTGCAGAAACGCGCAATTTTCTACTCCCATTCTTTCCTAAATTCGCATAGCTAATTTAATTCAGGGTTCAGGCGAAAATCCCTGACGTTTCCAGCTTATCCCTGAAGAACTTTTGCCAGTATCCCTGACCATTTTTAGGTGTTTACCATAGCCCACTTCGTAATTATATATTTAGCATTGCTCGAAGCATGGTTTGATATCATGACTTTTTCGGACAAAACTTTAAATCCCTGACTTATCCCACCACTTTCCAAATCCCTGACTCCAGGTTCCGTACGAACTCTGATTAATAGAAGATAAAAAAAATCTATTGAGGTAAAAATATTTCAAGTTAAACGAGTATCGAACCCCTCGGGAGGGCCAACCCTCTTCGTTAAACTGGCGCCTCCACTCTTTAATTAAGTGTTAGGACCGCTGCTTCCGAATGAAAGTCGCCGACGACTGGGGACAGTTTGACCCGTTTCGGTCTAGTTTCTATCCATCCACCCCTCATCCAACTGAGCTAGGTTATCTGAAGGCACTAGTTTAGTAGTTTTCAACCTCTAACATGACGATTATTGCGTTAAAATCCAACCCCCTAAGCGATAAACTCAGTAAAAGATTTGGGCCCCGTGGCAGCTAAAAAGAGTTGCTATACGTAGATTTAAGTGCGCAAAGCTGCTTAAATGAACTAAAGAGTTTTTCATGAGTAAGGTTTTTCCCTTTCGGTAGAGTTTTTCATAGAAAAACTACACGTTTACAACGAGAGGATTTAACATTCCTACTACAGCATCGAGTTTCTTTATTTCTAAAGAAGTCCGTATAGTTTCAGTATAATATTTACGACACCAAGTCTCGCTTTCTCTCGAGTTTCTTTATTCCAAGAAAAATCAGAGCTATACTTAAATATTACCAAAAGATTCTAAGTGAAAGTTTTAATGAATCTCCTGAAAATTTGACCCTCGGTCCCTTCAGTTTTGAAAGTTTAAAACGGAATTCCGGTTAACGTAAGTCGCCATCTAGCGTGAATTAAGTGTCGTCTGCTCCATCAAACGTTTTTTTTTGGCTAAGGCTTAACGATGGATGGAAGAGAGAGACAGACAAACCATGGAGGAGCGACGGTTATACTAGAGTCTAAGGCGCTAACACGGGAGGGCCCTGCCATGCATGGCCGTAAAATTTATTCATAGTACCCAGGTTTAGTTAGGTTGGGCATAAGCTTTAGGTGCCACCTAGCTTTAGCAACAACAACTATCAGAAGGGGATAATAGAATAAGGAAAACCCTCTGTTTGTTATGTAGCATGATTCTTCCCAGACTCACCTTTTTTTTCGCTCTACTACTCATCAAACTTCAGATGGGCATCGCACGGTGGGGCGAATTCTATAACCGTTTGGTAATACCAGAAGTGTATAATACTTCTCTTCGAGAGAAGTGTACCACAAAGCGGTGTAAGTGTAACGTCATTCTTCCCAACATCGGAACATTAGGAGCAAGGTTACCAAACCAAATCACATACGCGATAAATAGTTCCCTCATCTTTTCTCTATTAGCGCTTAACTATTTGGCAAAACGCGTTTGAGGATTTTTGTCCCACCTCAAGACGAGGTTTTTGGGTTGATTGCTGGCGATTTAGTGCCAAACAATTATAAAATTCACCTTACGGTGCGATGCCCATCTGAAGTTTGATGAGCGGGAAAGCAAACAAAAAGGGTGAGCCTGAGAAGAATGACGTTACATAACTAAAGTATTAAGAGGATACAGAGTGTCATCCTTCTCCTATTATCCCCTTCTGGTAATACCCACAAACCTCGTCTTGACGTGGGACAAAAACGCACAAGCGCATACGCCTTGGCAAATAGTTTAGCGCTAACAGGGTTATGATGAGGGAAATATTTATCGCGTAAGTGATTCGGTTTAGTAACCTTGCTCCGAATGTTCTGATGTTGGGAAGAATCATGTTACAATTAACCCGCTTTGTGAAACACTTCTCTCGAAGATAGTTCAGCTACTATTATCACGTGAGTTAAATTCTGTTTGAACTCCGAAGGATGGGTTCGAGGATTCCCATGACGAGTCACAAATTCTGTGTTATGCTAGGTCAAGCGCTCAGCGAGCTAACTTATACGTGTCGTCAAACACATAATGATTAGCCTAGCTCTCCTCTCACTTATCAACAAGCAGAAATGTTGAGATACAAGCTACACAATGATTCCAATTAGCCGTATGGATTCCTGCAACACCTAAAGTAAACTTTGCCTGCCCTGTACACACAAATGTCAAAGTTCAACGTGTTGAATTCAAATAAGCAATCCAAAATCTAACGCGAAAAGCACTTGAGACTCCCAGCACGTACGAAACCTCTATATGCCATAAAATGAAATTCCAATGCTACAGGCATTTTCATAAACTCGCCAATTCAATTCAACCAAAGACTGCAAATGGGATGGACTTAAATCACAAGGATTTTCAAGAAAAACCTTATCGTTGACCACTGACCAATAGTTATAATAAATTCATAAAAAAATCTGAAACAACTAATCTCTGAAATGTTCGTTATGAAATACAATTGTCAAAATCATCAACGGTTAAAATCATTCGAAAAACCATTCAAGTTACGCTGATTCCAAAAATATATACCTTACAAATTAGATATAATTAGGCCTAAGATATTATATTTCAGAAATTATGATCGGTTTATAGCAGACGACATTTTACCCACAATCCATCTAGCACAATGGCTAGAACGATGCTCCATTGGCTAATTTAAAAATAAAACGTTGGTGTTACCTACCGCCAGAAACTAAGCTTTGGTTAAGAGTCTAGGACCTTATTAAAAATCCAGTTTAATTGTATTATTACAAAATAAAATTTCCACCTTGATATGCACTTTTTATAGATGTTTTGAAAAGTCCAGTTTCAATTGAAAACCGAGCATCGAGACAAACAATGGGACAAACGTGCCGATTTTCAAGCAAACGTTGGAAGGGGTCTAGCTAACTGAAAGGCGTGCAAATACGGGTTGTATTGAACTGAAGATAAACAATAGAAAGCACTTTAAATATTTTCCATCCTAATTTTTACATTCCTCTGTCGGGAAATTCTCAATTGTTTATCTTCAGTTCGCTACAACCACATTGCACGGCTTCCGGTCCGCTAGAACCAATAAAATTTTGCTCTAGCGGGATTCAGAAAATCGGGATGGTCCTTACATTTTTAGTTTCAGTTCACTAGAGCCGTCTTAGCTGGAACTCAGTTTTTAAGATCTATTAAAGTTGCGTAAGGTTAGAAAATGCTTGAGTCCTTCTTTTAGTAGTCTCTTACTCTCTGTAGCTATCGTAAACAGCGAAATGGAAAGGGTTCAGAGAGATCAAAACGATTCGTTTCCAGACGTTGCGTGTTCAATTTGATAGGCCTAAAATCAATAAAACCATCGGACTTGACTCTAAGACGCGTATATCCTTGTACGTATTCCCAATGGCTTAAGAAATACATTATACCAGCTTTGTTAGTGGAGCCAACTCACTCGCGATTAAGTAGAATCGTGATATGAGGAGAGTGGCATGTGGAAAAAGGGCAAGGCGTAATACACAGACACTAAGAGGTCGAACACTTGATACTATCAGAGTCCCTTTATGTGGATGGTCCTAGAGCCAGCCTCTTTTCGTGAAATACGTTCGTTTCAAGTGATGGGAGGGAGATAGAGAAAAGCTTAGATAGCGCCATCTAGTATTCGAAATTAATAACTTTAAAGTAATTTTTTATATAAAATTCTTATTTTGCAACAAGCATGGAAAATTCATAATAAACGAATTAAAAAGCCTTTAATTGTAGCTTTTAACCATATGATGCAATCACAAGTTACGCTGTAGCTCGCGCCAAATGGCGTTACAGTCAGTCTTTGCTTACAACAAGCCCGCTTATTAGTTCTTACCCCCTATGAATGGGATAGGTGCGATATGACCTCCAGATTAAATTACCATGAAATGATAGTGTAAATAGAAATATATTTGAATACATAAAATAAGAATACAATTTATTCTTGGTTTCTTGACTGCCAGGTCAATATTGTTTACGTCGTGCTACATAACCAGAGTTATTTCAAGTTGAGGTTAAGAAACTATTACGCTAAAGATTTTTAAGAGTGGCGCGAAAACAATATTTTTTTTTCCACTTTTCAAACGTTTATATATTAAAATAATTTTCTATCATAAACACGAAGTTATTACTATTATCATGAACTAATTATTTACTATTAAGTTAATATGTCTAAATGGAATCTATGGAAGATTATTCTGTCCCTCTGGAGCCTATAATCCGCCTCACCCCGACATGGTTTTAAATTAAACGAGACACTAACGCCGTGAAATCCTTCCCTTTAGTGTACTCTTATGAATCGTGAGGTGATAAAAAATCTTTTCTTGATTGCTGACGAGAGCATGCTCACTTAAAAAACCATGTTCGTCTTTTGCCCTGTTTTCCTTTCGAAAAGTAACGTTTACTGTTGGTGCTCGAGGGACAAAAATTCCACAAAAATAAGAGAGGCCCAAAACTAAAATCCCCATATGTCAGGCCACCCCTTATATACTTCTCTCTCAAGCAGCGCAACTAGGGATATAAAAATATCTCTTATTTTGGCGCACGCTCTCTTAGGCCCTGATCTATTGATGGATACTTCAAGAGGATTATTCGCTTAGGCTATCATTCAAACTCAGATCCATAAATTTCATAAAAAGTCGCAAAATCGTTAAAGGTATGATGAAGTTTTCACGAAAAATTACATTTTTTCCGACTGGTTTACTGTTGGTTTAAGTCAATAAGATTGCGTGTCTGCTCTAAGAGCTATACTAAAAGTTTTTAATTATGACTATAACGCGTCTTGTCTCAAGCCAAGGTTCTTGAACTTGCAATCACCGTAGTCCGACTTCTTTGGCCACTTCCTTTCCCAGGCTGAAATATCGCGTGGAAATGTAATGGGGTTGACTTAACCCTTTTAGTTTCACTGATGTAAGGGCATGGTTTCCAAACAAAAAGTCACTGTACGTGTCATATTGTTGGTTTAGTCATAGTTAAGGCTTAAAGCTACTACACATCTATACCATTAAGCCTGTTCCGAATTTCCTTTTCTAGACTCGTTATATTTTAGTTCTATGATTAACCCCACGAATTCATAAGCCAATAGAATCATTTCGAAGCCATTTTTTCAACGTATTTAGGCGGTCATTGAGGGAGGAACTGGACTAATCATTATATATATTCAATTTTGCGTCTCGAATAGTTTGAACATCGCTGTCGCTTCCCTCGCGTTGTTACGTCACAGTCACATGGGCTCACGATTTTTTTTTTTGCCTGTACGCAAGGATATTAGCAACCAATGAAATCACAAAAAGAAATATGTCACAATTATGACACCTGAATGATAGCACTCATGCCCCACCCACAAAACACGCACAGAAATTAACACGGAAGATATGGGGCATATGGATTTCGGATAACCACTATTTAAGTATAAGCAGAAATCTATGGAGGGGCTGGAATGGCTAAGGGGGCTCTCGCTGTACCCTTGATGGTGGAAACATAAGGCGAGTCCTGTTTTTTTAGAACTGTAGCTCCTCCCCTACGTCTGTTTAGCTGTCTACCGAAGGCGAGTCCTGTTTTTTTAGAACCGTAGCTCCTCCCCCTACGTCTGTTTAGCTGTCTACCGAAGGCGAAAAATGTCATGACTCCTTAAAAAAGGCATGGCAGAAGTGACCTTTTAGATTTTTTAAAGTTAAATGCGCTGATTCGCCGCCGTTCGCGTTCATATTCGATTCTCTCAGCCTAGGCAGAGGACCTAGGGTAGAGGGTGGAGAATTATAGCAAACAAGTTTTTTGGCAGCCAATGAATGAATGAAAAGTGTTAAATACGATTTTTACGTCAGGCTATGACGTCACTAGCGTAAATTAAGATCATTTCACGCCGATTAGGATTTGACCTTAGCCATTCCAACCCCTCCATACATTCCTGGTATAAGTATAGTTTTATTGAATTTTAAAGTTGTAAAGAAATGTTACTTCACTGATTACATTATTACGCATTATACTTGTGAGCTCAAAGACTCTTTATATTGTAGTGTCTACATAGACAGGAAAGCCTTCCCGGTTTCCAAACCTTTAAAACAACCGGGCCACCTCGGGTTGTTTAGATATATGTCTGTAATCATAATTATATAAGATATGTTCCATAAGTATGACACTTCCTATAATTCGTAATGCCACTGCTAGAGACTTACTGAGAGCTAGCTCGATGATGACGCGAGGATTGACTATACACACGGTTTTGCAGTCCATATTTCCATTTAGTCTGTACTAAAAATTTTACAGCGCGTTAACAGGCGTCGCCTTATGAGAATCCATGACGCTTCAACTACGTCACTTCATGGCAAGCTCTCAGTAACCAGTGACAAACTTATGGAAAATATCTTATGAACTTATGCCATAATGAAAAAGCTACAATATCTATATGGAACTAACAAATAATTTTATCTCGTCGCCTTGAAGCGTTGCCGGAAATCACTCACGTCCTCGTAGCACAGAATTCATATTTTCTGTTTTATTTTCGTAAAACAGTCATCGAATTAGTTAACACCCCGAAAGTAAGAACATATCAGTAAGATTCGATAATTGGAACTTAACCTGGGGGACTGGGACGAACGTATCATGGAATCTTCCTAATCCCACGATTCCTCGCGACAGGTGTTTATTATTAATCCAAGGCCATTTTGCTAAAAGTAATGCATCCTCCTATAGGCGGTTTAAAAACGAGACATGTCTAGAATTCCGCAGACGACAGCCCAAAAATAAATTTACGAAACTGAAGAGTTTCAACGCATTTCCACGTTCTTGAGAAATCAATTTCACTTGGAGTAATTCCATAATAAAGAGTTAACAACTGGCTACGGGGAAAAGATAGTCTGACGTCACGCAGCCCCCCTCTGGTTGGCATTATTGCGCGTAGAATACTATTTCCAACCGTTAGGGGTGAAACTCTAGTAAGAGATAGAAGTGTGTGACGTTTCAGGGTCAGAACTGTTAGCTCCCTATAACTCGCGAAATGTCCAAAATTAAATGAGCTGATATTAAAAGGACTCCAAAGAAAGCAGCGGCGGGTTGATAAAAATTATTTAAATGCGTCAGACAGGCAACACGTGACGCCAAGATCCAAATACTCCGTATGGTATGGGACTGGACACATTGTCCCTGTTTGAAGTGCCAATTATACGAAATGGTTATTTTTTTGAAAAAACGAACTAATTAAGTTTTTTTGAACCACTAAGTAATCTCCTCGGTAACGTGCCCAATTTTTCCCGCCATTCCTTCTTTGAAGTCCCTTTAAAGGGGTGTACAATGTGCTATAAGGGACGGTGTCAAGCTTATCTTCTTCCATCAATGAAAGATCTACTGCACGGGAATGGGTGAATTTCGTAGCGTTAATAGTGCATCGTGTATGGGCATCATCATTTTCGTTGAGTCGTTCCATGCTTACAACGTTTAAGCAGACAACAGAGAGTCATGTGACATATACCCAATTGGGGAATGACTACTCCAGGAAACACTAACACTACTACTTCTAAAAATAGTTCTTGACAGGCCCCTACATGACGGACTGTACATTCCTCTAAGAGTACTGCGAGAAACAACATTAAAACGCTTTCTCGTACTACAAGCGCACAATGGTTTGAGGATAATGTACCACCCCTCGAGAATGGCTTTAGTTTGGGTCGCTTCATTTTATTTTCTTGATTAAATTCGCGTGGAGTAACAATGAAGCGGACTTTTGGCGCTATTTTTTTGTTGGAGCGCAACGAGGCCACGCCGTGTCGACTACTCCCAGAATCACGCGATTATTTGTTACCGCGCCAAAAGTCCATCACTATCGCGCCAAATAACCGTAAAAGGCACTTTAAGAATATTACTATTTTTTCTTCCTTTCTCCAAAGATTTCTTAGTGGGTGAGAAAGTCCATAGAAAAGATATTTTTGTCCCATATAAAGTCAAAAGTGAAATTTTCGCCTTGCCATTTTGCGTGGCGTTAAAGACTAAATTCGAATATTCCGTGCTCGAGAAAACTTCTTTTGTTCATATTAGATTAATAAAAAGTTTTATTTTAATTATTCATAGTTTTGGATAGAATCTTTAATAGAGCGAGATTAAATTTCTACTTAAAAGTTAAATTTATTTCTGATTGTCGCCTTCAATTCAAAATAAACGTCTAAGACTTGTAGCATAAGTTTACACAGGGCCGGATTAAGCAATTTTTCACCCGGGGGGGCCGAGATAGTGTGCGCCCCCTTAAGTCGGAAAAAAACGGAACAGCAAATGTCCCTAAGGGGGAATAGTTTAACTCAATGCGCCAGTGCCCCCTCGCCCCCCCCCCTTAATCCGGCCCTGAGTTTATAAGTAATGTTCCGTAAGTATGACACTACCTGTACTTCGTAATACTAGAGACTTACTGAGAGAGCTAGTTCGAGAACGACAAGCGAGAATTGACTTCACTCGGTTAATTTTGCAGTTAATCTTACTATTTTGTCTGTACTAAGCCTTTGACAGCGCCTCACCAGGCGTCGCTTTACGTTTATCTATGACGTTTCACAAACGTCACTTCCAAACCAGTTCTCAGTAACCAGTGACAAACGTATGGAACATATCTTATGAACTTATGCTTATAGCTATTTGAAAAATATTGTTGATGCACTTTGTTATCTCTGTGAATGTGTAGCAAAAACATAATTTTATGACAATGACTTCGGAAAAACGTATTTACGCAAAGCTAAATGGTTAAACCGCCTTATTTTAGAAAAATCATTATACCGAAAGAGCATTCCGATTTTCAAATAGTATTTTACCAGCAGAGCTCAGAAAAGCAACACTCTAATTGCTTATAGCTTAAGGGTGCACTGAAAACATTTTGCGTGTTTCATTTATAGATCAGCAAGCGCTCGGATTTCCGTTTCACATTTACCGAGAGCTCGACCCGAGATCAACTCGCCTTAACTGTAAGGACTTGGGTTTTAGTAGAAAAAAAAAAACCGGAAATAGTTCCTGTTTTATTTCCAGAGCAATCTGTCAACGATCATGGCGCTCTTTGTGGGATATTATGATGTAATAGAGCAAATCGCGAGAAATCTCAGAGCAGGAACATGGAAAACTCTATTAGTAAGAGTTTAAGAAATTGAAGGATAAAATTTCCCAAGTGTGTCGCGAGAAAAATCAAAAACAGAAATTTAAACTTAAAGGATTAGACAAGCCTTTTTTTTCTCCTTGATATATTTATAAGTAGGGTAAGTGCAAAGATCCGGGTTTTATTTTTTAATTACGATTCCAGCTTTTCAATTAAATACCAATAATTAACTTATATGGGCGCCGCCATTGACCCCTGTCGTCATCGGCCATTGGTTTAGTGGCATCTGCTAAATCGAACTTCTTATAAAAGATAATTTTTAATATTTTTCCTTCTATATTTAGAAAAAGGCCGTTATTTTAAGGTATAACGTAATCTGACCTACTTTTCTTTCAACGAATTTCAAGTCAAGGGCGCTACACATTCAAGTACACGTTTATCGGTTAATTTCTTGAAATAACCTTCAAATAAATGGCATAACTGGGCGTTTATTTACCATCTACATTACCGATTGTAAGTATTACTCGTATATGTGGCTACACTTTCTTACATAACCTTTATTCATTTATTCGAGAGTAGAGAAACCAGTAGAGAACACCATTAGTGCTTCAGAATCGTTAGGAGCAGGTCTCGTCATTGTTAGATCACCCAGGGTAACACCCACGCATCGGAACCAAAAATTCGACATAAAAAATACAGAACGACGATGAATCGATAATAGACAACTAGGGATTTTCTATACGATAAACCACCACTCAATACACCACAAGGTATACTACTGAAAAGAACTATAGTTGCGAAGAAAACCTTTAAAAAGGGGGTAACTCCCTGGGCCTAAACTGCTCGACAAATAATACTTCACAGGGAATGCAATCGAGATTAAAAATTACCTTAGCTATATTATCATAATCCTAAGTGTCCAATTTTCGACATCCACAACTAGGGATGTCAAAAACCGCCCGGTTTTACCGAAAACCGGTTTTTCCAATTCCGGAGCACTGGTTTTTTAATTCTTCGGTTTTAATCGGTTTTTTAAAATGAAAACCGAAAACCGAATCGGTTTTTATTAGTTCACAAAATTCAAAGTTTCCATTTTCGTCACTTAATGTTACTTAGCTTGGGTTGGCTGCTAACAATCTACCACCATGGAGCAATATCAAAGGTGACATAGATGCGTATAATGCAATTTTAATGGAAAACGGCATTATTTAACACTATTGGTACCACCTACTCGGTACTAATATTTGGTCTTTGGAGTATAGCATTTTTCAACATTTATCATTAACGACCGGATGGGCCCAGTGTTACCCGTTGGAACATTTTTGATGGTTTACGAGCCGCCATTTTGAAAGATGGCGGAAATTTCAACCACAAAAAACCATAATGCACGTTTATAGGTTTTTGAGCCTTCCTGGTAAAGCGGTTTGGACTGGGCGTTGATTATCAGTCAGGACTTCGGCATATATATAGATGAAAACTCCGCCCTCTTTTTGTTTCAAAATTTCAAGTATGGTGAACAAGATATTAGGAGGAAAATTTACAAGAAAATAAAAGATTAAATGTTATACCCTATAGTCCTTTTTGTAGTACAACTTAGGTATTCTAAATACTTTAAAATAAAGCTATTATAACTAAAACTATCTATAGCGCAGTAATATATCACAATTTTTAAACGTTATATAGATAATTGATCTAGTTTATGTACTTAGAACATTACAATCAAAGGTCGTCAAGAGTTCGGTCAAAAAACATTTAAGTAGGTACTGCTCAAGGAAGTTTTACTATCTCGCAGGGTTAAAAAAAAACCCTGGTTTTTCTTTTTTTTTTTTTTCAAAAAAGTCCAGTCCACCGGGTTTTATTGAGTTTTTCTGGGTTTTTTATCTTTAATAGTTGCGTGAATGGTAGAAAATGTCATTAAAATTAACTGCTTAGTAAAATGTCCGAAAATGTTTCATAAAAAATAATAAGTATTATTAAACGGCACTTTTGAAGTTGAAACAACAAATATCTTAAACTATCATTTAAATGAGATTATACTAGCATTCAAATTAATCAAAACTGAAGAGCTTAGTGATGGGTTTTTATGAAGTGGGTTTTTTTGGGCTGTGTAAAATCCATGGGGTTTTATTTGGGCTGGGTTTTTTTAATTCGAACCCTGCAGTATCGCACCGCTTATATTAGCTCTTTTATTGAATGGGTTAAAGAATATTCAAAGATCCACACTTACGAGTACAGTTCCGCTATGGATAATGTCGACAACTTCAGAGTTCCTGAAGTATCCCTATGAACTGTTTTTGTCTGTAGAAAATCAATTTCTTGTGTAAGGGGGATTGGAAAAATTCTTAAAAAA
This sequence comes from Phalangium opilio, assembly GCF_054372755.1. Classification (NCBI taxonomy): domain Eukaryota; kingdom Metazoa; phylum Arthropoda; class Arachnida; order Opiliones; family Phalangiidae; genus Phalangium; species Phalangium opilio. The sequence goes on from NW_028324151.1 coordinate 9,624,952, forward strand.
CATATCAAAGAGTAGATCTATATTAAGCTCTTCTCGTCCTCCGCCTTAAGAAAAAGAGGCTTTTTTGAATAAAGTAGAAAGCTCTTCCATAAATTTTAGACAATTTTTCTCGTGTAGTGATTGACTGACTATCTGAGAGCAAATCTGTACTAAATCCAAAAATTATGTATAGCGAGAATATTTTAACAGAGAAAAAAAAAAATAAACTTGGGAAATTTTGTCGAACACGAGTGTATGGCGGATAAGCTTTTCTACAGGGGTCTATAGGATTTACATTAGATAGTTTTCCCCTGTAAGTAAGCTTCTCTCTAAACTAAACTTTTCAGCGTATTTCATTATAAATTATACATTTAAATGTCTTGATGCCTTAAAAATCCATTAAAAGCGGTACTTAATGCAAGATGTAAACATTAAACCTTTAACCAATCAGGTGTTTATTCTTATCATTTTAAATACTACTTAGCTCAAATCAGGAGATATATTTTTTAGGAAAAACCATTGAATTGGTTTTTCTTTGCAATTCTAGAAAGCGTATAAAGTAATGCGTATCTGAAATTGGAATTACGCATTGATCTGCTATATTACAAGAAACTCGTGTAATGTAATTTTGCGACGAAAGCCTATGCTCATTGTGAAGCATTTCTTTGCACGAAGAAATCAGGCTTTTAATTTTATCTTTAATGTTACGTAATGTGATTTTTTCATTAGTGCAGTGACGGTTGCACTCTCAATTTTCTCAAAGGATCTGAATGATAAAAATACTATAATCATAGTATTAGTCCATTTGAGGGCCATGGATGTCTCAAGAATCTCGCCGGAAAAATATGGTCACGTGATCGGCCGCCATTTATGGAGAGAGGGATTCTTTTTTGTCATAGCTAATTCGATCACGTTCGTGAGCGCGTGGGTTGTGGTTTTGGTAACTGATTATCGTCTGCTTCATTGTTCAGAGAACTAGACGACAAAATTTTAAAACTTGGCAGCGTCTATATCACGATCTGTGCAATCTGAAAGCACACTTGACAGGTCATTTTACTCCCTGGCCAAAATTTGTCAGAAGTGTGCAAATTTGGCGTGTTAATTTATGATTTGTGCAACTTGGGTCAAAAGTGTGTAAACTTGGTATGCCATTTTGGGATTTGTGCAACTTAGGTCAAAGACGTGCAAACTTGGTATGCCATTTTGGTATCTGTGCAAATTTGGTAAGACTCGTACAAACTTGGCAGATCATTTTGGGATCTGCCCACCTTTGGTCGAAAACGCCCAAACTTGGATTAGTTCTGGTCGGTTTTTTCTAACAGTGTATGCCGTATTCTTTAAAGGGTTACTATTTTATTTTACGTTTAAAGATTGAGGTTTCGAATTTAACTAAATACATAATAGAATTAAGCCGAATTTAAGTTCGTTACAAACAAAAATATATCATTTACGAGTGTTCTGCGTCTGAAAACTAAAATAACATCAGCCGACAGGCCAAAAATGCTGGGGGAAAGTGTCTGGCAACATTGCACCTCTGAAAATGGCACTATGCTTCGCCGCCGAAAATTGAACAGCGGCGTAACTCCAATGTGGACTTGGACTAAGAGCCAAAATACTTCGCTCAACCTGTTAAGGGTAAACTATCATGGTAAAATTGCGGAATGTTATGTATCAATGATTAACCAAATACATCTTTATCCCAAGCACCTCATTAATCTTTGGTTAGAACAAACGCTAACTCACACATGCGCGGAATCAAGAAAAAAGTTTTAGCTGAGTGGCAAGTAGGTCTCGAACCGGCTAATCCCTTTAACATTTCAGTAATTTTTAATTTTAACATTTCTGATAAGTCTGCAATAAATAACAGTGTGTGTTCTTTGGCTCAAACTGAGTGGAAAATGTCAAGGAACAACATATAGTTATGGAGATATATATGTATTTTCCCTACATTAAGAAATCGCTATTTGAAATATAAATATTTCCGTTTAACTTATTGGGGGTTATCATTGACTTGTGATGTCCATGGATCTCACGAAGTTACTACCTTCCTGCCTTAAAGCCTTTTGCGACGAAGTGCATTACAAAGAACGAAGAAAATCAGCGACAAAAATAAAAAAAAAAAAATAGAAAAATGATGTCGGCAGAAAAAAAGGAATAATTCCAGGCATAAAAGGAGACTTAAAAGGAATGTTCCATAGGGACCACGATACAACAGCGTCCACGCTCCCTCCCACGTCGAAAACGGCCAACCAAAATCAAAGGAAAAAGAAGAAAAGTTGGCTGGCGACAAGCGATGCGGCCATGTTCACGTCATGGCCCCAAAAAAAGTGTACCTCGTGAATCCAGGAAAGAGGTTTTTTAAGGAAGCTGCTATATAGCAGAAGTTGGGAGCTTGGTAGTATGTATACCTCCCGAAGGCAAACGGCTTGAAAGATTAATTATAGTTTTGGGACTTGGGAAATACTCCTTGAGTAATGGTTCCCAGTTGGTGCCTATCCGCTTCTTCTATCTCACTCACTCACTTTAGTGGCTAAAGTAGGCAAGGAGTTAAGGCTCTTTTCGGCCCCTTTCAGAAGCTTGACATGTCCACCTGCTCTATATATATACTATACTCCTAGATATCATAAATATTATAATAAGAAAAACACATCATCGCCTCGCATGTCTGTCGTTAGTTACGCTCAGACAGAGTTATGCTTGCAACTCTCCATGATTTGTAGAGCGCCTTTAATATAAACGAAGTTAACATTGGCTTGAACCAATTTAAGTATTACATCTGACCAAAAACGGATTTATGTACTATGAAGTAAGAACGTCGGATCGTAGCTTTAGCCTCTAGTACCATCCTCGCATACTTTATTGAGAAACTTCGTCTGCTTATATTCTGACTCCACCCACAAATTCTGTATATAGCGACTTCTAGAGATCGAAAATGTCGTTCTTATCTCTATTTTTGTGGTTAAATTTTTTTTTTCGAAATTGCTATATACAGAATTTGTGGGTGGAGCCAAAATATAAGCAGACGAAGTTTCTCAATAAAGTATGCGAGGATGGGTAGTGAATTTGCTACGTTCAACGTTCTTCTAGCATAAATCCGTTTTTGATCTGACATAAAACATTCACGAAACCAACGATGACAAAATATAAAGTGTCGTAAATTTTAAGTCAAAGGATAAATATGAATAGGACAAAGATCGTCATATGACGGCTTGATTTACATATCATAGAATCACCGTGAATTATTAGAAAACCCCCTGTGATTAAAGCTACAGCCGGTTTTTTCTTATTATTGGAACTATTGCACCGCGTTAATTCCTGTTGAGAATGCGATTCATCTGAATATAAACCACTTATTCTAATGGAGCGGGCAATTTTTGGTAAGTTTTCCTAATGATTTTGATATTCTTTTATGGAGTAAAATGATTTTCTGTCCATTTCATTCGATCTTTGAGGTCAGAAACTCAGAATACATATTATGCTAATTTTAACAAGGGGATTTAAAATGTATAAATGATCAACATTACGAGCACGCTTTTAAAAACAATGCATATTTCATGATAAAATATTTTGGGTAGGCCTAAATGGAGTTTAGGTCAGAAACTCCAAGAAGCAATTTGTTAAAAAAAACTATATTTTATAATCATGTCTTTAAAACTGAAAATTTTAATATCTGTTTCTTCAGGCGATTACTTCTGTCCAATTATCTTCTACTTTTCCACCGCCTTGTCCACAAAAACCGTTTTATCTTTGGTTTACAGTGGCGTAGTAAAATTAATAAAGAATAGTTTCATCAGAAGGTAAACATAACATGTGTTTCATATCTTTCAATTAACAAATATACGAAACGGTGACGTTTTCGTTTACACTAAAGTTTCCCATAAAATTCACTTTAAATTTGCCGTCTGTTTTCTTCATACTTTCCAAGCAACCGTGAATATATTTTTTATGTCTATGAAAGTGCCTTTTTTCAAGGCCTCACTTTGACTGAACCGCTACAGTTGCGGCTACCATGGAGCCGTAACTGTTTACTTCCTTCCGTTTTATAGTGACTGAAATCCTGGTCCGACACTTCTCGCGTACAACCTAAATTATCAACTACATTACATCATTCCCTTTTACACTAAGCCTAACCACTTTTGACTTTTTTTTCCCCCTCTTCTATAAAAAAAGGGTTGAAAGGTTTTCGAGACGCTATCGTGGTTGCTTGAAAAGGTTTATGTCCGAAGGAAATAAAGATAGATTAAGGTTATATCGGGTAATTTTCACAAGGGACGCTCCAGAAGAGTTAAATCTAGTTTTGGAAAATCCACTATTTGGATGTAACGTTTTCTGTAATGATTTAATCTGGAGAAAATGAAAAGGGAGTGTTGATATCAATACTGGGAATTTAGGAACGTACCAATGAGCACGTATGAGAAGGAGGCTCAGGCTCAGAGAGACCAAATTCTCAGCTCCCCCTTTTAAAACCGGTGCCGAGCTGTGACTCGATATCAGAGCTACGCACATGCGCAATCGACGAAACAGACCGGGAAGAAAGCAGAGAAGTTTGTTTACGGATAGCATTTCGGCCGAGGCTACAGTTAACAATGCTGATCTCCTGTGCAAGCCCGAGTAAGCCTCTATAACCGCCTTTTTGATTTTTCTTCTTAACGGGTCACGTGATGCCTGGCTTATCGGCTCTGCACTGACGTAGGTGCGCGAGATAGAGATATCGGGCTGTGCCATTATAACTACCTTCCCCGTTCCCTTTTTACCTCTCCGAGAGACGATGACGTCACGGAGTGGTATTATACTGGACGTGTCTGTGTGTGTGTCTGTCACCGCGTTTGCAGTTGGCAAATCAGAGCAAACGTGTTCGCAGAAAGCAACTTTTGGCTTTTACTCAAATCGTCAGGATTAAGAAGCAAGCTGCGATCGGCTAGGGTTACGAGAAACGTCTAGCCGAGAGGGAAGACACTTGAGAACTCAGGTGTACAATATGTCTTGAACTCAATGTACTGTCAAAGATGATCTGTGAGTTCCGAAGGCTTTGTACTCAATGCGCTGTCAAAGCTGAACTCTTTTGAACTCAGGTGTACACAGAGATCCAGAGCCTCTACCCGCTCGCGTCTAGCCTCCAAATGGCAGGGCTTCCAACAAAGGTTCACGCAATTGCGTTTTTTCTTATAACTGATTTTGAAACAATCGCCTTATACCCTAAATTTCGAAAAATTGTTAAAGAGGCATACGCTTGAATTCAAACGTCTACAATAGCTATGCTTAAAATGATTTTAGGAGTAAAATTTCTTAAAGAGGTATAACTAGAATTAAAGTATATTAATGACGATTAAAATAATTAATATCAATTATATTTATTTAATTATATAATAAAAACCTCTTATTTGCGTCTTGACTAGGAGAGGTTTGTTTTGGTTTCCCAACTTGTTTAATTTAATTAAGGGGTCATCCGTAAAACACTCCAATCATAACTGGAACACTGTGGCTCGGACGGCAAAATAGAGATAGAAGTTACATTTTCGACTCGAAATTGCCCAAAGAACAACCGCCATAAATTCTTACAGACTTCTTAGAAACACCATGTATGTTCTTGAGATGAAACTTAATTAACCTAAAATGAAACCATACGCGAACAATATCTTTAAATGATCTTGCGTTTCTAAACAATACAATGCGCACAATATTAAAACAAGGATGCGATGCTTATCATGAAGTGTAAAATCACGAGAGCGCGTAATATGAATTGACGGTTACGGGAGATGAGTTTTACCGTTATATTGATAGTTCTGTCGTTGAACGTGTTTTAGTGGTGTGTAAGGTCAGGAAGCCCATCATATAAACATAGCCATGGGGAGGAGGCGCCCGGCCCTGTTCCCGGCCTTCACGTTTTACGATTTCCTTTTAACGTCCATCGTTCATTTTTACAAGCTCTAGGCGTCACACTCTCTCCTATAGGCGTGGGCAGGCTTCCACTTGGTTTATATAGTGCACGGGATGAAGCTTATACGATATATCTAAAGGCATCCACTATTCAACGCTTATTTTAGTATAAAAGATAAGTGCCGTTATACGTAACTTACAAGAAACGAGACACTTTAAAAAGACCACGCTGCCTGCCTTTCAAGTTTTGACGAGGACTAACTCGTCTTTTTAAAAACCCGGAGGAACGCGTTTTATACATATAAGTTCAAGCGAGTAAAGAATAAATATCAAAGTATTTAGGAAAAAGGTTTTTTGCTAGTTTTTGCGCAGCATATAAGAGAGTTATCTTAGACAAGCTAAGACAGCCGGCATTGCCCGTGGTGTTTTAGGGATTTCCAGTCTATGTATAGACACAATAGCACTAAATTATCATTGTATGAAATATCAGCATAATGTTGACTTCTGTTCTAAGAGTCAAAGGTTTTTACAGCTTTCAAAATCAGTAAAACGATGCTAAATTAGGGGTTATTCTAAGCTATAATGAAGAATACGAACTTCTTTATGGGCTTGATGGCTTGGGTTTCTCGGACCCAACCTTGAGAAGGATCTAACCAAACCTCTTCCGAAACATTCTACTAGTGTTATATAATAATATAATCCACGCAGTTTGGTCAAATTCGGAAATTAGAGAATTGTAAGTGTGTGTAAAGAACAAACATAAAACTAAACAAACAACTTTCTCAAATATACAGGGTGTTTCTGATATGTCTGCCATAAATTAAGGGAGATGTTCTTTATACGATTTTGAGTCGTAAATGTTCTATGACATTTTGCACTAAGGGACAATGTTTTCGAGTTATGAATTGAGCGTTTTATGAATGGCCCCTTAATTAAATTAGAAATCATTGTCTTTTAGTTTTTTAATTAAATTTAAGGGGTTATCCGTAAAATACTTTGACCAATCTTAACAATTTCGACTCAAAATCACCAAAAGAACATCCCCTTAAATTTATATTTTCTTTAAAACAAGTTTTATATTCCACTTCATGGTGAGTCCTCCATTATTATTATTAGCATTAAGCACGCCTTATAGGTTCAAACCCTAGCCACATCAACGGTAACTTGATTTTAATGTTACAACTACGACTAAAGTTACTAATCATAATTTGGGTCTATTTTATTACAATTTTTAGTCTAATCTTAATTACCACGATCTGTGATATCTATACCAGAAGCGGACGTTAAAGTTTACAAGTTCTCAAACCATCACTTCGAGGAACGCTTGAAATCTGGCATGTACCAAAGTGTAACAGTCAGTTTACTGTTTGTAAGCGAAGGAAGTTTAACAGTTCTGTTTATAAAATTGCAGCGCCGTCACTGGCAGAGCTAGCATGCGGCCCTTTTCAGTTCCGCCCTTAAATTTCCTCCAGGGTGCAACTTCCCTTCTAATTAGTTGGAGCCGGATTTCATTGTTCTTAACGGGCGTTTCGTCCCGCTAATTGAATAATAAGGCCTCGCTCGCGCGCGACAGAGCGGGGGCGAACAGCAAAGCCAAAACATTTTAGGTCGAGTGGCCAACTATACTTTCTCTCCTTAATCTCTTACAGCGTTGGGACGTCGACATTCCCCTTACACGGATGATTTATAATCATGCAGAATCCGCCTAAATGGCTTATACATAACATTATTAACGATTAGACTTAACAGCTAGACAGTCTGGACGACAGGCAAAAACGTTTAGGTTCAAGCGTTTGGCCAAATGCGAGAAATTGTATTGAGAAATCGTCTTTCAAAGTTTTAGAAGTTTGGTGTTTGAATCTACTTTTGGTATACTATAAAGATAATAAGGTTAAAGAGATTGTGAAATGACATTGAGTTGTGCAAGTGCAATTATATTTGTGAAGCGTCTTTGGTTTGCAATTCAGGATGTTTCTGAAAGTTTGGGGTGTGTCCTTAAAGTGATTTTGAGTCAAAAACTTTACGACATCTTGTCATAAGCTTAGGCCACCGTTTTACAGGTATAATTCGATTGTAGTTTCTTATTTAAATTTAAGGGATCTTCCGTAAAACACTCCAAACATGCCTCAAGGAATTAGGCACTACCTCCTTCTCTCAAGAAAGTGAAGTGCCACTTTCCAAGTTTCCATGAGTGTTTTAACAATTTTGTATGCCTCGAAGAGGTTTGGCTTCGGAACATGTTTTCTGCTGGCCAGAACTTCTTAACTCTATGGGATTGGTTGAACCAGTCCCGTGCGGATTCTGATTAGCAGACGCCTCTAAACATGGCGAGGCAGTAGTCAGCGTTTTTAAGACCAAATAAATGGTATAACAGATCATTCATTTTTTTTTAATATGTTCCCTTCTGTTTTTAGAAAAAAAATGCCGTTCTTTTTAAGGTATAATGTAATGTTGCCTGAACCTTTCATTCAAGGTTTTCGGTTTAACGGGAAAAGGTTACAAAACGTTTAACGTTATTAACGTTCATCACGTCCTCGTTTCGATAAATATTTATTCTGTCCAAAAATGGGAACACGTCTTTATTATAACAGCAAATCCTGAGCCAAACATGTTCTTTACAGAACGTGTCTCATAAAATAATGTCCAAATATAATGAACTAAATATACTTTAGATAAAAAAAATGAAACCCAATAAAACAAAAGGCAAGAACTGAACTATAAAAGAACTCAAAATAAAGCTTTAAAACTAATACCCTTTTAACGCAATTGCAATTCATTCATTGGACAATATGGAGTCTAGACTAGACAAGACGGCCCAAGGGCTCGTAATAGTAGCCACATCGTACGGGTGAATAGCCCCTCTATACCCTACCCTAATGAGTGGATAACCCCTCTATAACTTACCCTAATGAGCGAATAGCGCTATCTTTTACAATGCTTAAATGATTTACCGTGCATAAAATCAGAGTTAATAGCCCCTCGATGCCCTACTCTAAACAGTGATAAAATTATAACCGTATAAACGTACTTACGCTGTAATTCTAATATTCCGGCGAATCGAAGAACAGATATTTATGCCCAGAAACGTTTGAAAGCGAAAGTTTAGTTATAGTGATTATCCCCTCGAATTACCTACCCCAAAGATACAAGTTCAGAAGTATCCGACCCCAAAGATACAAGTTCAGAAGTATCCGACCCCAAAGATACAAGTTCAGAAGTATCCGACCCCAAAGATACAAGTTCAGAAGTATCCGACCCCAAAGATACAAGTTCAGAAGTATCCGACCCCAAAGATACAAGTTCAGAAGTATCCGACCCCAAAGATACAAGTTCAGAAGTATCCGACCCCAAAGATACAAGTTCAGAAGTATCCGACCCCAAAGATACAAGTTCCGAAGTATCCGACCCCAAAGATTCAAGTTCAGAAGTATCCGACCCCAAAGATTCAAGTTCAGAAGTACCCGACCCCAATGATTCAAGTTCAGAAGTACCCGACCCCAATGATTCAAGTTCAGAAGTAATCGACCCCAAAGATACAAGTTCAGAAGTATCCGACCCCAAAGATACAAGTTCAGAAGTACCCGACCCCAAAGATACAGGTTCAGAAGTATCCGACCCCAAAGATACAAGTTCATTATAGTGATTACCCATTTTAGTGATTATCCCCTCGAATTACCTTTAGCAATGCTAAAATGATCAAACGCATTACGCTCATTTAACACTATGTTAGCTCTATCTAAACCCACATTTGAATTAACCGCCAAAACGATCCAGTCAATCATAACATAGATGGCGATAGCTACCGAACGAGAACGAAACGGGGAAAATCGTTATCTATTTAATTAGCACATGAAAAGAAAATAAATATAAAAACCCCAAACATACAAATTCATAAGTATCCGACCCCACAGATTAAGAGGTACCCCACCCCACATCACCCCGACATTTTAGAGATGAAAATAAATAATAAAAAACTCGGGGTTTCTATCAAGTCTCTATGGCTCAATGGTAGAATCTTTGCTTACCACGCCAACGACCCGGGTTCGATTCCCGACTGCGATCCGAAAAATTTTTTAATTAAAATTAAATCTCTAACCGAGCCCAGTTACCCCTATGGGTGGGTTGTGGTAATGTGGAGTTCCTTTTAAGCCAAAAAATAACGATAACGAAAGCGAAAACTCCGGCCACATGTACTACTACTACTACTACTACTACTACTACTACGGCTCGGGTCAAACTAAGAGCCTCATCGTATACTACGATGTGGCTAAAAAAAAGACAATTCGATTTAGGAAAGTTTATATTTAATCCTTGAAAACATAAGTTTACTTTGCTTGATGTACATTTACAGTAAAAAAATAAAGTAAACCATATATTTTCTAGGCCAATTATAAACATGACAGGTTTATATTTTCGCAAACGTTAAAGTTGAATTTTCTGAGGTACACGAAGAAACTGTTTGAAAGGAAATGGCAACTAGAAAAGTGAACATTCTCATTGCAAAGCTTGAATCACCTTCCTTCGTGAGCATTTACTACTTAAAATCAACTAATTTCACCGAGGTTTAGAAGATACAGTGATTAGTCAGTGAATTTCTGCTAATGTTTCTTTTTCATGAAAATTCGCTTTCAAGTTGGTTCAAACCCATTTAATCTACGGAACTTTGCACGTGAGACATGACTATATAGGTGAAATTTCAAAATCTCAATTGTGTTAGAGCCTAGGGGTTCTAAATATAGACAATACCCATTTCGATTCCGTGTAAGATGAAAGGGCTTTTGAAATAAAGTCGACTTTGTTTTCCTAAGAAAGGCCTAGGAGGAGGAGTATGTTTTAGAGAAAAACACCAAGTATTAAAATATACAAGCAGCATCAGAAGTCTACTTGCTGAAGTATATAAAAAAGGCCTCTCGGATTAATGTTCCACTAGTTGCAAGCGAGGGGAAACCACTTGTGAAATCAGGTGTACAAAATTTTTGAAATCACAATTGAAGTCCATAAATTGTTTTTGAAGTCTCTATAAATCGCAAAGTTTAGTTGAAATCTCGGAAGTCTTAGGAAGTCCCTAGAGAATCCCTTGAAGTCATGCGAAGTCCCTTGGAAATCGCTTGAAGTCATGCGAAGTCCCTTGGAAATCGCTTGAAGTCAGTCGAAGTCTCTCGGAAGTCTCTTGAAGTCATACGAAACCCCTTTGAAATCTCTTGAAGTCTCTCTGAAGTGAAGAGAAGTCATACGAAGTCCCTTTGAAATCTCTTGAAGTCTCTTGGAAATCTCTTGAAGTCTCTTGGAAATCTCTTGAAGTCTCTTGGAAATCTCTTGAAGTCTCTTGGAAATCTCTTGAAGTCTCTTGGAAATCTCTTGAAGTCTCTTGGAAATCTCTTGAAGTCTCTTGGAAATCTCTTGAAGTCTCTTGGAAATCTCTTGAAGTCTCTCGGAAATCTCTTGAAGTCTCTTAGAAGTCATACGAAGTCCGTTGGAAATCTCTTGAAGTCAAATGAAGTGGTAGAAAAATCCCTTGAAGTCTATTGAAATTCCGTCTTTCATAAGTGGAAATTTCCTTTTCTTCAAATTTTATTTTCAATAGTCTTGATCAGGGCCGGAAAAAAGCACAGGACAATAAATTTTGGAAGTTTTGATAGCTTGACTATGGAGATGTGATACTATTTCTGCACACTACAGTGGACAATGTCCTATAAATTTTCCAGTCAAACAGGGGGGGGGCTGGTCTTGATCCCTCAATTTTCGGCCGTCTTCGGAGGTGCAATGCTACCAGACTCTTGTGCCAGACACTCTTCCCCAGAATTTTTTCCTTTTTGGACTTATTGTCGGCTGCTAATCATTCCGTTTTCAAAGAATATTCGTAAAAACGATATATTTTTGTTTGTGGCGAAGTTTAATTGGCTTAATTTAAACTACTATTTAACTAAATTGGGAACCTTCGAAATACAGCATACAAGCAGCCAATTTAAAAATTGTGTCTTCTAGTTCTCTGAACTATGAATTCGAGTATGAATCAGACGATAATCAGTTTCAAAAACCTGAGGGGTCGGACGTTTTGGAAAAAGTGTACGCGATTTCGAAATCCAATTTGATTTCTTCGGATTTCGTTTGATTTCGTCGGAATTCAATTGATTTCGTCTGATTTTGTTTGATTTCAAAATTCGATAAAATCCAACGGATTTTGCAATTTTTCCCGTGATTTCCTCGGATTTTTTCCATGATTTCGGCAGATTTTGGGATATTTCAATTGATTTCGTTGGATTTTGTGATTTCTTTTGAGTTTGGATTTCGTGAATTTTGTAATGGATTTCGCGATTTCGTTACTGATTTTGTGATTTCTTTGTTGATTTTGTGGTATCTTTACTGATTTTGTGATTTCTCTACTGATTTTGTGATTTCTTTACTGTTTTGTTATTTCTTTACTGATTTTGTGATTTCTCTACTGATTTTGTGATTTCTCTACTGATTTTGTGATTTCTTTACTGTTTTGTTATTTCTTTATTGATTTCGGATTTTTTATGAGATTTTTTAAGTTGGATTTCGCGGGTAGCGTACGGGATTTCATGAATGACCGACCCCTTGCAAAAACTACTGGCCAAGCGCTCACTGGCGTGATTGAGTTAGCTATGCCACGACAAAAACTTCTTTCCGTAAATAGCGGCCGATCCGTGATCATATTTTCCCGCGTGAAACGTCGCAGAATTCTTGAGACATAAGCGACGATCAAATGGATCTGTATACTATCCGGGCTTGTATCTGCGCCATATAATCAAGAAGGAATTTACTATAAGAAGGCCTAAAAAGGCGTCCGGTGCGCGCTTGATAGTCGACAATCCCCCCTCATGGGTGGGGGGAGGCTGGAAAAGAAGGCGGGACTTAATATTTTATCTTACTCTATGTTTTCCACCATCTATCTCTTTTACCTTCTCGTTAAGCCTTGGTTTGGTTTTTGGAACTCACGAAATCATAAGTATAGTACACTTGATTCGATTTAGAAACAATTATAGAACGAACGATTTTCACGTAGAGACAAGTATTCAAAATCCATTAAGTTAGGTTCAAAACCTTTAACTAACTTGTTAATGGCAATTAAAAACCATTCCCTAACGGTTTCAGCACCGCTGGCAGCCTCCATTTTCTGCTTACTTTGCTAGACGTTTTCTTTCTCTATTCGGAATACGTCAATCGCGTCTGTATGACCTATCCCCGCGGGATCCAATAGGAAAGCGCAGAGGATTGTCTACCATTGGGTCGAATCCCATTGGATCGAATGTCTCGTTCGACCGAATCCCATTAGACCGAATACCGCAATTTGGGCGGTTTTCCAATCATGAATTTTCCTTTCAATCCTATTTTTCTATTGATTTTCCTATTAAACTTCTTGTTATTGCAGAAAATACTAAACCAAACGTAACCTAATATAACAGTAATGTTTTGGAAAAGGCATATTTTTGGGGAAGTCAATGAAGCTAAATTTCAATATTTTGGAAAAGGCGTAACATTGTTAAATGATTTATAAATTATTACTAACCTAATTTAACCAAACCTAACCTAACATAGAAGTAATGTTTTGGAAAAGGCATATTATTTGAGAAGTCAATGAAGCTAAACATAAATATTTTGGAAAAGGCGTAACATTGTTAAATGAATTATAAAATATTACTAACCTAACCTAACCTAACCAAACCAAACCAAACCAAACCTAACCTAACATAACAGTAGTGTTTTGGAAAAGGCATGTTATTTGAGAAGTCAATGAAGCTAAATTTCAATATTTTGGAAAAGGCGTAACATTGTTAAATGATTTATAAAATATTACTAACCTAACCTAACCAAACCTAACCTAACCTAACCTAACCTAACCTAACCTAACCAAACCTAACCAAACCTAACCAAACCTAACCTAACCTAACCTAACCTAACCTAACCTAACCTAACCTAACCAAACCTAACCTAACCTAACCAAACCTAACCTAACCTAACCTAACCAAACCTAACCTAACCAAACCTAACCAAACCTAACCAAACCTAACCTAAACTAACCTGACCTAACCTAACCTGACCTAACCTGACCTAACCAAACCTAACCTAAACTAACCTTACCTAACCTAACCTAACCTAACCTAACCTAACCTAACCTGACCAAACCTAACCTAACCTAACCTAACCTAACCTAACCTAACCTAACCTAAAAATAAAATTGATTTTCTTATTAAACTTCTTGATACTGCAGCAAATAATATGTGTTCACCAATAACATTCTTCAATAAATTTCAGAAAATAACTTCCATTTTTGGAAATTGTCTAACCCTAACCTAACCATACCTAACGTAATCTAATATTACCATTAAGAGATCTCCCTCCCAAGTACTGACGGCGCTCGATGCTGCTTAACTTCTTCGATCATCCAAATCACTTTATCCATTGCGCTACTGGAGCCCGGCAACTCAAGGAAAACGCTATGATTTTATATGTGTAAACCCATCCCATTCAGTCGAAAGCTCTTCCATTTAAATATTCCCATTCAGTAGAAAACCGCTCTTTGGGCTATAAATTGTTTTAAATTTGGCTATAATTTTAGAAATTTGAATTCGATCCAACGGGATTCTATCCAATAGGATATTACCGCGCAGAGCAATGAGGGACATGAAAGGGGTGGGGCTTACTTGTCCACTAACACCGGCGTAAGAGTAGAAGCGTAAAATCTAGTGACTTAGGCATTCTTATAGTAAATTAATTCTTGATATAATTCTGCATAGATAATTGCTTTCGGTTGCTCTGCACCTTAGTACTTAATAGCGAAGTACATATATATATATTTTAATTATTACAATTTAATGAAGTCTTGAGAAAAAAATAGAAATCGGCTTTAGTCTATAAATTCTATTGAAGTCACTTGAAGTCTTTAAATTATGTTGAAGTCACTAGAAGTCTTTAAATTATGTTGAAGTCACTAGAAGTCTTTACAAATTCTATTGAAGTCACTTGAAGTCTATAAAATGTAATGAAGTCACTTGAAGTCTCTAAATTATATTGAAGTTACTTGAAGTCTTCATAAATTGTATTGAAGTCACTTGAAGTCTTTATAAATTGTATTGAAGTCACTTGAAGTCTTTATAAATTATATTGAAGTCCCTTGAAGTCTTTATAAATTTTATTGAAGTCATCTGAAATCAAATACAGTTAGTGAAGTCTTTGAAGTCGAATGAAGTCTTTGATAGTTCAATTGAAGTCATTTGAAATCTGAAATCAGGTGTACAAAAATTTTCTTAGTGGTTTCCCCCTCGGTTGCAAGATAATTGTATCTATACGTAAAAAATAAAAAGATCTACTGAAAATCAACGCCCAGCTTAAACCGCTTCACCATAGGTAGGTGAAATTTTGCAAGGACGTTACTCCTTAGTAGTATAGGCACTCACCAAGAAAGATTTTTTCAGACCCAAGTTACTCAGGTCATCTTGAGAAATGGCGACCAGAAACGTAAAAACCTTACTTACGTAACAACGCCCGTACCTTTAAACCAATTTCTATAGTACAGAATTTTCAGATTCAAATTCCCTGACTTTTCAGGTTTTCCCTGATCTTTTTAGACTCCATTGTCATTGTTCTAAATATAACAAAACAAATGCGTTTAAATCGCTTTTTCTAATAAAATAACTGGTCAAACGTGATCTCGCTAAAACGGCTTTTAAAATTAACACCCAGCTGGATGGTTGAACCGCAGATATTTTAGCCACTTTTACCAAATTCCCTACATAGTTGAAATTCTGAAAATTCCCTGACTTGGTTGAAATTCTGAAAATTCCCTGACTTGGTTGAAATTCTGAAAATTCCCTGACTTGGTTGAAATTCTGAAAATTCCCTGACTTGGTTGAAATTCTGAAAATTCCCTGACTTGGTTGAAATTCTGAAAATTCCCTGACTTGGTTGAAATTCTGAAAATTCCCTGACTTGGTTGAAATTCTGAAAATTCCCTGACTTGGTTGAAATTCTGAAAATTCCCTGACTTGGTTGAAATTCTGAAAATTCCCTGACTTGGTTGAAATTCTGAAAATTCCCTGACTTTCCCCTGACCTTTTTGGCCCTTTTTGAAATTCCATGACTTTTCCAGGTTCTCCCTGACCAGTGGCAACCTCGTAGTATACTGATTCTCTACAACCATCTTTTAAGATGGTGGCCCGACATGAAAAGAAAAATGTCCTAATAGGCAAAACCGGATTCATTGCTACTATTTTTACCATAATAAATTATGAATTTGGAGCCCAGCCGATAAACTTAGTTACTGCTTCTTGGTAATTTTTTTTTTTTTTTTTCATTTTCGAACCTATAGTTAGTTGGGTGAACTTTCACCACTCTCTCTTTAGCTCAGTCCGTATTTACTTTAAGAAATGGACTGCGGAACAGCAGGGTTATAACAAAGGCTTAAAACTTCCGTCATATTTTGCAAGTTGAAGAAAGGGCAATGGCACAAGGGAAGCGAAATCCATTTCGATCTCCCTCTTTGGAAAACAACGCGCAAAGTTTGAGTTTCTGAAATGGAAAAGCTAAGAAAACAAACTGGGAGAGAAAACATTTGTTTTCGTATGCCATGCAAATTTTAGGTAAACATCACTATCTAGACTTATTGGTTGAAACACCGAAAAAAACTAGGCTTCGCTATCTTTTTATTCATAGCACGTAACCATAATCACTTGAATAAATGGTTTGGAAACAACGATTTAAACATAAGAAACCAGCCAACGAAAGGCGATTTTAGGATCGTTTTTCCTCAATATGAATAAATTCTTGCTTAAATACGACAATATAATTATTCATTTAGGTCCTCTAACAAAATTCGAGGGGGAAACCACTAAGAAAATTTTTGTACACCTGATTTCAGATTTCAAATGACTTCAATTGAACTATCAAAGACTTCATTCGACTTCAAAGACTTCACTAACTGTATTTGATTTCAGATGACTTCAATAAAATTTATAAAGACTTCAAGGGACTTCAATATAATTTATAAAGACTTCAAGTGACTTCAATACAATTTATAAAGACTTCAAGTGACTTCAATACAATTTATGAAGACTTCAAGTAACTTCAATATAATTTAGAGACTTCAAGTGACTTCATTACATTTTATAGACTTCAAGTGACTTCAATAGAATTTGTAAAGACTTCTAGTGACTTCAACATAATTTAAAGACTTCTAGTGACTTCAACATAATTTAAAGACTTCAAGTGACTTCAATAGAATTTATAGACTAAAGCCGATTTCTATTTTTTTCTCAAGACTTCATTAAATTGTAATAATTAAAATATATATATATGTACTTCGCTATTAAGTACTAAGGTGCAGAGCAACCGAAAGCAATTATCTATGCAGAATTATATCAAGAATTAATTTACTATAAGAATGCCTAAGTCACTAGATTTTACGCTTCTACTCTTACGCCGGTGTTAGTGGACAAGTAAGCCCCACCCCTTTCATGTCCCTCATTGCTCTGCGCGGTAATATCCTATTGGATAGAATCCCGTTGGATCGAATTCAAATTTCTAAAATTATAGCCAAATTTAAAACAATTTATAGCCCAAAGAGCGGTTTTCTACTGAATGGGAATATTTAAATGGAAGAGCTTTCGACTGAATGGGATGGGTTTACACATATAAAATCATAGCGTTTTCCTTGAGTTGCCGGGCTCCAGTAGCGCAATGGATAAAGTGATTTGGATGATCGAAGAAGTTAAGCAGCATCGAGCGCCGTCAGTACTTGGGAGGGAGATCTCTTAATGGTAATATTAGATTACGTTAGGTATGGTTAGGTTAGGGTTAGACAATTTCCAAAAATGGAAGTTATTTTCTGAAATTTATTGAAGAATGTTATTGGTGAACACATATTATTTGCTGCAGTATCAAGAAGTTTAATAAGAAAATCAATTTTATTTTTAGGTTAGGTTAGGTTAGGTTAGGTTAGGTTAGGTTAGGTTAGGTTTGGTCAGGTTAGGTTAGGTTAGGTTAGGTTAGGTTAGGTTAGGTAAGGTTAGTTTAGGTTAGGTTTGGTTAGGTCAGGTTAGGTCAGGTTAGGTTAGGTCAGGTTAGTTTAGGTTAGGTTTGGTTAGGTTTGGTTAGGTTTGGTTAGGTTAGGTTTGGTTAGGTTAGGTTAGGTTAGGTTTGGTTAGGTTAGGTTAGGTTTGGTTAGGTTAGGTTAGGTTAGGTTAGGTTAGGTTAGGTTAGGTTAGGTTTGGTTAGGTTTGGTTAGGTTTGGTTAGGTTAGGTTAGGTTAGGTTAGGTTAGGTTAGGTTTGGTTAGGTTAGGTTAGTAATATTTTATAAATCATTTAACAATGTTACGCCTTTTCCAAAATATTGAAATTTAGCTTCATTGACTTCTCAAATAACATGCCTTTTCCAAAACACTACTGTTATGTTAGGTTAGGTTTGGTTTGGTTTGGTTTGGTTAGGTTAGGTTAGGTTAGTAATATTTTATAATTCATTTAACAATGTTACGCCTTTTCCAAAATATTTATGTTTAGCTTCATTGACTTCTCAAATAATATGCCTTTTCCAAAACATTACTTCTATGTTAGGTTAGGTTTGGTTAAATTAGGTTAGTAATAATTTATAAATCATTTAACAATGTTACGCCTTTTCCAAAATATTGAAATTTAGCTTCATTGACTTCCCCAAAAATATGCCTTTTCCAAAACATTACTGTTATATTAGGTTACGTTTGGTTTAGTATTTTCTGCAATAACAAGAAGTTTAATAGGAAAATCAATAGAAAAATAGGATTGAAAGGAAAATTCATGATTGGAAAACCGCCCAAATTGCGGTATTCGGTCTAATGGGATTCGGTCGAACGAGACATTCGATCCAATGGGATTCGACCCAATGGTAGACAATCCTCTGCGCTTTCCTATTGGATCCCGCGGGGATAGGTCATACAGACGCGATTGACGTATTCCGAATAGAGAAAGAAAACGTCTAGCAAAGTAAGCAGAAAATGGAGGCTGCCAGCGGTGCTGAAACCGTTAGGGAATGGTTTTTAATTGCCATTAACAAGTTAGTTAAAGGTTTTGAACCTAACTTAATGGATTTTGAATACTTGTCTCTACGTGAAAATCGTTCGTTCTATAATTGTTTCTAAATCGAATCAAGTGTACTATACTTATGATTTCGTGAGTTCCAAAAACCAAACCAAGGCTTAACGAGAAGGTAAAAGAGATAGATGGTGGAAAACATAGAGTAAGATAAAATATTAAGTCCCGCCTTCTTTTCCAGCCTCCCCCCACCCATGAGGGGGGATTGTCGACTATCAAGCGCGCACCGGACGCCTTTTTAGGCCTTCTTATAGTAAATTCCTTCTTGATTATATGGCGCAGATACAAGCCCGGATAGTATACAGATCCATTTGATCGTCGCTTATGTCTCAAGAATTCTGCGACGTTTCACGCGGGAAAATATGATCACGGATCGGCCGCTATTTACGGAAAGAAGTTTTTGTCGTGGCATAGCTAACTCAATCACGCCAGTGAGCGCTTGGCCAGTAGTTTTTGCAAGGGGTCGGTCATTCATGAAATCCCGTACGCTACCCGCGAAATCCAACTTAAAAAATCTCATAAAAAATCCGAAATCAATAAAGAAATAACAAAACAGTAAAGAAATCACAAAATCAGTAGAGAAATCACAAAATCAGTAGAGAAATCACAAAATCAGTAAAGAAATAACAAAACAGTAAAGAAATCACAAAATCAGTAGAGAAATCACAAAATCAGTAAAGATACCACAAAATCAACAAAGAAATCACAAAATCAGTAACGAAATCGCGAAATCCATTACAAAATTCACGAAATCCAAACTCAAAAGAAATCACAAAATCCAACGAAATCAATTGAAATATCCCAAAATCTGCCGAAATCATGGAAAAAATCCGAGGAAATCACGGGAAAAATTGCAAAATCCGTTGGATTTTATCGAATTTTGAAATCAAACAAAATCAGACGAAATCAATTGAATTCCGACGAAAGCAAACGAAATCCGAAGAAATCAAATTGGATTTCGAAATCGCGTACACTTTTTCCAAAACGTCCGACCCCTCAGGTTTTTGAAACTGATTATCGTCTGATTCATACTCGAATTCATAGTTCAGAGAACTAGAAGACACAATTTTTAAATTGGCTGCTTGTATGCTGTATTTCGAAGGTTCCCAATTTAGTTAAATAGTAGTTTAAATTAAGCCAATTAAACTTCGCCACAAACAAAAATATATCGTTTTTACGAATATTCTTTGAAAACGGAATGATTAGCAGCCGACAATAAGTCCAAAAAGGAAAAAATTCTGGGGAAGAGTGTCTGGCACAAGAGTCTGGTAGCATTGCACCTCCGAAGACGGCCGAAAATTGAGGGATCAAGACCAGCCCCCCCCCTGTTTGACTGGAAAATTTATAGGACATTGTCCACTGTAGTGTGCAGAAATAGTATCACATCTCCATAGTCAAGCTATCAAAACTTCCAAAATTTATTGTCCTGTGCTTTTTTCCGGCCCTGATCAAGACTATTGAAAATAAAATTTGAAGAAAAGGAAATTTCCACTTATGAAAGACGGAATTTCAATAGACTTCAAGGGATTTTTCTACCACTTCATTTGACTTCAAGAGATTTCCAACGGACTTCGTATGACTTCTAAGAGACTTCAAGAGATTTCCGAGAGACTTCAAGAGATTTCCAAGAGACTTCAAGAGATTTCCAAGAGACTTCAAGAGATTTCCAAGAGACTTCAAGAGATTTCCAAGAGACTTCAAGAGATTTCCAAGAGACTTCAAGAGATTTCCAAGAGACTTCAAGAGATTTCCAAGAGACTTCAAGAGATTTCCAAGAGACTTCAAGAGATTTCAAAGGGACTTCGTATGACTTCTCTTCACTTCAGAGAGACTTCAAGAGATTTCAAAGGGGTTTCGTATGACTTCAAGAGACTTCCGAGAGACTTCGACTGACTTCAAGCGATTTCCAAGGGACTTCGCATGACTTCAAGCGATTTCCAAGGGACTTCGCATGACTTCAAGGGATTCTCTAGGGACTTCCTAAGACTTCCGAGATTTCAACTAAACTTTGCGATTTATAGAGACTTCAAAAACAATTTATGGACTTCAATTGTGATTTCAAAAATTTTGTACACCTGATTTCACAAGTGGTTTCCCCTCGACAAAATTCAATCACAAGTTTTGATAAAATAGCCAATCTCAAAGGTAGGTTGGGTGTGAAAGTTATTATTTAATTTTACCTATAATGTTTTATGAAATTGACCTAATAAGTCAACTCTTTTAAGTTCATTTTCGGTTTCTTCGCGATTTATTTTTAACTTCTATTCATGTTGATTTAACGATTTTTAACTTCTATTCATGTTGATTTAACGATTTTTAAAATCAATCATGGTATTCCTTATATATTATTTCTGTGAATTTCAACTGATAGAAGAGGGGTCAAGTAGCACTCGATTCAGTTATTTCTAAATGATTTTGCTATTTGGCCATGCAGAGACTTCGTGATTTGATATTTTACCAGTGATTTCGGTATTTGCTATTTCACCAGAGATCTTGTGATTTATTTTACCCGAGATTTGGTGATTTGCTCTTTGACCAGAGATTTCGTTATTCGTTATATCACCAGTGATAGTGATTTCCAGATTTGCTACTACAGTAGTGATTTCTATTTCACCAGAGATTTCGTGATTTGCTATTTCATCAGAGATTTCGTGATTTGCTATTTCACCAGATATTTCGTAATTAGCTATTTCACCAGATATTTCGTAATTAGCTATCTCACTAGATATTTCACAATTGGCTTTTTCACCAGTGATTTCGTGATTTGCTATTTCACCAGATATTTCGTAATTAGCTATTTCACCCCTGATTTAGAAATTAGCTATTTCACCAGATATTTCGTAATTAGCTATTTCACAATTACCTTTTTCACCAGAGATTTCGTGATTTACTATTTCACAATTAGCTTTTTCACCAGAGATTTCGTGATTTACTATTTCAGCAGAGATTTCGTGATTTGCTAATTGGGTTCAGCTTCCGTGATTTGACTAGAAACTCGCGATTTGCTAATTTTAAATACTCGAAGACCTTTCCTGCATGATATTAGATTTTCAAATACCATAACAGGTAAAGCCGAAAATATGTTTTGAATAAAGATCCCGGTGCAATATTCCATGCCTTTTAGCCTATAACATGAACTAATTAATATTTACAATATCAGAGCATTAATTATTGAAGCGCCCATAAAGTGGCCTATACCCTGTTTTCATTTTACACAGTCATTTACAGTTACTTTACACCGAAGCAAGGGATGCAATGCAATGAAGTCGTTACAAGGTAGGTATAGGCTCTCTGAAGTTTTCCGCTTATCTAGACGGAATTTCCCACTTTATAATATTTTGGGTGATTGCTATAGCGAGCGGGGTTCCTCTATGGTTTTGTAAGCCGTCCTTATCTATCACGGCCTTTTCTAGCAGAAACCCTAAACCGAGAGTGGATGGCGATTCAAAAGGGCTAAATATATTCCAACCGAATCGGATCCAACTCTCTTCTATCTCCGAGGTGACGGACATCTCATCGAAATCGCTAAGACAATATCACAGATTTGAAAATCAAACCAGAAAAAAAAAAATATTTTTAAATATAAAAGAAACATTTGGATAAAAATCAACGAAGTGACGCGCAATCTAAGCTAATTGAAATTCGAAGAACAATTTTTCGCAAAATCTCAGACCCCAACAGAAAGCGTGAAAACGTCGAAAAACCAACTTAATTTTACGAACAATTAATACTCAAAATTCCTCGTAATTTACAGCTTCGCAAACTCAACGTCAAAATTTAAACCAACTTCTGAAAATCTTTATAATCTTGACTGTTATTTTAAATTCTTAATTTAAAATATTTGTAAGGTTTGAAAATTTGGTTGTCCATGATTGCGAAGTCAAACAAATCTTCGGAAAATCTAAGAGATACTATGAAATCTTCGTAAAATCAATGAGATACTACGAAATCTTCATATAATCAAAGGGATACTACAAAATCTTTGTAAAATCAGTGTTATGCCACGAAATCTTCGTAAAATCGAAGAGATACAGCGAAATCTTCGTAAAATCAAAGAATTGCAACGAAATCTTCGTAAAATCAAAGAATCGCAACGAAATCTTCGTAAAATCAAAGAATTGCAACGAAATCTTCGTAAAATCAATGAGATACCAAAAAATCTTCGTAAAATCAATGAGATACCACAAAATCTTCGGAAAATCAATGAGATACCAAAAAATCTTCGTAAAATCAATGAGATACCACAAAATCTTCGTAAAATCAATGAGATACCAAAAAATCTTCGTAAAATCAATGAGATACCACAAAATCTTCGTAAAATCAATGAAGTACCACGAAACCAGGGTTGGCAAGTTTTAAACAAATTGTTTTAAACTTTGGTTTAAAACTTGTTTTAAACAGCCATGAAAAAAAACTTTAATTTGTTTAAAACGTTTTAAACAAAAAGTTTAAAACATGTTTTTTTTATGGAGAAAAATTTCAGTTTTTTTTAAATCTTTTTTTATTTGAAAATGAGCGAAAAGATTAAATAATAGAAATAATAAGCTCCAGTCAAAACCTTCCTTTATTCGACTGTTTCAAATGTGTTTTTAATTGTTTGGAGACCCTACCAGTTGTTTTATCCATTACCAATCTGTATTGAAGACTGTTATTCATAAATATGATTAAGGATAACTTATTTTGTCATCTACTTAAAGCAAAGCAATAACATTTTTCCTATGTGGTTTCTCTACACTGTTGGTACATTTTACTGTTCTAAAAAGATTACGCGTAATCTATAAAGCCAGGCCTTTGACAGTGCTAAAATTAATACGCCTAATCCGAAAACGGAAAACATGAGCGCCTACAAATAAGTAAGGGGTGGTGAAGTTTCAATTGTATGATGAGTTCTGACCAAGAAACTTGGAAGTACGGAAGCGGAAATGACTGAATAGTGGCCACAAAAGAAATCAGGCATTTAGACATTAGGGGTGAAATGAACAAATTTACGCATCACACTCATTTTGTATCCGCTATTATAAAAATTATATTTTCCATTTGAAAAGATCGTTTGCTCTTTTTTAAACAGTCAGTAGAATTTTTCAAATATTCAATATTGTACCCTCAACACGTACTCCCTTTTAAATAATTAATTTCATGATAAAATGTTTTCCGAAAATCTAACTTTAAATCGTGTTATAAACAATAAAAACACAAATTTTTTTAACTAAGTTTTTGCCAACCCTGACAAGGACCCTTTCTTACACCTTCAAATTCTAAATTTTAGGAGCTCTTGATTTTCCTGTTTGACTTTGCAGTACATGTTCGTTGTACGTTGGTCTAGGGGTATGATACTCGCGCTGGTTGCGAGTGGTACCAGGTTAAATCCCGGAAGATCGCGTCTTAGAGCTTCATATTATAAATTTAGGAGTATTTTTATTTTCGTGTTTTACTTCTCAATACGTTTCGTGGTCCGTTGGTCTAGGTGTATAATACTTGCTTTGGGTTCAAGTGGTCCCTGGTTCTAATTCCACACGGACAATTTCTTATACCTTGAAATTCTAAATTTATTCAATATTGAACGCTCAAAATAATTAATATCATAAAATAATTTCAGAAAATCTAATTTGTTCTTGAAAATGCGTAAATTTGTAGGTTTTTCAATCAATTTGGAGGGAATAAATCGACTAACTGTTAAATCAGTTGATTGAATAAAATATTGATTAAGGATTAAATTAATATAAATAAAGAAAAATTGCAATATCGGGACTCAATCAATTGATAAACGTCACTCTTATCGTTTGTTTTTTCTGTCTTGGTCCAAACCAAGACCTTTTTTTAATCAAGTAGGTTGTGAAAATAAGCGCCTTGCGCTAGCGGGAGTAGTGGCTTAAATGGAGAGCCGCGATATAGACTATTAGATCTGGAAGAGTGATTTAAACATGTTTAAAACTAGTTTTTTTTGTGTTTTTTTACTGTTTTTTTCTACTTGTTTAAAAAACAGTTTAAAACAAAAAATCGTGTTTTAAACAATAAAAAACACAACTTTTGTTTTTTTTTTTAAAAACTTAATTTTTGCCAACCCTGCACGAAACCAATGAAACCGGACTCAAAAATATCATTTGGTTTCCAATTCTGACCAAAACTTGGAAAACTCGCGAGTGGCGAGACTCCGGCATACTATTTTCGACGTTTTCCGACCCCTCGTCTTTTTCTATGTGAGCGGAGAACTTATATAGAACCTTTTGGAAGCGTTGTCCCCTAGCTCTTTCGTCTTTTGAATAAAACATCAAATAGATCCCGCGTTCTAACTTAAACAAGCCTCGGAGAGATGGACGAGCATTGCGAAAGGTCTAACCGTACGAATCCAACCCGTTCCGACTGATATTTCTATTTCTTTTATACCAAAGGGAATATAGCCAATATAAAAAGAAAATCTCCCGTTTTTTAAATCAGCTGTATATATTCGCGTAAAGTATAGTTTTTGATACGCGTATAGTTTTAAATAAAATACGAAATACCGGTACACACGAAATATACAGTGTGGTTCTCATAAGTATGCCATGTGTCAAAAGGACTGTCCTTAGGGTCAAACTGAGTGAAAATTGTCAAAGAACATGGGTAATATGTAGCTATGCAGCTCCTAAACTTTGATTAGCCCCTAAAACAAGGAACCAGTCACACATGTGGAATAATTAGCTTCACTGCATCAACGTACGCGCAATTTAGTCAATTTTTACCTCTCCGAGTAACGATGACGTCACGGAGAGGTATTAGACTGGAGGTATCTGTGAGTCTGTCACCACGTTTGCAGAAAGCAAATTTTGGCTTCTACTCCCATCCTTAGGCTTAAGAAGTACTGGGCGATCGGTAAGGGTTACGAGAAACGTCTAGCCTCCCAATGGTAAGGCTTCCACCAAAGGTTCATGCAATTGCGGCTTTCTTATCATTTATTGTGAATCAATCGCCTTATACATATACCCTAAATTTCCAAAAATTGTTGAATTCAAACGTCAAAAATAGCTGTTTAAAATGATTTTAGGAATAAAGTTTCTTAAAACGATTTAACTGGAATTAAGTTAAATTAATGACGATTAATTTAATTAATATCAATAACATTTATTTAACTATTTAAGAAAAAAACTCTTAATTGCGTCTCGACTCGGAGAGGTTTATTTTGGTTTCCCAACTTGTTTAGTACACGATAAAGGTTCAATAACGTTCTAAGCTTGAAGACTATTGAAGGCCGATGTCTTACTCTACATAAGTAACTAGTTCTTGCTGCAGTTGTTGCAATGTTTGTGCTAGCCCATATCTCCGTCTACAAATGTTGTAGACCCCATGTTCCTTGACCCTTCCTACTCAGCTTGACCCTAAAAAACACTGCCTTTAATTTATGGCAGACTTATCAGAAACACCCTACATATATAGATAAGATTTCTCAAAGGCGCATGCGCGAATTCATATTTCTACACCTTAAACGAAACCTTTCCATTCCCATTTGTTAAATGGTCGTTTTCAGAGTCTATTTGCATATAAATGGGTGCCAACAACATCGTTTAGGATTTGAATGACTATCTCCGAGGAAGATTTACGGTACTATCAGCACCAATCGCTTTAGAGGCATTGAAAATTAATGCGAGGAAAGGCTCCGAATGCTGATAGTTAAACGATTTTCGCCAAGTGACTCAATTTCTGGAAAAGATTTCGCAACTACAGCGGTTTAGATCAATCTCATTAAATATGAAAGTGTTTCCTTCGAAACTGTATACACGGAGTTTAATTTTCCACGAATTATTGAACAGTGGCCCTATATATCCTTTAAAAGGGAATCAACCTTAGAACCTGTAGCCGTTATTAAAGAAGAAACGGATTATCTATGAGATAAATACTAGTTTCGAGGTTGGATTCTAATGTCGTGAAGTATAACACAAGGAATACCATGAATTCTCTTCTTAAAGGGAGGGTGAAGTGGAAAATCGAGTGATTTTTTATCGATTCTTCTTATAATTATAAGACAAGTCTGCATAGTGAAACATTCAGGAAATACAGTCTCCGAATGATTTTAAAATTCAAATTAGGTTAAGACTTTAAGAATAATTTGAAATAAGGACCTCCGACCAATCGCGTAACGCCCTGCCTTCCTGTTAACAAAATTCCAGTTGCACGCTCTACATCTGGCACCATCGCGCACAAATTTTATCAAATCTCGCGATAAATTTCATTCGGCACGGAGCGGGCCACGAGAATTTCGTTAACAAGAAGGCAGGGCGTTACGCGATTGGTCAGAGCTCCTTATTTCAAGTTATCCATAATATCTGAACCTAATTACCTCTCCGTGTGACGTAGTCCAGGAGAGGTTCTGTAACGGCCGTGTTTGGTTTTAGGATATACGCGGCGATCAGCTAGGGTTACGAGAAACGTCTAGCCTCCTTAAGGTGGGATCGCCACCAAAGGTTTTCGCAATTGCGCTTTTTCCTTACTATTATAATGGAAACGAATCGTATATATACCCCAAAATTTGAAGAAAGTGGGCAAGAGGGGTACCCTTCACTTTAAACGTCAATATTAGCAAAGTTGAGATGATAATAGGTATAACTTTATTTTAAACGATTTAACTATTATTAATGTTAATTATTGAAGATTAAAATAACTAAAAATAATTATATTTATTTAAATATTAAAGATAAACCTCTCGTGCAAAGAGAGAGATTATCATCGCCTCCTATATCTGCCAAGGCCCGTGCATGCGATATATTTCATTCATTGCCTCCTATCTATCAAGGCCCGTGCATTGCGATATATTTTTCAAAACAACAACCAAAATGGGAAGCTCCTCTCAGAAACATAATAATTTCTTTTCTCTGTATATGAAATGAAAATATGGATAATATTGCGCTCCTTCTTTAATGGTATCAATCCTTGCCTGTCTATTAATACTTTACGTAGTAGTAATACGTTTTTAGCGAAGTCTAGAGAGGATAAACATAAGCGAGATTGTTTCGGAAAAAAAATACTGCTTCCACTAATGGGTTTATACTCCTTGTTACTCTTGTTGTCTGTGTGTGTCCGTCCATTGTTAGACTAGTGCGTCGCGTTAGCAGTTAGCCTTGTGTTGATGTGTTAAGAAATCATACAGAACCTTAATATTCCCTTTTTACCTCTCCGAGTGACGTATGTCACGGAGAGGTTCTGTAACGATCGTGTGTGTCCGTGTGTGTGTCTGTGTGTGTGTGTCTGTTGTTACACCCACGTGACCGCGTTCGCAGTTTCCAAATCGGAGCAAACGTGTTCGCCATTTCCGAACTGCTTTCACAGTCACGGAAATGGCTCCTCTACTTGAGTTCTCACACCACCATCTTCTGGTCTTTGTCCATTCCACACGGACACCAGTCTGTACATACTGGCATCTAATCACCACCATCTTCTGGTCTTCGTCCATTCCACTTGGACACCAGTCTGTACATACTGGCTTCTAATCACCACCACCTTCTGGTCTTCGTCCATTACACTTGGACACCAGTCTGTACATACTGGCTTCTAATCACCACCATCTTCTGGTCTTTGTCCATCCCACTTGGACACCAGTCTGTACATACTGGCTTCTAAACACCACCATCTACTGGTCTTCCGTCTATTCCACATAGACACCAATCTGTCTCATTGGCTTCTAACTCCATTGTCATCGTTTGGTTTAAGACATTCGCGGCGATCAGCTAGGGTTACGAGAAACGTCTAGCCTCCCTATGGTGGGTTGTCCACCAAAGGTTTTCGCAATTGCGGTTGTTCTTGCTTTTAACTGTAGTTCGACACCCTTATATACTACCTATTTGAGTAAGGCAAAGCAACCGGCGTATGCTTCATTTCAAACGCCAATATTAGTCAAGTCTCTGAAGAATGTTTAATTGTTCTTTATCAAAACGATGTAACGCTCAATAAGGCGAACAACTAACGAAGAAAATATTTAATATTACCTATATTTATTTTAATATTTAAGATAATCTTGTTTCTCACCTCAAAATTAATACGGAAAGAGTAAAAAAGCAGTCTATGTTTTTGTCTGTGTGTGTCCGTCCATTGTTACACTAGTGCGTCGCGTTAGCAGTTAGCCTTGTGTTGATATGTTAAGAAATCATACAGAACCTTAATATTCCCTTTTTCTATAATATAAAGTGAAAGTATTTTTCGTAATTATGAAGTATTTAGTACATTTGTAGCTTTAAAGCTCTGTTTCATTTTGATATTCCAAAGATTTTTTTTAATATTGTTATTTGAAATGGCTGTTTATATATTACTTAAGCTATACTACATCTGTATATAGAATAATCCTTGATTTAGTGACTTAAACCCCGGCGAGTATGTCCAGTATTATCCGCAATAGGCTTAGTGAAACAACGAGTAAATAATTGAGACCTGAGGTGAAGTAAACTTTGGGCTTTGATTTTCGTGTCTGAAATGAAGAGACATTAACGGTTCAGAGTGAGCCGAAAGTTAATTACACTCTTAAATAATCAGGTTAAGATTTTATGATAGAAGAAAAGATCATGGTGGCAATTAGACTAGTAAAAGGGCTAATGGTAAATAGGTAGTAGCTACAGACTTTTTATTCTCATTATGGTGCGCATTGACTATTAGTGCGTCTAGCTACAATTTAGCTCTGGTGTTATTTAATGTTAACATTCATGTTGGCAAACCAAGAATATTGTTGAGGTGAGACGAGACGATAGTGTTTACACTGCAAACCAGTTGTGAATGTAGCTATCAGAATATACGGTAAACAGCTGAAGCGTAGACTTCATTTCCTGTTCTTTTCCCCATTGATTTATCCTTATTGGATGTAAAATGTCGTCTGCTTTTCTGTATATTCGCTATGCTTGTAATACTTTTTCAATATTTCGTAAATTTTTACTTCAAAAAAGAGAAATAATTCCATATCTAGGTAAATAAGTTTGTAGTAGTAGACCTCTTGACTCGGAGAGGTAATATTTTGGTTTTCCCAACTTGTTCCATAATATAAAGTGAATATGTGGAAGTATTTTTCGTAATTATGATGCATTTAGTACTTTTGTAGCTTTAAAGCTCTGTTTCATTTTGATATTCCAAAGATTTTTTTTAATATTGCTATTTGAAATGGCTGTTTATATATTGCTTAAGCTATACTACATCTGTATATAGAATAATCCTTGGTTTAGTGTTTTCATGAAGAAAACTAAGACCTCGTCTCCGGCGCGTATAACAAGTATTATCCGCAATAGGCTTAGTGAAACAAAAGAGTAAATAATTGAGGCCTGAGGTGAAGTAAACTCATGGCTTTGATTTTCGTGTCTGGAATGAACAGACATCAACGGTTCAGAGTGAGCCGAAAGTTAAATACACTCTCAAATAATAAATATAAGGTTAGTAAAAGGGCTAATGGTAAACGGGTAGTAACTACAGACTTACTATTCTCTTTATGGTGCGCATTGACTATTAGTGCGTCTAGCTACAATTTAGCTTTGGTGTTATTTAACGTTAACATTCATGTTGGCAAACTAAGAATATTGTTGAGGTGAGACGAGACAATAGTGTTGACACTGCAAACCAGTTGTGAATGTAGCTTTCAGAATATAGGGTAAACAGCTGAAGCGTAGACTTCATTTCCTGTTCTTTTCCCCATTGACTGATTTCCATGTGTCCAAGATTTATCCTTTTTGAATGTAAAATGTCGTCTGCTTTACTGAACATTCGCTATGTTTGGAATACTGCTTCAATATTTCGTAAATTTTTAATTCAAAAAAGTGAAATAATTCCATATCTAGGTAAATACGTTTGTAGTAGTAGACCTCTTGACACGGAGAGGTAATATTTTGGTTTTCCCAACTTGTTTTGAATTTAAAATCATTCGGAGATATTTACTGAATGCTTCACTACGCAGACTGGTCAGGACTGGTCTTATAACATGTTGAAAAATCGATAAAAAAATCACTTGATTTTGCACTTCACCCTCCCTTTAAAGCTGGTTTCCACTGGCTCAAATCCACATGCGCTCTTATTCACAGAGATAACATGCCGCAAATTTTAGCTTTTTCATAGACAGAATTTCCGAAGACTTTGCTGAAGAAGATGGGCTTCATCCTTATTTAAATGACAAAACTGAGCTATTTTTTACAAAGACAATAAGGTTAAGGAAAATATATGGATTTCTATTGGTGGTTTTACATTAAAGGTAACCTTTGGTCTTCACGAGCTCACACTCTCTCGTATTACAAGTTTAAGTGAAAATGGTTTTCCGCCGCAAAATTATGTGGAATAGGGAGAGGGCAAACCCATTCTTGCTACGTCATAGGCTTATATCTCTTACCTCGATTCCATCCCCCTAACGGGGGAATTTCAGTATCGCGCCTACAAACGCTCCCCTAGGTAGTGGTATAAATGACGTCGGATGTTCTTTCCCTCCCTGACAAACGCCCTCTCCCTATTGTTTTGGTCGTTAGGTGAAACTTTGGTCAGTAACTTAAAACCAGCTTTTACCGTGATGATACATCAATTCACCGTGTACCAATACTCGCCTACATTTCATTATTACACAGTAGAGAAGGAGAGAGAGAGGATTTGCCGGTCTCGCTTCTACTTAACCTGTGCTGGCTAAGATCCATACCGTGCGTTGCTCCGCTCACAAAAGAGATCGACACTGGAAACCGATATCATTTGTGCATGTACAACGTTTTGCATGGGGTTTGTCAAACACATTTTTCGCAAAACTGGAACTAATTAGCCAACGTTGCTAAACATGTCAAACCTTACTAAAATATAATATGTTTAATTGCGTATGCGAGTGATGAAAAATTAATTCTTTACAATTCTACACTTAATCTTATGGATGTAAAACTATGGATATGTATAAATACTACGTATTATGGATTCTCATCTCTTATCTTTCACTAGGCACTTCCGTTAGGCGCCTGTTCAGCAGAGAAAATAAATTACCCCCCCTCTCAACCTTGCGAGAGAGAGAGAGAGAAATTCGTATTTTTTCTCTTTGCGCATGGGCAAAATTTCAAACTCGAACCACTCAGGATTCTCCTGAGAGCTATAGTTAGTTCGTTTTCCCCACGAAGCATAGCTACTTCCGACTCAATTTAGAACCACCTCACATCAGTGAGTGTGTCGCATATTTGGTGCCCAGCGTTTTGGCCAAGTTGGGAATCCACAATACCAGAAGGGGATAATAGAAGAAGCATGACACTCTCTATCCTCTTACTACTTTAGTTACGTAACGTCATTCTTCCCAGGCTCCCCCTTTCAGTTTGCTTTCCCGCTCATCAAACTTCAGATGGGCATCGCACCGTAAGGTGAATTCTATAATTGTTTGGCACTAAACACTCAGAAATCATCCCACAAACCTCGTCTTGGGGTTTGACAAAAATCTACAAGCGCGGCTTGCCAAAGAGTTAAGCAGCGCTAATAGAGTAAAGATGAGATTCGGTTAAGTAACCTTGCTCCAAATGTAAAATCATGTTGGGAAGAATGACGTTACACTTACCCTGCTTTGTGGTACACTTCTCTCGAAGAGAAGTATTATATACTTCTGATAATACGTAGTATTTATACATAGGTATACTAAATACTTCATTTCGTATAATTTGGTTTGCACTTCCGCATCAAAGGTTTCTGAGTGAATCCTTCAAACAAAGATGTATTTGCCGGGAATAATATGGGTGTTCACGCAATATTCTAATTTTCTAACACCTTTATTGTGAAACAAATGGCACTGTATGATCAAAGAGAATGAAAGGAAACCGATATAGAGCAACAAGCGGGATTCATTCGAGGCGAGAATGCCGCAGACTGTTTGTTATTTGCATTCAAAAACGAATTCCCAAGAGGCTAATAAATTGTTAATTCCATCGTCCTCTACACTAGTAGCGGATTACGTTGCCAGTATATTCAACACACTGAGAAACTAATGTCAAAGAAACAATAGTTTTCACCATGTTTTTGATTGTTTAATGGTGTTATCCAGAAAAACCTCTAATAAGCCTTAATATATACAGGTAGTCGCTGTTTTTTGAAATTACATTACCTTAATTTTAAATATACAACAAAACATTGTTTTTTTATGTTAACGACTGTGGATAAAACAGCTAGTTTTTATTTCTCCAACGGAAGTGCAGGATATGTTATTATTAATAGAACGTTACTGTTTTCCGGGGAAAAAGTATTCTGCCTTGAAGAATACAGTAGTGTATAATTAAAAACACAGATAGTTACACTATTAAGTATGAATTTAACGTATATTTTACTGTATAATCCACCGTAAATTAAAGTTTTGCATACTATAATTTGAACATTAAGTACTTTACTATAAACCTTGGAGCACTTTATTTTAAACCTTGAAGCGCTTTAATTTAAACCTTGAAGCGCTTTAATTTAAACCTTGAAGCAATATAACCTAATCTTACCTAACCATGCTAAGCCTTTTGGAAAAGGTCCGCGTTTATTATGAAAGGACCCATATGAAAATAAAAATATTTTGTAAAGTCAGTGAATTGCTAATTTTAAAACCAATATTTTAACTTTGCAATTTCTTTTCTTCATTATAATTTCAACCTACTTACGTCTAAAACTGACCGAAAATGTACAAAACGTGTTAGGCGACACTCTGAAACGTGTTAGGCGACATTCTTAAAAGCGTTATGCGACACTCTTGGAGTGGCGTCGCTAGGCCTTTTATGGGGGCTATAGCGCCGCCAAATTTCAAAGTTAGCCCCCTCAATAAAACCCGTACACTAACTTCTAAATCGTCGACTTTAGTTACAGTTAGAGAAATTTCCGCTTCAAAAACGTCGTTAGTGTCAAACTGTTCCAAGTTCTCGCACTTCCATGGATTTTCTTTTTTTAAATATGGTAGAGTAGATTAGGTCAAACGCGTTTCTGGTGCTCGAAAAACTCTTCGTGAAAAGAGATTATTAAATTTAACGAATACGTCTGTATCTACTGCTGTTATATTAGGACCTCCAAAACCAATTTAATACCCGATGCATTTATACTAATTTATAACTTTCTGCCTTTTTCAGAAGTTATTAAGTCGGTGAAAATGACCAACTTACCATGCAGTTTCAAGCTGGATGTTATGCTGCACCCTTTAAGGAATTGCACAACACTCATAAGGGAGTAAAAATTAACTTTTAGTTCGATATAAGAGTTAGAAAGGTGTAAAGCTGAACCTCTGTTGCACCATTTTATTCATATCTTTGACACTAATTGCTCAAATAAGTGTTATTAAACCCTATCTGGGGTGTAAATGAACACCTGTAATGGTGTCAAATTTGGACCCATATAAACTACTTTTAAAGGTGTTAAAGCACACCGGATTTTCTTAGAGAGTATAACAGCAACCATTATAAATCTACCCTAATGGATAGTCTGTTAAAAACAGCTAGTCACCTTATATAAATGACAAGTTGCATCTTAACCAACAGAGCTTAATGTTTTTAATAAAGGTTTGAGTGCTTTTAGTTTAACAGCAAAGAGCGTCTTTATCAAAATAAGCTCCGGGATTTAAAACTGTTCTAAGAGCTGTTATTTTTACAGCAACCCTATTTTTAAGTGTACTTTAAGCGGTTTGAAACAACATGATGTGTTTTTATTTTCACAGCAAACCACGTTTTAATCCACAGTGCTTAGTGAGTTTAAAACCACATATTTTGCTGTTAGTTTTACAGCAGCAGACATTTTATGTAACTGTGATTTTTTGGTAGTAAAACAACATATAGTGCTGGTTTTTTCATTGACCACTACAATATAATCAACGGTTAAGACTGTCTTTGAAACAACCTCTGAAGCGGTTATTTTAGAAGCTACGAACGCCCCTGAATACACGAACAATTAATACTTAAAACTGTTACTTCCACTGTTTAGAAAAACAGTATTGTTGACGGTATTAAAAACAGGGAGGATATGCAATTAAATTAACATCATCTTGATGGCATACGCTATTGCCATTACCTTAGTGTATATTTTACAGCATTTTTATTCTGTGTGAAAGGGAGATTCAAGGCTGAATAATGCTAATAAAACCTCGCCAAAATATTTCACATGTACTCGCCCTAACTTTCAAGAAATTCTCAAAATTTCCAACGGGTCTAAAAGATCCAAAATGAGTTCCTGTATTTTAAACTTTTTCGCGGAAACTTCAACCCGATTAACTTTTCATCCAACCCAAGGAGGAACGCGGAAAATGTTCAATAGGAGATGCGGATAAAGGTCCGTCCACACTATGGCTTTTTTTTTTAGACCTTGGCAAAAATACATTTATTTTACCTCTCCGAGTGACGATCACGGTTGGAGAGGTATTACACTGGACGTGTCTGAGCGAGGGGTCGGACGTTTTGGAAAAAGTGTACGGGATTTCGTTTGATTTCGTCGGATTTCATATGATTTCATCAGATTTCGTCGGATTTTGTTTGATTTCAGAATTCGATAAAATCCAATGGATTTCATCGAATTTTGAGATTTTTCCCTTGATTCCGTCCGATTTTGTTATTTTTCCCGTGATTTCGATGGATTTTGCGATATTTCCATTGATTTCCTCGGATTTTGAGATTTTCCCCGTGATTTCGTCGGATTTTGTGATTTCTTTTGATTTTGGATTTCGTAAAATTTTGTAATGGATTTCACGATTTCTTTACTGATTTTGTGATTTCGCTTCTGATTCCGTGATTCTATGTTGATTTCGTGATTTCTTTCTTGATTTTGTGATTTTTTTCTGATTTTGATTTCTTTACTGATTTTGTGATTTCGTTGCTGATTTCGGATTTTTTATTTGATTTCAAAATCAGCATTGATTTCGGATTTTTTAAGTTGGATTTCACGGGTAGCGTACGGGATTTCATGAATGACCGACCCCTCGTGTCTGAGTGTGTGTGTCTGCCACCGCGATCGCAGTTTGCAAATCGGAGCAACGTGTTCGTAGAAAGCAATTTTTGGCTTCTAGTCCCATCCTTAGGACTATGAAGATACGCGGCGATAGGCTAGGGTTACGAGAAACATCTAGCCTCCCAATTGCGGCTTTTCTTATCATTTATTGTGAATCAATCGCCTAATTATATACCCTAAATTTCCAAAAATTGTTAAAGAGCCATATACGCTTGAATTCAAACATCAACAATAGCTATATTTAAAATAACTCATCATGCCACTGTACTCCAATTACGCCGACTGCACAGTTCCTCAGATCTACAATTTAATTGGTTGGCAAATGATTCACCAAAAGAAGCCGACTTACACCTTGTTAATTTAAATATCTAACGAATTCTGCCACTTCAAAGGAAGTATAAAGACAGAAAATAAATAAAATTTTATTTGAAATACTGAAAACATGTAAAAATATTTTCCTAATTTAAATTAAAGCAAAGAGGGTATAAAGTGGGGAGTAGAAAACTTGACTGGAGTGTTTGTTCTCTCTTTGAAAGTTTTCCTCGAAACTTCCGGTTTGCTAGCGCATATTTCTCTGCCCTTTTATTGGTTGAAATACGGTGAACAGGATATTATAAGGAAAATATATAAGAAATAAATAAAATCGAAAAGCGAGAACTTCCATAATGCCTTGGCAAAGCTGCTGCTACCTTCAACTGCCCTTTATTAAAGTAAAAGAGGGTATTAATTGCATTCCCACTGAAGTAGGTAAACATATTTCTCTCCACCCTCTCTTTATCAAAAGACGTTAGAAGGTATATTGAGTTCAAAGGGTTGTTGCACCTAAGAGTTCCTGCACTGCAGTTGCTGTTAATAATTAACTAGACATAGTAAAGCGCTATAAACTTAATAATGCAATGTTTAAATTAACGTCTAAAAGCAGACGCGAATGGTCTTAAAGATTTTGCGGATACTCTTTAAAGGCCGACTTCCATCGAAAAGAGTTTTAGCGAACTGAAAACCGAGCATCGAGACTAACAATGGAGCGACCGTGCCGATTTTCGAATCCCCGCTGGGCTAAAAGATGGAAGGGTTCTAGCTAACTGAAAGCCGTGCAATGTGGTTCTACGCAATAGAGAATTTCCTTCAGAGGAAAGCAAAAATTCGAGAGGAAATAAATTTAAAAGGATTTCTATTGTTCATCTTCAGTTCGCTAGAACCACATTGCACGGCTTTCAGTTAGCGAGAACCCTTCCAACTTTTGACCCAGCCGGGCTTCGAAAATCGGCACTGTCGCTTCATTGTTAGTCTCGATGCTCAGTTTTCAGTTCGCTAGAGCCCTTTTCGCTGGAAGTCGTCCTTTAAGTTAGGCTCCTAACAGTTTTAGTTGAAATAGTAACCAAAGGCTTAGGAAAACTAATAATAAAAACCACACATTAACGAACGAATTCCACGAAATTAACTGGGCAAAAACATTAATGAAATAATTCCACGAAATTAACTAGGCTTAGTAGCGCGTTTAAATAAATAATGCAATCTTTCATATGAAGTCTGAAATCTAGACCCGAATGGTCTTACAGATTTTGTTTATACTCAAAGTTAGCCTCTCTACAGCAATAGTGAAATTAAAGAAAACTGCTTTAGTGAAAAAGTTAATCAAATATATATTATAATTAAATATAAACACATTAATGAACGAATTCCATGAATACCATAACTTATTATTCATTTAATCATGATCTGCTAGCCAGAACCAGAACGGAATTGGTTCAACCAATCCCGTAGAGGTAAGAAGTTCGATTTAGCAGACGCCACTAAAAGAATGGCGGATGACGCAGTAGTCCTCGTTTTTAAGACTAATTAAATGCTAATTATTTTGTAATAAGAGATCATTTATTTTTTTCATATGATATATATTTTTCCTTTCATATTTAGAAAACGGCCCTTCTTTTAAGGCATAATCAAGAAGCGATATCTAGTTTACTAGGGAGAAGTTATAATTTCCCCACATTTCTAGCTTTATCTCCAGTCCAAACGTATAGGTCCGCCTGTAAATTACAACCAGCATCTTATTGGTTCTTGAAAACTCACGCCAGCGCGACGCGAATGACGACTGAGAAGAGGCGAAATAGCCCGACCTCCTTTTACGTCCTCCCTTGTATTTTGAAAGGGGGACTGGGACTATGGCGCGCGAATACCTAGGCATCTTATACCCTCTCCCTATTAAACTAGATATCGCTTCTTGGTATAATGTTATGTTTAATTATTAAACATAACATTATATTATATTATACATTCATACAACTTTTGGAAAACAAATTTCCCTGAGATTTCCAGGTTTTTCCCATATACTTCCCTGAATTTTCCAGGTTTTTCCCGTATATGGAGTATCCTATGGAGCAAATGTTAACGAAGGAGGGGGGGGGGCAAATATGACTATTACATAATCAAAGGACATCCCCGTATCTCTAATATAACCAGATTTATGAGCCTCCAAAGTTTAGTGTAATGTTAATCCTATAGAGGAAATGGTAACGAACATTTTGCTTAATTACTCGGCCCCTGTTTGACGCAAATTTCCCTGATTTCCCTGAATTTTACTAAAAATTCTTAATTTCCCTGAGGTTTTTGTCAAATATTTATTTCTCTGATTTTTCCAGGTTTGTATGAACCCTGCTGTTACCTGAACTTTTCCTTTAAAAAAAATTGCATTAACAATAAAGTATCATAAAATTAATTAATAGTATAAATCCTGTTACACTCTTTTTAATAAAAGGAGGGCGCGCTCTGATACGTAACATGCCGTAATGCGTCAAATTAAATTATCTATACCGCCCCCTCCCCCACTTTTATCCAGGCCAATTCAGGTTTAAAATAAAAAAAGTCAAAAGTTTGACACAGCCTGTACAATTTTACCGTCCTTTAAAATATATATCAGAAAATGGCAGTATAGGGGGGGGGGGTGCAAAAAACCACGAGGTTTTTGAAAAGATATTGGTGGAAGAGGAGAGGGAGAGGCTCGGGAGCAAAAGGATAGAAGGGAGGAGGAGAAAAGGGATGAGGACTTCTTACGCCAACGCCGAAAAAGCTTTAAATCGATAGAGCTCTGACAATAGAAAATAGGAGACCAGGCCGAGCTCGCCTACACAGAGAATAGGGCGTACGGAGTCCACCCCCCCCCTTAAAAACTTGCAAAAGGAACGGTTTAGGTCAAGATTTGATTCGAGTCTTCAACGAATATTAAATTATCGAAGGTCCTATTCGGGGTTGCCACGGAATTTTCAGAACCAAATTCCCTGACTTTTCCAGGGTTTTTCCTGAACTTTTGCTGAGATTTCCATGACTTTTTTAGGCCGAAAGTGTAAATGTTTACAGCACGTTTTAAGTGCTTATAATTAAATGCTGAAAAATTTAAAATTCCCTGACTTTTCGCCCCATTTTCAAATTCCCTGACTTTTCCAGGCTTTCCCTGACCCGTGGCAACCCTGCTATTCAAAAGGCGTGTTGTTATGACGGAATATCCGGTATCTGGGTCCAAAGACGTTCGAAAGGGCTTCAAAGTTACCAGTCCACTGCGTATGTAGGCCAATAATTGATTCGAGTCTTCAACGTATCTTAAATTATCGAACGTAACATATCCTTTTCAAGCGCGGGTATCTGGATTGATTCACAGACAAAAACTAGAGTACTTTGATGGACTCGTCACTTTGAAGTTTAATCTAACGTCTTTGGAAGAAGATACCGACGTTAGGTCAAACTTCAAAGTGACCAGTCCATCAAAGCCCTTTTGTTTTGTTTGTGGATGCTCCGTTTTAAGTGAACAAGGTGGTGGTTATGCAAACACCTCCGAAAACGTTTCGGTTTTGCAAAAAATGCAGGAAAAGTTCAGAACTTCTATGCAAAAAGTGGTAAAACTGATGTGGACTGAACGGTTATAGAAGAAGTTTGGTGACAATGAAGTGTAAATTATTTACGCGATTATTTTTCCCATCCAGGTCGATACAATACTTCTATAAGAATATCATACTCTACAATATCTCATTCTCTAGTATCACACGACGGAGACACCTATTGTATTCGTGATTCTAGGATAGCTCAATGACAGCGTCAATATCAAAGTCGATTAAAAAAAAGTAATGTAAGAAATCTACTCTTCCAAACATAAATATAACAGAGCGGCGTGGACTTCATAGACAAAATAGTAGTATACTTTGATCATATCCAAAAAGGTCCAAAAAGACACCTAGAGTTTATCGAAAACAATTATTCGAAGGAATAGTGGCACCAATTTTGTTCGATTGCGTACAAAAACTAGTTTCCTAACTCCTACCCTGCACCAAAAATTATATAGGGAGCCAACAACTGGCTAGGGGGAAGAGATAGTCTGACGTCACGCAGCCCCTCTCTGGTTGGTATTTTTGCGCGTAGAATGCTGTTTTCAACCATTAGGGGGGGATGAAACTACAGTAAGAGATAGAAGGGTGCGAC
This sequence comes from Phalangium opilio, assembly GCF_054372755.1. NCBI lineage: Eukaryota > Metazoa > Arthropoda > Arachnida > Opiliones > Phalangiidae > Phalangium > Phalangium opilio. Next base: position 9,665,255 of record NW_028324151.1, read on the forward strand.
GTTTCAGGTTCAGAACTGTTACCTATACATATTTTCATAAATTCATAAGATATGTTCCATAAGTTTGTCACTGGTTACTGAGAGCTTTTCATGAAGTAACGTAGGTGAAACGCCATAAATTTATGTAAAACGACGTCTGGTGAGGCGCTGTTGGTAGTCAATTCTCGCTTGTCGTTCTCGAACTAGCTCGAGCTGTAAGTCTCTATACCTATCATAGGTGTCATATAAACTTATGGAACATATCTTATAAACTTATGACATTATCAACAAGTAAAAAAAAACCGAAAAATATATACGTAACTGCTTTCAAATTGTTCAAATATCTACCCAACCAACAAATCTTTTGAATTTTTTTAACGGCTCAGATCTCGTTCTTGAGTTTTAGGTCGAGAAAGGGATAACCTGATTTGCTTGATTTTGCCACGCGCAAAACCTGTTTTACCCCAAGAGTCAGACTCTAATCCAATCAGAAATGTAACAGATTTCTTTTCGACGCTCAACGACAGATGGCACTACAATAAACTTTGTTAGTCTCGTGATCCTATCCCTTAGATGGAGACGAGACCAAGCCAAACAATAAATAAACAATTATTTGTTGGTTGGGTCTACATTTCATGTAAACAATAACGAGTCCTTTTAAGGTTTTTAAAGGTAAACATTAACAATTAATTAAGGGGATTAGACTGAGAGCGATTATTCAATCGTGAGAAGTGCCTTCCAATGGGATTGAGAATGGTTTTGATTTTAATCAACCACGCCCCCTGAACGGAAATCTCTTTATTCTAGCACATGCAACGATAATTCTGTTCTTAAAAATATTCACTGTAGAATTGAAGGAATTCAAGATGACGCTTACGGGACTTTGGCGCTCTTCTCTTCGTATAAAGAGGATTGAGGGGAATAAAAAGCAATTTCATAAAACTGCCCGGAATCATTCGGCACGGCCGCGTGATATTACGAATTCAGAGAGCCAACTTGACGCGGAGCTCCCTCCCGTTACGACAACTATCATTTAAGAGTCCAGACAATTTTGAGTCACCGACAGGCGTCAAATTTTTACCTAGAAAGCTCCTTCGTATTCGTTAAATTAGTCATCTGGGAAATCTACCTCGGCCTATACACCTAACCATTTTGCTTAAGAGAGCTCGGGATCAATAATGTGGTGGTGTTTTAGATATTACGAGGAAAGTCAACGTAGGAAATGTTTGTCCCAGTATCAAATTTTATTTCATCATAAGTACATAAATGTTGCCAATAAGTTAAACAGCACGCGTATACAGACATTTTGAACCAAACAACAAATTATGATTAGAGTATTTTAGGGATGACCCCCTAAATTGTATAACTTTGTAGGGCGAAATGCGAGGGGTCGGACGTTCTGGAAAAAGTGTACGGGATTTCGAAATCCAATTTGATTTCTTCGGATTTCGTCGGATTTCAAAATTTGGTACAATCCAACGGATTTCGTTGAATTTTGAGATTTCTCCCACGATTCTGTCGGATTTTGCTTTTTTTTACCGTGATTTCGACGGATTTTGCGATATTTGCCTGGATTTTGTTGGTTTATTGACGTTTTTCCCGTGATTTCCTCGGATTTTGAAATTTTTCCCGTGATTTCTTTTGATTTTGGATTTCGTGAGTTTTGTAATGGATTTCGTGATTTATTTATTTATTTTGTTTCTGATTTTGTGATTTCGCTTCTGATTTTATGATTTCTTTGTTTATTATGTGATTTCTTTGTTTATTATGTGATTTCTTTGTTTATTATGTGATTTCTTTGTTTATTATGTGATTTCTTTGTTTATTATGTGATTTCTTTGTTTATTATGTGATTTATTTGTTTATTATGTGATTTCTTTGTTGATTTTGTGATTTTTTTACTGATTTTTGATTTATATTAACTTATTTTATGATTTCTTTGTTGATTTTGTGATTTCTTTACTGATTTTGTGATTTCGTTGCTGATTTCGGGTTTTTTATTTGATTTCGAAATCAACCTTGATTTCGGATTTCTTAAGTTGGATTACGCAGGTAGCGTACGGGATTTCATGAATAACCGACCCCCCGGCAAAATGTCATAGCAGTTACATTTTTTGACCTAAATCACCCATAGAAACCAACCGCTCTTTTTGGAACATGCTGCATAATAGGAACTTTAATTTAAAACAAACACATTATTTTTAAAAAATCACTGTTTGTATTTAAAGTTCCAAATTTTACCTCTCCGAGTGACTATGACGTCATGGAGTGGTATTACTTGGTACGAATCTGTTTCTGTGTCTGTCACCGCGTTCACAGTTGGCAAATCGGAGCAAATATGTTCACAGAAAGCAATTTTAGGCTTCTACGCCCAACGTTAGGATCAAGAAGTGCGCGGCCATCGGCTCAATTGCGAAATTTCTTATCATTTATTGTGAATCAATCGCCTAAATTTCCAAAAATTGTTAAAGAGGCAAACGCTTGAATTCAAACGTCAACAATAGCTATGATTTTAGGAATAAAGTTTCTTAAAACGATTTAACTATAATTAAGCTAAATTTATGACGATTACAAAAATTAATATTAATTATTTAAGAAAAACATCTTAATTTCGTCTCGAATCGGAGAGGTTTATTTTGGTTTCCCAACTTGTTTGTTATAAAATAGTTATAATTAATTTAAAATTCTTGACTATAGGTGAAACCTTCATATGGGTAGAACTTAAGCGCCTCAAAAATAACCCTTTGTTTCTGGGTTACGTTTGTCTAGTTTGAGAAATAAACTCTGAATCCCGACGTTAAAAATATTTTCAATATTAGATAGAGGAGGAATTGTTGACTTGAAATTAGGAATAAGAAAGGGTCCTTGAAGGTTAACTTATATTTTATCGAATTCTATCGGAACTTTAGTCAAACAATGAAATGATTATAGCTAATTTGGCTGTTTTGAGCTAAAAATAGGATTGCATTATTTATTTTGGAAAAATATAAAATATGGTTCGGTTTTCTTTTGAATGGGAAGGCATTCGGTAAAAGGGTTTATAAAAGCAAAACATCGTGTTCGTTTTCGTTGAATTGCCGGACTCTATTCTAGTGCATCATGCACAATGCAAAAAAGCGTTTTGTGTGGACATATCAGTTATGCAGCATCGAGTGTAGTCACGTGACCACTTAAATTTCTTAAAGGGAGGGTGAAGAAGTACTGATTTGTTTCGATTCTTCTATACTAATTATAAGATCAATCTGCATTAATAAATGGGGTATAAATTAAGAATAGAGTTTTGGTGGATGAGCCGAAAGCGAGGGGTCCATCGACATTTACACGAAATCCCGTACGCTTCTCGCAAAATCGCGAAATCTTTCACACAAAATCACGAATTCCCATTGGACGAACCAATACTGAAGGACCGATGGCAGCCCATAGAACCCCATACTAAGCGACTAAACAACCAATGTTAAGCTTACTTCCCTCTTTTCAGCCCCAAAATGGAGGGGGGTTATGAAAATTACCGAGTCAAATTCCGGAAAAAGCTAGCGCCATCTAGACAAAGTAGGATGTTAGCCGCTTCTCTCTTTAGAACGTTGATTCCCCCATATACCCCCACTATCCGGTTTGCTACTGTCCGCCGCTAGAAGGCGAATTAACAAGTATTTACAACTTTCTCCCTCTGCCATCCGTCCTTCAGTATTGGTTCGTCCATGGCGTAGCGGTTAGCGCTTTCGCCTCGCAGCAAGAGGATCCCGGGTTCAATCCCGGACTGTGACACCGGGTGAAAATCTGGGAACAAATCCCTTCTGCGTATAGTTTGCAAGTTCTCTCCCCTCTTGTTATAAGGAGTTTTCCTCCACGGTCTAACCCGGTTTCTCCTTTCCATCAAAACTTGCAGAGGTTAACGGTAATAGTTAATGTAGGGCGCTGTCGGTTAGCTGTGGCATAGGGGCTTGCCACACCCCTCTATGCAATGTAAAGGGAGCCACCTGTAAACAAGCCACAGGCTTAGTGTGGAAATCCCTTCATAGACAAAGCTTAGATTATGATTATTATTATTATCATCACGAAATCAAAGGTGAAATTCCGAAATTTTTGGCGAATTCGTGAAATGAAGAAGAAATCACGAAATCATTGGCGAAATCCCGTACGCTTTTTATGGGAATGTCGGACCCCTCAATCGAGAGCCATTTCGTAGGTCACCATGACGCCCTAATGTGAGATAAATTGGGCGCTATAGTTACCTACGAACTGAAATTTGTTAGCTCAAAAAAAATTAAGGGCGATTTAAAATTGAAAAGATCGCGGAAAAAATGTCTTGTTATGCAAATTAAATAATGAATATTTCTAAGTGAATCATAAGTTTATAAGATACTTCCTATACTTAGAAATGCTAGAGACTTTCTGAGAGCTACTTCGAGACGAGAACGACAAGCGAGAATTGAATAAACGCAGTTTTACAGTTCATCTTCCTGTGTTTAGTCTGTACTAGGCCTTTGAGAGCGCCTAACCAGACGTCACACGCTTTACCTCGAATCTATGACGGTTTACCTACGTCACTTCATGACAAGCTCTCACTAATCAGTTATCAGTGACAAACTTATGAAACATATCTTATGAACTTATGGTGGAACCATGTATAATTTAAAATATATAGAAGATTCGAGGGGGAGTACGCGTTGGGCTTCTCTGAGAAGCAGATAACGATGTACTAAAAATTTATATTGGCCGAAAAGAGAACATTTCTAAGTTCTTAGCAAGCGACGCGAAAGCAAATGTAAGGTAATTGCTGGCTTTTTCTTCGGGGATACTTGATTAAAACCCTCATTATTTTATATACATGTATATATATTTTAAAATGGACACTGTATTAGCGTGTCCATCCTATTTTCTTTAATTTAATTTCAATTTTCCAAGTCCCAAAAACTCCAATATCTTAACCCTAACAGTTTAAACTGAATTTTAAAAAGAATTACACTTGATTCTATTATCGATAAAGGGTTTTGTCAACGAGTGTCTAGAGCACCCAAAGTGCAATTCTCTAACAATAAAAACAGAAGTAGGATGAGGACTAGCTACCCAGCACCACGCTTCGCAGCGACTAAGTTCTTAGCGCTTCAAGAAGCTGATTGCCTAGACGCCCTCGAGGGACAAGGGACATATGAGCGATTTGAATAATTGTGTAACATTTTAAAAATGAAATACGAATTAAATAAAAATCCGTTTGGAAGTTTTACTTCAGTCAATCTACTTCTAGTTGTACTGACATATCAAGGTTCATACAACTTTTGGAAAACAAATTTCCCTGAGATTTCCAGGCTTTTCCCCATATATTTCCCTGAATTTTCCAGGTTTTTCCCGTACATGGAGTATCCTATGGAGCAAATGTTAACGAAGGAGGATGGGGGGGGGGGCAAATAGGACTATTACATAATCAAAGGACATCCCCGCATCTCTAATTGAACCAGAGTTATGAGCCTCCAAAGTATAGCGTAATGTTAATCCTATGGAGGGTATGTTGATGAACATTTTGCTTAATTATTCGCCCCCTATTTGACGCAAATTTCCCTGATTTCCCTGAATTTTACAAAAAAATTCGTGATTTCCCTGATTTTCCAGGTTTGTATGAACCTTGTAACTACAATACTATTTTTTTAATGAAAGAAACGCTTACAAATTAGAAATTAGGTTCCACTATATCGGAATTTAATACCCTAGTACGAAAAACAAAGGTGGGCTGTAAATTATAGGCGAGGAAATATTTCCGAGCTTCCGATATGGAATGGAATGGAAAAATTTTTCAGATGCGGGGGAGTGGCGGCACGGCAGCTTACACAAAAGAGATTGCTTTTTTTTATAAATATTATACTCCGGGAATGAGTTATACATTACGTAACAAACCATAATGCCCACTAAGAATGAAGCCCAACTAAAAGGAGTATAGTCCCCCCTTTACACCCATTGAATTCTCCCCTTGAAACAGACCAGTGAAATATAGCAGCTGCATCCAAAAGGATAAAAACATTTTCTCTCATCATTCAAGCTTCGCATGGATAGATAAAATTCAAACTTCTCTAAGGGCCTTTATTTTTATTTTATTTTTCTGTAGCTCAATTCGAGTAAATCAAATGTAACGTAGTTTATAAATAAACTAATGTAACGGCCCCTATTGGACTTGTTTAATAAATTGTTACGAAGCTTCGTCTATATCTTTATGATAATAGTCGACGTTACACAATGATTTAGACCCCTTGAGAGTTAGGCTTAACCGCGATACTAAACGTAATAATAATTCTGTCACCAATTTAAAGCGATCTTGTTAATCAATTCTTCGTATCATTATCACAGTACGCTTTAAATAATCGTTAATTTTAATTAGGCGATCGTAAAACGGGACTGAGAATAGATGGAAAGGCTGTCGACACCAGCCAAGCCTTGGTCGGATTAGAAACATCCCAGCAGCATCCCCATCCCAAGTTTTCCCGATTCCTGGATTTGGTTGGTGAATTCGCGGTTACCGCGAGCTGGCGAGGCTTAGCTCGTTCTAGACGCTGGCGTTTTTTGGACAGACGCGGACGTCGCCGCCGCCGCGGCTTCCTGCGGTTTTTGAACGGGGCTAGGCTTAGCTCGACGATGGCCAGTTTAGGGTTACGTAAATCGGGGGATGAAGTCGTATAAAAACGGTACTTACCTCGTCTTCGTTTGATTAATCCGAGTCCTCGATAAGAAGCACCATAGCAAAAGAATAAAGCCACTAAATAGATGAAACGCATTTTCTACGTGAGCATGGCATATTTCCGAACCATAGCAGTGACACTTCGATCCGTTCCGCGTTCGGTGGCCACCCTACAGGCTGCCGCTAGGGCGGATCTTCGCATCGAGACGCGGCTGGCGGGCGCGCGCGTTTTCTACGTTTCCCCCGCTTTCGCTAACGAGCCCTCGGCACCTTTCTCCGCCAAAAGTTCGGGGCTTTCCTCTTTCTGGCCGCCGTCCGTTTCTCCGGAGTCAGGGGGAAAGTAAAATTGGCGCACAGCTTCCAAGCCGCCCGCGCCCAGTCTCCTCCGTCTCGTCAAAGATGGCGTTTCTGCCCGAGGTTCATGACCGAAGCAGCCTAGTTGCCTCTTCTCCTCCGATGGTGGTGGGGCGGAATCCTTCCTTCCTCCGAAACTGGGGATAGGGATAATATACGGGATATCGAGATATTTTTATTTTTCGTCGATCGCGCTAGCCGCTAGCCCGCGACATCCAACGATACTCAAAAGCCGACTGGAAAGCTTCGACTCCGTTCGAGAACTTCCCGCTGTCAGAGAGAATTTAGAAGGGGAGTGGAAGGCCCCCCCCTTTGACTCTATTAAAGGTGATGACGCCCAAACAAGATGTCGCGTTGAGCTTTTTGGGGTAGGCGAGTTTCCGGTCACGTGTTCTAAAATCTCTCTGTTACAAACGCATCATACCGGAAATCGACCTGCCTAGATAACGTTTAGCAGACGACGTTGCGCTGCATTCCAAACCACCCCTTCCACTCCCCTTCTAAATTCTCTCTGCCGCTGTCGGCCTCTTTCTTCTCGACAAATCACTCCCCCAACACTAAAGTCGTCTCACCCCCCCTCTTACTATTAAAACACCCAAGTCCATCAGATAGGAAACGGAAATAAAGAATCACACTTATCTTCTTCACTCTTATTTTTTTATTTTAGGGCCTATTTTGTAGGTTTTAAAATGTTAAGCCTTGAAGCCCGAAAACATAGATATCATAACTGTGTTTCGAATAATAGGTAGTTTGAAGATGACAAAATATGGAGAATACCACTGACGTGCGCTCAATAAGATGGACAAGACACTATCTTAATCTTTTGGTCCTAAAATAATAGACAATTTCAGCATGGACTGTAGACCTTTTCGGAAAACACATACAGAGAAACCAACACACAGGCGAAAAGCCGCCACTGGGGTATAGAGCTATCTCAGTAGGCTTAATGTGACGTCACCCTTGCTATTTGCCCATAGAACCAAAGCGGTACCAAACATGGCCGCCCACTGCCAAACCTAAACCCGTGACGTTTTACCTAGACACTGACGTCACAACTGAGATAGCTCTATTCTCTCTCGCGCCAACCAAGAGGCAAAGCCTGATGGAGCCGGAGTTCACTACAGGCGGGAGGTCAGCCAGCTTGCATTGCCTCTAACGGTGATTCTTGGCAAGAGGGAGAAGACCCCAATGGCGGCCTTGTCCCTGTGTGCTGGTTTCTCTCTACGTAATTTCCGAAATGGTCTATTCTTCCAGAAATCGATTAGACCCGGAAATTCCTTGAGCACCGAATCCGTTGATTTCCAAATTTCGTCTTTCTCTCATGGTACGTGCAGGGATCCATGTAATTTTAGAAGCAGGAATAGAGAACGGTTAGCCTTTACTTCAGTCCGACTCATAGCTCAGTATAGAGCCCCTCCCTCCGACACGTAACGAAAATTTTAAATTATCTTATTGGCTCACTCAAAGAACGTTCTGATGACGTTGCTGACAGGGACGGCGAAAAATACGTAGTTCCTTTTTACCCCTGTCGCTATGACCGGCCTCTTCTTTCATACACCCCCCCCCCTTCCCGGAGAAGGGGAACGTGAACGTAGACGCGCGCCCAGATTACTCTGTTCTCCATTCCGGCTTTTAAAATTACATGGATCCATGGCACGTGCAAAAAAATTATTTTTTTGTAATAAAATTGCTTGTATTAAAAATTACACAGAAAATATGTTTTAAATCTCTTATATTTCTGCATACCTTATGACATGGGCTTTCTTTTCTTTTGGTATATTTCAAGTTTAACAGCCGTTAATTTTCCCATCGTTTCAATAATGTTTTCCGAGAATTTTAGTTATTTTATTGAATACCGTCCGAATTTCCCATAGTTTAAATGTTTTGCCTGAAAATACAGCATACAATGTTTTTGTTACGAGCTAATAAATATATCATCACCCATATGTCCCCTCGAAGTTTTAATTTTTTTGCCCATATAGGCCTAGGATATAATTGTTTTCTCCAAGCAATATAGTTCTAGATGTTAAGATTTCAAGAGGGCTATAGTTCTAAGTATTAGTATTACAAGAGGGCTATTGTTCTATGGGCTATAGTTCTACAAGAGGGCTATTGTTCTATGGGCTATAGTTCTACAAGAGGGCTATTGTTCTATGGGCTATAGTTCAACAAGAGGGCTATTGTTCTATGGGCTATAGTTCTACAAGAGAGCTGTAGTTCTAGATATTAATATTTCAAGAGGCCTATAGTTCTAGGTATTAGTATTACAAGAGGGCTATTGTTTTATGGGCTATAGTTCTACAAGAGGGCTGTAGTTCTAGATATTAATATTTCAAGAGGGCTGTAGATATTAAAATTTCAAGAGGGCTGTAGATATTAAAATTTCAAGAGGGCTGTAGATATTAATATTTCAAGAGGGCTGTAGATATTAATATTTCAAGAGGGCTGTAGATATTAATTACCTCTCCGAGTGACGTATGTCACGGAGAGGTTCTAATTTCGACGTGTCTGTGTGTGTGTGTGTGTGTGGGTGTGTGTGTGTGTGTGTCTGTCTGTTGTTATACCCACGTGACCGCGTTCGCAGTTTGCAAATCGGAGCAAACGTGTTCTCAATCTCCGGAAATTTCGAAAATTGTATTACACTTACAGGCTATTACTCCATTGCCTGTCTAACATCACCAGCCTCTGGTCTTTGTCCATCCCACATGGACACCAGTCTTTACACACTGGCTTCTAATCACAATCGTCTGCTGCTCTTTGTCCATCCCACATGGACACCAGTCTGTACACACTGGCTTCTAATCCCCACCCTCTTGTGGTCTTTGTCCATCCCACATGGACACCAGTCTGTACACACTGGCTTCTAATCACAATCGTCTGCTGCTCTTTGTCCATCCCACATGGACACCAGTCTGTACACACTGGCTTCTAATCCCCACCCTCTTGTGGTCTTTGTCCATCCCACATGGACACCAGTTTGTACACACTGGCTTCTAATCACCACCGTCATCTGCTCTTTGTCCATCGCACATGGACACCAGTCTGTACACCTGGCTTCTAACACCACCATCTTCTGGTCTTTGTTTTTGTCCATCCCACATGGACACCAGTCTGTACACCTGGCTTCTAACACCACCATCTTCTGGTCTTTGTTTTTGTCCATCCCACATGGACACCAGTCTGTACACCTGGCTTCTACTCCATCATCATCGTTAAGGTTAAGACATACGCGGCGATCGGCCAGGGTTACGAGAAACGTCCGGCCTCCCTAAGGTGGGGCTTCCACCAGAGGTTCACGCAATTGCGCTGTTCTTATCCATAGCTGCGATTCGACACCCTTATATACTACCTATTTGAGTAAGGCGACGCAACCGGCGTATGCTTCATTTCAAACGCCAATATTAGTCAAGTCTCTCAAGAATGTTTAGTAATTCTTTTTCAAAACGATGTAACGCTCCATAAGGCGAACAACTATCGAAGAAAATATTTAATATTAATTATATTTATTTTAATATTTAAGATAATCATGTCTCTAAACTCAAAATTAATACGGAAAGGGTAAAACAGTAGTCTATGTGTTTGTCTATATGTGTCCGTCCGTTGTTACACTAGTGCGCTGCGTTAGAAGTTCGTTTTTGTTTTGATGTGTAAAGAAATCCTTCAGAACCTTAATATTCCCGTTTTCCATAATATAAAATGAATGTGTGGAAATATTTTTCGTAATTATGATGCATTTAGTACTTTTGTAGCTTTAAAGCTCTATTTCATTTTGATATTCCAAAGATTTTTTTTAATGTTATTATTTAAAATGGATGTTTATATATTACTTAAGCTATACTACATCTGTTTATAGCATAATCCTTCCTAAAGTGAATACAAGCGCAACGCTACAATGTTGGTCAAATGAACTATTATGTGTTAATAGGCCTAGTGAACCAAACAGTAAACGCTTGGGTTTGGTTTTCGTTTCTGTAATGCAGAGACATTAACGGTTCAGAGTGAGCCGAAAGTTAAATACACTATTAAATAATTAGGCTTAGATTATATAATCATGGTGGAAATCTGGGCCGCGTTCAGCAGAGCCCAGCGCTGTTAGCAGTGTCCTACATAACGGGATTTTGTTTTTGAATATTGACGTCACGGTGCTTAGCGCTGAGCTAGCGCGGTCTTCAAAGAAAATAGTCGGCCTTTTGGATAACGTGACGTAAAACGTGTAGTTCTCAGCTTGGCGAAAAAACCATGGATGAATCAATACAAATAGCTCTATGGGACTATAGCTATTTAATTGGCGTGAAACCAGTTGATCACGCGAGAATGTTAAGAGATATGTTAGTTTCTAATTTTAATTATAAAAGTTGTTATCTATCTCTATAAATATGTTATCATACAATTTTTGTTAAGCCTTGGTACCTTGCACGCTTTATTGCGCTAGCGTCATTTATAAAACACCGATGACCGGAGAAAAGCTATGACGACAGAGCTCACCGGTAAACATTTCCAAAATCCGCTGTCTTTTTTGGTGAGCTCTGCTGAACGCAGCCCAGACCAGTGAAAGGTCTGATCGTAATGGGATAATAGCTTCGTGTTTTCATGCTTTTCATGGTACGCATTTACTTTCAGTGTGTGTAGCCACAAATAAGCTTTGGTGTTATGTAACGTTAACAGTCATGTTGACAAACTAAGAAAATCGTTGAGGTGAAACGAGAGGATAGTGTTTATATGGCAACCCTGTTGTGAATATGGCTTTGAACATAGAGGGCATACAGTTGAGGAGTAGAAAATTGGGCCTTTACAAACACGTAAAGGTAGTATCCCTCCAAAGTTTTATCTCTTCATTTCAAGTTTCTCCCCCATCGGATGATTTTAATGTGTACAAGTATATCATTTTTGGATGTAAAATGTCGTCTGATTTACAGTATATTTGCTATGCTTTGTATACTGCTTTAATATTTCATAAATTTTAACTTAAGAAACATTTCCATATCTGGGTAAATAAGTTTGTAAGTAGTCGTCTTGACTCGGAGAGGTAATATTTTGGTTTTCCCAACTTGTATTTCAAGAGGGCTGTAGTTCTAGATATTAAGATTTCAAGAGGGCTATTGTTCTATGGGCTATAGTTCTACAAGAGGGCTGTAGTTCTAGATATTAATATTTCAAGAGGGCTGTAGTTCTAGATATTAATATTTCAAGAGGGCTGTAGTTCTAGATATTAATATTTCAAGAGGGCTGTAGTTCTAGATATTAATATTTCAAGAGGGATATATAGTTCTAGGTATTAAGATTTCAAGAAGGGTATCGTTCTAGATATTAAGATTTCAAGAAGGGTATCGTTCTAGATATTAAGATTTCAAGAAGGGCCGTAGTTATATTAAGATTTCAAGAGGGATATATAGTTCTAGGTATTAAGATTTCAAGAGGGATATATAGTTCTAGGTATTAAGATTTCAAGAGGGATATAGAGTTCTAGGTATTAAGATTTCAAGAAGGGTATCGTTCTAGATATTAAGATTTCAAGAAGGGCCGTAGTTATAGATATTAAGATTTCAAGAGCGATATATAGTTCTAGGTATTAAGATTTCAAGAGGGATATATAGTTCTAGGTATTAAGATTTCAAGAAGGGTATCGTTCTAGATATTAAGATTTCAAGAAGGACCGTAGTTATAGATATTAAGATTTCAAGAGCGATATATAGTTCTAGGTATTAAGATTTCAAGAGGGATATATAGTTCTAGGTATTAAGATTTCAAGAGGGATATATAGTTCTAGGTATTAAGATTTCAAGAGGGATATATAGTTCTAGGTATTAAGATTTCAAGAAGAGTATCGTTCTAGATATTAAGATTTCAAGAAGGGCCGTAGTTATAGATATTAAGATTTCAAGAGGGATATATAGTTCTAGGTTTTAAGATTTCAAGAAGGGTATCGTTCTAGACAAAACTGTTTCAAGAGGTCTAGAGTTCTAGATTTCAAGAGGGCTACAGTTCTAGACAAAAAGAATTCAAGAGGGCTATAGTTATAGACAAAAAGATTTCAAGAGGGATAGCGTTCAAGAGCTTAAAATTTCAAGATATAGTTTTAGATATCAAGATTTCCTCAATGAATATATACCACAATAATTACTTCCCCCGTTAAATGTTGTTCTTCATTGGCTTAATTTGAGTCGCCGAGCACAACACCATTGGTTGTAATACTCCAGGGAAAGACTCGGAGCTAAATGTTTCTTGGGCCTAAATCATTCTTTACTATTAAAAATGCTAGAATCATATAATTAACAATTCTCAAATAACTATAAATTTTTTATAAGTAATGTACGTGACCGATGGCGCGGACATTACAATGTATTCTCCTGAAAGATTACATCCCTGTTAAGCAAGCAAGGCTCGCTTTGTTACTAGTTGCATTATACCAGAAGTGAGATGAGACTAGAAGTACTGAGCTAACCAAATTCTTCACTCGGCGAAAGTGAATATTCTTGATAACACACCAACGGTTGGCCCTCTGGTGGCGGTTTCAGAATTTCCCCTCCAAAACGTGAGACGCTCGCGGTGGTAGACGGCCGAACTAGATTCAAGCACCCACGTCCGTGTTTCGCCGCTTTAGGTAGAGGGGAAGGGGGTAAGAAAATTTTTTGGAACTCGACCAATTTTTTTCTCTCTAGCGTAGGCGCGATTGAAGCGGAGTAAAATCCTCAAATTTGTTTACTAATGCCAGGATCTATTACCGATGCTAAAGCCCTTCACTTCTAGTCTCATCTCACTTCTGATTATACTTAGCCTGCCAGCGTTTCCCAAATATCTACTTCTGATTGACGCAAAGTTAATGGTTGTTATTTGAAGTCTTCACTCTCTGTCCACAAAATGTCGCAGTGCATGATAGAAAAGTGTGAAATGAATTGCTAATAGAAAGCAAGACTTCCTGACTTAAACTGCCGGATATAATTTTCCATTGTCTATTAATTAAAAGCTAATAGTTAATTAAACATGTATATTTGAGGGTTATTAGTTATCGATTCTAACATATTTTATCATTTTAGCAGGAATGAATGATTTAACCCCAAAATTGTTTTCTGTTCGAATCTATACTTTAACAGCTAATTTTCTTAGAAAAAGTATATGTTTGTCAATTGTCATTTACTCCTATAAAACTGCTTCTCTTCGATAGAATAAACTCTACAAAGCTTCCAAGCATGCTCTAGTTGAAGTTATAAGAACGCTTGCAGTTTTCGCAAGAAGAAAACAAGTTGGGAAAACCAAAATTTTACCTCTCCGTGTCGAGAAGATTATATAAACTTAAGTATCCAATGAAAACGTCGACCTTTTTGACCTCATCCTTTCCCGCGCTTTGCGCTTCCGCATTTCATCCTTACTCTCAACATTATCTTACTCCATTTTACATACAAAAATCAAATACTCACAAAAAGAAGCGGCAAAAACCTGCTGGCTCTTTACAACCACTTAATTGACTTAATATCCAATTTCCAACAACAATAATATACCGGTAGTTTAATTGACAACCTACTAGCATCGAAATTCTCATTAAGAATGACTCCCGTGGATAAAAAAGGGCAATTTTCAACTAGGTGGGCGTTATCTCACTTGATTTGAAAAATATCATTTGTCTTTTTTACCAATGCCTAACCGTTTGGAGTTTTTTAAAGCAATCTTAGCACCAAAAAATATTTTTTAATACAAAATAAATGTTTTATATTCTTATTAAGAATAAAACAAGAGGATAGAAAAGGTCTGTCCTCTCGTAATTTTTTAAGCTTTTATCATGATTACTCTATACAACAGTAACAAGGAGTATAAACCCATTAGTGGAAGCAGTATTTTTTTCCCGAAACAATCTCGCTTATGTTTATCCTCTCTAGACTTCGCTAAAAACGTATTACTCCTACGTAAAATATTAATAGACAGGCAAGGATTCATACCATTAAAGAAGGAGCGCAATATTATCCATATTTTCATTTCATATACAGAGAAAAGAAATTATTATGTTTCTGAGAGGAGCTTCCCATTTTGGTTGTTGTTTTGAAAAAATATATCGCAATGCACGTGCCTTGATAGATATAGGAGGCAATGAATGAAATATATCACAATGCACGTGCCTTGATAGATATAGGAGGCAATGAATGAAATATATCACAATGCACGGGCCTTGATAGATATAGGAGGCAATGAAGGAAATATATCGCATGCACGGGCCTTGGTAGATATAGGAGGCAATGATAATCTTTCTCTTTACGAGAGGTTTATCTTTAATATTTAAATAAATTTAAATATTTTTAATTATTTTAATTTTCAATAATTAACATTATTAATAGTTAAATCGTTTAAAATAAAGTTATACCTATTATCATCTCAAACTTTGCTAATATTGACGTTTAAATTGAAGGGTACCCCTCTTGCCCGCTTTCTTCAAATTTTGGGGTATATATACGATTCGTTTCCATTATAATAGTAACGATAAAGCGCAATTGCGAAAGCCTTTGGTGGCGATCCCACCTTAGGGAGGCTAGACGTTTCTCGTAACCCTAGATGATCGCCGCGTATATCCTAAAACCAAACGATGATAATGGAGTAGAAGCCAATGATACAGATTGGTGTCTATGTGGAATAGACGGAAGACCAGTGGATGGTGGTGTTAGAAGCCAGTGTAAGTGCAGACTGGTGTCAATGTGGGATTGACAAAGAACAGAAGCTGGTGGTGATTAGAAGCCAGTAAGAACAGACTGGTGTCCGTGTGGGATGGACGAAGACCAAACGATGGTGGTGATTAGAAGCCAGTAAAAACAGACTGGTGTCCGTGTGGGATGGACAAAGACCAGAAGATGGTGGTGTGAGAACTCAAGTAGAGGAGCCATTTCCGTGACTGTGAAAGCAGTTCGGAAATGGCGAACACGTGTGCTCCGATTCGCAAACTGCGAACGTGGTCACGTGGGTGTAACAACGGACAGACACACAGACACACAGACAGACACACACACAGACACGGCCGTTACAGAACCTCTCCTGGACTACGTCACACGGAGAGGTAAAAAGAGTAAGTATAAATAAAACCAAAACGGATCCTATCTTTCCAAAAAGAGCCGAGGAAAAAATGGATTATAGTACGATTCAATCGTATTTTATCGATCTAAAATATAGGAAAACCCGTTTACCGGTTATCATAAGTAAATAGCTTATAGTGACAATCTATAAATCTCCATACAAACGTGGTATTTTTTGACGTATTTGATTTGTCAATCAATGACACAGTTAGCATGGTGCTAAACCTTCGAAAAGGCAGCCGCGTGAAAGACCTCATTTCTTACAATAGACAACCTGATTAGTCAGGATGTTAGTAAACTAGTTAATATAATCCACAGAAGAATATCATAATGACAACTCCTCCCGTATCTACAAGTACCATCAGAAGTTGATGACTTCTTATCCTGGGAAGTATTGGACACTAAGGCATTATATAGAGCTATTTCAATTCGGGGGAAAGGAGAGCTTTTGAGGCGGGGTTTCGCCAGTCCCCGCCTTGGCGCCATGTTGTGCGGGAAATTTAGCATAGAGTTCTTCAGCGGCCCGCACGGAGGGAGGGTGAAAACCGGCTCCGTTTATTGGCAGGCCCAACTGTGACGTTTCCCCCCTTCAACTGATATAGCTCTATAGTATCCATCCCTGCAAGTCAAAATTGCCTATGGCATTCGTAAAAGAGGGTCGAAAGTTTCCTCCCCACTAGGAAAACGATATAGTCTACTGAAAAATCCTACGCCGCGAGGCTGTGGCTCTCAAACTTTGGGGCGTGTTCAAAATTTCTTCAGCGCCAATCGTTGAAAAGCCGTCTGGCTAGAACTCTATGAAAATCCATTACAATCCGTGGGCCTAGGACCCCACACTAGTTTGACCGGAATTTCTAGCAGTCTATTAAAACAGCTGTTCTTGTCACCGTTTCTGATTCGTTACCTCAAACCACAGGACACACCTTAAAGTTTCGTTTCTTGCCCGCTGCTGGCGCGCAAATCAGCCTGCCAACTCAAAATGAGGGAAATGCCGTAGGTGGCGCGGTGATCGGACCTAATAAGAAGTTGGCTAACAGAGATGGTTCCGGATATGGTTAGAGTCCAATACTTCCCAGGATAAGAAGTCATAAACTTCTGGTACCATCTAGGCATGCCAAGAAGAAAGTTTTCCATGAGCAAATACTATATATCATAAGTTTGTAAGATATGTTCCATAAGTATATGACGCTACCTATACTGAGAGCTAGTTCGAGAACTGACTACACTCGGTTTTACAGTCCATCTTCCTATTTAGTCTGAACTAAGTTTTTGACAGTGGTCCACCCGGCGTCGTTAAACGATGACGTTTTACCTACGTCACATCATGACAAGCTCACAGTAACCAGTGACAAACTTCTGAAGTTTATCTTATAAACTTATGATATCAGTAAAATTATCGTCAAAAAAAATACACCAAGCGCCAACTATCAGGTCAGAAGTTTTCATAAAACAGACTTAACACTCAATGCCTTCGAGTCCACGAAAAGTTAACGTTTAGTTTTCGTTCGAAACGTTACAGAATTCACTTTTTCCCAAAGCGGTTAAAGCCGACCATAATCTTTAGGGTGCACGAAAAACTATACGTCCGAAAAGGCCCACAGAATAGGGTCCTTGGATAAAATGATGGCTTTATCTGATTTGCCCTAGGATCTAGCAAAGTGGGAAGCGTTATTTCATTCGGAAGACCCAGCGTTAGTGTATTGTCGGGTTAAATTCCGAGTATATTGCAGGGGGCCCTCTTTCGAAAGTACTTTTTATCATACGAGATTGTACTCAGAGAATCGCGATAGGAGCAGGCTCTTTTTACTAATCGATGTCAATCTTATTTTGCGGATAGAGTAACGAGACGTTTCTATAGGAGTTTCCTATGAGCGTTTACCTGGCGTCGGAAACGGTTTCGAAAGAATAGATACCCTAAGGCGAATTTATACGATGTCAAAACAGTTCAGAGGTTTGAAACAAATCACAAAGACCTTTTGGACTCGTTTTGTTCTATTGGGTCCAGGAGAGGTTCTGTAACGGCCGTGTCTGTGTGTGTGTCTGTCTGTCTGTCCGTTGCTACACCCACGTGACCGCGTTCGCAGTTTGCATATCGGAGCAAACGTGTTCGCCATTTTCGAACTGCTTTCACAGTCACGGAAATGGCTCCTCTACTTGAGTTCTCACACCACCATGTTTGGTCTTCGTCCATCCCACATGGACACCAGTCTGGTACTTTTCTGGCTTCCAACACCACCATCTTCTGTTCTTAGTCAATCCCACATTGACACCAGTCTGCACTTACACTGGCTTCTAACACCACCATACACTGGTCTTCCGTCTATTCCACATAGACACCAATCTTATCATCGTTTGGTTTTAGGATATACGCTGCGATTAGCTAGGGTTACGCGAAACGTCTAGCCTCCCTAAGGTGGGATCGCCACCAAAGATTTTCGCAATTGCGCTTTTTCCTTACTATTATAATGGAAACGAATCGTATATATACCCCAAAATTTGAAGAAAGCGGGCAAGAGGGGTACCCTTCAATTTAAACGTCAATATTAGCAAAGTTTGAGATGATAATAGGTATAACTTTATTTTAAACGATTTAACTATTAATAATGTTAATTATTGAAGATTAAAATAATTAAAAATATTTAAATTTATTTAAATATTAAAGCAGGGATAGATAGACTTTTTTAAGACGGAATGGGTAACAGGGTTATTCGGGTGCGCGTCCTAGTCCACGACCCCCTTACCCGTGACGGAGGGGTATGAAAGAAGAGGCGGGTCTTATTTTTGTTATGGCGTTGTATGTATATCCGGGTCAAATAAACGTCGTCTGCCCCTTCGTCTGCCAAGTTGGAATGGCTCGGATTGTAATTTTTGAAATAACATTGTTTAAAAATGGAAGTTACACAAGACATAGGGCTTGCAACTGAAAAAAAAATGGGGAAGACCCAAGAAAATTAAAAGTGAGTTAGAATTGAGTAAAAGTCTTCATAGATATTACAGCACGAACAGGTTTTAACCAAACACTAAGCTCACAAAACTCCTGACCATTCACTAAGCCTTGGTTAACTTCATCAAATTCGATTACAAAATCATGAGGATAGCAGAAATGATTGGCTTAAGAAAGAATTAGCGAACACTTTTCACCTTTTCAGATGTACTCCAAATCCAAAACACCGGCACCAAATTCACTAACTACCTTCTTAATTGCTATTAAAAACAATTCCCGAATAATTACCGGACCCTCGAATTTAGACGGCTCCATTTTGAACCCCTGTGAAGACGCCCTCTCGATCCGCGCTCTATAGCTATAGCGCGAGCAGCTTGCGTCGTGACGCGCGTGATCGAGTGGGCTATGGTACAACGCAAGAGGGGTCGTAGTCATGGCGACAGAGGTAAACAGGAATTACGTATTTTTGGCCCTCCCCGTCAGCAACGTCACCAATACGTAGTTTTTGTGAGCCAATAAGATAATTTAATTTTTTGGTTACGTGTTGAAGGAAGGGACTATATGCTCGTCTATGAGTCGGACTGAAGTAAAGGCCAAACATTGTTTATTCCGTCTTAAAAAAGTCTATCTATCCCTGATTAAAGATAAACCTCTCGTAAAGAGAAAGATTATCATTGCCTCCTATATCTACCAAGGCCCGTGCATGCGATATATTTCCTTCATTGCCTCCTATATCTATCAAGGCCCGTGCATTGCGATATATTTTTCAAAACAACAACCAAAATGGGAAGCTCCTCTCAGAAACAATAATTTCTTTTCTCTGTATGAAATGAAAATATGGATAATATTGCGCTCGTTCTATAATGGTATGAATCCTTGCCTGGTTTACGTAGGAGTAATACGTTTTTAGCGAAGTCTAGAGAGGATAAACATTAGCGAGATTGTTTTGGAAAAAAAAATACTGCTTCCACTAATGGGTTTATACTCCTTGTTACTGTTGTATAGAGTAATCATGATAAAAACTTAAAAAATTACGAGAGGACAGACCTTTTCTATCCTCTTGTTTTATTCTTAATAAGAATATAAAACATTTATTTTGTATCAAAAAATATTTTTTGGTGCTGAGATTGCTTTAGAAAAATCGAAACGGTTAGGCATTGGTAAAAAAGACATGTGTAAGCTATTTGCAGAGATGATAATTGTTTTACATGTTTTAAATAAGACTGAAGCTTCCACTATTGTGTTTATGCTCCTTGTTTGTTTGACTGAAAACCATCTAGGTATAGATAGCAGTCAGACCAAAAATTTCAAAAATATATATTTTAAATCAAATCAGATACGTTCACCTAGTTGAAAATAGACCTTTTAAATTTGCGGGAGCCATTCTTGAGAATTTTTCTTTGCTTGTTGGTTGTCAATTTATCTACCAGTAAATATTTGAGTTTGGAAGTTGGATATTAATCCAAATTAAGTGGTTGTAAAGAGCCAGCAGGTTTTTGCCGCTTCTTTTTGTGAGTATTTGATTTTTGTATGTAAAATGGAGGAAGATAATGTTGAGAGTAAGGATGAAATGCGGAAGCGCAAAGCGCGGGAAAGGATGAGGGCAAAAGGTCGACGTTTTCATTGGATACTTAAGTTTATATAATCTTCTCGACACGGAGAGGTAATATTTTGGTTTTCCCAACTTGTTTACCTCTCCGAGTGACGTATGTCAAGGAGAGGTTCTGTAACGATCGTGTGTGTCTGTTTGTGTGTTTGTGTGTCTGTTGTTACACCCACGTGACCGCGTTTGCAGTTTATAAATCGGAGCAAACGTGTTCGCCATTTCCGAACTGCTTTCACAGTCACGGAAATGGCTCCTCTACTTGAGTTCTCACATCACCATCTTCTGGCCTTTGTCCATCCCACACGGACACAGTCTGTATATACTGGCTTCTAATCACCACCATCTTCTGGTCTTCGTCCATTCCAGTTGGACACCAGTCTGTACATACTGGCTTCTAATCACCACCATCTTCTGGTCTTTGTCCATCCCACTTGGACACCAGTCTGTACATACTGGCTTCTAAACACCACCATCTACCAATCTGTCTCATTGGCTTCTAACTCCATCGTCATCGTTTGGTTTATGACATTCGCGGCGATCAGCTAGGGTAACGAGAAACGTCTAGCCTCCCTAGGGTGGGTTGTCCACCAAAGGTTTTCGCAATTGCGGTTGTTCTTGCTTTAAAGTGTAGTTCGACACCTTTATATACTACCTATTTGAGTAAGGCGAAGCAACCGGCGTATGCTTCATTTCAAACGCCAATATTAGTCAAGTCTCTCAAGAATGTTTAATTGTTCTTTATCAAAACGATGTAACGCTCAATAAGGCAAACAACTGACGAAGAAAATATTTAATATTAATTATATTTACTTTAATATTTAAGATAATCTTGTTTCTCAACTCAAAATTAATACGGAAAGAGTTCAAAAGCAGCTTATGTTTTTGTCTGTGTGTGTCCGTCCATTGTTACGCTAGTGCGTCGCGTTAGCAGTTAGCCTTGTGTTGATGTGTTAAGAAATCATACAGAACCTTAATATTCCCTTTTTCCATAATATAAAGTGAATATGTGGAAGTATTTTTCGTAATTATGATGCATATAGTACTTTTGTAGCTTTAAAGCTCCGTTTCATTTTGATATTCCAAAGATTTTTTTAATATTGTTATTTGAAATGGCTGTTTATATATTACTTAAGCTATACTACATCTGTATGTAGAATAATCCTTGGTTTAGTGACTTCATGAAGAAAACTAAGACCTAGACTCTGGCGGGTATAACAAGTTATATCCGCAATAGGCTTAGTGAAACCATAGATAATAAACACCAGGATCAGAAGGTCGGGGGAGAGCTTGCCGCGCTTTGTACAAACTGGGTAGGTTCTACTTCCGGAAACCAGCGCATGCGTACGGCGAGTCATGCACGAAAAACGAGCAGGCAGACCTCGTCTGCGCAGAAGCGGAAGTCAACTGCAGAAGTTTGGCGTGCGGACCCCCCCCCCCGCACAGGCGCGGCAAAGAGAGATACACTACGAAAGGCATACCTTCCGATCCTTGTGTATATTATCTATGGTGAAACAAATAGTAAATAATTGAGGCCTGAGGTGAATTAAACTTTTGGCTCTGATTTTCGTGTCTGAAACGAAGAGACATTAACGGTTCAGAGTGAGCCGAAAGTTAAATACACTCTTTTAAATAATCAGGTTAAGATTTTATAATAGAAGAAAAGATCATGGTGGCAATTAGGTTAGTAAAAGGGCTAATGGTAAACGGGTCCTTTTTGGATGTAAAATGTCGTCTACTTTACTGTACATTCGCTATGTTTGGAATACTGCTTCAATATTTCGTAAATTTTTACTTCAAAAAAGTGAAATCTGTAAAAATATGCCAAGTTGTTTGGCCGTAAAAAGAAGTGAGATCTAAAATACGGCCAAGTTATTATCTCCAGGTGAACCAACATTTTATTCGACTTAAAACTTCTCAAGAATGTTTTTCTGACTTGGCCATTTGCATATCAAGGGTTCGTTTAATTCCAGATATGGATCGAAATTAAAATATTAAATCAAATTGGTTAAATATTCTTGATAAGCCTTTGTGGTTAAACTTGTAATTTCCGTTATTAACCTTCACGGGTGCAAAGAAGAAGGATGCAAGTTTGGAATGCTAATGGCCAAGTCAGAAAAACATTCTTGAGAAGTTTTAAGTCGAATAAAATGTTGGTTCACCTGGAGATAATAACTTGGCCGTATTTTAGATCTCACTTCTTTTTACGGCCAAACAACTTGGCATATTTTTACAGAGATGTTTTTGGTGAGATTTCACTCCTTTTTGTACGTGCATGTTGTTGTAGATTTATAGATGTAGGATTATGAAGTGAAATAAACATTTGTACTTTTAGATTTTTATTTGTTCTTTCCAAGAGTTTTACTTGGCTTTGCCTTTTTCAACTTTTTTGCATTCAACTTTCTTTTTTTTCTCAGGCTGTGATAATTGTTAACCGTATTTCTATTCGAAGAACACAATATTGTGGCAAGTAACACTTTTAATCAACAGAATAGATTTAAGAAAATCTAAATGAATCAAAACACGCTTAGAACCATTTCAGACGAAATGAAAAGTAAATGAGTAAAAAATTTAATTACTAAAACATTATGTAAAAAACATAAATTTTGCAATAATACGAAAGAATCATATTAGTAAAAAATATTAATATTAAAAGACGAAAAAATAAAATTATGATGTCCTACTACGAGGGGATATAAATTATAAAACCCCCATTTCAGGGGCTAACAGGGGAAAATTCCCGCTTTTGGGACTTTTTCCTTTCTTTGTATGCTAAGTCCTACTTGTATGCCAAAATTTATCATTCCCGCAACACCGGAAGTGCCCTAGAGGTTTAGATGATGACTCTAATTCTAAACCCCCATTTCAGGGGCTAAAAGGGGAAAACTCCCGCTTTTGGGACTTTTCCCTTTCTTTGTATGCTAAGTCCTACTTGTATGCCAAATTTTATCATTCCCGCAACACCGGAAGTGCCCTAGAGGTTTAGATGATGACTCTAATTTTAAACCCCCATTTCAGGAGCTTAAAGGGGGAAACTCCCGCTTTTGGGACTTTTCCCTTTGCTTGTATGCTTAGTGGTACAAGTATGCCAAATTTCATCATTCTAGCACCACCGGAAATGCCCTAGAGGTATAGATGATGACTCTAATTTTAAACCCCCATTTCAGGGGCTAAAAGGGGGAAACTCCCGCTTTTGGGACTTTTCCCTTTGCTTGTATGCTTACTGGTACAAGTATGTCAAATTTCATCATTCTAGCACCACCGGAAATGCCCTAGAGGTTTAGATGATGACTCTAATTTTAAACCCCCATTTCAGGGGCTAAAAGGGGGAAACTCCCGCTTTTGGGACTTTTCCCTTTGCTTGTATGCTTAGTGGTACAAGTATGCCAAATTTCATCATTCTAGCACCACCGGAAATGCCCTAGAGGTTTTGATGATGTGTCAGTCAGTCAGTCAGTCAGTCAGTCTCATAATGTGTCATTTTCACATAGGATTATCACAGAAACCAAATGAGTTAGAAAGCTGGAAGTTGGAGGACTTCCTAGGATTAACACTGTGCCCTTGAGGCGCAAATATGAGTGGTGTACTATTCCCCAGTACCGAGTTAAGAGGGGGTCAAAATGAGGCTGAAATGTTTCGGGTAAAGGATTGCTGGTAGTTTACGACAACTTGGCGGGTGCACTGCCGTGCACCCAGATAATTCCATATCTAGGTAAATAAGTTTGTAGTAGTAGACCTCTTGACTCGGAGAGGTAATATTTTGGTTTTCCCAACTTGTTATAAGAATTGTCTAATTGAGATTTTATTTATTTTACTCTTTATTTGATTCATTTCAATTTTAAACAATTGTCTAATTGCCTTGATATTTATTTTACTCTTTATTTGAACCATTTTAATTTTATACAATTGTCCAATTGCGTTTATATTTTACTCTTTATTTGAACCATTTTAATTTTAAACTCTCGTCTTATTGCATTCATATTTATTTTACTCTTTATTTGAACCATTTTAATTTTAAACACTTGTCTAATTGCATTCATATTTATTTTACTCTTTATTTGAACCATTTTAATTTTAAACACTTGTCTAATTGCATTCATATTTATTTTACTCTTTATTTGAACCATTTAATTTTAAACAACTGCCTAATTGCATTCATATTTATTTTACTTTTTATTTGAACCATTTAATTTTAAACAACTGCCTAATTGCATTCATATTGATTTTACTTTTTATTTGAACAATTTTAATTTTAAACTCCTGTCTAATTTCCTTCATATTTATTTTACTCTTTATTTGAAACATTTTAATTTTAAACAATTGTCTAATTGTCTTCATAATTATTTTGAACAAGGACTACAGTTATATCTTCATTTTGATGATCTCCATGTCTGAATGAAGATGCCATCACGAAGGTCTGTACACGTTTTCCACATACTCTAATTTCACATGGTTTTATGTTTTTTGAAATAGTAATTTACTGTCAGTTAATTATAGGTTACTAGCTAAGCTACATGACACTGCGCAGTAATTTAAAACGAAAGATGCCTTGAAGAGTTTTGTGTGAAGACACTAAACACTATTTAGGGTGTTTCTGAAAGGTCTGTAAGAAATTAAGGGATGTTCTTTGCGTCAAATTGAGTAAAAAATGTAAATGTGTCTTTTGTTCCAAATAGCTCCGTTTCAAAAATACAAGTCCTCAAAAAAAGATTCCCAAAACAAAGAAAAAAATTGTAAAAGTCTTATTCTGTTGCTGATCAAATCGTTTTGTGGTTGAAATTCAATTGCACGAATTTTAGGAGATATTCCGAGATTAGCTTTATGAACTAGCATAAATGAATAACTAAACATTATTTACCCATATCATTCATTTTGATCAAAGATATAGTATTTCAATCCCTTACACATTATTCCTTTGGAAAGTCTTTCACCCAGAACTGACCAACGTACCCCTAAACAAGGCGACCCAAGGGCTAGCTCGTAATAGTAGCCACATCGTACGAGTGAATAGCCCCTCTATACCCTACCCTAATGAGTGGATAACCCCTCTATACCTTACCCTAATGAGTGAATAGCGCTATCTTTTACAATGCTTAAATAATTTACCGTGCATAAAATCAGAGTCTCGATGCCCTACCCTAAACGGTGATAGAATTATTACCCGTATAAATTTACTTATGCCGTAATTGTAATATTCCGGCGAATCGAAGAACAGATAGTTTTAGTGATTATCCCCTCGATGAGTTTACAACATAGACTTATGCCGATGCACACTTATCGCTTCTTATAAATTTCTAACATGAACTTATGGTCAGAAGAGTTTGAAAGAGAAAGATTTCGGTAAAACACCCAATAATTGTAATATCCCGGTGCCTTAAGACCATTCTAAAAAGAACGTCAGTAAATACTTGCTTTTGCTTTCAAAATTTCCCTCGATTTCTTTGAATGTTAAAATAGGGGAGCGTGAAACTCTTATTGTCGACGGGTAAGAGGAGTTTTTAAGGGAGGGTATATGGCTTAACCTAGAGATGTGAAATTACCGTAATTTTTAAAAACGGTAATTTACCGGGTAAATTACCGATAAATTACCGGTAATTTACCGATTGAAATTTAGGGAACACAAAAATTACCGTTCAGCCGGTAATTTTTGGTAATTTATATTTCCCTGTACTTACAATCCATTACTTTAAACAACGTTTAATTGTGATCACTATCTTGACTGCTTTACACGTATTTGCGGCTTTTGCTACCAAGACGGCAGCCGTGGCCTTTCTAATCTGATTTCTAATTAAAGATTTATTAAAAGACTAATTTGTAGTGCAACTTTGTAAGTACTGGCTAGCGAGTAGCGCCTAGTGAGTCATTTTGAAAGTAAACACAGAAATAATTGATCGTTTAAGTGTAAAATGAAGTTTTAAGGCGTAATAAAAATGTTTGGTAATTTACCACGGTAATTTACCGCCGTAATTTACCGGTAAATTACCATTGTAAAATTACGGTAAGATATAAAACGGTAATTTACGCGGTATTTGGTAAATTACCGGTAATTTACGGACGGTAAATTACCGACTCACATCTCTAGCTTAACCTAACTATCATAATTTCCTTCCTTTTAAAATACACGAACGAAAAATATCACCTCACCACAATTCTCTCCCATTCACTCTCCCTTCAATGACGATCGAAAAATTTTATACTGTCTAAGGCAGTTCTCTTTCACGACGCCACCACCAACAGGCCAGGTCAAACTAAGACCCACATCGTAGATGTTCATCATACGATGTGGGTAAAAACAATGTTAGCGCTGAAATGACACTAACTTAGGTAGGTTGATTTTTCTTAACCAGTTCATAACCATATTTCGTGAATCCGAACTGCACAGACAAACCAACAAACACAAAGTCACCCACATTTCAATTTCTATAAGCTTCGTGTTACATTCTAAAACGAATCTAAAAATATTTGGGTACATACATCATTTAGGATAAGTACATTCAAAAGTGTATATATATATAAACTAAAAGTACACTTCATTAACAATTCCCTGCCTTTGGCTGTAGACGACATGTAAACTGAGAAGCAAACTACCCTCCACTCAACCGCCCACAGAAACTAACCTATCAGGGAAAAGCTTCTTGACGTCACAGGTTTATAGAAAGTAGTACATGATGCTGGCGATCCAAACGACCAAACGTTTATTTTTGGTACTAGAGCCAGCATCTGCTATGACCCTATTCACAGCTTGTTCCCTGTGCCGCAGTCGGGAAGGTAATCATCCACAGAGGGGGGGGGGTCGACACTATTCTTGGCTTCTCACGAGCAAGTTTCAACGAAGTGTACTTTTTGTTTTTATATCTATGGATGTTTGGTACATCTACTTGATTTTGGATTTCGAAAGATGTTTAAAGATTAAACTTATTTTCAAGAAAGGTTTAGAGTCCCCTATGGACTTATTCCCTGAAAGTTACTTCCCCTCTCAATCAAGTTAATTCCTACTTACCCGAATTTATGTTTTTCTTTGATCTAAATCCTATTTTCTTATCAAAATAAAGCCAATATGCTCTTTCATAAAAGGTTTTTCCTTTTATTTAAAAGGAGGGTGAAGAGATAAATCAAGTGAATTTTTAAGGATTCACTTCTTAAATATTGTGAAACATCCAGGAAACATACCAAAACTATTTGAAAAATTAAACTCGATTAAAATTTTATCGATAAACTATTGATGCATGGTGTTTTAAGGGAGTGAAAAACCGAAAGATTTCCCCTTCTATGTTGACACTAAACACTAAATACTCTACGTTTTTAAGACTAATTAAATGGTAATTGTTTTGTAATAAGAGATCATTTATTTTTGTTAATATTTTTCCTTTTATATCTTGAAAAAGGCCGTTCATTTAAGGAATAATGTTATGTTAGCCTACTTTTCCGTCAAAGGGAGGGTGAAGTGGAAAATCAATTAATTTTTTATCGATTACTCTACTAATTATAAGACCAATCTGCATAGTGAAACATCCAGGAAATATATCCGAATCATTTTGAAATTCAAATTAGCTTCAGATTTTATGGATAATTTGAAATAAGCCCCTCCGACCAATCGCGTAACGCCCTGCCTTCTTGTTAACAAAAATCCCGTCTCACGCTCCATGCCGAATGATTTGATAAAATATGTGCGCGATGTGACAATCGTGGCGCGAGATGTAGAGCTAGCGACGGAAATTTTATTAATAGGTAGGCGATTGGCCGGAGGTGCTTATTTCCAATTTATCCATAAAAACTCAACCTAATTTGAATTTTAAAATCATTCGGAGGTATTTCCTGAATGTTTCACTATGCAGACTGGTCTTATAATTAGTAGAAGAATCGATTAAAAATCACTTGATTTTACTTTTCACTCTCCCTTTAAGTATGTTTGCTCTTCTTTAACGTTTGCTCCATTTAAAACGTTTTGCAAAAAGTAAATCGCGTCTCATGTTATTCTTGGAAATTACTGAATTATGAAAGAAAGAAAGAATTAAAGAAATGTTTTAACCATTTGTGCTCCAGCGGGTAAAAGGGGAGACTTCTTAAATTTGGTTTTTCAATTTGTTAATTTTCATGTTTTATAGTCTAGGACTAGCCGGTTTTTAATGGAAGTTGTCATTACGGTTGATGCGTCCTTTTCTTCTTAAGAATTTACTAACTTCTAGTTGGCTTGCAAAACTTTAAAGAAGCTTCTTCGTTCTTTTACATGAACGTGAAAGCCTATCCACGACTTTCAAAAATTTATTATTTCCTTTATGTTTCTCTCGACGTCTACCGCGGGTCTAAATATTTTCAAATCGTTCATTTGAAGAAAAAAAATTGCGAATGAATTTTACTGCAGAGGAACCCACAAAATTTGAGCTTAGATTCTGATCAATCTGAGATTGTTTTATCTGAAATCTTATATATTTCAGAAAGTGTTTTGTTTGTTAGCATCATCATAAGTTCATCAGATATGTTCCATAAGTTTGTCACTGGTTATTGATTCTCGTAAAGCCAAGAGGGATGCGAAATCTGAGAGAAATATGCGCCGTAACCGGCCGTAACTGCTTAAACGCTTGGGTCTGGTGGGACGCTAAAAATGGGAGAGGAATACTCGGAACGAATGGCAGGTGGGCTACCTCAGAACTAGACAATTTTAGCGTCATCGCGTCGGCCTAATTTTGCGCAAATATGCCAAAGTTAATTTAAACTATTTGGATCATAAATAAAATTTGCAATTGAAACACTAAATTTTATATAGAGTTAACAATAGGTGTTTCTCCAATTTGTCTGGGCACATACCAGCTTGCTTCGGGACGGGTTTACTGTTTTTGTCGACGTCACAATAAATACGTTCAGTGAAAGGTACCAAAGATTTCGATTCAGTATAATACATAAGATTGGTTTATCTCACTGAACGCAGCCAAAACGTCACTCTAAAAATTCGTTTATTTGTTATGTCGTCTGCAAGAAATTTAAAATTACTGCTTAGGGCACGCTAAGGCCCGGAGATATTTTTATTATAAGAAATTTATCTACCCAAACAGTTCAAGTGTTCGTAAAAACTCTTCTTGGCGAGCTAAATTATTATTTAAACCGGTGAAAGACAAGAACTTAACTTTGGGCGAAAGTCGATTACAAAGGAAGGAATCCAGTTTCCCGGAGGGACCTAATTACGATGGGAAACCCAGAAAAACCAAACCAAACCGAACTGAACTGAACTGAACTAAAATAAAGACAGTAAAATTTGACCTTCTAGGATTTCAAGAAACACCTATTAATAATTATTGTTTCTAAATTGTTGCTAAAATAATAGCAAACGTAGATGACGCTGCAATAGGGAAGCGCCAGTGGAGATTTGAACGCGTCTGCTAGGCTTCTTACTTCCGCTTTCAAGGAAGATTGAAAGGATTATAAGATCAAATATTTGATTAAATTATGTATTTAACTTCTAACTATGGCGTAAATTGATCATTCTTATGCACGTTTCCCGGTCACACATTCTGTCGTCGTGACATCAAGTATGAGCGTGATTTCAATATCGTCTTATGTCCGTAAACTCATGTCATAAAGTCGATGCCCAAAGATAAAAATTTCTCGTGTATCTGATGACTTTGTTGAGTCCCCGATTTGCAACAAGGCGTCAATACTCCGTTGAGCTCATTGCTGAAAACACTGAGGGCTATCATATGCATGAGAGTATAAGTTTATAAGATATGATCGATAAGTATGACACAACCTATACTTCGTAATGCTAAAGACTTACTGAGAGCTAGTTCGAGAACGACGCGAGAATTGACTACACTCGGTTTTGTAGGACTTCCATCTGCCTATTTCGTCTGTACTAAGTCTTTGACAACCCCTCAACAGGAGTCGCTTTACGAGAATCTATGACGTTTCACCTAAGTCACTTCATGACAAGCTCTCAGTAACCACTGACAAACTTATGTAACATATCTTATGAACTTATGCTGAGAGTATACTGGATGATTTGCTCTCCAGTATGTTTGTCCACTTTGGTAAAATGTCGATCTTAACGATGTAGCCAAATGGAGATAGAGAAAACTTTATTAGCTTTGACGGTATGGACCCACCCTTCTACGCTATCATTAGCACCAGCGAAGAAACGGAGAAACATCATTCTACCCAAGAAATAGGCCTAAAATAGATGTGAAATAGAATTAAAAAATTCCAACCAAAGTTGAAAGAATATGCAAATACAAATTCTTATGTCTTTTATTTGAATATATTTACATACGCGATCATTTTAGCTAACTTCAAATTTCAATATTTTCGATAACGGTACAGAGACGGAAATAGATTATATATTTTTTCCGAGTTCTGTCATCATGAATTATTTGCTTCAGAAAGTGAAGCAAAGAATATGAATGAAAAATAATTTTAAGAATATTTATATTAAAGGGTAGAACTCCGACGGACTGAGGTTGGAAAACCTACTTTTAATAGCATTCAAAACTATTTATTTAAAATTAGTGGTTGAATTATTTCTCTAAGGTAACAATACATCATTTTCTTAAAGTTAGGAGTAAAATAGAGTTTGCTGTTTGACTTCCTGCTTTTCCTAAGACCAGATCAGAGTAATGTGGGCGCGCATCGAAGTCCCTTCCACGGGACGGGGGGGGGGTATGAAAGAAGAGGCGGGTCATAGTGACAGAGGCAAAAAGGAATTACGTATTTTTCGCCGTGCCCGTCAGCAACGTCATCAAACGTACTTTCAGTGAGCCAATAAGATAATTTAAACTTTTCGTTACGTATTGGAGGGAGAGGCTCTATACTGGGCTGAAGTAAATACTAGCCGTTCTCCATTCCTACTTCTAAAATTAAATCTATCCCTGTTACCAGAACATCTGGTATGTGGACCGAAAGACGTTACACCTGGCTTCAAACAAAATAGATCTAGATACGTGATGTTCCTTCTTAACCTCATAACACTACAGACCTCTAGTTTAGATAAACTTACAGTAATTTCGTAACAGGAAACCCTTAGATTTAATCCCTCAATACCGTTTACCTCAAGAAAGTTACGAACTGAGTTAAAAATAGGTTTTGTTATATTATACATTCCCAAAAATGAAGAAACTTCAAGGACGTAACTCGAAGAATTTTGATGCATTTGCAGGAGACAAGGTTGTACCAGGAATAAATGGTACCCCTCCATTTAAGCATGGTTTTCACTTGGCGTAAATCACGACTTTTCGCCCGACTTCAAGCGACAACCGAAAAAAAACATAGTTACGCTGGACAGAAATTACGTTGAGTGTGGCGATATTAGCTTTCTATTTTTTCGGCCGCGTTCAACTTTAACGCTCTGCGCCAGCCAATCAGCAATAAGCTTGAGTCGTGACGTCATTTTCAGCTATGCGTGTTCGAAAGAGAAAGTTCCCGGCCCGCCGCCATGTTTTTATTTATTTAATTTGTAATAAGCGAGTTGGTTAGTACGAACAAATGCCGAAGTTCCACGCAGAAAGTTTCATTGAAGAGGTGCGAAACCACCCTTATCTTTATGACATGGTCCACAAGGATTATAAAGACCAGAAAAAAAAGACAATAGATGGGCTGCAATCGGCATAATGTTCAGTTTATCGGGTAAGCCTTGGTTCCATTATTTGTTTTCTTGTGAAGTTATGCTTGAGGTTGATTGTATTTTTAATTAATCGTTACATGGTGTTATTCCTATAGGGACAGAAGCTTATAAGAAATGGAAGGGAATAAGGGACCGTTTTAAAAGGGAAAAGAATCTGTTAATTTCGAAGAAGAAAAGTGGGTCAGGTGTAGACGATGATTCTGCGACACTTCCCAAATGGAAGATTTACCCTATTCTTTTGGGCTTTCTCGATGCCTTCACAGAACAAAGACAGTAGGTGTTTATAACCTTTTTATGCGTCAAAATTATATGTATTATTATTTAAATCCTTATATTAGAAGCACCACAAACATGGATTTAGAAATGTCTGAGACCATGTACGGAGGAGATGCTAGCACCGAAGACGAAAAGAGTCAAGGAGAGCAGGCTTCCGAGATATTTCATCAGATTATGGATCCAAGTGATATTTATGGGTAATTAATAACAAGTTATGGGCAATGGATCAACCTTTAAAATTTATAAACTTCCTAATGGCTATATTAATTAATTTGCAGTGATTTGTCGGAAGATGAAAATGATGAGTGTACGAAGAGAATAATAGCAGCAGATATAGCTGAAAAAAACTTTACCAGTGCACAAAACAGTACTAAACCAAACTTAAACTCTTCTAAGAAGCGAAAATTGGAAGATTTGGATAGGAAATTGTCAGAAGTTTTGAAAGAAACAACTTCTAGCTTATCCAATCTCGTTAACAAGCAAGGGCCTAAAGATGATATTTTTCACTTCTTTATCTCAAGTATGGGAAGGTTTCGCAAATTAAATGCTAAAAATCAAAGAGAATTCAGATTAAAAACGGAAAATTTATTCTATGAATTGGAGGAAGAACAAGACAAATGAGAAATAAAAACATTTTCATTTTAAGCGTTTGTCTGAGATTAATTGTATATTTAATTAAGTGGGGTAAATTGTGAGTTATAACCTAGTGCTAGACGTGTTATTTTACAATAATTATCAATTATTTTTTAGCTTTCAATGCCTTTTTAAACTTTAAAGTAGTTTTCGAACAATTTTTAGCTTAATTTTGGGTTTAAAAATTTTGGTCATTCATCGGAGATTTTTTTTTCCATCTGATTTTATTTTTATTTAACACGGGAAAATACAGGCTACAACCGAGGGGTTGACGTTTCTTCTAAAATAATTATCACACTATTTTTAGTCTTTAATCTCTTATTTAATTTGGCTTTTTAAATAAATACGTAAAATTTAATTTGGCTTTTTAAATAAATACGTAAATAAATACGTAAAATACACTGTTTAAACTTAACAGCGGAGGACATAGTTTTCTTGCCATGAAACTTTGCCTTCATACCGCAAATAATTTGCAAGAGTATTTCTGTGAACACCTGCAGTTACTCCGCTACGATTCGCATGTCCCATATCAAAATCCTGCAAAGCTTCATTTTGTGAACATATAACCCTCCATCTGCCGTTATTCTGATCTTCTTCACTTTGGTCAGTGTAATCAGCTAGTTTCTTGTGGTTATACTGAGTTACATAGTTTGGATCATCCTTTTTTCTTTTCAATTCTTCAGTAATTAAGAAATTGTGAAGGCAAACACATGCTTTAACAATGCTATCTACATTTTCGGGTTTTCCTTTAATGGGTTTGCGGAAAATTCGCCAACTCGAAGCCATTATACCAAAAGTATTTTCAATTACCCTTCGAGCTCTGCTGAGACGGTAATTAAATATTCTTTTTTCCAATGTTAGCTTGTTACCAGGATAGGGTCTCATCATATTTCTCAACAACGGAAACGCTTCATCTCCCACATAAAAGTACGGAAATGACAGATTCGAATTAGGCAAGTCTTTGTTTTCTGGCAGCGGTAATTTTCCACTCTTTAGCTTGCAACCGAAGTATGATGTAGAAAATATACCTCCATCACTTTGGCTACCATAAGCGCCAATGTCAACCATTTGGTAGCGATATTCACCATCACAGACAGCGAGTAATACTGTACTAAATGAACCTTTATAATTGTGATATTTTGATCCAGATTTTGGTGGGCACTCTATTAACACGTGCTTCCCATCTACTGCCCCTACGCAATGAGGAAGGTTCCACCGTTCTTCAAACACCTTTGCAACAATTTCAAATTCTTCAGGGCTTGATGACATATTTAGATATAAAGGCTGTAAAGTTTTCCACAACGCTTCGCAGGTATCCTTTACAATGTTACTAACGGCTGTTTTAGATATTCTGTATGCAAAACTCAGAGATGTTTGCATATCACCAGACGCTAAAAATCTAAAATCAAAGGTTTAATTAATAACAAATAATATTGTAATAAAAATAACATACCTTAGAGTTAGAGAGAGTCTTTCAGCGGCAGGAATAGCAGCCCGAAACTTGGTATTTTTTTTTGAAATGAGAGGCTCGACTATGGTCAAGAGCTGGTCAAAGAGTTCTTTTGACATACGAAAGTACCTGCGATTTTAGTACAAAAATACAAATCGAGATCAATGCAAATAGAAGATGTATTACAAAAATTAGGTAATTACTACTTACCTAAAATGGTTCATTTCGTCCCCATCACGCATTTCTTTCACTAGGTTCTCCTGATAACCAAGTTCGCGTCTTTTTTTAAATATACTTCTAACCCAAAAACGATCTCTCATAACCCATGTAGCGTTGAACTCGATAATTCATATAAAATAGTATGAAATTAACTATGCTTACATGCGCATTTAAAATCAAATCTGTCTCGCCGTCCATTAATGTTTACCCTCGGGCCTCGTCAGAAATTCTAGAAAGAGTCTAAATCAGCCAGCCCATTCTGCGCAAGCGCGAGAGAGGGCCACAATTTCCGTACGTACTTCCGCTTTACGAATATTGCGCGGGAGCTACGCTAAGTGAAAACGCTTTAACGCTGGGCGTCAACGTAAAAAAAAAATTTGACGTTTGACGTCCAGCTGGAAAGTGGTTTTTTTCGGTCAAGTGAAAACCATGCTTTATTCCTGATACGACCCAAACAGATTTCTGCCAGAAAACAGTTCAAGTATCAGTCTAATGACTGATACTTGAACTAGACTGATACTTGAACTGTTTTCTGGCTTAAGTACCTTTTTCAGTTCGTAGTAGAACTTGCATTCTTAAGCTCGGCTTTAATTTCCCTAATATATCAGCGAAAATATTCGCTTTCGTGGAAGCTAAGGCGATACCAAGAAGTAAGCGATATCTAGTTTAATTGGGAGACGGTATAAGATGCCTAAGTATTCGCCCGCCGTAGTCCCAGTCCCCCTTTCAAAATACAAGGGGTTGGGGACGTAAAAGGAGGTCGAGCTATTGCCCTTCTTCTCAGTCGGAAAATACGTAATTTTCGTCATTCGCGTCGCGCTGACGTGAGTTTTCAAGAGCCAATGAGATGCTGGTTGTAATTTAGAGGCGGGGATAAATTCCGGACCTTCGTTTGGACTGGAGATAAAACTAGAAACGTGGCGAATTTATACCTTCTCTCTAGTAAACTAGATCAAGGAATATGGACATCTCCATATTCCTTGACTAGATATCGCTTCTTGGCGATACTAACTGACTTGTTGAGAAATTTCGTGGTGAAATCTTATGGAGCAAAGAGAGAAGTGCGTAGTCGTACCGCAAGTTGTTGGTAAACCTCAACAACCAACCCAAGACTCCCTTACGGCGGGAAGGAGCTTTGTTTTATTCTATTTAGGGAGCCTTGGCCAATCATGGTAACGTTTACCCTTACGTGTAACTTTGTTTAGTAAAATTTTCCAAACTGGTTTTATAATTTTTGTTATTGAATAAAATTTTATTGCATTCAATTTAAAATATGGTTCCTTTACCAAATTTCACAAAGTATACAAAAAAGAGCTTTAAACTATGTCTTGTTGAGCTAGAGCTCAAGAGTTATTAAGTATTAATATTTACGTTATAATATATAGCAGTGAATGATTGCTGTGGACTTATGGGGGAATTCATAAACGACGGACGCAACGCAATTTAGTACAGGCGTGTCGTGTGCAAACGTCCGACGTTTATGAATTCCACCGAACCCAAATATAGTTTGAATTTTTGGTTGGAAAGGGACGACGTTTAAGGATTCCTTGCCCAAATTTGACTTATTTCCCTTCTCACAGTGTGGATTGTTTTTTTTATTTTCAATCAGAATGCGCTACCCCCTTTTTACCTCTCCGTGTGACGTAGTCCAGGAGAGGTTCTGTAACGGCCGTGTCTGTCTGTCTGTCTGTCTGTGTGTGTGTCTGTCTGTCTGTCCGATGTTACACCCACGTG
The DNA here is from genome assembly GCF_054372755.1 of Phalangium opilio. Taxonomy (NCBI): domain Eukaryota; kingdom Metazoa; phylum Arthropoda; class Arachnida; order Opiliones; family Phalangiidae; genus Phalangium; species Phalangium opilio. The sequence goes on from NW_028324151.1 coordinate 9,701,769, forward strand.
ACCGCGTTCGCAGTTTGCGTATCGGAGCAAACGTGTTCCCAATTTCCGGACCGCATTGACAGTTCACAGAAATTTGGAAAATTGTATTTCTCTCCGTTGGCTACTCTATACTTGAGTTCTCACACCACCATGTTTGGTCTTCGTCCATCCCATATGAACACCAGTCTGGTACTTTTCTGGCTTCCACCACCACCATCTTCTATTCTTTGTCAATCCCACATTGACACCAGTCCGCACTTACACTGGCTTTTAACACCACCATCCACTGGACTTCCGTCTATTCCACATAGACACCAATCTGTATCATTGGCTTCTAACACCACCATCCACTGGTCTTCCGTCTATTCCACATAGACACCAATCTGTATCATTGGCTTCTACTCCATTATCATCGTTTGGTTTTAGGATATACGCGGCGATCAGCTAGGGTTACGAGAAACGTCTAGCCTCCCTAAGGTGGGATCGGCCACCAAAGGTTTTCGCAATTGCGCTTTTTCCTTACTATTATAATGGAAACGAATCGTATATATACCCCAAAATTTGAAGAAAGCGGGCAAGAGGGGTACCCTTCACTTTAAACGTCAATATTAGAAAAGTTTGAGAAGATAATAGGTATAACTTTATTTTAAACGATTTAACTATTATTAATGTTAATAATTGAAGATTAAAATAATTAAAAATAATTATATTTATTTAAATATTAAAGATAATCTTGTTTCTCAACTCAAAATTAATACGGAAAGATTTAAAAAGCAGTCTATGTTTTTGTCTGTGTGTGTCCGTCCATTGTTACACTAGTGCGTCGCGTTAGCAGTTAGCCTTGTGTTGATGTGTTAAGAAATCATACAGAACCTTAATATTCCCTTTTTCCATAATATAAAGTGAATATGTGGAAGTATTTTTCGTAATTATGATGCATTTAGTACTTTTGTAGCTTTAAAGCTCTGTTTCATTTTGATATTCCAAAGATTTATTTTAATATTGTTATTTGAAAGGGCTGTTTATATATTGCGTAAGCTATACTACATCTGTATATAGAATAATCCTTGGTTTAATAATTTCATGAAGAAAACTAAGACCTAGACTCAGGCGCGTAAAACAAGTATTATCCGCAATAGGCTTAGTGAAACAAAGAGTAAATAATTGAGGCCTGAGGTGAAGTAAACTTTTGGCTTTGATTTTCGTGTCTGAAATGAACAGACATCAACGGTTCAGAGTGAGCCGAAAGTTAAATACACTCTTAAATAATCAGGTTAAGATTTTATAATAGAAGAAAAGATAATGGTGGCGATTAGATTAGTAGGGCTAAGCTACAGAGTTTTTATTCTCTTTATGGTGCGCATTGACTATTAGTGCGTCTAGCTACAATTTAGCTTTGGTGTTATTTAACGTTAACATTCATGTTGGCAAACTAAGAATATTGTTGAGGTGAGACGAGATGATAGTGTTTACACTGCAAACCAGTTGTGAATGTAGCTTTCAGAATAAAGGGTAAACAGCTGAAGCGTAGACTTCATTTCCTGTTCTTTTCCCTATTGATTGATTTCCATGTGTCCAAGATTTATGCTTATTGGATGTAAAATGTCGTCTGCTTTACTGTACATTTGCTATGTTTGGAATACTGCTTCAATATTTCGTAAATTTTTACTTCAAAAAAGTGAAATAATTCCATATCTAGGTAAATACGTTTGTAGTAGTAGACCTCTTGACACGGAGAGGTAATATTTTGGTTTTCCCAACTTGTTACCTCTCCGAGTGACGTATGTCACGGAGAGGTTCTAATTTCGACGTGTCTGTCTGTCTGTCTGTCCGTCTGTCCGTTGTTACACCCACGTGACCGCGTTCGCAGTTTCCAAATCGGAGCAAACGTGTATTCAATTTCCAGACCGCATTTACAGTCCCGGAAATTGTATTCCACTTACAGGCTATTACTCCATTGCCTGTCTAACAACTCTGTTCATTTGTCCACCCCACATGGACACCAGTCTGAACTTACTGGCTTCTAAACACCACCATCTTGTAGTCTTTCGCCCATTCCACATGGACACCAGTTTCTACTTACTGGCTTCTAAACACCACCACCTTCTCGTCTTTGTCCATTCCACATGGACACCAGTCTGTACACCTGGCTTCTAACACCACCATCTTCTGGTCTTTGTTTTTGTCCATCCCACATGGACACCAGTCTGTACGCCTGGCTTATAACACCACCATCTTCTGGTCTTTGTTTTTGTCCATCCACATGGACACCAGTCTGTACACCTGGCTTCGAACACCACCATCTTCCTTAAGGTTAAGACATACGCGGCGATCGGCTAGGGTTACGAGAAACGTCTAGCCTTCCAATGGAGGGGTCTTCCTCCAAGGTTCACGCAATTGCGATGTTCTTATCTACAGCTGCGGTTCGAATCCTTTATATACTACCTATTTTAGTAAGGCGAAGCAACCGGCGTATGCTTCATTTCAAACGCCAATATTAGTCAAGTCTCTCAAGAATGTTTAATTGTTCTTTTTTAAAGCGATGTAACGTTCAATAAGGCGAATAACTAACGAAGAAAATATTAAATATTAATTATATTTATTTTAATATTTAAGATAATCTTGTTTCTCAATTCAAAATTAATACGGAAAGAGTTAAAAAGCAGTCTATGTTATTGTCTGTGTGTGTCCGTCCGTTATTACACTAGTGCCGCAGTGCGCTGCGTTAGAAGTTCGTTTGGCTTTGATGTGTAAAGAAATCCTACAGAACCATAATATTCCCTTTATCCTTAATATAAAATGAATATGATGAAATAATTTTCGTAATTATGATGCATTTAGTGCTTTTGTAGCTTTAAAGTTCTGTTTCATTTTGATATTCCAAAGAGTTTTTTTAATACTATTATTTGAAATGGCTGTTTATATATTACTTAAGCTATACTACATCTGTATATAGAATAATCCTTGGTTTAGTAATTTCATGCAGAAAGCTAAGATCTAAACTCCAGCGGGCATATCTAGTATTACTTGCAATAAGCTTAGTGAAATATAGAGTAAGTAATTGAGGCCTGAGGCGAAGTAAGCTTTGGGTTTTGATTTTCGTGTCTGAAATGAAGAGACATCAACGGTTCAGAGTGAGCCGAAAGTTAAATACACTCTTAATTAATCAGGTTAAGATTTTATAATAGAAGAAAAGATGATGGTGGCAATTAGATTAGTAGGGCTAAGCTACAGAGTTTTTAATTCTCTTTATGGTGCGCATTGACTATCAGTGCGTCTAGCTACAATTTAGCTTTGGTATTATTTAACGTTAACACTCATGTTGGCAAACTAAGAATATTGTTGAGGTGAGACGAGACGATAGTGTTTACACTGCTAACCAGTTGTGAATGTAGCTATCAGAATATAGGGTAAACAGCTGAAGCGTAGACTTCATTTCCTTTTCTTTTTGCCATTAACTGATTTCCATGTGTCCAAGATTTATCCTTATTGGAAGTAAAATGTCGTCTGCTTTACTGTATATTCGCTATGCTTGGAATACTGCTTCAATATTTCGTAAATTTTTACTTCAAAAAAGAGAAATAATTCCATATCTAGGTAAATAACTTTGTAGTAGTAGACCTCTTGACTCGGAGAGGTAATATTTTGGTTTTCCCAACTTGTTACAGTCGAAATAAGTGTGCTTGTTTAGAATTTAGACAATTTTGGTTTTTTTTTTTAATAATTACACTGTTGGATTTAAAAAATGCATCTATGACTATACTGAAATTATAATGGAGTAATATTATATTTATTTAAGGTGGAATAATATTAAAAATGATCTATATTATTATTTGATCTAATGATAACTTCAAATCCATTATAATGTCGTGAATGCACTCCAGCCCAACTGAAAGGCGCACAAACTGTTCAGTTACAGCGTTAACCGGTGCTTCACCTTCTGGAAACAGTTCTTCGGGGGGTTCTTGAACCCATGGCCATCTATAGTTTCAAAAAGAGTTGTACACTGAGATGGAATGAAATTGTAAAACCATCTTTGATTATTATAAGTTTCTCACGGGTAATATATAATTGTATCAGATTGTCCAACTCCCCAAGAACTTTTAATCGTAGTTAATCTTCTAATAAACTCATGAATCGAGTTGGCCTCAGCTTTCAAGAAAAATGAAACCACTGCACCAAAACCACCGTTGGAAAATTGGTGACTCGCATGGAGGTGTTGAGGATGGTTATCGAGTCCTGTAATTTATTTTTGATTATGAACATAAAATGTCGAAGATCATTGTAGGGATGAACCGGTACCGATACCATATCGATATCGGCACCGATACTCAGGGTTTCCCGATAGTATCGGATCGGTTGGTTTAATATGATACTAAACCGATACTCGTTTAAAATGCGTTAGATGGCACTACATGACATTTTTAGTTCTTTCAGTAATGTATTGATGGTGATAATATCTCATTTCTATGAATGTGAATCGTTATGATTTTTCATTTATATAAAAAGTACCTGAATTTAGTTTATCTAGTAACTAATAAGCAAAAATAGCTATAAAACTGTTGATAAAAATTTTGAAATGACAAAAAAAAAACTCAAAATTAGTTTCACAAATACTGTTTAAGTTTTGAATTAATTTAACTTTTTGCTTTCAATACTTATATGATAAATCACTAACAGTTACTAGAAATGTAAGAATAAAAGGGCCTCTCAGCATATACTAGTTAAAAAAGACCAGCCGTGATATTACTTTGGAAATACTTCTAAACATTGTACCAGAAGTGAGATGAGACTAGAAGTGAAGGGCTCTAGCATTGATAGTAGATCCTGGCACTAGTGAACAAATTTGAGGGTTTCACGCCGCTTCCCACGCGCCTACACTACTGAGAAAAAAATTGGTCGAGTTCCAAAAACATTTCCTACCCCTTTCCCCTCAACCTAAAGCCGCAGAACACGCACGCGGGTGCTGGAATCTAGTTCGGCCGTCTACCGCCACGAGCGTCTCACGTTTTGGAGGGAAAATTCAGAAACCGCTACCAGAGGGCCAACCGTTCGTGTGTTATCAAGAATATTCACTTTCGCCGAGTGAAGAATTTGGTTAGCTCAGTACTTCTGGTCTCATCTCACTTCTGATTGTACTTAGTAGCATAGTTCATGAAATTACTCTTAAAATTATTTCCTAGTATTTTTAAAACACATGTAAATGGCACTGTCCTACTAAAAATATCGGTATAGGTTGAAGTATAGGGTTTTTGGATCATAATGAGTAAATATTCGGTATCGGTTCCTGTTTGCACCGGTATCGATCGGTATCGGGTTAAGCCGGGTATCGGCCATCTCTAGTACCAGGGTAAATGACTTTTGAAACAGATTTGTGCTCGGACAGGAATCGTGCCACCTTCAACGCATTTTCGCAATGTCTTTGCATTCTTAACTCGAATGTTCTGAGACTCCGGCAAACGAGATAACAATCAAACGGTGAAGGCACCAGACCCATATCTAAATATATAATTAGTGACTATAACAAATTGATTGGCATTAATTTAATTAGATAAACACACTAGTTTGAACGAATTGAAGTGGCTCAAAGATTCTTCTTTCATTTGTAAGAATGGCACCCATGGTTACATCCCCAAGACCTATTACAATCGCATTGCGTCAAGGATTCGTGATTTTCTTAACAAAACCACGTTAATTTTAAACTCACCGTTTAAGAATTTTGTCACGGAATGGAAAACTATATTGACACCTTTCTTTAAAGGTCTCTAAATATTAAGAGAAAATATTCACTAATTTTTATTAGTAGAAACAGACATTCAGTATAGATAGAGGGGCTTTCTATAAATTAATTTAGGCAATTCGAAAAAATTATTTCAGTAACAAAAAAAATTAAGTTACATTATCCAATAATCTGACCCTTTGACCCCGTGAGTTTAAAACCTTTTTGAAACAAAAAAACCAATCTAAGGTTAAACTTTGATAGAGAACAAGTTGGGAAACCAAAATAAACCTCTCCGAGTCGAGACGTAATTAAGGGGTTTTTCTTAGATAATTAAATAAATATAATTGAGATTAATTATTTTAATCGTCATTAATTTACCTTAATTCTAGTTAAATCGTTTTAAGAAACTTTATTCCTTAAATCAATTTAAACATATAGCTATTGTTGACGTTTGAATTCAAGCGTATGCCTCTTAAACAATTTTTGTAAATTTAGGATATATAAGGCGATTAATTCACAGTAAGTGATATGAAAACCCGCAATTACGTGAACCTTTGGTGGAAGCCTTGCAATTGGGAGGCTTAACGGTTCTCGTAACAGTATCCGATCGCCGCGTACTTCTTAATCTTAACGATGGAAGTAGCAGCCACAGTTTGCTTTCTGCGAACACGTTTGTTCTGATTTGCGAGCGCGGAGACAGACATACAGACACGTCCAGCGTAATACCTCTCCGTCTCCGTGACGTTATCATCACCCGGAGAAGTAACAAGTTGGGAAACCAAAATAAACCTCTCCGAGCCGAGACGAATTTACTTTCTAAACACAGGTCCACCAGCCAATGAGAAAAAGCGGAAATACATAGTTCAAATTGGCGAAATATTGCCAAGGTCTTTAGCAAAGGCTTATGCGTTTAACATTTTCCTTTGTATCCTCAATAATTTTAATGAGGACCTAAAATGTATCACTGAAGGGTGTATTTAACTTTCGGCTCACTCTGAACCGTTAACACCTCCTATAAGAGGAGGCGAAACAAGGTCATTTCTAGTTTAAATCTAGAGTATCTTATTTCACAGACTCAATCGTTTCAACACTTGTGGCAGAGCTGTGCTAATTAATTAGTTAGCTAATTGAATTTCTAATTAATTAGCAACATTTACTAATTGAAAATGGTAATTGAATTTTAATTACCTTGTGCTAATTGAGAAGTAATTCTAATTAATTAGTATGAATCGGAAAGGTAATTATCTAATTAAAATTTAATTAGATTTAGGATTAACTAATTAGCCAATTGGATATTCAATTAATCTTTTACGCCAATTTGTTGTAAAAAATCGAGGAATTAACTCTTGATTCATCTATTTCAATATGAAAAAGCCTTATTATATCGATGAGGAAACCTTAGTGCTACTCTAAATTTTTCAGCTCCTCAAATATGAGAATACTAGTACTAGTAGAAAATTTCGTAGTTCGCAACTGCCCCATTTCGAAATTTCGACTGTTTTACCTACTCGAATTAATAGCAGTGCGCATGTATTTACTACTAAGGAGTCCATTATAGGAACTGTGGCAAGAAAATGAAGAAATGAGAAAAATTTTAAAATGACGGAAGGCTTGAGGCTTTTCTCATTTTTCGAGAATAATTCATGGCTTCCGTACCCGTTTTTCAATGGCATTAAAACATCACCAAAGTACTAAACCCATGAGCACTTCTAAACTTTTATGTTTACTTATGGTTTCTTTTTTACCTTAATTAGAAAATAGTAATTCTAATTAATTAGTTTGATAAATAAATGTCTAATTTCTAATTGAATTGAATTAGTTTCTATGTCTAATTGCTAATTTGCTAATTAATTAGTTCATAAATATTTCTCTAATTGCTAATTTACTAATTAATTAGTTCATAAATATTTCCCTAATTGCTAATTCTAATTCAATTAGTTGTCAGCTAATTAGCACAGCTCTGACTTGTGGATAGATGAAGAATTATCATCCATATTATCATAGATAATAAACACCAGGATCAGAAGGTCGGGGCAGAGCTTGCCGCGCTTTGTACAAACTGGGTAGGTTCTACTTCCGGAAACCAGCGCATGCGTACAGCGTAGAATCATGGATAAATAATGCACGTGGAATAACAAATTTCCCCACGTGCATTCTTTAAAGTTTTTATATAAACATTAGGCCTATCGGTTATCATCTTATAGTATCATATGAGCATATCTTGGCACTATGGCTTTAACTGACTATAAACTACTTACTAGAAACAAAAGAAGGATAACCCTTAAAGGTCAGGTTAATTTATACTTTAGTATTTTCAATAATTATTGAAAAACATCTTAAGCCTCGGTTTATATTAAGGGCCACAAGGGTGCCACGGGGCGGCGCGAAAATCGAGCAGGCAGACCTCGTCTGCGCATAAGCGGAAGTCAACTGCAGAAGTTTGGCGTGCGGCCCCCTCGCAAAAACGCGGCAAAGAGAGAAGCACTGCGGAAGGCATACCTTCCGATCCTTGTGTTTATTATCTATGATATTATCTAATTAATATAAAAAATGCGATTACACTATATATAAATGTAGTAAAGCTGAATTAAAAAGTAAACACCAAATTTGAAATGTTAATATCAAAAGATGTTCTTGGAATATTAAGATGAAACAGAGCTTTATAGCTACACAACTACTTAAAGAATCGTAATGCCGAAAAATATTTAAAATATTTCCATTTAATATTCTGCAAAAAGGAAATGTTATCGTTTTGTAAGAGATCTTATCATCCTACTCGCTTTATATTAACTTTGATGTGCGTGTAGTGTTTCGATTACATAGAAATAAGTTTATCTTAAATAATTAATTAAATATAAATGATATTAATTATTTTAATCGCCAGTAAATAGCTTTAAAAATAGTTAAATCGTTTAAAATAAAGTTGTTCCTATTATCTTTCGAAACTTTGCTAATATTGACGTTAAAAGTGAAGGGTACCCCTCTTGCCCGCTTTCTTCAAATTTTGGGGTATGTATACGATTCGTTTCCATTATAATAATAGATAAAAACGCATTCGCGTGAACCGATGGTGGAAGCCCTGCCATTGGGAGGCTAGACGTTTCTCGTAACCCTAGCCGATCGCCGCGTATATCTTAAAACCAAACGATAACGATGGAGAAGAAGCCGGAATGGACAAAGACCTGAAGATGGTGGTGCATAGAAGCTGGTGTCAATGTGGGATTGACGAAGAACAGAAGATGGTGGTGCATAGAAGCTGGTGTCAATGTGGGATTGACGAAGAACAGAAGATGGTGGTGTAAAAGCTGGTGTCAATGTGGGATTGACGAAGAACAGAAGATGGTGGTGCTTACGAGCCAGAAAGTACAGGCTAGTGTCCATGTGGGATGGACAAAGACTAGCAGATTGTGGTCCTTAGAAGCCAGTTAGTAAATACCGGTGTTGGCAGATGAATGGTCAAATTTCCGTGAACCGCGAACGCGTTCCGGAAATCGAGTATTTGTTTGCTCCGATTTGTGAACTGCGAACGCGGTCACGTGGGGTCTGACAGACAGACAGACAGACACACAGACAGACACGGCCAGTGTAATACCTCTCCGTGACGTCATCGTCACTCGGAGAGGTAAAAACCGTCTTAAACCAAGAACTCATATATGAGCTGAGAACATATGACTAGACACTTATGTTTCTATGAACTCATATAGTTATTGGGGTATTATAGGATTGCGTCAGAGACTGCGCTCACGGTATGCCCTATAGCTCAATTCTATCTTTGAACCTTATCCACTCTAATATTGGTACTTGTTCAAACCTTATTTACTAACCATTAAATACGGTGTCAAGAGCGTGTTATCAACAACCAAAATAATTTCAGGAAAATCTTTTGTAACAGCAAGTACGTCATCGATATTAATCACTTCCAATAAAGGATTGGTCAAAATTTCAATGAAAATCATCTGCATTATTTAATTGACATGTAACTTAAACATTAATTATTTCAAGTGATAAAAATGCTCCACTTTACCTTTGTATCCGATGTAATTTTATGGGCGAGATCGGTTACGTTTAAGGCGTCGAAAAAATTTAATTTGAACTTCATCCTCGAAGTTCCTTTCCTAATACATCTTGACGTTCCAACAAAAACTTGGTTTGAACACAAGATGTGATCTCCTGATTTCAAAAATGCCTGACTTAGAGCCATAATGGCGGTCATACCAGATGAAAATCCTAAACCTACAATTAAATTAAGGCATATTTTAATGTATAGTAAATAGGTTGCGCGGTTAATCATTGAAAGCATCCTTAATTACACGTAACCAGTGATGGCTATAGATAATTTTAAAGCGATTAACCTTTCCAATTATTATTAAATAAAATAATAAGTTACCGTATTTGGCTCCTTCGAGTTTAGCTAGATTTGATTCTAAATTATCACGACTCGGATTACCATCGCGACTATAAGCATACTTCTAGAAGTAAATAGTTAAATCAGGGATAGATGTGATTTTAGAAGTAGGAATGGAGAACGGTTAGTATTTACTTCAGTCTGACTCATAGCCCAGTAAAGAGCCCCCTCCCCCCTCGAACATGTATCGAAAATTTTAAACTATCTTATTGGCTCACTTAATCTACGTTTTGATGACGTTGCTGACGGGGACAACGAAAAAAACGTAATTCCTTTTTACCTCTATCGCTATGACCCACCTCTTCTTCCATACCCTCACGTCCCGGGGAAGGGGGTCCGGGAATTTGACACGCGCCCAGATTACTCTGTTCTCCATTCCTACTTCTAAAATTACATCTATCCCTGGTTAAATATATTTTAACGTTAATCTTATAAAATTTTTGTGTACTAACTGGTTTAGTATCCTCAGGGTCGCATAGAAAATTACACGAAGTCACAATGGGACAAATAATTGGCCGACCGTTTTCAGACTCCATCAAAATAATTTACTTTAAACTATAACCTTTTGGAGATAAAAATATTGTTAAAAAGAGAGATTTTCACCATAAAACCATTAGACTCTCTTCAGCGTTACGACTTACTTTTTCGAGTAAAGGTTACAATACTAGGTGTGCATAGAGAGTAATATTTTATAGTAGCATTTTAATCGCAACATCTACGTGTTTTTGAAAGCATTTCAATTTTACCATCTGTGATTCGAGTCTGTCAGAAGAATGGGAATTGGGATGAACTTACGAGTTTTGCTTCGTAGTCCTGAAAAAATACATTTACGCGCAAATCCTTGCAAAACAGGGACTCTGTTAAAAATATAGTGGTTGAAATTTACCATTTTAGTTTAAACGGTAATAGGAAATTTTTAGTTCTGTTCAAAATAGTGGTTGAAATTTACCATTTTGTATAAATGGTAATTGGAAATTTTTAGATCTGTTCAAAATTGTGTGTAAAATTTATCATTTCGTTTAAACGGTAATAGGAATTTCGTTATAATTGTATTGCTGAAATCTTTTTCAAAAAATTCTATAACTGCAGCTCCGCGGAAATGACAACAATACGGTTTGCTAGCTTTTCTACGGATTGGACATGACTTTCATCCTTACCATGGTTGTTTTGTTTGATCAAGTATAGATGCTACTCAACGTCCGAGAAGCTGAATAACCTAAGCGTTTCAGAGAGACCCAAAAGTTAAACACACATCAGAATAAATAAAATTAGGTCCCTCAAAAGAACCAAGCGTCATAACGGCTTCTTGGTCGCGGTAGTTAAAAGGTCTGCTCGTTATTGGATTATAGCTTCGGAGCTGCAATTTTTTTGTGCACATTCTCAATTTGTGCGGCTAGGGATAAGTAAGCTTTAGTATGAACAAAAGTTAACATTCATGCTGGCAAACGAAGATGTAACGAGAAGATAGTGTTTACACGCCAAAATAGCGGCGAATAGAGCTTTGAAAAATGCTTGAATAATTCATTAATTTTAATGCGTGCAGTAGCTTATCAATAAAGAGCAATAATTCGATTTCCAGGTAAATAACTTCGCGTGTAGATGAAGTCCTCTCGACTCCGAGAGATAGTATTTTCGTTCAAAAAACTTATTCTCAGACGTCAGTACTGAGTTGAAACGTGACTTAGCGTGATAAGCTTATGCTTTGAAGGATTTATCATTTTAAATTAAATTCTAGTTGGTTTAGGAACGTATTATCATGGATATGTATAAATACTAAAGTATTATGGACTCCAAACTTCGCCCAAAAGCTGGCCTCCCAAGCGGTTGTGAGGTTGCTCTAAATTGAGTCGGTAGTACCTAGGTCAAGTGGGTGAAAGCGTCTAAAACTATCCGGAGAATCCTGAGCGGTGAATTTGAAATTTTACCCATGCGCAGAATACGAATTTCTGCCTCACTCACAAAGATGGGAGAGGGTGGGGGGCTACAAGTCATGTTTTTCTCCTAAACGGGCGACTAGGCAAATTGTCTTGTAGAAGGTAAGAGATGGAGTAAATCATACGTTAAGCATAGATTTAATTTTAGAAGTAGGAATGGAGAACGGTTAGTATTTACTTCAGTCCGACTCATAGCCCAGTATAAAACCACTCCTTCCAACATGTAACGAAAAGTTTAAATGGTCTTATTGGCTCACTTAAAACTACGTTTCCATGACGTTGCTGGCGGGGACGGCGAAAAATACGTAATTCTTTTCACCTCTCTCGCTATGACCCGTCTCTTATTTCATACCCCCCTTCCCGCAGAAGGGGGTCCGGGACTTTGACGCGCGCCCACATTACTCTGTTCTCCATTCCTACTTCTAAAATTAAATCTATCCCTGTATTTATATATATCCATGGTTTGAACATTCTAAAACCAGAGTGGGCCATGGATATGAAAGGATGAAAACAGATTTTATTCTGTAGGAACCGGCTACATAAGCGGTAAGAAAATAAGTCTAACCTAATTATATCAAACAGTTCTGCTTTTTGAGCTTCAATTCGCAGTTGGATCCATTTCGCCCGTTAATTAATGAGAATTACGAATTCAAATTCCGAGTGTAAGGAGAGGAGATAACGTATTGGCTAATCGGACGACGGGGAATTTTTGGCATAGGCCAAAGGGGTTTCTTATTCACCCATTAATCTTACGTTTCCAACTCCCTATTTGTTCTTTCTTCCTTGGTCTTCCACGAGCTAGTTTACCGAATTATCTCTTGAATACGCGTGTGTTTTACTGCATAGACAAGGTTTAGGTAGTGATACTTTTAATCTTCAAGGAAAGCTGCGAATAGCTTAAATGCTACGTTCAGATAATATATCCCAGGAATAAATTTAATTTTAGAAGTAGGAATGGAGAACAGAGTAATCTGGGCGCGCGTCAAAGTCCCGGACCCCCTTCCTCGGGACTGAGGGGTATGAAAGAAGAGGCGGGTCATAGCGACAGAGGTTAAAAAGGAATTACGTATTTTCCGCCGTCTCCGTCAGCAACGTCATCAAAACGTAGTTTAAGTGAGCCAATAAGATAATTTCAAATTTTCGTTACGTGTTGGAGGGGGGGGCTCTTTACTGGGCTATGAGTCAGACTGAAGTAAATACTAACCTTTCTCCATTCCTACTTCTAAAATCACATCAATCCCTGATTTAACTATTTACTTCTAGAAGTATGCTTATAGTCGCGATGGTAATCCGAGTCGTGATAATTTAGAATCAAATCTAGCTAAACTCGAAGAAGCCAAATACGGTAACTTATTATTTTATTTAATAATAATTGGAAAGGTTAATCACTTTAAAATTATCTATAGCCATCACTGGTTACGGCTCTATACTGGGCTGTTAGTCGGACTGAAGTAAATACTAACCGTTCTCCGTTCTTACTTCTAAAATTACACCTGTCCCTGATTATACCTTAAAAGAACGGCTTTTTTATAAATATAAAGGGAAAAATATTAAAAAAATAAATGGTCTGTTATTACAAAATAATTAGCATTTAGAGTCTTAAACAAGATGGCCCAAGGGCTCGTAATAATAGCCATATCGTACGAGTGAATAGCCCCTCTATACCTGTTATGTACGCGATCCATAAAAAACCAACTGACCTATTATTTAGTCTACTAGCTGATAACAATATTGTATAAATAGCAAGCCAACCTTTGTAACACCATCAGTTATCGACGAGTCTCCTAGTAGCTTAGATCCTCTATTGTATTTTAATCACATCGACAATAAACTATGTTTAAGTTATTTTAACAGTTGTGTCATTATTAATTGAACACAACAAATTGGCGACGGAGGCGAGATGCATTAAGTAGCCGTACAAGTAACAAGCACTTCCCGATTTACGACGCTATCACTGCCACGCAAGAAGATTCCCAGAAGAAACCAGGCTCATCACGACAGAGACAACAAGTTCCAGAGTAACTATGTCAATCACTAGTCAATTCGACGAAGAAACTGAGTCATGGACGCTTTATACGGAAAGGCTGGGTCAATACTTCATAGCAAATAGCATAACTGAGGAAGCAAAGAAGAAGGCGGTGTTATTGACTGTCATTGGATCAAAAACGTACGCTACCATACGGAACATAGTCGGACCAAGCAGACCCACAGACAAGACGTACGACCAACTGATCAAAGCCCTCACTGATTACTTTAATCCGGTACCATCGGAGATTGTAGAACGATTCGTCTTCAACTCCAGAAATCGACAACCAGGCGAGACCATAGCGAAATATATCTCCGAGCTGCGACGTATTAGCGAATTTTGCAATTACGGAACTTCATTGGACAGCATGTTAAGGGATCGCTTGGTATGTGGATGTAACGACGATTCATTACAGAAGAGACTACTAGCCGAGGATAACCTTACTCTCACCAAGGCTATGTCCATAGCACAGGCCATGGAACAGGCAACAAATAATGCTTGCGTCATGAGAAGTCAAGGAGGCACGCGTCATGTCGAACCAGTACAGGCAGTAGCGATACTCTCGAAGAAGAAACGTCCTAACCGAAACACTAAACCCGGCCAGAAGAATCAGAATGGAGACTCTAGAAGCGAACAATCATGCACGCGGTGCAACGGAGATGGACATTCTCCAGCCACGTGTCCATTTAAAACTTCAACTTGTCATCACTGCCGGAAAAAGGGACACATTGCGAGAGCCTGCCGTAGCAGTCGTCCAAAAAGGAACGAGACGCAAACCAATCAGATCATTGATGACAAGGCTACACATCCGGAATATGATGTATTCGCACTGACAAGTACATCCGATGAAAACGAAGTCTACCAACTACCTTCCAGACAACAAGATGATGCTGCACCAGAGCCATATCGGATCAACTGCACGATTAACGGCGTTGACGTCAGAATGGAGGTGGACACCGGCTCAGCCTTTACACTAATGCCGAATCACCAAGCCCTGGGTATCATCAAGAAGGACGACCTAAAGAAGTCGAGCGTAGAATTGAAATCATTTTCCGGACACAAGATAGAAGTGGTTGGAGTCAGTCACGTGAAGGTGTCCTATCATTCAAAAACCGAGATTCTGCCAATCATAGTGTATCAAGGCAAAGGACCGACGCTATGTGGGCGATCCTGGACGTCTTCTAGCCTTCCGATATTACGAGAAGACGTAATGACCCAAGCTTCGGCAGTCAAGTTCCTGTCCAATCATGACGTCAAGCTACAAAAGATCCTGAAACGATATGAGTCAGTTTTCGATCCGAAAACAAGAGGCGTTCTCAAAGGAGTAAAGGTACATTTACACCGGAAGGAAAACGTTGAACCTCGATTCTTCAAGGCCAGGACAGTTCCATACGCATATAGAGACAAGGTTGACGAAGAACTCCAGAGGCTTGAAGACGATGGAACCATCACGCCCATACCATTCGCGCAATCAGCGGCACCTATAGTACCTGTGAAGAAAACAAACGGCACCATTCGAATATGCGACGATTTCAAAGTCACGGCGAATCAACAGATTGAGACCGAGAAGTACCCACTTCCCAAAGCAGAGGACATCTTTGCTAAACTTGCTGGATGCAAAGTCTTTTCGCGACTCGATATGCGCGATGCATACAGTCAGCTAGAACTTGATGATGCTTCGAAAGATCTAGTCGTCATCA
Organism: Phalangium opilio; assembly: GCF_054372755.1. Lineage (NCBI taxonomy): Eukaryota > Metazoa > Arthropoda > Arachnida > Opiliones > Phalangiidae > Phalangium > Phalangium opilio. The sequence goes on from NW_028324151.1 coordinate 9,717,535, forward strand.
ACACACAAAAGGGACTGTTCCAGTACAATTACCTGCCTTTTGGCATATCGTCTGCATCGGCAATTTTTCAAAAGCACATGGGAGCTCTGTTGAGAAACCAGCCCAACGTAGCTCCATTTCATTATGGAAGACGCCAACTTGAAGCTCAGACTGGAGAAATGTCAATTCGCTAAGAAATCAATTGACTTCCTGGGTCATCATCTCGACAGCGATGGATTGCATCCGCAGACAACGAAAATGGCAGCTATCACGGACGCTCCTGAGCCGATGAACCTCGAAGAACTGAGATCATTCCTGGGGTTATTGAATTATTATTCTAAGTTCGTCCCCAACTACGCAACGGAACTAAAACCATTGTACAGACTCATGGAAAAAGGAGCCGAATGGAAGTGGGAATTGCAAGAGAAGACAACGTTCAAACGAGCCAAAGATCTGCTCACAAAATCAAACTTCCTCGTCCATTTCGATTCAAGCAAAGAAGTGTTATTGGCGTGCGACGCATCACCGGTTGGAATCGGAGTCGTCATCTCTCACAATATTAATGGACAAGAGTACCCGATCTCATTTGCTTCACGCACGTTATCACCCGCTGAATCCAATTATTCGCAGTTGGAGAAAGAAGCCTTGGCTTTGGTGTATGGAGTCGTAAAATTTCGAGACTACCTTCTGGGACGGCACTTCAAGCTCGTGACCGACCATCAGCCATTAGTCAGCCTTCTTTCCGAAACAAAACCTGTACCACAGATGGCAGCTGCTAGATTACAGCGATGGGCATTACTCCTATCCTCTTACGACTACCAGATCGTCTACAAGAAGGGAAGTTTGCACTCCAATGCCGATGCCTTGAGCCGTTTGCCATTACGAACGAAACCCAGCGATCCACCACTACCGACGGAATACGTCCTGCTAACTATGGAACTGAACAAGGGTCCGGTCACAGTCGCTGATATACGACACGCTACCGAGAAGGACGATATCCTGAGAAAAGTCCTATCCAACGTAAAATACGGCTGGAAATACACCGCTCAAAAATCTACATCCTTCAGACCATACTATTTGAGACGTCACGAGTTATCAACGATGAATGAAGCACTAATGATTGGCCAAAGAGTAGTCATTCCGGAAGCTCTACGACCTAACATGCTAAAGCAACTTCACGATACCCACCAAGGCATAGTTAAAATGAAGTCTCTAGCACGATCGATGTTCTGGTGGCCTGGAATCGACAGTGACATAGCCGAAATGTGCGCCAGATGTCGCATATGCCAATCCTCTGCACCGGAACCATCGAAGGAATTTGCATCTTGGCCACTCGCTACAACACCATGGACCAGAGTCCACTGCGACTTCAGTGGCCCTGTCGAGGGAAAAATGCTCTTCATAACGGTTGATGCTTTCACCAAATGGATCGAAGTTGACGTAGTGACGACAACTTCAACCGATGTTGTCATTCGAGCCTTGCGAACCAAGATGGCAAGATTCGGAGTCATTCCAACCCTCGTGACCGACAATGCATCATGCTTCACGAGCGAGAAGTTCAAAGAGTTCACGTTCATAAATGGCATCAAGCATCTCTCCATTGCACCTTATCATCCGCAATCAAACGGGCAAGCAGAGAGAACTGTACGAACCATTAAAGGATGTCTGAAAAAGTTAAGCTGCGGATTTGATGATGAGATGCAAGCGTTAAACGAAGGTTTAAAGACTTTCAAAAATGGCACGCTCGAGGAAAGACTTGATCGCATTCTAATGACGCACCGAAGAACACCAACTTCTGGAGGCAAATCCCCATCTGAATTGATGCTAGGCAGAAACATACTGTCTCGCTTGGATCTATGTAATCCTCACAATCAGAAGAAAGCGGAAGCTGCAGACATCGGCGTAACGAAGTTTCGACCTGGTGACAGCGTTTACATTCGCAACTACTCTCGAGGTCCCAAATGGATTCCCGGAAAAATCAGCAAGATCATTGGATCAACAATGTACGAGGTCACTAGCGGAAGTCTCACAATGCGGAAGCACCAAAACCAGATCAAGAAACGGCACGCAGAATCGGCACATGACGCAAAATCACGCGAAGACGACGATTGGTACCTATCCTGTGGATCTCCAGCAAACGTCCAAGCACAAAATGAAATCAACGACACACCACAGGAAGTTGACAACAGTGCAGCACCACCAACTCAAGCTAACGAACCACAACCATCTCTGAGAAGGTCACAAAGGACACATACGGACAGTTATACGGTTAGGCTTATAAAAAAAAAAAAAAAGGGAAAAGTGTTGTTATGTACGCGATCTATAAAAAACCAACTGACCTATTATTTAGTCTACTAGCTGATAACAATATTGTATAAATAGTAAGCCAACCTTTGTATCACCATCAGTTATCGACGAGTCTCCTAGTAGCTTAGATCCTCTATTGTATTTTAATCACATCGACAATAAACTATGTTTAAGTTATTTTAACAGTTGTGTCATTATTAATTGAACACAACAATACCCTACCCTAATGAGTGGATAACCCCTCTATACCTTACCCTAATGAGTGAAAAGCGCTATCTTTTTCAATGCTTAAATGATTTACCGTGCATAAAATCAGAGTGAATAGTCCCTCGATTCCCTACTCTAAACAGTGATTAAATTATAACCGTATAAATTTGCTTATGCTGTAATTCTAATATTCCGGCGAATCGAAGAACAGATAGTTTTTAGTGATAATCCCCTCGATGAGTTTACAACATAGACTTATGCCGATGCACACTTATCGCATCTTATAAATTTCTAACACGGACTTATGCCCAGAAACTTTTGAAAGAGAAAGTTTAGTTATAGTGATTACGCATTTTAGTGATTATCCCCTTGAATTACCTTTAGCAATGCTAAAATGATCAAACGCATAACGCTCATTTAACACTATGTTAGCTCTATCTAAACCCACATTTGAATTCACCGCCAAAACGTTCCAGTCAAACATAACATAGATGACGATAGCTACCAAACGAGAACGAAACACATGAGGAGCGCGGTAGGAAACGGGGAAAATCGTTATCTATTTAATTAGCACATACATAAAAAGAAAATGAATATAAAAACCCCAAACATACAAATTCATAAGTATCCGACCCCACAGATAAAAATTCAAAAGTATCCGACCCCACAGATTAAGAGGTACCCCACCCCACATCACCCCGACATTTTAGAGATAAAAATAAATGATAAAAAACTCGGAGTTTCTATCAAGTCTCTATGGTTCAGTTGGTAGAATGTTTGTCTACTACGCCAGCGACCCGGGTTCGATTCCCGGGTCTGACCTCAAAAGACTTTAATTAAAATTAAATCTCTAACCGAGCCCAGTAACCCCTATGGGTGGGTTGTGGTAATATGAAGTTCCTTTTAAGCTAAAATCTGACGATAACGAAGCGACAACCCCGGCCACTACTACTACGACGGCTAACTGTTTTAGTGGCGTCTACTAAATCGAACCTTTTACCTCTCACGTCAACCAAACCCGTAGGGGTAAGAGGTTCGATTTAGCAGACGCCACTAAATCCATGGCGGATGACGCAGTAGTCCTCGTTTTTAAGACTAATTAAATGCTAATTATTTTGTAATAAGAGATTATTAATTTTTTTTCAATATTTTTCCAAACATTTTATTTTACTAAATAAGAAATATACAGGGTGGTTCAAAAAGGGTATTAGGACCGAAGTATAGTGGATTCTATGGGTAATTTTGATTGGAAAAATTTTCTATGACAAAAAAGGCACCCTAAACAAGTTATGATCTGAGAGTTTTACAGATGACCCATTAAATTTAAGTAAGAAACTGAACATACAATGCTAAGGAAACTAAGGGATCATCCGTAAAACGCTATAAACATAACTTTTGTTAGGTGTCACTTAAACAATTTCATAGATGGTTTTCAACTCAAAATCGTTCTTAGAACTATAGATGTGAGTAGTTAAGTACCGTCCGTAACTTACCGGTAATTTAAGAAATACCACCATAAATTACCGCTATACATCATAGCGTTGGTGAATGGGGAAACCGAATAATACGTAATTCCTTTTTATTTTACCTCTGTCGCTATGACCCGCCTCTTCTTTCATAGCCCTCCGTTTCGTGGAAGGGGGTCCGGGACTTTGACGCGCGCCCTCGTTACTCAGTTCTCCATTCCTACTTCTAAAATTAAATCTATCCCTGGTGAATCTAAGTGCGACTGCCTGCCTATTTTAATTCGGAGTCCAGTTGTTCCTCAATTTCAGATAAGTTCGAGATGTTTAAAGCAGCTAAACTAAGTATAAAGAACTCACAGTTCAATTAGCTGCTTTAATTGACATACGGTTAAAATAAATTACCATAAATTACCAACAGAACGATAGTTCTCTATTTTCTTCAGATTTTGGGAAGAAAAAATCTCTACTGTTTTTCGATCCTACGGTTTCCTACCACCCTTTGAAAAGGAACACCACCTACAAAACACGATTTCTTTTAAAATTTAACATTTATTACCAACCTTACGGCGTGTAATCGACATTTCTCGCACAAAAAAAACCTGTTCCAGAAGTCATTGTAATGCAGTGAATCCTTTAATTTCTTCCTAGTAAATAGGAAAACAAAAACATCTCTGTAAAAATATGCCAAGTTGTTTGGCCGTAAAAAGAAGTGAGATCTAAAATACGGCCAAGTTATTATCTCCAGGTGAACCAACATTTTATTCGACTTAAAACTTCTCAAGAATGTTTTTCTGTCTTGGCCATTAGCATTTCAAAGATTCGTTTAATTCTAGATATGGATCGAAATTAAAATATTAAATCAAATTGGTTAAATATTCTTGAATAGCCTTTGTGGTTAAACTTGTAACTTCCGTTCTTCACCTTCACGGGCGCAAAGAAGAAGGATGCAAGTTTGGAATGCTAATGGCCAAGTCAAAAAAACATTCTTGAGAAGTTTTAAGTCGAATAAAATGTTGGTTCACCTGGAGATAATAACTTGGCCGTATTTTAGATCTCACCTCTTTTTACGGCCAAACAACTTGGCATATTTTTACAGAGATGTTTTTGTTGGGATTTCACTCCTTTTTGTACGTGCATGTTTTTGTAGATTTATAGAAGTAGGATTATGAAGTGAAATAAACATTTGTACGAATCAAAACACGCTTAGAACCATTTCAGACGAAATGAAAAGGAAATGAGTAAAAAATTTATTTACTAAAACATTAAGTAAAAAACATAAATTTTACAATAAGAAAGAATCATATTAGTAAAAAATATTAATATTAAAAGACGAAAAAATTAAATTATAATGTCCTATTACGAGGGGATCTAAATTATAAAACCCCCATTTCAGGGGCTAACAGGGGAAAATTCCCGCTTTTGGGACTTTTTCCGTTCTTTGTATGCTAAGTCCTACTTGTATGCCAAATTTTATCATTCCCGCAACACCGGAAGTGCCCAAGAGGTTTAGATGATGACTCTAATTCTAAACCCCCATTTCAGGGGCTAAAAATGGAAAACTCCCGCTTTCGGGACTTTTTCCTTTCTTTGTATGCTAAGTCCTACTTGTATGCCAAATTTTATCATTCCCGCAACACCGGAAGTGCCATAGAGGTTTTGATGATGTTTTGGACTTTTCCCTTTGCTTGTATGCTTAGTGGTACAAGTATGCCAAATTTCATCATTCTAGCACCACCGGAAATGCCATAGAGGTTTTGATGATGTGTCAGTCAGTCAGTCTCATAATGTGTCATTTTCACATTGGATTATCACAGAAACCAAATGAGTTAGAAAGCTGGAAGTTTGAGGACTTTCTAGGATTAACACTGTGCCCTTGAGGTGCAAATATGAGTGGTGTACTATTCCCCAGTACCGAGTTAAGAGGGGGTGAAAATGAGGCTGAAATATTTCGGGTAAAGGATTGCTGGTAGTGCACGACAACTTGGCGGGTGCACTGCCGTGCACCCAGATAGTGGGTGCTTTGATGAAACAAAATTTGTTGTATCAGTAAGAAGAGCAGAATCTAGACTGTCAAGGTCACTCGAAACTTCACAGTGCACTGTTAAGTGGGCGGGGATGTGAATAAGTTGTATTCGCTTACGTTCGCAAAACATTACCGCTTTGCTCGTCCACTTTGTAAATACAAAGTCCATGGCATTGCACGAACATATTTTCAGTTTCTCTCATTTGCAATTTGTATGCGCAATAACTGAAATTTATATATAAATTAAGAACGAAAAAGGTTAGGGACATCACTCTGTCATACTCATACCGTATATTCTTGGCTGAATTAGTTAAATTCTTGCTCTCTGAATTTCCCGCTAGATTTTTATCCGCGTACTCATCAGCTGTTTGTAGTTTTTAATTTGAATTATGAGCATGGTAGTAGACTCTTAAGTGGAAGGCGGCTTAACGCGGATGGAAATCAACTAGGCGTGTCGTCTCGCCAGCTTCAAGCCTTTTAATACCAGTATTTACAGTTAATAGCTAGCAAAAGATGTACCGTCGAGATTATTTGAATAAAGAAATAACAATTTTTTTTTTGCAAGGCAATTTTTCTTTCCGTCGCTAGCACCCAGTTCCCAACTCAACAGCTTCATAGTATATTAATTTCGATTATTTGGTGCAACGTGCCGTGGACTTCATGTTGCTACAAAGGGAGGATGGAAACGCAATGTTTTATTGCTGATATGTCCTAAGTTCCTAACAGAAGGAAATGTCTACTAAACTGAGATTCCCAAGTTTTAAATCTTTCGCCCGATTATAACTTACGTATGACACATGGACTTAATTTCCAACTGAGCTGTTCAATGATGGATTCCAGAAAACTATATTTTGAAAAACTTTTTTATTTTACTTTGCACTAATTAAGGCACGAAGAAATGTTTGCTGAAAGTATATATAATTTTAAAGCCTGTGTTATGGGAGGGAAGACTCGTTCTGGAAAGGAGGAGGTAAAAAAAGCAACGACAACAAAAAATATGAGGCAGATACCTCATGCAGAGGCGCGCAACTTTCACGCGCAAGCTGTTGGTGAAGGCGTGCATCACGTGATCGTTGTTGGAAACGAGGGATATTCGAAATTATAAACACGCTCACTTGAGCGCATCCACGACAACGTATGCTCTCTTGCCGTGAGGGGGTAGCGGTAATCATGGAAATCGGGGAACGGCACAGTACCGTTTTATGAACGGGGGACGTATAACACGAGTTTATACTAGGAAATCCTTTTTGTGAAATCCACTTCTGACTCAACTAAAATTTCGAAATTTTATGAAAAGTGGATCTTATTCGTACAACATTTTAACAACGAAAGCTTTTCAGCCTTCTTTTAAAAACTTGAAAGATCCATTTTTGTGATAATTCTTAATGGTTCTTGGTGGATAAATTTTATAAATCTATGTTCAATATATCACATTCCTTAAAAGTATAAGCCTTTTTGAAAAACCGATCTGGAAAAATCGTTGCTGGGAAAAACAGAGATGGACGCAAAGAGGGTAGAAAGAGGGGGAGTAGAAAGCTTGGCTGGAGTGTTCTCGCTTCGAAAGTTTACCTCTAAGCTTCCGGTGTGCGCGCGCATCTATCTCTGCCCTCTTATTGGTTGAAATTCGGTGAACCGGATATTAGGAGGAAAATATAACAATTAAATAAAAAAGAAAAGCGGGAACACCCAAAATGTCTTGCCAAAGCTGCTAGCTTCAACTCCCCCTCTTTCTACCCTCTTTGATGGAAGGCATTCATCCCTCCCGCGTGAAACGACTTTTTTTTTAAAAAAAAGTTATTTTTCTTTATATGACATTTCCAAACAGTTGTATTCAATGAATTCACACTCAAGCATCTTTTGGAACGTTTAAGTATAGCTTTAGGTCGGGCAAGAATAATATAATTGACTAGCTTTCGAGTTTTCAGTTTACCCTTTTTGATTTTTGGTCTAAATAGTTATGGCTGCGTTGGATAATGAAATCCTAAATACAAGTACAAAAGGATGGATATAGGATGACTAGCTGTTACCCGCGGCGTCGCTCGCGTGTAACTTCCATCAAAATACAAAGAATGGGTAGATTTTACTGATGACTAATATTTTTGTAGCACCGTAGGAGCGACGGCACTCGGCGTTGCCTGTCAGCCCGTCGGGACATTTTTATTTCTTTTCACATTCCATAAAGAAGGGTTTTTTAGTTTTTGGCCGCCATTTAAAAAGATGGCAACAAATCGAACCCAAAAGACCATTCAGCCCGTCTATAGGTTAAAGGAAATCCGCGTACTAAATATATGTGAAATCGGTTGAAACGCGCGGACTTTGATGCATAGAGAAGATTTTTTTACATTTCGGGGCGCCATTTATTAAGATGGCGGCGGATTGGAAAAATCTTTCTTTTTACGCGCCTACTACTTATGAGTAACGTTCCTGCAAATTTTCAGCCTTCTAGGGCAAGCGGTTTGGGCTGGGCGTTGATTATCAGTCAGTCAGTCAGTCAGTCAGGACTTTGATTTATATAGATATAGATAATATTATACCTTTAAAACGAAGCTGAGAATCTATTATGGACATTAAGGTGAAAAACCCCGGAAGTAGTGGGCTGCCAAAGAGGAATTTCAAGTTATATTACTCTTTAAGCCTCGGCGATCAAGTTTTAAGCTCCAATATATTTACCTTACAAATTTGAACCCTCTTTTCGAGAAAATAGGAAAATAAGCTATCGGTTCGTGGCTGGGAATGAAACTAGAGAAACAGGCCGCATTTAAGCCGCTTTGGTCCCCCTTTATTTCAAGTTTCTCTGTTTCCTAAAGCTGCCACGTGATAAGAGAGATTAAAGAAAAAAAAGTCGGAAATGTGTCTTTACTAAAGAGCGCAAAGGTCTTAATTATAATGATGATTCCAAGAAGCGTTTTTAAATCAATTATTTTTTACGAGGATTTTATTTAATGAAGTATATTCAACTGAAGGTCGAACTGGTGAATTTAGACGTCCAATAAAATTGCCTCCGATATTATAATAGGAGTTTAGTTCGTGATAAATTTTACATTTTATGTTAATTGATAACACAAGTGATCAGTGATTTAAAATTCGTGAGTACATGCCACAGCGGCTACTATAGGCTTGAGCGGATGCGATTCCGTGTCGAATGAAATTTATCACGAGATTTGATAAAATTTGCGCGAGACCGTGGCGCGAGACATGATGAAGCGTCCCACGATATACATACACCGTATACATTTCTTATAAAGCGACTCGAGTAATTAAGACTTTGCTCCACGGTATTACAAATAATGAAACTCCTTCCAAAGTTAATATAGTACGAGGATTGATGTCGTTAGTTATTAAAAATGAAATAGAGAAGTCGTTTTGAGAAGGATGATCAAAAGAGGTTTCAAGTGTGATGCTCTGAAATATAGTAGAAGGTAAGGACGAGTGGATTTTTACCTCTCCGAGAGTCCGAGTGACGTATGTCACGGAGAGGTTCTGTACCTAACGTGTCTGTCGGTGTTTTGAGTTAACTTCTGCAATTGCTTGTCAATATAGAGAATTAATTGCATATCTAGCTAAATAAGCTTGTAGGTAGTCCTTCTCTTGGCTCAGAGAGGTGATATTTTGGTTTTCCCAACTTGTTCTTAAATTATTTAACAAATATAATTGATATTAATCATTATGTTTATCGTTCAGTGACAAATTAAAAGCACGGTCTTAAAATAGGCGCGGCCTAAGTAGGTAGTCAAAAGAGTCCTCAAATAGTATTTCACTCCCCCTTTTTCCCCTTTGCCCTTTCATATTATACTAACACCTCTTTTGTTAGGGTCTAGAGCCTTTATATTAAGCTAGTATGGATGGGTTTAGCACCAAGAATCGAAGGCATCCATTTTCGGATTAAAGCTTGCATTTTTGGACAATTATATTTGCCATTCAAATTTGGATTACTTTTTTCAAATTAGGGTAGTCATTGGACTCATTTTTCTAACAGTGGACTGAGAGAGGTAAAATTTTCCTTTCCCAACTTGTTAATTTGTTCATCTACTAAAAAATAATATATTTTACCTGTAAGCTAAAGTCTCTTTTTCGAAAGCAAACTTGTACAGGTAGCGTTATAACTCTGGCATATTGTTTTGATGTGAGAGGCTCAGTTACGTGTCTAGTAGTTGTCTAGATGTAGGAGTTTATTGCATATGATACAAAACGTGTAAACAAAGGGAATCGTTTTTATTATTCAAAGTAGTATATCAAAATATTTAGAGGACGCTACCAAAGTTTAATGAAAATTGTACCATGACGGTAGCTCTAAGCGGTAAAACTCTCCTGGAATGGTCAGACTACGCTTTCATAGTCTTCATACTTGGAACCTGCGTTGGTCTTAGCTTATACTTCAAGAAACGAAGAAGTATAGAGGAAAGAAAAACTGGCGGCAGCAAGCTATCCGAATTTCTATTGGCCAATCGCAGTTTATCAGTACTACCCGCAGCATTTTCCATCGGAGCTACACTGATCTCACCAATAACTCTGACCGGACATTCGGGGGATATGTACGTGTATGGCGTACAATACACATTCTTTCAAATCTCTACGTTTTTCGGGATTCTAGTTGTGGCTTTCACTGTGGTACCGAAATATCGACGAACCAAATACGTCAGCGTTTTTCAGGTGAGCAAGAAAATACATACTTAAGATCAGGTGCACTTAATAAAGTGAGATGTATTGTAACATCTCCTAACCCTTACGAAAATGTATGATCAAATATTGATCAAAATTGGGCCGATCAAAACATTGGCAGAATTTTGATTACAGGAAATCCAATCAAAATTTGTTCAAGGTCTGAAACATTTCAGAGCAACGTTATCGCGGCCATAACAAATTTTTAATTTTATATCACCTTTATCAAGTCTCGATTTCCATTTGATCAATTATACTAATTTCATTGACAGAGATATCATCAAATAGGGATCAAATTTATTTTGTAGGCAGAGATGTCAGCCCCTAAGGACATTTTTTTATTACTTTTCACGCGGACATTATTCAATAATGAAAGGTTTTTAAATTTCTGGCCGCCATTTAAAAAGATGGCAGGTTAAAGGAAACCAGTGTACTAAATATTTGTGAAATCAGTTGAAACGCGCTGACTTTATTGCACAGAGAAGATTTTTTACATTTCTAGGCGCCATTTGTTAAGATGGCAGCGCATTGTAAAAATCTTTCTTAGTACGCGCCTACTACTTATGAGTAACGTTTCTGCAAATTTTCAGCCTTCTAGGGCAAGCGGTTTGGGCTGGGCGTTGATTATCAGTCAGTCTGTCAGTTAGTCAGTCAGTCAATCAGTCATTCTGTCAGTCAGGACTTTGATTTATATAGATATAGACTAGCCGTTGTCCGCGATTTCGCTCGAGTGAAATTAGTATTTTAATAGAAATGTTGTAAGAAACGAGTAGATTGCCTTAAAATATACACTCTCAAATTTAACTTTCCGAAAAAAGTATCGTAACAAACATGCAGTGTAATTAAAGCCCACTCGATCACGCTTTCGCTTCACGCGATGTAGAAGCACCTCTAAACTATTTTTTCCTATGTAAATGCGGGTATCGTGGATTTTCCGATTTTTACCTCTCCGAGTGACGTATGTTACGGAGAGGTTCTAATTTCGACGTATCTGTCTGTGTGTGTGTGTCTGTCTGTCTGTTGTTACAGCCCAGGGGACCGCGTTCGCAGGTTGCTAATCGGAGCAAATGTATTCTCAATTTCCCGAAAATTTGGAAAATTGTATTATATAACACTATAAGTAATAATAATATTCCTAACACAAAAATTGCCAATAGGCCGAAACCGCGTCGAAAGGGATTCTATCCAATGGGAGAACACCTTTAGGCTAGGGTATCTTTCCTCCCGCTAGCTCTGCCCTATGATCACGCGGTACAGTTTCACTCCTTACACTGTCGGTGGTGTAAGTTTCCAGAAAAAAAGCTTAAGACCAACAGGTTGTTATTATGGTACTTTCAAGCGACCTTGCTCTTGTATAGACCTTTATAAGAGAAAAATTCAAAAAGGATGCCTCATTGGCAATCGAGGAGAGTTTGTTCTTTAAATTTAATTCTCGTGCTTCAACAGTTTCATAGTAACAGAAGTAAGATGAGACTAGAAGTACTGAGGTAACCAAATTCTTCACTTGGCGAAAGTGAATATTCTTGATAACACACAAACGTTTGGCCCTCTGGTAGCGGTTTCTGAATTTTCCCTCCAAAACGTGAGACGCTCGTGGCGGTAGACGGCCGAACTAGATTCAAGCACCCGCGTCCGTGTTCCGCGGCTTTAGGTTGAGGGGATGGGGTAGGAAATTTTTTTGAGCTCGACCAATTTTTTTCTCTCTAGTGTAGGCGCGATGGAAGCGGCATAAAATCCTCAAATTTGTTCACTAGTGCCAGGATCTACTACCAATGCTAGAGCTCTTTTCTTCTAGTCTCATCTTACTTCTGATAGTAAGAGTATACACTAAAGGGAAGATGCTCACGGCAGTAATGTCTCATAATTTGATACCATGATGGGCGACAGACCAGTCCTCTATACAAATAATTCAGTTATAGCTATTTAATGATGGATAATAAGCTTATGGTAATACTTGTAGTCTACACTTTCCAAATTTCACGATTTGGATCATTCTTTACAGTTATTAGAAGATCGTTTCGACGGCTGCGTTCGGCGTTTGTTCTCATGCATTTTCATTGTTTACAAAGTAAGATCTCTTAAACTGTTCTTCCCAATTTTTCTAAGCTTTAGAATATTAAGAAAATCCCATCAGGGATTTTCTATTTATACTCAATCCGAAATCGTAATGTTAAACTCTATGGAGTTTAACATTATGAGGTGGAAAACTTTTTGCGAGTTAGACCCTTTTTAATATATTCTAGCTCATGTATTTGGGTCTTGTGTTGTATATTCCTGCCCTTTCATTGACCACTTTGACACCTTTCGATACTCGACTCACAGTTTGCATCTTAGGGCTCGTCTGTACTGTCTATAGCTCTTTCGTAAGTATCCGTAGTCTTACCAAGTAGACGATCTGTACCCACGACCACTATTACAACACGAGGTTGTGATATAACTGGTGTCACCCAACTTGATGAAAGATCTAAAATTTGATTGAAAAATTTCCATGAGATTTTACATCTTTTAATATTTGTTACACCATTAAAAAAACCTGTCTAAAATTTTTATTTGGAATTTTTAATGAACTTTGCTATTTACCAGTGACATAATGGAATTTCTCTATATCATCTGGCTGTCATCATTAGAATATTGTATTTTACTGTAAAATTAAAATTATTATTATTATTAATTACGCAGGGTGGTTTCCGAACCGTAGTTTGGACGGATGTCTTACAGTTCCTCCTTCTGTCCACTACCCTACTCATGGTTATTTTCCAAAGTCATGTTCGGGCAAACAGCTTAACCCACCTCTGGCATAAATCCATGGATAATGGTTTCCTCACAGCTATTTTGTAAGCACTAGTTCTTTAGCTTTTACAACAATTAAGCAATGGTAGTCAACTTGACTACTATATGTCCTTATGTGCAACCCTGGTTCCATTCGGACACATGGGACAGATCTGGTTTATAGTGAATTCAAATTTTCAGTTAAAGGGTATGAGAAGCTTCATTTGAAAAACCTCTGATTTATATAGCAAAAGATAGAATTAATTACTGTGAATTCAGAAATATCAAGCTTTTAATTCTCCGATTTCTAATTATTTGGCAATATGCATTTGAAAATGCTTCCTGTGAAATTATTTAAAATCCACTTTTTAAAAGTCTTTAAGAAAGGCTACAACGTTTTCTTGTTTTTGACGTCACGCACGCGAGATGGTGCCACTCTCTCCGCTATCAAAGCATAGACAGAGCACGAGACGGGTATAGCTCGCGCTCGCGCTAGCTTGTATAGGTGTGCCCGTGTGATGTCATAAACCAACCGAACAAGCTGACAAGACAAAATAATTTATATATCGAAGCTGAGTTTTCGTGATTTTCCAATGGATTTTAAAAATAGAAACTTTGGTTCAATTATATTAAAAACTTTATATTTTGAAAGTAGAGACTTGAAAGTGTAATATAATACCACTTTCGTGCTAAAATATGATATGAAATTGTAAATTCCCATACCCTTTAATTTCTAGCTTTATCTTAGCTCTAACTCAAGTTAAGGATTTACATTGATCTCACAACAAGGAAAAACTAGTCTGTCCAAACAACAGGTTTAATTGTATGCAAATGAGAAGGTACAAAAGAATATTGGGGAATATGCCTGAATGAAACAAAATGTTTTGAAGAACAGTCCTATAAGATTACCCTTAAAACTTGGCCTCAAATTACAACCTCTCATCTGTTTACTAAACACGGCCTCAACGTAAATGTTCGATGTGTTTACCATTGTGGTGGAGGCACTCTTCAAAATTACTGTCCATATCTTGCAATACATTTGCAAGCACTAAACTCATGACGCAGGAAGTCCAAGTAAATGTCCCCAGTGATGTTTTCATCGGAGAAGGGTCCGATAATTCGGTTACCAAGAATTATCACCCATTTGGCGTCGCCAGGGGCTTTTTAGAGGCGCTTGAGCCCCCTGAAAATTCTCTGAAGCCCCTCCTAAAATTTCTTAAAAGCGCCCCCTTATATTTACTAGTGCTGTGCGAGTACTCGATCGAGTATCGAGCCGAGTACACGACTCGATACTCGATAAGAGATTTCCTGAGACTCGAAAAAGTTTCGAGTATTAAACCAAGGCGCGATGGGATGTAATAGCTATAAAAATCTACTAGAAAGTCACACATATTGGTTAACAGACGCAAGTTTAGTGCTTATTGGGTAGTTTAGATCATAATAGCAGTGTAATGTAGTAGGGTAGTTGCTCCTAGCTGGTTCAATAGTGGAAGTAAAAATAATAAAATACGGTTAATAATAGCGTTGACTATTATTATTATATTTTTATTTTATTAATTCATTATTTTTTTTTAAGTTTACCTTAGTAATTTTCGTTTGGGACTTTGCGCGAAGTATAACAATGGCTAGTGACTTAGGTGAGGAATGAGATTCCGAAGAAGATATTGATAAGGAATTAGTTTGTTAAATTTAAAGGGAAGAAGACTAATGCTGTCTGGGAATTGTTTCAAGTAGTTGTCGATGATCAAATTTACACTAAATGCCTATTATTTGAGCGATTAATTAACAGAAAGTGCTGAAATACTGAAAAACCAATACCCAATTACTCGATAAATACTCGAAACAAATTTTCCAACTACTCGATACTCGATTCGAGTACTCGAGACTCGGCTCGATACTCGTCAAGGGAAAATTTCAATACTCTAGGCTCGACTCGAAACCAAAAATTCAAGGCTCGCACAGCCCTAATATTTACCGAAAGCCTCTCCTAATTATTCAGTTGGGGTGAAATGAAGTTTTTACTATATGAAAGTGAAATACACATAGAAACACTATTTCATATTTATATCATCTAGAGCGTATGTGTACAGTCGTAACAGTCTATTCTCATGATTTTTCTATAGCATAGCTACCCTACACCGTCCCAAGCACTGAGGGCAACATCTTCCCCTTTTTGCCTCACTCGCCTGCCTTCCGAAGCCAAGTCTAAAAAATAACTTCTCCCCGTCCTCTACCCAAAGAGGAGAGAAAGAGGGAGATGGAAACGCGCTTTATAAAATCCGCCGAAAAATGGGAAAATAGCGGGGTAGTAAAAAAAATTTCGGTACGTTTAGTTTTAGGACGCACATCCTTTGCGCAGGGGTTAATTGACCTCCTCGCCTTTTCTCTGTCATCCCCTACGTCAACTGTGCGCGAGAAAGCAGCGCTCAGGCGCCGCGGTGTACCGTAGATTTACTCCCGTTTTCACCACGCACGGCTGCCTATACTGATCTCTCTCCCTCTCCTTCTTTCTCTCCTCTTTGCTCTACCCACTAAATTACCGAGGATCTCCGAATCTAAATTTAAATTTTGCAATTAACTGCCCCCCTCAGTTAAGCACGCCCACTAGTCACACTCGAGTTTAGTCTAGTCCTGATATAGTCAATGTCAAGTTATATTCAAACATTTTAACAGTAATAAAATTAATTTATGTGATGCGAAAGCTTTTGTGATAAAACATGCGTTCAGTCCATAATTACTTTTCCTTATTTTATTACTCTAATATTTGCATTATAGACAAGAGGGTGTCATGATAAAAGTGATGTGTTTTGAAAAATTGGAAACACAATACTTTAGGGAGGGCTTAAGCCCTCCTAAATTCGAGACCCTGGCGACGCCACTGTTGACACCCAAACATTTAACTTACGTCGCATTTGACGGTAATGGTGTCATCACCAGTTGGAATAGGTTGACATTTTTGTAAGACACGAAATAAAGGTCTGTAGTGAGCAATTGTAACAGTACGCCTGATAAAAAGACAAATTCTGTAAAAAAACCATAGCAATAATTACACCAGCGTAACTTTCATCCCATTTATCGATTAATGGACATATCCTGTAACAGTATTTTATGGACTATCCCTTTAAACTGGCGCTCCCCCTTTATTTTCCTAACCTGGCTGGTTTTAAAAATTCTACCCATGACGTCAATGATGACGTCAACTAAAAACCAGAAGACCATCAACATCGTGAAGATGGACCCACGAGTGGTCCACGTGTTTGTGCGCGAAAGAGAAACGCGCTCGCGCTATAAAAAGGGTCCCCGACCTTTGTTAACTCGCTCTCTCTGACTTTCACCTTGGTCCTGCTTGGTTGGACTCTGTCGCTGCAGCCCTCGGGCGTGGACCCTTCGGGGCCACGCCGCGGTTTTTATCGTTAAGTCTCCGGACTTAAACTTAATCAACGCGCCGGTACCTGGACGATACTACATTTTCGCGCCGGACGCTTTTGAGCCGGTTTCATCAACATTTTCGTAAATATAAACTCGAACTATTTATTTTATTTAAATTAAACCCAGCCATTGTTAGGATTCATTTTATTTTCATTAATACTATTTTTATGTTTAACTCAATGACGACAGTTTAATATGTTTAAAAGCATTAAGCTTTATTTAATTTATTATTTCTTTTAAAATGATTTATCCCCTAGACATTAATACGAACTAGTGTTGTAAATTTTCCGGAAAAATAAAACGCGGAAAATTTTCCGGAAACTTTTCCGGAAAATTTTCCGCAAAGAGGAACATTTTCCGCTAATCGGAAAAATATAAAACTAGCAATTAAGTGAGCTTTGAGTCAATTTATCAAACTTTTGAAGATATTTCGATAGCTTCTTCAGTTTTGTTGTCCTGAGTTCGAAATTGATATAATAGATACATTTTAAAATAGAAACTGCAGCCTTTTTATATAATTGAATTACGAATTTGACTAATTACACCTCGCTGACTTACCAAATGTAGTTGCATATCATGAGATGACTCATTTTTCGTGCAGTTAATTTTAAAACTTTTCAATACAGATGGGGAACACTTTTTGCACATACCAGATGAAAAGTGGCCTTTCATTCACGTTGCGTTATTTGCATAACATTGTTTACAATATATATATTCTCCAGTTATTTTGCCATCTTTAGTAGATTTATTAAAGTACCGCTAAGTATTAGTGGTTGATTTTCCCATAATTTGTGACTTTAAACAGGGATAACAAACAATTTTTCCCCCTCCGAATTCACCGAAAACAAAATAATGAATGTTTTGAAAAGAAAGGCAATTGAAAAATTTTAAAGTTTTAACATTTTAATTGAGAAACCGGTAGCGGAAAAATACGGAAAATTTTCCGGAAAAATATAGCTCGGTCATTTTCCGGAAAATTTTCCGACTTACAACTCTAATACGAACCAATTTAATAAAGTATAAATTACTTAAGTTCATAATTATTTAAGATATCTATGATCATTACTTATTATTTTATAAAAACTGTCTCAATCCTTATTGTAATTAATGGCTAAGCACTCTCTTAGAGGAACCCAAGGCATAGATTCACCAATGACAGAGAATTTTACGCACTGTGCATTAATTGACTTTTATTGTAGTTGGGTTGAAGGGGACACGACCCGGGCTTCAATCTGGGCCTTAATATTATCTGGACTCCTCAATTCATTGGACATGTTTCTGATTAATCAAGCTATGTTGCAAAGAGTGCTTGCGGCGAAATCTAACCAAGTGGCTAGAAGGTAAGTTTATATGTGGTAGACTGGTCTCTCTAAAGACTTGTCCAGACTGACACATTTTGCGCGTTCGCATCTTCGCTTCGCTTTCCAAATTGGGTTTTCGCTACTTTGCGTCCTCATATCGCGAAGATGCAAATTTCTTGCGACTAGGCCAAGAATTTCGCGCCTTCGCGAGAAAAGCACCAATCACAGGGTGGGGTGTGGAGAGTGTTGATTAGTTTAGTTTTTGTCACTTTTTCACAATGGCGGAAGCAGCGTGCAACTCAGTTCAGTCGAGTCACTATTAATAAATATGGTCAACGTAGATGACGCAATGATTTCTCGAATTTCATTGGCTCTCAGAAAAGGAAAAGCAAAATATTTGCGTGTATCTGAACAGTAGAGCAAGTATTTTTCAAGTTACGATGATGCGAATAAACGAAGGCGCGAACACGTGAGTGCGAGCTCAAAGTGGACAAAGCTTAATTTAGGCCCTAACAAATATAAACGTATAGTTCAGTCATCGGATCTGGCGTGGTCATTTTGGGTTTGAACGCCGCAGTTACGACGGTCGGGGCGGTTCTCTACATCATATATGGTCAGTGCAATCCTCTCGGTGTCCCTGAACACACTGGTGTAAAAAGAATTGACCAAGTAAGAAAGTAAATCAGAACTATAAACGTTAAAGAATAAGCAGTAATTTTAACTCGTATAAGATTTTTTATATCAAACATATCGCGCACCTCTGTAAAATCTTATAATTATATTGCTATATTGATAGGTGTTTATTTACGCCATCGGTGATCTGTTCAGAGATTACCCAATCCTTAAGGGAGTAGCCATTGGCGGAATCATTAGCGCATCTCTCAGTACTTTCTCATCGTATATAAATGCTTTCGCGGCTCAAGCTTTGGAAGATTTCCTTAAGCCAATGTACCCCAACTTAAACCAAAATGAAAGTTTGTCCGTAAAGTTGTGTATTTGTTTAAGTAAGAATTCTTTAAGCTGACGTTTTCGCCTGTAGGTTGACCATAATATAAAAATTTCATCGTATAAGGCTTTGCTTTCGGTTTGATGGCCACCTTGATCAGTTTTATCATACCATTTTTGGGGCACGCTGTAAAAGCAATTCAAATCATCAATGGAATATTCCGAGGACCATTGGCTGGAGTAGCTTTGCTGGCCATGTTCTACAAGAAAATTACTAAAAGGGTATAAGTGCAAGAATTTATTCGTTTCTGTGTTTTAACACATGTTCGATCGCGCTTGATAAGCGCTACTTGTAAATGGTATGAACAAATCCGATGACATTGATTATGGTTTGGGCCATGGATAAAGAATGCGCCAAAGGAAATTTCAAGTAGAGGTGTGCGGTTAACCGTTTCAATCGAATAATTCGATCGAATACCGAACCGAATAATTCGATTCGGTATTCGATAAGCCCATTTTCACTATTCGATTCGAATATCGAATACCGAACTGGCTATTCGGTTAAAGTTCGACTACCATAAATTTAGGTCCTTGGCACTAGAGAGACCCACCTTATTTAAAAAAATAGCATCCCAATTTTATTTGTCCCCATCAAAAACTACCGGCAAGTGAATAGGAAAATTTTAAGAAATACTTGACCACCAATGAGGAGAGGTATTTTGAAATTTAGGAGCTTCTAAATGTTCTTCTCCTTGCTTTGTATTGACTATTGGCGAATATTAGGGTTACTACCCGATTAACCGTGAATAGTTGGCCTAGTATTCGCGAATATTAGGGTTAAATATTCGCGGTTACTAGGCTTAACTATTCGCGATTAATCGGGAAGGAAAAAAATTACCAAGGCCCAATTATTCGGTATTCGATTTGGAATAAACTATTCGATTCGGTATTTGATAAGGAAAAGTTTTTGGTATTCGATAACCGGTTCGATACCCAAAATGTGGTATTCGCACACCCCTAGAAATTTGTTTTCACTCTACAGGATAGGCAACTCCCTATCTCGGACGACAGCTTATTCTGTATATACTCCGTTACAACATCGGTTGTCAGCACGCGCAAAGCTAGGTTTCTATGTAATCTAGCCTTGCGCGTGCTGACAAGAGACGAAAAACTTCAGGATCTTCAGGATTTGAAATATCCGCGAATTTTGTAGCTCGAGTGCACGAACCTCTAGGCCTTAGTTTCAAATACGTGTAGTAGACTGTAGGCAATTTCACACGCATTTGAAACTAAGGCCTAGAGGTCCGTGCACTCGAGCTAAAAAAACTCGCGGATATTTTAAATCCTGAAGTTTTTGATCTCTTGACAACACGTACAAAGCTACGTTACATAGAGACCTAGGTTTGCGCGTGCTGACAACCGATGCTGTAACAGAGTATATTCAGAATAAGCTGTCGATCGAGATAGGGAGTTGCCTATCCTATAGCGTGAAAACAAATTTCCGCACGCGCATTCTTTATCCATGGTTTGGGCCATATATATTGTTTAGAGAGGACTTAACTAACCAGCAAGTTATGTTGCCTAAGATGTAATTGTAAATGAGTTTTTGGAATGCTTACGAACAGTTTAAATTAAGAAACCATAATAACCAGTATGAAAAATTGATAACTCTTTCACACTCAGATTTGCTTGTTCAGTTTACTGGCTGCTATGATCTTTAACGCGTGGATTATAATGGGCAACTTCTTGTACGTCTCCAAACCGAAATACATTACGTTGGAACACTCCTTTAATGATTGTGAAAATTTCACGGCCATTCACTCCCAATCAGGAATGATTAACTCTACAGAAATATATGAAGTAGTTGCACCAGCAACAAAGAGGTAAGTCCGTAAATTAATAATAATAATAGTAGTTGAAACGTGGCAGCCGTATCCCAATACCATGGATAAAGAATGTGCGTGCAAGAGGAAATTTGTTTTCAGGCTATAGGATAGGCAACTCCCTATCTTGAACGACAGCTTATTCTGTATATACTCTGTTATAACATCGGTATCAGCTATCTAACCTAGCTTTGTGCGTGCTGACAAAACACGAAAAACTTCAGGATTTTCAGGATTTAAAATTCAAGTTATCTTGCGCAAGGTGCTTCTAATCTGTTCATTCTAAACGTTTCTATTTTTAAAATCCATTGAAAAATCATGAAAACTCAGTTTCCATATATCAACAATGTTGTCTTGTCGAGCTTGTTCGCCCGTTTGATGATATCACTATGACGTCAGGAAAAAAAGCGCGGGAATCCTATACGCGTCTTGAGCTTCTCGCCAGTCTAAACTCTGGGTCTGATAGCCGAGAGAGTGGCACCATCTCGCGTGAAAAATATATCTGTGACGTCAGCCTACTGGAAACGTTTTAGCCTTTCATAAAAAGTGGATTTCAAATAATTTCATACGAAGCATTTTCAAATGCATAATGCCAAATAACCAGAAATCGGAGAATTAAAAGCTCGATATTATTGAATTCACAGAAATTAATTCTTTTCTTATACAAATCAGAGGTTTTTCAAACGAAGCTTCTCATTCCCTTTAAAGGGATGTACAATCCGTTATGTATGGGCGGGGCCTATATCAAACTTATCTTCCATCAAATATAGCTCTACTGAGCATGCGTGAAGTTCGTAGCATTATCAGAATGGGCATCTACCGTAGAAACAGACGTTCAAGCAGACGACAGCCTAATCACTACTCCAGGAAATAGTAACACTACTACTAAAAAATATAGTTCTTGAGTCTTATAGACACGCCCATACATAACGGATTGTACATCCCTTTAATATCTTGGTCCTTCTTGGACCTACTTTGGACGTTACCCCTAGCTGGTTTACTTGCGTGACTTAGGTTAAAAATAAGGGATGGTGTTGGGTTACTAATTCCTCACAATGTAATTACTAGGCTGTTGCGCTCCAGCTTAGTAATCCCTGAAAATTTACGTAGTTGAAACATTAATCAAAACTTTATTTTCCCACACGAAAGTTTATTCCTTCCATTCTACAAGATTTCGTACATGTGGTATAATGTTTTGGGATTTGTTCTAAGCATCTTCATTGGTATATTATTTTCGGAAATTTATAGTTTGTGGCCAGGTTGGTTAAAAACAAAACGCAATATAAAAACATTTGTTTAAACCTATAATATTACAGCTGGCCGAGGCTTAAGAAATATTTTCTATACGGAAAGGCACGCGAAAGATATGTAAGTAAAAGGTTTGAGAAAAGGGGTACGAGTAAGTGCCAAACAATTAATTTACAGAAACTAAACCATATTTTTTAAGTTACAGCCATGCAAGTGAAAGCGACCGGTTAGAAGCTGTACCATTATCTTGAATCCAGATTTTGATTCACTATTGATTTTGTTTACTTTCATTTACGATATTCTTGATTGAAGGTTATGTGTTAATGTACGTCAAATCTATCAATAAAAATATTTCCAAATTGATGAAGTAAAACTAAGAAGTTCAAGAAGCAGAAGTAATAAGACCTTCTGTAGCTGATCCAGGCACAAGGATTTTATGCCGCTTTCATCGCGCCTACACTAGGCTAGAGAGCAAAACATTGGTTGAGTCCGAAAAAATTTCCTACCCCTTCCCCTCAACCTAAAGCCGCGGAACACGGACGCCGGTGTTTGAATCTAGTTCGGCCGTCTACCGCCACGAGCGTCTCACGTTTTGGAAGGAAAATTCAGAAACCGCGACCAGAGGGCCAACCGTTGGTGTATTATCATTATCAAGAATATTCACTTTCGCCAAGTGAAGAATTTTGTTAGCTCAGTACTTCTAGTCTCATCTCACTTCTGCTGCTACAAGCCTTTTCGATGTGATAAAGACGGTAGGCAACCCACAGTATCGAGACGTACAAGGGGGTTGACCCATAACCGTCTCTGCGCTCTCTCTGGACCCAAAGCGCTTAGAGGGCAGGCGCCAAAAAGCGAGATGCAAGGTTACATTGGAGAGGCTTATTTATTATCATAAATTTGGTTTCGTTATTATCTCTCGGTAAGAAAATCTTAAAATTCTTTAAGCAATCTACTGAGAAATTTTTCCCTACCTTCACACATGATGATATGCGTTCACTTATTCAAGAAAACTGAATGTCCAACGAATGGTTCTCAAGATTCACTACACTCTTGTGTAGTGAAAACATGGTTCTACTTAGCCGGAAAAAGGGTTCTTAACTGATGTCTGTTATTTTGAACCTTTAATTGTTCCGCATAGAACTCTTCTAGAAAGGTTCTATGAGGCACCGTCATTGGCTAGTTTCGAAATCCCTTACGGTTCTATATGGCACGTTTGGCACTGTGTACGAAAACTTGAATGTGTAAATTTTATAATATATTATTGATTAATTTTCAATTAATGTTGTTTAAATTAATGTTCATCAATTTTTAATTAATGTTGACTAATTTTTTAATTATAGATGATTGATTTTCCCACGTTTAAGGCTCTCAGCAGTAACTTTAATTCCAAAATAAAGTGTATACTTTTGAAAATATTTTCACCACAAGATTATTTTAGAAGACGATCACGTTAAGGCTGCTTAACGTCACGGAAAAACCAAGAACACGCGCGGTAACCCTGGTAACGGCGGAAAGAGACATGTTTTAATCGTTCTCCGTAGTCATAGTAACGCACGCTCAAAATGTTCAGGAAGGTGATACTTCCTTACACGAGTATCTTTTCCCACTTTAAGATTAGTGAAATCAGAAGTAGGATGAGACTAGAAGTAAAGAGCTCTAGCATTGGTAATAGATCCTGGCACTAGTGAACAAATTTGAGGATTTTATGCCGCTTCCTTCGCGCCTACACTAGAGAGAAAAAATTGGTCTTGTTCCAAAAAAAATTCCTACCCCCTTCCCCTCAACCTAAGCCGCGGAACACAGACGCAGCTGCTGGAATTTAGTTCGGCCGTCTACCGCCGCGAGCGTCTTACGTTTTGGAGGGAAAATTCAGAAACCGCTACCAGAGGGCCAACCGTTTTTGTGTTTTCAAGAATATTCACTTTCGCCAAGTGAAGAATTTGCTTACCTCGATACTTCTAGTCCCTTATCCTACTTCTGGTGAAATCACTAAGCGAAAGATACCGTGAGCGGGCTGAGCTTAACCACGTGACTTAGAGAGGAAAAACGAAAACGGGGTGGTGGAGATGGCACCTTAAATGTATTTCTTTCTGAAAAGGACGATGACCTATAGGTCCCTGTCCAACGCGGCCCCTTCCATTGCCGTTTTTCATCTCCCCATCTTCTCATCATCTTTTCGGTGGCTAGCCTTTTCGACACTTGACCCATCACACTCGCGACGATTCCTATATATCCCGCCTCTTCACGCTCGAGAGCTTCGTCGCAGTTATAACATTTACTTTTTATAAGCGTTGCCCGGAGGGACCTCTATATTGTTTTTCAAGAGAGGGCCGAGGGGTCATGTACTAAAGAACTGCGGTTAACAAAACCAGAAGGGGATAATATAAGAAGGATGGCACTCTGTATCCTCTTAATACTTTAGTTATGTAACGTTATTCTTCCCAGGCACAACCTTTTTGTTTGCTTTCCCGCTCATCAAACTTCAGATGGGCGTGGCACCGTAAGGTGAATTCTATAATTTTTTGGCACTAAATTCCCAGCAGTCATCCCACAAACCTCGTCTTGGGGTGGGACAAAAATCCACAAGCGCACTTTGGAAAATAGTTAAGCGCTAATAGAGTAATGATGAGGGAACTATTTATCGCGTATCTCGTTCGGTTTAGTAACCTTGCTCCAAATGTTCTGATGTTGCAATTACACAGCTTTGTGGTACACTTCTCTCGAAGAGAAGTATTATATACTTCTGACAAAACGTATGGAACCATAAGTTTATTAGAAATGTTCATAAGTTTGTCACTGGTTACTGCAGAGAGCTTGTCAGGAAGTGACGTAGGTTAAACTCAAATATTCTCGTAAAGCGACACCTGGTGAGACACTGTTAAAGGCTTAATTTACAGACTAAATAGGAAGATGGGCTGCAAATCGAGTGTTGGCAAGTCTCGCCTTTCGATCTCGAACTAGGTCTCAGTAAGTCTTTAGCATTATAAAGTATAGGTTAAGACCGGCCGCTATTTCTAAAACAGCAGTTTTGAACAACGCCGCTGTTTGGGAAACTATCGACTCATATCTCAAATGCTAATATTTACGAAACCAATAATCTATAAAAGACCACCTGATAACGTACAATGATACATGATCTCGGTTTTATCTTCCGGTTTGTAGATAGATCGGTCAGCGTTGGTTCTTAACACGATGTGCAACAAAACGCGATGTTACATATCACACATTGTGAATTTGTGATAGCCATGCAAAAAGAAAATTTCTTATTTGCGATGAAACAAGAAAGAATAGTGCGATGACCCTTGACATTTCCCTGTGAGAATTCAACCAATCCCGTAAGGATAAGAGGTTAAGGATAGCAAACGCCATTCACAGTCTTAGTTTTTAAGACTAATTAAATGATAATTACTTGGTAAAAAGAGATTATTTTTTAATTACTTTTCCTTTTATATTAAGAAAAAGCCCGTTCTTTTAAGGTATAATGTTATCTAAACGTTTCCTTCAAAATATAACGCAATTTTTAATGTATCATCTGTTCCGATAATCGTCAAATTAAAAATTCGCCTTCATTATAACACTGTCTTCTATTTGGTAAAGCTATTTTGAATATAGCGATGATATAGCTCATTCCTCGTTTATACTCCGTTCCTTCGCATCACCTTCATATTGGCAAGCCATAAGTTCATAAGATATGGTCCATAAGTTTGTCACTGGTTACTCAGTGAGAGCTTGTCACTTAGTGACGTAGGTGAAACGTCACAGATTCTCGTAAAGCGACGTCTGGCGATGCGCCGTCAAAGGCTCAGTGCAGACTAATAAATAGGAAGATGGGCTGCAAAAGCTAGCTCTCTGGAAGTCTCTAGCACTACCAGGGTTCGAATTGAAAAACCCAGCCCAAATAAAAAACCGCCGGTTTTATTGGGTTTCACCCACCATAAAAAACCCACTTAATAAAACCCATCACTAAGATTTCCAATTACGATGAATTTGAACGCTAGAATAATTCCATTTTAAAGAGAGTATAAGATATTTGTTGTTTCGACTGTAAAAGTACTATTTAATATTATATTTATTATTATTTTTTTAAGACTTTTTTATTAAGCGCTTACTTCTGAATGAATATCTCCCCCCGCAAAATAACCCCCAAATACCCAATAAAACCAGGTGGGCTGGGTTTTTTTTTGAACACTGAGCATTGCGAAGTATATGTAGTGTCATACTTATGGAACATATCTTATAAACTTATGGCAAGCTTATAACGCGCTTATGATGACTATTTATTTAAATGTTCTCAGGTGAACTGTCCCATAACATTAAATAATAATTCCCGCCACTTCAAAAATATCAATATTTCCCAGGAACATATCTCACAGGGAGACGCTAATGGTATACCACATGTCGTAACTATTTAAGTTGCTTATTTATCTCGGTATTTATTCATTCATTAGGCTCCCACGAACACTCAAACAGGTAGGAAGGTCAGTTTTTACGCTACCCTTAACTGATATAGCCAGGTTTTTCCGCTCAGTCCTTGTTTTCCGCTTTATATAGCCCAAGAGAACCTCAGCTCGGTCTTGATGTATAAAGGGGCCAACAACCCACAGGCCTCTAGCTCCTCCTTACAAAAGGAAATATGTCTTCTAGATAATAGTCGCCAACGCCTCGCTATGGAGTAGGAACGAGAATGGATTTTTTTTTCTTCGCAGCTTCCCTTAAGCCTGGTTTTCACCAAACAAATTTTACAGAACCGTTAAAGAAAATTCCGCATAATTTTAGCGATAAATCCTCACTGAAACATGTAGGCTTGGATTAAATACGACTACGTATGGATATAGCACTCACCCGAAAACTTGACTACCGTTTCGTATTTAATCCAAAGATGTAGGAGCGCGAGCTCGCGGAGACCAAGGCTTACCAGTCACGTTGAAAATGCACCAATAGAAACCTATCGATTTTCATAGACTTTATTGTCTTTGTAAAAACGTTAATTTTTATCATATAAATAACGATTAAGCCAAATTTCTTTAACAAATCGTTGGCTATACATTTTTATAAATTTAACTCGACAACACAAATGCCTTCAATTAAAATAAAAATGGCGTCATAGAAAACATCGCGAGCTGACCAAAAACAAGCCTATGACGTCACGCATTCGTCGCTTCCTATTGGCCAGCGCTTTCCTTTCCGTAAAATTTTGTGGAAAAATAGTAAACCAATTCCGTGCTTGCCGCCCAGAAAACACTAAACTTTGCGGCAAGTTACTTCTGGAAAAACAGTATGACCAGGAGCAGATGACAAAGGAGTCTCGGACGCTAGCTTCCATAATGTAGAGGGCAATGGGATCCGCGAACGTCACGGTTATTAACCAAAATCATTACGCCAGTGCCACCTCTCGTAGGAAATTTGAGCTCTATTTTCCAACCAATAGCAAGGCTGCAAAGTCTCGAAAGGAGATCTGGGAAATCGCGTCTGGAGCCTCTCTTTAAAAATACGTATCGTCTGCTTATAATTAGCCTAGGCTTAACGAGTATTAGAGTTAAAAAATGGATTTCAACGACTTTTTAATCTTTTTTTAGACTAAAATTGATAATGAAAAGCCCAGTGAGTAACGTATGTACACTATTAAAAAACTTAAATGTGTTTCAGTGCCAAATTTTTCTAAATTTCTTCTTGAATTAAATGATAGCTACAAGAGGTTGGGAAAAGAAATCACTCACGATCTTTTAAAACCAAAAAGTAAGAGACAGTGATTTCGTTTCCAACCTCTTGTAGCAGTCAATTAATTCCTACCTTTAAGGTCACAAAATGTAGTCTTATCTTTTATCTTAATACCAACGATTACAGCTGTTTGAATAAAGTAATTATATTGTGTATATTAATGTCGCGATCGGGTAAGACGAACCTCAGTAGCCACCGTCAGTCCGTTATTACAAAAAAAAATTCCCAGCAGACTTTGGTGCCAGATATAATCCACCAAAAGCATCGTCTGCTATAATGTCTGATAGAGCCTCTATGGCAAACGATACCGCTACAGCTGTGACGTACGCGGGTCCCATTGCCCTCTATATTGTGGAAGCTAGCGTCCGAGACTCCTTTGTCATCTGCTCCTGGTATGACACGCGGTTTTTCCTGCGTTTTGGGCCAGTGAAAACCAGGCTTTATAAGGCCGATACGGTTGGCAGAAATATGAAAAGTGGGATTGCGCTCTCTAGAGGATCCACTGCGGAAATAGGCGCGTTAGATTATTTTTTGCGACCCTTCATCCATTTTTCTTTTCTTTAAGGGGAATGTTATGGTCTTGATATACTCATGTGCAAGACCACTATTCTCTTATGAGATTTAATGTAGCGTATCATAAGCCTCAAGCTTTCCCTAAAAACTGTTTCTTTATAACTTCGAGTTTGGAAGGTATTTTTTTTACTGATTAAAACTATAAAGTGAAAATAGGCCGCGTAGACTTTGAGCAAAGGAATTTTAATTGAAATTTTATGAAATATGATCTTAGACAGTAGGCTTAATTCTTGGCTTCGCTATTGACAATCTTACTAAATTTAATTGGTTATAAAATGAAAGTTAATTTTAATACCAAAAATTACTGGTATAACAGCCTACAGGGAGCCCAACCAAAAATTTAAATACTTTATAGGAAAAATATGATGTTTTTTTCCTTAATTATTGGAATTTTTAGGAGAGAAAATGGGTTTCATAGGAAAATATAGGACTAAGAACGCTCTTTATAATAATATTTTGTCTTATGCAGGAAAATCTCCATAAAGATAACAAATTGGATCTTTCTTTGAAAACACGAACTTAATTAAAATATAATATAAATGCCCTGAGCGACAAAGTTAGCTCCGCAATTTCGGTGTCTATTCAAATGTGCTCTCGATAAAAGAGCTTAACTTTTCATAAATTTGATTCTAAACTACACGAAAGCTTCCACTTAATCAAAAATGTATTATGTTATAGGACCTTTCATGAAATTATAGGATGATATAGGGCCTTTCATGAAATTATAGGATGATATAGGACCTTTAATGAAACTATAGGGCATTGTAGGACCTTTCATGAAATTATAGGACAATATAGGACCTTTCAAGAAATTATACGATAATATAGGACCTTTCTTGAAATTATAGGATAATAAAGGACCTTTCACGAAATTATACGATAATATAGGACCTTTCATGAAATTATAGGATAATATAGGACCTTTCACGAAATTATAGGATAATATAGGACCTTTCACGAAATTATAGGATAATATAGGACCTTTCACGAAATTATAGGATAATATAGGACCTTTCACGAAATTATAGGACCTTTCATGAAATTATAGGATAATATAGGACCTTTCATGAAACTATAGGATAATATAGGACCTTTCATGAAATTATAGGATAATATAGGACCTAGCCGCCATTTTACCCTATGGCCATGGGTTATAAAACACTTTCTTAGTGTTATTTTATGCCAAAATTTTTAAATAATTTGATTTATTTTACATTATTTATACAAAAATTATTAATTAATTTGGTTCATTTAACTAAATATAGACCAAAATTGTTTATTAGCTATGTTTTTACAACATTATATAGGCAAAAATATTTCGTTTATTTATCTTGTTACAGTCGATAATTATTTAAAAAACATTTCCGGCAAAAGTCAGCAAATATGCTAATTGAGAACTTTTTTTAAAATCTACTTCGACTGCCATATTAGATTCTACGTAGGATTTTAATGAATATTAATTTTATAATTAGCGATAAAATTGCTGTAGGTTTAAAATTAAAAGGAGGAAAAATCAATATTTCTTATTACTAGGGTTGTAAATTTTCCGGAAAAATAAAACGCGGAAAAATATAAAACTAGCAATTATGTGAGCTTTGAGTCAATCTATCTAACTTTTAAAGATTTAAAACTTTCTCCAGTTATTTTGCCATCGTTAGTAGATCTATTAAAGTACCACCAAATATTAGTGGTGATTTTCCCATAATTTGTGACTTTAAACAGGGTTAACAACATAACACCTCGTTTCCCTTACAATGACGCAGACTATCACTATCCTTTATGCCTGATAATTTTAGTTTCACTTGGGTCTCTTAACGGTTAGGTCTGGACTCTCTAACGCCTTATACCGTCATAAGAGCAAACGGTAACCCTATGCATGCAAGCGATAGCAAATGAGTGAGCTTTTCCTATAGAGAATAGGGGTCACTAGACTCTGTGCCCTTGGACAATTTTTTACCCCTCCGAATTCACCTAAAACAAAATAATGAATATTTTGAAAAGAAAGGCAATTGAAAAATTTTAAAGTTTTAACTTTTTAATTGAAAAACCGGTAGCGGAAAAATACGGAAAATTTTCCGGAAAAATATAGCTCGGTCATTTTCCGGAAAATTTTCCGACTTACAACCCTACTTATTACTGAAATCCTTGCTGAAACCTTCAATTCGACCAGAACAAAGAATATTTACTTAGTGATTGTCCCCTTGATTTATGTTTGATAAAATAGGCCAAAGTGTTGATTAATTTGGTTTATTTAACCTAATATGGGCCAAAATTTTGAAATAATTAGATTTATTTTACATTATAATTATAAAAATTATTAATTAATTTGGTTTATTTAACTAAATATAGGCCAAAATTATTTATTAGTTATGTTTATTTAACATATTATATATTAGTTCGGTTTGTTTAACTTAATATAGAAAAAATTAATAATTAATTTCGTTTATTTAATTTAATACTTCCGAAAATTATTAATTAATTTCATTTTTATCATCATAAAAACCAAAATTATTAACAGTTTGGTATATTTAACAAAATGTAAGCCAAATTTATTAATTATTTAGGCTTAATTAACTTAATACAGGTAAAAACTATTAATTAGTCTGGTATATTTAACTTAATACAGTCCTTCATTAATAACAAATTTTGTTTATTTTTTAAAAATATAGGTAAAAATTAATAATTAGTTTTGCTTATTTAATTTAATATAGACCAAAATCTTCGTGGAATTTAAGGGTGAATATAGCATCTTAATTCGCTATTAAACCTATGACGATTAACATTGCGGAAGTGTGTCAAGTCATATCTACAACGGCCTACCCTACCGGTATTGTAGAATTAAACAGTGTTTAATGGTCTTAGATTAAACCATACAATTAAAATATAATATTTGTATTAGTCTAATTAAATTTTTTGGCAAAACCTTTTTTACGTTAAATAGTTAAATTTTATTTTAATAATTAAATTTCATTTACTAATATCAAGCATCATAATAAAAAAACATCTCAAGCAAAAAAAATACTAGGCATATATGGTAGATGGCGATACTTTACGGTTAGAGAGAATTTAACTGGGTTATATAAAGTAGGTCACATAAAAGAGGTAAATATTCTGTGTTTCAGCCTTTAAATAGTGTGATACAAATTTTGCATTAAGATAATAAATAATCGAAAGAAAAAAAAAATTCAAACGTAGTACCTCCGGCGGGACTCGAACCCGCAATCCCCGGTTTAGGAGACCGATGCCTTATCCATTAGGCCACGGAGGCGTACAGTTATAGGGGCTTACAAGGTCAATACACAAAAATCGGTCGATTCTCTAGCGCTTTATATAAAACTAGCCATATTGTAGGGTTCAAAATTAATTTAATTTACCGAGTAATCTTGAAAATAGCAGCAGCAGTTGGGAGAGGATTATTTGAAATACTATGACGTCATACTGTTTATCGAACTATGAGCAATTTTAAAGAGAACGTAGCAATAATCTAGGGGAAAACTCTCGCAGCTCTCCACGAGGAAGTCGAGGATCGCGGCCACGTAGTCGGCGCTCGTAAAGGACTCTATGAAGGTCATTAATCAAAGTCAAACTTTCTATCAACTAGTTTAGTTAGCGATTCTCTCACGCTATTATATATATACTTGCTATCTGTTCTAACCGAAAAAAATCTATTTCTCTTGAATAAACGATAGGAAAGAAAGGCGCTAAAATAAATAAGGAGCTAAGGCCTATATGTAAGATGGATAAAAAGAGCGTAACTAAGCTAATGATGTGTGTGGTATAAATTGAGGGGTCAAATACTTGCCTTTAGTAGATAATTGTTTTTAAACTGGACCCGTGAATGGACTCATAATTATTGGGTTTAGTACTTAAGTTCTTTGTATTTAGGGAATTATGCCAAATCAGTTTTTAAATTAAAGTAGATTAATTTTGAAATTATAGTAGAATAATTTTGAAATTTAAGTAGAATAATTTTGAAATTAAAGTAGAATAATTTTGAAATTAAAGTAGAATAATTTTGAAATTAAAGTAGAATAATTTTGAAATTAAAGTAGATTAATTTTGAAATTAAAGTAGATTAATTTTGAAATTAAAGTAGATTAATTTTGAAATTAAAGTAGATTAATTTTGAAATTAAAGTAGATTAATTTTGAAATTAAAGTAGATTAATTTTCAAATAAAGGAGATTAATTTTGAAATTAAAGTAGATTAATTTTGAAGTGAAAGTAGATAAGTTTAAAAATTAAAATAGATTAATTTTGAAATTTAATGAGTTTTTTTTTAAAACTGGACATGTATCTCATTTGTTTAGCTCTTACGCAATAAGGGAATTATGCCAAATAAGTTTTAAATCTCAAATTTGAACCACTTCTGACGGCAACGGCCATATCACGCTGAATACACCGGTTTTCGTCCGATCACCGAAGTTAAGCAGCGTCGAGTGCAGTCAGTACTTGGGAGGGAGACCACCTGGGAACACTGCATGCCGTTGGCTCTTTTATTTTGATTCAAAATAATATTTTAAAATTAAAACAGATTAAATTCTTAATTAAAGTGGACTAATTTTTTAAATTAAAGAAGATTAATTTTGTAAATGAATGAAGATTAGTTTAAAAGTTAAAGGAGATTAGTTTAAAAGTTAAAGGAGATTAGTTTAAAAATTAAAGTAGATTATTTTAAAAATTAAAGTAGATTAGTTTAAAAATTAAAGTAGATTAATTTTGAAATTAAAGTAGATTATTTTTTTAAAACTGGACATGTATCTAAAGTAGATTATTTTTTTTAAAACTGGACATGTATCTAAAGTAGATTATTTTTTTAAAACTGGACATGTATCTAATTTGTTTAGCTCTTACGCAATAAGGGAATTATGCCAAATTAGTTGAAATCTCAAATTTGAACTCCTTCTGCCGGCAACGGCCATATCACGCTGAATACACCGGTTCTCGTCCGATCACCGAAATTACGCAGCGTCGAGCGCAGTCAGTACTTGGGAGGGAGACCACCTGGGAACACTGCGTGCCGTTGGCTTTTTTTATCTTGATTCAAAATATTATTTTAAAATTAAAACAGAATAAATTCTTAATTAAAGTGGACTAGTTTTTTAAATTAGAGAAGATTAATTTTGTAAATGAATGTAGATTAGTTTTAAAATTAAAGGAGATTAGTTTTAAAATTAAAGTAGATTAGTTTAAAAATTAAAGTAGATTAGTTTAAAAATTAAAGTAGATTAATTTTGAAAATAAAGTAGATTATGTTTTTAATACTGGACATGTATATAATTTGTTTAGCTCTTACGAAATAAGGGAATTATGCCAGATTAGTTTAAAATCTCAAATTTGAACTCCTTCTGACGGCAACGGCCATATCACGCTGAATACACCGGTTCTCGTCCGATCACCGAAGTTAAGCAGCGTCGAGCGCAGTCAGTACTTGGGAGGGAGACCACCTGGGAACACTGCGTGCCGTTGGCTTTTTTTATCTTGATTCAAAATATTATTTTAAAATTAAAACAGATTAAATTCTTAATTAAAGTGGACTAATTTTTTAAATTAAAGGAGATTAAATTTGAAATTAAAGTAGATAATTTTTTTAAAACTGGACATGTATCTAATTTGTTTAGCTCTTACGCAATAATTTTGTAAATGAATGTAGATTAGTTTTAAAATTAAAGGAGATTAATTTTGAAATTAAAGTAGATTATTTTTCTAAAACTGGACATGTATCTAATTTGTTTAGCTCTTACGCAATAATTTTGTAAATGAATGTAGATTAGTTTTAAAATTAAAGTAGTTTAATTTTGAAATTAAAGTAGATTAGTTTTAAAATTAAAGTAGATTAATTTTGAAATTAAAGTAGATTAATTTTGAAATTAAAGTAGATTAATTTTGAAATTAAAGTAGATTAATTTTGAAATTAAAGTAGATTAATTTTGAAATTAAAGTAGATTAATTTTGAAATTAAAGTAGATTAATTTTGAAATTAAAGTAGATTAATTTTGAAATTAAAGTAGATTATGTTTTTAAAACTGGACATGTATCTAAAGTAGATTATTTTTTTTAAAACTGGACATGTATCTAAAGTAGATTATTTTTTTAAAACTGGACATGTATCTAAAGTAGATTATTTTTTTAAAACTGGACATGTATCTTATTTGTTTAGCTCTTACGCAATAAGGGAATTATGCCAGATTAGTTTTAAATCTCAAATTTGAACTCCTTCTAACGGCAACGGCCATATCACGCTGAATACACCGGTTCTCGTCCGATCACCGAAGTTAAGCAGCGTCGAGCGCAGTCAGTACTTGGGAGGGAGACCACCTGGGAACACTGCGTGCCGTTGGCTTCTTTTATCTTGATTCAAAATATTATTTTTAAATTGAAACAGATTAAATTCTTAATTAAAGTGGAGTAGTTTTTTTAAATTAAAGAACATTAATTTTGTAAATGAATGTAGATTAGTTTTAAAATTAAAGGAGATTAGTTTTAAAATTAAAGTAGATTAGTTTAAAAATTAAAGTAGATTAATTTTGAAAATAAAGTAGATTATGTTTTTAATACTTGACATGTATCTTAAGTAGATTATTTTTTAAAACTGGACATGTGTCTAATTTGTTTAGCTCTTACGCAATAAGGGAATTATGCCAAATTAGTTTTAAATCTCAAATTTGAACTCCTTCTGACGGCAACGGCCATATCACGCTGAATACACCGGTTCTCGTCCGATCACCGAAGTTAAGCAGCGTCGAGCGCAGTCAGTACTTGGGAGGGAGACCACCTGGGAACACTGCGTGCCGTTGGCTTTTTTTATCTTGATTCAAAATATTATTTTAAAATTAAAACAGATTAAATTCTTAATTAAAGTGGACTAGTTTTTTAAATTAAAGAAGATTAATTTTGTAAATGAATGTAGATTAGTTTTAAAATTAAAGGAGATTAGTTTTAAAATTAAAGTAGATTAGTTTAAAAATTAAAGTAGATTAATTTTGAAAATAAGGTAGATTATGTTTTTAATACTAGACATGTATCTAAAGTAGATTATTTTTTAAAACTGGACATGTGTCTAATTTGTTTAGCTCTTACGCAATAAGGGAAGTATGCCAAATTAGTTTTAAATCTCAAATTTGAACTCCTTCTGACGGCAACGGCCATATCACGCTGAATACACCGGTTCTCGTCCGATCACCGAAGTTAAGCAGCGTCGAGCGCAGTCAGTACTTGGGAGGGAGACCACCTGGGAACACTGCGTGCCGTTGGCTTTTTTTATCTTGATTCAAAATATTATTTTAAAATTAAAACAGATTAAATTCTTAATTAAAGTGGACTAGTTTTTTAAATTAAAGAAGATTAATTTTGTAAATGAATGTAGATTAGTTTTAAAATTAAAGGAGATTAGTTTTAAAATTAAAGTAGATTAGTTTAAAAATTAAAGTAGATTAATTTTGAAAATAAGGTAGATTATGTTTTTAATACTAGACATGTATCTAAAGTAGATTATTTTTTAAAACTGGACATGTGTCTAATTTGTTTAGCTCTTACGCAATAAGGGAATTATGCCAAATTAGTTTTAAATCTCAAATTTGAACTCCTTCTGACGGCAACGGCCATATCACGCTGAATACACCGGTTCTCGTCCGATCACCGAAGTTAAGCAGCGTCGAGCGCAGTCAGTACTTGGGAGGGAGACCACCTGGGAACACTGCGTGCCGTTGGCTTTTTTTATCTTGATTCAAAATATTATTTTAAAAGAAAAACAGATTAAATTCTTAATTAAAGTGGACTAGTTTTTTAAATTAAAGAAGATTAATTTTGTAAATGAATGTAGATTAGTTTTAAAATTAAAGGAGATTAGTTTTAAAATTAAAGTAGATTAGTTTAAAAATTAAAGTAGATTAATTTTGAAAATAAGGTAGATTATGTTTTTAATACTAGACATGTATCTAAAGTAGATTATTTTTTAAAACTGGACATGTGTCTAATTT
The DNA here is from genome assembly GCF_054372755.1 of Phalangium opilio. Classification (NCBI taxonomy): domain Eukaryota; kingdom Metazoa; phylum Arthropoda; class Arachnida; order Opiliones; family Phalangiidae; genus Phalangium; species Phalangium opilio. Next base: position 9,754,020 of record NW_028324151.1, read on the forward strand.
GTTTAGCTCTTACGCAATAAGGGAAGTATGCCAAATTAGTTTTAAATCTCAAATTTGAACTCCTTCTGACGGCAACGGCCATATCACGCTGAATACACCGGTTCTCGTCCGATCACCGAAGTTAAGCAGCGTCGAGCGCAGTCAGTACTTGGGAGGGAGACCACCTGGGAACACTGCGTTCCGTTGGCTTTTTTATTTTGATTCAAAATAATATTTTAAAATTAAAACAGATTAAATTCTTAATTAAAGTGGACCAATTTTTTAAATTAAAGGAGATTAAATTTGAAATTAAAGTAGATTATCTTTTTAAAGCTGGACATGTATCTAATTTGTTTAGCTCTTACGCAATAATTTTGTAAATGAATGTAGATTAGTTTTAAAATTAAAGGAGATTAATTTTGAAATTAAAGTAGATTATTTTTCTAAAACTGGACATGTATCTAATTTGTTTAGCTCTTACGCAATAATTTTGTAAATGAATGTAGATTAGTTTTAAAATTAAAGTAGATTAATTTTGAAATTAAAGTAGGTTAATTTTGAAATTAAAGTAGATTATGTTTTTAAAACTGGACATGTATCTTTAGTAGATTATTTTTTTAAAACTGGACATGTATCTAAAGTAGATTATTTTTTTTAATACTTTACATGTATCTAAAGTAGATTATTTTTTTAAAACTGGACATGTATCTAATTTGTTTAGCTCTTACGCAATAAGGGAATTATGCCAAATTAGTTTTAAATCTCAAATTTGAACTCCTTCTGACGGCAACGGCCATATCACGCTGAATACACCGGTTCTCGTCCGATCACCGAAGTTAAGCAGCGTCGAGCGCAGTCAGTACTTGGGAGGGAGACCACCTGGGAACACTGCGTGCCGTTGGCTTTTTTTATCTTGATTCAAAATATTATTTTAAAATTAAAACAGATTAAATTCTTAATTAAAGTGGACTAGTTTTTTATTAGAGAAGATTAATTTTGTAAATGAATGTAGATTAGTTAAAAATTAAAGGAGATTAGTTTAAAAATTAAAGTAGATTAGTTTAAAAATTATAGTAGATTAGTTTAAAAATTATAGTAGATTAGTTTAAAAATTAAAGTAGATTATTTTAAAAATTAAAGTAGATTAGTTTAAAAATTAAAGTAGATTAGTTTAAAAATTAAAGTAGATTAGTTTTGAAATTAAAGTAGATTATGTTTTTAAAACTGGACATGTATCTAAAGTAGATTATTTTTTTAAAACTGGACATGTATCTAAAGTAGATTATTTTTTAAAACTGGACATGTATCTAAAGTAGATTATTTTTTTAAAACTGGACATGTATCTAAAGTAGATTATTTTTTTAAAACTGGACATGTATCTAATTTGTTTAGCTCTTACGCAATAAGGGAATTATGCCAGATTAGTTTTAAATCTCAAATTTGAACTCCTTCTGACGGCAACGGCCATATCACGCTGAATACACCGGTTCTCGTCCGATCACCGAAGTTAAGCAGCGTCGAGCGCAGTCAGTACTTGGGAGGGAGACCACCTGGGAACACTGCGTGCCGTTGGCTTTTTTTATCTTGATTCAAAATATTATTTTAAAATTAAAACAGATTAAATTCTTAATTAAAGTGGACTAGTTTTTTAAATTAAAGAAGATTAATTTTGTAAATGAATGTAGATTAGTTTAAAAATTAAAGGAGATTAGTTTAAAAATTAAAGTAGATTGGTTTAAAAATTAAAGTAGATTCGTTTAAAAATTAAAGTAGATTAGTTTAAAAATTAAAGTAGATTAGTTTAAAAATTGAAGTAGATTAGTTTAAAAATTAAAGTAGATTAGTTTAAAAATTAAAGTAGATTAGTTTAAAAATTAAAGTAGATTAGTTTAAAAATTAAAGTAGATTATTTTTTTAAAACTGGACATGTATCTAAAGTAGATTATTTTTTTAAAACTGGACATGTGTCTAATTTGTTTAGCTCTTACGCAATAAGGGAATTATGCCAGATTAGTTTTAAATCTCAAATTTGAACTCCTTCTGACGGCAACGGCCATATCACGCTGAATACACCGGTTCTCGTCCGATCACCGAAGTTAAGCAGCGTCGAGCGCAGTCAGTACTTGGGAGGGAGACCACCTGGGAACACTGCGTGCCGTTGGCTTTTTTTATCTTGATTCAAAATATTATTTTAAAATTAAAACAGATTAAATTCTTAATTAAAGTGGACTAGTTTTTTAAATTAAAGAAGATTAATTTTGTAAATGAATGTAGATTAGTTTAAAAATTAAAGGAGATTAGTTTAAAAATTAAAGTAGATTGGTTTAAAAATTAAAGTAGATTGGTTTAAAAATTAAAGTAGATTCGTTTAAAAATTAAAGTAGATTAGTTTAAAAATTAAAGTAGATTAGTTTAAAAATTGAAGTAGATTAGTTTAAAAATTAAAGTAGATTAGTTTAAAAATTAAAGTAGATTAGTTTAAAAATTAAAGTAGATTAGTTTAAAAATTAAAGTAGATTATTTTTTTAAAACTGGACATGTATCTAAAGTAGATTATTTTTTTAAAACTGGACATGTGTCTAATTTGTTTAGCTCTTACGCAATAAGGGAATTATGCCAAATTAGTTTTAAATCTCAAATTTGAACTCCTTCTGACGGCAACGGCCATATCACGCTGAATACACCGGTTCTCGTCCGATCACCGAAGTTAAGCAGCGTCGAGCGCAGTCAGTACTTGGGAGGGAGACCACCTGGGAACACTGCGTGCCGTTGGCTTTTTTTATCTTGATTCAAAATATTATTTTAAAATTAAAACAGATTAAATTCTTAATTAAAGTGGACTAGTTTTTTAAATTAAAGAAGATTAATTTTGTAAATGAATGTAGATTAGTTTTAAAATTAAAGGAGATTAGTTTTAAAATTAAAGTAGATTAGTTTAAAAATTGAAGTAGATTAATTTTGAAAGTAAGGTAGATTACGTTTTTAATACTTGACATGTATCTTAAGTAGATTATTTTTTAAAACTGGACATGTGTCTAATTTGTTTAGCTCTTACGCAATAAGGGAATTATGCCAAATTAGTTTTAAATCTCAAATTTGAACTCCTTCTGACGGCAACGGCCATATCACGCTGAATACACCGGTTCTCGTCCGATCACCGAAGTTAAGCAGCGTCGAGCGCAGTCAGTACTTGGGAGGGAGACCACCTGGGAACACTGCGTTCCGTTGGCTTTTTTATTTTGATTCAAAATAATATTTTAAAATTAAAACAGATTAAATTCTTAATTAAAGTGGACCAATTTTTTAAATTAAAGGAGATTAAATTTGAAATTAAAGTAGATTATCTTTTTAAAGCTGGACATGTATCTAATTTGTTTAGCTCTTACGCAATAATTTTGTAAATGAATGTAGATTAGTTTTAAAATTAAAGGAGATTAATTTTGAAATTAAAGTAGATTATTTTTCTAAAACTGGACATGTATCTTATTTGTTTAGCTCTTACGCAATAAGGGAATTATGCCAGATTAGTTTTAAATCTCAAATTTGAACTCCTTCTAACGGCAACGGCCATATCACGCTGAATACACCGGTTCTCGTCCGATCACCGAAGTTAAGCAGCGTCGAGCGCAGTCAGTACTTGGGAGGGAGACCACCTGGGAACACTGCGTGCCGTTGGCTTCTTTTATCTTGATTCAAAATATTATTTTTAAATTGAAACAGATTAAATTCTTAATTAAAGTGGAGTAGTTTTTTTAAATTAAAGAACATTAATTTTGTAAATGAATGTAGATTAGTTTTAAAATTAAAGGAGATTAGTTTTAAAATTAAAGTAGATTAGTTTAAAAATTAAAGTAGATTAATTTTGAAAATAAAGTAGATTACGTTTTTAATACTTGACATGTATCTTAAGTAGATTATTTTTTAAAACTGGACATGTGTCTAATTTGTTTAGCTCTTACGCAATAAGGGAATTATGCCAAATTAGTTTTAAATCTCAAATTTGAACTCCTTCTGACGGCAACGGCCATATCACGCTGAATACACCGGTTCTCGTCCGATCACCGAAGTTAAGCAGCGTCGAGCGCAGTCAGAACTTGGGAGGGAGACCACCTGGGAACACTGCGTGCCGTTGGCTTTTTTTATCTTGATTCAAAATATTATTTTAAAATTAAAACAGATTAAAATCTTAATTAAAGTGGACTAGTTTTTTAAATTAAAGAAGATTAATTTTGTAAATGAATGTAGATTAGTTTTAAAATTAAAGGAGATTAGTTTTAAAATTAAAGTAGATTAGTTTAAAAATAAAAGTAGATTAATTTTGAAAATAAGGTAGATTATGTTTTTAATACTAGACATGTATCTAAAGTAGATTATTTTTTAAAACTGGACATGTGTCTAATTTGTTTAGCTCTTACGCAATAAGGGAAGTATGCCAAATTAGTTTTAAATCTCAAATTTGAACTCCTTCTGACGGCAACGGCCATATCACGCTGAATACACCGGTTCTCGTCCGATCACCGAAGTTAAGCAGCGTCGAGCGCAGTCAGTACTTGGGAGGGAGACCACCTGGGAACACTGCGTTCCGTTGGCTTTTTTATTTTGATTCAAAATAATATTTTAAAATTAAAACAGATTAAATTCTTAATTAAAGTGGACCAATTTTTTAAATTAAAGGAGATTAAATTTGAAATTAAAGTAGATTATCATTTAAAGCTGGACATGTATCTAATTTGTTTAGCTCTTACGCAATAATTTTGTAAATGAATGTAGATTAGTTTTAAAATTAAAGGAGATTAATTTTGAAATTAAAGTAGATTATTTTTCTAAAACTGGACATGTATCTAATTTGTTTAGCTCTTACGCAATAATTTTGTAAATGAATGTAGATTAGTTTTAAAATTAAAGTAGATTAATTTTGAAATTAAAGTAGGTTAATTTTGAAATTAAAGTAGATTATGTTTTTAAAACTGGACATGTATCTTTAGTAGATTATTTTTTTAAAACTGGACATGTATCTAAAGTAGATTATTTTTTTTAATACTTTACATGTATCTAAAGTAGATTATTTTTTTAAAACTGGACATGTATCTAATTTGTTTAGCTCTTACGCAATAAGGGAATTATGCCAAATTAGTTTTAAATCTCAAATTTGAACTCCTTCTGACGGCAACGGCCATATCACGCTGAATACACCGGTTCTCGTCCGATCACCGAAGTTAAGCAGCGTCGAGCGCAGTCAGTACTTGGGAGGGAGACCACCTGGGAACACTGCGTGCCGTTGGCTTTTTTATCTTGATTGAAAATATTATTTTAAAATTAAAACAGATTAAATTCTTAATTAAAGTGGACTAGTTTTTTTATTAGAGAAGATTAATTTTGTAAATGAATGTAGATTAGTTAAAAATTAAAGGAGATTAGTTTAAAAATTAAAGTAGATTAGTTTAAAAATTATAGTAGATTAGTTTAAAAATTATAGTAGATTAGTTTAAAAATTAAAGTAGATTAGTTTAAAAATTAAAGTAGATTATTTTAAAAATTAAAGTAGATTAGTTTAAAAATTAAAGTAGATTAGTTTTGAAATTAAAATAGATTATGTTTTTAAAACTGGACATGTATCTAAAGTAGATTATTTTTTTAAAACTGGACATGTATCTAAAGTAGATTATTTTTTAAAACTGGACATGTATCTAAAGTAGATTATTTTTTTAAAACTGGACATGTATCTAAAGTAGATTATTTTTTAAAACTGGACATGTATCTAAAGTAGATTATTTTTTTAAAACTGGACATGTATCTAAAGTAGATTATTTTTTTAAAACTGGACATGTATCTAATTTGTTTAGCTCTTACGCAATAAGGGAATTATGCCAGATTAGTTTTAAATCTCAAATTTGAACTCCTTCTGACGGCAACGGCCATATCACGCTGAATACACCGGTTCTCGTCCGATCACCGAAGTTAAGCAGCGTCGAGCGCAGTCAGTACTTGGGAGGGAGACCACCTGGGAACACTGCGTGCCGTTGGCTTTTTTTATCTTGATTCAAAATATTATTTTAAAATTAAAACAGATTAAATTCTTAATTAAAGTGGACTAGTTTTTTAAATTAAAGAAGATTAATTTTGTAAATGAATGTAGATTAGTTTTAAAATTAAAGGAGATTAGTTTTAAAATTAAAGTAGATTAGTTTAAAAATTAAAGTAGATTAATTTTGAAAGTAAGGTAGATTATGTTTTTAATACTAGACATGTATCTAAAGTAGATTATTTTTTAAAACTGGACATGTGTCTAATTTGTTTAGCTCTTACGCAATAAGGGAATTATGCCAAATTAGTTTTAAATCTCAAATTTGAACTCCTTCTGACGGCAACGGCCATATCACGCTGAATACACCGGTTCTCGTCCGATCACCGAAGTTAAGCAGCGTCGAGCGCAGTCAGTACTTGGGAGGGAGACCACCTGGGAACACTGCGTTCCGTTGGCTTTTTTATTTTGATTCAAAATAATATTTTAAAATTAAAACAGATTAAATTCTTAATTAAAGTGGACCAATTTTTTAAATTAAAGGAGATTAAATTTGAAATTAAAGTAGATTATCTTTTTAAAGCTGGACATGTATCTAATTTGTTTAGCTCTTACGCAATAATTTTGTAAATGAATGTAGATTAGTTTTAAAATTAAAGGAGATTAATTTTGAAATTAAAGTAGGTTAATTTTGAAATTAAAGTAGATTATGTTTTTAAAACTGGACATGTATCTTTAGTAGATTATTTTTTTAAAACTGGACATGTATCTAAAGTAGATTATTTTTTTTAATACTTTACATGTATCTAAAGTAGATTATTTTTTTAAAACTGGACATGTATCTAATTTGTTTAGCTCTTACGCAATAAGGGAATTATGCCAAATTAGTTTTAAATCTCAAATTTGAACTCCTTCTGACGGCAACGGCCATATCACGCTGAATACACCGGTTCTCGTCCGATCACCGAAGTTAAGCAGCGTCGAGCGCAGTCAGTACTTGGGAGGGAGACCACCTGGGAACACTGCGTGCCGTTGGCTTTTTTTATCTTGATTCAAAATATTATTTTAAAATTAAAACAGATTAAATTCTTAATTAAAGTGGACTAATTTTTTAAATTAGAGAAGATTAATTTTGTAAATGAATGTAGATTAGTTAAAAATTAAAGGAGATTAGTTTAAAAATTAAAGTAGATTAGTTTAAAAATTATAGTAGATTAGTTTAAAAATTAAAGTAGATTAGTTTAAAAATTAAAGTAGATTAGTTTAAAAATTAAAGTAGATTAGTTTTGAAATTAAAGTAGATTATGTTTTTAAAACTGGACATGTATCTAAAGTAGATTATTTTTTTAAAACTGAACATGTATCTAAAGTAGATTATTTTTTAAAACTGGACATGTATCTAAAGTAGATTATTTTTTAAAACTGGACATGTATCTAAAGTAGATTATTTTTTTAAAACTGGACATGTATCTAATTTGTTTAGCTCTTACGCAATAAGGGAATTATGCCAGATTGGTTTTAAATCTCAAATTTGAACTCCTTCTGACGGCAACGGCCATATCACGCTGAATACACCGGTTCTCGTCCGATCACCGAAGTTAAGCAGCGTCGAGCGCAGTCAGTACTTGGGAGGGAGACCACCTGGGAACACTGCGTGCCGTTGGCTTTTTTTATCTTGATTCAAAATATTATTTTAAAATTAAAACAGATTAAATTCTTAATTAAAGTGGACTAGTTTTTTAAATTAGAGAAGATTAATTTTGTAAATGAATGTAGATTAGTTAAAAATTAAAGGAGATTAGTTTAAAAATTAAAGTAGATTAGTTTAAAAATTATGGTAGATTAGTTTAAAAATTAAAGTAGATTAGTTTAAAAATTAAAGTAGATTAGTTTTGAAATTAAAGTAGATTATGTTTTTAAAACTGGACATGTATCTAAAGTAGATTATTTTTTTAAAACTGGACATGTATCTAAAGTAGATTATTTTTTAAAACTGGACATGTATCTAAAGTAGATTATTTTTTTAAAACTGGACATGTATCTAAAGTAGATTATTTTTTTAAAACTGGACATGTATCTAAAGTAGATTATTTTTTTAAAACTGGACATGTATCTAATTTGTTTAGCTCTTACGCAATAAGGGAATTATGCCAGATTAGTTTTAAATCTCAAATTTGAACTCCTTCTGACGGCAACGGCCATATCACGCTGAATACACCGGTTCTCGTCCGATCACCGAAGTTAAGCAGCGTCGAGCGCAGTCAGTACTTGGGAGGGAGACCACCTGGGAACACTGCGTGCCGTTGGCTTCTTTTATCTTGATTCAAAATATTATTTTAAAATTAAAACAGATTAAATTCTTAATTAAAGTGGACTAGTTTTTTTAAAATAAAGAAGATTAATTTTGTAAATGAATGTAGATTAGTTTTAAAATTAAAGGAGATTAGTTTTAAAATTAAAGTAGATTAGTTTTAAAATTAAAGTAGATTAGTTTAAAAATTAAAGTAGATTAATTTTGAAAATAAAGTAGATTATGTTTTTAATACTGGACATGTATCTAAAGTAGATTATTTTTTAAAACTGGACATGTGTCTAATTTGTTTAGCTCTTACGCAATAAGGGAATTATGCCAAATTAGTTTTAAATCTCAAATTTGAACTCCTTCTGACGGCAACGGCCATATCACGCTGAATACACCGGTTCTCGTCCGATCACCGAAGTTAAGCAGCGTCGAGCGCAGTCAGTACTTGGGAGGGAGACCACCTGGGAACACTGCGTGCCGTTGGCTTTTTTATTTTGATTCAAAATTATATTTTAAAATTAAAACAGATTAAATTCTTAAATAAAGTGGACTAATTTTTTAAATTAAAAAAGATTAATTTTGTAAATGAATGTAGATTAGTTTAAAAATTAAAGGAGATTAGTTTAAAAATTAAAGTAGATTAGTTTAAAAATTAAAGTAGATTCGTTTAAAAATTAAAGTAGATTAGTTTAAAAATTAAAGTAGATTAGTTTAAAAATTAAAGTAGATTAGTTTAAAAATTAAAGTAGATTAGTTTAAAAATTAAAGTAGATTAGTTTAAAAATTAAAGTAGATTAGTTTAAAAATTAAAGTAGATTATTTTTTTAAAACTGGACATGTATCTAAAGTAGATTATTTTTTTAAAACTGGACATGTATCTAAAGTAGATTATTTTTTTAAAACTGGACATGTATCTTATTTGTTTAGCTCTTACGCAATAAGGGAATTATGCCAAATTAGTTTTAAATCTCAAATTTGAACTCCTTCTGACGGCAACGGCCATATCACGCTGAATACACCGGTTCTCGTCCGATCACCGAAGTTAAGCAGCGTCGAGCGCAGTCAGTACTTGGGAGGGAGACCACCTGGGAACACTGCGTTCCGTTGGCTTTTTTATTTTGATTCAAAATAATATTTTAAAATTAAAACAGATTAAATTCTTAATTAAAGTGGACCAATTTTTTAAATTAAAGGAGATTAAATTTGAAATTAAAGTAGATTATCTTTTTAAAGCTGGACATGTATCTAATTTGTTTAGCTCTTACGCAATAATTTTGTAAATGAATGTAGATTAGTTTTAAAATTAAAGGAGATTAATTTTGAAATTAAAGTAGGTTAATTTTGAAATTAAAGTAGATTATGTTTTTAAAACTGGACATGTATCTTTAGTAGATTATTTTTTTAAAACTGGACATGTATCTAAAGTAGATTATTTTTTTTAATACTTTACATGTATCTAAAGTAGATTATTTTTTTAAAACTGGACATGTATCTAATTTGTTTAGCTCTTACGCAATAAGGGAATTATGCCAAATTAGTTTTAAATCTCAAATTTGAACTCCTTCTGACGGCAACGGCCATATCACGCTGAATACACCGGTTCTCGTCCGATCACCGAAGTTAAGCAGCGTCGAGCGCAGTCAGTACTTGGGAGGGAGACCACCTGGGAACACTGCGTGCCGTTGGCTTTTTTTATCTTGATTCAAAATATTATTTTAAAATTAAAACAGATTAAATTCTTAATTAAAGTGGACTAATTTTTTAAATTAGAGAAGATTAATTTTGTAAATGAATGTAGATTAGTTAAAAATTAAAGGAGATTAGTTTAAAAATTAAAGTAGATTAGTTTAAAAATTATAGTAGATTAGTTTAAAAATTAAAGTAGATTAGTTTAAAAATTAAAGTAGATTAGTTTAAAAATTAAAGTAGATTAGTTTTGAAATTAAAGTAGATTATGTTTTTAAAACTGGACATGTATCTAAAGTAGATTATTTTTTTAAAACTGAACATGTATCTAAAGTAGATTATTTTTTAAAACTGGACATGTATCTAAAGTAGATTATTTTTTTAAAACTGGACATGTATCTAAAGTAGATTATTTTTTTAAAACTGGACATGTATCTAATTTGTTTAGCTCTTACGCAATAAGGGAATTATGCCAGATTGGTTTTAAATCTCAAATTTGAACTCCTTCTGACGGCAACGGCCATATCACGCTGAATACACCGGTTCTCGTCCGATCACCGAAGTTAAGCAGCGTCGAGCGCAGTCAGTACTTGGGAGGGAGACCACCTGGGAACACTGCGTGCCGTTGGCTTTTTTTATCTTGATTCAAAATATTATTTTAAAATTAAAACAGATTAAATTCTTAATTAAAGTGGACTAGTTTTTTAAATTAGAGAAGATTAATTTTGTAAATGAATGTAGATTAGTTAAAAATTAAAGGAGATTAGTTTAAAAATTAAAGTAGATTAGTTTAAAAATTATGGTAGATTAGTTTAAAAATTAAAGTAGATTAGTTTAAAAATTAAAGTAGATTAGTTTAAAAATTAAAGTAGATTAGTTTTGAAATTAAAGTAGATTATGTTTTTAAAACTGGACATGTATCTAAAGTAGATTATTTTTTAAAACTGGACATGTATCTAAAGTAGATTATTTTTTTAAAACTGGACATGTATCTAAAGTAGATTATTTTTTTAAAACTGGACATGTATCTAAAGTAGATTATTTTTTTAAAACTGGACATGTATCTAATTTGTTTAGCTCTTACGCAATAAGGGAATTATGCCAGATTAGTTTTAAATCTCAAATTTGAACTCCTTCTGACGGCAACGGCCATATCACGCTGAATACACCGGTTCTCGTCCGATCACCGAAGTTAAGCAGCGTCGAGCGCAGTCAGTACTTGGGAGGGAGACCACCTGGGAACACTGCGTGCCGTTGGCTTTTTTATTTTGATTCAAAATAATATTTTAAAATTAAAACAGATTAAATTCTTGATTAAAGTGGACTAGTTTTTTAAATTAAAGAAGATTAATTTTGTAAATGAATGTAGATTAGTTTTAAAATTAAAGGAGATTAGTTTTAAAATTAAAGTAGATTAGTTTAAAAATTAAAGTAGATTAATTTTGAAAATAAGGTAGATTATGTTTTTAATACTAGACATGTATCTAAAGTAGATTATTTTTTAAAACTGGACATGTGTCTAATTTGTTTAGCTCTTACGCAATAAGGGAATTATGCCAAATTAGTTTTAAATCTCAAATTTGAACTCCTTCTGACGGCAACGGCCATATCACGCTGAATACACCGGTTCTCGTCCGATCACCGAAGTTAAGCAGCGTCGAGCGCAGTCAGTACTTGGGAGGGAGACCACCTGGGAACACTGCGTGCCGTTGGCTTTTTTATTTTGATTCAAAATAATATTTTAAAATTAAAACAGATTAAATTCTTAATTAAAGTGGACTAGTTTTTTAAATTAAAGAAGATTAATTTTGTAAATGAATGTAGATTAGTTTTAAAATTAAAGGAGATTAGTTTTAAAATTAAAGTAGATTAGTTTAAAAATTAAAGTAGATTAATTTTGAAAATAAGGTAGATTATGTTTTTAATACTAGACATGTATCTAAAGTAGATTATTTTTTAAAACTGGACATGTGTCTAATTTGTTTAGCTCTTACGCAATAAGGGAATTATGCCAAATTAGTTTTAAATCTCAAATTTGAACTCCTTCTGACGGCAACGGCCATATCACGCTGAATACACCGGTTCTCGTCCGATCACCGAAGTTAAGCAGCGTCGAGCGCAGTCAGTACTTGGGAGGGAGACCACCTGGGAACACTGCGTGCCGTTGGCTTTTTTTATCTTGATTCAAAATATTATTTTAAAATTAAAACAGATTAAATTCTTAATTAAAGTGGACTAGTTTTTTAAATTAAAGAAGATTAATTTTGTAAATGAATGTAGATTAGTTTTAAAATTAAAGGAGATTAGTTTTAAAATTAAAGTAGATTAGTTTAAAAATTAAAGTAGATTAATTTTGAAAGTAAGGTAGATTATGTTTTTAATACTAGACATGTATCTAAAGTAGATTATTTTTTAAAACTGGACATGTGTCTAATTTGTTTAGCTCTTACGCAATAAGGGAAGTATGCCAAATTAGTTTTAAATCTCAAATTTGAACTCCTTCTGACGGCAACGGCCATATCACGCTGAATACACCGGTTCTCGTCCGATCACCGAAGTTAAGCAGCGTCGAGCGCAGTCAGTACTTGGGAGGGAGACCACCTGGGAACACTGCGTGCCGTTGGCTTTTTTTATCTTGATTCAAAATATTATTTTAAAATTAAAACAGATTAAATTCTTAATTAAAGTGGACTAGTTTTTTAAATTAGAGAAGATTAATTTTGTAAATGAATGTAGATTAGTTAAAAATTAAAGGAGATTAGTTTAAAAATTAAAGTAGATTAGTTTAAAAATTATAGTAGATTAGTTTTGAAATTAAAGTAGATTATGTTTTTAAAACTGGACATGTATCTAAAGTAGATTATTTTTTTAAAACTGGACATGTAACTAAAGTAGATTATTTTTTAAAACTGGACATGTATCTAAAGTAGATTATTTTTTTAAAACTGGACATGTATCTAAAGTAGATTATTTTTTTAAAACTGGACATGTATCTAATTTGTTTAGCTCTTACGCAATAAGGGAATTATGCCAGATTAGTTTTAAATCTCAAATTTGAACTCCTTCTGACGGCAACGGCCATATCACGCTGAATACACCGGTTCTCGTCCGATCACCGAAGTTAAGCAGCGTCGAGCGCAGTCAGTACTTGGGAGGGAGACCACCTGGGAACACTGCGTGCCGTTGGCTTCTTTTATCTTGATTCAAAATATTATTTTAAAATTAAAACAGATTAAATTCTTAATTAAAGTGGACTAGTTTTTTTAAAATAAAGAAGATTAATTTTGTAAATGAATGTAGATTAGTTTTAAAATTAAAGGAGATTAGTTTTAAAATTAAAGTAGATTAGTTTTAAAATTAAAGTAGATTAGTTTAAAAATTAAAGTAGATTAATTTTGAAAATAAAGTAGATTATGTTTTTAATACTGGACATGTATCTAAAGTAGATTATTTTTTAAAACTGGACATGTGTCTAATTTGTTTAGCTCTTACGCAATAAGGGAATTATGCCAAATTAGTTTTAAATCTCAAATTTGAACTCCTTCTGACGGCAACGGCCATATCACGCTGAATACACCGGTTCTCGTCCGATCACCGAAGTTAAGCAGCGTCGAGCGCAGTCAGTACTTGGGAGGGAGACCACCTGGGAACACTGCGTGCCATTGGCTTTTTTATTTTGATTCAAAATTATATTTTAAAAGTAAAACAGATTAAATTCTTAAATAAAGTGGACTAATTTTTTAAATTAAAGAAGATTAATTTTGTAAATGAATGTAGATTAGTTTAAAAATTAAAGGAGATTAGTTTAAAAATTAAAGTAGATTAGTTTAAAAATTAAAGTAGATTCGTTTAAAAATTAAAGTAGATTAGTTTAAAAATTAAAGTAGATTCGTTTAAAAATTAAAGTAGATTAGTTTAAAAATTAAAGTAGATTAGTTTAAAAATTAAAGTAGATTAGTTTAAAAATTAAAGTAGATTAGTTTAAAAATTAAAGTAGATTAGTTTAAAAATTAAAGTAGATTATTTTTTTAAAACTGGACATGTATCTAAAGTAGATTATTTTTTTAAAACTGGACATGTATCTAAAGTAGATTATTTTTTTAAAACTGGACATGTATCTAAAGTAGATTATTTTTTTAAAACTGGACATGTATCTAAAGTAGATTATTTTTTTAAAACTGGACATGTATCTAATTTGTTTAGCTCTTACGCAATAAGGGAATTATGCCAGATTAGTTTTAAATCTCAAATTTGAACTCCTTCTGACGGCAACGGCCATATCACGCTGAATACACCGGTTCTCGTCCGATCACCGAAGTTAAGCAGCGTCGAGCGCAGTCAGTACTTGGGAGGGAGACCACCTGGGAACACTGCGTGCCGTTGGCTTCTTTTATCTTGATTCAAAATATTATTTTAAAATTAAAACAGATTAAATTCTTAATTAAAGTGGACTAGTTTTTTAAATTAAAGAAGATTAATTTTGTAAATGAATGTAGATTAGTTTTAAAATTAAAGGAGATTAGTTTTAAAATTAAAGTAGATTAGTTTAAAAATTAAAGTAGATTAATTTTGAAAGTAAGGTAGATTATGTTTTTAATACTAGACATGTATCTAAAGTAGATTATTTTTTAAAACTGGACATGTGTCTAATTTGTTTAGCTCTTACGCAATAAGGGAAGTATGCCAAATTAGTTTTAAATCTCAAATTTGAACTCCTTCTGACGGCAACGGCCATATCACGCTGAATACACCGGTTCTCGTCCGATCACCGAAGTTAAGCAGCGTCGAGCGCAGTCAGTACTTGGGAGGGAGACCACCTGGGAACACTGCGTGCCGTTGGCTTTTTTTTATCTTGATTCAAAATATTATTTTAAAATTAAAACAGATTAAATTCTTAATTAAAGTGGACTAGTTTTTTAAATTAGAGAAGATTAATTTTGTAAATGAATGTAGATTAGTTAAAAATTAAAGGAGATTAGTTTAAAAATTAAAGTAGATTAGTTTAAAAATTATAGTAGATTAGTTTTGAAATTAAAGTAGATTATGTTTTTAAAACTGGACATGTATCTAAAGTAGATTATTTTTTTAAAACTGGACATGTAACTAAAGTAGATTATTTTTTAAAACTGGACATGTATCTAAAGTAGATTATTTTTTTAAAACTGGACATGTATCTAAAGTAGATTATTTTTTTAAAACTGGACATGTATCTAATTTGTTTAGCTCTTACGCAATAAGGGAATTATGCCAGATTAGTTTTAAATCTCAAATTTGAACTCCTTCTGACGGCAACGGCCATATCACGCTGAATACACCGGTTCTCGTCCGATCACCGAAGTTAAGCAGCGTCGAGCGCAGTCAGTACTTGGGAGGGAGACCACCTGGGAACACTGCGTGCCGTTGGCTTCTTTTATCTTGATTCAAAATATTATTTTAAAATTAAAACAGATTAAATTCTTAATTAAAGTGGACTAGTTTTTTAAATTAAAGAAGATTAATTTTGTAAATGAATGTAGATTAGTTTTAAAATTAAAGGAGATTAGTTTTAAAATTAAAGTAGATTAGTTTAAAAATTAAAGTAGATTAATTTTGAAAGTAAGGTAGATTATGTTTTTAATACTAGACATGTATCTAAAGTAGATTATTTTTTAAAACTGGACATGTGTCTAATTTGTTTAGCTCTTACGCAATAAGGGAAGTATGCCAAATTAGTTTTAAATCTCAAATTTGAACTCCTTCTGACGGCAACGGCCATATCACTCTGAATACACCGGTTCTCGTCCGATCACCGAAGTTAAGCAGCGTCGAGCGCAGTCAGTACTTGGGAGGGAGACCACCTGGGAACACTGCGTGCCGTTGGCTTTTTTTATCTTGATTCAAAATATTATTTTAAAATTAAAACAGATTAAATTCTTAATTAAAGTGGACTAGTTTTTTAAATTAGAGAAGATTAATTTTGTAAATGAATGTAGATTAGTTAAAAATTAAAGGAGATTAGTTTAAAAATTAAAGTAGATTAGTTTAAAAATTATAGTAGATTAGTTTTGAAATTAAAGTAGATTATGTTTTTAAAACTGGACATGTATCTAAAGTAGATTATTTTTTTAAAACTGGACATGTAACTAAAGTAGATTATTTTTTAAAACTGGACATGTATCTAAAGTAGATTATTTTTTTAAAACTGGACATGTATCTAAAGTAGATTATTTTTTTAAAACTGGACATGTATCTAATTTGTTTAGCTCTTACGCAATAAGGGAATTATGCCAGATTAGTTTTAAATCTCAAATTTGAACTCCTTCTGACGGCAACGGCCATATCACGCTGAATACACCGGTTCTCGTCCGATCACCGAAGTTAAGCAGCGTCGAGCGCAGTCAGTACTTGGGAGGGAGACCACCTGGGAACACTGCGTGCCGTTGGCTTCTTTTATCTTGATTCAAAATATTATTTTAAAATTAAAACAGATTAAATTCTTAATTAAAGTGGACTAGTTTTTTTAAAATAAAGAAGATTAATTTTGTAAATGAATGTAGATTAGTTTTAAAATTAAAGGAGATTAGTTTTAAAATTAAAGTAGATTAGTTTTAAAATTAAAGTAGATTAGTTTTAAAATTAAAGTAGATTAGTTTAAAAATTAAAGTAGATTAATTTTGAAAAAAAAGTAGATTATGTTTTTAATACTGGACATGTATCTAAAGTAGATTATTTTTTAAAACTGGACATGTGTCTAATTTGTTTAGCTCTTACGCAATAAGGGAATTATGCCAAATTAGTTTTAAATCTCAAATTTGAACTCCTTCTGACGGCAACGGCCATATCACGCTGAATACACCGGTTCTCGTCCGATCACCGAAGTTAAGCAGCGTCGAGCGCAGTCAGTACTTGGGAGGGAGACCACCTGGGAACACTGCGTGCCATTGGCTTTTTTATTTTGATTCAAAATTATATTTTAAAATTAAAACAGATTAAATTCTTAAATAAAGTGGACTAATTTTTTAAATTAAAGAAGATTAATTTTGTAAATGAATGTAGATTAGTTTAAAAATTAAAGGAGATTAGTTTAAAAATTAAAGTAGATTAGTTTAAAAATTAAAGTAGATTCGTTTAAAAATTAAAGTAGATTAGTTTAAAAATTAAAGTAGATTAGTTTAAAAATTAAAGTAGATTAGTTTAAAAATTAAAGTAGATTAGTTTAAAAATTAAAGTAGATTAGTTTAAAAATTAAAGTAGATTATTTTTTTAAAACTGGACATGTATCTAAAGTAGATTATTTTTTTAAAACTGGACATGTATCTAAAGTAGATTATTTTTTTAAAACTGGACATGTATCTTATTTGTTTAGCTCTTACGCAATAAGGGAATTATGCCAGATTAGTTTTAAATCTCAAATTTGAACTCCTTCTAACGGCAACGGCCATATCACGCTGAATACACCGGTTCTCGTTCGATCACCGAAGTTAAGCAGCGTCGAGCGCAGTCAGTACTTGGGAGGGAGACCACCTGGGAACACTGCGTGCCGTTGGCTTCTTTTATCTTGATTCAAAATATTATTTTTAAATTAAAACAGATTAAATTCTTAATTAAAGTGGAGTAGTTTTTTTAAATTAAAGAACATTAATTTTGTAAATGAATGTAGATTAGTTTTAAAATTAAAGGAGATTAGTTTTAAAATTAAAGTAGATTAGTTTAAAAATTAAAGTAGATTAATTTTGAAAATAAAGTAGATTATGTTTTTAATACTTGACATGTATCTAAAGTAGATTATTTTTTAAAACTGGACATGTGTCTAATTTGTTTAGCTCTTACGCAATAAGGGAATTATGCCAAATTAGTTTTAAATCTCAAATTTGAACTCCTTCTGACGGCAACGGCCATATCACGCTGAATACACCGGTTCTCGTCCGATCACCGAAGTTAAGCAGCGTCGAGCGCAGTCAGTACTTGGGAGGGAGACCACCTGTGAACACTGCGTGCCGTTGGCTTTTTTATTTTGATTCAAAATAATATTTTAAAATTAAAACAGATTAAATTCTTAATTAAAGTGGACTAGTTTTTTAAATTAAAGAAGATTAATTTTGTAAATGAATGTAGATTAGTTTTAAAATTAAAGGAGATTAGTTTAAAAATTAAAGTAGTTTAGTTTAAAAATTAAAGTAGATTAGTTTAAAAATTAAAGTAGATTAGTTTAAAAATTAAAGTAGATTAGTTTTGAAATTAAAGTAGATTATGTTTTTAAAACTGGACATGTATCTAAAGAAGATTATTTTTTTTAAACTGGACATGTATCTAAAGTAGATTATTTTTTTAAAACTGGACATGTATCTAAAGTAGATTATTTTTTTAAAACTGGACATGTATCTAATTTGTTTAGCTCTTACGCAATAATTTTGTAAATGAATGTAGATTAGTTTTAAAATTAAAGGAGATTAATTTTGAAAATAAAGTAGATTAGTTTTGAAATTAAAGTAAATTATGTTTTTAAAACTGGACATGTATCTATAGTAGATTATTTTTTTAAAACTGGACATGTATCTAAAGTAGATTATTTTTTTAAAACTGGACATGTATCTAAAGTAGATTATTTTTTTAAAACTGGACATGTATCTAATTTGTTTAGCTCTTACGCAATAAGGGAATTATGCCAAATTAGTTTTAAATCTCAAATTTGAACTCCTTCTGACGGCAACGGCCATATCACGCTGAATACACCGGTTCTCGTCCGATCACCGAAGTTAAGCAGCGTCGAGCGCAGTCAGTACTTGGGAGGGAGACCACCTGGGAACACTGCGTGCCGTTGGCTTCTTTTATCTTGATTCAAAATATTATTTTTAAATTAAAACAGATTAAATTCTTAATTAAAGTGGAGTAGTTTTTTCAAATTAAAGAACATTAATTTTGTAAATGAATGTAGATTAGTTTTAAAATTAAAGGAGATTAGTTTTAAAATTAAAGTAGATTAGTTTAAAAATTAAAGTAGATTAATTTTGAAAATAAAGTAGATTATGTTTTTAATACTTGACATGTATCTAAAGTAGATTATTTTTTAAAACTGGACATGTGTCTAATTTGTTTAGCTCTTACGCAATAAGGGAATTATGCCAAATTAGTTTTAAATCTCAAATTTGAACTCCTTCTGACGGCAACGGCCATATCACGCTGAATACACCGGTTCTCGTCCGATCACCGAAGTTAAGCAGCGTCGAGCGCAGTCAGTACTTGGGAGGGAGACCACCTGGGAACACTGCGTGCCGTTGGCTTTTTTATTTTGATTCAAAATAATATTTTAAAATTAAAACAGATTAAATTCTTAATTAAAGTGGACTAGTTTTTTAAATTAAAGAAGATTAATTTTGTAAATGAATGTAGATTAGTTTTAAAATTAAAGGAGATTAGTTTAAAAATTAAAGTAGTTTAGTTTAAAAATTAAAGTAGATTAGTTTAAAAATTAAAGTAGATTAGTTTAAAAATTAAAGTAGATTAGTTTTGAAATTAAAGTAGATTATGTTTTTAAAACTGGACATGTATCTAAAGAAGATTATTTTTTTTAAACTGGACATGTATCTAAAGTAGATTATTTTTTTAAAACTGGACATGTATCTAAAGTAGATTATTTTTTTAAAACTGGACATGTATCTAATTTGTTTAGCTCTTACGCAATAATTTTGTAAATGAATGTAGATTAGTTTTAAAATTAAAGGAGATTAATTTTGAAAATAAAGTAGATTAGTTTTGAAATTAAAGTAAATTATGTTTTTAAAACTGGACATGTATCTATAGTAGATTATTTTTTTAAAACTGGACATGTATCTAAAGTAGATTATTTTTTTAAAACTGGACATGTATCTAAAGTAGATTATTTTTTTAAAACTGGACATGTATCTAATTTGTTTAGCTCTTACGCAATAAGGGAATTATGCCAAATTAGTTTTAAATCTCAAATTTGAACTCCTTCTGACGGCAACGGCCATATCACGCTGAATACACCGGTTCTCGTCCGATCACCGAAGTTAAGCAGCGTCGAGCGCAGTCAGTACTTGGGAGGGAGACCACCTGGGAACACTGCGTGCCGTTGGCTTTTTTTATCTTGATTCAAAATATTATTTTAAAATTAAAACAGAATAAATTCTTAAATAAAGTGGACTAGTTTTTTAAATTAAAGAAGATTAATTTTGTAAATGAATGTAGATTAGTTTTAAAATTAAAGGAGATTAGTTTTAAAATTAATGTAGATTAGTTTAAAAATTAAAGTAGATTAATTTTGAAAATAAAGTAGATTATGTTTTTAATACTAGACATGTATCTAAAGTAGATTATTTTTTAAAACTGGACATGTGTCTAATTTGTTTAGCTCTTACGCAATAAGGGAATTATGCCAAATTAGTTTTAAATCTCAAATTTGAACTCCTTCTGACGGCAACGGCCATATCACGCTGAATACACCGGTTCTCGTCCGATCACCGAAGTTAAGCAGCGTCGAGCGCAGTCAGTACTTGGGAGGGAGACCACCTGGGAACACTGCGTGCCGTTGGCTTTTTTTATCTTGATTCAAAATATTATTTTAAAATTAAAACAGATTAAATTCTTAATTAAAGTGGACTAGTTTTTTAAATTAAAGAAGATTAATTTTGTAAATGAATGTAGATTAGTTTTAAAATTAAAGTAGATTAGTTTAAAAATTAAAGTAGATTAGTTTAAAAATTAAAGTAGATTAATTTTGAAAGTAAGGTAGATTATGTTTTTAATACTAGACATGTATCTAAAGTAGATTATTTTTTAAAACTGGACATGTGTCTAATTTGTTTAGCTCTTACGCAATAAGGGAAGTATGCCAAATTAGTTTTAAATCTCAAATTTGAACTCCTTCTGACGGCAACGGCCATATCACGCTGAATACACCGGTTCTCGTCCGATCACCGAAGTTAAGCAGCGTCGAGCGCAGTCAGTACTTGGGAGGGAGACCACCTGGGAACACTGCGTGCCGTTGGCTTTTTTTATCTTGATTCAAAATATTATTTTAAAATTAAAACAGATTAAATTCTTAATTAAAGTGGACTAGTTTTTTAAATTAGAGAAGATTAATTTTGTAAATGAATGTAGATTAGTTAAAAATTAAAGGAGATTAGTTTAAAAATTAAAGTAGATTAGTTTAAAAATTATAGTAGATTAGTTTTGAAATTAAAGTAGATTATGTTTTTAAAACTGGACATGTATCTAAAGTAGATTATTTTTTTAAAACTGGACATGTATCTAAAGTAGATTATTTTTTAAAACTGGACATGTATCTAAAGTAGATTATTTTTTTAAAACTGGACATGTATCTAAAGTAGATTATTTTTTTAAAACTGGACATGTATCTAATTTGTTTAGCTCTTACGCAATAAGGGAATTATGCCAGATTAGTTTTAAATCTCAAATTTGAACTCCTTCTGACGGCAACGGCCATATCACGCTGAATACACCGGTTCTCGTCCGATCACCGAAGTTAAGCAGCGTCGAGCGCAGTCAGTACTTGGGAGGGAGACCACCTGGGAACACTGCGTGCCGTTGGCTTCTTTTATCTTGATTCAAAATATTATTTTAAAATTGAAACAGATTAAATTCTTAATTAAAGTGGACTAGTTTTTTAAATTAAAGAAGATTAATTTTGTAAATGAATGTAGATTAGTTTTAAAATTAAAGGAGATTAGTTTTAAAATTAAAGTAGATTAGTTTAAAAATTAAAGTAGATTAATTTTGAAAGTAAGGTAGATTATGTTTTTAATACTAGACATGTATCTAAAGTAGATTATTTTTTAAAACTGGACATGTGTCTAATTTGTTTAGCTCTTACGCAATAAGGGAAGTATGCCAAATTAGTTTTAAATCTCAAATTTGAACTCCTTCAGACGGCAACGGCCATATCACGCTGAATACACCGGTTCTCGTCCGATCACCGAAGTTAAGCAGGGTCGAGCGCAGTCAGTACTTGGGAGGGAGACCACCTGGGAACACTGCGTGCCGTTGGCTTTTTTTATCTTGATTCAAAATATTATTTTAAAATTAAAACAGATTAAATTCTTAATTAAAGTGGACTAGTTTTTTAAATTAGAGAAGATTAATTTTGTAAATGAATGTAGATTAGTTAAAAATTAAAGGAGATTAGTTTAAAAATTAAAGTAGATTAGTTTAAAAATTATAGTAGATTAGTTTTGAAATTAAAGT
Source organism: Phalangium opilio (assembly GCF_054372755.1). Lineage (NCBI taxonomy): Eukaryota > Metazoa > Arthropoda > Arachnida > Opiliones > Phalangiidae > Phalangium > Phalangium opilio. Next base: position 9,776,213 of record NW_028324151.1, read on the forward strand.
AGATTATGTTTTTAAAACTGGACATGTATCTAAAGTAGATTATTTTTTTAAAACTGGACATGTAACTAAAGTAGATTATTTTTTAAAACTGGACATGTATCTAAAGTAGATTATTTTTTTAAAACTGGACATGTATCTAAAGTAGATTATTTTTTTAAAACTGGACATGTATCTAATTTGTTTAGCTCTTACGCAATAAGGGAATTATGCCAGATTAGTTTTAAATCTCAAATTTGAACTCCTTCTGACGGCAACGGCCATATCACGCTGAATACACCGGTTCTCGTCCGATCACCGAAGTTAAGCAGCGTCGAGCGCAGTCAGTACTTGGGAGGGAGACCACCTGGGAACACTGCGTGCCGTTGGCTTCTTTTATCTTGATTCAAAATATTATTTTAAAATTAAAACAGATTAAATTCTTAATTAAAGTGGACTAGTTTTTTTAAAATAAAGAAGATTAATTTTGTAAATGAATGTAGATTAGTTTTAAAATTAAAGGAGATTAGTTTTAAAATTAAAGTAGATTAGTTTTAAAATTAAAGTAGATTAGTTTAAAAATTAAAGTAGATTAATTTTGAAAATAAAGTAGATTATGTTTTTAATACTGGACATGTATCTAAAGTAGATTATTTTTTAAAACTGGACATGTGTCTAATTTGTTTAGCTCTTACGCAATAAGGGAATTATGCCAAATTAGTTTTAAATCTCAAATTTGAACTCCTTCTGACGGCAACGGCCATATCACGCTGAATACACCGGTTCTCGTCCGATCACCGAAGTTAAGCAGCGTCGAGCGCAGTCAGTACTTGGGAGGGAGACCACCTGGGAACACTGCGTGCCATTGGCTTTTTTATTTTGATTCAAAATTATATTTTAAAATTAAAACAGATTAAATTCTTAAATAAAGTGGACTAATTTTTTAAATTAAAGAAGATTAATTTTGTAAATGAATGTAGATTAGTTTAAAAATTAAAGGAGATTAGTTTAAAAATTAAAGTAGATTAGTTTAAAAATTAAAGTAGATTCGTTTAAAAATTAAAGTAGATTAGTTTAAAAATTAAAGTAGATTAGTTTAAAAATTAAAGTAGATTAGTTTAAAAATTAAAGTAGATTAGTTTAAAAATTAAAGTAGATTAGTTTAAAAATTAAAGTAGATTATTTTTTTAAAACTGGACATGTATCTAAAGTAGATTATTTTTTTAAAACTGGACATGTATCTAAAGTAGATTATTTTTTTAAAACTGGACATGTATCTAAAGTAGATTATTTTTTTAAAACTGGACATGTATCTTATTTGTTTAGCTCTTACGCAATAAGGGAATTATGCCAGATTAGTTTTAAATCTCAAATTTGAACTCCTTCTAACGGCAACGGCCATATCACGCTGAATACACCGGTTCTCGTTCGATCACCGAAGTTAAGCAGCGTCGAGCGCAGTCAGTACTTGGGAGGGAGACCACCTGGGAACACTGCGTGCCGTTGGCTTCTTTTATCTTGATTCAAAATATTATTTTTAAATTAAAACAGATTAAATTCTTAATTAAAGTGGAGTAGTTTTTTTAAATTAAAGAACATTAATTTTGTAAATGAATGTAGATTAGTTTTAAAATTAAAGGAGATTAGTTTTAAAATTAAAGTAGATTAGTTTAAAAATTAAAGTAGATTAATTTTGAAAATAAAGTAGATTATGTTTTTAATACTTGACATGTATCTAAAGTAGATTATTTTTTAAAACTGGACATGTGTCTAATTTGTTTAGCTCTTACGCAATAAGGGAATTATGCCAAATTAGTTTTAAATCTCAAATTTGAACTCCTTCTGACGGCAACGGCCATATCACGCTGAATACACCGGTTCTCGTCCGATCACCGAAGTTAAGCAGCGTCGAGCGCAGTCAGTACTTGGGAGGGAGACCACCTGGGAACACTGCGTGCCGTTGGCTTTTTTATTTTGATTCAAAATAATATTTTAAAATTAAAACAGATTAAATTCTTAATTAAAGTGGACTAGTTTTTTAAATTAAAGAAGATTAATTTTGAAAATGAATGTAGATTAGTTTTAAAATTAAAGGAGATTAGTTTAAAAATTAAAGTAGTTTAGTTTAAAAATTAAAGTAGATTAGTTTAAAAATTAAAGTAGATTAGTTTAAAAATTAAAGTAGATTAGTTTTGAAATTAAAGTAGATTATGTTTTTAAAACTGGACATGTATCTAAAGAAGATTATTTTTTTTAAACTGGACATGTATCTAAAGTAGATTATTTTTTTAAAACTGGACATGTATCTAAAGTAGATTATTTTTTTAAAACTGGACATGTATCTAATTTGTTTAGCTCTTACGCAATAATTTTGTAAATGAATGTAGATTAGTTTTAAAATTAAAGGAGATTAATTTTGAAAATAAAGTAGATTAGTTTTGAAATTAAAGTAAATTATGTTTTTAAAACTGGACATGTATCTATAGTAGATTATTTTTTTAAAACTGGACATGTATCTAAAGTAGATTATTTTTTTAAAACTGGACATGTATCTAAAGTAGATTATTTTTTTAAAACTGGACATGTATCTAATTTGTTTAGCTCTTACGCAATAAGGGAATTATGCCAAATTAGTTTTAAATCTCAAATTTGAACTCCTTCTGACGGCAACGGCCATATCACGCTGAATACACCGGTTCTCGTCCGATCACCGAAGTTAAGCAGCGTCGAGCGCAGTCAGTACTTGGGAGGGAGACCACCTGGGAACACTGCGTGCCGTTGGCTTCTTTTATCTTGATTCAAAATATTATTTTTAAATTAAAACAGATTAAATTCTTAATTAAAGTGGAGTAGTTTTTTTAAATTAAAGAACATTAATTTTGTAAATGAATGTAGATTAGTTTTAAAATTAAAGGAGATTAGTTTTAAAATTAAAGTAGATTAGTTTAAAAATTAAAGTAGATTAATTTTGAAAATAAAGTAGATTATGTTTTTAATACTTGACATGTATCTAAAGTAGATTATTTTTTAAAACTGGACATGTGTCTAATTTGTTTAGCTCTTACGCAATAAGGGAATTATGCCAAATTAGTTTTAAATCTCAAATTTGAACTCCTTCTGACGGCAACGGCCATATCACGCTGAATACACCGGTTCTCGTCCGATCACCGAAGTTAAGCAGCGTCGAGCGCAGTCAGTACTTGGGAGGGAGACCACCTGGGAACACTGCGTGCCGTTGGCTTTTTTATTTTGATTCAAAATAATATTTTAAAATTAAAACAGATTAAATTCTTAATTAAAGTGGACTAGTTTTTTAAATTAAAGAAGATTAATTTTGTAAATGAATGTAGATTAGTTTTAAAATTAAAGGAGATTAGTTTAAAAATTAAAGTAGTTTAGTTTAAAAATTAAAGTAGATTAGTTTAAAAATTAAAGTAGATTAGTTTAAAAATTAAAGTAGATTAGTTTTGAAATTAAAGTAGATTATGTTTTTAAAACTGGACATGTATCTAAAGAAGATTATTTTTTTTAAACTGGACATGTATCTAAAGTAGATTATTTTTTTAAAACTGGACATGTATCTAAAGTAGATTATTTTTTTAAAACTAGACATGTATCTAATTTGTTTAGCTCTTACGCAATAATTTTGTAAATGAATGTAGATTAGTTTTAAAATTAAAGGAGATTAATTTTGAAAATAAAGTAGATTAGTTTTGAAATTAAAGTAAATTATGTTTTTAAAACTGGACATGTATCTATAGTAGATTATTTTTTTAAAACTGGACATGTATCTAAAGTAGATTATTTTTTTAAAACTGGACATGTATCTAAAGTAGATTATTTTTTTAAAACTGGACATTTATCTAATTTGTTTAGCTCTTACGCAATAAGGGAATTATGCCAAATTAGTTTTAAATCTCAAATTTGAACTCCTTCTGACGGCAACGGCCATATCACGCTGAATACACCGGTTCTCGTCCGATCACCGAAGTTAAGCAGCGTCGAGCGCAGTCAGTACTTGGGAGGGAGACCACCTGGGAACACTGCGTGCCGTTGGCTTTTTTTATCTTGATTCAAAATATTATTTTAAAATTAAAACAGAATAAATTCTTAAATAAAGTGGACTAGTTTTTTAAATTAAAGAAGATTAATTTTGTAAATGAATGTAGATTAGTTTTAAAATTAAAGGAGATTAGTTTTAAAATTAATGTAGATTAGTTTAAAAATTAAAGTAGATTAATTTTGAAAATAAAGTAGATTATGTTTTTAATACTGGACATGTATCTAAAGTAGATTATTTTTTAAAACTGGACATGTGTCTAATTTGTTTAGCTCTTACGCAATAAGGGAATTATGCCAGATCAGTTTTAAATCTCAAATTTGAACTCCTTCTGACGGCAACGGCCATATCACGCTGAATACACCGGTTCTCGTCCGATCACCAAAGTTAAACAGCGTCGAGCGCAGTCAGTACTTGGGAGGGAGACCACCTGGGAACACTGCGTGTCGTTGGCTTTTTTATTTTGATTCAAAATTATATTTTAAAATTAAAACAGATTAAATTCTTAAATAAAGTGGACTAATTTTTTTAAATTAAAGAAGATTAATTTTGTAAATGAATGTAGATTAGTTTAAAAATTAAAGGAGATTAGTTTAAAAATTAAAGTAGATTAGTTTAAAAATTAAAGTAGATTAGTTTAAAAATTAAAGTAGATTAGTTTAAAAATTAAAGTAGATTAGTTTAAAAATTAAAGTAGATTAGTTTTGAAATTAAGGTAGATTATGTTTTTAAAACTGGACATGTATCTAAAGTAGATTATTTTTTTTAAACTGGACATGTATCTGAAGTAGATTTTTTTTTTAAAACTGGACATGTATCTAATTTGTTTAGCTCTTACGCAATAAGGGAATTATGCCAAATTAGTTTTAAATCTCAAATTTGAACTCCTTCTGACGGCAACGGCCATATCACGCTGAATACACCGGTTCTCGTCCGATCACCGAAGTTAAGCAGCGTCGAGCGCAGTCAGTACTTGGGAGGGAGACCACCTGGGAATACTGCGTGCCGTTGGCTTCTTTTATCTTGATTCAAAATAATATTTTTAAATTAAAACAGATTCAATTCTTAATTAAAGTGGAGTAGTTTTTTTAAATTAAAGAACATTAATTTTGAATATGAATGTAGATTAGTTTTAAAATTAAAGGAGATTAGTTTTAAAATTAAAGTAGATTAGTTTAAAAATTAAAGTAGATTAATTTTGAAAATAAAGTAGATTATGTTTTTAATACATGACATGTATCTAAAGTAGATTATTTTTTAAAACTGGACATGTGTCTAATTTGTTTAGCTCTTACGCAATAAGGGAATTATGCCAAATTAGTTTTAAATCTCAAATTTGAAATCCTTTTGACGGCAACGGCCATATCACGCTGAATACACCGGTTCTCGTCCGATCACCGAAGTTAAGCAGCGTCGAGCGCAGTCAGTACTTGGGAGGGAGACCACCAGGGAACACTGCGTGCCGTTGGCTTTTTTATTTTGATTCAAAATTATATTTTAAAATTAAAGCAGATTAAATTCTTAAATAAAGTGGACTAATTTTTTAAATTAAAGAAGATTAATTTTGTAAATGAATGTAGATTAGTTTAAAAATTAAAGGAGATTAGTTTAAAAATTAAAGTAGTTTAGTTTAAAAATTAAAGTAGATTAGTTTAAAAATTAAAGTAGATTAGTTTAAAAATTAAAGTAGATTAGTTTAAAAATTAAAGTAGATTAGTTTTGAAATTAAAGTAGATTATGTTTTTAAAACTGGACATGTATCTAAAGAAGATTATTTTTTTTAAACTGGACATGTATCTAAAGTAGATTATTTTTTTAAAACTGGACATGTATCTGAAGTAGATTTTCTTTTTAAAACTGGACATGTATCTAATTTGTTTAGCTCTTACGCAATAAGGGAATTATGCCAAATTAGTTTTAAATCTCAAATTTGAACTCCTTCTGACGGCAACGGCCATATCACGCTGAATACACCGGTTCTCGTCCGATCACCGAAGTTAAGCAGCGTCGAGCGCAGTCAGTACTTGGGAGGGAGACCACCTGGGAACACTGCGTGCCGTTGGCTTTTTTATTTTGATTCAAAATTATATTTTAAAATTAAAACAGACTAAATTCTTAAATAAAGTGGACTAATTTTTTAAATTAAAGAAAATTAATTTTGTAAATGAATGTAGATTAGTTTAAAAATTAAAGGAGATTAGTTTAAAAATTAAAGTAGATTAGTTTAAAAATTAAAGTAGATTCGTTTAAAAATTAAAGTAGATTAGTTTAAAAATTAAAGTAGATTAGTTTAAAAATTAAAGTAGATTAGTTTAAAAATTAAAGTAGATTAGTTTAAAAATTAAAGTAGATTAGTTTAAAAATTAAAGTAGATTAGTTTAAAAATTAAAGTAGATTAGTTTTGAACTTTAAGTAGATTATGTTTTTAAAACTGGACATGTATCTAAAGTAGATTATTTTTTTTAAACTGGACATGTATCTAAAGTAGATTATTTTTTTTAAACTGGACATGTATCTAAAGTAGATTATTTTTTTAAAACTGGACATGTATCTAAAGTAGATTATTTTTTTAAAACTGGACATGTATCTAATTTGTATAGCTCTTACGCAATAAGGAAATTATGCCAGATTAGTTTTAGATCTCAAATTTGAACTCATTTTGACGGCAACGGCCATGTCATGCTGAATACAACGGTTCTCGTCCGATCACCGAAGTTAAGCAGCGTCGAGCGCAGTCTGTACTTGGGAGGGAGACCACCTGGGAACACTGCGTACCGTTGGTATTTTTATTTTGATTCAAAATTATATTTTAAAATTAAAACAGATTAAATTCTTAAATAAAGTGGACTAATTTTTTTAAATTAAAGAAGATTAATTTTGTAAATGAATGTAGATTAGTTTAAAAATTAAAGGAGATTAGTTTAAAAATTAAAGGAGATTAGTTTAAAAATTAAAGTAGATTAGTTTAAAAATTAAAGTACATTAGTTTAAAAATTAAAGTACATTAGTTTAAAAATTAAAGTACATTAGTTTAAAAATTAAAGTAGATTATTTTAAAAATTAAAGTAGATTAGTTTAAAAATTAAAGTAGATTAGTTTTGAAATTAAGGTAGATTATGTTTTTCAAACTGGACATGTATCTAAAGTAGATTATTTTTTTTAAACTGGACATGTATCTAAATTAGATTATTTTTTTAAAACTGGACATGTATCTAAAGTAGATTATTTTTTTTAAACTGGACATGTATCTAAAGTAGATTATTTTTTTAAAACTGGACATGTATCTAAAGTAGATTATTTTTTTAAAACTGGACATGTATCTAATTTGTATAGCTCTTACGCAATAAGGAAATTATGCCAGATTAGTTTTAGATCTCAAATTTGAACTCCTTTTGACGGCAACGGCCATGTCATGCTGAATACAACGGTTCTCGTCCGATCACCGAAGTTAAGCAGCGTCGAGCGCAGTCTGTACTTGGGAGGGAGACCACCTGGGAACACTGCGTACCGTTGGTATTTTTATTTTGATTCAAAATTATATTTTAAAATTAAAACAGATTAAATTCTTAAATAAAGTGGACTAATTTTTTTAAATTAAAGAAGATTAATTTTGTAAATGAATGTAGATTAGTTTAAAAATTAAAGGAGATTAGTTTAAAAATTAAAGTAGATTAGTTTAAAAATTAAAGTAGATTAGTTTAAAAATTAAAGTAGATTAGTTTAAAAATTAAAGTAGATTAGTTTAAAAATTAAAGTAGATTAGTTTTGAAATTAAGGTAGATTATGTTTTTAAAACTGGACATGTATCTAATAAAGTAGATTATTTTTTTTAAACTGGACATGTATCTAAAGTAGTTTATTTTTTAAAACTGGACATGTATCTAAAGTAGATTATTTTTCTAAAACTGGACATGTATCTGAAGTAGATTTTTTTTTAAAACTGGACATGTATCTAATTTGTTTAGCTCTTACGCAATAAGGGAATTATGCCAAATTAGTTTTAAATCTCAAATTTGAACTCCTTCTGACGGCAACGGCCATATCACGCTGAATACACCGGTTCTCGTCCGATCACCGAAGTTAAGCAGCGTCGAGCGCAGTCAGTACTTGGGAGGGAGACCACCTGGGAACACTGCGTGCCGTTGGCTTTTTTATTTTGATTCAAAATTATATTTTAAAATTAAAACAGACTAAATTCTTAAATAAAGTGGACTAATTTTTTAAATTAAAGAAGACTAATTTTGTAAATGAATGTAGATTAGTTTAAAAATTAAAGGAGATTAGTTTAAAAATTAAAGTAGATTAGTTTAAAAATTAAAGTAGATTAGTTTAAAAATTAAAGTAGATTAGTTTAAAAATTAAAGTAGATTAGTTTAAAAATTAAAGTAGATTAGTTTAAAAATTAAAGTAGATTAGTTTAAAAATTAAAGTAGATTAGTTTAAAAATTAAAGTAGATTAGTTTAAAAATTAAAGTAGATTAGTTTAAAAATTAAAGTAGATTAGTTTAAAAATTAAAGTAGATTAGTTTAAAAATTAAAGTAGATTAGTTTAAAAATTAAAGTAGATTAGTTTTGAACTTTAAGTAGATTATGTTTTTAAAACTGGACATGTATCTAAAGTAGATTATTTTTTTAAAACTGGACATGTATCTAAAGTAGATTATTTTTTTTAAACTGGACATGTATCTAAAGTAGATTATTTTTTTAAAACTGGACATGTATCTAAAGTAGATTATTTTTTTAAAACTGGACATGTATCTAATTTGTATAGCTCTTACGCAATAAGGAAATTATGCCAGATTAGTTTTAGATCTCAAATTTGAACTCCTTTTGACGGCAACGGCCATGTCATGCTGAATACAACGGTTCTCGTCCGATCACCGAAGTTAAGCAGCGTCGAGCGCAGTCTGTACTTGGGAGGGAGACCACCTGGGAACACTGCGTACCGTTGGTATTTTTATTTTGATTCAAAATTATATTTTAAAATTAAAACAGATTAAATTCTTAAATAAAGTGGACAATTTTTTTAAATTAAAGAAGATTAATTTTGTAAATGAATGTAGATTAGTTTAAAAATTAAAGGAGATTAGTTTAAAAATTAAAGTAGATTAGTTTAAAAATTAAAGTAGATTAGTTTAAAAATTCAAGTAGATTAGTTTAAAAATTAAAGTAGATTAGTTTTGAAATTAAGGTAGATTATGTTTTTAAAACTGGACATGTATCTAAAGTAGATTATTTTTTTTAAACTGGACATGTATCTAAAGTAGATTATTTTTTTAAAACTGGACATGTATCTAATTTGTTTAGCTCTTACGCAATATGGGAATTGGCCATATGTCTAATCAGCGCCACTAGCGGATGGTCTGAAAACTACTCCCATAGAGTCTAGGTATATTTAAGCGGGTTTGCAGAATTTCCGTCAGATGGCGCGGCGTTCGAGCCACCTGGCGGAAATTCTGCAAACCCGCTTAAATATACCTAGTCTCTATGGGAGTAATTCTCAGACCATCCGCTAGTGGCGCTGATTAGACATATGGCCAATTATGCCAAATTAGTTGAAATCTCAAATTTGAACTCCATCTGACGGCAACGGCCATATCACGCTGAATACACCGGTTCTCGTCCGATCACCGAGGTTAAGCAGCGTCGAGCGCAGTCAGTACTTGGGAGGGAGACCACCTGGGAACACTGCGTGCCGTTGGCTTTTTTATCTTGATTCAAAATATTATTTTAAAATTAAAACAGATTAAATTCTTAATTAAAGTGGACTAGTTTTTTAAATTAAAGAAGATTAATTTTGTAAATGAATGTAGATTAGTTTTAAAATTAAAGGAGATTAATTTTGAAATTAAAGTAGATTATTTTTCTAAAACTGGACATGTATCTAATTTGTTTAGCTCTTACGCAATAATTTTGTAAATGAATATAGATTAGTTTTAAAATTAAAGTAGATTAATTTTGAAATTAAAGTAGATTAATTTTGAAATTAAAGTAGATTAATTTTGAAATTAAAGTAGATTATGTTTTTAAAACTGGACATGTATCTTTAGTAGATTATTTTTTTAAAACTGGACATGTATCTAAAGTAGATTATTTTTTTTAATACTGGACATGTATCTAAAGTAGATTATTTTTTTAAAACTGGACATGTATCTAATTTGTTTAGCTCTTACGCAATATGGGAATTATGCCAAATTAGTTGAAATCTCAAATTTGAACTCCTTCTGACGGCAACGGCCATATCACGCTGAATACACCGGTTCTCGTCCGATCACCGAAGTTAAGCAGCGTCGAGCGCAGTCATTACTTGGGAGGGAGACCACCTGGGAACACTGCGTGCCGTTGGCTTTTTTATTTTGATTCAAAATTATATTTTAAAATTAAAGCAGATTAAATTCTTAAATAAAGTGGACTAATTTTTTAAATTAAAGAAGATTAATTTTGTAAATGAATGTAGATTAGTTTAAAAATTAAAGGAGATTAGTTTAAAAATTAAAGTAGTTTAGTTTAAAAATTAAAGTAGATTAGTTTAAAAATTAAAGTAGATTAGTTTAAAAATTAAAGTAGATTAGTTTAAAAATTAAAGTAGATTAGTTTTGAAATTAAAGTAGATTATGTTTTTAAAACTGGACATGTATCTAAAGAAGATTATTTTTTTTAAACTGGACATGTATCTAAAGTAGATTATTTTTTTAAAACTGGACATGTATCTAAAGTAGATTATTTTTTTAAAACTGGACATGTATCTAATTTGTTTAGCTCTTACGCAATAATTTTGTAAATGAATGTAGATTAGTTTTAAAATTAAAGGAGATTAATTTTGAAATTAAAGTAGATTATTTTTCTAAAACTGGACATGTATCTAATTTGTTTAGCTCTTACGCAATAATTTTGTAAATGAATGTAGATTAGTTTTAAAATTAAAGGAGATTAATTTTGAAAATAAAGTAGATTAATTTTGAAATTAAAGTAAATTATGTTTTTAAACTGGACATGTATCTATAGTAGATTATTTTTTTAAAACTGGACATGTATCTAAAGTAGATTATTTTTTTTAAAACTGGACATGTATCTAAAGTAGATTATTTTTTTAAAACTGGACATGTATCTAATTTGTTTAGCTCTTACGCAATAAGGGAATTATGCCAAATTAGTTTTAAATCTCAAATTTGAACTCCTTCTGACGGCAACGGCCATATCACGCTGAATACACCGGTTCTCGTCCGATCACCGAAGTTAAGCAGCGTCGAGCGCAGTCAGTACTTGGGAGGGAGACCACCTGGGAACACTGCGTGCCGTTGGCTTTTTTTATCTTGATTCAAAATATTATTTTAAAATTAAAACAGAATAAATTCTTAAATAAAGTGGACTAGTTTTTTAAATTAAAGAAGATTAATTTTGTAAATGAATGTAGATTAGTTTTAAAATTAAAGGAGATTAGTTTTAAAATTAATGTAGATTAGTTTAAAAATTAAAGTAGATTAATTTTGAAAATAAAGTAGATTATGTTTTTAATACTGGACATGTATCTAAAGTAGATTATTTTTTAAAACTGGACATGTGTCTAATTCTAGAGGGCCGGTAGGCCCTTCTAGATAAGATCCCACACCCTCCCGTAATGTTAAATGAAAATTCACAGATTTTCGCCGATTTTCCCATAGGAATAACATGGGGTTTTTGGTGCTCCTGTACATCGAATCATTTAAAAACTACATCGAAGTTAGCTTTCGGAATACTTTTAAATTAACAAGTAACTATTCAAGGTGTGCCTTTTTCAAGTTTCATCAAATTTAATTAAGTCTAAGTATGTTAATTTAATTAAAAATGTAAATACCTCAAAAGATTATTCTACAGCAGACGACGCTAATTGTTCGTTACTCTACAGTAGACGACGCTAATTTGCCATTTCACCGCCTTGAAACTTTAACTCAAACTACATCGGAAAAAACAAAAACAAAAAAAAAATCACGAGCAGGGGCTATTCTTCAATTTTGCCTATTTTTCAATAAATATAACACTATATTTATTAAAAACTTCTCTGGCGGGTCTAATTTTCGTTTAATTATGTGTCTCGGTTGAAATTCTATACTTAAGATACCTTTTTAATTTATATTTTAGATGTTAGTTTCGACCAAGGTTTAAGTTGCCTTACTTAGGCCATGGATTTATAATAGAAGCTTACGCTTCATGGATATTTCCCTGTAGCCTTCAGTAAGGCATATGGTTTTAAACACATTTATGTCACAAAAATTCGCGCGGGTGGGGACTGAGGGGGCTGATGACGTAGAAATTGAGGGAAACTTTTTTCTTTCGGCGCGCGTGCGCGCGCGCTTTTCTAATAATAATTTCGCGCGCACTATTCAAAATTAGAACTCGATCACGTGAAAAACTTCAACCCCCCTCTGAATTTGCCTCAAATTCTACGTCACAAACGCGCGTGCCAGGCTGGTACTATTTCAGACGAGGAATAAATGTTGTGCGCGTTTTAAGGTGAGTGAAATATCCAGGAAGCGTAAGTTTCTATTATAAATCCATGCTTAGGCAGACTATTGAGTGCAATGGGTGATTGTAAAAGCTGGAAGGATAGATGGATCAGTGCTGGAAATAAGGATATTTTTAAAACTGGACCTGTGGCCTAGGTATTTTAATTAAAATAACTGTCCACGGTGCCAATCACTGTAAACGTACAAGGGCAGTGCACGCAATGTCATGGATAATTGCAATCGTAAAGTGGACTGTAAAAGATACGGCTTTGATAGTTTAAAAATCGTGGCAGGTTTGTTTTGAAGTTGACTATAAAGCTCGGGTTCTAAAACGAATTGTGAGCCGTATCATTTAAGAATTAGTAGAAGCACCATTTTTAACCTCGCCCTAGAAGTGAAAAATTTCGCATTTTAGGCAAATATTATTTTATAATAGATTAATACAAATAAAGACTGAAGGAACAGATATTATATAAAAAAGGACTTGGTTTGCCCAAGCCTAAAAAACAAAACGATAAGAGTTTTTTCCAGTTGACTGAAGCGCGGATATTTTATTTTTCTATATAATTTTAAAGACAATCTGTATTTTACTACTCTTTAATTCAATCTCCTGATTTTACTGGTAATGGATTTATTTCCTATAAATTAATTGAAATAAAATATTACTTATCTCAGATTTATCATGATAAAATTTTTACGAAAATGGAATTGTTGTTGAAAAATCTGAGATAAGATATTTTATTTCAATTAATTTATAGGAAATAAATCCATTACCAGTAAAATCAGGAGATTGAATTAAAGAGTAGTAAAATACAGATTGTCTTTAAAATTATATAGAAAAATAAAATATCCGCGCTTCAGTCAACTGGAAAAAACTCTTATCGTTTTGTTTTTTAGGCTTGGGCAAACCAAGTCCTTTTTTATATAATTTGTTTAGCTCTTACGCAATAAGGGAATTATGCCAGATTAGTTTTAAATCTCAAATTTGAACTCCTTCTGACGGCAACGGCCATATCACGCTGAATACACCGGTTCTCGTCCGATCACCGAAGTTAAACAGCGTCGAGCGCAGTCAGTACTTGGGAGGGAGACCACCTGGGAACACTGCGTGTCGTAGGCTTTTTTATTTTGATTCAAAATTATATTTTAAAATTAAAACAGATTAAATTCTTAAATAAAGTGGACTAATTTTTTTAAATTAAAGAAGATTAATTTTGTAAATGAATGTAGATTAGTTTAAAAATTAAAGTAGATTAGTTTAAAAATTAAAGTAGATTAGTTTAAAAATTAAAGTAGATTAGTTTAAAAATTAAAGTAGATTATTTTAAAAATTAAAGTAGATTAGTTTAAAAATTAAAGTAGATTAGTTTTGAAATTAAGGTAGATTATGTTTTTAAAACTGGACATGTATCTAAAGTAGATTATTTTTTTTAAACTGGACATGTATCTAAAGTAGATTATTTTTTTAAAACTGGACATGTATCTAAAGTAGATTATTTTTTTTAAACTGGACATGTATCTAAAGTAGATTATTTTTTTAAAACTGGACATGTATCTAAAGTAGATTATTTTTTTTAAACTGGACATGTATCTAAAGTAGATTATTTTTTTAAAACTGGACATGTATCTAAAGTAGATTATTTTTTTAAAACTGGACATGTATCTAATTTGTATAGCTCTTACGCAATAAGGAAATTATGCCAGATTAGTTTTAGATCTCAAATTTGAACTCATTTTGACGGCAACGGCAATGTCATGCTGAATACAACGGTTCTCGTCCGATCACCGAAGTTAAGCAGCGTCGAGCGCAGTCTGTACTTGGGAGGGAGACCACCTGGGAACACTGCGTGCCGTTGGCTTTTTTATCTTGATTCAAAATATTATTTTAAAATTGAAACAGATTAAATTCTTAAATAAAGTGGACTAGTTTTTTAAATTAAAGAAGATTAATTTTGTAAATGAATGTAGATTAGTTTTAAAATTAAAGTAGATTAATTTTGAAATTAAAGTAGATTAATTTTGAAATTAAAGTAGATTATGTTTTTAAAACTGGACATGTATCTTTAGTAGATTATTTTTTTAAAACTGGACATGTATCTAAAGTAGATTATTTTTTTTAATACTGGACATGTATCTAAAGTAGATTATTTTTTTAAAACTGGACATGTATCTAATTTGTTTAGCTCTTACGCAATATGGGAATTATGCCAAATTAGTTGAAATCTCAAATTTGAACTCCTTCTGACGGCAACGGCCATATCACGCTGAATACACCGGATCTCGTCCGATCACCGAAGTTAAGCAGCGTCGAGCGCAGTCAGTACTTGGGAGGGAGACCATCTGGGAACACTGCGTGCCGTTGGCTTTTTTATCTTGATTCAAAATATTATTTTAAAATTGAAACAGATTAAATTCTTAATTAAAGTGGACTAGTTTTTTAAATTAAAGAAGATTAATTTTGTAAATGAATGTAGATTAGTTTTAAAATTAAAGGAGATTAGTTTAAAAATTAAAGTAGATTAGTTTAAGAATTAAAGTAGATTAGTTTAAAAATTAAAGTAGATTAATTTTGAAAATAAAGTAGATTATGTTTTTAATACTGGACATGTATCTAAAGTAGATTATTTTTTAAAACTGGACATGTGTCTAATTTGTTTAGCTCTTACGCAATAAGGGAATTATGCCAAATTAGTTTTAAATCTCAAATTTGAAATCCTTCTGACGGCAACGGCCATATCACGCTGAATACACCGGTTCTCGTCCGATCACCGAAGTTAAGCAGCGTCGAGCGCAGTCAGTACTTGGGAGGGAGACCACCTGGGAACACTGCGTGCCGTTGGCTTTTTTATTTTGATTCAAAATTATATTTTAAAATTAAAGGAGATTAAATTCTTAAATAAAGTGGACTAATTTTTTAAATTAAAGAAGATTAATTTTGTAAATGAATGTAGATTAGTTTAAAAATTAAAGGAGATTAGTTTAAAAATTAAAGTAGTTTAGTTTAAAAATTAAAGTAGATTAGTTTAAAAATTAAAGTAGATTAGTTTAAAAATTAAAGTAGATTAGTTTTGAAATTAAAGTAGATTATGTTTTTAAAACTGGACATGTATCTAAAGAAGATTATTTTTTTAAACTGGACATGTATCTAAAGTAGATTATTTTTTTAAAACTGGACATGTATCTAAAGTAGATTATTTTTATAAAACTGGACATGTATCTAATTTGTTTAGCTCTTACGCAATAATTTTGTAAATGAATGTAGATTAGTTTTAAAATTAAAGGAGATTAATTTTGAAATTAAAGTAGATTATTTTTCTAAAACTGGACATGTATCTAATTTGTTTAGCTCTTACGCAATAATTTTGTAAATGAATGTAGATTAGTTTTAAAATTAAAGGAGATTAATTTTGAAAATAAAGTAGATTAATTTTGAAATTAAAGTAAATTATGTTTTTAAAACTGGACATGTATCTATAGTAGATTATTTTTTTAAAACTGGACATGTATCTAAAGTAGATTATTTTTTTTAAAACTGGACATGTATCTAATTTGTTTAGCTCTTACGCAATAAGGGAATTATGCCAAATTAGTTTTAAATCTCAAATTTGAACTCCTTCTGACGGCAACGGCCATATCACGCTGAATACACCGGTTCTCGTCCGATCACCGAAGTTAAGCAGCGTCGAGCGCAGTCAGTACTTGGGAGGGAGACCACCTGGGAACACTGCGTGCCGTTGGCTTTTTTTATCTTGATTCAAAATATTATTTTAAAATTAAAACAGAATAAATTCTTAAATAAAGTGGACTAGTTTTTTAAATTAAAGAAGATTAATTTTGTAAATGAATGTAGATTAGTTTTAAAATTAAAGGAGATTAGTTTTAAAATTAATGTAGATTAGTTTAAAAATTAAAGTAGATTAATTTTGAAAATAAAGTAGATTATGTTTTTAATACTGGACATGTATCTAAAGTAGATTATTTTTTAAAACTGGACATGTGTCTAATTTGTTTAGCTCTTACGCAATAAGGGAATTATGCCAGATTAGTTTTAAATCTCAAATTTGAACTCCTTCTGACGGCAACGGCCATATCACGCTGAATACACCGGTTCTCGTCCGATCACCGAAGTTAAACAGCGTCGAGCGCAGTCAGTACTTGGGAGGGAGACCACCTGGGAACACTGCGTGTCGTAGGCTTTTTTATTTTGATTCAAAATTATATTTTAAAATTAAAACAGATTAAATTCTTAAATAAAGTGGACTAATTTTTTTAAATTAAAGAAGATTAATTTTGTAAATGAATGTAGATTAGTTTAAAAATTAAAGGAGATTAGTTTAAAAATTAAAGTAGATTAGTTTAAAAATTAAAGTAGATTAGTTTAAAAATTAAAGTAGATTATTTTAAAAATTAAAGTAGATTAGTTTAAAAATTAAAGTAGATTAGTTTTGAAATTAAGGTAGATTATGTTTTTAAAACTGGACATGTATCTAAAGTAGATTATTTTTTTTAAACTGGACATGTATCTAAAGTAGATTATTTTTTTAAAACTGGACATGTATCTAAAGTAGATTATTTTTTTTAAACTGGACATGTATCTAAAGTAGATTATTTTTTTAAAACTGGACATGTATCTAAAGTAGATTATTTTTTTAAAACTGGACATGTATCTAATTTGTATAGCTCTTACGCAATAAGGAAATTATGCCAGATTAGTTTTAGATCTCAAATTTGAACTCATTTTGACGGCAACGGCCATGTCATGCTGAATACAACGGTTCTCGTCCGATCACCGAAGTTAAGCAGCGTCGAGCGCAGTCTGTACTTGGGAGGGAGACCACCTGGGAACACTGCGTGCCGTTGGCTTTTTTATCTTGATTCAAAATATTATTTTAAAATTGAAACAGATTAAATTCTTAATTAAAGTGGACTAGTTTTTTAAATTAAAGAAGATTAATTTTGTAAATGAATGTAGATTAGTTTTAAAATTAAAGGAGATTAGTTTAAAAATTAAAGTAGATTAGTTTAAGAATTAAAGTAGATTAGTTTAAAAATTAAAGTAGATTAATTTTGAAAATAAAGTAGATTATGTTTTTAATACTGGACATGTATCTAAAGTAGATTATTTTTTTAAAACTGGACATGTATCTAATTTGTATAGCTCTTACGCAATAAGGAAATTATGCCAGATTAGTTTTAGATCTCAAATTTGAACTCATTTTGACGGCAACGGCCATGTCATGCTGAATACAACGGTTCTCGTCCGATCACCGAAGTTAAGCAGCGTCGAGCGCAGTCTGTACTTGGGAGGGAGACCACCTGGGAACACTGCGTACCGTTGGTATTTTTATTTTGATTCAAAATTATATTTTAAAATTAAAACAGATTAAATTCTTAAATAAAGTGGACTAATTTTTTTAAATTAAAGAAGATTAATTTTGTAAATGAATGTAGATTAGTTTAAAAATTAAAGGAGATTAGTTTAAAAATTAAAGTAGATTAGTTTAAAAATTAAAGTAGATTAGTTTAAAAATTAAAGTAGATTAGTTTAAAAATTAAAGTAGATTAGTTTTGAAATTAAGGTAGATTATGTTTTTAAAACTGGACATGTATCTAAAGTAGATTATTTTTTTAAACTGGACATGTATCTAAAGTAGATTATTTTTTTAAAACTGGACATGTATCTAAAGTAGATTATTTTTTTAAAACTGGACATGTATCTAAAGTAGATTATTTTTTTAAAACTGGACATGTATCTAATTTGTTTAGCTCTTACGCAATAAGGAAATTATGCCAGATTAGTTTTAAATCTCAAATTTGAACTCCTTCTGACGGCAACGGCCATATCATGCTGAATACAACGGTTCTCGTCCGATCACCGAAGTTAAGCAGCGTCGAGCGCAGTCTGTACTTGGGAGGGAGACCACCTGGGAACACTGCGTGCCGTTGGCTTTTTTATTTTGATTCAAAATTATATTTTAAAATTAAAGCAGATTAAATTCTTAAATAAAGTGGACTAATTTTTTAAATTAAAGAAGATTAATTTTGTAAATGAATGTAGATTAGTTTAAAAATTAAAGGAGATTAGTTTAAAAATTAAAGTAGTTTAGTTTAAAAATTAAAGTAGATTAGTTTAAAAATTAAAGTAGATTAGTTTAAAAATTAAAGTAGATTAGTTTAAAAATTAAAGTAGATTAGTTTTGAAATTAAAGTAGATTATGTTTTTAAAACTGGACATGTATCTAAAGAAGATTATTTTTTTTAAACTGGACATGTATCTAAAGTAGATTATTTTTTTAAAACTGGACATGTATCTAAAGTAGATTATTTTTTTAAAACTGGACATGTATCTAATTTGTTTAGCTCTTACGCAATAATTTTGTAAATGAATGTAGATTAGTTTTAAAATTAAAGGAGATTAATTTTGAAATTAAAGTAGATTATTTTTCTAAAACTGGACATGTATCTAATTTGTTTAGCTCTTACGCAATAATTTTGTAAATGAATGTAGATTAGTTTTAAAATTAAAGGAGATTAATTTTGAAAATAAAGTAGATTAATTTTGAAATTAAAGTAAATTATGTTTTTAAACTGGACATGTATCTATAGTAGATTATTTTTTTAAAACTGGACATGTATCTAAAGTAGATTATTTTTTTTAAAACTGGACATGTATCTAAAGTAGATTATTTTTTTAAAACTGGACATGTATCTAATTTGTTTAGCTCTTACGCAATAAGGGAATTATGCCAAATTAGTTTTAAATCTCAAATTTGAACTCCTTCTGACGGCAACGGCCATATCACGCTGAATACACCGGTTCTCGTCCGATCACCGAAGTTAAGCAGCGTCGAGCGCAGTCAGTACTTGGGAGGGAGACCACCTGGGAACACTGCGTGCCGTTGGCTTTTTTTATCTTGATTCAAAATATTATTTTAAAATTAAAACAGAATAAATTCTTAAATAAAGTGGACTAGTTTTTTAAATTAAAGAAGATTAATTTTGTAAATGAATGTAGATTAGTTTTAAAATTAAAGGAGATTAGTTTTAAAATTAATGTAGATTAGTTTAAAAATTAAAGTAGATTAATTTTGAAAATAAAGTAGATTATGTTTTTAATACTGGACATGTATCTAAAGTAGATTATTTTTTAAAACTGGACATGTGTCTAATTCTAGAGGGCCGGTAGGCCCTTCTAGATAAGATCCCACACCCTCCCGTAATGTTAAATGAAAATTCACAGATTTTCGCCGATTTTCCCATAGGAATAACATGGGGTTTTTGGTGCTCCTGTACATCGAATCATTTAAAAACTACATCGAAGTTAGCTTTCGGAATACTTTTAAATTAACAAGTAACTATTCAAGGTGTGCCTTTTTCAAGTTTCATCAAATTTAATTAAGTCTAAGTATGTTAATTTAATTAAAAATGTAAATACCTCAAAAGATTATTCTACAGCAGACGACGCTAATTGTTCGTTACTCTACAGTAGACGACGCTAATTTGCCATTTCACCGCCTTGAAACTTTAACTCAAACTACATCGGAAAAAACAAAAACAAAAAAAAAAATCACGAGCAGGGGCTATTCTTCAATTTTGCCTATTTTTCAATAAATATAACACTATATTTATTAAAAACTTCTCTGGCGGGTCTAATTTTCGTTTAATTATGTGTCTCGGTTGAAATTCTATACTTAAGATACCTTTTTAATTTATATTTTAGATGTTAGTTTCGACCAAGGTTTAAGTTGCCTTACTTAGGCCATGGATTTATAATAGAAGCTTACGCTTCATGGATATTTCCCTGTAGCCTTCAGTAAGGCATATGGTTTTAAACACATTTATGTCACAAAAATTCGCGCGGGTGGGGACTGAGGGGGCTGATGACGTAGAAATTGAGGGAAACTTTTTTCTTTCGGCGCGCGTGCGCGCGCGCTTTTCTAATAATAATTTCGCGCGCACTATTCAAAATTAGAACTCGATCACGTGAAAAACTTCAACCCCCCTCTGAATTTGCCTCAAATTCTACGTCACAAACGCGCGTGCCAGGCTGGTACTATTTCAGACGAGGAATAAATGTTGTGCGCGTTTTAAGGTGAGTGAAATATCCAGGAAGCGTAAGTTTCTATTATAAATCCATGCTTAGGCAGACTATTGAGTGCAATGGGTGATTGTAAAAGCTGGAAGGATAGATGGATCAGTGCTGGAAATAAGGATATTTTTAAAACTGGACCTGTGGCCTAGGTATTTTAATTAAAATAACTGTCCACGGTGCCAATCACTGTAAACGTACAAGGGCAGTGCACGCAATGTCATGGATAATTGCAATCGTAAAGTGGACTGTAAAAGATACGGCTTTGATAGTTTAAAAATCGTGGCAGGTTTGTTTTGAAGTTGACTATAAAGCTCGGGTTCTAAAACGAATTGTGAGCCGTATCATTTAAGAATTAGTAGAAGCACCATTTTTAACCTCGCCCTAGAAGTGAAAAATTTCGCATTTTAGGCAAATATTATTTTATAATAGATTAATACAAATAAAGACTGAAGGAACAGATATTATATAAAAAAGGACTTGGTTTGCCCAAGCCTAAAAAACAAAACGATAAGAGTTTTTTCCAGTTGACTGAAGCGCGGATATTTTATTTTTCTATATAATTTTAAAGACAATCTGTATTTTACTACTCTTTAATTCAATCTCCTGATTTTACTGGTAATGGATTTATTTCCTATAAATTAATTGAAATAAAATATTACTTATCTCAGATTTATCATGATAAAATTTTTACGAAAATGGAATTGTTGTTGAAAAATCTGAGATAAGATATTTTATTTCAATTAATTTATAGGAAATAAATCCATTACCAGTAAAATCAGGAGATTGAATTAAAGAGTAGTAAAATACAGATTGTCTTTAAAATTATATAGAAAAATAAAATATCCGCGCTTCAGTCAACTGGAAAAAACTCTTATCGTTTTGTTTTTTAGGCTTGGGCAAACCAAGTCCTTTTTTATATAATTTGTTTAGCTCTTACGCAATAAGGGAATTATGCCAGATTAGTTTTAAATCTCAAATTTGAACTCCTTCTGACGGCAACGGCCATATCACGCTGAATACACCGGTTCTCGTCCGATCACCGAAGTTAAACAGCGTCGAGCGCAGTCAGTACTTGGGAGGGAGACCACCTGGGAACACTGCGTGTCGTAGGCTTTTTTATTTTGATTCAAAATTATATTTTAAAATTAAAACAGATTAAATTCTTAAATAAAGTGGACTAATTTTTTTAAATTAAAGAAGATTAATTTTGTAAATGAATGTAGATTAGTTTAAAAATTAAAGTAGATTAGTTTAAAAATTAAAGTAGATTAGTTTAAAAATTAAAGTAGATTAGTTTAAAAATTAAAGTAGATTATTTTAAAAATTAAAGTAGATTAGTTTAAAAATTAAAGTAGATTAGTTTTGAAATTAAGGTAGATTATGTTTTTAAAACTGGACATGTATCTAAAGTAGATTATTTTTTTTAAACTGGACATGTATCTAAAGTAGATTATTTTTTTAAAACTGGACATGTATCTAAAGTAGATTATTTTTTTTAAACTGGACATGTATCTAAAGTAGATTATTTTTTTAAAACTGGACATGTATCTAAAGTAGATTATTTTTTTTAAACTGGACATGTATCTAAAGTAGATTATTTTTTTAAAACTGGACATGTATCTAAAGTAGATTATTTTTTTAAAACTGGACATGTATCTAATTTGTATAGCTCTTACGCAATAAGGAAATTATGCCAGATTAGTTTTAGATCTCAAATTTGAACTCATTTTGACGGCAACGGCAATGTCATGCTGAATACAACGGTTCTCGTCCGATCACCGAAGTTAAGCAGCGTCGAGCGCAGTCTGTACTTGGGAGGGAGACCACCTGGGAACACTGCGTGCCGTTGGCTTTTTTATCTTGATTCAAAATATTATTTTAAAATTGAAACAGATTAAATTCTTAAATAAAGTGGACTAGTTTTTTAAATTAAAGAAGATTAATTTTGTAAATGAATGTAGATTAGTTTTAAAATTAAAGTAGATTAATTTTGAAATTAAAGTAGATTAATTTTGAAATTAAAGTAGATTATGTTTTTAAAACTGGACATGTATCTTTAGTAGATTATTTTTTTAAAACTGGACATGTATCTAAAGTAGATTATTTTTTTTAATACTGGACATGTATCTAAAGTAGATTATTTTTTTAAAACTGGACATGTATCTAATTTGTTTAGCTCTTACGCAATATGGGAATTATGCCAAATTAGTTGAAATCTCAAATTTGAACTCCTTCTGACGGCAACGGCCATATCACGCTGAATACACCGGATCTCGTCCGATCACCGAAGTTAAGCAGCGTCGAGCGCAGTCAGTACTTGGGAGGGAGACCATCTGGGAACACTGCGTGCCGTTGGCTTTTTTATCTTGATTCAAAATATTATTTTAAAATTGAAACAGATTAAATTCTTAATTAAAGTGGACTAGTTGTTGTTGTTTGACGCAAGAACGACTCTGGGTTTAACTGGTTATAAACTCTTTATTAATTTAAGTAAAACATTTTAGTTAATATCCGGGAACGCTACTGACATTTGAGAACAGATAACTAGGAACTGACGACTGAGAACTGACAAACGTTATCGGAATGTTATCCGGTTATATAGTTAAGGCATCGCGATAAAAAATAAAGATTACAGCAATGACCGCGATGCATAAAAAACACAAGTATAGAAAATAGAATCTGGATATAGATAAAAAACAACCGGTATTATCTCTAATTTACAACAGTCCCTCTTAATATCGGTGGTTTCAATCTTCTATCCAGGGGGTGGTCATTTAATTATTTCCAGTCCAAGAGCTTTGACGCAGAGGAGATGCTTCGGACGGAACAGGCTCTTCGTACAGATGTCAGCTGGCATTTCCTCTGTTGGTAGATACCGCAAGGCTATATGTCCCTGGTCGTAGGTGTCTCGAATGAAGTGGTGCCGGATGTCAATGTGCTTCGTTCTGGCATGGAAAACAGGATTCTGAACGAGTTTCTGGGCACCCTGGTTGTCGTTGTACAGCTCGATCGCCTGAACTGATACTCCAAGTTCGTTGAGAAGTCCTTTGAGATATATGGCTTCCTTGGTTGCGTCGGACATCGCCATATATTCTGCTTCTGTACTGGATAAGGCAACGGTTCGCTGTTTCCTTGCTTCCCAGGATACTGCAGCGCCGGCTAGTTTGAAGACATATCCAGTATATGACTTTCTATCTTTCGGGCAACCGCCATAGTCTGCGTCAACGAAACCCTGGATTTGCAATCCGGTCTTCCGATAAAGCAACCCATGATGAAGAGTTCTCTTCAGGTATCTCAGAACTCTTTTCCCGGCAATCCAATGAGTTTCGTCATAACTTGTGTTGAACTGGCTCAATGCGCTGACTGAATACGCCATATTTCTTGATGCGACAGACTTTATGTCCCTCTTCTTCCAGGTCGCTGGTCCATTTCTTTGCTCTGGCAACGATTGACTTGTCGAACCGGGTTGACTTGACGATTTCTTCGAGGGATTCTGTTAATCCTTCCGGGACGACCATATATATTTCTTCCTCGAGTTCGCCATTAAGATAGGCCGTGACGACATCCATTTGGTGGACTTCCAAACCGTTTTCCACAGCAAGTGCCATAAGCAGTCTTATTGAGCTGGATCTAATGACGGGTGCAAACGTCTCCTGGTAGTCGATCCCTGGTCTCTGGGCAAAACCTTTCGCTACGAGCCTGGCTTTCCTTTTCTCTACTTCTCCGCTGGGTAAGTACTTCGTTCGGAAGACTAAACGATTTCCAAGGACCTTTTGGTTTTCCGGACAATCAACGATGTCCCAGGTTTCGCACTTGATAAGCGAAACGAACTCTTCCGTTACTGCTTTCCTCCAGTCGTTTGCGTACGGAGAAGCCAGGGCTTGCTTCATGGACAAAGGTTCTGACAAGATGGCTAGGTTTGCTGACTCATCGGACAGGGTTTCTTGCTCGTCAGTAGCCTCTTCATTAGACTCTTCTGAGACGCTCGGAATCATGTTGAATGATTTCTTCGGTCGTCCGGGTACTCCAGTTCTTATTTTCCTCGGTCTTCCGGGACCTTTCTTCAGAACGAGGGTTTCTGACGGTTCTTCAAAGACGTCCTCGTTTTCCTGGGCATTAGGTTCTTCCGGGGTTTCATCTTTGAACTCCTTTTTGACTTCTTTGAATTCTTCTCTTCCTGGCGGTTTTACAGCGTGTGTAGTGGCCGGGATTTCGATTTCGCCTTTAGCTTTGCCTCCGTATTTCAGGTTTACTTCTGGAGTGACGAAATCATCATATCCGCCTTGTTTATTAAATTCTCCCAGAAACTTGACATTTCGACTTCGGTAAATTTGCTTCTCGGACGGAACCCAGAGTCGATAGGCCTTCGAGACTTCAGAATAGCCGATGAAAACGCATTCTTTGCTCCTGGCTGCAAACTTCCCCTTCCTTTTATCTTCGTCCAACAGCAAAGCTTTGTCGCCAAAAATCTTCAAATGTTGCAGGGATGGCTTCTTTCCGGTCCATCTGGTAAATGGTACTTCTCCATTTATGCTCCGGGAAGGACAACGGTTTCGAATGTAGTTAGCCGTGGCCATCGCTTCTGCCCAGAATGATGGTGGAAGTTGCGCTTGTATCATCATACATCGGGCCATATCCAGGAGTGTTCTGTTCTTTCTTTCGGCAATGCCATTCTGTTCCGGGGTGTATGGTACGGTGAGCCTTCTTTTTATCCCAGAGTCTTTCAGGAATCTGTCGAATTCATTGTTGCAGTATTCGGTTCCGTTGTCGGACTGCAAGGTCTTGATTTTTCTCCCGGTTTCCACTTCAGCTCGTTGCTTGAATTCTTTGAAGGCTTTCAACACTTCGCTCTTGTGTTTTAAGAAACTGACTTCACTCCACCGG
Source organism: Phalangium opilio (assembly GCF_054372755.1). Classification (NCBI taxonomy): domain Eukaryota; kingdom Metazoa; phylum Arthropoda; class Arachnida; order Opiliones; family Phalangiidae; genus Phalangium; species Phalangium opilio. The sequence continues at coordinate 9,801,708 of NW_028324151.1, forward strand.
GAATAATCATCAGTGAAAACGACGATGTACTTGGCTCCACTCATCGACGTTACTCTCATCGGGCCGCATACGTCAGAGTGTACTATTTCCAGGACATGCGAGGTTCGGCTATCTTCGGTTTTCGGGAACGGCTCCTTCGATTGCTTTCCTTTGATACAGATTTGGCAGATTCCCAGGCTCCCATCTTTTTCAATGTTGAGTCCCGTAGCCAAATTCTTCCGGGCCATTTCCTTTAAACTTCTCTCGTTTAAGTGACCGAGTAGGAAATGCCAGTTTTCCAGGTTGCTTCTAGGCTTTATTTCCGATTGCACTGCATGGACCGTTTCTTCAGCCTTTCTCAGGAAATAAAGGTCTCCAACTCTGTCAGCAACTGCAATCACTTCCCCGGTTGCCGTCTTAATCCAGGCCTGCGACTTCTTGAATATGACCTCACGTCCTTTGTCTGTCATCTTGGCAATGGATAGGAGATTTGTTCTTAAATCCGGGACATGAAGGGCTCGTTCCAGGCGAAGAATTCGATTGTCGCTGCCATTCGTTGCGTGTACTTTTACTTCGCCAACACCTCGTATCTTCGTTGACTCTGCAGTGGCCAGGTTTAAAGATTTCGTGGTCTCTTCGTAAACGTTGAAACAGTCTCTGCTGGAAGTCATATGCGAGGTGGCTCCGCTGTCCAGGCACCAGGAATCGTGATAAGCCTTCAGGTGCAATGCGAATTCTTCCCCGGCCAAATTTTCTGCCAGTACATGATGGGCGTTTTCCTTCTTTCTGGTTCTTATGCCTGAACCATGGTTTCTGTCGGGGCAATCGGCTACCTTGTGGCCGGGTTTCCTGCATCCATGACACTTGTACTTGAAGGTCGTGCTTCCTCGTCCACGTGAACCTCTTCCTCTACCCCTACTGCCCATCATCGCATTCTGCACGGGTTCGTCTTCTTTAGATTGCTTGGCGTCCGATTCCTCCAGGATCTTTATTTTTAAGGCTTCCGGATCAGGTAACGTATCCCTGGACTCTATTGCGCACCGGAAGTTCTCGTACGATTCTGGTAGACTGTATAACAACATAATGGCCAGGAGGTCGTCGTTTACAGCTACTCCCATGTCAGCCAACTTGTCTACTGCGTCGAAGAATTCTCGGACGTGGTCCCGAACATCTTCTCCCTCTTTCATTTTCTTGAGGGTCAGTTTCTTCAGCAGCGTCGCTTTCCGGGCAGGTCCACTGGACTGGTAGATGGATTCGAGCTTCTTCCATAGTTCCCGTGAGGTGGTGCAATTCTTTACTTGCTTCAACTCCGACGGACTGATCGACAAGATTAGGTCCGCTCTTGCTTTCCGATCATTACTGTCCCAGGTAGCGACCGCCTGGGCGTTTCCTTCCGTTCCCCGCACCGGAGTTGGCCTCGTTGAAGTTCCATCTACGTACTCCCAGAGGTCGTTCTTTTGAAGCAGGGCTTCCACTTGCATTTTCCAGGTATCATAATTATCCTTAGTTAACGTCTCGATTCGTCCCAGGTGATTTCCGGCCATTCTCCGTTTGACTCCGCACCTTAAAGGATAATCTTCCCGGCGTTGAACTTCTTATGACTTCTAAACCTTTGCGCAGTGGAAGCGTGCTGGGCCCATAACCTGTTGTTGTTTGACGCAAGAACGACTCTGGGTTTAACTGGTTATAAACTCTTTATTAATTTAAGTAAAACATTTTAGTTAATATCCGGGAACGCTACTGACATTTGAGAACAGATAACTAGGAACTGACGACTGAGAACTGACAAACGTTATCGGAATGTTATCCGGTTATATAGTTAAGGCATCGCGATAAAAAATAAAGATTACAGCAATGACCGCGATGCATAAAAAACACAAGTATAGAAAATAGAATCTGGATATAGATAAAAAACAACCGGTATTATCTCTAATTTACAACACTAGTTTTTTAAATTAAAGAAGATTAATTTTGTAAATGAATGTAGATTAGTTTTAAAATTAAAGGAGATTAGTTTAAAAATTAAAGTAGATTAGTTTAAGAATTAAAGTAGATTAGTTTAAAAATTAAAGTAGATTAATTTTGAAAATAAAGTAGATTATGTTTTTAATACTGGACATGTATCTAAAGTAGATTATTTTTTAAAACTGGACATGTGTCTAATTTGTTTAGCTCTTACGCAATAAGGGAATTATGCCAAATTAGTTTTAAATCTCAAATTTGAAATCCTTCTGACGGCAACGGCCATATCACGCTGAATACACCGGTTCTCGTCCGATCACCGAAGTTAAGCAGCGTCGAGCGCAGTCAGTACTTGGGAGGGAGACCACCTGGGAACACTGCGTGCCGTTGGCTTTTTTATTTTGATTCAAAATTATATTTTAAAATTAAAGGAGATTAAATTCTTAAATAAAGTGGACTAATTTTTTAAATTAAAGAAGATTAATTTTGTAAATGAATGTAGATTAGTTTAAAAATTAAAGGAGATTAGTTTAAAAATTAAAGTAGTTTAGTTTAAAAATTAAAGTAGATTAGTTTAAAAATTAAAGTAGATTAGTTTAAAAATTAAAGTAGATTAGTTTTGAAATTAAAGTAGATTATGTTTTTAAAACTGGACATGTATCTAAAGAAGATTATTTTTTTAAACTGGACATGTATCTAAAGTAGATTATTTTTTTAAAACTGGACATGTATCTAAAGTAGATTATTTTTATAAAACTGGACATGTATCTAATTTGTTTAGCTCTTACGCAATAATTTTGTAAATGAATGTAGATTAGTTTTAAAATTAAAGGAGATTAATTTTGAAATTAAAGTAGATTATTTTTCTAAAACTGGACATGTATCTAATTTGTTTAGCTCTTACGCAATAATTTTGTAAATGAATGTAGATTAGTTTTAAAATTAAAGGAGATTAATTTTGAAAATAAAGTAGATTAATTTTGAAATTAAAGTAAATTATGTTTTTAAAACTGGACATGTATCTATAGTAGATTATTTTTTTAAAACTGGACATGTATCTAAAGTAGATTATTTTTTTTAAAACTGGACATGTATCTAATTTGTTTAGCTCTTACGCAATAAGGGAATTATGCCAAATTAGTTTTAAATCTCAAATTTGAACTCCTTCTGACGGCAACGGCCATATCACGCTGAATACACCGGTTCTCGTCCGATCACCGAAGTTAAGCAGCGTCGAGCGCAGTCAGTACTTGGGAGGGAGACCACCTGGGAACACTGCGTGCCGTTGGCTTTTTTTATCTTGATTCAAAATATTATTTTAAAATTAAAACAGAATAAATTCTTAAATAAAGTGGACTAGTTTTTTAAATTAAAGAAGATTAATTTTGTAAATGAATGTAGATTAGTTTTAAAATTAAAGGAGATTAGTTTTAAAATTAATGTAGATTAGTTTAAAAATTAAAGTAGATTAATTTTGAAAATAAAGTAGATTATGTTTTTAATACTGGACATGTATCTAAAGTAGATTATTTTTTAAAACTGGACATGTGTCTAATTTGTTTAGCTCTTACGCAATAAGGGAATTATGCCAGATTAGTTTTAAATCTCAAATTTGAACTCCTTCTGACGGCAACGGCCATATCACGCTGAATACACCGGTTCTCGTCCGATCACCGAAGTTAAACAGCGTCGAGCGCAGTCAGTACTTGGGAGGGAGACCACCTGGGAACACTGCGTGTCGTAGGCTTTTTTATTTTGATTCAAAATTATATTTTAAAATTAAAACAGATTAAATTCTTAAATAAAGTGGACTAATTTTTTTAAATTAAAGAAGATTAATTTTGTAAATGAATGTAGATTAGTTTAAAAATTAAAGGAGATTAGTTTAAAAATTAAAGTAGATTAGTTTAAAAATTAAAGTAGATTAGTTTAAAAATTAAAGTAGATTATTTTAAAAATTAAAGTAGATTAGTTTAAAAATTAAAGTAGATTAGTTTTGAAATTAAGGTAGATTATGTTTTTAAAACTGGACATGTATCTAAAGTAGATTATTTTTTTTAAACTGGACATGTATCTAAAGTAGATTATTTTTTTAAAACTGGACATGTATCTAAAGTAGATTATTTTTTTTAAACTGGACATGTATCTAAAGTAGATTATTTTTTTAAAACTGGACATGTATCTAAAGTAGATTATTTTTTTAAAACTGGACATGTATCTAATTTGTATAGCTCTTACGCAATAAGGAAATTATGCCAGATTAGTTTTAGATCTCAAATTTGAACTCATTTTGACGGCAACGGCCATGTCATGCTGAATACAACGGTTCTCGTCCGATCACCGAAGTTAAGCAGCGTCGAGCGCAGTCTGTACTTGGGAGGGAGACCACCTGGGAACACTGCGTGCCGTTGGCTTTTTTATCTTGATTCAAAATATTATTTTAAAATTGAAACAGATTAAATTCTTAATTAAAGTGGACTAGTTTTTTAAATTAAAGAAGATTAATTTTGTAAATGAATGTAGATTAGTTTTAAAATTAAAGGAGATTAGTTTAAAAATTAAAGTAGATTAGTTTAAGAATTAAAGTAGATTAGTTTAAAAATTAAAGTAGATTAATTTTGAAAATAAAGTAGATTATGTTTTTAATACTGGACATGTATCTAAAGTAGATTATTTTTTTAAAACTGGACATGTATCTAATTTGTATAGCTCTTACGCAATAAGGAAATTATGCCAGATTAGTTTTAGATCTCAAATTTGAACTCATTTTGACGGCAACGGCCATGTCATGCTGAATACAACGGTTCTCGTCCGATCACCGAAGTTAAGCAGCGTCGAGCGCAGTCTGTACTTGGGAGGGAGACCACCTGGGAACACTGCGTACCGTTGGTATTTTTATTTTGATTCAAAATTATATTTTAAAATTAAAACAGATTAAATTCTTAAATAAAGTGGACTAATTTTTTTAAATTAAAGAACATTAATTTTGTAAATGAATGTAGATTAGTTTAAAAATTAAAGGAGATTAGTTTAAAAATTAAAGTAGATTAGTTTAAAAATTAAAGTAGATTAGTTTAAAAATTAAAGTAGATTAGTTTAAAAATTAAAGTAGATTAGTTTTGAAATTAAGGTAGATTATGTTTTTAAAACTGGACATGTATCTAAAGTAGATTATTTTTTTAAACTGGACATGTATCTAAAGTAGATTATTTTTTTAAAACTGGACATGTATCTAAAGTAGATTATTTTTTTAAAACTGGACATGTATCTAAAGTAGATTATTTTTTTAAAACTGGACATGTATCTAATTTGTTTAGCTCTTACGCAATAAGGAAATTATGCCAGATTAGTTTTAAATCTCAAATTTGAACTCCTTCTGACGGCAACGGCCATATCATGCTGAATACAACGGTTCTCGTCCGATCACCGAAGTTAAGCAGCGTCGAGCGCAGTCTGTACTTGGGAGGGAGACCACCTGGGAACACTGCGTGCCGTTGGCTTTTTTTATCTTGATTCAAAATATTATTTTAAAATTAAAACAGAATAAATTCTTAATTAAAGTGGACTAGTTTTTTAAATTAAAGAAGATTAATTTTGTAAATGAATGTAGATTAGTTTTAAAATTAAAGGAGATTAGTTTTAAAATTAAAGTAGATTAGTTTAAAAATTAAAGTAGATTAGTTTAAAAATTAAAGTAGATTATGTTTTTAATACTGGACATGTATCTAAAGTAGATTATTTTTTAAAACTGGACATGTGTCTAATTTTTTTAGCTCTTACGCAATAAGGGAATTATGCCAAATTAGTTTTAAATCTCAAATTTGAACTCCTTCTGACGGCAACGGCCATATCACGCTGAATACACCGGTTCTCGTCCGATCACCGAAGTTAAGCAGCGTCGAGCGCACAGGGCCGTCTTTAGGCGTCATGGGGCCCAGGGCTAATTATTTCAGGAACATAGAAAATTTATATTCAGTTGTAAAAGTCTCGAGACAGGTAACAAAATAATTTCATTTCGTCAAAAATATACAAATTCCTGGAAGAGCGTCAACATGTGGTTTCAAGTAGCGATACGCTTAAAACATTTTCTTTCTAGCATTTTCCTTCGTTCTGATTCTCTTTGATTATCACTCTCTTTTGGCTCATCCTGAGATACAATATACTTTTGGCGTAAATGAGAATCCGATGATGTTGCCCCCGGTTTTGTTAAAAAAAATTAAGTTAATTTCGTTATTTTAGAAACATTTTCCATCTCCTCAAGCGCCTTCTTTCTCTTTGTAGCTTCACTTTCGAATTTGCGACTCATAATTTGACTCGTCTGAAACCCACTAACCCTTGCGATGATGAAGAATATTCTGAAGTTTCGAAAATATAGGCTTATAAAATCCATGCGTGCTTAAACTAAAACCAACTAGTTTTTTAGGAGAGCAAAGTCCAAAAGTTCGTAACTCCAGTTTGCCCTTTCACACTTACATACAAGGCTGCAGAGCGTTCGAGGGACAATACGTCACGCTATCTGTTAGCGTAGGGAATGGTGATCAAGAGAAGTCGTTTAGAGTGGTTTATTGAAAATTTAAAATGAGTGTATAAATAATTGAATTTGGTAATCACATTGTACTTGATGTATGTTGTAAATTATGTGTATATTTTGTATGTAAATATTTTTATGAATCAGGCCTAACGCGCTCGCCCAAATATTCATGTTTTGAAGAATTACATTCACGTTTTAAAGAGTTATTTTCATTAATTTCTATAGTAAAAATATCTTTAACTTTCCTGCTAGAGGGGATGTGAGTAATCAGGACAATTAAAAACAGAAACTTTGAACGAAGGGACCGGTTCCCACGACAATAAATGGGAATATCGGAGAGCATTAGGGTATTCTATCTATTTTACCGCGAGATGGCATTGCGAGCTGGACCAAAACCTGCGCGAAAATGAACATTTCAAATTTTAAGCTAGGGAAAATGAACATTTCAATTTTCTTAAGTCCAGCTAACAGCGCTCTCGGATGAGGGAATTCGGCAACATAAGTTGCCAAACGAAAAATGAAAATCGGCGCCGCGCACAGGCCTTGATTAATGTAGGCAATATATAAAGTAACAGATTAAGTAAAGTAGAGTGAAAAGACAGTTTAGATTAAATGTCATTGAGTTGATTGGATTTAATAAACCGTTTGAATTCGGCTAACCGCTAAACCAAAATTGTGTGACATGTTACTCATCAGACTGATTCTTTGATGTTACAAACGGGAACATTTTTCAGTTGGTTGGAACACTAAAAAAAATTAGCTCTCCTAAACTAAAGTCAACGGAGAGAGAGTATAGCATCCTGTATACGCCACTTTCCAAGATGTCGTATACATGTATGCATATAGCCGAGGTAGAACATCTTCCCTACTGACCCACGTTTACGCTGCTGGTTGGTGGGGGGGGGGGGCTTTTTGATTTTACTACCCCCTTTTCTCTCTTCCTTCTCGGTTGTGTTGTGTCATAGGGGGGGGTATTTCAAGGGGTTCGGCGTGTACGACGATTGTCGCGTCCACTGGTGATAGCGGGAGATCTTGTCTATTATTATGATTCCCGATGAAAGTGCGAAATTTGAATTTATTTTTTCGTGTATTGTTATGACTTGGTGAAGGCGCTCAGTATCCATAGTGGTATTATTTTGGTATATCTTTAGGATATTGTGTACAGTTAGGGTATAATTTATATAGGTTCAGTAGGCCCTTTCTACACACACCCTTCCCATAATGTTATTATTTACATGGACTTGAGGTCTCCATGTATGCCTTTGTTATACTAAAGAACTAGATTTAAGTGATATAGGGTTTACATTGCAAAAGATACCAATTAAGCTACGACGAAGGTCTAGGTGTACTCATGTTTTGTATTGTTATTATTAGGTGTGTCTTTAGGATATTACGTTCATTTAGGGCATGATTTATATAGGTTCAGTAGGCCCTTTCTACACCCACCCTTCTAGTAATGTTGTTCTTTGTACGATTTTGAGGTCTCTCCATGTAGGCTTATGTTATACTAAAGAACCAGTTTTAAATGAGATATGGTTTACATTGAAAAAGGGTACAAATTACACGCGGTTCTAGGTGTACTCATGTTTTGTGTATTAGTTATCAAGTTACTATGTTAAAACAATAGTACACTTTAGTATCATAAAGGGAAATTACGGCAGTTTTTGCACAGTTGGATAGTTGATTAGAAGTTAAAATGAAGCAATACTGCTAATTTGATTCACATTAGTTTTAATACGAATTTGGAGAATAAGTACAATTACTTGAGTTAAAATGTGAAATATTACTAAAAAAAACATCAGAAAATACGGCTTACATAGAATACATGGTAAATAAGCACAATACTAGTTATTAAATTAAAAATTCTCATAGGATTGACTGAAAAATATATATTTTCCTACGCGCTAAAATATTTATATACAGTTAAAATGCGCAATCATTACTAAAGAACTAGATTAGGTTTACGTAGTTTATTGAAAATTAAGCAGCGACTACGTTCTACAGTAAGGGTGTATGCTTTGTATTGTTATTATTTGGGTGTATCTTTAGGATAGTGTGTACATTTATGGTATGATTTCATGGTAATTCTATAGGTTCTGTAGGCCCTTTCTACACCTACCCTTCCCTTGCTATTATTCTTTATATGGTTTTGAGGTCTCTCTATGTATGCTTATGTTAGTCTGATAGCAAAGAACCAATTTTAATTGAGATAAGGTTTACATTGCAAAAGGTACCAATTAAGCTACGATGCGGTTCTAGGTCTACGCAAATATTGTATTGGTTAGTAAACGAGACACTGGGTTAAAACAATAGTACATTTTAGTATCAAAAAAGAAGAAATAAGGTAGTTTTTACACAACTTGGTAGCTGGTAATTAGTTAAAATGAACAAATATTACTATAAAATATCATAAAATCCTGATCCTAACTAAAGTATACACGAATATGGCTAGACTATTTCATATGTTTTCTAATTAGCACACATTTTTAAGTGACATTTTAACCAAAAAAGAATTACATATACCGTAACACATGATTTCTTACTAGCTTTGTCACCAACCTTTCTCTCCAGAGCTGTTTTTATTTATACGTAAACACGTTCAAACGTGTCTAAAGGGCTTTGGGGGGCGTGGCAGTGCCATTAGATTCCTTGCATTGCTATCACTGTAATTTATTTTTCATTAATTGGACAACCCACCAGGTTTTATGAAATTTAAAGGTAGTGAACCTTTATCCCCATCTATTTTTTATTTATACGTAACCACGCTAAGCCGCGATGGCTTTGGGGGGGGGGGTCGAACCATTTGTATTGAATCAATGGAATTTATATTTAGAGTGATTTATAACACACACAAATGTGTTATGTTCAAGTTTATGTCATTGAGGGGGGGGCGGTGACACATCCTACAATGGGGTTCAAACATTTAATTGATTCCAGGTGTTTGCCCCGAGGGCATTATCAGGACAAGTCTCAACAAGTTATGTTTTTGTAGCGTTAACAGAAAGGCAATATATCATTAAACCGAAGCATTAACCTATTACGTACTATATTTATCAAAATTATCGGCAACGTAATCAAAAATTTGTGAAAAACATAAAACGGTAATGAAAGAAGCATCATTCACAACGCATTTCGTGTTAGAAGTAAAAAACAATCGAAACGTTTTTGATCAACTACGTTACTTTTTTCGAAACGAAATTGATTATTTAAAATTTCTAAAATCCCATAGGAATACATAGGAAAATGAATAAACCATCGAAACGAAATCATTCATGTACGTGGCAATTTAGCAACACGAAACGAGTCATTTGAAAAACATTTGAAATGATTAAAAACGTTTCGATAAATTTTAGCTAAATTTATCAAAATTACTCTGTTTCACCAAAAACAATTTTGATTTAGCAAAATTTCACGAATTTTTTTCTATTTAAATAAAAATTTATTACCTCTTGACCCCCCCCCCTCTTCGCAGAAACTAGTATAACAATCTTTTACTATAACAAAGACTAAGCTAATTAACCAAAATATTTCTAGGGAAACGTCAATCAATTCGAACACGAGTATTAAAATACCAAAGTATGTTTACAATTCCGAATCATTTACATAGTTTCACACTAGAATTTCACTGCTATTTACACTGTTCTAGGGAAAAACACAGATTTTAACTAACACCTTTAGAAAATACATACATATACTAAATCAGAATATAGCACCAGCGAAAAGGTCAAAATACAACACAGTGTCATTTAGCTAATATCAGTGCATTAATCGTGGATTTCTAGCAATAGAAGGAAATAGTGTACGCAACATTTTTCTAACATATAAAAATGCGTATTTGGGTTTCCTAAATACCCCAAAGAATTGCATACAAAATTTGAAAAAGTACTGACTTCAGTTAATCCAACTCACTTTGTTTCTTTAGTTGCCTTAAAATGACGAAACGAGTCATTTGAAAAACAGTTCACATGACTAAAAACGTTGCGATGATTTTCGCAATATTTATGAAAAGCATATTTTCATTTATTTCAGAATCATTAATTTCAATACATAACTAGATGGTGTTGCAGACTTAAGGAATTTAATTTTCTATACCTCAAAACTAGCTTTACTCTGATCGTTGCAATTTATTTATTTATTTATTTATTTAATAAGGCTCGAGGGAAAGGGTCGTGAAGCCGCCAGGGCTTGGGTACGACCCCCCTCCATGGCACAAGAGTCTAGATACAATACGAGAGTATATACAAACGGGGAATATTACAAATAGAAACATAAAATGAACTAACAAAAGAGATAAATCTTACGAAATGGTTAAGTTTAAATATTCTGTTACGTCATTAAAAATGTTCCTTAATAATACATTTGAATATCATGAAAAATACTGGTTTTTACAGCAATAGTTGCAAAATTAGACGCCTGCATTGACTATATTTATTATTGAATATGATAACACTAGTGTTAGGGTCGCTTATTCTTGAGATGTTCAGACTTTAGGGTGGTGCTTCCCTCGATTGTTGTCTGATGATCATAGATTTTTTTAGATACATTGGAATTTATTGTCCTTTCTTTAATTGAACCACCCACCTGGTTTTATGAGGGTTAGGGGGAAGAGGTCGAACTTGATCCATAACAAAAGGATTTATCCCCATCCGTTTTTATTTTTACTATAAAGACGTGTCTTAATGGGTTTAGGGGCATGACCGAACCATTTGTATTGTTATGAATGGAATTTATTTTGTGATTTATTGCTTTGTTAGTTTGTGACTCTTCCTACCGCGAAACATTTGATTCGACTGGTTTCCCCCGAAGCCATTATCCTGACAAGTCTCTACACGTTTAAGATATTTTTGGTGCGCTAACCGAAACCAGGAAAATATATGAGTATTTTTCCAGAACTATAGACTAGGAGACTAATTTCGTTCTTTTTTTAAAGATGCACGAAATAACGCTCTTTGATCATCTTTAACGTAGCAAATAATGTAACAAAGCTATCCTAAACATCCGCCATTTTACCTTCAATCAGGCAGCTAAATCAAAAACTTTCAGTGCTTACATCTCAAGTAAACGCTGTATCAATCTAGGATTAATCAAAGCATTTGTTAAAAAACAGTACATTTTTTAACCTTTTCATCGCAAACCATACAATATATTGTGATTTTTCCCGCTCGATGAAGTCTCTTAAGCCGATATTAAATAGTTGGGGGTTCAACATTGTTAACAAGTTGGGTCGAGTAAAGCATTTCTTGTCAGATATTTACGCCTATACAGAACTTTGATGAGATTAAGATTGATTTTGCAGAAAAATCATGCTCAAATCCTTTTGTTTCTCACAAAGTCTTTAATCTTTTTAGTGGGTGTATTCAATTAGGGTTTACAAATAAACGTTAGAAGAAGAAACGTTGTTCTGTGCTGTTTTTATTACAGAATGATAAACTATACGTCCACATGATACGAGTTAATATGCGCTAATATTTTTAAAATTCGGCGCTCCAAAGTCTTAATCCCTTTTCAGACCGATCCATATTTTCATTTTGGAGCACTAGAATTCTTTGTCCATATAGGACCAAATTGCTCTTGGTTTAGCTTCCTTTATTTACAAGCCTTTCACAATCAATTGTGTCCTTTTTTCAAGGTACTACAGTCAACCGCTATATTAGTAAGTAGCGAAAATTATCATTAATCACAAATTAACCCAATCAATCTCGATTATTATACACATTTACGCCTTTTGTTATACGAGTTTTGTATACACATCGGTGGAGAAAGGTCTTTTGTTCTAATCCATGCGAAAGACGCCTAATGTTTGCTATTCGACTTGTTTTGAGAATTTCATTCCTTTGATAAACCTTTTCATAACGAATACTAGCTCAGTGGCCACTGTCTCTTCTTAAAAAGTTTAGAAATTTAGCCTCTTAAGGAATTAAATACATTATATTTAAGTGTCGAGTTGCTGTCGGATTGATTAAAAATATTTTATTACCTATTCCGTAAACACGTTCAGGCAAGGTCTTTAGTAGGTGGTTGACCAGCGCTATTGCATTGTTATCATTGGAATTTATTTTGTGATTCATTGCTTTTTTTAATTGAACAGACCTACTTCTCTCCTTTACAATCATAGGGTGATTCATGACCGTGAGAAACTATCTGGTCATAGGTTAACTTAAGGTACAGTTGAAAGTAACATTTTGAAAAGTGTACAATGTGAAGATATCAAAGGATATTACCATAATTGAGAATCACTAGAAACGCTTTACGCACCCTGTTTTTTAATTGATTTATTACAAGTATTGTCCCTTATTTGCGGTGTTTATACCAAAATTCTATTTATAGGCCACTCTTTTGTTGACAATTTTTTTGACATAAAAAATCCATCGTTATTTTGTTATAAAGTGGGTAAACTATTAACAGGCATGGGTCCGAAATGCATTGTGTGAAAACATCTGGTGACTGATAGGATCAGGTAATAAAGGCTATTGCTAAATGGTTGAGGAATGTGGGCGTGTCTATTAAGAAATTTCGTTAGCTTAAGGTGGCATTTTTTTTGAAAAATGTACAATGGTTTTTATGACCTGTTAGAGAAATTCGGAACGTTATTATTTAACAGACTTGAAGATAACAACGGATGTTTTCTCATTTGAGAATCTCTATAAATGCTTTACACACCCTGATTTTATTTATTACCCCAATAAAATTGTCCCTTATTTGCAGTGTTTATAACAAAATTCTATTTATAGGCCGCTCTTTTGTTGACAATTTATTTGACATAAAGCAAATCCAACGTTCTTTAGTTATAAAGTCGGTAAACTATTAACAAGCGTGTGTCAGAAATGCATGGTGAGAAAGCATCTGGTGACTGAGGAGGCAATAAATCAGGCTATTGTTAAATTATTGAGGAATGTGGGCGTGCCTATTAAGAAATTTAGTATAAAAGCGGCTTAGGAAATGATCAAAATACACAGTCGATCTTCAAACACCGAAAGTTAAACATGGATCTTGAAACTCTTCGTACAACTTTGAACGAACTGACTATAAATAGACCCTGGCCGTTACGTTTAATATACGAGTTTTATTTCTACCTATGCGCCTATCTGCGAATAGATCCGTTGTACGGACCTCGGACTCTACCGCAACTCGTAGTACAGGCTGACTTAAACGTCATTCAAGCTTGCCTCGACTTACTTGAGTATATGAAAACAGTTGCTCGAGTACCAGAAGACTGTACTACCATAGAAGAATTGGAAAACCTAAGGAATCTAATTCCTAGTCCCTTAAAAACTGAATACACAGATAGCCTAGCGAAACGACAACAAGAAATTGAGCGTGGTATACGGGAAGAGGAAGCCCAGATCGCCGACTTCAACAACTCGCAATATGACAAAGAGATAGCCGAGTTTTTAGACGGAAAAGATCAAGGACCACCCGTAGAGGAGATACTATTGAACGATACCTTAGAGAGGGAGAACGGTTCTGCAGAGACGCTTTCTGACGATGATATCGATGTACAATGGGGAGGAGGAAAAACGGACCAGCCCACACCTACTGACAACGTACCTTCTTGCGAGATAATAGGACAAAGTGAGAGATTTTACAAACATTTTAACATGTATGGTCGGGAGGTAGTTCTTAGAGTTACTGAAGACCCCGTAGCTAGTGTATGTACCGTAACAAAATGCGTTCTTAGTAAGTACAGGCCTACAGATTACGTCCAAATTACTTTAAAGAGTGCGGCACATATTTGCAGATCCGAACTAGAATTATCCTTTAGAAGATCAGATCAAGTAGACCCTAATATTCTTTTTGAACAGCTTAGTGTTATGCTCTATGATGACGAAATGGAAGCATTTTTCCTGGGTCCTGTTAAAATCATTTTTAGCATTGTAAGAATGCCGGCGGGCAAGGGCCATCCCCCAGGCCGAGGCATTAAACCTTTTAGTATGTTTTGTAGAGACAAGACGTGGTATTGTACGCATAGTCAGTTCTGACAACCTCTGTTTAGCCCGATCCCTTTGTGTGGCTATAGCGCATAGAGCTTTTGCTAATGATACAACAGAAGCTCTAAAAACTCAATACGAAGCTATTTCTAGGGCTAGGTCGGGGAATAAATCTCAAAAAGAGGCTGTTTTAGAACTATGTCGTAAGGCAGGCGTAAGGGTTAGTGAGTGTGGGACGGCTGAATCTTTTCAAAAGTTCAAATTTTATTTAAATCAATATTCGATTTTCGTGTACAAATTCGAAAATAGCGTTCCTATCTTAATTTTAGGTGAAAACGATCCCGATGATACTAGGCCCCGCCTCTTTTTATTGAATGAAAATAACCATTATAACGTTATTACAAAATTAAGACCACTTTTTAATCACGACCGATTCTGCGAAAAATGCCTCGTACCTTATTGACGAATACAATCACATAAATGTAACGACTTTTGTTTTAGTTGTATGAGACCCACTATCTGCCAAGGCCCCAATATATCTTGCGACCATTGTTTACGAAACTTCTTGGGCAATAACTGTTATGAAAGTCATTTAGCAACTTCAAGCAGTAAAAAGTCCCTATGTGAGCGTCTTTTTCACTGTAAAGACTGTTTGAAAACTATAGATTTTTCTCGAAGATCCGAATATCATACGTGTGGTGAGATATATTGTCAGGTCTGCAAGAAATATCAACCGAGCAATCACTTGTGTTATATCCAGGTTATCAAAGATAAACCCCAGATAGTGCCCTCTGTTAAGAAACCTAAACTTAATCAGCCTAGCCTTATGTATATTTTCTTTGACGTAGAATGTATACAAACTAAGGTGTGTCATGAAAAGTCGGGTGCTTACGAACACGAGGCTATCCTTTTAGTTAGCATAACAGTCTGTGAGCATTGTATAGACGAAACTTCCCTAACTTTTAATTGTATTATGTGTAGTCAGTTTGGTAAGCGTATACAACGCTTTTCAGGTGGAAATCCCATAGGTATATTTTTAGATTATTTAATGCAATTGCATGCCGTCAAGAACGTCATCATACTTTCACATTTTGGCAGCAATTATGATAATCAGCTGCTAATTAGAGAAATCATTAATAGAGATGAGAAATTCGTTCCATCTTTGAAAATTAACGGAACTCGAATTTTAGAAATGAAATTGTTTAACTTGTTATTTCTGGATTCTTATAATTTTATCCCTGTAGCTTTAGCTAAATTTCCCGCAACTTTCGGTATACCCAACGCCGCCAAAGGGTATTTTCCACACTTTTTGTTCAATGTTATAGAACATAGTTTTGATATAAATAGACAGAAAGAAACCAACTTTGTTTTGGAAAGTAATCTGCCCCCTATCGAAGCTTATGGTTGTCAATATTTTCCTAGGAACAAATTAGATACCTTCTTAAAATGGCATAGCTCTGAAGATAGTAAAGGTAAAGGTTTCAACTTCCTGAGCGAACTCGATTATTATTGTGAGAACGATACAGTTTTACTATTCCTAGGATGTATAACGTTTCGTACGCTACTGCTTAAAGTAACAGGGGTAGATCCATTTAATTGTGGTGCAATTACTCTGCCCGGCGTTTGCTCTCACGTGTTTCGCCGAAATTATCTTAAAACCAATACTATAGGCATCATACCGGCTAATTATTACAGACTTGGTGAAAATCAGTCAATAGGAGCTATAGAATGGCTGGAGTGGACAGCACACAAAGGAAACATATCTATCCAATCTTCCTTTAGAGGGAAAGAAACCAGAATTCAAAAACTTAGAGTAGACGGATTTTGTGAAATCAACCGAGAAATATTCGAATACTGGGGGTGTTTCTATCACGGGTGTAAAATACACTTTCCTCTAAACAGAAACAAGCCTTTGCACGGGGACCCTGCACAGACTTTGAATTCTAGAAATATTAGAAGCATGACAGTTTTAGCCAAGTTAGAATCACTCAACTATAAAGTAAATGTCAAATGGGAATGCGAGTGGCAGGAAGAAAAAGCCAATAAGCCAGACATAATCGAATTCTTAAAATGTAATGATATTAACCCCAAATTAATGAAAAGATTAGACCCCCGTGATGCATTCTTCGGAGGCAGATGTTGTGCCACGAAACTATACCATAAAACAACAGGATCGGAGCGTATTCATTACGTGGATTTCACAAGTTTATACCCTTTCATTAACAAAACCTCTAAGATACCCATAGGCCATCCTGAAATAATATTAGACAACTTTCCCGACATATTTTCGTTTGATGGACTTCTTAAATGCGACATATTACCAGCCCGAAACCTCATTCATCCAGTTTTGCCTGTTCGTATTAACGGAAAACTAACATTTCCATTATGTTACACCTGCTGCAAAACCCAATTTCAAGATGATTGTGAACACATTCCTGAACAGAGAGAATTGAGAGGTACATGGGTAGTCGACGAACTACGCCATGCAGTAGAGAACGGATACACAATAACACGAATGTACGAGGCGTGGTCATACAAAGTGACGCAATACGACCCCGAAACAAAACAAGGAGGACTGTTTAAAGATTACGTTAATACCTTTTTAGAGTATAAAGCCCAAGCTAGTGGCTTCCCGGCAGATTGTCAGACTCAAGAAGATAAAGAGAACTATATCGAAAACTTCAAAGTCGAAGAGGGCGTAGAATTAGATATCACTAAAGTAGAGAAAAATGAAGGTCTAAGATGCCTTAGCAAACTTATGCTTAATTCTTTTTGGGGTAAATTTGGCCAAAAAACAAGACACACCTCTACCGAAATAATCAAAGATGCTTGCCAATTATATGCATTAATACTAAATCCTGACTTGGAGGTTAAAAGTCTATTAACAATTAACGAAAACACAGTACTAGTAAAATACGAACACATTCTCGAAAACGAGTTCGTACACAAACACACAAACGTAGTTATTGCTTGTTACACAACAGCTATGGCTCGTCTGCATTTACTAAAACATCTTGAAAAGGTCGGAGACCTTTGTTTTTATTATGACACGGATAGTTTAGTGTACCTCTCGCCAGATGGCGCTCATTTGCTACCCACTGGCGATTATTTAGGGCAACTAAAAAATGAATTAGAACCCTATGGACAGGATGCGTATATTTGTGAATGGGGGAGTGCTGGACCCAAGAACTATTCTATGGACATTCTCGACCCTAAAACGGGCAAAAAAACTAATATCATAAAAGTTAAAGGATTTTATTTAAACGCCTCTACAGAAAATTATATAAATTTCGAAACAATGAAGAATCTACTAGGGGTAAACAATGAAGGTGAACCTCTACTGAACTCGGTTCAAGTCCCTATAGGCCCACAAATCAGACGTCTGCAAGATCACACTCTGATCACTATCCCTCAGACTAAAACATATCAGGTCGTAGTGGATAAAGTTAGAATTATGCCTGATTATAATACTACCCCATACGGTTATATTAACTAGAATCGTAGATATTGTTTTTTACATAAGCTGGTTGTAATATCTCGAGTATAATTTTAAGCATTGCTTTAAGTAATATTTCCGCATTTTATCTAGTTATCAGTAATTTTAGCGTGTATTCCACGTAAGATAAATTATATTTTTAGTAGTATTTGAGGTATAATTTCTAGTAGTATTTGAAGTATAATCTCTATCAGTATTTGAAGTATAATCTCTATCAGTAATTGAAGCATCAATTTTCAGCAGTAATTGAAGCATCAATTTTTAGCAGTATTTGAAATATCTTTTGAAGTATCATTTTTTAGTATTATTCGAAGTATCATTTTTTAGTATTATTCGAAGTATCATTTTTTAGCATTATTCGAAGTATCTTTTTTAGTATTATTCGAAGTATCTTTTTTAGTATTATTCGAAGTATCATTTTTAGTATTATTAGCTTATTTTAACTATAATTGTATATTGCTTATGAAAAAGTATATTTTTAGTCATCCCTACGGAAGCGATATTTTAATAACGGCCTCAATATTTGCAACAGAATGTATCGTAACCAGTATAATTTTCTATGAGTACTAAAAGCAATATAATATTGCTATACTTTCTATGATGGTATATGTTTATGTGCGTAATCCTCTCGTATTATATGTATAAAAGTACGCTTATTTTTGAATTTGTATGTATTTTGCAATTTAGTCAAATATTGTTTTGCTATCAAAACCATTGTAATTGTAATTCTTATTTTTTGATGATAACAATAGTAATGTTCTTTAGTAATATTTCGTAATTGTATGTATTTAGTCATGTAAGAAAAAAAAATATTTTTCCGTCAATCCTATTAACATTTTAATTTAATATCGACCAAATATTTGTACCGAAACGTGTAGAAACCAGTGCAGTTTTTTACGAGTATTGTAGGTACATGTTTATGTCAATACAGTTGCTTAATCATCTTCTAATGTAGTATTGCTATAATTTCTTGCGTGTTTATGTAAATATATGCGCTTATGTAGTAGTATTGCTATACTTTATATGAACTTACAGGAGTAATAACCATGCTTAATCGTCTCGTAATATATGTATAAAAGTATGCTTTTTTTGAATTTGTATTAATTTTGCATTTTAGTCAATTAGTATCGTACTTATTCTCCCTAATCGTATCAAAACTAGTGTAATTTTCTGATGAGGTTTTATAGTAGTACTTGTTTATTTTAACTAATTATCTGTAATTATACTTATTAATCTACTACAAAATTGTGTAATAAATGTCGTAATTCCCCTTTTATGATATTAAATTGTATTATTGTTTTAACACTGTAACTTGGCAACCAAAACACAAAAGGAGTACACCTAGAACCGCGTCGTAGCTTAATTTTCAATAAACTATGTAAACCTTATCTCAACTAAAATTGCTTCTTTAATATAACAAAGGCATACATGGAGACCTCAAGTCCATGTAAATAATAACATTATGGGAAGGGTGTGTGTAGAAAGGGCCTACTGAACCTATATAAATTATACCCTAACTGTACACAATATCCTAAAGATATACCAAAATAATACCACTATGGATACTGAGCGCCTTCACCAAGTCATAACAATACACGAAAAAATAAATTCAAATTTCGCACTTTCATCAGGAATCGTAATAATAGACAAGATCTCCCGCTATCACCAGTGGACGCGACAATCGTCGTACACACCCAACCCCTTGAAATATCCCCCCCCTACGACACAACACAACCGAGAAGGAAGAGAGAAAAGGGGGTAGTAAAATCCAAAAG
This sequence comes from Phalangium opilio, assembly GCF_054372755.1. Classification (NCBI taxonomy): domain Eukaryota; kingdom Metazoa; phylum Arthropoda; class Arachnida; order Opiliones; family Phalangiidae; genus Phalangium; species Phalangium opilio. Next base: position 9,821,379 of record NW_028324151.1, read on the forward strand.
CCCTCCCCCCCAACCAGCAGCGTAAACGTGGGTAAGTAGGGGAAATGTTCTACCTCGGCTATATGCATACATGTATACGACATCTTGGAAAGTGGCGTATACAGGATGCTATACTCTCTACGGAGTACGAGAATAGAACGATGACATGGATGCAGCTTGGGCTAGGTATACTTTTCTCTCTGTAGTCATGTGCGAATTCATCTGAGAAGGGTGGTTGTAGCCATGGAACCTAGTGTAGGCCATGAACCTTTTTAGAAAGGGGGTCCTCAGAGATTTTGGTTTGAAAATTTGATCACAACATAATATTTCCTCGAAGCGTGACGGTCATAGTTACGTATTGCCTACTTCTTGAACAAGAAATTTGGGGCCCTTAATTCACGCGGGGCCCTGGGCTATAGCCCATATAGCCCATGCCTTAAGACGGCCCTCGGAGCGCAGTCAGTACTTGGGAGGGAGACCACCTGGGAACACTGCGTACCGTTGGTATTTTTATTTTGATTCAAAATAATATTTTAAAATTAAAACAGATTAAATTCTTAATTAAAGTGGACTAATTTTTTAAATTAAAGGAGATTAAATTTGAAATTAAAGTAGATTATTTTTTTAAAACTGGACATGTATCTAATTTGTTTAGCTCTTACGCAATAATTTTGTAAATGAATGTAGATTAGTTTTAAAATTAAAGGAGATTAATTTTGAAATTAAAGTAGATTATTTTTCTAAAACTGGACATGTATCTAATTTGTTTAGCTCTTACGCAATAATTTTGTAAATTGAAGTAGATTAATTTTGAAATTAAAGTAGATTATGTTTTTAAAACTAGACATGTATCTAAAGTAGATTATTTTTTAAAACTGGACATGTATCTAAAGTAGATTATTTTTTTAAAACTGGACATGAATCTAAAGTTGATTATTTTTTTAAAACTGGACATGTATCTAAAGTAGATTATTTTTTTAAAACTGGACATGTATCTAAAGTAGATTATTTTTTTAAAACTGGACATGTATCTAATTTGTTTAGCTCTTACGCAATAAGGTAATTATGCCAGATTAGTTTTAAATCTCAAATTTGAACTCCTTCTGACGGCAACGGCCCTGGGCTATAGCCCATATAGCCCATGCCTTAAGACGGCCCTCGGAGCGCAGTCAGTACTTGGGAGGGAGACCACCTGGGAACACTGCGTACCGTTGGTATTTTTATTTTGATTCAAAATAATATTTTAAAATTAAAACAGATTAAATTCTTAATTAAAGTGGACTAATTTTTTAAATTAAAGGAGATTAAATTTGAAATTAAAGTAGATTATTTTTTTAAAACTGGACATGTATCTAATTTGTTTAGCTCTTACGCAATAATTTTGTAAATGAATGTAGATTAGTTTTAAAATTAAAGGAGATTAATTTTGAAATTAAAGTAGATTATTTTTCTAAAACTGGACATGTATCTAATTTGTTTAGCTCTTACGCAATAATTTTGTAAATTGAAGTAGATTAATTTTGAAATTAAAGTAGATTATGTTTTTAAAACTAGACATGTATCTAAAGTAGATTATTTTTTAAAACTGGACATGTATCTAAAGTAGATTATTTTTTTAAAACTGGACATGAATCTAAAGTTGATTATTTTTTTAAAACTGGACATGTATCTAAAGTAGATTATTTTTTTAAAACTGGACATGTATCTAAAGTAGATTATTTTTTTAAAACTGGACATGTATCTAATTTGTTTAGCTCTTACGCAATAAGGTAATTATGCCAGATTAGTTTTAAATCTCAAATTTGAACTCCTTCTGACGGCAACGGCCATATCATGCTGAATACAACGGTTCTCGTCCGATCAGCGAAGTTAAGCAGCGTCGAGCGCAGTCTGTACTTGGGAGGGAGACCACCTGGGAACACTGCGTACCGTTGGTATTTTTATTTTGATTCAAAATAATATTTTAAAATTAAAACAGATTAAATTCTTAATTAAAGTGGACTAATTTTTTAAATTAAAGGAGATTAAATTTGAAATTAAAGTAGATTATTTATTTAAAACTGGACATGTATCTAATTTGTTTAGCTCTTACGCAATAATTTTGTAAATGAATGTAGATTAGTTTTAAAATTAAAGGAGATTAATTTTGAAATTAAAGTAGATTATTTTTCTAAAACTGGACATGTATCTAATTTGTTTAGCTCTTACGCAATAATTTTGTAAATTAAAGTAGATTAATTTTGAAATTAAAGGAGATTAATTTTGAAATTAAAGTAGATTATTTTTCTAAAACTGGACATGTATCTAATTTGTTTAGCTCTTACGCAATAATTTTGTAAATGAATGTAGATTAGTTTTAAAATTAAAGGAGATTAGTTTAAAAATTAAAGTAGATTAGTTTAAAAATTTAAGCAGATTAGTTTAAAAATTAAAGTAGATTAACTTTGAAATTAAATTAGATTAGTTTAAAAATTAAAGTAGACTAATTTTGAAATTAAATTAGATTAGTTTTTTAAAACTGGACATGTATCTAAAGTAGATTATTTTTTTAAAACTGGACACGTATCTAATTTGTTTAGCTCTTACGCAATAAGGGAATTATGCCAAATTAGTTTTAAATCTCAAATTTGAACTCTTTCTGACGGCAACGGCCATATCACGCTAAATACACCGGTTCTCGTCCGATCACCGAAATTACGCAGCGTCGAGCGCAGTCAGTACTTGAGAGGGAGACCACCTGGGAACAGTGCGTGCCGTTGCTTTTTTATTTTGATTCAAAATAATATTTTAAAATTAAAACAGATTCTTATTTAAAGTAGATTATTTTTTATTCTTAAAGTAGATTCAATTTTAAACCAATTAATTAAATTAATTAATTAATTTTTTTAACTAAAGTAGATTAGTTCTTTTAACTAAAGTAAATTAATTCTTTTAACAAAAGTAGATTAATTCTTTTAACTAAAGTAGATTAATTCTTTTAACCAATGTAGATTAAGTCATTTAACTAATGTAGATTATTATTTTTTAAACTGAATACACTCATGGTTCTCGCCCGGTCACCGAAATTAACCAGCGTTGAGCGCAGTCAGTACTTGGGACGGAGACCGCCTGGGCACACTGAGTGAAGTTGACAAATTTTTTTAATTAAAGCAGATTAAGTTAGGTGAGGTTTGGTTATTTGAACCTCAATAGTATCAGAATAGAAAAACACAGATGAGGCGAGGTAATATAATGTAATAGTAGGTTTTTGATGATTTATTTGTACTTAATAGGTAAAGTAATCTGTATTGGTAAAATTGCTCAAAAATCTATTTAAAAACTGCTATTTCTACAAAAGATCAGGCGATATTTCTAAAACAGCAGTTCAGAAATATGCCGCTCAGAGATGTCACAAAAGTTTTTTTAGGGTTAAGAAAACAGAGTCGGGTGGTGTCCCTCGATATTGGGTTTTCATTCATTCTATGTTGGCCAATTTACTGTTTTTAAGTGTGTGTGTGTGTCTGTGATTTTCTCAGTATAAACATGCAATTTAGTGATAGTTTTTCACCATAGAAGGTCGAACTACGCCTAGTATAGAGCTATCTCAGAAGCCTTGGTGTGACGTCACCCATGCTATTTGCTCATAGAACCAAAACGGTTCCAAACATGACCGCCCACTGACAAAGCTAAGCGCGTGACGTTTTAACTTAGCACTGACGTCACAAATGTGATTACCAACAAAGACACGCGTTTCTTACCCTTATTATAATTCAAATTTCCGAAATGCAAACTCAAAGATTCCCATTTATTCTTGAAACGTTAGGCAGTCTCCTCGAATCGCTAGACCTAATAGGTTCGATGATCAAATAAGATGGACGTAAACTCTGGCAGAGCATTGAGAACAACTTGATAATCGCTATAATGTAATTGGACCATTAAAAGAGGAGACACAATAAACAATAGTTGACAATTTGAGCGAAAGCCGTCTACTCAAGGTAGAATGCCTCGAGGTGAAAACGCCGTTCCTCAAATGGGTTCACAAAGCCCGAATCTACGCAATCTAAAATTAGGCTAATTTGAATAGCAGAGTGCTCGACCAACGACGTATACCGTCAGATATTTACGTCATAGTCCGGAGGACGTTCTGGGTTTTGCGAGGGGTCGGACGGTTTGGAAAAAGTGTACGTGATTTCGAAATACAATTTGATTTCTTCGGATTTCGTTTGATATCATTTTTTTTTCGTCGGATTTCGTTTGATTTCATTTGATTTCGTCGGATTTTGTTTTACTTCAAAATTCCATAAAATCCAACGGATTTCGTAGAATTTTAATATTTTTCGCGAGATTTCGACGGAAGTTGCCACATTTCACCCGATTTGATTTTGGATTTCGTGAATTTTGTAATGAATTTCGTGATTTCTTTACTGATTTTGTGATTTTTTTATTGATTTTGTGATTTCTTTACTGATTTTGGGATATTTATTACTAATTTTGTGAATTTTTTAGTGATTTCGGATTTTTTATGGGATTTCGAAATCAGAAAAAATACGTTTGATTTCTTTCCGGATTTCTGATTTTGTTATTGATTTCGGATTTCTTAAGTTGGATTTCGCGGGTAGCGTACGGGATATCATGATTGGCCAACCCCTCGGGGTTATACCCCAATCCTCTTCATTGTCCGATTAAGAGATCGATTCATCTAATCGATAAAAGGGGTACTATGCATGATAAAGGGCGAATCTTTACGACCCTCACGCCTTAAGCCTCTTCCAACAATATGAAAGAGATAAGAACAAATTAAGAAGATTAATTTGAAGTTCTTTGAGAGCTTCGCTATTGGTATATGTATTTGATACGTACCTCTATGAATGGCTGAATATGACAGTTTTACCGACAAATAAAGCAACTTAACGCGGTAAAAAGAATTCTGGGTTCTTTTTAGTTGCAAGGAAGTGTAATGCCGTTACAATTAATGATAAAAGCTCTAAAGCATTTAAAGAGTAAGATGTTGATAATTAATGGTATCTACAACAGCACTGATAGTTAGCTAAGTTTCCTGGCACTAGTGTTCGCTTGCTAGTGTTTTAAGGGTCTATGCAAACACTAAACAATAAATTGCTAAATGTTTTTTTACGACCCATAACTAACAATGCTTAGTTATGGGTTATAAAGTTCAAATGTTACTAAAGCGTTCTTTTCGAGCTTAATGGCTAGGGTTTCGAAGTCCCAACCTTGAGGAACTTAACCAAACCACTTTTAAAAACTCTTCCTACTCCTAGTGTTACCAGAAGTAAGATAAGGGACTAGAAGTATCGAGGTTACCAAATTCTTCACTTGGCGAAAGTGAATATTCTTGATAGCACACCAACGGTTGGCCCTCTGGTAGCTGTTTCTGAATTTTCCCTCCAAAACGTAAGACGCTCGCAACGGTAGACGGCCGAACTAGATTCAAGCACCCGCGTCCGTGTTCCGCGGCTTTAGGTTGAGGGGAAGGGGGTAGAAATTTTTTTTTTGAACTCGACCAATTCACTAGTGCCAGGATCTATTACCAATACTAGAGCACTAAACTTCTAGTCCTTTTCTTACTTCTGATGTTACTGATATCAGCTATGCAGATTAGTCAAATTTGGCACCGAATTGTGGCTGTGCAAAAAGAACAGAGATACTAACAAACAAACCATTTTCTCAAATCCATATAAGATATGTTCCACCTGAGAGCTAGTTCGACATTGACGCGAGGATTGACTACACTCGGTTTTGCAGTCCATCTCCCTATTTAGTCTGTACTAAGCCTCACCAGACGTCGCTTTACGAGAGTCTATGACGTTACACCTACGTCACTTCAAACTCTCAGTAACCAGTGACAAACTTATGGAACATATCTTAAGAACTTATGATAGGATATATCGAAAATTTTAAAAACATATTTGAGTGATTTCAATTGGGTCTTCAGGTCCACGCCAAGATACGATTAATCATGGAAATATTTGAGGTCTGTTCAGGTAAGTCTAGGGCGTGTTACACAAAAACAGTGCGTAGATTGTTGTACCAAAGTAAGTCAAGAAAGTATATACTATACTTACTCTACACTCGCTCTAACCCTAAAAACATTATAGCGTCTGAATGAAAATAAGTTTCCGGCCACTATCGCAAAAAGAAAAGGAAATAAACAAAATTTATTTCTTCTCAAGTTATAAGTTCGGCTGAAAATATTCCACGATCTCAATTGTGGCGATTTCTAGTCTCGGATTCAAACAATGAAACAGCATATTCTGATTAATTAGAACATGAAAATTAAAGAAAAGTAAAACTTAAATTTCTTAAAGTTTATTCTTAGGGTTTAGTTTAATCTGCAGGTAACATAACATTATACCTTAAAAATAAAAAAAATATATGATCTCTTATTATAAAATAATTAGTGTTTAATTAGTATTAAAAACGAGGACTACTATATGCCGCCATAGGTTATGTGGCGTGTGCTAAACCAAACCTCTTACCTTATACTTACCTCTCTAAGCCTGTGAAATTTCAAACAATCCCGTAAGAGTAAGAGGTTCAATTTAGCAGACGCCACTAAACCAATGGCGGATGGCACAGTAGTCCTCGTATTTAAGACTAATTGAATGCTAATTATTTTGTAATTTATTTTTTAATATTTTTACTTTTATATTTAGATAAAGGCCGTTCTTTTAAGGTATAATGTAATGTTACCTGAACTTTTCCTTTAAGCGGTTTGAAGCTGTAAACTTATTTTCAGAGCTGTGCTAATTAATTAGTTAGCTAATTGAATTTCTAATTAATTAGCAACATTTACTAATTGAAAATGGTAATTGAATTTTAATTACCTTGTGCTAATTGAGAAGTAATTCTAATTAATTAGTATGAATCGGAAAGGTAATTATCTAATTAAAATTTAATTAGATTTAGGATTAACTAATTAGCCAATTGGATATTCAATTAATCTTTTACGCCAATTTGTTGTAAAAAATCGAGGAATTAACTCTTGATTCATCTATTTGAATATGAAAAAGCCTTATTATATCGATGAGGAAACCTTAGTGCTACTCTAAATTTTTCAGCTCCTCAAATATGAGAATACTAGTACTAGTAGAAAATTTCGTAGTTCGCAACTGCCCCATTTCGAAATTTCGACTGTTTTACCTACTCGAATTAATAGCAGTGCGCATGTATTTACTACTAAGGAGTCCATTATAGGAACTGTGGCAAGAAAATGAAGAAATGAGAAAAATTTTAAAATGACGGAAGGCTTGAGGCTTTTCTCATTTTTCGAGAATAATTCATGGCTTCCGTACCCGTTTTTCAATGGCATTAAAACATCACCAAAGTACTAAACCCATGAGCACTTCTAAACTTTTATGTTTACTTATGGTTTCTTTTTTACCTTAATTAGAAAATAGTAATTGTAATTAATTAGTTTGATAAATAAATGTCTAATTTCTAATTGAATTGAATTAGTTTCTATGTCTAATTGCTAATTTGCTAATTAATTAGTTCATAAATATTTCTCTAATTGCTAATTTACTAATTAATTAGTTCATAAATATTTCCCTAATTGCTAATTCTAATTCAATTAGTTGTCAGCTAATTAGCACAGCTCTGCTTATTTTCTCATATTTTTTATCATTTAGATCTAAAATTTAACTGCCACTCCTTCATTCCAAACTCCTGGTTTCAATTTTCGTACAATATCATCAGAAAATATTGGGTGTCCTTCGAAAACATAGATTTCATCCGCGCATCTTTGAGTTTATCTATTTCTGTTATAGAATGGAAAACAGCCATTGCTTCTCTTAACTTCTAAATACCCGGGGGAGCTTCTAGATATGGGTACACGCGGGAAAATATGGGCTGTTCTGAAGTGGGTTAGCGTATATAAAGCCTCGAGGCTTTGCCTGAATATTTCTCGCTTTTCCTTGCATGCCTCGAAGCAAACATTTTCTCATTTTGGATCAAATGCATATTATAGAAAATATTATAGGCACCGTTATCAAAGTCTAACTCTAGGAGACCGCATTCTAAATTTAGCATACCTAATATTGAGTTATAAGAATTACGTTGCGATGATGAAGTCGTTCATTAGTATTTCTGTTATATGTTTTGATGAACCTTATTAGTAACGTTATAGAAAAGTTACACTTCATTATACAAGCTTACGGTCATGAAGTACACTTTTTATAACAATTTATCTAAAAGAATTGAGCATGAACCTTCTATATAATGGACCAGAATCTTAATGGCGGATCCCATGTTAACGTTTTCTTGCTAAAGTGTCTCAAAATAATAAAGAACAACAAGACGACCCAAGGGCTCGTAATACTAGCCACATCGTACCGTACTAAACAGGAGTACAGAATATTTTTGTGAATAGCCCCGTGATGCGTATTTTTTAATAGTGGTAAAACGAAATATCCTTAAAAAAAAGTACAGAAAATCAGAGTGAATAGCCCCTCGCTGCCGTAACAAAAGTAAGAAAAATATAACCCTTAATCCTTACTTCAATAAATTTACTTACGTTATAATTGTAATATCCACGGGACCACAAGCTAGTACTTTCTTTTACTTTTAAAATTCTTCTCGATTTATGGAGAAATACACGTACCTTTCAATGATAAACACCGCCTTAAGCCCATTCTAAATATAACGTCGGTATATAATTGCTTTTGCTTCTTAAAAATTCCCCTCGATTTCTTTGAATTTTGAAATATGGGAGTGGGATTATTTATTGTCGACGGGTGACAGGAATCTTAAAGGGAGTATTAAACCTTCCATTTTAACTAAGGCAATACTATAATCCACTCTCTCGCTTTAAATATACCGAGTAAACGTGAAACAAAAGTTACAATTCTTAACCTTACTAGTACAATTAAATGCAATGCTTAAACTTACTATTATAATCACTTATAAAAAACACTAAAACAAAATATCACCTCAACACATTCCTCTCCCATTCACTCTCCCTTCAAATGACGAACGAAAAATGTTATACTGCCAAAGGCATTAATGTGGGACACAACGCCGCCTACAATGACGCCAACAGGGCAGGCCAAACTAATACCTACATCGTAGATGTACATCATACGATGTGGCTAAAAAAAGCTAGCAGACGATAATCTCTTGGTATAATGTAAACAAGTAAAATGGCCGATTGGTCTCATTTCGCCAAGCCTTGGGAATAATGTTAATTTTTTGTATATATTTAGAAGTAAAGTTTAATAAAATAATTAAAAATAGGAAAAGTACAGATTTGGCCGTTTGGCAGTTGTGAAAGTGATTCAAGGAAATTCAAATGGAAAAACATACGTTTTGTATACCCTTCCCAAAACCGTTACGTTTGTTTATGTTGTACCGCGGTTCGCCTACCCTGCGAAATTGGCGGGCAACTGCGCACAGACGTTGTAAGCAGAAAAAAACCTCCCAGTTTCTAGTCCTTCTAGATTGAAGGTTCATGGATTGAGTGGCGGAGATCTTTTTGATTTAAGGAGATTGATAACGTGTTAATCGAAATCTCCTCTAAAGCAACATTTTTCTACATCTTATGGGATACTATACTATCATAATTTTATTTGATTTGTTCCATAAGTATGGCACTAGCTATAATTCGCAATGCTGGAGACGTACTGCGAGCTTGTTCGAGAACGACAAAGCGAGAATTGACTACACTACACTCTGTTTTGCAGCTCATCTTCCTAATTAGTCTGTACTAAGTCAAGCCTTTGACAGCACCTCACCAGGCGTCGGTTTACGAGAATCTATGGTTACGTCACTTCATGACAAGCTCTCAGTAACCAGTGACAAACTTATTTAACATATCTTATGAGTAAAAATGGTTATATTTGTGAAAAATCCGTAAAAGGCGCTCGAGAACGTTCAAAAGGTAGAATAGACTTAAACTAACAAATAAACAAGTTGGTTTTGGTCTCGTCTCCATCTAAGTTATAGGGTCACGTCACTAACAAAGTTGACTGTAGTACCATCTGTCGTTGAGCGACGAAAATGAATCTCTTATTAGAGTCTGACTCTTGGGCTAAAACAGGCTCTGCGCATGGCAAAATGAGGCCAATCAGGTTATCCCTTTCTCGCCTCAAAACCCGAGAACGATATTCAAAATATTTGTTGGTTGGGTCCAGGGGCGTCGGAACGTTTTTGAACCTGGGGGGGGGGGGCTGAGAATTTTAGCTGGCCTTATGTGTGTTTGAGAAAAATGCTTGAATAATGGGAAAGTTTGAAACAAAGGTGGACATGAAATCAGGGATGTCCTTATTCACGTACACAATCAAACAAAATGCAATTATAATTTTGTTTTGATGTAAGCTGGGTAAATTCTACTGGTTTTAAGTTTCACTTATTGACCCATTAGTCATTTTAAAAAAGAGAAACTTATAAGCATAGTCAAGTATTACGCACGGTAATTATAATCCGTTTCAACGTAAAAAATTATTTGCAGTTAATATCGAATAAATGAAAATTCACTTTGAGCAAGCTCTATATGCAGCCTTTCTTTCGGGGGGGGGGGACTGTGAGAATTTACTCTGACAGTCAGGCCGCCTTGAAAGCGCTGAACCAGTGTCAGATAACTTCTCACCTGGTGCGCAGTTGCCTTGATCTGCTTGAGCGACTGGCGTCCCGCAACAGGGTCCAGTTGTACTGGGTGCCGGGGCATAGCGGACATCATGGCAATGAGCAAGCCGATAGGTTTGCTAAAAGGGGGCGAAGGCCAAGGTCTTGGGACCGTCACCGGTCGTCCCCATACGCTAGACGGAGTCTGCATGACAGGTTGACAGTCGTTCAAAATAAGCTCTGGCATAATATGGAGGGTGAGGGCCAGAGACAAACGAAACAGTTTGTCAATGGCCCCTGCAGGTCTAGGGCTAGGGACCTTATTGCGCTCAGCAGATGGAATATTTGGCTGACCACCTGTCTTTTGGCCGGACACTGTCGGCTAAATAGACACCTCCATCTGATGGGCCTTGCTGACGACCCTCTCTGCCGGTCGTGCCGGGAGAAGGAAGAAACTCCTTCTCACATACTGTGCGAGTGCGATTACTTCGCCTCACTCAGGTTAGAACACTTCGATTCACATACTGTGGAGCCCTAGCGGGTCTCTTCCATAACGGTGGAACAAATTCTACGGTACACCGCGGCCACAGGCCTCTTCAAGGCCTGAATATGAGGGTGCACAATATGCCTCTGGCATCGGTGCAAGGACGTGATCCCCTCTCCCCCAATAATAATAATTCAATACCTTAAATTGTCTTTATTACTTGAAATATTTGTTAAATCAGTTCGTTTCGTTAACCACTCAAGAATAGATTTTTTTCTTTGACAATTTGGACAATGTTATTGGTTAAATTATGTCGGCTGCTAATTTTTGGTGGTGGCAAAGGGTTGATCTCTGGGTTGACCGTTGACGTACAAAAGGTAATTTTTAAGTAGACGACACGGTCACGTGAACAACCGGAAGTAGTTTCTCCAAATTCAGAGCTGGTCCCTAATTACAAAGTTTCTGCTCCTCTTGGTATATTATCCTTGCTCAAATTGAGAGAAAGGTCAAAATTGGACGATTTTTGCCTTAGAACATTTGTGAATAGCCTCTAGTGAGATTTTGAGAAAAAGCAAGTAAAAGCTACTCTATCGGCATTGTGGATCGGGCCTATTTAGGAAGGGGGGGGGTGTTGTTCATTGTCTTGGCAGTGGAGGATCTATTATAGGCCTAATTCTCTCGAGAGTGACAAAAATATTTTTCACCCGGGAACTTGCACTTGTCTCGAGGGGTGGAAACTTATGCCTTTTTTTTTGTTTTTGAGCCACGGGGATCACCTAATCACAGCTAAATAATATAATATTTTAAAATCTATTATTTTTACTGGTATTATTAACATTTATATTATTTATACTTTTTTTTGGCCTAAATTCTGAGGGGGCTCAGCCCCCCAGGTTCAAAAATCGAGGGGGCTTGAGCCCACCCTGCATCCGGCTTCCGACGCCCCTGGTTGGGTCTATTGGCCCGCACCGTTCTTGAGATTTGAGATCTGGATGAAAACTTGTAAATAGAACTCGCAGACAAAATTTATATAATGTATTACTGAAAACGTGTATACCACGTGGCACTTTAATTAATCATAATCCCACTCTCTCTAAAGACCTTGTTCAACACAGGTTATAAAATCAAATTTTCACCAAACATTTCGGTCGTATATTGCAAAGCCAAACATCGAACTTGTTAAAAAATATTCTCTGAATTAAAAAAAAATCCCGAGTTTTCTTCATAGCTTAACCAAGAAGTGATATATCTAGAAGGTATAAGATGCCTAAATATTCGCGCGCCATAGTCCCAGTCCCCCTTTCAAAATACAAGGGGGAACGTAAAAGGAGGCCGGGCTATTTCGCCTCTCCTCAGTCGGAAAATACGTAATTTTCGTCATTCGCGTCGCGCTAACGTGAGTTTTCAAGAACCTATGAGATGCTGGTTGTAATTTAGAGGCGGGGGTTAACTCCGGACCTACGTTTGAACTGGAGATAAAGCTGGAAATGTGGCGAATTTATACCTTCTCCCTAGTAAACTAGATATCACTTCTTGACTTAACTAAAGTCTTCTACCCTTGCTCTATTCAAGTTTATCCAATTTATCATTTGTTCGATAGACCAGTGGCGTAGCTTGATTCGGCCGTTGGGGCCATCCCTCCCTTTCGGCAATCAGGACTCGATAAATAATCAAATTAGTCAAAAAGTCGTTTTCTCTCTACACAATTTCTTATTGACAGCTACATGTTGAATTGTCCCAACTTTGGTTCTATAAGAGATACATGGATTTCGTATGAGTATGGCATTCCTCTTACCTTTCCCATACAACGATGCTAAATACTTGGGGTTACAACTGCAGTCAGCCAGGGTTCGAGAAATCTCTTTCGGTATTATAACGCATAGATAAATACTTTGTCTAGATAAATAGAGCCAATAGCGCCAAACCTCCCTTCTCTCCAACCATAACATACGGCTTCCTCCGAAACCACACCTTTAATCAATATTGTTTCTATTTGCTTTACTCATAAGAGGACGACCTGGACGAGAAGCAAACCTGCATAATGAAAGCGAACTGTAGTTTATCTCAATGAGAGTTCAATACAAACTGAAATAGAAACTCTAGAAGTTCACAAATGCTCTAATTTTATGAAACCGGCCTTTAAACGTTCTCACGGTCAATTTATATTTACATTTTTGTTTGGACTTGTTTCAGTGCATATTTTTGGGGTTAACCGTGGATTGATTCTACAATCCTATGAAAAGCAGGAGTAAATCATGTTGATCATCAAGCAGGGTTGGCAACTACCTATCCAGTCCGGTTTAAACCACCTGGTTTAATCCGGATTAATCCACTTAAAAAAATCCACCTAAAATATCCGGCTTAATTATGAATGGGGAAAAATCAATTTTGTGCCATAAAAATAATTAAAATACAACCAGAAACAAGGCAAAAATATATGAAGCGATAACTAAAGATTACTTATTATAAATGATAAAACTAATAGTTATGATAGCAGTTACTGTCCAGTTACAGCTTACAATATATTACCAGTATTACTCGAACTTACAGCATAGCGTGGTTCCAGTGGATCCCCTACAAGTTGACTTTCCTTACGAACTCAAGTTTTGGCTTGGGAAAGCTAGAGGCATTTGTGGGAGGGATTTATACGTGCATGTATAAATCCCGAACACTAGCCTTTGCCAAGCCAAGCCCGGAGTTTAGAAGGAAAGTCCCCTTGTAAGGGATCCACTGGAGCCGCGCTAGTGTTAGGCTCGTGCACTCAGGTAACAAATAGATTTCATGAAAACATTTTAGCAGTTAAACTAGAAGACGATTTTGTATTCGAACCGGGGCTAGGGGTCGGGGAGTGCCCCAAACTAAAATAAGAGCTAAACAGAAGTACTTTGCTTTCAAAAAACATATAATGACTCGTGTTTTTAAAAAATCCGGATAAATCCAATAAAATCCGGTTTAATCCAATAAAAACCACTGGTCTGGATTTTATTCAAATTATCCGGATTTTGGCCAACCCTGTCATCAAGTAGAGATATCACGTTCGCAGTGGGACATAATACTTCACCTCCACTTGCGTCCGTGAAAGCTCCGAGCAGAAACCCAGCAGTGCTGCCAACTCGTAAACCTATACCGCGCCCTAAGTATTAGCATAAGTTTATCAGTTATGTTCCATAAGTTTGTCACTGGTTACTGAGAGCTTATCATGAAGTGACGTGAGTGAAACGTGATAGATTCTTGTAAAGCGACGCCTCGCGAGGCGCTGTCAAAGGCTTAGTATAGACTTAATAGGAAGATGGACTGCAAAACCGAGTGTTGTCTATTCTGGCTTCGTTCTTGAACAAGCTCTCTGTAAGTCTCTAGCATTACGAAGTATTGGAATAGTCATACTTATGGAACATATCTTATAAACTTATGGTATTAGCCGAGAAAAAGGGGCGGGAGAAACGTTTATGGCGTCTGCTCTGTTAATATTACGAGTGTTTTTAAACGAGCACCTTAGATGCGTTCGAAACTCCAAAATCCAAATAGCTCTATATCCCATGATAGTAGTTTAATTTAGGTGGAATCAAAATGAATGAAAACTGTGGGGAAGTTACACATAACGATTGATAACTTTTAGTTAATCTAGATCTGTATTCACTTATAGTCGCTACGATACACATTTACAAAACTGCACATTCAAGGTGATACGAAGGCCAAAATTGTGACATTACTTTCCCCTCTATCTTATGCATATGGATGACGCAGTTACGTTACACAGTATTCCTTTTTAGGAAAAAGGAGAGATTGCGCGGATGGAAGCTGAGGATCAGAGAAAGGAGATAGATAGGGCTGTAGCTGGGCAGTACTCGTCTAGAGATGAGGCGAGGGGTCCGAAATAGTCTCGTTCTTTATTCGAAACGGCCACTCCGCAACTTCACGGCTGGATTGAAACCGTGAAACGCTCGGGTGAGGACACTTCCGGATGATAAGAAGGCTGGCTGCCCAATGAGGATCATGCTTTAGTCAAGGGATGGGTAGAAGGAATATATATCGAAAAGGATTGCCATGTCTTCTCGGTAAATGAGGGAGAGAATCCCTAAAGAGGCAATGAAACCTCAGAAATTCATAGCAAATTCGGACCTGTTTCCTAATACCAGGAGCAGATGACAAATTCTCGGTCGCTAGCTTCCATAATGTAGAGGGCAATGGGATCCGCGAACGTCACGGTTATTAACAAAAATCATTACGCCAGTGCCACCTCTCGTAGGAAATTTGAGCTTTATTTTCCAACCAATAGCGTGGCTGCAAAGTCTCGAAAGGAGATCTGGGAAATCGCGTCTGGAGCCTCTCTTTATAAATACGTATCGTCTGCTTATAATTAGTATATAGGCTTATCGAGAATTAGAGTTAAAAAATGGATTTCAACGGCGTTTAAGTCATTTTTGGGACTAAAATTGATAATGAAAAGCCCAGCGAGTAGCGTATATGTGCACTATTAAAAAACTAAAATGTGTTTCAGTACCAAATTTTTCTAGATTTCTTCTTGAATTAATTGATAGCTACAAGAGCTTGAGAAAAGAAATCACTCACGATATTTTAAAACCCAAAAAGTTAGATATACTGATATCGTTTTCCAACCTCTTGTAGCAGTCAATTAATTCAAAAGAAATACGGTATATTTTGGCCCTAAAACACATATAATATTGTGTTTCGGCATCTTTTAAAACCTTGCTTTTATCTTTTGAAAACCGATTCCAGTGGGAACAAACTGTTAATTAAGCCTTGGCTTACCTGGCTTTTTATGTGTTTCTCTGCTAGTTTGGACGTACTTTGACTATTTAGTAAGTTTAAAGTCACAAAATGTAATCTTATCTTTTATCTTAACACCAACGGTTACAGCTATTAGAATAAAGTAATTATAATGTGTATAATTATGTCGTGAACGGATAAGTAGCCACCGTTAGTACGTTATTACAAAAAAATTTCTCAGCAGCCTTTGGTGCCAGATATAATCCACCAAAAGCATCGTCTGCTATTTTGTCTGATAGCGCCTCTATGGCAAACTATACCACTACAGCTGTGACGTACGAGGGTCCCATTGCCCTCTACATTGTGGAAGCTAGCGTCCGAGACTCCTTTGTCATCTGCTCCTGCTAATACTTCGTAGAAAATGTATTTTCAGAATTCGTCTTTAATATTTATTATCCTTACTTGCCATATTTTTTTTACCTACCAAAAAAAAGTAATAGAAGAAATGGGCCAGAAGCTGAAACTTCCTATACAATTTTTACCCCTCCGAGAGGTATTACACTGGACGTTTCGTGGTGTAGTGTGTCTGTCCCCGCGTTCGCAATTGGCAGGTCGACTGTAGAACTTTGTCAACTGTAGAAGTATTTACTCCTTGCTTTTTGTTCAAACAATTTCCGGAGTGACAAAAATTACGACTATGATGTATGAAGAAACGCAACGCAATCTTCACCTCTCCGAGTGACGATGACGTCACGGAGAGGAATTACACTGGACATGTCTGTGTTTGTCTGTCATCGCAGACAAACACAGACATGTCCAGTGTTGGCAAATCGGAGCAAACGTATATGCAATATCCGGACCGAGTTCGCAGAAAGCAATATTGGCTTCTACTCCATTATTATCGTTAGGGTTAAGATGTACGCGGCGCTCTGCTAGGGTTACAAGAAACGTCTAGCCTCCCAATGGCAGCGTTTCCACCAAATGTTCACGCAATTGCGGGTTCTCTTATCATCTATTGTCAATCAATCGCCTTATGTATCCTATATTACCAAAAATTGTTCAAGAGGCATACGCTTGAATTCAAACGTCAACAATAGCTATATGTTTAAAATCATTTTAGGAATAAAGTTTCTTAAAACGATTTAACTAGAATTAAGGTAAATTAATGCCGATTAAAATAATTAATATAAATTATATTTATTTAATTATTTAAGAAAAATCTACTAATTGCGTACGACCCGGAGAGGTTTATTTTGGTTTCCCAAGTTGTTAAGGAATGGGAGCGATATGAAATTTCGTTTGAAATTAGTGTTTAGAAACGTTTCTTGTATTGTATTTTATAAATTGATTATTTTTAACCTTTATAATATGTATTTTTGGCACTCGATCCCCATTCCATCTAAGGGGCTATTCCGGGCTATTCACACAAAAAATGGTCAATTATAGACACCCCCCTCCATCTCGTTACAAAAAAGTAGCGATCGGGCAGACCCTTAAACCCTTAATTACGTATTAAACAAAGCTTTCTCGTCTATTTTTCTCCAAAGCGTGGAAAAATAAGAAACATTCTACTGGCAATCTGGTACTTTAGGAGCCTATTCACTCATGCTCTCTGTGTTAGGGGATCGACACTATCATGAGAGACCCATTATGTACCGTGCAAAAACCTTTGTTGAACCGTTGGACACTAGTTCTGTAGTCAAATAAGGAAATTACAAACAGACAAAACAACACACAGGGGTGACATGGACAAAGCAATATTGAAGGACCGATGGCAGCCTATAGAGCCCCATACTAAGCGACTAAACAACTTACTTACTTACTTCCCCCTTTACAGCCCCAAAATGGAGGGGGTTGTGAAAAATACTGAGTCAAATCCCGGAAAAAGCTAGCGCCATCTAGACAAAGTAAGACGTTAGCTGCTTCCCTCTTTAGAACGTTGATTCTCTCATATGCCCCCCACCATCCGGTTTGCTACTATCTGCCACTAGAAGGCGAATTAACAAGTATTTTCCAACTTTACCCCTCTACCATCGGTCCTTCAGTATTGCTTTGTCCATGGGGGTGAGGCCGCCATTGGGGTATTCTCCTTTGCGTCAAGAAACAACGCCAGACGGAGCCTAAGTTTTCTACACGCGGGAGGCTACCCGACTTGTACTGCCTCTGGTGGAGCTTCTCGGCGAGAGGGAGAATACCCCAATGGCGGCCTCACCCCTGTGTATTGGGTTCTCTGTTTGAAATAAACGAATTTGTCCCGAAGATTCTTCTTCGTTCTGGAATTAAACTTTCGCTATCCCTTTGTAGATCCTAATGTCGTAAGACAGTGCGAATAAACCGATGGTTACTTGATTGGGAGACTTAGCGTTTGTTAGGAACAAAGTTTTCCACTCTAATCCTTTTTGGTGAGATTATACCCGCTTCCCAAAAAATCCCTGGATTTTTTTGGAGGTATAGTCGCTATGTAGCTTTACTAGCGAGCTGATTTACCCAAGATTTAAAGGGGGTTTTGGGTTAAATCTCCGTTGATTGGAACAGAAAAGAATAAAATGGTAATCCTTAAGGTTAAGAGCATCTCTTTTAATTTGAAATGGTTTGTTATCGGCCCAGCAAAAATGAAAGGCCGTTATTAAAAGTAGACTAAAAAAATACTTTCTAAGAATTAGCAATTTCAAATCGTAATATCTGTTAAAAAAGATTATCAATAGCCCAAATTACACTTGATAGTTTATTTGTTAAAATAAAAAGAAAAAACTGTTGTTGTCGGGCGTTTGGCGCACTCCTGTAAGCCAGGCTTCTGGGCAACAACGTTTGAGGGAATGCTACTCAAATCGGCTTTTTCTACCCTGTAAATGCGGACTGCCCCATGTTCGCCGGAGGTGTCTTCACCCCATGTCAGTACCATTCCGTCACTTCCCCAGTAAACCTCATTTCCTTCCCAAATTCATCACGTAATACAACACGACAAATTGCATCCTTGCCGAGGTTCGTCAAAGATACCCAGTCATTATTCTGGCGAATGGCATTCTACTCTCACTAACGCAATTTCGGTGGCCCAAATGGCGCAAAAGTCGCAAGGTCAACCCTTAAGACCATCTCCTATTTGAGAACAACACCGTGACACAATACCATCAATAACAATAAGCACTTTTGTCACGGAACTACTTAATGTACAGACTTAAAACAAGCATAATGGCTTAAATTATTCACGCGAAGCTACTTAAGTCCTGTCATTACTGACATCGAAAATCTCTATTCTCCTCATTTGCAACATTTGCCCGCAGAAAGGCAGCTGAAAGTCAAACGACCAGTATATATTAACCAGTGCACTCTGGCGTGTAACGAAATTAAATGGCGTAGCATGGGACTAAATCAACATCGTTGAATTAATACCTGTATTTTTGTTTAATATTATCAGAAGTCCGTAAAAATCAAGTACAAATGAAATGTCCCTAACACTAAAAGCTAACCTGGAGAAGAACGAGAAGATGATTTGGGATTGGTGGTACGTCGCAATATCAAGTTGTACTTTCATACGCCTAACAACACTGCTTAAATCAGTGTCAATTGATGAAAAATTTAAAGTTAAAATATACTCGAGATACAAAGTGTTTCTTCTCCCCCTTTCTAATGTAAATACTCACCAACTCCAACTGAAGTGTCTAGAAACCCTAGCAACAGATTGAACCATAAACTATAAACTGTACTTTATCGCAACAAAGACATAATAACCGTAATGATCATTGCTAATCCATCTTCAGTCGAGCCTCAACTTTATCATGTGTCAAATTCACTTGTGACTTCAACATTAATGATAAAGGAGGTTATAATAGACTTCTGGTATTTATGGAAGTGGATACATAATTAAGGAAAACAAAAAATCATTAACCGTGAAGAAAAAGAACCCTTTCGCGATTTATAACAAAGGAAACATGGATTTTATACGAAAACGTTGAAGAAAAAAAATATTTGCTTGTTAAAGGCGCCGAAAGGACGCGGAACTTGGAAATACTGATATTAATGTAACTTACCCGGTTCGATTTGGGTTTGAGTTGTGAGGCTGGCTTTAGATACGAAAGGGTCAAGAGCATAAATCTTAAAAATGATGAAAATTGGTATCACGCATTTTGTAACTTGACGAATATTTTCGAACACAAATAAAATGACAATGACAAACATGAGTGAAAAGATGCTGCGTTTTTCTCTCAGGATGGAGCCATTATTTCTTGAGCTGGACAGTTCGGAGCGGTTAGAGTTTAGCGGACAATGGGGTTCCATATTCCGTTCTGTCTTACTTCGAATGAGAAATTTGTAAGTATCGCTGTAAAATGGAGTGGACGAGATGACGGAAGTCTCTAATGGTTCATTCTATTTTCAGAGGCTTCAACGTTACAGTCAAACAAGGAATTGAAGACTACACCAAACATATCTCGGATATAGAAAACAACGTCAGTATAAAAGGGAGAACCATTCTTATTCGTCAAATAATATAGTTGATATATCCTTCAGAAAACTGATTTTGCAATCCCGTTTTTTCCGCAACAACTTGAAAATTCCCCTTTGGTGGAGTGGGGCGGAACGACGTATTTCGAGGATGTACATATCATGTCCGGGGGTCCAACCGGGGCCAGTTACGGTCCGTTTCTCATTCTGAAGACATTTCAAACTAAAGTAATTAAAGACATAACGTATCCCATCTCCGTAGATTTTAACTCTTCATGTATTCCAGGTGTGGTTGAGCATTATGGGGTACTTCATCGTGGCATCATTCTTGATGGGTCTATCCCGGTACATCTACCGTTCGCTATCAGTACGGACTTCAGTAACCAATGAAATACTTAATTCCTCTTTAATCGTATTCGGATTTCTATTTAACCAGGGTACGATCCGATAACACTATCGGTGATTAATGCATGGTTTAGATTGATTTTCTTTTTTTAAGCAGCAACAGAATGGACGCCTTTTGTTACGTCCCAGCGCATTTTACTAAGTACTTGCATCTTCGCATCAACAACGATTATTTTTATGGCAACTTGCAACTTGTTCTCCTTCCTCTCATCGGCTGACCGTCCCAACTACATCGATAACCTGGACGACTTGACCTCTAGACCCAAATTACATATTTATCAACAATTGGGGTTGCTAGCTTCACAGCTATTTAAGGTAAGTGTAGTCGTAATTTGGGGAGATCTTGCGACGAAATTCACTTTGACTAAAGAATATTATTCGTGAAACTTACTAGAACTCTCCAAGAGTAAATGAGCGAGCGGCGTTCGAACAAGCCGTTAAATATGATGGGATTCTTGAAACTTTTGATGAACTACTTTTTACGATATTGGGCAAAATTCTACGAGGAAAAGGGGTTATGAACAATAGGTTATCGTATCTTCTTAGTTACCTTCCTTTAATGTTCGATTACTTAGGAGAAGATATAATGAGTAAAGCATTCGTCCACATTTCTGAGGAACCAATGATGACGGAGTGGTGGGGTCTCGCGTGCAGGAAAGCTTTGTCTAAAACCTTCAAAGAACAGTTCTACCAAAGGTAACTCGGGGGGGGGGAACTCAAAACCTTCTTAGGAATTGAAAGCAATTTAATTTTCAGCACTTTACGATACACCGAAGGGGGAACGTTCTATCGCGACTGCACCATTAAAGACGATTATACGTATTACTTGTTGCAAGCAGGTCACGAAATGAACATAGCGCCCAAACAAGGCATGACGATGGACAACGTCTTTCTACCACTGATTATTCTGGCGACTGGCATTCTACTCTCACTAACGCAATTTCGGTGGGCCAAATGGCGCAAAAGCCGCAAGGTTAACCCTTAAAACCATCTCCTATTTGAGAACAATTAACACCAATATCAATATTAACTTACTAAGCACTTTTGTCCCGGAACTACTTAGTTCTAGGTTTAATTACGGAACAATTTCGCAAAATAGTATACACTTTCCAATTTCAAAATATTGTACTTAACTGTGTAATGTGAAACAGAGAAACCAATAAAAAGAACATATCACGTCGCTTCATTTGAAAAATGTCTTTATGGGGCATAAAACAATCTTCATAAGTAAGATCAGGAATGTATGGAGGGGCTGGAATGGCTAAGGAGGCTCTCGTTGTACCCTTGATGGTGGAAACATAAGGCAAGTCCATTTTTTTTTGAGAAGTGTAGCTCCTCCCCCTGCGTCTGTTTAGCTGTCTACCGAAGGCGAAAAATGTCATGACTCGTTAAAAAAGGCATGGCAGAAGTGACCTTATAGATTTTTTAAAGTTAAATGCGCTGATTCGCCGCCGTTCGATTCTCTCAGCCTAGGCAGAGGACCTAGGGTAGAGGGTG
This sequence comes from Phalangium opilio, assembly GCF_054372755.1. Lineage (NCBI taxonomy): Eukaryota > Metazoa > Arthropoda > Arachnida > Opiliones > Phalangiidae > Phalangium > Phalangium opilio. The sequence continues at coordinate 9,843,469 of NW_028324151.1, forward strand.
GAGAATTATAGCAAACAAGTTTTTTTTGGCAGCCAATGAATGAATGAAAATAATTTAAGTGGTAAATACGATTTTTACGTCAGGCTATGACGTCACTAGCGTAAATTAAGCCACGCCAGTTATTTCCAAGATCATTTCACGCCGATTAGGATTTGAGCTTAGAAATTCCAACCCCTCCATACATTCCTGGTAAGATGATAATACCAGCATAGTATTACAGGGTTATGATTAAACCAACTGAAATACAGAATGAATATTTAACAAGTGGTGCGTGGCGATTGAATTTCCGTTCCGTGGGAAGGAAAAATGAAAATGGAGATAAAAATCACGTAGAGAAAATGAAAAGAATATAACTTTCTCTAACGTGACACTTTGTCCAAAAGTAAAATCTCCAATATTGTAACCTTGTCTAATTATCAAATAATAGCGACCTCCACTCAAAATGGAAATGCCAAGGAACCTTTTCAATATCGTTTTGATGTTCACTATCTATTTTAGCATAAGTTTACGATGCCTCTAAGTACACAAAAATGGGTTACAACTGGGCATCTTCTGCAGGCTACTGTGACGTCAGAACTCGTATAGCGCTAAGATCCGAAGAGAGAAAATTTTGAAATTTCTGTCGCGGTGCAGCCACCAAGCGGTCGAGACGATTACTAAATTAGTCTCATGAAAAAAAATCATCCAATGGAGTAAAGGAAATTTTTACGTTTCGTATAGGCAGGTATTGGGGGGGAACGAATTTTACTTAAGCAACCCCAAAATCCCTCTCTCTCGGGAGATAGAGGCGGTTTCAGTCCTGAAACATTCTAAAAGGGATAAAAGAAACGCGAGGCTAGGCAGTACAATTTTGTATTGAAGTTGAGGTGATAAATGATACGGAGAGAGTGTAGGGTTTCATTAAAGGGAGCCAGACAAACACTATTGCCATAGGAGTAGCAGCCATTTCTCTATTATAAACTTATGATTTTAGTAGTTATAACTTCCGTTTGACATGATAGAACCAAAGAGAGAGAGAGAGGAGGCCTGAAAGAGTTAGGTAGAAAGCTATCCCATCTATTCTCACGTATCTATTGACTTAAGCTATCCTAACGGAAGTTATAGTGATGATATAAGGGAAAGACCACTTTCTCTCCTCCATCCTTTTTGTCTTATTTTTTTCCTTACCCTTTTCCGTTATTTTCTGGTTAGAAAAAGCACTCAATAAGAGCTAGAATAGTGATTGGACCATCCTTCCAGCAGCTAGGCCGAAATCGGAGAGCTATAATTCAATAGAAAAAGACGGGAAAGAAGCCAAAAGGCCGTGACAGCCTACGAAGAAAGGCTTTTCTGACGTCATCGTGTGGTCGAAAGTCGACTGAACTTCTGATATAGTATACAATAGATAGAATTTACCAAGTTGAAGCTTAAGCATCAGAAGGTGGCCTTGAACCTTCAATTTTCTACTTCCGGTTAATCATTTTATTAAATCTTCTTTTAAAGTTCCTGTTTTCATTACCTTATGTTAATAATTGGTAACACTGACTTTAGTATATCAGGAGTATATATTATTTCTCTTTGAGAGAAGTGTGCAAGTACAAAGCCGGGTAATGGTAACATGATTCTTCTCAACATCATTTTACATTTGGAGCAAGGTTACTAAACCGAATCACATACGCGATAAATAGTTCCCTCATCATTACTATTTTAGCGCTTAACTATTTGCCAAACCGTATGCGCTTGTGGATTTTCCTACCACGTCAAGACGAGGTTTGTGGGATGATTGCCGAAAATTTAGTACCAGACAGTTATAGAATTCACACCTTACGGTGCGATGCCCATCTGAAGTTTGATGAGCAGGAGAGCAAACAAAACGGGTGAGCCTCGGAAGAATCATGTTACATAACTAAAGTATTAAGACGATACCGAGTGCCATCCTTCTTCTATTATCCACTTCTGGGAATATGTACTTTAGGATGTGACATCTTTAATCTACAAGTGGTGTCGGGTATACAACAAATGCAGTGCTCTAAAACTTCAGGGTACGTTATTATAATGCCTTGGTGACATTTTTTTTTCATGGTTCATATTATGTAATAATATAATTCGTCTAAATCATTTAAAAAAACCATAGCAACGATCACGCTGCGCTCTTTACAACTAGTATTACGATATATTTTATGCAATAAACAAAGTTACATAGCATTGTAAATCTGTTGATATACTTTACATGAGGATTTTGAAGGTTAAAGAAAGTTCTCAACGATATCCAAGGCTGTCCAATTAACTAAAAATAATTAAAGACCCTACATTCACAATATTAGAGACCTAGAATTAAAAATTAATGAGTAATAAGTGGTACTAACTACAATTCCACAATTTTTGAAAATACCCTGAAGAGAAATCGAATTTCAAGAAGCTTTAATAAAAGACGAAAAATTATATATCATGCAATAAAAGAGACACAATTGGGAAGAAATGATCAAATTAAGATATCCCTGACGCCAGTTGATGCGGAAAAAATCTTCAACAATAATACTTGTCGGAAAAACACCTCAAGCTAAAAAGAAACCCTAAAAAACTAGTAAAGGAAGTGTATAAATCTGCAATTATCAACTCAACTTCTTCATTTATATGGTGCTATTAGTTTCCACATTATTTGCCAGTAATATTTTACTCCAAGTGTTTTTACACTAACTACCCATTACATAAAATAAGTAACAACATAAGTTCATAAGATATGTTCCATAACTTTGTCACTGGTTACTGAGAGCTTGTCATGAAGTGACGTAGGTGAAACGTAATAGATTCTCGTAAAGCCAGGCCTGGTGAGGTGCTGTCAAAGGTTTAGTATACAGAAGAAGTTGGACTGCAAAATTAACCGAGTGTAGTCAATTCTCGCTTGTCGTTCTTGAACTGGCTGTCAGTAAGTCTCTAGCATTACAAAGTATAGGTAGTTTCATACTTATGAAATATTATCTTAGAAACTTATGGAAACAACCATAGTCTCGATATAACATCTTTGCCTAGAACTGAAGTTAATCGGGTTTTTATTATTTTTTAGATTGTTTAAAAGCTTGACATTCAGGATGATTAGATTCAGAACTATATTTGATTTTTTTAATATGTTTCGATTTGTAAGTTAAAAAAATCGAAATTGGATTTATTTAAACGGTTATTTGAAACATTTGAAGTTGCCAGATTAACCAATTCATTGCAGATTTTGCGAAACTGAGCGAAAGAAATGTGTTTTATCATGGAAAATCTGAAATTTAATTTCATTAGGCAATGCCTAGATAGACATTGAAACTTCGAAAACACGTGTTTTTTCTCGGACCAAAGTTTAACAATCATAGCTCTAGACCACTACTCGTATCTATTTTTGAAAATTATATTACATAAACCGCTCCCATTCTACGATTAACCATTCTGTTATGTGTTTGGTGGTTTTTAGGTTTTTCACCCTTTCGAGAACCTTCAAGATAAAATTATCAGAATAATTACAGTAAAATAAGAACTTGGCTTCGACTTAAACGCGTCCTGACTATGTATATTTCGACTTAGTTATTTACAAAACACATCTTAACTGAAAATTTATTCTTAATTACTTACTTAATTATTAATAGACTGTTTATAATTTGCCTAGTTTAGACATAAGTTTATAAGATACGTTTCATAAGTATGACACTACCTATACTTCGTAATGCTAGGGAATTACTGGGAGCTAGTTCGAGAACGACAAGCGCGAATTGACTACACTGTTTTGCATTCCATCTTCCAATTTAGTTTTTACTAAGACTTTGACAGCGCCTCACCAGGCGTCGCTTTACGAGAATGTATGACGTTTAAACTACGTCACTTCATGACAAGCTCTCAGTAACCAGTGACAAACTTATGGAACATATTTCATGAAGTTATTTAGAGCTTAGATAATTATCCTCGAAAAACCAATGAAAACTATGGGGCGCTTTGACCTGCCTTATTCAAAGGTTTACTGACCTCCCATCACCTGCAGTTTTGACATGGATGAAACCAGGATAGTCGACTCTAGCTTTGGCCTATGTTAACCGATTTTCAAAACGCGACCGTGGCGCCCCTTTTTTCGTACGGAAATACGGGGGATATAAAGATTGAGGAAACTTGTCCCTCGCCCCCCGCGCATCTAATTATGTTCTGTTGGAAAACTAGAGGCCGCTAGAAGCACTAGCTTCTGCAACGCTTCTGTCATGCCTCTACCGGACGGTTACGGAAACTGCCAGAGTTGACTCTCTTAGTTTTCTCCATGGTTTGAACGTGCTGTGTATTCAAACAATGCAAAAATAGCACCATAATTAAAAGACATATGTTCATTAAAAATGTATTTTCTTAAAACCTTGTGTAACGAGAAAATAAATTAAACTGCATTTCAAAGATAACTTTGGATTAATCTACAGGTTAGGTCGGGTTAGGTAGTATCTTTAGCTGATATTGAGAGGAAGGACAAAAAGTGTGCCCTGGAGCTACACTAGAGCGAGTAAAGGAGAACCAACCTTCCTGAGGAGAGGAAGTGGGGGAATGATAAGAACTGTATCCAAAAAAGAAAAAAACAAGGAAGGAGGACTGCTCTAGTGTAGAGAAAGAGAAAAGAGTGAAGACGGGATAATTGGAGGCAGGAGCTGATCCCGGGAAAAAGAAAAAAAAATATCTTAAATAAGAAGAGGGACCATCTACCCTTTACTCTAAAGATGCCACGAAGAAAAAAGATGGAGGAGTCCTAGGTCTATCCTTAGATGAACGCAAACATTGAGGATGGTCCTGCATACTTCAACTAACAAAAACATAATCATATAGTATGATTAAACGAAGGGTTAATTGCACCTGGCGCGACCAGGATTCGAACCTGGGTTATGGCGGCCACAACGCACAGTACAAACCATTATACGAATATTGCTGCGCCCCTCTTATTAAAGTAAGTTTGAGAAATGCTCCTCATGGACAAATAAGATTAATGATTTAAAGAAGGGTTTAACTCATCACGCCGTGGCCAGGATTCCAACCTGGGTTATAGCGGCAACAACACAAGGTACATACCGCTATATGATCACGGATGAGCCCTACTCCAATTACTTTATCAAAGACGCTTCTGTTTTTACCATTGACAAACAAAGAATGATGAAGGTTTTCACTGCGCCGTGACCAGAGGCCTAACCTGAATTACTGTGGCCACAACTAACTATACGATTGTGGTTGTGCCCATGTTTCTTTATAATTTTTTGACTATTAACAATCTAAGATTATTATCATAAGCAGGAATGTATGGAGGGGCTGGAATGACTAAGGGGGCTCTCGTTGTACCCTTGATGGTGGAAACATAAGGCGAGTTCTTTTTTTTTAGAAGTGTAGCTCCTCCCCTACGTCTGTTTAGCTGTCTCCCGAAGGCGAAAAATGTCATGACTCGTTAAAAAAGGCATGGCAGAAGTGACCTTTTAGATTTTGTTAAGTTAAATGCGCTGATACGCCACTGCTCGCATTCATATTCGATTCTCTCTGCCTAGGCAGAGGACCTATAGGGTAGAGGGTGGAGAATTATTGCAAACAAGTTTTTTTGGCAGCCAATGAATGAATGAAAAAAAATTCAAGTGGTAAATACGATTTTTACGTCTGGCTATGACGTCACTAGCGTAAATTAAGCCACGCCAGTTGTTTCCAAGATAATTTCACGCCGATTAGGATTTGACCTTAGCCATTCCAACCCCTCCATACATTCCTGTCATAAGCTTAAGATAAAAATGGAACTCGTGTATTGTTATCTTCTATTTTCATTGTGACTTCAATGGAAGAGTAGTCAGTGATACCATTTTGAAATCATAGTTTCCGAGTTAAAGCACTTTGGCATTCAAATCGGAATGATAAGCTCAGGAGGAAGGCTGGACCTAGAAACTTGGCATCAGAGCTGATGGACCAACGTAAAGAAACAAGCTAGCTAGGTCCCAAGTTGAGGGAGAGGGATGTACCCTAAAACTGGTCGATATATACTATTTATCAACATTACTTGAGACTGGCATAATAGAACGAAGAGGTTACTCGGTCGTTTGAAAATATTCTCGGGCGAGAATGAATTTAAGTGAACGTCCTATTTCTATTGCTATGTCCCCCGTTCAGAATACCGAGCATACCACGGAGTCAATCTGGCCTGACAGAAAGGGACCTATAGGGAATAAAGGAGCATTTCCATAGCGACCACGCTGACAAATGACCCCGGATAATTTAAAGAAACTGTAAGATTTTGAACGAGGCCGAGGGGGTTAGTTACTTGAATTGTCAGGTGTACAAAACCGCAGAAATCGGTTACTTGATTTCTAGAATTCTTAGAAAATCATCAGTAATCACATTCATTTTTGTGGGTAATCAAAGGTAATCAGAAATCTCCGATAATCACTGGAAATCACGTGAAATCTTGAGAAAATCAGAAATAATCACACGATTTACTAGTAATCTTTTGTAATCACCTCGACAATCACACATTTCGTGAAACAATCACACATAATCAATCGAGGAATGCGATAATCCAAAACAAAAATCGATATCAGTTGAAATAGAAATAATCACTGCAGTCATCGTAATTCACGAAGAATCCGGTGGTTATCACGGCATTCTACAAAAAAATCATCGGAATTCATTGGAATTCGAACAGAAATCACAAGTAATCTGCAGCAATAAAGGGAAATCGGTGTAAAGATTTTCGAAATCATCTAAAACAATCGACATCACGGAAATCAAGGAATTCATTCAGTATAAATCATCGGAATTCACATAAAAATTCAGAAATCAAGTGCACAAAATTTTGGCGAATGAATAGCCCCTCGAACGAGGCCAAAACAATGCGACCCTCGCACTCTCTCCGTTTTATGTAAACTGCAAACTTTTTCTTTATTTTATTTACTCTTTTTACATTTAAATAAAAACCATTTTTAGCCATATCGTAGGAAACGATAGGCTCTTAGTTTGACCCGAGCCGTCGTAGTAGTAGTAGTAGTAGTAGTAGTAATAGTAGTGGCCGGCGTTGTCGCTTCGCTATCGTCAGATTTTAGCTTAAAAGGAACTTTATATTACCACAACCCACCCATATGGGTTACTGGGCTCGGTTAGAGATTTAATTTTAATTAAAATTTTTTCAGGTCAGACCCGGGAATCGAACCCGTGTCGCTGGCGCAATAAGCAGACGTTCTACCAACTGAACCATAGAGACTTTATAGAAACTCCGAGTTTTTTATTATTTATTTTTATCTCTAAAATGTCGGGGTGATGTGGGGTGGGGTACCTCTTAATCTGTGGGGTCGGATACTTTTGAATTTTTATCTTTGGGGTCGGATACTTATGAATTTGTATGTTTGGGGTTTTTATATCTATTTTCTTTTTATGCATGTGCTAATTAAATAGATTTTCCCCGTTTCCTACCGCGCTCCTCATGTGTTTCGTTCTCGTTCGGTAGCTATCGTCATCTATGTTATGTTTGACTGGAACGTTTTGGCGGTTAATTCAAATGTGGGTTTAGATAGAGCTAACATAGTGTTAAATGAGCGTTATGCGTTTGATCATTTTAGCATTGCTAAAGGTAATTCGAGGGGATAATCACTAAAATGCGTAATCACTATAACTAAACTTTCTCTTTCAAACGTTTCTGGGCATAAGTCCTTGTTAGAAATTTATAAGATGCGATAAGTGTGCATCGGCATAAGTCTATGTTGTAAACTCATCGAGGGGATTATCACTAAAAACTATCTGTTCTTCGATTCGCCGGAATATTAGAATTACAGCATAAGTAAATTTATACGGTCATAATTTAATCACTGTTTAGAGTAGGGAATCGAGGGGCTATTCACTCGGATTTTATGCACGGTAAATCATTTAAGCATTGAAAAAGATAGCGCTATTCACTCATTATGGTAAGGTATAGAGGGGTTATCCACTCATTAGGGTAGGGTATAGAGGGGTTAGCCACTCATTAGGGTAGGGTATAGAGGGGTTAGCCACTCATTAGGGTAGGGTATAGAGGGGTTAGCCACTCATTAGGGTAGGGTATAGAGGGGTTATCCACTCATTAGGGTAGGGTATAGAGGGGCTATTCACTCGTACGATATGGCTACTATTACGAGCCCTTGGGCCGTCTTGTTATCTACATATTGCTATACATATAGGTCTGATGTTTCATTCTTTTGTCCGAAAGGAAAGTTTTGAGTTGATGTACCATGGTTCGTTTTAACCCATTCTTTATTTGGGGTAACCATCATCATAGCTTATTTATTATTATCCGATATCGACTTTAATGTTTATACAACTTTCTTAAGGAATCCGCCTTTGCCCGGGTGTCCAAGGGACTGGAAACCGAGAAGTGTTACCAGTCTATGTAGTTGTTCAATTCTTTAATAGTCTTTGGACGCACCCTTAAGTATTTCATTTAAATTTTTTTAAAGAAAGAAACTATTGCCTACAATAACTTTCAATGTTAATTAAACAATTCTTTTTTAGCATAAAGCAAAATGTTCAAGGGTCTAGAACGAGTATGGTTTCCTTGATTTGCCTTTGTTTCTTTTTTTTTGAGCTTCTGAACATTGTTACATTCTTTTGCTAATATCCTCATTGCCACTAAGAATCTCCTCATTTGTACCTGATTGCCACTAAGAATATCCTCAGTTGTACCTTTTTAAATTGTAACTAAGAATTTCATCATTTGTGCCCACTTGTAAATAAACTTTCCATTTGAAAAACAAAAAAAAAACCTCTATATGCAACGAATTTGCATATAGGGCTAGGGGTTCTTGGATCTAACCGAGAGGAACTCAACCAAACCACTTCTAAAATCTGCCACTAGTGTTACTGAAGTTTAGTCAATTTCGGTATCGAGTTGTGACTTTTCATAAAGGACAAATATACAAACAAACAAACCACTTTTTCAAATTTATATAAGGCAGAAGTTCATAAGATTTGTTCTATAAGTTTGTCAATGGTTACTGAGAGCTTGTCATGAAGTAGGTGAAACGTCATAGATTCTCCTAAAGCGACTTTTGGTGAAGGGCTGTCAAAGGCTTAGTAGTAGCAAAAACGGATTTATGCACTAAGAACGTCGGATCGTAGCTTTAGCCTCTAGTACCATCCTCGCATACTTTATTGAGAAACTTCGTCTGGTTATATTTTGACTCCACCCACAAATTCGATCTCTAGAAGTAGCTATATACAGATTTTGTGGGTGTAGTCAAAATATAAGCAGACGAAGTTTCTCAATAAAGAATGCGAGGATGGGTAGTGAATTTGCTACGTTCAACGTTCTTCTTACATAAATCCGTTTCTGGTAGTAGCTAAATAGGAAGATGTACTGCAAAACCGAGTGTAGTCAATTTTCGCGTCGTTCTCGAACAAGCTCTCACTCTCTAGCATTACGAAGTATAGTTAGTGTCATTCGTATCGTATAAAATTATGGTAAGATGTTTTGATGCATGCTTTAAACGCCGGTGTATCTAACCTTCCAGTCATGTGCCTCTTCAATTTGTGTGTATGTTCGGTAAAACAAGATGGCCCCGGCCAGATTATGCTTTCGCTGCGCCCTCTAGCGGCTAAAACTGACACGACTCCGGAAATTTTATTTTGCGTTATTCTTTTCTTATTTCTTAAATATCCTTTCGATTTTGAATGAAATTAATTTAGTGTGATTTGGTTTTCACATAAACATTAATGATAACTTTGTTTTTAAAACAAATGTTTAAAGAAAACTAATTAAGTACAGTTATTTGTTTCTATATTCGCATTATATTTTATTGCCGTTTGAAAAACTTAATGATAATTTTGACCAAACACTTTCCAAGATTATTTTCAGTTACAATTTTGGATAAACAAAAAGATAAATATAAGTATACGCTATAAAATATTTCTATTTTTCTATTATCGTTTAATTACTCAAATAACCCATGATAACAAATTTTACCAAGCACTTTTTAAGGTTATTTTCAGTTACAATTTTTTACAAAAACGATAAAAATAATTGGTTTACCTCTTAATTTTAAATTATAATAAGAGTAATCAATTACTAATCATCACTAATCTCTATAGTTTCTTAAATAACTAAAATAAAGTGGAGGTTGCAAAGCCACCTAGGTATGGTTCTAGGTACTATTTATAAATTGCAATGCGATTCCGCACGCGAATAAAAAGGGGAAAAGCCAGTGTCAGACAAATGCTTTTGCAACTCGATGCGCAAAAGCAAAAACAAAAACATTTGAAGCTTAAATTATTATTTTTGTTCCACAAAAAATATTTGTCTTGGACATTTTAAGTAACTAACAATGAGATCGATCTCCGTTAGCATTAGCAAGAAAACCCGAGGTGTTGTCAATTTTATATAAAAACAATTTTTATCGGCCAAACCATGATTTTGTGGCGGCCTCCAGCGGATAGAACTGGTATGACTCCGGCTTATTTATTTTTTTTTGCGTATTTATTTTGTTGTTTATCAAATAGTCTTCCGATTATGTCCTCTATCGTTGAAGAATCCTCAAAATGCGATGGGTTCTGAGTTGCTAAAGGCCCCTGAAAAGATGTAGGGTGTGGAAAAAACGTATAATTTACGGTCAAAATTTGAACTCTAGTGCATTGTATTAAAATCATTGTATATCGCGTTTGTCACATTGTATATATTTAAGCCTACAAAATGTATTAACCTTTGAACCTAAAATAAATAATATCACCCAAAAAGCGAGGGCTAGGTTCTAAGGATTAAGGGGTTAAAGAAGAACTCCTTTGAAATCAAGAAATCCTTTCAAAAGGAGTTCACGGTGGCTCCAATGAACCTGCCACCTGGGAGAGGCGTTCCCAAATAATTGAGGAGCGTCAACCTCTGACAATGATGGTCAGAGGGTTAAAAAGAGAAAATAAATCAGAACGATTTCGAACTACGAAAAGATAGGACGCCCCGAAATAGTGGGAAAAATATCTAAACTTCGTTTTCAATCCTTTAACTAAATAAGGAACCTTAAAAAATACTTAGACAATAATTTCACGTGAGCAGTTTATAATTGTTTCAGTCCGATTATAAACTGAAAAATTAGCTCTCCCAAAAAACAATTAACCGGAAGATAAGTTCCCAAATTAAAAGCGCCAAGGAAAATTATCCCAAACGCAGGAGCCTTCTTCACGGTCATAGAAGCTTTTCTTCATAGGGTCCTCCATTTTTGAAGGACTCTCAAGATGTGATGAATTCAAACTTGATGAAAGAACCACAAAAGTTGTAGGGTTCATACTTGTTGAAGAACCCTCAAAATGTGATGGGTTCTGACTAACTAAAGACCCCTCAAAAGATATAGAGTTCACAGTTGTTGAAATGCCTTGAAACACTGAATTGCTTTGACATGCTAAGGCAGAAAAGCCGTCAAAGGACTGCTCGCTAGAATTCTTTTTTTCTCAGCGTATCTTTCTCGTTTACGTGCATTTTCTTTTAATCGGAAATCTGGATTTTGACGTAATCTTCTCTTTTTTCTTTCGGTGACTCTTTTACATATGAAGCCATCTCTAAACTATGAAGTTTGTTCATTAAAATATTCTTTGGATATTAAAATTTTGAAAAATATGCAAAAATTTATGTGAAATCTTACTACTAATATTACTATTGAATGAGAGTTAATTAGCCGCAAGTTATGTTACAAAATATTTTGCTAAAATTTACTTTGAACTAAAACTAAACAACTAAAAGCAACATGCACTAGTTTAACTTATGAGTTTTGATATAAATATAATGATACACAAATCTAGCAAAGGCTTAAGCTTTCAAATAATTATACGACCCCTTATTTAACGAACAAAAAGTTAGTATTTTAAAAAAAGTATCAAATATTAAATATAAAAAGAGTAGTTTTCCTTAAAACACAAAAATAATACTTAGCTGGAAGACAAATATTTAAATAATGAATTAATCAGGGTAATCAGAAAATCTCGCTTGTGGCACAAAAACAGAGGTTTGGAAAACGTTTTTTTTTAAATATTTTTGAAAAAGTACATCGCACTCACATCGCAGTGCAGAGCTAAAGTTCCCTCCTCCCTGGTCAGATCTAGGCTATATTTAGCGCCATCATGTCGGCCTAATTTTAAATGCATATGGCAATGTTATTTTAAACTTTTTTGCTCATACATAAAATTTACAATTAACAAGTTGGGAAAACCAAAATATTACCTCTCCGAGTCAAGACGACTACTTACAAACTTATTTACCCAGATAAGGAAATGTTTCTTAAGTTAAAATTTATGAAATATTAAAGCAGTATACAAAGCATAGCAAATATACTGTAAATCAGACGACATTTTACATCCAATAATGATATACTTGTACACATTAAAATCATCCGATTGGGGAAAAACGGGAAATGAAGAGATAAAACTTTGGAGGGATATTACCTTTACGTGTTTGTAAAGGCCCAATTTTCTACTCCTCAACTGTATGCCCTATATGTTCAAAGCCATATTCACAACAGCGTTGCCATATAAACACTATCCTCTCGTTTCACCTCAACGATTTTCTTAGTTTGTCAACATGACTGTTAACGTTACATAACACCAAAGCTTATTTGTGGCTACACACACTGAAAGTAAATGCGTACCATAAAAAGCATGAAAACACGAAGCTATTATCCGATTACGATCAGACCTTTCACTGGTCTGGGCTGCGTTCAGCAGAGCTCACCAAAAAAGACAGCGGACTTTGGAAATGTTTACCGCTGAGCTCTGTCGTCATAGCTTTTCTCCGGTCATGGGCGTTTTATAAATGACGCTAGCGCAATAAAGCGTGCAAGATACCAAGGTTTAACAAAAATTGTATGATAACATATTTATAGAGATAGATAACAACTTTTATAATTAAAATTAGAAACTATCATATCTTTTAAAAGTCTCGCGTGATCAACCGGTTTCACGCCAATTAAATAGATATAGTCCCATAGAGCTATTTGTATTTATTCCTCCATGGTTTTTTCGCCAAGCTGAGAACTATGCGTTTTACGTCACGTTATCCAAAGAGCCGACTATTTTCTTTGAAGACCGCGCTAGCTCAGCGCTAAGCACCGTGACGTCAAAATTCAAAAACAAAATCCCGTTATGTAGGACACTGCTAACAGCGCTGGGCTCTGCTGAACGCGGCCCGGATTTCCACCATGATTATATAATCTTAGCCTAATTATTAAAAGTGTATTCAACTTTCGGCTCACTCTGAACCGTTAATGTCTCTGCATTACAGAAACGAAAACCAAACCCAAGCGTTTACTTTTTGGTTCACTAGGCCTATTGACAAATCAAAGTTCATATGATCGAAATGGTAGCGTTCTTCTTGTTATCAATAACGAAAGGATTATGCTATAAACAGATGTAGTATAGCTTAAGTAATGTATAAACATCCATTTCAAATAATAATATAAAAAAATATTCTTGGGATATCAAAATGAAATAGAGCTTTAAAGCTACAAAAGTACTAAATGCATCATAATTACGAAAAATATTTCCACATATTCACTTTATATTAAGGATAAAGGGAAAATTATGGTTCTGTAGGATTCCTTTACACATCAAAACAAAACGAACTTCTAACGCAGCGCACTACTGTAACAACGGACAGACACACACAGACAAAAACATAGACTGCTTTTTAACTCTTTCCGTATTAATTTTGAATTGAGAAACAAGATTATCTTAAATATTAAAATGAATATAATTAATATTTAATATTTTCTTCGTTAGTTATTCGCCTTATTGAACGTTACATCGTTTTAAAAAAGAACAATTAAACATTCTTGAGAGACTTGACTAATATTGGCGTTTGAAATGAAGCATACGCCGGTTGCTTCGCCTTACACAAATAGGTAGTATATAAGGGTGTCGAACTACAGTTAAAAGCAAGAACAACCGCAATTGCGAAAACCTATCGTGGACAACCCACCTTAAGGAGGCTAGACGTTTCTCGTAACCCTAGCTGATCGCCGCGAATGTCTTAAACCAAACGATGACGACGGAGTAGAAGCCAGGTGTGCAGACTGGTGTCCATGTGGGATGGACAAAAACAAAGTCCAGAAGATGGTGGTGTAGAAGCCAGGTGTACAGACTGGTGTCCATGTGGTATGGACAAAAACAAAGGCCAGAAGATGGTGGTGTTAGAAGCCAGTGTGTACAAACTGGTGTCCATGTAGGATGGACAATGACCAGAAGATGGTGGTGTTAGAAACCAGTAAGTACAGACTGGTGTACATGTGGGATGGACAAAAACAAAGACCAGAAGATGGTGGTGTTAGAAGCCAGTTTGTACAGACTGGTGTCCATGTGGGATGGACGAAGGCAATAAGATGGTGGTGTTAGAAGCCAGTAAGTACAGACTGGTGTCCGTGTGGGATGGACAAAGACCAGAAGATGGTGGTGTGAGAACTCAAGTAGAGTAGCCATTTCCGTGACTGTGAAAGCAGTTCGGAAATGGCGAACACGTTTGCTCCGATTTGGAAACTGCGAACGCGGTCACGTGGGTGTAACAACAGACACACACACAGACACACAGACACACAGACAGACACACACGATCGTTACAGAACCTCTCCGTGACATACGTCACTCGGAGAGGTAAAAAACTAAATTTAATATAGAGTTAACAATTAATAATTATTGCTTCGAAATTGTTGCTAAAATAGTAGTGTATGTACGTAGATGACGCTACAACAGGGTGAGAAATAAGGCGGTGGCACTGGGCAAATGACCAGTTTAAAAATTGCTATGACCAGTTTATTTATTAAATCCCTGGGGGTTCAGTGGTCACCGTGACCACTTTTTAAATTCCCCTTCTTTCTTTAGTAAAAAATAAATTCCCAATAGTGGGTTATAGGAATTAATACATATAAAACAAATAGACAATATATAAAACCAAGAAGTTATATCTAGTATCTCAGAGAGAAGGTATAAATTCGCTAGATTTCCAGCTTTATCTCCAGCCCAAACGTAGGTCCGGAGTCAATCCCCGTCTCTAAATTACAACCAGCTTCTCATTGGTTCTTGAAAACTCACGTCAGCGCGACGACGCGAGTGACGAAAATTACAGTCATATTTTCGAGGAGAGGCGAAATAGCCCGGCGCCTCCTTTTACGTCCCCCCTTGTATTTTGAAAGGGGGACTGGGACTATGGCGCGCGAATACAAAGGCATCTTATACCTTCTCTCTGAGATACTGATATAACTTCTTGATAAAACCTAGAACCATTTCAGGGCATCTCGACTTTATGTAGAAATTCTAAGTGGTCATTGACCAGTTTTTTAATTGAAACCCTTGGGCTCTACTGGTCAAATGACCAGTTTAAAAAATTCCCATATTTCTCACCCTGCGCTACAATAGGGCAACGCCGGTACTGCCCGGTAGCCTGTAGGCATAGAAAAGCGTCTGCACTCTACTCTGCAAGGAAGTAGATTTGAAGTGGTTTGAGCAAATTTTTAAATTTGGTTCATAACTGTTGCATTTAAGAATGGGATGACGATATTGATAATTTGATATATCATTAACTTTTATAGGCAAATTTAAACTTGAAATGATAATTTTTCTTTGTCCAAACTTGTTACTTAAAAGTGAAAAGAACCTTAGAAAGTGCTTGTGCTTGGTAAAATTTATTATTAGGATTATTTGAGTAATCAAACTTTAATAGAAAGATTTTATTACAAATGCCAATACTTAAAATTAAACATCAAATTATCATTTTTGTTTGTCCAAAACTGTAACGTGCTTAAAGAGAACAAGTTTGGAAAACCAAAATATTACCTCTCCGAGTCAAGAGGTCTACCACTACAAAGTTATTTACCTAGATATGGAATTATTTCTCTTTTTTGAAGTAAAAATTTACGAAATATTGAAGCAGTATTCCAAGCATAGCGAATATACAGTAAGGCAGACGACATTTTACATCCAATAAGGATAAATCTTGGACACATGGAAATAAGTTAATGGCAAAAAGAACAGGAAATGAAGTCTACGCTTCAGCTGTTTACTCTATATTCTGATAGCTTCATTCACAACTGGTTAGCAGTGTAAACACTATCGTCTCGTCTCACCTCAACAATATTCTTAGTTTGCCAACATGAGTGTTAACGTTAAATAATACCAAAGCTAAATTGTAGCTAGACGCACTGATAGTCAATGCGCACCATAAAGAAAATAAAAACTCAGTAGCTTAGCCCTACTAATCTAATTGCCACCATGATCCTTTCTTCTATTATAAAATCTTAACCTGATTATTTAAGAGTGTATTTAACATTCGGCTCACTCTGAACCGTTGATGTCTCTTCGTTTCAGACACGAAAATCAAAACCCAAAGTTTACTTCACCTCAGGCCTCAATTATTTACTCTATATTTCACTAAGCTTATTGCAAGTAATACTAGATATACCCGCCGGAGTCTAGATCTTAGCTTTCTTCATGAAATTACTAAACCAAGGATTATTCTATATACAGATGTAGTATAGCTTAAGTAATATATAAACAGCCATTTCAAATAATAATATTAAAAAAAATCTTTGGAATATCAAAATGAAACAGAGCTTTAAAGCTACAAAAGCACTAAATGCATCATAATTACGAAAAATATTTCATCATATTCACTTTATATTAAGGATAAAGGGAATATTATGGTTCTGTAGGATTTCTTTACACATCAAAACAAAACGAACTTCTAACGCAGCGCACTGCGGCACTAGTGTAATAACGGACGGACACACACAGACAATAACATAGACTGCTTTTTAACTCTTTCCGTATTAATTTTGAATTGAAAAACAAGATTATCTTAAATATTAAAATTAATATAATTAATATTTAATATTTTCTTCGTTAGTTATTCGCCTTATTGAACGTTACATCGTTTTAAAAAAGAACAATTAAACATTCTTGAGAGACTTGACTAATATTGGCGTTTGAAATGAAGCATATGTAAAATAATGAGATATTTTAGGGGCGACCTAGAAGTTAGTTAATTTGTATAAAGTTTTTGATAATAATAATTGAATGATTTTGTTAAAGAGCAATGTTCATTGTTAATATTTTTAAAATTTGTCATGGTGCTAATTTTGTACTTTTCCTTCCTTTCAAGTCGTTTTCGACATTCCCTTTGTAAACATGTTTTTCTCTATCAGAATCGGTGAATAACCGTAAAAAACCCTTCAACGTAGGTAAAAATAAAAAAAACCCCTACGTCAGTGCTAGTGCGGGTATGTTTGCCCAAAACAGGTGTTTTTTAAAGATTTGAGCCAACAAGAAAAAAAAGCCCTTTGTAGAAAGGAATTGTGGGTCCAAAAATACACCTAAGAAAAAAAACCAGTAGCTACCAAAAAATAAAAAGAAAAAAGTAGAATCTCTCGAGCAGTCCAACAAGTAAGTTGGCTAGAAAATTTGTGAGCGCGCTAGGCCCCCTTAAAAAGGCCCAAGAAAAAGGACTAACTGAGCAACCTGTAAGTGGTTTAAGGTTAAATTTTGTGTGAGCTTGGCCCTAAAAAGCCCTAGAAATAAAAGAAACTTTTGAGCATTTTTAAGATTAATAAGAAAAATTAGTGGTTTTATAAGGCGTAATTTTGTGCGAATTTAAACCAAAAAATTAAAAATAAACTGAGCGTGAATTAGACATGAAACAATAAATCAAGTGCGATCTTTAATTCTTAAAGGACGAATAAATCATTAGATTCTGTTAAGTTTTACCCGTTTGTACCGTTTCTATTTTTTCACCTACCAACACCGATACGAACTCAACCGCGCTTATGGGACCGATGTTTCAGTCCGTCGGAACCGTATCTTCTAATTTATTAAAGCTCTCCCAAAGCTAAATCAGCTACAGCATACGCCGGTTGCTTCGCCTTACTAAAATAGGTAGTATATAAGGGTTTCGAATCGCAGCTATGGATAAGAACAGCGCAATTGCGTGAACCTTTGGTGGAAGCCCCGCCTTAGGGAGGCCGGACGTTTCTCGTAACCCTGGCCGATCGCCGCGTATGTCTTAACCTTAAGGATGATGATGGAGTAGAAGCCTGGTGTGCAGACTGGTGTCCATGTGGGATGGACAAAGACTAGAAGATGGTGGGGATTAGAAGCCAGTGTTTACAGACTGGTGTTCCATGTGGGATGGGCAAAGACCAGAAGATGGTGGTGTGTAGAAGCCAGTGTGTACAGACTGGTGTCCAAGTGGGATGGACAAAGACCAGAAAATGGTGGTGTGTAGAAGCCAGTGTGTACAGACTGGTGTCCATGTGGCATGGAAAAAGAGCCAAAATGATGGTGGACTATAGAAGCCAGTGGGTAAAGACTGGTGTCCATATGAGATGGACAAATGTCCAGAGGATGGTGGTGTTAAACAGGTAATGGATAATAGCTATGGTAAGTGGAATACAATTTTCCAAATATCCGGGAACTGTAAATGCGGTCCGGAATTTGGGAAAACGTTTGCTCCGATTTGAAAACTGCGAACGCGATCCCCTGGGGTGTAAGCCAATAACAACAGACAGACACACACAGACAGACACGTCGAAATTAGAACCTCTCCGTGACATACGTCACTCGGAGAGGTAAAAAGAAAGTTTTTGGCTAGGCTTTAGCTTATCTAATCCCAACACCCAAATGTACAGGTATAGCAAGAAGTTATATCAGTATCTCAGAGAGAAGATATAAATTCGCCAGATTTCCAGCTTTATCTCCAGTCCTAACGTAGGTCCGCAGTCAATCCCCGTCTCTAAATTACAACCAGCATCTCATTGGTTCTTGAAAACTCACGTCAGCGCGACGACGCGAGTGAGGAAAATTTCCGACTGACGAGAGCGAAATAGCCCGGCGCCTCCTTTTACGTCCCCCCTTGTATTTTGAAAGGGGGACTGGGACTATGGCGCGCGAATACAAAGGCATCTTATATCTTCTCTCTGAGATACTGATATAACTTCTTGGTATAGTTAACCCCAAAAATGTGTCTATCTGGAAGCACTTGCAAGTTAATTTAATAAACTTAAATTATAAACACTTACATAGATGGTAATATCATAAACTTGCTAAGTTACAGAAGTTACCCTGATACACTCTCTAGAGACTACGGTATAAACTTCGTTTGGTTTACAAATCAAATATCTCTTACGTTAAAAATGTCTTTAGTTTAAATTAGATTTTAGACTTTTCGACGAGAAGAATCCCTAAAATAATTTTGTAAACCTTCTAATGCTAAAAACGCGTCATAGTTTACTGCCAATCTACCATTCGTGAATTTCCCGCCAAGAGTTTACAATTCAGACTCTCAGAGGCGCTGCGTGTTAGTTTACTTCTCGTATACGAGCGCTACCATGGAAACGGCCCACCCCCAATAGGAGAGGCGAGAGTAACGCGCCCGCCGCAAGAGATACTAGGTTTAGGCAACATAACTCGAGCTTAGTAGTATGTCTAGACAGCCGAGAGCGTAAAGGAGTCAATTTGTGGAGCGCAAACTCTGTGAGATGATGCGGGTTCGATACCCGGTCGAGGCGGAAAATAATTTCATAAATAAATAAAGTAAAGTACGTTGCATAGAGTATAGATGTCACTGAAATTCATATTTATAGCGGGAAATTTGAATTGAAAGTAACTTTATTTATGATGGATTCTCTCAGGTTACACCAAATATTGGGGGGAGAAGACGCCCAGCCGCAAGGGGTAATTGCAATGCTTCCGCAGTCTATAGACAGCGAAAGCAAAAATGTGAAAGTTATATAATCGAGGTTTCTCTTTGGAGGAACCAGCTTGACTGGAGGCGAAAAGCCTATACCCATTACAGAGACTCTTGCACCTACGGTTGGAAATTTAAAACACCCAACATACATGCGTTAACGTGGGCCTTATTCTCAGGTGGCAACTAGTGGATAAAATAGCGAAGTATTTTTGAATGGTCACACATATGATGAGGGTAAAAACTAGTGTACGCGATAGATGGCGCCGTAATCTTAGGCCACATAAATTACAGCATAGTGGGTAACTTATGCTGCTGAGCATGTCACACCGTCTTTTTGCCTCCATTCACGCTAGTTCCTCCAAGGTTTCTCATAGAAGTGTTTCTTGATAACGTTGGTTGGGTGTAGGGTTTAATTATGAGTGAATCATATACTAGCTCCCTATAAGTTACTCAGTCACACTGGCCTAATGTATCCAGCATTTTCTTCCGAATAGTAGTCGAGAGGAGGGGAGGCGGGTGAAAGTGATAGTAGACGGCGCCCTCTCTTAGGGCTTTGAAATTAATGTATCGAGAACTTGAAAGTGACGATAGTTCAAAATGGTATTAACGGTTTTGGAGGTTTTGGTTTCTTTGCGTCACATTCATTCTTTTGCTTATTTAAAAATAATTTTGGGTCTCACAACAGGCTTCGTTAAAAATGGGTTGGGCCTTTTAAGTTTTTCTATTAGTTCTTTAGACGCATTATTAAAAGTTTATTAAGGTTTTCGAGATAACTATTAAGTTGTTGCTTTTCTTATTTTTTGATAAAGTTTGGTTCTCTCACCATAAATAGTTCCTGCCTCTGAACGTTGCCTACGGAATAAAAATTCTTATTCCGTAGGCAACGCTCTGAATTTAAATGAGTTTCTTTCATTTAGGCTTTATCAAAACATATCCAAAATTCTGCCATTTTAATGCGAAAAATTAAAACTTCCTATTGCGCCAACCTTAACCCATTAAAATGATTTCAAAGATAAAATACGACTGTGAACCGTCCTCAAGCAGTCACAACATTTCTAAAACGTCGTCTGCTTATACTAACTACCTTTCAGTTCAAAGTTTCATTGGTTGATCCCCTTTTCCGGTTTTTTACCGGAAATACGTAAGCGCCGATGATTCACTTATGGTTTAATGCATAATTAGCTATAATAAAGCCAGTAACCCACACCTTCCTCGAAAATAACGTTTTCGTTCTTGTTTCTACACTGTTTCAATTTCTTATAAAGAAGAAAAAAAAGACTTTTTTATTTTTTCCCTTGACAGTGTTAGAAAAAATAGTTTTGTCTTGTTTTATATTTTAAGAAGGGAATCCTTAGTGATTTCAAAGAGAATTCAAAAAATAAATTATAAAAACCTTGAATGTCAAACTTCTCCGTAATCTGAGAGTATCAAAAATTTATTAGTTCCCCGAATTCTGATGAAAGGGCCCAATTTAATGGATACTAGGAATTTAATATAACCTTAAGCAGTAATGTATGGAGGGGCTGGAATGGCTAAGGGGGCTTTCGTTGTACCCTTGATGGTGGAAACATAAGGCGAGTCCCCTTTTTTTTAGAAGTGTAGCTCCTCCCCCTGCGTCTGTTTAGCTGTCTACCGAAGGCGAAAAATGTCATGACTCCTTAAAAAAGGTATGGCAGAAATGACCTTTTTGATTTTTTAAAGTTAAATGCGCTGATTCGCGTTCATATTCGATTCTCTCAGCCTAGGCAGAGGACTTAGGGTAGAGGGTGGAGAATTATAGCAAACAAGTTTTTTGGCAGCCAATGAATGAATGAAAATAATTTAAGTGGTAAATAAGATTTTTACGTCAGGCTAAGACGTCACTAGCGTAAATTAAGCCAAGCCAGTTATTTCCAAGATCATTTCACCAGAGAGAATTTATAATAGGGAGTGAAGCTCTTGCCCTTGACAGTGCTAAATATACAATGTAGCTCAAACAAGTAGGCTGCGACGCTAAAACTGGCCAGCTAAATTTCCGGTCACATGACTCTCCTCTAATTTCAAAGTTTGCCCTCAATCACTGTTGGTTGTACCCAATAAGGGTTCGCGATTTCGAGTGTGACTGGCACCATTTGGAGTTATTTTCAGTCAGATGTTTCCCTTTCTCTAAAAGAGTAGTGTCCATCTCCCCTAGACCCTCCCGCAACATTCTAGACCCACCCTAGAGGGAGGGGCCACAAAAGATAGTACCGGAAATAGCCCTGGCCAGTTTTGTTGATCACGTGATTTTTGAGCTACATAAAATTCCTCAGTTTCCACTCCCTATTATTAATTCTCTCTGATTTCACGCCGATTAGGATTTGACCTTAGCCATTCCAATCCCTCCATACATTCCTGCCTTAAGTAATACAAGGCATTATGTAAAGCACTCCTTATTTTTCAATCTATTAAATTTGTGTTGAAAGAAGTTAAAAAATTGGAATATTTCTCTTTGAATTATGCACGTTTGTAAAGGCGAGTTGATTTTCTACCATTGGAAGGTTTCTGTGGGTTTATTCATAGAGTTTACTATATGGCAAATGGACCGTAGTACTAAATACACAATAATACTTACTTTTTAGGTAAATACGATTGGTTCGAAAATTTCAATGTGACGAGGTGCTTTCCAGTGTTTTAATTTTTTTCTGTTTCGGAATCTATTAGGATTGCGGTGTTATCCTATAATCGAAAAATGTTTCTCTTTTATGATCACGGGTATGCATTTAAATCACAAAAACCTTAATTTTCCATTTGTAAATTTATAGCACTTTCCAAAATTCCAAATAGACGATTGAAAATCAAAAGAATTCAACAGTGTCATCGAGTAATTGAGGTAAATAGAAGGTTTCACTGAGATAAGTTGAGTTTCTAGACTGAAAGATGTTGCTTTATTATGATCATGGGTGTGCATTTAAATCACAAAAAGAAAAAAATTTCATTTGTAATATTATAGCACTTTCCCAAATTTGAAATAGAATATTGAAACTCAATAGCATTTTTGTCAGAATTCCACAGTGTCGTGGAGTAATTGAAGTAAATGGAGCGTTTCACAGAGGGAGGTTAAGTTCGAGACTGGTTAAATGCACAAGCATGAATTGATGGAAAATGTCGCCTTGACAGCCGCCTGGACACAGTTTTTGACCAAAGATGTTTCTCGAAAGTTGGCTCTTTGATAGAAATTATGGAAATACCAATTACAGATCGCCGAGAGCCAATAGAGATAATTAACTATATGGGAGCTAGTTCGAGAACGACAAGCGAGAATTAGCTACACTCGGTTTTGCAGTTCATCTTCCTATATGTACTAAGCCTTTAACAGCGTCTGACCAGGCGTCGCTTTACGAGAATCTATGATCTACGTCACTACATGACAAGCTCCAGTTTGTAACCAGTGACAAACTTATGGAACATATCTTATGAACTTTTGTGTCTAGCCATAGTTAGACGAAGAAAACTTTGCTTTATTCCAGCTTTATTGCCAAAGCTCTGAACCAATCACAAACGGTACATACTGCGGGATAATTTCGCAACACGCTTCAATAAGACTTAATTTACTACGTGGCCTTAAAAATCTTAGAAAAACCGATTACTGTAATAGCATTTATGTGATGTTGATAAAAAAAGGGAACGCGTTAGCGTTGATATGAAAAAGCCGAAAAAACACTTGGAAAAAAGCCTTCGTAAGCGAGTTTAGATGTTTTCGGCAAAAGAAAAGCGGACTTTCTTTAGATTTTACGGTTTCGAAAAATATTTACGGCGACGTAAAAAGAAAACCCCTGAGAAAACCTTCTGTGTAAGCGATGTAAGTCCGCGTATTCCCAAATGAAACTACTTTTTCTTTCTGAAAACCTTAAAAAAAAAAAATAATAATAAAACCCGCTTATTCTAAAATCGGATACTGATATGGAAATTTATACGCCGAATTGCAGCATTCGAAAAAGGGCCGTTTCGCAACCAGATAAATGTAAAGGAAATTTTTCAGAAGTTATGAAAATTGGCGAAGTACCCTTAGTTAAATCAGGGATCCATGTAATTTTAGAAGCAGGAATGGAGAACCCAGTAATCTGGGCGCGCGTCTATGTCCACGACCCCCTTCCCCTGAAAGAAGAGGGGGGTCATAGAAACAGAGGTAAAATGTAAGTATGAATTTTTCACCGTCCCAGCCAGTAACGTCATCAAAACGTAGTTTAAGTGAGCCAATAGGAAAATTTAAATTTTTCGTTACTTATTTAAGGGAGGGGTTCTATACTGGGCTATGAGCCGGACTGAAGTAAAGGCTTACCGTTCTCCACTCCTGCTTCTAAAATTACATGGATCCGTGGTTAAATTTACCTCATTTCGTTTCATTGCACGAGTCGTTTTGCGAAGAAGGAGCGCTTCACACGGTGCAGTTGACCGAAGCATTTGACTTTCATTAATCGCGATAGTGGGCCAGACTCGGTAACTTCGGTTGACAAAGTTGATAGCTGAGCTATTTATTTTTAGTTGCTTATCACGTTTGCGTTTAAACCTTTTTTTCATTTTTTAAAGGAAGTTCACTATTGATAATTGCAAAGAATCAAGATACGTGTGTTGAAATTTTCATACATATTGCTCGAATAATGTTAGCTACCGCAGAAATATAAAACTCAAGAGTAACAAACAAAAGCAGATGAAAAGGGTGAAACTCGTTGGCGACGTTGATGTCTCGCATGAAGATCGTTAGGAATGTAGTAAATTGCTTAAATCATATAACTGAGGTAAACCTTTTTCGATGGAATGCATCTGTACAGTTCACAAAAAAGCCTTAAAATTACTGTACAAATAGTTGAAATATGGATATTTGCATAAAAATTAAACATAAGATTAAAAATTAATAGCAAGGACTAATAAAATGACTTGACAATTATGTTTATATGTACTCATCTTCTTTATAGCCCCTGTGATTTCTGAGTAATCATTTAGAGATTTAAACTTGCTCATAAGTGACAGCTACTTCTGTGTTACTGGTTGTAAAGTTTGCGATACTTGATGATCAAAAACGTTTATCGCACCTCAAGATGAGGATGAACATTTAACCAAGGAGTAGGCTAAATCTCACGCACTGAATTCCGTATTATCCATCTGAATATAGCAATACGTTAAAAGCCAGAACGGCGTTGCGATTACTTCGTTTTAATACATCGCCAATGAAATATAAAGAAAACTCGCTAAGCTTAAGTTTAGGCGTACCGCTAACTCTTGCAGGACGGAAAGAGGTAGGCCTATACGTATTTTCACCGAGGGTTTTGCATTATTTCCATGGAAGGAAACACTTTGGCTTGTACTGGTAAAGCGTCTACGCTACTTCCGCATATACCAAATGAAAGAATAAAACACTCGGAAATAGGTCTTGGACTCTCATTGCTTCCAAAATAAATCCATCTAGGCTTCCTCAATTCCGCTGAGGAATAAAAACAGAAATTGGAAAATTCAACTACTTTTTAAAACTGGAAAGATTTATAGTAAGAAACAAGCTCAAACTAGGGTTCATTGGAGGTATGATTACGTCATGGAGTACCAGAAAATTGAAAATGAATTAAACAAGGACGACCCAAGGGCTCGTAATAGCAGCCACATCGTACCATACTTAACAGGAGGACGGAAAATTTGAGTGAATAGCCCCTCGATGCGCTACTGTTTTAAAATTATTACTGATTTTTTTATTTCAGAGAGGATGCGCATCCTTTAACAGTGGTAAAACGAAATACCCATTAAAAGAAGTACAGATAATCAGAGTGAAATACAAACATAGTATCATGTAAGACGAATTGGGAATCGGGATGAACTAGTATTCTAAACCTCGAACCTAAACTCCTACCGTGAAAGAAAGAGGATCGCATGGGTTAAATTTGTTCCTACGCATCACTTGGGTTACTGTTTGTTTATTGAGTAACTATTACGCGCCCTCTCTCCAACACAAACTCAACTATTTTCAATAATATCTCGTATTAATTTTGCAACCGACACTTATTTTCCTTATCAAGATTCTCAGGAGAGGGCAGTTCTTAGTGCGAGTTTGCGATAACCAAGATTTTAAACATCTCCATTTCCTCCATTGTAGGAGTTCAAATTTACGTTTGCCAGTCTAAAAAGCGCGTATAATCGAGGGGTCCGACATTCCCAAAAAAGCGTACGTGATTTCGAGATTTTGCCAAATATTTCGTGATTTCACGAATTTGCAATATTTCGCAACTTTTTCTTTGATTTCGCGATTTTGCTAAAAATTTAGGGATTTCTTTGATTTCGTGATTTTGACAAAAACTTCGGGATTTCTTCTTTGATTTCAAGATTTCGCCAATGATTTCGTGATTTGTTCGTTTATTTCGCAATTTCACCGAAGATTTCGTGATTTCTCCTTGATTTCACGATTTCGCCATGGATTTCGGAATTTCCTCTTTGATTTCGTAATTTCGTGATTTCCTCAAAGATTTCGTGATTTTGTGTGAAAGATTTTGCGAGAAGCGTACTGAATTTCGTGTAAATGTCGGACCCCTCGCGTACAATACTTCGGTACGCGACAATTTGGTTTCGCCGTTATGGTCTCGCCGATTTGGTCTCACCGTTTTGGTCTCGCCGTTTTGGTCTCGGGACAAATGGGTCTCGGGACAATTGGGTCTCGGGACAAATGGGTCTCGGGACAAATGGGTCTCGGGACAATTGGGTCATGGGGACAAATGGGTCTCGGGTCAAATTGGGTCTCGGGACAAATGGTCTCGGGACAAATGGGTCTCGGGACAATTGGGTCTCGGAACAAATGGGTCTCGGGACCTAACCCAACCCAACATTGTTTGGGGGTAAGAAGATTATTTATATGAGTATTAAAACCCGCCTCTTACCACGTCCAATTTATTAGCAATAATTGAAATATTTTGGAAAAGGTGTCAGATAATTAATAGGAGAATATTTTGGAAAAGGTGGCAGCTAATTAATAGGAAATTTTTTTGGAATAGGTGGCAGCTAATTAATTGGAGAATTTTTTGGAAAAGGTGGCAGCTAACTATTAGAAGAATATTTTGGAAAAGGTGGCAGCTAATTAGTAGGAGAATGTTTTGGAAAAGGTGGTAGCTAATTAGTAGGAGAATGTTTTGGAAAAGGTGGTAGCTAATTAGTAGGAGAATGTTTTGGAAAAGGTGGCAGCTAATTAATTGGAGAATATTTAGGAAAAGGTGGCAGCTAATTAATAGGAGAATATTTAGGAAAAGGTGGCAGCTAATTAATTGGAGAATATTTTGGAAAAGGTGTCAGATAATTAATAGGAGAATATTTTGGAAAAGGTGGCAGCTAATTAATAGGAAAATTTTTTGGAATAGGTGGCAGCTAATTAATTGGAGAATTTTTTGGAAAAGGTGGCAGCTAACTATTAGAAGAATATTTTGGAAAAGGTGGCAGCTAATTAGTAGGAGAATGTTTTGGAAAAGGTGGTAGCTAATTAGTAGGAGAATGTTTTGGAAAAGGTGGTAGCTAATTAGTAGGAGAATGTTTTGGAAAAGGTGGCAGCTAATTAATAGGAGAATATTTAGGAAAAGGTGGCAGCTAATTAATAGGAGAATATTTAGGAAAAGGTGGCAGCTAATTAATTGGAGAATATTTTGGAAAAGGTGGCAGCTAACTATTAGGAGAATATTTTGGAAAAGGTGGCAGCTAATTAGTAGGAGAATGTTTTGGAAAAGGTGGTAGCTTATTAGTAGGAGAATGTTTTGGAAAAGGTGGCAGCCAATTAATTGGAGAATATTTTGGGAAAGGTGGCAGCTAACTATTAGGAGAATATTTTGGAAAAGGTGGTAGCTAATTAGTAGGAGAATGTTTTGGAAAAGGTGGCAGCTAATTAATAGGAGAATATTTAGGAAAAGGTGCCAGCTAATTAATTGGAGAATATTTAGGAAAAGGTGGCAGCTAATTAATTGGAGAATATTTTGGAAAAGGTGGCAGCTAACTATTAGGAGAATATTTTGGAAAAGGTGGCAGCTAATTAGTAGGAAAATGTTTTGGAAAAGGTGGTAGCTTATTAGTAGGAGAATGTTTTGGAAAAGGTGGCAGCCAATTAATTGGAGAATATTTTGGGAAAGGTGGCAGCTAACTATTAGGAGAATATTTTGGAAAAGGTGGCAGCTAATTAATTGGAGAATATTTTGGAAAAGGTGGCAGCTAATTAATTGGAGAATATTTTGGAAAAGGTGGCAGCTAATTAGTAGGAGAATGTTTTGGAAAAGGTGGCAGCTAATTAGTAGGAGAATGTTTTGGATAAGGTCTTAGCTAATTTGTAGGAGAATGTTTTGGAAAAGGTGGCAGCTAATTATTAGCAGAATATTTTGGAAAAGGTGGCAGCTAATTAATAGGAGAATATTTAGGAAAATGTGGCAGCTAATTAATTGGAGAATATTTTGGAAAAGGTGGCAGCTAATTAATTGGAGAATATTTTGGAAAAGGTGGCAGCTAACTATTAGGAGAATATTTTGGAAAAGGTGGCAGCTAATTAATTGGAGAATATTTTGGAAAAGGTGGCAGCTAACTATTAGGAGAATATTTTGGAAAAGGTGGCAGCTAATTAGTTGGAGAATGTTTTGGAAAAGGTGGTAGCTTATTAGTAGGAGAATGTTTTGGAAAAGGTGGCAGCCAATTAATTGGAGAATATTTTGGGAAAGGTGGCAGCTAACTATTAGGAGAATATTTTGGAAAAGGTGGCAGCTAATTAATTGGAGAATATTTTGGAAAAGGTGGCAGCTAACTATTAGGAGAATGTTTTGGAAAAGGTGGCAGCGAATTAGTAGGAGAATGTTTTGGAAAAGGTCTTAGCTAATTAGTAGGAGAATGTTTTGGAAAAGGTGGCAGCTAATTAATAGCAGAATATTTTGGAAAAGGTGGCAGCTAATTAATAGGAGAATATTTAGGAAAATGTGGCAGCTAATTAATTGGAGAATATTTTGGAAAAGGTGGCAGCTAACTATTAGGAGAATATTTTGGAAAAGGTGGCAGCTAATTAGTAGGAATGTTTTGGAAAAGGTGGTAGCTAAATAGTAGGAGAATGTTTTGGAAAAGGTGGCAGCTAATTAATAGCAGAATATTTTGGAAAAGGTGGCAGCTAATTAATAGGAGAATATTTTGGAAAAGGTGGCAACGAATTATTGGGACCATTGCTTTGGAAAAGGAGGCAGTTAATTAGGTAACCAAATAATCACGATACCAAATAGTCCCGAGACCAAATAATCACGATACCAAATAGTCCCGAGACCTAATAATCACGATACCAAATAGTCCCGAGACCAAATAATCACGATACCAAATAGTCCCGAGACCAAATAATCACGATACCAAATAGTCCCGAGACCAAATAATCACGATACCAAATAGTTCCGAGACCAAATAATCACGATACCAAATAGTTCCGAGACCAAATAATCACGATACCAAATAGTCCCGAGACCAAATAATCACGATACCAAATAGTCCCGAGACCAAATAGTACCGAGACCAAATCGGTGAGACCAGAAGTGGTATGATACTAGAAGTATTGAGCTAACCAAATTCTTCACTCGGCATTAGTGAAAAGACTTGATAAAACACAAACGGTTGGCCCTCTAGTGGCGGTTTCTGAAATTTCCCCTCCAAAACGTGAGACGCTCGCGGTGGTAGACGGCCGAACTAGATTCAAGGAGCCGGGTCCGTGTTTCGCCGCATTAGGTTGAGGGGAAGGGGGTAAGAAATGTTTTTGGAACTCGACCAATTTTTTTTCTCTCCGCGATGGAAGCGGCATAAAATCCTCAAATTTGTTCACTAGTGCCAGGATCTACTATCAATGCTAGAGCCCTTCACTTCTAGTCTCATACCACTTCTGGTGAGACCAATTAGTCCCGCGACCAAATCGGTGAGACCAAAATGGCGAGACCAATTCGGCGAGACCAAATTGTCCTGCTCCGACAATACTTCCCTTTTCCTACACCTTCCTGATTAAACTAAGGTAAAATTAGAAGGAGCTTTCAAAATTCATAGATCTCAATAATTAATTATAAAATTAATTAAAGACTACTTGCGATAAAGGATTTTAAAATAGGTTGAACAACTTCATTTACGCAATTGAATATTAAAACCCGAAATAATTTACGTGCTATTTTTACGTTTTTTACAAACCCATATATATATATACAAGTTGGGAAAACCAAAATATTACCTCTCCGAGTCAAGAGGTCTACTACTACAAACTTATTTACCCAGATATGGAGTTATTTCACTTTTTTGAAGTAAAAATTTACGAAATATTGAAGTAGTATTCCAAACATAGCAAACAGTAAAGTAGACGACATTTTACATCCAATAAGGATAAATCTTGGACACATGGAAATCAGTCAATGGGGAAAAGAACAGGAAATGAAGTCTACGCTTCAGCTGTTTACCCTATATTCTGGTAGCTACATTCACAACTGGTTTTCAGTGTAAACACAATCGTCTCGTCTCACCTCAACAATATTCTTAGTTTGCCAACACGAATGTTAACGTTAAATAACACCAAAGCTAAATTATACCCAGACGCACTAATAGTCATAGCGCACCGTAAAGAGAATAAAAAGTCTGTAGCTACTCGTTTACCACTAGCCCTTTTACTAATCTAATTGCCACCATGATCTTTTCTTCTATTATAAAATCTTTACCTGATTATTTAAGAGTGTATTTAACTTTCGGCTCACTCTGAACCGTTAATGTCTCTTCATTTCAGACACGAAAATCAAAGCCAAAAGTTTACTTCACTTCAGGCCTCAATAATTTACACTTTGTTTCACTAAGCCTATTGCGGATAATACTTGTTTTACCCGCCGGAGTCTAGGTCTTAGGTTTCTTCATGAAGTCACTAAACCAAGGATTATTCTATATACAGATGTCGTATAGCTTAAGTAATATATAAACAGCCATTTCAAATAACAATATTAAAAAAAATCTTTGGAATATCAAAATGAAACAGAGCTTTAAAGCTACAAAACTACTAAATGCATCATAATTACGAAAAATACTTCCACATATTCACTTTATATTATGTAAAAAGGGAATATTAAGGTTCTGTATGATTTCTTAACACATCAACACAAGGCTAACTGCTAACGCGACGCACTAGTGTAACAACGGACGGACACACACAGACAAAAAAATAAGCTGCTTTTTAACTCTTTCCGTATTAATTTTGAGATGAGAAACAAGATTATCTTAAATATTAAAATAAATATAATTAATATTAAATATTTTCTTCGTCAGTTGTTTGCCTTATTGAACGTTACATCGTTTTGATATAGAACAATTAAACATTCTAGAGAGACTTGACTAATATTGGCGTTTGAAATGAAGCATACGCCGGTTGCTTCGACTTACTCAAATAGGTAGTATATAAGGGATTCGAATCGCGGCTGTAGATAAGAACATCGCAATTGCGTGAACCTTGGAGGAAGACCCCTCCATTGGAAGGCTAGACGTTTCTCGTAACCCTAGCCGATCGCCGCGTATGTCTTAACCTTAAGGATGTTGGTGGTGTTAGAAGCCAGGTGTACAGACTGGTGTCCATGTGGGATGGACAAAAACAAAGACCAGAAGATGGTTGTGTTAGAAACCAGGTGTACAGACTGGTGTCCATGTGGGATGGACAAAAACAAAGACCAGAAGATAGTGGTGTTAGAAGCCAGGTGTACAGACTGGTGTCCATGTGGAATGGGCGAAAGACTAGAAGATGGTGGTGTTTAGAAGCTAGAAAGTTCAGACTGGTGTCCATGTGGGGTGGACAAATGAACAGTTGTTAGACAGACAATGGAGTTATAGCCTGTAAGTGGAATACAATTTCCGGGACTGTAAATGCGGTCTGGAAATTGAATACACGTTTGCTCCGATCTGCAAACTGCGAACGCGGTCACGTGGGTATAACAACGGACAGACAGACAGACAGACAGACAGACAGACAGACAGACAGACAGACAGACAGACAGACACGTCGAATTTAGAACCTCTCCGTGACATACGTCACTCGGAGAGGTAAAAATCTATTTCCGTACTGCGTGGAACCACGTGATGTAGGTAATTTGTAAACGCAAATCTCGCCCTTTAAATTAGACCTGAAGATGTGCCTGCAAGACGTGAAGCTAGTCGTCTGAGCTCTTAAATTATTTCGAGTTTTAATATTTTATCGCGTAAATAAAGCTGTTCAACCTATTTTAAAATCCTTTTATAGATGTTGTCACTGGAAACATAAATTTCTCTAAGTATGTGTTTTTGGGTAAATTGGATAGAATATTTATTTTAAGTAATGAATCAGCCCAGAGACTTAACGTGGCGATGAGTAACTCCAGAAGTAATATGAGACTAGAAGTACTGAGCTAACCAAATTCTTCACTTGGCGAAAGTGAATATTCTTGATAACACACCAACGGTTGGCCCTCTGGTAGCTGTTTCGGAATTTTTCCTCCAAAACGTGAGACGCTCGCGGCGGTAGACGGCCGAACTAGATTCAAGCAGCCGCGTCCGTGTTCCGCGGCTTAGGTTGAGGGGAAGGGGGTAGGAAATATTTTTGGAAAACGACCAATTTTTTTCTCTAGTATAGGCGCGATGGAAGCGGCATAAAATCCTCAAATTTGTTCACCAGTGCCAGGATCTATTACCAATGCTAGAGCTCTTTACTTCTAGTCCCTTATATTACTTCTGGTAACTCTTATATCTAGTCAAGTACGTCACCAGGATATGAGTTGATTGAGAATAACTTTCATTATAGTTCATGTTAAATATACGTTTTCTAGACAACTGAACATCAAAACAATTTGAAGTTGCATACATATGCGGATTATATTACTTATGATGTTGTCGAAAAGCACTAAAGGTAAAATTCTAAAATAAAACTCTTATATAACGTGCTGACAATTCTGACGAACGCCTCGTTACCCATAGCAACCATTTTCTCGTCTGCAGTCCTTAAAAATTCTCTGTAAATGATCCAGCACCCTTCTATTGAAAAGCTCAGATTAATTTATTCGGATGATGCAGTAAACCTACGTCATATGTAAATTAGCATGTTTTTTTTTTCTTTAAATTTCGTGAACTTCAATGTTTCTCTGAAGTCTTTCATGTACTTTTAGGTTTTCATACTTCTTTTCTGCAGAATTGTAATAAATATTCTCCGTCAAATTCAGTACGCACAAGGCCCCTTTATTATAGCTTCGTATTGTAAAGCTTATTGTCATTTCGAAATATATCCAAAACCTTAAAATTCCTGATCGTATTTATTAGGCGTAAAAATGTAATTTTGAAGGATGCATTATTTGAAAGAAATTAAATTATCATTCCTGCTTCATCATTGAAATTGTTTGGTCACCTCACAATTCGTATTTCCATGGGTTTACTGTTTTTGACGATGTCACACAGGGTGTTCAGTGCAGAGAGATTGGTAATGTAAAAGCTCAGACTACCTAACCCATGGACAGACAAAGCCCTGTTAAACCTGCATTAGCAAATGGCAATGCGTAGCACGTGCCCCACGCGTTTATCGCCGTAAACAAAAATTCGTCTGTAATGGTTCGGGATTTTTTAAACCAAGGCATAATGTTAAAACGGCTTTATAAACAATTACACAGTGATATTTACAAGATCTAACTTGATAGATCGTTCATGAATCTTTAATGCGAGTCAGAGAGGCTAAAATAAATAATAAAATTCAACAAAATTTTATAATTTAGTCAGATTTTCTCCCCATATTGGTGACTGGAGACCTATACTCCTCAAAAAATAAAATGGCGCGAATTATACTATAATACTAGGGTTTGGTGAAAAGCTTCCAACATCCGTCACCAAAGCGCTAGTGGCAGGCGTTGCTCTAAGCAAACCTAGCTCCTTATTCAGGTGCCTGTCCATGCATGGGTTAGGTGGTCTGAGGTAAAAGTAAGTGTGATTGGTTTTTCTCGCTTTACATCCGCCTCTTTCCTTAGTTGGCTGTCAATTTCCGGAAACACGATTGTCAGTTTTCTAAAGAACGAAACAGTAAAAATTTACCTTGAAGAATTCTAAGAATCATCTATTGCTTTGAGAACAAACACGAAAGAACCGGTTTTTTCATGTTGGTGTAATAACTACTATACTCTAGCGCTTATATGAACAAGGCTTAAATTACTCTTAAAGTGAGAAAACGTTGAAGAAAATTTGATCCTAAATGGGTGATTGAATATTTTTTCCAAAAAAGAGAGTCAATTTTTGAAATAGCAGTTCGGAATATGAAGAAGGAAAAAGCCAAGGTATAAGCGGAAGTTGGCATTCATTTGCCTTATTTCAACATCTTCCGTTTTCCGGAAATAGAATTCATCCGGATTCCGGAAACTTGACTCGGAAGGCTTTTTTCTTTTCTCTCTTTACAGAGTTTACTCCATCATACACGAGTGCCGACAGAATTCTGGTGTGGCTTCGTTCAATCAATGAATGTTTTATTGATTTTTCAACATCTTAAATTGGAAGTTGTAGGAAAAAGAAAAAGGGTATTAAAATTTATGTTGTTAAAATGAAATAAATGATTACTGATCAATTAATTTGTTCATTCGATTATTAGGACAAAATGTACGAATTTTAGTACCAATTCTTCTGGAAGTTATTTTTCAATAAGTTTAAAAGTCTAATCTAACAAAGTCAATCTCGAAATGCGGAATGATTCAGCTAAAAGAAATACATTTTTGTTTCCTAAGTGGCATGTTTTTGAAAGATTGAATTGAATTGGATGAAATTTGACACGCGAGTAGATTATGATCTGGCTATAGGATCATTGAATTGAATTGGATGAAATTTGACACGCGAGTAGATTATGATCTGGCTATAGGATCATTTAATTGATTCCGGCGAATAATTTCAATGTTTCTGAGACAAAATTGTGGTTGCCAACTAACACGGGAAAAAGCTTAATTAAAAAAATTGCTGTGTTGCCATACTTATTATTATAAAAAAATGTCTTGGTTTGGACCAAGGCCGAAAAAACAAACGATATGTGTGAGGTTTATCAATTGACTGAAGTTTCAGATATTGAAATTTTTTTCTAGTTATTTCTATCCACTCAATCTTTAATCAATATTTAATTCAATCAACTGATTTTACTGTTAATCGATCTAGTCCCTCTAAATTAATTGAAAAAATTACATATCTACGCTTTTTCAAGAACAATTACATTTTCCGAAAACATTTTATCATGAAATTAATTATTTTGAAGGGAGTACGTGTTGAGGGATTAGTATTGAATATTTGAAATGTTCTACTGGATGTCCAAAAAGAGCAAGCGAACTTTGGTATAACTCGAATGGAAAATGTAAATATTTAATAGATGCCAAACCAGGGTGTTGCGCGAATTTATACATTTAATTTCGTATATAGAAATTCTTCATTTCTATTGCCGCCTCTATGAAGGTAAAGTTGCACTGGAACTTCCATTTCCGTACTTTAGTTTTTCTTGGTCATAACTCAGTCTTCATTTGAAACGTCACCACCCCTTTCTACATTGTTGGCGCTACTTTTACACCGGTTACGTATTACGCGTAATCATTTTAGCAAGCGCAAAGATCAGGGGCGAGGTGTATTCTCCCTCGCACCAAGGGTCATCGCCAGACGGTGCCAAAGTTCACTACGGGCAGGAGGCTAGTCAACTAGCACTGCCTATAGCGGTGTTTCTAAGCGAGCGAGAGAATGAGAGAAAACACCCCAATGGCGGGATCACACCTGTGTTTTAGTTTCTCTGTATGTAATTTCCAAAATGGTCTACTCACTTACAAATGTACACCGATTACACTGAGTGATCGGTCGTTCGAGCGCTAGCGAGTGTCAAGCCATAACCATAATCATTCATGTACACGAATGTTTTATAGTGTTGGGTTAATAAGGTTGGTGGGCAAGTCCGGAGTGTCATGTACCGTTTACTAATGTGAAAAGGTTTCGATCTATTGGCTGAGTGTGTTGCGACGGCTCATATGACCCATACACTGGAACCACTGGTTATTATAATACGCCATATATTGGGAAAATAGAGGAAGGGAAGGGGTGTCGGAGTTAAATGTGACCTTCTTGGCATATCTAGTAATGAATGGATTGTTTAACCATATTATTTCCGCGGGAAATGAATATAACAAGTCATTGGTACTGAGAAGTATATCTGTTTATGTGATCTTTACCCTTTACCACACAGGATAAACTTTGTTGCTTTGTCTTAAGTAGACGACATTCACTGTAAACGACAGTTATCAACAATTTAAAACAGATTTAAACTTCTTTTGGTGCAAACTTGAAAATTTGTCAAGCCAGCAACAATTAAAACTATGTCGGTCAAGGTGCTTACAAGTTAGTGAGCATCGACACGAAATCCCTTCAAAATAATTAATTTCATGATAAAATGTTTTCGGAAAATGTAATTGTTCTTGAAAAAGCGTAGATATGTAATTTTTTCAATTAATTTAGAGGGACTAGATCGATTAACAGTAAAATCAGTTGATTGAATTAAATATTGATTAAAGATTGAGTGGATAGAAATAACTAGAAAAAAATTTCAATATCTGAAACTTCAGTCAATTGATAAACCTCACACATATCGTTTGTTTTTTCGGCCTTGGTCCAAACCAAGACATTTTTTTATAATATCTGTCACTTCAGTCTTAATGTAATTAAATTTTGAATAATTATGTTTGCATTACCGTCATACCATTGCACTCTAAAATATAACGGTGCATTCAAACACCATTTATGCTGTTTTTTCCGGTGCCAAAAAAGACATCATTTATGGTGTACTTTAACCCCATTTTTATGATCAATTGACGCCATTTTCTAATATTATTTGCAAGTATTAAGGAAATATTAGGCATTTATGCACCATTTACAGTGGTTTTTAACATCTTTTTTAGGCAATCTGTTGAACTTCTAATATTACTTAGTTTAATGGTGTTAAAAGTAGGGAAAAAGTACGCTACCTATGTCACATTATTAAACCAAGTGAAGTGAAAAACTGTAAAATAGTTATTAAATATTTTTTTTCCATATTTAGCACCACGTTTATGGTGTAAAACAAACCCGTTAATACACCATTTCAAGTCCCTGTTTACCCATTTAAAGACCCTATTTCCCCCGTTTTAAGGCCCTATTGACCCATTTAGGTCTGATTAATTTATAAAGATTGAGTGGTTACGTAAAATGAGCAAAAATCCCATCTATTTTGTAAAACATTAAGCAAAATTTATAGTTTAGAAGAATGAAATATTTTTAAGTCGCAGAAATGGACCGTTATAAAGCGATTCGCTTATTTTAATTTTTAAGTCAAATTACGTAACACTGTAACGAACTTAAACGAAGTTTGAACATAGAATGAGTTCCCAAAAATAATTTTCTAACGTAATATAGTGCCTATATTATTACATATTATTAAAAGCAAATATTTTTATTTTTAAACGCTGTCAACGATAAAACGTATGTTATTATTGAACTATTTTTTTATTAAATTTATAGCATTTATAGGATAAATACTTCTCCTATTAAGAGGCACAATGCTTGAAATTTGTGTCTCAATGAAACGTAACCTAACTAACATATGCCTTACCTAACCCGACCTATAAAACAAGCAATATTTTCAACGTTTTTAGTTGAAGGACCTTGAAAAATAAACGATTTTTTTTGGAAAAGGCCCGCGTTCACGCGTTGTTTAGTAATGACCTAATATTAAATATCGGTTTGTAAAATAAAAATAAAATTTTTATGCCATGAAATATTTTCCAATAAGCAATAATTGAAAGCATGTATTTTTAAAAAATTGTGCATACAAAACTCAGAAAGGTTTCTAAGTGATGTTTTAAAAAGTAAAACATGCTCATTATTAAAACCAATCTGACTCCATTAGTTGTTGCCCAAAAGAGTTCATTTGGATAATTTTAACGGCATTAACTTATAATCGTGTTCATTCAGGATTGATATAATAAGAAAGCCTTCAACGTGTACATACACAATAGGAAAGGTAGTGAAGTCCCACTGAACACGACTATGAATTATCCTGTAAATCATGCGTATGGTCCTGAAATGGGGTGAACAGGGGTTTGATATGAGATAAATAGGGGTTTTAATTTGGGACATGAAATGGGGGTAAATATGGACTTGAAATGGGGTTAAATATGGACTTGAAATGGGGGTAAATATGGACTTGAAATGGGGGTAAATATGGACTTGAAATGGGGGTAAATATGGACTTGAAATGGGGGTAAATATGGACTTGAAATGGGGGTAAATGTGGACTTGAAATGGGGGTAAATGTGGACTTGAAATGGGGGTAAATGTGGACTTGAAATGGGGGTAAATATGGACTTGAAATGGGGGTAAATATGGACTTGAAATGGGGGTAAATGAGGACTTGAAATGGGGGTAAATATGGACTTGAAATGGGGCTAAATATGGACTTGAAATGGGGGTAAATATGGACTTGAAATGGGGGTAAATATGGACTTGAAATGGGGGGTAAATATGGACTTGAAATGGGGGGTAAATATGGACTTGAAATGGGGGGTAAATATGGACTTGAAATGGGGGTAAATATGGACTTGAAATGGGGGTAAATATGGACTTGAAATGGGGGTAAATATGGACTTGAAATGGGGGTAAATATGGACTTGAAATGGGGGTGAATATGGACTTGAAATGGGGGTAAATATGGACTTGAAATGGGGGTAAATATGGACTTGAAATGGGTGTCAATATGGACTTGAAATGGGTGTCAATATGGACTTGAAATGGGTGTCAATATGGACTTGAAATGGGTGTCAATATGGACTTGAAATGGGTGTCAATATGGACTTGAAATGGGTGTCAATATGGACTTGAAATGGGGGTAAATATGGACTTGAAATGGGGGTAAATATGGACATGAAATGGGTGTCAATATGGACTTGAAATGGGGGTAAATATGGACTTGAAATGGGTGTCAATATGGACTTGAAATGGGGGTAAATATGGACTTGAAATGGGTGTCAATATGGACTTGAAATGGGTGTAAATATGGACTTGAAATGGGTGTAAATATGGACTTGAAATGGGTGTAAATATCGACTTGAAATGGGTGTAAATATGGACTTGAAATGGGTGTAAATATCGACTTGAAATGGGTGTAAATATGGACTTGAAATGGGTGTAAATATCGACTTGAAATGGGTGTAAATATCGACTTGAAATGGGTGTAAATATCGTCTTGAAATGGGTGTAAATATCGTCTTGAAATGGGTGTAAATATCGACTTGAAATGGGTGTAAATATCGACTTGAAATGGGTGTAAATATCGACTTGAAATGGGTGTAAATATCGACTTGAAATGGGTGTAAATATCGACTTGAAATGGGTGTAAATATGGATTTGAAATAGGTGTAAATATCAACTTGAATCCTCATTTAATTGTAAAGATTAAAATGGAAAATTGAGACTGGGTGAAAGATAAATTTAGTTTTAATTTTAATTAAATAAGGTATCCATGAATTGAACCAAAAAATCGTGTTTTGGGTTAATTTCACCTTAATTTTATTTAAGTTTAAAGGTTTATCTCGATTAAGTTTAATTTAATTTAAAGGTATATCTCGATTAAGTTTAATTTAATTTAAAGGTATATCTCGATTAAGTTTAATTTAATTTAAAGGTATATCTCGATTAAGTTTAATTTAATTTAAAGGTATATCTCGATTAAGTTTAATTTAATTTAAAGGTATATCTCGATTAAGTTTAATTTAATTTAAAGGTATATCTCGATTAAGTTTAATTTAATTTAAAGGTATATCTCGATTAAGTTTAATTTAATTTAAAGGTATATCTCGATTAAGTTTAATTTAATTTAAAGGTATATCTCGATTAAGTTTAATTTAATTTAAAGGTATATCTCGATTAAGTTTAATTTAATTTAAAGGTATATCTCGATTAAGTTTAATTTAATTTAAAGGTATATCTCGATTAAGTTTAATTTAATTTAAAGGTATATCTCGATTAAGTTTAATTTAATTTAAAGGTATATCTCGATTAAGTTTAATTTAATTTAAAGGTATATCTCGATTAAGTTTAATTTAATTTAAAGGTATATCTCGATTAAGTTTAATTTAATTTAAAGGTATATCTCGATTAAGTTTAATTTAATTTAAAGGTATATCTCGATTAAGTTTAATTTAATTTAAAGGTATATCTCGATTAAGTTTAATTTAATTTAAAGGTATATCTCGATTAAGTTTAATTTAAAGGTATATCTCGATTAAGTTTAATTTGAAAGTATATCTCGATTAAGTTTAATTTGAAGGTATATCTCGATTAAGTTTAATTTTAAGGTATATCTCGATTAAGTTTAATTTTAAGGTATATCTCGATTAAGTTTAATTTAAAGGTATATCTCGATTAAGTTCAATTTGAAAGTATATCTCGATTAAGTTTAATTTGAAGGTATATCTCGATTAAGTTTAATTTTAAGGTATATCTCGATTAAGTTTAATTTAAAGGTATATCTCGATTAAGTTCAATTTGAAAGTATATCTCGATTAAGTTTAATTTAAAAGTATATCTCGATTAAGTTTAATTTGAAGGTATATCTCGATTAAGTTTAATTTAAAGGTATATCTCGATTAAGTTTAATTTGAAAGTATATCTCGATTAAGTTTAATTTGAAGGTATATCTCGATTAAGTTTAATTTGAAGGTATATCTCGATTAAGTTTAATTTTAAGGTATATCTCGATTAAGTTTAATTTAAAGGTATATCTCGATTAAGTTCAATTTAAAGGTTTAATCTTGATTAAGTTTAATTTAAAGGTTTTAGGCTTAATTGAGTTGAAATTAATGATGGATTATGGTTTGGCAATATTAATTTAGCTTATAAATTGAGCTTGTTTAGATGAGTTTTTAATTATTTCCAACACATAGCCCCGTGATAAATTTGCGGTAACGTGAAGATTAACAATAAAATATGTTGTACCGGGGAGCCCGTTACAACGGATCACTACAAAGGTTACAATGTTAATGAATGATG
Organism: Phalangium opilio; assembly: GCF_054372755.1. Taxonomy (NCBI): domain Eukaryota; kingdom Metazoa; phylum Arthropoda; class Arachnida; order Opiliones; family Phalangiidae; genus Phalangium; species Phalangium opilio. The sequence goes on from NW_028324151.1 coordinate 9,884,192, forward strand.
TGATTCCATAGTTTCGCTTAAATACCAGTAATTAAATCAAATACCTAAACAATTCATAGCAATTCTGACATATAAACAAACGGCAATGAGGACTGTGTAAATAGCGAACGTAACCCTCTGTTTCCCACATGGTTACGTTGAAAAGATCTCCACACGTAATTTATTTGACTAATTAAATTACGTAAAGACAATGTTCTCCTGGATTAACCAGCCCCACTGTTACTTATATTTCTGAATTAAACAATCCACTCTTGGTAACAAATAATTTATAAAACGAAATATCATATACGGACTGTTGCAACAGGAAAAAATTGTTTTAACGAATCATGTCGTCCTCTACATTGGTTGAGTTTCAGGAATTATACCACACACCTGAATTAGTAGCATTTTAGTGAGATTAACCATCCAAAGGGATGTTGAATTAACTGCTATAGAAACAGTTATTGTAACGGTTGCGGAGCTTCTGAAATTTTAATAATACTTCTAAAATAAAATAAAGATAAGTCCTTCAATAACAGCTCTTTTTCTACAACATACTGTTACTATCCTAAAGAGTAAAGATCAAGAAGCATCACTATTATTAAAATTATCCAAGTCTGTAAACCAAAAACGTTGCAACATAACCTTCAGCTTAAAAACGTGACGAGAGCGTAAGCCAAACTAGACGACACTGGAGGCTCGGAAGCTGGGTAAGTGTAACTGGGTTCTCCCGAGTCCCGACTCCGAGAATCAAGAAAATATACAAATACAATGCATAAGAAACCTAAGCCTTGGTCTTAAAGAACATCCAAAAACCAATATCTTATAATATAATGAAATCAATTACCTCTAGTTTTATACCTGGATTGCTTTATTAAACAAAATTTTGACCTGATAGCAAAGTGTTTCTTAGCAAGAGTGTTACAGAAAATTTATAAAATGAAATAAATATTTTAAGCCGGTAAAATACTAAACAAGCGTCGACTGCTCAAAAACAAGTTCAACCATGGAGCCTGTATCTTTTTAAGATTCAGGCTCCATGGTTCAACTTCCACAGAATGAATCAAACTGAAAATGTCAACTTAACTTGTTATTAGGCACAAAGCTAGGCCCTCCCTTGTTCTCAATATGCTTGATAATTGAAGAAATGGGTATCAGCGCGCTAACAGGTTAACCTGACGTTTAACTCAAGAGCTGTACTTCCGTAATTAACTAAAATTAACATACTTAGACTTAATTGTTTCTGATTAGACTAGCGGATCGCACACCCTGAATACTTAATTGTTAAATTAAGAGTATTCCGAAAAGTAACTTCGCTCTAGTTTTTCGGTTAGAGGTGGCTAAATATCACGAAAAACCCCATGTTAATCTCCATAGGAAAATTGGCAAAAGCATGTGAATTTTGCTTTAACGTTACAAAAGAGTATCAAGTCATATCTACAAGGGCCTACCGGCCCTGTAGAATTTTTTACCTCGTCTAGACAAGCAACAGAAGAATGGAAACATTGATTTTGTACCTTTTAATAAACACCACAATCATAAAAATACTTACCAAATTGCTAACTTACTTCATCACTCATTATAAAAAACCATCATGAAACCATGTTTACAGTTACAATACTAAAGAAGATGGTAAAAATTAGGTTCGTTTAGTTTAATATTTTCTGATTACTCAGGAACTCTAGTTTAATTTACTGGCCCTTAATAAGCAAGAAATATTGAGTAAACATAACAAACTTTATTTTAGAGAATAAACTTAATGCATCCTTACGCTCTGAATTTTATATTGAGATGTGATTTCTATTTCACTCAAAGTTTCCTAGCTGAGCTACGTGGTGGTCTGATTTAGATTATGATATATCATTTACTGTAGTGAGCTATTTGCTCAAAAAAAATATTAAAACGGTTATTTTTCGTACATTTCTAAAGGTTTCTACGTTTAAAAGATTTTATCTATGATTTTCCCACCACCTGATACAAAAAATGAAAAATTTCCCAACGTTCACAGGAACCTACGCGTAAAGCAGATGACGTTAGGGGACTATGGGGACTGAAGAAGAAACACTAGCCCCCAGACGTCATGCTCTGCACTGTGTGAACAAACGTGTAGGCAACAGTAAGTTATTTGCTCATGTATTCTTTAAAATTTGTAGATGGATGGATTCATTATTTTATTTACTGTTTCGAACAAAGAAGGAAAAGAATACCCCGATCATTTCCTTTAAGAATCACATCAAAACTATATTTTTATTTTCAGCATCAGCTGTATATTTTTGTACTGAAATGTGAAGCGATATTTGAAAATGACCACATTTGAAGTTGTATCGTAGATTCAGTTAAATCCTTTAGATTTATTTCATTCGAATCTAAGGTACTATTGCGATTCAGGGAGACGGAGAGTCAGGAATTTCAGATATCTAGTTTCAGGGAAATGAAAAATTAAACTAAAAATAAGACACGACTTGGAATTATTTGTGATATATTTTTTTTAAATATCGAAATGTAGGAAAATGAAAAGTGTCACCTTGAAAATATTTTAATCGAAAAATAAAAGGCAAAAAATACGAAATCCACAAAAAATTGAGAGTTCATAGATCTGTAACAAAAACCAAAGATAGTAAGAAATAAAAATAGGTGTACGTCAAAAATTCAGATTCTTAGAATATAAAATCCAACAAATCTTCAAGTCCTACAAATCTTCAAAGAATATAAAATCCTACAAATCTTCAAAGAATATAAAATCCTACAAATCTTCAAAGAATATAAAATCCTACAAATCTTCAAAGAATATAAAATCCTACAAATCTTCAAAGAATATAAAATCCTACAAATCTTCAAAGAATATAAAATCCTACAAATCTTCAAAGAATATAAAATCCTACAAATCTTCAAAGAATATAAAATCCTACAAATCTTCAAAGAATATAAAATCCTACAAATCTTCAAAGAATATAAAATCCTACAAATCTTCAAAGAATATAAAATCCTACAAATCTTCAAAGAATATAAAATCCTACAAATCTTCAAAGAATATAAAATCCTACAAATCTTCAAAGAATATAAAATCCTACAAATCTTCAAAGAATATAAAATCCTACAAATCTTCAAAGAATATAAAATCCTACAAATCTTCAAAGAATATAAAATCCTACAAATCTTCAAAGAATATAAAATCCTACAAATCTTCAAAGAATATAAAATCCTACAAATCTTCAAAGAATATAAAATCCTACAAATCTTCAAAGAATATAAAATCCTACAAATCTTCAAAGAATATAAAATCCTACAAATCTTCAAAGAATATAAAATCCTACAAATCTTCAAAGAATATAAAATCCTACAAATCTTCAAAGAATATAAAATCCTACAAATCTTCAAAGAATATAAAATCCTACAAATCTTCAAAGAATATAAAATCCTACAAATCTTCAAAGAATATAAAATCCTACAAATCTTCAAAGAATATAAAATCCTACAAATCTTCAAAGAATATAAAATCCTACAAATCTTCAAAGAATATAAAATCCTACAAATCTTCAAAGAATATAAAATCCTACAAATCTTCAAAGAATATAAAATCCTACAAATCTTCAAAGAATATAAAATCCTACAAATCTTCAAATAATATAAAATCCATAATCGAAGAAGTCCTTGAATAATATAAAATCCAATATATCCTTAAAGAATGGAAAATTCACGATATCCTTAAAGGATATAAAATACACGATATCCTTAAAGAATATAAAATCCAAGAAGTACATAAAGAATATAAAATCCAAGAAGTACATAAAGAATATAAAATCCAAGATGTCCTTGAAAAATATAAAATCCAAGATCTCCTTGAAAAATATAAAATCCAAGAAATCCATAAAGAACAGAAAATCCAAGAAATCCTTAAAGAACATAAAATACAAGAAATACATAAAGAATATAAAATCCAAGATGTCCTTGAAAAATATAAAATCCAAGATGTCCTTGAAAAATATTAAATCCAAGAAATCCATAAAGAACAGAAAATCCAAGAAATCCTTAAAGAACATAAAATACAAGAAATACATAAAGAATATAAAATCTAAGATATCCTTGAAAAATAGAAAAACCAAGAAATCCATAAAGAACATAAAATCCAAGAAATCCTTAAAGAACATAAAATACAAGATATACATAAAGAATATAAAATCCAAGATGTTCTTGAAAAATATAAAATCCAAGATGTTCTTGAAAAATATAAAATCCAAGATGTCCTTGAAAAATATAAAATCCAAGATGTCCTTGAAAAATATAAAATCCAAGATGTCCTTGAAAAATATAAAATCCAAGATGTCCTTGAAAAATATAAAATCCAAGAAATCCATAAAGAACAGAAAATCCAAGAAATCCTTAAAGAACATAAAATACAAGAAATACATAAAGAATATAAAATCCAAGATGTCCTTGAAAAATATAAAATCCAAGAAATCCATAAAGAACAGAAAATCCAAGAAATCCATAAAGAACAGAAAATCCAAGAAATCTTTAAAGAACATAAAATACAAGAAATACATAAAGAATATAAAATCTAAGATGTCCTTGAAAAATATAAAATCCAAGAAATCCATAAAGAATATAAAATCGAAGAAATCCTTAAAGAATGCAAAATCCAAGAAATCCTTAAAGAACATAAAATCCAAGAAATCCATAAAGAATATAAAATCCGAGATATCCTTGAAAAGTACAAAATCCAAGAAATCCTTAAAGAATGCAAAATCCAAGAAATCAGTAGCGAATATAAAATCCAAAACATGAAAATTTATATAAAAAATCGTTATCCAAGAAAACAACATGCCATCTACTTCTAGTTATAGTCTATCTAATCTAAGAGGAAAATCCTTTAACCATTTCTATTCACATGTCCGACCTCTCGCTTGAATCCCTTCTCTCTCATTTTCTATCTAAAGGTTAAATCGGGTAAGAGTATAAGGCGTTTGTGAGGGAAACTATTGCGGGAGAAATGAGTAGAGCCGATTTTAGAGTCTCTCCTAAATCGATCAACTGCAGAAACAAAAGACTCGAATCGAGAAGGAAGGGGATTGCTTCTCCCGTCGGCATTGCGATGGAAAACCGGCCACCAGCGCCAGTTTCCTTATACTCGACTCTCTTATGCCGGTAACAATATTCAATAGAAACGGAGATTTCCTCCATATTCGAGAATCTTTCAGGGTATACGGGAAAATACGATAAGACGAGCCCGTGATAATGATCATAAAAATATTTTTATTACATTATTTGAAAATTGAAATTACTTCATTATGTAAAACCAGGGATAGATTTAATTTTAGAAGTAGGAATGCAGAACGGTTAGTATTTACTTCAGTCCGACTCATAGCCCAGTATAGAGCCCTCCCTCCAACACGTAATGAAACGTTTAAATTCTCTTGCTCACTTAAACTTCGTTTTGATGACGTTGCTAATGGGGACGGCGAAAAATACGTAGTTCCTTTTAACCTCTGTCGCTATGATCTACCTCTTCTTTCATATCCCCGCCCCGTCCCGTGGAAGGGGGTCCGGGACTTCGACGCGCGCCCAGATTACTTTGTTCTCCATTCCTACTTCTAAAATTGAATCTATCCCTGGTAAAACTAAAACCTTTTGTGTTCATTTCGATTTTCGTAAAAACTTTATCACTTGGCATATGTATATTTTTGAATGATAGATATATTTAGTTCGAAATTGAAGTTGTTTATTAATAAAAACGATTTTTTAAAGAAATTTTTAAATGTTATCTAAATTTTCTTTAATTTTGGTGATTTTAAATTATTGAGCAGAAATATTTCCACTTTTGCATTGAAAAAAAGTTGTATTTATTTTATAAAGCATCGCAGAGGTACCTGCGACATATTCAGTGGTATTTTCAAATTCTGAAACAATTATCAATGAGAAAATATCTTAATTAAATCGTGAAATAATCCTAAATTGGATTAACTACTAATTTCGAATGTCTTACAAAACTCGCTAAATCATGGTGGCAAATTCTTACCTTTTGTTGTAGTAAGACACTAATTCTCCAAATAAAGGTTTAAAATTGGAGTGAACATGTGTCATATTGTAACTTAACTATCGAAAATTCAAACAGCGCCGTCGAGATGGGGAGGCTATTTAGTCAGTTTCCAAGAAGATGAGGTCCACCAATCACCATTTCTTAATTTTGCCCGGGGTCCCGCAAGCTCTCTTTACTACCCTGAATTCAAGTTGTGTTCCAACTCTGAGTGCTTAAAAACTTTGAAATTGACATAATGGTTATAACAGAGGGGCTAATTACTCTCAGATTCCTCAGACACCAAGAGAGTTATTTGTCCTTATCCACTGTAGCATGTTACTTCATATTATATCCCCAAATTGTCGATAATTAATTAGTAAACTTTCGACTAATTTATGGGAATAACGGAGAGGTTGTGCACAGATTGCGGGTTTGTAAATACATTAGCATTTTCAAGGATGGAAATTTCATAGATTAGGGACCGTCCATAAACTACGTCACACTCTTATGGGGGGGGAGGGGGTTTCTAAATTTGTGACGGTCCGTGACAAGGGGGAGGGAGGGGTTCTTCGATGCGTGACGTCACATTTAGCATTGATTTTGTAACAAAGTCAGTAAGAGGCCGATTGGCTCTTTTATGTTATAGAAGAAGAAAGACAACATTCCATAGTCCACCGTTACAATAATTTACCAAAATTGTTATTCCATCATCACTAAAATAGTAGAAAATTAAAGCAATTATATACTATTTACACCTTTATATAGCCAATTTAAATAGCGCATTTAAAATAAACAGCGTAAACTCTCTTATGCCTCTGTTTATTCGCCCCTATTATTTGTGAGGATGAATCAAATGTCCCTACCGATTGAAATGGTTTCAATTCTTTGGCAAATTTTCTAAATCTCAAGCTCGATTAGTCTGTTTTCGGTGACAGTGTCGAAACCTAAAAAGTGTGCCCCTTTAACTAAACTTTATGGAACTTTTTTGAATCTTATAAAAAGCACATCCAGACATTAAAATTCTAAAGGTCAATCAGAGGGAAAAAGCTTAAAACGGAAGAATTTTCAGCCGAGCAAAATATTTCTGAGAGGGCGGCATATCACTCAAGAAATTAATCAAATTAAATTTGTAAATTAAGACAAATCATAGTGCGGAGGGGATGGGGGGTTAAAGAAATGTGACGTGGTTTTTAGTGGAGGGGTCTGAGAGAAGCGTGACGAAGCGTGATCTGGGGGGACGGGGGGGTCAGAAAATGCTTTTTTTCGCGTGACGTAGTTTATGGACGGTTCTTTACGCGTAATCCCGTTGGTACGATCAAAGTTACGGTGTAACACCGATTAAGCTGAGAAATTGTTGGGCTCTCGGTGAATAAATTTTCATACCAAAGATTTCGTATTTAATTCTCCCAAGTTTTTAACAATTTTCTTTTGTCTGAACCATAAGTTCATTAGATATGTTCCATAAGTTTGTCACTGGTTACTGAGAGCTTGTCATGAAGTGACGTATAGGTGAAACGTCATAGATTCGAGGTAAAGCGACGCCTGGTGAGGCGCTGTCAAAGGCTAAGAACCGAGGGGTCGGACGTTTGGGAAAAAGTGTACGGGATTTCGAAATCCAATTTGATTTCTTCGGATTTCGTTTGATTTCGTCGGATTTCATCGGATTTCGTTTGATTTCGTCGGATTTCATCGGATTTCGTTCGATTTCATCGGATTTTGTTTGATTTCAGAATTCGATAAAATCCAATGGATTTCATCGAATTTTGAGATTTTTCCCCTGATTCCGTCGGATTTTGCTATTTTTACCGTGATTTCGACTGATTTTTCGATATTTCCCTTTATTTCGTTGGATTTTGAGGTTTTTAGCGTGATATCCTCGGATTTTGAGATTTTCCCCGTGATTTCGTCGGATTTTGTGATTTCTTTTGATTTTGGATTTCGTGAATTTTGTAATGGATTTCACGATTTCTTTACTGATTTAGCTTCTGATTTCGTGATTTCTATGTTGATTTCGTGATTTCTTTGTTGATTTTGTGATTTTTTTTACTGATTTTATGATTTCTTTACTGATTTTGTGATTTCGTTGCTGATTTCGGATTTTTTATTTGATTTCGAAATCAGCATTGATTTCGGATTTCTTAAGTTGGATTTCACGGGTAGCGTACGGGATTTCATGAATGACCGACCCCTCGCTTAGAACAGACCAAATAGGAAGATGGACTGCGAAACCGAGTGTAGTCAATTCTCGAACTAGCTCTCAGTAAGTCTCTAGCATTACGAAGTATAGGTAGTGTCATACTTATGGAACAAATCTTATGAATTTATGTCTGAACTGATAATGATTTTAAATTATATCCTCCTGATTCAAAAACCATCTAAAATGTAATAATAAAAAATAAATATTGCCTAGTTCCATGTATCAATTTTCCCAAAATTGAGTGAAAGCAGAAGAAAATAGGGGAAGTACGTATTCGTACCTTTAGCTAGTGCAAGTCGTCCTTCTCTCCCAGAAACAAGCTATCGCTTTAAATTGGCCAATCAGAGATAGGCAGAGAACCGATAGAAATTTTTGAAGGTGCGCCACCATACCGTGAGAAACCGAACTACAGAGTATAGACGACGATTTCCGTCCTTCTTTCGCCCGGGTAGATTGACATTGAAAGTTATCGTTCAATTAAGAGTTAAAAATGGATAGTTCTGTCCAGTGTAATTTAGTATATCGTGAAACTAGTGACAAGAAAAGCCAGACAAGTTTTAAAGGCAAAACTAAAGGTATTCAAGTAGAATTTTCGCCAAATTCGAGTGACTCGTTAAGCCTCGGCCATAGTAAACTCAAGAAGTCCTACCATAACAAAATCAGCATTCAGCTGGATAGCAGACGAGCCTTCGAAGAAAATAGTTACTTGTATTCATCCGCGGTTTCCCGCCAAAAAAAGCGGATATTCAGTGGCGCGAAAAAACCGATAAAGTGACGTCTCGCGAAATAGCTAAGAATACGTACTTCCCCTATTTTCTTCTGGTGAAAGTCAATGCTTGTGTTCTATTTGTTCTATGGATTCTGATATTTGCACTTACCACCAAATTTTGCTCATACGATAATTACATTAACTTAACTAGTTTTCCGTCCTCATGTTTGTGGGCGGAAATTGTCTGTAGAATCTAGGAAGTTTTGTCACATCGTCCAAAACTTGGCATCAACTATTGCTCGCGTATTTGTCGCGCTGCTTTCTTAGGATGAGATGAACTCATTCATCCATTGTTATCCATCGATTGAGGGGATTTCGCTCTACTCCGACTCTGCCTGACCGGCAAGGTTTTCCGGGGAAAATCTTCTCTAACAAGCTCGTTAAGGGAGGTTTGTAGTAAGTGGGTTAAAAAAGAATAGATGGAAAAAAGAATAAAGAAGCGGGAGAGAGAGAGAGAGAGAGAGAGAGAGAGAGAGAGAGAGAGTAAAATAAAGAAGAGAGAGAGAAAAAAACAAAAGAGGAATAGGGAGAAAACTTCAAGCCATGTAGCTTCGTTCGGTACGACGCCTGCAGTTATTAGAACTTCATATGTTTTATATAAGTTCAATTATTTCTCTTAGGACAAGTCTCGTGAAAGTTAAATTTCAGGTTTTTAAATGAAAAGCTTCCGTTTTTACACATTATAACTTGAAAAGGACGTACTTTCTCTAAATATAAAAAGAATGATATTAAAAAAAACAATAATTAGCATTTAATTAGTCTTAAAAACGCGGAGTACTGTGTTCCCATGGTTTAGTGGCGTCTGCTAGCCAGAACCAATTACCCTTACCTTACTCTTAGCTCTCTCAGCCTGTGAAAATTCCACCAATCCAGTTCTTTTAAGGTATAATGTTCTGTTATATGAACTGAGTTTTTTTCCAAAGTTTTCGAAGTTGCGACATATCTAGTTCTCGATTATAAATTACACACCTTTATTTGCACGTGAATTTATTTTTTTTTTATATTGAAGAGAAAGTTTTATTTTGAAGGATTTGGATTGCCCTAAACAACCAAAATGTTTGCTGAATATTTTATTTTATAGCCTGTGCAAGGTCTCTAACCTTGACTCCCGAGACAGTGATTTTGGTTGCGTTCAGTAACACTCATCAGGAAAAATATCCATGTTTAAAATTTGATCAGGAAATCTCACAATACAAAATGAAACACTGAATTAGACCAACAATTTAATTGCAAAACATGGAAATCTGCCAACAAATATACAAGTATATCAAAATTGAAATATTTTGGAAGTTAATTAAAATATAATATCCCGATCACTTAATTTAATACTTATTACATAAAAAAAACCAAAAACAGGAGAGTAGTATTGAGAATGGCTAGACGAAAATAACTTTAATTAGACCTCCCCTACTAAATCCCTTAATCGCCTTAGAAATCTAAAGGTTTTGTGCGCTAGTTTTAGTGCAGAATTGATCAGCTTAATTTTAAAAATTTGGTGACACTCGTCCTTTAAGCACGAAAAAAACTTGGAACAAAATAGAAAACTATTGTTCCGTCACGTCCTTTAAGGTTTCGGAGAGATTTTAATTGAGGGATTTTCAATTTCGAGATTCCCGGGCGTCAGGCAAAAATCAATTAGACCCTAGACAGAATTATGGAGAAAATTCCGAAAGCCGAAGTAGATTAATCCAACATTATTAGCTTTGTACCTCTAATTAGAAGATTAAGAAATTTTGTCTGGTTGCTGTCCTCACTCCTCAACGTCTTCACTTAATTTTAACTAGTTTTTGTTAGGTCATATCTGACGTAGGCCTAGTTCTGCATAGTAAAATATAAATAAAGGAACAGACTGCAGATAAAGTTATAAACTTTTGTTGATAAACAATTCAACTCTAGGAATCAGAAGAATGAAGTGAGGAAAACTGTGCAAAGATGTAGGGACCGAATGATTCAGTGAAAAACGGCATGAATATTTCTTTCTAGTACCAAATGTTTATCTCTCCGAGTGACGATGACGTCACGGAGAGGTAATGCACTGGGCATGTCTGTGTGTGTCTGTCACCGCGTTCGCAGTTGGCAAATCGGAGTAAACGTGTCCGCAGATAAAGCAATTTTCGGCTTCTACTCCCATGGTTAGAACAGGTAATATCCTATTGGATAGAATCCCGTTGGATCGAATTCAAATTTCTAAAATTGTAGCCAAATTTAAAACAATTTATAGCCCAAAGAGCGATTTTCTACTGAATGGGAATATTTAAATGGAAGAGCTTTCGACTGAATGGGATGGGTTTACACATATAAAATCATAGCGTTTTCCTTGAGTTGCCGGGCTCCAGTAGCGCAATGGATAAAGTGATTTGGATGATCGAAGAAGTTAAGCAGCATCGAGCGCCGTCAGTACTTGGGAGGGAGATCTCTTAATGGTAAGGTTAGGTTACGTTAGGTATGGTTAGGTTAGGGTTAGACAATTTCCAAAAATGGAAGTTATTTTCTGAAATTTATTGAAGAATGTTATTGGTGAACACATATTATTTGCTGCAGTATCAAGAAGTTTAATAAGAAAATCAATTTTATTTTTAGGTTAGGTTAGGTTAGGTTAGGTTAGGTTTGGTCAGGTTAGGTTAGGTTAGGTTTGGTTAGGTTTTGTTAGGTTAGGTTAGGTTTGGTTAGGTTTGGTTAGGTCAGGTTAGGTTAGGTTTGGTCAGGTTAGGTTAGTTTAGGTTAGGTTAGGTTAGGTTTGGTTAGGTTTGGTTAGGTTAGGTTAGGTTAGGTTAGGTTAGGTTAGGTTTGGTTAGGTTAGGTTAGGTTAGGTTAGGTTAGGTTAGGTTAGGTTAGGTTAGGTTAGGTTAGGTCAGGTTAGGTTAGGTTAGGTTAGGTTAGGTTAGGTTAGGTTTGGTTTGGTTTGGTTTGGTTTGGTTTGGTTTGGTTTGGTTTGGTTTGGTTAGGTTTGGTTTGGTTTGGTTTGGTTTGGTTTGGTTTGGTTTGGTTTGGTTTGGTTTGGTTTGGTTAGGTTAGGTTAGGTTAGGTTTGGTTTGGTTTGGTTAGGTTAGGTTTGGTTAGGTTAGGTTAGGTTAGGTTTGGTTAGGTTTGGTTAGGTTTGGTTAGGTTAGGTTAGGTTAGTAATATTTTATAAATCATTTAACAATGTTACGCCTTTTCCAAAATATTGATGTTTAGCTTCATTGACTTCTCAAATAATATGCCTTTTCCAAAACATTACTGTTATGTTAGGTTAGGTTTGGTTTGGTTTGGTTTGGTTAGGTTAGGTTAGTAATATTTTATAATTCATTTAACAATGTTATGCCTTTTCCAAAATATTGATGTTTAGCTTCATTGACTTCTCAAATAATATGCCTTTTCCAAACCATTACTTCTATGTTAGGTTAGGTTTGGTTAAATTAGGTTAGTAATAATTTATAAATCATTTAACAATGTTACGCCTTTTACAAAATATTGAAATTTAGCTTCATTGACTTCTCCAAAAATATGCCTTTTCCAAAACATTACTGTTATATTAGGTTACGTTTGGTTTAGTATTTTCTGCAATAACAAGAAGTTTAATAGGAAAATCAATAGAAAAATAGGATTGAAAGGAAAATTCATGATTGGAAAACCGCCCAAATTGCGGTATTCGGTCTAATGGGATTCGGTCGAACGAGACATTCGATCCAATGGGATTCGACCCAATGGTAGACAATCTTAGAACACGCAACGGTTATAATTAAGAAGTAATGGTGCGATCGGCTAGGGTGACGAGAAACGTCTAACCTCCCAATGACAGGACTTCCATCATAGGTTCACGCAATTGCGGGTTTGCTTATCATTTATTGTTAATCAATCGCCTAATATACCCTAAATTTAGAAAAACTGTGAAAAAGGTGTAAGCTAGAATTCAAACGTTAACATTGATTTTAGGAATAACGTTTCCCAACACGACTTAACTAGAATTAAGATAATTACTGAGGATTTAAATAATTACATTTATTCAATTATTTCAGAATCTCTTAATTGCGTCTCGAATCGGAGAAGTTTATTATGGTTTCCCAACTTGATAAATATCTACCATTCACAATTTTCCTCTTCTGTATTATTATGATATAGAAGCTCAATTAGCCACATCGCATGATGTATATCTACGATGAGGCTATTAGCTTCACCTGGTCTGTAGTAGTAGGAGTAGTATTCTAGTAGTAGTACAAAATTTTGTTCGTCATTTTACTGAGAGTGAAAGACAGGTTCTAAAGTGATATGTTTTCGTTAATTTCTTACCTCTCAGAGACGATGACGTCATGGAGATCTATTACACTGGACATGTCTGTGTGTGTCTCTGTTACCGCGTTCGAAGTTGGCAAATCAGTGCCAACGGTGTTCGCAATATCCGAACCGCGATCGCAGTTCACAGAAAGCAATATTGACTTACACTACGTTATCATAGTGTATAGTATTGAAAAATACGCGGCGATCGGCTAGGGTTGCGAGAAACAAATAGCCTCCCAATGGCAGCGCTTTCGCCAAAGGTTCACGCAATTTCAGCTTTTCTTATTATCAGAAGTAAGATGAGACTAGAAGTAAAGAGCTATAGCATTGGTAGTAGATCCTGGCACTAGTGAACAAACTTGAGGATTTTTTGAAGCTTCCATCGCGCCTACACTAGACTAGAGAGCAAAAGATTGATCGAGTTCCAAAATATTTCCTACCCCCTTCCCCTCGACCCAAAGCCGCGGATCACGGACGCGGGTGCTTGAATCTAGTTCGGCCGTCTACCGCCACGAGCGTCTCACGTTTCGGAGGGGAAATTCAGAAACCTCTACCAGAAGGCCAACCGTTGGTTGGTTATCAAGAATATTCACTTTCGCCAAGTGAAGAATTTGGTTAGCTCAGTACTTCTAGTCTCATCTTACTTCGGTTATTATCTATTGTTTGGGGTAAACTTTCACTCACTGACTGATCGCCGTATGATACTACCCTTGATTTTGGGATTTGAAAATTGATAATTCAGCAAAGTTGATACTAAATATTCGATGCTGTCTAATAAAGTTTTTTCCTAAATCTGGGTCCATTTTGGAAATTATTAATCAAATACATTACCAGTACCACAGAATCAAGTAACTGTGATCGAAATATTCAACTTTGACTTTTATGTTGTTGTAATACACGTTGAAGTCGATGGGAAACAGAGTCAGAGCGCGAGTCAGTATACGCTTTTGTTTAAACTGTTACAAATGGCCCATTAAGTTACTAGTTAATGGATTACAATTTTGAAAATAATTGTAAATACAATATCGAATTTGTAAAACACAAGAAATTAAGAATGACTATTTGTGAGCCTTTTATTGCAAAGTGTTGATTTTTGTGTTAAACAAGAAATAAAAACGCATTTTAATGAACTTTGTCATTGGAGTAAACGTTACTTGTGATATTTTGAGATTGTATAAACAAATTCTTATTTTCCTTGTATCTTGTGGTAATACACGTGCCAGTCGAGGGAATTGGGAGTAATCAGTACACTTAGGAGGCAATTCTCTAACGCATTCGTAAAGTTTATTGAGATTTCGAACATTAAAAATTACGAAACCTAGAACTCGAAAACGATTGATCGTTTTCGTTAGTGTCAATTCTCTAAGCTATGTCGTTCGTTTTCGAGATGAACTTGTTCGTAAAACTTGAAAACGAAAGAAAATAAATAAAACGAACATTGAGTCACGTGATCTAGTGATCCAGCCAATCCGCTTTGACTTCGGAAGACGCGCGCGAAATTCGAATTAGGCTTAACAAATATTGGATTTTTGAAATCGAGGGTTATATATTTAAGTGATTGCAGTGCACTGTATTGATTGGAGTTGTTCAAATAAAAAATGGATGAATCTTTTGAGTCTGTTTCTTCACTTCGCGTTCAAAATAAAAAGAATAGCTCAAAGATTTCTAAAGAACAAAGGGCCATTATGGTAGCATTTCTTGAAAACAACAAAAAGTTCGTGGATGGGAAGTTTAGCGCAGCGTTCACACAAGATATGTTTAATCAGATGTGGGAGGATTTGGCTACCGAACTAAATAGCCAGGGATCGGGTGCTTTTAAAACAGTAAAGCAATGGAAAAAGGTAAATTTTAAATATTACAGTATAATATTATCGGCATAAGAAACTTTTCCCGCTTGTTTTAAGTGTTTAGCTGACTGGAAAAGTCTGACCAAAGCAAAAGCAGCCAGGATCATGCAAAGCCAAAATGGAACGGGTGGTGGACAGAAAACAGCAGAGAAGCTTAGCGAACTAGAGGGCCGGCTTGTTGCAGTAATAGGGTGGACCGCGGTGACAGGAAACAATATTGTCAGGGAAGGCGGTTTTCCTCGTCCAGAGGTATACCAACACTTCATTTGACTGTCGTTCAGTGTAATTCCTCCAACTTCATTACATTGGTTCGGTTCCATGTAGCAAGCTACAGTTAATGAGGAAGCAGAACCTATTGCGCATTGCTCAAGAAATCCAGCCCCAAGTGCTTTGGAACAGATTATTTATTACAATGATGATGGGTTTTCGTTAAGCCCAGAAGAACATGTAGTACCAGAGGGTCAAGGAAATGACAACAGACATTCCACTCCCATAAGCCGCAGAGCTTCACCAGTGACATTTTCTGTTCCTCGAACGCCACCACGACGCGAGAACGCATCGCGCCATCAGCAAGTTTGCCGAACGCCACCAGTGATTAGTCAACCAAATGAGAGAAGTAGTATCTGTTGAATAAATCTTCACAAACATATTGAAGGTAATTAAATGAATTTTAGGGAGAAGCCGCCAAAATAAAGCACCATATTCTCGAGAGTTGAAGGAAAACTCAACAGAAAGCTTTTTTAAAACTATGCAAGAACTGCAAGAACGGCAAACGCGCGCGGCAGAAGCAACTCTTGCTCACTATGGAGAATTGTTACAGGTTAAAAAAAGGAGAGTTGAGGTTGAAGAGGAGAAAGCAACTGCCTTAACAAACATCGCTGAAGCTTGTTACCGCTTAACCAAGCAATACCTAAAATTGACTAAGGACAAATAACCACATTTGTAAATAATATCTTTAATAAAAACTGTACATGTATTATAAAGTCTATTTAAACTGCTGTGGATTTTTACAATGAACAAGAAAACTGATATTTTTGAATCAGGCTAACGAAACCGCCGTATTAAACAATCTCTAACTCGCACTCCGGCATTATGCCAATTGTTGTGTATGCCAGGTGTTCGATCAGCGAGAATCGCCTGGCCTTCGTCCGTATTAAATAGCGTATCTGCGTCATCCAATGGCGCCTCACCAGTAAAATCTTCAGGAACTCTTCGCGATCTGCACATATTATGCAAAATGCAGCACGCGTTGATTATCGTACCAGCTGTTGTAGGGCAGTAATGAAGCGTGCGGTCTTTCAAAAGGCAACGGAAGCGTTGCTTTAAAATACCATTGCAACATTCAATAATTTTGCGACCATCCACGTGGGCATCATTAAAACGCGATTCTGGCGAATTTCTACTTGGATTTGGATGAGGTGGTTGACACCACGGCTGACATGGATAACCTGAATCCGCTGAAAAGCAATATACATTAAAAAAAATCTCCTGGACCATTAATATAACATATACCAAGAAGAAAAGAGCTATTCAAAGAGCCATTCATATGCATTTCTTGTAGATGGGAATTAGCCAATGAATTTTTCCAAATAAACGAATCATGAGTAGCTCCTGAGTATTTGGCATTGACGTTAAGTATTATAGCATCACTATCACATATCTATTTTAGGTGTGAAACATTTGGGGAAATATTTCATTGTTTATCTTATTTCATAATTATGAAAGGTGCCACTGGAGGCTTGCAGGAGCTCTACGCCTACACTAGCCAAATGACAGTGGTCCTTTTACTCCTTGGAAAGGTACCGCGCCCATGCAAGCCTCCGGTAGTATCCTTTAAAATATAATTGCAATTGGCGAGGCTACCAGTTGGCAATTTATCGAAAAAAATCCTTTGCGATTGATAAAATGACATGCAGCTAGTTCTTCATCTTTTTTGGTTGGAGTAACAATTGCTACATGTGTGCAGTCCAAGGCACCAATTATTCCTGGGATGTTACATAGCTTCATGAATCTGTTTTGTTAAAAATACATATTACCCAGCGTATAGTTTTAATAGTTTGAAGGCGGCATTAAACATATTTTGGCAGTCAGTTAAGTTACGCGGATAGTGTTAGCACTTTCCCATGTGTAACACTCACAAATGAATAGCTTTCACTGACACAAACCATGAGGGCTAACAGTAAATAAATCCAGACCCTCATGTTGCCTAAGGTTTTTGCAATTATGTGCAAATATTATTACCCTTTCTTGACTTTCGTCATACTTTCTTCTGTAACGGGAAACTTCACCCATTTATCCATTAGATTTTCAACGATGCTTTGGCTTACAGCCCTAACAACTCGGCTGACAGTAGACTGGCTTACATTCAAGAGATAATCCTGAGCTACATTCATTTGATAGCATCCTGTGGCATAAAAACGAAGTGCAATCAAGATCTGTTTTAAAAAATATATATATATAAATATATATAATATAACTGTAATATCAAAAAAGCTCTCAGATTTGCTAACTGACAACCCGAGGCTTACCTTCAGAGGCACTGGCAACGATGTCGATCTCTCACCACATAGAGCAAAATCCAAAACATCACACATTTCAAACACCATAGGCCGAGGAAGGCGGAATAGTCTTACAAATTGTGAGTCTTGCAACTCAAAAGCGCGTCCAGTGTCTCTTAATACCCTTTCTCTTCTTAAAACGCGTCTATTCTCATCTTCTAACCTCCTTAAATATTCTAAAATAACCAGCGGATTAAACGCCATTTTTAAAATTAGCAGACGGCAGACGTCAAGTCGTCAACTACGACCCGAAAAGAGAACAACGACAGCCCGACCCCTGTCGTTTCATCTGTTCGAAATTTTTCTCTCATTTTTCGAACGCGCGAAAATCGAAATGTTACAGAATTGGATTTTAGAATTTTAGCTTTCGTAATCGTAAAATTCGTTCGAAAAGTAAGACGAAACGAACAGAAAAGCGTTAGAGAATTGCCTCCCTAGTAATTGTTTCGTTAAAAGGGCCCTTCATATAAACTACTTTCCCCTAGCGAAGCTTAAAATTGTGTCTTAAAGCGCCACAGAATTCCAAACAAAATAAGCTTTCCCAAAAACTTGTTGTTCATAAAAATTCATTCGGGGCCATCATTTTTCGAAAAAAAAAACAGTCATAAATGACATTTTGTCCGTAGCCCTTCGTTAAAAATGAAGCACAGGAGTTCATCTTTAATTCCATTAAAAACAGTAATAGTATGCCTTTTCTCAAATATTAAAGGGAATCCGAATTTACAATTTCATATCATATTTTATCACGAAAGTGGTATTATGTTACACTTTCAAGTCTCTACTTTCAAAATCACGAAAACTCAGTTTCGATATATCAATACTTTTGTCTTGTCGAGCTTGTTCGCCCGTTTGATGACATCACTATGACGTGAGAGGAAAACAAGTTGGGAAAACCAAAATATTACCTCTCCGAGTCAAGAGGTCTACTACTACAAACTTATTTACCTAGATATGGAATTATTTCTCTTTTTTGAAGAAAAAATTACGAAATATTGAAGCAGTATTCCAATCATAGCGAATATACAGTAAAGCAGACGACATTTTATATCCAATAAGGAATAAATCTTGGACACCTGGAAATCAGTCAATGGGGAAAAGAACAGGAAATGAAGTCTACGCTTCAGCTGTTTACCGTATATTCTGATAGCTACATTCACAACTTGTTTGCAGTGTAAACACTATCGTCTCGTCTCACCTGAACAATATTCTTTGTTTGCCAACATGAATGTTAACGTTAACGTTAAATAACACCAAAGCTAAATTGTAGCTAGACGCACTAATAGTCAGTGCGCACCATAAAGAGAATAAAAAGTCTGTAGCTACTACCCGTTTACCATTAGCCCTTTTACTATTCTAATTGCCACCATGATCTTTTCTTCTATTATAAAATCTAAACCTGATTATTTAACCGTTGATGTCTCTTCATTTCAGACGAGAAAATCAAAGCCCAAAGTTTACTTCACCTCAGGCCTCAATTATTTACTATTTGTTTCACTAAGCCTATTGCAGATAATACTTGATATACCCGCCGTTGTCTAGGACTTAGTTTTCTTAATGTAATCACTAAACCAAGGATTATTCTATATACAGATGTAGTATAGCTTAAGTAATATATAAACAGCCATTTCAAATAACAATATTAAAAAAAATCTTTGGAATATCAAAATGAAACAGAGCTTTAAAGCTACAAAAGTACTAAATGCATCATAATTACGAAAAATACTTCCACATATTCACTTTATATTATGGAAAAAGGGAATATTAAGGTTCTGTACGATTTCTCAACACATCAACACAAGGCTAACTGCTAACGCGACGCACTAGTGTAACAATGGACGGACACACACAGACAACAAGTTGGGAAAACCAAAATATTACCTCTCCGAGTCAAGAGGTCTACTACTACAAACTTATTTATCTAGATATGGAATTATTTCACTTTTTTGAAGTAAAAATTTACGAAATATTGAAGCAGTATTCCAAACATAGCGAATGTACAGTAAAGCAGACGACATTTTACATCCAATAAGGATAAATCTTAGACACATGGAAATCAGTCAATGGGGAAAAGAACAGGAAATGAAGTCTACGCTTCAGCTGTTTACCCTATATTCTGATAGCTACATTCACAACTGGTTTGCAGTGTAAACACTATCGTCTCGTCTCACCTCAACAATATTCTTAGTTTGCCAACATGAATGTTAACGTTAAATAACACCCAAGCTAAATTGTAGCTAGACGCACTAATAGTCAATGCGCACCATAAAGAGAATAATAGGTAGCTACTACCCGTTTACCATTAGCCCTTTTACTAATCTAATTGCCAACATGCTCTTTTCTTCCATTATAAAATCTTGACCTGATTATTCAAGAGTGTATTAAACTTTCGCCTCACTCTGAACCGTTAATGTCTCTTCATTTCAGACACGAATATCAAAGCCAAAAGTTTACTTCACCTCAGGCCTCAATTATTTACTCTTTGTTTCACTAAGCCTATTGCGGATAATACTTGTTAAACCCGCCGAAGTCTAGGTCTTAGCTTGTTTCATGAAATCACTAAAGCAAGGATTATTCTATATACAGATGTAGTATAGCTTAAGCAATATATAAACAGCCATTTCAAATAACAATATTAAAAAAAAATCTTTGGAATATCAAAATGAAACAGAGCTTTAAAGCTACAAAAGTACTAAATGCATCATAATTACGAAAAATACTTCCACATATTCACTTTATATTATGGAAAAAGGGAATATTAAGGTTCTGTATGATTTCTAAACACATCAACACAAGGCTAACTGCTAACGCGACGCACTAGTGTAACAATGGACGGACACACACACAGACAAAAACATAAGCTGCTTTTGAACTCTTTCCGTATTAATTTTGAGTTGAGAAACAACATTATCTTAAATATTAAAATAAATATTATTAATATTAAATATTTTCTTCGTCAGTTGTTTGCCTTATTTAGCGTTACATCGTTTTGATAAAGAACAATTAAACATTCTTGAGAGACCTGACTAATATTGGCGTTTGAAATGAAGCATACGCCCGTTGCGTCGCCTTACTCAAATAGGTAGTATATAAGGGTGTCGAACTACACTTTAAAGCAAGAACAACCGCAATTGCGAAAACCTTTGGTGGGCAACCCACCTTAGGGAGGCTAGACGTTTCTCGTAACCCTAGCTGATCGCCGCGAATGTCTTAAACCAAACGATGACGATGGAGTAGAAGCCAGGTGTGCAGACTGGTGTCCATGTGGGATGGACAAAAACAAAGACCAGAAGATGGTGGTGTTTGAAGCCAGTGTATACAGACTGGTGTCCATGTGGGATGGACAATGACCAGAAGATGGTGGTGTTAGAAGCCAGTGTATACAGACTGGTGTCCATGTGGGATGGACAATGACCAGAAGATGGTGGTGTTAGAAGCCAGTAAGTACAGACTGGTGTCCATGTGGGATGGACAATGACCAGAAGATGGTGGTGTTAGAAGCCAGTGTGTACAGACTGGTGTCCATGTGGGATGGACAATGACCAGAAGATTTTGGTGTTAGAAGCCAGTAAGTACAGACTGGTGTCCATGTGGGATGGACAAAAACAAAGACCAGAAGATGGTGGTGTTAGAAGCCAGTGTGTTCAGACTGGTGTCCATGTGGGGTGGACAATGACCAGAAGATGGTGGTGTTAGAAGCCAGTAAGTACAGACTGGTGTCCGTGTGGGATGGACAAAGACCAGAAGATGGTGGTGTGAGAACTCAAGTAGAGTAGCCATTTCCGTGACTGTGAAAGCAGCTCGGAAATGGCGAACACGTTTGCTCCGATTTGGAAACTGCGAACGCGGTCACGTGGGTGTAACAACAGACACACACACAGACACACAGACAGACAGACACACAGACACACACGATCGATACAGAACCTCTCCGTGACATACGTCACTCGGAGAGGTAAAAACATAGACTGCTTTTTAACTCTTTCCGTATTAATTTTGAGTTGAGAAACAAGATCATCTTAAATATTAAAAGAAATATAATTAATATTAAATATTTTCTTCGTTAATTGTTCGCCTTATTGAGCGTTACATCGTTTTGATAAAGAACAATTAAACATTCTTGAGAGACTTGACTAATATTGGCGTTTGAAATGAAGCATACGCCGGTTTCTTCGCCTTACTCAAATAGGTAGTATATAAAGGTGTCGAACTACAGTTAAAAGCAAGAACAACCGCAATTGAGAAAACCTTTGGTGGACAACCCACCCTAGGGAGGCTAGACGTTTCTCGTAACCCAAGCTGATCGCCGCGAATGTCTAAAACCAAACGATGATAATGGAGTAGAAGCCAATGATACAGATTGGTGTCTATGTGGAATAGACGGAAGACCAGTGGATGGTGGTGTTAGAAGGCAGTGTAAGTGCAGACGGGTGTCAATGTGGGATTGACAAAGAACAGAAGATGGTGGTGATTAGAAGCCAGTATGTACAGACTGGTGTCCACGTGGAATGGACGAAGACCAGAAGATGGTGGTGATTAGCAGCCAGTAAGAACAGACTAGTGTCCGTGTGGTATGGACAAAGACCAGAAGATTGGTGGTGTGAGAACTCAAGTAGAGGAGCCATTTCCGTGACTGTGAAAGCAGTTCGGAAATGGCGAACACGTTTGCTCCGATTTGGAAACTGCGAACGCGGTCACGTGGGTGTAACGACACACACACTCACACAGACAGACACACAGACACACACACACGATCGTTACAGAACCTCTCCGTGACATACGTCACTCGGAGAGGTAAAAAGCGCGGGAATCCTATACCCGTCTGGAGCTTCTCGCCAGTCTAAACTCTGGTTCTGATAGCGGAGAGAGTGGCACCATCTCACGCGAATGATATATCTGTGACGTCAGCCTACGGGAAGCGTTTTAGCCTTTCATGAAAAGAGGATTTCAAATAATTTCATATGAAGCATTTTCAAATGCATATTGCCAAATAACCAGAAATCGGAGAATTAAAAGCTTGATGTTTTTGAATTCACAGAAATTAATTCTATCATTTGTTATATAAATCAGAGGATTTTCAAACGAAGCTTCTCATTCCCTTTAAGATGAATCAATAAACGTTATAAAACATGTTATTCACTAATGTAACCCTGAGAATGGCCCTGGTTAAGGTAAGTTTCCGAAAGTACTATCTTGAAAATTTGATCACTAAAATTTAAAAACTGCTATGATTTCAGCAATACGTCATGACAAGTACGGGCTAATTCAACAAGTCAAGTGTTGTTACACTAAAACGCAAAACCTTTCCAAAAGACAAATGATAAACTATTTGGTAATGTCAAATAGAATTAATTTAATTGCGAAAATACTACGAAGGTGCTAGAAGACGCTATTTACGGCTAGAAAGTGAAATCCCGTTTAAAATCACAATTTAAATTGACAAATAAATATACATATATTTCTCTTTTAAAACTAAAAAGGTCTATATAACATATATGGATTAAAAATAAACTTATGTAAATGTTTTGTTATTGCAGGATGTTAATTATAACTTTATATTAATCCAAAACTCTAAAATAAACATAACTGTGGCTAGGGTTTCAAGAAAACGCCGAAATTAATATATCTTATCGCTTCTTTCATTGATGAAATTTTGCATAAACGGTCGCAATTTGGGAACCGATATTTTTATGAGAATAGTTCCGTCATCATGTATAACCCTTATTTGAATTTTTCCCCAAAATTTTCACCGTACACAAACTCAAAGCTATTATTATAAAGCTAACAGAGTTATCTTCTGTAATTTAATTTATTAACTATAGATTTCGTCACGTGGGGTATCTATCTATACGCTTGGGGCGCGGGTTATATTAGAAATGGAGCAGTAGAAATGGCAGGATGGTGTATTGGTAAGGCGGATTCTTTGGCAAATACAAATAAAGCGTATCAGCTGGAGGACGTTCCTCTTTCCGTATAATAGGTGAGTTAAAGGGATGCCCAAGAGGAACAAAGAATAGAAAAAAGAAAACAGAAAAAAAAACACACGATGACCCAAGGTATAGTAGCCTTAAGACTCAAAGAAACCTTTTAATTCGAAGATGTCGGGAGTGTGGCGAACTCCTGGTAGCCTATGGCCTGTTGGGCGACATACTTTGAGGGTCTTACGATACGTGATGGCACACGCACACAAAGAAAAGGTCAATCCCTATGCGGTTTGTTACCTCTCCGTGTGACGTAGTCCAGGAGAGGTTCTGTAACGGCCGTGTCTGTGTGTGTGTGTGTCTGTGTGTCTGTGTGTCTGTCCGTTGTTACACCCACGTGACCGCGTTCGCAGTTTGCGTATCGGAGCAAACGTGTTCCCAATTTCCGGACCGCATTGACAGGTCACAGAAATTTAGAAAATTGTATTTCTCTCCGTTGGCTACTCTATACTTGAGTTCTCACACCACCATGTTTGTTCTTCGTCCATCCCACAAGGACACCAGACTGTACATACTGGCTTCTAATCACCACCACCTTCTGATCTTCGTCCATTCCACTTGGACACCAGTCTGTACATACTGGTTACTAATCACCACCATCTTCTGGTCTTTGTCCAACCCACTTGGACACCAGTCTGTACATCCTGGCTCCTAAACACCACCAGCCACTGGTCTTCCGTCTATTCCACATAGACACCAATCTGTATCATTGGCTTCTAACACCACCATCCACTGGTCTTCCGTCTATTCCACATAGACACTAATCTGTATCATTGGCTTCTACTCCATTATCATCGTTTGGTTTTAGGATATACGCGGCGATCAGATAGGGTTACGAGAATCGTCTAGCCTCCCTAAGGTGGGATCGCCACCAAAGGTTTTCGCAATAGCGCTTTTTCCTTACTATTATAATGGAAACGAATCGTATATATACCCCAAAATTTGAAGAAAGTGGGCAAGAGGGGTACCCTTCACTTTAAACGTCAATATTAGCAAAGTTTGAGATCATAATAGGTATAACGTTATTTTAAACGATTTAACTATTATTAATGTTAATTATTGAAGATTAAAATAATTAAAAATAATTATATTTATTTAAATATTAAAGATAAACCTCTCGTGCAAAGAGAGAGATTATCATCGCCTCCTATATCTGCCAAGGCCCGTGCATGCGATATATTTCATTCATTGCCTCCTATATCTATCAAGGCCCGTGCATTGCGATATATTTTTCAAAACCACAACCAAAATGGGAAGCTCCTCTCAGAAACATAATAATTTCTTTTCTCTGTATATGAAATGAAAATATGAATAATATTGCGCTCCTTCTTTAATGGTATCAATCCTTGCCTGTCTATTAATATTTTACGTAGTAGTAATACGTTTTTAGCGAAGTCTAGAGAGGATAAACATAAGCGAGATTGTTTCGGAAAAAAAATACTGCTTCCACTAATGGGTTTATACTCCTTGTTACTCTTGTTGTCTGTGTGTGTCCGTCCATTGTTACACTAGTGCGTCGCGTTAGCAGTTAGCCTTGTGTTGATGTGTTAAGAAAGCATACAGAACATTAATATTCCCTTTTTCCATAATATAAAGTGAATATGTGGAAGTATTTTTCGTAATTATGATGCATTAAGTACTTTTGTAGCTTTAAAGCTCTGTTTCATTTTGATATTCCAAAGAATTTTTTTAATATTGTTATTTGAAATGGCTGTTTATATATTGCTTAAGCTATACTACATCTGTATATAGAATAATCCTTGATTTAGTGATTTCATGAAGAAAACTAAGACCTAGACTCCGTCGCGTATAACAAGTATTATCCGCAATAGGCTTAGTGAAACAAAGAGTAAATAATTGAGGCCTGAGGTGAAGTAAACTTTTAGCTTTGATTTTCGTGTTTGAATTGAACAGACATCAACGGTTCAGAGTGAGCCGAAAGTTAAATACACTCTTAAATAATAATAATAATAATTAGATCAGTAAAAGGGCTAATGGTAAACGGGTAGTAACTACAGACTTATTATTCTCTTTATGGTGCGCATTGACTATTAGTGCGTCTGGCTACAATTTAGCTTAGGTGTTATTTAACGTAACATTCCTGTTGGCAAACTAAGAATATTGTTGAGGTGAGACGAGACGATAGTGTTTACACTTCAAACCAGTTGTGAATGTAACTTTCAGAATATAGGGTAAACAGCTGAAGCGTAGACTTCATTTCCTGTTCTTTTCCCAATTGACTGATTTCCATGTGTCCAAGATTTATCCTTATAGGATGTAAAATGTCGTCTGCTTTACTGTACATTCGCTATGTTTGGAATACTGCTTCAATATTTCGTAAATTTTTACTTCAAACAAGTTGGGAAAACCAAAATATTACCTCTCCGAGTCGGGGAAAAGACCACTCAATATCGAAATACTAGACCAACATTTTTTCGCTTTGTTTTGTCTAACGAGGCTTAAGTCATTGAAAAGTTTTCTCTACATTGTCAAAATATATAATCATCCACTAATCCTAGGTTTCAAATCATTACTTACAAAGAATATATAAGTTCTATGTTAAATTTTATTCTCTGATGCATACCACTAGCTTTGCCTTATATAACGTTTAATTCAGAATAAAATCTGTAAGACACGATTTCCATTAGAACATACCTTTACGAGAAGATCTTGTTTCCTTTCTAACGAAAAACTGAACTTTCCTTATCAGTTTTTCAAGGTTATAGAACTGAAAGGGGTTTCTTTTACCATAGGTTTATATCGGTAATTTTAAAGTTCACTTTCAAATCATAAATCTTTATTTAATCTCTAGTCTCTCTAATTAAAAAACATGAAATGTCCTAAACGTATCTCTAATTTTCCCATAGAGCTATTTGTATTAATTACTCCACGTTATCCAAAGGCCGACTATTTTCTTTGAAGACCGCACTAGCTAAGCGCTAAGCACCGTGACGTCAAAATTCAAAAACCCCTTATGTAGGATACTGCTAACATCGCTGGGCTCTGCTGAACGCGGCCCAGATTTCCACCATGATTATAATATCTAAGCCTAAAGTGTACTTAACTTTCGGCTCAATCTGAACCGTTAATGTCTCTGCATTACAGAAACGAAATCCAAACCCAAGCGTTAACTTTTTGGTTCACTAGGCCTATTGACAAATAAAAGTTCATTTGACCAACATAGTAGCGTTGTGCTTGTATTCGCTTTAGAAAGGATTATGCTATAAACAGATGTAGTATAGCTTAGGTAATATATAAACATCCATTTTAAATAATGATATTAAAAAAAATCTTTGGAATATCAAAATGAAATAGAGCTTTAAAGCTACAAAAGTACTAAATGCATCATAATTACGAAAAATATTTCCACATATTCACTTTATATTAAGGATAAAGGGAATATTATGGTTCTGTAGGATTCCTTTACACATCGAAACAAGACGAACTTCTAACGCAGCGCACTACTGTAACAACGGACGGACACACACAGACAAAAACATAGACTGCTTTTTAACTCTTTCCGTATTAATTTTGAATTGAGAAACAAGATTATCTTAAATATTAAAATAAATATAATTAATATTTAATATTTTCTTCGTTAGTTATTCGCCTTATTGAACGTTACATCGTTTTAAAAAAGAACAATTAAACATTCTTGAGAGACTTGACTAATATTGGCGTTTGAAATGAAGCATACGCCGGTTGCTTCGCCTTATTCAAATAGGTAGTATATAAGGGTGTCGAACTACAGTTAATAGCAAGAACAACCGCAATTGCGACAAGTCGGGAAAACCAAAATATTACCTCTCCGTGTCGAGAAGATTATATAACCTTAAGTATCCAATGAAAACGTCGACCTTTTGCCCTCATCCTTTCCCGCGCTTTGCGCTCCCGCATTTCATCCTTACTCTCAACATTATCTTCCTCCATTTTACATATAAAAATCAAATACTCACAAAAAGAAGTGGCAAAAACCTGCTGGCTCTTTACAACCACTTAATTTGACTTAATATCCAATTTCCAACAACAATAATATACCGGTAGTTTAATTGACAACCTACTAGCATCGAAATTCTCATAAGGAATGGCTCCCGCGGATAAAAAACGGCAATTTTCAACTAGGTGGGCGTTATCTCATAAGATTTGAAAAATATCATTTGTCTTTTTTACCAATGCCTAACCGTTTGGATTTTTTAAAGCAGTCTTAGCACCAAAAAATATTTTTGAATGAGGATAAAAAAGGTCTGTCCTCTCGTAATTTTTTAAGCTTTTATCATGATTACTCTATACAACAGTAACAAGGAGTATAAACCCATTAGTGGAAGCAGTATTTTTTTCCCAAAACAATCTCGCTTATGTTTATGCAATGAATGAAATATATCACAATGCACGGGCCTTGATAGATATAGGAGGCAATGAAGGAAATATATCGCATGCACGGGCCTTGGTAGATATAGGAGGCAATGATAATCTCTCTCTTTGCACGAGAGGTTTATCTTTAATATTTAAATAAATATAATTATTTTTAATTATTTTAATCTTCAATAATTAACATTAATAATAGTTAAATCGTTTAAAATAAAGTTATACTTATTATCTTCTCAAACTTTGCTAATATTGACGTTTAAAGTGAAGGGTACCCCTCTTCCCGCTTTCTTCAAATTTTGGGGTATATATACGATTCGTTTCCATTATAATAGTAAGGAAAAACCGCAAATGCGAAAACCTTTGGTAGCGATCCTACCTTAGGGAGGCTAGACGTTTCTCGTAACCCTAGCTGATCGCCGCGTATATCCTAAAACCAAACGATGATAATGGAGTAGAAGCCAATGATACAGATTGGTGTCTATGTGGAATAGACGGAAGACCAGTGGATGGTGGTGTTAGAAGGCAGTGTAAGTGCAGACGGGTGTCAATGTGGGATTGACAAAGAACAGAAGATGGTGGTGATTAGAAGCCAGTATGTACAGACTGGTGTCCACGTGGAATGGACGAAGACCAGAAGATGGTGGTGATTAGCAGCCAGTAAGAACAGACTAGTGTCCGTGTGGTATGGACAAAGACCAGAAGATTGGCGGTGTGAGAACTCAAGTAGAGGAGCCATTTCCGTGACTGTGAAAGCAGTTCGGAAATGGCGAACACGTTTGCTCCGATACGCAAACTGCGAACGCGGTCACGTGGGTGTAACAACGGACAGACAGACAGACAGACAGACACACACACAGACACACAGACAGACACGGCCGTTACAGAACCTCTCCTGGACTACGTCACACGGAGAGGTAAAAACCTATCGTGGACAACCCACCCTAGGGAGGCTAGACGTTTCTCGTAACCCTAGCTGATCGCCGCGAATGTCTTAAACCAAACGATGACGATGGAGTAGAAGCCAGGTGTGCAGACTGGTGTCCATGTGGGATGGACAAAAACAAAGACCAGAAGATGGTGGTGTAGAAGCCAGGTGTACAGACTGGTGTCCATGTGGGATGGACAATGACCAGAAGATGGTGGTGATTAGAAGCCAGTATGTACAGACTGGTGTCCAAGTGGAATGGACGAAGACCAGAAAATGGTGGTGATTAGAAGCCAGTATGTACAAACTGGTGTCCATGTGGGATGGACGAAGACCAAAAGATGGTGGTGATTAGAAGCCAGTAAGTACAAACTGGTGTCCGTGGGGGATGGACAAAGACCAGAAGATGGTGGTGTGAGAACTCAAGTAGAGGAGCCATTTCCGTGACTGTGAAAGCAGTTCGGAAATGGCGAACACGTTTGCTCCGATTTGGAAACTGCGAACGCGGTCACGTGGGTGTAACAACAGACACACACACAGACACACACACACACACAGACAGACACACACACACGATCGTTACAGAACCTCTCCGTGACATACGTCACTCGGAGAGGTAAAAAGTGAAATAATTCCATATCTAGGTAAATACGTTTGTAGTAGTAGACCTCTTGACACGGAGAGGTAATATTTTGGTTTTCCCAACTTGTTCTTTTTGGTTTGACCAAGAAGTAAAACCACAAATTAATTTTTTACTTAACTGAACGATTATCTATTAAAGCGCATAAACACAAAAATGAATTTTTTACCTCTCCGAGTGACGTATGTCACGGAGAGGTTCTGTAACGATCGTGTGTGTGTGTCTGTATGTCTGTGTGTCTGTGTGTCTGTGTGTCTGTTGTTACACCCACGTGACCGCGTTCGCAGTTTCCAAATCGGAGCAAACGTGTTCGCCATTTCCGAACTGCTTTCACAGTAACGGAAATAGCTCCTCTACTTGAGTTCTCACACCACCATCTCCTGGTCTTTGTCCATCCCACACGGACACCAGTCTGTACTTACAGGCTTCTAATCACCAACATCTTTTGGTCTTCGTCCATCCGACATGGACACCAGTCTGTACATACTGGCTTCTAATCACCACCATCTTCTGGTCTTCGTCCATCCCACTTGGACACCAGTCTGTACATACTGGCTTCTAAACACCACCATCTTCTGGTCTTCGTCCATTCCACTTGGACACCAGTCTGTACATACTGGCTTCTAATCACCACCATCTTCTAGTCTTTGTTTTTGTCCATCCCACATGGACACCAGTCTGTACACCTGGCTTCTACACCACCATCTTCTGGTCTTTGTTTTTGTCCATCCCACATGGACACCAGTCTGCACACCTGGCTTCTACTCCGTCGTCATCGTTTGGTTTAAGACATTCGCGGCGATCAGCTAGGGTTACGAGAAACGTCTAGCCTCCCTAGGGTGGGTTGTCCACGATAGGTTTTCGCAATTGCGGTTGTTCTTGCTTTTAACTGTAGTTCGACACCCTTATATACTACCTATTTGTGTAAGGCGAAGCAACCGGCGTATGCTTCATTTCAAACGCCAATATTAGTCAAGTCTCTCAAGAATGTTTAATTGTTCTTTTTTAAAACGATGTAACGTTCAATAAGGCGAATAACTAACGAAGAAAATATTAAATATTAATTATATTCATTTTAATATTTAAGATAATCTTGTTTCTCAATTCAAAATTAATACGGAAAGAGTTAAAAAGCAGTCTATGTTTTTGTCTGTGTGTGTCCGTCCGTTGTTACAGTAGTGCGCTGCGTTAGAAGTTCGTTTTGTTTTGATGTGTAAAGGAATCCTACAGAACCATAATTTTCCCTTTATCCTTAATATAAAGTGAATATGTGGAAATATTTTTCGTAATTATGATGCATTTAGTACTTTTGTAGCTTTAAAGCTCTATTTCATTTTGATATTCCAAAGATTTTTTTTAATATTATTATTTAAAATGGATGTTTATATATTACTTAAGCTATACTACATCTGTTTATAGCATAATCCTTTCGTTATTGATAACAAGAAGAACGCTACAATTTCGATCATATGAACTTTGATTTGTCAATAGGCCTAGTGAACCAAAAAGTAAACGCTTGGGTTTGGTTTTCGTTTCTGTAATGCAGAGACATTAACGGTTCAGAGTGGGCCGAAAGTTAAATACACTTTTATATAATTAGGCTTAGATTATATAATCATGGTGGAAATCTGGGCCGCGTTCAGCAGAGCCCAGCGCTGTTAGCAGTGTCCTACATAACGGGATTTTGTTTTTGAATTTTGACGTCACGGTTCTTAGCGCTGAGCTAGCGCGGTCTTCAAAGAAAATAGTCGGCTCTTTGGATAACGTGACGTAAAACGCATAGTTCTCAGCTTGGCGAAAAAACCATGGAGGAATTAATACAAATAGCTCTATGGGACTATATCTATTTAATTGGCGTGAAACCGGTTGATCACGCGAGAATTTTAAGAGATATGATAGTTTCTAATTTTAATTATAAAAGTTGTTATCTATCTCTATAAATATGTTATCATACAATTTTTGTTAAGCCTTGGTACCTTGCGTCATTTATAAAACGCCCATGACCGGAGAAAAGCTATGACGACAGAGCTCACCGGTAAACATTTCCAAAATCCGCTGTCTTTTTTGGTGAGCTCTGCTGAACGCAGCCCAGACCAGTGAAAGGTCTGATCGTAATCGGATAATAGCTTCGTGTTTTCATGCTTTTTATGGCACGCATTTACTTTCAGTGTGTGTAGCCACAAATAAGCTTTGGTGTTATGTAACGTTAACAGTCATGTTGACAAACTAAGAAAATCGTTGAGGTGAAACGAGAGGATAGTGTTTATATGGCAACGCTGTTGTGAATATGGCTTTGAACATAGAGGGCATACAGTTGAGGAGTAGAAAATTGGGCCTTTACAAACACGTAAAGGTAATATCCCTCCAAAGTTTTATCTCTTCATTTCCCGTTTTTCCCCCATCGGATGATTTTAATGTGTACAAGTATATCATTATTGGATGTAAAATGTCGTCTGATTTACAGTATATTTGCTATGCTTCGTATACTGCTTTAATATTTCATAAATTTTAACTTAAGAAACATTTCCATATCTGGGTAAATAAGTTTGTAAGTAGTCGTCTTGACTCGGAGAGGTAATATTTTGGTTTTCCCAACTTGTTACATACTTAAATGATAAAATATTAAAAAAACTTTGCAATAAAAATCTTCAATTTCAAGATCGTATTGTGTAAAAATATCCAGTATGGTATAAAACCAAAATACCTAAAGAAATTTTGGTTCAGGATAGAATCAGTATAGATTGATACGAGACAAGGAATCCCCGGCGCCATCGCAAATCATCATCATGTTTGAAGTTCGAAGTGTGATGTTTCTATGCCGTGACTTGCTGAGTAAGTACAACTTTGAACGTGCGCAGATTGCGGACTGTATTTCAATTTTTTTCGATATCCCTTTATTTGAAGATAAATAATTATAAATTTAAAATAGTGGGTGCCTTATTTCTAGGGATTTGCTTCGCATTTGCCGAGAGTACCTACAATACTAGCGCGCTTGGAAGTCTGAACAGCGATGGAAGCCATGATCACGGACTTTTTCAAGTAATCAGCGCTCAGTTGTTAATTAGTAGACGACCTGCCATTTTAATTCAGGTTGTGTTCTTAACAGATAAATTACAGATATTGGTGTTCCCCACACGAACCCATTAACGAATGCAATGTTAATTGTCAAAGTAATTACGCTTTACTAAACGTTACGCTAATTTTAATTAACACCTGTCGCAATTAAACAGGTCTTCTTGATGATGGTATCGCTGATGACGTAAAATGCGCTCGTCTTATACATCAACGTCATGGACTTTCTACTTGGTAAGAGCTTGCTGGTTTCGCAGCACCATCTCTTCTTGATGTCACCAATTTTCAATGTATTTCATAGGAATGGTAGCTTTTACAAGTGCTCCAAGAGCTCTTTCCCCACAACTAAGGACCGCGATTCATGAGGATTGCAGTTATGGTCGGGGATCGGATATCAGAAATCATTCTGAATTTGAATTTTAACATTTTTTGTGTCTGTAACATTTGATCCATAATAATAAAATCCGCTTTTTATCATATTGAAGAGTTTGTTGTTTTCTGTTAGATAATTTTATGTAAATCGTCGCAGTAACACCGTTCTACCAGAAGGGTCATCTTGGTGTTATTAGAAGTTAGGTCTTCATATTGAAAGCCAGGCAATTCCTTTAGCCACGTCAATCCATCGTTAGAAACTTCATTTGGCTTTCAATAATAACAACTTTTTTATTTCAATAAATAATGCACAGTTTGAAAAATTATGCTAATTTTGATAATGAGTTCATGCAGTACGGGATTGATGTGGAAAATAGAAAAAAATGAGGTATTTAACACGACTTGAGTAAAAAAGCGACTGCGGCTAAGATACTGGCAGACACACACACCAGTATACTATAAACGTCTTATTTCAAGCTATTTAAATTCAATTGATTTAATTAGTCTACAACGAACTTCGCTAAAAACCCTTCCCCTTTACTAAAAACCGTTTTCAATCCCCTAAAACACAATTATAATAAACAAGGTTTAATAATCATCATTTAAATGAATACGGATGTGTTCACCAATTTTAGAAAGTAATACGGAAGGCTTTGTGTGCCTCCTTTTTCTCGTCATTAGCAATTACTTAGGTCTATTATTAACTTGTTTCGTATAACCCGAACTAATTTTTCTATGCTTGCGGTAATTATGCGTAGAGTATTGAACTTGTTCGTCTGTGTTACGCGGTTTTAACCAACATGATTGATGTTTGATACCACCTATAATTTATAATGCTAGAGACTGAGAGCTACTTCAAGAACGACGTGAGAATTGGCTACACTCGGTTTCGCAGTCCATCATCCTATCTAGTCTCTACTAATTAAGCCTTTGACAGCGCCTCACCAAGCGTCGCTTTACGAGAACTTATGATTTTTCACCTACGTCACTTCATGACAAGCTCTGAGTAACTAGTGACTAACTTACGGAACATATCTAATAAACTTTTAATATAACATATTAGTAAACTGCAGCTAATTTCTCAATAAGTTTAAAGGGAAATGTTCTAGATTGGATGTATATAGTCTTTCACTTAAAACATTACCTTGCCGTTTTTACTGTTCAACTGGAAAAATTATTTTAAAATATAAAGACTACTTTCCCAGTGGTTTATTTAGGCTCACTTTAAATATCGTAATTTAAGCCGCTGTTAATCACCAAGCTCCATCCACGATATTTATCAGAACGCGCGGTTTACTTATGAACTTCCAAGTCAAATATAACTCACCATGTTTAGTCTTTATACCGAGTCAGTGTTATGACACTCTGTATCCTCTTAATACTTTAAATATGAACGTCATTCTTTCCAGGCTCACCCTTTTTGTTTGCTTCCCTGCTCATCAAAATATAGATGGGCATCGCACCGTGGGGTCAATTCTATAACTGTTTCGTACTAAATCCTCAGAAATCAACCCACAAACCTTATCTTGACATGGGACAAAATTTCACAAGCGTGCCTTGGCAAATAATTAAGCGTAATAGAGTAATAACGAGGGAACTATTTATCGCGTATGTGATTTGGTTTAGTTACCTTGCTCCAAATGCTCTGATGTTGGGACGAATGACATTACACTTACCCCGCTTTGTGGTACACTTCTCTCGAAGAGAAGTATTATATACTTCTGGTGTTATTTACTCAATTTGACCAAACTGAATGGTTGATTTCAGCGGAGCCTCCGCTAGGATGGTTTGAGAAGTGTGTTAGGTGAGTTCCTCAAGGTTGGGTCCTCGAGTCCTTAGCCATTCAATTAACTTATGACAATAAAGAATCGTTGTATAAATAAGTTTTAAATAGTTTTTGTCGTAAGTAACATTAAAACAGTAAGGTACAAAATGAATTATGATAACGATTTGTTTGAATTTAAGATCCGTATATACAAATCATCTTGTATTTGTGGTATCTGTCGCCAATATTACTATAGACGTTGCAAAGAAAAGGGCCGAAATTTCACATCAACGATCCTATACCCTACAGGGGCCGACTCTCCCGTGTCCGCTGGAGGTGACTTGACCCCAACAACCCTTCCATGACCTCCGAAGAAATCTCGTTTCCATCATACATCTCTTTCATACCGATAAATTCGATGAATGACTTCCGCTCACAGCCTAGTAGCCGATGTGGCCTGTGCACACGCACACCATGAAATGGCCAATGCGGTTTTTTTGGTTTGAGCAAGGAGTAAAGCCACAAATTAATCCTTACCTCACCGAGTAACGTATGTCACGGAGAGGCTCTAACTTCAACGTGTCTGTCAGTATCTGTATTTAGAATAATCCTTGCTTTAACAATTTCAAGAACGGTTAGGTTTAAACTTTGTCGGTTAAATCAAGTATTATCCGTAGTGAACCAAAGAGTAAAAAATTTAGGTGCGAGGTGAAGTAAACTATGGGTTTTGATTTTCTTGTCTATAATGAAGACAAATTAACGGTTCTGGGTAAGCCAAAAGTTAAATAGGCCTACACATTTAAATGATCAGGTTTAGATTTTAAAACAGAAAGAAAAGATCATGGTGGCAATTAAATCAATGAAAGGGCTAATCGTATTATTAAGGTTGTATATAAGGTTTTTTCATTCTTTTTACGGTACACATTGACTTTTGGTGCGTCAAAGCACAAATCAGCTTTGGTGTTATTTAACGTTAACATTCATGTTGGCAAACTAGAATATCGTTGAGGTGAAACCGAGGGGTCGGTCATTCATGAAATCCCGTACGCTACCCGTGAAATCCAAAATCAATGCTGATTTCGAAATCAAATGAAAAATCCGAAATCGGCAAAGAAATCACAAAATCAGTAAAGAAATCATAAAATCAGTAAAAAAATCACAAAACCAGCAAAGAAATCGCGAAATCAGAAGCGAAATCTCAAAATTAGTAAAGAAATCGTGAAATCCATTACAAAATTCACGAAATCCAAAATCCAAAGAAATCACAAAATCCAACGAAATCACGGGGAAAATCTCAAAATCCGAGGAAATCACGCGAAAAGCCTCGAAATCAAGGGAAATATCGCAAAATCCGTCGAAATCACGGTAAAAATAGCAAAATGCGACGGAATGACGGGAAAAATATCAAAAATCAATGAAATCCATTGGATTTTATCAAATTCTGAAATCAAACAAAATCCGACGAAATCAAACGAAATCCGATGAAATCCGACGAAATCAAACGAAATCCGAAGAAATCAAATTGGATTTCGAAATCCCGTACACTTTTTCCAAAACGTCCGACCCCTTGGTTGAAACGATTCGATAGTGTTTACACTGCAAACCGGTTGTGAATGTAGCTATGAGAATATATAGTAAACAGTTGAAGCGTAGACAATTGGACCTTTACAAACACATAAAGGTTATATCTCTCCAAAATTTATACACTTCATTTCCTGTTTTTTCCCCATTGACTTATTTTCATGTGTACAAGACATATCCTTATTGGATGTATAATGTCGTCTGCTTTAATGTAAATTCGCAAAGCTTTGAATACTGCTTTAATAATTCATAAATTTTAACTTTCGCAATTGCTTATCAAAAGAGAGAGAGAGAGAAATAATTCCATATCTAGGTAAATAAGTTTGTAAGTAGTGCTGTTGACTCGGAGAGGTAATATTTTGGTTTTCCCAACTTGTTTTATTTTTAGGTCAAATTTAATTTAGCTAATATATTTTAGTTGGCTAATTTTGTTTATCATTTTTGTGTTTTTGAACGCTTAAAAAATATCATACTTTAGTATAAAAGCTGCAAACATTTTTGTTGAGGTATCAGTAATCAGTTTTATCTTCGACATTTTAATCAGTATTAGTCTTTCGTTGATATCATGGAAGTCGAAGCCGCTCTACAAGCAAGCCAATTCCTCAACCGTTTCCTCAGCTTACCAATAGTGACTTCGGCCTTGGAATCGTCAACTCGCGCTTATCAACGTTCGAAACAGTCATATCCTATTGTTGGAAAGACCTTATCCATGGCTGTAGGTTCTGTTACCTACGCCTATTCCAAGTCCAAGCCGTTGCTAACAAAGTTGGAGGGACCAGCAAGAGCTGTTGGTGTCAACAAGGTTCTATGTGTTGCTGATGAACTGGCTGTCAAGGCGTTAGAGAAGGTTGAAACTAAGCTACCAATCATAACGCATCCGACGGACGAAGTACTTCAAGTTGTTTATGATTACGCCAATAATAACGTCAGAGCTCGAGTCACCGTTGTCATTTCACCCATTACCCGGAGAGTTAGGATAGTAACCGTTACTCTTATGGATAAGTATGTGCAAGGGTTATTAGTTTCATCTAATAAGGGGAAATTAATCATCATAATTGAACAGGTTAAGACCGGTGTACGAATTCGTGATGACACCAATTCGTCCCGTTTACATTTGGACTAGAATTCAACTGGCAGCCTTTGCCACGAGGGTTATGCAATTGATATGGCTTCGCCCGATGAGATACGTCCGGTTCTATGTGGCAGACTTGAAAACTCGCCGAGAACGGATCCAGGAGCTTAGAGCTTACCGTCAATCGCGTGAAGATGAGCCTGAAGATGTCGTGCCACCTGTAAAATTGAATTACATAAATTGCCCGAATGATGAATGTTTCTAATTTTTGTCTGTTACAGCCACCAACCCTGGAAAGTCTCGATGAAGGATACGCCTTCGGACTTCACCTGATCTACGCCAATATTGCCAATCGTATCCTGACATGGGAATCCGCCATAGCCCATAGTTTGACAGCACCCCGACTTCAGGAACTTGGAGCGGGGCAAGCGGTTGTAGTTGATGAACCATTGGAATCGCACCAGCAATGTTGTGATTAACTAATTAGGTTCGGGAACTGAAATATGAGTTTTATTGCTTATTCATGAATTTACAACGTTTATAAGTTAAAATTTTTTGTATTGAAGTTTAAATTCGGATGAATAAATTTTTTACACTTACGAATACGACCAAATTAATTAATATCAAGGCGTTTTAAGTTCGGTTAGACCTATTTGTCTTTGAGTCTAAACGAATCTGTGCTCTTGACTTACCATCTTGAAACTATGAACGGTCTTCCACTCTTCAGACAACCTTGTACTGTATATGCTCTAAACCAATTTGAGGTATTGAAACTTCCTAAGTACTCCTAAACTTAGTTACGCTAAGAACATTCCATTTTGACGAGCTCCAAATAATCTCGTTTCGTAATGAATAAGTCTAGGAAATAAGAGTAACATATAAAAGGTACAAGTTCTAAGAGACGAGATACGTCTAATCCTATTGTTACTTCTAACATCACAACACTAATCTATGCTGTTGGTCAATTTAATGTAAAGACGAATACGTAGATTTCTTCTATTTCGAAATTTATAGAATCCATAAACCGCATACTAAAATCTGATAGAAGGTAAGGGGAAGGGCTTAAAACTTTGATAAGCCGCCTGCTTTTCCTTCCTCGCCTTTCATTGGCTATTGAAATATATGACAACCGTCCATTCTAGGTTTATTAGTTCAGAACACGCAAAGAGAACTCTTTTACATTCGCTTTTGAAGTTCAAAAGTCCCGGAAATTACGGACCACGTCACTAGCTACGTCAATATCACATGGTTTCTAAGTTCAAATACATTATGGATGACGTCATGGCTGACAGTTTTTGTACATTCTCCCATTTAGCTAAAGCAGAAATGTCCAGAAATGACCCGTTAAAGATTCCAAGTAGATGAAATCTATCCATTCCTGATATAACTGAAATACTTTTTACCAAAAGCTTATAAGTCCCACCGAAGTTTACATCAACAGTTTTTCTCAGCTTGGCGTTGGCGATGATTATTTCTATGGCTGCGACTGCAGCGCGTTAAGCGGAATTCTCAATTCTTGTCCACCGAAAGTTAAAAAGCGGACCCTACACCCTCGAATAATTTGCGCAAAAAACGTGGGGCCCGTTGTTTAAGTTACGAAGTAGAAATAAAACGTTATCCAGACCAAAATTTGCGCAACGTTAAAATATAATGCCGCAATATGTTTTGGGAAATT
The DNA here is from genome assembly GCF_054372755.1 of Phalangium opilio. Classification (NCBI taxonomy): domain Eukaryota; kingdom Metazoa; phylum Arthropoda; class Arachnida; order Opiliones; family Phalangiidae; genus Phalangium; species Phalangium opilio. The sequence continues at coordinate 9,923,263 of NW_028324151.1, forward strand.
TCGCGCGATATTTGTGAAATAAACTGAAAATATATATTGTACGAGTCTTTTTATCGCTCATAATGTTATTCAAACAATTGAACAATATTTCGTGTTCTGTTTTTTCGACGCGTTTGGTTAACAAAATTGTACCCGGTCGATGGACCAAAATATATTCAATATAATTGAATAAATCATGCGGAATTTAATCAATATATTTATCCAATAAAGATTAGGCATTCAACATCGTGTTCGATTTTGATTCACGCAATTAGGGAAACGTTTTGGGAATAATCTATAAGATGATGAATTTTATAGATGTCCCACATTTAATTTGCGCATTGAGCGTGTAAAGGCCGCCAAAAGATTCCGCTATCTAAAAGGGGTGTCGTCATTGAGATAAAATGGAACTTTTTTAGGCATGGATTTATCAAATATATTTTAGTTGGACGAATTTTTTACACCCCGATATGTGTTTTTGGACCACAAAAAAAAAATATAAAATTTTGGCATAAAACCGGGGAGAATTCATTAAAAAGTCACAAATCAGTTTTAGCTCTATCTCATTAAACAATTCGCATTTTAGAACTAATCTTTCGCTGATACCATGGAAATGGAAGCCGCACCACAAGGAAGCCAATTCATCAATCGTTTCCTCAACATGCCAGTTGTGACCTCGGTCTTGGAGACTTCAGCCCGTGTCTTTCAACAGTCGAAAGAGTCGAATCCTCTTGTTGGTAAAACATTGTCCGCTGCTGAAGATTCCGTCAGTGTACACGAAGTCCAAACCCTTGTTAACGAAGTTGGAGGAACCTGCAAGGGCTGTTGGTGTCAACCAAGTCCTAAGTGTCGCTGATGGCCTGGCTGTCCAAACGTTAGACAAAGTGGAAGCGGCGAAGTTCCCTTTTAAAACCCACGCAACGGACCAAATGCTTGAAGTTATCTATGATTACACCAATGACGTCAAAGCCCGAGTTACCGTTGTCATTTCACCCATTACCGGGATGGTTAGGACCGTAACCGTTAACCTTATGGATAAGTATGTGCAAGGGTTTCACAAATAAGGTGAAATAAGACATTAAAATTGTTTAGATTAAGACCGGTTTACGATTTTGTGATGACACCAATTCGTCCCGTTTACATTTGGACCAAAATTCATCTGGAAGCCTTTGCCACGAAGGTTATGCAATTGATATGGATTTGCCCGATGATATGCGTTCAGTTCTACGCTGCAGACTTGCAAACACGCCGAGAACGGATCCAGGAACTTAGAACTTACCGTCTATCGCGTGAAGATGAACCTGAAGATGTCGAGCCACGTGTAAAATTGTTTTACATAAATTGCCCTAATGATAGGTGTTTTCAATTTTTGTCTGTTACAGCCACCAACCCTGGGAAGTCTCGATGAAGGATACGCCTTCGGTCTTCACCTGATCTACGCCAATATTGCCAATCGTATACTGACATGGGAATCCGCTATGACACCTATTATAAGTTTCATAGCCCATGGTTTGATAGCATCCAGACTTCCGGAACTTGGAGCGGGACAAGCGCTTGTAGTTGGTGAACCATTGGCATCATGCTAGCAATGTTGTGCATAACCAATTAGGTTTCAGTCCTGAAGTGTGGGTTTTATTGTTTATTCATGAATTTACAACGTTTATAAGTTAAAATGTTTTGTATTAATGTTTAAATTCATATGAATAAAGTTTTTACACTTATAATTAAGAACATATTGAATTAATAACAATGCTTAATTTAGTGTGGGTTAGGCCTATTTGTCTCCAAATAAGCAATTTCTCTTGGAGTTTAAACTGTTTTTCAGGGGAGCTAGTATTATGTCGGAGATACCTAGGCCCGTGCGTGTGGGGAAATATCCAGTTTCATAGAGGAAGTATTTTCACCCAATATGTGTACTAGATGGCGCTCTTATTACAGTTGCGAAGGAGGTCTTCCATAAATTGTCGCTGGTATTTTAGGGGCCAATTATAGAAATTTTGTGAATGAGAAAGGTTTGACCCTTAAATTAACGCAAATGTTTTAGGGGGTATTTATTTTTTATTGAATCTTTTGGTTAGATTGTGTAGACAACAATATTATGAAATTTTTACATCGTTTTTTAGTAAAACAAAACTTCTTGAAGTTGCTAATTCATAGTTTTATTATACCATAAGAGGAATTTTTTACTGCTTCATAACCTTTCCTTTTTTAACCTTAGCTTTTTTATCCTATACTTCTTTTGCATTATTTTTTAATAAAGTTCTTCGGAAATTTTCTAAAACTTTTTTTTTTACTATCCGCGACCTTCGGCTTCACCGCTCTACGTCTATGCCTTGCCCTAATATTGTAGCAGTCGACGGGGTCACGAGGCTGAACTTATTTTTATTTTACGATACTAAAAACGCCCCCAAGTGCTAAAACACGGCGAAATAAATTAGTTAAAAAAATTCTCGCTTCACGATAGGCACGGGCCTAGATATCTCGGAGGCTCCGGTTTGTAGTAGTAGTCCTCCCCATGACTAGGAGAGGTAATATTTTGGTTTTTCCAACTTGTTTACTTAAAGGGTTATCGAATTTACAATTTCAAATCATATTTTCCCACGAAAGTGGTATTATGTTTCACTTTCAAGTCTCTACTTTCAAAATATCAAGTTTTTATTATAATTGAACCAATGTTTCTATTTTCAAAATCCATTGAAAAATCACGAAAACTCAGTTTCGATATATAAACAATTTTGCCTTGTCGAGTTTGTTGAATTTACAATTTCAAATCATATTTTCCCACGAAAGTGGTATTATGTTTCACTTTCAAGTCTCTACTTTCAAAATATCAAGTTTTTATTATAATTGAACCAATGTTTCTATTTTCAAAATCCATTGAAAAATCACGAAAACTCAGTTTCGATATATAAACAATTTTGCCTTGTCGAGTTTGTTGAATTTACAATTTCAAATCATATTTTCCCACGAAAGTGGTATTATGTTTCACTTTCAAGTCTCTACTTTCAAAATATCAAGTTTTTATTATAATTGAACCAATGTTTCTATTTTCAAAATCCATTGAAAAATCACGAAAACTCAGTTTCGATGTATAAACAATTTTGCCTTGTCGAGTTTGTTTGCCTGTTTCATGACATCACTATGACGTTCAGGAAAAAAGCACGGGAATCCTATACGTGCGAGGTGTACGCGTCTCTAGTTTCTCTCCAGTCCAAACTCTGGGTCTGATAGCAGCCAGAGAGGCACCACCTCACGTGAAAAAAATATATCTGTGACGTCGGACTACAGGGAAACGTTTTAGCCTTTCATAAACAAGGATTTCAAATAATTTCATACGAAGGATTTTCAAATGCATATTGCCAAATAACCAGAAATCGGATAATTAAAAGCTTGATATTTTTGAATTCACAGAAATTAATTCTATCTTTTGTTATATAAATCAGAGGTTTTTGAAATGAAGCTTTTCATACCCTTTAACTGAATGATATCTATTAAAGAGTGTTAACACAAAAGTAAAATTTTTACATAGTTAAATGATAAAATATTAAAAAAAAACTTTCGAATGAAAATTTTCAATTTCAAGATCTTATTGTGTAAAAAATATCCAGTATGGTATAAAAGCAAAATACCTAAAGAAGTTAAAGTTCAGAATAGAATCGGTATATATTAATACGAGACAAGGGATCCCCGGCGCCATGGCAAATCAGCATCATCATCATGTTTGAAGATCGAAGTGTGATGTTTCTACGCCGTGACTTGCTGAACAAATACAACTTTGAACGTGCGCAGAATGCGGACTGTATTTCAATTTTGTTTTCGTTATGCCGTTGTTTAAAGATAAATATTTATTAATTGTAAATTGTGGATTTCTTGATTCTAGGGGTTTGCTTCGCATTTGCCGAGAGTACCTACAATACTAGCGCGCTTGGAATCTAAAAGAATATGATCGAGAGTTTGCAACAATAAAATACTAAGTAAGTTTAATTACTAACGTAAAGTTGAAGTACGCTACGATACCCTTCGAAACTTCAAAGCTACAACCTCCGGCATAGACAACTTTATTATTGATGGAGTTCACAATTATCTCCAATTCGGACATGATCTTAAAATTATTAGAATATGTTTCAATTATGCTAGAAAGAAAATATTCGTATCAGGTTTACATTTTCAGTAGCAATTTTAAAGGCCTACTTCCAGCGAAAAGGGTTCTAGCGAACTGAAAACCGAGCATCGAGACTAACAATGGAGCGACCCTACCGATTTTCGAATCCACGTTGGGTCAAAAGTTGGAAGGGTTCTCGCTAACTGAAAGCCGTGCAATGTGGTTCTAGCGAACTGAAGATGAACAATAGAAATCCCTTTAAATTTATTTCCTCTCGAATTTTTGCTTTCCCCTGAAGGAAATTCTCTATTGTGTATCTAGAACCACATTGCATGGCTATCAGTTAGCTAGAACGCTTCCATCTTTTACCCCAGCGGGGATTCGAAAATCGGCACGGTCGCTCCATTGTTAGTCTCGGTGCTCGGTTTTCAGTTCGCTAGAACTCTTTTCGATGGAAGTCGGCCTTTAACGAAATAGCCAGCGCGCCTAATATCAACGACATTCATTCTATAAGTCAAAGTGTTTACCCTTATTTGTTGGACGACAAGTGCACACTAATTCATGAAATTTTTCTGTCCAATTTTGTCTTGGGAATTATTTTTTAAAGGATTATTAATGACGTTTTTACATTAGTTTGTGAACATAGTATTATTTCTTTCTTGAATAAATTTTAATTTATTCCTAGTTTTGAAACTTCTTCAATTTTGCACTCGAGCCATATATTGATTAATGGAATAATATCCCTAATCATTCTAATTAGCATTATAATTGACTTTCAAGTTTCTATTTCAAACAGAACTTTTATTGGAACGCTTAGAAATTAAATTTAAAGAAATTCATATTGATATACGTATCATTTAGTTTCGCAATTGTTTTCCAATAAAATGTTTATATTTTGCATAGATATTATAAGGAATATATACGTTGTAAAAAATATTTGATACAATTATTAATTACGTATAGTAAAACAAATTTATGTCAAATAAAAGTGTAATTAAGTCGTAATAGGTCGTCAAACAAAGACGAAACTTTAACGACTTTCATTTAATAAAATTCGCTAAGTAAATATTTAATTTTTTAATAGGATAAACGATTATTTCAGAACTGGCACACGTACTTCGTCATGTATTATGCAATGAGACAACAAAGATAGTCAAAGAGAAGAACAAACAAAAATTCCACCATTCTCATTTTTACCTCTCCGAGTGACGATGACGTCACGGAGAGGTATTACACTGGATGTGTCTGTGTGTGTGTGTCTGTTATAGCGCTCACAGTTGGCAAATCGAAGCAAGCGAGTTCGCTGAAAGCAATTATAGGCTTCTACTCCCATCGTTAGGATTAAGAAGTACGCAGCGATCGGCTAGGGTTACGAGAGACGTCTAGTCTCCAAATGGCAGGGCTTCCACCAAAGGTTCACGCAATGGCGGGTTTGCTTGTCAATTATTGTGAATCAATCGCCTTATATGCCCTAAATTTCCAAAAATTGTTAAATAGGCGTCCGCTTTAATTCAAAATTCAACCATAGCTTTATGTTAAAATGATTTTAGGAAACACATTTTTTAAAACGATTAAAATAATTAACATGAATAATATTTGTTTAATTACTTAAGAAAAACCTCTTAATTGCGTCTTGACTCGGAGAGGTTGGTTTTGGTTTAAAATAATATTGAATCAGTAATTAAACATAAACTGTAACGTACGATTTGTTGACCAATTTTTCGTTTTGTGATTATATATTGAGGTTAACAAAATGACTCAAGAGCTGGGCTCATATAGGTAGCCACATCATAGGATTGAACGCGGTTTCCTGGGATGTAACAACAGACAGACAACCACCCACTAATCGAAAACAGAACCAGTCCGTGACATATGTCCCTCAGTTAGGTTATAAAAGATGCATATTCAGGGTAAATAAATACAAGTTGGGAAAACCAAAATAAACCTCTCCGAGTCAAGACCCAATTAACAGGTTTATCTTATATAATTAAATAAATATAATTGATATCAGGGATAGATTTAATTTTTTAAGAAGGAATGGACAAGGTTTGGCCTTTACTTCAGTCCGACTCATAGCCGAGTATATAGCCCCTTCCTTCAACACGTAACCAAAAAATTAAATAATCTTATTGGCTCACTAAAACTACGTATTGGTGACGTTGCTGACAAGGAGGGCCAAAAATACGTAATTCCTGTTTACCTCTGTCGCTATGACTACGACCCCTCTTGCGTTGTACTGTTGTACAGATAAGCGTCTTCACAGGGGTTCAAAATGGAGCCGTCTAAAAGCGAGGGTCCGGAAATTATTCGGGAATTGTTTTTAATAGCAATTAAGAAGGTAGTTAGTGAATTTGGTGCCGGTGTTTTGGATTTGGAGTACATCTGTAAGGGTGAAAAGTGTTCGCTAATTCTTTCTAAAGCCAATCATGTCTACTATCCTCATGATTTTGTAAGCGAATTTGATGAAGTTAACCAAGGCTTAGTGAATGGCCAGGAGTTTTGTGAGCTTAGTGTTTGGTTAAAACCTGTTCGTGTTGTAATATCTATGAAGACTTTTCGATTTCATTACTCAATTCTAACTCACTTTTAATTTTCTTGGGTCTTCCCCGTTTTTTATTCTTCAGTTTCAAGCCCTATGTCTTGTGTAACTTCCATTTTTAAACAATGTTCTTTCAAAAATTACAATCCGAGCCCATTCCAACTTGGCAGACGAAGGGGCAGACGACGTTTATTTGACCCAGATATACATACAACGCCATAATGAAAATAAGACCTGCCTCTTCTTTCATGCCCCTCCGTCACGGGTAAGGGGGTCGTGGACTTGGACGCGCACCCGAATAACCCTGTTATCCATTCCGTCTTAAAAAAATAAATCTATCCCTGTTGATATAAATTATTTTAATCATCGTTAATTTACCATAATTCTATAGTTAATCCTTTTTAGGAAACGTTATTCCTAAAATCAAATCAAACATAGCAATTGTTACCGTTTGAATTCTAGCGTATGCCACTATGCCTCTTTAAGACGTTTTGGAAATTTATGGTATATAAGGCGATTGATTCACGCTAAGGGATAAGAAATTGCGCAATTGCATGAACCTTAGGTGGAAGCCCTGCCATTGGGAGGCTAGATGTTTCTCGTAACCCTAGCCGATCGTCTCGTTCATCTTAACCTTAACGATGATGATGGAGTAGAAGCCAGGAAGTACAGACTGGTGTCCATGTGGGATGGACAAAAGACCAGATGATGGTGGTGTTGGAAGCCAGTAAGTACAGACTGGTGTCCATGTGGGGTGGATAAAAGACCAGATGATGGTGGTGTTTAGAAGCTAGAAAGTCAGGATGGTGTCCATGTGGAATGGAAAAAGACCAGATGATGGTGGTGTTTAGAACCCAGTAAGTACAGACTGGTGTCTATGTGGGATGGATAAAAGACCAGATGATGGTGGTGTCTAGAAGCCAGAAAGTCAGGCTGGTGTCGATGTGGAATGGACAAAAAACCAGATGATGGTTGTGTTTAGAATCCAGTAAGTACAGACTGGTGTCCATGTGGGGTGGATAAAAGACCAGATGATGGTGGTGTTTAGAAGCTAGAAAGTCAGGATGGTGTCCATGTGGAATGGAAAAAGACCAGATGATGGTGGTGTTTAGAACCCAGTAAGTACATACTGGTGTCTATGTGGGATGGATAAAAGACCAGATGATGGTGGTGTTTAGAAGCCAGAAAGTCAGGCTGGTGTCGATGTGGAATGGACAAAAAACCAGATGATGGTTGTGTTTAGAACCCAGTAAGTACAGACTGGTGTCCATGTGGGATGGGCAAAAGACCAGATGATGGTGGTGTTTTGAAGCCAGCAAGTACAGACTGGTGTCCATGTGTAATGCACAAAAGACCAGAAGATGGTGGTGTTTGACAGAAAATGGAGTAATAGCCAGTGTATGTGGAATGGACTAAAGACCAGAGGATGGTGGTGTTAGACAGACAATGGAGTAATAGCCGGTGTAATAAGCCAAATATAATTTTCCAAATTTCCGGGAACTGTAAATGCGGTCCGGAAATTGAGAACACATTGGCTCGGATTTGCAAACTGCGAACACGGTCCCCTGGGGCCTATCAACAGACAGACAGACACGTCGAAATTAGAGCCTCTCCGTGACATACATCACTTGGAAAGGTAAAATGTTTCGCCAAGGATTGTGAAGAAATGCAGTTTTTTAAGGACTGCGAACAAAACTCGTTTTTGTATAATATCTTCCTTTTTGGGAAGAGACGTTTTTTGGAAATGAATTGGTTCTGGAATTGTCAAACTCAATCCTACAATTTTACAAGAATAATGATATGATATTTGACTAAATCGTTACTAGTTGGAATGGTCGGAAAATACATTGCACTGTATAAAAAGATTTAATGATAAATATTCGTTGAAAGTATCTGATATTTCATAGACATTAGAACACTATTAAGAACCTAGACAAAAAGGTCAACTTAACTTTACACTACGAGAAATGACATACTATACCTTTACAGCCTTTGCTAGTGCTGTAAAGTAAGGTTGTTAAAAAGTGTACCCCCTTGGCCGCGAAACCTAGGGTTTAACTCGCAAAAAAATTATCCTCCTCGTATGATTAACATTACGATTTTGGATTGAGTATAAATATGCATGCCGAACACTTATAAACACGTTCTAAACTGGAACATTAAACGTCCTGAGTACATTAGAAAAAGAACATATTTTTACTTTAACAAGTGCTCATTTTTGAACATATATAGGAGAGCGTATCATGAAGGTGTTCAGGGATTGTGTTCAGCTTCCGAACACATTTTTTCTGTATAATTAACAAGTTCAGAGACTGAACACTTAAATAAAAGCACGTTAAAAACCGGAACATATAACGGCTTGAATACATTAGAAAAAGAACATACTTTTACTTGAACATGTGCTCAATTTTGAACATGTATAGGAGAGTGTTGGATGAAGGTCTTCAGAGATTGTGTTCAATTTCCTAACACATTTTTTTTCTGTGTAATTGCGAGAGGTGAATCACTAATGCTTTAGCAAATGGCACCTTAGCATAATTTAGTATAGTTCCGTGTGGAGTAGGAAAAATTTAATCTCTTGTTTCGTGGCGCCGGCGATGTTTTCCCCATAAATTGATAGATGTAGGTGAACACGCATCTGTCAACTAACAACTAGAACTTTCGCTCTTTTACGCGGAGTCTTTCATGTAGTTGCGAGTTGGATTTTCATCTGTTCAAACAGTTCTGTTTTTACCGTATCCTGATCATGGTGAGTTTAGAATTATTTGCTGGGTATAATACTAATTATATTCTATAGCTTTCACCGTCAATAAAATGCTTGATGTTCCTGAAATATTTATTTACTTCTTCCAGGATAAAATTCATCCGCCACCACTTGAAGATTCTGATCGAACATTATGGATTGGAAATATAGACGACCGTCTTTCAGAGTAAAGTTCATTTCCATTTTTAATATGGTAAAATATAGTTAGCCAATTCTAAACAACATGTGTCAATTTCTAGACGTTAATACGTGTTCTGATAACCATTCGTTAAGAATAAGAAAAATAAATCCTATAATGACGTCACAAATAATAATAGATTAAACTATTAGGAAATTGTAGCTGATAAAGAGAATAAAACTTAGGGCCATCAATAGTCAACTTTAAGATTCAATTTGGTAAAATTATAAAGTGGCATGTTTACTTTAAAATATATTAATATTGATCATAGATGATTCGTAAAATTGTTCGACATCAATTTTACTGTTTCGTATTTTCGGAAATGATCAATCGTGTTTTCTGAAATTGACTGCCAATTAACTATAGAAAGAGTAGGACGTGTTGTTGAAGGTGTTGAGAAGGGCAAACCGATCACATCACACATATACTTATACATCACCAAATATTTCACATCACATATTATATGTTCTAAATATACCCGTGCAACGTCGAAAAAAAGTAACTAGTGAAAAATGGTATCTTATTGCTTTGCTAATTAAATGTATTTTGAGTTGAAGTTTCGAAATTCGAATCGATTCGTGAAAACAAACTCAATTTGTATCATTTTCGTTATTAGGTCTACTATATTTATATAAGTTAAAGCATATGTTCATAAGAAATTTTATTTTTAAAAGAGATTTGTCAGTTTTGCTGTAACAAACGTAGTGGATGTTTTTTGTTGTGGAAGTTTTCCTTTCTCGCCCACACCAAGGTGTGTTTGGTAGTTCGAGGGGCTAGTCATTCGTAAAATTTTTGTACATCTCATTTCTGAATTTTTATGTGAATTCCGTTGATTACTGAATGAATTCCTTGATTTCCGTGATTACGATTATTTTAGGTGATTTCCATAATATTTACACTGATTTCCCGTTATTGTCGCAGACTATTTGTGATTTCCTGTTTGAATTCCAATGAATTCCGGTGACTTTTAGGTGAATGCCGTGATTACCACTCGATTCTTCGTGAACTACGATGAATGCAGTTATTATTTCTATTTCAACTGATTACGATTTTTATTTTGGATTTTCTAATTCCTCGATTGATAATGTGTGATTATTTCACGAAATGTGTGATTACCGAGGTGATTACAAAAGATTACTAGTAAATCATGTGATTATTTCTGATTTTCCATAGATTTTACGTGATTTCCAGTGATTATCGGAGATTTCTGATTACCTTTGATTATCCAAAAAAATGAATGTGATAACTTATGATTTTCTAAGAATCTAGAAATCAAGTAATCGATTTCTGCGATTTTCTACATCAAGTGACTAACACCTCGGGTAGTTTGATTTGTATGTAATTTAGAACAGAGATAAAAGTACGAGTACGGTAACTTAAATAGGCCATATACCGTAAAGCAACTGTCCATAAATTTCGAATTTCAGAAAAATATTACTTTGAATATATTCAGTCATTGAAATATTTATTTCATTTCGTACAGAGAAACTAATAGTCTTCCCCGATGAAAGGAAATTTCGAGTTGTAATCTTTATTATTATTCGAAAGAGAATATTGACGATGTCTATTTCAATTTGGAAACGTGTATCAATTTATAATATTAAAGAAGATATTAATAAGATATAATTAAACTTTTTTTATTGAATTATATGCTTTGAACTTCTATTGAATGACCTGACAGATTGGTCCAATAGATCGCCATATGCCCTAACATGAAGGATCCATAAGAAATAGTATTTACTCCTCTATCTTGTTTAAAATGTGGATGGATACATATGGAATTTTCATTAATAAATACGCTTTTCGAACGTAAAACCATTATAGTCTGCAACTTTCCTTTAAATAAATTGTTTTATAGAATACCAGCTGTCACCCGCCGCGTCGCTCGCGGCTCTTCTATCAAAATAATTTAAGAAAGGCTAGATTTTACTTATGAATAACATTTTTATAAAGCTGCGTTGTTTGTTCGGTTTTGACTAACTATTACCAGGGATAGATTTCATTTTAGAAGTTGGAATGGAGAACAGTTAGTATTTACTTCAGCCAGTAGAGCCCCTCCCTTCAACAAGTAACGAAAAGTTTAAGTTATCTTATTGGCTCACTTGAACTACTTTTTGATGACGTTGCTGATGGGGACGGCGAAAAATGCGTAATTCCTTTTTACCTATGTCGCTATGACTTCGCCTCTTCTTTCATACCCCTGTGTCCCGTAGAAGCGGATCCGGGACTTTGACGCGCGTCCACATTACTCAGTTCTCCATTCCTACTACTAAAATTACATCTATCCCTGCTATTACTGAAATAGATAAGTAGAAAAACATGTTATTTTTAATTGATAAAGCGTGTTAAAATATGCGTAACTCACCGAAGCTTTCACGTTAATTTGTTATCTATTTTCAAAGATGTGATTTTACCTCGCTAAGCCTTAATTCATTTTACTACAAAATTATTTTATGGAAATATCTTTAAAAAAAGGAATTTTTTGAGGCCAATGACTCCGACTCATATGTTTCTCTGCATGGTTGAAAAGAATTATTCCGATTCAAAGCTCGTTTAACTTAATGTCCGCGTTATTATTGTAATTAATTTTCGGAATCGGACTAGATCGTGCTCCAAATGGGTTGTTTCTTTTACACATCCAACACTTTTCTTAAGGAAATAACAAAATTATTGCGATTTCAGAGCTTCTTGCGTATCATTACTCTCTAACCTTGGGGCTTGTGTTCAGAGTTAGAACTTTGAGCACATCAAAGCTTAGCTATAGAGTTTGTTTTTATTAGAAAAGTGTTTCTTATCGTTAAGAACACGTTTGGCGCACGACCTATTCCTTTTCTACTTCATTATACCTTGAAAATTACAAGTTGTTTTAAAAAGAAAGTATAGCCTAATTACTCAGGGATAGTATAGCTAGTGAAATTAGTTTTCGAGGTGTTAAGGCAGAGAGATGAAATTCGATGACGACATTTCAAGGTTTGGTTGTGATATTATTAATTAAATATTGTATTTATCAAAATAAATATCGCCTATGCTTCTCAGGGATAATCTTGCTTTTTACTAGTGCAAAGAGAACTTAGAATCGGTTTAGTAGTTCCAGAGATTAACCCTTAAAAATAAATAAACATTGTAATAATATAGTATAGACTATTTATACCCAATACTATTGCACTAACTTTCTTAGGTATCAACTTCTGAAGCTCTTTCAAACTATTGGAAAAGTGGAAAGATTCGATTTACCCTTGTACAAATTGGGACCATTGCAAAATAAACCAAAGGGTTACTGTTTCGTACAATTCGAAAACCATTTGCATGCGAAGAAATGCATTGATAATTTGGACGGATCAACTTTTCTTTCCAAAACGATAGTCGTTAAATGGGCTCATAGCGCTACGGCCGTAAGTGGGAAATACCTGTCCAAATACCAAAGACCGAACTTAAAGGGAGGGTGAAGTGGAAAATAAAGTAATTTTTTATCGATTCTTCCACTAATTATAAGACCAGTCTGTATATTGAAACATCCAGGAAATAACACCGAATGATTTTAAAATTACAATTAGTTTGAAATTTCTTGGATAATTTTAAATAAGGACCTCCGACCAATCGCGTAACGCCCTGCCTTCTTGTTAACAAAATTCTCGTGACACGCTCCGTGGCGTCTGAAATTTATCGCTAGATTTGATAAAATTTGCACAACCTTGGTGCGAGACATGGAGCGTGCCAAGAGAATTTTGCTAACAAATAGGCAGGGCGTTACGCGATTGGTTGGAGGTCCTTATTTAAAATTATCCTTAAAATCTGATCCTTATTTGAATTTTAAAATCATTCGGAAGTATTTCCAAAAGCGGATTATGCTTCACACATAAAGTACGTAAGTCCCATTTTTCCATAGCTTTGGCCATGGATTTCATGATATTCCCGAAGTAAAAACTAAGCAGACGAACAAAAAAGCTTTTAACCAATCATGAGCCCCCTAATCATAGATAACCTCTTTAATGCCAGACCAATCGGCGACGGCTATTACTATTTTCTTGAATGGGAACTCGACTCGACCTCGCCGTCGACATAACCGGGAAGCCCGGAAGGCGAATTTCGGTAGTCGTTATAAAATATTTAACGTTTTAAAGCTAAAGTTTCGAAATTTTTCGAGACATTTAATAAGTCTTCAACTAAATATTATAAGATTTTCATTAAATTTCAACAGAAAAATAGATCTGCGAATAAAATTAGACACGAAAACTACACTAAGCCTTGGCTAGATATCAGCGGCTGAGGCCGAGCGGCGCATCTCGAGCCGCCGGCGGCCGGGCTTGCCGTAACGGCGAGAACACAAAAATACCTCGTTAAAAAACAGATACACGGCGTCTTAAATAGTCCAAGCAAAAGCTACCCAGATTTATAAGATTTTCTTTAAATTTCAACTGAAAAATAGCTCTGCAAATAAAATTAAACACGAAAACTACACTAAGCCTTGGCTAGATATCAGCGGCTGAGGCCGAGCGGCGCATCTCGAGCCGCCGGCGGCCGGACTTGCCGTAACGGCGAGAACAGAAAAATACCTCGTTAAAAAACAGATACACGGCGTCTTAAATAGTCCAAGCAAAAGCTACCCAGATTAAAAGATTTTCGTGCTTTACTCCCAAATAATCTTTCGTATTGGGAATAGTTTTAACTAAAGAATATTTCAGACACTCTACTCAATATTTATACTAGTTCCCTAATTTCAACAGAAAAATAGCTATGCGAATAATAATAGACTCTAAAACTACACTAGGCCTTGTCTAGGTAACAGCGGTATGGTGCCGGTATCCCGATTCCCGAGCCGCCGGCAGCTGAGCTCGCCGTAACCGCGAGAACAGAAAACATTCATCGTAAAAAACAGATGCATGGCGTCTTAAATAGTCCAAGCAAAAGCTACCCAGATTGATAACATTTTAACGCCTTACTCCCAAATAATCTTTGGTATTGTGAATAGTTTTATCTAAAGAATATTTTAGACACCCTACTCAGTCTTTATAGTAGTTCCCCAATTTGTGTACCTGGTAAATCGGTTCTTAAGGCGGAAGGATCGGATGGATCCGAAAGAGCCGTGTTACTGAACTATTTCCCTCCGCGTAAGGGGAGGTTCTTTCCTAGGAGCTTAGAGAATATCGTGTAGCTCCCCCAGGCACATGTTACGTACTTCATGTGTAAAGCCTAATCGGCTTCTGGTATTTCCTGAATGTTTCACTATGCAGACTGGTCTTATAATTGGTTGAAGAATCGATGAAAAAAATCACTCCATATTCTACTTCACCCTCCCTTACAGGAAACAAATATTGGCGCTTCTATAAACTTTATCAAATTTACTACAGGAAAAGTCACCCCCTCCACAGGAAGCAGACTCATTGGAGAAGGCTATTTTTGTACAACCTACAAAAAATGAGTAAGTTACACGGTTACACTTCATTCACGGACCATCGTTCCTGCGAGGATAATATCTTACAATAATTTCACAGTATTAACAGTAAAATAAAGGCTATTGAAGCGAAATTAAAAGAAATGGAAGGTGGGCGGGATCTGGACGATTGCATGTTTCACAGTGTTAGAGAAAAACCGTCTATCTATCATCAACAATTGCCGGTTGCAAATACTAGCGAACAGTTTGTTGCCAGGAGGCAATCGCGAATGCGAAACTACAGAAGAGCAAATTCAGCTTCATACAGAAAAACGAAAGTTTCAGTTTACCAATAAGGTGAACAACCAAATCATTCGATCAAAACGTTGTGAGATAAGAACTGAAACTATCTAGTTATTTACCGATTTTTGTTGTTTTAAAGGTGGAAGGTAAATGTTAACTAAATTTCAATCGAAAATAGGTCATTTTTCTCACGTTGATTAGAAGCAAACGCTTTACTTTTAAATTACACGGTTTTCGGGAAAATTAAGACTGTACCCTTCTATTTGCCATGATGTAATCTCAACTAATAAATATTTTTAATTAATTTTAAAAATAATTTTAATGGGAAAGGATTTGTGGTGATATTTCCCGTTGATTTGAGTGAAACAATTAGCGGATAATTTCGAAATTGGTATTGATGGATTCGTTTTTAAATTATTCGTGCCCTGAATTAATTTAAAAAAAAAAACATTTGTAATTAGCGGAGATATTGAATTAAAACCTAATTTTGGTTCTAGTTCAAAAACTCACTATTGATGTCACTGTAAGTACCCATTTTATTTTTAGTCGCAACTCGTCACAAACCCCAGCGAAAGATTTTATTGTTAAAGATGGGCTGGGTCAACAATATGCAGGAAAGAACTGTTAAGACGATTTTATTATTCCGTAACGCCTTCATTTTTAATTAAGCCTATGGACTGTGTGTTTTGCATTCGAGCCCTGGTTTTGCATTTAGAATGTATGTAATTTTCCAACCCAATGGCGGATTTCGGATTAAACGGTATTGTTAATTCAAGAATTGTTTTATACATGGTTTGAATTTTGTATTACCGCAGTACCATGGAAGAGCGTAAGGGTTCGAACTCCGTAGGGGAAGGATGTAAGTGTCGTAAAAATCGTAAAAAAAAACCGGTTCAACTAAGGTTATGATATAGGCCTACGGACCAAATACCCCCAAGACGGTGTAATAAAACTGTGAATTAGCAACTTCAAGAAGTTTTGGTTTACTAAAATGTTAAAATCTCATAATTAATTTTGTTGTCCATAAAAAATATATAGGCCATAAAACAATTACGTTAATTTAAGGGTGAAACCTTTCTCTTTCATAAAATTTTTTTTATTGGCCCCTAAAATATCAACGACAATTTATGGTAGACCGACTTCGCAACTGTAATAAAAGCGCCACCTAGTACACATATGGGGTAAAAATGTTTCCTCGATGTAACTGGATATTTCCCCACATAAAAATCGACACGCACGGGCCTAGATATCGCGGAGGCTCCGCTTTAAACGACTTAAAGTAAATTACTGTAGTTTGCTAATTCTATTAAATGCAAAGTCGTTGAAGAGTTTCGTCTTTGTTTGAGGACCTATTACGACTTAATTACACTTTTCTTTGACGTAAATTTGTTTTAAAATACGCAATTATGCGCAACGATCAAATTAATATTTGTATCAAATATTTTTTACAACGTGTATATTTCTTAAAATATAAACATTTTATTGGAAAACAATTTCAAAACTAAATTACACGTATATCAATATCAATTACTTTATCATTTGCTTTAGAATTTTTAAACATTCTAATAAAAGTATTTTTAAATATTTTCAGGTCAATTATAATATTTTGTAGAATGATTGAGTATATTATCCTGTTAATCAATATATCGCTCGAGTTCAAAATTGAAAAAGTTTCGATACTACCAATAAATAAAAATTTATTCTAGAAAGTTTCAATAATAGTACCTATGTTCACAAAATAAAGTAAATGCGTCGTTAAGAATCCAATAAAAAATTATTTCCAAGACAAAATTGGACGGAAAAATTTCTTGAAAACATTTGAAAGAAAGTTATTGTGCAGTTGTCGTTCACAAAATAAAGGTTAGCACTTTGACTTATAGAATGAACATCGTTGATATTAGGCGCGCTGGCTATTTCGTTAAAATTGCTACAGAAAATGTAAGCTTGATACGAATTTTTTCATTCAAGTATAACTGAAACGTATTCAAATAATTTATAGATCATCCCCGAATTGGGGATAATTGTAAACTCTACCAATAATAAAGTGGTCTACGCCGGAGGTTATAGCTTTGAAGTTTTGAAGTGTATCGTAGCGTACTTCAACTTTACGTTAGCAATTTAACTTACTAAGTATTTTACTGTTGCTAACTGGCGATCATTCTCTTTTAGATACGAACTGGTGGTTTCGAAAGAACGAGAGTTTGGGGTTCAGAAAGGGGACAGATGGACTGGAATGGTTGGCATGTTACATCGTAAAGTAAGGTTAAAGCAATTTAATCATAGTCAACACATCTGATTGATTAATTTCACGAAGGAAGCCAATTTCACCACGATAATACAAACTACGTTTCCTCGGACTGTGGCTGTGGATTTTGTTCACCCGGATTATTTTGACGAGGCTGTTTTCGTAGTTTTGTCACCCAAGCGCTTACCGACAGCCGTCGCCCTTATCAAACCTTTCACTCGAGATGTTTGGACCGTATTATTTGTCACTTTTCCCTTAGTAGCTTTGTGTATCAAGTGGATATCGGTGAATTTCGATAGAAACAAAATCAAAACTAAAATGTTTCTATGCTCTTTCCGAGAGGCTATTTGGTACGAACTAGGAATTTTGTTAAATGCTGGTAAGTCCGTTTGGTGCTCAGTATTAGAGCGGGTTATGATGATTGAAACACACTAGGAGGACAACTTATGGAAAATGGAAGAGATTCGATGAGAGTGATGGTTTTTGGTTGGCTAGTTCTGTCCCTGGTCATTTATACCGCTTTTACGGGGCAGCTGGTATCGTTTCTGAATTTTCCAGGTAAGTAAGACCGTTTTAAGACACTTTCTGCAGGAAACGATATATAAAGTTGGCCCTTGAAGGACTGGAAGAATCGATTGACAACATGGACCAAATGAATGACCTGATTGGAAAAGGAAAACTAGTGGGACGTAAGGTTTCCCACAGTTCAGTTCAAACAGTTCAGTTTTCGGTTCAGTTCAGTTATTTTCGGTTTCAGTTTAGGGACTAAACTGATTTGATTGCTTCAGTTCAGTTTCAGTTTGCACATCTCCAAACTGATCAGTTTTCAGTTCGGTTCAGTTTATTTCTTAAACTGAACTGATAAAAACTGAACTGAAGAGATAGTTAAGTACTCTTTCGATCTATCGCGAGAAACGATATCAATACGTTCCCGCAAACATTAGTAGAACAATAGAAAACTGGCATCGTTTAGTATTGCATGCTGTATGATATTTTGGGGGATGTGTCGCGTAAAGTTACCTTATTAGTGTCGCGTAGAGTTAAATTATTTTTGTCGCGTATATTTCATCATTTATGTCGCGTATATTTAATTACGCATAATATAATATTAATTATTTATTAGTATTTATATTAATAATAATTAATATTATATTAAATAAATTAATATTAAATTTTATTTATATTAATATTAATTAATTATATTAATTTAAGTCCCGTGATTAGCTGGAACCCTCTGCAGAGAGACACAGGCTAAAAGAATACCAATAATTAGTAACTAAAAAGGGTATCATAATTAGTTAACTAGTCAAAGGTTAATTGCTAATTGTTAATAATTAGTAGTTAGTGAAATAAACATGACTTTTAAGGTATGGCACTTGACGATTCCAAAATAGTAGTAGTTGAAAATGTTAGCGGTTAATAGTTACAATCTGGGGATTTTGGGCCTCTGACACCGTATTTTTCTTCTTGATAATCTCTGAAGGAGTTTTCGGTTCAGTTCAGTTATAACTGAAAACTGAACTGATCAGTTCGGTTTCCTGGCTGAACCGAACTGATAATTTCAGTTCAGTTTCAGTTCTTGAAAATCATAACTGAAACGTTTCAGTTCAGTTTCAGTTTTAGTCCAAAACCGATTTGAACCGAACTGTGGGAAACCTTAAGTGGGAGGAAGCATTAGTAAAACCTTTCTTCACAGAGCGCTAATGGTAAGAGCTTTCACACCGTCTTGAGTGACTGTGGTTTATAACTAAAATATCATTTAAGGTATCTAAAAGCGAACAACTAACTCATTTGAGCAGATCTATCCAAAATGATCCCAATGGCACTGGCTCAGATTCGATAGAACATGGTCTAAGAAGGATTCTGAAGAACAATCCGCCTTACGCTTTCTGTTGGGGCCGATATGACACTCCCATTATTGCCAGTCGTTTCGGGATAGAGAGATTTCATTTCCTTAAAGACAGGTTTGCTGACGGACTTAACGGTCACGCTCTTCAAAAGGGATCGTTTTTAAAACCGCATTTCGATTTATTGTCAGTGGAATCGTGCAAAACCTTTTTCAATTTTCGTTTCGTTAATATTGGGTTTCTTTTACATTTTTCCTATAGAATTATCCGTTTGCGAGAATCTGGAATTTTAGCCAAGTTCCTCAAGGATCAGTTTGACCGGAGTCGAATAGTCGGAATGTTTAATTCCTCCTACAACATAAGGAACGAGGACTCTGATGGTCCTTCTGCTCTAACATTGGAAGAAGTGCAAGGTCCTTTCATAATTTTGGGCCTTGGGTACGCGGCCACTTTACTCACCTTGGCCTGCGAAATTTTACGTCACCGTGTTTCCAAAGTCAATTATTGATATTAATTTATATCGAAGTTTTGGTTTTAAATTTAAATTAATTGGCTAATGTAGTTTTCGTTAAAACCCGGTTAAATTCACATATTTAGTGAGATGAAACAACTTATGGTCAAAGAGTTTAACTGGAGAATTTTGGAATAGTACTAGTAAATCATTGGGAATGTATTTGAAGTTTGCTTATAAAATTTTTTATTTTAAAAATTCTACCAGTAATAAATACAAACAAACAAATTCTGGTAATAATAATAATAGCTTGCACACTAATTTATTCTAGAGTATATAAAACACAGGTGTTACCTTAAAATAGTTATGGACCACTTAATTGCTTTTTAAAATGAGTTTAATATTAAATTACCTCAAAGAATGTGAGCATTTATGGCATCCAATTAAACTTACAAAGGATTTTAAATAATATTTAACATTAAACTTTAATTCCATAAACATGTACAGAGAATAACAATATTAGGGTTTTAAAGATAATTAACTGAATTTATGACCAATTAGTAACTGATCTAATTAGATATTGTTGTAGATTGAGATCAGTCAACTAGTAGTTTAAAACATAAGCACTTTATTTAAGTTTAGTCTAACATGATAAGAGTGACCTCGACACTGCGGGCCTAGTTTATATAGCCGTTCCTTATCTAACATTGGTTTTTTATCTAAGGTCTATTATTGCGTTAGGCCTATTATAACATCTTTCTTTTCCTTAACAATTAGTTTACAATATAATAACTGTAGTACGTAAATTATTATTATTATTATTTTTTTTTTAACGTTAAGCCTTTGTAGTTATAATATTATAGTATAGTAGCGCGATTATGTTAATAAGAATTTTTTAACTTGTTTGGAGTCGGTGTTGTAATCTTCTGGCCTATATCGTTTAGGTGGTATAAGCGGTCTGCCACTTCTTGTTGTGGGTCCACTCCTTTTCGTGTTTGCTTCCTGAACTGCCATGGCCGCTTCCGGATGTTCGGGCGACCGTCTGGGTCTGAATGCAGGTGGTAGCTCAGGCAATTCCTGGAGAGTGGCCTTTCGTTGTGTCGTTGCTATCCCTGGCGCTTCTCGCATTTGGCTGGTGAACGCAGGTGGTAATCCAGGGGATTTTTGGAATGTCGTTGCTGGTCTTGGAACCTCGGGTATTTGGCTGTTTGGGGATGTAGTTGCTCGATTTTCGTTGCTCGAAATTGACTTGGTCCTCGATTGACGTCCTGTTAGGGGCCCTATTTTTGAGATGGCTCTTGGAGTGCTATCCGTATCCTCTGCTTGTCTATGGAGTTCCGGAATGGCTTGATTTAAGCATGAAGGGATTTGTCTATGATCCTCTCGAAGATGGACTCTTGTACGTCTGAATGTTTGACCCCTTTCTGTCTTTATTTGATATGACCTTGGTTCGGGGCCTGTGTTTAGGACTCTCGCAGGGATCCAATTCCGTTGACCCGCTTGGTAGTAGATGGCCTGTCCTGGTAAGAACGGTTTTAATTGTTTTGATGTTGATGCTTGTTTTTTGTTAAATCGTGTGACCATGTCTTCTTGTTGTTTGGCGATAGCTGCCCTTTCGTTTCGTAGTGGATAGTTTGGTTCCAGTACTTTGTTGGTCACTGTGAGTGGCGTTCTTATTTTGCGGCCCATGGTGAGCTCTGCGGGAGATGGTCGATTGCTTTTTGGAGTCGTACGATATTCTAGAAGTACGTCTGATAAGTCTTTCCCGGACTCCTTGGCTTTGATTATGGAGTTTTTCAGGGTTTGGATGCTCCTTTCAGTGAGTCCGTTTGATTGAGGATAGTACGGGGAAGAAGTGACGTGTTTCACGCCCCAATCGTCCATGAAGTTTCGGAACGTAGCTGCGTTGAAGGGTGGTCCGTTGTCGGAAATTAAGCGTTGCGGTGGGCCGTGTCTGGCAAAGTGTGGTTTTAAGAATTCTATTACGGATTGGGTGGTGGTATTTATTAGCTCCTTAGCCTCGATGAACTGTGAAAAGTAGTCCACTAGTATGATGTAGTTTCGAGAGCCAATTTTGAAAAGATCCGTTCCTGCCGTCTCCCAAGGCAACTTTGGTAATGGATGTGGTTCCATTATCATTGGTGGGTTTGCTCGCTCGCGTTTTGCGCAGGTTGGACAGGTGCGGATGAAGTTGGTTAGGTCTTGCGTGATGTTGGGCCAGAATACGTTGAGTCTCGCTTTCGCTATGCAGGAATTGATCCCTTGATGTGTTGCGTGTAGCTTTCCCATTATTTCCTTCTGCATTGCCTTGGGTATGACCAGACGTGTACCACGAAAGACTAGACCGTTGTCTACGCTTAGCTCATCCTGGTATTGCCAGAAGGACTTCAGTTCGGATGGAAGAGACTTGTGTTGTTTAGGCCAGCCTCGATGCGCAAACTCCATAACCGATTGTATCGTAGGATCGTTACGTGATGCCTGTTGGTACCGGGCTTGGATGTGTTCCGGAAGCGCGGTGATAGCGTGCACAGCGGTATGAGGTCCTTCTAGGTTATCGGTGTTTATCTTTGTGTCTTTCTGGGGTGCCCTTGAGAGCATGTCGGCTATCAGTAGCTGTTTTCCAGGTACGTAGGTTAAGTTGATCTGGTACCGAAATAGGCGCATCAATAATCTTTGCAATCGTGGCGATATGATGTGTAGAGGCTTCTGTACCAGTCCGATTAATGGGTTGTGATCTGTTTGTACTGTTATTCGGGCTCCTGTTACGTAGTGATGAAAGTGTTCACAGGCATACACTATGGCCAGCATTTCCTTCTCTATTTGTGCATATCTGGTTTGCGTGGGTGTGAACGACGTGGACGCGTATTCAATTGGGTGTCCGTCCTGTAAAAGGACCGCACCTACCCCGTGCTGGCTTGCATCGACTGAGAGTGTGATCTGTTTCTCTGGGTTAAAGAACGCAAGTACTGGAGCTGTTGATGCTAGGTCCTTCAGGCGATCGTAATGAACTTGGTGCGTTGGTTCCCATTTGAATACAGCTTCCTTCTTCAGTAGTGCTCTCAGCGGGGCCGTGTCTTCGTTGGCGTTGGGTATAAACTTGATGATGTAATTCACCATTCCTAAGAAGCTTTGTAGAGCGGCTTTGTTTGGTGGCGGTGGTAGAGATGTGATGGCCCGCACTTTGTGGGGATCTACTGTGACTCCGTCGGGACTTAGTATGTGGCCAACATATTGTGTTCTGGAAACAGCCAGTTGTAACTTCTTGCGACTGAAGGACAGCCCTGATATCAAGGCTCGGTCTAGGATCCGTATCAAAGAGTCTGTGTGGGTGGCCATATCCGGAGTTGCAATAAGGAAGTCATCCGTCGATATGTGAACTTCCGGAAATTCAGCTTTTGGGTAGATGCGACGCATTACTGCTTGACAGATCTCCGATCCAGTCGAGATTCCCATCGGTAGCCGTTTAAAACGAAATTGACCTTCCGGTGTAGCAAAGGTGCAAAGCTTTGAGCTATATTCATCGAGTTGAATTTGCCAGAATGCACTTTGAACGTCTAATACCGTGAATACTTTGGCGCCACTTAGCTCGGCGAATATTTCCTGCGTTGTAGGAATGGGAAACGGGTTACGTTTGATGACCTTGTTTAGTCGCCGTGGGTCTATGCAGATTCGTACATCTTGTGCATTTTCAGGTGCTTCAGTTTTGGGAACAACCACCATTGGGTGAACCCAGTCGCTTGCCTCCGTGACAGGAACTATCACCCCGTGTTGTAGCATTCGATCCAGTTCCGCCTTGACTGGTTTTAGAAGGGCGAAAGGAATTCGGTGGGCTGTCGCAGCTGAAGGTGTTGCGTTTGGCTTTAGTTGTATGGTGTGCTTCCCTGGGATTTTTCCTATGTTACCGAATACCGTGTGATATTGTTGAATGATGTCTTCTGGCGTGATGGCTGGCTCTCGATCGCTGCTGGATTGCCCTTGCGATGTGTCTAAAGCGTTTATTACTTGTGGTGGTGGTCCAAGGTGGTTCCGGTGGTGCTCGATTAGGCCTAGTTGAAATGCTGCGGCCGCTCCCAGTATTGGGGTTCTTTCCTCCGTGGTGACGTAGAATGGGTGCGTAATGCATGATTTATAAGATGTACATGGTGCGTCTATTATACCGGCGATCGGGACGGTGTGACCGGAATAAGCAGTGATGACGTGCGATGGACTCCGTAGTGGTACTTTTATCGGCAGGGCTTCGTACATTTTGTTGGTTATAATGTTCACCTGGGAACCCGTGTCTATCTTGAAGGTCATGGGTCGATCAAAGATATATATCTGGTCGTAGATTTCGTCTTCTTGGTGAAGGGACTGTTGCAACGTGGTTTCTGTTAATTGACAGGTGGTGACCGGATTTTCTAGCGTTATTGCCTGGAGTGTTAAGCTGTAGTTGAGGTATTCTTGACTTGGAGCTTGCGAATCATCGTATATAGGGTAGGTTTCTGCGTCGTAGTCCGGAGTGTCTGCTACGTAGCGCTGTGTGTGGTCATATCTTGTTTCGGCAAGAGCGTTAGTGCTGCGACACTTGATCTTCCAGTGTCCTCGTGCGTGGCATCCCAGGCATCTGGCATTACGGGCAGGGCATGGTCGTGTGTCGTGAAACGTACCACAGTTCGGGCACTCTGTTTGTGGGTGGTTGGAATTTCGATGCGAATGGGCATGTCGAGGTGACCTTTGCCGCTGGAAGTTGTGAGTCTGCGTGGAACTCCCGTGTTGGGTTTGGTAGTGGTAACTGCGTGGTCTGGAAGCTCTTTCATGGTCGTGACTCCGTTGTTTAAGGAATTTTTGTCTCTTCAGCGCGTCAATGCCCGGCGTTTCCGAGTGAAATGTGGTTCGAGGTGTTGACGAGTTCATGGCTACTGCGTGAAGAGAGGAAGTTTCTTCTGCTTGACAGGCCGCTACAGCAACATTCAATGTTAGATTTGCCTTGGAGAGGAGCTCCTTTCGTAAAGTGTCATTTCGAATTCCGACTACGATGAGTGTTGTAATGAGAGAGTCTGTGAGTGGTGTCAACTCGCAGTCTAGGGCTTTGGTCTTTAACTCCGTGAAGAAGTCGTCAAATGTTTGAGATTCGCGTTGTACCGTGGTAAAGAATACGTAACGAAGATAGAGAAGGTTCTTGTAGGGTTTATAGTAGGTATCGAAAGCTGCTAATATTACCGCTACTGTCCTTGCGTCGTTTATTTCGATGATAGGCAAAGTATTGTAAATCCGACGTCCTGCCGGTCCTAGGATGTGCAAGAATGTGGCTCGTTGTGTTGCGATGTCCTCCTCGGCTAATTTCGCTGCGATGGCATAGATTTCGTAGCCTTCCTTGTATTCACGCCAGCTTGCTGCTGGGTTGGCACCTGGTACGAACTGGGCGGGACTCTTAAATGAAGTCATGCTAGGGCTTTAATTGGTGCTTGTTGTGGAATGTTGCGATTTACAAGTAGTCAGGCTAGGGTGTGGTCATATCCCACCTCTATCACCATGTTGTAGATTGAGATCAGTCAACTAGTAGTTTAAAACATAAGCACTTTATTTAAGTTTAGTCTAACATGATAAGAGTGACCTCGACACTGCGGGCCTAGTTTATATAGCCGTTCCTTGTCTAACATTGGTTTTTTATCTAAGGTCTATTATTGCGTTAGGCCTATTATAACAGATATGTACGTAAAGAATGAACGAAACATAATTTTAGTACGTCTTCTAGATAGTTTACATATATTAATAAATAGTTTTTACTTGCTGGATTGTTAATTTTCTGGAAAAATTAAAAACCATGGAATTTGCTTTGAATCATTGAATTTTCAGGTTTTTTTTCTAATTGATGGAAAATGTTTTTAGACTTTACACCATAGAATAATATTTTGTTTTAATTAATGGAATCTAAGTTCCTTTAGATTCAATTTCAACTCCTACTGAAGCCTAAAGTAAAAGTAAAACTGCTTCGCAGTCTCTCCCAATCCAATGCCGTTCTTAGCAAGCAGTTCAATAGGTCGAGGTCTACGACTACCGCCCCCTACTGTGATTTCAAATGGGCCTGATGCTAAAAGATAACGTTCACAAAATTCAAAATAATTAGGGAATAAAAACCAGATTAAAGTGAAAATTCAGAAGCGGCAAAATATGCCTCGCTATTTTGTGGGGAAATCTTTCCGACTTACAACCCGCTAGTTTACAAAGGCTATAGATGAAATTACTGTTCGTATAGGAGCTGCTTCCGTTTCTTTTAATAAGACAGGTCACACTCCTTTCATTCTTCGTGTGTTCGATTGTGTCAGTGATAGATTTAATTTTAGAAGTAGGAATGGAGAACGGTTAGAATTTACTTCAGTCCGACTCTTAGCCCAGTATAGAACCCCTCCCTCCAACTCGTAAGGAAAATTTTAAATTATCTTTCATACCCCTCCGTTCCTTGGAAATGGGTCAGGGACTTTGACGCGCGCCCACATTACTCTGTTCTCCATTCCTACTCCTAAAATTAAATCTACCCCTGATCGGGTTATATCACCCAACCCGCTAAAAATTCAATTAGTTCATAAACATTTTATGATAAATTGAGCAACAATGTGAAACGTATTGCGGAGTCATACTCTCTTAACTACGATTGAGACATTAAAACTGTTCATACTTCCTATAATTATCTCTCTTTTTTAAACCTTTTCACAATTATTTTGAGATACTGAAATTTTGCTTTAGTTAATTTTTCTAAAGTTGTCAATTAAAGAAAAATTTTATTACGTAATTTTGGTTTTTTAAATGTTAGCGCGAATAAAATAATGGATATTTCAAATTATACCTTGTAATCATCTACAATGTTAAATTAAATATGAGCAATTAGGTTAACTACCGTGTTCACAGATGTTTAGCAGTCAATGGAAAACGGCGTTAGTCTTTCTTAGCCAAACATGGGAAATCAGAGACAGAATTGTCGTCTGGTATCACTGCTGCTATCCATATTCAAACGCTTAATCTTTCGACTTTTTCAAGATAGAAACTTGATATTGCCACCTTGTGTTGGCCAATATACCTTCACCCAAGCAGTCCAACAATAGGAAAATTTCTTGAAAGCAAAAGAAACATTTAACCAGAAAATATATTATCCAAAAGATATTTCACAATTGCCCGAAAGTATATTGAACTTTGGATCATTACTGTCAAAGTAACAGGCGGCTCCATTATCACCCCTAGCATGCTGGCTAATCTTCTGGACACAAATTTTACCTTGCCAAAGGCAGGAACCAATCAGACCTAATGCACTAGGTACCATTGGTTCCTGCCTTTGGTTTAACTAGCCTTTGCCAAGCTTAGCCAACGTGTAGCAGAAAAGGCATCTTTCAGGGGCATCAACGGAGCCGCCCTTTGCTTTAAGCTGCAAACGCAATAATCTGATACAAGACATATCCATTTTTGATGAGTTTGTCAAGTTTTTCAACAGATGGCTTTCGTTTCTCCAGGAAAAAAAATATTAAAAACTGAGCACATTTATTTTGTTACCAATACTTAAAGGGACATTATTGACAGAAATTAAGTATTTTTATTCTGATTCCTTATGTTGAAATATGCCGCCCTGAATTTTTTCTAATTTTTTGAAGAGCCATTTATAGATTTAAACAATAATTGAAGTTTTGTATCCAAAACATGCATTTGAATTTTGGTAAAGCGACCTACCGGTCAATCAGCGCCAGCGATTTATAAGATTTTCTCAGTCGAGTTTCATTTACGTCGTCTGCATTAGGTTCGGGACGGGCTATTGTTCATTTTTCAAAATTCGGGCCGGGCCGAACTTGATTCTCATTTAATCCAAAATTCAAATGAAAGATAATTTAAATGAGTATAAGCTTCTAAGAACAAATGTGACGAACAATTATCAAAAGAAATGAATAATACCAAAAGTGGATGAGAGGAAAAGTATGAAAATGGCCAAAAGTCGCGAGTCATCAGAGTTTCGCCGTATTTGACCGTTTTATTGGCGTAGCTATACTGGGCCTGTTCACTCCCTTAAAATAGGTCTTGTGTTAATTCGCGGTTACGCGGTTACCGTCGTCCGCTATTGTGTATGCTAGAACTTCCTCGATTTGTGTTTGTAGTCAGGACAGAGTAGCTGGTAATGTTTTAAAAGGTATTTGAAGGTATAAAATGGATTTAAGTAAGGTTATCGAAGCAATAGAAGAACATATAAAACTAGACACGTTTTAAAAAAAACTCGGTAATTTAGCTATAGCGCGAGCAGCTTGCGTCGTGATGCGCGTGATCGAGTGGGCTATGGTTAAACCAAGGAGCATAAATGTCTGAACTACTTTCAGTCGCGAGTTTGCAAGTCCATCAGGCACTAGCAAACTAAAAAGTTATTGGCGAAACTTTGATGTCCGCGTTTTTTAACACAGGCTCTATGGCCATTGTCATACTTTCCCTCTCATCCACATTTGATAATACACGACGTTAAAGCAAATATGAATTCAATTCATTGATTTTATGTAAAAAAATATAAAAATTACAACTGCACTACGTGTAAGGGCCGGGCCGGGCCTGTTCAATTCGTGCAATGTGTCGGGCCGGGCTTGGTTAAAGCATGTAACGGGCCGGGCCGGACCGGGCCGAAAAACCAATTAAATACTCGGACTCGGGCCGGGTTTCGGACTTATTCAAAATGCTAAACCCCGGGCGGGGGTTGGGTCGGCCTGAAAAACTCGGCCCGTGCAGGTCTCTGGTCACGGCATTGGCTGATTTGGCTCTATCCCTAAAGAGGTTTTTAGTGGCCCGGTAGGTAAGTGCGCTGAAAACGAGACGCATTGCTAACCCTAACAAATCTAAAAAAATTTAGTTTGAATTGAAAAAATTGTTTGAAAAATCAGTACAAATTAGAGTCTTCATATTTAATTGAAACGGATCGGGCAAAAATAAAACACGACACTAAAATTTTCAGCTGATAGTATCCCTTTAAGGTGGCCCATATTTTTTAAAAACCTTAGCCTACAAGAAAGAATATCCTGACGCCACCACGATTATGTTGTTTGCCTTACGACAACAAAGTGATTAATTTATATTTCTTTTTATTTATTCGGTACGTTTCCATTGGATAAATTCAACGCTTAGTTATTTTAATTAGCGGCTTCTTTGACTGCCATTTTATTCGTTTTGCTTTCCTTTTGTGATTCAGGTTTTGTTGTTTGCCTTTTAATAATTAATAATAATAATAACACTAATTCCACTCTAATGAAGTCGCGGGGTAACAGCTAATTATAAAAGTTAAATTTTTATCTAAAAAATACGCCCGTACAAAAATTTACGGCTGCATTTTGCTGTTCAGTAGATTGTTTCGAATCTGCAATATATTGCAATTAAACTGGAATATTTTGGAATAATACTGGAATAAACCTGAAAAAGGTTCAACTTCAGACAAAATTAAGATGCATTCCAGAGAGCAATGCAGAACATTTTAGACGTTTTGCAGAAAAAATATCTTCCGTTG
Organism: Phalangium opilio; assembly: GCF_054372755.1. Taxonomy (NCBI): domain Eukaryota; kingdom Metazoa; phylum Arthropoda; class Arachnida; order Opiliones; family Phalangiidae; genus Phalangium; species Phalangium opilio. The sequence continues at coordinate 9,952,538 of NW_028324151.1, forward strand.
GAAAACTCAGTACAGCAGTATACAAAATTTAGCTACTCTAGCGTCATAAAAGAGCTACCTTACAGCTAGAAAACAGAGCGGAAATAGTAATTCCCGTAAGAAATCAGGATGTTTGTAGACTCATTACAGGTTCCTTCCAGATATTTTGTATGCATGTTACAGTCAGAAATTGCTAAGTTTGTAGGATAATTGCAGGCGTGTTTCGGATACTTTTTAGGATAATTGCAGGCGCGTTTCATATACTTTTCAGGACCATCACAGGCGCGTTTCAGATAATTTGTATGATAATTGCAAGAGCGTTTCATATAATATTCAGGATCATTACAGGGGCGTTTCATATAATATTCAGGACCATTACAGGCGCGTTTCATATACTTTTCGGGATCATTGCAGGCGCGTTTCAGATACTTTGCAGGGTCATTGCAGGCGCGTTTCAGATACTTTGCAGGGTCATTGCAGGCGCGTTTCAGATACTTTGCAGGGTCATTGCAGGCGCGTTTCAGATACTTTGCAGGGTCATTGCAGGCGCGTTTCAGATACTTTGCAGGGTCATTGCAGGCGCGTTTCAGATACTTTGCAGGGTCATTGCAGGCGCGTTTCAGATACTTTGCAGGGTCATTGCAGATGCCTTTTCTGCTACACGTTGGCTAAGCTTGGCAAAGGCTAGTTAAACCAAAGGCAGGAACCAATCAGACCTAATGCACTAGGTTCCATTGGTTCCTGCCTTTGGTTTAACTAGCCTTTGCCAAGCTTAGCCAACGTGTAGCAGAAAAGGCATCTTTCAGGGGCATCAACGGAGCCGCCCTTTGCTTTAAGCTGCAAACGCAATAATCTGATACAAGACATATCCATTTTTGATGAGTTTGTCAAGTTTTTCAACAGATGGCTTTCGTTTCTCCAGGAAAAAAAATATTAAAAACTGAGCACATTTATTTTGTTACCAATACTTAAAGGGACATTATTGACAGAAATTAAGTATTTTTATTCTGATTCCTTATGTTGAAATATGCCGCCCTGAATTTTTTCTAATTTTTTGAAGAGCCATTTATAGATTTAAACAATAATTGAAGTTTTGTATCCAAAACATGCATTTGAATTTTGGTAAAGCGACCTACCGGTCAATCAGCGCCAGCGATTTATAAGATTTTCTCAGTCGAGTTTCATTTATGTCGTCTGCATTAGGTTCGGGACGGGCTATTGTTCATTTTTCAAAATTCGGGCCGGGCCGAACTTGATTCTCATTTAATCCAAAATTCAAATGAAAGATAATTTAAATGAGTATAAGCTTCTAAGAACAAATGTGACGAACAATTATCAAAAGAAATGAATAATACCAAAAGTGGATGAGAGGAAAAGTATGAAAATGGCCAAAAGTCGCGAGTCATCAGAGTTTCGCCGTATTTTACCGTTTTATTGGCGTAGCTATACTGGGCCTGTTCACTCCCTTAAAATAGGTCTTGTGTTAATTCGCGGTTACGCGGTTACCGTCGTCCGCTATTGTGTATGCTAGAACTTCCTCGATTTGTGTTTGTAGTCAGGACAGAGTAGCTGGTAATGTTTTAAAAGGTATTTGAAGGTATAAAATGGATTTAAGTAAGGTTATCGAAGCAATAGAAGAACATATAAAACTAGACACGTTTTAAAAAAAACTCGGTAATTTAGCTATAGCGCGAGCAGCTTGCGTCGTGATGCGCGTGATCGAGTGGGCTATGGTTAAACCAAGGAGCATAAATGTCTGAACTACTTTCAGTCGCGAGTTTGCAAGTCCATCAGGCACTAGCAAACTAAAAAGTTATTGGCGAAACTTTGATGTCCGCGTTTTTTAACACAGGCTCTATGGCCATTGTCATACTTTCCCTCTCATCCACATTTGATAATACAAGACGTTAAAGCAAATATGAATTCAATTCATTGATTTTATGTAAAAAAATATAAAAATTACAACTGCACTACGTGTAAGGGCCGGGCCGGGCCTGTTCAATTCGTGCAATGTGTCGGGCCGGGCTTGGTTAAAGCATGTAACGGGCCGGGCCGGACCGGGCCGAAAAACCTATTAAATACTCGGACTCGGGCCGGGTTTCGGACTTATTCAAAATGCTAAAACCCGGGCGGGGGTTGGGTCGGCCTGAAAAACTCGGCCCGTGCAGGTCTCTGGTCACGGCATTGGCTGATTTGGCTCTATCCCTAAAGAGGTTTTTAGTGGCCCGGTAGGTAAGTGCGCTGAAAACGAGACGCATTGCTAACCCTAACAAATCTAAAAAAATTTAGTTTGAATTGAAAAAATTGTTTGAAAAATCAGTACAAATTAGAGTCTTCATATTTAATTGAAACGGATCGGGCAAAAATAAAACACGACACTAAAATTTTCAGCTGATAGTATCCCTTTAAGGTGGCCCATATTTTTTAAAAACCTTAGCCTACAAGAAAGAATATCCTGACGCCACCACGATTATGTTGTTTGCCTTACGACAACAAAGTGATTAATTTATATTTCTTTTTATTTATTCGGTACGTTTCCATTGGATAAATTCAACGCTTAGTTATTTTAATTAGCGGCTTCTTTGACTGCCATTTTATTCGTTTTGCTTTCCTTTTGTGATTCAGGTTTTGTTGTTTGCCTTTTAATAATTAATAATAATAATAACACTAATTCCACTCTAATGAAGTCGCGGGGTAACAGCTAATTATAAAAGTTAAATTTTTATCTAAAAAATACGCCCGTACAAAAATTTACGGCTGCATTTTGCTGTTCAGTAGATTGTTTCGAATCTGCAATATATTGCAATTAAACTGGAATATTCTGGAATAATACTGGAATAAACCTGAAAAAGGTTCAACTTCAGACAAAATTAAGATGCATTCCAGAGAGCAATGCAGAACATTTTAGACGTTTTGCAGAAAAAATATCTTCCGTTGGAAAACTCAGTACAGCAGTATACAAAATTTAGCTACTCTAGCGTCATAAAAGAGCTACCTTACAGCTAGAAAACAGAGCGGAAATAGTAATTCCCGTAAGAAATCAGGATGTTTGTAGACTCATTACAGGTTCCTTCCAGATATTTTGTATGCATGTTACAGTCAGAAATTGCTAAGTTTGTAGGATAATTGCAGGCGTGTTTCGGATACTTTTTAGGATAATTGCAGGCGCGTTTCATATACTTTTCAGGACCATCACAGGCGCGTTTCAGATAATTTGTATGATAATTGCAAGAGCGTTTCATATAATATTCAGGACCATTACAGGGGCGTTTCATATAATATTCAGGACCATTACAGGCGCGTTTCATATACTTTTCGGGATCATTGCAGGCGCGTTTCAGATACTTTGCAGGGTCATTGCAGGCGCGTTTCAGATACTTTGCAGGGTCATTGCAGGCGCGTTTCAGATACTTTGCAGGGTCATTGCAGGCGCGTTTCAGATACTTTGCAGGGTCATTGCAGGCGCGTTTCAGATACTTTGCAGGGTCATTGCAGGCGCGTTTCAGATACTTTGCAGGGTCATTGCAGGCGCGTTTCAGATACTTTGCAGGGTCATTGCAGATGCCTTTTCTGCTACACGTTGGTTAAGCTTGGCAAAGGCTAGTTAAACCAAAGGCAGGAACCAATCAGACCTAATGCACTAGGTACCATTGGTTCCTGCCTTTGGTTTAACTAGCCTTTGCCAAGCTTAGCCAACGTGTAGCAGAAAAGGCATCTTTCAGGGGCATCAACGGAGCCGCCCTTTGCTTTAAGCTGCAAACGCAATAATCTGATACAAGACATATCCATTTTTGATGAGTTTGTCAAGTTTTTCAACTTGATGGCTTTCGTTTCTCCAGGAAAAAAAATATTAAAAACTGAGCACATTTATTTTGTTACCAATACTTAAAGGGACATTATTGACAGAAATTAAGTATTTTTATTCTGATTCCTTATGTTGAAATATGCCGCCCTGAATTTTTTCTAATTTTTTGAAGAGCCATTTATAGATTTAAACAATAATTGAAGTTTTGTATCCAAAACATGCATTTGAATTTTGGTAAAGCGACCTACCGGTCAATCAGCGCCAGCGATTTATAAGATTTTCTCAGTCGAGTTTCATTTACGTCGTCTGCATTAGGTTCGGGACGGGCTATTGTTCATTTTTCAAAATTCGGGCCGGGCCGAACTTGATTCTCATTTAATCCAAAATTCAAATGAAAGATAATTTAAATGAGTATAAGCTTCTAAGAACAAATGTGACGAACAATTATCAAAAGAAATGAATAATACCAAAAGTGGATGAGAGGAAAAGTATGAAAATGGCCAAAAGTCGCGAGTCATCAGAGTTTCGCCGTATTTGACCGTTTTATTGGCGTAGCTATACTGGGCCTGTTCACTCCCTTAAAATAGGTCTTGTGTTAATTCGCGGTTACGCGGTTACCGTCGTCCGCTATTGTGTATGCTAGAACTTCCTCGATTTGTGTTTGTAGTCAGGACAGAGTAGCTGGTAATGTTTTAAAAGGTATTTGAAGGTATAAAATGGATTTAAGTAAGGTTATCGAAGCAATAGAAGAACATATAAAACTAGACACGTTTTAAAAAAAACTCGGTAATTTAGCTATAGCGCGAGCAGCTTGCGTCGTGATGCGCGTGATCGAGTGGGCTATGGTTAAACCAAGGAGCATAAATGTCTGAACTACTTTCAGTCGCGAGTTTGCAAGTCCATCAGGCACTAGCAAACTAAAAAGTTATTGGCGAAACTTTGATGTCCGCGTTTTTTAACACAGGCTCTATGGCCATTGTCATACTTTCCCTCTCATCCACATTTGATAATACACGACGTTAAAGCAAATATGAATTCAATTCATTGATTTTATGTAAAAAAATATAAAAATTACAACTGCACTACGTGTAAGGGCCGGGCCGGGCCTGTTCAATTCGTGCAATGTGTCGGGCCGGGCTTGGTTAAAGCATGTAACGGGCCGGGCCGGACCGGGCCGAAAAACCAATTAAATACTCGGACTCGGGCCGGGTTTCGGACTTATTCAAAATGCTAAACCCCGGGCGGGGGTTGGGTCGGCCTGAAAAACTCGGCCCGTGCAGGTCTCTGGTCACGGCATTGGCTGATTTGGCTCTATCCCTAAAGAGGTTTTTAGTGGCCCGGTAGGTAAGTGCGCTGAAAACGAGACGCATTGCTAACCCTAACAAATTTAAAAAAATTTAGTTTGAATTGAAAAAATTGTTTGAAAAATCAGTACAAATTAGAGTCTTCATATTTAATTGAAACGGATCGGGCAAAAATAAAACACGACACTAAAATTTTCAGCTGATAGTATCCCTTTAAGGTGGCCCATATTTTTTAAAAACCTTAGCCTACAAGAAAGAATATCCTGACGCCACCACGATTATGTTGTTTGCCTTACGACAACAAAGTGATTAATTTATATTTCTTTTTATTTATTCGGTACGTTTCCATTGGATAAATTCAACGCTTAGTTATTTTAATTAGCGGCTTCTTTGACTGCCATTTTATTCGTTTTGCTTTCCTTTTGTGATTCAGGTTTTGTTGTTTGCCTTTTAATAATTAATAATAATAATAACACTAATTCCACTCTAATGAAGTCGCGGGGTAACAGCTAATTATAAAAGTTAAATTTTTATCTAAAAAATACGCCCGTACAAAAATTTACGGCTGCATTTTGCTGTTCAGTAGATTGTTTCGAATCTGCAATATATTGCAATTAAACTGGAATATTCTGGAATAATACTGGAATAAACCTGAAAAAGGTTCAACTTCAGACAAAATTAAGATGCATTCCAGAGAGCAATGCAGAACATTTTAGACGTTTTGCAGAAAAAATATCTTCCGTTGGAAAACTCAGTACAGCAGTATACAAAATTTAGCTACTCTAGCGTCATAAAAGAGCTACCTTACAGCTAGAAAACAGAGCGGAAATAGTAATTCCCGTAAGAAATCAGGATGTTTGTAGACTCATTACAGGTTCCTTCCAGATATTTTGTATGCATGTTACAGTCAGAAATTGCTAAGTTTGTAGGATAATTGCAGGCGTGTTTCGGATACTTTTTAGGATAATTGCAGGCGCGTTTCATATACTTTTCAGGACCATCACAGGCGCGTTTCAGATAATTTGTATGATAATTGCAAGAGCGTTTCATATAATATTCAGGACCATTACAGGGGCGTTTCATATAATATTCAGGACCATTACAGGCGCGTTTCATATACTTTTCGGGATCATTGCAGGCGCGTTTCAGATACTTTGCAGGGTCATTGCAGGCGCGTTTCAGATACTTTGCAGGGTCATTGCAGGCGCGTTTCAGATACTTTGCAGGGTCATTGCAGGCGCGTTTCAGATACTTTGCAGGGTCATTGCAGATGCCTTTTCTGCTACACGTTGGCTAAGCTTGGCAAAGGCTAGTTAAACCAAAGGCAGGAACCAATCAGACCTAATGCACTAGGTTCCATTGGTTCCTGCCTTTGGTTTAACTAGCCTTTGCCAAGCTTAGCCAACGTGTAGCAGAAAAGGCATCTTTCAGGGGCATCAACGGAGCCGCCCTTTGCTTTAAGCTGCAAACGCAATAATCTGATACAAGACATATCCATTTTTGATGAGTTTGTCAAGTTTTTCAACAGATGGCTTTCGTTTCTCCAGGAAAAAAAATATTAAAAACTGAGCACATTTATTTTGTTACCAATTCTTAAAGGGACATTATTGACAGAAATTAAGTATTTTTATTCTGATTCCTTATGTTGAAATATGCCGCCCTGAATTTTTTCTAATTTTTTGAAGAGCCATTTATAGATTTAAACAATAATTGAAGTTTTGTATCCAAAACATGCATTTGAATTTTGGTAAAGCGACCTACCGGTCAATCAGCGCCAGCGATTTATAAGATTTTCTCAGTCGAGTTTCATTTACGTCGTCTGCATTAGGTTCGGGACGGGCTATTGTTCATTTTTCAAAATTCGGGCCGGGCCGAACTTGATTCTCATTTAATCCAAAATTCAAATGAAAGATAATTTAAATGAGTATAAGCTTCTAAGAACAAATGTGACGAACAATTATCAAAAGAAATGAATAATACCAAAAGTAGATGAGAGGAAAAGTATGAAAATGGCCAAAAGTCGCGAGTCATCAGAGTTTCGCCGTATTTGACCGTTTTATTGGCGTAGCTATACTGGGCCTGTTCACTCCCTTAAAATAGGTCTTGTGTTAATTCGCGGTTACGCGGTTACCGTCGTCCGCTATTGTGTATGCTAGAACTTCCTCGATTTGTGTTTGTAGTCAGGACAGAGTAGCTGGTAATGTTTTAAAAGGTATTTGAAGGTATAAAATGGATTTAAGTAAGGTTATCGAAGCAATAGAAGAACATATAAAACTAGACACGTTTTAAAAAAAACTCGGTAATTTAGCTATAGCGCGAGCAGCTTGCGTCGTGATGCGCGTGATCGAGTGGGCTATGGTTAAACCAAGGAGCATAAATGTCTGAACTACTTTCAGTCGCGAGTTTGCAAGTCCATCAGGCACTAGCAAACTAAAAAGTTATTGGCGAAACTTTGATGTCCGCGTTTTTTAACACAGGCTCTATGGCCATTGTCATACTTTCCCTCTCATCCACATTTGATAATACACGACGTTAAAGCAAATATGAATTCAATTCATTGATTTTATGTAAAAAAATATAAAAATTACAACTGCACTACGTGTAAGGGCCGGGCCGGGCCTGTTCAATTCGTGCAATGTGTCGGGCCGGGCTTGGTTAAAGCATGTAACGGGCCGGGCCGGACCGGGCCGAAAAACCAATTAAATACTCGGACTCGGGCCGGGTTTCGGACTTATTCAAAATGCTAAACCCCGGGCGGGGGTTGGGTCGGCCTGAAAAACTCGGCCCGTGCAGGTCTCTGGTCACGGCATTGGCTGATTTGGCTCTATCCCTAAAGAGGTTTTTAGTGGCCCGGTAGGTAAGTGCGCTGAAAACGAGACGCATTGCTAACCCTAACAAATTTAAAAAAATTTAGTTTGAATTGAAAAAATTGTTTGAAAAATCAGTACAAATTAGAGTCTTCATATTTAATTGAAACGGATCGGGCAAAAATAAAACACGACACTAAAATTTTCAGCTGATAGTATCCCTTTAAGGTGGCCCATATTTTTTAAAAACCTTAGCCTACAAGAAAGAATATCCTGACGCCACCACGATTATGTTGTTTGCCTTACGACAACAAAGTGATTAATTTATATTTCTTTTTATTTATTCGGTACGTTTCCATTGGATAAATTCAACGCTTAGTTATTTTAATTAGCGGCTTCTTTGACTGCCATTTTATTCGTTTTGCTTTCCTTTTGTGATTCAGGTTTTGTTGTTTGCCTTTTAATAATTAATAATAATAATAACACTAATTCCACTCTAATGAAGTCGCGGGGTAACAGCTAATTATAAAAGTTAAATTTTTATCTAAAAAATACGCCCGTACAAAAATTTACGGCTGCATTTTGCTGTTCAGTAGATTGTTTCGAATCTGCAATATATTGCAATTAAACTGGAATATTCTGGAATAATACTGGAATAAACCTGAAAAAGGTTCAACTTCAGACAAAATTAAGATGCATTCCAGAGAGCAATGCAGAACATTTTAGACGTTTTGCAGAAAAAATATCTTCCGTTGGAAAACTCAGTACAGCAGTATACAAAATTTAGCTACTCTAGCGTCATAAAAGAGCTACCTTACAGCTAGAAAACAGAGCGGAAATAGTAATTCCCGTAAGAAATCAGGATGTTTGTAGACTCATTACAGGTTCCTTCCAGATATTTTGTATGCATGTTACAGTCAGAAATTGCTAAGTTTGTAGGATAATTGCAGGCGTGTTTCGGATACTTTTTAGGATAATTGCAGGCGCGTTTCATATACTTTTCAGGACCATCACAGGCGCGTTTCAGATAATTTGTATGATAATTGCAAGAGCGTTTCATATAATATTCAGGACCATTACAGGGGCGTTTCATATAATATTCAGGACCATTACAGGCGCGTTTCATATACTTTTCGGGATCATTGCAGGCGCGTTTCAGATACTTTGCAGGGTCATTGCAGGCGCGTTTCAGATACTTTGCAGGGTCATTGAAGGCGCGTTTCAGATACTTTGCAGGGTCATTGCAGGCGCGTTTCAGATACTTTGCAGGGTCATTGCAGGCGCGTTTCAGATACTTTGCAGGGTCATTGCAGGCGCGTTTCAGATACTTTGCAGGGTCATTGCAGGCGCGTTTCAGATACTTTGCAGGGTCATTGCAGGCGCGTTTCAGATACTTTGCAGGGTCATTGCAGGCGCGTTTCAGATACTTTGCAGGGTCATTGCAGGCGCGTTTCAGATACTTTGCAGGGTCATTGCAGGCGCGTTTCAGATACTTTGTAGCGCTGAAATTTTGGATTTTCAATTTGTAAAATTAATAAATTTTTACCTCTCCGAGTGACGATGTCGTCACGGAGAGGTATAACACTGTACGTGTCTTTTTGTGTGCCTGTCACCGCGTTCGCAGTTGACAAATCGGAGCAAGCGTGTTCGTAGAGAGATACATTGGTTTCTACTCCACTATCGTCGTTAGGGTTGAGGTGTATGCGATGATCGCCTAAGGCTACGAGAAACGATAGCTTCCAAATGGCAAGGCTTCCACCAAAGATTCACGCAATTGCGTGCTTTCTAAATTATTGTTGTTAATCAGTCGCCTTATATACCAACTTTCCAAAAATTGCTAAAGAGGCTTACGCTTGAGTTCAAACATCAACAATAGCTATGTTTAAAATGATTTTAGGTATAAAGTTTCTTAAAACGAATTAACTAGAATTAAGGTAAATTAATGACGATAAAATTAATAAATATCAATTATATTTTTTTTAAATATTTAAAAATAGCCTCTAAATTGCGTCTCGACTTGGAGAGGTTTATTTTGGATTCCCAACTTGTACTCATCCCTTACAAAAATATTAAGCTGTAATTCATCTGCATACGCGCTTTTTTATCGCTGCCACGCTGTAATATGTATACATTAAGGCTACATTTTCTGCAGCTCAAAAAACGGGAAAAATTCACAGCATTTCTAGAACTGCAAATTGACTGCCGTTTATACATTTTCTGTTTGCTAACTGTTAACTGTCTAGCCTGGCAGAAATATGTAGCGAAATTCTGCAAACGCTATGCAAAAGTAGAAATACCAGCTGCTAGTTTAAAACTGTAATTTGTCCGTTTTTATAGACAAGTTACAGGTCTGCAAAAGTGATGGAAATGTAGAAAACCAGCTGCTAATTTAGAACTGTAATTTGACCATTTTAATAGACATGTTACAGGTCTGCAAACGTCATAGAAAAGTAGAAATCCAGCTGCTAATTTAAAACTGCAATTTGACCACATTTATAGAATTAAGAGCAGTATGAAGTCTTATCTAAGAGAGCTACCGCTCTCTCAGAACATCTTACAGGTCTGTAAAAGTGATGGAAAAGTAGAAACGCAACTGCTAATTTAGAACTGTAATTTGACCATTTTTATAGACATGTTACAGGTCTGCAATAGTTTTAGAAAAGTAGAAATCCAGCTGCTAATTTAAAATTGCAATTTGACCATTTTTATAGACATGTTACAGGTCTGCAAAAGTGATAGAAAAGTAGAAATCCAGCTGCTAATTTAAAACTGCAATTTGACCACATTTATAGACATCTTACAGGTCTGCAAAAGTGATGGAAAAGTAGAAACGCAACTGCTAATTTAGAACTGTAATTTGACCATTTTTATAGACATGTTACAGGTCTGCAAAAGTGAAAGAAAAGTAGAAATCCAGCTGCTAATTTAAAACTGCAGACGGGTACACACACAGAATAAAAGACAGACAGACACACTTTACGCTATACTTGTACTCAATACACCAGTCCTCAGCTTTGGTCTCAGAATCAGCGTGTTCCTATTTTACAGTCCCAACATTCGCAAATGATGCGCTTATGGTAAATGTTAATACCACAACAATGTTACGTATTTGTTAAAAGCTCAACGCTTTCACAACGATAGTAAGTCTAATAAGCTGGGTTATAATTTTCAAAAGAATTAACACATTAGAGCCAATAAAAGTATTTATTAATTTTGAAATAGTTAGGGTTCATACATCAAAACGTGGATAAGATTAAATTTATGCTTCAACTAGGAATTTTGTAGTAGATTACTTCAGTTTGACTTATCATTAGTAACCTCCAAAATGTCTTCGACATAGTCGGCAATAGCAACGTGGTCCATGAAGCATTTCGCTCGGTTCAGCGAAATACAACCATATCCACCGAACAGCCCAGACCATAATTACGAGAATTATCATGTAAAGAAGGAACGTCACTGCATTGGACCATGTGAAGTACCCGTCTGTGACACTTTGAACTTTGTGTAGTATTCCTGAACCAGTTCGCATCTATAATGTTTTAACACGTAATAATTTTAAACATAATTGTAGTTGTACCGCGCAAAAATGATTTCCAGAAAGATTTCCTTAGCAAATTTAGCCAACATATAACATTATACCTTAAATATTAAAGGAAAAATATTAAAAAATAAATAAATTATCTCTTATTTAAAAGTAATTATCATTTATTTGGTCTTAAAAACGCTGACCATTGCCTCGCCATGTTTAGAGGCGTCTGCTAGCCAGCACTCGTACAGGATTGATTCAACCAATCCCGTACGGGTAAGGGGTTCTGACTGGCAGACGCCACTAAACCAGTGGCGGAGCCCAGTAGTCCTCGTTTTTAAGACAAATTAAAAACTTTAAAAAAATAAATGATCTCTTATTACAAAATAATTAGTAGTTAATTAGTCTTATTTGTGTCTTGTAAATCGAACCACTTACCCTAAAGGATTGGTTAACTTCACACAGAGGAGGGTTCGATTTTGTAGACGCCATGCACTAAACCAATGGTGGCGCAACAGTCCTCAGTTTTAAGACTAATAAAACGCTAATTATTTTGTAATAAGAGATCATTTACCTATTTAATATTTTTCCTTTTATATTCAGAAAGAGGTCATTCTTTATGTAATGTTATCTTAGTAGACCTTTTCCTTTAACTGAAGTGAATGAACAGGGTTTATCAATGAGTACTACCCTTATTTAAGAATAGTTCAGACTAACTGAAAATCAACGCCCAGTCCAAACAACTTCACATAGAAATCTGAGATTTTGCAAAATCGTTAGTACTAGTTGGGCACTAAAAAAGATTTTTGAATGCACGTTTATCTTGAAAAATGGCGACCAGAAATATAAAAACTTTCCTTACGGAACTATGCTTATCTTTCGTATCAACCGATTTTATTAATATTTAGTATACTGCTTCGCCATGTCCCACAGATCGGGTTTATATGGGTTATGGCTATTGTGGTTGAAAATGAAGATATCTTTTAAAATAGGGGCCCGAAAGCAACAAAAATGTCTCTGACGGTCTCTTTGTCAATAGTATACTGTACCATAAATACGCACTTGCCGAAGAGCTATAGTCCATAACTTCGCAAGTAAAAAGGCTAAGTTTGTTCCATTTTGTTGCATATGAGGTGTTAATCATTATCATCACTATTTAAACTGTATTGTGGGTATTGTAGAGAACCAAATATCGCTTACCATCTCCAACTTGGCATCGTGAATTGCTTCTTTAGTTTCAGCTTTTTTATCGTGCACAAACTCCTTCGCATTATGCAGTTTCGGTTTCAAAGTCTCGTCAATGAAAGAAGTTTGTCTTTTATGCTTCTTATATTTCCGTGGCAACTCTGCGGCCGGAGCTTCCTTATTATCATCAGAAAACATGGGCGCTTTATGTTGGAATCCGTTCTTATCTACATTCAATCGAGATGGATAAACCTTTACCGTTTCCACCCTCTGCTCGTAATACGCCACGTCATTTGGGTCTAATCTATCCATGTTGAAAGGTTGTTTCTTCGACGGGTCGTTGGGTGAAGGTAAAGTCATCCCTGAGGGTGACGAGGAAGCATGGATACCGTTTGATGGTAACATCACTCCTGAAGGTGACGCGGACGCGGTGTAGACTATGACAGGTTCTCCAGACTTTGGTGGAGGGCCATGTGTAGATGACACTCGATAGGCCATAGCAGGTTGTAACGAATGTCCAGCATTGTGATTAGAATTTGCATATGATGGCAAGACGAGAACTCCCGACTTCGTATGGTTCCGCTTGGGTGATTTCGAGATTAATACATTTTGAGATGGTTCTCTATGCACAAAAGGTACTAGGGTGGATGTCTGGGATGTGGTTAAGGGATTCTGCATTGTGAAGGGTTCAGGGTTCACCATGACGTAGTAACCATCCTGAGGATTATGGTAATTCTTTTTGTGATGTTTGTCTTTCTTGGACTTTCTGGACCGTTTCCATCTTATCTGAAACAAAGAATTTAAAATTTTTGTTATACTGTATATACATATAGGTATGCTACCATTTTGTTACAAAATAATCTCTCCAATCGAATTTTTAATAATTACATGTTATTTTTTACTAGCCCAATATAAATGTCGGTTGAATGTTACAATTTCGAGACTCGCGTCTCTTTATGAAGCGCGTGGATCGAATAATGGGAGGTTTGGTGTGGTGTTTATTATTATAAGGGGTGTTTCTGATAAGTCTGCCATAAATTTAGGGGGAGGGGAGATTCTTTGGGTAATTTTGAGTCAAAAATACTCTATGACATTTTGCCGTCCGTACCGCTGTTTTCAAGTTATGTTTGGAGTATTTTACGGATGAGAAACGATTAAGAAACTGAAAGAAATGGTAATTTAAACACTCAAATAATAACTCGAAAACAGTGACACGGACAGCAAAATGTTCTATAGAACATTTTCGACTCAAAATCGCCGAAAGAACATCCCCCTTAATTTATGGCAGACTTATCAGAAACACCCTGTATTAAAGAAAATATGGAATGTAGGTGCAGATAGTTTGCATGTGCTGAAGACGCTAAAAATTGGGAGAATGTGAAATGTATTTATACTATTTTAACGATAAAACAAAGAGATTGTTTCAAGGTTTGACAAGGCTATCGTCTTAAAGGGATAGATTCAGATTTATCTGAGTTGGTCAAACTAACATTGGTTTTCTATAAATTAACCACCCCTAAAAACATGGGGGTCAGTAGAAGTCGCGAGAAAAATTTATTAATTAAAATAAACGTGAATAAAAATTAAAATTTTGAACGCCAGATTTAAAATCGGCCACCATTTTCAACCCACTACCTACGTAGGTAAACTTCGGTCTCTGATTGGTTGGTAGTAGTTGGAATGATAACTGTCGTTTTAGGAGTAAAAAGTAGTAGGAACGAGAATCTAGGTCAGCTTGCCTGGTGAATCGTCGTCTGCTTATATGCTTAAGAATGTCAGACGAGAATGTATTTCTGATCATTCCGGTCCTGAATCTGAGGATGAAAGTTCGAACTCTGATTCTTTGGATTCAGAAAATTCGGAACAATTTATAATAAACGAATCTGAGGGTAGTTCTTCTGAAGTAGAAGAATTTGGTGTGCAGCCATACCAATTCGAGCCTCTGTTACTCCCGTCAATCTGTATCATACTGCGCTCACAGAATGAATCCCCCTACCAGTAGGAAAAACACTACGGAGCCTAAGAGACTTATGACGTCGAAATTGGTAGAGACGAACAAGTAACGTTTTTCGGTTGTTCGACCCTGTGTCACCAGGTGTCCTCATGATAGCAAAACAAGAGCATTTTGGATCTTTTAATCGTAATTTAAAAATCATTAATTAAACTAAAATATAAAAACATATATATTTTCAGAATCCTTATTTGTCTATCTATCGAAATAAATTAACCTTCTAGGGATTTATTGCAATGAAATTAAAAGAAAGTATCCCTTTAAAGCAAGAAACAAAGTAGTTAACTGCAAATCAAGGTCCTAGGAGAAAATGTAAAATCAGAGACTCAAAGAGAACATAATAGAAACTAAAACTATAAAAATGAAAATTGAATTATATAAAGTTATTTCAGACTAAAGAAACAAAGATTCACGATCTCGGTCTATAACCCTAACCCGTGACCGTTCTATTGGACGGGTAAAATAGTATGAGAAGTACGTTTAAAAAAAAAACGAACGAAACTTCATCTTCATCTACACACATGGTCAAACTAATGGCCTCTCGTATATTCACAATGTGACTAAAAAATTTAGGATACGACGAAACTATATCATCACATCCAACTACTTCTGTAGAAAGCAAATACCACAGCCAAGACAGAAGTAAGGTACGGGACTAGAAGTGAAGTGCTCTAGCATTGGAAATAGATCCTAGCAATAGTGGACAAATTTGAGGATTTCATGCCGCTTCCATCGCGCCTACACTAGAGAGAAAAAAATTAGTCGAGTTCCAAAAAAAAATTCCTACCCCTTCCCCTCAACCAAAAGCCGCGGAACACGGGCGCTGGTGCTTGAAACTAGTTCGGCCGTCTACCGCCACGAGCGTCTCACGTTTTGGAGGGAAAATTCAGAAACCGCTACCAGAGGACCAACCGCTGGTGTGTTATCAAGAATATTCACTTTCGCCAAGTGAAGAATTTGGTCAATTCGATACTTCTAGTCCCTTATCTTACTTCTGGCCAAGACTAGGATGTTGGAACCTGAGAGAGGAAAATTGCCTTCCTCGTCTGTACTCTTCATAATAAATCCATGATCAATTCTTTTGAAAAACGACTTGAAAAGATCGGGGCGAGCCCTTCCTTATTTGCTCGCCACACGCCCTAACAATTTTTCACACCCAAGAAACAGCACCACACACTCTCGGGATTTAGTCTAAGAAACAAGAGGAAACTATAATGCACTTAAAATCCGGGGTTTCCCAAAAGGACACTGGTGATGAATAACGTTTGAAATCTTATTTTTTCTCTAAAGGTTTACAGATATTCTGTTCGAGTATCTTTGATCTCGTGATCACTATAATAGAAACTTTAAGAAATTGACCGAAAAACATGTACGAAAACATTTGGTTCTCTAAACGTTACGTAAGATATTTCAAGTTTTTCCTAAGAAATATGACGCGTACTTCACAATTTTATTTTTTCCAAACTGTGAAATTACGACCTAGTCGAATTATAGGTCAGAACGTCTAGGGTTATTTTTGATACCTCCTATTCAATTTCTGGAAAATTTAATCTCGTATTTTTCCCAGGGACCAGCACAGGCGGATAAATGATATACATGGAAGTTCCGAAATTGAAAAGGGTAGCTTACCTGTTGCCCCCTCTGCACCCATTCAATTTGGTTGTAAAATTAGGCAACAGGATCCGAGAACAAGACAGACAGACGAGGACTTCAAAACTAGAAAGTCATAAAATAGTAAATTCCAATTCCGTAAACCACTGGGGAGTGGGGAACCCTGAAATCCTCCAAATCTTTGTACAATATATTCCCTTAAGAAACGTAGAGGGTCTAGGGTCTCGGGGGGGGGGGGTTGTCCGACATTATCAAAAAGCTTGCGAGATTTCGTGATTTATAAAAAGATTTCAAAATCTTCCAAAATAATTTCTGAAATAATTGGTAAGATACTTAAGGTATTCCATGCAAATGTCAGACCCCTCGGTGTAACCGCCCGCCATCCTATTTCTTCCAATCTGACAAACGAATTTATTCGACGCCGCCTTTAAAAGTAAATATTAAACTTCCGAGATAGAACCCCAACAAAAAACGTTTCTCAGAGCGCTACCTACGTTATTGAAGGCCTGTGCGCGGTACTTTCAAAGGGGGCGACTTTTGAAATACGCGACTACTTATTATCTTCCTATTTTACCGAGAGATGGCATTGTGAGCTGGATCGAAACGCGCGCGAAAATAAATTTTTAAAATTCCAAGCGCGCGGAAATGAACATTTCAAATACCAAGCGCGAGAAAATGAACATTTCAAATTCATTAAGTTCATGCAGCTAATAGGGCTATCAGGTGAAAGAATTTGGCAACTTAAATTGCCAAACGAAAATTAAAAACAGCGCCGCGCACAGGCCTTGATTAACGTAGGTAACGCTCAGAGGCATAGGATAAGATTCCCTTTAAAAGCGAAATAGTTTTTCAATGTGATATTTATATTTTGGACATTTCCTATTTCTCTCAAAGGAGTAGAACTAGGTTACCGAAATTGAACTAAACAAGCTCTTCATCCACGACAAGCCCCAGGTGATGTATTTTCTGGAAATTTTCCAATACGCTTTAATAAGATGTTGTATATGCATACTGTATAGTGCATCTGATAACCTATACAACCAATTGAACTGGAAAGCAGTACGTGGTAAAGAAATACTTGTTGTGACGTCCTTTTTCTCCATTGCTTTCTGCTTGACATATTGCATGCAGGCCAATAAGGACAGTGGATGTACTTTACTGAAGGTAAAATTTTCTTGGTCTTAAATAGTTAATTAGTGCTATTAATGCAATTTTAAAATTGTGCTCTCTAGTTCCCTTAACTATGAATCAGTTAACAAAACCAATGCCTACACTCTCACGGACGTGATCGAGTTAGCTATGCCAAAACAAAAACATCTCTCCATAAATGGCGGCCGATCACGTGATCATATTTTTACCGCGGAAATGGGCTCGGGGTTCTTGACACATAAGCGGCGATAAAATGGACTAGTACTATTGCATTGACATGGTTTGTCACTTACTATTATCGAAGTTCCTTATTAGAGTCGTTACGTTAAATCTTTTGTTTTTTCTCTCCGAAAGGCACCTTATTAACAAGAGTAAATATTCAGGTACTTCACTGATGCATCGATTATAATAGCCTTCCCAAAAAATTACAAATAATAAAAAGGAACGTTCTGATAAAGATCAATATAAATTAAAAACTAATCGTCAATCAAACAACATTTATAATTATGTTGTAATTAAATTTTAGCAAGAATATCAAGTCGCGAAAGTATATTATGAGCCTTGTCCATTAATTACCCTTCGTACTTTGCAAAAGCCTTAAGTGGAGCGAAAATTTGAACGATAGAGGGTCATAAAGATGGGGTGAAAAGTTTGACACCTCTTTAAATACAGCCAATAAGCGCGAGAGAACTAGAGTATTGAAAAGGGAGATTTCGAGAGCTTGGAGACGCGAAGTATCATTATTCGCGAATTATCATTGAATGAGTCAAAAACTGACAAAAGCCTTTCTCCAATCAAACTACTATTGAATATTACCGATCCCTCTGCTCCATTTTATTTCCATTCTATATGCGAATTAAATTTTAACTTCCCGCATGTAGACGTGGAAGTTTTGGGTGGGAGCCCGGTTCTAGAGAGACCCCGAGTGAAATTCCTAATTTATAAACGTCAAAAGCTTTGTGGAGACTCTTCGGCTTTAGAGCTTCGGAACTAGACCTAGCTTCCAAATTTGAAATTCGCTTCAGGAGGCAAAAATGCTAATACTTTCTAAGTAGAGGGGTCGGGGCTATGCTAGTATATATCCCATTATATACACGAATGAATTCATATACATCCATGAATGCGTTACTCAAAAATATTGTCGACATCATGTTCAAAAAACAAATTGGAATTTAAATACCAACATCATTTTCTCTCTCCTCAAACTCTTTCTACCACAGGTTACCATGCACATTTATAAAATAATGTTACTTCTTATTAGGCTTTCAAAAGTAAAGAGGAAGATCCAAGGAAGGTAGGTATAGGTTTGTTATTTATCATCAACGACTTACTAAAATTTATAATTTATCACCAGGTCGAAGAAAAGGAAATATTTCATCGTCATTTTAACTACAAATGTGTGAAAATTTTCAAGTTGGACGTATATTTGAGTGGTTAAAAATTACCTTACTAGATTACGAAGTGAAGGCAAATAAAGTCTTATAAAAGAGGGATTCTGTATGGTTGGCAAAAATTTGCCGACACTTGAAATTTTTTACAACCATATGAATATATGAAGAAATTTAAAGTGGTAATCAAAGTTAGTCAATTAAGGCAGTAAGGAGACAAATATATTAGTCGCGAGGCACCAAGTAAAAAATTCACACCTTGGCGAGTCTAAGAAATCCTTTATTGAAAACTTTATAAATCATTTATTTATCGAGGGTTTTGTGCTTAACTCTATGAAATAGTTTTACCATATTTCTGTTAGTTTACAATGATTCAGAGTATAAACCTTTGGCTAATAATGGGCTGCCAGTTGTCGGCGTAGATTTTTGAAACGCACAGCCTTACGATAAATATTATCGCCAAGATTTAGCAGGAGATTAACTGACACCCACTCCTCATTTTTATCAGCTAGTAGAGTAAACTCAAGACCAATCCCAAAAACATGGTTCATGCTCAATGGCGCAAGCCAGATTAGATAAAATCAAAAGCGGATTATGCTTCACACATAAAGTACGTAAGTCCCATTTTTCCATAGCTTTGGCCATGGATTTCATGATATTCCCGAAGTAAAAACTAAGCAGACGAACAAAAAAGCTTTTAACCAATCATGAGCCCCCTAATCATAGATAACCTCTTTAATGCCAGACCAATCGGCGACGGCTATTACTATTTTCTTGAATGGGAACTCGACTCGACCTCGCCGTCGACATAACCGGGAAGCCCAGAAGGCGAATTTCGGTAGTCGTTATAAAATATTTAACGTTTTAAAGCTAAAGTTTTTAAATTTTGATATATATTTTCCCAAAACCGCACATTTGGGCTGTTTTCGGTTGAATGGGAAACGCGTTCGGTCGATTGGGATTCGGTCGAATGGGACACAAGCGCCGTAACGGCGAGAACAGAAAAATACCTCGTTAAAAAACAGATACACGGCGTCTTAAATAGTCCAAGCAAAAGCTACCCAGATTAAAAGATTTTCGTGCTTTACTCCCAAATAATCTTTCGTATTGGGAATAGTTTTAACTAAAGAATATTTCAGACACTCTACTCAATATTTATACTAGTTCCCTAATTTCAACAGAAAAATAGCTATGCGAATAATAATAGACTCTAAAACTACACTAGGCCTTGTCTAGGTAACAGCGGTATGGTGCCGGTATCCCGATTCCCGAGCCGCCGGCGGCTGAGCTCGCCGTAACCGCGAGAACAGAAAACATTCATCGTAAAAAACAGATGCATGGCGTCTTAAATAGTCCAAGCAAAAGCTACCCAGATTGATAACATTTTAACGCCTTACTCCCAAATAATCTTTGGTATTGTGAATAGTTTTATCTAAAGAATATTTTAGACACCCTACTCAGTCTTTATAGTAGTTCCCCAATTTATGTACCTGGTAAATCGGTTCTTAAGGCGGAAGGATCGGATGGATCCGAAAGAGCCGCGTTACTGAACTATTTCCCTCCGCGTAAGGGGAGGTTCTTTCCTAGGAGCTTAGAGAATATCGTGTAGCTCCCCCAGGCACATGTTACGTACTTCATGTGTAAAGCCTAATCGGCTTCTGATAAAATGGTTAGTTTACAGTCGATCACATAAAAGCTTCAAAGATACAGTATGCTGGTTTTGATCGCCCATGCGCCGTTTCGGTTCAAACTTCAAAATCAACTCCACTAAAACCAAGAAGTAGGCATAGTTGAATATTTTTTCAATGTTAAAGAAATTGCCCATCGAGTATTGGCATTGGTATTTCAGAGAGTGCACTTGGAGATTTTAGATTTGTGAATTTCATTCCTGGCATTATAAAGGGTTAACAATATACTTCTAAAGTGCCAACATGTTTTCATTATATTAAAAAATACTAGTTAAGATGTCGTTCCAGAGATGACTCCTCACAAAAATACAACGATTTTAAAAATGGCCCTTATCCAAGAAAACTCGAAAAAGGCTTTTGTTGTTTTTTCTATCCAGATTGCCTCGATGCCCATTGTGACGTAAACAAGTTAGTACATCTTTACAACAACCAGTGGGTTAAAACCAATTGTGATTTTTCTAT
This sequence comes from Phalangium opilio, assembly GCF_054372755.1. NCBI lineage: Eukaryota > Metazoa > Arthropoda > Arachnida > Opiliones > Phalangiidae > Phalangium > Phalangium opilio. The sequence goes on from NW_028324151.1 coordinate 9,973,453, forward strand.
GGATCAAGCTGATAATGCATGACTACAAACATGAGAGCAGTAAACATTACACTGACACGAATACATGCAGCTAATAGGAATCAATGTACTCCATATCTCGCATGTTAATATCTATGCGGGCTTTGTGGGCCAGGCTTGAGTACTATCCGTCACGTCTCATAAATCTGACGTCTATCTGTGATTTCATTGGTTGGTAGTAACTCGAGGTCAGGCGCGCGCAAGATGCAACGTGCAGCCAAATAGCTTATTAAGTGAGGTAAAATTCGCCATACATAATGATTAGTCTAGCTCTTCCCACAAAATCCGCCTAGATACGTTGAGAAAAAGGTTAGACAGTGATTCCTATATATTCCTGATACTGATAGTAGAATATCATTACCTATATTTTAAAAGAACCTCAATCATCACAAAATGCAATATTATCAAAAGCGGATTATGCTTCACACATAAAGTACGTAAGTCCCATTTTTCCATAGCTTTGGCCATGGATTTCATGATATTCCCGAAGTAAAAACTAAGCAGACGAACAAAAAAGCTTTTAACCAATCATGAGCCCCCTAATCATAGATAACCTCTTTAATGCCAGACCAATCGGCGACGGCTATTACTATTTTCTTGAATGGGAACTCGACTCGACCTCGCCGTCGACATAACCGGGAAGCCCAGAAGGCGAATTTCGGTAGTCGTTATAAAATATTTAACGTTTTAAAGCTAAAGTTTCGAAATTTTTCGAGACATTTAATAAGTCTTCAACTAAATATTATACGATTTTCATTAAATTTCAACAGAAAAATAGATCTGCGAATAAAATTAGACACGAAAACTACACTAAGCCTTGGCTAGATATCAGCGGCTGAGGCCGAGCGGCGCATCTCGAGCCGCCGGCGGCCGGGCTTGCCGTAACGGTATTATCCCATTGGACCGAAACCGCTTTTTGGTTTTTTATGGAGAATATATTTAAATTTTCAGCCCAATGGCGGGTTTCTGCTGAATGGAATTTATTTGAAAGAATTAGTTAATTAAATGTTTGTGAGGATTTCGAATCACCGCAGCAGCATGGTAGAATATCAGGCTTTTAATTCAGAGGCTCGGGTTCAAACCCAGAGATGGAAATTGTAAGTTAAGTTAGGTTAGGTTAATAATATTTTATAAATCATTTAACTATTCTACGCCTTTTCTAAAATATTTATGTTTAGCTTCATTGACTTCTCAAATAATATGCCTTTTCCAAAACATTACTGTTATGTTTGGTTAGGTTTGGTTTGGTTAAGTTAGGTTAGTAATATTTTATAAATCATTTAACAATGTTACGCCTTTTCCAAAATATTGATGTTTTATACCTTCATTGACTTCTCAAATAATATGCCTTTTTCAAAACTTTACTGTTATGTTAGGTTAGGTTTGGGTTCGTTATGTTAGGTTAGTAATATTTTACAAATCATTTTACTATGGTACGCCTTTTCCAAAATGTTCATGTTTAGCTTCATTGACTTCTCAAATAATATGCCTTTTCCAAAACATTACTGTTATGTTAGGTTTTGGTTAGGTTAGGTTAGGTTAGGTTAGGTTTGGTTTGGTTTGGTTAGGTTAGGTTAGGTTTGGTTTGGTTTGGTTTGGTTTGGTTTGGTTAGGTTAGGTTTGGTTAGGTTTGGTTAGGTCAGGTTTGGTTAGGTCAGGTTTGGTTAGGTCAGGTTTGGTTAGGTTAGGTTTAGGTTAGGTTAGGTTAGGTTAGGTTAGGTTAGGGAAGGTTAGGTTAGGGAAGGTTAGGTTTGGTTTGGTCAGGTTAGGTTAGGTTAGGGTTAGGGTTAGGTTAGGTTTGGTTTGGTTTGGTTTGGTTAGGTTAGGTTTGGTCAGGTTTGGTTAGGTTAGGTTAGGTTTGGTTAGGTTTAGGTTAGGTTTGGTCAGGTTTGGTTAGATTAGGTTAGTTTTAGGTTAGGTTAGGCTAGGTTAGGTTTGGTTTGGTTTGGTCAGGTTTGGTTAGGTTAGGTTTAGGTTAGGTTAGGTTAGGTTAGGTTTAGGTTTAGGTTAGGTTTGGTTTGGTTTGGTTAGGTTAGGTTAGGTTAGGTTACTTCTATTATTCGAACCTTACAGGAGGGATTTCTACAATTATAGTAACTAGTTTTATCCTTTTTCTTATTCAATTGAAACAAGTAGCCATTATTAATGTAAAGAAAGTCGCCTTTATTAGCAATTCTCTCCGTTAACAATCACTCTTAAAGTTAAATTTTGCATTTCAAACATCAATATATATATACAACGAAAACTGTAGGGTAAAAAAAAGCCTTAAAAAAGTGAAAATGTTTGCTTTTTAAATTTTGATATATATTTTCCCAAAACCGCACATTTGGGCTGTTTTCGGTTGAATGGGAAACGCGTTCGGTCGATTGGGATTCGGTCGAATGGGACACAAGCGCCGTAACGGCGAGAACAGAAAAATACCTCGTTAAAAAACAGATACACGGCGTCTTAAATAGTCCAAGCAAAAGCTACCCAGATTAAAAGATTTTCGTGCTTTACTCCCAAATAATCTTTCGTATTGGGAATAGTTTTAACTAAAGAATATTTCAGACACTCTACTCAATATTTATACTAGTTCCCTAATTTCAACAGAAAAATAGCTATGCGAATAATAATAGACTCTAAAACTACACTAGGCCTTGTCTAGGTAACAGCGGTATGGTGCCGGTATCCCGATTCCCGAGCCGCCGGCGGCTGAGCTCGCCGTAACCGCGAGAACAGAAAACATTCATCGTAAAAAACAGATGCATGGCGTCTTAAATAGTCCAAGCAAAAGCTACCCAGATTGATAACATTTTAACGCCTTACTCCCAAATAATCTTTGGTATTGTGAATAGTTTTATCTAAAGAATATTTTAGACACCCTACTCAGTCTTTATAGTAGTTCCCCAATTTATGTACCTGGTAAATCGGTTCTTAAGGCGGAAGGATCGGATGGATCCGAAAGAGCCGCGTTACTGAACTATTTCCCTCCGCGTAAGGGGAGGTTCTTTCCTAGGAGCTTAGAGAATATCGTGTAGCTCCCCCAGGCACATGTTACGTACTTCATGTGTAAAGCCTAATCGGCTTCTGATATTATTGGTTTAATAGCATAAATTCTCGTCAACAGTATATATACAAGCGTTCTACCATTGATCGTGTCATAACTTTAAACATAAGTTTATAAGATATGCTCCATAAGTATGACACTACCTGTACTTCGTAATGCTAGAGACTTACTGAGAGCTAGTTCAAGAACGACAAGCGAGAATTGACTACAATCGGTTAGTTTTGCAGTTCATCTTTCTATTTAGTTTGACTTTGACAGCGTCACACCAGGCGTCGCGCTGTACGAGAATCTATGACGTTTCATCTACGTCACTTCACGACAAGTAACCAATGTCAATCTTATTTAACATATCTTATGAACTTATCCTTGAAGGTTTTGCTGGAAAATGTTTTCTGTATACGTTTTAGCCGCAAATATTTGGAGGAAAGTAAAAAAATTTAAATTTCAAATTCTATATTTGACATTTTAGTTGTCAGTTCGTTCCCATGGTTTGTTGCTTATGATTTATTTATCCCACAGCTTCGCGCACTGAACCGAGGTGAAATATTTTATTGCTTTTATATTATCTTGAAGAGGCTGGTAAATATTCATAAGTTAAAGAAGACACCCATTTTTAAAGTTGAAATAGGGCTTGAATATTTTAACATATTTATTACGTTGATATAGTCTAAGGTAAAGGCTCACAGTAACAATATATTATGAGTATACATCACTAACAAACCATGTTTCCCAAGAAGGAAATTCAACTGTTGTAATATTTTGACAATTCCAAACAATTTGGGAAATTCCAAGCCTGTTAAGTTACAGGATTTTAAAATAAGTTGAACAACTTTATTTTCGCGATAACATATTAAAACTGGAAATAATTTACGAGTTCAGGCGACTAGTTTCGCGTTATCGGATCTGAATTAAGTTAATCATCTATTAACCTCTCCGAGTGACGATGACGTCACAAAAGAGGTATTACACTGGACGTTCTGTGTGTGTGGGTGTCTGTCACCGCGTTCGCAGTTGGTAAATCGGGTCAAACGTATTCGACGAAAAGAATTTCTGGCTTCTACAACAATCGTTAGAATTACGAAAAACGTCTAGCCTCCCAATGGCAGGGCTTCCACCAAAGTTTCACACAATTGCGGATTTTGCTATCATGTATTGTCAATCAATCGCCTTATTAATAAATTTCCAAAAATTGTCAAAGAGCCATACGCCTGAATTCAAAAGTCAACAATAGCTATGTATAAAATTATTTTAGGAATAAAGTTTCCAAAAACGATTTAACTAGAAATAAGGCAAATTAATGATGATTAAAATTAATAACATCAATTATATTTATTTAATTATTTAAGAAAAAACCTCTTAATTGCGTCTCAACTCGGAGAGGTTTATTTTGGTTTCCCAACTTGTTAATCTTAATGTAAGTTAGATAGTTTGTTCTTTGTCGGGAATTTTTTCCAGGAATAATGGAATGGAGTTAATTTGGCAAGGATGATGTACAATCATCTAGTCCAGACCGAAAATTTCCAAAAGGTGAAAACCAGCAAGTTTTCAATTTCTTGGTATGTTGTTTTTCTCTGGATACATTTTTTACTTTTCGCAGAAAACCATCTTATAACATAAACCGATCACGTCCGCTTAAATAATTTTAAGTAGACCCGAGAGTTTTGGCGGAACCCAAACTCGCGGAGCTAAAAGATTTTTAAGCCAGAGTATACTCGAGCGAGTTATCGGACTTACCGAATCTAAAAAGGCTCCGAAAACGTTCATCCAGAGTTGACACCACGGCTAAGCCTACGTTAGGTAAACCCGCTCATGTCTTAAATGGCAAAGGCTAGCTCCTTCGTATAAGCTGCAAATTCCACTTGAGACAATTTATAAAACCTATTTTAATATTCGAAGCACGCGTATCGGGGTAACTTCGTTTAGGGGCCCTGGGAGTTTTATATTTTTTTACAAAAGTGGATAAAAAATAGAGAGTGCACAGGTCCACTATCAGTCAGTCTTTGACAACGATTCGATGTGCGCTAAATCACGTTATCTATGAACTAGTAAATTACATCGTCATATGACGCATCTTTGTTCTGTAGACTTATATCCAAGAGTCCTATTCCTACACTATTTTTAAGTATCCTTTATTTCACTAAATGCTCAATATTCCATGATAACATCAGGAATGTATGGAGGGGTTGGAATGGCTAAGGTAAAATCCTAATCGGCGTGAAATGATCTTGGAAACAACTGGCGTGGCTTAATTTATGCTAGTGACGTCATAGCCTGACGTGAAAATCGTATTTACCACTTAAATTATTTTCATTCATTCATTGGCTGCCAAAAAACTTGTATGCTATAATTCTCCACCCTCTACCCTAGGTCCTCTGCCTAGGCTGAGAGAATCGAATATGAACGCGAACGGCGGCAAATCAGCGCATTTAACTTTAAAAAAATCTAAAAGGTCACTTCTGCCATGCCTTTTTTAACGAGTCATGACATTTTTCGCCTTCGGTAGACAGTAGGGGGAGGAGCTACACTTTTAAAAAAGGACTCGCCTTATGTTTCCACCATCAAGGGTACAACGAGAGCCCCCTTGGTCATTCCAGTCCCTCCATACATTCCTGATAATCCTATGACGTATTCGATGAGGGTCAGGCTACAACACGAATTCTGGCCAAGTCCATGATAAATTTGATAATTGTAAAAATTGCAAGTCTTGTTTGGCAAGCTAAGCGCAGCGTTACTGACAGACAACAAGATTTTAAGCCGGATCTTTCTAATATGATAAATGCTTAAATTCTAATACATTTTAGGTCGAAATGACGAACTGGCGATAGAGACCAGTACACTTAACTGTTACTTGGTGTCCAGTACTATTAAACACATGCATTTTAACATTGCTGAGAAGTGACAGAGGAAAGAACTAAACTTCATCAAAACAAATAAAGTAAAAAGCAAACAGGCATTAGGGAAAAGGCTTCTAGATTCGGGGCAACTTGTTTTAAAGATCTCGCGCAAGGTTACATCAACGTGAGGGCGTAACGCTGGGCTGGTGGAATTCACAAACGTTGAACGCAACGCAATTTAGTATAGGGCGTTGTGCGAAAAACGCCTGCATTTGCCTGTACTAAATTTTCTGACGTTTATGAATAGGTTATTATTTTGAATATAGAAAGTAAGCTGACAATAAATTTGGTTGCATCGGCTGCTGCAAGGGTTGAACTGAATCGCGGAAAACTGCAACAGGAACTTTCACCCAGGATTACGTCAGAAAGGGCTATTGAAAAAATTGTCTGCTAACATAAACAACGGTTTGCAGTTTCCTCTTGAAAAAAAAGGCCCCATCCATCCAAATCCCAACGTACTAGTGTTTTTATTTGCTCTTGAAAGATATGTTTTGGTAAAAGGTAGCGTTCCTCAAGCGCCTTTTGTCATCACGTGCCAGGAATTGCCCTATGAGGAATGAGGGTACTTGCCCCCACTCGCTCTGATAAGTAATTCAGAGTGAGTTTCCTTCTTTTTCGATATACATATTTTTTTCATCCTTGCCGTGAGATATTTCTAATATAATAGTATTTCATTCCCACGGTCATTCCTTTGCTTACAGGTTCTGCAAATTTTATATTCTCGTCTCGTTGGTGTGATGTTATTCTTGTAAGAGGCCCCTCTACGGGCTTCCCAGTTTAGTTTCGAAAAAAGGATTTTTTTTTGGTGGAGAAACGTGTGTTTTCTTAAGGTGTTAGGATTTACTGTTTTTAAAGCTCGTATGTTGTAAAGGTATTTTGCTCAATTTGATAACTTTTTTTTTGGGTCGTTTGTCTTTTTATACTTGTCTTTCTCGATAGGTTAAAATCAAGTTCTGAGAGCTTTTTCGCTGTCTCTCTATATATATATGTTTTAAGATAAGACAAAACTATAAGCCTATGCCATATTCTACATATGTATGGGCCGAAAGTATATTTGAAACTATAGCATGCATACTTTACAAAAGGGTGGTGTATTAATTTTTCGTAGGGTCCTTTCTTGGTGTCAAACGCCATCGCCTATGTCTACACGTAAAAGGTCATTCCGTTTATAAGGAGAAACTTAAATTTAGATGGCGCTTGCAGTTTCTATAATGTGGATTTGAGTGAATATTGCCAATATACCCAACCAACAAATCTTTTGAATTTTCATAACGGCTCAGATCTCGTTCGCGGGTTTTGAGGCGAGAAAGGGATAATCCGATTGGCTTGATTTTGCCATGCGCAGAACCTGTTTTACCTCAAGAGTCAGACTCTAACTCAATCAGAAAAATAAGAGATTTATTTTCGTCGCTCAACGACATATGGTACTACAGTCAACTTCGTTAGTCACGTGATCCTGTACCAACTTGTTTACTTGTTGGTTGAGTCTATACGTAAAATTTCTACCGCAAATCCATACTTATGCATTATAGGGTTATGATAACTCAGAAGTTTAAAATGCAAGTAAAGCAATCAATTTCCGTTATACTTTATTTTTTCAAAGGTTTTTCAAGTTGGACCTTTGTGGGGACGTATGGAACCCCTTTTGCATATTTATTTTACCAACCAAGTTGGGTTTGAAACTGTTTGTATGGAGGCTTCAATAGAGGGCTTGCTTACATCGTGGGAAAAAATAATCCAGAAATGTCTTACATTGCCAAAACCTGACCGTTGAAACATAATTTGAAGATTATTCTATATATTCCTAGCATTTTTACAATTTAAAATATTTTTTCAACTTCAAGTGTTAGTGACATAATTTTCGTCATCCACAAACTTAAAATGCGAAAAAAAATCCTTGAAAAATCTAGTTTATTATGATATGTTTACTTTTTTATTTGGTTTCGTAGCAATTTATGAAATTGCAATCAAAGTATTGTGTTCTGAAAAGGCCTAGTTAAAATTTTGTTTCGTTTGATGACGTAATAAGGAGAAATTTTCACTCTAGATGTCGCTCACGTGCCGCCTGTTAGTGTCTCCGCGCAGCGTTAAGCCTATTTTATTCAGATTCGCGCGGCATTAGTAGACTGGGGCGCTCGCGCTTGGCTTTTCCGCGAGATGCCGTGAGTGACGTATCAAGGAGAAAAACCCGCCAAAAATCTTCTCCGCAAATTTGCTTTTGCCCCCAAATTTCAAGTTTTCGAAGTGTTTTTTCTGTGTTTTCCTTCATATTTAAATATTGATCAAGCATATTTTTGGAATCAGAAGAGTTTAAACTCTCAAAAAAGTAAGGTTTTCTTTAGATTTGAGATAATTTTTAAACCACGTCGCTATTCCTTTAAGTATAAGAACTTAATTGTATTTGACCTACTGACTAATAATGTAGGCCCATCCATAACCACTCTGAAATTCCGCAAGGAGGTTGGTCCTAAGTAGAAGGTACTTAAGTGACAAGTATTTCCAATACACTATCTTTGAAATATTTAATTGTATTATTTATAGAGATTATACTCTACAGAGTCTACACCATATTCTTACAAGAACGATTTCCAACCAATCTTTTCAAAAACTGGTTTACTTTATCCTATAAACGGACTTCATATTTTTTAGATTCAACTATGCAGCTATGATTTATCTAAAATGGTGGGCACTCAGAAATGTAACTAAAAATCCTGATGGTCAACACTGAACAAGTTTGCTATATCTTCAATTGCTGTGAATTATAATAAGACAGATCTAATTTAATCCGTGAGTTTAACTCTATTAGCAAAAGTAAATAGATATCAAAAAGTTAATAGCTTTAAGTCAATCATACCTTCCCGCCTGCATGCTATGTAAAATGAGTATCGAGTATCACGTGGCTCGCTTGTAACCAATAGGATGTTTGCGTGACGTCATAGAAGCTACAAGAGATATTGGAAAGCAGTACAAATTACTGAGCATCATGGGAGTAAATTTATAGTTTAGGGCAATATCATTGGTAGCCGCGCTTACGTGATGGAAAATGGCGCCGTAGTAGCGCAGGTAATTTATGATTTATGGTAACTGTAATTAGTTTCATAATGCCGCGTAAAAAGCCGATTTTAGTTTCGCCTTCGGTATCGACCCAGTGAAATTTTTTTCTGAAACCTACGAATAATACCTCATACTCTACCATCATGTTGCAAAGAAAAGTTTTCAAACGTATTTGGCTCTCCCAACATTGCAGTATTGTTTTATGTACATCTTTTTGTTTCACGAATTCGTCATAATCAAATTTCTTATCCATTTTTCATATTACTATTTTATCACATTCATAGGCAATCATAGTCTTCACAGATTTTGTACTAAGCCTAGGCTATACTGTCACAGTCTCACAGAGAGTCGACTTGCCTAGCGGCAATCCTAAAGCAGACAGCTGCTTGAGATTACCATTAGAACGCATGCGCGTCGATTAAACCTTCAGCAACCCGCACTACTTTGTCTGAGCGGCGCGACACTAGATACGTTAGGTACATGTCAAGTGGTTCGCTAGGTGCTACGCCATTTGTGAGCTGCCGCGGAATAGGAGCGGGAATCTCAACTTTCATAACGCGCCCATGCCGGGGAGATATTAACTTTTTGTTTATAATCTATTTACTTTTGTTATTAGTAATGTTCTCGCAGTGATAAAGCATGGTTTTCACTTGGCGTAAATCACGACTTTTCGCCCGACGTCAAGCGACAACCGAAAAAAAAAACATAGTTACGCTTTACCAAAATTACGTTGAGTGTGGCGCTATTAGCTTTCTATTTTTTCGGCCGCGTTCAACGTTAACGCTCAGCGCGAGTAAATTGGCAATAAGCTTGGTTAGTAACGTCATTTTCGTCCACGGTCCGCCATGTTATTATTTATTTAGTTCCTAATCGAGTCAGTTACTAGTGCAAATCCGTGAAAATGTCGATGTTCAATGCAGAAAGTTTTATTGAAGAGGTTCGGAACCATCCATATCTTTATGATATGGGACACAAAGATTACAAAGACAAAAAAGAAAGACAATAGATGGGCCGCAACTGGTGCAATGTTCAGTTTATCTGGTAAACCTTGGTTCCATTATTTGCGGGAACAACGCTAAGTGAAAACACTATATCGCTGGGCGACAACGTAAAAAAGAAATCTGACGTTTTATGTCCTGCTGCAAAGTAGTTTTTTTCGGCCAAGTGAAAACCATGCTTAAGCCTATGAAACAAGACTAATAACTTTAGTGATAGCAGAAGAATGATAAGGGACTAGAAGTTTAGTGCTCTGGCATTGGTAATAGATCCTGGCAACAGTGAACAAATTTGAGGAATTTATGCCGCTTCCATCGCGCCTGCACTAGAGAGAAAGAAATTGTTCGAGTTCCAAAAAATGTCCTACCCCTTTCCCTCAACCTAAAGCCGCTGAACACGGACGCGGGTGCTTGAAACTACTTCGGTTGTCTACCGCCGCGAGCGTCTCACGTTTTGGAGAGAAAATTCAGAAACCGCTACCAGAGAGCCATCCGTTGGTGTGTTATCAAGAATATTCACTTTCGCCAAGTGAAGAATTTGGTAACCTCGGTACTTCTAGTCCCTTATCTTACTTCTGGTAATAGTAATAACTAATTAACCGCCGTAATTTTAAGTATCAGCAAATTATCCATTACTGGGACTGGAAGTTATATAAACGAGGTACCTCTTGGACCATTTCTCGCTTCAAATAAATTTGTATTCATTGTATTTAATTTCCGTGGCCAGCCCGTAACTCTTAACATTTCACTTGGTATAACTCCCCACTCTTTCCAAGAAGGGGATTCTTATTGGCTTCTGAACCTACGTATACACATTAACTTAGATTTTGGGTCAACAGCTTGGAAGGGGGGAGTTCTCCAAACATTCCATCCATTTTGATTTGGAGAAATTAAACCTTCCTATGTGGGAAAAGGGGGAAATTTCTCTAAACTTTATAACTTTAACCCTTGAGCCTCATTCGTACATCTGGTGACCATTTTCCACTAATTGATTTCGCTTTGTCAACGCGAATAAGGCAATTTATTTCCGCAAATATTGAATCACTTTCTCGCTAGTACTGTTTAACTTATTATAGTCGATCCAGTTTCGGAATTCTCAAATTTCTAATGATTTTGACCACGTTACTATAGAGAAGTCATCTAATTTACCGATGAATATTGAAATGGTGAAGCATATGCTTTTCTTCTTTCAGGCCGTGAGCCCAAGAAGAAATAACAATATTCACTTTACAAATTTGTAGAGTTTTGCGCATGTTTCTTGCGTCGACTGTTCTGTTTGTATTTCCAGGGTATTTCTTCTCAATCAGACACCGACCATTGTTTGTTGTCTATTATCCCGCCACCTAGTGTTTTATATTTGGTTTGAGCTTTGAAGGCGACATAGATAGTAGCCCCTCATGTGTAACAATACTAAAATGTTTTATTACAGGTGAGTTCAGATTTGAGACCTTATCTATCTTAAACAAGTTGGGAAATCACATGTAGATGTAAAAAATATTTTTTCATTCTTTTCTATGATCAAAAAATGCATTTAACATCATTCAGAGTATATTCCCTTTTCCATAATCCGTTAAGCATTAATGGTAGCATTGAACTAATTCACGATTCTACCGATTTAATTCAATATTTCCAGAGAAATGATCCGTACCATTTTTCCTAGAATTTAACGCGGTATCTCTCTGTCGTTTAGAATATACGCGATGTTCGATATACGTTAATTGGCCAATTAATGTCCACATGTAATTGGCCGGAAGAGTCAAAATTAATTGAGTTTAAATTGTAGTAAAATTCGTACGCGGATCGATTAGACTTTGTCTCAACTAATCAAACTTCAGTTTACAAACTTAAACAGATCCATTATTGTACTCGTCTCTTTGTAAGGAATTCGGATGGTTTGCACAGATTAAGCTGTGGAAATTAATTTACTCAAATATAATTAAGGTATCCATATCATTATTTCTTTGAGAAACTATAAATTGTACCCGTTTTTGAAACTAGGGCTTACAAGGTTCAAACATAATAAATAAAGGATATTCTGGAAAAAACAGGTTTGCTGACCGATTAATTTGATCGATTACATTTTTACCTTAAATATTTTATAGTTGGTTTATAGCAGACTTTTCGATTTCACTGTTTCGATGCGATCGAATTATACCCTTGGTGCCTAATCCAAACCAAAACAAACTTCTGTTAAGATTCAAGGGCTTGCGAAATTTCAATTTAATTTTTTTGAAATCATAAAAGAAAAAGCGGCTACTCCTCTTTAACTGGAGCTCGGAATTATCTATCCATTATTAGTGGATAATCGATTATTTATAAGAAAAGATTGCGCTGTTATAATACGATTTAATATTAATCGTCTGTGGATAATTTTCGAGTTTAGATAAATATATAATGACCTGGATTATGGGTAGAAAATGCCTTTAACTACTGAGCTGAACACGAGTCTGTCAACACACGGAAATAATCAATGATTTAAATTCCAACGCTTTAGAAATAATTATTGAAGCGTATGTTAATTTGTCTAATTTGAAAATAGGTGATTCTCGATGTTGAATGTTTTTCATCTATTAATTATGTGAGCAAACAAGAAGCGAATTACCAAGAATCCATAAGTGTTTTAAGTACGCCTTAAAATTAAAACACAAATTCTTCTCATTGGGTTGAAACTAGGGTTGTTAATTTTCCGGAAAAATAAAACACGGAAATTTTCCGAAATTCGGTTTTGAATTTAAATTTTTTTAAAATGATAGAAAATGTTTTTTTTTAGAATTCGCACTATAGAATAATTAATCTAATTATTTGAATCTAATTCGTTATCGATTTAATTTCAACTCCTACTGTTTTGCGGCCTTTACACGCTCTATGTTTTGCGCAAATTAAATGGGGGACATCTATAAAATGCATCATCCTATATATTACTCCCAAGACCTTTCAATAATTGTGCAAGTCAAAATCTATCATGATTATAAATGTCCAATATTTAGATAAAACCTTAAAACTTTATTGGACAGATTTATTGATTAAATTCCACATGATTTATTCAATTATATCTTAAACAACGGGCCCCACGTTTTTTGCGCCAATTATTGAGCGCGTAAGGTCCCCTTAACTCAGTCCCTTCCTAGGGAGCACCGTTCTTCGGAATTCACTAGGTCATAGGTCTACGACCCCCTCTCGCTTTTACTGGGATTTTAAATGGATCTGACCTCTAGTGTGATGGAGTTCACAAAATACAAAATAATTTTGGTATAAAAACCAGATTTAAGTGAAAAATCGGTAGCGAAAAATTACCGAAATTTTCTAGGAAATATATGCCTCAGTAATTTTTCGAAGAAACGTTTCCGACATAAAACCCTATGTGAAACTTTGTCTTTTCTACTTGTCGGACGGGTCGGTATTTTAATCAAAGAATACAGGTATAGGCCTATTAATATCTCATTTACTTAAAATTCTAAAAATTCAAATGTTGTTATCTTGTTTCGGGGAATTCAAGTCTTTATGGAGGCAAATTACTATTGACTCTGATCCTTAATCTTACATCCTTTCACTAATAAGCTACAATTTTAATTCAAACAATTTTGCATAAATACCTTCAGATACTAAACTGGAATTAAAATTTGCAAGTCTAAAATCCGAGGCAAAATCAAAAGGCATCATAACGTCTATCCAAGTGTGGGTTGCGCAGTGCCATATTGCGCTTCATCCAACAACCCCACGCACCTGTCCAAGGTTCTTCACTATGCATTCGCGTTTCCTTATACCCGCCGACCATCTTCAAAGAGGATAAAACTCTAGAGAATCCAAGGAGAATATTGCGTTTTCCGGCTAGCTTATTCTCTAGATTTTATATCCACGTTCACACTTACAATGGAAAACGATTCAAAACGCTTCCAAAGTCAAGTATGAACAAAACTGGTACTCGCGAAGCTAATTACAAACGCGGTTTCTTGAGGTTGCTTCGCCAACCAACTAAAAGCCGCTTTGCGGCTTTGAGAGTTTTCAGGGGTATTTCACATGGGATGAGACAAGTATCAAGGGTATTTTCATTGAGTTGAGAAAATTACCACTAGAGTGGCCTTTCATCCGCAAGGATATAGACCAAATGAACTTTATCACGTGCTTGTGGTGCCATCCCGGTGCAAAAAAAGGAACTGAAAGAAAAGGCGGGAAATTTGAACGAAGTTCAAGAATACATGTAAATGGCCGAAATTCAAGTTCATTTTCTAGATGGCGACACCATCGTTTGATAAACTTGGTGGCTGTCCGTCCGTCCCGTTGTTTTAAAAGTGTCCCGCGTTCCCCCAATAGGCAGGTTAACGCAAAGGCCACTCTAGTGGTAATTTTCTCAACTCAATGGGTATTTTTTTCCGGCCTTAGCAGACAACACCAACGAAAAGATAAGCAGACAGCACTAACCGGAGCGTCTTAAGCTGTGAACCGAGACTGTTGTAAACGCTTTGAACTGGTAAGAAAGAGTGTTTCAAAACTAGTCGTGAAAACGAGTTGTCAACTGACTCCCGTCTAAGTGTGAACATAGCTTAAGAGTTGGAGCGTCTTTTCCACCCCCGCAGCAGGCCGCTCGCTTTCTCCTCGGAAGGCTCCGGCTCTGATCCATCTCTAACGTTTCTAAAAATAGCTTGGCTATATCGATTCTTAGGGATCCCTAGCCGCTCCCGTGGGTATAAAGAGAAGGGGAGACCAATCCTGCAGAGAGAATACTGCCGAAACGAGAGTGGGCCATGAAGGAGCTGGTGGATTTATAATTTTCCAATTGCCAAACAAACGAGAGAAGGCTAAATTTCGCTTCATCTCAACTTTATGGCTAGACTAATTAAAATCTGGCCGCCGCGAGACTTCCTAGATTCAGGTATAAATTGAAGTAGTCGAGAATTGCTCAACATTCATAATCGACATACAGTTATTTCGGATATAGTTCGAATTTACTCTCAATGAACAAAAAACACCCGCCATAATTTTTACAGACCTTTCAGAAAAACATGTAAAGAATTTTAACTGATCTAAAATCACGAAGGACTTAGTTAACAGAGTTCGCTATTTTTTACGATTATAAGTTGATGAAAGCATAATGATCTTCAGTTTTAAAGATGATGAATAAGGGTTATTATTTCCTGTTCAAAATGGCCTGTAATTCTGGGATAGTTGACAGACAACACGATAGAGTATGAAGCATTACAACCTCAAAATTATTCTAATATTTAGCATTTGACATCTATAGCCTTCATAAGCCATAGAAGATTTATGCAGAAACCCTTGGGTTCAGTAGTGGCTTGAGAAAGATACGTATGTTCTACTGCATGGAGAACTTATATATAAATTTTCCAATCTCCATAGGAATTCAAACTTAAGTAACGGCACACCCTTGTTTACAGCGTTCAATCTTCCTTTAAATACCATGTAACACGAGACCGCTTTTTTTTTACTTCATAAGTAACAAGACCCCAATGACATGAAACAAAACCTTTGTTAAACCAGAACGTTTCTCCAAACGCCTTTACGTGTATAGCTGGGTGTGGACCCCTTAAAGAAAGGAAAGATACAAAGGTCGAGATAGCGGTATGATGGCGCGAACCGAGGCTCAACATTGGAAAGAGAGAAGACTAAAGAAAACTGCTAGAATCAATCAACACCTTTCAAGAAAGACGAAAGAGGCGGGAGCCTCGCAACGAATGCCCCAAATAACGTGTTGTTTTTCCGCCGCTTAAAGCTTTCATAAGAGCTAAATAGAGTACGGGTGGAGGGTAACGCCCCCAAATTGAAAGACACAAATTTGGGTCATCTATCAAGTCGGCTAGCAAAACAATTCATCTTCATCTTTTAGTCGAGTGGGGAATTTCTTGGGTCCCGACGAAAACGAATCTAGACCCATTATAACCGAGCGTCAATCACCTAGCTAAGACTCGGACCAAAGTGAGGGCTGCGATAGAGGAACAACCCCTCAAACTGATATAAACTTTACGTGATAAATAGGTGGATGTAAGCAGGCTTAGTGTCATAGTTAAAAGGTACCATGTAGGAACGGGGTGATGAGTATGATACTAGTATTTATTTCCAACTCGATGTCAAGATTTAATGAAGCCCCAAATTAGGGCCACAACTTAGAATGCAATGTAGCGTGAGGACCACGAACTATCATGGGTGTGGATGGAAAAATAATGTATCAATTTTTAATATCAATGATGTATTGGTAAAGATTTCAGAGAGGTATGTTGATATGGGCTTAAAAAACTACTATAGTTAAAAAGATACAATGAAACGCAGAGAACAGCTAGATAACTTTTCAAATCTGAAGCAAGATTACCAAGTCCCAATCACAATTAAATACTTAAACGGAAGCAGGGATCCCTGTATTTTTTGAAGTAGGAATGGAGAACAGAGTAATCTGGGCGCGCGTCAAAGTCCAAGACCTTTCCCGGGGGTGGGGGGGGGTATGAAAGAAGAGGCAGGAAGGAACGACGTACTTTTCACCGTCCCCGTCACCAACGTCATCAAAACGTAGTTTAACTGAGCCAATAAGATAATCTAAAATTTTCGTTACGTGTTGAAGGGGGCTCTCTACTGGGCTATGAGTCGGACTGAAATAAAGGCTAACCGTTCTCCATTCCTGCTTCTAAAATTACATGGATCCCTGACGGAAGATTGTTACTTGGGCCAACCACATTTCCGTATGATTTCCTCCTCACCAATTGGTGAATACACGGAATTTAAAGTAAATTTCTTCGATTTTTTTAATATTTTTCGGCATTGCGCGTTGGGTTCGTTTCAAAATGGTAAATACAAAATTATGAAAATACTAAACGAGGCGCTAAGTTCAAAGGCTGGAAGAGTTTTGACTCCCACCTAAATTATAATAACTTCCTTATGGATTTAAAGCTTTGCAAAGTTATACTTCGTTTATTGCTTTTCAAAGGGACCATGAAGGGTTCAAACAAGTGAATTTTACTCGATTTGGAACTATAATAAAATTTAGCAGCAAAGGAAAACGGTGTTGCCGTCAGAACAATTTTACCGCTTTTCGCGCCGGCAATTTAAAAGATGGCCGCGGATTGGAAAAGTTATTTTCAAAATTTCCCATATAATTCGACAAGGGATCCATGTAATTTTAGAAGAAACAATGGAGAACAGAGTAATCTTGGCCGCGTCTAAGTCCACGACCCCCTTCCTCAGGACCAGGAGGGGGGAGTATGAAAGACGAGGCGGGTCATAGCGACAGAGGTAAAAAGGAACTACGTATATTTCGCCATTTCCGTCAGTAACGTCATCAAAACGTAGTTTAAGTGAGCCATTAAGATAATTGAAAATTTTCGTTACGGGTTGAAAGGAGGGGCTATGAGTCGAACTGAAGTAAATACTAACCGTTCTCCATTCCTGCTTCTAAAATTACATTGACCTAGTATACTGATTCGCTATATTATAGATGGGCATTAGGTGTTTGCGGTTGAACATGTGTCTCTAAAATGTAATAAAATGTCGGACGGGCAATAGTTACTGGCCCCCTTTGTTGAAAGTACAGAGTAAAGGTTGGTCGACGTAATTTCGGATATTTTAGGTTAAATATCGAAATCATTAATCGCAAATGTTATAGTGAATTTTATAAAAAATATTTCGACCATATTTTTTATTTATTACTTGAAAAAAAAAATCAAGCTGTTTGAATTCTTCACGCTCCCTTTAAAACTGGCTGTGAGACAAGGAAAGAAAAGAGGTATAATGTTCATACTTCCACCCAAAGACTTAACACCTCTCATATTTAGTTAAAAAAAATGCCTAGATAGGGTCCGGTTTAAATTTTTTAAAAAGAAATTAAGTTTTGTTTCCAAAAATAATTATAGTTGACATAATCTGAAAAGCCGTGCGTGCGCCTGCACTTTATTAGGATTTTGACTTTTAACGAAAGATTATGAGACTTGTACATTTTAGGAAACAAGAGATCGAGAGAGATACTGCCTAAGCGTGAGAGAGAAAATGTTTAATCGGAATTTTAGGCATTCACCGCCTCCGACAAAGATGCAGGCAATAAACTTATAATGTAGGCTGCCAAGGTTTAACGAGGAAAAATAGATGGGGCTGAAATTTTATTCTTAGAATTTTTATTCTTTCGCCCATCTTTAGCGAGGTTGTTAGGACGAACGACATTCCATGCAGAGAACTACCGTTGTTCGAGGCTTTCATCCCCAAAACGGATTTAATGGGATCATAGCTCGGGCTCGAGTATGTAGACTAAATTAAGCCAGGAACGCGTATAAAAGTTCTAAAAAAAAAGTGATACTTAAGTATTCACTTTGAAAATAATTTTTTTTACACTTTTTTAGGTTATAGTGCTAAACAAGGAATGTGTAGATACTATGCAGGGAGCCCAGCGGTCCTATAAAATCCTATATTTTAGAACCTGTCCTATGTTATCCTATAATTTCATGAAAGGTCCTATAATGTCCTGTATTTTTGACTTAGTTGAAGTTTACGTTTAGTTTATCATCAACATTATCAAAATTTAGCTCTTTTATCGAGATCAAATTAGACTAGACACCGAAATCGTTGAGCTCGCTTCGCTCGCTCAGGATTTTTATATTTGTTATTTTTTTGACATTTTTCTACATAGATTAAGCCAAAATAATATTACGTATGAGGATTGCCACGGATTTTTCACTTCAGGACTTTTCCAGGTTTTCCCTGACCATCTAAAGTCAATTTCCTTGACCAATTTTCAAACTTACACTAACAGAAAAGTCAGAATGCAGCCTTTAAAAATTCCTTATTTATCACCAGCTATGTACTTACAAATGTGCTAATTTTATCACCTTTTTAATTGAAATTACTATTTAGTACTTTCAAGTCTACTAGACTGCATGGCCAACTTATAACTGGCCGCCAGCTTAGAATCTGGGATTATGTCAATGTAGACCTATAGGACATTATCATTGTCCCGTCTTTGAGCTGATGCGCCTAGTTGGCCGTGACTACACATTTTCTAAAGTTGGTATGAAACGGAAATCTCTGACTTTTACGACAATTTTCAAATTCCCTGACTTTTTACGCCCTTTTTCAAATTCCCTGACGTTTCCCTAACGTTTTACACCCTTTTTCAAATACCCTGACGTTTTCCCAACGTTTAACACCCGTCTTCAAATTCCCTGACTTTTCCCTAACGTTTTACACCCTTTTTCAAATTCCCTGACGTTTCCCCAACCTTTTACACCCTTTTTCAAATTCCCTGACGTTTCCCTAACGTTTTACACCCTTTTTCAAATTCCCTGACTTTTCCCTGACGTTTTACACCCTTTTTCAAATTCCCTGACGTTTTACACCCTTTTTCAAATTCCCTGACGTTTTACACCCTTTTTCAAATTCCCTGACCTTTCCCTGACTTTTTACACCCTTTTTCAAATTCCCTGACTTTTGAAGGTTTTCAAGGTAAGTGTTATATTTCATGTTGTTATGTATCGGTAGTTTACTAAATATTTCTGCAAAATTTCCGCGCAATTTAACTTCATACTAATTGTTTTAGATTTTTGGCACTCTTAGACAGACATCGGCCACTAAAACAAGGAAATAGTCAAAAATTTGGATTAATTAGCTTCAGATTCATAATTACGATCTGAAAATTTTTACAGGATATTATTAATGAAAATTTTCATGGATTCTCTTCAATAACCCCATATCCATGCCCATAAATTTTTAAACGCGTTTTAAAATTATCAATTCGAGGATAGTGTAGGCTATGCGTTTGAATGAGGAAGAAGCGAACTATAGAAAATGGGAAGTTGCCGAGGCATTTCAACCAAAAAGAGAGAGAAAAATATCGAACCGATTCCTGGTGACGTCAGAGGACCATTTTCAAAGGATAAGAGAACTTGAAAGGAGGAAAAAATGCCAGGCGGAGGATGGTGTGCGGAAGATGAAGAAGATAACGGTAGGAGGAATGGAGAAAAGGCGTTAGAGCAGACTGCAGTAGAGCGTCATTCGCTTATCCCGCTCGGTATAGCAGCGAGAGGAAGAAATTTTAGTACACTTCCCTATTTTTCCGTTTTTTCATTCCGTGGGCCTCTTCCCCCTCCCCCCTCCCCCATCCCCCTTTACAAGAAACGGAAAGAAGTATTTCATCTATTGCTCTTTTTTATTTCCTCCACCCATCTTTTTTATCTCTTTTAAAGAGAAACTGAAACGTTATTGCTAACAATTTACGGAACAATTTTCAAAAACGCCAACAGATTTAAACGAGAGGGATTTTCTTAAAATAGGTCAAAATAGATCAGACTAGAGCACGGCATTATCTATCCATGACCATTATCAGCATATTAGTCAATAACCGTCGAGGGGCTAGCCATTCACCAAACGTTTGTATACCTGAGCTTCTCATTTCTGAATTTTTATGTGAATTCCATTGATTACTGAATGAATTCCTTGATTACCGAGATTACGATTATTATAGATGATTTCAATAATCTTTACATTGATTTCCCGTTATTGCCGCAAATTACTTGTGATTTCTGTTTGAGTTGCAATGAATTCCGTTGATTTTTTGGTGAATTCCGTGATTATCACTGGATTCTTCGTGAATTAAGATGAAGGCAGTGATTATTTCTATTTCAACTGATTACGATTTTTATTTTGGATTATGGAAATCATCTATAATAATCGTAATCACGGTAATCAAGGAATTCATTCAGTAATCAGTGAAATACACAGGAAAATTAAAAAATGAGAAATCAGTTGTACAAAATTTTGGCGAAAGACTTGTCCCACGGAAAATAATGGACAATGTTTTCGTTTACGTAATCATTTTCCAGTGGTTTGAATCAACCAAATGATATCCAATCTGCATGCTATATTATTTTATTTTTTATTTGAATAATGAAAATTTCAAATTGGAAATATGTGTCAATCTATATTAAAGAATATTAAGGACCAATGTTTTGGTGCCCATGTCTCTGAAACTAAAGGTTGTAGATCCCATGTTCTGGTGACACTTTCCTCTCACTTTGACTCTTAGAAAAGTACACGCACTTTAATTTATGGCAGATTTATCAGAAATACCCTGCATATGAAAAAACATCTGACCTGATAATTTATAGATACCAGAATCGGCAATAACTTTGACTCAAAATAAACCGAACACTGCAGACTTAAAGGGTATGCGAATTTACAATTTCATATCATATTTTACCATGAAAGTGGTATTATGTTACACTTTCAAGTCTCTACTTTGAAAATATCAAGTTTCTAATATAATTGAACCAAAGTTTCTATTTTTAAAATCCATTGAAAAATCACGAAAACTCAGTTTCGATATTTCAATAAGTTTAACTTGTCGAGCTTGTTCGCCCGTTTGATGACATCACTATGACGTGTGGAAAAAAAGCGCGGGAATCCTATACGCGTTTCGAGCTTCTCGCCAGTCTAAACTCTGGGACTGATAGCGGAGAGAGTGGCACCATCTCACGTGAAAAAATATATCTGTGACGTCAAACTACTGGAAACGTTTTAGCCTTCCATAAAAAGTGGATTTCAAATAATTTCAAATGAAGCATTTTCAAATGCATATTGCCAAATAACCAGAAATCGGAGAATTAAAAGCTTGATATTTTTGAATTTACAGAACTTAATTCTATCTTTTGTTATATAAATCAGAGATTTTTCAAACGAAGCTTCTCATACCCTTTAAATACTTGTTTTCCTTTAACTAGCATTATAACTTCCCTTTAAAACTATAAAGGCCCAAAATTGAGAGTTTAGAGATAGAAAGGTGTTAAATTTAATAATATCCCAGTATCGCGAGATTAAGTTTTACCAAATGTGGAATTTTTGTGGATGAGAGGGAAAGTATGACAATGGCCATAGAGCCTGTGTTAAAAAACGCAGACATCAAAGTTTCGCCAATAACTATTTAGTTTACTAGTGACTTATGGACTTACAAACTCGGGATTGAAAGTAGTTCAGACATTTATTCTCCTTGGTTTAACCATAGCCCACTCGATCACGCGCATCACGACGCAAGCTGCTCGCGCTATAGCTAAATTACCGAGATTTGTTTTAAACGTATCTAGTTTTATGTGCTCTTCTATTGCTTCGGTAACCTTACATAAATGCATATTATACCTTCAAATACCTTTTAAAACATTACCAGCTACTCTGTCCTGACTACAAACACAAATCGAGGAAGTTCTAGCATACACAATAGCAGACGACGGTAACCGCATAACCGCGAAATAACACAAACTTGACCTATTTTAAGGGAGTGAACAGTCCCAGTATAGCTACGCCAATAAAACGGTCAACTACGGCGAAACTCTGATGACTCGCGACTTTTGGCCATTTTCATACTTTTCCTCTCATCCACTTTTGGTTTTACACACCACACCAAGTAAAAACTCAGCGACAAAGCAAAACGCAAAAAGAAAAACCCTTCCTGCTTCTAGCCCCTTTGATTTGTACTAATGCTTAACACAAACCGCCTAAACTAGATCATCCGATCAATGAAAGCAAGTACTCGTTCTCTTCAGGGAAAAGAATGTCCCCACGTACTCCACTCCCCTCCCGAGTCCTAGGAACGAGAAGATAATTTGGAGAATAAATTTTAATTACGCTAATTATGATAGTACATATAAACAAGTAGGGAAACCGAAATAACCTCTCTGAGTCGAGACGCGATTAAGAGGTTTTTGTTAAATAATTAAATAAATATAATTAATATTAATTATTTTAATCGTCAATAATTTACCTTAGTTCTAGTTAAATCGTTTTAAGAAACTTAATTCCTTAAATGATTATAATCATAGCTATTATTGACATTTGAATTCAAGCGTATGCCTCTTTAACAATTTAAGAAATTTAGGGTATATAAGGCGATTGATTCGCAATAAATGATAAGAAACCCGCATTTGCGTAAACCTGCCATTGGGAGGCTAGACTTTTCTCGTAACCTAGCCGTTCGCCGTGTAAATCTTAAACCTAGGAGGATATAGGGGTGAAGGAGTCTTCGACTGCCCGTTCATAGAGCTCAGGTTTCGGCCTCTCCGATGGGAGATTCGTGCAGGCGCACCTAGTTACATTGGTTACGCGCATCACGTGACCACGCAAATCCAATTCAAAAATATAGCGGGTTTTTCATGCTAGCTGCGTCCTTTGAACCATCGCCGCCTATATTATGTGTTCACTACACATGTAGAGATAATTTTTAATTTTATCGGGCGTTAATTCGACCCTCCCACAGGCTTTAATCCACCTTAAACACTTATCTAGTAGAGCTTTTGGTGTTGGAAAAGAGTAAAAAACCGTTACCTTTACTTCAGTTTGATCTAAGAACCATAATTTACTATTAATAAAAAATAGAATAATGATAAATGTTCCGTTAAAGCACTAAAAAATGCAGAGCCTTTAACGAAAATTAAAAAAAAAACGAACAGACGACGTCCGATGACGATGAGCGCGGAACAAGGTGCGCGGCTAAGAGTCTCCCAGAACGGACGATAATCTGTAATCGCGTTTCAATGGGAAAACGGGCAGTCGAAGACTCCTTGACCCCTATATCCTCCTAGCTTAAACCTAACCATGGTAATGGAGTAGAAGCCAATATTGCTTTCTGGGAACACGTTTGCTGCAATTTGCCAACTGCAAACGCGTTGACAGACACACACACACAGAGACGTCCAGTGTAATACCTCTCGGAACGTCATCGTCACTCGGAGAGGTAAACACACATACACTCTCAGTCAATTCTCGCTCATATTATTACCTGAAATTTAATATTGGAGATGTAGGTAAAGATAAAAAATATTTTTCCTAATTTTCTACCTCAAAATGCGACACGACTACGCGAGACTTTTTTTTTTTAGCAAAGAAGTGTCTTTGCGAGATTTTAGGTTAAAAATTATCTAGGACATTTTGCCGTCCGTATTACCGTTTGCAAGTTATGATTAGACTGGTTAACTTATGACTCCTTAAATTTAAGTAGGAAATTGAAATAAAATGCAAATTAAACTAGATTTTATATGTTTTAAATGGTGCGTGTTTGAAAATAAAAATTAACCCTTTATTCTAAATTTTATCTTAAACACGCGCCATTCAAAACCTATACAATTTCATTTAATTAGCATCCTCTTACAATTTGCTATTTACATTTAAGGGGTCATCAGTAAAACTCTCCGATCATAACTTGTTTACGGTTGCCCTTAGGACAAAATGTCATCGAACATTTTCGACTTAAAATCGTCCACAGAATCCACTGTACTTCGTTCATACCATACTTTACAGCACACATGTGCTGAATATAAATTGAAGTATATTGAAAATTGCAAAAACATGTAGTTAATATTCGTCGTTTTATGATCGATGATATAATAACTAAATAACATTTTTCATTGCACAATAAACAACACTTTCAATTCAATTCAATAATAGGGAGCTAACTGGCTACGGGGAGAGATAGTCTGACGTCATGCAGCCCCCCTCTGGTTTGCATTTTTGCGCGTAGAATACTGCTTCCAACCGTTAGGGGGGATGAAACTCCAGTGAGAGATAGAAGGGTGTGACGTTTTAGGGTCAGAATTGTTAGTTGCTTATAAATACATAGTATTTATGGATTGGGGAAAATACTATCTTTTTATAGGCTTAATTGCACACTGAACACGTCTTGTAGAGAAACAATTAATTAAAGTTAAATTAAAAATAAGTCCAAGTCAGTATTGTCATTGCCTCATTTTAGAACCAACCATTTCCTGGGGTGAGGGGTCATTTTGTTGAACTAAAGGCTCTTTCAGACGATCCAACGTTTTGACCCATCAAGCTGAGTCAAAAAGTTGGATCGTCTGAAAGAGCCTTTAGAGTGACAAATTTAAATCACCTATATCTTGAAGTGTCTCGTGTTTTGAAACCACTTCGTTTTGATTTATCAGTATACTATTTTTGTTGGAAAGTTTTAATGTGATAACGTGAACGTAGACTCTCGTATGATCAGTAAATAAAGTTTTACGATTACTCATTAAACCCTCTTCCCCCTCCCCTCCATTTTCTGTCGCGGCCTGGGCATCCACAAATGGATTTTTTTTGCTGTATACAATATCTGTCAACATGGTCACCACCGAAGACATAATTTTACAATGGCTAATTTTAAACTTCGCGATTTAACTCTAGTAGTGTACGAAAAATATTACATTTCTACTCTAGCCCTTTCTATATTTACCTTGTTCAATACGATGTTATACGTGAATACAATCAAAGTATGCACTACGACCATAGATACAAACGAAAGCTAAAAAGAAGACGAGAAAAAAAAATAAAAAGAGAGAAAAGGAGAAAACCTAATTTGATTCAACGTTAAAAGAAGAAAATAAGAAAGCTCTGTGAGTTACAAAACAGAGCCATCAATGCTAGGCCTAATTTAATTTACAAAGTTTTTTGGTGCTTTAGGTTTTCTCTCTTTCTCTTTCAAGCTGTATTTCTTTCTAGTTCCCTTTTTTGTTAGATTTTTTTAAGAGAAAATGGGAATGTGTACCAGGGGCGATTTGCTGGAATAAGATTGCACGTTCATTAACCTTAAGCATCTTATTCCCTTTTAGTAGTTCTAGTACATTAAGACAAATTTGAAACTGTGGAAACTGACAAAGACCTTTTGAATATAAGTGAGATTTTGCATACGTTCCCCGAACTCTAATTTATCAAAATACTAATTTAGCACTACACCTGTACCCATAAGTTTATAAAATATGTTAAATAAGTATGACACTACACATACTTCGTAATGCTAGAGACTTAATTACTGAGTTCGAGAACGACAAGCGACAATTGACTGCACTCGGTTTTGCTGGACTTCCATCTCGCTATTTCGTCTCTACTAAGCCTTTGACAGCGCCTCACAAGGCGTCACTTTACTAGAATCTATGACGTTACACCTAGTCACTTCATGACAAACTCTCAGTAACCAGCGACAAACTTATGTAACATATCTTATGGACTTATGCTGTCACGAATTCTATAGTGAACGTTAGGCTTATTTTTCTAACATTATGGCCTGGATAAACTCAGAATAAAGCCTATTTAAATTGGTTACACCAAGGCTTAGAGAACAAAAAGGTTAGCATTATTATCAGTACTAAGCATTAAAATCAGACTTACCGGTGACGAAAGCATCTTCAGACGAACTATGTGTGGCACTGGCTGGAATTTTTATTGTCGTATTTTAATTTTTACGTTTAAAACTTAGATGAAAACTTCATGTAGATCCGAGCATAACTTTGAATATAATTAGGCTTAGGATAAAAAACACGTGATATGGCACGAGCCCAAATGTTTGCAACTTTCGCGCTCTCTGCTAAAAATTTATAAACACACAGGCTGCACGTGCTATAAAAACAGTTTGTACTCTTGGTTTGTGATTAGGCTTAGGAAATTTTAATACAAAATGTCCCATAAATAGTATGACACAGTATACGTTAAACAAGTTTGGAATCGAGAGGAGGACTATACCTAGATATGAAATTATTGCTCTTTATTTATAAGCAGTTGCAGAAATTAAACAAACG